>NW_027512573.1:0-2500000 GCF_048772815.1 Callospermophilus lateralis | reverse complement strand
TATCCATTCCATAAGATGTGCTAATCTCTACAGAGAAACACAAAAAATCTGAAAAACCAATGTAATAAAACACCTCCCCCTAAAGGTCATAACTGTCTAGTAACAAATTCCAATGATATTGAAGTGGATGAAATACTGGATAAGAAAATCCGAAAGAATGGTTTTTGAAAAGGTCAATGAGATCCTTGAGAATACAGATACACAGTTTAATAAAATTAGCAAGACAATGTAAGATATGAAAGGGAAACTCAGCAGAGAGGTTTTGAAAAAAACTCAGAAATCTTGCAAATAGAGATGTACTACCTTATCCAAGTTAGAATAACTCTTACATTTTTTAAAAAGTAATAAATGCTGGCAAGGGTATGAAAAAAAGGAAAACTTATACACCATTGGTGGTATTGTAAATTAGAACACCCACTATGAAAACAGTATGGAGTTTCCTCAGTAGACTAAAATAGAACTAGAATATGATCCAGCTATCCCACTCCTGGGTATATATCCAAAGGGAGCAAAGTTAGGGTACAAAAAAAGATAGCCTATGTTTATTGCAGCACAAAAACTAAGGTGCGCAATCAGCCTAGATGCCTATCAACAGATGAATGGGTAAATGCAACAAGGCCTACAGGTATAATGGTGTATTACTCAACTATGATGAAGAAGGATATCCTTTCCTTTGCATCAAGATGGATGGAGCTGAAAGACATGAAGTTAAGCAAAATAAGCTAGTCACAGAAAGATGAGTGTCCCGTATTCGCTCTCACATGTGGAAACAACCGACAAACCAACAGAATCAAATAATAGAAGAGGGATTACTAGGGACTAGGAAGGGTGCCAGGGAGAGGGAAGAGGGCAAGAGGAGAGGGGGAGATGGAAATGATCCATGCACAATATTCATGTATGGAAATACGACCATGAATTCTATTAATTTTTACAAGTTTTATGTATTAATACTAATAAAAATTAATTCACATAAAAAATCTTGAGTACAGTTCGAGAGATACCTTGGGCCATGCCATGGTTAAGAAGAAATTCCACCCCATCTCTACGACCTCATCTCTTAATTTGATCTGTTGACTCAGTCTTTCTTGTGGAAATATTTGGGGTTTTGTAGGAACCACAAAATTGCTGATTCTCCCTCCTGCAAATACCTCAGGGAAGACCCAAAGATTCTGAAAAGCAAATCCAGGGTGGGTGCTCTCTGCATGGAAAATTTGGCATTAGACAAATGATGGAAAGGGACAGGAAGATAAGGTTGTTCATTTTTTCTCTTCTGATGAATCATTCTAAGACCCAGTGTTTCTACTTGGCTTCACTAAAGTTATGTTGAATAAATGAGAAAGCACTTCTTTTTTGAGATATTGTGGCCAGATTAACAATGTATAACTTCATATTTATGGATTCACTTTGTTCACTCTCCACTGTGCTTTTCTCCTTGTTGTATTTTTTTTCTAACTATACTCCATGAAAAATAAAAGCACTATCATGTGGGTTTGTCATTGGACTGTATTTTCCAGGAAATCAGTTCTAAAACAGAAGTTTCTCAAAGAAGAGAAAGACAGATAGACAAGATTCACCTCATAATTAGAGTTGAGTTTTAAAGAAAACATGCATATCTAATTATAGAATAGCATCACTTGCATGCCAATTCTTCCTTATTACACACGCTTGCCTTATGTGAAAGAAAGTACAGTATGGCAAAGGTCTGAATTTAAAAAAAAATAGAAAGAAAAAAAACCATACTTTTAAAAAAACCTGTGTAGCATAATGTAAAACAAGAAACACTATCTTTGAATCCATGTGAATGTGGTAACAACAGAGTTTCATGAAAATAGTTGAATTAGTAGTTCAGAATGTTTCTATGAAGCAAATGCAGGTCCTGTTAGATTTACTGATGAATCTTACCACATAAGATTCTTAACCAAATACTTTTCTCTCTTTTTGGAAGAAATTGTATTATTTGTAAGCATCTTCTTCTGAAAAATTGAAAAGAATAAATTTTTCTGGTCCTTCTGGTCCACATCAGCACAACACATCATTGAGTTGTTATGAACAGAGCAAGGAAGAACCAAGCCTGGAATGAGGGACACCCCTGGAGAGCACGTACAACTTCAGGCATAGCCGGGGCCTTTGGCTAAAGGCAGTTTCTGGGGTAAACTTGACTTTGTGCATGTACTAACCACCATTTCTAGCAACTCAACAAATGAGTGGTTAGCACTGGAGCTGTGTACCTGGTGTGTACCACATTATAGATATGTTCTCCCTCATAAGAATACAGTTATTTAGATTGGCGATTTCAGAGGAAAAAAATCACCTCAGCAGTTACAGGTCTCCAACACATGACAGAATTGGAAGAGTCAGTGAGAGCTGGGCTTACCTGTGAGCAGAGGGTAATGCCTTCCAGGAGAGTATTACCCAGTGACTTTGGCCAGGGTGATTTGTCTTACGGGAGGTATCAGACCCTGGTGAAAAATGGAAAAACAATACAGGATCAGTTGTGCCTACCCAAGACAACAGAAATAGATTCCTCTTGAGAAAGTCCAGTGGAGAAAATAAATGGAAGATGCTATGCAGTAATCAAATACACTTTTTAAAAATAAGAATTTATGATGCAAACTTAAGGTCTCTCAGGGTTTTGTTTCATTGTGTGTGTGTGTGTGTGTGTGTGTGTGTGTGTGTGTGTGTGTGTTTCAAACCTTTAATAATGTGGGCTGGGAATTGAGTGTTCCTAATATTTTCTCCTGACAAATTATAAGGGAATATAATTATTAGACAGACAATAAGGGTATTAAGTAATTATGTCTTGTGCAAATATAAGTAAAAAAATTCTAAAAAAATTAAATTAGAGTGTTAAGTGTGTAATAGAACTATGATTAAAACTCATGTATCTCTGATGTGGAAGGGATACATCATTAGATTGCTTCACTCTTGTGACTATTTCACAAATATTAAACTTCCTAAGGAATACATACTTGCTTACTAAACACAAAGGAAATCATCACTGCTGATCTCTTGCACAGACTTTCTGAAATTTTATATATTTGGGATTAGACTCCTGACTGTTAAGGTTCTGCTCTCTCACCAACTATGAGAGTCTTAGCTGCAAGAATACCCTCCTCATCTTTCTTATCCTATGCTGAGAGTTCTCTAGTTTTCCTTGGGGTGTCATGTCACGAATCTTCCCTTTAATATTTGGGTCTTCATTTGCCCCCATGCCATTACTTGTACCATCCATATCAACATGGAATTGCCCTGTGCCATGAAGCTTGATTAACTTGCCACCCAAGTAGTGCACAACCATGTATTTGGTTCCATGAACAAGAGAGAAGGGGAACCACAGCATGCAGAGAGATTCAGGCATTTGCAGAGACTTAGAGCTCTTACTTAGCAGGTGAGCCACAGCAACTTGGTTCTCAAAAATTTGCTAGAAAACAACTTTATTTCTTACAGAGGCATGACTGCTAAATAGCTCCTAACCAGACACTATTTACTTCTTACACACATCTCCATATAAACTTGCAGATTTTCCTGAGTATCAGCTTTTGTTTCACACCACCCCTAAATGTGCCTATGTTCTGGAATGTTCTACTATCATTTTTTCTTATTTGTTTTTGACCATTGAAATGACGCACAGTGATTTGAGGTTTACCCATATACTACTTCTGTTTGTTGTTTTCACGACCAACAGACCTTACATATGCCAGATTTTCTGTCAATGATATGGTTATGCAATCCAAGGATTATATGATAACTTTTTAATAGTTGAACCTTAAGAAAACACATAAAAATTATCAAACACTATTTTTACTTTTTAAGTATAACTTTAATCATTTTCTAGATGTTACATTTAGAAATATTTTCTGGTTGAGATGTTCCAACACTGAGAGAATAAGAGTTTTTGCTGTAAAAGACTATTCATTTCCTGAAAAAAAAGAGAATCATACATTCTATAATGACAGTTCTTATTTTTAAAAAAAAAGAATTAAAATATACCACTCAAAATTTCTGAAAGTTTATATTCAGAGAATTTTCTAAAGCAACCATTGGTTCATTGTCAACAGATAATGTGAAGAAGCTACCCAGATTTCTCAGCATGTCTGGATGCTGCTTCGGGGGTTTTAAAACATATTGTCAAAATGGTGGCTTCGGAGCTCTGGGGGAATCCATCTGCCATCTGTACACAATGTTGTGAGCACGGGAGAAAAACCAGCTTCCAGAGACGAGAGAAAGGTGGGCTCTTGTGTGGACAGAGACTTCACCCAGCTGCAGGTGCTCCTGCCTGCTCAACAGCCACAGGAAGGGCCTGGTCTCTCTGCCAAGGTTGAAATTCCATGTCCATGACTCTAGCAGAAAAATTCATACTGACCAACCCAACTCTGAAGTTAAACTTGCAAAATTCCCTTATTTGACACTCGCACAGAAACTAATTTGTTCAGTAGAAATGTATTTTACGGATCCAACATGGCGGCGGGCAGAGAGGCTGCGCTTTTAATGCACCCCCAGTGATGGGGTCATAAAGTCGCAAGGATAACTCTTGGATTCTATCAACGGAGATTCTCCTAGCAAGATTCCACTGAAGAGAGACCACCCGGGAGCTACTAGGATTTTTTTGAAGCATCTGTGTGACCCGGACGAGCGGGACCCTGCCACGAGATGCGGAGTTCCAGATCCACCAGCCACAGTCCTCGCACCGCAGGCACAGCTGCAGATCCGTGCACCCACCCGCAGCCAAAGTGACTGGGTCCTTCTAGACGCCGAGACACAGCTTGGCAGGAAGAAGTCTTTAGCCAAGCCTCCACGAGCCAGGAGCTGAGGCGAACCAGGCCGGATCAGTCCCACCTCTCCCCTCGGACACTCTGGCAAGGAGGCTGGGGCCCGCCATAGCAGAGAGGTGACATCATCAGAGTTCGGCCGGCGGAATTCCTTCCCAGCAGAATCCACTTTAGCAGGTGTGTGACTCCCCATACTGATACAAGCAGCCAGGAAACTTCATTGACTTCTCAGGGGTCATGTCCATAGGGAAGTAGAGGGGATCCCAGACCCCCAGTCCCCCATATCACCAGCGGTGACCCCCAAGGTCTTAGCTGCCAGTTTACCACAGCACTGGGGCTTAAAAGAGACATGCGGTGGGGCTGCAAGTGTAACTAGATCTCTGGGGAATCACTTCTGGGGAACAGGACCTGGCTGGCAGGCTGACAGGAGGAAGGGGGTTAAGAGCTGGAGAAGTGAAATGGCTCTGGACTGAAAAGTCGGAGAGACCCCCAGGAGACGCCCTACAGAGATAGCTCTCGGCAGGTAGAGAGCAGACGCTCCGCTTGGAGGGCACAGCTCCGCCTACTGGAAGAGAAGAAGGTGGATCTCTAAGACTTTAATTTTTTTTTCTTTTTCTTTTTTTTTTTTTGTTGTTGTTGCTGTTGTCGATATTTTTTTTCTCTCTTTCTTCTCTCCCTGTTCCTTTCTCCCCTTTTCCTTCTCTCTTTCTATCCCATTTCAAGTTTTATTGTGCTTTTCATTCCCCTCTAATCTATCTCTCCCTCTATCCTTTTTTTCTTTTTAACAGCACCTTCATTCCCCTACCCCCCAACTCTCATCCCAAGCATTACATCTTCCATTGCGTGTAATTGTCTAAATGTAAATAGGTGAATGTCTCGAGGCTGTCTATATGACTCCTAAATACCTAGCTACTATCAACACCCTGATCCAATTGCCTGGTAGTATTCACCTTCAGTGGAGCAATCTTCTAAAGTAGCCAAGACATACTAACCATCGTACCACCAGAGCACCTAACCTAAACATATAGTCCTAAGAACAAACAGCAAATAATTATATGCATACAGAACCTAGAAGCCTTATATGAATTGAATGAATCAGCTTTAAAGTACAACAAAGCCCAACATATCTAGGCATAATCTCCCACCACAAAAGAGAGACAACAGAGATATACAAAGCCAAAACAAATGTATAGGGAAAGCAGTTTCAAAGCAGTCAAACAGAGCTGGAAAGCAACGTGAACAATATGAAAAAAACAAGGGAAAAAAGTGTTACAAACAATGCAGGACAACCTAAATATACAGGAGGACCTAGAAGAATCAGAAACATGGACAGGGAAAGAAATCAAGGCATACCTAATTCAGATGGAATGGAATATTAGAGAAGACATGAGACAGCAAATCCAAGCATTGAAAGTATATTTTGAAGAGGAACTAACCACACAAATTCAATCCGCAAAGATTGAGCTTTATCAGGAGATAGAGGTGTTAAAAAAAATCAAGCTGTAATCATAGAAATGCAAGAAACCGTAAATCAGATTAAAAGCGCTAATGAGAATATTACAAACAGACTAGATCAAGTAGAAGTCAGAACATCAGATAATGAAGACAAAGTTTATCAACTTGAAAAGAATATAGTCAACACAGAAAAGATGCTGAAATCTCATGAGCAATCTATCCAAGAGATATGGGATCTCATCAAAAGACCAAATTTGAGAGTCATTGGGATAGAAGAAGGCACAGAGAATCAGTCCAAAGGAATGGATAGCTTACTAAATGAGATAATACTAGAAAACTTCCCAGAGATGAAAGATGGAATGGATTGCCAAATCCTGGAAGCTTACAGGACCCCAAACATCCAAAACCATAATAGACCAACTCCAAGACACATAATTATGAAGATAGCTAACTGTTAAGGTCTGTAAACAAGTCAGATTGGCACCTGTTATTTTGCCAGAAAAATGTTAAAGTCTGTAAACAAGTCTGGATGGCGCCTGGCAAAATGCCAGAGGGAGTGGTTTGTGAAATAACAAAAGTGAGCCATTAAGTGTGGAGATTCCTTATTGGTTGACTGCTGTATCTATTTTATGCTAATTAGATAAGCTGTGTAAAATGTATAAATATCACTCAGATCCTACAATAAACGGCTCCCATTCCTGTTGCATCAACGTACACAAGTTATTCGTCACCCCCCGGATATTTTGCCCAGCCAGCCGGGCTGCGGCAGCTAACATACAGGACAAGGAGAGAATACTAAAAGCTACAAGAGAAAGGAAGCAGATTACATTTAGGGGTAAACCAATTAGGTTAACGACTGATTTTTCATCACAGACTTTGAAAGCGAGAAGATCCTGGAACAACGTATTTCAAACACTGAAAAATAATGGATTCCAACCAAGAATACTGTATCCAGCAAAACTAAGCTTCAGATTTGACAATGAAATTAAAATATTTCATGATAAACAAAAGCTAAAAGAATTCACAGCCAGAAAACCAGCACTGCAAAGCATGTTGAGCAAAATATTACAAGAAGAGGAATTGAAAAATAGCACCCAAAACTAACAGTAGGAGGTATCTCAGTAAAGGGGGAGAAAAATAACCAAAGAGGGAAAACTGGCCAATATAAAATAAATAAATAAATAAACACAACTGGAAGTACAAACCATATTTCAATTGTAACCTTAAATGTTAATGGCTTAAATTCACCAATCAAGAGACATAGGCTAGTAACCTGGATTAAAAAAACATATCCAACAATATGCTGCCTTCAGGAGATTCATATGATAGGAAAAGACATACACAGACTGAAGGTGAAAGGTTGGGAAAAATCATACCACTCACATGGCCCTCAGAAGCAAGCAGGAGTGGCCATTCTCATATCGAATAAAGTCAACTTCAAACCTAAGGTAATCAAAAGGGATAAAGAAGGACAATATATACTGTTAAAAGGAACCATCCACCATCAAGACATAACAATTATCAATTTGTATGCACCAAACAATGGTGCTGCAATGTTCATAAAACAAACTCTCCTCAAGTTCAACAGTCAAATAGACCACAACACAATAATTATGGGGGACTTCAACACACCACTCTCGCCATTGGACAGATCCTCTAGACAAAAGCTGAACAAAGAAACTATAAAACTCAATAATGCAATCAATAACCTACACTTAACCGACATATATAGAATATATCAAGCATCATCAAGTGGATACACATTCTTCTCAGCAGCACATGGATCCTACTCAAAGATAGACCAACTATTATGCTATAGGGCGACTCTCAGTAAATATAAAGGTGTGGAGATAATACCATGCACCATATCTGACCATAATGGAATGAAACTGGAAATCAATGATAAAAGAAGGAAGAAAAAATCCTGCATCACCTGGAAAATGAACAATATGTTACTGAATGATCAATGGGTTACAGAAGATATAAAGGAGAAAATCAAAAAATTCCTAGAGATAAACTACAATACAGACACAACATACCGGAATCTATGGGACACAATAAAAGCAGTTTTAAGAGGGAAATTCATTTCCTGGAGTTCATTCCTCAAAAAAAGAAAAAAACCAACAAATAAATGAACTCACACTACATCTTAAAACCTTAGAAAAGGAAGAGCAAAACAACAGCAAATATAGCAGAAGACAAGAAATAATTAAAATCAGAGCGGAGATCAACGAAATTGAAACAAAAAAAAAACATTGAAAAAATTGATAAAACTAAAAGTTGGTTCTTTGAAAAAATAAATAAGATTACAGACCCTTAGCCATGCTAACGAAGAGAAGAAGAGAGAGAATGCAAATTACTAACATACGGGATGAAAAAGGCAATATCACAACAGACATTACAGAAATACAGAAGATAATTAAAAAGTATTTTGAAACCCTATATTCCAATAAAATAGAAGATAGTGAAGATATCGATAAATTTCTTAAGTCATATGATCTGCCCAGATTGAGTCAGGAAGACACACACAATTTAAACAGACCAATAATAAAAGAAGAAATTGAAGAGGCCATCAAAAGACTACCAACTAAGAAAAGCCTGGGACCGGATGGGTATACAGCAGAGTTTTACAAAACCTTCAAAGAAGAATTAATACCAATACTTTTCAAGCTATTTCAAGAAATTGAAAAAGAAGGAGCTCTTCCAAATTCATTCTATGAGGCCAACATAACCCTGATCCCAAAACCAGACAAAGACACTTCAAAGAAAGAAAACTATAGACCAATATCTCTAATGAACTTAAATGCAAAAATTCTCAATAAAATCCTGGCGAATTGAATGCAAAAGCATATCAAAAAAATTGTGCACCATGATCAAGTAGGATTCATCCCTGGGATGCAAGGCTGGTTCAATATACGGAAATCAATAAATGTTATTCACCACATCAATAGACTTAAAGATAAGAACCATATGATCATCTCGATAGATGCAGAAAAAGCATTTGACAAAGTACAACATCCCTTTATGTTCAAAACACTAGAAAAACTAGGGATAACAGGAACTTACCTCAACATTGTAAAAGCTATATATGCTAAGCCTCAGGCTAACATCATTCTAAATGGAGAAAAACTGAAGGCATTCCCTCTAAAATCTGGAACTTGACAGGGATGCCCTCTCTCACCACTTCTATTCAATTTAGTTCTTGAAATACTAGCCAGAGCAATTAGACAAAAGAAATTAAAGGCATAAAAATAGGAAAAGAAGAACTTAAATTATCGCTATTTGCGGATGACATGATAATATACTTAACAGACCCAAAAGGGTCCACAAAGAAACTGCTAGAGTTAATAAATGAATTCAGCAAAGTGGCAGGATATACAATCAACACGCATAAATCAAAGGCATTCCTGTATATCAGTAACAAAACTTCTGAAATGGAAATGAGGAAAAACATTCCATTCACAATATCCTCAAAAAAAAATAAAATACTTGGGAATCAACCTAACAAAAGAGGTGAAAGATTTATACAATGAAAACTACAGAACCCTAAAGAGAGAGATAGAAGAAGATCTTAGAAGATGGAAAAATGTACCCTGTTCATGGATAGGCAGAACTAACATTATCAAAATGGCGATATTACCCAAAGTTCTCTACAGGTTTAATGCGATGCCAATCAAAATCCCAATGGCATTTCTTGTAGAAATAGATAAAGCAATCATGAAATTCATATGGAATAACAAAAGACCCAGAATAGCAAAAACAATTCTAAGCAGGAAGTGTGAATCTGGAGGTATAGCGATACCAGATTTCAAACTGTACTACAAAGCAATAGTAACAAAAACAGCGTGGTACTGGTACCAAAACAGGCAGGTGGATCAATGGTACAGAATAGAGGACACAGAAACCAATCCACAAAATTACAACTTTCTTATATTTGATAAAGGGGCTAAAAACATGCAATGGAGGAAGGATAGCATTTTCAACAAATGGTGCTGGGAAAATTGGAAATCCATATGCAACAAAATGAAACTGAATCCCTTTCTCTTGCCATGCACAAAAGTTAACTCAAAATGGATCAAGGAGCTTGATATCAAATCAGAGACCCTGCACCTGATAGAAGAAAAAGTTGGCTCCGATCTACATATTGTGGGGTCAGGCTCCAAATTCCTTAATAGGACGCCCATAGCCCAAGAGTTAATAACAAGAATAAACAAATGGGACTTACTTAAACTAAAAAGTTTTTTCTCAGCAAGAGAAACAATAAGAGAAGTAAATAGGGAGCCTACATCCTGGGAACAAATCTTTACTCCTCACACTTCAGATAGAGCCCTAATTTCCAGAATATACAAAGAACTCAAAAAATTAAACAATAAGATAACAAATAACCCAATCAACAAATGGGCCAAGGACCTGAACAGACACTTCTCAGAAGAGGACATACAATCAATCAATAATTACATGAAAAAATGCTCACCATCTCTAGCAGTCAGAGAAATGCAAATCAAAACCACCCTAAGATACCATCTCACTCCAGTAAGATTGGCAGCCGTTAGGAAGTCAAACAACAATAAGTGCTGGTGAGGATGTGGGGAAAAGGGTACACTTGTACATTGCTGGTGGGACTGCAAATTGGTGTGGCCAATATGGAAAGCAGTATGGAGATTTCTGGGAAAGCTGGGAATGGAACCAGCATTTGACACAGCTATCGCCCTCCTCGGACTATTCCCTGAGGACCTTAAAAGAGCATACTATAGGGATACTGCCACATCAATGATCATAGCAGCACAATTCACAATAGCTAGACTGTGGAACCAACCTAGATGCCCTTCAATAGATGAATGGATAAAAAAAAATGTGGCATCTATACACAATGGAGTATTATGCAGCACCAAAAAATGACAAAATCATGGAATTTGCAGGGAAATGGATGGCATTAGAGCAGATTATGCTAAGTGAAGCTAGCCAATCCTTAAAAAAACAAATGCCAAATGTCTTCTTTGATTTAAGGAGAGCAACTAAGAACTGAACAGGGGGAAAGAGCATGAAGAAAAGATTAACATTAAACTGAGACGAGTGATGGGAGGGAAAGGGAGAGAGAAGGGAAATTGCATGGAAATGGAAGGAAACCCTCATCGTTATACGAAATCACATATATGAGGTTGTGAGGGGAAAGGGGTGGGGGAAGGGAGAGAATGGAACAACAACAGATGAGGTAGAGAGGGAAGATGGGAGGGGAGGGGAGGGGGGATAGTAGGGGATAGGAAAGACAGCAGAATACAACAGTCACTAATATGGCATTATGTAAACATTGTGAATGTGTAACTGATGTTATTCTGCAATTTGTATTTGGGGTAAAAATGGAAATGCATAACTCACTTGAATCAAATGTATAAAAGATGAAAAAAATAAAAAAAAAAGAAATGTATTTTACCACAATAAACTGTAACTCCAAATATAACCTACTCAATTAGTATTTCCTTTTGGACTCAGTGTGGGCCTGAAGGACCCTGGCCACTAGGAACCAGGATCTATGAGGCAGGTTTGACATGTCGTATTCACTTACAGGATTAACACTTCTAAGTGTGCTTTAGCTCTAGCATATGCTTTAAAATATTTTGCTGAATGATTATCTTAAGAGAAAAGAATTAATAATTCAAATAAAATGTCTTGTCTCAGTGGAATTAGTAGTGCCCCACAGTAAGTAAGCGTGCTCACTAATGCTTTTGTTGACACTCACCCAGTTACTTACAACAGATTTGTTTTTTGATTTTTATATTTGTGACTATCAAACCTCCTCAACTTCAATGACTGAAACTGGCATTAAGATTAAAGTGGGGAGTAAAAATTGCCACACTATGTTCTTCTTCTACAACATATAGGAAATAAACTCTAGGTTTTACAAGTGTACTTGTGTGTTGTTGAGTCAAAAGGAATAGGATAATATTAGCGAAGTAAATTGCAAAAGATGCGCCCTATCTCATACACTAAAAATGAAGTTCCTGATGTTCACAAAACTGGGAAAAAAATAGATGTGGGAAAAATCACCAATGTTGAAAAACCTTCTCATATAACCTGAATTGTTTCATCTGTTGCCCAGAATGTTCATTAACCAGTTGCCTACTTAGTTCCTGCTCATTTTAAATGCCTGAGAAAGATTTTAGAAAATAAATTATTTAGAATTGTAGTTATGTACAATGAAAATACAAACCAAAGATCTGTATGTGTACACACACACACATATTATGTAACATATATAACATGCATATTTATTTATGCTAAACATTATAATACACTATTCATAATTACTGTTTAAAACAATTATCTTGCTGAAGATGCAAGATAGCATTATTGTGAGCTTAATTAAATGATTCAGGCATGACTGCACAGCCAGCCTGCCTGAAGTTCTCAGGATTTGGGAGTCAACTGTCAATTACTTTAATCTGAATTCATTGCTTTCATTATCATTCCTGTTATCACAGGATTTTACTGCATCTATATAAACTTTGATCTTTCACACAAATTGTATGAGTGAGCAGAGTTTAAATATCCACCTTTTATTAAATAATAAAAGTATAGCTGTCATTTCAACAAACAGGTGTCTTTGCCCTTTTGTATTTTTATAAAAAAAAAAAAACGTGCCTTTAACTAGGTGGCTTAGAAACAACAAAAATTTGTTCCTCACAGTTCTAGAGGGTGAGAAGTTCTAGTCAAGGCACTGAAAGCTGTGGTGCCTGATGAGGCCCATAGTTCAAAGAACTATGCTGAAGAGACCTCTCCAAGCAGAAAGGGCAGGAAGCTCTGCAGCTTCTCTCCTAATGATGACTTTAAGGAGGGTTTTGCACTCATGGCCAAATCGCCTCCCCTAACCCCACTTTCAAAGACCTTTACATTAGGAGAATGTGTGTGTGTGTGTGTGTGTGTGTGTGTGTGTGTGTGTGTGTATGAGAGAGAGAGAAAGAGAGAGAGAGAATTGATTTCAGAGTATGAATTTATATGGGACACAAAAATTCAATCATGTCAAAATATCTGACATTATATTTGTAATTGATATGTTCTCTTAAATAGAAAATATTTAGGACGAGATCAGATACTTGGATAAGAATAAATAAGTTGGCATACATGAAACATTTCTTTATGTAACACAATAGAATTCCTTTTTATGGAATAAAGTATTTATGGGAAACTATAATCACAAAGACCTCATTGACAGAAATTCCCCTTTACTTCGTAAGTAAAAATTCTAACTCAATTTTCTAACTCACTAATTTTCAAACTTTTGCTAGATTGCCATTTTTAAATATATGGAAATTATTTTTCCAATTTGGGTTTCTTTACAAAAAAGCTATATACTTTGCAAGAGACATTCTGAACTCTATGATAAGCATCACAAAGAGACTGGTGATAAGGCACATTTGGATATAATTGTTCTTATAGGGTCAGTACTAGAGATGGAGGCATAGAAAAGCATTATAACTATGTTTCAAAATACAGACCATAAGTTTAATTTCATTTCAAACTTTCTGAGTCTGTTTTCTATCTGGCAAGTGAAAAAAAAAATGAAGAAATGATCAAAGGAAGAAAATTTATGTCTAAAGAGCCTTGAAAATGTGTGGTTTTATCAAAATAATAACTTGATATTTAATATTTTTTTCCAAGGTGGTACTAGAAATTGACCCATGGGTGCTTTGCCACTGAGATACATCCTCAGCCCTTTTTGTTAACTTTTTCTTATTTTGAAGCAGGGTCTCACTTTGTTGCTTAGGGTGTTGTGATGTTGCTGATTCTGGCCTTGAAATTCCCAAGTTACTGGGATTACAGAGAAATGTCACTTTCACCAGGTGTGATGTTTAAGTTTTAGGTGGAACTTTGCTTTGACTCTTTTATACAGAGGCTATATTAAACATTGTGTGAAAAACAATCATATGCACTTTTTAGAATTTCTATAAATATTGTTCCTTTTCCATTTTAAAATTGGGTGAAAATATAAATACATTCTAACTTTATCTTTTTGCTTATTCTTTATGATATCAATATGTTGACCTTTCAGATGTCAGAGTATCATTTAATATCTAGAAGATAATAGAATAGGAAATGCCTGAAAATTGTAGAATTGTTGATGATGTTAAAAATATTTTCAATTAACCATTTTTTGTTTGTCTTTAATAGATCAGAATTCTGTGATGATTGATTGTCAAATTTAATAAAATTAAAAGCAAATGAATCTGTTCAAATGAAGCCAACACAGACTATCTATAGTTGGAAATATAGAACTGCAAAACTAAATTTTTGGATGCAGATATAGGCATTCTTCATAATTCTAAAACAAAAGAATAGTATCATAAATCTTAACTTTTAATGTCAATGGTTAAATTATATACATTTTCTTCTAGAGAAGAATTAAAAAATTGACAATAATCATAATTTTGCACAAATGTATGATAAGGCATATCTTATGATAATTTAATTATATCTGCTAATAAAGGCAAAATCGAATGAACTAGATGTACTGTTCATTTCCTATTAAAATGTTTTGGAAACATTAAGAATCATTTCAGATAGACATACTACCAGAATAAAGGTTTAATAGCAGATTTTTTGAGAGTAGAGCGGTTGTCATCTATATATCTATATATAGAGATATAGAGATATATAGATATAGATATATATATATAGATATAGATATATAGATATAGATATAGATATAGATATATAGATATAGATATAGATATGTAGTACATGAAGGTTGAAACAAACAGAAGATTTGACTAGGATATTCTGATAAACTAAAATTTTTAGTAATTTTTGAAATTAAATAGGAAAGTTTCAGGCACCAGTGTCCTTCCAAATTCACATACATTACTGCCCTCAGAGAAGCTGCTGAAGAAACACATGTAAAATTGGGTGATAGTTATTTTGGTGGGGGCTTCCTTAGTGAGTATGATGATTGCCTGTTACTTCCCTGCAGGTTTAAAAGCAGCAATGGTGTGGAAAGAGACCTGCACAACTGTCTGCAGCAGAGACTAAGCCAAAGCTTCATCCCAACTCATTCACATCTGACTTGAGGTATCCATACTCCACTGCTGTCAGAGCAGTATGAGTTCAACAGCTTTGCTCTCAGTTGATTTTTTGTTACAAAAATCATGTGGCTCAAATAACAATTTTTAAATTTCATTATTATTATTATTTATTTATATATGACAGTGTAATGCATTACAATTTATAGTACATATGTAAAGTATACATTTTTCATATCTGTGGTTGTGTACAAAGTATATTCACACCGATTCATGTCTTCATACATGTACTTCGGATAATGATGTCCATCACATTCCACCACCATTTACAAATTTATTTTTTAATCTGAAGCTAAGATGTCTAAGAACAAAGTACCAGAAGATTCAGTTCCTGAAAGGGTCCTCTTCTTGGCTTACAGATGGCAAGTCCTCTAATACTGGTGCCCTTACTATGAGAGAGAGAGAGAGAGAGAGAGAGAGAGAGAGAGAGAGAGAGAGAGAGAAGGAGAAAGCAAGTGCACACACTCTGATCTGTCTTGTTTTCCTCATAAGAACACTAACACCATTATGGGTCCTCACCCTCACAACTTCATCTACATCTAATTTATCACCTTCAAAGGCCACACCTAACACTATCATCTCATTGAAAATTAGGCTTCAACACACATTTTAAGGGAACAGAGTCTGTTCCCAAACAGCTTCCATGTTTATTTTAGTTGCAAGACGAATTTTGCAATGCTTGTTGAGAATGGAGTCTGAGGCTGACTACAAAGAGGAACAAAACAATCCTTTAGGATGACGGATGTCATCTAAAACTTGACTCTGGTGATGGATGCGTGTCTATTTGTATGTTACCAACACTCATCAAATCTCCCACATAAAGTGAATAAACTTAGTAACATGTAAATTATTCCCTGGTAAAATTGTTTGGAAAAAGAGTGAAGAATGCAGGGGAGATTTTAGTATTTTGAATTCAGGAGGATATTTAACAGGCTATTTCATATTCTTGTAAACATGATGAAGAGCTACGAACATGATGCCAACTCAGGTTTTGCCTCCATTTATCGATGTTAGCCTTTTTAAATGCCTTCTAAAAATTATTCTAGTTCAACAGAATCATTTGGTAAAATATATCCTACCCAACTTGTTTTCTGCTTTTTGAATCTCTTACAATCATCTCCTACAGTGTTAATTTAATTGCCGTATAAGGACTAAACTTATCTTTTGGAACTGGAACTGTTTTCTATTCAAGCTCAATTGTCAAGGCAATGGAAACATTTTCAGGATTCTTACACCTGATCTTGTTTAGGAAATCTTGTAGGGACTGGAGTTGTTCAATGGACAAAAATAGCTATTGCTCCCTCATAGGAGGTGTTAGTTGAAGACTAGAAACTATTGTGCAAATAATTGTATTAAAAATAGTAATTACTTGAAAAACACTGTGATTTAATTGAGAGCTAACGTTTACCCAACACTGTACACACAAAAAATCAGAATAAACACTCTATGTGCACATGGAATAAGATGTATTGTATTGTGAATAAACATCAATAATATTATGAGGAGATGAAGAAAAAGTTTTGCAAGTTTCCATACAGGGAAGCCAATATTCATAATGAATCATAATGACAACTTTCTTCTCAATAGCCTGATCTCCATCCTAAACCTTGACTGTCAGGCAGCATATGAATCAAATATGTGTATAAATTAAAGGCATTTTTAAATGCATTTCACCCACAAAAGTTGATCTCTTTAGGTTCTTTCTGAGGATGACAATGAGGAAGTGATACATCAAAACAAGTGAAAAATCAAGAAATAAATGGCATGGAGCAAGGTGGAAAATAAACAAGAAACAGAGAAGTTTTAATGCTCTCAGGAAAGACGTCACGTCACTTGGGACTAAGGAGTGGTGAGATCCCAGGATGACAGCAATGCTGCTCACCTGACAGACCAGAGGGCAGATTGGAGCAAAAGAAAAGTGGAATCAGCAGAGAATCTTGGTGAAGATTAGACAGAATTGGTAGAGGATGAGGTGTTTTTGTGTCCTATAATTTCATTAGGAACCACTTAATGGTACGTACGTAGAAGTTTGAGCAAACGAAGAAAAGAGGCAACTGTTAATTTCAAATAGAAGAAAAAGTTATAAGAAGGCTAATCCAAATAACCACACATCTCAAATTTAAACAATATCTACACAGTAAAAGTAATATAAATATTGTATATTTATTAAGAGAACTTTCAATAGTCATTATAGAGAACTGGAAGAATATTCTGTATATACAATCTAGGTGTGTAGGTGAGTGTGTGTGCCTGTATTTATGTATGCATCAGGCGAGTTTATAAGTGGTTGAATCCTCATCTTTCATTGTGGAGATCCAACATACAGCTCTCAATTTATACAGTGCAGTAGGAATCCTATTATAACGGTGCCTTTCAGAAGAGGTTAAAAACTAAAATCAGTTCAAATAATTGGTAACTGAGGAGGGAAGGAAAGCAAAGCTTATTTTCAGGCTGAAGATTATTAAATATTTTTAAATATATACTTATTTTCCCATGATAAAAAGAAAATTTCAAAGCAAAACTATTAAATATATACAATGTTGACTGAGCTCTAAAATGAGAATGACTGCTATAGATGGTGTTGATTAATTAGGCCAACATCAATGTCCAGTGACCATTTTGCTTTGAAATATATTTTAAAACACTCTGAAGAAACTATTTTTAATTTAAAAATTTCCAATTTCCATAGTTCAAAATAAATTTTAAAATTTTCTGTTTACATCAGCCTTCTAAGGGACTATATATAATTTTTTGGATCAATCTTGCATTCTCCTTTTTAATCCCAAATATTGGTGATAAGGAAATAAGGAAAACACTGAAGACAACTAACTATGCTAATTTATTAAACATAAAGGTGTATTAGCACAGGAGAAGAAGTGGGAGGGAAGAGTATCTTTCTAGATGAATTTCTTAAAAAATAAAAGAAAGTTTTTGAAAAAAATTGGGAATTCCAGAATACACACCATTATATACAGACAAGGGGTGAAGAAAGAGAGGAAAGGAACAAGGAAAGAATGGATGAAAGAAATTCCACTCACGAGGTTACTATGGAATTCCATTCCACATGTCATTCTTTTAAATTTCTTAAGAAAAATTTACATATCTATTTTAATTACATGATTTGTTTGGCCAATGGTCCTTGGATTATAATTCTGTACTCTCAATATGCTCAGCTTCTCAGTTGACACTTATTTTATGGGTTTTCATCAAGTTAAGATCAATAGTCAGGGCTGGGGATGTGGCTCAAGCGGTAGCGCGCTCGCCTGGCATGCGTGCGGCCCGGGTTCCATCCTCAGCACCACATACAAACAAAGATGTTGTGTCCGCCAATAACTAAAATATATATATTTAATAATACATGTATTTAAAATTTTTAAAAAAAGATCAATAGTCCAATGTTTATATTAACTGAGAATTAAATAGAGCAGGTAAATCCTGAGTCAAGAGCACATTATTACCATACTAACTCAGCTGCTAACCTTGGTACCAAGAAGTTGAGGTTGTTCAAATATGAAACATGAAAGATTTTAAGTTAATGTACAAAAATAAAAGACAATAGAAGATATAACTATATTTTTCAATTTGTAACTTATTTTGGTCTGATAATACAAATAATTAAAATCTTTCTAAATAAGTTTATGAAAATGGAGGTTATTTAAGAAATACATGAAATTGCAACTTTTAATAATTTTTTTGTGGTTAAAAATTATTTTTACCTAAATTTTAAAATTACATATTTTCTTAAGTATTTCTAACCTTTGTTGCATAGATGGACAACATTAACACTTAAACTAAAGACATTTTCATGCTTCATTGACAGATGCCATATTCCCTAGGAACTTAGTTCATATTATAGGTACTTGTAATCAAACATACTGTGGAATTATTGTTTAGAGATTAACCCAACAAAGAATTGGAAGGTTTGCCAGAGGCTTAATATAATAGACTTTCAAGTTTTTTGGATCACAGTCCACAAGCTCATCTACAAAAACTGTTCATCTCTCTCCTGAAACCATACATCTTAGAACATGTGATCTTTAACATAACAAAACTGTGGAATTCTGTAGGATATTTTTAAAGAATGCATATGGACATATTTTAAAGCAGTTTTTCTTAGATTCATTGGCCTATACACTCATGCAGCCTCAACCTAACTAAAAGGGAGATGTGACCAGGAAGAGCAGAGTAGCATGGAAAACACTCTGGAGAGGCAGTTGAAGAAGGATAATAGAGGCTGTCACAAAATAATAACTATTATTTGAAAAACAGGAAGACCATTGCCTAAGTCGGGCTGTACATGGCAAGGGGGACCTAGAAGACAGTGGCAAATAGCTGACCAGAGAAGAGAAGAAAAGCAGAATGTGGTGTCCTGAAGCCAGGCAAAGGCAATGTTCTCAAAGGAGGGCTGAAATAAGAACTGACAGTTGGTTACTCAATCAATCAATATATGCCTAGTGATGTCCTTTGAGTGGCGATATTAATAGAACTGTAAAGGAAAAACTATTAAGAGAAGGTAAAAATGAAATAGTGGGCTGGGAAGCTGTGGACAAGGTGAAGGTGGACAGTATTTAAGGGAGTTTTACTAATAAGTGGCGTAGAAAAATAGAAGGGCCAGAGTGGAAGGAAAGCTGAGAGTTAATGATTACGGGGGAGATGACAAATTCTATACATGCATATGAAAATGGCACATACTGAACATAAAGATTAGAGTATAAGGAATGTGTAGTGAATTCCTAGGTTATTATTGAGTTAGCAAAAGGGAAATGTGTATCTGGCATTTAGGAATTTGACCTTAAGTAGGAAGATGGGCATTTCATCCACAGTAACAGGAGTAAAGGTGAAGCACGAGAGTCGGGTGCTAGCAGGCAACGTGGTGACAATTCATGAACTTCTCTCTAATTCATTTTTTAAAGTTTTTTCCATAGTTTTGAATTGGTGCATTGTAATTTTACATACTGATAGGATTTGTGATTATCTCTTTGCACAAGCACACAGTATGATAATATACTTTGACCAATATTACTCCCCAGTAGGTTCCCCTTCCCTCCCCATTTTGCATTCCCAAGTCCCTGTCCTCTGCTGATCTCCCTTTGATTTTCATGAGATACCCACCCACTCCCCCTTTCTTTCCTTTCCTTTCCTTGCCTTGCCTTTTCCTCTCTAGATTCCACAACTGAGAGAAAATGTATGATCTTTAACCTGAGTTTGACTTGTTTCACTTCACATGATGGTCTCTAGTTTCACTCATTTTCCTGCAAATGACATACTTTTATTTTTCTTGGATAAAAATGAAAGTATGTCATTTGCAGGAAAATGGATAAAACTGCATTGTGTACATTTAACACATTTTATTTTATCTATTTATCCACTGATGGACACTTAGGTTAGTTCTATAGTTGTGAATTGTGCTGCTACAAACATGGGTATGCATGAATCACTAAAGTAAGATGACTTTAATTCTATGGAATAAATACTAGGGAGTGGTACACATGGGTCATATAGTGGTTCCATGCCTAGTCTTCTGAGGAAATTCCATACTGATTTCCATAGTAGTTATACTAATTTACAATCCCACAAACAGTATAAAAGTGTTTCTTTATTTCCACATCCTCTTTAGCATTATTATTTCTATTCTTAAAGACTGATAGTTTGTGGGGTGTGGGATGAAATCCAAGGGTACTGTTAATTTATATTTCCCTAATTGTTAAAGATGTTGAACACCTTTCATATGTTTGTTGGCCATCTGTACTTCTTCCTTTGAGTGGTGTCTGTTTAATTTGTTTGCATGTTTATTAATTGGGTTATTTGATTTTTTGGTGTAAAGTTGCTTGAGTCCTTTATATAGTCTAGATATTAAACCTCTTTCGGAACAGTAGCTAGCAAAGATCTTATCCCACGGAGTAGTTTCTCTCTTTACATTCCTGATTATTTCCTTTGCTCTGCAGAAGCTTTTTAATTGATGTCATTCTATTTATTAGCTCTTGGCATTGTTTCCTGAACTTTAGGATTTCTATTGAGAAAGTCATTGCCTGTGCCTCTATGCTAAGTGTTGACCCTACACTTTCTTCTAGGAACTGCATTGTTGATCTATTCCCTAGGTCTCTGATCCACTTTGAGTTGATTTTTGTGCTGTGAGAGAGATAAGAGGCTAGTTTCATTCTTCTACATATGGATAACCAGTTTTCCCAGCATAATTTGTTAAAAAAGCTCTTTTTCTCCAAAGTATCTTTTTGGCACCTTTGTCAAGAATCGGATGACTATATCTGTGTGGGTTTGTCTCTGTGCCTTCTATTTTGTACTGCTGGTGTATGTGTCTGTTTTTATGACAGTTTTTTTTAACTATAGTTCTGTGGTATAACTTGAAGTTAGTTATTGTGATGCCTCCAGAATTGCTTTTTTTTGGCTTAGAATTTGCTTTGACTATTCTGGGTCTTTTATGCTTCCAAACGCATTTTAGAACTATTTTTTCCTCCAGTTCTGTGAAGTACTGACTAATTCATTTTTTAAGAAAAATAGCAAATACTCCAACATATAAATCTAAGACTAAGATGGTAAATAAGGGGGAAAAAGACCATAAAATGTTAATCTAGGAAAGTGAGAGATTGAATGGAATAGGACACATGATAAAAAGTCTTGGTCATCCTTAAGTTTCAGGTTCATGAATTTAAATGAAGCCACTCACAGTAGATCTGTGTTTTTCTCTAGACATGTGTAGCTACACAGGTGCTTCTGTGTAATAACAGCAAAGATTAAAAATACTGGAATTCTGGAATTATCGAAGAATGATCTTTTAGATCAGTTTAATGAAGTCAATGAAAAGAAAGTAATGAAGATAAAGACGTATGTGCGGACTGAATTTAATGTTTGCTTATGGAATTTATTCTACATAATGTGGGAAAATAGACATAAGCTGTGTGAGATACAGAGGCAAAGCAAGCTGGCTCTTTAAATTGGGTCCAGGTGAACTTGAAAAATTAGAACTGGAGAACTTTAAGAGATGAACTGGAAAGTAAATGGGGCCAATCAGAGTTTAGGATGCTTAAAGTTGGTATTAGAGAGGATTTGTTCTCACTGGTTGTGATGAGTTCTAGAGCAGGGTTTCTCAGCTTCAGCAGTCCTGAGGCTACACTACTCTTTGTATGTGGGGTCAGGTGGTACCCTATGCAATGTAGGCTTTTTAGCAGCACCCTTACACATTGTCAATAGATGCCCAGGGTGGTCCTCCCTCCCAAGTCAGTTGTGAAGACAAAAAGTTCTCCAAACTTGCCCCTTTGGAGGGGCAAAGTTTCCCCAGATCAAGAACCACTGTTTTTGATGTGATCATGGGAGTGAGTGCAGAGATAAAATAAGGGTCAAGATCTTCCAGGATCTGGAGGCAAGAGATTTGGAATAACCATTTTCATGTGTATGTAATCATCAATAATTTAGAAAACAATGCTGTGGTTGAAAGTTAGAATAAAAAAAAGCAGCTATCATGTTAACTACAAGGGAGTAATTTGGATTGTGATAGATATGATATCAAAATAAATAATAGGGAATAGTTTGTGATTTGTGTGATGAAATAAGAATTTTTAGTAGGTGTTTCAAAAAGCCAAAAACAACAATAACAACAACAAAACAAAAAAAAAACAAACAAAAAAAAAACAGATAGCAGTGAGGCTTAAACAGGCTAGCACACAAAGATCTTACCATGGTAAAAAATATATATATAACCAGAAGTTCAGTCCTCAGGGGAGATCACATTTAGGGTTAGAATAATAATTTTGTGTTTTTTTTTTTTTTTATAACCAAAGCCTTTCTTACCAATTGATTCTTTTTAGGATAAACACTGCATTGCCATCCTTTGAAGAATCATGTTGTAAGATGTAGCTAAACCCAGAGTTGGTCTCCATCATGGTCGAAGGGGCACTGTGACATACACTGGGATTTTCAGGATGTTACTTTTAAACCTACAAGTTTGTTGAGTATGTGATAATGTATGTGAGCTCTGTGAGTGTCAGCCTCATGTTCTAAGGATGGACTTCTCATGGGCACAACCTCTGTGTCAAAAGTTAAAATATTTATTGCACATGAATGCAACATGTTTACCATCAGTAACCAAATAAAAATAATTAAATTGAGAATACTATTGAATTTCAAACTAGGCTGCTTTCTAAAGAAGAGAGATACCCACATTCAGGTAATTATTTTACTTCACCTCTCCACAAGAGTTAATTTTTCTTTCCAATATATTCTTCCTTATTTAATAGATTCAGGAACTCTACACCAACTACTTCTGCTTATAGATAAATTTCCCTTGAAACATTATTTATAGCAAAGTAATATTACCAAGGATTTCTTTTTCCTTAAGTTAGGAAAAATCCTAATTTCACATTTTCTCTCTCTCATTACCTGAATATTGAATTATTCAATTGATTTTAATTTATCATGGGTTACTGGATTGCTGCTTTTGATATTTTTAATGTAAATTTTCTTGAACAATAGGACAGAGAATTGAATAATGAGAAATATACCATCCCTTTTTATTCAATGACCAGAAATCAATGAAGAGAATACATCTAAGTACATGTATTATATTGTCCAAGTGAAGTTTAGACCTATTGTCTTCCAATTGGGAAAAAGTTTTTATTTTTAATTTAATTTTGAAATATGTGTGTGTGTGTACCTCAATCTTTTTCTTCTTTGCCTAATTGTGAGAAACCTGGAATTCTTGTAAATATTTTGCCAAATATCTGTGCCCAAACTCTCATGAAACTATTAAACCTGAGCTTTTAAATCTTTAAAATTTAGAAAGACCCCATCTTTACTGATCAATTAAGCACAACAATATTTTCAATAGTAAAGCTTTTAAGGAGAATCATTTCACTATTTCCTTAAAGACACTAAGATCTCAAAGAAATATAGTCCTTTTCCAGAGTTTCTTGGTTTGCACTGAGAGTCCTGTATTATTCACTGCTTTGGGTTAATGTAGAACAGCCGTGAAAACAGAGGAGATAATTAAATTAAAATTCCTGAAGAAAGTAAGCCATGAATTCTTTAAAAGCTTAACTGGAGTTTAGTCAATTAATTGCTTTATCCATGACGATACAAAAGGGAATGCCATCTGAGAATGAGCTAAATTAAGAAATCCATTGACAAGGGAGTCCTCAGCCTTCAGGTTCAGCACTCAGAATGATTTGCAGTGAGGTCAGTTTTACTTGGGTGTGGAAATTCGGGTGATTGGAGGAATATGTCTTTAATAATTGAAGGGGATCAACAAAACAAAAGTTAAAATGCTTCATAAGGTCAGATGTTCACCAAGAAGGAAGACAGGCTAGCTGCATAGGTGTGGTGTGGTTGATGCCCTAACTGCCAATGTTTGAGAGCAGGTAAGGGACACTGGGAACCCAGAGATGTTGTCCCTCAGCTTGGCAAAACAAGGATTTCATGTTATACCTACCCACACACCCTACATAACTCAGGGCCATTCTGTTGAGCACCTTTGGGGAGAACAATACAGGATGATTACTGTTATTTTTTTTCTTTCTCCCAGAAAGACAACAAAACGAATAGAGAAATAGACACACAGGTAAATGCATTGAATTTACCTTGAGTTTCTGTTGATTTCCCTTGTAATGAAGCCTTTCTCTGTGTTATTTCTTCTGTCCTCTACTCCCAGGACACAATGTCAGACTTCAAGCATTTTTAGGTGTTTCTTTCCGCGTAATGAACTACCTTCTTCCCCAAATTTTCTGAGCATTAATGCAGAGCATGTTACCAGGTGCGTAAAACTCAGCCTCGCACCATTTATAGGGGCTTGTTTGTCAAAGTTCACAGCTTAGCAACATTTACTGCTACTCTAACTTTCTCTGCAATGTTATGGTTGTAATTATTTGGTGTTATTCTGGGAGTTAATTGCCAGGAAACAAAATTAAGGGAGCATGTCTGATCCTTTTTCTCCTCTGAGACTACTGAAAAAAGAATTGAAAAGAGGTGAGCCTTAATATCAATCCAGCATGGACCATTTCTCTTGTCATTGGTCTCATTGAAGGAGCTCACTTCAGGAAAGTCACAAAGAGGTCAGAAGATTTTAAACTGCCAACTTAGATCTGCATTACAACTTCCAAACACTTTCCACAATCGGTATGGCTATGCGAAAAGTCTAGCTCTTTGGATTGCAGAGTAAAATTCTGGTTTTCATTGTGCTAATAGAGCAGTTTTTCGAGAAATATTTAAATGAGGCAGTTTTATGGTTATTATCTTTTAAAACTACGGTATGTTAAATTATTATGAAGAAATAAAGTTTAAATCATTTGAGATAATTGAATGACATCATTGATAATATTTAATCACATGGTGATTCAGACTGTAGATTGTGTGAAGTACATTTTTGGGTCATTGAGCCTGAGAAAGGATCACTTCAAACAGGATGTGAAATTCAAATGGGTTCATATCACCCCTAGTATCTTCATCACCCCGGGGTTACTAAGGGTTTACTGAGTTTGTTTTATTTTATTTACATCTACACATTCACCGGGTCAGAGGAAAGTGCTGTGGGCTCAGGATTGTTTCATTTATTGTTTAAAGTAGCAATCCTGTGCTGCTGCTTGAATCGGTTTTGTCTTGACCCCTATCTCAGTTTCAATGACAGAGTGTGTCTGCTGAGGCCGTTCCTAGCAGAAGCTGTTCTTGCCCACTCTCAGCTTCCCCTTCCTTCTCCCTCAGCTTTCTCTCTGTCATGGCCTGGGTCTCTCTTAATAACCCAATGTTCATTTCGCATACAAACAATTAGAGAGGAAAACTATTTGTCTTAATTGCTGAGCCTCCAACAGATGTTTCCTTAATAATTGAGAGACACCCTCATCTAAAGGATTACTTTAAGATGGGAAAACACTGCCTGGTGCTCATATTTGAATTGTAATAACTTTGAAAATGTTCAGATTCTACTTTGAAGGGCAAACACACTAAAAATTAAAGATGTTATTGCTTAGTAATATCATATGAAATGACAACTGATTTTTAAATGTTTTCCTCTTTCCCAAAATTGATGTGTATGTTAAATCATCACTACTGGGAAAAAAATTGTAAGATATGGTTAACATTATTGAAATCCTTATGGGCAAAAGAATTATGTCTGTATCAAATAAGTAAGACTTTAGGATAGTCTGAAACTCTTCAGTTGGTGAAAGCTTTCTTCAGGCTATTATGTGAATTTTAGAGAGAACAATGTTTTCATGGAATTCACTAGTTTTTACAAGTTAAATATTCAAGAATACCCTGAGTATTTATAATAAAAACTACATATTACAATTTTTGTATATGGTTCTGCTCTAAAACAAATATTAATTTATTTTCCTTTTTGAACCTCTTGATAATTAAGATCACTACTTGAAAAGAACAAATTCACCATATTCCTCATCAAAAGAGTGATTTTCAAATACTTCAGGTTATACTTCCTCTGCCTAGTTAAGAACATAAGCATAGAAATGTGAATCTTTGTGATTATTCTGAAACATTTTAATGTTATGTTCCCACAATCCTCAATCACCTTTATCCTGATCATTGCTTGCCACATTTTTAGTAATAGTTGGAGTCATAAGCCAACATACTTTTGTTCACCTCCATCAATCTAGTGACAGTTCTTGACCACCTTCGCTAGGCAGGAAACTGAGCACAGGAGGCAGAAGTAGGACAGACCAAGATTTCTCTCTGGAAGTCTCTCATCACTCTTCACTCAGTCTAGATTTGGCCTTCAGCAGAGCTGCAGTTCAGTTTGGGGCTCAGGGTTATGATCCATTGTGACAAAACAGATAATTCAATTTATTCAAGATTAACATTCACGAATTGTTAATGGACTAATGACAGACATATTAATACCCAGGAAAATTTAAGAAGCCAAATTATAAAAGTGATTTTCAACCTCTAAATTATCATATGAATATCAGTCATTATTATTTCTCTTATAAGTAAATTAATAATTTTGACTTTCCCAACTATTGACTCTGTGGCTTCTATCTCATTTTTTTCAATTATTAAATGTTGGGAGCTCTTTTTTTGTGTTTCCTGTATTACAATAAGATGCCTATTATCCCAATATAATAACCACTCTTTCTCAGTGTGGGTTGCCTTGAATAAGATATAGTCTTTGTATAGGAATATAACAAATTAACTAGATCATATGGTATTTTATGTCAACAATGCACTGGTTCTATTGAGAAAACAGATTCTTTTTTAATCATTTTAGATTTACAAATACAAATACTCTTTTAATTTTTTAAGGCCTTGCCAACCAGTTAGTAGAGATACATTCCATAATAAAATGTTTATTCCCATGTTTGAATTAGTGTTGACCAATATCTAATTGACTTTAGATGAAGATATGTTAATAATAAGGAAAGGAAGTAGCAACCATGGTAGGTTTAAGAGAGATGATGATCAACCTACAGTCAAAGTCTACTTTAGAATAATCCCTGGAGACAAACAGGGACATAAAGTAATCATAAAATCAATAATTCACTAGGAACATATAATAACCCTGTGTGGATGTATGAAGAACAGAGACTAAAAAGGCACAAAGTGAAAATAATAGAGAACCCCAAATTAGACCCATATGAAATGCTTAAGTGAATTTTCACCAAGATGCAAAAGCAATTCCATGTGGTATTTTCAGTAAGCAATATTTAAGTATTTAGGCATATGTAGGCAATCATATGAAGCCCAATTTAAATCTCAATACAAAATGGATCACAAATATATCTATAAAAAAATAAAACTACAAAATTTAAGTAAAATATATATGTGTGCATTATCTTCAAGATCGAGCGCCAAGCAAAGAATTTTAGATCTATTACCAACAGTATGAGTCCAAACAGTATGAGAAAAAACCTGATAAATTAAACCTCATCAAAATTGAAAATATTGCTCCCAAACAAACAAACAAATAACAACAACAACAAAAAAAAAAACACTGTGAAGAAATGGAAATATAAGCTACAATGGGGAAATACTTATGAGCCACATATCAAAGTGTTTGTAGCTAGGATATATAAAGATCTCAAAGCATAAGAGGAAAAACCATCACTTAGAAAATGGGAAAAACTCATGACCAGACATTTTACTTAAGAGGGTGTACAAGTGGAAAATAAGCACATAAAATGATGTTTGACATCATTACTCATCAGGGAACTGCAGATTAAAAACACAGTGAGAAACATCTGTGCACATATCAGAAAGGCTAACAGGTCAGCTTTAGCCAGAAGTCGAAAGTCTGGCCTGGAGAAGTCATCTCTGCATTTCGGCATCAGAACAAAGACTATGTCAGAAGAGGCAGAAATGATGGTATATTGGGTGATGTAGATTCAGATAGCAGCATGACTTCTGATGGTTTTACCAGATAAGGGGCACTTAACTTGGACATTTGCATAGCAAATCCAGATTGTTTGGTTATTCTCTGCCATTAGTTTCTGCAATTCAAGGCCTCTTAGAGGGAAGTATTAGTCTGCCAGTCAATTCTCCAAGTGGCAGACAAAGCTCCATGCTATTGTCAACAGTCTGAGCTTCAATAAAATTGTGACAAGTTTGATCAAGGTAAGCGCTGACCAGGCCTATGTACATAGCTATGTTCTGTCCACCGAACAGAGTGATTAGGTCATTTGAAGTTCTTAATAGCTGGTGTTGAGGTTGAAAATGTATAAAAACCCAGTGGATTCCATCAATTTTGAGCTTAGTCAAACCATCAAAGAATCAAGCCCAGACACTGAGGGCAACCTCTGTGAAATAAGGGCTTCAGGGACCCAGCACCTTTCCAAATAGTAGTGGGAAGAGAAATAAACTTTTTACTAATGAAAAAAGAATTTGCACAAACATGCCAATATTCTCCCTAATACTGTGGCTTCCAGTAATAAACTTTCTTCTCTGATCTGGGCCATGTCCTCTATTAGCATCCACAAATCAGAAATATATTGTCTGTGTACTTGAAAGCGTGGAAAAGTTGAAATCCTTCAAAGTTCTTGACATGTTTGATGATGAAGTTGGGATTGTGTCAGAGACAGCTCTGACAGGTTACCCACAAAGTCTAATTCATTTTTTGTTTGAGCCTTTGGCATTGGGAGGCAGCCTCCAGGGAGAGGTCTTTTTGCCACTTACAAGTAAAGTAGAGATATACAGGCTAAGGCAGACCACCCACATGATTGATTAAAACTTTTCTATTTGATAAGTACAGCTTGTTGGATCCTTCTAACCTTGTTATAAATTAAGACCAAGTTAATCCACACTAAATTCTGGCATTGAGTTTCAACAAGAATCCAGTGATAAGCTAGCAACTATAAGATGAGACAATGTTGATGCCCAAATCCCAGGCTGACCTCTCCCTGGAGGCTGCCTCCCAATGCCAAAGGCTCAAACAAAAAATGAATCAGACTTTGTGGGTGACCTGTCAGAGCTGTCTCTGACACAATCCCAACTTCATCATCAAACATGTCAAGAACTTTGAAGGATTTCAACTTTTCTGTGCTTTCAAGTACAGAGTCAATATATTTCTGATTTGTGGGTGCTAATTGATGACATGGCCCAGATCAGAGAAGAAAGTTTATTACTGGAAGCCATAGTATTAGGGAGAATATTGGCATGTTTGTGCAAATTCTTTATTTTTTATGTATTTTTTTATTTATATATGACAGCAGAATGTGATGATCATTGCTATCCAAAGTACATGTGCAAATTCTTTATAAACAGAGTAAGCGTGACTGCCCTCACCTCTAGAGGGAGACATCATCACATTAGAGTCAGATTCCTTGCCCTTTGCACAGAAGGGAGTCCATTCTCTGTGTTCCAAAGATGTTCCCTGTAACCAACAACTTTGAGAAGAAAGTCTGGAACAAAGAACGGCCACGGCTTTGCTTGTAAGACTTGCAGAAATTCCCAGGAAACTATTAGTGAGTATTTCAATTGAAAATCAATTCAAATGAGTTTAATTAAATAATGCTGTGGCTGAAGTAGAAGAACCCATGAAGTCTTTTATAAACTCTTGTTAAAAGATGAAATTAAATTGAGAAGCATTTGGCTTTCCCACTTCACAGTTTCTTTTACTGGCTTCTAGGCTTTGGAATTCTCTTAATCCACTTGTTTCACAGAAGCATTTTGTCTTCAGCTTAACTGGGCAAAATGTGCTCAGGCCTCAATTCAGGGACCTCAGCTCTGGCAGAAGGGCATGCAGGAGCCCAGATTTTGATACTTATGAATCCGAATGGCTCTAGTACTGCGGGGGTCCATTTAAAGGTAAAACAGCAAATGTTGGAAATTTACCTCTACAAAGTATGTCATTATGTATATTCATAATAGCAACTCAAAGGCAAAGGAACTGAAAAGTTTTATTTATTTGTCATTGACATTTTTAAATAGACTTCTTCTGAAAATACAGTATAGCAATATTGTGGCACATACAAGAAGAAACCTTATTCTAACAGCTAATCAGGCTGTATTCTTTGGGGAAATAAATTCTGCTGAAATGATGATAAGATGACAGAAGGTGACAGGAGGCCAGGGTGCAGCTCAGTGATAGAATATGTGCTTAGCATGCATGAGTCCCTGAGTTCAAACTGCAATGTGCACATACAGAGAGAAAGAGAGAGAGAGAGAGAGAGAGAGAGAGAGAGAGAGAGAGAGAGAGAGAGAGAATACAAACAAACACAGGAAGTGGCTCTTTAAGACACTGGATGCTTAATATGACTCAGCCTTAAATCCTGTCTGAAAAGGTGCACTTGGGTTGGGCCTCATGCCCCATTTCTCGTTTCATTAATTTTTGCTAAGGGGGGTTCTTGACGTGAAGGAGAGAAGTCCTAGGGCTGTGCACAAAGCTTTGCCCGTATTGACACACAAAAGTGCCAGATGCTTCCCATCCAGAGGAGAGGATGAAGGTCAATGGGCAAGTGTGCTTGTTGTGAAGCATTTTACCGACTGAATTATTCCTGCCCTGTCAGCAGTACCTGGACTCACCTCTGAGGTAGAGCAGAGGGAGGATAAAGGGAAGCAGAATTTCAGGTGGTAATTTACTGCAAAAGAGCAGCCCTTCAGGAGTGACGATGGTGCTGAGAACTCTTTATGCCCTTGGAAAAGGTCATTACCAAGTGGGAATCTCTTTCTTTGTTTCTCTCTTCTCAATTCCATTCAGAAATTAGAAAAAGTGTGTTTAAATGCAAGATACATTTTTATGTTTATTATTCTTCTTGACACCTCTGAATACCCTATTTTCTCTCTAGTTAATTTAGAAAATCTTTCCTTGATTTTAATAATACACAAAGAATGTGTGTTTGTATGTGTATAGAGGCGTGATTAGATAGATTGGGAATATTTGGGGATTTAAATAAATCTGTATTTTCTGTTTTCAATGTTTGAAGTTCTGATAATTGTCTTATCTTCATTTTTTTGGCTCTTGTGCTCTGGAATATTCTCTGACCTTCACTTTCCTTGTTCTTCATAATTTTATGGTCTGGATTTAGCTGGGACTGAGAGCTGAGACATTAATTATAAAGCAGAGGATGTGCTTGGAACTAGAGAACCAATTAAAGTGAATTTGGTAAGATTAAATAATGCTCCAGGTAGGAGAACATTTGCTTAATTAATATATAGCACTTCTACACACACCATGTATAATCTTTATCCAGTGAGTTGTTTCAGAAGTGTCTCCCTGCACCTCAGTGTGACTGTAAATAGCAATATGAGCCTTTGAGTTTTAGTAGTGTAAGTACTCACTTCTATTTCATGTGTTTAAAGTGACCAGCAAATTATGACAGGCCATAGGGCAGGGTAGGCCACAGGAGCCTGAGCAGGACTCGGCCCAGGAACTGAATTTGTAGATAAAAGAGGAAGAAAAAAATAAAGCAATAGTCAGAATGGAGGTTAGGCAGGAGAACAAAGCTTAAAAAATAAAATTTTATTTCCAAGCTGAGTTCTCAATACACAAACAGAAATGAAATCCAAGCATAGGCACTGGGTTTTAACTTGAACTTTGTCAAAAAATAAAGCAAGGAGTAGCATTCCTTCCTTTTTTCCTTCCTTGATTCCTAAAGCAGAGCCTAAATTTACTCATTTCCCAAAATGAGGAAATACATGCTAGCAATAGAATTCTCTGTACAGAACTCTGAAGGAAAAAAAAAATCAGAATTTTCCTAGTGTTACCAAGGTGCTACTGCTGTGTATATATATACTTATATTTTGTGAATTAGAACTCTTACTAAAGCAGAGCTCACATTATATCCTATAATTTATGGGTGAGAGACATATTTTAAGTTCTTATCTGGCACATCAGTTACCCAAGGTTCTGGGCGGATAATGATTTCAGCTGAGTCAGTTGTAAGGAAGCACAACACTTGGTTCTGTGGTCTGTCCCATATGTGACTGTAGAGGAAGATTTTTACTTTTTAAGGGAACACAATGAAAATTAAAGAAAGAACATTTGAACTGTGGTACAGTTTGCTTCTCTAGAAGTAGGTGCTGAGAAGAGGTTCGAGTCATGAGATGATAATCTCGGATTAATTCCTTTGAAAGGAACTGGGGAAAGCAAGAATTCCAAAGAAAGAGAAATCAAACTGTGATTCAGAGATAGCCAAACTTCAGCTAACCAGGATAGGTGCTGTGAAACTGATACTGCCATTGAAGTATTCGGCATCAGCATGACATGGCCAGGCTCTTACATCGTTGTCTTACTTAATCATTGGCTATGGGTATCCATAGGAGTGGTGTGACCTCAGGTGGTTGGGTCTTTGTAGGTAGGTCAGGCTCTGAAGCAGCTGCTATGTGAAGGCTACCTGATGCTCAAATGCATCACAGCTGGACAATAATTATTAAACTAGCAATAAGACACAACCAAAGAAAGCATAGGAAAATATGTCAAAATATACTTCAAAAAATACAAAAATACCCATTGATAATTTTGTATACCATTGTAAGACATTACATTTACATCCGTCATTGGTCATCAGCAAAAATATATTATAATCACAAACAAATATCTCGATATAGTTACCTGAATTGCTAATACAAAAATTGATGATTTCAAGAGTTGGAACAGATGTGAAGTAACAATAATGCTTACATATCACTGATGAGATTAAATAACTACCTTGCAAAATAGCTTGTCAAATTATTAAAAAAGTTAAATAAAATTATCATATGGTTCACAATTTCTACTTTCATGACTTACCCAAGAGTAATAAAATACATAGTCACACCTATAGTAACTGCTTATAGTTACTATATTAATACTTTTACCTTTATAGCTATTTATAGAAACTATTCTATAATAGGCAAATCCTGGAAATCTATAAATTTTCCCAAAACGTCATTAAGAGATGAAATGAGTACCAATCATCAATATAGGAAAAGACACAACTGATGCATAAAATCAAAAATGAGATCCCGAACCAGGGAGAAGCATGCACTGTGGCTGGTCGTTTATTGAGACATCTAGAATATCATCTACTCTTCAATGACAGAAATCACATCAATGCTTTCTGAAGCTGAAGGTCAAGAAGAGATGGAAGGGAATGAAGCACAGGACAAAACTTGGAGGTAAAAGAAATGCTGTATTGTGCTTTTGTTGGTACAAACACTAGTTATGACTTATGAAACTATATATCTTCAACAGTATTTTATGTTAATTTTATTTTAATAGCATTTCTTTAAGTAAGCCTATCTGACAGTTTGGACACCTTCATTGAGATATTCACATGTTATAATATTCATATGTTTATATGGTACAATTCAATTGGTTTTAGTATGTTACAGAATTGCATAATGATAACCAAAAGCTAAGCATAGGCTATTTTCTTCACACTAAAACAAATTCCCTTAAAAACTACTCTATTAGAACATTCTTTTTCTCCTTTATGTTTCTCCCTATATCTTTTTAAATCTTCTCTTTTTTTCACACAAAGAATGACTATATGCATTAACACAATGAAGTGTGTATTTTTATTATTTTGCAAATATTTACCTATTATTCTACTATTGAAGACACAGGTATTTTTTTATTGAAGAAAGCAAACCATGAGATATAGGACATAAAATTTATTGTTTTTTCTGTTTCTTTGTTTAAAGAAAGAAAATTCATTTATTTCTTTCTATTTTAAAATCTAGAAAAAAAATTTCAAATGATGAATAATGAATAATGAAAAGTTAATGTCCATATAGCTTTCTGAGAACAACTCACATTTTGAAAACTATGTTCCTTTTTAGCATTAAATAGTGATTTGGTTGTATTGTATCATAGGGTAAGCTTTATAAATTAAGGAATCAGGAAAAGTACGAATATTTTGAATTATTAGTTCATACACTATTCTGAAATAGAAATAAAATATGTGACAAAACTTTCAGCAGTAATTATCTTGCTTGTCTTTAAGGGAATTAGTGCATTAACTCCACATATCATAGTAGAGGAAGAGTTGAGAGTTGTAAAAGTCTACACTTGCAACAAGGTTTCTTCTTTTTGTTACTTCTCTGGCCCACAGTGTGTCAAGGGGAATATTACATAAATATTGGAAAGGAGTCATATACAATTGCAAGGAAGTGAAGTTCGAAGGTTCTGAGCTTTTGCTTGATGATATTGAACTTGACTTCAACAACATTGTGGTTTTCTGCCTGAACAAAATCAGTTTCCTAGTTTTCACATCCACCTTTTTTTTTAGATCATCAAGAAGCTCCAGGCCTACTGTTATTGGCACAGCACACTTTTATTGACAGGGTTCCATAATGAGCAATTGGTATTCTCGCAGGATATGTGGATAAAAATGACTTCTGCAGTCAAAAGTTTGAAGGTCTGGGAAACTCTTTTGACTTGGAGGGCTAGAGAGGCAGTCTTTAAGAAAACAAATCAATTATTCTCAAATAAGTATGAGATAAAGCTTGACATTGCTTTCCAATTTGTAGAGACATGTCAGATTTATTTGTCTGCTAATGTACCCAGGTCAGCCATCTCCTCTGGTTGTGTCCCACTGGATGGATGAACATTCTCTGATTTGTAGCATTATTCAAGATGTCAATTGTATCAACATTTTTCTTCATGTGCTAGCTTTCTTGAAATCTTAATGTGCTTTCTGTTATTGTTTTAGAGATAGGGCAGTAGATAACTTCATCTGCATAAAGAACTATTATTTGGTGATTAGTATCAATCTGCTTTAAAAATATGCATCCATCTATAGGAACAATCCAATTCTGTTCAGTTCTGTCCTGTTGGATAGGAATATAAAAGGAAACACAATTTTACGAACATATTTGTCAAATAGCTGATCGAATACATCTTTCTTTGTGTAGATGTTATCTCTGGTCTGTGTTTCAGCCATCTTTGTCAATATTGAACATAAAACATCTAAATTGGATTACCCAGATTCTTTCTTTTTAACACTAATATGTTCTGAGACTTATTTTTTAATGTTTAATGATTTCATCTTTTCTTAAGCCCAAGGGTCTTGTGGGGAAACAACAGTTTTCTGGGAATAGAAAGTCTTTCTGAATAGGGAATAGTAAAGATCATAAGTCTCATATTACCTTTAATCAAATTTAGAGACCTGGCTGATATATAGAATAAGAAAAGAGATCTCCAACGTTCCTTTCATCTAAAAAATAAAAATAAATAAATAAAACTTAGGAATATTTTCATTAATCATCTTTTTGTTTGTTTCCTTTGTTCTTTGGGAAAACTCTGAATACGGAGTCCATGAAATCAGTAATCTTTTGTCATCTTGGAGTCTATTAGATCTAGCAGTACCTTGTTTTAAAACTTCTTTTAAGATATATATCATGTTAGATATACATATCAGGGTTTATTTCAACATAATTATACAAGTTGGAATATAATTTGCTCCAATTCAGTCCCAAGTACTTCCCCTTTCTCTTCTCTCCTCCTCCCTCTTTTCCCTTTCCTCTACTCTACTGATCTATGTTCTATTTATTGATTGAATTTTTTTTTAAATTAGTGCATTTTGGATATACATAAAGATGAGTTCCTCACCTGTGGCACTTTGTATATGTACACAGGAAAATTAGGTCAGATTCCTTGTAGCATTCCTCTCTTTTCCATTCCACCCTCATCCCTTTTCCTCAATCCCTTCCTTTACTCCACTGGTCTTCTATTTTCATGGAACACTGCCTCAGTCTGTCTGGGCACAATTCAGGAGCCACTTGTCAAAAGAAACTAACTTTATTTTTAGAACACGCAATATAAACAAAACAGCTCCTCAGGAAAAAACCCTCAGAGCCCAACTGCCACCACCGGCTTCCCACAAGCCACACACCACACACCCCAACCCAGCCTCTTCCTCCCACAATCCTCCTGCTCTTGAGGCCGATTGGCTGGGTCGCATGGGCGGAGCCAAAAAAGTCCCCCAATGAGCAGCTCCGTGGTCTGAAAGGGCAGGGAAACAGCCCAATGAGCATCACCGCAGAGGAGCCAATCAGCTAGATGTTGTTGGGGCCGCTGTGAGCCAATCATCAGCTGGCAGTCTGAAAGTTTGCTGGGGCCCCTTCAGCTCATCAGCTGGCAGTCTGAAAGTTTGCTGGGGCCCCTTCAGCTGTGGCTCTCAACAGAACACCCACCCCAAATTTTCTGTTTTCTTTTTTTGCCCTTGTTTTGGGTTACCTTCTGCATATTAGCAAAACTTCCTAATTTCCTAATTTGAAATGTTGCTATTATTATTAAAACTCATTATTGTTTTGCTCTTGGATGACTAGGTTAGCTCCTGCCAATTTAGGGCCTTTCGTAACCAGCCTTGGAGACCTTTGTTTTCTTTGGTCTCTCAGGAAATTTACCTGTACTTCATTTAAGCTTAATATGTTCTTCCTGAGGAACATTCAGATTTTAATGAATGTTTGTTGATCAGTAACCTATCTGTAGTAACCTACCTCTAGTAACCAGGGAACTTAATTTGCAATGGGACATTGGTGGGTGGGGGAGGTCCAAGTTAGAATCCAGTAGATCTGTAGAGGTTACTGGGGGTCTGGTTTTCATTAAAACCAGCAACTCTCTCAACCTAATGTAAAGTAATCACAGCTCCTTTGGAGATGCACAAATTTATCTTATGTTTCGTCTATAATGTATCTCCCTAACTGGACTATCTTAGATTTTGTGAGATGACTTCCCAGCTGACCATGGTTAGCATCTAGCATACATTCCAGCTTCACCATGGGCTTCCCAGGGTGCTATCCATGTGTTCATGAACCTCAGCTTCTTGTTTGGATGCCTGCCTCCTTTGCTCCCTCCCACCCTTCCTTTGGGTTTCTTGTCCTCCTCCCCACATTTTTTTTTAAATCAATGATTTCCTACTTCTATAAAGAGAGATGTTCTCAAGCTCTAAAAAACCTTGAAAGAGAACAATACAAATGAACTAATTGTACCTGGGCAAATCTTTTAAATGCGATTATATCTCATACATTCCCAGTTTCACTCAAGATTCTTAGAACTTCCTTAGTCTGAATTCATTATTAATTGCAGTTTGAATTTGTTTCTTCACCTGGAAAACACAAACTTCAATTTGGCAACAAAACAGTAAAAAAAAAAAAAAAAAAAAAAAAAAAAAAAAAAACAACACAAAAAAAACCCCTTTGTTAACATTCTGTGCAATATTGTTTGTTGGTGTTAATGGAGATGTGAGCCAAGGCCCTGGACACACAGTACAAGAACACTACAAAAACAGACATCATTGAGATGGAGTGAAACTAACAAAGTAAAATACAAGAATTTAGTAACAGGGTTAGGGATGTGGTTTAGTGGTAGAGTGCCTTCCTAGCAGGTATGAGGCACTGGGTTAGATCCACAACAAATAAAATAAATAAATGAGATAAGATATAAAAAAAGAATTTAGAATCAGTGATGCTGGCTGCAATACTTGATTCCTTTAATCTTTGTAGAACTATAAGTATGGGAGTTGGGGCCTGTGATTCGTCAGAAAAGTTGGCATCTTTCTTTCTCCAAATGTCCTATGAACAAGAGTTTCTTTGCTGTAGTTGTCAGTTGAAATTTGCTAAAAAATGCCTTTTTTTAAAACTCTTTTTTGTTGTTGTTGTTTTTAGTTGTAGATGGACACAATGTTTTTATTTTGTTTATTTATTTTTATGTGGTGCTGAGGATCCAACCCAGTGCCTCACACATGCCAGGCAGCACTCTACCACTGAGCCACAACCCCACCCCCAAACACACCTTCTTCAAGAGCTGACAGTGCCTTGCTTTTGTAGAGACAGCAGAAGAAACTTTTGAAAGCTGTGAAACTCTGGAGAAATAGTTAACTCATTCCATGGGCCATTTCTACATGACTGTTGCCAATTTACAATTTAGAGCTTACTCTATCTTCTCTATTGTTTTCTAGTCCAGAGCAATTATTTAGTGAGTAGGTTTGTTTTCCAAGACAAGATGCAAAATACCACAGCATCTATTGAAAATTAAACTGGGAGGACAAAGGTAACTGAATAACCCAGAGGTGAGATTAGTTTGTTCGATTAGAAGCTCACAGATTAGTTCTGCAGTTTCTGCTAAATGAAGTTCTTACAGAATGCGTTACAATATTCTTGAAGCAAGTTAAAACAAATCTAAATAACTGTATTCACAAACTTAAAAAAAAATACATGACAAAGTAGATATATTCTGGAGCCTTGGCAATATAATTAATTTGCAAGATTGGATATTCCCCATATCTTAACAAATCCAAAATCCAATATAAAACAATATTACTTTAACCTATAAAGGAAAAAAAAACAGTGTAAAATTTAATGAAAATTACTCCTGAGTTCATGTGAACTGGCTACGTGTGATAGTTCCATTTTTTTTAATATTTATTTTTCAGTTTTCAGTGAACAAAACATCTTTATTTTACTTTTATGTGGTGCTGAGGATCAAACCCAGCACCCTGTGCATGCCAGGCGAGCACACTACTGCTTGGGTCAAATCCCCAGCCCTTCTTAATCCTTTTTAAGAATATAGATGCTTATTTATATTATCAAATTGTAGCCATCATTCTAGAATTCATGCAAATTTCGATATAAAATATTTTCTGATGTTGAGAAATAACAAGGCTATGTTTTTGTTAAAATTAGAGGAACTGAAAAATATTAAGTACTGGGTGTTCCAACATTTATGACTTTGAAAACTGGGTTTTATAAGAAATCTTCCCCAAAATCCAAGATGAATAAATTAATTGTGTTTAAACCAATCCTTGTGTAAAATGTGAAAAAGTTAGCATTTGCTGGTTTCAAAATTTTGCAAAGATGTCCCTTGTGTTTAAGTTGACTCAAACTCTTGACAAGACTTTTAAGAAATTTCTAGAGCTGACCACAGCCTCACTCTCCACCTGTCAATCTTTCCCTTTGGACATTTTCTTGCCACACCCAACTGGTCTGATTCTTCTCATTTTACAAAAAAAGGGCCATTCTCCTCTGGGCCTCAGAGGCTTTGCCCGCTTCATCCCTCAGTCTGTAATAACCGTCCATAACTCATGTCCTCTCCTGTAGCTTCCTGTTTCAGTGGCGGCCCACTTCCCTCAGGCTCCTGTGCTTTCCTTTTTCAGAAGCCCTTACCTAGCCCCAGTGCTGGGTCCTCCCACTTCCTTCCACTAATGAGCGTCATCCCACACCAGCCTAATTACCTGCACAGTTGCCTTCTTGACCAGGAAACAGCAGATTTTCTACCTCTCTTCTCAGGCTCTGGGTATAACATGGGGCTTAACGTGGAAGATGCTCAGAGGGTGTCATTTAATGGATGAATAAAATAATTAAATATGTAAGCCATCAAAGAATATATATTTGAAGGGAGATACACAGCCTTCTTAACTAAAAAGCCCTAAGCTGTCTCTCACAATGGTCATGATGTCTGTACATAAACAACTCTAGCAATAATTATCTTCAGACAGTGGTTTCTTTTCTCATAGAAACTCACTTCTTTTCCTCCTTCTGTGTCATGAAGATACTATCTTTTCACCTGCTAGAAGTGTCTATTTTCAGTTTTCTTTCATGGGGATGGGTAATCTCTTAGCTTATATTTTCTGCTTCTTTTGTCCATGAATATTTTAATACCTATTCAAGGTTATTTTCCTAAAATGACAATCATTTTATTTTTATGCTCAATTTTTAAAATATTTTTATTATCAAAATGTTAATTTTCACATAGGCTTTTTTCATAACTCCATGCCCTCCCATCTCATCTACGATTTTACTTAATATAACTTTCTGTAATTACGATAGATGGAAACACATTTTCACTTATATTAACATAATTTAGCTGTTAGAAGAAAATAATTAAAAAGTTAAGAATCTCTTTGAATTCTAGTGGACAAATGTTTGTTGGTAACACAGAAAGCAGAGGCTTTTCCTTCAAATACAATATAAGCAAATTCTAATTAGTTATATTAAAAGATACAACTTGAGAGGCTGAGTCAGGAGAATTGCAAGGTCTAGATCAGCTTGGGAAACTTAGGAAGACCCCATTTCAGAATAAGAATTAAAAAGCTGAAGATACAGCTCAGTGGTAAAGGGCTAGCTTAGAATGTGTAAACTTTGGTTTTGATTTCCAGTGACACACAACTAAATAAATAAACCTAAAAAAAGGGCATGCTACCCTAAGTCTAGAATGTTTGCTCAAAGATAATTTAAAAAATTGAAATAGAATTGAAGAGAGAATAACAAAGATATTAAAAGTTAAAGTTAGTTCAAAGCTAACTAAAAGTTAATGATTTAATATTATTTGGTATATATCTGACCTCATACTATGAATTTTATCATCTCTATCTCCAGCATTAATTTTCTCCTAATTCAGGTATTATACATTTCTACCCCTTCTTGCACAATTATGTTTCATAGCATACAAGACTCTCTGTTTAAATCTTACTCAGCTATCCACCTTCATGTTCCTATAGTCTCTGACAAGTGCCTGATGTTCCTGTTATGCTGGATGATTGGTAATCTAATCCAGTGCTTCTCAATCCTGAAACTATTGACATTTTACATTAGATGATTTATTGTTTATTCTAATGGTTACTGCATGCATTGCAGTATCCAGTATCACCTCTGGCCTCAACCCACTGAATACCAGTAGCAACTCTCAGTTAAAAGGAAAAAAACTATCTCCAAGGCATTTCTGCAGGAAAAGGCTATGGCTACACCAGTTGAGAACCACCTAGAGTACATTATGTTAAGCGAAATAAGTCAGGCACACAAAGATAAATATGGCATGATCTCACTCAGAAGTAGAATTTAAAGAGATTGAATTTACAGAGGGCTAGAGCAGAATGGCTACCAGCAAAGGGGAATAATGTGTTAGTGAGGAGGTGCCACGATCAATCAACAGACAATGTTGTTGTTTGACATAAGGAATATTTCTGTTGTTTCATGACACATAAGAGTGAATATAATGGATGGTATATCTCAAAAAAGGAGAAAGAGAAGTAGACATACTCACCATAAGGAAATGAGAAAAGTTTAAGCTGATGGATATACTAATTACATGGGTTGATCAATATCCAATGTACCTATGAAGCAGAACATCACAGTGTATCTCATAAATATTCATAAATATTAAGTGTTACTTAAAAATAAAAAATGAAGTGAATATAAGAATTCATGCAATCTTGATGTTACAGCATGATATTACTTTGCCTAAAATTTCTTCTTGAAACTTTCTTACACTTTTCTGTACCCTCCCCATCCCCAACTGTCCAAACTCACTAGAGAAAAAAAATAGATAATATGAATATCATATCATATAAATTACATTTGTTATTAAAAATCCTCTGACAATATAAAACAAAACAAAAAATAAAATTATGATCTTTCCTAATCCACCTACAAGGTCAGAATTATTCTGACATCAAAACCTGACAAATTGCTTGTAATAAAAGAAACTACTAACCAATGTAATCATGCACATAGTTGCAAAATTCTTAATGAAATTTCATCAAATGGAATTCAATAATGTATAGAAAAAGATAAAACACGATGACCTGGGTTTTATCTAGAAGTGCAAGGCTGCATTAACAATTAAAAGTCAATCAATGTAATGTATAATATTAATAAGCTGTTTTACTATGCTCTGACTGTTCAAAACTCATGTTGAAATTTAATCCCCATTGTAAGGTATCAGGGAAAACTTATGATTTTATCAATAGATACAGAAATGACATTTGGCAAAATCCAAATCACTTCCAATTAAAAAATGTCTGGATGAACTAGAACTAGAAAGTTTTCTTAACCTGATAAATGAAATTCATGTAAAACATAAAACTATATTATTATATTCAATGTTAGAAAACTATATATTCAACTATAATCAGGAACATAAGAAAGATCTTTGTTTTCATCCCTTTTATTCAGTATGCTCCAAGTTCTGGTCAGGGTAATAAACTAAAAAAATAAATGAAAGTTATTCATATTGGAAGGAAGTGATAGAACTATACTGGTTTACAGATAACTTGAACATTTATGCAACAAACCGAAAGGACTCTACAAAAAAATAAACAAATAAAATACTAGAATTAAAAAATGAGATTAACAGTGTTCAGAATAAACAATACATATTCTCACAAATCAATTAGTTGTTTTTCTCTGTTATACAAAGAGTTAATAAGACATTGAAATTCGAAGAAATCGTGTGTCATTATTGATAGGATTACAGTATTGAGCACATTTAAAGTTTTACCAAAGATATACAACACATGTACACTGAAAATTACAGTTTCTGAATGAAATTATAGAAGACATAAATAAATGCAATATATATTCATGGATCAGAAGATGCAATATAACTAAAAGTTGAATTAACTTGGGACAGGGTTACTGCAGTGGTAGATACATGATGCAGCAGTTAATCTGAAATGCCCACTTGATTGGATTAAGAGATGCCTAGGATTAAGCCTCTTACCTGTGTGTCAATGAGGGTTTTTCTATGAATAATTTGCATGTGGAACAACAAACTGAAGGAGGAGTTCTGTCCTAAGCATGGGCAGCACAGTGCAATGAGTAAGGGCCTGGAAGAAAGGGTGGAAGAAGAAGAAGCTGATGTAGATGCAAGCTCCATTCCTTTTGAGCTGGTGCTTGACTTGCTGCTGCAATCACCTGAGGACCTCAGCCTCTGGCTCCTTCACTCTTCCAAAGCAGATGCTGACCAGCAATTCTCCGGGGCATTTCCAGGCTTCCAGTTCCAGACTGGGGCTGCATCAAAGGTTCCTCTTATTCTGAGGCTCCAGCTTCTTGAACTGAGCAGCTACTGGTTTCTCCAGCTCTCCAGCCTGCAGAAGGCCATTGTGGGACTATCCAGCTTCTGGTTGTATAAACCAATCTAAAATCTCCTTTTTATTATTATACATATAAATGCATATCCTCTTGGTTCTGTTCTTTTAGAGATCCCCAACTAATACACATTCTTATAAATCTGTCAAAACCCATAGAATATGCAACTACCAGAGTGGACCCTCATGTAAAGCATGGACTTTCAGCAACAGAAGATATGTCAATATAGGTCCACCAATTTTAGCAAATGTACCACCCTGGAGGGCTGTGTTGATAGTGGGAGAGGCTAGGAATATATGGGACAGCAAGTGTATAGGAAATTTCTGAGCTTTTTTAGTTTTGCTATAAACCTAAAACTTCTCTTATTATTATTATTTTTTTAAACAAGGAGAAAGAAGAAAACTCCCCAATTGATCAAATACTATATTAGAAAGTTTCACCATGACTTTTAGTTCTGATGACAATGACTGAAAGAAACATGTTAGCATTTCATTTTTAACGTCAATAAATAAACCTGAGAAATTATATCAAGTGACTAAACAATTTTCACCTTCCCAATTTGCTCTCTCCCTCTCCCTGTGTATTTTTCTGGCCTCTCCCTCAGTCTTTTAGTCTTCCCAACCATGGCCTCTGGTATCATTGAGCAGAGGCAAGCTATTATCATTGTGCTCAGCCCTAATTCCTGACCCACAAAACCTGGCAGCCTAACAAAGTGTTGTTTTACATTATCAATCTTAATGGAGGGGTTTTTTTTGTTTTTTTTTAAATGCAGAAACAGATATCTGAATAGTTATAAAATTAAAAGATTTCACTGTCATGCCATATTAATCATTCCTGGATTATCTACTTGAACACTAGAATTCAGGACAAATTTAAAATCATGAAATCTTGGTTAGGATAAGAAAGGGGATTTACTGGGAGAAAGGATAAAACAAGGTGAAGACATCAAGAGAAGAGTGAGTCCTCTAATTTTCCATCCTCCCCAGTGGCTCACACCACTGTCTAATGCTGTCTGCTGAGCCCAGTGTTCACATTGAGAATTTTTATGTAACAGCTATTCTGTTACTAGTTTGCTAGGGCTGCAGTTACAAGCCAGCACAGACTGGGTACATTAAACAACAGACATATGTCTTACTGTTCTAAAGGTTAGAAAGGAGACAGCGGATTTGCTTCCCTCTGAGGACTATGATAGAAAGATCTCTTCCAAGACTCTGTCCATGACTTACAAGTGGCCATCTTTTCTCTATGTCTTCACATAATCTTTCCTGTGTACATTTTTTGTGTCCTAATATTTACTTGTTATATGAGTGCTGGTTACATTGGATTAAGGACCACTCTAGTTGGCCTCATTTTAACTTAATTATCTTTGCAAACACTTCTCTCCAAATATGATATTGGGGATTAGGGCTTTAGCATATAAATTGGGGAGAAGGGACACATAATTATGATTGCAACATCTACATTTTTTATTTAGTTAGTTATTTTGCTTTTAAGAGTGCATTAAAAATTATCTTTGTTGCTGAGGAAGTCTACAACAGACAGTCAACTGTTTACTGTAGTTTCCAGTGAATTTCACATGCCAACTAACTGAGGACACTGGTGTCAGTAGAATACTATGATCTTTTCTTCTGAAGGAGGAAGGACATTTCATCACGAGAAATACCCCCTTGGGAAATATTGACTTTTCTTTTTTTTTAACCCCAGGCTCAAAAGAACCGTATGCATCACTTAGGAGTCAAGTGAAATCTTCCTAGGAAATAGTAGCAAACAAGACTAGGACTGTTTAGGGCTCTAGTATCAATGACTCCCACACCTATCCCATGAGAGTTGGAGTAAAGGGGTCCAGAACTGGGTTTCTTATGGTCCTAACCAAATTTGAACAAATATCACATCTTTTTTTTTTTTTTTTTTTTGGTACCAGAGATTGAACTCAGGCATATTTAATTATGGAGCCATATCCACAGCTTTTTTTTTTTCCTTGTATTTGATTTTGAGACAGGGTCTCATTGAGTTGCTTAGAGCCTCAATAAATTGCCGAGGCTGCCTTTGAACTTGTGATCCTCCGGCCTCCGCCTCCCCAACTGCTGAGATTACAGACCTGCGCCTCTGTGCCCAGGTATCACAGCTTTTGACTCAGGCAAGTGAGGAACATGCTTCTCAAGCCACCGACCACCAAGAAAGCTTGACTACAGGAACATGGGGATTCCTCTCTCACTTACCCAGAACCTCCTGTATCATGCTCAGCCCCATTCAAGCTCCATGTTGCCCTCTGTCCTTGTAAGTCATGACTGAGTGGGAATGACAAAAAGGTTGCAGTATGTGCCACTGCCAATGATTTACAGAGACTCTAACTATGAACAAAGAAAGGGCTCCAGGTGTCTGTATTTAGGTCAGAAGAAAGAAAAATTATTCAACTTCTCAAATTACTTTCTTTGATAACAAGAAAGCAATGGATTTTTTCTGTAATAGAGAATTATATTTGAATTCATTTACTTGTTTTTTTTAATTTTTTATTTGTTCTTTTTAGATATTCATGACAGTAGAATGTGTTTTGACACATTAACATACACAGAGTATAACTTTCCATTCTCATGGTTGTACATGATGTGGAGTTACACTAGTTGTGTGTTCATGTATGAACTTAGTAAAATATGTCCAATTTATTCTAATGCCTTTCCTATTCCTGTCCTCCTCCCTTCCCTTCATTCCCTTTTGTTTAATCAAATAAACTTCCTTCCTCCCTCTCCTTAGGATCCTTGTACTAGGGAAGATATTTATTTTTTGTTTTCTTAGAAACGGCTTATTTCACTTAGCATAATGGTCTCCAGTTCCATCCATTTAATAGCAAATGCTATAATCCCATTCTTATTTGTGGCTGAGTAATATTTCATAGTGTGTATATATACCACCTTTTCTTTATCCATTAATTTGTTGAAGGATACCTAGGTTGGTTCCATCACTTACTTATTTTATTTGTATTCTATTTCATTTTGGAGGTTCAAATGATTAAATAAAAATTAATAATAACTGAACAGTTGAAGATAGCTGCTGAGGTTTATCTGGAATGTGAAATATTTCACATTACTTCTATTTAGGTCCAGACATTATGTGACTGAAACATTGTATTGATTATCTTGGCAACATGATGAATGACAGATATCAGAATTATGCATTTAGCCAATACCATTTCCTTTTAATGGAATATTTAATTGACCTATATTTTTTAAATGTATAATATTAATATTATGTTTAATATTGAATTTGATCCATATTAAGATATTCATTTTATATTTTTTCATTTTGGTAGAGAAATGTAATGTGTAAGCAAAAATTTTGGAAGACAATTATATTTTTATTGTTTTATTGTAGTTTTCTAAAAATAAGTAAACATGTTTATATTTACAAATGAATATATTTTCTCTCTGATCCTTTAGATAAAACCTCAGCAAACTTTTCTGTAAAGTACCAGATGACATTACTTTTAGTGGGGTGGTAACACAATTCTCTGTTGCCACTATTCAGCTCTGCCACTAGTGCAAAAACAACCAGGGACAATACATAAGGGAATGGGTGTAGCTCTTTCCAATAAAACTTAATTTGTGCACACTTAAATCTCAATATCATATGACTTTGCATTTCATAAATATTGCTTTAAATTATTTCATTCATTTAAAATATATCTAAAGTAATCCTTACCTTTAGGACTGTGCTGAAACAAGTGTGGGCCAAAGCATGGGGACCCTGCAATACAGCTCAAATTATGTGGAACACTGATTATAACAGCATAATGAGTGACTTGCAGAATTGAAATAAATAAAAGTAAATTTTATAAAATAAATATATAATTGTTCATGAATTATTCATGACTATATTACTCATCTAAACATAGCCAGCGCATCCACAGAACCAAGAAATGTGCAAAGAAGATGCACTTAGCTTTCCAAATTTTAGTCGTATAGAAAACAGCTTCACACGTTCTGTCTTTATGGAGGTATATTTACTAAGGTGGAAAGAACTAACGTATTATATTTACCAGTTTGTTAGCTTGCTTCATAATTTTTGATGCTAACAGACTGTTGAATAAAATACAATCGGGATGTTTTCTCTGCTTGAGTGCAGTGCTAGCTTGTTCTCTGTTCAGTTCCAGCCATTTCCTTTCTGGCACTTCTTTTTGGGCTAATCCTGTCTTTTATATCAGCCCATAGAATTTCTTTCATCATTTTATTGTCTGTGACAAATTTATTAGAAATGTGTCCCAGAAATACAAACCTTTGTATTTCCTTGGTTATCATCTGCTGTGAAGAACTAGGGGTGAGTGAGAGGAAAAGGCACATTGGTCCTCTTCAATTCCCAACTCATGAAAGGGGGAGACATCTTCCCCTCCTCGTTTGCTTCCTATTCTCCTGTATAATAGGTATCCCTATGCCTGGGCCCTATCCCTACACTGTGTAGTTATCCTTCAGGCAAATTGAGATGTGCTGATATGTGTGTACATACATGAACATATGTGTGTATATGTGTGAGATATATGTTCATGGATGTGTATATATGTGAGATAGAGACCTACTCTCTCCAACTCCTGGTGCTTCAAACAATGAGGGCTTTTCTCCCGCTCTCAATGCCCACTGGTAATAAGCAGAGTGGATCTGATCCACGAAGACACTCAGGGACCCAGGACTAAAAAACAGCCCTCACAGAAGTCACAGTTCCACAGGGAAACCTCTACAGGTTCTTGTATTATCAATGAAAGGTATTGACTTAAAAGACACTTTGTATTCCTGACAACTCAAGAGATAAAAAGAATCACATGAGTTAACCATTCACAGAGGCCAGGCAGGAGGTTGAACAGGAATATTTGGAAAAACACCAGCAGTAAATATGACAGATGCAAAGACATTTTTAGTCTGGCAATTTGTCCTCTCAGGCTGGCTTAGCCCTAAGGGTTATTTTTCTTCCCCTGAATCCCTGAACTGTCCCCCAATTTGGGATACTTTTCTAACTACTCTCATGAAATTTGTACTGTGATGTAAATTAACAAGATCTTTTTGAAAACTAGGAGTTGCAAAATGAGTTAGGCATGCTCTATTTTTTGTTGTTCCTTTTTTTTTTCTTTTTTGGGAGAATGGATGAAAGACATTACCCATAAACATGCTTAGTTTTTTATAAGGATGGCTTTTAAAATTATGTTTGGACTTTGGTTTGATTATAATTGTTTATAAATATTTTAGTTTCATGATACATAATTAAACATTAGAGTAATATGTATTTTTGGCTCTACTGAGGCTGATGAGATTCCATCTGAGTATGTGAAGTGTATCTTCTGATGTCTTAATTTAAATATGATTAGAAATACCTCACTCCAGCTAATACAGTATAGCTTTAAATGGGGGGATGTCAGGTTGATGATGATTAGCATAATTTCTTATACATTTGTTTACATTTGAGTATTAATTTATTTCTGCCAGTGAAATCCAAATAATGTACAACATAGGATTATACTCCCTTTTAATAAGCATTAATTTCCTTGACAGTGTATGATAACAATGCCATAACTAAACAGGGTAACCAAAAGGCATTTTTTACAAAATAAAAAGTAAACAGACCAAAAAAGTGTTATTACTTCACTTCTATTAAGAAGGTGAAGAATTCAAAATTCACAGAACAAAGAGAGGATGTGTTGATAAAAGACGCACACTCATGAGCTCTGTAATGTATTGAACAATCAATAAAAAAAAAATTAAAAAAAAATAAACTACTCAGCTTTGGGGTTGTTTTGGACACAATGTAATCTATTTGCAATATGGCTTATTCTAGAGAGAGAGATATATATAACTTTAGAAACCTATTTTGCTTAAGGAACTTGGATGAGACAGCCTCTTAGAATCAGTTATTATTATTGGGAGGAGGGTGTGTGTAAGCACAATTGTCTAATACCATGCACTTTGTACAGTCTAAAAATTAATTGCAGAGAACATAAAACTCCTTTTTGCATTGTAGCACTCTTTCCTACTAAATTTTCCAGGCTAAATTAAGTACTAGAAGAGACAGTGCACTAGAAGGTGTTTGCTTAGGATGGGATGAGCAGGTGGAAGCAATGTAGCAAATGGCCTTCGAACTCAAGCAGGGAAAGGTGGCAATGAAGGGGTTTGTCTTGACAGTGGTATTGAAGCCCATGAAAAGTGAAGAAAACCTCACCATAGGGTGGGAGTGTCTTCTGGTGTGGATAATTAGTACCTGAGCATGGTGAGGAGGATGTCCATAAGTGGTAGTAGTCTAGAGTAGAGTATCAGAGGACAGGAGAGTTGAGGAGGAGTCCCTGATAGGGGAAGGCTGGTGTGAGATGTCAGTCTATGAGAAGAGGCTATCTATGGTGGTGTGGTCAGGTATGGGCAACGTAAATTAAGCAGGCTTGGGAAGCCATCCATGCATAAAGTCACTTTCTGTGAGAAGTTAGAGCTCCTTTTGGGTGAGGAGTGAGTCCCTGGAGAGATGCAGCCTGGCATGAAATCTCAGCATCTGTGAGAAGCAAGTAGACACTGCTGTACACTGTTAGTTCCATTGTCGGTTGGAATTCAGTGCCTAAGTGGGGTGAGAAGACATTTTTGCAGAAGATAAACCTGTGTGGGTTTCAAAGTCCAGGGAGGGTTAAGAGGGTGTCTGTATATACATAGTCCAATTTTGGAAATCATCACATAAGCAAGGTACTGAAGGCATTCTTTAAAAATTTTTTTTGTTATTTCTTATTTTTGTTCTACATGACAGTAAAATAAAGGATGTACTTTGGCAGAATACACATACATAAAGTATGACTTAATCTATTGAGGCTAGCATTGGGCCCCCCTGTCCGTTTTTTGGCAATGGAGCCCGATGCCTTTCTCCACGATATTGTGGGTAAACACCTGGTCCTTGTCCATTTTTTGATAACGGAATACCCTCTATGGTGGTTTGAGAACGGCATTCATTAGCCCAATGTCTCCCTCTATGGCATCGTGGACAAATACCCGGTATTCTATTCCTTTGATACCTAGCTTTGTTAAACCCTCCTCTTATGAGGCAACTCCTTTTAAAATGTCCTGTTTGTTCACAATTGTAGCATGGTTTTGGCCTGGCATCTAAAGCCTGTTGTACTGCTGCCAAGACTTGTCCTTGTTCATTAATGTCTCTACATAATTTAATATATGTGTTTAAATCTTCATGTCTCCATGGTCTAATGACCTCTCTGCAGCAATGATTTGCTTGGTCATAAGCCAGTTGTTTTATAAATGGCATTGCTTGTTCTGTATCCCCAAAAATTCTAGAAGCTGCTTGAATAAGCCTATCTACAAATTCAGCATAAGGTTCATTAGTTCCTTGTATTACCTTATATAACTGTCCTTGTAAATCTCCATGCCCCTGTAAAGTTTTCCATGCCCTAACTGCATCTACAGCAATTTGTGCATATACTCCAGGATCATATTCTATTTGATGCCGTTGACCCTCATAAGGTCCTTTTCCTAACAACATATCTAAATTTCTTTAAGGGTAACCGGCTGCTGCATTTCGCCTAGCTGTCTCCCTGCAAAATTCCTCATTGGCAACCTTACATAACAAATACTGTCCTCCATTTAGAACAGATTTACACATACTAGCCCAATCTGCTGGCGTCATGTCCAAGTTGGTAATGGATTCGACCATGCTTACAGTGAAGGGTGCTTGAGGACCATAGGTTGTTACAGCCTCCTTTAACTGCTTCACTGTTTTGAAATCTAAAGCACGGTGAATTCGCTGCCCTCCTGCCTGCTCAAGTACAGGGCATGCTAATCTTTGAGGTCCTGTCTCAGGATCCCACCTATCAGCTACCGGGGTTGAGGGCCACTCAGCTATCTCCATAGGTGGAGCTGTTGGTTGAATAATGCCCTCTGGTGATAGAACAGTGTTAGTAGCAGCCTCCTGTTGTAGCTTTTTCCCTAATAGCTGTTTCTCCTCTAAGCTTTCTTCCTTTAAATTTTCTTCCTCTGTCTGACTAGCTCGAGAAACCTTCTCTTTTGCTTGATCTAAAATGTCTTTCTCCTTGGTCTGAACCTCTAACAATTTACTTAACACTTTCTCAGTTTGTTTTTTACTAATTTCTAATCTGTTATAAAGATAACGCAAATCAATAAGATAACACAAAACAAAACAGAAACAGAAAGAAGCAAAAACGGAACAAAAGATCGTTGTATCAGTTTTCCTATTTTCTTGATATGTGCATTTGTGGTCTATTTCTATCTCTTCCTCAGGGGCGAACAACTTCAAACCTTGAGCCAACCATTTTTCCCAGTCTGCCTCAGAAAATTCTAGGGATAGGCAGCTTGAAACAAACACAAAACAAATCAAAACAAGAACACATTCTTTTTTAAAATGGTCACCCATTCTCTCGCCTTCCCTTAGGGGCAAGCAATTTCACTTACCCCAAAGCTTCAGACGTTCCCCGCCTGCCAATTGCCGCAGTCTGTCTGGACACAAATCAGGAGACACTGAAGCAGGAACAAACTTTATTTTTAAACTGCAGGAAAAAACTTTACAGAAGCTCATGGGGAATTCTCCCTAACGCCACGACGCAGGTGCAGGAATCAGACAGCCGGAAATATCTCCTCCGTAAAACCCTCCTCCTGCACTTCCTCAACCAATGGGAACTCTCTAGGAATCCCTAGAAATCCCCAGGAGAGCTAGAAAGAGGTGCGAGAACTCAAAAGTAGCAGCAGAGGCGGATAGTAATGCCTCCCCTGTCAATCAATACTGTTGGCAAAATACCAGGGGCCATACAGACTCCACTGGCTCTCAGCAAAGCCCATTCTTCTTAAAACACAAGACACATGAATTTGTGCATCCACATGCTCCTGTCATCATTGTCTTCTTTCCTGAATCAACACCAATCTGGTGGACCGAGTTTGTCCTAAATAGTCTGCCTTTCGTTAACCACGTAGGGTTCTTTACTGTCCTCCTGTTCACAAGGATTTTTGGCTGGCGGACTGAGCCCGAGCATACCTGTGGGCCTCTGCGTACCATCACAGCATCCCTGGTTTCCGGAGTGTGTGGATGATCTGCTGATTCTCTGTCCTGACCCCTAGCTGGAATGTCAGGTTTGGTCGCGCTGGTTGCAACAGCCTTGTCATTCTTCCTGTGCTGAGGAGTCCTCAGGGATATCCAACACAGGAAAACCGTTTTCACTCATCAGCAAACATCCTTGGGAGCTCAGATTGGCCCAGACCTCCCAGGAAGACATGAGGAGGCCAATGGTAGTCAAAGGTAGCTCCTGCCTCAGGCTGAAGCCCTGCTGGGGCTCAGGCTGGGTCCAGGAATGACTCCGCCCCCTGTCAGTGGCCCAGCAGAGCTCAGGATCAGCTCTGCACTGACTCCGCCTACTTTCCCTGAGCTCAGGCTCCTAGCTGATCCGCCAGGTCCGGCTGCGCAGAAGCCTGGGCAAGGGTAAGCACAGTTCCATCCCACCACCAGGGGGCCCCCGTGCAGATCAGGCCCAGGCCTGATCCGCCCTGCTGAACTCCAGGCCAGCTTGGGCAGAGGGTAGTCACGGGGCCATCCCGCCTCAGGCTGGGCCCTGCTGGAACTCCAACTCAGCCCAGGAATGACTCCGCCCACTGTCAGGGGCCCACCAGAGCTCAGGCTCCGCCCTGCACTGACTCTGCCTACTGGAAGACACCTGCTAGAGTTCAGCCCCAGCCCAGGTCAGCCTCTCTGTCAGGCAGGGGAGCCTGGCCCAAGGTAGGCCTGGCTCCATCCTGCCACAGGCTGACCCGCAACAGAGCTCAGGCCAGACCCACGACCACCTGTGGCCACAGGGAATACCTTCCGGAGCTCAGGCTCCTGCCAGATCAGCCAAGCCAGCTGCTCAGGAGCCTGGGCAAGGGTAAGCCAAGTTCCATCCGGCCACCTGCAGACCCTTGCGCAGGTCAGGCCCAGGCCTGATCCGCCCAGCTGAACTGCAGGGAGCTCCTTCTCAGGGTAAGCCAGGGTCCATGCCACCACTGGCTGACCTCTTCTCTAGCTCACCGCTCTGCCCTGATCAGCCTCTTCCACCTGCGCGGGAGTTCTAGAGGGGCCTTGATCCATGCAGCCACCTGCTGACCCCTGCCAGAGCTGAGACTCCAGCCAGATTCACTTTGCCAGAAGTGCAAGGGAGCCTGGGCACAGGGTAGGTCCGAGTTCATCCTGCCCCCGCCAGATTGCCGCTGTAGCTTCCGCTTGGCTCAGGAAGGCCTCGCCCACCTGCCTGGCAACCATGCCCAGGGTACACCACCTTCCATCCAGCCAGGGGCCGACCCCTGCTGCATCTGAAGCTCTGCCCAAGAGCCGGGCCCCAGGGAAGGCCCAGGTTCTACCTGCCACCTGCTGAAGTCTGTAGGTCCTTAGGCTCGGCCCAGGACTACCTCCACTCATCACCAGACAAGCTCAGGAGCTCAGGATCCCTTCCACATCTTCCAGGACGACCCGTGGCCGAAGCCCTGGCACAGGATGCCACCGGTCCCTACCGCCACCGGCCGACCTCTGCCGGAGCTCAGGCTTGGCCAAGATCCGCCTTGCCAACCTGGAATGGAGCCAGGGCCCAGTATAGGCCTGGGTTCATCCTGCCACATTGGAACCCAGCCTGAGTCCATGCTCTACCCAGGACCACTTCTGCCCACAGGAGCCTTGGAGAACTCGTGGCTTCCATTGCAAATGGATAAGAAGAATCCGAATTCACGCTCTGCCAAAGGGCTCCATGCAAGAGGCAAAACTGTTGCCAGTTGCTAGAAAACAGTATTTTGGTGATGTGCCTTTGGGTGTCTGCACAGCTCACCAGAGCTTCATCACATACCTAGCTCATACAAGTCAATGAGGAGAGACAAATCACTGAGAAAAATGGGAAAACCCAATATGGACTGTTTTGAAGATGACATACCAAAGATCCAGAGGTCTTTCCACGTCACAATCTAGTAATCCAAAGGAAACACAAAGTACATGTGCGTTTTTGCCTGTCAAATGCAAAGAATAAAGAGAGGGAGAACACCGAATCTCAACAGTGTTGGAAAATGGATTGTCAAGTTCTGAGAACTGAAAGGCAAAGTCGCCATAACACTTCTGTAGAGAAGTTTCAGAAAATAGGCCAAAATTTAAAGTGCATGCCTATCTTTAGCCCAAGAATTTCAATTTCAAGAAGTCATTCATTGTTACTGTGGCAAAGTTTTTTCTTATACCCTGATGTGGTCCATTGTAATCATTTTACGTGATTTTCATATATTTTTAAAAGGGGTTTTTTTTTTGGGGGGGGGGCAGTGGAGGATGTATTTGGAGCCAATGATTTTATTTTATTCATTTATTTTGATGTGGTGCTGAGGATCAAACCCAGAGCCTCTCTTATGCTACCAAGCACTGTACCAGTGAGCCTCAACCCTATCCGCGCTGAGGTTTTCTTTCTTCAAAACACTTTGACAGGTCGCGGCCATATGGCTCAAGCGGTAGCGCGCTCGCCTGGCACGCCTGCGAGCCGGGTTCGAGCCTTAGCACCACCTACCAACAAACACGTTGTGTCTGCTGGAGACTGAAAAATAAGGGTTAGACTTTTCTCTCTCTCTCTCTCTCTCTTTCAAGAAGTACTTTTACGTATCTTTCAACAGATTCCTTGTGGGATTGTAACTCAGACACTTTTTTTCCGTAAGTTACCACTTGGGCTGGGACTGCAGCTCAGCCGAAGCACATTTGCCTCGAAGGTCTTCCTTTCGGGGCACCTTTCACAAATAAATAAAATAAAGATCTATCAACAACTAAGACAAACAATCTTTAAAAAAAAGTGTAGACGTGGTATTTTAAAAATAAAATTAACACAGTTGCAGTTGTACATGTTCTCGATATGAGACATTTAACATGTTCACTTTTTATAAAGGAGTATGGTTCTATGGCACCAAAGAGAATCTCCTAATGATACAGCCATCACTATCATTTGTCCGTCTCCAGGACTTTTCTACTCACAGATTCAACCTGTCCTCATTAAATACTCTCTTGCCACTTTTCCCTGAAACTCATCCCAGTAAGCACCGTTCTACTTCCTGTCTGTATGAATTGGATTATTTCCAAGATTTATTTTAACACCACCCATGTACAAGAGCATTGTGTGCTGGTGTATGAAAAGTAAAAAAAAAGTATTAAAATTTGGCTCCTACGTGATCAGCCAGGTCCTGCTGCGCAGAAGCCTGGGCAAGGGTAAGCACAGTTCCATCCCACCACCAGGGGACCCCCGTGTAGATCAGGCCGAGGCCTGATCTGCCCTTCTGAACTACAGGCCAGCTTGGGCAGAGGGGATTCACAGGGTCATCCTGCCTCTGGCTGAGCCCTGCTGAAAGTCCGACTCAGCCCAGGAATGACTCTTCCCACTGTCACTGGGCAGCCAGAGCTCAGGCTCTGCCCTGCACTGACTTTGCCTACTGGAAGACACCTGCTATATTTCAGCCCCAGTCCCAGTCAGCCTCTTGGTTAGGCATGTTAATCTGTTAATTGTCAAATTATTGTGCTATAAAACTGCACTTCTAGAGAGCTGGAGGGCTGTCTTCTAATCCACAGATTTCGTGAAAAACTGTTGCGGCTAGTCTAGTCAGAATTACAACTTGCTTTAATTTGATTTAAAATTGGAGTTGGTGGTTTTTTCTTTCCATTGTGGTTTAACAGCAGCATGGGGGTAACTGGGATTACTTCCGTAGACATTTTAAATGTTAACATATAAAACTTGCATATTATACAGCCAAATATGCTCAACAAATTTCACATCAATGTATCCTAAAAACAACTCTTGCCTTAAAGGGCATGTGCAATGTTGATCTGAACCAACATACACAAAGGCATTAGAAATCCCAAACAACAGAGTATATCGAGCAAAACAAAGAAATATCAGACCTTGAAGGCAGCTCTTCTGATACAAAGTAGAAGGGAAACCAAATAGAAAACACCAGTTCAGCATCTGAGCTCTTTGGACACCATTAAATGCACAGATGTTCACACTTTCTGGACATCTGAATGTAAGGAGAATCAAGTTGAGGAGATAGAAAGTTCATTCATTGAAGTCATAGCAGAAATTCTCCTCTTCTTGGGAAAGATGTGGACATCCATCTACAGGAAGCTTATGAGACCCCAAATAGACATTGCCTGAAGATACATTCACCAGGGTAATTCACCCAAATGTCAAAAGTATAAGCCAGAGAAAGAAATCCAAAATCTACAAGACAAAAACCTCCAGAGGAATTCCAGCCCTTGTCCTAGAGCAGTGAAGCAGTGGCCAGGGTGGTCTTGCCAATTCCTGGGATGTTCCCAAGCCATGTCTCCTATTGTCTCAGAGTAAATTGTTTAGCATTTCTATAGTGACTGTAATGCTTTGACAACCACATCTTACTCAGACCCAATTTTACTCTGACTTTTCTTTTCAAATTCCATTTACCCTCTCATTTCTATTCCTCATTATCACAATAAACCTGGAGAGAAGCTGCTAGTCATATTCATACAGCAGCTGAATGCTGGGCTGCCTTGAAATTTCCTTCAGCAGAGTAATGAGTACCTCTAAATTCAGCCACACAGTGGCAGAACTTGTTGAAAATATAGATAATTTCTATGCCATAATGTAACATGAATGGCCTCTATTTGCAATTCCAATGGTGTACTCCTCTGCTGCAATCTCATGAGCACAGCCTTTTTTTATGTACCATACTACCACCATTCTGGTCTTCTGAGCCTCCACCAGAGCCACACAAGTTCCAGTGGCAATGTTCAATTCTTTTCCATCTTGTATCTCTAAAATTTTGGAAAGTCCTACTTTAATCCTTTTTAAATTTTGAAACAGGGCCTCACTAAGTTACCAAGGCTGGTCTTGAACTCACAGTCCTTTTTCCTGAGTAGCTAGGATTACAGGCATGTGCCACCATGCCAAGCACTTCATTCATGTAGTATCTTGATAAATTATAAAATTCTTATTTTTTATATGAATTTTAAAATTATGGTTTTTCAATGTACATTCTGAAGAATTTTATTTTATTGATATAATGAATCAACATCAGTCATTTGGCAAAGGCAAGATTACAATTAATTTTCATGGTTTAAAATTTTTTTAAGATGCTGATGATTATTATTTTTTTAATTTTTTTATTAAATTCTTTATTTATTCTAATTTTTCATGCATGATGGCAGAATGCAATTCATCTCATATTATACATATAGATGTAACTCAGAAGTAGAGTGTGCTTGTATTCAGTCCTCAGTACAACAACGAAAAAAATTAATAATGTGGTATATTTGTATTATTTTATACAAAGGATGATGCCAAAAATGTGTTTCATGATGTGTAAATTTATGTTGTTCTCCTGTGTCTTTATCATTTCTTTTTGGTTTTATAAATAATAAAAATTTTAAAGATTAAAAAAAAAGTCCTACTTCAAATACTAAAAATTGCCAGATGTTCCTGAACAATATAGTCAGACTCATCACAAGAAGAACTCGCCTCTTGGTATCAATTTCATCTAACCAGCTTTTTAAACAATTATCACCAAAAGACCTGACAAGAAGGAGGAGGAAAAGTTTATTTGCTTCACAGTTTCTTATGTCAGTCCTTAGACAGCTGACTATAACTCTGGGCCCAAGATGAGGCATAACATCATAGCAGAAGTATGTGGTGGAAGTATCCAGTTAAGAACATGGCCACCGGGTAGGAGAGAGAGCAAGCACCAGTCACAAAGTATAAGCCCCAAAGGCATGCCCTCAGTCACCTACTTCTTCTAACCAACTTCTACCTGTCTAGAGTTACCCCTCAGTTTATCCATATTGGTGGATTAAGGAATTGTTTATGTTAAGGTTCTTACATCCCAATCTGTTTACACCAAAACTTTCTTTCATTATCTCACATGTGAGCTTCTAGTGGACACCTCATTTTGAAATTATAACACCTGATACTGGACTTATTCAAATATGATTTGTCCTATGATGAGAAGGTTCCATGGAACCCAGACTGAGAGCAATGAGAATGGTCCCAGGAGTGGACCTAGAGGTGACTAATGGAATGTGGTTGGATAAACTGTTTCATTTTTCAACTGATGGTTTGGTGTTTGAGTTTTGCTGAATTCCCTGGTGATTGCATATCCAAACACAATGAGAGTTCAGCATCAATGTGTTTGATAATGAGGAAAAACTGGAAAAGACATAATTCTGACTTTGACACTCACATTGCCTCCTTCTACTGTGGATCAGAACAGGGACATGCTCTCCTAGGGGCCACACAGGGCATGGGAGCCTGGTGTCCTTGCTTCCTGCCACATCACTGCCACCACCACCAGGCTGTGACCTCTGCAGGACCCTTTACTGCAGTGACCTATATGCTCCCCCTTCAGAGGACAAAAGTGAGGAAGTAGAATAAGGATGAGAGGTGAGGCCACAGGGCCTGAAATACAGGGAATAAATCTCAGCTCCTCAGGAATGATGGGAAAGGGAGAGATGGGTGTCTGTTAGGTCATTGCCACAACATGTTCCCAACTGTTCAACAGTCAGGTACAGTGGTCCACAGGCTCAACTGACAGTCACCAATCACCCTGTCACACAGCCAGGTAGTCAAGCCAGCTGTTATCACCCCTCTGGATCCCTGGTATGGATGGGTTATGGCAGTTGCTGCCACTCCTGCATCCCTGATAGGACTCTTGCCCACAACTTTGGGACTATGTCATCTATAAAAAGCTTGTCCCACCACAGTGCCAACTGCTGATTCTGCTAGACCATGATTCAGTCCCTGCTGGTGTCTTGGTTTCCCTGAGGACTCTGCTTGACCACTGCAACTGTAAAGGGCACTAGGGACGTTTGCTAGACCACAAGTGGCATGGTAAGTGTCCAGTACAGCACCAAGCACAATGAATGCACACAGTAGGTGTTCTATAACTGTTTCCTTAGCTGAATTAAGGAAGAAAATGCACGCGTTAAAGGCTCAGTTCTTGGTTGCTGGTAGGTCAAAAATAAAGACTGAGTTTCGAGAAAAATAAATATTAAAGGCCTCATTGGAGACATTCATAATCTATCTGTAGAAAGCTAATAATCCAACTTAGAAACATAAAACACAGAGTGACAGAGTTAGCCTAAGTACAAAATGAAGAGATGGAAAAAGGAGCTTTAGGTGTGAGCTGGCATTGCTTCAGGAAGCAAGGACTTAACAGGTGGCCTGAATCAACTGGAAGGCAACCAAACCAGGGGTTATTATTGATCCTCTGGTGCTTCTGCCTCCAGGCACAACTGTCACAGCTCGAGGGATTCTCCCCCCACCCCAAACTGGAAGTCCATGCGCACTCACCGGCCACTCCCCCTGCCGCCCCATCCCCGCATGCCCGTGTACCTGTGGGGCCACACTCACTCAAGCGTCCAACCGCCCAACCGCCGCCCCTACCCAGCTTGAGGGCGCCCCCAGGCGGTAGGCCAGCCTGGGTGGGCCGCGCGGCACCGGGCTCCCAACCGCCGGCACCACAGGAACCAACTGTCAGATGGTCACAGTCGCCGGGTGCGCCATCCCCACCATCAGTGGGTCTGAATGGCGCCTCCAATAAGCGACTCACCTGCCGCCCTCAGGATGGCCTGGAGCCCGCGCCGCTTCCCAGGAAGCTAGAGGCGACCGAAGTTCAAGGGGCGGCAGCCAACTTCCTGCTGCAGCCGGCCGCGAAAAGGGCGGCCTCAGCGCGTCCACTTTTGCACACCTGCCTGTGACGGGCTGAGCTCACGGTCAGGCCCGCAGCCGCCACGCCAGGGGCAGTCCTGGCACCACTAGAGCGCGACCTGAGTGGCGCGGCTATCCCGTCAGGTACTGCCTCAAGCTCTCTCAGCCAGAGGGGGCGCTGCGGAGGATCAGGGCGGACAGTACGCGCCCTGCCGGCGGGATCTGCACCTGCATCTGGGGCCTTGGGTCTGTAGGCAATGCAGTGAGGCGTGTGCAGGGCATCCAGCCAAACAGAACACAAGACAGAGCACCTATTTCAAGAATATTAAAGCTCTCATAGAGAGACGATTTATACAATATAAGCAGATGGAGATACAAGGAAGACAAATAATCATGAAACATTGAAAGAGAGCAGCGGGGAGTTGACAGGACTCCACAAGGCAGGAGGAGTGGTAAGATGCTGCCATCAAATTGTACAGTGCATTTATTATATTTTAACCCATTGATAAATTCACCATCCCACATTGATTAGCAGGGCTTTAGCTGGAGAAGCCAAGGCTTCGCTTCTCATGCACTACTGATCCATGCCTTTACCTTTCGTTGTCCACCATAGATCATGTCCCAGCAGCAACTCTATCTCTGGCTGTTTTTCAGCCTCCTCCAACCACTCCAGCCCTGTGTCCATACACAGCTGCCTGAGAAAATCTTCAACCAGACCCATGTACTGACACTTACTCTGTTTTTTCAGAACATCCTGTGGATTCCGCTGAAGAGCTTCCAAATTAGAGGCATACATTCCCGAAACTCCAAGTGGAAGAGGCTTTGTTCTGATTGCATTGTCTTGTTGGAAGGCCTCCGATTGCACAAAACCCAGTCAGAGCCTGGCAACACAAGTCAGAGCAAGAAGATGCTGTCCACACAGCATGGACTCAGAGGTAGGAGCAATGTCAGAGCCACTCAGTAGCCACCCTATGTTTAAGTCTCTGTTTTGTATGGTTGGATCCTGAAGAGCGTCTTTGTTTTCAGCAGTGAATTGGATGACCCACTAGACAGTCACACTGAAGGTAGGACACTATAGAAGCAGGTCTGTATAACAGCTGGGGGACACTGCTGCTTTTGAACCTGGGGATGGAGTCTGAGTGGAAGGATCTTTATATTTTTCATATCTTAATGACCTTGTGTCAAGAGATCTGATGCCATGACTTGGAGTGTGCTGTGTTTGTAACCACGTTTTCTAGCCTTACATGGAAAGTTGACCTTTGCCAGGAGAAGAGCTCATTTTCCCCTTATCACCTAAACATCCTGTGACTTGATGTGACATAGTGAAGAAGAAATCTCATCATCAGACAGAAAGCCAGACAAAAACCAGGGTTTTTCTGTGCTCAGAGTGTCCTTCTGAGGTCACTCTCCCAATGACCTTAGGCCTCCCTCTTGGCCTCACCTTTTCTAGGATCCACCCCTTCTCAATACTGCCCCCCCTGAGGATCCCAACATATTGACCTAGGAGGACAACCACATCCAAACCTCAGAAGGGACTGCTGTGGTGGGTCTCAAACATTCACACCACCCCCAAATCATTGTGACAGTGCTGTTCTCCTTGTTTGAGTCAGTTTGAGATTGGGAGCGTGACTTAGTTCTGAGGGTTGAGATGAAAGGGAATGTCTGCTGGGGAAATCTCTGATAAAGGTATAGTCACAGGGGATGAACCAAAAGTGAAATATGGCAGATTGAGAAAATCTTCACATCCAACCTCAACTCCATTAACATGCTAGGAAATGGAATTTCATTTTTCTTTTTTCTTTCTCTCTTCTTAAAAAAATTCATTTGTTTTTTTTAGCTATACATGGCAGTAGAACCTATTTGATGTATTTGTATAAACACTGAATATATTGCATTTGAATCCCAGTCTTGTGGATGTACATGATGCCTAGATTCACTGTGGTATATTCACATATGTACAAGAAAAGTTATGTCAGATTCATTCCACTGTCCTTCCTATTCCTATCCCCTCTCTCTGCCTTTCATTCTTTTTGGTCTAATCCACTGAACTTTCCTGGCCCACCCCCACCTACCCATTGTGTTTTAGCATCCACATGTGAGAATATTCAACCTCTGGTTTTTTGGGATTGGCTTATTTCAGTTAGTATGATAGTCTCCAGATCCATTCATTTACCAGCAAATGTTATAAAGTCATTCTTCTTTGTGCTGAGTAATATTCCATTGTGTATATATAACACATTTTCTTTATCCATTCATCTGTGGATGGGTACCTAGGTTGGTTCCATAGCTTAGCTATTGTGAATTGAGCTTCTGTGAACATTGATGTGGCTATGTCACTGTAGTAGACTGATTTTAACCTGTGGATATATACTAAGGAGTGGGATAACTGGGTCAAATGGTGTTTCCATTCCTAGTTTTTAAAGGAATCTTCAATTGGTCCAGTGTAGTTGCATCAATTTGCAGTCCCATCAGCAATGTATGAGTGTACCCTTTCCCCCATTTCCTCGCCAACATTTATTGTCACTGTATTCATTCAAACACACACACACACACACACACACACATATCTGGGAATATATATATATATATATATATATATATATATATATATATATATATCTGGGAATTTATATTAATATAAATCAAATCTGTATGTAAACAAATATATATATATATATATATATATATATATATATATATTTGTATAAAACAAATCTGAGAATATTGATACATAAGTTTATCTGTTCCCAAATTTTAAAATGTATTTATCTTGTATAAATAAAACAAATCGTATAAAACAAATCTGAGAATATTGATACATAAGTTTTATCTGCTCGCAAATTTTAAAATGTATTTATCTTGTTTGTATCCACTCACTTCTAGAAATGTAGCTGGGATGATCAGTGAGCTAAGATTTGTGTGAACCTGTTATGAATTGTGCATCAGAAAGCAAGATGAGGTGGTACTCAGAGGCCTACACAGTTTGCCAAGAAAACTGTAAATATGGTTCACTGATTCACTATACATTTAGTCATCAAAAGAAGAGTGACATCATATGAAAACATTTATACACTGATGCCAACCAAGATGTTTTCATGTCCTAAAACACTAACCAAGAAAGGTATGGAGGATTGGAATTTTATCCAAATATAATCATTAGGGTGGCAGTAGAGGGTTATTTAAAAGAAGTAAAACACATTTTGAAATGACGTTTAAAGAAAGTAATTAATTTGGGAGAGAATGAACAAGTCAACATTCATCAACTTAAGGAAAAGTTGAGTTTCAAGTTAGTAAACTGTTAGAGAGTTCAGTTAGCTAGAACAATAATATTGGTCTAGTCCTATTACAGATTTCATTTTATGAGATAAAATTTTGGTTAGCTTTACTTTAGAGAGAACCTGCCATAGCCTTGAATCTGTGCTAATCTAACGATGCTTGCAGATCCAATGGCCCCATCCCTCTCAGCCTGGCACCCTGTGACTCAGCACACTACCCAGTTCTCATTGCTTAGGACTCAGGGGACAAAGTGAAATTCTACCACCCACTTAAGTCCCAGGCTGCAATTCCAAAAACTAATCCACAGTTAGGACGTCATTTTAAAAGTGAGCCAAGCTGGGCACCTTATGTGTCCTGCAAAACATCAAGAAAATCTCTGCTCTTCCAACCCAAAGAAAGAAAGAAAATACTTGGAACTTAATTGTGCTTACAACACAGCACAGTAACTGAAGTAGTAATTCAAAGGAGCAGCTTTGCAATGACTATTCATCAACGCTCATCATAAAGTAACATGCTTAGCAAGGGTCTATGTGTTTATTAGGTCATTTACTGATGAAATGAGACTGTCATTGCAGTAAATTATCTACTAGCATATAAGCCATGCAAAGCTATAAACATGGTACTTGTTGTGGTCATGCCAAAGAATGATTTGGGGGCTACCAGATCATGCCCTAGGTAACATATTTCAAAGGGGCTTAAACCCAGGGGACTACCTAGACACTTTCAACTAATATGGCTAGCAGCTCTAACAGGCATTTAAAACTTTCAGAGATAACAACCACAAAGCCTAGTCTTAGCCTTGGTCCTGGTGTGTTGTGTAAATGAAATAGACCCGTAGAGTGGTGGCATTTCTTTCTGACAAAGGGATGATAAACATCATAAAATGACTTTGACAGGATATAATTATATGAAGTATTTAAACAAACTCTGGAAAGTACACAGGCATACACTTACCACCCACCTGTATTTGGCATTACTAAGTGCCCTCCTAAATGGCCAAAGACACCAGTTGTCCTCAGTTCTGTCCTTGCATGGAGTGATGCCAGATTTTGGATGTATGGCGTTTTATTTTGGGGATGTATTGTACTAAAGCTGTGATTCTTTCCATGGGGAAATGTCCCAGAGTGATTCTTGCCGTGGCACTCGGCTCTCTCAGACACTCCCAGAGAAACCATGAATGAGCTCTGCACTTTGACTTTGATATCCGACAAAGGGTTGAAGAAGGAGAACTCTGTCATGAGTTCCTTGTCCAGGGGGTCCTGTAGCCAGATGGAACCACCGTATGTTCGGCTCACTGTCAGGCCTGGTTGCATGGCAGAATTCAGGAGCAGGGAGTTACCTGGTTAAAAATATATATATACTGATCTGTCACTCAGAAACTACGACACCTCCATTACCCTTTTACAGCTGCCTTCTCTAACTGTAGGCCCAGCCTGAGAAAGCAGAGTGGTCAAACAGGTTGGTTCTTAGTGACCAACACCTTGAAACTCTGGCCCTCGTTCCAGTTTATTCTTTCAATGCTGCCAGACTAAATCCTTCACCTTCTGAGATCTTTACATGCTTGATTTGGAAAACAAATGTTTCTGGCACTCTGGCAAGTAGCTCAGGTATTGTTGTTCACGTGATTTTAACTGGCAAAGAAGAGCTAAAAAAAATAGATGTTTTGCAATCAAGTTCGGAGCAAAAATAACATCTGTTCATTTTAAATGGCAAGAGGTGACACAGCTTGGTGACTAGGTAGTGCCGTTTAAATGAAGGTGCTTGGTTTCAACACATTTTTTTGTGGAATTCTGGGCACTTTCTGAATCTGCAAGAGAACATGATGTGTCCTCAGAGCAAATGGTTCAGGAGACATCATGAATCGCTTCAAGTCTCAGTAGCCAATTCAATTGATCATTGCATATGTCACCGAGAGGAAAACAATACTCCATATGGGGACAAAAAGCACTCAGATTCTATGTGGGCAGCAGCTCAGAACAGTCTCCTTTCTGTCTGAAAACAAATGAAAAAATAAAAACAATCTTTACAAAAGCATGAGAAATTGGACTTGGTTATCTGTTGGGGAGCACCAATTTTTTTCTAAGCCAAATATTAAAAAGAAATGCTGTAATATTTTTTTGGTGATGAAGTAATCTCATTTATTAGTAAATAACAAAATAACCCTCAGTCCCAAACCTCCCACCCATATCAGTCCATCAATGTGACATCTCAAATTGAAACCCAAACCATATTAAAAAATTTTCCTTTGGGGCCTGACCGAAATGTTTACAGTATGGTATTTTTAAAAATGTTACAATTCTAGTCTATATTGTATTAGCCTCTATTGTTTTTCCATTTTCATAATTTGTAACAATGCCAGCAGGAAATCTATAACCCTGACTGTTACCACCTCTTATTCAGATGCTCTAAGATTGCAAAATCACAGAGAAATCATAAAAATGAGATGAAATAATGCTGCTAGATCTAATGTCTCCTTGTGTTGTATTTCTTTCAAGCTTGGAGCTACTGTGCCAAGAAAAAGGCCAATCAAGTCTATGTTTTGTAACAGAACCACATTGAGTTCTATAGCTTAGGAACCATGTTCTTGTTTATGGTCTCCCCAGGCAAGAAGTGGGACTGCAGAATGATCCCATGTCTGCAAAGAGTTGGGAACTGATGTTTCCATGGAGACTTCAAGAATTATATGCCCAAGTCTACCAAGCCCTCACCTACTGAAACTTAAGTTTTGGTTACTCTTGATAGACTCTCTGAGATCATGTGAAGGAAAGAAATGGAAAAAATTTCCTAGAATTAGGTAGCACAGATGTGGAGAATGCTTGATAATAAAAGTACGTACAGGGCAGGGGATGTAGCTCAGTGACAGAGTGCTTGCCTAGCTTGCACGAGGACTTGGGTTCTATCCCCAGCCCTGAAAAAAAAAAAAGCATATACATATGACACATTTCGCAGTTGAAGAATGGGCACAGTTGAAGAATGAAGTTGGGGTGGGCAGAGGTGAGTGATTGACCCTGATCATACTTCAATCTACTCTTTGAAAATTTATTGTCAAGTTCTTAGTCTACTATAAGTATAACATTCTATTTTATAGGGCTGGGAACTGAAACCTGGGCCTTGTGCAAGGCAGGCAGGTGCTACCACTGAGTTGCAACTCAGGGCATTAACAGTCTCCTTGTTTCCCTTTCTGCAGCACCAGATATATTGTTCAAGAACAGATATGCCTAAGACACTGCAGGTGAAAGCCACATACTAGCATAGGAGGTGTATCATCACAAGGAATATAGGGATAGTAGCAGCTACCAGACAATTCTTTTCTATATCATTAGTTTCCTGAGATCCTTGATCAAAAGTAAACAAGGTGGGTCAGACAATTTGGCAAGGTAATGTATTCATTTAGAGAATGACAATACACAATTCCCTTTCCTCCCCAAATGTGCAGAGACTAGGCAACGGTATTTTCACTTGGTGCTCATGAAGCAGGATGACAGCCTGTACTGAAGGTATCATCTTCCTGAACCATGTTCACTCCATGTATGAGCACTTGCCATCCATGCACCAAGGGATTATATGGGTTGCCTTTCCTATCCTCTACTATCCCCCCTTCCCTCCCCTCCTATCTTCTCTAACCCATTTAATGTAATTCATTTCTCTTGTTTTTTTCCCTTTCCCCTCACTTCTTCCTATATTGTAATTTTGTATAAGAATGAGGGTCTCCTTCCATGTCCATGCAATTTCCCTTCTCTCTCCCTTTCCCTCCCGCCCCTCATCCATATTTAATGGTGATTTTCTTCTTATGCCCTTCCTTCCTGTTGTGTTCTTTGATGACTTCCTTTTATCAAAGAGGACATTTGGCATATATTTCTGGCTTGTTTTGTTGTTGATGTCAGATGGAGAGACATTTCTCTTTTATAGCAGTCAGCCACTGCAGGGCTTGGGTGGTCTCCATATGGAACAAGTCTCCACCTTGAATCCTTTGTTACTTTGGGGAAGTTTGAGTTCCCTGATGGGTCAGTCCAGGTGGTGAGCTCATTCCTATGGCAAAGGAGGTGAAGCCTGCAAATGAGAAGGAGTAGAAAAATCAGAGTAAGACACTTCCAGGAAAAAGAACATTGGTTCATATTATTCTCTGTTGGGTGCTTCCATCTTGCCCTCTGTCATAGCTAGCTGCTCAGGTATATTTATTTATTCATAGTTCAAAGCTAGTTGAGGGCAAGTATCCACAAAATTCAAGAAACCTCTGCCTAATTAAAAATGGTTAGCTGAGTTAAGATACTTCAAGGAAATGATGAGAGGAACAGAAGCCAAGGCTGGCATCTTATTAAACTCTTGTTTCTTTCAGACCTTTAAAAAATTGAATTTGATATTTTTAAGTAATTTGGGGGGATTTGAACTTCACTGAACTTCCTTTAAATGAAGGGACAGGGTGAGTGCTGAAGATGAAATCAGAAATGGAAGGCACAGAGTTAGTGTTTAAGAGGAAATCAGATATTGTGAAATATCTGACGCCTAATGGAGCTATGGTTTGAAAAACATTCACAATAATAAATTGAAATGTATCCTCAGAGAAGTCATAGGATTTGGAAACAAAGTGTTGATATAGTTTTTTGCTAAGCTCAAATAGGACTGGATTATTGCATTTTGAATATTATTACAATTTGTTAGTTCCTTTTAAAATGTACTTTTCATACTAATTTTAAATAGTCTGTGAAAATATCTCTTCTTTGCATTTTTTGCTCTATATTTATTCCATGATTAATTTCAACAAGTTATTTCATTGTCACGGTCCTACAAGATAGTTGGCACACATGGTTACCCAATGTTGGTAGCATATTTTGAATGCCTAATTACAAACTCTTCATAAAGCAGTTTATAAACCTCTTTTCATCAAGTCCATGTTGTAAAGTTTGTGGAGTATACAGGTTAATCATTATGGATTTGGAATCAGATTTGAAATCACCTCTGCTCTTTCTTACCACTGAGTGTCTTTGAAAGAAAAGTAATGAAGCTTCCCTCCGTAAAGCTCATTTTGTGAACCTGTAAACTGGAACTCATAATATCTAGTTCAGAGAATTGTGAAATTGACATGAAATGATGTGATGTTTTGCACAGAGTGTATGACACTATAAAGGCTCAATGTAATAGAATAGTATTTCTAAGCAAAATATTTTATGCTACAATTGGTACGCATGGCTCTTGAGAGAACAAAGAACTGGACATTACCATTGGAAGAACAATCAATCCTACTTAAGTATTCTGATTGAAAATGAAAACTGTTGGAGAGTGGATGTAAAAGAGCAGCGTCCTTATTCCCTTGGTGCTGCAGTGCTCTACTTTCAATCTGTGATGGGCTGAGTTCTCTGCTGCTTGGTCCTGACCCTGAATACTGATCCTCTCCAAGGACAACTGCTATATTTGACAACAAACACCCCACCTGAGGATCAGAAGGCCAACCCAATGTGACTACTCATGTCCCACATGTTAGAAAGGTCTTCCTCCAGTTGAAATTAAATGGAATGTTTTTGAGAAATAGAAAGCTGCTCTACTCCAGGTTCTTCAATATAGAGAATGTGAAGCAAAGCAAAGCATAGTGTACAGAGTCATGGAAACGGGCACCTCAGGCTTCTCATTAGGGCACGCATCATGGAACAGTCTCATGGTCAAAGTCATGGTGCTATCAAACTCTTGACAACTTACATAACTTCATTGCTGCCCTGTTTCTGGACCGGTCACATTTCCTCCTGTAAAGCCCAATTCTACTTTCACTCATTCTTACATTAGTTCAAATCCACAGTTACTTACTCTTTATTCTAATTTTAGATGTTTTTTATTCTGCAGGATTTTTAAACTTTAGAAATGTCATAAGACTTTTAAGAGAATCCCGATATGGCCTTTCTAAATGATCTAACAAATCTTGTTGACCAATCTTGTTGAGCAAAGAGCTTTTAAAGATTTTAACATGCCATCAATGAGGGAGAGAGATCTATATTATAATAGTTGAAATATTCATATACACATGTGAAATATTGAAGTCAGTGTATTTGCAAATGAATGCAAAACTTTTCTTCCTAGTGGGGGAGGGAAGACGACTGAAATTGCCTGGACAAACTTTATTTCCTGCCTCTCCATGATAGTTATTTGGAATGTCTAGGAGGAGTCACAGACTTTTCACATTTTGCCACATGTCCTTTATCTTGCCTCTTTCCGTAATTCAACCTTTCTGAACAGTTTGAGAGGAGTATTTGTGTCTCACACGCCTGGACACTTAAAGCCTTTACTCTGCTGTGAATTGTCCAGGATAGCACATTCTCTCCCATAACCCTGAAAAATTCCTACATTCAGGAAACTAACATTGACACAATACATTCCTCCTGTCTACAGTCCAATTTGTTAGTGTCCTGTTGTCATCCTCCATGCTGGATTTAAGTCCAGGCTCCCACAGTTCATACACTTATCACATCTCTTTAGTCTCCTTTATATTTCTAGAAAATTTTCAAATTTGCCTACTTCTAAAATTTAGAGACAAAGACTGTGGCATTTCTGTTGTGTATGTGTGTGTGTGTGTGTGTGTGTGTGTGTGTGCATATACACACATATACTGCTTCATTGGTGATTGAGTCTTCAGCTATTATGTCAAAAGCCAACATTTGCAAAGCACATTTTACCTCCAAAGTAACATTGGGAAGAAATAGCAAGCAGAAATCAAACCCCAAATATGTGGCACCAGGCCTACAATATAGAAATAGCTGTGGAGGTGTCTGCCATGCTTACCAAATTGAGTCAGACTAAGAACTTGGCAGGCAGGAGGTGACTAGAAAATGACAGCCTTCGAAGGAGGGGTCGTATCCATGGGCTCTTCACTGGCAGCCTGGGAGGTTGGTGGTGCAGAGGCCTTCTGTGCCAGGGTGGAGGCCCGTGAGTGGACCTTCACTGGCAGCATGGTAACCATGGGGGCATTGGGAAGAGAGACACTTTGCTGTCCAGCAGGGTTCCCTGATGCAGGCTGAGGGGTGGGTGGTGGGACAATGGAATGGGACAGATTGGGGTTGGGTTGGGAGAACTGAAGGGTTGGGAGGCCGGGGAAGACTGGTCCCTTTGCTGGCTGCCTGTGCTGCCTACGGCCATGGACACTGCGGTGTGGGCCAGAGCTGTCACTGGACGAAGAAGATGGGAAAATGACCGCCATGGAAGGGGGTTAGTGTCCTTGGCCATGTCCTCAGGCAGCACAGCAGGATGCTGGGAAAGGTGAGCCGATGACATGGCTGTGAGGGTTGGAGGGACGGAGTGCTGGCCTGGGTATTGGGGTTGCGGGTGGAAGGGACAGGAGTGGGTCTTGGGAAAGAATGAGGAGGAGGAGGAAGAGGAGCAGCAGGAGGAGCAGTCAAAGGAGAGGGAACATTAGGAGGAAGAGGAGGAGGAGCAGGAAAAGGAGTAGGAGGAGGAGGAATGGGAGGAGGAGGAAGAGGAAATGGAGAAGGAGGAGGAGGAAAAGGAGGAGGAAGAGGAGGAGAAGAAAGAGGAAAAGGAGGAGGAGGAAGAAAAGGAGGAGAAGGAGGAACAGAAGGAGGAGGAGGAAGACGAGGAGGAGGAGGAAGAGGAAGAGGAGGAAGAGGAGATGGAGGAGGAAGAGGAAATGGAGAAGGATTAGGAGAAAAAGGAGGCAGAGGAAAAGCAGGAGGTAGATGAGGAGGAGGAGGAGGGGGAGGAGGAGGAAAAGAAGAAGGAAGGGGAGGAGGTGGTTGTGGTGGAGGAGGGGGCGGGGGAGGAGGAGGAATTGGAGGAGGAGGAGGATCAAAAGGAGGAGGGAGGATCAATACACATGGGGGTTGGGGATTCCGTTCTGGAAGAGGTAGGATTGGATGGGAAAGGGACCTGGGTAAGAGGTGTGGGAAGGTGAAACACATTAGGGGTAACTCCAACATGGGGACTGGGGCTGAAGGGAGAAGGAGGTTTCCTGGGAAGAGGCAGAGGAATATTAGATGAGGGAGGAGGTGGAGGGATGGATAGGTTCAGGGGCCCAGCAGGCTGGAATTCCATCTGCCTGCTGGCAAGGTTGGTTGGGATGGGGGAGGGGTCAGTGGGTGGGGGGAGGGGGCCTGCATTCCAGGGAGGGCCTGCAGGTGGGGAGGATGAATGGACAGTGGTGGTGCAGTCCTCCAGAGCCTCTGTTCCGCCCTGGGCGACCTCTGCCTCAGGCTCCATGTTGTTACTTCTGGCACTCTGAAAACTCCTCAGGGTGCCTTTTGTACATAAAAGTGGCCGCTTTGCAGGTGGGGGCAGCCCATCCTGATGCCAGGAAATCAGTGATGGCAGGGCCACTGGCATGAGCCGTTTTCTTTTCCTTGGCCTCCTGGAGTCAGCAGTTAGTGAGGGCCAACTCTGGGATAGAACACAGGTCGGCTTTAGGCCCTGCTCTCCCTGGATGGCATCTTGGGAGGCTGGAGAGACAGGCAGATCCAGTTCACCTACATGCTCCTGGGCCCACGTGTGGAGCATTGAGTGGCCCTGGGCTTGAAGCAGGAGGAGCACTCCCTGAGCAGTTTCCTGGGAGCTACAGGTGGCGGGGCTCCCATATGACAGCTTCCTGAGAGACATCTGGGCCCTCTCTGGAACACTCTCTCCCTCCAGGGCACTGAGGTCTCCCTGAGTGTCCTCCTCCTCCTTCTTCTCCTCCTCCTTCTTCTCCTCCTCCTCGTTCTCCTCCTTCTCCTTCTCCTCCTCCTCCTCCTCCTCCTCCTTCTCCACCTCCTCCTCCTCCTTCTCATCCTCCTTCTCGTCCTTCTTCTCCTTCAGCTTCTCCAACTCCCCCTCCTCCTCCTCCTCCTTCTCCTCCTCCTCCTCCTTCTCCTTCTCCTGCTCCTCCTCCTGGTGGATCTTTCTTTTTTCTCGCTGTTCCTGGGCCCTGAGCTCAGCTCCCTTAGATGCACCAAGAGGGCAGTGAGCAGGTGTCATGGGCCCCTCAGCTTGGTGGATGAGCTGAGGAACTGAAGACAGGAGGAGTGGCCTGCGGCCAGGAGGGGGGACCCTTACTGCTGTCAAGGGTCCCAACATGCGCGAGTTCTTCCGAGATAGCACTGGCTTTTTGGGGAACGGCCCCCAGGCCACCGGCAGCAGGATCCCCCGACAGAGGAGCGGGCCTCTGTCCCTGCCAGCAGCAGGAGGCCCCCGAGGTCTGGGATCCTGGAGGAAACGCCTGCTGGCAGGGCTGAGGGGAGAGGCAGGTGCAGCGGGGTGGTCCCTGTGAGGAGAGGGAGTCTCCCGGGCGAGGCGGAGAGGAGTCTGACGGTCCAAGAGGGCCCTGCGGAGCGGCCTGCGACCGCTCTTGGTCAGAAGACTGCCCATGGAGGGCACCTGGGGCTCATCACTAGGCAGAAGTCCCACACTAGTCCAATGCTAGTCAGCACAGAGCAGCTTGGCTGAGAAGCCAGCTCCTCCTTCGACCAAAGGCTGAACTGGAGTTTAGCCTTTGTGACGTGTGGCTGGAATGCATGACGCACAAAGGACTTGAGCCAATACGGTTGGTCAAAGGAAGGCTCCAGGGTGAAGAGACCCCCACCCCCACTTGGTCTGAGCTCAGGCTCCTCCTGACTCTGTGCTGCTTCTTCTCCCACACCCACCACACAGTTATTCTCACCCTCCAGAGGGTCATTCGGAGGCTGCTTTCCTTTGGGTTACTTAGGCAGTCATTCTACTTGGCTCCAAAAATATCTCCACGGTTCTACTGGACATGACTGTAGCCATCCACAGTCAAACCACCATCAGTTGCCTTCAGAAAACTACAGCTATAGTTCCCACCATACTATCAATTTGGAAAACCATTACAGTTGTCCCTGGAACTGTCCCACAGGATCCTTGAGCCAGTAATGGTGCCTGACTCCTATATTACTTCAGGTAAAATATGTATATTTTGTTTGGGAGCAGTTCCCTCTCATCCTGACCAAAGCATAAACACATCCTTTTCTCTCCACCATATTGAGGGTGTGCAGTGTTCTTCCTGTTGCCTACCATTGCATTTTCCAGAGATCTCAGTCCGTGTTTGGCTGACTGCATTGCTTTGGGGCTAAGGTGACGCAGAACGTTTCATGTCTCAGAGGTGTCAGTCCATGGGCAGCCAGCTCCATTGCCTTGGGCCAGAGGTGGAGCAGAACATTGGGGCACAAGGACATTTTGAAGGACAGCTGCTTACCTCATGGCAACCACAAAGCAGAGAGTAAGAAGGAGCAAATGGCAAAATGTTATCTCCAAGGGCATGCTACTAGTGGCCTCCATCTTCCAGCCATGCCCCACCTAACCACAGTTATAACCCAGTACAGTGGTCCTTTCTAATTATTAATCCACCCAAAGGATTTACTGATTGATTAGGTCACCATGCTCATAATCACATTATTCACCTCTGAACATTCCTCCATTAACTCCAATGAGTTTTTCAGGCGCACCTCATCTCCAAACCACCACATGCTACACCATAAAAAAGGTTATGGTCCATCTCATTGTGAGGAATACACTCAGTGCATCTTAAAGAGTCCTCCTAATCTCAACAGTTTTGGCAACAGGTTGCAGTCAGCCAGGGTCAGCTTCCTGCTATGCAGAAATGGCACCTAGGAGATGCCTTGATCTTCAGAACTGGTCTTCTGGAAGGAGAGATGCCAAGTCATTGTCTAAAACTTTCAGAACTTTTAGGAACCCCTTCTCAAGAGATGATCACTGAAGTGCTGAGTTTTAATTCTGAAGGAAACTTGGCAAATATGACCAGCCCAGCTGTGTTACACTCAGAGTTCCAAGCTGCCAGTTTTGGGTACTTGGAAGGGCATGACACAGCCTCCAGAGATTGCTCAGTCTCATAGGTATGCATGTGCACTCCTGTGCCATACAACCCGAATGGGAGCAGTCCTTCTAGGCACAGCTTTTGCACTTGGTTGGTTGGTGTCAGAGGTGGTGATGTGGAAGGTGAGACTCCCTTTAGCCAGAGCATTGTTGTCTGGAAAAAGGAGAGGCTTGGCCCCATCGATGCCAGTTCTAACAATCCAACATGGTTATTCTACAGGTGTGGTTGTGTTAGGGACCAAATATTGACAATTGCTGAAGGAGATAGAAGGGGCTGTGGCGAGGGCCAGGGAAATTCTGTCCTCCAAAGCCAGAGCTGTCTGCCCCTTAATCACCAAACAAGCCCAATTAGACCATCTCCCTGAAGACTGGACCTCTCCTCCTGATCAGAGCACACCACACTCAGCTACTTCAGCTCTGTCTAAACTCAGACATTTTCTGGAAAAGGAAGTCATATTTAGAAACTTGTTATCTTTCCCACATACATAATACATTTAAAATTGTGGCATGGACAGGAAAGTCAATTGTCTCATCAATGTATCGGACAGGACAACACAGACAAAAAGCACTAAAGTACTTGCACTATTTATTTTTGTGTACTTTCAAGGTAAGGCAGGAGTTTTGGCTCAGTAGTGGAGCACTTGCCTAGCACCTGTGAGGCCCTGGGTTCGATCCTCAGCACCACATTAAAATAAATGAATAAAATAAAGGTATTGTGTCCAACTACAACTAAAAAATAAACACATAAAATTTAAAGCAATCAATTGTTCAATTTTCTATAAAAGTAGCCATGACTTTATATATCTTAATTTTTCAAAAATTTGTGGCTCAGTTCTTTGGATGTTCCAAGTGGCTAGTGACTTTCTGGCATTCTGCATGAATGCCAAATTTAAATAATAGTTTTAGATAAATTCAGATACTTACACTCCAAATCTATGCCAACATACGCATTTAAGAGTACATTTAGGGGCTTTGATGTGGCTCAAGTGATAGCACGCTTGCCTGGCATGCCTGTGGCCCGGATTCGATTCTCAGCACCCCTTACAAACAAACAAGTTGTGTTCACCAATAACGAAAAAATAAATATAAAAAAAAATTATCTCTCTCTCTCTCTCCCTTTAAAAAAAAAAAAGAGTACATTTAATGTGGCTGGGGTTGTGGCTGAGCCTTAGAGCATGCACCTAACAAGTGCAAGGTCTTGGGTTTGATCCTCAGCACCACATAAAAATAAATGAAATAATAGAATTGTGTCCAACTACAACTAAAAGATAAATATTTTTTAAAGAGTACATTTAATGAATGTTCACAACACAAAAATTGATAAACTGAGTACATATATTCAAACATCTCACTATATGTAATAATATGTAGAATTATTCTGTTTCGACTTTTAAATGTTTCCCAAAAAAAAGAAAATAAAGGGATAAAATTGTAAAAGTACTTTCAGTACTCTCAACAAACCCTGTAAAGCAAAGTGGAAAAAATGAGTTTTCTTGCTGGGGATGCAGCTCAGTAGTAGAGTGCTTGCCTAGCATGCGAAAGCCCCTGGATTTAACCCCCAGTACTACAAGGGGGTTGGTTGGCATGGCAGGGGGCTTAATGTCTCTAATTCTTTCCTCCTCAAACACAGAGTTCATGACCTTTATTCTATTTAGTCAATTGATATTCTCTTTAGTATCACATATTAAGCCAAATTATGATCTTGTCCAATTTTAATTTCAGACTCAAACATCACTTGATTAATGTTTTCAGAAGCTGTTTTACTGTCTTGCAGAATAGAACTAGGATTTCCAAATGAATGTCTCAGGTGTAAATACAAGACCACAGTAAACCAAACAGGCCAAACTTTTATCCTAGAGCATTTGGCCATTGTTATATAAACATGATCTTAAGAGAACAGGCCTTGAAGTAATTTGATTTAGTCTTTAGCTTGAGAGCTACCTTCATGCTGTCTTTTAGCTTCTTGACATTTAATATGCCTCTTCACACAAAAAGAAAGGGTCACTCTTCCTGATTAGCCCATTGCAAATTAGACAGTATAAACACAGACTTTAACTTTCCTTTCCCCACTATTCCTGTTCTTATCTCAGTTTCATTTTGCCTTTATCACATCACCATTTATGCATAAGTATGTTCTCTATATCTTGTATTAATGAAATAGATTATCCCTCAGTCAAACAACCACAGCCATTGCTAAAGATAGAAACCATTAAGAGACATGACCATTGTCTTTAAGAGGTGACTTCCTCATTTGAGTAGTGGTTTGGAGTTTGACTCTCTAAGCCCTGATTAAGGTTTTTGAAGGTGACTACATAGTCACTTTTGCATGGCTATAATGGAATACCTGAGGCAGTCTAACTTATTTTTAAAAAAGAGTTTTATTTAGTTCATAGTTTTGGAAGTTCAAAGGCATGGCTTTTGTCAGGGCCCTCTTGGCTCTGCCACATCCTGTGATTTGATGTGAGATGGTGAAGAAAAAAATCACATCATCAGACAGAAACCAGGGTTTTTCTGTGCTCAGAGTGTCCCTCTGAGGTCACTCTCCCAATGACCTTAGGCCTCCCACTTGGCCTCACCTCTTACAGGATCCACCCCTTCTCTATCCTCCCCCCTTGTGGATTGCAACACATGGACCTAGGAGGACAACCACATCCAAACCTCAGAAGGGACTGCTGTGTTGGGTCTCAAACATTCACACCACCCCAAAGCAGCATGACCGTCTGTTCTTTTTGTTTGAGTCAGTTTGAGATTGGTTGAGATTGGGAGTGTGACTTAGCTCTGAGGGTTGAGATGAAAGGGAAGGTCTGCTGGGGAAATCTCTGGTAAAGATACATTCACAGGAGATGGACTAAAAGTGAAATATGGCAGACTGGAAAAATCTCCACATGCAACCATAACTCCTTTAACATGCTAGGAAAGAAATTTTTTTTTCTTTCTCTGTTTAAAATTTTTTTAATTTGTTCTTTTTAGCCATACATGGCATTAGAATCTATTTTGATATATTTATATAAACACGGAATATATCATATTTTAATCCCATTCTTGTGGATGTATATGATGTTGAGTCTCACTGTGATGTATTCACACATGTACAAAGGAAAGTTATGTCAGATTCATTCCACTGTCTTTCCAATTCCTATCCCCTCTCCCTGCCTTTCATTCTCATTTGTCTAATCCATTGAACTTTTACCAACCAGCTCAACCTACCCATTGTGTTAGCATCCACATATTAGGGAGAACCTTCAACCTGTGTTTTTTGGGGATTGGCTTATTTCACTTAAAATGATAGTCTCCAGATCCACTCATTTACCTGTATATGTCATAAATTCATTCTTATTTGTGGCTGAGTAATATTCCATTGTGTATAGATACCACATTTTCTTTATCCATTCATCTGTTAATGGGTACCTAGGTTGGTTCCATAGCTTAGCTATTGTGAATTGAGCTTCTGTGTCTTCTATTGTGATGTGGCTTGTCACTGTAGTATACTGATTTTATCTTGTGGATATATAGTAAGGAGTGGGATAACTGGGTCAAAAGGTGTTTCCATTCCTAGTTTTTTGAGGAATCATTAATTGGTCCAGTGTAGTTGCACCAATTTGCAGTCCCATAAGCAATGTATGAGTGTACCCTTTTTAACATTTACTTACCAACAATTATTGTCACTTTATTCTTTTTTTAATGCAATTTGTCTTTTCATAGTCTTTGAAAAAAACCTTTATTTTATTGATTTATTGTTTTATGTGGTGCTGAGGACTGAAGCCAGGGCATCGGACATGCTAGGCAAACACTCTAACACTGAGCCCCAACCCCAGCCCCTATATTCTTGATAAGTGCCATTCTGACTGGAGTGAGGTGAAATCTCAGTGCAGTTTTAATTTGCATTAGGAAAAGAAATTTGAAGAATTAGAAATTCATGAGGGCTTTGATGATAGAAGAGAAGAACACAATTTTGGATGCCAGGAGAGATAGTTGATAACTGACTTCATGAACCCTCACAAAACTGAAACCTAAGAAGCAGTAGAGAAAGTCCTACATGAAGTCAATTGACATTGTACAATATTTTTTTCCTTTGCAAAATATTTCTTTATTTATCTGTGAACTTCCTTATGTGATCACTATTCTTCTGAAGTTTTTTTGTTTTTTAATTATCATAGTGAGGGTCTCTTAGTTAACTCCTGAGTTGTTTTGTCATTAAAATGTCTTTATTTTCTCCTATTTTGTTTGTTTATTTTTTTTGGAACTGGGGATTGAAAAATGCAGGAATTGAAAATACTTGAGTAATTATAAAAAGCATCCCATGTAAGGATAAAAGCAGGAAATTTTCTGGGTGTCTGCATAACAGCAATTGCTAGTCTCACATCTCCTGTCTTCCACCAAGAAAAAGTTTAGAAGTTAATTATCTCAAAATATTGAGCCAAACTCTGGATAGCTAAGGATGGAGATAGGAGGTGGGGGGACCCTATTGAATATAGGTTAATGTGCAATTATTCACATTGAATGGTGAGACACTTCCTCAAGTTATGGTAAAGTGAACATGCCTTGGGCACAAAATTTAAGAAAGCACTAAAAAACCCTCAGGAATCAAGAGAAATAATGTTTGTTTTCATCAGTCCATCTTTATGTCCTTTTTCCTTTGTACAATATTTCTTCTTCATCTGTGATCGTATGTGATCACTATTCTTTCTGGAATCTCCCTCAGCTGTGTGCCTACGTCTTACTCTAGACACAGAAGAGTCTTCTAGGCAGCTGAGGGCAGCCAAACTTCATGCCAGGGTAGGAACAACAGCAGGGCCATTGGCATGGGCTTCTTTCTCTTCTTGAGTCTCCAGGCATGAGCTCTGGGTAGAGGACAGCTTTCTGATGGACCACAGGAATGTTTTTGGCCATGCAACTCCTTGGTTGATCCCTGGGAGACTGCAGAAACAGGCAGATGGTGTTTGTCCAGCCTTTCATTGGCCTATTCTCTCAATGTGAGAAGCTGCCCAGGTCTTCTCCTGGAGCAGTGCAGCTTCTGCAACAGCCTGAGCCATGGTCAGCACTCCTGCTGCAAGTCTGTGGGAGCTGCAGATGGTAGGTACCACAGAGAAATTCTTGAGAGGTACTTGTGTCCTCTTTGAAAGGTGTTTCCCTCTCAGAGCTCAAGACTGGGCCCCAGGACACTGAGGTCTCCCTGAGTAGTCTCCAGGGGGAGAGTCTGCTGGTGTTTCTAACCCTTTTGTCAAGGCAGCCTTTTCCGTATCCTCCTTTGGGGACCCTCCTCTGCCTCCTGGAGGACAACTGATTTTTCATGCTGCACTTGGACTATCAGCTCTTCTTCCTCTGAGGAACAGGCAGTTGATCGGGTATCATGGGCTTCATTACTCAATGGACTTCAAGGTTTAAAGGTGGGAAGACTAATCTCTAAAGAGGAGGAAGGACTTACAATTGGGATGGTACAATCCCATGTGAGTTGGTGGATGAAAGCACCAGCTTTTTCAGAGTGGGGACCTCCATGATCCTGGTGGCAGGATCCCCAGAGGGGAAGGCATCACCTGTAGGAGAGGGCCTCTGTGGCAGTCTGCAGAGCCTGGCACTCGAGGATAGGTATCTTGTTGGGCGTCCCTGCAGGCAGGGCTGATGGTATTGCTGGAGCAGCAGGGTGATCCTGCCAAGGAGCGGGAGCACTGCAGGTCAGATGGATGGGTGCCTGATGGCCAAAAGGGCCAGGCATCATGACCGGTGACCATGCCGAGAAAACCGCCCATTCAGATCACCTGGTGCAGTCTGACAGGATACCACAAAAATGACCAAAGGAGTTGAGATGGGTCACCAGCTCCTGAGGAGGACAAAGGCCCACTGTTGAGTTCATCTCTCATGATGTGTGACTGAAATGCATGATGAAGAAAGAGTTTGGGGTACGCCAGTTTTGTCAAAAAAAAAAAAAAAAAAAGAAAAGGTCCCCATGGTAAGGAACAAGGCCAAATGTCCACTGCTGGTCTGAGCTTAGAGTTCTGTGGGACACTGCTGTGCTTTTTTTCCCCACATGTACCACAAAATTATGTTTACCTCTTCCGGGTTATTCTGGGGCTGTTTTTCTATTGGTTATTTAAACATTCATACTACATGACTCCATATATCTGTATGGATTGTGCTTGAAGTAGTCATGTAGAGTCATCAATTACCTACTCCAAATGGCCATAAATTGCCCCAGAATAGCTCTGGTAGTTTTTCTTCCATGATTTCCCAGCATACTAGAAATTTAGTTCCTGGAACTGTCCAGCAGGATTCTGGAGTCAGTAATGGTGCCTGACTCTTTGATACTAACTTCAGGCAAAATATGTACTTTTTTATTAGGGTGAATTCCCTTTCATTCTAACCAGTGGATGTACATAGTTTTCTTTCTGAACCATATCAATATATATATATATTTTTTGTGGTGCTGGGTATTGAACCCAGGGCCTTGTGCATGTAACGCAAGCCCTCTACCAACTAAGCTGTATCCCCAGCTCAGTATTCAATATTCTTGCTGTTGCCTAGCACCACATTTCTCAAAGTACTGTGTTCATATTTGGCTGAGTGCATTGCTCTGGGCCCAAATGATGCAGAACTCCTCACATTTCAGAGGTCTCATGCCATGAGCAACCATTTCTCTGGGTCTGTGGTAAGGCAGAACATCCTAGAAGAAGGGCATTTTGCAGGAAGTTTCTCAATTTATGACAACTATGAAGTAGAAAGAATAGAGGAACAAGTAACAAAATATAATCTCCAAGGACATGCCCCAAGTGACCTACTTCTTCCAGCCATGCCAAATCTTCCTCATTTACGACCAACTACAGTAGTTGTTTTAAATTATTAATTCTCCCAGTGGATTTACTTATGCATTATGGCAGCAATGTCATCATCTAACAATTTTACCTCTTAGCATTTTGAAGGGCTCACTTGAGCTTTTGAAATACACCTAATCTCAATAACTAACAGGACCCCTGGTCTCCAAAACACTACAATTATTTTATCATGGAAAATACATTCAGTGACTCTCCAGGAGATTCCCAATTCTCAACTGTTTTGGCCTTGCCCAAAACTTGAAGCCCAAGTCCAAAGTCTCCTTTGGGACTGAAGTCAAACTCTTAGTTGTGTCTTGTGTAGGAGTCAAAATCAACTTATGTATATCCATGTATAGTAGAACAGAATAAATATTTCAATTACAAAAGGGAGAGATGGGCACATAGAAAGAAGAAAAGGATAGAAGTCAAGACAAAATCCCAGCTGGGCCAACAAGTCCTCTATCCCCATGCTCAGCATCTGGAGCACATGTTGTCACAGTGGGCTCCAAAGGACTTGGGCAGCCTTGACCCTTGGCCTCTCACATAGGCTAGCTCTGTGCTCAGCTAGTAACATTACCTGACATATATTGCACATGACCAGCATCTTTTAATCCAAGGATTCTCTTCTGAAGCTTCAGCTTTCTTCTCACAGCTGCACGAATTACCTTCTCAGGGACTATCTACAGGGATTCTAGCTCCATTATACTTTGACCTGCTAGGCCTTCCTTTGAAATCTTGTTGGAAGCCTTCATGACCACCTCAGGACAGCATCCTGCATTCCTGCAGAGCCAGCACCAAGTGGTTGAAACCAGGGTATATCTCCATCTGAAGCAGTAGCTAAGTCTTTTGAAACCATGGCTGTGGCAGCCTTTGAGGGTCTGATTGACTGAGCATGGTGAAACCAATTCCTAGTGGTTCCTGTTCTCAAGAGAATTTTAATTTTATATCATATGAATATGAATTGGACATAGAATCTTGCCAATTCCTGAAATTCCCTTAAGCATTTTCCCCTATTGCCACTGTGTAATTTGTTTAGCATCACAGTAATGCATTAACAAACACAACTTCTGGAAATCCAGTTTTACTTCAACATTTCCACTAAAATTCAAGTTTGCACCCTTCTTTCAGCTCCACATTATCACAGTAAACCTGGGTCAACATGCTAGAAATATCATACCACTGCCTGAATGCCTTATGCCTTGTAATTTCCTCCACCAGAGTAAGTAGTTCATCATCTCTAAATTCAGCCCCTAAAAGAGTGACACACTGGGCACGAAGTAGGCAATATCTTTGCCTAAATGTAACATAACTGCCATCTAGTTCCTCTTGCAATAGAATATTCCTTTTTTGCAACCTCAGGAACACAGTCTTTCCTATCAACAGTCCTATCAGCATTTTGATCTTCAGAACTTCCACGAGAATCACATGATATACTACGCTTACAATGTTCAAAGCTTTTCAGCTTACATCTCGAAACTATTCAAAATTTCTATTCCAAATACCAGTCTCCACAAGTTCCTGAGCCCCATAGTCAGCATGTCACTGCAAGCAACTCACTTGTTGGTACCTATTTCTGTTCTTTAATCTTTTTTTTTGTCTCGATAATGACCAAAGAGATGATAAGAATGATTAGAGGAGGAAAAAAATATTTCCCATGGCTTCAGAGGTAATCCATAGTCAGCTGTGTTCATAACTCTGGGCCCAAGATTAGGCAAAACATCATGTCAGTGTAGTGTTTTGGAAGAAAGCAGCTCAGGCATGGCCCCTAAACAGCACAGAGACACCAACTCACCAGGAACAAAATAGAAACCCCAAAGGCATGCTCCCATGGACTCACTTCTAGCCAACACCCACCTGCTTACACTTATCTCCCATTTAATCATCCTAATGCATTAAAAATCTGCTTTATTTAGGGTGTCATGACCCCATCATTTCTTCTTAAAACTTTCTTGCATTGTCTCATGCATGAGATTCTGTGGCCACCTCATATTGAAAACTGTAACACCTTTAGTGGTCCTGTTCAAATATGATTTGTCCTGTGATGCAAAGACTCCATAGAACCCAGCAGAGAGCAATGAGAATGGTCTCTGGAGTGAAACTATAAGTGCTCAGAGTAATGGAAAGTGTTTGCATAAACTGTGTTTGATTTGTGACTGTTGGTTTTGTGTTTGCTTCTTGCTGTATTCCCTGGTCACTCCATGTCCAAACCCAGAGCCCAGTCTCCATGTGTTGCCAACTAAGATAAACTGGAAAAGAAGCAATTCGGATCCTGACTCTCAAAATGGTTACTTCCGCTGTGGAACATGACCTCCTACTGGCCACACGGTGTATGCTGGTGTGGTGCCACTGTTGCCTGTTTAATCACTGCCAACACCACCCCGCTATGATCTCTGCTGGCCCCTGCACTGCATTGACATATTAAAAGGGAGGGAGCAGGCTAAGGATGAGAGTTGGGGACACAGTGCTGGCAATACAGGAATAAGCCCCAGTATGTCTGGAAATATGCAGAAGTAAGTGAAAGGGGTCTGTTGATCTCTGTCACAATATACTGCCAACTGTTCATATGTCAGCTACAGGGGTCCACATGCTCAACTGTCAGTCACCAACCAGTCAGGGTCTGTGGAGACAGTAGTTAAATTACATTGATGGAAAGGGAGCCAGCCCAAACTTCCCAGGTGAGGGAGGTATTATTGTCATTGTGTCTTTCTATACAGGGAGGAAATTTCCTTGTCATTTCCACCCGTGTTGTACCCAGCCACCACAAGCTGTCAAACATGGTGGACCCCAGAAAAAGCTTTGTCATAGCTAGTTATTTCCACATATAATGGAAGTCAGGCTATTTGGTTTCCTTAAAGAAAGATACATTTTTGTTCAGTTCCATAGGGCAGTTGTCCAGCTGTGTCCATGAGCTGCAGCCGTGGCTCTAGTTTTCACATTTGCTCCCTCTACACCAAGGTGGCTGCCTGAAGATGCCACGGGAGAGGAGAAGAGGAGGACAGTGGCACCTCAATGTACAGCCAGGAATCATTTTATTCTGCACATCTATTATGATATTTGTCTGTTACATAAATACCTTAGTTCTAAGGGGAAACTGCCACAGGAGTAAATACATACAAATTGGATTATTCAGCAACACATAAGCAACCTGATGAATCTATGTGAGAATAGTACCAGCCTGTGTCCCATCACCACATTTACAATACCATATTTCTTGTTCAAGTTGTCCTTGTGCAAAGAAAAGTATGTCAACAATGAAGTTCTTACAGACCATAATGAAATGAGAAACTAATGCAGAGATGAAAAATTCTCTACTGGTAGGTTTTTTCCCCCTATTTGTATGTCTTGGTCTAGTCCCTTTACCCATGGACTAGCAACCCACATCTTTGAGGCCCTTTTGCCATTCCCATGGCCAATAGTCTCAATTGGTCCCCTCTGGCAGCTCCTGTGTTTTTGTCCACAAGATCAGAGCTGCCACAACCATCCCATAACCTATTATCAAGCTATGTATATGCCATGTGGAATACAAAGTCTATTGTTGCTCTTCCCACAGGAAAGCACAGTGTGTAGTGGTTGATCCCCAATGTCTTTCATTATCTTTGCCTCTTCCAAGGATGTCACCAAGGCCAAAGTTGAACTCATTTATTGCCTTGATATTTACTAATGACCCATTCAAACAATCAGGGCAGGAAATATATTGATAGGGGTGTGCTCGGGCTAATATACCCAAGGCTTGTAATTCCTCTACAATGATTTTTTGTTTAGAAAAGTACTTGAGATGTTCTATTTCCCAGTCCCACCAGGCCAAGCTTTTACTGAAATATACAAAGTCTTTAACATTAATCCTAAATTATGGAGTACAGAGATGAAAACATCTCAACATCCAGAAAGGTCTGTGTCTGGGAATTGGGAAAATTTGCTTTTTATTTGCAACAGCAGGATACAACCAAATAACCCCTGAACACATGAGAGAATCTCCAGGTCTTTGCAATTTGGAGGAATTTACACCCCATCATCTGTCTTGGAGGTGTGCCAAAACTCTGTGAGCTGCAGTCTCTAGGTGGAGTAAAGATACAGATATTAAAGCCACATCATCAATATAATAATAAAACGTTGGTACTTATTCAGGTTATGTCCAGCACAGAGGTGGCAACATCATCCCATAACCTAGAGTAGACTACGCAAATATCCTTTGAAAGAACAAAGACCTTCATTGCCCTCCAACACGAAGTCATATCATTCTTGCTTTTCCTCATTGGACCTCTGGTATTTTCATTCGCCCTTTAGATCTCCTCGCTTCTAAGATATATTCTCTGTAACCTCACTTCCTCATCTTTTGAGTTTATCCCATGCAGCCAGAACCTGTGTGGCTTGAGAAAAATCAAATGCCAATCAACAGATCAGGAATGACTCCACGCTTCCATGACACTGCCTCATAGATTCTAGGAGAATGGTCCTTCAGTTCTTCTGTGAATGCTTCATTATCAGGACCAGTGCAGATTGCTGCATCAAGGGCCTGCTACACCCTAACTTCCTCAGAGTGTCTTGGAGTTCTTCCATGGACTTCCATCACAGGGTGCCGTGGGTGACCTCAACATGTTGTGCCAATCATAATTTCAGGAAGCTATCAGCCAGGACAATAAAGAGATGGCAGTGTCCTCATTTTCCTCATTTACAGCTACATATGTACATTGTTGTAATGTAGAGTAGGTTGTGACTAATGTGCTCTTCCTCATTTAACTCTAATATGAGTATATCTTCAGCACCAGTGTCCCAAATGCTAAATAGCCATTCTATTGTAATTTCCTTAGCTTTCTTCCTATACATACTCTCCAGTTTTACCAAGCAGAGTGTCATCTCTCATGGACATATGCACATGCTGGTAGGGAGAGGGTAAATTTTCAACCTCTTCTCCCACTTTTTTACCTTTTGAGTTTTGACCCATCTGTCTCTTGGCACTGGCACCTAAATTGGCTCATCCAGTCTGCTTCTTCAAAAATACCAGATTCACAAGGATCCCATTTATGGAGGTACAGTCCGAACAGGTATTCCAAGCTCTCGAATGTATGATACCCAGTTACCTCCCTTTCCCTGGACTAAAGACAAGAGAGGAGAGGGTCCAGGTGCAACCAGAGGAATCATGGCGGGTGAGGAGCAGGAGGAGGGTCACAGAGAGACAGGTGGGCTGTGTGAAGAGTAAAGTGTTGACCCTAGCCAGGGTGAAGCATTACACTCGAAGCCTCTGGAGACACAGGGAGATCCAATTACCATGAAACCAAGTCCTGAGAATCAGAAGTGAATACATTTCAAGAGAGGGACAAGGTCTTCATTGCCTGAATCTCCATCTGTCAAGTGGTCTAGTATGTTGGTGATGCTTTTCCATTGAGTTTTTAAGTTGTTGGATTGATTCCTTCATTAGGAAGATTTCTGACTCGTTTTTCTTCAGGATCTCTATCTCCTTATGGAAAGAGTCTATCACTTCTTGAAATTTTTTTTTCTTTTTTTTCTGTTTCATATTTTTAGATTAAGCATCCATTCCTAATTCAATTCTAATACAGTATGTAAATTCTTGTAAAGGAAAGAATTCCATATACTTCCTATGTAGACATTGCTACATATATATCATGATTCACGCCCTATTTCTGGAAATAAGAAGAGCATAATTTCTATTATTGAAGTTAGCTGATCACTGACTCAGTTTACTGATGGATATTTGACTGACTGGGACAATAATTTCCCTGTGATAGAATTTAATTTTGGATTGTTACTCTCTAGTGCTGCTTCTTGGACTTTGTTAACAAGCAATTAAGAATGTAGAAGCTGGTTTGAAAGTAAACCAATGGGTCACCATATTTAAAGATAGTTTTCTATAGATTTTCCCGTATCCACAGTTGACTTTGCATATGTGAGAAATAGAGTAAAGGGAGGTGAAATTATTGGTTTATAAGTGGAGGATCCTATGTGAAAGGCACATAAATTACCCTTGCCAGAAATAAGTTGCTAGTGAAATAGTGCCACTGAAAAATTATCACGTTAACAGACAGATGACAACAAATGAATAATCACTACACATGTCTGTCTACTTAATAGATTATTCTTCTTGATCTAGTCCTCAAAGTACAAAGATGAGTATTTAGTCATAGTTTTACTGCTAACACCAGAATCGATTAAAATAATAGTGAACTCAATGAGGAAAGTGGTAGGATTGATTTGAAATATTAATGTAATATACTTCATAGTGCTACTTCCTTACTGTAATCTTCCCTTTTTATTAACTTTTTATTTATATATGAAAGCAGCATGCATCATAATTCATATCATACATATAGAGCAGAAATTTTTCATATCTCTGGATGTATACAAAGTTTATTCACACCAATTCATGTCTTGATACACGTACTTTGGATATCCATCACATGCCACAAGCATTTCTAAACCCAAGCCCCCACCTTTCCCCTCCAATCCCTCTGCCCTATCTAGAGTTCATCTATTCCTCCCATGCTCCCCTTCCCTACCCTATGATTTTTCCTCCTTATATCAGAGAAAACATTCAGCATTTGTTTTTTGGGATTGGCTGACTTCACTTAGCATTATATTCTCCAACTCCATCCATTTACCTGCAAATACCATGATTTTATTCTCTTTTATTGCTGAGTAATATTCCATTGTGTATATATGCCACAGTTTTTTATCGATTCATCTACTGAAGGGCATCTACGTTGTTTTCACCATTTAGCTATTGTGAATTGGGCTCTTGTGTCCCTGTAGTGTGCTGTTTTTAAGTCCTTTGGGTATAGACGGAGGAGAGAGATAGCTGGGTCAAATGATAGTTCCATTCCCAATTTTCCAAGGAATCTCCATACCGCTTTCCATATTGGCTGCACCAATTTGCAGTCTCACCAGTACTGTATGAGTGTACCTTTTCCCCCACATCCTCACTCACACTTGTTGTTGTTTGTATTCATAGTAGCTGACATTCTGACTGGAGTGAGATGTAATCTTAGAGTAGTTTTGATTTGCATTTCTCCAGTTGCTAGAGATGATGAATATTTTTTTCATATATTTGTTGATTGATTATATATCCTCTTCTGAGAAGTGTCTGTTCAGGTCTTTGGCCCATTTTTGATTGGCTTATTTGGGATTTTTTGGAGTTTAGCTTTTTTAAAAATATGTTTTCAGCTTTTTTAAAAGTGGTAACAATATCTTTATTTTGTTTTTTATGTGGTGCTGAGAATCGAACCCAGTGCCTCACGAATGCTAGGTGAGCATGCCACAACTTGAGGTACATCCTCAGCCCTGGAGTGTAGATTTTTGAGTTCTTCCCATACCCTAGAGATTAGTACTCTGATGTGTGAGGGGTAAAAATTTGCTCCCAGGATGTAAGCTCTCTGTTCAACTCACAAATTGTTCTTTTGCTGAGAAGAAACTTTTTAGTTTGAATTCATCCCATTTATTGATTCTTGATTTTAATTCTTACATTATAGGAGTCTAATTAAGCAAGTTGGGGCCTCATCTCACATGATGGAGATTAAGGCTTACTTTTTCTTCTATGAGATGCAGTATCTCTGGTTTTTTTCCTCGGTCCTTAATCCATTTCATGTTGACTTTTGTGCATGGTGAGAGATAGAAGTTTAATTTCATTTAGTTGCATATGGATTCCCTGTTTTCCCAGCACCATTTGTTGAAGAGGCTATCTTTTCTCCAATGTATGTTTTTGGAAACTTTGTCTAATATAACATAATTGGAATTTCATGGGATAGTCTCTGTGTTCTTTTATTAATGTACCATTGTTCTACCAGTCTGTTGTGGTGGCAATACCATTCTGTTTTTGTTACTATTGCTCTGTGATATACTTTAAGGTCTAGTATAGTGATGCCACCTTCTTCACTCTTCCTGCTAAGGATTGCTTTAGCTATTCTGAGTCTTTTATATTTCCAGATGAATTTCATGACTGCTTTTTCTATTTCTATGCAGAATGTCATTGGGATTTTGATTGGAATTGTATTAAATCTGTATAGTGCTTTTGGTAGTATGGTCATTTTGATAATATTAATTCTGCCTGTCCAAAAGCAAGGTAGAGCTTTCCATCTTCTAAGGTCTTCTTTGATTTCTTTCTTGAGGGTTCTGTAGTTTTCATTATATAGATCTTTCATCTCTTTTGTTAAGAGATGGAATATTTTTTAAGGCTATTGTAAATGAGATAGTTTTCCCCATTTCCCTTTCTGAGGATTTATCACTGATATACAGAAAAGCATTTGATTTATGGGTGTTGATTTTATATCCTGCTATATTGCTGAATTCATTTACTGATTCTAGAATTTTCTAGTGGAATTTTTTGGGTCTTCTAGGTATAGAACCATATCATAAGCAAATAATGCTAATTTTAGTTCTTCTTTTCCTATTTTTATCCCTTTAGTTTCTTTCATCTAATTGCTTTGGCCAGTGTTTTAAGAACTATGTTAAGTGGAAGTGGTGAAAGAGGGCATCACTGTCTTTTTCCAGGTTTTAGAGAGAATGCCTTCAATTTTTCTCCATTTAGAATGATGTTGGCCTGGGGCTTAACATAAATAGCCTTTATGATGTTGAGATATTTCTGTTATCCCTAATTTTTCTAGTGTTTTGAACATGAAGGGGTGTTGCATTTTGTCAAATGCTTTTTCTGCATCTATCAAGGTGATCACATGATTCTTATCTTTAAGTCTATTGATGTGATGAATTACATCTATTGATTTCTGTATGGTGAACCAACCTAGCATCCCTAGGATGAATCCCCATGAGATTGTGGTGCATGACTTTTTGTTTATTTTTGTAATCGATTTGCCAGAATTTTACTGAGAATTTTTGCATCTATGTTCATTAGAGATACTGGTCTGAAGTTTTCTTTTCTTTTTTTTTTCTTCTTCTTTTTTTTTGATGTGTCTTTGCCAGGTTTTGGAATCAGAGTGATATTGGCCTCATAGAATGAGTTTGGAAGTGCTGCCTCTTCTTCTACTTTCTGAAATAAATTGAAGAATATTGGTGATAGTTCTTCTTTAAATGTCTTGTAGAATTCGCCAATGTATCCATCCAGTCTGGGTTTTTTCATGGATTGTAGACTTCTGATGTTCGCTTCTATCTCGTCACTTGAAATTGATCGGTTTAAATTGTATATATCATCCTGATTCAATTTGGGCAAATCATACGACTCAAAAATTTGTCGATGCCTTTGATATTTTCTATTTTCTTGGAGTACAAGTTTTCAAAATAATTTCTAATTTTCTTTTGTATTTCTGTAGTGTCTGTTGTAATATTTCTTTTTCATGCTGTTTGTTGGTAATTTAAGTTTATTCTCTCCTTCTCTTTGTTAGCATGGCTAAGGATCTGTCAATTTTATTTATTTTTTCAAAGAATCAACTTTTTGTTCTGTCAATTTTTTCAATTGTTCCTTTTCTTTCAATTTCATTGATTTCAGCTCTGATTTTAATTATTTCCTATCTTCTACTGCTTTGGGTGTAGATTTCTTCTTCTTTTTCTAGGGCTTTGAGATGTAATGTTAAATCATTCATATGTTGGCTTTTTCTTTTTTTTAAATATTTTCTTTTGAGTTGGATACAATATTTTTCTTTTTATTTATTTTTGGGTGCTGAGGATAGAACCCAGGGCCTCACACTGCTAAGCAAGTGCTCGACTACTGAGCCAAAACCCCAGCCCCCGCAGGAGGAGTGGTAACATGCTGCCATCAAATTGTACAGTGCATTTATTGAGTTTTAACCCATTGGTAAATTCACCATCCCACGTGGCAGGGCTTTAGCTAGAGAAGCCAAGGCTCTCCTTCTCGTGCACTACTGATCCATGCCTTTACCTTTCTTTGTCCACCATAGATCATGTCCTAGCAGCAACTCTATCTCTGGCTGTTTTTCAGCCACCTCCAACCACTCCAGCCCTGTGTCCATACACTGCTGCCTGAAAAAACCTTCAACCAGACCCATGTACTGACATTTACTCTATGTTCTTTTAGAACATCCTGTGGATTCCGCTGAAGAGCTTCCAAATTAGAGGCATACATTCCTGAAACTCCAAGTGGAAGAGGCTTTGTTCTGATTGCACTGTCTTGTGGGAAGGCCTCTGATTTCACAGAACCCAGTCAGAGCCTGGCAACACAAGTCAGAGCAAGAAGATGCTGTCCACACAGCATGGACTCAGAGGTAGGAGCCATGTCAGAGCCACTCTGTAGCCACCCTGTGTTTATGTCTCTGTTTTGTATGGTTGGATCCCATAGAGCATCTTTGTTTTCAGCAGTGAATTGGATGACCCACTAGACAGTCACACTGAAGGTAGGACAGTATAGAAGCAGGTCTGTATAACAGCTGGGGGACACTGCTGCTTTTAAACCTGGGGATGGAGTCTGAGTGGAAGGATCTTTATATTTTTCATATCTTAATGACCTTGTGTCAAGAGATCTGATGCCATGACTTGGAGTGTGCTGTGTTTGTAACCACATTTTCTAGCCTTAGATGGAAAGTTGACCTTTGCCAGGAGAAGAGCTCATTCTTCCCTTATCACCGAAACATCCTGTGACTTGATGTGACATAGTGAAGAAGAAATCTCATCATCAGACAGAAAGCCAGACAAAAACCAGGGTTTTTCTGTGCTCAGAGTGTCCTTCTGAGGTCACTCTCCCAATGACCTTAGGCCTCCCTCTTGGCCTCACCTTTTCTAGGATTCACCTCTTCTCAATAGTGCCCCCCTGAGGATCCCAACATATCGACCTAGGAGGACAACCACATCCAAACCTCAGAAGGGACTGCTGTGGTGGGTCTCAAACATTCACACCACCCCCAAATCATCATGACAGTGCTGTTCTCCTTGTTTGAGTCAGTTTGAGATTGGGAGTGTGACTTAGTTCTGAGGGTTGAGATGAAAGGGAAGGTCTGTTGGGGAAATCTCTGATAAAGGTATAGTCACTGGAGCTGAACCAAAAGTGAAGTATGGCAGATTGAGAAAATCTTCACATCCAAACACAACTACATTAACATGGTAGGAAAAGGAATTTCTTTTTCCTTTTTTCTTTCACTCTTCTTAAAAAAAATCATTTCTTTTTTTAGCTATACATGGCAGTAGAACCTATTTGATGTATTTGTACAAACACAGACTATATTGCATTTTAATCCCAGTCTTGTGGATGTACATGATGCCGAGATTCACTGTGGTATATTCACACATGTACAAGGAAAGCTATGTCAGATTCATTTCACTGTCTTTCCTATTCCTATCCCCTCTCCCTGCCTTTTATTTTCCTTTGTCTAATCCACTGAACTTTCATGGCCCACCCCCACCTACCCATTGTTTGTTAGCATCCACATGTTAGAATATTCAACCTCTGGTTTTTTGGGATTGGCTTATTTCAGTTACTATGACAGTCTCCAGATCCATTCCTTTACCAGCAAATGTTACAAAGTCATTCTTCTTTGTGCTGAGTAATATTCCATTGTGTATATGTAACACATTTTTTGTATCCATTCATCTGTTGACGGGTACCTAGGTTGGTTCCATAGCTTAGCTATTGTGAATTGGGCTTCTGTGAACATTGATGTGGCTATGTCACTGTAGTAGACTGATTTTATCCTGTGGATATATACCAAGGAATGGGATAACTGGGTCAAATGGTGTTTCCATTCCTAGTTTTTAAAGAAATCTTCAATTGGTCCAGTGTAGTTGCATCAATTTGCAGTCCCATCAGCAATGTATGAGTGTACCCTTTCCCCCATTTCCTCGCAAACATTTATTGTCACTTGTATTCATACAAACACACACACACACACACACACACACACACACACATATCTGGGAATTATATATATATATATATTATAAAACATATCTGAGAATATTGATACATAAGTTTATCTGCTCCCAAATTTTAAAATGTATTTATCTTGTTTGTATCCACTCACTTCTAGAAACGTACCTGGGATGATGGGGAGCTAAGATTTGTGTAAACCTGTTATGAATTGTGCATCAGAAAGCAAGATGAGGTGGTACTCAGAGGCCTACACAGTGTGCCAAGAAAACTGTAAATATGGTTGACTGATTCACTCTACATTGAGTCATCAAAAGAAGAGTGACATCATATGCAAACATTTATACACTGATGCTCACACATATATCAACCAAGATCCTTTCATGTCCTAAATCGCTAACCAAGAAAGATACAGATGATTAGAATTTTATGCAAATATAATCATTAGGGTGGCAGTAGAGGGTTATTTAAAGGAAGTAAAACAGATTTTGAAATGACGTTTAAAGAAAGTAATTAATTTGGGAGAGAATGAACAAGTCAACATTCATCAAATTAAGGAAAAGTTGAGTTTCAAGTGAGTAAACTGTTAGAGAGTTCAGTTAGCTAGAACAATAATATTGGACTAGTCCTATCACAGATTTCATTTGATGAGATAAAATTTTGGTTAGCTTTACTTTAGAGAGAAACCTGCCACAGCCTTTAATCTGTGCTAATCTGACGATGCTGGCAGATCCAATGGCCCCATCCCTCCCAGCCAGACACCCTGTTACTCAGCACACTAACGAATTCTCATTGCTTAGGACTCAGGGAACAAAGTGAAATTCTGCCACCCACTTAAGTCCCAGGGTGCAACTCCAAAAACGTATCCACAGTTAGGACGTCATTTTATTTTATTTCATTTTTTTTTCTACTTCAGATTCAGAGACTTTATTTTTAGAGCAGTCTTAGGATTACTGAGCAATGGAAGAGAAAGTACAAAGAGTTTGCACACATTTTACTCTTACCCACACAGAATTTCTCTGATAATTAACATCATGTAATTGTGTGGTACATTCATTAGTAACTGACAAATCAATATCAATACTCTATTATTAACTAAAATGTATAGTTAATTTTAGACTTTGTGTCTAGTTTTATATGGCTATACACATTTGAAAAAGTATACAACCTATGTCTATCATTACAGTAATAAACAGAATAGTTTCACAGCCCCCAAAATCCTCTGTGCTCCACCTATTTATTCTTCCCTCTGTGAAAGCCCCTGGCAACCACGGACCTTTTTACTGTCTAATTTTGCCTTTTGCAGAATATCATACAGTTGAAATCATGTGGTATGTAGCCTTTTTATACTGAACTCTTTAACACAGCAGTACGCATTTGATGTTCCTCCATGTCATGTCATTTCATGGTGTGCATGTTTATTTCTTTTCTTTTCTGAATATATTATGTCCCGTGTGTGCCACGATTTGTTTAACCATTCACTTTTTGAAGGGTGTTTGGTGGCTTCCAAGTTTGGGCAATTTTGAATATAGGTGCTTTAAACATCAGAAGCAAGTTTTTTTGTGTAACTGTGAGTTTTCAACTCATTTGTGTAAATACCACGGGGTGTGATTGCTGGGACATATGGTAAGACTTTAACTTTGCAAGAAGCTGCCAGTATCTTTAAATGTGGCTGCACCATTTTGTATTTCACCAGTCATGAATCAGAGTTCCCTTTGCTCCACACCCTGTCTGGTGTTGTCCAAGTTCTGGATTTTAGCCTTCCTAATAGTATCATTGCTGTTTTAATTTGCAATTCCCTAGTGATATGCAATGTTCAGTGTACTTTCATATGTTCATGTGTCATCTGTATACCTTCTTTGGTGAGGTGTCTGTTTCTATATTTTGTCTATTTTTAGTTTTTTGTTATTGTTGAGTTTTAAATTTTTTTGTATATTTTGAAATGAGTACCTTTTAGATAGGTATTTCGTAAAATCATCTTTCAGTCTATGGCTTGTCTTTGCATCCTCTTAAGAGTTGTGTTTTTCAGAGAAAAATTTAGTTTCAATAAATTTTTGGACTTTAATGTTAATAAACTCTAACGTAAATTTTGTCTTTCCTGTAAGTGCTGTGATGTATAAAAAAATCATCTCCAAATTCAAGATCACTGAGATTTTTTCCCTATGTCATCATCTAGGAGATTAGAAAAATTTTTTGTTTTGTATTTAGGTTTATGATCCACTTTGACTTATTTAAAAATGTTTAAGGTCTATGTCTAGATTCTCCCTCCCCCCTCACTGTTTCTGGACATTCTATTCTATTCTATTATTGTTTTTCATTCCTATTGCCATATCTTGTTTAATGTAGCCTCACCGTAAATCTTGAAGTTGGGTCATGTCGGTGCTCTAATCATTTAGGACATCATTTTAGAAGTGAACCAAGCTGGGTACCTTATGTGTCCTGTGAAACATCAAGAAAATTTCCTCTCTTCCAACCCAAAGAAAGAAAGAAAATACTTGGAACTTAATTGTGCATACAACACAGCCCAGTAACTGAAGTGGTAATTCAAAGGAGCAGCTTTGCAATGACTATTCATCATTGCTCATCATGAAGTAACATGCTTAGCAAGGTCTATGAACACTGAGTGTGTTTATTAGGTCATTTACAGATGAAATGAGACTGTCATTGTATTAAATTATCTACTAGCATATAAGCCATTCAAAGCTATAAACATGGTACTTGTTGTGGTCATGCCAAAGAATGATTTGGGGGCTACCAGATCATGCCCTAGGTAACATATTTCAAAAGGGCTTAAACCCAGGGGACTACCTAGACACTTTCAGGTAATATGGCTACCAACTCTAACAGGCATTTAAAACTTTCTGAGATAACAACCACAAAGCCTAATCTTAGCCTTGGTTCTGGTGTGCTGTGTAAATCAAATAGACCCGTAGAGTGGTGGCATTTCTTTCTCACAAAGGGATGATAAACATCATAAAATGACTTTGACAGGATATAATTGTATGAAGTATTTAAACAAACTCCGGAATGTATATAGACACACACTTACCACCCACCTGTATTTGGCATTACTAAGTGCCCTCCTAAATGGCCAAAGACACCAGTTGTCCTCAGTTCTGTCCTTGTGGGGAATGATGCCAGATTTTGGATGTATGGTGTGTTATTTAGGGGATGCATTGTACTAAAGCTGCGATTGTTTCCATGCGGAAATGTCCCAGAGTGATTCTTGCCATGGCACTCGGCTCTCTCAGACACTCCCAGAGAAACCATGAATGAACTCTGCACTTTGACTTTGATGTCCGACAAAGGGTTGAAGAGGGAGGACTCTGTCATGAGTTCCTTGTCCAGCGGGTCCTGTAGCCAGATGGAACCACTGTATGTTCGGCTCACTGTCAGGTCTGGTTGCATGGCAGAATTCAGGAGCAGGGAGTTACCTGGTTAAAATCTTTATATATTCTGATCTGTCACTCAGAAACTACGATACTTCCATTACCCTTTTACAGCTGCCTTCTCTAACTGCAGGACCACCCTGAGAAAGCAGAGTGGCCCCAACAAGGTGGCTCTTAGTGACCAACACCTAGAAACTCTGGCCCTGCTTTCAGTACATTCTTTCAATGCTGCCAGACTAAATCCTTCACCTTCTGAGATCTTTACATGCTTGAATTGGAAAACAAATATTTCTGGCACTCAGGAACGTAGCTCAGGTATTGTTGTTCATGTGATTTTAACGGGCAAAGAAGAGCTAAAAAAAATAGATGTTTTGCAATCAAGTTCGGAGCAAAAATAACATCTGTTCATTTTAAATGGCAAGAGGTGACACAGCTTGGTGACTAGGTAGTGCTGCTTAAATGAAGGTGCCTGGTTTCAACACATTTTTTGTGGAATACTGGGCACTTTCTGAATCTGCAAGAAAACCTGATGTATCCTCAGAGCAAATGGTTCAGGAGACATCATGAATCGCCTCATGTATTAGTAGCCAATTCAATTGATCATTGCATATGTCACCGAGAGGAAAACAATACTCCATATGGGGACAAAAAGCACTCAGATTCTATGTGGGCAGCAGCTCAGAACAGTCTCCTTTCTGTCTGAAAACAAATGAAAAAATAAAAACAATCTTTACAAAAGCATGAGAAATTGGACTTGGTTATCTGTTGGGGAGCACCAATTTTTTTCTAAGCCAAATATTAAAAAGAAATGCTGTAATATTTTTTTGGTGATGAAGTAATCTCATTTATTAGTAAACAACAAAATAACCCTCAGTCCCAAACCTCCCACCCATATCAGTCCATCAATGTGACATCTCAAATTGAAACCCAAACCATATTAAACAATTTTCCTTTGGGGCCTGACCGAAATGTTTACAGTATGGTATTTTTAAAAATGTTACAATTATAGGCTATATTGTATTAGCCTCTATTTTTTTCCATTTTCATAATTGGTAACAATGCCAGCAGGAAATCTATAACCCTGACTGTTACCACCTCTTATTCAGATGCTCTAAGATTGCAAAATCACAGAGAAATCATAAAAATGAGATGAAATAATGCTGCAAGATCTAATGTCTCCTTGTGGTGTATTTCTTTCAAGCTTGGAGCTACTGTGCCAAGACAAAGGCCAATCAAGTCTCTGTGTTTGTAACAGAACCACATTGAGTTCTATAGCTTAGGAACCATGTTCTTGTTTATGGTCTCCCCAGGCAAGAAGTGGGACTGCAGAATGATCCCATGTCTGCAAAGAGTTGGGAACTGATGTTTCCATGGAGACTTCAAGAATTATATGCCCAAGTCTACCAAGCCCTCACCTACTGAAACTTAAGTTTTGGTTACTCTTGATAGACTCTCTGAGATCATGTGAAGCAAAGAAATGGAAAATATTTCCTAGAATTAGGTAGCACAGATGTGGAGAATGCTTGATAATAAAAGTACGTACAGGGCAGGGGATGTAGCTCAGTGACAGAGTGCTTGCCTAGCTTGCACGAGGACTTGGGTTCTATCCCCAGCCCTGAAAAAAAAAAAGCATATACATATTACACATTTCGCAGTTGTTTTCTGTCTGAAAACAAATGAAAAAATAAAAACAATCTTTACAAAAGCATGAGAAATTGGACTTGGTTATCTGTTGGGGAGCACCAATTTTTTTCTAAGCCAAATATTAAAAAGAAATGCTTTTTAATTGGCACAGTTGAAGAATGAAGTTAGGGTGGGCAGGGGTGAGTGATTGACTCTGATCATACTTCAATCTACTCTTTGAAAATCTATTTTTAATATCTTAGTCTAGTATAAGCATTACATTCTATTTTATAGGGCTGGGAACTGAAACCTGGGCCTTGTGCAAGGCACGCAGGTGCTACCACTGAGTTGCACCCCAGGGCATTAACAGTCTCCTTGTTTCCCTTTCTGCAGCACCAGATATATTGTTCAAGAACAGATATGCCTAAGACACTGCAGGTGAAAGCCACATACTAGCATAGGAGGTGTATCATCACAAGGAATTTAGGGATAGTAGCAGCTATTAAACAATTCTTTTCTATATCATTAGTTTCCTGAGATCCTTGATCAAAAGTAAACAAGGTGGTCAGACAATTTGGCAAGGTAATGTATTCATTTAGAGAATGACAATACAAAATTCCCTTTCCTCCCCAAATGTGCAGAGACTAGGCAATGGCATTTTCACTTGGTTCTCATGAAGCAGGATGACAGCCTGTACTGAAGGTATCATCTTCCTGAACCATGTTCACTCCATTTATGAGCACTTGCCATCCATGCACCGAGAGATTATATGGATTGCCTTTCCTATCCTCTACTATCCCCCCTTTCCTCCCCTCCCATCTTCTCTAACCCATTTAATGTAATTCATTTCTCTTGTTTTTTTTCCCTTTCCCCACACTTCCTCCTATATTGTAGTTTTGTATAACAATGAGCGTCTCCTTCCATTTCCATGCAATTTCCCTTCTCTCTCCCTTTCCCTCCCGCCACTCATCCCTATTTAATGGTGATTTTGTTCTTATGCCCTTCCTTCCTGTTGTGTTCTTTGATGACCTCCTTTTATCAAAGAAGAGATTGGCATATATATCTGGGTTGTTTAGTTCTTGATGTCAGATGGAGAGACATTTCTCTTTCATAGCAGTCAGCCACTGCAGGGCTTGGGTGGTCTCCATATGGAACAAGTCTCCACCTTGAATCCTTTGTTACTTTGGGGAAGTTTGAGTTCCCTGATGGGCCAGTCCAGGTGGTGAGTTCATTCCTATGGCAAAGGAGGTGGGGCCTGCAAATGAGAAGGAGTAGAAAAATCAGAGTAAGACACTTCCAGGAAAAAGAACATTGGTTCATATTATTCTCTGTTGGGTGCTTCCATCTTGCCCTCTGTCATAGCTAGCTGCTCAGGTATATTTATTCATAGTTCAAAGCTAATTGAGGGCAAGTATCAACAAAATTCTAGAAACCTTTGCCTAATTAAAAATGGTTAGCTGAGTTAAGATCCTTCAAGGAAATGATGAGAGGAACAGAAACCAAGGTCGGCAACTTATTAAACTCTTGTTTCTTTCAGACCTTTAAAAAAATTGAATTTGATATTTTTTAGTAATTTGGGGGAAATTGAACTTCACTGAACTTCCTTTAAATGAAGGGACAGGGTGAGTGCTGAAGATGAAATCAGAAATGGAAGGCACAGGGTTAGTGTTTAAGAGGAAATCCGATATTGTGAAATATCTGACGCCTAATGGAGCTATGGTTTGAAAAACATTCACAATAATAAATTGAAATGTATCCTCAGTGAAGTCATAAGATTTGGAAACAAAGTATTGATATAGTTTTTTGCTAAGCTCAAATAGGACTGGATTATTGCATTTTGAATATTATTACAATTTGTTAGTTCCTTTTAAAATGTACTTTTCATACTAATTTTAAATAGTCGGTGAAAATATCTCTTCTTTGCATTTTTTGCTCTATATTTATTCCATGATTAATTTCAACAAGTTATTTCATTGTCACGGTCCTACAAGATAGTTGGCACACATGGTTACCCAATATTGGTAGCATATTTTGAATGCCTAATTACAAACTCTTCATAAAGCAGTTTATAAACCTCTTTTCATCAAGTCCATGTTGTAAAGTTTGTCGAGTATACAGGTTAATCATTATGGATTTGGAATCAGATTTGAAATCACCTCTGCTCTTTCTTACCACTGAGTGTCTTTGAAAGAAAAGTAACGAAGCTTCCCTCCGTAAAGCTCATTTTATGAACCTGTAAACTGGAACTCATAATATCTAGTTCAGAGAATTGTGAAATTGACGTGAAATGATGTGATGTTTTGCACAGAGTGTATGACACTATAAAGGCTCAATGTAATAGAATAGTATTTCTAAGCAAAATATTTTATGCTACAATTGGTACGCATGGCTCTTGAGAGAACAAAGAACTGGACATTACCATTGGAAGAACAATCAATCCTACTTAAGTATTCTGATTGAAAATGAAAACTGTTGGAGAGTGGATGTAAAAGAGCAGCGTCCTTATTCCCTTGGTGCTGCAGTGCTCTACTTTCAATCTGTGATGGGCTGAGTTCTCTGCTGCTTGGTCCTGACCCTGAATACTGATCCTCTCCAAGGACAACTGCTATATTTGACAACAAACACCCCACCTGAGGATCAGAAGGCCAACCCAATGTGACTACTCATGTCCCACATGTTAGAAAGGTCTTCCTCCAGTTGAAATTAAATGGAATGTTTTTGAGAAATAGAAAGCTGCTCTACTCCAGGTTCTTCAATATAGAGAATGTGAAGCAAAGCAAAGCATAGTGTACAGAGTCATGGAAACGGGCACCTCAGGCTTCTCATTAGGGCACGCATCATGGAACAGTCTCATGGTCAAAGTCATGGTGCTATCAAACTCTTGACAACTTACATAACTTCATTGCTGCCCTGTTTCTGGACCGGTCACATTTCCTCCTGTAAAGCCCAATTCTACTTTCACTCATTCTTACATTAGTTCGAATCCACAGTTACTTTCTCTTTATTCTAATTTTAGATGTTTTTTATTCTGCAGGATTTTTAAACTTTAGAAATGTCATAAGACTGTTAAGAGAATCCCGATATGGCCTTTCTAAATGATCTAACAAATCTTGTTGACCAATCTTGTTGAGCAAACAGCTTTTAAGATTTTAACATGCCATCAATGAGGGAGAGAGATCTATATTATAATAGTTGAAATATTCATATACACATGTGAAATATTGAAGTCAGTGTATTTGCAAATGAATGCAAAACTTTTCATCCTAGTGGGGGACACAAGACGACTGAAAATGCCTGGACAAACTTTATTTTCTGCCTCTCCATGAGAGTTATTTGGAATGTCTAGGAAAAGTCACAGACTTTTCACTTTTTGCCACATGTCCTTTATCTTGCCTCTTTCCCTAATTCAACCTTTCTGAACAGTTTGAGATGAGTATTTGTGTCTCACACCCCTGGACACTTAATGCCTTTACTCTGCTGTGAATTGTCCAGGATAGCACATTCTCTCCCATAACCCTGAAAAATTCCTACATTCAGGAAACTAACATTGACACAATACATTCCTCCAGTCTACAGCCCAATTTGTTAGTTGTCCTGTTGTCATCCTCCATGCTGGATTTAAGTCCAGGCTCCCACAGTTCATACACTTATCACATCTCTTTAGTCTCCTTTATATTTCTAGAAAATTTTCAAATTTGCCTACTTCTAAAATTTAGAGACAAAGACTGTGGCATTTCTGGTGTGTATGTGTGTGTGTGTGTGTGTGTGTGTGTGTGTGCATATACACACATATACTGCTTCATTGGTGATTGAGTCTTCAGCTATTATGTCAAAAGCCAACATTTGCAAAGCACATTTTACCTCCAAAGTAACATTGGGAAGAAATAGCAAGCAGAAATCAAACCCCAAATATGTGGCACCAGGCCTACAATATAGAAATAGCTGTGGGGGTGTCTGCCATGCTTACCAAATTGAGTCAGACTAAGAACTTGGCAGGCAGGAGGTGACTAGAACATGACAGCCTTCAAAGGAGAGGTCATATCCATGGGCTCTTCACTGGCAGCCTGGGAGGTTGGTGGTGCAGAAGCCTTCTGTGCCAGGGTGGAGGCCGGTGAGTGGACCTTCACTGGCAGCATGGTAACCATGGGGGCATTGGGAAGAGAGGCTCTTTGCTGTCCAGCAGGTTTCCCTGATGCAGGCTGAGGGGTGGGTGGTTGGACAATGGAATGGGACAGATTGGGGTTGGGTTGGGAGAACTGAAGGGTTGGGAGGCCGGGAAAGACGGGTGCCTTTGCTGGCTGCCTGTGCTGCCTACGGCCATGGACACTGCGGTGTGGGCCAGAGCTGTCACTGGACGAAGAAGATGGGAATATGACCGCCATGGAAGGGGGGTAGTGTCCATGGCCATGTCCTCAGGCAGCACAGCAGGATGCTGGGAAAGGTGAGCCGATGACATGGCTGTGAGGGTTGGAGGGACGGAGTGCTGGCCCTGGGTATTGGGGTTGTGGGTGGAAGGGACAGGAGTGGGTCTTGGGAAAGAATGAGGAGGAGGAGGAAGAGGAGCAGCAGGAGGAGCAGTCAAAGGAGAGGGAAATTAGGAGGAGGAAGAGGCGGAGGAGCAGGAAAAGGAGTAGGAGGAGGAGGAATGGGAGGAGGAGAAAGAGGAAATGGAGAAGGAGGAGGAAGAGGAGGAGAAGGAAGAGGAAAAGGAGGAGGAGGAAGAAAAGGAGGAGAAGGAGGAACCGAAGGAGGAGGAGGAAGATAAGGAGGAGGAGGAAGATGAGGAGGAGGAGGAAGAGGAAGAGGAGGAAGAGGAGATGGAGGAGGACGAGGAAATGGAGAAGGATTAGGAGAAAAAGTAGGCAGAGGAAAAGCAGGAGGTAGATGAGGAGGAGGAGGAGGGGGAGAAGGAGGAAAAGAAGAAGGAAGAGGAGGAGGTGGTTGTGGTGGAGGAGCGGGAGGTGGAGGAGGAGGAATTGGAGGAGGAGGAGGATCAAAAGGAGGAGGAGGATCAATACACATGGGGGTTGGGGATTCCGTTCTGGAAGAGATAGGATTGGATGGGAAAGGGACCTGGGTAAGAGGTGTGGGAATGTGAAACACATTAGGGGTAACTCCAACATGGGGACTGGGGCTGAAGGGAGAAGGAGGTTTCCTGGGAAGAGGCAGAGGAATATTAGATGAGGGAGGAGGTGGAGGGATGGATGGGTTCAGGGGCCCAGCAGGCTGGAATTCCATCTGCCTGCTGGCAAGGTTGGTTGGGATGGGGGAGGGGTCTGTTTGTGGGGGGAGGGGGCCTGCATTCCAGGGAGGGCCTGCAGGTGGGGAGGATAAATGGACAGTGGTGGTGCAGTCCTCCAGAGCCTCTCTTCCCACACTAGTCCAACGCTAGTCAGCACAGAGCAGCTTGGCTGAGAAGCCAGCTCCTCCTTCGACCAAAGGCTGAACTGGAGTTTAGCCTTTGTGATGTGTGGCTGGAATGCATGATGCACAAAGGACTTGAGCCAAGACGGTTGGTCAAAGGAAGGCTCCAGGGTGAAGAGACCCCCACCCCCACTTAGTCTGAGCTCAGGCTCCTCCTGACTCTGTGCTGCTTCTTCTCCCACACCCACCACACAGTTATTCTCACCCTCCAGAGGGTCATTCGGAGGCTGTTTTCCTTTGGGTTACTTAGGCAGGCATTCTACTTGGCTCCAAAAATATCTCCACGGTTCTACTGGACATGACTGTAGCCATCCAGAGTCAAACCACCATCAGTTGCCTTCAGAAAACTACAGCAATAGTTCCCACCATACTATCAATTTGGAAAACCATTACAGTTGTCCCTGGAACTGTCCCACAGGATCCTTGAGCCAGTAATGGTGCCTGACTCCTATATTACTTCAGGTAAAATATGTATAATTTGTTTGGGAGCAGTTCCCTCTCATCCTGACCAAAGCATAAACACATCCTTTTCTCTCCACCACATTGAAGGTGTGCAGTGTTCTTCCTGTTGCCTACCATTGCATTTTCCAGAGATCTCAGTCCGTGTTTGGCTGACTGCATTGCTTTGGGGCTAAGGGGACGCAGAACGTTTCATGTCTCAGAGGTGTCAGTCCATGGGCAGCCAGCTCCATTGCCTTGGGCCAGAGGTGGAGAAGAACATTGGGGCACAAGGACATTTTGAAGGACAGCTGCTTACCCATTGGCAACCATAAAGCAGAGAGTAAGAAGGAGCAAATGGCAAAATGTTATCTCCAAGGGCATGCTACTAGTGGCCTCCATCTTCCAGCCATGCCCCACCTAACCACATTGATAACCCAGTACAGTGGTCCTTTCTAATTATTAATCCACCCAAAGGATTTATTTATTGATTAGGTCACCATGCTCATAATCACATCATTCACCTCTGAACATTCCTCCATTAACTCCAATGAGTTTTTCAGGCGCACCTCATCTCCAAACCACCACATGCTACGCCATAAAAAAGGTTATGGTCCATCTCATTGTGAGGAATACACTCAGTGCATCTTAAAGAGTCCTCCTAATCTCAACAGTTTTGGCAACAGGTTGCAGTCAGCCAGGGTCAGCTTGCTGCTATGCAGAAATGGCACCTAGGAGATGCTTTGATCTTCAGAACTGGTCTTCTGGAAGGAGAGATGCCAAGTCATTGTCTAAAACTTTCAGAACTTTTAGGAACCCCTTCTCAAGAGATGATCACTGAAGTGCTGAGTTTTAATTCTGAAGGAAAACTTGGCAAATATCACCAGCCCAGCTGTGTTACACTCAGAGTTCCAAGCTGCCAGTTTTGGGTACTTGGAAGGGCACGGCACAGCCTCCAGAAATTGCTCAGTCTCATAGGTATGCATGTGCACTCCTGTGCCATACAACCCGAATGGGAGCAGTCCTTCTAGGCACAGCTTTTGCACTTGGTTGGTTGGTGTCAGAGGTGGTGATGTGGAAGGTGAGACTCCCTTTAGCCAGAGCATTGTTGTCTGGAAAAAGGAGAGGCTTGGCCCCACCGATGCCAGTTTTAACATTCCAACATGGTTATTCTAGGTGTGGTTGTGTTAGGGACCAAATATTGACAATTGCTGAAGGAGATAGAAGGGGTTGTGGCGAGGGCCAGGGAAATTCTGTCCTCCAAAGCCAGAGCTGTCTGCCCCTTAATCACCACACAAGCCCAATTAGACCATCTCCCTGAAGACTGGACCTCTCCTCCTCATCAGAGCACTCCACACTCAGCTTCTTCAGCTCTGTCTAAACTCAAGACATTTTCTGGAAAAGGAAGTCGTATTTAGATACTTGTTATCTTTCCCACATACGTAATACATTTAAAATTGTGGCATGGACAGGAAATTCAATTGTCTCATCAATGTATCGGACAGGACAACACAGACAAAAAGCACTAAAGTACTTGCACTATTTATTTTTGTGTACTTTCGAGGTAAGGCTGGAGTTTTGGCTCAGTAGTGGAGCACTTGCCTAGCACCTGTGAGGCCCTGGGTTCGATCATCAGCACCACAGAAAAATAAATGAATAAAATAAAGGTATTGTGTCCAACTACAACTAAAAAATAAACACATAAAATTTAAAGCAATCAATTGTTCAATTTTCTATAAAAGTAGTCCATGACTTTATATATCTTAATTTTTCAAAAGTTTGTGGCTCAGTATCTTTGGATGTTCCAAGTGGCTAGTGACTTTCTGGCATTCTGCATGAATGCCAAATTCAAATAATAGTTTTAGATAAATTCAGATACTTACACTCCAAATCTATGCCAACATATTCATTTAAGAGTACATTTAGGGGCTGTGATGTGGCTCAAGTGGTAGCGCGCTCCCTGGCATGCCTGCGGCCTGGATTCGATTCTCAGCACCACTTACAAACAAACAAGTTGTGTTCGCCAATAACGAATAATTAAATATTAAAAAAAAATTCTCTCTCTCTCTCTCTCTCCCTCTGTCACTCTCCCTTTAAAAAAAAAGAGTACATTTAATGTGGCTGGGGTTGTGGCTGAGCCTTAGAGCACGCACCTAACAAGTGCAAGGTCTTAGGTTTGATCCTCAGCACCACATAAAAATAAATGAAATAATAGAATTGTGTCCAACTACAACTAAAAGATAAATATTTTTTAAAGAGTACATTTAATGAATGTTCACAACACAAAAATTGATAAACTGAGTACATATATTCAAACATCTCAGTATATGTAATAATATGTAGAATTTTTCTGTGTTGACTTTTAAATGTTTCCCAAAAAAAAAAAGAAAATAAAGGGATAAAATTGTAAAAGTACTTTCAGTACTCTCAACAAACCCTGTGAAGCAAAGTGGAAAAAATGAGTTTTCTAGCTGGGGATGCAGCTCAGTAGTAGAGTGCTTGCCTAGCATGCAAAAGCCCCTGGATTTAACACCCAGTACTACAAGGGGGTTGGTTGGCATGGCAGGGGGCTCATTGTCTCTAATTCTTTCCTCCTCAAACACAGTGTTCATGACCTTTATTCTATTTAGTCAATTGATATTCTCTTTAATATCACAGATTAAGCCAAATTATGACCGTGTCCAATTTTAATTTCAGACTCAAACATCACTTGATTAAAGTTTTCAGAAGCTGTTTTACCGTCTTGCAGAATAGAACTAGGATTTCCAAATGAGTGTCTCAGGTGTAAATACAAGACCACAGTAAACCAAACAGGCCAAACTTTTATCCTAGAGCAATTTGGCCATTGTTATATCAACATGAGCTTAAGAGAACAGGCCTTGAAGTAATTTGATTTAGTCTTTAGCTTGAGAGCTACCTTCATGCCGTCTTTTAGCTTCTTGACATTTAATATGCCTCTTCACACAAAAGGAAAGGGTCACTCTTCCTGGTTAGTCCATTGCAAATCAGACAGTATAAACACAGACTTTAACTTTCCTTTCCCCCCTACTCCTGTTCTTATCTCAGTTTCATTTTGCCTTTATCACTTCACCATTTATGCATAAGTATGTTCTCCATATCTTGTATTTGTGAAATAGATTATCCCTCAGTCAAACAACCACAGCTTTGCTAAAGATAGAAACCTTTAAGAGACATGACCATTGTCTTTAAGAGGTGACTTCCTCATTTGAGTAGTGGTTTGGAGTTTGACTCTCTAAGCCCTGATTAAGGTTTTTGAAGGTGACTACATAGTCACTTTTGCATGGCTATAATGGAATACCCAAGGCAGTCTAAGTTCTTTTAAAAAAAGAGTTTTATTTAGTTCATAGTTTTGGAAGTTCAAAGGCATGGCATTTGTCAGGGCCCTCTTGGCTCTGCCACATCCTGTGATTTGATGTGAGATGGTGAAGAAAAAAATCACATCATCAGACAGAAACCAGGGTTTTTCTGTGCTCAGAGTGTCCTTCTGAGGTCACTCTCCCAATGACCTTAGGCCTCCCACATGGCCTCACCTCTTACAGGATCCACCCCTTCTCAATCCTCCCCCCTTGAGGATCCCAACACATGGACCTTGGAGGACAACGACATCCAAACCTCAGAAGGGACTGCTGTGTTGTGTCTCAAACATTCACACCACCTCAAAGCAGCACGACAGTGTGTTCTCCTTGTTTGAGTCAGTTTGAGATTGGGAGTGTGACTTAGTTCTGATGGTTGAGATGAAAGGGAAAGTCTGCTGGGGAAATCTCTGGTAAAGATACAGTCACAGGAGATGGACTAAAAGTGAAATATGGCAGACTGGAAAAATCTCCACATGCAACCAAAACTCCTTTAACATGCTAGGAAAAGAAATTTTTTTCTTTCTCTGTTTAAAATTTTTTTAATTTGTTCTTTTTAGCCATACATGGCAGTAGAATTTGATATATTTATATAAGCACGGAATATATTGTATTTTAATCCCATTCTTGTGGATGTACATGATGTTGAGTCTCACTGTGATGTATTCACACATGTACAAAGGAAAGTTGTGTCAGATTCATTCCACTGTCTTTCCAATTCCTATCCCCTCTCCCTGCCTTTCATTCTCATTTGTCTAATCCATTGAACTTTTACCAACCAGCTCAACCTACCCATTGTGTTAGCATCCACACATTAGGGAGAACCTTCAACCTGTGTTTTTTGGGGATTGGCTTATTTCACTTAGAATGATAGTCTCCAGATCCACTCATTTACCTGTATATGTCATAAAGTCATTCTTATTTGTCCCTGAGTAATATTCCATTGTGTATAGATACCACATTTTCTTTATCCATTCATCTGTTAATGGGTACCTAGGTTGGTTCCATAGCTTAGCTTTTGTGAATTGAGCTTCTGTGTCTTCTATTGTGATGTGGCTGTGTCACTGTAGTATACTGATTTTATCTTGTGGATATATAGTAAAGAGTGGGATAAGTGGGTCAAAAGGTGTTTCCATTCCTAGTTTTTTAAGGAATCTTCAATTGGTCCAGTGTAGTTGCACCAATTTGCAGTCCCATAAGCAATGTATGAGTGTACCCTTTTTCCCATTTCCTTACCAACAATTATTGTCACTTTATTCTTTTTTTAATGCAATTTGTCTTTTCATAGTCTTTGAGAAAAACCTTTATTTTATTTATTTATTGTTTTATGTGGTGCTGAGGACTGAAGCCAGGGCATCGGACATGCTAGGCAAACACTCTAACACTGAGCCCCAACCCCAGCCCCTATATTCTTGATAATTGCCATTCTGACTGGAGTGAGGTGAAATCTCAGTGCAGTTTTAATGTGCATTAGGAAAAGAAATTTGAAGAATTAGAAATTCATGAGGGCTTTGATGATAGAAGAGAAGAACACAATTTTGGATGCCAGGAGAGATAGTTGATAACTGACTTCATGAAACTTCACAAAACTGAAACCTAAGAAGCAGTAGAGAAAGTCCTAAATGAAGTCAATTGACATTGTACAATATTTTTTTTCCTTCGCAAAATATTTCTTTATTTATCTGTGAACTTCCTTATGTGATCACTATTCATCTGAAGTTTTTTTGTTTCTTAATTATCATAGTGAGGGTCTCTTAGTTAACTCCTGAGTTGTTTTGTCATTAAAATGTCTTTATTTTATCCTATTTTGTTTGTTTATTTTTTTTGGTACTGGGGATTGAAAAATGCAGGAATTGAAAATACTTGAGTAATTATAAAAAGCATCCCATGTAAGGATAAAAGCAGGAAAGTTTCTGGGTGTCTGCATAACAACAATTGCTAGTCTCAGATCTCCTGTCTTCCACCAAGAAAAAGTTTAGAAGTTAATTATCTCAAAATATTGAGCCAAACTCTGGATAGCTAAGGATGGAGATAGGAGGTGGGGGGACCCTATTGAATATAGGGTAATGTGCAATTATTCACATTGAATGGTGAGGCACTTCCTCAAATTATGGTAAAGTGAACATGCCTTGGGCACAAAATTTAAGAAAGCACTAAAAATCCCTCAGGAATCAAGAGAAATAATGTTTGTTTTCATCAGTCCATCTTTATGTCCTTTTTCCTTTGTACAATATTTCTTCTTCATCTGTGATCGTATGTGATCACTATTCTTTCTGGAACCTCCCTCAGCAGTGTGACTACGTCTTACTCTAGACACAGAAGAGTCTTCTAGGCAGATGAGGGCAGTCAAACTCCATGCCAGGGTAGGAACAACAGCAGGGCCATTGGCATGGGCTTCTTTGTCTTCTTGAGTCTCCAGGCATGAGCTCTGGGTAGAGGACAGCTTTCTGATGGACCACAGGAATGTTTTTGGCCATGCAACTCCTTGGTTGAGCCCTGGGAGACTGGAGAAACAGGCAGATGGTGTTTGTCCAGCCTTTCATTGGCCTATTCTCTCAATGTGAGAAGCTGCCCAGGTCTTCTCCTGGAGCAGTGCAGATTCTGCAACAGCCTGAGCCATGGTCAGCACTCCTGCTGCAAGTCTGTGGGAGCTGCAGATGGTAGGTACCACAGAGAAATTCTTGAGAGGTACTTGTGTCCTCTTTGAAAGGTGTTTCCCTCCCAGAGCTCAAGACTGGGCCCCAGGACACTGAGGTCTCCCTGAGTAGTCTCCAGGGGGAGAGTCTGCTGGTGTTTCTAACCCTTTTGTAAAGGCAGCCATTTCCGTATCCTCCTTTGGGGACCCTCCTCTGCCTCCTGGAGGACAACTGATTTTTCATGCTGCACTTGGACTATCAGCTCTTCTTCCTCTGAGGAACAGGCAGTTGATCGGGTATCATGGGCTTCATTACTCAATGGACTTCAAGGTTTAAAGGTGGGAAGACTAATCTCTAAAGAGGAGGAAGGACTTACAATTGGGATGGTACAATCCCATGTGAGTTGGTGGATGAAAGCACCAGCTTTTTCAGAGTGGGGACCTCCATGATCCTGGTGGCAGGATCCCCAGAGGGGAAGGCATCACCTGTAGGAGAGGGCCTCTGTGGCAGTCTGCAGAGCCTGGCACTCGAGGATAGGTATCTTGTTGGGCGTCCCTGCAGGCAGGGCTGATGGTATTGCTGGAGCAGCAGGGTGATCCTGCCAAGGAGCGGGAGCACTGCAGGTCAGATGGATGGGTGCCTGATGGCCAAAAGGGCCAGGCATCATGACCGGTGACCATGCCGAGAAAACCGCCCATTCAGATCACCAGGTGCAATCTGACAGGATACCACCAAAATGACCAAAGGAGTTGAGATGGGTCACCAGCTCCTGAGGAGGACAAAGGCCCACTGTTGAGTTCATCTCTCATGATGTGTGACTGGAATGCATGATGAAGAAAGAGTTTGGGGTACGCCAGTTTTGTCAAAAAAAAAAAAAAAAAAAAAAAGAAAAGAAAAAGTCCCCAGGGTAAGGAACAAGGCCAAATGTCCACTGCTGGTCTGAGCTTAGAGTTCTGTGGGACACTGCTGTGCTTTTTTTCCCCACATGTAACACAAAATTATGTTTACCTCTTCCGGGTTATTCTGGGGCTGTTTTTCTATTGGTTTTTTAAACATTCATACTACATGACTCCATATATCTGTATGGATTGTGCTTGAAGTAGTCATGTAGAGTCATCAATTACCTACTCCAAATGGCCATAAATTGCCCCAGAATAGCTCTGGTAGTTTTTCTTCCATGATTTCCCAGCATACTAGAAATTTAATTCCTGGAACTGTCCAGCAGGATTATGGAGTCAGTAATGGTGCCTGACTCTTTGATACTAACTTCAGGCAAAATATGTACTTTTTTATTAGGGTGAATTCCCTTTTATTCTAACCAGTGTATGTACAAAGTTTTCTTTATGAACCATATTAATATTTTTTTTTTGTGGTTGTGGGTATTGAACCCAGGGCCTTGTGCATGTAACGCAAGCCCTCTACCAACTAAGCTGTATCCCCAGCTCAGGATCCAATATTCTTGCTGTTGCCTAGCACCACATTTCTCAAAGTACTGTGTTCATATTTGGCTGAGTGCATTGCTCTGGGCCCAAAGTGATGCAGAACTCCTCACATTTCAGAGGTCTCATGCCATGAGCAACCATTTCTCTGGGTCTGTGGTAAGGCAGAACATCCTAGAAGAAGGGCATTTTGCAGGAAGTTTCTCAATTTATGACAACTATGAAGTAGAAAGAATAGAAGAACAAGTAACAAAATATAATCTCCAAGGACATGCCCCAAGTGACCTACTTCTTCCAGCCATGCCCCATCTTCCTCATTTACGACCAACTACAGTAGTTGTTTTAAATTATTAATTCACCCAGTGGATTTACTTATGCATTATGGCAGCAATGTCATCATCTAACAATTTTACCTCTTAGCATTTTGAAGGCCTCACTTGAGCTTTTGAAATACACCTAATCTCAATAACTAACCGGACCCTTGGTCTCCAAAACACTACAAACATTTTATCATGAAAAATACATTCAGTGACTCTCCAGGACATTCCCAATTCTCAACTGTTTTGGCCTTGCCCAAAACTTGAAGCCCATGTCCAAAGTCTCCTTTGGGACTGAAGTCAAACTCTTAGTTGTGTCTTGTGTAGGAGTCAAAATCAACTTATGTATATCCATGTATAGTAGAACAGAATAAATATTTCAATTACAAAAGGGAGAAATGGGCACATAGAAAGAAGAAAAGGATAGAAGTCAAGACAAAAACCCGGCTGGGCCAACAAGTCCTCTATCGCCATGCTGAGCATCTGGAGCACATGTTGTCACAGTGGACTCCAAAGGACTTGGGCAGCCTTGACCCTTGGCCTCTCACATAGGCTAGCTCTGTGCTCAGCTAGTAACATTACCTGACATATATTGCACATGACCAGCATCTTTTAATCCAAGGATTCTCTTCTAAAGCTTCAGCTTTCTTCTCACAGCTGCACGAATTACCTTCTCAGGGACCATCTACAGGGATTCTAGCTCCATTATAATTTTACCTGCTAGGCCTTCCTTTGAAATCTTGTTGGAAGCCTTCATGACCACCTCAGGACAGCATCCTGCATTCCTGCAGAGCCAGCACCAAGTGGTTGAAGCCAGGGTATATCTCCATCTGAAGCAGTAGCTAAGTCTTTTGAAACCATGGCTGTGGCAGCGTTTGAGCGTCTGATTGACTGAGCATGGTGAAATCCATTCCTAGTGGTTCCTCTTCTCAAGGGAATTTTAATTTTATATCATATGAATATGAATTGGACATAGAATCTTGCCAATTCCTGAAATTCCCTTAAGCATTTTCCCCTATTGCCACTGTGTAATTTGTTTAGCATCACAGTAATGCATTAACAAACACAACTTCTGGAAATCCAGTTTTACTTCAACATTTCCACTAAAATTCAAGTTTGCACCCTTCTTTCAGCTTCACATTATCACAGTAAACCTGGATAAACCTGCTAGAAATATCATACCACTGTCTGAATGCCTTATGCCTTGTAATTTCCTCCACCAGAGTAAGTAGTTCATCATCTCTAAATTCAGCCCCTAAAAGAGTGACACAATGTGCACAACGTAGGCAATATCTTTGCCTAAATGTAACATAACTGCCATCTAGTTCCTCTTGCAATAGAATATTCCTTTTTTGCAACCTCAGGAACACAGTCTTTCCTATCAACAGTCCTATCAGCATTTTGATCTTCAGAACTTCCACGAGAATCACATGATATACTACGCTTACAATGTTCAAAGCTTTTCAGCTTACATCTCGAAACTATTCAAAATTTCTATTCCAAATACCAGTCTCCACAAGTTCCTGAGCCCCATAGTCAGCATGTCACTGCAAGCAACTCACTTGTTGGTACCTATTTCTGTTCTTTAATCTTTTTTTTTTGTCTCGATAATGACCAAAGAGATGATAAGAATGATTAGAGTAGGAAAAAAATATTTCCCATGGCTTCAGAGGTAATCCATAGTCAGCTGTGTTCATAACTCTGGGCCCAAGATTAGGCAAAACATCATGTCAGTGTAGTGTTTTAGAAGAAAGCAGCTCAGGCATGGCCCCTAAACAGCACAGAGACAGCAACTCACCAGGAACAAAATAGAAACCCCAAAGGCATGCTCCCATGGACTCACTTCTAGCCAACACGCACCTGCCTACAATTATCTCCCATTTAATCATCCTAATGCATTAAAAATCTGCTTTATTTAGGGTGTCATGACCCCATCATTTCTTCTTAAAACTTTCTTGCATTGTCTCATGCATGAGATTCTGTGGCCACCTCATATTGAAAACTGTAACACCTTTAGTGGTCCTGTTCAAATATGATTTGTCCTGTGATGCAAAGAATCCTTAGAACCCAGCAGAGAGCAACGAGAATGTCTCTGGAGTGAAACTATAAGTGCTCAGAGTAATGGAAAGTGTTTGCATAAACTGTGTTTGATTTTGTGACTGTTGGTTTTGTGTTTGCTACTTGCTGTATTCCCTGGTCACTCCATGTCCAAACCCAGAGCCCAGTCTCCATGTGTTGCCAACTAAGATAAACTGGAAAAGAAGCAATTCGGATCCTGACTCTCAAAATGGTTACTTCCGCTGTGGAAAATGACCTCCTACTGGCCACACGGTGTATGCTGGTCTGGTGCCACTGTTGCCTGTTGAATCACTGCCAACACCACCCCGCAATGATCTCTGCTGGCCCCTGCACTGCATTGACATATTAAAAGGGAGGGAGCAGGCTAAGGATGAGAGTTGGGGACACAGTGCTGGCAATACAGGAATAAGCCCCAGTATGTCTGGAAATATGCAGAAGTAAGTGAAAGGGGTCTGTTGATCTCTGTCACAATATATTGCCAACTGTTCATATGTCAGCTACAGGGGTCCACATGCTCAACTGTCAGTCACCAACCAGTCAGGGTCTGTGGAGACAGTAGTCAAATTACATTGATGGAAAGGGAGCTGGCGCAAACTTCCCAGGTGAGGGAGGTATTATTGTCATTGTGTCTTTCTATACAGGGAGGAAATTTCCTTGTCATTTCCACCCGTGTTGTACCCAGCCACCACAAGCTGTCAAACATTGTGGACCCCAGAAAAAGCTTTGTCATAGTTAGTTATTTCCACATATAATGGAAGTCATGCTATTTGGTTTCCTTAAAGAAAGATACATTTATGTTCAGTTCCATAGGGCAGTTGTCCAGCTGTGTCCATGAGCTGCATCTGTGGCTCTAGTTTTCACATTTGCTCTCTCTACACCAAGGTGGCTGACTGAAGATGCCACGGGAGAGGAGAAGAGGAGGACAGTGGCACCTCAATGTACAGCCAGGAATCATTTTATTCTGCACATCTATTATGATGTTTGTCTGTTACATGAATACCTTAGCTCTAAGGGGAAACTGCCACAGGAGTGAATACATACAAATTGGATTACTCAGCAACACATAAGCAACCTGATGAATCTATGTGAGAATAGTACCAGCCTGTGTCCCATCACCACATTTACAATACCATATTTCTTGTTCAAGTTGTCCTTGTGCAAAGAAAAGTATGTCAACAATGAAGTTGTTACAGATATAATGAAATGAGAAACTAACGCAGAGATGAAAAATTCTCTACTGGTAGGTTTTTTTCCCCCTATTTGTATGTCTTGGTCTAGTCCCTTTACCCATGGACTAGCAACCCACATCTTTGAGGCCCTTTTGCCATTCCCATGGCCAATAGACTCAATTGGTCCCCTCTGGCAGCTCCTGTGTTTTTGTCCACAAGATCAGAGCTGCCACAACCATCCCATAACCTATTATCAAGCTATGTAAATGCCATGTGGAATACAAAGTCTATTGTTGCTCTTCCCACAGGAAAGCACAGTGTGTAGTGGTTGATCCCCAATGTCTTTCATTATCTTTGCCTCTTCCAAGGATGTCACCAAGGCCAAAGTTGAACTCATTCATTGCCTTGATATTTCCTAATGACCCATTCAAACAATCAGGGCAGGAAATATATTGATAGTGGTGTGCTTGGGCTAATATATGCAAGGCTTGTAATTCCTCTACAATGATTTTTTGTTTAGAAAAGTACTTGAGATGTTCCATTTCCCAGTCCCACCAGGCCAAGCTTTTACTGAAACATACAAAGTCTTTAACATTAATCCTAAATTATGGAGTACAGATATGAAAACATCTCAACATCCAGAAAGGTCTGTGTGTCGGAATTGGGAAAAATTGCTTTTTATTTGCAACAGCAGGATACAACCAAATAACCCCTGAACACATGAGAGAATCCCCAGGTATTTGCAACTTGGAGGAATTTACACCCCATCATCTGTCTTGGAGGTGTGCCAAAACTCTGTGAGCTGCAGTCTCTAGGTGGAGTAAAGATACAGATATTAAAGCCACATCATCAATATAATAATAAAACGTTGGTATTTATTCAGGTTATGTCCAGCACAGAGGTGGCAACATCATCCCATAACCTAGAGTAGACTACGCAAATATCCTTTGAAAGAACAAAGACCTTCATTGCCCTCCAACACGAAGGCATATCATTCTTGCTTTTCCTCATTGGACCTCTGGTATTTTCATTCGCCCTTTAGATCTCCTCGCTTCTAAGATATATTCTCTGTAACCTCACTTCCTCATCTTTTGAGTTTATCCCATGCAGCCAGAACCTGTGTGGCTTGAGAAAAATCAAATGCCAATCAACAGATCAGGAATGACCCCACGCTTCCATGACACTGCCTCATAGATGCTAGGAGAATGGTCCTTCAGTTCTTCTGTGAATGCTTCATTATCAGGACCAGTGCAGATTGCTGCATCAAGGGCCTGCTACACCCTAACTTCCTCAGAGTGTCTTGGAGTTCTTCCATGGACTTCCATCACAGGGTGCCGTGGGTGACCTCAACATGTTGTGCCAATCATAATTTCAGGAAGCTATCAGCCAGGACAATAAAGAGATGGCAATGTCCTCATTTTCCTCATTTACAGCTACATATGTACATTGTTGTAATGTAGAGTAGGTTGTGACTAATGTGCTCTTCCTCATTTAACTCTAATATGAGTATATCTTCAGCACCAGTGTCCCAAATCCAAAATAGCCATTCTACTGTAATTTCCTTAGCTTTCTTCCTATACATACTCTCCAGTTTTACCAAGCAGAGTGTCATCTCTCATGGACATATGCACATACTGGTAGGGAGAGGGTAAATTTTCAACCTCTTCTCCCACTTTTTTACCTTTTGAGTTTTGAACCATCTGTCTCTTGGCACTGGCACCTAAATTGGCTCATCCAGTCTGCTTCTTCAAAAATACCAGATTCACAAGGATCCCATTTATGGAGGTCCAGTCCCGAACAGGTATTCCAAGCTGTCGAATGTATGATACCCAGTTACCTCCCTTTCCCTGGACTAAAGACAAGAGAGGAGAGGGTCCAGGTGCATCCAGAGGAATCATGGTGGGTGAGGAGCAGGAGGAGGGTCACAGAGAGACAGGTGGGCTGGGTGAAGAGTAAAGTGTTGCCCCTAGCCAGGGTGAAGCATTACCCTCCAAGCCTCTGGAGACACAGGGAGACCCAATTACCATGAAACCAAGTCCTGAGACTCTGAAGTGAACACATTTCAAGAGAGGGACAAGGTCTTCATTGCCTGAATCTCCATCTGTCAAGTGGTCTAGTATGTTGGTGATGCTTTCCATTGAGTTTTTAAGTTGTTGGATTGATTCCTTCATTATGAAGATTTCTGACTCGTTTTCTTCAGGATCTCTATCTCCTTATGGAAAGAGTCTATCACTTCTTGAAATTTTTTTCTTTCTTTTTTTCTGTTTCATATTTTTAGATTAAGCATCCATTCCTAATTCAATTCTAATACAGTATGTAAATTCTTTTAAAGGAAAGAATTCCATATACTTCCTATGTAGACATTGGTACATATACATCATGATTCACGCCCTATTTCTGGAAATCAGAAGAGCATAATTTCTATTATTGAAGTTAGCTGATCACTGACTCAGTTTACTGATGGATATTTGACTGGGACAATAATTTCCCTGTGATAGAATTTAATTTTGGATTGTTACTCTCTAGTGCTGCTTCTTGGACTTTGTTAACAAGCAATTAAGAATGTAGAAGCTGGTTTGAAAGTAAACCAATGGGTCACCATATTTAAAGATAGTTTTCTGTAGATTTTCCCGTATCCACAGTTGACTTTGCATATGTGAGAAATAGAGTAAAGGGAGGTGAAATTATTGGTTTATAAGTGGAGGATCCTATGTGAAAGGCACATAAATTACCCTTGCCAGAAATAAGTTGCTAGTGAAATAGTGCCACTGAAAAATTATCACGTTAACAGACAGATGACAACAAATGAATAATCACTACACATATTTGTCTACTTAATAGATTATTCTTCTTGATCTAGTCCTCAAAGTACAAAGATGAGTATTTAGTCATAGTTTTACTGCTAACACCAGAATTGATTAAAATAATAGTGAACTCAATGAGGAAAGTGGTAGGATTGATTTGAAATATTAATGTAATATACTTCATAGTGCTACTTCCTTACTGTAATCTTCCCTTTTTATTAACTTTTTATTTATATATGAAAGCAGCATGCATCATAATTCATATCATACATATAGAGCACAAATTTTTCATATCTCTGGGTGTATACAAAGTTTATTCACACCAATTCATGTCTTGATACACGTACTTTGGATAATGATATCCATCACATGCCACAACCATTTCTAAACTCAAGCCCCCACCTTTCCCCTCCAATCCCTCTGCCCTATCTAGAGTTCATCTATTCCTCCCATGCTCCCCTTCCCTACCCTATGATTTTTCCTCCTTATATCAGAGAAAACATTCAGCATTTGTTTTTTGGGATTGGCTGACTTCACTTAGCATTATATTCTCCAACTCCATCCATTTACCTGCAAATACCATGATTTTATTCTCTTTTATTGCTGAGTAATATTCCATTGTGTATATATGCCACAGTTTTTTATCCATTCATCTACTGAAGGGCATCTACGTTGTTTTCACCATTTAGCTATTTTGAATTGTGTCCCTGTAGTGTGCTGTTTTTAAGTCCTTTGGGTATAGACCGAGGAGAGAGATAGCTGGGTCAAATGATAGTTCCATTCCCAATTTTCCAAGGAATCTCCATACCGCTTTCCATATTGGCTGCACCAATTTGCAGTCTCACCAGTACTGTATGAGTGTACCTTTTCCCCCACATCCTCACTCACACTTGTTGTTGTTTGTATTCATAGTAGCTGACATTCTGACTGGAGTGAGATGTAATCTTAGATTAGTTTTGAATTGCATTTCTCCAGTTGCTAGAGATGATGAAAATTTTTTTCATATATTTGTTGATTGATTATATATCCTCTTCTGAGAAGTGTCTGTTCAGGTCTTTGGCCCATTTTTTGATTGGCTTATTTGGGATTTTTTGGAGTTTAGCTTTTTTAAAAATATTTTTTCAGCTTTTTTTTAAGTGGAAACGATATCTTTATTTTGTTTTTTATGTGGTGCTGAGAATCGAACCCAGTGCCTCACGAATGCTAGGTGAGCATGCCACAACTTGAGGTACATCCTCAGCCCTGGAGTGTAGATTTTGGAGTTCTTCCCATACCCTAGAGATTAGTACTCTGATGTGTGAGGGGTAAAAATTTGCTCCCAGGATGTAGGCTCTCTGTTCAACTCACAAATTGTTCTTTTGCTGAGAAGAAACTTTTTAGTTTGAATTCATCCCATTTATTGATTCTTGATTTTAATTCTTACATTATAGGAGTCTAATTAAGCAAGTTGGGGCCTCATCTCACATGATGAAGATTAAGGCTTACTTTTTCTTCTATGAGATGCAGTGTCTCTGGTTTTTTTCCTAGGTCCTTAATCCACTTCAAGTTGACTTTTGTGCATGGTGAGAGATAGAAGTTTAATTTCATTTAGTTGCATATGGATTCCCTGTTTTCCAAGCATCATTTGTTGAAGAGGCTATCTTTTCTCCAATTTATGTTTTTGGCAACTTTGTCTAATATAAGATAATTGGAATTTCATGGGATAGTCTCTGTGTTCTTTTATTCCTGTACCATTGTTCTACCAGTCTGTTGTGGTGCCAATACCATGCTGTTTTTGTTACTATTGCTCTGTGATATACTTTAAGGTCTAATATAGTGATGCCACCTTCTTCACTCTTCCTGCTAAGGATTGCTTTAGCTATTCTGAGTCTTTTATATTTCCAGATGAATTTCATGACTGCTTTTTCTATTTCTATGCAGAATGTCATTGGGATTTTGATTGGAATTGTATTAAATCTGTACAGTGCTTTTGGTAGTATAGTCATTTTGATAATATTAATTCTGCCTGTCCAAAAGCAAGGTAGAGCTTTACATCTTCTAAGGTCTTCTTTGATTTCTTTCTTGAGGGTTCTGTAGTTTTCGTTATATAGATCTTTCATCTCTTTTGTTAAGAGATGGAATATTTTTTAAGGCTATTGTAAATGAGATAGTTTTCCCCATTTCCCTTTCTGAGGATTTGTCACTGATATACAGAAAAGCATTTGATTTATGGGTGTTGATTTTATATCCTGCTATATTGCCAAATTCATTTACTGATTCTAGAATTTTCTAGTGGAATTTTTTGGGTCTTCTAGGTATAGAAAAATATCATAAGCAAATAATGCTAATTTTAGTTCTTCTTTTCCTATGTTTATCCCTTTAATTTCTTTCATCTAATTGCTTTGGCCAGTGTTTCAAGAACTATATTAAGTGGAAGTGGTGAAAGAGGGCATCCCTGTCTTTTTCCAGGTTTTAGAGAGAATGCCTTCAATTTTTCTCCATTTCACTGTCTTCCCTATTCCTATCCCCTCTCCCTGCCTTTTATTTTCCTTTGTCTAATCCACTGAACTTTCATGGCCCACCCCCACCTACCCATTGTGTGTTAGCATCCACATGTTAGAATATTCAACCTCTGGTTTTTTGGGATTGGCTTATTTCAGTTAGTATGACAGTCTCCAGATCCATTCATTTACCAGCAAATGTTATAAAGTCATTCTTCTTTGTGCTGAGTAATATTCCATTGTGTATATGTAACACATTTTTTTGTATCCATTCATCTGTTGACGGGTACCTAGTTTGGTTCCATAGCTTAGCTATTGTGAATTGGGCTTCTGTGAACATTGATGTGGCTATGTCACTGTAGTAGACTGATTTTATCCTGTGGATATATACCAAGGAATGGGATAACTGGGTCAAATGGTGTTTCCATTCCTAGTTTTTAAAGAAATCTTCAATTGGTCCAGTGTAGTTGCATCAATTTTCAGTCCCATCAGCAATGTATGAGTGTACCCTTTCCCCCATTTCCTCGCCAACATTTATTGTCACTTGTATTCATACAAACACACACACACACATACACACACACACACACACACACACACACACACACATCTGGGAATTATATTATAAAACATATCTGAGAAAATTGATACATAAGTTTATCTGCTCCCAAATTTTAAAGTGTATTTATCTTGTTTGTATCCACTCACTTCTAGAAATGTACCTGGGATGATGGGGAGCTAAGATTTGTGTAAACCTGTTATGAATTGTGCATCAGAAAGCAAGATGAGGTGGTACTCAGAGGCCTACACAGTGTGCCAAGAAAACTGTAAATATGGTTGACTGATTCACTCTACATTGAGTCATCAAAAGAAGAGTGACATCATATGCAAACATTTATACACTGATGCTCACACATATTTCAACCAAGATCCTTTCATGTCCTAAATCGCTAACCAAGAAAGGTACAGATGATTAGAATTTTATCCAAATATAATCATTAGGGTGGCAGTAGAGGGTTATTTAAAGGAAGTAAAACAGATTTTGAAATGACGTTTAAAGAAAGTAATTAATTTGGGAGAGAATGACCAAGTCAACATTCATCAAATTAAGGAAAAGTTGAGTTTCAAGTGAGTAAACTGTTAGAGAGTTCAGTTAGCTAGAACAATAATATTGGACTAGTCCTATCACAGATTTCATTTGATGAGATAAAATTTTGATTAGCTTTACTTTAGAGAGAAACCTGCCACAGCCTTGAATCTGTGCTAATCTAAAGATGCTTGCAGATCCAATGGCCCCATCCCTCCCAGCCAGACACCCTGTGACTCAGCACACTACCCAATTCTCATTGCTTAGGACTCAGGGAACAAAGTGAAATTCTGCCACCCACTTAAGTCCCAGGGTGCAACTCCAAAAACGAATCCACAGTTAGGACGTCATTTTATTTTATTTCATTTTTTTTTCTACTTCAGATTCAGAGACTTTATTTTTAGAGGAGTCTTAGGATTACTGAGCAATGGAAGAGAAAGTACAAAGAGTTTGCACACATTTTACTCTTACCCACACAGAATTTCTCTGATAATTAACATCATGTAATTGTGTGGTACATTCATTAGTAACTGACAAATCAATATCAATACTCTATTATTAACTAACATGTATAGTTAATTTTAGAGTTTGTGTCTAGTTTTATATGGCTATACAGATTTGAAAAAGTATACAACCTATGTCTATCATTACAGTAATAAACAGAATAGTTTCACAGCCCCCAAAATCCTCTGTGCTCCACCTATTTATTCTTCCCTCTGTGAAAGCCCCTGGCAGCCACGAACTTTTTACTGTCTAATTTTGCCTTTTGCAGAATATCATACAGTTGAAATCATGTGGTATGTAGCCTTTTTATACTGAACTCTTTAACACAGCAGTACGCATTTGATGTTCTTCCATGTCATGTCATTTCATGGTGTGCATGTTTATTTCTTTTCTTTCCTGAATATATTATGTCCCGTGTGTGCCACGATTTGTTTAACCATTCACTTTTTGAAGGGTGTTTGGTGGCTTCCAAGTTTGGGCAATTTTGAATATAGGTGCTTTAAACATCAGAAGCAAGTTTTTTTGTGTAACTGTGAGTTTTCAACTCATTTGTGTAAATACCACGGGGTGTGATTGCTGGGACATATGGTAAGACTTTAACTTTGCAAGAAGCTGCCAGTATCTTTAAATGTGGCTGCACCATTTTGTATTTCACCAGTCATGAATCAGAGTTCCCTTTGCTCCACACCCTGTCTGGTGTTGTCCAAGTTCTGGATTTTAGCCTTCCTAATAGTATCATTGCTGTTTTAATTTGCAATTCCCTAGTGATATGCAATGTTCAGTGTACTTTCATATGTTCATGTGTCATCTGTATACCTTCTTTGGTGAGGTGTCTGTTTCCATATTTTGTCTATTTTTAGTTTTTTGTTATTGTTGAGTTTTAAATTTTTTTGTATATTTTGAAATGAGTACCTTTTAGATAGGTATTTCGTAAAATCATCTTTCAGTCTATGGCTTGTCTTTGCATCCTCTTAAGAGTTGTGTTTTTCAGAGAAAAATTTAGTTTTAATAAATTTTTGGACTTTAATGTTAATAAAGTCTAACGTAAATTTTGTCTTTCCTGTAAGTGCTGTGATGTATAAAAAAATCATCTCCAAATTCAAGATCACTGAGATTTTTTCCCTATGTCATCATCTAGGAGATAAGAAAAATTTTTTTTTGTTTTGTATTTAGGTTTATGATCCACTTTGAGTTATTTAAAAATGTTTAAGGTCTATGTCTAGATTCTCCCTTCCCCCCTCACTGTTTCTGGACATTCTATTCTATTCTATTATTGTTTTTCATTCCTATTGCCATATCTTCTTTAATATAGCCTCACCGTAAATCTTGAAGTTGGGTCATGTCGGTGCTCTAATCATTTAGGACGTCATTTTAGAAGTGAACCAAGCTCGGCACCTTATGTGTCCTGTGAAACATCAAGAAAATTTCCTCTCTTCCAACCCAAAGAAAGAAAGAAAATACTTGGAACTTAATTGTGCATACAACACAGCCCAGTAACTGAAGTGGTAATTCAAAGGAGCAGCTTTGCAATGACTATTCATCATTGCTCATCATGAAGTAACATGCTTAGCAAGGTCTATGAACACTGAGTGTGTTTATTAGGTCATTTACAGATGAAATGAGACTGTCATTGTATTAAATTATCTACTAGCATATAAGCCATTCAAAGCTATAAACATGGTACTTGTTGTGGTCATGCCAAAGAATGATTTGGGGGCTACCAGATCATGCCCTTGGTAACATATTTCAAAAGGGCTTAAACCCAGGGGACTACCTAGACACTTTCAGGTAATATGGCTAGCAACTCTAACAGGCATTTAAAACGTTCTGAGATAACAACCACAAAGCCTAATCTTAGCCTTGGTTCTGGTGTGCTGTGTAAATCAAATAGACCTGTAGAGTGGTGGCATTTCTTTCTCACAAAGGGATGATAAACATCATAAAATGACTTTGACAGGATATAATTATATGAAGTATTTAAACAAACTCCGGAAAGTATATAGACACACACTTACCACCCACCTGTATTTGGCATTACTAAGTGCCCTCCTAAATGGCCAAAGACACCAGTTGTCCTCAGTTCTGTCCTTGTGGGGAATGATGCCAGATTTTGGATGTATGGTGTGTTTTTTAGGGGATGCATTGTACTAAAGCTGAGATTGTTTCCATGGGGAAATGTCCCAGAGTGATTCTTCCCATGGCACTCGACTCTCTCAGACACTCCCAGAGAAACCATGAATGAGCTCTGCACTTTGACTTTGATGTCCGACAAAGGGTTGAAGAGGGAGGACTCTGTCATGAGTTCCTTGTCCAGCGGGTCCTGTAGCCAGATGGAACCACTGTATGTTCGGCTCACTGTCAGGTCTGGTTGCATGGCAGAATTCAGGAGCAGGGAGTTACCTCGTTAAAATTTTTATATATACTGATCTGTCACTCAGAAACTACGATACTTCCATTACCCTTTTACAGCTGCCTTCTCTAACTGCAGGACCACCCTGAGAAAGCAGAGTGGCCCCAACAAGGTGGCTCTTAGTGACCAACACCTAGAAACTCTGGCCCTCCTTTCAGTACATTCTTTCAATGCTGCCAGACTAAATCCTTCACCTTCTGAGATCTTTACATGCTTGAATTGGAAAACAAATATTTCTGGCACTCAGGAACGTAGCTCAGGTATTGTTGTTCATGTGATTTTAACGGGCAATGAAGAGATAAAAAAAATAGATGTTTTGCAATCAAGTTCGGAGCAAAAATAACATCTGTTCATTTTAAATGGCAAGAGGTGACACAGCTTGGTGACTAGGTAGTGCTGCTTAAATGAAGGTGCCTGGTTTCAACACATTTTTTTGTGGAATTCTGGGCACTTTCTGAATCTGCAAGAAAAAATGATGTGTCCTCAGAGCAAATGGTTCAGGAGACCTCATGAATCGCTTCATGTATTAGTAGCCAATTCAATTGATCATTGCATATGTCACCGAGAGGAAAACCATACTCCATATGGGCACAAAAACACTCAGATTCTATGTGGGCAGCAGCTCAGAACAGTCTCCTTTCTGTTTGAAAACAAATGAAAAAATCAAAACAATCTTTATAAAAGCATGAGAAATTGGACTTGGTTATCTGTTGGGGAGCACCAATTTTTTTCTAAGCCAAATATTAAAAAGAAATGCTGTAATATTTTTTTTTGTGATGAAGTAATCTCATTTATTAGTAAATAACAAAATAACCCTCAGTCCCAAACCTCCCACCCATCAGTCCATCAATGTGACATCTCAAATTGAAACCCAAAAAATATTAAACAATTTTCCTTTGGGGCCTGACCGAAATGTTTACAGTATGGTATTTTTAAAAATGTTACAATTATAGGCTATATTGTATTAGCCTCTATTTTTTTTTCCATTTTCATAATTGGTAACAATGCCAGCAGGAAATCGATAACCCTGACTGTTACCACCTCTTATTCAGATGCTCTAAGATTGCAAAATCACAGAGAAATCATAAAAATGAGATGAAATAATGCTGCAAGATCTAATGTCTCCTTGTGGTGTATTTCTTTCAAGCTTGGATCTACTGTGCCAAGACAAAGGCCAATCAAGTCTCTGTGTTTGTAACAGAACCACATTGAGTTCTATAGCTTAGGAACCATGTTCTTGTTTATGGTCTCCCCAGGCAAGAAGTGGGACTGCAGAATGATCCCATGTCTGCAAAGAGTTGGGAACTGATGTTTCCATGGAGACTTCAAGAATTATATGCCCAAGTCTACCAAGCCCTCACCTACTGAAACTTAAGTTTTGGTTACTCTTGATAGACTCTCTGAGATCATGTGAAGCAAAGAAATGGAAAATATTTCCTAGAATTAGGTAGCACAGATGTGGAGAATGCTTGATAATAAAAGTACGTACAGGGCAGGGGATGTAGCTCAGTGACAGAGTGCTTGCCTAGCTTGCACGAGGACTTGGGTTCTATCCCCAGCCCTGAAAAAAGAAAAAAAAGCATATACATATTACACATTTCATAGTTGAAGAATGGGCACAGTTGAAGAATGAAGTTGGGGTGGGCAGGGGTGAGTGATTGACTCTGATCATACTTCAATCTACTCTTTGAAAATCTATTTTCAAGTTCTTAGTCTACTATAAGCATAACATTCTATATTATAGGGCTGGGAACTGAAACCTGGGCCTTGTGCAAGGCACGCAGGTGCTACCACTGAGTTGCACCCCAGGGCATTAACAGTCTCCTTGTTTCCCTTTCTGCAGCACCAGATATATTGTTCAAGAACAGATATGCCTAAGACACTGCAGGTGAAAGCCACATACTAGCATAGGAGGTGTATCATCACAAGGAATATAGGGATAGTAGCAGCTATTAAACAATTCTTTTCTATATCATTAGTTTCCTGAGATCCTTGATCAAAAGTAAACAAGGTGGTCAGACAATTTGGCAAGGTAATGTATTCATTTAGAGAATGACAATACAAAATTCCCTTTCCTCCCCAAATGTGCAGAGACTAGGCAATGGCATTTTCACTTGGTGCTCATGAAGCAGGATGACAGCCTGTACTGAAGGTATCATCTTCCTGAACCATGTTCACTCCATTTATGAGCACTTGCCATCCATGCACCGAGGGATTATATGGGTTGCCTTTCCTATCCTCTACTATCCCCCCTTCCCTCCCCTCCCATCTTCTCTAACCCATCTAATGTAATTCATTTCTCTTGTTTTTTTCCCTTTCCCCACACTTCCTCCTATATTGTAGTTTTGTATAACAATGAGGGTCTCCTTCCATTTCCATGCAATTTCCCTTCTCTCTCCCTTTCCCTCCCGCCTCTCATCCCTATTTAATGGTGATTTTGTTCTTATGCCCTTTCTTCCTGTTGTCTTCTTTGATGACCTCCTTTTATCAAAGAAGACATTTGGCATATATATCTGGGTTGTTTAGTTCTTGATGTCAGATGGAGAGACATTTCTCTTTCATAGCAGTCAGCCACTGCAGGGCTTGGGTGGTCTCCATATGGAACAAGTCTCCACCTTGAATCCTTTGTTACTTTGGGGAAGTTTGAGTTCCCTGATGGGCCAGTCCAGGTGGTGAGTTCATTCCTATGGCAAAGGAGGTGGGGCCTGCAAATGAGAAGGAGTAGAAAAATCAGAGTAAGACACTTCCAGGAAAAAGAACATTGGTTCATATTATTCTCTGTTGGGTGCTTCCATCTTGCCCTCTGTCATAGCTAGCTGCTCAGGTATATTTATTCATAGTTCAAAGCTAATTGAGGGCAAGTATCAACAAAATTCTAGAAACCTTTGCCTAATTAAAAATGGTTAGCTGAGTTAAGATACTTCAAGGAAATGATGAGAGGAACAGAAACCAAGGTCGGCATCTTATTAAACTCTTGTTTCTTTCAGACCTTTAAAAAAATTGAATTTGATATTTTTTAGTAATTTGGGGGGAATTGAACTTCACTGAACTTCCTTTAATGAAGGGACAGGGTGAGTGCTGAATATGAAATCAGAAATGGAAGGCACAGGGTTAGTGTTTAAGAGGAAATCAGATATTGTGAAATATCTGATGCCTAATGGAGCTATGGTTTGACAAACATTCACAATAATAAATTTAAATGTATCCTCAGAGAAGTCATAGGATTTGGAAACAAAGTGTTGATATAGTTTTTTGCTAAGCTCAAATAGGACTGGATTATTGCATTTTGAATATTATTACAATTTGTTAGTTCCTTTTAAATGTACTTTTCATACTGATTTTAAATAGTCGGTGAAAATATCTCTTCTTTGCATTTTTTGCTCTATATTATTCCATGATTAATTTCAACAAGTTGTTTCATTGTCAAGGTCCTACAAGATAGTTGTCACACATGGTTACCCAATATTGGTAGCATATTTTGAATGCCTAATTACAAACTCTTCATAAAGCAGTTTATAAACCTCTTTTCAGCAAGTCCATGTTGTAAAGTTTGTCGAGTATACAGGTTAATCATTATGGATTTGGAATCAGATTTGAAATCACCTCTGCTCTTTCTTACCACTGAGTGTCTTTGAAAGAAAAGTAACGAAGCTTCCCTCCGTAAAGCTCATTTTATGAACCTGTAAACTGGAACTCATAATATCTAGTTCAGAGAATTGTGAAATTGACATGAAATGATGTGATGTTTTGCACAGAGTGTATGACACTATAAAGGCTCAATGTAAAAGAATAGTATTTCTAAGCAAAATATTTTATGCTACAATTGGTACGCATGGCTCTTGAGAGAACAAAGAACTGGACATTACCATTGGAAGAACAATCAATCCTACTTAAGTACTCTGATTGAAAATGAAAACTGTTGGAGAGTGGATGTAAAAGAGCAGCGTCCTTATTCCCTTGGTGCTGCAGTGCTCTACTTTCAATCTGTGATGGGCTGAGTTCTCTGCTGCTTGGTCCTGACCCTGAATACTGATCCTCTCCAAGGACTATTGCTATATTTGACAACAAACACCCCACCTGAGGATCAGAAGGCCAACCCAATGTGACTACTCATGTCCCACATGTTAGAAAGGTCTTCCTCCAGTTGAAATTAAATGGAATGTTTTTGAGAAATAGAAAGCTGCTCTACTCCAGGTTCTTCAATATAGAGAATGTGAAGCAAAGCAAAGCATAGTGTACAGAGTCATGGAAACGGGCACCTCAGGCTTCTCATTAGGGCACGCATCATGGAACAGTCTCATGGTCAAAGTCATGGTGCTATCAAACTCTTGACAACTTACATAATTTCATTACTGCCCTGTTTCTGGACCGATCACATTTCCTCCTGTAAAGCCCAATTCTACTTTCATTCATTCTTACATTAGTTCGAATCCACAGTTACTTACTCTTTATTCTAATTTTAGATGTTTTTTATTCTGCAGGATTTTTAAACTTTAGAAATGTCATAAGACTGTTAAGAGAATCCCGATATGGCATTTCTAAATGATCTAACAAATCTTGTTGACCAATCTTGTTGAGCAAACAGCTTTTAAAGATTTTAACATGCCATCAATGAGGGAGAGAGATCTATATTATAATAGTTGAAATATTCATATACACATGTGAAATATTGAAGTCAGTGTATTTGCAAATGAATGCAAAACTTTTCATCCTAGTGGGGGACACAAGACGACTGAAATTGCCTGGACAAACTTTATTTTCTGCCTCTCCATGAGAGTTATTTGGAATGTCTAGGAAAAGTCACAGACTTTTCACTTTTTGCCACATGTCCTTTATCTTGCCTCTTTCCCTAATTCAACCTTTCTGAACAGTTTGAGATGAGTATTTGTGTCTCACACCCCTGGACACTTAATGCCTTTACTCTGCTGTGAATTGTCCAGGATAGCATATTCTCTCCCATAACCCTGAAAAATTCCTACATTCAGGAAACTAACATTGACACAATACATTCCTCCAGTCTACAGCCCAATTTGTTAGTTGTCCTGTTGTCATCCTCCATGCTGGATTTAAGTCCAGGCTCCCACAGTTCATACACTTATCACATCTCTTTAGTCTCCTTTATATTTCTAGAAAATTTTTAAATTTGCCTACTTCTAAAATTTAGAGACAAAGACTGTGGCATTTCTGGTGTGTATGTGTGTGTGTGTGTGTGTGTCTGTGTGTGTGCATATACACACATATACTGCTTCATTGGTGATTGAGTCTTCAGCTATTATGTCAAAAGTCAACATTTGCAAAGCACATTTTACCTCCAAAGTAACATTGGGAAGAAATAGCAAGCAGAAATCAAACCCCAAATATGTGGCACCAGGCCTACAATATAGAAATAGCTGTGGAGGTGTCTGCCATGCTTACCAAATTGAGTCAGACTAATAACTTGGCAGGCAGGAGGTGACTAGAACATGACAGCCTTCGAAGGAGGGGTCGTATCCATGGGCTCTTCACTGGCAGCCTGGGAGGTTGGTTGTGCAGAGGCCTTCTGTGCCAGGGTGGAGGCCCGTGAGTGGACCTTCACTGGCAGCATGGTAACCATGGGGGCATTTGTAAGAGAGGCTCTTTGCTGTCCAGCAGGGTTTCCTGATGCAGGCTGAGGGGTGGGTGGTGGGACAATGGAATGGGACAGATTGGGGTTGGGTTGGGAGAACTGAAGGGTTGGGAGGCCGGGGAAGACTGGTACCTTTGCTGGCTGCCTGTGCTGCCTACGGCCATGGACACTGCGGTGTGGGCCAGAGCTGTCACTGGACGAAGAAGATGGGAAAATGACCGCCATGAAAGGGGGGGTAGTGTCCATGGCCATGTCCTCAGGCAGCACAGCAGGATGCTGGGAAAGGTGAGCCGATGACATGGCTGTGAGGGTTGGAGGGACTTAGTGCTGGCCCTGGGTATTGGGGTTGTGGGTGGAAGGGACAGGAGTGGGCCTTGGGAAAGAATGAGGAGGAGGATGAAGAGGAGCAGCAGGAGGAGCAGTCAAAGGAGAGGGAACATTAGGAGGAGGAAGAGGAGGAGGAGCAGGAAAAGGAGTAGGAGGAGGAGGAATGGGAGGAGGAGGAAGAGGAAATGGAGAAGGAGGAGGAGGAAAAGGAGGAGGAAGAGGAGGAGAAGGAAGAGGAAAAGGAGGAGGAGGAAGAAAAGGAGGAGAAGGAGGAACAGAAGGAGGAGGAGGAAGATGAGGAGGAGGAGGAAGATGAGGAGGAGGAGGTAGAGGAAGAGGAGGAAGAGGAGATGGAGGAGGAAGAGGAAATGGAGAAGGATTAGGAGAAAAAGGAGGCAGAGGAAAAGCAGTAGGTAGATGAGGAGGAGGAGGAGGGGGAGGAGGAGGAAAAGAAGAAGGAAGGGGAGGAGGTGGTTGTGGTGGAGGAGGGGGAGGGGGAGGAGGAGGAATTGGAGGAGGAGGAGGATCAAAAGGAGGAGGAGGATCAATACACATGGGGGTTGGGGATTCCGTTCTGGAAGAGGTAGGATTGGATGGGAAAGGGACCTGGGTAGGAGGTGTGGGAAGGTGAAACACATTAGGGGTAACTCCAACATGGGGACTGGGGCTGAAGGGAGAAGGAGGTTTCCTGGGAAGAGGCAGAGGAATATTAGATGAGGGAGGAGGTGGAGGGATGGATAGGTTCAGGGGCCCAGCAGGCTGGAATTCCATCTGCCTGCTGGCAAGGTTGGTTGGGATGGGGGAGGGGTCAGTTTGTGGGGGGAGGGGGCCTGCATTCCAGGGAGGGCCTGCAGGTGGGGAGGATAAATGGACAGTGGTGGTGCAGTCCTCCAGAGCCTCTCTTCCGCCCTGGGTGACCTCTGCCTCAGGCTCCACGTTGTTACTTCTGGCACTCTGAACCCTCCTCAGGGTGCCTTTTGTACATAAACGTGGCCTCTTTACAGGTGGGGGCAGCCCATCCTGATGCCAGGAAATCAGTGATGGCAGGGCCACTGGCATGAGCCGTTTTCTTTTACTTGGCCTCCTGGAGGCAGCAGTTAGTGAGGGCCAACTCTGGGATAGAACACAGGTCGGCTTTAGGCCCTGCTCTCCCTGGATGGCATCTTGGGAGGCTGGAGAGACAGGCAGATCCAGTTCACCTACATGCTCCTGGGCCCACGTGTGGAGCATTGAGTGGCCCTGGGCTTGAAGCAGGAGGAGCACTCCTTGAGCAGGGTCCTGGGAGCTACAGGTGGCGGGGCTCCCATATGACAGCTTCCTGAGAGACATCTGGGCCCTCTCTGGAACACTCTTTCCCTCCAGGGCACTGAGGTCTCCCCGAGTGTCCTCCTCCTACTTCTTCTCCTCCTCCTTCTTCTCCTCCTCCTCGTTCTCCTTCTTCTCCTTCTCCTCCTCCTCCTCCTCCTCCTCCTCCTCCTCCTCCTCCTCCTTCTCCTCCTCCTCCTCCTTCTCCTTCTCCTGCTCCTCCTCCTGGTGGATCTTCCTTTTTTCTCGCTGTTCCTGGGTCCTGAGCTCAGCTCCCTTAGATGCACCAAGAGGGCAGCGAGAGCAGGTGTCATGGGCCCCTCAGCTTGGTGGATGAGCTGAGGAACTGAAGGCAGGAGGAGTGGCCTGCGGCCAGGAGGGGGGACCCTTACTGCTGTCAAGGGTCCCAACATGCGCGAGTTCTTCCGAGATAGCACTGGCGTTTTGGGAAACGGCCCCCAGGCCACCGGCAGCAGGATCCCCCAACAGAGGAGTGGGCCTCTGTCCCTGAAGCAGCAGGAGGCCCGCGAGGTCTGGGATCCTGGAGGAAACGCCTGCTGGCAGGGCTGAGGGGAGAGGCAGGTGCAGTGGGGTGGTCCCTGTGAGGAGAGGGAGTCTCCTGGGCGAGGCGGAGAGAAGTCTGACGGTCAAAGAGGGCCCTGCGGAGCGGCCTGCGACTGCACTTGGTCAGAAGACTGCCCATGGAGGGCACCTGGGGCTCCTCACTAGGCAGAAGTCCCACACTAGTCCAACGCCAGTCAGCACAGAGCAGCTTGGCTGAGAAGCCAGCTCCTCCTTCGACCAAAGGCTGAACTGGAGTTTAGCCTTTGTGAGGTGTGGCTGGAATGCATGATGCACAAAGGACTTGAGCCAAGATGGTTGGTCAAAGGAAGGCTCCAGGGTGAAGAGACCCCCACCCCCACTTGGTCTGAGCTCAGCCTCCTCCTGACTCTGCGCTGCTTCTTCTCCCACACCCACCACACAGTTATTCTCACCCTCCAGAGAGTCATTCGGAGGCTGTTTCCCTTTGGGTTACTTAGGCAGTCATTCTACTTGGCTCCAAAAATATCTCCACGGTTCTACTGGACATGACTGTAGCCATCCAGAGTCAAACCACCATCAGTTGCCTTCAGAAAACTACAGCAATAGTTCCCACCATACTATCAATTTGGAAAACCATTACAGTTGTCCCTGGAACTGTCCCACAGGATCCTTGAGCCAGTAATGGTGCCTGACTCCTATATTACTTCAGGTAAAATATGTATAATTTGTTTGGGAGCAGTTCCCTCTCATCCTGACCAAAGCATAAACACATCCTTTTCTCTCCACCACATTGAAGGTGTGCAGTGTTCTTCCTGTTGCCTACCATTGCATTTTCCAGAGATCTCAGTCCGTGTTTGGCTGACTGCATTGCTTTGGGGCTAAGGGGACGCAGAACGTTTCATGTCTCAGAGGTGTCAGTCCATGAGCAGCCAGCTCCATTGCCTTGGGCCAGAGGTGGAGCAGAACATTGGGGCACAAGGACATTTTGAAGGACAGCTGCTTACCCATTGGCAACCATAAAGCAGAGAGTAAGAAGGAGCAAATGGCAAAATGTTATCTCCAAGGGCATGCTACTAGTGGCCTCCATCTTCCAGCCATGCCCCACCTAACCACATTGATAACCCAGTACAGTGGTCCTTTCTAATTATTAATCCACCCAAAGGATTTATTTATTGATTAGGTCACCATGCTCATAATCACATCATTCACCTCTGAACATTCCTCCATTAACTCCAATGAGTTTTTCAGGCGCACCTCATCTCCAAACCACCACATGCTACGCCATAAAAAAGGTTATGGTCCATCTCATTGTGAGGAATACACTCAGTGCATATTAAAGAGTCCTCCTAATCTCAACAGTTTTGGCAACAGGTTGCAGTCAGCCAGGGTCAGCTTGCTGCTATGCAGAAATGGCACCTAGGAGATGCTTTGATCTTCAGAACTGGTCTTCTGGAAAGAGAGATGCCAAGTCATTGTCTAAAACTTTCAGAACTTTTAGGAACCCCTTCTCAAGAGATGATCACTGAAGTGCTGAGTTTTAATTCTGAAGGAAAACTTGGCAAATATGACCAACCCAGCTGTGTTACACTCAGAGTTTCAAGCTGCCAGTTTTGGGTACTTGGAAGGGCACGGCACAGCCTCCAGAAATTGCTCAGTCTCATAGGTATGCATGTGCACTCCTGTGCCATACAACCCGAATGGGAGCAGTCCTTCTAGGCACAGCTTTTGCACTTGGTTGGTTGGTGTCAGAGGTGGTGATGTGGAAGGTGAGACTCCCTTTAGCCAGAGCATTGTTGTCTGGAAAAAGGAGAGGCTTGGCCCCACCGATGCCAGTTTTAACATTCCAACATGGTTATTCTAGGTGTGGTTGTGTTAGGGACCAAATATTGACAATTGCTGAAGGAGATAGAAGGGGCTGTGGTGAGGGCCAGGGAAATTCTGTCCTCCAAAGCCAGAGCTGTCTGCCCCTTAATCTCCACACAAGCCCAATTAGACCATCTCCCTGAAGACTGGACCTCTCCTCCTGATCAGAGCACGCCACACTCAGCTTCTTCACCTCTGTCTAAACTCAAGACATTTTCTGGAAAAGGAAGTCGTATTTAGATACTTGTTATCTTTCCCACATACGTAATACATTTAAAATTGTGGCATGGACAGGAAAGTCAATTGTCTCATCAATGTATCGGACAGGACAACACAGACAAAAAGAACTAAAGTACTTGCACTATTTATTTTTGTGTACTTTCAAGGTAAGGCTGGAGTTTTGGCTCAGTAGTGGAGCACTTGCCTAGCACCTGTGAGGCCCTGGGTTTGATCCTCAGCACCACAGAAAAATAAATGAATAAAATAAAGGTATTGTGTCCAACTACAACTAAAAAATAAACACATAAAATTTAAAGCAATCAATTGTTCAATTTTCTATAAAAGTCGTCCATGACTTTATATATCTTCATTTTTCAAAAGTTTGTGGCTCAGTATCTTTGGATGTTCCAAGTGGCTAGTGACTTTCTGGCATTCTGCATGAATGCCAAATTCAAATAATAGTTTTAGATAAATTCAGATACTTACACTCCAAATCTATGCCAACATATTCATTTAAGAGTACATTTCGGGGCTGTGATGTGGCTCAAGTGGTAGCGTGCTCGCCTGGCATGCCTGCGGCCTGGATTCGATTCTCAGCACCACTTACAAACAAACAAGTTGTGTTCGACAATAACAAATAATTAAATATTAAAAAAAAAATTCTCTCTCTCTCTCTCTCTCTCTCTCTCTCTCTCCCTCTGTCACTCTCCCTTTAAAAAAAAGAGTACATTTAATGTGGCTGGGCTTGTGGCTTAGCCTTAGAGCACGCACTTAGCAAGTGCAAGGTCTTGGTTTTGATCGTCAGCACCACTTAAAAATAAATGAAATAATAGTATTGTGTCCAACTATAACTAAAAGATAAGTATTTTTTAAAGAGTACATTTAATGAATGTTCACAACTCAAAAATGGATAAACTGAGTACTTATATTCAAACATCTCAGTATATGTAATAATATGTAAAATTTTTCTGCGTCGACTTTTAAATGTTTCCCCAAAAAAAGAAAATAAAGGGATAAAATTGTAAAAGTACTTTCAGTACTCTCAACAAACCCTGTAAAGCAAAGTGGAAAAAATGAGTTTTCTAGCTGGGGATGCAGCTCAGTAGTAGAGTGCTTGCCTAGCATGCAAAAGCCCCTGGATTTAACACCCAGTACTACAAGGGGGTTGGTTGGCATGGCAGGGGGCTCATTGTCTCTAATTCTTTCCTCCTCAAAAACACAGTGTTCATGACCTTTATTCTATTTAGTCAATTGATATTCTCTTTAATATCACAGATTAAGCCAAATTATGACCGTGTCCAATTTTAATTTCAGACTCAAACATCACTTGATTAAAGTTTTCAGAAGCTGTTTTACCGTCTTGCAGAATAGAACTAGGATTTCCAAATGAGTGTCTCAGGTGTAAATACAAGACCACAGTAAACCAAACAGGCCAAACTTTTATCCTAGAGCAATTTGGCCATTGTTATATCAACATGAGCTTAAGAGAACAGGCCTTGAAGTAATTTGATTTAGTCTTTAGCTTGAGAGCTACCTTCATGCTGTCTTTTAGCTTCTTGACATTTAATATGCCTCTTCACACAAAAGGAAAGGGTCACTCTTCCTGGTTAGCCCATTGCAAATCAGACAGTATAAACACAGACTTTAACTTTCCTTTCCCCCCTACTCCTGTTCTTATCTCAGTTTCATTTTGCCTTTATCACTTCACCATTTATGCATAAGTATGTTCTCCATATCTTGTATTTGTGAAATAGATTATCCCTCAGTCAAACAACCACAGCCATTGGTAAAGATAGAAACCTTTAGGAGACATGACCATTGTCTTTAAGAGGTGACTTCCTCATTTGAGTAGTGGTTTGGAGTTTGACTCTCTAAGCCCTGATTAAGTTTTTTGAAGGTGACTACATAGTCACTTTTGCATGGCTATAATGGAATACCCGAGGCAGTCTAAGTTCTTTTAAAAAAAGAGTTTTATTTAGTTCATAGTTTTGGAAGTTCAAAGGCATGGCTTTTGTCAGGGCCCTCTTGGCTCTGCCACATCCTGTGATTTGATGTGAGATGGTGAAGAAAAAAATCACATCATCAGACAGAAACCAGGGTTTTTCTGTGCTCAGAGTGTCCCTCTAAGGTCACTCTCCCAATGACCTTAGGCCTCCCACTTGGCCTCACCTCTTACAGGATCCACCCCTTCTCAATCCTCCCCCCTCGTGGATCCCAACACATGGACCTAGGAGGACAACCACATCCAAACCTCAGAAGGGACTGCTGTGTTGGGTCTCAAACATTCACACCACCCCAAAGCAGCACGACAGTGTGTTCTCCTTGTTTGAGTCAGTTTGAGATTGGGAGTGTGACTTAGTTCTGAGGGTTGAGATGAAAGGAAAAATCTGCTGGGGAAATCTCTGGTAAAGATACAGTCAAAGGAGATGGTCTAAAAGTGAAATATGGCAGACTGGGAAAATCTCCACATGCAACCAAAACTCCTTTAACATGCTAGGAAAATAAATTTTTTTCTTTCTCTGTTTAAAATTTTTTTAATTTGTTCTTTTTAGCCATACATGGCAGTAGAATTTTGATATATTTATATAAACATGGAATATATCGTATTTTAATCCCATTCTTGTGGATGTACATGATGTTGAGTCTCACTGTGGTGTATTCACACATGTACAAAGGAAAGTTATGTCAGATTCATTCCACTGTCTTTCCAATTCCTATCCCCTCTCCCTGCCTTTCATTCTCATTTGTCTAATCCATTGAACTTTTACCAACCAGCTCAACCTACCCATTGTGTTAGCATCCACACATTAGGGAGAACCTTCAACCTGTGTTTTTTGGGGATTGGCTTATTTCACTTAGAATGATAGTTTGCAGATCCACTCATTTACCTGTATATGTCATAAAGTCATTCTTATTTGTGGCTGAGTAATATTCCATTGTGTATAGATACCACATTTTCTTTATCCATTCATCTGTTAATGGGTACCTAGGTTGGTTCCATAGCTTAGCTATTGTGAATTGAGCTTCTGTGTCTTCTAATGTGATGTGGCTGTGTCACTGTAGTATACTGATTTTATCTTGTGGATATATAGTAAGGAGTGGGATAACTGGGTCAAAAGTTTCTTTTCCTAGTTTTTTAAGGAATCTTCCATTGGTCCAGTGTAGTTGCACCAATTTGCAGTCCCATAAGCAATGTATGAGTGTACCCTTTTTCCCATTTCCTTACCAACAATTATTGTCACTTTATTCTTTTTTTAATGCAATTTGTCTTTTCATAGTCTTTGAAAAAAACCTTTATTTTATTGATTTATTGTTTTATGTGGTGCTGAGGACTGAAGCCAGGGCATTGGACATGCTAGGCAAACACTCTAACACTGAGCCCCAACCCCAGCCCCTATATTCTTGATAATTGCCATTCTGACTGGAGTGAGGTGAAACCTCAGTGCAGTTTTAATTTGCATTAGGAAAAGAAATTTGAAGAATTAGAAATTCATGAGGGCTTTGATGATAGAAGAGAAGAACACAATTTTGGATGCCAGGAGAGATAGTTGATAACTGACTTCATGAACCCTCACAAAACTGAAACCTAAGAAGCAGTAGAGAAAGTCCTAAATGAAGTCAATTGACATTGTACAATATTTTTTTCCTTTGCAAAATATTTCTTTATTTATCTGTGATCTTCCTTATGTGATCACTATTCTTCTGAGGTTTTTTTTCTTTTTAGTTATCATAGTGAGGATCTCTTAGTTAACTCCTGAGTTGTTTTGTCATTAAAATGTCTTTATTTTATCCTATTTTGTTTGTTTTTTTTTTTGGTAGTGGGGATTGAAAAATGCAGAAATTGAAAATACTTGAGTATTTATAAAAAGCATCCCATGTAAGGATAAAAGCAGGAAATTTTCTGGGTGTCTGCATAACAACAATTGTAGTCTCAGATCTCCTGTCTTCCACCAGAAAAAGTTTAGAAGTTGATTGTCTCAAAATATTGAGCCAAACTCTGGATAGCTAAGGATGGAGATAGGAGGTGGGGAGACCCTATTGAATATAGGGTAATGTGCAATTATTCACATTGAATGGTGAGACACTTCCTCAAGTTATGGTAAAGTGAACATGCCTTGGGCACAAAATTTAAGAAAGCACTAAAAAACCCTCAGGAATCAAGAGAAATAATGTTTGTTTTCATCAGTCCATCTTTATGTTCTTTTTCCTTTGTGCAATATTTCTTCTTCATCTGTGATCGTATGTGATCACTATTGTTTCTGGAAGCTCCCTCAGCAGTGTGCCTACATCTTACTCTAGACACAGAAGAGTCTTCTAGGCAGCTGAGGGCAGCCAAACTCCATGCCAGGGTAGGAACAACAGCAGGGCCATTGGCATGGGCTTCTTTCTCTTCTTGAGTCTCCAGGCATGAGCTCTGGGTAGAGGACAGCTTTCTGATGGACCACAGGAATGTTTTTGGCCCTGCAACTCCTTGGTTGAGCCCTGGGAGACTGGAGAAATAGGCAGATGGTGTTTGTCCAGTCTGTCATTGGTCTACTCTCTCAATGTGAGAAGCTGCCCAGGTCTTCTCCTGGAGCAGTGCAGCTTCTGCAATAGCCTGAGCCATGGTCAGCACTCCTGCTGCAAGTCTGTGGGAGCTGCAGATGGTAGGTACCACAGAGAAATTCTTGAGAGGCACTTGTGTCCTCTTTGAAAGGTGTTTCCTTCCCAGAGCTCAAGACTGGGCCACAGGACACTGAGGTCTCCCTGAGTAGTCTCCAGGGGGAGACTCTGCTGGTGTTTCTAACCCTTTTGTCAAGGCAGCCATTTCCGTATCCTCCTTTGGGGACCCTCCTCTGCCTCCTGAAGGACAACTGATTTTTCAAGCTGCTCTTGGACTATCAGCTCTTCTTCCTCTGAGGAACAGGGAGTTGACCGGGTATCATGGGCTTCATTACTCAATGGACTTCAAGGTTTAAAGGCGGGAAGACTAATCTCTAAAGAGGAGGAAGGACTTACAATTGGGATGGTACAATCCCATGTGAGTTGGTGGATGAAAGCACCAGCTTTTTCAGAGGGGGTACATCCAAGATCCTGGTGGCAGGATCCCCAGATGGCACGGCATCACCTGTAGGAGACGGCCTCTGTGGCAGTCTGCAGAGCCTGGCACTCGAGGATAGGTATCTTGTTGGGCGTCCCTGCAGGCAGGGCTGATGGTATTGCTGGAGCAGCAGGGTGATCCTGCCAAGGAGCGGGAGCACTGCAGGTCAGATGGATGGGTGCCTTTGGCCAGAAGGGCCAGGCAGCATAACCGGAGACCATGCCGAGAAAACCGCCTATTCAGATCACCTGCTGCAGTCTGACAGGATACCACCAAAATGACCAAAGGAGTTGAGATGGGTCACCAGCTCCTGAGGAGGACAAAGGCCCACTGTTGAGTTCATCTCTCATGATGTGTGACTGGAATGCATGATGAAGAAAGGGTTTGGGCCTACGCCAGTTTTGTCAAAAAAAAAAAAAAAGAAAAGGTCCCCAGGGTAAGGAACCAGGCCAAATGTCCACTGCTGGTCTGAGCTTAGAGTTCTGTGGGACAATGCTGTGCTTTTTTTCCCCACATGTACCACAAAATTATGTTTACCTCTTCTGGGTTATTCTGGGGCTGTTTTTCTATTGGTTATTTAAACATTCATACTACATGACTCCATATATCTGTATGGATTGTGCTTGAAGTAGTCATGTAGAGTCATCAATTACCTACTCCAAATGGCCCTAAATTGCCCCAGAATAGCTCTGATAGTTTTTCTTCCATGATTTTTCAGCATACTAGAAATTTAATTCCTGGAACTGTCCAGCAGGATTATGGGGTCAGTAATGGTGCCTGACTCTTTGATTCTAACTTCAGGCAAAATATGTAGTTTTTTATTAGGGTGAATTCTCTTTTATTGTAACCAGTGTATGTACATAGTTTTCTTTCTGAACCATATCAATATTGTTTTTTTTTTTTTTTTGTGGTGCTGGGTGTTGGACCCAGGGCATTGTGCATGTAACGCAAGCACTCTACCAACTAAGCTGTATCCCCAGCCCAGGATCCAATATTCTTGCTGTTGCCTAGCACCACATTTCTCAAAGTACTGTGTTCATATTTGGCTGAGTGCATTGCTCTGGGCCCAAAGTGATGCAGAACTCCTCACATTTCAAAGGTCCCATGCCATGAGCAACCATTTCTCTGGGTCTGTTGTAAGGCAGAACATCCTGGAAGAAGGGCATTTTGCAGGAAGTTTCTCAATTAATGACAACTATGAAGTAGAAAGAATAGAGGACCAAGTAACAAAATATAATCTCCAAGGACATGCCCCAAGTGACCTACTTCTTCCAGCCATGCCCCATCTTCCCCATTTACGACCAACTACAGTAGCTGTTTTAAATTATTAATTCACCCAGTGGATTTACTTATACATTATGGTAGCTATGTCATCATCTAACAATTTTACCTCTTAGCATTTTGAAGGCCTCACTTGAGCTTTTGAAATACACCTAATCTCAATAACTAACAGGACCCCTGGTCTCCAAAACACTGCAAACATTTTATCATGGAAAATACATTCAGTGACTCTCCAGGAGATTCCCAATTCTCAACTGTTTTGGCCTTGCCCAAAACTTGAAGCCCAAGTCCAAAGTCTCCTTTGGGACTCAAGTCAAACTCTTGGTTGTGTGTTGTGTAGGATTCAAAATCATCTTATGTATATCCATGTATAGTAGCACAGAATAAATATTTCAATTACAAAAGGGAGAAATGGGCACATAGAAAGAAGAAAAGGATAGAAGTCAAGACAAAAACCCAGCTGGGCCAACAAGTCCTCTATCCCCATGCTCAGCATCTGGGGCACATGTTGTCACAGTGGGCTCCAAAGGACTTGGGCAGCCTTGACCCTTGGCCTCTCACATAGGCTAGTTCTGTGCTCAGCTAGTAACATTGCCTGACATATATTTCACATGACCAGCATCTTTTAATCCAAGGATTCTCTTCTGAAGCTTCAGATTTCTTCTCACAGCTGCACGAATTACCTTCTCAGGGACAATCTACAGGGATTCTAGCTCCATTATACTTTGACCTGCTAGGCCTTCCTTTGAAATCTTGTTGGAAGCCTTCATGACCACCTCAGGACAGCATCCTGCATTCCTGCAGAGCCAGCACCAAGTGGTTGAAGCCAGGGTATATCTCCATCTGAAGCAGTAGCTAAGTCTTTTGAAACCATGGCTGTGGCAGCGTTTGAGGGTCTGATTGACTGAGCATGGTGAAACCCATTCCTAGTGGTTCCTCTTCTCAAGGGAATTTTAATTTTATATCATATGAATATGAATTGGACATAGAATCTTGCCAATTCCTGAAATTCCCTTAAGCATTTTCCCCTATTGCCACTGTGTAATTTGTTTAGCATCACAGTAATGCATTAACAAACACAACTTCTGGAAATCCAGTTTTACTTCTACATTTCCACTAAAATTCAAGTTTGAACCCTTCTTTCAGCTCCACATTATCACAGTAAACCTGGATCAACCTGCTAGAAATATCATACCACTGTCTGAATGCCTTATGCCTTGTAATTTCCTCCACCAGAGTAAGTAGTTCATCATCTCTAAATTCAGCCCCTAAAAGAGTGACACAATGTGCACAACGTAGGCAATATCTTTGCCTACATGTAACATTACTGCCATCTAGTTCCTCTTCCAATAGAATATTCCTTTTTTGCAACCTCAGGAACACAGTCTTTCCTATCAACAGTCCTATCAGCATTTTGATCTTCAGAACTTCCACGAGAATCACATGATATACTACGCTTAAAATGTTCAAAGCTTTTCAGCTTACATCTCGAAACTATTCAAAATTTCTATTCCAAATACCAGTCTCCACAAGTTCCTGAGCCCCATAGTCAGCATGTCATTGCAAGCAACTCACGTGTTGGTACCTATTTCTGTTCTTTAATCTTTTTTATTTTTTGTCTCGATAATGACCAAAGAGATGATAAGAATGATTAGAGGAGGAAAAAGATATTTCCCATGGCTTCAGAGATAATCCATAGTCAGCTGTGTTCATAACTCTGGGCCCAAGATGAGGCAAAACATCATGTCAGTATAGTGTTTTGGAAGAAAGCAGCTCAGGCATGGCCCCTAGACAGCACAGAGACAGCTACTCACCAGGAACAAAATAGAAACCCCAAAGGCATGCTCCCATGGACTCACTTCTAGCCAACAACAACCTGCCTACACTTATCTCCCATTTAATCATCCTAATGCATTAAAAATCTGCTTTATTTAGGGTGTCATGACCCCATCATTTCTTCTTAAAACTTTCTTGCATTGTCTCATGCATGAGATTCTGTGGCCACCTCATATTGAAAACTGTAACAACTTTAGTGGTCCTGTTCAAATATGATTTGTCCTGTGATGCAAAGACTCCTTAGAAACCAGCAGAGAGCAACGAGAATGGTCTCTGCAGTGAAACTATAAGTGCTCAGAGTAATGGAAAGTGTTTGCATAAACTGTGTTTGATTTTGTGACTGTTGGTTTTGTGTTTGCTTCTTGCTGTATTCCCTGGTCACTCCATGTCCAAACCCAGAGCCCAGTCTCCATGTGTTGCCAACTAAGATAAACTGGAAAAGAAGCAATTCGGATCCTGACTCTCAAAATGGCTACTTCCGCTGTGGAACATGACCTCATACTGGCCACACGGTGTATGCTGGTCTGGTGCCACTGTTGCCTGTTGAATCACTGCCAACACCACCCCGCTATGATCTCTGCTGGCCCCTGCACTGCATTGACATATTAAAAGGGAGGGAGCAGGCTAAGGATGAGAGTTGGGGACACAGTGCTGGCAATACAGGAATAAGCCCCAGTATGTCTGGAAATATGCAGAAGTAAGTGAAAGGGGTCTTTTGATCTCTGTCACAATATACTGCCAACTGTTCATATGTCAACTACAGGGGTCCACATGCTCAACTGTCAGTCACCAACCAGTCAGGGTCTGTGGAGACAGTAGTTAAATTACATTGATGGAAAGGGAGCCAGCCCAAACTTCCCAGGTGAGGGAGGTATTATTGTCATTGTGTCTTTCTATATAGGGAGGAAATTTCCTTGTCATTTCCACCCGTGTTGTACCCAGCCACCACAAGCTGACAAACATAGTGGACCCCAGAAAAAGCTTTGTCATAGTTAGTTATTTCCACATATAATGGAAGTCATGCTATTTGGTTTCCTTAAAGAAAGATACATTTATGTTCAGTTCCATAGGGCAGTTGTCCAGCTGTGTCCATGAGCTGCAGCTGTGGCTCTAGTTTTCACATAAGCTCGCTCTACACCAAGGTGGCTGCCTGAGGATGCCACGGGAGAGGAGAAGAGGAGTACAGTGGCACCTCAATGTACAGCCAGGAATCATTTTATTCTGCACATCTATTATGATATTTGTCTGTTACATAAATACCTTATCTCTAAGGGGAAACTGCCACAGGAGTGAATACATACAAATTGGATTATTCAGCAACACATAAGCAACCTGATGAATCTATGTGAGAATAGTACCAGCCTGTGTCCCATCACCACATTTACAATACCATATTTCTTGTTCAAGTTGTCCTTGTGCAAAGAAAAGTATGTCAACAATGAAGTTGTTACAGACCATAATGAAATGAGAAACTAACGCAGAGATGAAAAATTCTCTACTGGTAGGTTTTTTTCCCCCTATTTGTATGTCTTGGTCTAGTCCCTTTACCCATGGACTAGCAACCCACATCATTGAGGCCCTTTTGCCATTCCCATGGCCAATAGACTCAATTGGTCCCCTCTGGCAGCTCCTGTGTTTTTGTCCACAAGATCAGAGCTGCCACAACCATCCCATAACCTATTATCAAGCTATGTAAATGCCATGTGGAATACAAAGTCTATTGTTGCTCTTCCCACAGGAAAGCACAGTGTGTAGTGGTTGATCCCCAATGTCTTTCATTATCTTTGCCTCTTCCCAGGATGTCACCAAGGCCAAAGTTGAACTCATTTATTGCCTTGATATTTCCTAATGACCCATTCAAACAATCAGGGCAGGAAATATATTGATAGGGGTGTGCTTGGGCTAATATATGCAAGGCTTGTAATTCCTCTACAATGATTTTTTGTTTAGAAAAGTACTTGAGATGTTCCATTTCCCAGTCTCACCAGGCCAAGCTTTTACTGAAACATACAAAGTCTTTAACATTAATCCTAAATTATGGAGTACAGATATGAAAACATCTCAACATTCAGAAAGATCTGTGTCTGGGAATTGGGAAAATTTGCTTTTTATTTGCAACAGCAGGATACAACCAAATAACCCCTGAACACATGAGAGAATCCCCAGGTCTTTTCAACTTGGAGGAATTTACACCCCATCATCTGTCTTGGAGGTGTGCCAAATCTCTGTGAGCTGCAGTCTCTAGGTGGAGTAAAGATACAGATATTAAAGCCAAATCATCAATATAATAATAAAACGTTGGTACTTATTCAGGTTATGTCCAGCACAGAGGTGGCAACATCATCCCATAACCTAGAGTAGACTACGCAAATATCCTTTGAAAGAACAAAGACCTTCATTGCCCTCCAACAAGAAGGCATATCATTCTTGCTTTTCCTCATTGGACCTCTGGTATTTTCATTCGCCCTTTAGATCTCCTCGCTTCTAAGATATATTCTCTGTAACCTCACTTCCTCATCTTTTGAGTTTATCCCATGCAGCCAGAACCTGTGTGGCTTGAGAAAAATCAAATGCCAATCAACAGATCAGGAATGACCCCACGCTTCCATGACACTGCCTCATAGATGCTAGGAGAATGGTCCTTCAGTTCTTCTGTGAATGCTTCATTATCAGGACCAGTGCAGATTGCTGCATCAAGGGCCTGCTACACCCTAACTTCCTCAGAGTGTCTTGGAGTTCTTCCATGGACTTCCATCACAGGGTGCCGTGGGTGACCTCAACATGTTGTGCCAATCATAATTTCAGGAAGCTATCAGCCAGGACAATAAAGAGATGGCAGTGTCCTCATTTTCCTCATTTACAGCTACATATGTACATTGTTGTAATGTAGAGTAGGTTGTGACTAATGTGCTCTTCCTCATTTAACTCTAATATGAGTATATCTTCAGCACCAGTGTCCCAAATGCTAAATAGCCATTCTATTGTAATTTCCTTAGCTTTCTTCCTATACATACTCTCCAGTTTTACCAAGCAGAGTGTCATCTCTCATGGACATATGCACATGCTGGTAGGGAGAGGGTAAATTTTCAACCTCTTCTCCCACTTTTTTACCTTTTGAGTTTTGACCCATCTGTCTCTTGGCACTGGCACCTAAATTGGCTCATCCAGTCTGCTTCTTCAAAAATACCAGATTCACAAGGATCCCATTTATGGAGGTCCAGTCCCGAACAGGTATTCCAAGCTGTCGAATGTATGATACCCAGTTACCTCCCTTTCCCTGGACTAAAGACAAGAGAGGAGAGGGTCCAGGTGCATCCAGAGGAATCATGGTGGGTGAGGAGCAGGAGGAGGGTCACAGAGAGACTGGTGGGCTAGGTGAAGAGTAAAGTGTTGCCCCTAGCCAGGGTGAAGCATTACCCTCCAAGCATCTGGAGACACATGGAGACCTAATTACCATGAAACCAAGTCCTGAGTCTCAGAAGTGAATACATTTCAAGAGAGGGACAAGGTCTTCATTGCCTGAATCTCCATCTGTCAAGTGGTCTAGTATGTTGGTGATGCTTTCCATTGAGTTTTTAAGTTGTTGGATTGATTCCTTCATTATGAAGATTTCTGACTCGTTTTTCTTCAGGATCTCTATCTCCTTATGGAAAGAGTCTATCACTTCTTGAAATTTTTTTCTTTCTTTTTTTTCTGTTTCATATTTTTAGATTAAGCATCCATTCCTAATTCAATTCTAATACTGTATGTAAATTCTTGTAAAGGAAAGAATTCCATATACTTCCTATGTAGACATTGCTACATATATATCATGATTCTCGCCTTATTTCTGGAAATAAGAAGAGCATAATTTCTATTATTGAAGTTAGCTGATCACTGACTCAGTTTACCGATGGATATTTGACTGACTGGGACAATAATTTCCCTGTGATAGATGAAAGATGGAATGGATTGCCAAATCCTGGAAGCTTACAGGACCCCAAACATCCAAAACTGTAATAGACCAACCCCAAGACATATAATTATGAAGATAGCCAACATACAGAACAAGGAGAGAATATTAAAAGCTACGAGGGAAAGGAGGCAGATTACATACAGGGGTAAACCAATTAGGTTAACAGCTGATTTTTCATCACAGACTTTGAAAGCGAGAAGATCATGGAACAATGTATTTCAAACGCTGAAAAATAATGGTCTCCAACCAAGAATACTCTATCCAGCAAAATTAAGCATCAGATTTGACAATGAAATTAAAATCTTTCATGATAAACAAAAGCTAAAAGAATTCGCTGCCAGAAAACCAGCACTGCAGAGCATTTTGGGCAAAATTCTACAAGAAGAGGAAATGAAAAATAGTGCCCAAAATCAACAGAGGGAGGTATCTCAGTAAAGGGGGAGGAAAACAACCAAAAAGTAAAAACTAGCCAAACTAAAATAAATAAATAAATAAACATGACTGGAAGTACAAATCATATCTCAATTGTAACCTTAAACGTTAATGGTCTAAACTCACCAATCAAGAGACACAGGCTAGTAACCTGGATCAAAAAAACAAACCCAACAACATGCTGCCTACAGGAGACTCATATGATAGGAAAAGACATACACAGGCTGAAGGTGAAAGCTTGGGAAAAAGCATACCACTCACATGGCCCTCGGAAGCAAGCAGGAGTGGCCATACTCATATCGAATAAAATCAACTTCAAACCTAAGCTAATCAAAAGGGATAAAGAAGGACACTATATCCTGCTAAAAGGAACTATTCACCAACAAGACATAACAATTATCAATTTATATGCACCAAATCATGGTGCAGCAATGTTCATTAAACAAACGCTCCTCAAGTTCAAGAGTCAAATTGACCACAACACAATAATTATGGGTGATTTCAACACACCACTCTCACCATTAGACAGATCCTTCAGACAAAAGCTGAATAAAGAAACTATAGAGCTCAATGACACAATCAATAACCTAGACTTAACTGACATATATAGAATATATCAACCATCATCAAGTGGATACACGTTCTTCTCAGCAGCTCATGGATCTTACTCAAAGATAGATCATATATTATGCCATAGGGCAACTCTTAGTAAATATAAAGGTGTGGAGATAATACCATGCACCATATCTGATCATAATGGAATGAAACTGGAAATCAATGATAAAAAAAGGAAGGAAAAATCCTGCATCACATGGAAAATAAACAATATGTTACTGAATGATCAATGGGTTACAGAAGACATAAAGGAGGAAATCAAAAAATTCTTAGAGTTAAACGACAATACAGACACAACATACCGGAATCTATGGGACACAATGAAAGCAGTTTTAAGAGGGAAATTCATTTCCTGGAGTTCATTCCTCAAAAAAAGAGAAAACCAACAAATAAACGAACTCACACTACATCTCAAAACCCTAGAAAAGGAAGAGCAAAACAACAGCAAACATAGCAGAAGACAAGAAATAATTAAAATCAGAGCGGAAATCAATGAAATTGAAACAAAAAAAACCATCGAAAAAATTGATAAAACTAAAAGTTGGTTCTTTGAAAGAATAAATAAGATCGACAGACCCTTAGCCAAGCTAATGAAGAGCAGAAGAGAGAAAACTCAAATTACTAACATACGGGATAAAAAAGGCAATATCACAACAGACACTACAGAAATACAGAAGATAATTAGAAAGTATTTTGAAACCTTATATTCTAATAAAATAGAAGACAGTGAAGACATCGATAAATTTCTTAAGTCTTATGAGCTGCCCAGATTGAGTCAGGAAGACACACACAATCTAAACAGACCAATAACAAAGGAAGAAATAGAAGAAGCCATCAAAAGATTACCAACCAAGAAAAGCCCTGGACCGGATGGCTATACAGCGGAGTTTTACAAAACCTTCAAAGAAGAATTAATACCAATGCTTTTCAAGCTATTTCAAGAAATAGAAAAAGATGGAGCTCTTCCAAATTCATTCTATGAGGCCAACATCACCCTGATCCCAAAACCAGACAAAGACACTTCAAAGAAAGAAAACTACAGAGCAATATCTCTAATGAACATAGATGCAAAAATCCTCAATAAAATCCTGGCAAATCGAATACAAAAGCATATCAAAAAAATTGTACACCATGATCAAGTAGGATTCATCCCTGGGATGCAAGGTTGGTTCAATATACGGAAATCAATAAATATTATTCACCACATCAATAGACTTAAAGATAAGAACCATATGATCATCTCAATAGATGCAGAAAAAGCATTCGACAAAGTACAGCATCCTTTTATGTTCAAAACACTAGAAAAACTGGGGATAACAGGAACTTTCCTCAACATTGTAAAAGCTATATATGCTAAGCCTCAGGCTAGCATCATTCTAAATGGAGAAAAACTGAAGGCATTCCCTCGAAAATCTGGAACTAGACAGGGATGCCCTCTCTCACCACTTCTATTTAATTTAGTCCTTGAAATACTAGCCAGAGCAATTAGACAGACAAAAGAAATTAAAGGCATAAAAATAGGAAAAGAAGAACTTAAAATATCACTATTTGCGGATGATATGATCCTATACCTAGAAGACCCAAAAGGGTCTACAAAGAAACTACTAGAACTAATAAATGAATTCAGCAAAGTGGCAGGATACAAAATCAACACGCATAAATCAAAGGCATTCCTGTACATCAACAACAAAACTTCTGAAATGGAAATGAGGAAAACTACCCCATTCACAATATCCTCAAAAAAAATAAAATACTTGGGGATCAACCTAACAAAAGAGGTGAAAGACTTATACAAAGAAAACTACAGAACCCTAAAGAGAGAGATAGAAGAAGATCTTAGAAGATGGAAAAATGTACCCTGTTCATGGATAGGCAGAACTAACATCATCAAAATGGCAATATTACCCAAAGTTCTCTACAGGTTCAACGCAATGCCAATCAAAATCCCAAGGGCATTTCTTGTAGAAATAGATAAAGCTATCATGAAATTCATATGGAAAAACAAAAGACCCAGAATAGCAAAAGCTATTCTAAGCAGGAAGTGCGAATCAGGCGGTATAGCGATACCAGATTTCAAACTATATTACAGAGTAATAGTAACAAAAACAGCATGGTACTGGTACCAAAACAGGCAGGTGGACCAATGGTACAGAATAGAGGACACAGAGACCAATCCTCAAAATTACAACTTTCTTATATTTGATAAAGGCGCTAAAAGCATGCAATGGAGAAAGGATAGCATCTTCAATAAATGGTGCTGGGAAAACTGGAAATCCATATGCAACAAAATGAAACTGAATCCCTTTCTCTCGCCATGCACAAAAGTTAATTCAAAATGGATCAAGGAGCTAGATATCAAACCAGAGACTCTGCACCTGATAAAAGAAAAAGTTGGCTCCGATCTACATATTGTGGGGTCGGGCTCCAAATTCCTCAATAGGACACCCATAGCACAACAGTTAATAACTAGAATCAACAAATGGGACTTACTGAAACTAAAAAGTTTTTTCTCAGCAAGAGAAACAATAAGAGAGGTAAACAGGGAACCTACATCCTGGGAACAAATTTTTACTCCTCACACTTCACATAGAGCCCTAATATCCAGAATATACAAAGAACTTAAAAAATTAAACAATAAGATAACAAACAACCATATCAACAAATGGGCCAAGGACCTGAACAGACACTTCTCAGAGGAGGACATACAATCAATCAATAAGTATATGAAAAAATGCTCACCATCTCTAGCAGTCAGAGAAATGCAAATCAAAACCACCCTAAGATACCATCTCACTCCAGTAAGATTGGCAGCCATTAGGAAGTCAAGTAACAATAAGTGCTGGCGAGGATGTGGGGAAAAGGGTACACTTGTACATTGCTGGTGGGACTGCAAAATGGTGCGGCCAATATGAAAAGCAGTATGGAGATACCTAGGAAAGATGGGAATGGAACCACCATTTGACCCAGCTATTGCCCTTCTTGGTCTATTCCCTGAGGACCTCAAAAGAGCATACTATAGGGATACTGCCACTTCAATGATCATAGCAGCACAATTCACAATAGCTAGACTTTGGAATCAACATAGATGCCCTTCAATAGATGAATGGATTAAAAAACTGTGGCATCTATACACAATGGAGTACTACGCAGCACTAAAAAATGACAAAATCATGGATTTTGCAGGGAAATGGATGGCATTAGAGCAGATAATGCTAAGTGAAGCTAGCCAATCCTTAAAAAACAAATGCCAAATGTCTCCTTTGATATAAAGAGAGCAACCAAGATCAGAACAGGGAAGAAGAGCATGAGGAAAAGATTAACATTTAACAGAGACAATGGGGGTGGGAGAGAGGGAGAGAGAAGGGAAACTGTATGGAAATGGAAGGAGACCCTCAGTGTTACATAAAACTATATATAAGAGTTTGTGAGGGGAAAGGGAAAAAAAGGGAGAGAATTAAACCACAGCAGATGGGATAGAGAGGGAAGAGGAGAGGGAAGGGGAGGGGGGATAGTAGGGAATAGGAAAGGTAGCAGAATACAACAGTCATTAATATGGAATTATGTAAAAATGTGGATGTGTAACCGATGTGATTCTGCAACATGTATTTGGGGTAAAAATGGGAGCTGATAACCCATTTGAATCAAATGTATGGAAGATGATATGCCATGAGCTTTGTAATGTTTTGAACAACCAATAAAAACAATATTTAAAAAAAAAAGAATTTAATTTTTGATTGTTACTCTCGAGTGCTGCTTCTTGGACTTTGTTAACAAGCAATTAAGAATGTAGAAGCTGGTTTGAAAGTAAACCAATGGGTCACCATATTTAAAGATAGTTTTCTGTAGATTTTCCCGTATCCACAGTTGACTTTGCATATGTGAGAAATAGAGTAAAGGGAGGTGAAATTATTGGTTTATAAGTGGAGGATCCTATGTGAAAGGCACATAAATTACCCTTGCCAGAAATAAGTTGCTAGTGAAATAGTGCCACTGAAAAATTATCACGTTAACAGACAGATGACAACAAATGAATAATCACTACACATGTCTGTCTACTTAATAGATTATTCTTCTTGATCTAGTCCTCAAAGTACAAAGATGAGTATTTAGTCATAGTTTTACTGCTAACACCAGAATCGATTAAAATAATAGTGAACTCAATGAGGAAAGTGGTAGGATTGATTTGAAATATTAATGTAATATACTTCATAGTGCTACTTCCTTACTGTAATCTTCCCTTTTTATTAACTTTTTATTTATATATGAAAGCAGCATGCATCATAATTCATATCATACATATAGAGCACAAATTTCTCACATCTCTGGTTGTATACAAAGTTTATTCACACCAATTCATGTCTTGATACACGTACTTTGGATAATGATATCCATCACATGCCACAAGCATTTCTAAACCCAAGCCCCCACCTTTCCCCTCCAATCCCTCTGCCCTATCTAGAGTTCATCTATTCCTCCCATGCTCCCCTTCCCTACCCTATGATTTTTCCTCCTTATATCAGAGAAAACATTCAGCATTTGTTTTTTGGGATTGGCTGACTTCACTTAGCATTATATTCTCCAACTCCATCCATTTACCTGCAAATACCATGATTTTATTCTCTTTTATTGCTGAGTAATATTCCATTGTGTATATATGCCACAGTTTTTTATCCATTCATCTACTGAAGGGCATCTACATTGTTTTCACCATTTAGCTATTGTGAATTGGGCTCTTGTGTCCCTGTAGTGTGCTGTTTTTAAGTCCTTTGGGTATAGACCGAGGAGAGAGATAGCTGGGTCAAATGATAGTTCCATTCCCAATTTTCCAAGGAATCTCCATACCGCTTTCCATATTGGCTGCACCAATTTGCAGTCTCACCAGTACTGTATGAGTGTACCTTTTCCCCCACATCCTCACTCACACTTGTTGTTGTTTGTATTCATAGTAGCTGACATTCTGACTGGAGTGAGATGTAATCTTAGAGTAGTTTTGATTTGCATTTCTCCAGTTGCTAGAGATGATGAATATTTTTTTCATATATTTGTTGATTGCTTATATATCCTCTTCTGAGAAGTGTCTGTTCAGGTCTTTGGCCCATTTTTTGATTGGCTTATTTGGGATTTTTTGGAGTTTAGCTTTCTTAAAAATATGTTTTCAGCTTTTTTAAAAGTGGGAACAATATCTTTATTTTGTTTTTTATGTGGTGCTGAGAATCGAACCCAGTGCCTCACGAATGCTAGGTGAGCATGCCACAACTTGAGGTACATCCTCAGCCCTGGAGTGTAGATTTTTGAGTTCTTCCCATACCCTAGAGATTAGTGCTCTGATGTGTGAGGGGTAAAAATTGCTCCCAGGATGTAGGCTCTCTGTTCAACTCACAAATTGTTCTTTTGCTGAGAAGAAACTTTTTAGTTTGAATTCATCCCATTTATTGATTCTTGATTTTAATTCTTACCTTATAGGAGTCCAATTAAGCTAGTTGGGGCCTCATCTCACATGATGGAGATTAAGGCTTACTTTTTCTTCTATGAGATGCAGTGTCTCTGGTTTTTTTCCTAGGTCCTTAATCCATTTCAAGTTGATTTGTGCATGGTGAGAGATAGAAGTTTAATTTCATTTAGTTGCATATGGATTCCCTGTATTCCCAGCACCATTTGTTGAAGAGGCTATCTCTTCTCCAATGTATATTTTTGGCAACTTTGTCTAATATAAGATAATTGGAATTTCATGGGATAGTCTCTGTGTTCTTTTATTCCTGTACCATTGTTCTACCAGTCTGTTGTGGTGGCAATACCATGCTGTTTTTGTTACTATTGCTCTGTGATATACTTTAAGGTCTAGTATAGTGATGCCACCTTCTTCACTCTTCCTGCTAAGGATTGCTTTAGCTATTCTGAGTCTTTTATATTTCCAGATGAATTTCATGACTGCTTTTTCTATTTCTATGCAGAATGTCATTGGGGTTTTGATTGGAATTGTATTAAATCTGTATAGTGCTTTTGGTAGTATGGTCATTTTGATAATATTAATTCTGCCTGTCCAAAAGCAAGGTAGAGCTTTCCATCTTCTAAGGTCTTCTTTGATTTCTTTCTTGAGGGTTCTGTAGTTTTCATTATATAGATCTTTCATCTCTTTTGTTAAGAGATGGAATATTTTTTAAGGCTATTATAAATGAGATTGTTTTTCCCATTTCCCTTTCTGAGGATTTGTCACTGATATACAGAAAAGCATTTGATTTATGGGTGTTGATTTTATATCCTGCTATATTGCTGAATTCATTTACTGATTCTAGAATTTTCTAGTGGAATTTTTTGGGTCTTCTAGGTATAGAACCATATCATAAGCAAATAATGCTAATTTTAGCTCTTCTTTTCCTATGTTTATCCCTTTAATTTCTTTCATCTAATTGCTTTGGCCAGTGTTTCAAGAACTATGTTAAGTGGAAGTGGTGAAAGAGGGCATCCCTGTCTTTTTCCAGGTTTTAGAGAGAATGCCTTCAATTTTTCTCCATTTAGAATGATGTTGGCCTGGGGCTTAACATAAATAGCCTTTATGATGTTGAGATATTTCTGTTATCCCTAATTTTTCTAGTGTTTTGAACATGAAGGGGTGTTGCATTTTGTCAAATGCTTTTTCTGCATCTATCAAGGTGATCACATGATTTTTATCTTTAAGTCTATTGATGTGATGAATTACATCTATTGATTTCTGTATGGTGAACCAACCTAGCATCCCTAGGATGAATCCCCATGAGATTGTGGTGCATGACATTTTGTTATGTTTTTGTAATCGATTTGCTAGAATTTTATTGAGAATTTTTGCATCTATGTTCATTAGAGATACTGGTCTGAAGTTTTCTTTTCTTCTTCTTCTTCTTCTTCTTTTTCTTTCTTTTTTTTTTTTTTTTGAAGTGTGTTCTCCAGATTTTGGAATCAGAGTGATATTGGCCTCATAGAATGAGTTTGGAAGTGCTGCCTCTTCTTCTATTTTCTGAAATAAATTGAAGAATATTGGTGACAGTTCTTCTTTAAATGTCTTGTATAATTCGGCAGTGTATCCATCCAGTCTGGGGTTTTTCTTGGAATGTAGACTTCTGATGTTCCCTTCTATCTCGTCACTTGAAATTGATCTGTTTAAATTGTATATATCATCCTGATTCAATTTGGGCAAATCATATAACTCAAAAATATGTCGATGCCTTTGATATTTTCTATTTTCTTGGAGTACAAGTTTTCAAAATAATTTCTAATTTTCTTTTGTATTTCTGTAGTGTCTGTTGTAATATTCCTTTTTCATGCTGTTTGTTGGTAATTTAAGCTTATTCTCTCCTTCCCTTTGTTAGCATGGCTAAGGATCTGTCAATTTTATTTATTTTTTCAAAGAATCAACTTTTTGTTCTGTCAATTTTTTCAATTGTTCCTTTTCTTTCAATTTCATTGATTTCAGCTCTGATTTTAATTATTTCCTATCTTCTACTGCTTTGGGTGTAGATTGCTTCTTTTTCTAGGTCTTTGAGATGTAATCTTAAGTCATTCATATGTTGGCTTTTTTTTTAATATTTTCTTTTGAGTTGGATACAATATTTTCCTTTTTATTTATTTTTGCGTGCTGAGGATAGAACCCAGGGCCTCACACTGCTAGGCAAGTGCTCGACTACTGAGCCAAAACCCCAGCCCCCGCAGGAGGAGTGGTAACATGCTGCCATCAAATTCTACAGTGCATTTATTGAGTTTTAACCCATTGGTAAATTCACCATCCCACGTGGCAGGGCTTTAGCTACAGAAGCCAAGGCTCTCCTTCTCGTGCACTACTGATCCATGCCTTTACCTTTCTTTGTCCACCATAGATCATGTCCTAGCAGCAACTCTATCTCTGGCTGTTTTTCAGCCACCTCCAACCACTCCAGCCCTGTGTCCATACACTGCTGCCTGAGAAAATCTTCAACCAGACCCATGTACTCACATTTACTCTATGTTCTTTTAGAACATTCTGTGGATTCCGCTGAAGAGCTTCCAAATTAGAGGCATTTATTCCTGAAACTCCAAGTGGAAGAGGCTTTGTTCTGATTGCACTGTCTTGTGGGAAGGCCTCCGATTGCACAGAACCCAGTCAGAGCCTGGCAACACAAGTCAGAGCAAGAAGATGCTGTCCACACAGCATGGACTCAGAGGTAGGAGCAATGTCAGAGTCACTCAGTAGCCACCCTGTGTTTATGTCTCTGTTTTGTATGGTTGGATCCCAAAGAGCATCTTTGTTTTCAGCAGTGAATTGGATGACCCACTAGACAGTCACACTGAAGGTAGGACACTATAGAAGCAGGTCTGTATAACAGCTGGAGGACACTGCTGCTTTTAAACCTGGGGATGGAGTCTGAGTGGAAGGATCTTTATATTTTTCATATCTTAATGACCTTGTGTCAAGAGATCTGATGCCATGACTTGGAGTGTGCTGTGTTTGTAACCACATTTTCTAGCCTTACATGGAAAGTTGACCTTTGCCAGGAGAAGAGCTCATTCTTTCCTTATCACCTAAACATCCTGTGGCTTGATGTGACATAGTGAAGAAGAAATCTCATCATCAGACAGAAAGCCAGACAAAAACCAGGATTTTTCTGTGCTCAGAGTGTCCTTCTGAGGTCACTCTCCCAATGACCTTAGGCCTCCCTCTTGGCCTCACCTTTTCTAGGATCCACCTCTTCTCAATACTGCCCCCCTGAGGTCCCAACATATCGACCTAGGAAGACAACCACATCCAAACTTCAGAAGGGACTGTTGTGGTGGGTCTCAATCATTCACACCACCCCCAAATCATCATGACAGTGCTGTTCTCCTTGTTTGAGTCAGTTTGAGATTGGGAGTGTGACTTAGTTCTGAGGGTTGAGATGAAAGGGAAGGTCTGCTGGGGAAATCTCTGATAAAGGTATAGTCACTGGAGCTGAACCAAAAATGAAGTATGGCAGATTGAGAAAATCTTCACATCCAACCACAACTCCATTAACATGGTAGGAAAAGGAATTTCTTTTTCCTTTTTTCTTTCTCTCTTCTTAAAAAAAATCATTTGTTTTTTTTAGCTATACATGGCAGTAGAACCTATTTGATGTATTTGTACAAACACAGACTATATTGCATTTTAATCCCAGTCTTGTGGATGTACATGATGCCGAGATTCACTGTGGTATATTCACACATGTACAACGAAAGTTATGTCAGATTCATTTCACTGTCTCTCCTATTCCTATCCCCTCTCCCTGCCTTTTATTTTCCTTTGTCTAATCCACTGAACTTTCATGGCCCACGCCCACCTACCCATTGTGTGTTAGCATCCACATGTTAAAATATTCAACCTCTGGTTTTCTTGGGAATGGCTTATTTCAGTTAGTATGACAGTGTCCAGATCCATTCATTTACCAGCAAATGTTATAAAGTCATTCTTCTTTGTGCTGAGTAATATTCCATTGTGTATATGTAACACATTTTTTGTATCCATTCATCTGTTGATGGGTACCTAGGTTGGTTCCATAGCTTAGCTATTGTGAATTGGGCTTCTGTGAACATTGATGTGGCTATGTCACTGTAGTAGACTGATTTTATCCTGTGGATATATACCAAGGAATGGGATAACTGGGTCAAATGGTGTTTCCATTCCTAGTTTTTAAAGAAATCTTCAATTGGTCCAGTGTAGTTGCATCAATTTGCAGTCCCATCAGCAATGTATGAGTGTACCCTTTCCCCCATTTCCTCGCCAACATTTATTGTCACTTGTATTCATACAAACACACACACACACACACACACACACACACACACATCTGGGAATTATATATATATTATAAAACATATCTGAGAATATTGATACATAAGTTTATCTGCTCCCAAATTTTAAAATGTATTTATCTTGTTTGTATCCACTCAACTTCTACAAATGTACCTGGGATGATGGGGAGCTAAGATTTGTGTAAACCTGTTATGAATTGTGCATCAGAAAGCAAGATGAGGTGGTACTCAGAGGCCTACACAGTGTGCCAAGAAAACTGTAAATATGGTTGACTGATTCACTCTACATTGAGTCATCAAAAGAAGAGTGACATCATATGCAAACATTTATACACTGATGCTCACACATATTTCAACCAAGATCCTTTCATGTCCTAAATCGCTAACCAAGAAAGGTACAGATGATTAGAATTTTATCCAAATATAATCATTAGGGTGGCAGTAGAGGGTTATTTAAAGGAAGTAAAACAGATTTTGAAATGACGTTTAAAGAAAGTAATTAATTTGGGAGAGAATGACCAAGTCAACATTCATCAAATTAAGGAAAAGTTGAGTTTCAAGTGAGTAAACTGTTAGAGAGTTCAGTTAGCTAGAACAATAATATTGGACTAGTCCTATCACAGATTTCATTTGATGAGATAAAATTTTGGTTAGCTTTACTTTAGAGAGAAACCTGCCACAGCCTTGAATCTGTGCTAATCTGACGATGCTTGCAGATCCAATGGTCCCATCCCTCCCAGCCAGACACCCTGTGACTCAGCACACTACCCAATTCTCATTGCTTAGGACTCAGGGAACAAAGTGAAATTCTGCCACCCACTTAAGTCCCAGGGTGCAACTCCAAAAACGAATCCACAGTTAGGACGTCATTTTATTTTATTTCATTTTTTTTTCTAATTCCGATTCAGAGACTTTATTTTTAGAGCAGTCTTAGGATTACTGAGCAATGGAAGAGAAAGTACAAAGAGTTTGCACACATTTTACTCTTACCCACAAAGAATTTTTCTGGTAATTAACATCATGTAATTGTGTGGTACATTCATTAGTAACTGACAAATCAATATCAATACTCTATTATTAACTAAAATGTATAGTTAATTTTAGAGTTTGTGTCTAGTTTTATATGGCTATACACATTTGAAAAAGTATACAACCTATTTCTATCATTACAGTAATAAACAGAATAGTTTCACAGCCCCAAAAATCCTCTGTGCTCCACCTATTTATTCTTCCCTCTGTGAAAGCCCCTGGCAACCACGGACCTTTTTACTGTCTAATTTTGCCTTTTGCAGAATATCATACAGTTGAAATCATGTGGTATGTAGCCTTTTCATACTGGACTCTTTAACACAGCAGTACGCATTTGATGTTCCTCCATGTCATGTCATTTCATGGTGTGCATGTTTATTTCTTTTCTTTCCTGAATATATTATGTCCCGTGTGTGCCACGATTTGTTTAACCATTCACTTTTTGAAGGGTGTTTGGTGGCTTCCAAGTTTGGGCAATTTTGAATATAGGTGCTTTAAACATCAGAAGCAAGTTTTTTGTGTAACTGTGAGTTTTCAACTCATTTGTGTAAATACCAAGGGGTGTGATTGCTGGGACATATGGTAAGACTTTAACTTTGCAAGAAGCTGCCAGTATCTTTAAATGTGGCTGCATCATTTTGTATTTCAGCAGTCATGAATCAGAGTTCCCTTTGCTCCACACCCTGTCTGGTGTTGTCCAAGTTCTGGATTTTAGCCTTCCTAATAGTATCATTGCTGTTTTAATTTGCAATTCCCTAGTGATATGCAAGGTTCAGTGTACTTTCATTTGTTCATGTGTCATCTCTATACCTTCTTTGGTGAGGTGTCTGTTTCCATATTTTGTCTATTTTTTGTTTTTTGTTATTGTTGAGTTTTAAATTTTTTCATATATTTTGAAATGAGTACCTTTTAGATAGGTATTTCGTAAAATCATCTTTCAGTCTATGGCTTGTCTTTGCATCCTCTTAAGAGTTGTGTTTTTCAGAGAAAAATTTAGTTTTAATAAATTTTTGGACTTTAATTTTAATAAAGTCTAACGTTAATTTTGTCTTCCCTGTAAGTGCTGTGATGTATAAAAAAATCATCTCCAAATTCAAGATCACTGAGATTTTTTCCCTATGTCATCATCTAGGAGATTAGAAAATTTTTTTTTGTTTTGTATTTAGGTTTATGATCCACTTTGAGTTATTTAAAAATGTTTAAGGTCTATGTCTAGATTCTCCCTCCCCCCCTCACTGTTTCTGGACTTTCTATTCTATTCTATTATTGTTTTTCATTCCTATTGCCATATCTTTTTAATATAGCCTCACGGTAAATCTTGAAGTTGGGTCACGTCGGTGCTCTAATCATTTAGGACATCATTTTAGAAGTGAACCAAGCTGGGCACCTTATGTGTCCTGTGAAACATCAAGAAAATTTCCTCTCTTCCAACCCAAAGAAAGAAAGAAAATACTTGGAACTTAATTGTGCATACAACACAGCCCAGTAACTGAAGTGGTAATTCAAAGGAGCAGCTTTGCAATGACTATTCATCATTTCTCATCATGAAGTAACATGCTTAGCAAGGTCTATGAACACTGAGTGTGTTTATTAGGTCATTTACAGATGAAATGAGACTGTCATTGTATTAAATTATCCACTAGCATATAAGCCATTCAAAGCTATAAACATGGTACTTGTTGTGGTCATGCCAAAGAATGATTTGGGGGCTACCAGATCATGCCCTAGGTAACATATTTCAAAAGGGCTTAAACCCAGGGGACTACCTAGACACTTTCAGGTAATATGGCTACCAACTCTAACAGGCATTTAAAACTTTCTGAGATAATAACCACAAAGCCTAATCTTAGCCTTGGTCCTGGTGTGCTGTGTAAATCAAATAGACCCGTAGAGTGGTGGCATTTCTTTCTGAGAAAGGGATGATAAACATCATAAAATGACTTTGACAGGATATAATTATATGAAGTATTTAAACAAACTCTGGAAAGTATATAGGCACACACTTACCACCCACCTGTATTTGGCATTACTAAGTGCCCTCCTAAATGGCCAAAGACACCAGTTGTCCTCAGTTCTGTCTTTGTGGAGAATGATGCAGATTTTGGATGTATGGTGTGTTATTTACGGGATGCATTGTAGTAAAGCTGCGAATGTTTCCATGGGGAAATGTCAAAGAATGATTCTTGCCGTGGCACTCGACTCTCTCAGACACTACCAGAGAAACCATGAATGAGCTCTGCTCTTTGACTTTGATGTCCGACAAATGGTTGAAGAGGGAGAACTGTGTCATGAGTTCCTTGTCCAGCGGGTCCTGTAGCCAGATGGAACCACTGTATGTTCGGCTCACTGTCAGGTCTGGTTGCATTGCAGAATTCAGGAGCAGGGAGTTACATGGTTAAAAAATATATATATGTATATATATATATATATATATATATATACTGATCTGTAACTGAAAAACTACGATACCTCCATTACCTTTTTACAGCTGTCTTCTCTAACTGCAGGACCACCCTGAGAAAGCAGAGTGGCCACAACAGGGTGGTTCTTAATGACCAACACCTGGAAACTCTGGCCCTCCGTTTTGTCCATTCTTTAAATGCTGCCAGACTAAATCCTTCACCTTCTGAGATCTTTGCATGCTTGATTTGGAAAACAAATATTTCTGGCACTCAGGAAAGTAGCTCAGGTATTGTTGTTCATGTGACTTTAACTGGCAAAGAAGAGCTAAAAAAAATAGATGTTTTGCATTCCAGTTCAGAGCAAAAATACCATCTGTTCATTTTAAATGGCAAGAGGTGACACAGCTTGGTGAATAGGTAGCGCCGTTTAAATGAAGGTGCCTGGTTTCAACACATTTTTTGTGGAATTCTGTGCACTTTCTGGATCTTAAGGAGAACATGATGTGTCCTCAGAGCAAATGGTTCAGGAGACCTCATGAATCGCTTCATGTCTCGGTAGCCAATTCACTTGATCATTGCATATGTCACCGAGAGGAAAACAATACTCCATATGGGGACAAAAAGCAACTCAGATTCTATGTGGGGAGCAGCTCAGAACAGTCTCCTTTCTGTCTGAAAACAATTGAAAAAAATAAAAACAATCTTTACAAAAGCATGAGAAATTGGACTCGATCATCTGTAAGGGAGCACCAATGTTTTTCTAAGCCAAATATTAAGGAGAAATGCTTTGATATTATTTTTTGTGATGAAGTAATCTCATTTATTAGGAAATAACAGAATAATCCTCAGTTCCAAACCTCCCACCCATATCAGTCCGTCAATTTGACATCTCAAATTGAAACCAAACCATGTTAAACAATTTTTTGGGGGGGCCTGACCGAAATGTTTAAAGTATGGTATTTTTTAAAATGTTACAATTCTAGGCTGTATTGTATTAGCCTCTATTGTTTTTCCATTTTCATAATTTGTAACAATGCCAGCAGGAAATCTATAACCCTGACTGTTACCACCTCTTATTCAGATGCTCTAAGATTGCAAAATCACAGAGAAAACGTACAAATGAGATGAAATAATGCTGCAAGATCTAATGTCTCCTTGTGGTGTATTTCTTTCAAGCTTGGAGCTACTGTGCCAAGACAAAGGCCATTCAAGTCTCTGTGTTTTGTAACAGAACCACATTGAGTTCTATAGCTTAGGAACCATGTTCTTGTTTATGGTCTCCCCAGGCAAGAAGTGGGACTGCAGAATGATCCCATGTCTGCAAAGAGTTGGGAACTGATGTTTCCATGGAGACTTCAAGAATTATATGCCCAAGTCTACCAAGCCCTCACCTACTGAAACTTAAGTTTTGGTTACTCTTGATAGACTCTCTGAGATCATGTGAAGCAAAGAAATGAAAAATATTTCCTCGAATTAGGTAGCACAGATGTGGAGAATGCTTGATAATAAAAGTACGTACAGGGCAGGGGATGTAGCTCAGTGAGAGAGTGCTTGCCTAGCTTGCACGAGGACTTGGGTTCTATCCCCAGCCCTGAAAAAAAAAGCATATACATATTACACGTTTTGCAGTTGAAGAATGGGCACAGTTGAAGAATAAAGTTGGGGTGGGCAGGGGTGAATGATTGACCCTGATCATACTTCAATCTACTCTTTGAAAATCTATTTTTAATTTCTTAGTCTAGTATAAGCATAACATTCTATATTATAGGGCTGGGAACTGAAACCTGGGCCTTGTGCAAGGCAGGCAGGTGCTACCACTGAGTTGCACCCCAGGGCATTAACAGTCTCCTTGTTTCCCTTTCTGCAGCACCAGATATATTGTTCAAGAACAGATATGCCTAAGACACTGCAGGTGAAAGCCACATACTAGCATAGGAGGTGTATCATCACAAGGAATATAGGGATAGTAGTAGCTACCAAACAATTCTTTTCTATATCATTAGTTTCCTGAGATCCTTGATCAAAAGTAAACAAGGTGGTCAGTCAATTTGGCAAGGTAATGTATTCATTTAGAGAATGACAATACAAAATTCCCTTTCCTCCCCAAATGTGCAGAGACTAGGCAATGGCATTTTCACTTGGTGCTCATGAAGCAGGATGACAGCCTGTACTGAAGGTATCATCTTCCTGAACCATGTTCACTCCATTTATGAGCACTTGCCATCCATGCACCGAGGGATTATATGGGTTGCCTTTCCTCTCCTCTACTATCCCCCCTTCCCTCCCCTCCCATCTTCTCTAACCCATCTAATGTAATTCATTTCTCTTGTTTTTTTCCCTTCACCCTCACTTCCTCCTGTATTGTAATTTTGTATAACACTGAGGGTCTCCTTCCATTTCCATGCAATTTCCCTTCTCTCTCCCTTTCCCTCCCGCCTCTCATCCCTATTTAATGGTGATTTTCTTCTTATGCCCTTCCTTCCTTTTGTGTTCTTTGATGATCTCCTTTTATCAAAGAAGACATTTGGCATATATACCTGGCTTGTTTAGTTCTTGATGTCAGATGGAGAGACATTTCTCTTTCATAGCAGTCAGCCACTGCAGGGCTTGGGTGGTCTCCATATGGAACAAGTCTCCACCTTGAATCCTTTGTTACTTTGGGGAAGTTTGTGTTCCGTGATGGGCCAGTCCAGGTGGTGAGTTCATTCCTATGGCAAAGGAGGTGGGGCCTGCAAATGAGAAGGAGTAGAAAAATCAGAGTAAGACACTTCCAGGAAAAAGAACATTGGTTCATATTATTCTCTGTTGGGTGCTTCCATCTTGCCCTCTGTCATAGCTAGCTGCTCAGGTATATTTATTCATAGTTCAAAGCTAGTTGAGGGCAAGTATCAACAAAATTCAAGAAACCTTTGCCTAATTAAAAATGGTTAGCTGAGTTAAGATCCTTTAAGGAAATGATGAGAGGAACAGAAACCAAGGTCGGCCTCTTATTAAACTCTTGTTTCTTTCAGACCTTTAAAAAAATTGAATTTGATATTTTTCAGTAATTTGGGGGGAATTGAACTTCACTGAACTTCCTTTAAATGAAGGGACAGGGTGAGTGCTGAAGATGAAATCAGAAATGGAAGGCACAGGGTTAGTGTTTAAGAGGAAATCAGATATTGTGAAATATCTGACGACTAATGGAGCTATGGTTTGAAAATCATTCACAATAATAAATTGAAATGTATCCTCAGAGAAGTCATAGGATTTGGAAACAAAGTGTTGATATAGTTTTTTGCTAAGCTCAAATAGGACTCGATTATTGCATTTTGAATATTATCTCAATTTGTTAGTTCCTATTAAAATGTACTTTTCATACTAATTTTAAATAGTCGGTGAAAATATCTCTTCTTTGCATTTTTTGCTCTATATTTATTCCATGATTAATTTCAACAAGTTATTTTATTGTCACGGTCCTACAAGATAGTTGGCACACATGGTTACCCAATGTTGGTAGCATATTTTGAATGCCTAATTACAAACTCTTCATAAAGCAGTTTATAAACCTCTTTTCAGCAAGTCCATGTTGTAAAGTTTGTCGACTATACAGGTTAATCATTATGGATTTGGAATCAGATTTGAAATCACCTCTGCTCTTTCTTACCACTGAGTGTCTTTGAAAGAAAAGTAACGAAGCTTCCCTCCGTAAAGCTCATTTTATGAACCTGTAAACTGGAACTCATAATATCTAGTTCAGAGAATTGTGAAATTGACATGAAATGATGTGATGTTTTGCACAGAGTGTATGACACTATAAAGGCTCAATGTAATAGAAAAATATTTCTGAGCAAAATATTTTATGCTACAATTGGTACGCATGGCTCTTGAGAGAACAAAGAACTGGACATTACCATTGGAAGAACAATCAATCCTACTTAAGTACTCTTATTGAAAATGAAAACTGTTGGAGAGTGGATGTAAAAGAGCAGCGTCCTTATTTCCTTGGTGCTGCAGTGCTCAACTTTCAACCTGTGATGGGCTGAGTTCTCTGCTGCTTGGTCCTGACCCTGAATACTGATCCTCTCCAAGGACAACTGCTATATTTGACAACAAACACCCCACCTGAGGATCAGAAGGCCAACCCAATGTGACTACTCATGTCCCACATGTTAGAAAGGTCTTCCTCCAGTTGAAATTAAATGGAATGTTTTTGAGAAATAGAAAGCTGCTCTACTCCAGGTTCTTCAATATAGAGAATGTGAAGCAAAGCAAAGCATAGTGTACAGAGTCATGGAAACGGGCACCTCAGGCTTCTCATTAGGGCACGCATCATGGAACAGTCTCATGGTCAAAGTCATGGTGCTATCAAACTCTTGACAACTTACATAACTTCATTGCTGCCCTGTTTCTGGACCGGTCACATTTCCTCCTGTAAAGCCCAATTCTACTTTCATTCATTCTTACATTAGTTCGAATCCACAGTTACTTACTCTTTATTCTAACTTTAGATGCTTTTTATTCTGCAGAATTTTTAAACTTTAGAAATGTCATAAGACTGTTAAGAGAATCCTGATATGGCCTTTCTAAATGATCTAACAAATCTTGTTGACCAATCTTGTTGAGCAAACAGCTTTTAAAGATTTTAACATGCCATCAATGAGGGAGAGAGATCTATATTATAATAGTTGAAATATTCATATACACATGTGAAATATTGAAGTCAGTGTATTTGCAAATGAATGCAAAACTTTTCTTCCTAGTGGGGGAGGGAAGACGACTGAAATTGCCTGGACAAACTTTGTTTCCTGCCTCTCCATGAGAGTTATTTGGAATGTCTAGGAGGAGTCACAGACTTTTCACATTTTGCCACATGTCCTTTATCTTGCCTCTTTCCCTAATTCAACCTTTCTGAACAGTTTGAGAGGAGTATTTGTGTCTCACACCCCTGGACACTTAATGCCTTTACTCTGCTGTGAATTGTCCAGGATAGCACATTCTCTCCCATAACCCTGAATAATTCCTACATTCAGGAAACTAACATTGACACAATACATTCCTCCAGTCTACAGCCCAATTTGTTAGTTGTCCTGTTGTCATCCTCCATGCTTGATTTAAGTCCAGGTTCCCACAGTTCATAGACTTATCACATCTCTTTAGTCTCCTGTATATTTCTAGAAAATTTTCAAATTTGCCTTCTTCTAAAATTTAGAGACAAAGACTGTGGCATTTCTTTGTGTGTATGTGTGTGTGTGTGTGTGTGTGTGTGTCCATATACACACATATACTGCTTCTCTGATGATTGAGTCTTCAGCTATTATGTCCAAAGCCAACATTTGCAAAGCACATTTTACCTCCAAAGTAACATTGGGAAGAAATAGCAAGCAGAAATCAAACCCCAAATATGTGGCACCAGGCCTACAATATAGAAATAGCTGTGGAGGTGTCTGCCATGCTTATCAAATTGAGTCAGTCTAAGAACTTTGAAGGCAGGAGGTGACTAGAACATGACAGCCTTCGAAGGAGGGGTCGTATCCATGGGCTCTTCACTGGCAGCCTGGGAGGTTGGTGGTGCAGAGGCCTTCTGTGCCAGGGTGGAGGCCGGTGAGTGGACCTTCACTGGCAGCATGGTAACCATGGGGGCATTGTGAAGAGAGGCTCTTTGCTGTCCAGCAGGGTTCCCTGATGCAGGCTGAGGGGTGGGTGGTGGGACAATGGAATGGGACAGATTGGGGTTGGGTTGGGAGAACTGAAGGGTTGGGAGGCCGGGGAAGACTGGTCCCTTTGCTGGCTGCCTGTGCTGCCTACGGCCATGGACACTGCGGTGTGGGCCAGAGCTGTCACTGGACGAAGAAGATGGCAAAATGACCGCCATGGAAGGGGGGGGTATTGTCCATGTCCATGTCCTCAGGCAGCACAGCAGGATGCTGGGAAAGGTGAGCTGATGACATGGCTGTGAGGGTTGGAGGGACGCAGTGCTGGTCCTGGGTATTGGGGTTGTGGGTGGAAGGGACAGGAGTGGGTCGTGGGAAAGAATGAGAAGGAGGAGGAAGAGGAGCAGCAGGTGGAGCAATCAAAGGAGAGGGAATATTAGGAGGAGGAAGAGGAGGAGGAGCAGGAAAAGGAGTAGGAGGAGGAGGAATGGGAGGAGGAGGAAGAGGAAATGGAGAAGGAGGAGGAGGAAAAGGAGGAGGAAGAGGAGGAGAAGGAAGAGGAAAAGGAGGAGGAGGAAGAAAAGGAGGAGAAGGAGGAACAGAAGGAGGAGGAGGAAGACAAGGAGAAGGGGGAAGATGAAGAGGAGGAGTTAGAGGAATAGGAGGAAGATTAGATAGAGGAGGAATGGAAATGGAGAAGGATTAGGAGAAAAAGGAGGCAGAGGAAAAGCAAGAGGTAGATGAGGAGGAGGAGGAAAAGAAGAAGGAAGGGGAGGAGGTGGTTGTGGTGGAGGAGGGGGAGGTATAGGAGGAGGAATTGGAGGAGGAGGAGGATCAAAAGGAGGAGGAGGATCAATACACATGGGGGTTGGGGATTCCGTTCTGGAAGAGGTAGGATTGGATGGGAAAGGGACCTGGGTAGGAGGTGTGGGAAGGTGAAACACATTAGGGGTAACTCCAACATGGGCACTGGGGCTGAAGGGAGAAGGAAGTTTCCTGGGAAGAGGCAGAGGAATATTAGATGAGGGGGGAGGTGGAGGTATGGATAGGTTCAGGGGCCCAGCAGGCTGGAATTCCATCTGCCTGCTGGCAAGGTTGGTTGGAATGGGGGAGGGGTCAGTGGGTGGGGGGAGGGGGCCTGCATTCCAGGGAGGGCCTGCAGGTGGGGAGGATGAATGGACAGTGGTGGTGCAGTCCTCCAGAGCCTCTGTTCCGCCCTGGGCGACCTCTGCCTCAGGCTCCACGTTGTTACTTCTGGCAATCTGAAGCCTCCTCAGGGTGCCTTTTGTACATAAATTGGCCACTTTGCAGGTGGGGGCAGCCCATCCTGATGCCAGGAATTCAGTGATGGCAGGGCCACTGGCATGAGCCGTTTTCTTTTACTTGGCCTCCTGGAGGCAGCAGTTAGTGAGGGCCCAACTCTGGGATAGAACACAGATCCGCTTTAGGCCCTGCTCTCCCTGGATGGCATCTTGGGAGGCTGGAGAGACAGGCAGATCCAGTTCACCTACATGCTCCTGGGCCCACGTGTGGAGCATTGAGTGGCCCTGGGCTTGAAGCAGGAGGTGCACTCCCTGACCAGGTTCCAGGGAGCTACAGGTGGCGGGGCTCCCATATGACAGCTTCCTGAGAGACACCTGGGCCCTCTGTGGAACACTCTCTCCCTCCAGGGCACTGAGGTCTCCCAGAGTGTCCTCCTCCTCCTTCTTGTCCTCCTCCTTCTTCTCCTCCTCAACCTTCTCCTCCTTCTCCTCCTCCTCCTACTCCTCCTCCTCCTCCTCCTCCTCCTCCTCCTCCTCCTCCTCCTCCTCCTCCTCCTCCTTCTCTTCCTCCTTTTCGTCCTTCTCCTCCTTCAGCTTCTCCTCCTCCCCCTCCTCCTCCTTCTCCTTCTCCTCCTCCTCCTCCTTCTCCTTCTCCTGCTCCTCCTCCTGGTGGATCTTTCTTTTTTCTCGCTGTTCCTGGGCCCTGAGCTCAGCTCCATTAGACGCACCAAGAGGGCAGCGAGCAGGTGTCATGGGCCCCTCAGCTTGGTGGATGAGCTGAGGAACTGAAGGCAGGAGGAGTGGCCTGCGGCCAGGAGGGGGGACCCTTACTGCTGTCAGGGTCCCAACATGCGCGAGTTCTTCCGCGATAGCACTGCCTTTTGGGGAACGGCCCCCAGGCCACCTGCAGCAGGATCCCCCGACAGAGGAGCGGGCCTCTGTCCCTGCCAGCAGCAGGAGGCCCCCGAGGTCTGGGATCCTGGAGGAAATGCCTGCTGGCAGGGCTGAGGGGAGAGGCAGGTGCAGCGGGGTGGTCCCTGTGAGGAGAGGGAGTCTCCCGGGCGAGGCGGAGAGGAGTCTGATGGTCCAAGAGGGCCCTGCGGAGCGGCCTGCGTCCGCACTTGGTCAGAACACTGCCCATGGAGGGCACCTGGGGCTCGTCACTAGGCAGAAATCCCACACTAGTCCAACGCTAGTCAGCACAGAGCAGCTTGGCTGAGAAGCCAGCTCCTCCTTCGACCAAAGGCTGAACTGGAGTTTAGCCTTTGTGAGGTGTGGCTGGAAAGCATGACACACAAAGGACTTGAGCCAAGATGGTTGGTCAAAGGAAGGCTCCAGGGTGAAGAGACCCCCACCCCCACTTGGTCTGAGCTCAGGCTCCTCCTGACTCTGCGCTGCTTCTTCTCCCACACCCACCACACAGTTATTCTCACCCTCCAGAGAGTCATTCGGAGGCTGCTTTCCTTTGGGTTACTTAGGCAGTCATTCTACTGGGCTCCAAAAATATCTCCACGGTTCTACTGGACATGACTGTAGCCATCAAGAGTCAAACCACCATCAGTTGCCTTCAGAAAACTACAGCTATAGTTCCCACCATACTATCAGTTTGGAAAACCATTACAGTTGTCCCTGGAACTGTCCCACAGGATCCTTGAGCCAGTAATGGTGCCTGACTCCTATATTACTTCAGGTAAAATATGTATATTTTGTTTGGGAGTAGTTCCCTCTCATCCTGACCAAAGCATAAACACATCCTTTTCTCTCCACCACATTGAAGGTGTGCAGTGTTCTTCCTGTTGCCTACCATTGCATTTCCAGAGATCTCAGTCCGTGTTTGGCTGACTGCATTGCTTTGGGGCTAAGGGGAAGCAGAACGTTTCATGTCTCAGAGGTGTCAGTCCAGTATATGTAATAATATGTAGAATTTTTCTGTGTCGACTTTTAAATGTTTCCCCCCAAAAAAAAGAAAATAAAGGGATAAAATTGTAAAAGTACTTTCAGTACTCTCAACAAACCCTGTAAAGCAAAGTGGAAAAAATGAGTTTTCTAGGTGGGGATGCAGCTCAGTAGTAGAGTGCTTGCCTAGCATGCAAAAGCCCCTGGATTTAACACCCAGTACTACAAGGGGGTTGGTTGGCATGGCAGGGGGCTCATTGTCTCTAATTCTTTCCTCCTCAAACACAGTGTTCATGACCTTTATTCTATTTAGTCAATTGATATTCTCTTTAATATCACAGATTAAGCCAAATTATGACCGTGTCCAATTTTAATTTCAGACTCAAACATCACTTGATTAAAGTTTTCAGAAGCTGTTTTACCGTCTTGCAGAATAGAACTAGGATTTCCAAATGAGTGTCTCAGGTGTAAATACAAGACCACAGTAAACCAAACAGGCCAAACTTTTATCCTAGAGCAATTTGGCCATTGTTATATCAACATGAGCTTAAGAGAACAGGCCTTGAAGTAATTTGATTTAGTCTTTAGCTTGAGAGCTACCTTCATGCCGTCTTTTAGCTTCTTGACATTTAATATGCCTCTTCACACAAAAGGAAAGGGTCACTCTTCCTGGTTAGTCCATTGCAAATCAGACAGTATAAACACAGACTTTAACTTTCCTTTCCCCCCTACTCCTGTTCTTATCTCAGTTTCATTTTGCCTTTATCACTTCACCATTTATGCATAAGTATGTTCTCCATATCTTGTATTTGTGAAATAGATTATCCCTCAGTCAAACAACCACAGCTTTGCTAAAGATAGAAACCTTTAAGAGACATGACCATTGTCTTTAAGAGGTGACTTCCTCATTTGAGTTGTGGTTTGGAGTTTGACTCTCTAAGCCCTGATTAAGGTTTTTGAAGGTGACTACATAGTCACTTTTGCATGGCTATAATGGAATACCCAAGGCAGTGTAAGTTCTTTTAAAAAAAGAGTTTTATTTAGTTCATAGTTTTGGAAGTTCAAAGGCATGGTATTTGTCAGGGCCCTCTTGGCTCTGCCACATCCTGTGATTTGATGTGAGATGGTGAAGAAAAAAATCACATCATCAGACAGAAACCAGGGTTTTTCTGTGCTCAGAGTGTCCCTCTGAGGTCACTCTCCCAAAGACCTTAGGCCTCCCACTTGGCCTCACCTCTTACAGGATCCACCCCTTCTCAATCCTCCCCCCTCGTGGATCCCAACACATGGACCTAGGAGGACAACCACATCCAAACCTCAGAAGGGACTGCTGTGTTGGGTCTCAAACATTCACACCACCCCAAAGCAGCACGACAGTGTGTTCTCCTTGTTTGAGTCAGTTTGAGATTGGGAGTGTGACTTAGTTCTGAGGGTTGAGATGAAAGGGAAAATCTGCTGGGGAAATCTCTGGTAAAGATACAGTCACAGGAGATGGTCTAAAAGTGAAATATGGCAGACTGGGAAAATCTCCACATGCAACCAAACTCCTTTAACATGCTAGGAAAATAAATTTTTTTCTTTCTCTGTTTAAAATTTTTTTAATTTGTTCTTTTTAGCCATACATGGCAGTAGAATTTTGATATATTTATATAAACATGGAATATATCGTATTTTAATCCCATTCTTGTGGATGTACATGATGTTGAGTCTCACTGTGGTGTATTCACACATGTACAAAGGAAAGTTATGTCAGATTCATTCCACTGTCTTTCCAATTCCTATCCCCTCTCCCTGCCTTTCATTCTCATTTGTCTAATCCATTGAACTTTTACCAACCAGCTCAACCTACCCATTGTGTTAGCATCCACACATTAGGGAGAACCTTCAACCTGTGTTTTTTGGGGATTGGCTTATTTCACTTAGAATGATAGTTTGCAGATCCACTCATTTACCTGTATATGTCATAAAGTCATTCTTATTTGTCCCTGAGTAATATTCCATTGTGTATAGATACCACATTTTCTTTATCCATTCATCTGTTAATGGGTACCTAGGTTGGTTCCATAGCTTAGCTATTGTGAATTGAGCTTCTGTGTCTTCTAATGTGATGTGGCTGTGTCACTGTAGTATACTGATTTTATCTTGTGGATATATAGTAAGGAGTGGGATAACTGGGTCAAAAGTTTCTTTTCCTAGTTTTTTAAGGAATCTTCAATTGGTCCAGTGTAGTTGCACCAATTTGCAGTCCCATAAGCAATGTATGAGTGTACCCTTTTTCCCATTTCCTTACCAACAATTATTGTCACTTTATTCTTTTTTTAATGCAATTTGTCTTTTCATAGTCTTTGAAAAAAACCTTTATTTTATTGATTTATTGTTTTATGTGGTGCTGAGGACTGAAGCCAGGGCATCGGACATGCTAGGCAAACACTCTAACACTGAGCCCCAACCCCAGCCCCTATATTCTTGATAATTGCCATTCTGACTGGAGTGAGGTGAAACCTCAGTGCAGTTTTAATTTGCATTAGGAAAAGAAATTTGAAGAATTAGAAATTCATGAGGGCTTTGATGATAGAAGAGAAGAACACAATTTTTGGATGCCAGGAGAGATAGTTGATATCTGACTTCATGAACCCTCACAAAACTGAAACCTAAGAAGCAGTAGAGAAAGTCCTAAATGAAGTCAATTGACATTGTACAATATTTTTTTCCTTTGCAAAATATTTCTTTATTTATCTGTGATCTTCCTTATGTGATCACTATTCTTCTGAGGTTTTTTTTTCTTTTTAATTATCATAGTGAGGATCTCTTAGTTAACTCCTGAGTTGTTTTGTCATTAAAATGTCTTTATTTTATCCTATTTTGTTTGTTTTTTTTTTTTTTGGTAGTGGGGATTGAAAAATGCAGAAATTGAAAATACTTGAGTATTTATAAAAAGCATCCCATGTAAGGATAAAAGCAGGAAATTTTCTGGGTGTCTGCATAACAACAATTGTAGTCTCAGATCTCCTGTCTTCCACCAGAAAAAGTTTAGAAGTTGATTGTCTCAAAATATTGAGCCAAACTCTGGATAGCTAAGGATGGAGATAGGAGGTGGGGAGACCCTATTGAATATAGGGTAATGTGCAATTATTCACATTGAATGGTGAGACACTTCCTCAAGTTATGGTAAAGTGAACATGCCTTGGGCACAAAATTTAAGAAAGCACTAAAAAACCCTCAGGAATCAAGAGAAATAATGTTTGTTTTCATCAGTCCATCTTTATGTTCTTTTTCCTTTGTGCAATATTTCTTCTTCATCTGTGATCGTATGTGATCACTATTGTTTCTGGAAGCTCCCTCAGCAGTGTGCCTACATCTTACTCTAGACACAGAAGAGTCTTCTAGGCAGCTGAGGGCAGCCAAACTCCATGCCACGGTAGGAACAACAGCAGGGCCATTGGCATGGGCTTCTTTCTCTTCTTGAGTCTCCAGGCATGAGCTCTGGGTAGAAGACAGCTTTCTGATGGACCACAGGAATGTTTTTGGCCCTGCAACTCCTTGGTTGAGCCCTGGGAGACTGGAGAAATAGGCAGATGGTGTTTGTCCAGTCTTTCATTGGTCTACTCTCTCAATGTGAGAAGCTGCCCAGGTCTTCTCCTGGAGCAGTGCAGCTTCTGCAATAGCCTGAGCCATGGTCAGCACTCCTGCTGCAAGTCTGTGGGAGCTGCAGATGGTAGGTACCACAGAGAAATTCTTGAGAGGCACTTGTGTCCTCTTTGAAAGGTGTTTCCTTCCCAGAGCTCAAGACTGGGCCACAGGACACTGAGGTCTCCCTGAGTAGTCTCCAGGGGGAGACTCTGCTGGTGTTTCTAACCCTTTTGTCAAGGCAGCCATTTCCGTATCCTCCTTTGGGGACCCTCCTCTGCCTCCTGAAGGACAACTGATTTTTCAAGCTGCTCTTGGACTATCAGCTCTTCTTCCTCTGAGGAACAGGGAGTTGACCGGGTATCATGGGCTTCATTACTCAATGGACTTCAAGGTTTAAAGGCGGGAAGACTAATCTCTAAAGAGGAGGAAGGACTTACAATTGGGATGGTACAATCCCATGTGAGTTGGTGGATGAAAGCACCAGCTTTTTCAGAGGGGGTACATCCAAGATCCTGGTGGCCGGATCCCCAGATGGCACGGCATCACCTGTAGGAGACGGCCTCTGTGGCAGTCTGCAGAGCCTGGCACTCGAGGATAGGTATCTTGTTGGGCGTCCCTGCAGGCAGGGCTGATGGTATTGCTGGAGCAGCAGGGTGATCCTGCCAAGGAGCGGGAGCACTGCAGGTCAGATGGATGGGTGCCTTTGGCCAGAAGGGCCAGGCAGCATAACCGGAGACCATGCCGAGAAAACCGCCTATTCAGATCACCTGCTGCAGTCTGACAGGATACCACCAAAATGACCAAAGGAGTTGAGATGGGTCACCAGCTCCTGAGGAGGACAAAGGCCCACTGTTGAGTTCATCTCTCATGATGTGTGACTGGAATGCATGATGAAGAAAGGGTTTGGGCCTACGCCAGTTTTGTCAAAAAAAAAAAAAAAGAAAAGGTCCCCAGGGTAAGGAACCAGGCCAAATGTCCACTGCTGGTCTGAGCTTAGAGTTCTGTGGGACAATGCTGTGCTTTTTTCCCCACATGTACCACAAAATTATGTTTACCTCTTCTGGGTTATTCTGGGGCTGTTTTTCTATTGGTTATTTAAACATTCATACTACATGACTCCATATATCTGTATGGATTGTGCTTGAAGTAGTCATGTAGAGTCATCAATTACCTACTCCAAATGGCCCTAAATTGCCCCAGAATAGCTCTGATAGTTTTTCTTCCATGATTTTTCAGCATACTAGAAATTTAATTCCTGGAACTGTCCAGCAGGATTATGGGGTCAGTAATGGTGCCTGACTCTTTGATTCTAACTTCAGGCAAAATATGTAGTTTTTTATTAGGGTGAATTCTCTTTTATTGTAACCAGTGTATGTACATAGTTTTCTTTCTGAACCATATCAATATTGTTTTTTTTTTTTTTTTTTTGTGGTGCTGGGTATTGGACCCAGGGCATTGTGCATGTAACGCAAGCACTCTACCAACTAAGCTGTATCCCCAGCCCAGGATCCAATATTCTTGCTGTTGCCTAGCACCACATTTCTCAAAGTACTGTGTTCATATTTGGCTGAGTGCATTGCTCTGGGCCCAAAGTGATGCAGAACTCCTCACATTTCAAAGGTCCCATGCCATGAGCAACCATTTCTCTGGGTCTGTGGTAAGGCAGAACATCCTGGAAGAAGGGCATTTTGCAGGAAGTTTCTCAATTAATGACAACTATGAAGTAGAAAGAATAGAGGACCAAGTAACAAAATATAATCTCCAAGGACATGCCCCAAGTGACCTACTTCTTCCAGCCATGCCCCATCTTCCCCATTTACGACCAACTACAGTAGCTGTTTTAAATTATTAATTCACCCAGTGGATTTACTTATACATTATGGTAGCTATGTCATCATCTAACAATTTTACCTCTTAGCATTTTGAAGGCCTCACTTGAGCTTTTGAAATACACCTAATCTCAATAACTAACAGGACCCCTGGTCTCCAAAACACTGCAAACATTTTATCATGGAAAATACATTCAGTGACTCTCCAGGAGATTCCCAATTCTCAACTGTTTTGGCCTTGCCCAAAACTTGAAGCCCAAGTCCAAAGTCTCCTTTGGGACTCAAGTCAAACTCTTAGTTGTGTCTTGTGTAGGATTCAAAATCATCTTATGTATATCCATGTATAGTAGCACAGAATAAATATTTCAATTACAAAAGGGAGAAATGGGCACATAGAAAGAAGAAAAGGATAGAAGTCAAGACAAAAACCCAGCTGGGCCAACAAGTCCTCTATCCCCATGCTCAGCATCTGGGGCACATGTTGTCACAGTGGGCTCCAAAGGACTTGGGCAGCCTTGACCCTTGGCCTCTCACATAGGCTAGTTCTGTGCTCAGCTAGTAACATTGCCTGACATATATTTCACATGACCAGCATCTTTTAATCCAAGGATTCTCTTCTGAAGCTTCAGATTTCTTCTCACAGCTGCACGAATTACCTTCTCAGGGACAATCTACAGGGATTCTAGCTCCATTATACTTTGACCTGCTAGGCCTTCCTTTGAAATCTTGTTGGAAGCCTTCATGACCACCTCAGGACAGCATCCTGCATTCCTGCAGAGCCAGCACCAAGTGGTTGAAGCCAGGGTATATCTCCATCTGAAGCAGTAGCTAAGTCTTTTGAAACCATGGCTGTGGCAGCGTTTGAGGGTCTGATTGACTGAGCATGGTGAAACCCATTCCTAGTGGTTCCTCTTCTCAAGGGAATTTTAATTTTATATCATATGAATATGAATTGGACATAGAATCTTGCCAATTCCTGAAATTCCCTTAAGCATTTTCCCCTATTGCCACTGTGTAATTTGTTTAGCATCACAGTAATGCATTAACAAACACAACTTCTGGAAATCCAGTTTTACTTCAACATTTCTACTAAAATTCAAGTTTGCACCCTTCCTTCAGCTCCACATTATCACAGTAAACCTGGATAAACCTGCTAGAAATATCATACCACTGCCTGAATGCTTTATGCCTTGTAATTTCCTCCACCAGAGTAAGTAGTTCATCATGTCTAAATTCAGCCCCTAAAAGAGTGACACAATGTGCACAATGTAGGCAATATCTATGCCTAAATGTAACATAACTGTCTTCTAGTCCTCTTCCAATAGAATATTCCTTTTTTGCAACTTCAAGAACACAGTCTTTCCTATCAACAGTCCTATGAGCTGTTTTTTTTTTTTCAAATGTGGGAAACTTTAAATTAATTTTTATTGTTGGTTGTTCAAAACACTACATAGTTCTTGATATATCATATTTCACACTTTGATTCAAGTGGGATATTAACTCCCATTTTTACCCCGTATACAGATTGCAGAATCACATCAGTTGCACAACCATTGATTTACATATTGCCATTCTGGTGTCTGTTGTATTCTACTGCCTTTCCTATCCTCTACTATTCCCCCCTTCCCCCTCCCCTCCCCTCTTCTCTCTCTACCGCCTCTACTGTAAATCATTTCTCCCCCTTATATTTTTCCCCCTTTCCCCTCACTTCCTCTTGTATGTAATTTTGTATACCCCTGAGGGTCTCCTTCCATTTACATGCAATTTCCCTTCTCTCTCCCTTTCCCTCCCACCTCTCATCCCTGTTTAATGTTAATCTTCTTCTCATGCTCTTCATCCCTACTCTGTTCTTAGTTACTCTCCTAATATCAAAGAAGACATTTGGCATTTGTTTTTAAGGGATTGGCTAGCTTCACTTAGCATAATCTGCTCTAATGCCATCCATTTCCCTCCAAATTCTATGATTTTGTCATTTTTTTAATGCAGAGTATTACTCCATTGTGTATAAATGCCACATTTTTTTATCCATTCTTCTATTGAAGGGCATCTAGGTTGGTTCCACAGTCTTGTCCCTATAGTGTGCTCTTTTTAGGTCTTTAGGGAATAGACCGAGTAGGGGAATAGCTGGATCCAATGGTGGTTCCATTCCGAGCTTTCCAATAAATCTCCATACTGCTTTCCAAATTGGCCACACCAATTTGCAGTCTCACCAGCAATGTACAAGAGTACCCTTTTCCCCACATCCTCGCCAGCACTTGTTGTTGTTTGACTTCCTAATGGCTGCCAATCTTACTGGAGTGAGATGGTATCTTAGGGTGGTTTTTAATTTGCATTTCTCTGACTGCTAGAGATGGTGAGCATTTTTTCATGTACTTGTTGATTGATTGTATGTCCTCCTCTGAGAAATGTCTGTTCAGGTACTTGGCCCATTTGTTGATTGGGTTATTTGTTATCTTATTGTCTATTTTTTTTTAGCTCTTTGTATATTCTGGATATTAGGGCTCTGTCTGAAGTGTGAGGAGTGAAGATTTGTTCCCAGGACGTAGGCTCCCTATTTACCTCTCTTATTGTTTCTTTTGATGAGAAAAAACTTTTTAGTTTGAGTAAGTCCCATTTGTTGATTCTAGTTATTAACACTTGTGCTATGGGTGTCCTATTGAGGAATTTGGAGCCCGACCCCACAGTATGTAGATCATAGTCAACTTTTTCTTCTATCAGACGCCATGTCTCTGATTTGATATCAAGTTCCTGCATCCAATTTGAGTTAACTTTTGTGCATGGCGAGAGAAAGGGATTCAGTTTCATTTTGTTGCATATGGATTTCCAGTTTTCCCAACACCATTTTTGAAGATGCCATCCTTCCTCCATTGCATGCTTTTAGCTCCTTTATCAAATATAAGATAGTTGTAATTTTGTGGATTGGTTTCTGTGTCCTCTATTCTGTACCATTGGTCCACCCGCCTGTTTTGGTACCAGTACGATGCTGTTTTTGTTACTATTGCTCTGTAGTATAGTTTGAAGTCTGGTATAGCTATACCGCCTGATTCACAGTTCCGGCTTAGCATTGTTTTTTTTTTATTCTGGGTCTTTTATTTTTCCATATGAATTTCATGATTGCTTTCTCTATTTCTACAAGAAATGCCGTTGGGATTTGATTGGCATTGCATTAAACCTATAGAGAACTTTTGGTAATATCGCCATTTTGATGATGTTAGTTCTACCTATCCATGAACAGGGTATATTTTTCCATCTTCTAAGATCTTCTATTTCTCTCTTTAGGGTTCTGTAGTTTTCATTGTATAAGTCTTTCACCTCTTTTGTTAGGTTGATTCCCAAGTATTTTATTTTATTTTCTTTTGAGGAAAATGTGAATGGGGTGGTTGTCCTCATTTTCATTTCAGAGGATTTGTCGCTGATATACAGGAATGCCTTTGATTTATGCGTGTTGATTTTATATTCTGCCACTTTGCTGAATTCATTTATTAGCTCTAATAGTTTCTTTGTAGACCCTTTTGGGTCTGCTAGGTATAGAATCATGTCATCTGCAAATAGTGATAATTTGAGTTCTTCATTTCCTATTTTTATGCCTTTAATTTCTTTTGTCTGTCTAATTGCTCTGGCCAGTGATTTGAGAACTATGTTGAACAGAAGTGGTGAGAGAGGGCATCCCTGTCTTGTTCCAGATTTTAGAGGAAATGGCTTCAATTTTTCTCCATTCAGAATGATGCTAGCCTGAGGCTTAGCATAGATTGCTTTTACAATATTGAGGTATGTTCCTGTTATCCCTAGTTTTTCTAGAGTTTTGAACATAAAGAGATGCTGTACTTTGTCGAATGCTTTTTCTGCATCTATCGAGATGACCATATGGTTCTTATTTTTAAGCCTATTGATGTGGTGAATAACATTTATTGATTTCTGTATATTGAACCAACCTTGCATCTAAGGGATAAATCCTACCTGATCATGGTGCACAATTTTTTTTGATATGTTTTTGTATCCAGTTCGCCAGAAGTTTATTGAGGATTTTTGTATCTAGGTTCATTAGAGATATTGGTCTGTAGTTTTCTTTCTTTGAAGTGTCTTTGTCTGGTTTAGGAATCAGGGTGATGTTGGCCTCATAGAATGAATTTGGAAGTTCTCCCTCTTTTTCTATTTCCTGAAATAGCTTGAAAAGTATTGGTATTAGTTCCTCTTTAAAGGTTTTGTAAAACTCTGCTGTATACCCATCCGGTCCTGGGCTTTTCTTAGTTGGTAGTCTTTTGATGGTTTCTTCTATTACCTCAATTGATATTTGTCTGTTTAGGTTGTCAATATCCTCCTGACACAATCTGGGCAGATCATATGACTTAAGAAATTTATCGATGCCTTCACTATCTTATATTTTATTGGAGTATAAGGATTCAAAATAATTTCTGATAATCTTCTGTATTTCTGAAGTGTCTGTTGTGATATTGCCTTTTTCATCCCGTATGCAAGTAATTTGAGTTCTCTGTCTTCTTCTCTTCGTTAGCGTGGCTAAGGGTCTGTCGATTTTATTTATTTTTTCAAAGAACCAACTTTTAGTTTTATCAATTTTTTCAATTTTTTATTTTGTTTCAATTTCATTAATTTCAGCTCTGATTTTAATTATTTCTTGTCTTCTACTTCTTTTGCTGTTGTTTTGCTCTTCTTTTTCTAGGATTTGGAGTTGAAGTATTAGATCATTTATTTGTTGGTTTTTTTCTTTTTTTAAGGAATGAACTCCAAGCAATAAATTTTCCTCTTAGAACTGCTTTCAATGTGTCCCATAGCTTCCGATATGTTGTGTCTGTGTTTTCATTTATCTCTAAGAATTTTTTAATTTCCTCCTTGATGTCTTCTATAACCCATTGATCATTCAGTAACCTATTGTTCATTCTCCAAGTGATGCATGATTTTTCCTTACTTCTTTTATCGTTGATTTTCAATTTCATTCCATTATGATCAGATAAGATTCATGGTATTATCTCTACTCCTTTATATTGTCTAAGAGTTGCCCTGTGACATAATATATGATCTGTCTTTGAGAAGGATCCATGTGCTGCTGAGAAAAAAGTGTAACTGCTTGATCTTGGGTGGTATATTCGATATATGTCAATTAAGTCTAGGTTATTAATTATGTTATTGAGTTCTATAGTTTCCTTATTCAACTTTTGTTTGGAAGATCTGTCCAGTGGCGAGAGAGGTGTGTTGAAGTCTCCCATGATTATTGTATGGTGGTCTATTAGACTCTTGAACTTGAGAAGAGTTTGTTTGATGAACATAGCTGCACCATTGTTTGGGGCATATATATTTATGATTGTTATGTCTTGTTGGTGTATGGTTCCCTTGAGCAGTATGTAGTGTCCCTCTTTATCCCTTTTAATTAACTTTGGCTTGAAATCTATTTTATTTGATATGAGTATGGACACTCCTGCTTGTTTCCGAAGTCCATATGAGTGATATGATGTTTCCCAACCTTTCACCTTCAGTTTATGTATGTCTTTTCCTATCAAATGCGTCTCCTGAAGGCAGCATATTGTTGGGTCTTGTTTTGTGATCCATTCTACTAGCCTGTGTCTCTTAATTGGTGAGTTTAAGCCAATAACCTTTAGGGTTATTATTGAGATATGGGTTGTTCTTCCAGCCATATTTGTTTATTTATGTTACTAAACATGGTTTGTTTTCCTCTTTGATTATCCCCCCGACCTTTACTGTACTACCTCCCGCTGTTGGTTTTCATTGATATTTTCCATTTCCTCTTCCTGTAATATTTTGCCGAGGATGTTTTGAAGAGATGGTTTTCTAGCTGCAAATTCTTTTGACTTTTGTTTATCATGGAAGGTTTTAATTTCATCTTCCATCCTGAAGCTTAATTTTGCTGGATACACAATTCTTGGTTGGAAACCATTTTCTTTCAGTGTTTGAAATATGTTATTCCAGGATCTTCTAGCTTTCAGAGTCTGTGTTGAAAGATCAGCTGTTATCCCGATTGGTTTACCCCTAAATGTAATCTTCTTCCTTTCTCTTGTAGCTTTTAAAATTCTCTCCTTATTCTGTATGTTGGGCATCTTCATTATAATGTGTCTAGGTGTGGATCTCTTATGATTTTGCACATTCGGTGTCCTGTAGGCTTCTAGGATTTGGGATTCTGTCTCATTCTTCAAGTCTGGGAAGTTTTCTCGTATTATTTCATTGAATAGATGGCTCATTCCTTTGGTTTGGTCCTCTATACCTTCCTGTATCCCAATGACTCTTAAGTTTGGTCTCTTTATGTTATCCCATATTTCTTGAATGTTCTGCTCATGGTTTCTTAACAGCTTTGCTGAGCTGTCTATGTTCTTCTCCAGTTGAAATACTTTGTCTTCATTGTCTGATGTTCTATCTTCTAAGTGTTCTACTCTGCTGGTAGTATTCTCAATTGAGTTTTTAAGTTGGTTTATTGCTTCCTGCATTTCCAGGATTTCTGTTTGTTTATTTTTTATAACCTCTATCTCCCTGTATAATTGATCTTTTGCTTCTTGGATTTGTTTATGTAATTCATTGTCGAAGTGGTCGAAGTGGTCTTTCATTGTCTGATTTTGCTGTCTAATGTCTTCCTTGAGACTCCAGATCATCTGAAGCATGTATATCCTGAATTCTTTATCTGACATTCCATCTGCTGCAGATATTACCTCTTCTAAAGTTGAGTTGACCTGCATTGCTTGTGGTCCTTTCTTTCCTTGTCTTTTCATACTGATCGTGTTTCTTTCTGCTTGATGAAACCGTTGTGTTATTGATTTTTTTCACTATATATTTATATTGCTCTTGTATGGTTCCAAAGTCTCCCTCGCAGGCTTTGGCAGTGGTTCTGCCCCTCCTCCAGTTGGGGCAATGTGCCTACCACACCGGCAGGCCGCTGGGCCTGTACTTTCGGTGGGCCTGTTCTTTCGGTGGTCACAGGTCCGCCTACCTTGCAGGCGTGAGCAGCGGCTCTGTCCCTCTGCTGGCCGCTAGGCCTGTTCTGTCTGTCGGTTGCAGGTCTGTCTACCTAGCAGACGCTGGTGGCCGCTCTGCCCCTCCCCCAACCGGGGCGATGTGTCTGGTGGGCCACTGGGCCTGTTCCGTCGGTAGTCAAGGTTCCGCCTACCTAGCAGGTGCGTGGGGCAGCTGTGCCCCTCCGCAGGTTGCTGGGCCTGACCTGCCGGTGGGTCACAGGTCTGCCTAACTTGCAGGCTCCGGAAGGGTGGCTCTGCCGCTCTGCAGATTGCTGTGCCTGTTCTGCTGGTGAGTCGCGGGTCCGCCTACCTTGCAGGCACCCGGCGGCTCTGCCCTTCCCCCAACAGGGGCGATGTGTCTGGCGGGCCACTGGGCTTGTTTTGTTGGTGGTCATGGTTTTGCCTACGTTTCACGCGTGTGGAGTAGCTGTGTCCCTCTAAGAGTTGCTGGGCCTGACCTGCTGGTGGGTGGCAGGTGCGCCTACATTGCAGGCGCGGGGGTGGCTCTCCCTATCAGCATTTTGATCTTCAGAACTTCCAAAGAATCACACGATATACTACGCTTACAATGTTCAAAGCTTTTCAGCTTACATCTCGAAACTATTCAAAATTTCTATTCCAAATACCAGTCTCCACAAGTTCCTGAGCCCCATAGTCAGCAAGTCACTGCAAGCAACTCACTTGTTGGTACCTATTTCTGTTCTTTAATTTTTTTTTCTGTCTCCTTAATGACCAAAGAGATGATAAGAATGATTAGAGGAGGAAAAAAATATTTCCCATGGCTTCAGAGGTAATCCATAGTCAGCTGTGATCATAACTCTGGGCCCAAGATGAGGCAAAACATCATGTCAGTGTAGTGTTTTGGAAGAAAGCAGCTCAGGCATGGCCCCTAAAAAGCACAGAGACAGTAACTCACCAGGAACAAAATAGAAACCCCAAAGGCATGCTCCCATGGACTCACTTCAAGCCAACACCCACCTGCCTACACTTATCTCCCATTTAATCATCCTAATGCATTAAAAAACTGCTTTATTTAGGGTGTCATGACCCCAGCATTTCTTCTTAAATCTTTCTTGCATTGTCTCATGCATGAGATTCTGTGGCCACCTCATATTGAAAACTGTAACACCTTATAGTGGTCCTGTCCAAATATGATTTGTTTGTCCTGTGATGCAAAGACTCCATGGAACCCAGCACAGAGCAATGAGAATGGTCTCTGGAGTGGAACTATAAGTGCTCAGAGTAAGGGAAAGTGTTTGCATAAACTGTGTTTGATTTTGTGACTGTCGGTTTTGTGTTTCCTTCTTCCTGTATTCCCTGGTCACTCCATGTCCAAACCCAGAGTTTAGTCTCCATGTGTTGCCAACTAAGATAAAATGGAAAAGAAGCAATTCGTATCCTGACTCTCAAAATGGCTACTTCCACTGTGGAACATGACCTCCTACTGGCCACACGGTGCATGCTGGTCTGGTGCCACTGTTGCATGTTGAATCACTGCCACCACCACCCCGCTATGATCTCTGCTGACCCCTGCACTGCATTGACATATTAAAAGGGAGGGAGCAGGCTAAGGATGAGTGTAGGGGACACAGTGCTGGCAATTCAGGAATAAGCCCCAGTATGTCTGGAAATATGCAGAAGTAAGTGAAAGGGGTCTGTTGATCTCTGTCACAATATACTCCCAACTGTTCATATGTCAGCTACAGGGGTCCACATGCTCAACTGTCAGTCACCAACCAGTCAGGGTCTGTGGGGACAGTAGTTAAATTATATTGATGGATAGGGAGCCAGCCCAAACTTCCCAGGTGAGGGAGGTATTATTGTCATTGTGTCTTTCTATACAGGGAGGAAATTTCCTTGTCATTTCCACCTGTGTTGTACCCAGCCGCCAAAAGCTGTCAAACACAGTGGACCCCAGAAAAAGCTTTGTCATAGTTAGTTATTTCCACATATAATGGAAGTCATGCTATTTGGTTTCCTTAAAGAAAGATACATTTATGTTCACTTCCATAGGGCAGTTGTCCATCTGTGTCCATGAGCTGCAGCTGGGGCTCTAGTTTTCACATTTGCTCCCTCTACACCAAGGTGGCTGACTGAAGATGCCACGGGAGAGGAGAAGAGGAGGACAGTGGCACCTCAACGTACAGCCAGGAATCATTTTATTCTGCACATCTATTATGATATTTGTCTGTTGCATAAATACCTTAGCTCTAAGGGGAAACTGCCACAGGAGTGAATACATACAAATTGGATTATTCAGCAACACATAAGCAACCTGATGAATCTATGTGAGAATAGTACCAGCCTGTGTCCCATCACCACATTTACAATACCATATTTCTTGTTCAAGTTGTCCTTGTGCAAAGAAAAGTATGTCAACAATGAAGTTGTTACAGACCATAATGAAATGAGAAACTAACGCAGAGATGAAAAATTCTCTACTGGTAGGTTTTTTTTCCCCCTATTTGTATGTCTTGGTCTTGTCCCTTTGCCCATGGAGTAGCAACCCACATCATTGAGCCCCTTTTGACATTCCCATGGCCAATAGACTCAATTGGTCCCCTCTGGAAGCTCCTGTGTTTTTGTCCACAAGATCACAGCTGCCACAACCATCCCATAACCTATTATCTTGTCGGGAGCCATTCTCACACGTGACTGGGTGACTCCCGGTTAGGGTCTGAGGCGCTCTGGCTGTGTTGGAGCTTTCCCGGCCCTCTCCTGATGAGAGAACCTGTCCGTGTGGGGGTGTAACTGACCACTGACCCCGGAGGCCCAATCACTGACCCTGACCTTGGTGTGCGGCCCCCCCTTCAACCTTCATTGGATGGAATTCTCCCCTGAATTTTTTGCTCCCCAATAAAAGGCTACTCCCTGGCGTGCTGGCTCTCTCTCTCCTGCTAGCCCAGAGTAATCCTTGCTGCCCTGCCAGGCGGTTAGAGGAGGGAAGCCCAGAGAGGGGAGCCGTCTCGGACCTGGTCATAGAAAAAGGTAACTGAGTCTGTGTGTTTATTTCGATCTCACTAGCTAACTTTTATGCCAAGAACCTCATTAATGAAACCATTGCGCTGGCCGCGTGGTAGAATTGGCGCCCACGAGTGGGGCATTCTAGATTAGCTAGATTGAGTGGGAGCGTGCGCTATAAAGATAAAGAAAAAAGTAAAAGATAAAGGAAGTGGTGACAATTTGGGTCACAAAAGGAAGTGGTGACAATTTGGGTCACAAAAGTACCTTAAGATATTGAAGGAAAAAGATGTTAAATTAATTAAAATGGAAAATTCAACTTCTACCTATAAGGAAATGTAACTATTTTAGATAGTGTAATTAATCAGAAAGGAAAACAGATAAAGAAAGCTCAGTTATTACAATTCTTAGAGATTGTAGGTAAATATTGTCCTTGGTTTTGTGAACAAGAATCTCCAAATTTACTTACTTGGGAGAAATTAGGAAGAAAGTTACAAAAGGTCTGTCTTTCAAATGAATTACCTGGAGGCATAGATAATATTCAGAGAACCTGGATGGCTTTGGAAGTTTGTCTTTTTGAATATATGGGCCAGAATTCGTGGCCCCCTGAGGACCTGCTAAAAGGCATTCAAGGGGCTATCAAGTCTATTCAAATGGAAAATCCGCCTGAGGCTAAGTTAATTCCTTTTCCTTTAAGCCCCATAAAAACAAAAGGGCTAGGGGCCAAGCCCAAAGTTAAAAATGTAAGTTTAAACTTATAAAATCAGGCTACTCCCCAGGGAGATTATGGAGAGCAATATCAAAATAAAGATACCTCCGAGGTCCTAGAGAGTCTTCCAGAGGAGGTAAATGATCTTCCTGGAGAGAAAAATGTAGAAGAGATTCCTAGAGGGGCTCAGAGTTCTTCTCAGCCACGTGACTTAAAAGCCCAATTTCAAAATGGCGACAGCACAGAACCTTTACCAGCTAATCTATGGGGGAGAGATATTTTAACCAAAATGAGATTGTTATTAGTTACTCCTAACTCTATGAGATCAGTTGAGGAGGTTAGTCAGAGGTATTTTCCTGGAGATTTTAAGGAGACCCTTCAGGAAGAGTATCTGTTTACAAACCAGTCTCCACGACAAAGATTAGTAAATGCTCAAAGCCAAAATTTTTATTAGGGGCCCTGAGTACTTCCCCGATCCCTAAGACAGCTGAAAAAATCACGTGGCTCACAGAGGAGCCTATATGGATTTCTCAGTGGCCCATCTCAGGGGAAAAGCTTAAAATAATTCACAGGCTAGTTGAGGAACAACTTCAGGCTGGTCATATAGAGCCAACGCTTAGTCCTTGGAACACACTTATTTTTGTTATTAAGAAAAAGTCAGGAAATTGGAGAGTGCTGCAGGATTTAAGGGCAATAAGTCATGCAATTCAGCCTATGGGATCCTTATAGCCAGGACTTCCCTCTCCCACAGCCATTCCTTTAGATTATAGCTTGATGGTAATAGATTTAAAAGACTGTTTTTTCTCTATAAGATTACATCCTGGAGATTGTGAGAGATTTGCTTTCACTGTCCCAACAATTAATTTTAAGGAACCTGTTAAAAGATATTGCTGGAAAGTACTCCCACAGGGAATGCGTAATAGTCCTACTCTGTGCCAAAAATACATAGACCAGGCGATAGATCCCATAAGAAGTAGCTTTCCTGATACATATATTATTCATTTTATGGATGATATATTATTGGCTCATGCTAATCCTGAGGTGCTTTCAGAAATTTTTACTCAGAGACTTCGCTTACAGCAATGGGTTTACGCATAGCTCCTCAAAAAATTCAAAAAGTGTCTCCTTTTCAATATCTAGGTCAGATAATTCAAGGACGTACAATCCATCCTCAAAATCTTCAGATAAGAATTAAGGAGTTACATACCCTTAATGATTTTCAAAAGCTATTAGGAGATATTAATTGGCTGAGGCCATCCTTAAAACTAACTACTTCTGAGTTAAGTCCTTTATTTCAGATATTACAAGGAAATCCCTCTCCAACCTCTCCACGTCAGCTAACTTTAGAGGCTAAAACAGCTTTAAGGAAAGTTGAAAATGCAATTAAAAATGCACAGCTTACTAGAGTTGATCCTAAGGAAATGGTGTATTTATTAATATTTCCAACTGAACATACACCAACAGGAGCCATATGGCAAAAATTAGGAGTTATTGAGTGGATTTATTTATCCCACTCCCCTCAAAAAACATTAATTCCTTTTCATGATTCTATAGCTCAATTAGTAATTAAGGGTAGAACTAGGATTTTACAATTAATTGGATCTGAACCTAATATCATAATTATTCCATTTTCTGTTCAACAGATTAATTGGCTTTTTCAAACTTGTAGCTCATGGCAAATAACTTTTGCTGATTTTCCTGGCCAGATAGATAGTCACTATCCTCATGATACGATTATACAATTTGCATCATTAACGTCACTTATTTTTCCAAAGATTGTTCGTGCCCATCCTATAGATGAAGCCTTATCAGTGTTCACTGATGGATCAAGTTCAGGTAAAGCAGGTTTTTATAGTCGTGTTCACACAGAGGTAATACAAACTTCTTATACTTCTGCCCAAAGAGCAGAGCTTCAAGCTCTGATTTGTGCCTTAACTTACTTTGCAAATGAGCCTATTAATATTTATTCTGACAGCTTATATGCAGTCGGAGTTACTAAAAATATTGAAACTTCAGTTATTGGGTATACTTCATCACAAGAGTTATTTAAATTATTTCATAATTTACAAAAGGCAGTGCTAATGCGGAAATATCCATGTTTCATAGGACATATACGAGCTCATACTAATCTTCCAGGACCTTTAGCTTCAAGTAATAACAAAATTGACAGACTCGTAGCTTTTTGTCAACAGATGTCTTCATATGACTGTGCACTAGCTTCCCATTCCTTGCATCATCAAAATGCTTCTAGCTTACGTAAAAAATTTAATATTACTAGAGAACAAGCTCGTCAGATTGTAAGCCAATGCCCTAAGTGTGTTATGCACACTCCATCTCTGCCATCAGGGGTAAATCCCCGTGGATTAAAACCAAATCAAATCTGGCAAATGGATGTAACTCATATTCCTCAATTTGGTAAGCAGTGTTATGTGCATGTCATAGTGGACACTTATTCTAGATTTATTTTTGCCACAGCACGTACTAAGAAAAATTCTCAAAATGTAATTTCGCATTGCCTAGCAGCTTTTTCTGTTTTAGGATGCCCTATGCAGATTAAAACAGATAATGCTCCAGCTTATGTGAGCTCTTCTTTTCAACAATTTTGTCAAGAGTTTAAAATTAATCATAAAACAGAAATTCCTTATAACCCCCAAGGTCAAGCCATTGTAGAACGAGCTCATTTATCTATTAAACTTCAATTACAAAAATTAAAAAGGGGGGATAGGCTTATGACTCCCCAAAATAGCCTTAATCATGCCTTGTTTGTTTTAAATTTTTTAAACTGTGACGCAGAAGGTCACACTGCTGCTGAGAGACAAATGTCTCCCTCAGTAACAGGCCCTTTAGGCAGAGTTTTGTGGAAAGATTTACAGACCGGCCAGTGGAAGGGCCCAGACCCGGTGCTTATATGGGGCAGAGGGCATGCTTGTATTTTCCCAGAAAATTCTTCTCGTCCTATTTGGGTGCCTGAATGTGCTATCAGACATGGAAGAAATAGAACCCAGATTCAAGCGACTGAGGATCGACCCAGAGGAGCCCCCATCCAGAAGGAGGAGATATCGGAAAAGGATGAAGAAAGACCAGATTGACCCAGCCAAAAAGCTGATTTCATGGGAAGACGTGAAGAAGCTAACAACCCAGGCTTCCTGAATACTTCGAGACCTAGGAGAAAACAGGACCCCAATGATGATGGTAGCAACAGTAATTGCCCTACTGGGCTGTCAGGTAAAGGGGGATCAAGTAGACACTTACTGGACATATTTCCCAGATCCACCACTGGTGCACCCAGCTGTGTGGACTGGAGAATCTATTCCAGTATTTACTAATGACTCATTCATGATGGGAGGATTTACAGATACTCATATTACTCCCAATAATGTGACTAGATTTAATTATTCTGGCTATAGTGCCCAATTACCCTTGTGTTGGTCCCACGATAAACATGCTGGCTGTCCAAAAGTATCATTCGAAGAAAAGACAGCGATTGGTAGACCTAGACTGACAAATAATTCTATTTATGGAGATTTAAAACCTAATACTAGATCAGTAATTAAGATGGGACTTTCCCATAATAAGCCAGTCATTTCTGCAAAACCTCCACAGATATACCACTGTCCAAATAGTTCTACAATTGAGATTGGCACCTTTCCTAAATGGATGGATTGTATAAATCCCTTTCCTGTACAACATAAGGTGTCTAAAGATAGTGGGTATATTTTAGACTGGTCTCCAAAAATTGATAAGAGACAATTACGAAGAAATTCTGCTATGACACCTGCAGGATTTGTTAGTAATATTTTGACTTATAGTAAAGGTGGTGTTCAAAAGGATATTTGGCGTTTAATTGCTGCCTCAGAATTCTTACATTTTACAGACAAACCCTTACCAAGATTTATTGGCAAGAACTGTAAAGAGGGATCTTGCTATGGCTTACGAGCTTGTGTCCAATCTCCTTATGTTTTAATTATTGGAAATGTAAAAGTTAAATGGATAGATAACAGATATATTGTTACTTGTAAAAAATGTAACCTAACCAATTGTATTACTAGGTATAATGGAGGAAAAGGAGTGCTGATACTTCATCAGCCCTCTTTCGTTTTATTACCTGCTAATATTTCAGAGCCATGGTATGCTGATGCTGGTTTACAAGTCTTACAGCAAATTCATGCCCAGCTGGCAAGACCTAAACGTGCTATTGGAGTTATAATTGTTGGTGTTTTGGCACTAGTCTCTTTTATTGCATCAACTGTCTCTGCGTCTCTGACATTGTCTCAAAATATTCAGCATGCGAAATTTCTTAATAATTTAGCTCAAAATACTTCCAAGGCTCTGCGTAATCAAGTAAATATTGATGAAAAGATTGAAACTAAATTAAACGCCTTAGAGGCAACTGTTATTGACATAGGTAATGAACTTTCAGCCTTAAAATTTAAAGAAAGGCTTAAATGCCATGCTAATTATAAGTATGTGTGTGTTACAGCTGCCAAGTACAATGCTTCTCTCTGGGATTGGGAGAAGGTTAAAAACCATTTGTTAGGTATTTGGCAAAATAGTAATAATAGCTTGGATATTCTGGAACTTCACCACCATATCCAAGACATTCAAAATAATAGAGCTGATTTTTCAGATCCTTCTTCTTTGGCTAACCAAATATTGAAGGAGCTAAATGGATTCAACCCTGGAAATATTCTTAAACACTCAGCCTGGTACATTATTGGATTATTCTCTTTGCTGCTAATTCTCTATTGCGCTGTAATTGTAGGATGGCGAGTCTTCAGAACAAGAATGCAGAAACTCCGGAGAGTGAACCGCCGCCTCATTTTTGCGAAAAGAAAGGGGGAATATGTCGGGAGCCATTCTCACATGTGACTGGGTGACTCCCGGTTAGGGTCTGAGGCGCTCTGGCTGTGTTGGAGCTTTCCCGGCCCTCTCCTGATGAGAGAACCTGTCCGTGTGGGGGTGTAACTGACCACTGACCCCGGAGGCCCAATCACTGACCCTGACCTTGGAGTGCGGCCCCCCTTCAACCTTCATTGGATGGAATTCTCCCTTGAATTTCTTGCTCCCCAATAAAAGGCTACTCCCTGGAGTGCTGACTCTCTCTCTCCTGCTAGCCCAGAGTAATCCTTGCTGCCCTGCCGGGCGGTTAGAGGACGGAACCAGAGAGGGGAGCCGTCTCGGACCTGGTCATAGAAAAAGGTAACTGAGTCTGTGTGTTTATTTCGATCTCACTAGCTAACTTTTATGCCAAGAACCTCATTAATGAAACCATTGCGCTGGCCGCATGGTAGATTATCTGTTATCAAGCTATGTAAATGCCATGTGGAATACAAAGTGTATTGTTGCTCTTCCCACAGGAAAGCACAGTGTGTAGTGGTTGATCCCCAATGTCTTTCATTATCTTTGCCTCTTCCAAGGATGTCACCAAGGCCAAAGTTGAACTCATTTATTGCCTTGATATTTCCTAATGACCCATTCAAACAATCAGGGCAGGAAAATATATTGATAGGGGTGTGTTTGGGCTAATATACCCAAGGCTTGTAATTCCTCTACAATGATTTTTTGTTTATAAAAGTACTTGAGATTTTCCATTTCCCAGTCCCACCAGGCCAAGCTTTTACTGAAACATACGAAGTCTTTAACATTAATCATAAATATGGAGTACAGAGATAAAAACATCTCAACATCCAGAAAGGTCTGTGTCTGGGAATTGGGAAAATTTGCTTTTTATTTGCAACAGCAGGATACAACCAAATAACCCCTGAACCCATGAGAGAAAACCCAGGTCTTTGCAACCTGGAGGAATTTAGACCCCGTCATCTGTCTTGCAGGTGTGCCAAAACTCTGTGAGCTTCAGTCTCTAGGCAGAGTAAAGATACAGATATTAAAGCCACATCATCAATATAATAATAAAACGTTGGTACTTATTCAGGTTATGTCCAGCACAGAGGTGGCAACATCATCCCATAACCTAGAGTAGACTATGCAAATATCCTTTGAAAGAACAAAGACCTTCATTGCCCTCCATCACGAAGGCATATCACTCTTGCTTTTCCTCATTGGACCTTTGGTATTTTCATTCTCCCTTTAGTTCGCCTCGCTTCTAAGATATTTTCTCTGTAACCTCACTTTCTCATCTTTTGAGTTTATCCCATAGAGCCACAACCTGTGTGGCTTGAGAAACTTCCTTAGAGTGTCTTGGAGTTCTTCCATGGACTTCCATCACAGGGCGCCGTGGGTGACGTCAACATATTGTGCCAATCATAATTTCAGGAATCTATCAGCCAGGACAATAAAGAGATGACCGTGTCCTCATTTTCCTCATTTACAGCTACATATGTACATTGTTGTAATGTAGAGTAGGTTGTGACTAATGTGCTCTTCCTCATTTTACTCTGAGTATATCTTCAGCACCAGTGTCCCAAATCCAAAATAGCCATTCTATTGTAATTTCCTTAGCTTTCTTCCTATACATCCTCTTCAATTTTACCAAGCAGAGTGTCATCTCTAATGGACATATGCACATGCTGGTAGGGAGAGGGTAAATTTTCAACCTCTTCTCCCACTTTTTTACCTTTGCAGTTATGACCCATCTGTCTCTTGGCACTGGCACCTAAATTGGCTCATCCAGTCTGCTTCTTCAAAAATACCAGATTCACAAGGATCCCATTTATGGAGGTCCAGTCCCGAACATGTATTCCAAGTTGTCGAATGTATGATACCCAGTTACCTCCTTTTCCCTGGACTAAAGAAAATAGAGGAGAGGGTCCAGGTGCATCCAGAGGAAACATGGTGGTTCAGAAGCAAGAGGAGGGTCACAGAAAGACAGGTGGGCTGGGTGAAGAGTAAAGTGTTGCAACTAGCCAGGGTGAAGCATTACCCTCCAAGCCTCTGGAGACACAGCGAGACCCAATTACCATGAAACCAAGTCTGAGACTCAGAAGTGAATACATTTCAAGAGAGGGACAAGGTCTTCATTGCCTGAATCTCCATCTGTCAAGTGGTCTAGTATATTGGTGATGCTTTCCATTGAGTTTTTAACTTGTTGGATTGATTCCTTCATTATAAAGATTTCTGACTCGTTTTTCTTCAGGATCTCTATCTCCTTATAGAAATAGTCTATCACTTCTTGAAATTTTTTTCTTTCTTTTTTTTCTGTTTCGTATTTTTAGATTAAGCATCCATTCCTAATTCAATTCTAATACAGTATGTAAATTCTTGTAAAGGAAAGAATTCCATATACTTCCTATGTAGACATTGCTACATATATATCATGATTCACCCCCAATTTCTGGAAATAAGAAGAGCATAATTTCTATTATGAAGTTAGCTGATCACAGACTCAGTTTACTGATGGATATTTGACTGACTGGGACAATAATTTCCCTGTGATAGAATTTAATTGTTGGATTGTTACTCTCTAGTGCTGCTTCTGGGACTTTGTTAACAAGCAAATAAGAATGTAGAAGCTGGTTTGAAAGTAAACCCATGGGTCACCATATTTAAAGATAGTTTTCTGTAGATTTTCCCATATCCACAGTTGACTTTGCATATGTGAGAAATAGAGTAAAGGGAGGTGAAATTATTGGTTTTTTAGTGGAGGATCTTATGTGAAAGGCACATAAATTACCCTTGCCAGAAATAGGTTGCTAGTGAAATTGTGCCACTGAAAAATTATGACGTTAACAGACAGATGACAACAAATGAATAATCACTACACATGTCTGTCTACTTAATAGATTATTCTTCTTGATCTAGTCCTCAAAGTACAAAGATGAGTATTTAGTCATAGTTTTATTGCTAACACCAGAATAGATTAAAATAATAGTGAACTCAATGAGGAAATTGGTAGGATTGATTTGAAATATTAATGTAATATACTTCATAGTGCTACTTCCTTACTGTAATCTTCCCTTTCTATTAACTTTTTTATTTATATATGAAAGCAGCATGCATTATAATTCATATTATACATATCGAGCACGAATTTTTCATATCTCTGGTTGTATACAAAGTTTATTCACACCAATTCATGTCTTGATACACGTACTTTGGATAATGATATCCATCACATGCCACAAGCATTTCTAAACTTGGCCCCCACCTTTCCCCTCCAATCCCTCTGCCCTATCTAGAGTTCATCTATTCCTCCCATGCTCCCCTTCCCTACCCTATGATTTTTCCTCCTTATATCAGAGAAAACATTCAGCATTTGTTTTTTGGGATTGGCTGACTTCACTTAGCATTATATTCTCCAACTCCATCCATTTACCTGCAAATACCATGATTTTATTCTCTTTTATTGCTGAGTAATATTCCATTGTGTATATATGCCACAGTTTTTTATCCATTCATCTACTGAAGGGCATCTACGTTGTTTTCACCATTTAGCTATTGTGAATTGGGCTCTTGTGTCCCTGTAGTGTGCTGTTTTTAAGTCCTTTGGGTATAGACCGAGGAGAGAGATAGCTGGGTCAAATGACAGTTCCATTCCCAATTTTCCAAGGAATCTCCTTACCGCTTTCCATTTTGGCTGCACCAATTTGCAGTCTCACCAGTACTGTATGAGTGTACCTTTTGCCCCACATCCTCACTCACACTTGTTGTTGTTTGTATTCATAATAGCTGACATTCTGACTGGAGTGAGATGTAATCTTAGAGTAGTTTTGATTTGCATTTCTCCAGTTGCTAGAGATGATGAATATTTTTTTCATATATTTGTTGATTATATATTCTCTTTTGAGAAGTGTCTGTTCAGTTCTTTGGCCCATTATTAATGGGCTTATTTGGTTTTTTTTGGAGTTTAGCTTTTATAAAAATATTTTTTCAGCTTTTTTTAAAGTGGAAACAATATCTTTATTTTGTTTTTTATGTGGTGCTGAGAATCGAACCCAGTGCCTCACGAATGCTAGGTGAGCATGCCACAACTTGAGGTACATCCTCAGCCCTGGAGTGTAGCTTTTTGAGTTCTTCACATACCCTAGAGATTAGTGCTCTGATGTGTGAGGGGTAAAAATTTGCTCCCAGGATGTAGGCTCTCTGTTCAACTCACAAATTGTTCCTTTTGCTGAGAAGAAACTTTTTAGTTTGAATTCATCCCATTTATTGATTCTTGATTTTAATTCTTACATTATAGGAGTCTAATTAAGGAAGTTGGGGCCTCATGTCACATGATGGAGATTAAGGCTTACTTTTTCTTCTATGAGATGCAGTGTCTCTGGTTTTTTTCCTAGGTCCTTAATCCATTTCAAGTTGACTTTTGTGCATGGTGAGAGATAGAAGTTTAATTTCATTTAGTTGCATATGGATTCCCTGTTTTCCCAGCACCATTTGTTGAAGAGGCTATCTTTTCTCCAATGTATGTTTTTGGCAACTTTGTCTAATATAAGATAATTGGAATTTCATGGGATAGTCTCTGTGTTCTTTTATTCTTGTACCATTGTTCTACCAGTCTGTTGTGGTGCCAATACCATGCTGTTTTTGTTACTATTGCTCTGTGATATACTTTAAGGTCTAGTATAGTGATGCCACCTTCTTCACTCTTCCTGCTAAGGATTGCTTTAGCTATTCTGAGTCTTTTATATTTCCAGATGAATTTCATGACTGCTTTTTCTATTTCTATGCAGAAAGTCATTGGAATTTTGATTGGAATTGTATTAAATCTGTACAGTGCTTTTGGTAGTATGGTCATTTTGATAATATTAAATCTGCCTGTCCAAAAGCAAGGTAGAGCTTTCCATCTTTTAAGGTCTTCTTTGATTTCTTTCTTGAGGGTTCTGTAGTATTCTTTATATAGATCTTTCATCTCTTTTGTTAAGAGATGAAATATTTTTTAAGGCCATTGTAAATGAGATAGTTTTCCCCATTTCCCTTTCTGAGGATTTGTCACTGATATACAGAAAAGCATTTGATTTATGGGTGTTGATTTTATATCCTGCTATATTGCTGAATTCATTTACTGATTCTAGAATTTTCTAGTGGAATTTTTTGGGTCTTCTAGGTATAGAACCATATCATAAGCAAATAATGCTAATTTTAGTTCTTCTTTTCCTATGTTTATCCCTTTAATTTCTTTCATCTAATTGCTTTGGCCAGTGTTTCAAGAACTATGTTAAGTGGAAGTGGTAAAAGAGGGCATCCCTGTCTTTTTCCAGGTTTTAGAGAGAATGCCTTCCATTTTTCTCCATTTAGAATGATGTTGGCCTGGGGCTTAACATAAATAGCGTTTATGATGTTGAGATATTTCTGTTATCCCTAATTTTTTTAGTGTTTTGAACATGAAGGGGTGATGCATTTTGTCAAATGCTTTTTCTGCATCTATCAAGGTGATCACATGATTCTTATCTTTAAGTCTATTCATGTGATGGATTACATCTATTGATTTCTGTATGGTGAACCAACCTAGCATCCCTAGGATGAATCCCCATGAGATTGTGGTGCATGACATTTTGTTATGTTTTTGTAATCGATTTGCCAGAATTTTATTGAGAATTTTTGCATCTATGTTCATTAGAGATATTGGTCTGTAGTTTTCTTTTCTTTTTCTTCTTCTTTTTTTTTTTTTTTTTTGAAGTGTGTTTGCCAGGTTTTGGAATCAGAGTGATATTGGCCTCATACAATGAGTTTGGAAGTGCTGCCTCTTCTTCTATTTTCTGAAATAAATTGAAGAATATTGGTGATAGTTCTTCTTTAAATGTCTTGTAGAATTCGGCAGGGTATCCATCCAGTCTGGGCTTTTTCTTGGATTGTAGACTTCTGATGTCCGCTTCTATCTCGTCACTTGAAATTGATCTGTTTAAATTGTGTATATCATCCTGATTCAATTTGGTCAAATCATATGACTTAAAAATTTGTCGATGCATTTGATATTTTCTATTTTATTGGAGTACAAGTTTTCAAAATAATTTCTAATTTTTTTTTGTATTTCTGTAGTATCTGTTGTAATATTTCTTTTTCATGCTGTTTGTTGGTAATTTAAGTTTATTCTCTCCTTCTCTTTGTTAGCATGGCTAAGGATCTGTCAATTTTATTTATTTTTTCAAAGAATCAACTTTTTGTTCTGTCAATTTTTTCAATTGTTCCTTTTCTTTCAATTTCATTGATTTCAGCTCTGATTTTAATTATTTCTTATCTCCTACTGCTTTGGGTGTAGATTTCTTCATCTTTTTCTAGGGCTTTGAGATGAAATGTTAAGTCATTTATATGTTGGCTTTTTTTTAATATTTACTTTAGAGTTGGATACAATATTTTTCTTTTTATTTATTTTTGGGTGCTGAGGATAGAACCCAGGGCCTCACACTGCTAGGCAAGTGCTCGACTACTGAGCCAAAACCCCAGCCCCCGCAGGAGGAGTGGTAACATGCTACCATCAAATTGTACAGTGCATTTATTAAGTTTTAACCCATTGGTAAATTCACCATCCCACGTTGCAGGGCTTTAGCTAGAGAAGCCAAGGCTCTCCTTCTGGTGCACTACTGATCTATGCCTTTACCTTTCTTTTTCCACCATAGATCATGTCCTAGCAGCAACTCTATCTCTGGCTGTTTTTCAGCCACCTCCAACCACTCCAGCCCTGTGTCCATACACTGCTGCCTGAGAAAATCTTCAACCAGACCCATGTACTGACACTTACTCTATGTTCTTTTAGAACATCCTGTGGATTCCGCTGAAGAGCTTCCAAATTAGAGGCATATATTCCTGAAACTCCAAGTGGAAGAGGCTTTGTTCTGATTGCACTGTCTTGTGGGAAGGCCTCCGATTGCACAGAACCCAGTCAGAGCCTGGCAACACAAGTCAGAGCAAGAAGATGCTGTCCACACAGCATGGACTCAGAGGTAGGAGCAATGTCAGAGCCACTCTGTAGCCACCCTGTGTTTATGTCTCTGTTTTGTATGGTTGGATCCCAAAGAGCATCTTTGTTTTCAGCAGTGAATTGGATGACCCACTAGACAGTCACACTGAAGGTAGGACACTATAGAAGAAGGTCTGTATAACAGCTGGAGGACACTGCTGCTTTTGAACCTGGGGATGGAGTCTGAGTGGAAGGATCTTTATATTTTTCATATCTTAATGGCCTTGTGTCAAGAGATCTGATGCCATGACTTGGAGTGTGCTGTGTTTGTAACCACATTTTCTAGCCTTACATGGAAAGTTGACCTTTGCCAAGAGAAGAGCTCATTCTTCCCTTATCACCTAAACATCCTGTGACTTGATGTGACATAGTGAAGAAGAAATCTCATCATCAGACAGAAAGCCAGACAAAAACCAGGGTTTTTCTGTGCTCAGAGTGTCCTTCTGTGGTCACTCTCTCAATAACCTTAGGCCTCCCTCTTGGCCTCACCTTTTCTAGGATCCACCCCTTCTCAATACTGCCCCCCTGAGGATCCCAACATATGGACCTAGGAGGACAACCACATCCAAACCTCAGAAGGGACTGCTGTGGTGCGTCTCAAACATTCACACCACCCCCAAGTCAACATGACAGTGCTGTTCTCCTTGTTTGAGTCAGTTTGAGATTGGGAGCATGACTTAGTTCTGAGGGTTGAGATGCAAGGGAAAGTCTGTTGGGGAAATCTCTGATAAAGGTATAGTCACTGGAGCCGAACCAAAAGTGAAATATGGCAGACTGAGAAAATCTTCACATCCAACCACAACTCCATTAACATGCTAGGAAAAGGAATTTCTTTTTCCTTTTTTCTTTCTCTCTTCTTAAAAAAAATCATTTGTTTTTTTTAGCTATACATGGCAGTAGAACCTATTTGATGTATTTGTACAAACACAGACTATATTGAATTTTAATCCCAGTCTTGTGGATGTACATGATGCTGAGATTCACTGTGGAATATTCACACATGTACAAGGAAAGTTATGTCAGATTTATTTCACTGTCTTTCCTATTCCTATCCCCTCTCCCTGCCTTTTATTTTCCTTTGTCTAATCCACTGAACTTTCATGGCCCACCCCCACCTACCCATTGTATGTTAGCATCCACATGTTAGAATATTCAATCTCTGGTTTTTTGGGATTGGCTTATTTCAGTTAATATGATAGTCTCCAGATCCATTCGTTTACCAGCAAATGTTATAAAGTCATTCTTCTTTGTGCTGAGTAATATTCCATTGTGTATATATAACACATTTTCTTTATCCATTCATCTGTTGACGGGTACCTAGGTTGGTTCCATAGCTTAGCTATTGTGAATTGGGCTTCTGTGAACATTGATGTGGCTATGTCACTGTAGTAGATTGATTTTATCCTGTGGATATATACCCAGGAGTGGGATAACTGGGTCAAATGGTGTTTCCATTCCTAGTTTTTAAAGAAATCTTCAATTGGTCCAGTGTAGTTGCATCAATTTGCAGTCCCATCAGCAATGTATGAGTGTACCCTTTCCCCCATTTCCTCGCCAACATTTATTGTCACTTGTATTCATACAAACACACACACACACACCCACACAAACACACACATTTGGGAATTATATATATTATATAAAACATATCTGAGAATATTGATACATAAGATTATCTGCTCCCAAGTTTTAAAATGTATTTATCTTGTTTGTATCCACTCACTTCTAGAAATGTATCTGGAATGATGGGTGAGCTAAGATTTGTGTGAACCTCTTATGAGTTGTGCATCAGAAAGCAAGATGAGGTGGTACTCAGAGGCCTACACAGTTTGCCAAGAAAACTGTAAATATGGTTGACTGATTCACTCTACATTGAGTCATCAAAAGAAGAGTGACATCATATGCAAACATTTATACACTGATGCTCACACATATTTCATCCAAGATCCTTTCATGTCCTAAAACGCAAACCAAGAAAGGTACGGAGGATTGGAATTTTATCCAAATATAATCATTAGGGTGGCATTAAAGGGTTATTTAAAGGAATTAAAACAGATTTTGAAATGACGTTTAAAGAAAGTAATTAATTTGGGAGAGAATGAACAAGTCAACATTCATCAAATTAAGGAAAAGTTGAGTTTCAAGTGAGTAAACTGTTAGAGGGTTCAATTAGCTAGAACAATAATATTGGACTAGTCCTATCACAGATTTCATTTGATGAGATAAAATTTTGGTTAGCTTTACTTTAGAGAGAAACCTGCCACAGCCTTGAATCTGTGCTAATCTAACGATGCTTGCAGGTCCAATGGCCCCATCCCTCTCAGCCAGACACCCTGTGACTCAGCACACTAACCAATTCTCATTGCTTAGGACTCAGGGGACAAAGTGAAATTCTGCCACCCACTTAAGTCCCAGGCTGCAACTCCAAAAAGGAATCCACAGTTAGGACGTCATTTTATTTTATTTCATTTTTGTTTCTACTTCAGATTCAGAGACTTTATTTTTAGAGCAGTCTTAGGATTACTGAGCAATGGAAGAGAAAGTACAAAGAGTTTGCACACATTTTACTCTTACCCACACAGAATTTTTCTGATAATTAACATCATGTAATTGTGTGGTACATTCATTAGTAACTGACAAATCAATATCAATACTCTATTATTAGCCAAAATTTATAGTTAATTTTAGAGTTTGTGTCTAGTTTTATATGGCTATACACATTTGAAAAAGTATACAACCTATGTCTTTCATTACAATAATAACCAGAATAGTTTTGCAGCCCCCCAAAATACTCTGTGCTCCACCTATTTATTCTTCCCTCTGTGAAACCCCCTGGCAACCACTGACCTTTTTACTGTCTAATTTTGCCTTTTGCAGAATGTCATACAGTTGAAATCATGTGGTATGTAGTCTTTTCATACTGGACTCTTTACCAGGGCAGTACGCTTTTGAATTTCCTCCATGTCATGTCATTTCATGGTGTGCATGGTTTATTTCTTTTGTTTCCTGAATATATTATGTCCCGTGTGTGCCACGATTTGTTTATCTATTCGCTTTTTGAAAGGTGTTTGGTGGCTTCCAAGTTTGGGCAATTTTGAATACAGCTGCTTTAAACATCAGAAGCAAGTTTTTTGTGTAACTGTGAGTTTTCAACTCATTTGAGTAAATACCAACGGGTGTGATTGCTGGGACATATGGTAAGACTTTAACATTTGCAAGAAGCTGCCAGTATCTTTAAATGTGGCTGCACCATTTTGTATTTCACCAGTCATGAATCAGAGTTCCCTTTGCTCCACACCCTGTCTCGTGTTGTCCAAGTTCTGGATTTTAGCCTTCCTAATAATATCATTGCTGTTTTAATTTGCAATTCCCTAGTGATATGCAATGTTCAGTGTACTTTCATATGTTCATGTGCCATCTGTATACCTTCTTTGGTGAGGTGTCTGTTTCCATATTTTGTCTATTTTTAGTTTTTTGTTATTGTTGAGTTTTAAGGTTTTTTTTTATATTTTGAAATGAGTACTTTTTAGATAGGTATTTCGTAAAATCATCTTTCAGTCTATGACTTGTCTTTGAATCCTCTTAAGAGCTGTATTTTTCAGAGAAATATTTAATTTTAATAAATTTTTAGACTTTAATTTTAATAAAGTCTAACGTTAATTTTGTCTTCCCTGTAAAGTGCTGTGATGTATAAAAAAATCATCTCCAAATTCAAGATCACTGAGATTTTTTCCCTATGTCATCACCTAGGAGATTAGAATTTTTTTTTTTATTTTGTATTTGGGTTTATGATCCACTTTGAGTTATTTATAAGTGTTTAAGGTCTATGTCTAGATTCTCCCTCCCCCCCTAACTGTTTCTGGACTTTCTATTCTATTCTATTATTGTTTTTCATTCCTATGCTATATCTTCTTTAATATAGCCTCAGGGTAAATCTTGAAGTTGGGTCATGTCAGTGCTCTAATCATTTAGGACGTCATTTTAGAAGTGAGCCAAGCTGGGCACCTTATGTGTCCTGTGAAACATCAAGAAAATCTCCTTTTTTTTCCAACCCAAAGAAAGAAATAAAATACATGGAACTTAATTGTGCATAAAACACAGCCCAGTAACTGAAGTGGTAATTCAAAGGAGCAGCTTTGCAATGACTATTCATCATTGCTCATCATGAAGTAACATGCTTAGCAAGGTGTATGAACACTGAGTGTGTTTATTAGGTCATTTACTGATGAAATGAGACTGTCATTGCATTAAATTATCTAAGAGCATATAAGTCATTCAAAGCTATAACATGGTACTTGTTGTGGTCATGCCAAAGAATGATTTGGGGGCTACCAGATCATGCCCTAGGTAACATATTTCAAAAGGGCTTAAACCCAGGGGACTACCTAGACACTTTCAGGTAATATGGCTACCAACTCTAACAGGCATTTAAAACTTTCTGAAATAACAACCACAAAGCCTAATCTTAGCCTTGGTCCTGGTGTGCTGTGTAAATCAAATAGACCCGTAGAGTGGTGGCATTTCTTTCTGAGAAAGGGATGATAAACATCATAAAATGACTTTGACAGGATATAATTATATGAAGTATTTAAACAAACTCTGGAAAGTATATAGGCACACACTTACCACCCACCTGTATTTGGCATTACTAAGTGCCCTCCTAAATGGCCAAAGACACCAGTTGTCCTCAGTTCTGTCTTTGTGGAGAATGATGCAGATTTTGGATGTATGGTGTGTTATTTACGGGATGCATTGTAGTAAAGCTGCGAATGTTTCCATGGGGAAATGTCAAAGAATGATTCTTGCCGTGGCACTCGACTCTCTCAGACACTACCAGAGAAACCATGAATGAGCTCTGCTCTTTGACTTTGATGTCCGACAAATGGTTGAAGAGGGAGAACTGTGTCATGAGTTCCTTGTCCAGCGGGTCCTGTAGCCAGATGGAACCACTGTATGTTCGGCTCACTGTCAGGTCTGGTTGCATTGCAGAATTCAGGAGCAGGGAGTTACATGGTTAAAAAATATATATATGTATATATATATATATATATATATATATATATACTGATCTGTAACTGAAAAACTACGATACCTCCATTACCTTTTTACAGCTGTCTTCTCTAACTGCAGGACCACCCTGAGAAAGCAGAGTGGCCACAACAGGGTGGTTCTTAATGACCAACACCTGGAAACTCTGGCCCTCCGTTTTGTCCATTCTTTAAATGCTGCCAGACTAAATCCTTCACCTTCTGAGATCTTTGCATGCTTGATTTGGAAAACAAATATTTCTGGCACTCAGGAAAGTAGCTCAGGTATTGTTGTTCATGTGACTTTAACTGGCAAAGAAGAGCTAAAAAAAATAGATGTTTTGCATTCCAGTTCAGAGCAAAAATACCATCTGTTCATTTTAAATGGCAAGAGGTGACACAGCTTGGTGAATAGGTAGCGCCGTTTAAATGAAGGTGCCTGGTTTCAACACATTTTTTGTGGAATTCTGTGCACTTTCTGGATCTTAAGGAGAACATGATGTGTCCTCAGAGCAAATGGTTCAGGAGACCTCATGAATCGCTTCATGTCTCGGTAGCCAATTCACTTGATCATTGCATATGTCACCGAGAGGAAAACAATACTCCATATGGGGACAAAAAGCAACTCAGATTCTATGTGGGGAGCAGCTCAGAACAGTCTCCTTTCTGTCTGAAAACAATTGAAAAAAATAAAAACAATCTTTACAAAAGCATGAGAAATTGGACTCGATCATCTGTAAGGGAGCACCAATGTTTTTCTAAGCCAAATATTAAGGAGAAATGCTTTGATATTATTTTTTGTGATGAAGTAATCTCATTTATTAGGAAATAACAGAATAATCCTCAGTTCCAAACCTCCCACCCATATCAGTCCGTCAATTTGACATCTCAAATTGAAACCAAACCATGTTAAACAATTTTTTGGGGGGGCCTGACCGAAATGTTTAAAGTATGGTATTTTTTAAAATGTTACAATTCTAGGCTGTATTGTATTAGCCTCTATTGTTTTTCCATTTTCATAATTTGTAACAATGCCAGCAGGAAATCTATAACCCTGACTGTTACCACCTCTTATTCAGATGCTCTAAGATTGCAAAATCACAGAGAAAACGTACAAATGAGATGAAATAATGCTGCAAGATCTAATGTCTCCTTGTGGTGTATTTCTTTCAAGCTTGGAGCTACTGTGCCAAGACAAAGGCCATTCAAGTCTCTGTGTTTTGTAACAAAACCACATTGAGTTCTATAGCTTAGGAACCATGTTCTTGTTTATGGTCTCCCCAGGCAAGAAGTGGGACTGCAGAAAGATCCCATGTCTGCAAAGAGTTGGGAACTGACGTTTCCATGGAGAATTCAAGAATTATATGCCCAAGTCTACCAAACCCTCACCTACTGAAACTTAAGTTTTGGTTACTCTTGATAGACTCTCTGAGATCATGTGAATCAAAGAAATGAAAAATATTTCCTCAAATTAGGTAGCACAGATGTGGAGAATGCTTGATAATAAAAGTACGTACAGGGCAGGGGATGTAGCTCAGTGACAGAGTGCTTGCCTAGTTTGCAACACTTGGGTTCTATCCCCTGCCCTGAAAAAAAAAAAAAAGCATATACATATTACACGTTTCGCAGTTGAAGAATGGGCACAGTTGAAGAATGAAGTTGGGGTGGGCAGGGGTGAATGATTGACCCTGATCATACTTCAATCTACTCTTTGAAAATCTATTTTTAATATCTTAGTCTAGTATAAGCATTACATTCTATTTTATAGGGCTGGGAACTGAAACCTGGGCCTTGTGCAAGGCAGGCAGGTGCTACCACTGAGTTGCACCCCAGGGCATTAACAGTCTCCTTGTTTCCCTTTCTGCAGCACCAGATATATTGTTCAAGAACAGATATGCCTAAGACACTGCAGGTGAAAGCCACATACTAGCATAGGAGGTGTATCATCACAAGGAATATAGGGATAGTAGCAGCTACCAAACAATTCTTTTCTATATCATTAGTTTCCTGAGATCCTTGATCAAAAGTAAACAAGGTGGTCAGACAATTTGGCAAGGTAATGTATTCATTTAGAGAATGACAATACAAAATTCCCTTTCCTCCCCAAATGTGCAGAGACTAGGCAATGGCATTTTCACTTGGTGCTCATGAAGCAGGATGACAGCCTGTACTGAAGGTATCATCTTCCTGAACCATGTTCACTCCATTTATGAGCACTTGCCATCCATGCACTGAGGGATTATATGGGTTGCCTTTCCTATCCTCTACTATCCCCCCTTCCCTCCCCTCCCATCTTCTCTAACCCATCTAATGTAATTCATTTCTCTTGTTTTTTTCCCTTTCCCCTCACTTCCTCCTGTATTGTAATTTTGTATAACAATGAGGGTCTCCTTCCATTTCCATGCAATTTCCCTTCTCTCTCCCTTTCCCTCCTGCCTCTCATCCCTATTTAATGGTGATTTTCTTCTTATGCCCTTCCTTCCTGTTGTGTTCTTTGATGACCTCCTTTTATCAAAGAAGACATTTGGCATATATATCTGGCTTGTTTAGTTCTTGATGTCAGATGGAGAGACATTTCTCTTTCATAGCAGTCAGCCACTGCAGGGCTTGGGTGGTCTCCATATGGAACAAGTCTCCACCTTGAATCCTTTGTTACTTTGGGGAAGTTTGAGTTCCCTGATGGGCCAGTCCAGGTGGTGAGTTCATTCCTATGGCAAAGGAGGTGGGGCCTGCAAATGAGAAGGAGTAGAAAAATCAGAGTAAGACTCTTACAGGAAAAAGAACATTGGTTCATATTATTCTCTGTTGGGTGCTTCCATCTTGCCCTCTGACATAGCTAGCTGCTCAGGTATATTTATTCATAGTTCAAAGCTAGTTGAGGGCAAGTATCAACAAAATTCAAGAAACCTTTGCCTAATTAAAAATGGTTAGCTGAGTTAAGATCCTTCAAGGAAATGATGAGAGGAACAGAAACCAAGGTCGGCATCTTATTAAACTCTTGTTTCTTTCAGACCTTTAAAAAAATTGAATTTGATATTTTTCAGTTATTTGGGGGGAATTGAACTTCACTGAACTTCCTTTAAATGAAGGGACAGGGTGAGTGCTGAAGATGAAATCAGAAATGGAAGGCACAGGGTTAGTGTTTAAGAGGAAATCAGATGTTTTGAAATATCTGACGCCTAATGGAGCTATGGTTTGAATAACATTCACAATAATAAATTTAAATGTATCCTCAGAGAAGTCATAGGATTTGGAAACAAAGTGTTGATATAGTTTTTTGCTAAGCTCAAATAGGACTGGATTATTGCATTTTGAATATTATTACAATTTGTTAGTTCCTTTTAAAATGTACTTTTCATACTAATTTTAAATAGTCGGTGAAAATATCTCTTCTTTGCATTTTTTTGCTCTATATTTATTCCATGATTAATTTCAACAAGTTATTTCATTGTCACGGTCCTACAAGATAGTTGGCACACATGGTTACCCAATATTGGTAGCATATTTTGAATGCCTAATTACAAACTCTTCATAAAGCAGTTTATAAACCTCTTTTCAGCAAGTCCATGTTGTAAAGTTTGTCGAGTATACAGGTTAATCATTATGGATTTGGAATCAGATTTGAAATCACCTCTGCTCTTTCTTACCACTGAGTGTCTTTGAAAGAAAAGTAACGAAGCTTCCCTCCATAAAGCTCATTTTATGAACCTGTAAACTGCAACTCATTATATCTAGTTCAGAGAATTGTGAAATTGACATGAAATGATGTGATGTTTTGCACAGAGTGTATGACACTATAAAGGCTCAATGTAATAGAATACTATTTCTAAGCAAAATATTTTATGCTACAATTGGTACGCATGGCTCTTGAGAGAACAAAGAACTGGACATTACCATTGGAAGAACAATCAATCCTACTTAAGTATTCTGATTGAAAATGAAAACTGTTGGAGAGTGGATGTAAAAGAGCAGCGTCCTTATTCCCATGGTGCTGCAGTGCTCTACTTTCAATCTGTGATGGGCTGAGTTCTCTGCTGCTTGGTCCTGACCCTGAATACTGATCCTCTCCAAGGACAACTGCTATATTTGACAACAAACACCCCACCTGAGGATCAGAAGGCCAACCCAATGTGACTACTCATGTCCCACATGTTAGAAAGGTCTTCCTCCAGTTGAAATTAAATGGAATGTTTTTGAGAAATAGAAAGCTGCTCTACTCCAGGTTCTTCAATATAGAGAATGTGAAGCAAAGCAAAGCATAGTGTACAGAGTCATGGAAACGGGCACCTCAGGCTTCTCATTAGGGCACGCATCATGGAACAGTCTCATGGTCAAAGTCATGGTGCTATCAAACTCTTGACAACTTACATAACTTCATTGCTGCCCTGTTTCTGGACCGGTCACATTTCCTCCTGTAAAGCCCAATTATACTTTCATTCATTCTTACATTAGTTCGAATCCACAGTTACTTACTCTTTATACTAATTTTAGATGATTTTATTCTGCAGGATTTTTAAACTTTAGAAATGTCATTAGACTGTTAAGTGAATTCTGATAGGGCCTTTCTAAATGATCTAACAAATCTTGTTGACCAACCTTGTTGAGCAAACAGCTTTTAAAGATTTTAAATGCCATCAATGAGGGAGAGAGATCTATATTATAATAGTTGAAATATTCATATACAGATGTGAAATATTGAAGTCAGTGTATTTGCAAATGAATGCAAAGCTTTTCTTCCTAGTCGGGGAGGGAAGATGACTGAAATTGCCTGGACAAACTTTACTTCCTGCCTCTCCATGAGAGTTATTTGGAATGTCTAGGAGGAGTCACAGACTTTTCACATTTTGCCACATGTCCTTTATCTTGCCTCTTTCCCTAATTCAACCTTTCTGAACAGTTTGAGAGGAGTATTTGTGTCTCACACCCCTGGACACTTAATGCCTTTACTCTGCTGTGAATTGTCCAGGATAGCACATTCTCTCCCATAACCCTGAAAAATTCCTACATTCAGGAAAGTAAAAATGACACAATACATTCCTCCAGTCTACAGTCCAATTTGTTAGTTGTCCTGTTGTCATCCTCCATGCTTGATTTAAGTCCAGGCTCCCACAGTTCATATACTTATCACATCTCTTTAGTCTCCTTTATATTTCTAGAAAATTTTCAAATTTTCCTACTTCTAAAATTTAGAGACAAAGACTGTGGCATTTCTGGTGTGTGTGTGTGTGTGTGTGTGTGTGTGTGTGTGCATGTGTGTGCATATACACACATATGCTGCTTCATTGGTGATTGAGTCTTCAGCTATTATGTCAAAAGCCAACATTTGCAAAGCACATTTTACCTCCAAAGTAACATTGGGAAGAAATAGCAAGCAGAAATCAAACCCCAAATATGTGGCACCAGGCCTACAATATAGAAATAGCTGTGGAGGTGTCTGCCATGCTTACCAAATTGAGTCAGTCTAAGAACTTGGCAGGCAGGAGGTAACTAGAACATGACAGCCTTCGAAGGAGGGGTCGTATCCATGGGCTCTTCACTGGCAGCCTGGGAGGTTGGTGGTGCAGAGGACTTCTGTGCCAGGGTGGAGGCCGGTGAGTGGACCTTCACTGGCAGCATGGTAACCATGGGGGCATTGTGAAGAGAGGCTCTTTGCTGTCCAGCAGGGTTCCCTGATGCAGGCTGAGGGGTGGGTGGTGGGACAATGGAATGGGACAGATTGGGGTTGGGTTGGGAGAACTGAAGGGTTGGGAGGCCGGGGAAGACTGGTCCCTTTGCTGGCTGCCTGTGCTGCCTACGGCCATGGACACTGCGGTGTGGGCCAGAGCTGTCACTGGACGAAGAAGATGGCAAAATGACTGCCATGGAAGGCGGGGGTAGTGTCCATGTCCATGTCCTCAGGCAGCACAGCAGGATGCTGGGAAAGGTGAGCCGATGACATGGCTGTGAGGGTTGGAGGGACGGAATGCTGGCCCTGGGTATTGGGGTTGCGGGTGGAAGGGACAGGAGTGGGTCTTGGGAAAGAATGAGGAGGAGGAGGAAGAGGAGCAGCAGGAGGAGCAGCCAAAGGAGAGGGAACATGAGGAGGAGGAGCAGGAAAAGGAGTAGGAGGAGGAGGAATGGGAGGAGGAGGAAGAGGAAATAGGGAAGAAGGAGGAGGAAAAGAAGGAAAAAGAGGAGGAGAAGGAAGAGGAAAAGAAGGAGGAGGAAGAAAAGGAGAAGGAGGAAGAGAAGGAGGAGGAGGAGGAAGATGATGATGAGGAGGACGACGAGGAGGAGGAGGAAAAAGAGGAGATGGAGGAGGAAGAGGAAATGGAGGAGGATTAGGAGAAAAAGGAGGCAGAGGAAAAGCAGAGGTAGATGAGGAGGAGGAGGAAAAGAAGAAGGAAGGGGAGGAGGTGGTTGTGGTGGAGGAGGTGGAGGAGGAGGAGGAGGAAAAAGTGAAGGAAGAGGAGAAGGAAAGGAGGAAGAAAAGAAGAAGGAAGGGGAGGAGGTGGTTGTGGGAGGAGGGGGATGTGGAGGAGGAGGAATTCGAGGAGGAGGAAGATCAAAAGGAGGAGGAGGATCAATACACATGGTGGTTGGGGATTCCCTTCTGGAGGTGGTAGGATTGGAGGGGAAAGAGACCTGGGTAAGAGTTGTGGGAAGGTGAAACACATTAGGGGTAACTCCAACATGGGGACTGGGGCTGAAGGGAGAAAGAGGTTTCCTGGGAAGAGGCAGAGGAATATTAAATGAGGGGGGAGGTGGAGGTATGGATAGGTTCAGGGACCCAGCAGGCTGGAATTCCATCTGCCTGCTGGCAAGGTTGGTTGGGATGGGGGAGGGGTCAGTGGGTGGGGGGAGGGGGCCTGCATTCCAGGGAGGGCCTGCAGGTGGGGAGGATGAATGGACAGTGGTGGTGCAGTCCTCCAGAGTCTCTCTTCTGCCCTGGGCGACCTCTGCCTCAGGCTCCAGGTTGTTACTTTTGGCACTCTGAACCATCCTCAGGGTGCCTTTTGTACATAAAAGTGGCCGCTTTGCACGTGGGGGCAGCCCATCCTGATGCCAGGAAATCAGTGATGGCAGGGCCCTTGGCATGAGCCTTTTTCTTTTATTTGGCCTCCTGGAGGCAGCAGTTAGTGAGGGCCAACTCTGGGATAGAACACAGGTCGGCTTTGGGCCCTGCTCTCCCTGGATGTCAACTTGGGAGGCTGGAGACACAGGCAGATCCAGTTCACCTACATGCTCCTAGGCCCACTTGTGGAGCATTGAGTGGCCCTGGGCTTGAAGCAGGAGGAGCACTCCCTGAGCAGGGCCCTGGGAGCTACAGGTGGCGGGGCTCCCATATGACAGCTTCCTGAGAGACACCTGGGCCCTCTCTGGAACACTCTTTCCCTCCAGGGCACTGAGGTCTCCCCGAGTGTCCTCTTCCTCCTTCTCCTCCTCCTCCTCCTCCTCCTCCTCCTCCTCCTTCTCTTCCTTCTTCTCGTCCTTCTCCTCCTTCAGCTTCTCCTTCCCCTCCTGCTCCTCCTCCTTCTCCTCCTCCTCCTCCTTCTCCTTCTCCTGCTCCTCCTCCTGGTGGATCTTTCTTTTTTCTTGCTGTTCCTGGGCCCTGAGCTCAGCTTCCTTAGACGCACCAACAGGGCAGCGAGCAGGTGTCATGGGACCCACAGCTTGGTGGATGAGCTGAGGAACTGAAGGCAGGAGGAGTGGCCTGCGCCCAGGAGAAGGGACCCTTACTGCTGTCAAGGGTCCCAGCATGCGCGAGTTCTACTGCGATAGCACTGGCTTTTTGGAGAACGGCCCCCAGGCCACCTGCAGCAGGATCCCCAGACAGGGGAGCAGGCCTCTGTCCCTGCCTGCCACAGGAGGCCCAGAGGTCTGGGATCCTGGAGGAAACGCCTGCTGGCAGGGCTGAGGGGAGAGGCAGGTGCAGGGGGGTGGTCCCTGTGAGGAGAGGGAGTCTCCTGGGCGAGGCGGAGAGGAGTCTGACGGTCCAAGAAGGGCCTGCAGAGCGGCCTGCGACCGCACTTGGTCAGAAGACTGTCCATGGAGGGCACCTGGGGCTCCTCACTAGGCAGAAGTCCCACACTAGTCCAATGCTAATCAGCACAGAGCAGCTTGGCTGAGAAGCCAGCTCCTCCTTCCGGCAAAGGCTGAACTGGCGTTTAGCCTTTGTGAGGTGTGGCTGGAAAGCATGACACACAAAGGACTTGAGCCTAGATGGTTGGTCAAAGGAAGGCTCCAGGGTGAAGAGACCCCCACCCCCACTTGGTCTGAGCTCAGGCTCCTCCTGGCTCTGTGCTGCTTCTACTCCCACACCCACCACACACAGTTATTCTCACCCTCCAGAGGGTCATTCGGAGGCTGCTTTCTTTTGGGTTACTTAGGCAGTCATTCTACTGGGCTCCAAAAATATCTCCACGGTTCTACTGGACATGACTGTAGGCATCCAGAGTCAAACCACCATCAGTTGCCTTCAGAAAACTACAGCTGTAGTTCCCACCATACTATCAATTTGGAAAACCATTACAGTTGTCCCTGGAACTGTCCCACAGGATCCTTGAGCCAGTAATGGTGCTTGACTCTGATATTACTTCAGGTAAAATATGTATATTTTGTTTGGGAGCAGTTCCCTCTTATCCTGAACAAAGCATAAACACATCCTTTTCTCTCCACCACATTGAAGGTGTGCAGTGTTCTTCCTGTTGCCTACCATTGCATTTTCCAGAGATCTCAGTCCATGTTTGACTGACTGCATTGCTTTGGGGCTAAGGTGATGCAGAACATTTCATGTCTCAGAGGTGTCAGTCCATGGGCAGCCAACTCCATTGCCTTGGGCCAGGAGTGGAGCAGAAAATTGGGGCACAAGGAGATTTTGAAGGACAGCTGCTTACCTCATGGCAACCACAAAGCAGAGAGTAAGAAGGAGCAAATGGCAAAATGTTATCTCCAAGGGCATGCTACTAGTGGCCTCCATCTTCCAGCCATGCCCCACCTAACCACAGTTATAACCCAGTACAGTGGTCCTTTCTAATTATTAATCCACCCAAAGGATTTATTGATTGATTAGGTCACCATGCTCATAATCACATCATTCACCTCTGAACATTCCTCCATTATCTCCAATGAGTTTTTCAGGCGCACCTCATCTCCAAACCACCACATGCTACGCCATAAAAAAGGTTATGTCCATCTCATTGTGAAGAATACACTCAGTCCATCTTAAAGAGTCCTCCTAATCTCAACAGTTTTGGCAACAGGTTGCAGTCAGCCAGGGTCAGCTTGCTGCTATGCAGAAAAGGCACCTAGGAGATGCCTTGATTTTCAGAACTGGTCTTCTGGAAGGAGAGATGCCAAGTCATTGTCTAAAACTTTCAGAACTTTTAGGAACCCCTTCTCAAGAGATGATCACTGAAGTGCTGAGTTTTAATTCTGAAGGAAACTTGGCAAATATGACCAGCCCAGCTGTGTTACACTCAGAGTTCCAAGCTGCCAGTTTTGGGTACTTGGAAGGGCACGGCACAGCCTCCAGAAATTGCTCAGTCTCATAGGTATGCATGTGCACTCCTGTGCCATACAACCCGAATGGGAGCAGTCCTTCTAGGCACAGCTTTTGCACTTGGTTGGTTGGTGTCAGAGGTGGTGATGTGGAAGGTGAGACTCCCTTTAGCCAGAGCATTGTTGTCTGGAAAAAGGAGAGGCTTGGCCCCACCGATGCCAGTTCTAACATTCCAACATGGTTATTCTACAGGTGTGGTTGTGTTAGGGACCAAATATTCACAATTGCTGAAGGAGATAGAAGGGGCTGTGGCGAGGGCCAGGGAAATTCTGTCCTCCAAAGCCAGAGCTGTCTGCCCCTTAATCACCACACAAGCCCAATTAGACCATCTCCCTGAAGACTGGACCTCTCCTCCTGATCAGAGCACGCCACACTCAGCTTCTTCAGCTCTGTCTAAACTCAGACATTTTCTGGAAAAGGAAGTCATATTTAGAAACTTGTTATCTTTCCCACATACATAATACATTTAACATTGTGGCATGGACAGGAAATTCAATTGTCTCATCAATGTATCCTACTGACAACACAGACAAAAAAGCACTAAAGTACTTGCACTACTTATTTTTGTGTAATTTTAAAGCAAGGCTGGAGTTTTTGCTCAGTGGTGGAGCACTTGCCTAGCACATGTGAGGCCCTGGGTTTGATCCTCAGCACCACATAAAAATAAATAAATAAAATAAGGGTATTGTGTCCAACTACAACTAAAAAATAAAAATAAATAAAATTTAAAGCAATCAATTTGGTTATTATGGGACCTGTTCAATCAGGGATTCCTCAATTGTCTGCTTTGCCAAAATCCTGGTACGATTTAGTTGTAGATATTAAAGATTGTTGTTGTTTTTTTTCGATTCCAATTCATCCTGAGGATAGTCCACATTTAGAATTTACTATCCTTGCACTGAATCATGACGGTCCTGATCAGAGATATGAATGGAGACTACTCCCTCAAGGGATGGCTAACAGCTGAAATATGTGTAAAATTGATGTTAAGCAATCCTGAACTACAAATATTTCACTATATGGATGATGTGTTATTAGCACATAAAGATAAAAACACATTGCTAGAATAATATGCCACACTTACAAATTTATTAAAAATTATACTCTAGAGATAGCAATAGATAAAGTAATATTAAATTTTCCAATTAATTTTTTAGGAGTTGTATTATCCTCAACCATGATCCATCCACCAAAAGTTTAAATATGAGTAGATCAACTCAAATCACTAAACGACTTTCAAAGTTTATTAGGAGGAAAAAATTGATCCAAATTTTTTTTATTCACATGATTTTAATGGTTTAATTTAAATTGGGTAAACAGCTGTTGAGGATTGTTTTAATATGTGAACATATAAGGAGGTTAACAGATCTGTTTGTTTACTTTCACCTTTCCTTTTCATTATATTTAATAATTCTGTTCAGGATAATGTAAATTGTTCAGAAAATTGTTTTCTTAGTACCTCTTGGAATGTTAAATAATTTTTTTAGCATCATTGCCAGAATTCTTATCTTCATCCCAGTGCTGGTGAAGACAAAGATAAAACCAAACTACAGCTTCTTCGATAGTTATCACAACAAACTGTATAAACTGATACATCAATGAATAATAACTCAACAAGTAATGCTCAATCAAGGAGTCAATTTACTTTGGGAGGAAATTGACATATTGATAGATTCCTCTGCTTTGAACTGCTTTCAGAACTTGCCTGGACTATGTATCACTTGTATACATTGTGAACTATCTGTTGGTACAGTGAATTGTGGTAGTGCTGGTGTATCTTTGCTGATGGTGTCACTGGTGATACAATTTTTCCAAAGGAGCCGTCAATTATCTTGGTGTCGTCGCATTTCTGTATCCTCCTCCCTTCTGCTAGTGATGGTCTAAAATTTGGGGGCCAACAGAGGTTAGGCAAAGAACCTCACCCCCCCCATTGGCACCAAGGCCAAATTTGGGGGCCAACAGAGGTGAGGTAAAGAACCTCACCCCCACACACACTGGTTCAAAGGCCTATTCACAAGTATGGCTGTATGCTGGACCAGTAGTCAGTGATGGGTATGATCCAATTTCAGTGGTACCAACCTAAGACAGGTGGCTGATGCCTAGAAGTCAGGTCATCCGATGACGGGTAAGGACCATATGTTGCATTGGATAACCTAAGAGGCACAGTCCCTAAGCCACATTGCTTGTTGTTTAATTAAACAGAAGGGGGGAGATGCTGAGAGCCATAGCCATGTAGGAATGAAGCATGGCATTTTTGGTTGAAAGGTGATGCCAGCAAGCCATTAAGATGATAATGATTATGTTAAGATGTGCATTCAACTGGATATTAGACCCCAGCTGTCCGCCTCAGCCTGCTACTTTGGAGCTCTCAAGGGACTCCTGGAGATTTCCCATTGGTTGGGGAAGTGACGTAGGAGGAATTTCCAGAGGAGGGATTTCCTGTTGGGGTGGTGTCCCTGGGAAAAGGCCGTGTTTGTGGCATTGGCGGGAGTTTTGGAAATAAAGTTTGTTCCTGCTTGAGTGGCTCCTGATTTTGTGCCCAGCCAGACTGAAGCATATGGAACTCGCCCATCCAGGAAAGGGGCCCCTGCCTCGTGGGTGTCTGAGGGAGCTCATAGACCACCATAGCCAGGGTGCCGCAGTCTGGCTTCAGCAAAATAAACAGAGGGTGAGGAGCAACTTGTGTACATTGATACAGCAGGAGTGGGAGCCATTTACTCTAGGACAGGAGGGGTATATATACATTCCACACAGCCTATCTTAATTAACATAAACTAGATACAGTAGTCAACCAATAAGGAATCTCCACACTTAATGGCTCACTGGCGCCACCTCACAAACCACTCCCCCGGGCAAAATGCCAGACACCATCTTGACTTGTTACAGACCCTAACATTTCCCCCCTTTTGTTTAATTTAAAGAACAACCATAGTGGTTTTTACACAAACACCATAAATAATCTGCTACAAGCAGAAGGGGAGGATACAAAATGCCACAATACCAAGAAAATTGATGGCTCCATGCAAGAAGCCCTTGGAAAAATTATACCAGCAATGACACCGTTAGCAAAGATACTGAGTTACAATTTGTTGTAGATTAGAGTTTGTTGTCTCAGTCCAGGTAAAGCAGTGTCTCAATAGATTAACTCAAGTCCAGGTAAATCACAGTCCAGGTAAGTTCACAGTCCAGGTAAGTTCTGCAGGCAGCTATCTTAAATCACAGTCCAGGTAAGTTCTGTAGGCAGCTAGCTTAAGCTGTAGCAGCAGAAACAGCAACAGCTCTGAAGTCTTGTCTGCTTCTCAGCAACACTGGAAATTCTTTCACGCTTGTTTTCACTGGCACTGGGACAAAGGCAGGAACTCTGGTAATGCTGGCTAAAGAAAATCCTATTGCATTCCACTAAGAAAACAACCTTCTGAACAATTTAGTACATTATCTCAATTTGTTTTACATTTAAAATAAGCCTTAATGGTGCTCATTACTCATTAGTTTCCAGGTGTGGGAGAACCATAGTAGTTACTGGCCTTGAAATGATCAAACTTCAGGGACACGGGCAGTCTTCTACCTCCAGCGTCCTGGGCAGCCCCAGGACGAGTCCGGGGAGTGTTCCGGACTCAAACAGCCACTGGGCACAGGGAGCAAGAGCCTGCGAGATTGTGTCTCTGGGTCAGGTCTGGATGTGGGCTCTCCCAGTGGTATCCAGCTCCCAGGCAGGGGGCAAGGAAGAGCCGGCTGCCAACGCTTGGAAAGTCCTTGCTGCGCCATGACCAGCTGGCACACATGGCAGCCACTGCGCCAATTCCCGCACCCTCCGGTAATGAAAAGCATTCAGTAAGAGCCTTTTGCTGCAACTTTTTTCCTGATAATCCTTCCTCCTCTGAACTTTCTTCTTTCTGACTAGAGTTCCTGGGCTTCCATCAACACATGCCCTAACTATTCTAGGTTCCACTGGGGTGTCTTCTTCCCTTAGTAATTTACTTCTCACCCCTTCCATATTTTCCTCACAAAGACAATACAATACACTGAGACAAAACAAGACAGAAACATACTGTATCAGTCTTCTCCATTTTCTCAAAATGGCCATTTTTCCTCTCGCCCTATCTGTCTAGGGAGGAGCAGATTTGCTCCCCTCCTATCTATGGTCAGACAGCTTTTTTTTTCGTCACTTACCCCTGAGTGTCCTGGGGCTCCCCAAATGAGCCACCATCTGCCACAGTCTGGCTGCAGCAAAATAACCGGGGGGATGGGGGTGACAATCAACTTGTGTACATTGATACAGCAGGAGTGGGAGCGTTTATTGTAGGACAGGAGGGGTATATATACATTCCACACAGCTTATCTTAATTAACATAAACTAGATACAGCAGTCAACCAATAAGGAATCTCCACACTTAATGGCTCACTGGCATTACTTCACAAACCACTCCCTCTGGCAAAATGCCAGATGTCATCTTGACTTGTTTATAGACCCTAACACCAGGGTAGAGGGAACTCTCCCCTCCAGTCTGGAGATTCCTCCCACCTGGGTGTCAGGGGAGCTCCTATACTGCTGCACCAGGGTAGAGGGAACTTGCCCCTTCAGGAGGTAACTTCTCCCACCTGGTTGTCCAGCGAGCTCTTATGGGGCACCAGCCAAAGCAGAGGGGACTCGACCCTTCAGGCAGAAGAGCCCTTCCACCTGGGTGTTGGGGGAGCTTCTATACCATCCCAGCCAAGGTAGTGGGGAGTCGCCCCTCCAGGCAAGAGACCCCTCCCACCTGGGTTTCAGGGGGAGCTCCTATAAGGCTGCATGCAGGGTAGAGGAGACTCTATCCTCCAGGCGGGAGACCCCTATCTCCTACGTGTCAGAGGGGGCTCTTATAACCCACCACCAGGGTAGCCGGGACTCGCCCCTGGGGTGGGGACCCCTCCCACTGGGTGTGTGTGTGTGGGGAGGAGCTCCTATACTGCTACAACAAGCTAGAGGAGTCTCGCCTCTCCAGGCTGAAGACCCCTCCCACCTGGGTGTCTGGGGGAGCTCATATACCCCTGCAGCCATGGTAGAGGGGACTCGCCCTTCCAGGCAGGAGACTCCACCCACCTGAGTGTTGTGGGGGGGCTCATATACCACCGCAGCCAGGGTAGAGGGGACCCGCCCCTACAGGCGACAGACCCCTCCCATCTGGGTTTCAGGGGAACTCATATACTGCCACAGCCAGGGTAGCATGGACTTGCCCCTGCAGGCAGGAGACCCCACCCACCAGGGTGTCCTGGGATTTCTTATATGGAAACAGTTACAGTATAGTGGACTAGCTCCTCCAGGCTGGAGAAGCCTCCCACCTGGGCTTCTGCGGGAGCTTGTATACCTCCGCAGCAAGGGTAGCGGGGACTCCTTGCTCCAGGCGAGAGAATCTTCCCACCTGGGTGTCAGGTGAGCTCTTATAACGCTGCAGACAGGGTAGAGGTGACTCTACCTTTCAGGTGGCCAACTCCTCACACTTGATTGTCAAGGGTGCTCCTATACTGCAGCAGCCAGGTTAGAGGGGACTGGTCCCTCCAGGTAGGAGACCCCTCCCTCCTGGTTATGGGGGATGGAGCTCATATACCGCCACAGCCAGGGTAGCAGGGACTCGCCCCTTCAGTCGGGAGACCCCTCCCACTTGGTGTCTAGGGGAGCTCCATTACCACTGCAACCATGGTATAGGGGACTCACCCCTACAGGCAGAGAACCTCTCCCACCTGGGTGTCAGGGGGAACTCCCATGCTGCCACAGCCAGGGTAGAGGGGACTCGACCCTGCAAGGGGGATACCCCTTGCACCTGGTGTGCTGGGTGCTCATATCTGCCACCAAACAGAGAAGACTCCCATTCCATGTGGGAGACCCCTCCCACCTGCGTGTAGGGGTTCAGCCAGTGTAGAGGGGACTCAACCCTCCAATCGGGAGATCTGTCTAACCTGGGTGTTTGGGGTGGGGGGGGGCTCCTATACCTCCACAGCCGGGGTGGAGGGGACTCACCCCTCCAGGGTGGAAGACCCCTCCCACCTGGATTTCTTGGGGAGCTTGTATACCTCCGCAGCCAGGGTAGAGGGGAATCGCCCCTGCAGGCGAAAGAACTCTTCCACCTGGTTGTAGGGCGGAGCTCCTATACAACCACAGCCAGGGGAGAGGGGACTTCCCCCTCATGAATGGAGACCTCTCCTACCTGGGTGTTGGTGGGAGCTTGAAACAGCCACAGATGCCCCTCCTGGTGAGAGACCCCTCCCACCTGGGTGTCCAGGGAAGCTCCTATACCACCGCAGGCAGGGTAGAGGGGACATTACCCTCCAAGCGGCAGACTCCTCCCACCTGGGTGTTAGGGGAGCGCCTGTACTGCTGCAAACAGGGTAGAGGGAACTTGCCCCTCCAGGCGAAAGAACCCTCTCTCCTGGGCAACAGAGGGGGCTCTTATATCCCCGCAGCCAGGGTAGAGGGGACTCGCCCCTCCAGGCAGGAGACTCCTCCCACCTGGGTGTGGTGGGGGAGTTTCTATACCGCTGCATCCAGGGTAGAGCGGACTCGCCCCTCCTGGCAGGAGGCCCCTCACATCTGGCTGTCTGGGAGAGCTCTCTTACCACTGCAACCAGCTTAGAGGGTACTTTTCACTTCAGGCAGGATATCCCTCCCATCAGGGTGTCAGGGAGAACTCACATACCACAGCAGCCAGGATAGAGGGGATTCGCTCCTTCAATGTGTGAGACCCCTTCCACCTGGGTATGGGAAGGAAGCTGGTATACCTCTGCAGCCAGGGTGGAGCATACTTGCCCCTCCAGGCAGGAGAACCCTCCCATCTGGTTATACTGTGAGGTGGATCCTATACTGCCCTAGCCATAGTAGAGGAGGCTCACCATTCCTGACGGGAGACCCCTCCCAACTGGGTGTCATGATGCAGCTGGGGTAGAGGGACTTGCCCCTCTATGTGGGGGACTCCTCCCACCTGGGTGTCAACGAACCTCATATACCGCTGTAGGCGGGGTAGAGGGAACTCTACCCTCCAGATAGTGACCCCCTTCCACCTGTGTGACCTGGGGAACTCCTACACTGCTGCAGGCAGGGCACAGGGGACTCCAGCCTCCTGGTGGGAGACTCCTACCACCTGTGTGTCAGGGGAGCTCCTATAAAGCTGCAGCCAGGGTAGAGGGGACTCGCCCCTTCAGGCAGGAGAGTCCTCTCACCTGGGTTTCCTGGAGAGCTCTTATAATCTGGAAGCCAAGGAAGAGGGGACTCATGCCTCCAGGCGGGAGACCCCTCCCACCTGGGTATCAGAGGGAGCTTTTGTACCGCTGCATCCAGGGTAGAGGGGACTTGCAGCAGTACAAAAAGACCCCTCACACCTGAGAGTGGGAGCTCTCCTTCCACTACAACCAGCTTCAGGGCTACTTTTCACTTCAGGCGGGAGATCCTTCCCATCAGGGTGTCAGGAGGAACTCTTATAAAACAGCAGCCACAGTAGAGGGGAATCGCCCCTCCAGGCAGGAGACCCCTTTCACCTGGGTGTCAGCTGAAGCTCATATACCTCAGCAGTCACGGTAGAGGGGACTCACACCTCCAGGCGGGAGACCCCTCCCACCTGGCTGTCGAGTGGGGTGGACCTATAACACCCTAGCCAGGGTAGAGGGGACTCCCCATTCCAGGTAGGAGACCCCTCCCAACTTGGTGTCGGAGGGAGCTCATATACTGCTGCAGCCAGGGTAGAAGGGACTTGCCCCTCTATGGGGGAGATCACTCACACCTGTGTGTCTGGGGACCTCCTATGCTGCAGCAGGTGGGGTAGAGGGGACTCTAGCCTCCTGGTGGAAGACTCCTCCCACTTGGGTTTCAGGGGAGCTCCTACACTGCAGCAGACAGGGTACAGGAAACTCGCCCCTCCAGGCAGGAGACTACTCCCACCTGGGTGTCAAAGGGGAAGCTCCTTTACTGCTGCTTCCAGGGTAGAGGGAATCTCCTCTCCAGGCAGAAGACCCCTCACACCTGGGTGTCAGGGAAAGCTCGCCTACCTGGGCAACCAGCTTAGAGGGTACTTTTCACTTCAGCCGGGAGATCCCTTCCATCATGTTGTCAGGTGGAATACATATACTGCAGCAGCCAGGTTAGAGGAGAATAGTCCCTCCATGTGTGAGTGCCCTCCGACTTGGGTATGGGGGAGGTTTCTACACCGCTGCAGCCAGGGTAGAGGGGATTCGCCTCTCCAGGTGGGAGGCCCCTTTCTCCTGGTTGTCAGGAGAGCTTATATACCAACCATGGCAGGGTAGAGGGGAATCACCACTCCAGGCTGGAGACGCCTCCCACCTGGGTATGGGGACGGTGGGGGGAGCTCTTATACTGCTGCAGCCAGGGTAGTGGGGACTCGCCCCTCCAGAAAGAAAACTCCTCCCACCTGGGTGGGTGGGGGCTTATATGCCACCTTAGCCAGGGTAGAGGGGACTCACCCCTCCAGGCAGAAGACCCCTCCCTCCTAGCTGTCCTGTAGTGGGGGAGGGGGGGCTTGTATACCGCACTAGCCAGGGTAGAGGGGATTTGCCCTTCCAGGCGGGAGACCCCTCCCACCTGGGGGTCCAGAGGAGCTCCTGTACCGCCCCAGCCAGTGTAGCGGGGACTCCACCATCCAGGCAGGAGACCCCTCCACCTTGGTGTCAGGGAATGCTAGTATACCACTGCAGCCAGGGTAGAGGAGAGTCGCCCCTTTAGGCAGTAGGCCCCTCTCATCAGGTTACGGGAGGGAGATCTCCTATTCCACAGAAGCCTGGTAGAGCGACTCGCCCCTGGAGGCGGGAGACTCCTCCCAACTGAGAGTCAGGGGGAGCTATTTATACTGCCCAAACCAGGGTAGAGCAGGCTCGCCCCTCTAGTCGGGAGACCTCTTCTTCCTGGGTGTCCAGGGAGCTCGTATACAGCCACAGCCAGGCTAGAGGGGACTCGCCCTCTAGGCCAGAGACGCCTTTCACCTGGGTGTCAGGGGGTGCTCATATACCACCGCAGCAAGGGTAGAGAGGACTAGCCCCTCCAAGCTGTGTGGGAAGCCATTCTTGCCTGTGATTGAGCACCTCCCGGATTGGGTGTGAGGCGTTCTGGCCAAACTGTGTCGGAGCTATCCCCAACCTCTCCAGGTGCCAGAGCCTGTCCGTGTGGGGGTGTGACTGACCACTGACCCTGAGACCAATCACTGACCCTGACCTTGGAATGCTGCCCCCCTCGACCATTCAATGGATGGAATTTTCCCCTGAATTTCTTGTTCCCCAATAAAAGGCCACTCCCTGGCGTGCTCGCTCTCTCTCTCCTGCTAGTCCTGAGTAAGCTTTGCTGCCCCACCGAGTGGTTCGAGGTGAGAGCCAGAGGGGAGAGCCGTCTGGGACCTGGTCATAGAAAAAGGAATTGAGTCTCTGTGTGTTTATTTTGATCTCACTAGTTAATTTCTATGCCACAAACCTCTTTAATGAAACCAGCGTGCTGGTCGCCTGGTGGAAAGCAGGAGATCCCACTCCCCTGGGTGTAGGTGGGATCTCCTATACCGCCACAGCCAGCTTAGAGGGGACTTGCCCCTCCAGGAAGGAGACTTTTCCCACCTGGGTGTTGTAGAAAGTTTGTATACCAAGTTACCCCGGGTAGAGGGGACTTCAGGTTTGAGTCCCCTCTACCCTGGCTGTGGTGGTATATAAGCTTCCCCTGAAACCCAGGTGGAGGGTTCTCCCGCCTGGAGGGGTGAGTCACCTCTATCCTGGCTGCACCAGTATAGGAGCTTCCTAGGACACTAAGGTGGGAGCGGTCTCCCACGTGGTGGGAGGAGTCCCCTCTATCCTGGCTGCTGGGGTACAGGAGCTCCCCCAACACCCAGGTGGGATGGGCCTCCTGTCTGGAAGGGCGAGTCCCCTGTCCTCTGGCTGAGGCAGTATATGAGGAGAGAGGGCAGTAAGGGGAGCGGGTGGAGCAGGGAGAGGAGTTCTTATACCTCTGCAACCTGGGTAGAGTGGACTGGCTCCTCTAGGCAAGAGACCCCCTCCCACCTTGGTGTCCAGACTAGGTTGTATTCTGCCTCAGCCCGTGTAGAGGGGACTCGCCCCTCCAGGATGAGATCCCTCCCACTGGGTGTCCAGTGTGTGTGTGTGTGTGGGGGGGCTCCTGTACAGCTGCAGCCAGGGTGGCAGGGACTCGCCCATCCAGGCGGGATACCCCTTTCACCTGTGAGTCAGGGAGAGCTCCTATCTAGGCTAAGGCAGAGTAGCAGGGACTCGCCCCTTCAGGCGGGAGACCCCTCCCTCCTGGGTGTTGGAGGGGGCTTTTAGACACCTGCAGCCAGGGTAGTGGGGACTTGCCCCTCCAGGCAGGAGACCCCTCCCACCTGGGATTCCTCGGGAGCTTGTATACTACCTTAGCCAGGGGAGAGGGGACTTGCCCCTCCAGGCCCCTCCCACCTGGCTGTTGGTGGGGGAAGCTCATATACCACCACAGCCAGGGTAGAGGGGACACACCCCTCCATGTGGGAGACCCCTCCCACCAGGGTGTCAGGGAGAGCTTGTATACCACTGCAGCCAGGGTAGAGGGGACTTATTATTCCAGGTGAGAGACCCCTCCCACCTTGGTGTGGAGGTGAGCTTGTATTCAGCCTTAGCCTAGGTAGAAGAGACTCCCCCCTCCAGGAGGGAGACCCCGCCCACCTGAGCCGGGCTGAGGGAGCTCATATACCTCTGTATCCAGGATAGTGGGGTCTCGCCCTTCCTGGGAGGAAACCCCTTCCACCTGGGTTTCCAGAGGAGCTTGTATAACACCTTCCTCAGCCAGGGTAGAGGGGATTCGCCCCTCCAGGCGGAGACTCCTCCCTCCTGGGTGTCAGGGGAGCTCATTTACCATAGCAGCCAAGGTAGAGGGTTCTTGCCCCTCCAGGCGAGAGACACCTCCCACCTGAGAATGGGGGTAACTCCTATACCACCTTAGCCAGGGTAGAGGGGATTCTCCCCTCGAGGTGGAAGAACCATTTTACATGGGTGTCTAGCGAGGGGCTGTCATATACAACTGCAGCTGGGCTAGCCCCGACTCGCCCCTCCAGGCGAGAGACCCCTCCCTCCTGGGGGTAGGAGGGGGTTCTACTCCCTGGAAGCCAGGGTTGAGGGGACGGGCCTCTTCAGGCGGGAGACACTCACACCTGGATGTGTTGGTGGGGAGCTCCTATACCGCTGCAGCCAGGGTAGTGGGACTCGTCCCTCCAGGCAGGAGTACCTCCCACCTGGGTGTCTGTGGGGAGCTTGTATACCTCAGAAGCCAGGGTAGAGGGGACTCCCTGCTCCAGTCGGGAGACTCTTCCCACCTGTGTGTCAGGGGGATCTGGTCTACCGCCACAACCAGGATAGAGGGGACTTGCCCCTCCAGGCAGGAGACCCCCTACCACCTGGGTGTGAGTGTGGGAGATCCTATACCTCTACAGCCAGGGTAGAGGGGACTCGGCCCTCCAGGCGGGAGACGCCTCCCACCTGCGTTTCAGGGGAAGCCCTTACACTGCTGCGGCCAGGGCAGAGGGGAATCGCCCCTCCAGGTGTGTGACCCCTCCCACCTGGGTGTCAGGGGGCGGTGTAAAGGGGACTCTACCCACCAGGCAGGAGACTCCTCAAACCTGGTTGTCATGAGAACTCCTATACTGCAACAGCAAGGGTAGAGGGGACTCACCCCTCCAGGTGGGAGACCCCTCCCATATGAGTGTCAGGGGGAGCTAGTATTGTCAGCCAGGATAGAGGGGACTAGCCCCTCCTGGCAAGAGACCTTTCCCAGCTGAGTGTCAGAGGCAGCTCTTCTACACTTGCAGCCAGGGTAGAGGGGACTCCTACTCCAGGTGTGAGATCCCTCCCATCTGGGTGTGGGAGGTGGAGCTCCTATACTGCTGCAATCAGGTTACTGAGGACTTGACCCTCAAGGCAGGAGACTCCTCCCACCTGGGTTTCATGGGGAGCTTGTATACCACCTTAGCCAGTGTAGAGGGGCCTCACGCCTTCAGGCGGGAGACTCCCTTCACCTGAGTACTCAGGGGAGCTCATATACCACCGCAGCCAGGGTAGAGGGTACTTTCCCCTTCAGGCAGGAGACCCTCCCATCAGGGTGTCAGGGGGAGCTCTTATACTGCAGCAGCCAGGGTAGAGGGGACTGGCCCCTCTCTGTGGGAGACCCCTCCCACCTGGGTATGGGGGTGGGAGCTCTTATACCTTGGCAGTTAGGGTAGACTGGATTCGCCCCTCCAAGAGGAATACCTCTCACACCTGGGTGTTGGGGGGAACTTGTATTCCGCCTTAGCCAGGGTAGAGGGGACTGGCTCCTGCAGGTGGGAGACCTCTAATATGGCACCAGCCAAAGTAGAGTGGACTCTCGCCCTTCCAGGAGGCAGACCACTTCCATCTGGGTGTGGGGGTGAGCTTGTATACCGCTGAAGCCAGGATAGAGCAGACTCGCCCCTCCAGGCAGGAGACCCCTCCCACCTGGGTGTCAGGGGACCTCCTATACCGCTGCAGGCGGAGTAGAAGGAACTCTACGGACGGGAGACCCCTTCCACCTGGGTGTCTTGGGGCGCTCCTATACTGCTGCAGCAGCGTAGAGAGGACTCTAGCCTCCTGGCAGGAGACTCCTCCCAATTGGGTGTCAGGGGAGCTCCTATACAGCAGCAGCCAGGGTAGAGGAAACTCCAAACTCTAGTTGGGAGACCCCTCCCACTTGGGTATCCTGGGGAGCTTGTATACTGCAATAGCCAGGGTAGAGGGGACTCGCCCCTACAGGAATGAGACCCCTCCCACCAGGGTGTCAGCGGAGCTCTTATACTGCCACAACCAGGGAAGAGGGCTTCACCCCTGCAGGCGAATGGTCCCTCCCACCTTGGTGTCCTTGAAGCTCTTATAGGGCACTAACCAAAGTAGAGGGTACAACCCTCCAGGCGAGAGACCCCTCCCACCTGGGTGTCTGGAGGAGCTTGTATACTGCTGCAGCTAGAGTAGAGTGGACTCATCCCTCAGGCGGAAGACCCCTCCTACGTGGGTGTTGGGTGGTGCATGTATACCAACACAGCTAAGATAGAGTGGACTTGCCCCTCCAGTAGGGGGACCCCTCCAACCTGGGTGTCATGAGAGCTCATATACCCCAGCAGCCATGGTAGAAGCAATTCGTTTCTCTAGGCAGAAGACCCCTCCAACCTGGGTTTGTGGGCGGGGGGGGGCTCATATACTGCTGCAGCCAGGGTAGCAGGGACTCGCCCCTCCAGGGGAGAGTCCTGTCCCACCTGGGTGTCAGGGGAGCTCCTGTACCTCCACAGCCAGGGTACAGGGGACTCGCCCCTCCAGTCGGGAGACCCCTCTCACCTGGTTGACAGGGGGATCTCGAATACCACCACAGCCAGGGTAGAGGAAACTCATTCCTATCTGGAGGAGCTCCTATACTGCCACAGCCAGGGTAGAGGGGTTCGCCCCTGCAGGAGGAAGAACCCTCCCACCTGGCTGTCCAGGGAGCCCTTATAGGGCACCAGCCAAAGTAGAAGGGACTTGCCCTTCCAGGCAGGAGATCCCTCCCACCTGGGTGTCAGGGGAAACTCCAATAATGAAACAGCCAGGGTAGAGGGGAATCACCCCTCCAGGCGGGAGATGCCTCCCACCTGGTTGTGGGGAGCTCTAATCACTAAAACCAGGGTAGAGGGTACTTGCCCCACCAGGCGGAGACCCCTCCAACCAGGGTGTCAGGGAGAGCTCATATACCGCAGCAGCCAGGATAGAGAGGACTTGCTCCTCCAGTTGAGAGACCCCTCCCACATTGGTGTAAGGGCAAGCTTGTATTCCTCCTTAGTCAGGGTAGAGGGGACTCGCACCTCCAGGCGGGAGACCCCTCCCTCCTGTTTGTGTGGGGGAGCTTGTATACTGCCTTAGCCAGGGTGGAGGGTACTTGCTCCTCCAGACAGGAGACCCCTCCAATTTGGCTATGGCGGGGGGAGCTCGTATACAGCTGCAACCAGGATAGAGGGGACTCACCCCAGTAGGTGGGAGACCCCTCACACCTTGTTGTCAGGGGAGCTCATGTACCACCACAGGCAGGGTAAAGGAGACTCATCACTCCAAGAGGAAGATCCCTCCCTCCTGGGTATCAGGGGGTGCTCATATACCACCCCAGCCAGGAGAGAGGAGCCTCGCCCTGCAGGCAGGAGAGCCCTCCCACCTGGGTGTCTGGGAAAGCTAGTATACCACAGCACCCAGGGTAGAGGTGACTCACCCCTTCAGGCAGAAGACCCCTCTCATCTTGGTATGGGGGGAACTCATATAAGGCAGCAGCCAGGGTAAAGGGGACTCGCCCCTCTATGCGGGATGCCCCTCCCACCTGGGTGCTGGGCAGGAGCTCCTATACAGCTACAGCCAGGGTAGAGTGGACTTGCCTCTCCAGGCGGAAAACCCCTACCACCTGGGTGTCAGGGGGAGCTCCTATACCGCTATAGCCAGGGTAGAGGGGACTCGCCCCTCCAGGCAAGAGTCCCCTCCCACCTGATTGGGGGGGGGACCTCATATACTGCCCCAGTCAGGAGAGAAAAGATTCACCCATCCATGTGGGGGATCCCTCCCACCTAGGTGTCTGGGGGGAGCTTGTATACTGCCTTAGCCAGGGTGGAGGGTACTCACTCCTCCAGACGGGAGACCCCTCCCATCTGGCTATGGTGGGGGAGCTCCTATATCCTTGCAGCGTGGGTAGAGGGGACTATCTAGGCAGGAGACCTCTCAACCCTGGTTGTCAGGGGAGTTCATATACCGCTGCAGGCAGGGTAGAGGGAATTTGCCGCTCCAAGCTGGAGACCCCTACCACCTGGGTGTCAGGGAAAGCACATATACCGCCCCAGCCAGGAGAGCGGGGACTCGCCCCTCCAGAAAGGAGACCCCTCCCATCTGGGTGTCAGGGAAATCCAGTATACCACAACAGCCAGAGGGACCCCTCCTACCTCGGTGTCTGGGGAGAACTTTTACACTGCTGAAGCCAGAGTAGAGTGAACTCTCAGTCCGGCTGCAGCAAAATAACCAGGGGGGTGATGAACAACTTGTGTAGATTGATACAGCAGGAGTGGGAGCCATTTATTGTAGGACAACAGAGGTATTTATACATTCCACACAGCTTATCTTAATTAACATAAAATAGATGCAGCAGTCAACAAATAAGGAATCTCCACACTCAATGGCTTGCTGGCGTCACCTCACAAACCACTCCCCCTGGCAAAATACCAGGCGCCATCCTGATTGTTTACAGATTCCAACATTTCCCCCTTTTGTTTAATTTAAATAATGACCATAGTGGTTTTCACACAAACATCATAAATAACCTGCTACAAGCAGAAGGGGAGGATACAAAATGTCACAATACCAAGCCAATTGATGGCTCCATGCAAGGAGCCCTTGGAAAAATTATACCAGCAATGACACCGTTAGCAAAGATACTGAGTTACAATTTGTTGTAGATTACAGTTTGTTGTCTTAGTCCAGGTAAAGCAATGTCTCAATAGGTTAACTCACAGTCCAGGTAAATCACAGTCCAGGTAAGTTCTGCAGGCAGCTAGCTTGATCTGAAGTTTCCTCCGGTTTTCAGCAACACTGGATATTCTTCCACCCTCATCCTCACTGGCACTGGGACGAAGGCAGGAACTCCGGATGGCTAAAGACAATCCTGTAGTATTCCTGCAAGCACTAAGAAAACAACCTTCTGAACAATTTAGTACATTATCTCAAGGTTTTTTACATTTGAAATAAGCCTTAATAGTGCTCATTACTCATTAGCTTCCAGGTGTGGGAAAACCATTGTAGTTTAGTTATTGGCATTGAAAATGACCAAACATCAGGGACACCGGTAGCGTCTTCTGCAGGCTGTAGTGTCCCTGGCAGCCCCAGATGGCCCCAGAGAGTGTCCTGGACTCAAACTGCTACTGGGCACAGCAAGCAAGAGCCTGCGAGACTGTGCCTCCAGGTCAGGTCTAGATTGGGCTCTTGCAGTGGCGTCCCACTTCCCGGCAGGGGGCGGGGAAGAGCCAGCTACCGACACTTGAAAAGTCCTTGCTGCACCATGAACGGCTCCTGCACCCATTCACGCACCCTCCGGTAACAAAAAATATTCAGTAATAGCCTTTTGCTGCAACTTTTTTCCTGATAATCCTTCTTCTGAACTTTCTTTTTCTTTCTGACTAGAGTTCCTGGGCTTTTATCAACACATGCCCTAACTCCTCTTGGTTCCACTGGGGTGCCTCCTTCCCTTAGTAATTTACTTCTCACCCCTTCCATAGTCTCATCACAAAGACAATACAACATTTCCAGACAAAACAAGTCACAAACATACTGTATCAATCTTCTCCATTTTCTCGAAATGGCCATTTTTCCTCTCACCCTATCTGTCTAGGGACGAGCAGATTTGCTCCCGTCCTATCTAGGGAAGGGCAGCTTTTTTTTTTTTTTTCGTCACTTACCCCCGGCTGCAGCAAAATAACGGGGGGGGTGGGTGGGTGGGTGGTGAGGAACAACTTGTGTAGACCCAAACAGCAGGAGTGGGAGCCCTTTATTGTAGGACAACAGAGGTATTTATACATTCCACACAGCTTATCTTAATTAACATAAAATAGATAGAGCAGTCAACCAATAAAGAATCTCCACACTCAATGGCTCCCTGGCGCCACCACACAAACCACTCCCCCTGGCAAAATACCAGGCGCCATCCCGACTTATTTACAGACTCCAACAGCTGAAGCCAGAGTAGAGTGGACTCGCCCCTCGAGGCGGGAAACTCCTCCCACCTGGGTGTCAGAGAAAGCTCCTATACTGCAGCAGCCAGGGTACCAGGGACTCACCCCTTCAGGCGGGAGACCCCTCCCACCTGGGTGTCCTGGGGCAGAAGTGGAAGCTCCTCTGCAGCTGCAGGCAGGGTAACAGGGACTCGTCCCCCAAGGCGGAAGACCACTTTCACCTGGGTGTCTGGGGAGCTCCTATCCTGCTACAGCCATTGTAGATGGAACTGGCCTCTCCAGGCCAGAGTGCCACAGTCCGGCTGCAGCAAAATAACCAGGGGGGGGGGGGTGACGAACAACTTGTGTACCTTGATACAGCAGGAGTGGAAGCCGTTTATTGTAGGACAGGAGTGGTATTTATACATTTTACACAGCTTATCTAATTAGCATAAAATAGATACATCAGTCAACCAATAAGGAATCTCCACACTTAATGGCTCACTTTTGTTACTTCACAAACCACTCCCTCTGCCATTTTGCCAGGCACCATGCAGACTTGTTTACAGACTCTAACATTTCTCTGGCAAAATACCAGGTGCCATCCTGACTTGTTTACAGACCTTAACACCAGAGAGCTCGCACCTTGGTGTATGAGGGAGCTCTTATACCACTGCAGACAGGGTATAGGGGACTTCTTTCTCCAGGCAGGAGACACATTCCACCAGGTTTTCAGGGGGAGCTCTTACACCACTGCAGCCAGGGTAGAGGGGACTCGCCCCTCCAGGCCAGAGACCCTCCCACCTGGTGTGTGGGGGGGAAGTTCCTTTACTGCCACAGTCAGTGTAGAGGGAACTCATGCCTCCAGGCAGGAGACCCCTCCAACCTGGGTGTCAGGGAAAGTTGGAAAACTACTTCATCCAGGAAAAAGGGGACTCACCTCTTCAGTCGGGAGACTCGTTCCACCTGGGTGTCACAAAGAGCTTGTATAACACCTTAGCCAGAGCAAAGTTGACTTGCACCTCCAGGCGGGAGACTCCTCCCATCTTGCTAGGATGGTTGGGGGGATCTTGTACATCACTGCAGCCAGTAGAGAAGGGACTCATCCCACTAGGCGGGAAACCCCTAAACCCTAGTTATCAGAAGAGCTCATATACTGCCAGAGGCAGGGAAGAGGGAACTCGCTACTCCAGGCCAGAGACCCCTCCCACCTGGGTGTCAGCGGGGAGCTCCTATATTGCTGCAGCCAGGGTAGAGCGGACTTGCCCCTCCAGGCAGGAGACACATCCCACCTGGGTGTCAGGGGGAGTACTTATATCGCTGTAGCCAGGGTAGAGGGGACTGGCCCATCCAGGAGGGAAACCCCTCCCACCTGGGTATCTCAGGGAGAGTGTATACAACATTAGCTAGTGTAGAGAGGACTCACCCCTCCAGGTGGGACACCCCTCACTCCCTGGTGTCCAGGGGAGTTTGTATACCTCAGTAGCCAGGGTAGAGAGGACTCGCATCTCCATGTGGGAGACCCCTCCCACCTGGGTATAGGGAGGAGCTCATATACCACAGCAGCCAGGGTACAGGGTACTTCCCCCACCTAGCGGGAGAGACCTCCCACCAGGGTGTCAGGGGGAGCTCCTATACCTCAGCAGCCAGGGTAGAGGGGACTCGCCACTCCAGGCCGGAGACCCCTCCCACCTGGCTGTCCAGGGGAGCTTGTATAACACAGCAGCCAGGGGAGAGGGGAACAGGTCAAGCAGGCTGGAGGCCCCTCAAACCTGGGTGTTGCGGGAGCTCTTATACCGCCACACCATGGTAGAGGGGACTCACTCCTCCAGGCTGGAGACCCCTCCCACCTGTGTGTGTGTGGGGGGGAGCTCTTATACAATTATAGCCAGGTAGTGAGGACTCGCCCCTCCCCTCCCACCTGGGTGTCGCAGGGGGAGCTTGTATACCACTTTAGCCAGGGTAGAGAGGACTCGCCCCTCCAGGCGGCAGACCCCTCACACCTGGGTGTCGGGGGGAACTCCTATACCGTTGAAGCCAGGGTACAGGGTGTATGCGATTCCAAGTGGGAGATCCATCCTACCTGTGTGTTAAAGGGAGCTCTTATACAGCTGCAGCCAGGGTACAGGAAACTTGCCCCTCCAGGCTGGAGATGCCTCCCACCTGGGTGATGGAGGGGGCTAGTATACCACCATAGCCAGAGTAGAGAAGACTCGCCCCTCCAGGCAGGAGATCCCCCCAACCAGGGTGCCAGGAGGAGCTCTTATACCACAGCAGCCAGTGTAGAGGGGAATCGCCCCTCCAGGTGGAAAACCCCTCCCACCTAAGTGTCCTGTCGGGGGGCTCCTATACTGCCCTAGCCAGGGTAGAGGGGACTCGCCCTTCCAGGTGGAGACCCCTCCACCTGGGTGTCAGGGAATGCTAGCATACCACTGCAGCCAGAATAGAGGGGACTCGCCCCTTCAGGGGGGAGACCCCTCTCATCTGGATATTGCCGGGGGAGCTAGTATACTGCCCAAGCCAGGGTAGAGCAGACTCACCCCTCTAGTCAGGAGACCCCTCCCTCCAGAGTGTGCAGGGGAGCTCATATACACCCACAGCCAGGCTAGAGGGGATTCGCCCCTCTAGACCAGAGACGGCTTTCACCTGGGTATCAGGGGGTGCTCATATACCACTGCAGCCAGGGTAGAGAGGACTCACCCCTCCAGGAAGGAGACCCCTCCCACATGGGTGTTGCAGGGAGCTTATATACCAACTTAGCCAGGGTGGAGGGGACTGGATGTGCGATGGAGAGCCAAGGGCCAGCGCTGGAGCAGGGGGCACAGGACTGTTGACAGGGCTGGGGAGGGAAGGCAGGGGATCCAGCAGGGGGGAGGCATGCTCGAGGCCCAGCGCCACTGCCAGGTGTCAAGGTTCCAGGTGCTGCCCAAGGGCCTAGAGAGAGCAAGTAGCCCAGGCGAGAGTCAGGGTTCTGTTTCCCATAATGCGCCCTGGCCCAGATGAGTATCAAGGGCCAAGGACCAGGCCAAAGGGCCTGGGAAAGGACAGGGGTCAGGAGGAGTGTGATGTGAGGGCACAGTTGTGGGTTGCGATGGGTTCAGACAGGGGCAAAAGCCAGGACCCAATCAAGGAGCCCAGGTAGAGGGCCAATCCCAACAAAATGTATTAAGGACCCAATGAGCAGGAGGTCCTGCTCCAGGAAAAAGTGCTAGGGGAAGATGAGGCAGGATCAGCACTTGGATGAGGAAACAGAGGGCTGTGCAAAAGGCACAGCAGGGAGCGAGCTAGGGGGCCAAATCAAGGGGCGCCCAGGTCAGACTTGACAGGAAGAAACACCACAGAAAGCAAAACAACCCTAGTAATGCAGTAAGGAGCTCAGGCCAGCAGCCAGGCCATGGGAGTATAGGGCAAAGGGTCAGGGTGAGGAAGGGCTGGGTTGGCTTAGGGGTAACTTGCAAGGCTAGAGGGCAGGAGAGGGAAGGGAGGGGATTGCCCAGGACAAGGTCATCACTAGGCCCAAGTCCACTTCCAGTTGTCAAATTTGGGCATCAAAGAGGGCCCAGGCCAGTGGCAGGGCTGTGTTTCCCATTGGGATCCTTTAGGGCCCAGAGGCCAGCCAATTCCACTCCTCTGCCCAGATGAGTAGATTCTCAGAGAGAGACCAGGACCAAAGGAGGGCAATGTGAGGGATACCTTTGGTCCAGGATTGGGGGAGTGTCTGTGGGGAGTCAGCACCCATTGGAGGAGCCCAGGCTAGAAAAAAGCAGAGGAATTGGAGAGTTAGGGCAATACCAATACCAATTACAAGGGGAACAGAAGGGAGGAACAGGAGGGGGGCCAAGCAAGGTGCATGAAATCAAGGAACAAGGACAGGTTCCTCGAGAAGAGTGACTGGGGACTCCAGCAAGGGGCCAGGCCCAAGAATGGGGAACCAAATGCCAGGATCCGGTCCTGGGAGTCCTATGAAAACAGACAGTGCTGGGGAGGGGAGAAAGGGGAGCAAGGGTAGTGGGTGGCACAGGGAGAGGAGGGCTCAAGGCTCAGGTTTACTGCTGGGTGTCAGGATTGAGGAACAGGGTCCAGGCTGAAAGAGTCCAAAGTCCCAGGCAAGGGCCACAGCTATGTTTTCCCAAAGGAAGCCCAAAGGGCCAAACGCCCAGTTCCAGTTCCCTGGCCCTCTGAGCATCTTGGGAAAGGGATCTTGAAAAGGCGCCCAGCAGGGACAGGGACAACAGGAAGGATGAAGGAGGGTACAGCGTGAAAGGTCAGAGGAAGGGTGTTGATAGGGTGGGAGCCAGGACTCCAGAAAGGAGCCCAGGCTTGGGACCTACAGGAGGGCCCAGGCCAGGGGAGGGCAGGGAAGGGTGGGGTTGGGCAGGTGGGCAGCAGTAGGGTTCTGAGGTTCAGGGAAGCCAAGGGGAGCAGGGTACAGCCCCCAATGAGGCCCACTTCCCCCAGGGAAGCACGGAGCAAGAAGGGCCCCCCAGATGCTCAAGCGAGGAGGCAGGCCAGGGAATGGAGAGCCAAGGGCCAGGACTTCGGCAGGGGTCTCAGGACAATGGACAAGACTTTGGAGGGATGGCAAGGGACCCGACAGAGGGCAGGCAAGCTCCTTGTCCAGGGCTACTGCCAGTTGTAAGGGTTCTGGGTGCAGGACCAAAGGCTCAGAGAGAGAAAGGGGCCCAGGCGAGAAGCAGGACTCAGTTTCCCATAAGGCACCCTGGCCCAGATGAAAATCCAGGGACAGGGACCTGGCAAAGGAGGCCTGGCAAGTGAGGGGGCCAGGAGGAGGGCGATGGGAGGGCATGGCTGGGCGTCTCGGTGGGTGCATGGGGGGCAAGATCCAAGACCCAAACAGGTGCCCAGGCAAAGGACCCACCTGACCGACCATGGATGAGGGAACCAAAGAGCAAGAGTCCTGCAAGCGCCAGGGGAAAGCGCGAGGGGAAGGGGAGAAAGGGCTGCACGCAAGGACCAGAAGATAGAAAAGAGTGCAACAGGACCTAGGGGAGCTCGCTGGCCATACCAAGCAAGGGACTCCCAGGTCAGACCCAACAGGAAGAGAGAGACTCCATGGTATGCCAAGTGACATGAGGAACACTACCAGGAGCTCATATGAGCACCCAGGCCCGGAGACTAGCACTCAAAGGGTCAGGGTTAGGGAGGGCTGGGTGTGGGTAGGGGCAACATACAAAGTGAGAGTGCAGGGGAGGAAAGGGAGGGGATCTCTCAGGACTGGGTTGGAGCAAGTCACGTGTTAACTTCTAGGCCTCAAGGTTCAGGCAGTAAACGGGACTCTGTGTTTCCCATAGGGAGCCTTAAGGGCACAGAGGCCAGCCAATTTGGCCCCTCTGCCCAGGTGAATAGATCCTCAGAGAGGGACCTGGATCAAAGGAGGTTCAAAATAGGGCACTGTGAGGGTATACCTGGTGTGTGGAGGTTGTGGAGGTAATTGGTTTATAGCCAGGACCCATTTGAGGAGACCAGGATAGGGAGAAGCAGGGAAAGCAAAAGTTCCCTGCAGTGCCAGGATACCACAGCACCAGTGGAACAGAGGGGAGGCCCAGGATGGGGCCTGTAGAAAGAGGCCTGAAACCAAGGGAAGGGAAAGTGTCCTCACGAAAGGCAGCCAGGGGCTCAAGCAAGGAGCTGGGCCCAGTAATGGAGAGCCAAGTGCTAGCACCTGGGGCAGGGTGAATGAAAACAGATATGGATGGGGCGGGGAGGTAGGGGATAAATCAGAGCAGGTGGCACAGTGGGAGGATGGTTGAAGGCCCAGGTTCATAGCAGGGTGTCAGGATTCTGAGCAGGGCATGGGCTGAAGTAGGCCAAAGGGCACAGACAAGGCTCAGGGCTACATTTTCCCAATGGGAGCACACAGGGCCATGAGTCCAGGTTAAGTCTCCTGGCCTGGTGAGCATCCTGGGAAGGGGATCAGGCAAGTGGCACTGGCAGAGACAGAAACGACAAGAGGGCCAAAGGAGGGCATAGCCTGAAGGGCCACAGGACAGGTGTGAATGGGGTGGGGACCAGGACCCCAGCAAGGAGCTCAGGCAGGGGACCAAGAGAAGGACTCAGGCCAGGGGACAGCAGGGATGGTGGGGCTGGGAAGGTGGGGCTGCACTAGGGTCCTGCAGTACAGGGAAGCCAAGGGGAGCAGGGAAGCGGCCCCAGCGAGGGGCCCTCAGACAAAGCCCAGAAAAGCAGGGAGCAAGAAGGGCCACCAGAGGCTCAAGCAAGGACCCAGACCAGGGAATGGAGAGCCAAGGGCCAAGGCTTAGGAAGGGGGCCCAGGACAGTAGACAAGACTAGGAAGGGAAGGCAGGGGATCCAGCTGGGTGCAGTCAGGTTCCAGGCCCGGGGCCTCCTCCAGGTTTCACAGTTCCTGGTGCAAGAGGAAGCACCCAGGGAGCACAAGGGGACCAGGCAAGGGGCAGGGCTCTATTTCCTATAAGTCACTCTGGCTCAGATAAGAATTTAGAGCAAGGGACCTGGCAAGGGTAGGGGGCCAGCAGGAGGGTGACCAGAGGGCATAGCGGGGTGTTGGGGTGGGTGCGTGTAGTGGTGAGAGCCAGGACCCTAGCCAGGCAAGCAGGTAAGTAACCCACCTGATGGATGGTGATGAGGCACCCAAGGAGCAGGAGACCCACGAGCGCCAGGGGAAAGTGCAAGGGGAAGGGGAGGAAAGGGCTGCGCGATGACCAGGAGACAGAGGAAAGAGCAAGGGGCACTTAGGGGAGTCCGCTGGTGTGCCCAAGAAAGGGGCCCCAGGTCAGACCCAACACAAAGAGACTCCATGTTGTGCCAAGGAACATGAGGAACACAATCAGGGGCTCAGGCGAGCCCCCAGGTCCAGGGATTGGAGCTCAAAAGGTCAGGGTTTATGTAGGGCTGGGATGGGATAGGGGAAGTATGCAAGGCTAGAAGGCAGGGGTGGGAAGGGTGGGGATCACTAAGGGCCTGGGCCTGGGTGAATGAAAAGAAACATGGATGGGGAGGGGCGGGAGGGGAGAAAGGGGAGTGGTGGCACAGGGGGAGGAGGGCTCAAGGCCCAGATCCCCTGAAGAGTGTCAGGGTTCGAGAGCAGGGCCTGGGCTGAGTGAATTGAAAGTGCCCAGGCAAGGGGCAGGGCTACATTTTCCCAAAGTGAGCCTGCAGGGCCAAAAGGCCAGGTCAAGTCCCTGGCTCTGGTGAGCATCCTGGGAAGGGGATCAGGAAAGCGGGCCTGGCAGAGACAAGAACAACAGTATGGCCAATAGAGGGCACAGCCTGAAGGTCCGCAGGACGGGTGTGGGTGGGATGGGGCCAGGACCCCAATAAGGAACCCAGGCAGGAGACCTAGAAGAGGGCCCCGGCCAGGAGAGAGCAGGAAAAGCCAGGGCCAGTGCCGTAGTCTGGCTGGGCACAAATCACGAGCCACTGAAGCAGGAACAAACTTTATTTCTGAACTCCACCAGCACACTCCACACAGGCTTCCAGGAAATTCTCCAGCAAGCCACCCACACAGCTCCTCCAGGAACCACCAACCAGTTATATCACTCCTCCGGCACTTCCCCAACCAGTGGAAACTCTCCAGGAATCCCCATGAGAGTTCAAGCTCAACGGGAACTCCACCAGAACTCAAAAGTCATCATCTTAATGGCTAGCTAGCATCACCTCTCAAACACTACTTCTGGCAAAGATGCCATGTGTCATCTCGACTCGGCTGTGGCCCTCAACAGGCCAGCAAGGCGGGGCTGCACTAGGGTACTGCAGTACAGGGAAGCCAAGGGTAGCAGGGAAGCAGCCTCAGCAAGGGGCCTGCACAGCATGTCTAAGAAGGCACTGAGCAAGAAGGGCCACCAGAGGCTCAATCTCGCAGCCAGGCTAGGAAATGAAGAGCCAAGGGCCTGGTCTGGGGGAGGAGGCTCAGGAAAGTGGACAAGGCTGGGTGGATCCAATAGGGAGAAAGCCCAGGCAAGGGGAAGGGCTATGTTTTCCCCTAGGGATCCAGGAGGGCCAAGGGGGCCAGGTCCAGTCCCCTGGCCTGGTGCGCATCCTGGGAAAGGGATCAGGAAAGGGGGCTTGGCAGGGGCAGGGACAAAAGGAGGGCCAAAGAATGGCATAGGGTTAAGGGTCGGAGAATGGGTGCTGGTAGGGTGGGGTCCAGGACCCCAGCAAGGAGCCCAGGCTAGTGACCTAGAGGAGGGTCCACCCCAGGGGAGACCAGGGGAGAGAGGGGCCAGTCAAGCAGACGGCACTAGTGGACTACAGTGCAGGGACACCAAGGGGAGCAGGGAAGCGGGCCAAGTATGGGCCCCGTAGTAAGTGCCCAAGGTTTAGCAATAAAGGCCACCAGAGGCTCAAGGGAGGAGCCAGGCCAGTGAATGGAGAGCCAAGGGCTGGGACTGGGGGAGGGGGCTCAGGACAGTGGACAAGGTTCAGGAAGGAAGGCAGGGGATCCAGCAGGGTCTAGTAGGATCAAGGCCCAGGGCCACTGCCAGGTGTCTGGGTTCCAGGTGTAGGACCAAGCACCCAGGGAAGCAAGGGGAGCAGGAGAGGGGCAGGGTTCTGTTTCCCATAAGGTGCCCTGGCCCAGATGAAAATGTTGGGCCAGGGACCTGGCAAATGGGGCCTGACAAGGGACGGGGGCCAGGAGGAGGGGACGGGGACCAGGAGGAGGGGATGGGAGGGCTTGGGGCAGGTCACAGTGGGTGCAGAGAGGAGAGAACCAGGATCTGAATAAGGAGCCAAGGCTAGGGACTGATCTGACCTAGGATGATGAGGCACCCAAGGAGCAAGGGGACCTGGCGAGGGGAAAGCTGGGAACAGGAGGAAGAGGTGACATGAGGTTGAGGAGACAGCACGCGAGGCAAGGGGCACCAAGGGAAGCATGGTAGGGGCCCCAAGCAAGGGGCCTCCGGGTCCGACCCGACATGAAGCAAAGCCACACAACACCACACAATGCACCCTACAGCACGAGACACAACAAACGTGGTCAGGGACCCAGGTGAGGAGACAGGCCCAGGGACTGGAGCACAAAGTGTCAGGATTAGGGAGGGCTGGGTTGGGGTAAGGGAAGCATGCGAGGAGAGAGGGCAGGGGAGGGAAGGGAGGGGATCTCGAAGGCCAAGATCAGCTCAAGGCCCACAACCAAGGCCAGGTGTCTGTTTTCTGGCAGCAGAAGGGTGACCAGGCGAGGGGTAGGGCTGTGTTTCCCATAGGGAGCCTTCAGGGTGCAGAGACCAGCCAATTCCACTCCTCTGCCCCAGGTGAGAAGATCCTCAGAGAAGGATCAGGATCAAAGGAGGGCCAAAGGAGGGCACTGTGTGGGGAAACCCTGGTTCTGGAAGTGGGAGCAGGAGTGGCTGGGTGGGTTGGGACCCAGGACCTATTGGAAGAGCCATGGCTAGGGAGAATCAGGGGTAGTAGAGGGTCTGGGCTGTGCCAGGATACCACAGCACAAGGGGAACAGAGGGTAGTCACAGGAGAGGGCACCAGCAAGGGGCCTGAAATCAAGGGACAAGGACAGAAACAGGGTCCTCAAAAAGGGCTCAAGTAAGAAGCCAGTCCCAGGAAAGGAGAGACACATTCCAGAGCCCTGGCAGGGCTTTGGAGAATAGGGAGGGAAGAGATGGAGCTCATATACCACAGCAGCCATGGTAGAGGGAACTCGCCCCTCCAGGCTGTAGACCCCTCTTACCAGGGAGTCAGGGAGAGCTCTTATATTCTCCAAGCCAAGGAAGAGGGGTCTGGGTCCTTCAGGCTGGAGACCTTCCCACCAGGTGTCTGCTGGAGCTCTTATACCCTGGAAGCAAAGAAAAATCAAAGACACCCCTCCAGGCAGGAGACCCCTCCCACCTGGGTGGTGATTGGGGAGCTCCTATTATGATGCAGCCAGGGTAGCAGGGAGACCCCTTTCATCTGGGTGTCATAGGGAGCTCATATCCTGCTGCAGCCAGGGTAGAGGGGACTTGCCCCTCCAGGCAAGAGATCCCTCCTGCCTGGATGTCAGAGGGAGCTTTTATATGGCTGCATCAAGGGTAAAGGGGATTCCCCTCTCCAGGCATGAGACACCTTCCACCTGGGTTCCAGGGGAGCTCCTATAGAGCCTCAGGCAGAGTAATGGGGACTTGCCCCTCCAGGCAGGAGACTCCTCACACCTGGGTGTCAGGAGGAGTTCTCCTATCCCTTCAACCAGCTTAGGGGCTACTTTTCACTTCAGGCTGGAGATCCCTCCCATCATAGTGTCAGGGGGAACTCATATACCACCGCAGTCAGGGTAGAGGGGACTCTCCCCTGCATGTATGAGACCCTTCCCAGTTGGATATCCAGTGAGGAGCTCCTATACTGCTGCAGCCAGGGTAGAGCTGACTCGCCCCTCCAGGCGGGAGATCCCTCTGACCTGGGTGTCAGCGGGAACTCATATGCCACAGCAGCCATGGTAGAGGACACTCACCCCTCCAGGAGGGAGACCCCCACACCTGGTTGTTGGGTGGGGTGGATCCTATACCTCCCTAGCCAAGGTAGAGGGGACTTGCCATTCCAGGCGGGAAACCCCTCCCAACTGGGTGTTGAGGGGGGGCTCCTATACTGCTGCAACCATGGTAAAGGGGACTTGCCCCTCTATGCGGGAGACCCTTCCCACCTGGGTGTTGGGGGACCTCCTATACCGCCGCAGTGGGGGTAGAGGGAACTCTATCCTCCCGATGGTGACCTCTTCCACCTGGGTGCCTTAGGAAGCTCCTATACAGGTGCAGAGAGGGTAGAGAAGACTCGCCTCTCCAGGCAGGAGACCCCTCTTACCAGGGTGTTGGGGGGAGCTCTTATAATCTCAAAGCCAAGGAAGAGGGTACTGGCCCCTCCAAGGTGGGAGACCCCTCCCACCTGGGTGTTAAAGGGAGCTCAACAGAGCCACAGCCAGGGTAGAGGGGACTTGCCCCTCAGGGCAGGAGACCCCTCCCACCTGGGTGCTGTGTGTGGGTCTCATATAAAGCTGCAGCCGGAGTAGCAGGAACTCACCCCTCCAGGCAAGAGACCCCTTTCACCTGGGTTTCCATGGGGAGCTCATATCCCTCCGCAGCCTAGGTTGAGGGGACTCGCCCCTCCTGACAAGAGACCTCTCCCATCTGGGAGTCAGTGATGGAGAGAGGCTCATGTATGGCAGCAACCAGGGTAACATGAACTCACCCCTCCAGGTGGGAGACCCTTTCCCCTGGATGTCTGGTAGAACTCATATAACTCCACAGCCAGGATACAGGAGACATGCCCCTCCACGTGGGAGACCCTCCACTTGGGTGTCAGGGGGAGCTCTCCTACCGCTGCAACCAGCTTAGAGGATACTTTTCACTTCAGGTGGGAGATCCCTCCCATCAGGGTGTCAGGGTGAACTCATATACTTCAGCAGCCAGGGTAGAGGGGACTCGATGAGTGAGACACCTCCCACTTGGGTATCGGGGGGAGCTGGTATACTGCTACAGCTAGGGTAGAGGGGCTCTCCTCTCCAGAATGGAGACCCCTTTCACCTGGGTGTCAGCGGGAGCTCATATACTACAGCAGCCACAGGTAGAGGGGCCTTGCCCCTCTAGGCGGGAGACCCTCCCACCTGGTTGGGGGAGTGTGGATCCTATACTCCCTAGCCAGGGTAGAGGGGACTTCCATTCCAGGCAGGAGATCTCTCCCAAGGGTGTGTGTGTGTGGGGGGCGGAACTCGTATCCTGCTGCAGCCAGGGTAGAGGAGACTTGCCCCTCTATGCGGGAGACCCCTCCCACATGGGTGTCGGGGGACCTCCTATACCGCCAAAGCATCTACATTCATCAAACAAACTCTTCTCAAGTTTAAGAGTCAAATAGACCACAAAAAATAATTCTGGGTGACTTTAAAATACCTTTTTCACCACTGGATAGATCTTCCAATCAAAAGCTAAAAAAAGAAACTATATAACTCAATAATACAATCAATAACTTAGACTTAACAGACATACACACAATATTTCCTCTATCAATGAGTGAATACACTTTCTTCTCAGCAGCACATGGATTTTTTTCTAAAACAGACCACATATTATGTCACAAAGCAACTTTAAGCAAATACAAAAGAGTAGAGATATTACCCTGCATTCCATCAGATCATAAAGGAATAAAATTAGAAATGAATGATAAACTAAAAAATAGAAGCTACTCCAACAGAGAGAGACCAAATAATGCTACTGAATGAGCAGTGGAATATATAAGACATTAAAGAGGAGAATAAAAAATTCTTAGAGGTAAATGAGAACACTGATACAACATATCAAAATCTCTTGGACACTATGAAGTCATTACTAAGAAGAAAGTTCATTGCATGCAGTTCATTCCTTAAAAGAAGAAAAAGTGAACAAACAAATGACCTAGAATTACATCTGAAAGCCCTAGAAAAAAGAAAGAACAAATCAACACCAAAAGCAGTAGAATACAGGAAATAATTAAAATCAGATTTGAAATCAATGAAATTGACACAAAAGAAACAGTTGAAAAAAATTGACAGAACAAAAAAAATTGCTTCTTTGAAAAGATAAATAAAATTGATAAACCTTTAGCCATGCTGATGAAGGGAAGGAAAGAGAAAACTCAAACAACTAACATCTGTGATGAAAAAGGAAATATCATGACAGACATTACAGAAATTCAGAAGATAATTAGAAATTTTTTTGAAAATTTGTACTTCAATAAAATAGAAAATATCAAAAGCTTTGACAAATTTCTAGAGTCCTATGATTTGCCCAAACTGAATCAGGATGATATACACAAGTTAAACAGATCAATTTCAAGCAATAAAATGGAAGACACCATTCGAAGCCTACCTACCAAGAAAAGCCCAGGACCACATGGATATAAAGCTGAGTTCTACAAGACCATCAAAGAAGAACTAATACCAATACTTCTCAAATTATTCCATGAAATAGAAAAAGAATACTTTCAAACTCATTCTATGAGGCCAATATCACCCTCATTCCAAAACCAGGAAAAGACATATCAAAGAATGAAAACTACAGACCATTATCTCTAATGAACATAGATGCAAAACTTCTCAACAAAATTCTAGCAAATCAAATACAAAAACATATTAAAAAGCGTGCACCACAATCAAGTGTGGTTCTTCCCAGGGATGCAAGATTGGTTCAAAATACAGAAATCAATAAATGTAATTCATCATATCAGTAGACTTAAAGATAAAAATCATGTGATCATCTCAATAGAGGCAGAAAAAGCATTCAAGAAAATACAGCACCCCATAGTGTCAAAATACTAGAAAAACTAGGAATATAGGAACATATCTCAAAATTGTAAAAGCTATCTATCCTAAGCCCCAGGCCAGCATGATTCTAAATGGAGAAAAATTGAAAACATTCCCTCTAAAAACTGGAACAAGACAAGGATGCCCTCTTTCACCACTTCTGTTTAACATAATCTTGAAACTCTAACCAGAGCAAGTAAACAGATCAAAGAAATTACAGGGATATGGATAGAAAAAGAACTCAAGCTATCACTATTTACCAATGACATGATTCTATACCTAGAGGAACCAAAAAATTCTACCGGAAAACTTCTAGAACTAATAAATGAATTCAGCAAAGTAGCAGGATATAAAATAAACACCCAAAAATCCAATGCATTTCTGTATATCAGTGACAAATCCTCTGAAAGAGAAATGAGGAAAATGAGGAAAGCACTCTACAATGAAAACTACAGAACATTAAAAAATAAACTGATGAAAAACACAGAAGATGGAAAGATTCCCCATGCTCCTGGATAGGCAGAATTAATATTGTCCAAATGGCCATACTACCAAAAGCATTATACAGATTTAATGCAATTCCTATTAAAATCCCAATGATATTCTTCATAGAAATAGAAAAAGCAGTAATAAAATATATTTGGAAAAATAATTGACCCAAAATAGTTAAAGCAATCCTTAGCAAGAAAAGTGAAGCAGGAGGCATCACAATACCAGACATTGAACTATACTACAGAGTTATAATCACAAAAACAGCATGATATTGACATCAAAATAGATGTATAGACCAAAGGTACAGAATAGAGGACACACAGACAAACCCACATAAATAGAGTTATTTCATACTAGACAAAGATGCTGAAACCATTCAGTGGAAAAAGATAGGCTATTCAACGAATGGTCCTGGCAAAACTGGAATTCCATATTTAGTAAAATGAAAGTAAACCTCTATCTTTCACCCTACACAAAAGTCAACTCAAAATAGATCAAAGATTTAGGCATTAGAACAGAGACCCTGAGCCTAATAGAAGAAAAAGTAGGTCCAAATGTTCATCATGTCAGCCTAGAATCTGACTTTCTTAAGACCCTGAATGTTAAGGAAGTATAATTGAGAATCAATAAATGGGATGGATTCAAATTAAAAAGCTTCTCAGAAAAGGAAATAGTCAATAATGTGAGGACAGAGCCTACAGATTGGAAGAAAATCTTTACCACGTGCACGTCTAATAAAGTCTTAATCTCTAGGATATATAAATAACTCAAAAAATCAATAAATTGTCTAATTAACTGAAAAGACACTTCATAGGAGAAGAAATACAATTGATAAACAAATATATGAAAAAGGGTTCAATGTCTCTAGTAATTAGAGTTATTCAAATCAAAGCTACACTAAGATTTTTCCTATCAGAATGGCAATCATAAAAAATTTAGGCAACAATAAATGTTGGCGAGGATGTGGGGACAAAGGTACACTCAGACATTGCTGGTTGGACTGAACATTGGTGCAACAACTCTGGAAAGCAGTATAGAAATTCAGAAAACTGGGAATGTAACCATCATTTGACCCAGCTATCCCACTCCTCAGTTTATACCCAAAGGATATAAAATCAGCATACCATAGTGACACAGTCACATCAATGCTCATAGCAACTCAATTCAAAATAGCTAAACTATGGAACCAACTGAGGTGTCTTTCAATAGATGAATGGATATTGAAAATGTTGTATATACATATTCAATGAAATATTACTCAGCTTTAAAGAAGAATAAAATTATGGCATTTGCCAGTAAATTGATGGAGTTGGGGAATATCATACTATGTGATATAAGCCAATCTTACAAAACCAAAGGCCAAGTGTTTTCTCTAATATGCAGATGCTAATTCACAATAAGGCAGGGGGCACTACAGAAGAATAGTGTTACCTTAGATTAGGTAGAAGGAAGTGAAGGGAGGGGAGGGGAGGGGAGGGGAGGGAGGGGAGAGTATGTAGGGATAGGAAAGATAGTAGAACAAAATAGACTCTCTCTCTCTCTCTCTCTCTCTCTCTATATATATATATATATATATATATATATATGACTGTGTGGCCCATATGATTCTGGAACATGTACACTCAGAAAAGTGGGAAAATATATCCCATCTATATATGATATATCAAAGTGCATAAATGCATTCTAATTTCATATATAACTAACTAAAACAAACTAAAATATTAAAAAACACCTTTACAAATACACCTAGGCATCTGAGTACCCCATGACCCAGACAAACTGACATATATAGTTAAATATCATACTCTATTTATACTCATGTCTACGTAATACTAATATTTAGACTCTCTTTGCTTTTGACATAGTTACCATTTATATTCTTCATAGAAATAGAAAAAGCAGTAATAAAATTCTGAGAAGTGTCTCTTAATTTCTCTTTGAATTTCTCCAATATATTCTGAGAATATTTTTTTTCAAAATTTAAATTAAAGCCTTACACAGTGGTGTACACTTGTAGTCTCAGATATTCTGGAGGTTGAGGCAGGAGGATTGCTTGAGTACCGGTTGATTGAGGCAACCTGAGAAACATGGTGAGATGCTGTCTTCAAAAAAAAAAAATAAGTCAGATTTTGTAACCCTCATTTTAAAATGCATAAACTTCTCCCCCAATTCCACTGTGACAAAAAATAAAACAGTTCTTGCAAGCACCTCAAATTGCCACATTATCTAATCAGAACTTAATCTCCTCTCTGCACCTTCCTTCATTCTACTCCTTTACTGTAGCCTCTTTATTGCTATTCACATTCTGCTCTGCTTACTTTTGCTTGGTAGGACCAGTTGTTATTTACTCTCTTATAATTCCACAGTTTCCAACAGAGTCAGGGGAATAATTTCTTCACGGATTTTCTCCCAATTATTTCAAAAACTATTAGTACTCTTACCCAAACCAATAATTAAAATTGAAAATTGACATTAATCCAGGATTTTTAATTCTACTACCTTGAATATTTATTAGATGGCATTTTAATTTAAAGGAGAACTCCCTTACTTTTTCCTCCCTTTCCTATACACTAAGTAATATTATGAACTTATGAATTCTGTTTTTATTGATTTAATAGTTTGTAATTTATTATTGTATTTTTTGTGCTTAAATTTCCCCAACTAGTGACAGTACTACTCCTTTTGACAAGTTTCTCTGACAAATGTCTTTAAGACTTTGAACAATGACTTGCTTTCTGACTATCTCTCTTTCTTTTTATTTTATTCATTCATTTTGGTTAGTTAGTTTTATTGGCTTTATTTTTTAAATACATGACAGCAGAATGCATTACAATTTTTATTACACATATAGAGTACAATTTTTCATATCTTTAGATAGAGAGTATGTTCATGCCAATTCATGCCTTTATATATTTACTTCTCTCTCTCTCTCTCTCTCTCTCTCTCACACACACACACACACACACACACACAAACACACACACAAACACACACACACACACACACACACACACACACACACGGACCTAGTTAGCTTTGTGCCTTCCCTCTCCCAGAACCAAAATCAGTCATTTGCTCACAAGTACCTTAGAGAGAAATGGTGCATAAGAGCTACTGTCTTGGGACTAAGAATCCTCTTGCCATTCATTTATGGTATATTTTACAAACATTTCTCTCCAATTTTCTTATTTGTCTTTTCTGAATGCTTACAATTTTTGATTTTTTAAAAAATATGTACTATGTAGTATATGGATTTCCAGTTATAATTAGTCATAGTTAAGAACTTAGACTTGGGTTATATTAAAGTTCATCTCTATTTTCTTCTTGTATCTTATGGTTTTATTCTTGACATTAACATTTCTTATTCATTTGAAATTGTTTTGCTGTTTGCCATATGGATTAATTTTTTTATATTTATTTTTTAGTTATAGTTGGACACAATATCTTAAAGATTTTATTGATTTATATGTGGTGCTGAGGATTGAACCCAGGACCCCACATGTGCTAGGCAAGTGCTCTACCACTGAACCAAAACCCCAGCCCCTGGATCAAATTTCACTGTTTTTTCCAAATGATAATTTATTTTTTCAGTTTCATTTATTTTAAATTACAGTTTGAGATGGTACTTTCCCTGTACTTGTGTTCATTTAATTTTTGTCTGTTTTGTTTTTATGTAGTACCATAGTAGTTTTCATGTTTCCTGAGAAATAGTTGACAAGTAAGAATTGTATAAATTCAAGGTACATGATGTAATGTTTTGATACACATACAAAGCCTGAAGTGATTACCACAGTAAATCCACAGTTAATTACCATCATAAAATAGATTGTGTTTTGGGGTGTAAGGAAAATATAAAGGAGACATAGAGACAAGATGTAGAGCCAGAAAAAAATGTAAGAATGGCAGAATAGCCAAGACGCCAGCTTTATTTATATCAATAGGTTACATTAGGTCACTGGCATCAGTAATACATTATTGTTAATTGTGTCATTAGGCAGGTTACAGAGTTAGCAACATTATGCAGCTTATTCCTCAGTTACATACTATAGTTGCAATGTGTAACCTTAGGAGTTTTATGTAGCTCTCAAGAAAGCCCATTGTTTAAAGTTACTGTTAGCAGGCAGGTCCAGAAACATCAGGGCTTGACGAAACATTGTATTGTCTAACAAGAGAGTTTCCTTATTCCCAGGAACTGTGTGCCTGAGATCAAGGTCGAGGCTGATAAGACTGTAGCACACAGGATCCTCAAGCAGGGCATTGCTATCACATCCAGGCATTCTGTGTCTTTGCATGAAACATCCTAGTCACCAAGCTTGCCAAAGTCATGAAGCTATCAAAGACCTCAATCCCAAACATAGAAACCTAGATGGGGGCGGGGTGAGAATAGAGATTAACTTTTTGCAAATTTCAACTATACACTACAGGGCATAAAACATAATGACTAGAATATTCTTTGGGTCTCCAAAACTTATTCATCTTATAACTGAAGGGTAGGTAACTTTTTACTCACCATCTCCACATTACCGACCCCCCCCCACCACCTATGATAACCACCCTTCTGCTCTGAGATTTTATGACATCATGCAGCATTGTCTTTTGCAACAATGTTTTAAAGACAGAAGCTTTGCAATGTACTTTAATATCTGGAAGAACTATTTTATATTCATGTCAGGTTTTCAGGATGTTCATATGTGCCTTCAGCAGTAAATAAATCATTGCTTTGAACTATGTAATCATGGACAGCTAGATGCCTCTTCTTGGAATCTTTTGGTGAGGGACCCACAAGAAACACCTGTTTGCAAGGTGACTACCTATTGATAGGGAGAATTCCAGTGCTCATCATGGAGAAGCCTTGAATTCAAACAGCAGCTTCCCAAAGAGATGGGCTGAAACTGATAAGCCTACACCAAGCTTTTTTTTTTTTCTCAGCTTCATCTTGTTTACCTCAAGAAGTCCTTTCATAGTGAATTCCTTTGATGTTTAAAACCTATAAAATAAACATGCAGACTCTTGGTTTTGTTAGAAGCAGACTCGACCAGAACTGATTTGCCAAATGAGTCCTGCTTCCACTTATAAATAAATCTTTATTTCCATAATTTCTAATTTTCCTAATATGACCCACTGCATGTGCTCAGAAGAACTGTTCAATCAAGGTGCAGGTATGCTGTCAGACATATGTATTATAGTGTGCTTTCTGCAAAATTAACTTTGCAATTAATTTGTTTTCTTATAAAGGAAAAACATTTATGCTATCTATATATGTTGGGAATACTCTCAATTTCTCTGTTAACTTAGAGAGACTTGATATCCACCAACAAGGAATATTTTTCTGTTAATGGTGACTTCCAGGAATTTGTTAATTTTTTTCATACTCTTTTTTTCATAAATCCTCTCAAATTTTCCCCAAAATTGTATTTTATTGGTGCTATTATAGATGAAATATTTTATTCCACTGTATCTTCTAACTTGTTACCATGTTTGTACACACTGATTTTGGTTATTAATTTTCTACCTATTGTCTTCAAAACTTCCATATGGTTTGTACAAGTTTTACCACTGATTCACTTGGATTTTCCAGATATATTATGTAACATGCCAATAAATGTAGTTCAGTATCTTCTCTATCAATTCTTGTTTCTAGGTATTTTCCTTTATTAAAAATTGCATTGGCTTCTACTTATAACACAGTGTGAAGTAGTAATAAAAATAGCATTCTTGCCTTGCTATGAACTTTTTAGTGTTTCCCAATAATGTTAGATGTTGATTTTAGGAATGACCAGGTCATATTTCACTGGATGTGTTAATTAGGAATAGATTTAGAATTTTGTCAAGGGACTTGAACTGAAGTCATATATGGAGATAATCACATAATTATTCCCTTCAATAAAAAACTCATAGTATAATATAAGAGACATTGAGGATAGAATAATACTGTCAAATGTTGCACGTCAAAGTATAGGAGAAGCTAATGAAATGAAAAATTGAAGAAACAATGTTAGGGAGTTTTCCTGATTAGGAAAAGTGAATTTCCATGTTTAGGAGGACTATGAAATTCTAGTCATAATAAAAGAAAACCCCACATTAACATAATTGACAAATTGCAGAATTTCAAAGGAAAAGATAAGTAAAAATAGCAATATCATCCATAATCATGTTGTTGTAAATAAAACAAAACAAAACAAAAAGTGTTTTTGTACTCTTAATGTGACAAAATTGAAAGTCTAACAATAATCAAGTATTGGTAAAGAAGTGAATTGTTGAAAGCTTTCACACAGAATGAAAGTTCAGTTATTACAAATATAATTTAGAAATCAATTTAGTATCTTGTGACAAAAAGGTATCCTTTGACACACAAAATGTGTCTAGAAATTGTACTTATAGAGAATTTGTGCACATGTTCATCAGTAGATTTACATGAAAATAGAAAAAAAACATTGATTGAAATATGATAACAATGAAAATACCTGCCATGGGATAATTAAGTACATATTTATATATTCTTACACAGTGAGATACAATATGCAGCAGTGAAAAGAATAAAATACCACTACATTGTATATAACTACATAAAAATCTTTAAAATAGATGTAGAAAATAGAACAAATCACAGCACACTTACAGTAAAATATATTTATATCAATTAAAGAACAGGCAACTCCACATTGTTTTACTTGGGGATAAAAAACTTTTTAAAACAGAGAACAAAAATAGTAACACAATATTTAGGATGAGTCTTCACTTTGGAAAACTACAGGTAGCAGAATATGCTTGGAAAAGGGTATGCAGGGGACTTCAAATGTATTGGTATTTCTCATGCAATGTTGTCAAACAACAGTTTTTATTCAATGAAAATTATCTAAATAATAGTTGGATATGATTGATAATTTCATTTGTAATAGGTAATAATAACAAATTGTTTTAGTCAGCTTTTGTTTTCAGCTGCAGCTTAAAGACCTGCCCAGAACAACTGTAGGTGAAGAAGGGTTTATATATGAGCTCATGGTTTCAGAAGTCTCAATCTATATACAGCAGGCTCCATTCCTCAGGGCTCAAGGTGAGGCAAAATATCATGGCAGAAGATTGTGAGAGATAAACTGTTAGGACATCTGGCACAAATATCCATGAGAGAGACATTTCTGATTTCAATCAAAGGTTTATTGATAGAGAATATCTGCCACACTGCCCTTCTGTAAGGTGCAGCAGCCTCCTTGGGAAAAAAAAACAAAAACAACCACCCAATTTTTTACTATACAATCAAATACAATGAAATAGTTAAAAAAATCCCTCTGATTCTGTGATTATTTGACGTATTTGCTATGGTTTCAGTATTTAGACACTCTTTCTGGGTGGACCTAACAGGAAGGTCATGCCTGGGTGGACAGGTTCTGATTTCCAAAATGGAGTTACTTTGGCCTAAGGACCTAACAAAAAACAGCTCACTTGGTGATCAGGGAGCACAGAGAGAAGTTCCCACTTGCCAGATAAAAATATATACCCAAAAGCCACACCCCCAATTTCCACCTTCTCCACACCCTACCACTTTAGTTACCACTCAGTTTATTCTTCTCAGGGAATTAATTCACTGATTGGGTTTAGAAACTCACAACCCAATCATTTCTCCTCTGAACTTTCTTGTATTGACTCACACATTAGCTTTTGGGGGATACTTCACATCCAAACCACAACACAAATTTAGAGAGTTTTTTTTTTTTTTTAAATACTGTTGGGTGATGGGTTAACCATGAATTGATTGTCAGAGTAGGCCCTACTACAATACACTTCAACAAGTAAACATTTGTTGAAAACATATTTGATAAATATTCACTTAATCACATGGACTACCTCCAGTTGGAAGGTCAAATTGCTGCCATTTTTTTCTTTTTTTTTTTCTTTTTTTTATTGGTTGTTCAAAACATTACAACATTAGATTCAAGTGGTTATGAACTCCCATTTTTACCCCAAATACAGATTGCAGAATCACATCGGTTACACATCCACATTTTTACATAATACCATATTAGTAACTGTAGTATTCTGCTACCTTTCCTATCCTCTACTATCCCCCCTCCCCTCCCCTCCCATCTTCTCTCTCTACCCAATCTACTGTAATTCATTTGTCACCTTGTTTTTTTTTCCCATTCCCCTCACAACCTCTTACATGTAATTTTGTATAACAATGAGGGTCTCCTTCCATTTCCATGCAATTTCCCTTTTCTCTTCCTTTCCCTCCCACCTCATGTCTCTGTTTAATGTTAATCTTTTCCTCCTGCTCTTCCTCCCTGCTGTTCTTAGTTGCTCTCATTATATCAAAGAAGACATTTGGCATTTGTTTTTTAGGGATTGGCTAGCTTCACTTAGCATAATCTGCTCTAGTGTCATCCATTTCCTTGCAAATTCCATGATTTTGTCATTTTTAGTGCTGCGTAATACTCCATTATGTATAAATGCCACATTTTTTTATCCATTCATCTATTGAAGGGAATCTGGGTTGGTTCCACAGTCTAGCTATTGTGAATTGTGCTGCTATTAACATCGATGTGTCAGTATTCCTGTAGTATGCTCTTTTAAGGTCTTCAGGGAATAGTCCGAGAAGGGCAATAGCTGGGTCAAATGGTGGTTCCATTTCCAGCTTTCCCAGGAATCTCCATACTGCTTTCCATATTGGCCTCACCATTTTTCAGTCCCACCAGCAATGTACAAGAGAACCCTTTTCCCCACATCCTCGCCAGCACTTGTTGTTGTTTGACTTCCTAACGGCTGCCAATCTTACTGGAGTGAGATGGTATCTTAGGGTGGTTTTGATTTGCATTTCTCTGACTGCTAGAGATGCTGAGCATTTTTTCATGTACTTGTTGATTGATTGTATGTCCTCCTCTGAGAAGTGTCTGTTCAGGTCCTTGGCCCATTTGTTGATTGGGTTATTTGTTATCTTATTGTTTAATTTTTTGTGTTCTTTGTATACTCTGGATATTAGGGCTCTATCTGAAGTGTGAGGAGTAAAAATTTATTCCCATGATGTAGGCTCCCTATTTACCTCTCTTATTGTTTCTCTTGCTGAGAAAAAACTTTTTAGTTTAAGTAAGTTCCATTTGTTGATTCTTGTTATTAACTCTTGTGCTATGGGTGTCCTATTAAGGAATTTGGAGCCCGACCCCACAATATGTACATCGGAGCCAACTTTTTCTTCTGTCAGATGCAGAGTCTCTGATTTGATATCAAGCTCCTTGATCCATTTTGAGTTAACTTTTGTGCATGGCAAGAGGAGGGGATTCAGTTTCATTTTGTTGCATATGGATTTCCAGTTTTCCCATCACCATTTGTAGAAGATGCTATCCTTCCTCCATTGCATGTTTTTAGCCCCTTTATCAAACATAAGATAGTTGTAACTTTGTGGATTAGTCTCTGTGTCCTCTATTCTCTACCATTGGTCCACCCGCCTGTTTTGGTACCAGAACCATGCTGTTTTTGTTACTATTGTTCTGTAATAGAGTTTAAAATCTGGTATCACTATACTGCCTGATTCACACTTCCTGCTTAGAGTTGCTTTTGCTATTCTGGGTCTTTTATTTTTCCATATGAATTTCATGATTGCTTTATCTATTTCTACAAGAAATGCCATTGGGATTTTGATTGGCATTGCATTAAACCTATAGAGAACTTTTGGTAATATCGCCATTTTGATGATGTTAGTTTTGCCTATCCATGAACAGGGTATATTTTTCCATCTTCTAAGATCTTCTATTTCTCTCTTTAGGGTTCTGTAGTTTTCATTGTATAAATCTTTCACCTCTTTTGTTAGGTTGATTCCCAAGTATTTTATTTTATTTTATTTTTTTGAGGATATTGTGAATGGGGTGTTTTTTCTCATTTCCGTTTCAGAAGTTTTGTCGCTGATATACAGAAATGCCTTTAATTTATGCATGTTGATTTTATATCCTGCCACTTTGCTGAATTCATTTATTAGTTCTAGTAGTTTTTTTGTAGACCTTTTTTGGGTCTTCTAGGTATAAAATTATGTCATCCACGAATAGTGATAATTTAAGTTCTTCTTTTCTTATTTTTATGCCTTTAATTTCTTCCGTCTGTCTAATTTCTCTGGCCAGTGTTTCGAGAACTATATTGAATAGAAGTGGTGATAGAGGGCATCCCTGTCTTCTTCCAGATTTTTGAGGGAATGCCTTCAATTTTTCTCCATTCAGAATGATGCTAGCCTGAGGCTTAGCTTAGATAGCTTTTACAATGTTGAGGTAAGTTCCTGTTATCCCTAGTTTTTCTAATGTTTTGAACATAAAGCGATGCTGTACTTTGTCAAATGCTTTTTCTGCATCTATTGAGATGATCATATGGTTCTTATCTCTAAGTCTATTGATGTGGTGAATAACATTTATTGATTTCCATATATTGAACCATCCTTGCATCCCAGGAATGAATCCTACTTGATCATGGTGCACAATTTTTTTTGATGTGTTTTTGTATCTGATATGCCAGAATTTTATTGAGGATTTTTGCATCTAGGTTCATTAGAGATATTGGTTGCAGTTTTCTTTCTTTGAGGTGTCTGTCTGGTTTTGGAATCAGGGTGATGTTGGCCTCATGGAATGAATTTGGAAGAGCTTTCTCTTTTTCTATTTCCTGAAATAAATTGAAAAGTATTGGTATTAATTCTTCTTTAAAGGTTTTGTAAAACTTCGCTGTATACCCATCCGGTCCTGGGCTTTTCTTGGTTGGTAGTCTTTTGATTGCTTCTTCTATTTCATCCATTGATACTGGTCTCTTCAAATTGTGTGTATCCTCCTGACTCAGTCTGGGAAAATCATATGACTTAAGAAATTTATCAATGTCTTCATTATCTTCTATTTTATTGGAATATAGGTTTTCAAAATAATTCCTAATTATCTTCTGTATTTCTGTAGTATCTGTTGTGATGTTGCCTTTTTCATCCCGTATGTTAGTAATTTGAGTTCTCTCTCTTCTTCTCTTCTTTAGCATGACTAAGGATCTGTTGATCTTATTTATTTTTTCAAAGAACCAACTTTTAGTTTTGTCAATTTTTTCAATAGTTTCTTTTGTTTCCATTTCGTTGATTCCCGCTCTGATTTTGATTATTTCTTGCCTTCTGCTACATTTGCTGTTGTTTTGCTCTTCCTTTTCTAGGGCTTTGAGATGAAGTGTGAACTCATTTATTTGTTGTTTTTTTTCTTTTTTTGAGGAATGACCTCCAGGCGATGAATTTCCCTCTTACAACTGCTTTCATTGTGTCCCATAGATTCCGATATGTTGTGTCTGTATTTTCATTTATCTCTAAGAATTTTTTGATTTCCTCCTTTATGTCTTCTGCAACCCATTGATCATTCAGTAACATATTGTTCATTTTCCAGGTGATGCAGGATTTTTCCTTCCTTCTTTTATCATTGATTTCCAGTTTCATTCCATTAGGATCAGATAAGATGCATGGTATTATCTCCACACCTTAATACTTACTAAGAGTTGCCCTATGGCATAATATATGGTCTGTCTTTGAGAAGGATCCATGTGCTGCTGAGAAGAACGTATATCCACTTGATGATGGTTGATATATTCTATATATGTCAGTTAAGTCTAGGTTATTGATTGTGATATTGAGTTCTTCCTAAATGTTTCTGAAGTGGTTTTTTTCCCCTATAAATTTTATTGATTTTACAGCTTGGATCTCCAATAGATTTATGTAGAAGGATTTTCTCTGAAAAAAGTGTTTCATAGACACACTTGTGCTGATTTTCCACCCAGTTTTTTAAAACTAAGCTTTTCTCCCTGTATGAGGTAAGTTCTCATGAGTAAATAAGTAATTCAGACACTTGCAAGCACAATTTCTACAACACACTTCTTAGTCTCTTATTCTATTATAAAACTTGAACATCATCCAGTTTATTCATATCAAAGCATAATTCTGTAACAGTGTTTCATTCACTTTTTGAATATAGCCCTCATTGTTCTAAAGTTTATTTTTAAAAGCTTTTTTTTCTCTTTTCTACTCTCTACTCCTCCCTAACAAGATCAGAGTGTTACCTTTTCTTTCCCTAATTAATTGCCTTTGAACTTACAGGAAGTAGATGTCTGCTGAGGATCTGGGAAGTGAATATCTCACAAAATAACAAGTAAATCCTAGCACATGTGGAATGTAACTATTGAAGAGTTCCTATACAACTCCCTGTCCCTCCTGATCAAAAGAATCACAACGTTTGGGACAGAAGTCCCTTGTGTGTTTCTCCTTTGTGAGCAAAGCAATAAATCTTTCTTTCTTTTTTCTCAACATTTGGTCCTCATTATTAAATTGGCATTGATTTTCATTGGACACAGGGATCGAGCTTTCAGATACAACACAATATAACATATATTCCCTTTTCTACTAATTTTATGACCAAATGGAAGAATCTCAATTCAATGTGATTATAGTGGAAAAATAGGTTCTAATTTTAATTAAAATCTGTTTATTAGGGGAATATGAAAGAGAGGCCATAAATGACAATTGAGATAGGCCAAAATATTTTCAATTAAATGTTTCTTAGTCTTAGAGTTGTACAGTTTTTAATATTATGTTCAAAGAACTCCTCTCAATCTACAGAACTTTTAAAGATATATATTCCTATTCCAAAAATCCACTTACCTGATATAGCAATTTCTGAACATGTGTTATTTCCAAAGATTGTATTATTTAGTTTATGACTGTCATACTTCAGCAGTGCCCCTTCTCTCTATAGCTAACTGCACTGCAACCTGAGCTTCAGAAACCAAGACTGAAGAGATTTCTATGTTCCCATTCCCATAATGAATAATATAGATTTGCAGAAAGCATTTCTTTTCCAGAAAACAAACAAATAACAACAACAATAAAACCCTGAAATACTGCATGTGCCAGGAAGAATTATTCAATTTTTCTATACCTCTTTCTAATTATAGCTGTTATATTAAATCTCATTTCTTGAACTGCTTCTATACTTAATATGTTAACAGGTAGAAAAGCTAATAAGTTGTAAATAATATCAGATGTTGATAAAAGAAGAGGTAAAAGAAAACATCTGAAAGTTAGACTTTGTAGAAATAACATGCTCCCATGAAGAATAGTTCTCCTCATCAGTACTTCAAATCTCTCTCCTGATGTGTTAGAGGATAATGTGTCAGTGATAAAGCACCATTTTTCCTTCAAGTGTTCTTTCAGTTGGGGTCCTAGCCTAAATGTTGACCCATGACAGTTCACCTAATCATATGGAAGAGTACAAAACACTATTTAGATAGTCCTAAACTCAAATCCCATACAGTTTTTTTATGAGAAGAATAATGAAACATATCACTAACTTTCTAATATCAGAATGTACAACTACGTAGACTTTATTTTTTTTATAACTTGACAACTACTATTTAATCACATGTCCCTTTCATTATTGTGGTTACCAAGTTTCAATGAAAAGAATCTCTTTTTTTTCAGATAGATAAATGCTTAAATTCCATTTAAAGATGACAGCTTAAGTAAGACACACAAAAAGAAAGCATATTGTTGAGCACCCATGTTTTCTAATGAATGATTTTATTTAATTCTGACATAAATAATTTGTTAGACCTGCTATTGCTGTTTAAAGATGAGAAAACCAACTAAAAATAGTTTACGATAATGCTGAACATTATAGTCAGCCATCAGGGGGTTGGAATTTAAAAATTTGTCTATCTGAAAAAAAGAGATTCTTTTCATTGAAACTTGGTAACCACAATGATGTGCCGCAATTCGGCTTCAGCAAACTAACCAGGGGGTGAGGAACAACTTGTGTAGATTGATACAGCTGGAGTGGGAGCCATTTATTGTAGGACAACAGAGGTATTTATACATTTTACATAGCTTATCTTAATTAGCATAAACTAGATACAGCAGTCAACCAATAAGGAATCTCCACACTTAATGGCTCGATGGCATTACTTCACAAACCACTCCCTCTGGCATTTTGCCAGGCACCATCCAGACTTGTTTACAGACTCTAACATTTCTCTGGCAAAATGCCAGGCACCATCCTGACTTCTATACAGACTCTAACATTTCCCCCTTTTGTTTAATTTAAATAACGACCATAGTGGTTTTTACACAAACATCATAAATAATCTGCTACAAGCAGAAGGGGAGGATACAAAATGTCACAATACCAAGCCAATTGATGGCTTCATGCAAGAAGCCCTTAGAAAAATTATACTAGCAATGACACCATTTGTAAAGATATCAAGTTACAATTTGTTGTAGATTACAGTTTGTTGTCTTAGTCCAGGTAAAGCAGTGTCTCAATAGATTAACTCACAGTCCAGGTAAATCACAGTCCAGGTAAGTTCTGCAGGCATCTATCTTAAATCAGAGTCCAGGTAAGTTCTGAAGGCAGCTAGCTTAAATCACAGTCCAGGTAAGTTCTGCATGCAGCTAGCTTGATCCGAAGTCTTGTTCGGTTCTCAGAAACACTGGAAAGTCTTCTACCCTCGTCTTCACTGGCACTGAGACAAAATCAGGAACTCCAGCAATGATGTTAAAGAAAATCCTGTAGTATTCCAGTATTCCAGCAGGTGCTAAGAAAACAACCTTCTGAACAATTTAGTACATTATCTCAAGGTTTTTTACATTTGAAATAAGCCTTAATAGTGCTCATTACTTATCAGCCTCCAGGTGTGGGAGAACCATTGTAGCTTAGTTATTGGCATTGAAAATGACCAAACTTCAGGGACATGGGCCTTCTTCTGCCTGCAGCATTTCAGGCAGCCCCAGATGGCCCTGGGAGAGTCTGGGGGAGTGTCCCGGACTCAAACTGCCACTGGGCACAGGGAGCAAGAGCCTGCGAGACTGTGCCTCTGGGTCAGGTCTGGATTTTGGCTCTAACAGTGGTGTCCCGCTCCCCAGGTGGAAGGTCCACTGCCGCCACTTGGAAAGCCCTTACTGTGCCATGACCGGCTCGTGCACGTGGCAGCTGCCATGCAAATTCACGCACCCTCCAGTAACGAAAAGTAATTAGTAATAGTCTTTTGCTGCAACTTTTTTCCTGATAATCCTTCTTTTTCTGAACTTTCTTCTTTCTGATTAGAGTTCCTGGGCTCTTATCAACACATGCCCTAACTATTCTAGGTCACACTGGGGTGCCTCCTTCCCTTAGTAATTTACCTAACACCCCTTCCATATTTTCATCACAAAGACAATACAACATTCAAGACAAAACAAGACACAAACATACTGTATCAATCTTCTCCATTTTCTCAAAATGGCCATTTTTCCTCTCTCCCTATCTGCCTAGGGATGAGCAGGTTTGCTCCTGTCCTATGTATGGATGGGCAGCTTTTTTCGTCACTTACCCCAGAGTGTCCAGGGGCTCCCCCTTATGGGCCACCATCTGCCACAGCCCGGCTGGCTGAGCAAAATAATGGGGGGTGGATGGGGGTGGACGAACAACTTGTGTAGATTGATACAGCAGGAGTAGGAGCCATTTATTGTGGGGCAGGAGTGGTATTTATACATTCCACACAGCTTATCTTAATTAACATAAAATAGATACAGCAGTCAAGCAATAAGGAATCTCCACACTTAATGGCTTGCTGGCGTTACTTCACAAACCACTCCCTCTGGCATTTTGCCAGGCACCATCCAGACTTGTTTATGGACTCTAACATTTCTCTGGCAAAATGCCAGGCGCCATCCTGACTTGTTACAGACTCTAACAATGATGAAAGGAACATGTGATTAAATAGTAATTGTCAAGTTATAATGACATGAATTCACTTCATGCACACTTTAGAAACTTTATTTCCACACTATAGCTCACTTTATATCAATCATGTCATCTGAAAATTAATTTCTTTGTGTTCGGGAAGAAATTGTTTAAAATTTTTTTCCTTGAAATGTTATCTGCTCACAGTAAAATCACATAGCACTTGGGAAGAAATATACAACACAACAAGCCAGCACTGAAAGTCACAATTGAAAGTTTCCAAAGCCACCATGTTTTTGCTCTTGGTGCTCAGGTAGGTGGGTATGAAACAAACCCACACACTACAGAAGACCAGCATGCTGAATGTGATAAGTTTTGCCTCATTGAAACTATCTGGTAGTCAATAATCAAGCTGAGAAGTGACAGAAAACCCAAGTAACCAAGAACACAGTAGAAGGCAACCATGGATCCCTAATTACAATGGAGGGTGACTTTGCCAAATTCTGACTGTGCATCGATGTTAGGGAAAGGGGAAGAAGTTCCCAACCAGATTGTGCAGATGCACAGTTGAATGAAGGAGACACTGAAAACTATGGCATTGGAGAATCGGGTCACCATCCACATTTGAAATTTTCTCCTTGGGGTGATAGTTTTGAAGGCCACAAACACAATGAAGTCTTTGCCAAAATAGCAGAAATGGCTACAGAAAATACAACTCCAAAGAATGTTTCATTCTGTTAATTAAGCTTTCTTTTAATTTTAGAAGAATATTCAGTTATTTTCTTCACATAACTTGTTTAAATCCAAAGATCTGTAATGTTAAACACTTGGAAGAAATTTCATGACAAATACAGTGAAAGTGTCATCTATTAAGTGTTCACTTCATACAGGATTATGACCCATTTTAAATAAGAAAAAAATACTATTTTTGCTAGGTTTATATACCACAAAAAATTTACTAAAATAGTGAAAAAAAATTGAACATTTTTATGCTACTGAGTTTTTTTTAGTCTGCAATTTATCCTATACCACCAGCATACATATGACTACTAGAGAGCCAATCTAAATGTTATATCTATCCCCTTAGTGATAGAAACCAGTTGTTTTTAGGAAGAACACATTCTTTATGATCTTCATCAAAATATAGTAGTTTTGGTCAGCAGCTTCACTCATTCTTCTCCCTCCTACTTTCTTATGTATTCTTTTAACATGCTCATGTAGGCATTTGATATTTCAAAATAAAGAACAAATAAGGTCTATCCTCAAGAGAGGGAGTAAGGAGAATTAGATTCATTAGTCTATCAAATGGTCGACTAAGTTCTAGTAAGCATATTAAAAATGATAAGCATTTAAGGAAAATCCTGTGGGTCTTAAAACAAGGCAGAATGTGTTTTCAAAGATATTTAAAGAAACTCTGTTGAATTTAAATTAGAAATACAATATCATATTCATTTTTTTTATAAGATCATTTAGCTACATTGCAGTAATTTAGATTAGAAAGCTTGGAAAAAGAGAATATATTTAGACCTGTTTTTCAGAGGTAGATAAATTTTAGCCATTGAATAAAAGCCAACAAAGTAACACAAAATGGAGGACAATGGAAAAACACTCACACATTACTTATATTTAACTAATGAAGGAGTCTTTATTAATGGATGTGGTAACAGTTCATTGAGGAATCAATGATGAGGAAAAGTAGGAGATGAAAGACAAAGATGCACATTACATCAAAGAAAAACGAAGTTGTACAATGTTGATATATGCTACATTTCCAGCTAGAGATATTTATATCTAAGTGAATCTCAGGAAATAATGCTAAGCTGAAAATTTGGAAATTATCAGCCTGAAGAAGGTAGTTGAAACCTGGAAATCAATGAGATACCCGATGAAATGCTGAATTAAAAAAAAATGGAACCAAAAGAAAAATCCTAGGAACCCTAAATAATAATGAGATTTGTAATTTAATATGACTCTCTGCTGAGAGCCATGGCCGAGTCTGTATGGCCCCTGGCATTTTGCCAACCATATTGATTGACAGGCGAGGCATTACTATCTGCCTCTGCTGCTACTTTTGAGTTCTCACACTAGTGCAGAAGGAGGGTTTTCCGGGAGAGATATTTCTGGCTGTGGGTTCCTGGACCAGCTGCGTGTGATTCGGGAGAACCCTGGGAGTGTGTGTGAGGTTTTTTCTTGCAGTTCAAAAATAAAGTTTGTTCCTGCTTCAGTGGCTCTTGATTTGTGCCCAGCCAGACTTTGGCAACTCTCAATTCCTCACCATTTAATTCTGCCTAAAATCAGGTATTAAGAAAGTAGAAGGAGAAAATTCAATGCTAAAATGCTTAAATACTGTGAACTCTTTGAGTTAAGGCACTGAATCTTATTCATGTCTAAATGCTAGAAATGCTTCTTGAGGGAACAGCATTATAAGAAAATAATTAATGAATGTAATTGATTTTGGAGAATAACCTGGAATCAGAAATGAGTTTTCCTAAAGAAGTTAGAATCAGATGAATTCTTACATGGAAATTGTGATTTCCTTGATCTACTGACATCAGGAATGGGAGAGAACTTTGAGTTTCCATACTTTTGCTCACAGGAACCTAAATTCTCATACATATAAATAAACAATTGAAAACCCTCTGTTAACCACGGTACATTAAAATTATTGAAGAGGACTTTAACCTTATATTCACTTTCCTAGTAATTAATTGTCTCATTTTCTTCCAATATTTCTTATGTAAAAAAAAAAAAAAAAACAAAAACACAGTTCTGCAATCTGCCTTACACCACCACTATCCATGTCACTACTGGAAAGCCAATCTCACTATGAATATAAATATTTTACAATAAGATGTAAGTAAAATTGCAATAACTTCTGCATTATACAACTATTCTCTTAATCTATGAAGATGTGGGAAATTCTGCCAATTTTTTTACCTCTTTCAAAATTATTGTAAAGAAATTACTATCATGTTCTCTACCACTCTTTTTGTTGATAGGGTCTTACTTTAGGTGAGTGTATATAAGTCCAATTATTATATAAATTTTAAAAACACATTTGGTCACAAAGCAAACAAATTAATTGACATGGCTTTATTGGTAGTAGAGCAAGTGTTCTATCTTAACTCTGCATGATTTTTTTTAATTGGTTTAGGTTCAATAGCATGCGATTATTAGTATTTTTCAAATCTTTATATTCCAGTAGTGGACATGGAAATTTGTCATCCAGAATACTTTTCATGAAAAACTTTGCTATCCACTTACTAAGCATGCTCTCTACAGCCTGTCAGCTCATTAGGGTTTATCTGAACTGCAGAATCACCTTGCAGAGAACAAGCTCACTGGAACAGCCCACATGGAATGACAAATTATTTGAGAGGCTCTCAAGGTCCAGACATGATGGCCCATCACCATATGTGCAGCCAAGTTTCCCACAAGGTTTGTAGAGTTTCAGTTGGATGAATCTCTATTTGATTTTCCTCTCTTGAAAAGTAGAGATCCCTAATATATATCCTGAATGCCAAAACTACCTATTTTTAAAATACATGCATTACAAAAACTGAACCTATGAAAGTTGTTTAATAATCAGAATCCCTCAATCCAGTTATCAAATGATTGTTTTTAGTGTAAATCTTTACAATACCATGCACTTCTTCCCCTTCCCTCTTTAGTAATGGTAATGAAACTAAAGGCCTTAGAAATGCTAGGCATGTGCTCTCCCACTGAAATATACCCCAGCCCAAGACCCTGTCTTTCTTGAAATGATTCCAAGGTTTCACACTCTAGTATAGACCATAGGATCTTTGATGATCTGATGCATGCCCTTTATCTCTTATCACAAATTACTTTCATACTGTATGAGTAATATTTATATTTTGTTAATTAATTTCAAGAATGTTTTTCTGCCTCTGATTTTGGGCATAGGCCTGTGCTTAATCAAGAATCATTTTTCCTCAGTTTTTCAAAAGCTGGTTCTGTTTCCTTGCTGAGATATCCATTTAAATATCAAGGAAAAGCAAAATCTTCCCTGATTAATCTATCCAACTACTTTAAGTATCTCATGTTAATTCTCTATTGTAAGACTATTTTTCTTTTGTAGGAATATCAAATTTTTCAATTTACTATTTCATATCTTGTATCAAAATTTAGTATTTCATACTTGTATCATATTTTAAATATTGATTTCATTTAATAGTCAATAACATGAAGACAAAGAGGTATGTGTTTTGAAAACCAGTATGAATTAACATTTAACAATTACTAGTGCTAGGAAATGCATGATGAATATTTGTTAATAAATAGTTAGATATATGATGCTGTTTGAGTTGTGTCCCCTAAGAGATATGCTGAAACCCTAAAATATGATACCTGTGAATGTGATCTTATTTGGAAATAGGGTCAATGAAAGTGCAATCAAGTTAAAATGCAATCATTGGAATGGACCCTAATCAATATATATGGTGACCTTTTGAGAAAAGAAAATCACTCTGTAAAAATATGATACACAGGAAGAACACTATGTGAACAAGGAGGCAGAGAGAGTGGAGTGATACAACTTTAAGACAAGGAGTCCCAAGGAGGGGTGGTCACCAACAAAAGCTACAAAGAAGCAAAGAAGGGCTTTCCACCATAGGTTTCAGAAAAACTGTGGCTCTGCTGAAACCTCATTTTAGTTCTTCTAGAATCCAGAACTTCAAAGCAAATAAATTTCTAAATAAAGAAAGAATATTTTCTAAGAAATATTTCAGTCAATATGGCATTACAATTCCTTTAAAAATATAACAAAAAGAGGTAAAATTACCATAAAATAAATAAACTATTAAAACAAAAAGCAGAAAAACACATCCAGGTACACATACAAATTATAATATTTATAGGAAAAAAAGAAACATAAAGTGCTAAATGGAGAAAAGATATAGACTCACTGTAGTGTTTAAACAGTGCCAAGTATCACCCAGTGACCTGTGTAATATGACTGAGCCTAAAAGAGCTTCACACGAGATGTGGAAAGAAAGATGTGCATAAAGTCAGATCTTGCTATGCTTCTGGATTTGGGAGTTCAAAGACACCATTTGAAGACCATGAATGGGTGAACTGAGCTTTTGGCTCTATCCATGAATATGAAATAGCCTCAATATAATATCATCAGTATCATCTTGGGACAGAATCCCCAGTTACACTTCTATAAGACCTGGTTCTGCACCAGATGTTAGTAAGTGTTAACAATCAATGACAACTGCAAACTCCTCGCCTCTTTAAATGCAAGTGTATTTTCTATTGGTGCATTGGAGATATTATTTTAATTAATCTTTGCCTTCCATCACTTCTGTAATTGAGAATTTACAGTCAATCTTTTACAGTTTGGAGATGAGGTGTCCCCCTAAAAAGTTCATGTTAGACAATGGAGAAATGTTCAGTGCTGAAATGATTAGATTATAAGATATTTTACCTTTTCAGTAGATCAATCCACTTGACTTATTAATAATTTGAATTCAATACTGGGTGGTAAAAGTAGTGCAGGTAGGTATAGCTGGAAGAAGTAGGTCACTAGGTGACTACTTTGGGGGATTATATCTTGCACGACAAACCTTTCTCAGTCTCTGTTTCCTGGCAGCCACAAACTCTGCAGCTTTCTTGAACTATACCCTTCTATCCTTATGTTCAACCCCACCAAGAGCCCAGGGCAATGCAATGAGCTAATTATGGATGGAACCTCAGAAGCCCTGAGATGAGACAAACTTTTCCTGCTCTAAATTGTTCTTGTCAGATGCATCAGTGACAGGTATGAAAAGCTGATAACACACTACCCAATCATTTTTTTCCTTCATATCTGCTGTATCTCTTCTCTCATAGATTTAAATTTTTCTTTTCTTTTTTTTTGGGGGGGTGGATTCTGCATTTAACAACAATCTGTGTTGAAAAAAATACTTTCTTTTACTTTTTCTTTCTAATGTTCTGGTTAATATATTCAAATATAAATGGAGATAATAAATTTTAGTGATTCACCAATTGTTTGAAAATATTCAGGCGTTTAACCCTTCAAATAATGTCTTTTCTCTATCCTCTGTATTTCTTTCTCCTAGAACATGTATAGTCTCACTTTATTTATTTTTAAGCTTGCCTGCATGTAACACATTCTGTGTAATTTATCAGATATACTTTCCCTATACTCAACCTCATTTTACTCTTCTTCTATCTACTAATAACCTATCCATTGACTTTTTTTTTTTTTTGATAATGTGGATTGAACCCAGGGGCACTCAACCACTGAGCCACATCCCCAGCCCTATTTTGTGTTTTATTTAGACATAAGATCTTACTGAGGGGCTGGGGATGTGGCTCAAGGAGTAGCACACTCACCTGGCATGCGTGCAGCCAGGGTTTGATCCTCAGCATCACATACAAAAAAAGATGTTGTGTCCGCCGAAAAATAAGTATTAAAATTCTCTCTCTCTCTCTCTCTCTCTTAAAAAAAAAAAAAGATCTCACTGAGTTTCTTAGCACCTCACCATTGCTGAGGCTGGCTTTGAACTCGCAATCCTTCTTCCTCACCCTCCCGAGAGCCTAGAATTACAGGCATGCACCACCTGCCCAGCTCTATTGACTTTTTAATCTTTTATAATTTTATTATTATTATTTAATAAATGACAACAGTGGAATTCATTACAATTCTTATTACAAATATAGAGCACAATATTTTTATCTCTGTATATAAAGTATATTCATGCCATTATATGCTTTTATACCTGTAATTTGTTTTTATTTTGGGGGGTTTTCTTTGCATTACAATTCTTAATACACATACATACCACAATTTTTCATACCTCTGTTTGTATATAAAGTATATTGATACCCAATTCCTGTCTTCATACATGTACTTTGAACAATGATGTACATTACATTCCACCATCCTTGCTAATCCCCTGCCCCCTCTCTTTCCCTCCCATTCCTCTGCCCTATCTAAAATTCATCTAATCCTCCAATGCCTGACTATGAGTCAACCTCCTTATACCAGAGAAAATATCGGGCATTTGTTTGTTGGGGATTGGCTAACTTCACTTAGCATTATCTTCTCCAATGCCATCCATTCACCTGCAAATGCCATGATTTTGTTCTTTTTAAATGCTGAGTAATATCCCATTGTATATATATGCTACATTTATTTATCCATTCATCCACTGAAGAGCTTCTAGGTTGGCTCCACAGTTTAGCTATTGTAAATTGTGCTGTTATAAACATTGATGTGGCTGTGTCCCTATAGTATGCTGTTTTTAAGTCCTTTGGGTATAGTCCGAGGAGAGGGATAGCTGGGTCAAATGGTGGCTTCATTCCCAGATATCCAAGGAATCTCCATACTACTTTCCAAATTGACTGCACCAATTTTCAGTCCCACCAGCAATGTATGAGTGTACCTCTTTCTCCACATCCTCGCCAACAATTGTTGTTTGTCTTCATAATAGCTGCCATTCTGACTGCAGTGAGATGATAGATTAGTTTTGATTTGCATTTCTTGGATTGCTTGGGATGATGAGCATTTTTTCACATATTTGTTGATTGTATATTCTCTTCTGAGAAGTGTCTGTTCAGGTCCTTGGCCCACTTGTTGATTGAGTTATTTGTTTTTTTCGGTGTTTAGATTTTTTAGTTCTTTATATATGCTAGAGATTAGTGTTCTGTCTGATATGTGAGGGGTAAAAATTTGATCTCAGCATGTAGGCTCTCTGTTCACCTCACAGATTATTTCTTTTGCTGAGAGAAAACTTTTTAGTTTGATTCCATCCCATTTATTGATTCTTGGTTTTAATTCTTGTAGTGTAGGAGTTTTATTATGAAAGTTAGGGCCTAATCCCACATGATGAAGATTAGGGTCTACTTTTTCTTATATTAGATGTAGAGTCTCTACTATACATTTTTATTCTTTGTTTCTAAAGGAATTGGGGGGGGCAGTGGTATTGGGGATTAAACTGAGGGGCACTCAACCACTGAGCCACCTCTCTAGACCTTCTTTGTATTTTATTTAGAGACAGGACTTAGCACCTTGCTGTTGCTGAGGCTGGCTTTGAACTCGAGACTCTCCTGCATCAGCCTCCAGAGCTGCTGGGATTACAGGTGCGCACCACTGCACCTATCTTAAAGAAATTTTTTGAAATCTTTCTCAAAGATTTACTGATAACCTGATATTTCTTGCTAATTTTAATAATCTGATATTTCTTGCTTATATTTGTGTTAATAAACAGTTACTTTATATTATGTATTTGATTATTTCACATTAATTCTTGAACATTCTAAGAGTCTAATGGGAGGAAAGTTTCTTCCAGAAAAAAAATGTCATCTGTTCCTGGAGAGAGACAAGGGTGCTATCAACCTGAACCACTTCAGCCACCTTTCAGGCTAAGCTGCTCTATGCATCACTGAAAGGTTGTTATTGTCTCTTATAGTGTTAAAGATTTATGCCTATGAAATGCTTATTACATTTACTGTTGATCCATATCTCATTGTGGACCATTTTCACTTTCAAAATAGTTTTCAGAAATCCTACCTCTTTTACTGGCAATCTCTCTATCTGGACAGGGAATACAATCAAAACAACAAAATGATTTTCCACCAAGTGTTCCCTTTCTGAAACCAAGTGGACAGCTTTGACTGCAAATAGCAGAGGGAGTCTAAGAGACAAAAGAGGGAAAGCTACTAGATAAGTGACATTTGATAACAGCATACAGGTGTAAGACTACAGAACTTCTATATAACACAAGAACTGAACCCAGAACTACTGAACTTTTGGAAAATCTTTAATGTGTGTACTGTTCTCCTTATTCTGCCTCACATCTCCATCACTGAAATGTCACTGAAATGCTCAGGGAGAATAAAGTCTTAATGACAATTATATACATGTTGTTATAATAGCTAAATCAAATGATAAATTATTATGTGCAATCAAAGAGACTGCTTTTGTGTCCAAATAGTCACTTCATGTCTGTTATCTGAGTCATTTTCATTAAAAATGCCACAAACTTTTTAGACTTTACTACATTGATACTTTCTTACCATGTAGTAAATAGGATTATTTGATAAGTACAAGTGTAGGCAGTACATTCTGCTAATACTAAATTAAATAAATGAATAGTTTTCACAGTGATTCTGAAGCTAGAAAATCCATATAACTTGGAATTACATTCAGCAAAGTACAAAATAAGGTGGCTTTCTGCCTAGTGAAATTCAGAAGCCTACCTAAATTTTATTGTATTTATTATATGGAATATCACTATGACACCCTCTTAAGAGAATGCTTACCTCATTGTAGTGCTTGCCCCATATTTTCAATGTATCATTTAAGGAAAGACACTGATCCCTGTGAGATTCAAAAATTCAAAAATAAACTCTAACTTTTATGTGGGCTTTAGTACCATTTAGTAAACACTGATAATTGACGATGTCAAGCTTGATTGTTAAAATTTTTTTATTAACAGGTTTCTCTTTACCAATGCTTCTTTCAAGTTGGCTCTTTTGCAGAAATTGATGGAGCTAATAATGAAAAATTATTTTCAGAACGTGAGTTTTCAAAGAAATAGGAATAAACCTTATGATTCCTACTGCCTTCTTTTCCTCTAGCTAATTTTTCCAATAAACTTTCTTCATTGGTCTATCAAACATTTATATTGGGATTAATGTTTACTAGACATGAGTTCTTCTGCTTTACACATATTTACTTACATATATTTTTATAAAATTTATGTGTTAGTTACTAATAATTTTTCTATTTTACAAATTTTAGAATAAAGCTTAAAGCTTGCATAGGTAATAAGAGATGAATCCAGGACTGTAAACACCAGTACCTGATTTTTAAGAAAACACTGTATACTTACATAAGGAATCTTAAACTCTATGGCTCCTCAAGAAAAAAATGTTGATATTCTCACATAAACATACAACAATTTAAGAAGTAAAATAATAATGTCAATAAAATAGGATTTTTATTTTTTTAAGAATATAAGGTACATTTTTCTGAATACATTCTTTTTCAAATTTATATAATTAACTGATTAAAATACCTGGGATTGTTTGCTTTGAGAGTATATGATAAACTGTATTCTGATCACATTGAAGATTAATAAGCTTTTCCATACCAAATTACATTTGTCAAGAAGTTTCAACTATAAAGGAGTTTGCAGAAGTAGCTGGAAGTACTTGTTTATTGCCTGCCTATTAGTTTGTTAATTGACTTATTTTTTAAATTTTAATTTCAGGACATCTTACTTAACAAAGTATTTATGTTGAAAACATGCATGCAGATTTCACACACACAAAAAAAAAAAGATTCTAAAGTTGATATACAGATTAATGTCCACATAAGTGAAATTAATGGAAAATAAATATCCTGAATTAGATGATGGATAGAGAGGAAGACAGCACCATAGATTATTTGTGAAAAATAAATAAAACGTAGAGATTTTATACATTGTTTTTAAAAAAATAAACATTAGCTTGCGCACATAAACACATAAATGTATTGGAGGAAAATCAATATTCAGATTTTGTTGTGCTTCTGCTACAACAATGAACATTTCTGTACACAATATTGTATATACTACTAATACTCAAGAGAATCAATTGAAACCATTTAAGGAACAAAAAAGAAAATAGGGAAATACAAATGACTACAGATTTGGAATATAAAAATCAATAATGGAATTCTTGTTTCTACTCCAAGATGTAAAAAATTTTCAGATCCTCTTTCTGTTCAACAGCAAGCAAAAAGCTAACCTTGCTTGAAAGCAACAGCTATTCTTGGATGCATTGAAGAAGTAAATCACAGAGTTAACACCTACCCTGAAAATATATAGTTGTGTACAGAAAATGAGAGTGTACTGGGAAGAAAAGTGGCTGGATTCATAACTATAGGAAAACTTCACCATAAATGATGAAATTCTAGAGACCAAACAAGCACTAGTTTGAGAGATGGTCTCTAGTTTTGGGGAATGCCACAGGGATACAATTATATGAGATTAAAAAAAACCCAGTGATTAAAACAAAACAAAACAAAAACAACACTGTACTCTACCAAGTTTTTGCGGTAAAAAACTCAGAGAAAAATGTGCTCTTGCTTCCAGCAAAAAAAAGGCAAAAGTAACTATTCTGAAACAAGCCCACAACATTTTGTTCTCTACAAGACATCAAGGAAAACTGTACCTGAATAATCAACCTGGAGGAAGGGAAATACCAATCCAATTCAAATTTCTTCTGTCCTTTCTCTCTCACTCAAAGGAGACAGGAAGTGAAAAACATACGAGAAGCACTTATGAAGGTCACAACTGGGGCTCAGATACAATGAAAGAAAGACTTAATCATCAGATCATAGTACACTTCCCCCAACCAGAGTAAATAATTACATATTATATGCTTGAAATTTTATAATTGAGTAAATTCTAAGTATTTTCACCCCAACACACACGGAGAGAGAGAGAGAGAGAGAGAGAGAGAGAGAGAGAGAGAGAGAGAGAGAGAGAGAGAAGTAACTGGGTGAAGTTATGGATATGCTAATTAGATGTGGTAATCATTCCAAAATGTTATCCATATATTAAAATATTATATTGTACAGCACAAATATATACAATCTTCATCCGTTCACTATTTGTCAATAAAACTGGAAAAAAGGAAAAAAATGCAGAATAATTTTCCTTAAACATCCATGTAATTTGAATCCAACATAAAATCAAGTTAATGTCATGATCAAATGTACTTCATTCCAGGAATGCAAGAATGGGTGAACATTATTTAGATCAATCAATCAATGCACTTTATTGTGTTAATAAAGATAAAATTAAATATATAATTATCTCAATAGATGTACTGTCCTTTTGTCAAACTTGAACAAATATTTATATTTTAAAATTCTTAAAAATTTTGGAGTATAAGGAATATTTCTTATCAAGCAGAGAATATCAACAAGTTTTTTAAAATCATCAAATGGGGAAAATCTCAATTTGTTTTATTTTGCTTAAGGGTGTGAACAGAATGTTTTTCAGCTATTGCCTCTTCTCTTCAACTTTTACCAAAATGCTTAGCTAGTTAATTAAGGTAAAAGAGAAATAAAATCTTAAGACTAGAAATAAGTAAATAAACTTTCTTGTTTTTGAATATAATTATGTACATATAACATCTACAAGCATCTACAAATTAGAAAGTACAAGATAAAAACAAAAATATTATTTTTTATCTTTTTTAATATTTGGGGTACCAGGTGTTGAACCCTGGGACACTGAACCATTGAGCCACATCTTGAGCCTTATTTTGAATTTCATTTAGAGATGAAATCTCTAACACTTTCATGAAAGTGTTAAGGGGACACGTAGATGGGAATGGTGGGAACACAAGGTTAAGAGAATAATTGTATAAAATAAGCCCACTGTGCTAACCCTTACTAACACACACGCATTGTTTGCCTACTGCAATCTGCTTGCAACACCACCTGACTTAAGCACAAGTAAAGGTCAGTGAGTGGGTATGTGCAATTAATTTTTTCTATTTTTTTTTTAAATTATATTTGTTCTAAATCATTATACATGAAAGTATAATGCATTTCAATTCATTATACACATATGGGGCACAACTCTTCATTTCTCTGGTTGTACACAATGTAGAGTCACACAACTAGTGCAATCATACATGAATCTTTCCTACCCGCATGCCCCCTCCCCTTCCTTCATTCCCCTCTGCCCAATCTAAAGTTCCTACATTCTTCCCATGGCCCCCATCCCGTAAATGGATCAGCATCCACATATCAGAGAAAACATGTGTCCTTGGGTTTTGGGGGAATGGCTTATTTCATGTAGCATGATATTTTCAAACTCCATCCATTTACCTGCAAATGCCATAGTTTTATTTTCTTTTAATGCTGAGTTATATTCTATTTTGCATATTTGTATTTTTTAATTCCCTTATCTTTTTCTGGCTTCCTTAGAATTTTTTTTAAAAGGATAAAAACAAAACAGCATCTATTGTTTTATTTAATTGAATATATTTCTCGGGCCATGTTAGCTTTTTAAAATTATATTAAATGAGTTGAATTATTTTGAAAATTTTAGTGCTATATGATATAACTTTGTCACTTCAATTCATTCAATTTTTAAACCTTAAAGATTAAGGTTTTCACAGTATTTGGTGAAAGGAAAGTGACCACAACACTCCAAGTGACCAAGAGTTCTTTATTGCAGCAACACAAAAGAGGAGAAGAGAGAGGGAGGGAGGGAGGGAGGGAGAGAGATAGAGAGAGAGAGAGAGGAAAAAAGAGCAAGGGAGAGCAAAAGCAAGAGAAGAGAGAGCAAGAGCAAAAGAGAGAGGCCTGGTAGGAGGGAATTTTTATAGCCAAAATCTAATGGGATCTCTGGGTCTGCAAGCTGCTTTGTTGGTGTACAATGATTGGATCACACAGTAGTTGCTAAGGGTGTCATCTTCTGCCTTCAAGAAGATGGGGCAGGGTCAGATGTGGGTTTCTATTGCACCAGACTGGTGGGGGTCGAGTGTTCAGCCTTGAGTTGGGTTGGGTATTCAGACTTAATGCAAACAGGTGATAAAGGACCAGACAGAGAAGGGTTTGAGTTTGTGGGTTACCCTGCAGGTAACATTCATTCAGCCTGCCCTGCAGACCAACATAGTTCAGCCTCTTCTGCACCTAATATTTGGGATCTGGGGAAGACACGTTAGTACAACTTTCATTTGCAGATCAAGACTTGGAGGTCAAGAGAAGTTAAACAATTCATACAAAATTAAGCAGCTCATTAGTGGCAGAGTCAGAAGTGGAAAATCCACACCTGGTTTTCTGTCTGTTGTACTTCCTATAACACAACTGCATCTCCTTTTAAGGTGTCATTTGTGTCCAAATGACATCAGCATTTTTATATTATATACATTCTTTCTTTCTTTCCCTCTCTGCAGTGTTTGTACGTGGAACACCCACAAAAGGAAACAGACTCCCTCCTTCAATGTCCCTGAAGGTCCCTCAAATTTTTTCCAGTGGATTGGGCAGTAAAAGTCCCTAGGTTTTATTTTCAGTTCTTCTGCTGACTTGGTGTACAACTTTGGGGATATTTGCCCCTTGGGCCCTCCTAATGTGTTGAAGTCTAGCTAGAGACAGACTCTGTGAAAGAACTTTAATTAAGATAATCAAAATGAGATGAGCAGGATCATTTAGGACATGGTATTTGGGAAAGTACACTTATTTTTGATCCAGAAATTTGATTCGCATGCCTCTAATGCTAGTTAGGAGTACATTTCTAAACCTCTCTTACTAAGCCCTAAGCCTAGGTTTTTGGAGCACTTTAGACTTTTTTAAAAACTGTTTTGGTGAAATTGGAAAAGGAAGTGTTGTTAAAAAAAAAGGCCTACACCTGTTATGCAACTTTTCTCTACTCAGTGGGATGTGGCCATGGCCAATCTCTGAGATCAAGTCCTGCTAAAGCCTCATGAATGATCTAAGGTCATGGGAATTTACTTGTCTCCAGGAAAACTGAGTTGAGAGCTGTGAGCCTGAGACATCTTTAGGATGTCATTAGAAGGAGTGGCCTGCTTCATCTCTCCAGAAGAAGTTTGAGTAGCCTCCCTGATTAAGTGAATTTTTTTTTATCTTAGTAAGTACCTGCTTGGCTGCAAGTATCTGAAACCAATTTGATTCTGCTCAAACAAGAAAGACAAATCTAAACTCAGGATGTGGTCTGTGTAATATAGCTCAGGGAAGACACAAGGCTAGCCCAAGAAGATGTAGATCAGTGCCTAGAAAATCCCTGGGAGGGAACCCAAAAGGAATTCTCTCCACCTCTGGCTACTTTGCTGCAAGAATCAGCAAGAATAGGCTTCAGGCTCTCCAGCATATAAGTTCATGCAGCAGTCCTAAGGTTACAGGCAACATAGAGGTCCCCTTTCTCTGTTTTGATTCCAAATTTCCTGGAAGAGTGTCCTATGTGAGTCTGGTGCCCATCCACTAAAGCTTACAATAAATGGAGGGGAAGTGAAATTAAATGCACATGAGTTTTTCTATGACTCTACTCTCATTAAAGAATAAATGTGCAAAGGGGCATAGCACACATACCCATACCCTCACATATTCTCATATAGTCTAAGCCACACTCCCAAAGGTTTTAAATGATTATGACATACTTTGTTTTCAGGGTCATGCTCAGTGTTATGATTCTCAGGCAACTCATAAATAAAATTCACTGATTCATGCAAAAGAAAAGAAAATATGGGAAAGCAGGAAGAAATCTATCATTTAAATGAATTATTTAACTCAGTCAGAAAACAGAGGCTCTGGAATAGCTGATGTAAGCCTTACGGAGGACCAAGTGACCTGCTCAAACTATGAAAATAACCATTTCTAATTAGAAAATAAATAAATAAAACAAGAAAACTTCCCACTGAAGTGGGTTGGACACTCATCATGTTACTTTACAAAATTACAGAAATGATTGTAGATGAACTTTTGTTTTAAAATCAAGGGACTTAAATACACAAGGAAAGAGAGTGGGGAAGAAGAGGAGAAGTAAACAAATTTTGGAAGCTGGAAAGCAGAAGACTGTGTGCATGGCCACACACCTGGCTGAAGCTGAAGGCCAAGTACCTCTATGAGCCAGTGACAGGAGCAACCTGAAGACCCTTAAGAATGGGAATCACCTTGCTGAAGGGAGGGATGAGGGTAATAGTGAGATCAGGGCCCCATCTCTACATATGGCAGCCTCATTTTTTCTGGTCCTTTATGCCAAAAACCTGGCAATTCTTTATCCACCCTAAACCTTATGTGCAGTCCAACAGCAAACTCTGTTGACTCAATTTCAAAACCATCTTCAAAGTCTGCCTATTTCTACAACCTCCATTATGACCAGTGTAGACCCAAACTGACATTACCTCTCACCTGGATCTGTCCACTTCCTCTTCTCTCATTTCTATTGTCAATCAAGCTTTTGTTCCCACTTCTCTGCAGAACTTACCCAATAGTGACCTCCATATTGTCAAGTCCAGTGGTTAGTCTCTTTATTCTCTTTATTTGAAACATTCCTCCCTTCTGTTTTTTCAGAGTTCTACAATCTTTTCCTTTTTTATGCCAGGGAATGAACCAAGGGGTGCTTATGAACAGATCTTTTAAAAACATTTTATCTAGTGAATGGGCCTCACTGAGTTGCTTAGGGCCTCTCAAAGTTGCTGAGGCTGGTTTTGAACTTCTGATCCTCCTTGTTCAGTTCCCTGAGCCACTGCAATTACAGACAAGCACCACTGTGCACAGATTCCCTTTTTTTCTTTTTTTCCATTGACATTGCATGCTTCTAAGCTTCCTTTGCTAGTTCCCCATCAACTTGACAGCATCTATGATTCAGAGTGCTCCACATTTCAGTCATCAATTGTGTCTTCTTATTCTCTAATTGATTATATCCAAACAAATAGTTTTAAGCATAAACTAAGAACTCTAAAATGTATATCCACAACTTGGACATCTCCCCAGACTCTCCAAACATCTAACTGCTTATTTAATATTTACTTGTATATCTCATGGATATCTCAAACTTAACATGACTAAAGCAGAATTCCTTATTTCCACCCCATTCCTAACATGCTCTTCCCTAATTCTTCCCCACCTGGCTGCCATAGGGATTCTTTTTAAAAGCAAGTCATATTAGACATCACCTCTCTGTCCAAAACCCTTTGATGGTTCTATCATACTTGACATAAAAGAGCAGTGAATGATATAAATGGCTTTCTCCCAGTCTACTCCCCCAACTCTGACATCATCTCCAATAATTCTGGTCCTTGTCACTGTTTTGTAGCTTCATTGTTCTTAAATATTCAGGCATATTTCCACCTTAGGGTCTTGGACCTCACAGTCTCCTTTGCCTAGAAGTTGCTTCTTTGAGAGACTTGCAAGAAATTTTTCCAACTTTAAGGGGCTCCCATTGGCAAATCTGAGGCAATTTGTACATCATAAAGAATTATAGTTGATTGAAGGATTGTAATAGTGTAATAAAAATATATGCCTCTATTAGAAATTTCAAGAAAATGAAGGAAGAATAAAGAGAGAAATAAAAAACCTATTTACTATCATTGGAGGTTATTATTAGACAACACTTTTCTGTATAAAATATTAATTAAATATAAAGCATGAAACATTTGCCCTGATTTCTAAGGAGAAATTATAATGTAATAAATACACCCCTGTGCAAAAGGGAAGTTACCTTAAAGAAGAATGCTAGCTAATAAACAGAAGGGATGATGGAATTAGGAAAAACATTCTTTGAAACCTAATATAATGGTTATCTCAATCCAGGATCATCAATAGAGACTGAAGATTAAAGAGAATAGTGTCTTGGTAAAAATATTTTCACCCCACAGCTTACACAAGTGGAAATGCAGTTTTACACCTAATATATTTGACTGCCATTACCAAGCCAAGTGACCAACTTCGTTATCACTAGAGGCAGGAAAATCTGTATTTGCCAGAATGGTGGAAATTGAAGTATACGTCAGTATTATGAAGTATTGTTGCCAATGTGGAATAGGAAATGAGGAAGTGACAGTGTCAACCTGATTCCAAAATTTGAGAAGTGATAACATTGTCCAAAGGACATACTTGCCCCATTAGCAATGATGGTTAAGAACAAAATTAAAATATTATTTTTGTTTTCATTTTATGTGTTGTAATGTTTTTCAATTAGTTACCAAGTTGTTAGGTCAAAAATACTTGTTTTATCCTATCTATATAAAATGTTAGGTATTTCTTTTGGCCTAGGTTTGATGGAGGGAAAAAGACAATAAGGATTCCATGAACACAGAAAGTTTGGAAATCTCTGCCAGAGGGCCATCATTGTTTTAGAATTAAACATATTAGATGATATTCACTCCTTTGACCTAAAGTCATCAAAATGGTGCTCTGAATCACTGTCCCTTTCTCTAGAGGGTCTTTATTCCTGATGATTTTGACATGTACAGTAATGATCTTTTTCTACTCTGCCCCTTCATAACCTTGAATTTCTCCCTTTCAATGTCTTGTCCTTCCTCTTATCACAGTTCCAATTTCCCTCTGCAATCTTGTTATATCCACATTCTCTAAGTATGGGCTCCAAAAATCCTTTGAAAGTTCTCCCACCACCCACTGACACCATCTTTTTACCAATTCCCACCCACCCTTGGCATGTCCTCTTCCCTCCTCTGTTTAGGTTCCATGTCCTCTTCCTTCAATGCCTTCAACTTCCTTTCCCTTTTCTCTTATCATTATAGTTGCTTTGCAAACCCCTACCTTAGTCAACTCTATCTCCCTTTCTCTTCTGAGTTATACCTGAGCACCTGGACAATTACAAGACCACGTATCACTTCTCAATCCCATTCTCCCTACAGCAGCTAGAGTGACTTTGTAATGTCACTTTGTTGCTTGAAACTTCATTGGTTCTTGCCCTTAGAAAAGTCAAAACACATTAGCCCTTCATGCTCTGACCTCAATTTACCTCTAAAACTTCCTTTATTAGCATGCACCCTTCTCCACAGCCCATGTCACACTGTGTGATTCCTGAAATATTCTCTGTCTTCTCTCCCTTCTCTGCCTTTCTCTAAGTGGACTAGTCTCTCAGCCGTTACTGTGATCTCACTTTTCCAGAAAGCCTCCGTGATACCTTTTATACATGCTCCATAGATTACTCTTAGGTGGTAGTCTTGAACCTGTACTCCAGGTGACTCTTTACCTCATTTTCCTTTCTCACAACATTGAAAGATTTTTGATGACAGAAAATGTATATTATCCACTGGCACAAAAGTTCTGGCACAGTGAGTAGCATATGGAATGTACACCATAACTAGTTGTGGAATAATGCTGAATTCTGTGAATAGTATCATTTAAAAATATACACCTCTGCATGTCTGAAAGTATTCAGTCTTGGAAAACCAATTCTGATTCCAACTCCCTAAGTGTCCATGGGCTTGAGCTCATTTTCCCTTGTTATTTCATCTTGCAGCATAATGTGCAGTATGCCTTATAACAATCAGCATGATGACATGAGTTATTGTGACAACATCACCCCAGAAACTTGAGTAGTAAAAACTTTTTTTTAATGGTTCCATGCTCTTATTCTCTTTTTTGATATTTTAGATACTAGCTTGGATGTTTCCAAGGTAAGTTAACTGTCAGATATCGAGGTGAAAGGGTTTCAGAAGTCAAATCCTTATCTAGAGCTGTCCCATTAAGGATCACTGGTCTTTATGTACATATGCCCCCTTGAGATGCCAGTAGTAAATTTTAATGAAGTTCAGAAAAGAGGGAAAAGGGGAAGTTCCCTAAAGCACTCCCCTAAGGTGGGGGTCAACGTTGGTCATCTCATTTCCTTTCTTAAAAATTAGGCCTTTTTGCCTTAGATGGGAAAAATAGTCCTTTTGAGAATAACTGGAAATAGATAAATGAATGAACACATGAACATAGGTGACTAGACAAAGTTGAAATAAAAGGTTCTTCAGATATCATGAGATGCCAAAAGACAGAATATTTTGGAGCAGACAAAAAATAAAACCTCAGGAAAATTGTTCATACCAAGGACTCTAGTGATTGTATACATCTAAACATATTTTATTTCTGTACTTTTCATATTCAGTTTTTTTGATCTAGAAAGCAAGGTAGTGTCTTCCCTCCTTACTAGTAGAAGACACTAATTACTAATTACTAATTTGCCCCAAAGTGCAGATTATACCCTTCTATATTTTACAAGGGTACTACCAGGGTCAGTTAGTTCAACATTTATTTCTTGCTTGAGAAAATACAGAGAAAAAAGTCTTTGACACAAATAATAGTAAACAACACTGAAACTGAAGTAACAATGATGCAGTTTCTGTAGAGTTCACAGGTTATTTTTCAATTTCAAAATCACATTTTGCCATTTATTTTTTTAGATTTTTTTAAAGTTGTAGATGGACACAATACTTTTATTTATTTATGTGGTGCTGAGGATTGAACCCAGTGCCTCACACATGTGAGACAAGCACTCTACCACTGAGCCACAAGCCCAGCCCAAGTCTTTCCATTTCTAAATTGATGGAAATAATTCCATTTAGAGAGAGAGAGATTTTTAAGCCTCATAATGAAGCATGTGTTGTACTGTTTTTCTTTGGCATCTCAGCACATGACCTCCTGGTGTTGGAGTTGGCAAGCAGTTGAGAGCCTACTGAAATTACACCATTTGTTTTAAATTGTGGCATTTCAAAAAAGCATGCAATCTGAATTTGCTAGGTTAGAAAAAGAGTACTGAAGTTGAAGGTTTATAGCATGGCAAGGAAAAAAGGGAAAAAGTAACAAACCATATTTGAATATTTTCTCACCAGTAATTAAGTACCAGACTTGTAAATCAGTTAAAAAAAAAAATCCATTGTTTCCGAAGTACTCACAAACTCTCTTGAAATATTTCAGGTAAATAAATGAGGGAAAAATATTAAGCCTTTGGAAGGAATGTTGGCTTTATTTGGGGGCATTAAGACAGTAAAGATTATTGTTAACAATGTAGGGCCTCCTGCTGAAAAAACACTGCAGTGAAGGGCGACTGGGGGATGGCGGGGTTGGGAGGTGGTCCTTATGGTACGCTTGATTTTTGCTGGAAGGTCCCCATTAGAATTGTATTTAAGCATACATGACTAGTATATTAATTTTTTAAAACTATTTAATGGAAAATTGCTTCCTGTGTAACCCAGGTGCTGCATGTGGGAAGAAATAGCTGTTGGAGGTTTACACATATACAAGTGCAATGCGGGACTGCACTCAAAAAACCGGGAATGGTCAGTGGGCCCTCCTGGTACTGGCATGATCCCTCAACCCGAGTAGTACCTTGTGCATTCCCTCTAACCCATGTGGCCAAGGATTCTCCAAGCTCACTAATATGGGCACGTGTCTATTCATAAGTGGCCCTTTTTCCACTAGATGTCACTGCAAATCAATTACTAGTGCTGGATCCTGTACTTTTCTTTCTTTCACTTTTGTTTTTATTTTATTTTTCTAGTTACTAGAGGAGTTGAGTATTTCCTTGTATTGTTCTTTTTTCTTTGCTCGTTACTTGAATTTTCCCTTTTTTTTTGAATTTCCAATGCATTACTTTTTCTATTTTACCTGAGTTTCCCATTTCTATTGTTTATTAGCAATGTTTTCTGAAAATTCTAATATTCTAGACATTAATCTCATTCGCTTTTGAAACTGGAGTATCTACCCTCAATTTATTACCAATAAGACCTAATATTACTATTCAGCTTTTTAACAGTGTCCTTGATGGAGCAATAATTCATATTTTCACACACAGTCATCATTTTTTGTTTTATAACACCTGCTTTACAAAATTGACTTCAATGAGCTATCATTTACATACAGCAAAACACACCTTTAAAGTATAGAGTTCAAAGATTTTTTAAAATCTTTCATCCTCCATTTTCCTTTTTTATTGATTTGAAAAATGACAGCGGAATGCATTACAATTCTTATTACACATGTATACCACAATTTTTCATCTCTGTTTGTATATAAAGTATGTTGACATTCAATTCATGTCTTCATACATGTACTTTGGATAATGATGTCCATCACATTCCACCACCTTGCTAATCCCCTCCCACACCTCTTCCCATCTAGAATTCTTCTATTCCTCCCAAACTCCCCCTCCCTACCTCCCTATGAGTCAGCATCCTTATATCAGAGAAAACATTTGGCATTTATTTTTGGGGGGCGATTGGCTAACTTCACTTAGCATTATCTTCTCCAATGCCATCCATTTACCTGCAAATGCCATGATTTTATTCTCTTTTATTGCTGAGTAAAATTCCATTGTGTATATAAGCCACATTTTTTTAATCCATTTATCCACTGAAGGACATCTAGATTGTACCCTCCTCATACCATATTATCATTGTAACTGCTGTCAGTGTCTGCACTTGTGTCCTCTGCCTCTATGGCATAGCTTGCTCACCTCCACTGCAGGGGAACAGTAAGCCCACTAGGTTTTCCCTACCTGAGAGGGCAGGGCAGGGCAGCAGAGTGATCCAGGGGCTGGCCTCCTTGGTGCTCGCCATGCCCGATGCAGGAGATGGTCAGGTGAAGCCGAGGCATTGCCCCCATCCCCGCCCCCGCCGTGAGGCTGCAGGACAGGAGACCCGTGGCAGCGCCAAGCTATGCCACACCAGACGCGCAGGTCATTTTGGGCTGGGAGCGCGCCCACCGCGCTTTCCACAAGAGACTGAGCTTCTCGCAGAGCCCGGAAGTGGGGGCGGAACTAGCGCGCTCTAGAGTGCTGGAGGAGGAGGGACAGGTACACCGGGACTCGGGGGAGACCGGTAGACATTACTGTGGGGCCCCTGGACCGCCACGCTTTCCCCGGCTACCTCCCGGGAGGCAAGGGCACTTGGCAGCGGCGCTGGACCCTGCGAGTACAGAGTAGTTGGCCAGGCTTGGGCATGGTGGTCTGGGGCCACGCATAAGGTGAGCGACTTCCTAGTTGGCGGTTGGGTGGGGAGGGCTGCAATGGACAGGAATCGCCCTGAGACTCCACAGGCCCCAGCTGCGGCTGCTGCCTGCCTGAGGTGCGCATGGTGGGGAGGTCTAGGGCTCAGATGCCTATGGCAGTGCTCTCCCAACAAGGGCGTCCTGCAGCACTGGCCCCTCGGCCAGCAGCCCGTGTAATCCAGCGTAATGCGTGACCTTCCCTTTCCCCTCACTAGTGGCCCTTCCCTCCGCTCTAGCCTTGAACGCCGCCGGCCACGCGCACAGTAACCTCCTAGGTCAGGTGCCAGCCCTTGGCTGGCCCTTGAGTCCCGAGCCACTCATTGGTGCGCGTGTTTGGGCGTCCACTCCGCAAGCGCTGGCAGAATGTTGGCGGGCGCCAGGGTTCTCTGCCTGGCCTCGCGTCCACCGCTTGTCCCCGCACATCCCGGACACCCGCAATCCTTTTGGGAGAATCCCAAAGCAATTTTTTATCACTTGTGTTTCCTTGTTACTTATCTGCCCCCTAAATATGAAGCGCACTTTCCCGTAACTGTCCTTAAAAGTGCCCCTTTCACACGTGCTCACACTGTTGAAATGACTCAGCCCAGTATGGATGGAAAGTAGCATTTCTGTGTGTTTGACTGCTCTTCCTACATATTCCCAGTTTGAAAAGCAATAATCTTAACTTAGCATAGCTCCTTAATTGAACTCCCTCGTTTGATCAAAAAGTGACATATGATATAGGTCCAACTCTTTATCTTCACATCCTCTCAGGTCATGTACTAGTAGAGATGGTATGTAGATGAAAATAGTGTAGGCTGACATGCCATAAAAAGCGCTTGGAACTGTAAACTATTAGGACTTCATGTAACATTTCTTAATTCTGTGTATCTGGCTGGCCTCTCTGGCTCCTCTAGTCTCCAACAACAACCCATTTGCTCCCTTGGTAGGGTAAGACATACCTTGGCCTTGGTTCTTGCTGTGGAGTACCCAGTAACTTATCTTTTGTTGTTGTTATTATTGTTTTTAAGAGCAAATTATATTCCATGATTTTATTTTATTTATTTTTTATTTATATATGATAGTGGAATGCATTATAATTGTTATTAAACATATAGAACACACATTTTTTCATATCTTTGGTTGTATATATAGTATATTCACACCAATTCGTGTCTTCATAGTTGTACTTTGGATAACAATGATCATCACATTCCACCATCATTCATAACCCCATGCCCCCTCCCTTTCCCTCCAACAGCTCTGCCCTATCTAGAGTTTTTCTATTTCTCCCATGCTCCTTCTCTCTATCCAACTTCGAATGTTTTCTTTGATATAAGCCTCCTTATATCAAAGAAAACGTTAGGCATTTGTTTTTTGGGGATTGGCTAATTTCATTTAGCATTATCTTCTCCAAGGCCATCCATTTACCTGCAAATGCCATGATTTTAATATTGCTGAGTAATATACCATTGTGTATATATGCCACATTTTTTTAACCATTCATCTATTGAAGGGCTTCTATGTTGGTTCTACAGATTAGCTATTGTGAATTGTGCTGCTATAAACATTTATGTGGCTGTGTCCCTGTAGTATGCTGTTTTTAAGTTCTTTGGGTATAAACCAAGGAAAGGGATAACTGGGTCAAATTGTGGTTTCATTCCCAATTTTCCAAGAAGTCTCCATACTGCTTTTCATATTGGCTGGTAGTCTACCAGCTTTCCAAACTTAGGTCTGCAATTTCTTACTGCTTTGGCTTTGTCCTTGCAAATTTAAGACTTAAGACTTCTGTGCTGGAAACTTGGAAGCTCACTGAAAGTCCCTCTTCCAAAGATCCAGTCTAAAAAGCTATCTTCCCTTCAGTGGGTAGGATATTTGCTGTTTGTCAGGTATTGTGATTATCTTTTTACCCCATCCTGTTTTTCTTTGTTTTGTAAGTCCTCTAATGCTAGACTGTACCAAACACATAGAACTTAACCCTAATTTTATAGTAAATATTATGTATCTGTTAAGATATTTTTAAGAGATGGAAATCGCTCTTTTAGGATTAATTTCCATGCACTCTCAATCATAAAGTATAACTTTTTTTTAAAAAAAAGTGAAACTCCATTTCCCTTATTCCCAAATCAAAACTCAAATTCAACGTAAGAGAATTAAAGAAACCATATCCGCATCAGCAACAGTTAGTCATTGTTAATAAGTTGTAAAAACTTCCTATTTATTCTTGATAGTCTGATCTTTGATAGCTTCTGTGGCAGAAAGATAAAAACTTAGAGGAGTTAGATTTGGGTTTGAATTCTGCCTCTGTTCTGACCTTGGGCAAGTTAGATTAGTAATATTGATTTCCCCCGCCTCATTCATAGTATGAAGACATTTTCCACTGTGGGTAGCTGAGGATTAAATGGGGGGACCTGGGTACACATTAGTTACTCAATAAGTACTCCTTTGGTTTATATCCCTTTATTGCAGTTACTATCTAGAATGAGTGTGAGAGGAAAACTAATTACAGGAGGCAGTAGGTATACCTCTTATTTCCAAATAAAAGGAGTTCTAAGAAACATAATGGTTATTTCCGCCTCTGAATGTATGGGTATCTGTGACATATTATAAATCACAGGGTAGATTAAGCAGAGCTTTTTAAAAAATGAAGAAAATGCCTGCTTTGTATTTTTACCCTTCCTCTGAACCATTAACCTGGATATTAAATATGAATCTGATTTTTCCCCACAAATGCAACTGGAAAAATGGGGTGTAATCAAGAGAAAAGGATATTACTGTCTTTGAAAAAAAATAGAGACAGTGAGGTTGCACTCTCCTGTAGTATCTCATCTACTTGTAGACCATGCACAAAGTCTAGTCTTAAGTTCTGTTATCTTATGATTGGACTGTTTGATTAGTACCTTCACTTGTGTCCCTATTTCTTTTGCTCCCTGACTATCCCCACATAACAAAATGATTTATTTTTTGGATACTGGGGAATGAACCCAGGGCTGCTTTCCTGTTGAGCTACATCCCCAGCGCTTGTTATTTTTATTTTGAGATAGTCTTGCTAAGTTGCTAAGGCTGGCCTCAAACTTGTGTTTCTCCTGCCTTTGCCTCCAGTTGCTGGGATTACAGGTATGCCAACACGCTTGGTCAGAGTGATTTTTTAAAAAAACAAATTAGATTGTAATTTTCTTGCTCAAAATCCTCTGAAAGCTTCCTGTTGCATATAGAATCAAATTCAAACCCCTTACCCCAGTTTATCAAGGCATTGCCTGATTTGGCAACTGCCATCTTCTAATGTTATTTCTTGCTCTAGAACTATTCTTTACCCTGTTTCACAGGGTACTTAAACTGTACCTTAGAATGTCATCCTCGATGTTCTTTTTAGCTGAATCACCCCTTCCTCTAAATGGTCATGCCTCTTATCTTCACATCTTCTATTTGATGCAAAAAAAAGTCATCACTTAAGAGAGGTTTTCTCATCACCTCTAAAATAGAACCTGACCTCCTCTTCTGTCACTTGATTTAATTCGATTTCTCCCTAGCATTTAACACTAGGTAAAGATACATTGTTCACTTATTTATTGATCCTCCCCGCCATCGCTGTTAGATTTGTTTGCTCCCTCTTCCCAACTAGAGGGCAGAGATCTTGTCTATTGCATTATTCCTTAGAACTGTGCCTGGAATGTAATAGACCCTTAGTCAAACTTGGTAAATGAATGAATGGTATAGAGAATTTGAACATTGATTCTGGAATCAACCTGAGTCGAAATCCTGGCTCCTACATTTACTGATTGTTTGGTTGTGGGCAGGCTAGTAAATTTGAGTGCTTTTGTATGCTCATTTGTAAGATGACATAGAAGATTAAAGTAAGTGATAATTGAATTAATACCTATAAGGTGCTTCTGTGATGGTTATTTTATACTTTTCCAAAACTATTTGAGGCCTGGGCATGTGGCTCAGTGGTAGAGCATTACGGCCTGGGTTAAGTCCCTAGCACTGCAAAAGTATCTAGAATCACAGTTTCTTTATACATTCCTCTATTGAAGAGCTTCTAGGTTGGTTCCACAGGTTAGTGCTTGTGAATTGAGCTGCTATAATCATGGATGTGGATGCATCACTATAATATGCTGATTTTAAGTCTTTAGGGGTGTAAACCCAGGAGTGGAATAGCTGGCTGTTTAACATACCAAGTTTCTAAGGAATCTCCATACTGCTTTCCAGAGTGGTTCCTTCAATTTTCAGAACCACCAGTAACCCCACATCCTCAACAACACTTATTGTTGTTTGTATTCTTGAAAACTTCCATTCTGACTGGAGTGAGATGAAATCTTAGTTTTGATTTGCATTTCTCTGATTACTAGAGATGTTGAACATTTTTTCATATATTTGTTGATTGATTGTATATCTTCTTCTGAGAAGTGTGTGTTCAGTTCCTTAGCCCATTTATTGATTGGTTCATTTTTTATTTTTTATGTTAAATTTTTTGAGTTATTTATATATCCTGGAGATTAGTGTTCTGTCTGATGTGCCTGTGGTAAAGATTTTCCCCAAGTCAATATGCTCTCTTCACATTATTGATGAATGATGGGGGTCCAGAGAGAATGATGACTGGTTATCACTGGTGACCAGGGAAAACAGTGGGTTTCTAAGTTAACCTACATAATTGCACTCCCACCACAATGAGTTGATAACTAGTAACCCTGTGCTTCTGCTCCTTCCTGCCCACCAATACACACATGGAGAAGAAAGGGAAGGCAATGATGGGGGTCTATAAAAGAGCTAGACACATCCCCTCCAGAAAATACCCAGCCCTGGGGCCCCTTATTTTCAGAGAATCTGTCATTATCACTTTTCTTAAATAAAACTTACTTTCTACCCTTCCCTTGGTATTTCTAAGGTGTTTAATTTTCAACACAGGTTGAAAGACATGGAATAAACAAACTTCCAAGACAGTGTGTGACCTAGGAGGAGGGAGAAGCCAAAACTTTGATCCTTCCAATCAATTATCTCCCAGTGACAGGACAAGCCCTGGAAGGGAGATAGTCATCAATCCAAGATTGCAGTCCCTGGGAGGAGGGATATTTTCCCAAATAAGTTAACTCCCAGTGACAGTGATACTGTACATCAATTTTGTCCCCTTGTAAATATAGTGACCCCAGGAGGTCAGATGCAGACTGGACTCTGAACCCTCCATCTCTTCCCTGTAAAACACTGTTTGTTTGATATAATTAGTAAAACTGTGCCGAGTAAAAACAAGTCCCAGATGGTTGCAGCCTTTTGCCCATGGCTTGTTGAAGTTTTCAAGCACTGAGACCCTCCCCCAATGTAAAATATATAAACCCACACCTCCCCCGCAACTGGGGCCATTTTTCTATCCAGAAAGTGAGCCATTTGATGCCTGACTGCTACTGAATAAAAGTTTGACTGAATTCCTGAGGTCTGCTCCATCCAGGTCACATTCATTAGAGTGCTTAAAAAGTTTTGGTTATTTTGATTTATATTGGGGAATAAGGACTAGTTCCTGATTTCCAAGATGGTATCAAAAGGAGGATTTCAGTCAGTTTTTTTCACCATCATGACTAAAATACCGGACAAAAAATTTTTTTAAGAGGAAAAGTATCTGAGGCTCAGAATTTGAGGGGTCTCAGTCCATAAAGAGCTGACTCTTTCTCTGGACCCAAAGTGGGGCAGAATATCATGGCAGATAGGTGTACAGGATGAAAGCAGCTCAGAACATGGCAAATAGAATACAGAGAGTGGTCTGTTCACTAGGGACAAAATATGTACCCCCAAAGGCATGCCCCTAGTAACCAACTTGCTCCAGCCACACCCTACCTGCCTACAGTTACCACCTACTTAATCCCTGTATATGAATTCTCATCATGATTAGTTTAAGACTCTTCAAACTCAATTGTTTTACACTTTCTTACATTATCTCACCCAGGAGCTTTTGGACGATACCTCTCATCTAAACTATAATAAGGGAGTGGAAATATACAGCAGTAGCTTCAAATGGAGGAAAAAAAATAAAAAGCTGAATTGAAATTCTCATTGCTAAATTGTAAATGCACACACTCTATGCCCAGCACTCAGAAAGGTGTTGTGAGCATTTGGAGTTTGGTTCTTTTTCTAAATGAATGTGAGGGTAGTACAGATGAAAACTGAAAATGAGAATACAGAGATGGACTCCACAGTGTCAAAGAGAAATCGGGGATAATCTAGGCCTCAAATGTGAGACATTTTGTCCGCCAAAATAAATAAATAAATAAATAAAGACATTCTTTTGTTTGTTTGCTTTAGGCTTTACTTGTGTTGTTGCTTAGTATTTTATCATTTCCTCATCTTTCTGTTTTCTGGATTGAGGAGACTGAATTTGTTGCCCAGTAAATTCCCTTGACCTAATGCAAGAACAGAATTCCTGATTAAATACACAGTCATGGACTTCCTAAAAACAGATGAAGTATTCATTTTTCAAGTTTCAGTTTCCCTGGAATCTTCAAAAACAAGATCCTGGACCCAAAAGCTGTAAATGGGTGGGGGAGAGAGAGAAAGAATGGATTCATGAAAATCATCTGCATCACAATGCACAGGCAAAATTTGTGACTTTTACTCTCACTTTTGTTTCACAGGTGATAAATATGAGGGACAGAAATATAGGAAAATACTCTGTGAAGTTAAAAAAAAAGAGTGTGGAGGGGAGAAGAAAGGGAGAGAGAGAGAGAGAGAGAGAGAGAGAGAGAGAGAGAGAGAGAGAGAGAGAGAAGATGAAGTGACTGTCATGCTGGAAAGCTTGTTGACTTGAGTTCAGGGAGAGATGCCAGACTGCTGTTTATTCATTTCTCTGATGCTCTGGGTCACTTCACTTCTGTGGAAATCACTTTTCTTGTCAATAAAATGCATATTAGGAAGAAGGAAGAAGTACCATGAGATTGTCAGTGTTTTATCTGATTGATATATAGAGAACTTAAGAAATGAGATAATGAAGAGAACAGAAAGAATACAAGAAAAGCAGAGTGGTGGGCAAGGGACCAAAAAAAATTGAGAGAGAGAAATAGAGAGTCTTGAACATATGAAACTGTGGGGAGAGGAAAAGCCTAGAAATTGTTGCCACAATCCCACCAAGTAATTCTAATGTATGCTGGAGTTTGAGAATTACTCAATTTAGACAATATATGTGGAAAGATGTAAATATAAATAAGACTCTCAAATATTTTTTGTAACTTGCCTCATGAAGATTGATGTGTTTGAGCCTGTCTTTCTACAGAAAGAAGATTCTTTTTCCAGGCATTTTTATGGACTGTGTCTTGCCTTACAAGAGACATTAAAAGAAGTTATTCAGACAGAAGCAATATGATACAGGTAAGAAACTTGAATCAACATAAAAGAACAGCACCAGAAGGGATGAAGGAAGTTAAAATTTAAAAATTTTATCATATAAACCAGAGTTGATGCACACTGACATCTCTCCCAATAAACAAACAAGAAAATAATAAATAAATAAATAAATAAGTAAAAAATAAGTGGATTCCACTCTAAAACTTCCATTCTAAAAACTAGTTTTGCATTAGTATTTGATGAGAACTTTTCTTCACAGAAGTGGTCAGACTTTGTTCATATCAAACTCAAAATAAGAATATTTCAATACAGATATAAATTCTTGATCACTTCTTCAATTCCAATTGGAGAAAATGGTTTAATCAGAAACTATTGTAAAAGAAACAATATATATCTTTTGAAATTAAAATGATATAAAGCTAATAAAATATATTGTTTGAAAAATGTAAAGGTTACTAAAATAAAACTGTGAATGAAATACTAGTAATGTAAATGCATTACTATAGAAATAAACACTTGGAAATTTATTCAAAAAAGAAGTTTATTTATTTCTTAAACTCTGCTCACCTCAATGATTTAATTTCTGCTCTTTCTTAAAATATTGGGTTATTACCTAAAATTTATATTTTTATTTTTTATTCTCTGTTTGTTCATCCTTAACAAATTTTACACACAAAAAAAATATTTTCTTTATTATTTCTTGTCAATTGGTATTAGAATAGGGTTTTCAGAGAAATATGTTCATTTGGATTGAGGTGGATGGATAGATTAATACATACATTCATACCTCCATGTGTACATTCATACATATTGAGGCAGAGAATAGATTCCTAAAAATAGATTTATTATAAGAAATTGTTTCATGAAAAATTAGAGACTGTGTAGTCCCAAGATCTGTCATTTTTAAAACAAGATACCCAGAAAATTCACTGGCATAATCCAGCTTAACTTCAAAGACCTGGAAACCAGGGTAGCTGATGGTGTAAATCCTGATTGAGGACAGGGTAAACCAAATGACCTAGATCAAGCAGTAAGGCAGAAAATAGACAAATTCATTTTTTATCTATCTTGTGCTCTATCCATTCAGGAACTCTACAGATTGGATAATGTTCCCCTCACCCCCGACAGGGTATGGCCATGTGAGTCAAATGATTCAAATTCTAACCTCAAATAAAAACACCCTTAAAAGGCACATCCATAAAAAGATGACTTTATGATATTTGCCAGTGAAAGAATGGACCTAGAGACCATTATGCTAAGCAAAATAAGATAATCCCCAAATACCAAAGGTTGAATGTTCTCTCTTGATATGTGGATGCTAACACACAACAAGGGGTAGCGGGAAGGAAGAATAAAAGCTCAGTAGATTAGACAAAGAGGAATGAAGGGAAGGGAGTGGGAGACAGGAATAGGAAAGACTCTGGAATGAATCTGACGTTTCTGTGTGTATATATATAAATAGACCACAATGAATCTCCACATCATGTACAACCACAAGGCTGAGATCCTAATTAGAATAAAATGTACTCCATGTTTGTATAAATATGTCAAAATATACCATACTGTCATGTATAACTAAGAAGAACAAGTTTTTTTAAAAAGTAAAAGAAAAAAACAAAAAGATATACCCGGTTGTCAGAGGATCCCATGACCAGTCAAGTTGACACAAAAATATAACCGTCATACTCTTTATATGCATGTTTACTTACACATTACTGCTATTTAGATCTCCAATGATTTTGTCACCATGGACATTTTGACAAGTCTATGATCTTCTATCTTTGAACTCTTCTGATCTATTCTGAAAGAGACATTTTTCAAAATTAAAGTCAGAGTTGTGCACAGTGGTGCACACTTATAACCTCAGCTATTCAATAACTTGAGGCAGGAGGATTGCTTCAGTCCAGGAGTTTGGTGGCATCTTGGGCAATGAAGCAAGACATTATATTATGTTATATCACTCTTTCATCCAAATTCATGCGATTGTTCCCAAGTTTGAGTGTGGACAAAAGCCAGTCCTTATAATGGCTTCAAGTCTCCACATTGCCTAATTAAGTCTTATCTTCTCTCTTGCTCTTTCCTCATTATACTTCCCTTCTATGGCCTCTTTGTTATTATTCACATCCTATTTAGTCTTGTTTGATAATAACCACTTTCTATTTCATCTGCTTATAAATGCCACAGGCCAACATAGAGGATGATTTCTCAACAGACTTTCCCCCAATAATATCAAGAACCATTGATGATTCTTTCCTAAAATAATTACAAAAATTATACATTGATAAAACCATGATTTCCTAATTTTGCTCTTCCTTGCATGCTTATTTATTGGCCTTCTTCTGTAAAGAAGCATTCTCTAGATATCTCCTCCCTCCCCTATACTTTCAGTAATATTATGAACATTTAGCTTCTTCTTTATGGATTTAATATTTTGTAATTTATCACGTGTTTTTTTATGCTTAAATTTTCCCCAAAGGGGCCAGTATAATTTTCTACATGTTTGATTTCCTTTTACTTTGAATAATGCCTTGCATTTCAGCACAAAACAATAAAGGTGGATTAGGCTTGCCTAGAATCATTAATTTCTCAAGAGCCTATAATTCACTTTAGAAAGAAATGATGCATAAGAGTCACTATTTAGGTACTACCTGTTCCATTACTGTCAGTGTTTATTCTTATACCAGCTATTTATTATAACTTGTTTGCAAATTTTTTTCTCATTTCTCATTTTTTAATGTCAATGTATATATATACATTGGACTGTGTATATATATATATATATATATATATATATATAATTATAATATATGTAATATATGTCAATAATATATATATATATATATATATATATATATATATATATATATATATATATATTAGGTACATATGTATCTGTATGTGTATACATATATAGTATATATATATAGTATGCAATGCATCTATATAAGTACCTGTATTTCCAATTATAGTTACTTATAATTAAGGTCTCAGAGTTGGGATATGCACAAGTTCACCTATAATTTCTTCTTGTATTTATGTTTTTTAAAAGACATTTAGATTTTTATATCCATTTGAAATTTATGCTGCTGTTGGGCATATAGATCCAATTTCATAGTGATACTAAGTGAATAGTTAATTTTCCAGTTTCATTTATTTTAATTTGAAATGGCACTTTTAAAATTATATGTGCTTATATTTTATTTATTCCATTAGTCTGTATGAATGCTTTTTTATATAGCACTACAGTACTCTGGGTGGTTTATTGAGGTATAATTGATATTTTTTTATTTGATGACATATAATTGACAAATATTTTTTTATATTCAAGATATACTGTAAAATGCTTATATAAATATACACATAAATAAATTACTGAACTATCAACATCATACAGATTTCTTAAAGGTGTTTTTGTTAGAACATTATAATTATACAAATATTGGGGTACATTTTTACAAAATCATACATAGATGGAATATAATTGTTTCATTTCTATCCCTCGTACTTCCTATTTTCTTCCTTCATTCTCTCCCTCTGTTCCCCTTCCTCTACTCTACTTACCTTAATTCTTTTTATTTATTTTTTAAATTGGTGCCTTACAGACATACCAGTGAATGTGAAATTTGCTGTAATATATCCATACATTTGCATAGCATAGTTTGGCCAATTTCATTCCTCATTTGCTTTCTTTATTTCTCCTTTCTTTCTTCCTCCTGCTTTGTCCCTTTCTTCTCCTGAAATGATCTTCTTTCTGTTTTCAGGGATCCCCTCCCTCCTTTTTCCTTATTGTGTTCTAGCTTCTGTATGTGAGAAACATGCACCTTTGGCATTGTGAGATTGGCTTATTTCACTTAATGTTATGTTTTCCAGTTCTATCTACTTACCAGCAAATACTATAATTTAATTCTTTGTGGTTGAGTGAGCTCCATTGTGTGTATATATCACATCATCTTAATCCATTCATCTAGTGTCAGTTATCTATAATTTGGCTATTGTGAATTTTGCTGTTATGAGTATTAAAGCACTTGCACATGATAATGCTAATTTTAGTTCTTTGGGTAAATATGGAGGAGTGGCATAGCTGGGTTATATGGTGGTCAGTCTTCCAAATCTAAATTCTCTCTCTCTCTCACTCTCTCTCTCACTCTGTCTTTAAAAAAAAAAGAAGAAATCATTTATTTGGGGGCTCATGATTTCAGAAGTCTTAGTGCATAGATAGCTGGCTCCATTCCTAAAGGCTCAAGGTGAGGCAGAACAACATGGTAGAAGAGTATGATAGAGGGAAGTGGCTCACGTGATGATCAGAAAGCAGAGAAAGACTCCACTTGCCAGATTCAAAATACATATACTAAAGTCACACCCCCAATGACCCACCTCATCATTCCACATCCTACCTGTTTTCAGTTACTTCTAAGTTTGTCCCATCAGGGAAATTAATTCACTGATTGAGTCAAGGCTCTCATAACTTAATCATTTCTCCTTGAAACCTTGCATTGTTTCACACAAAAACTTTTGGGAAGCATCTCACATCCAAAATGTAACTGCCTGTTTGCAAACTTTCTAGCAGTTGCATAATTTCTGGTCTAAATCTTATATCTTCGATCTACTTTGAGTTGAATTTTGTGTAGGGTGAAAGATACGAACCTAGTTTCATTCTTCCACATATGGATATCCAGTTTCCCAGCACTAATTATTAAAAAGATTATCTTTTCTGCAACATTTTTTGGAACCTTTGTCAAATATCAGATGCCTATATTTATGTGGGTTTCTCTTGTGTCTTTTATTCCACTGTTCTTTAGGTCTGTTTTGATGCTAACACAATGAATGTTGGTTTTGTACTTTAGTATAATTCTAAATAGTCTAATAGAATAATTCTAAGTAGTTCTTTAGTATAATTTGGCATGGTGCCTCCAAAATCATTGTGCTTGCTCAGCATTGCTTTGAGGTCTTATTTTTTTCCAAGTGTATTTTAGGACTGCTTTTTCCTTGTTATGTGTAGAATGTCATTTTTGATAGGAATTTCATTTAATCTTTATAATCTTTTTTGGTAATATAGCCATTTTGACAATATCAATTCTGTTTATCCAAAAACAGGAGGTTTCTCATATTCTAATGTCTTTAGTTTCCTTCTTCAGTATTGTATTGTTTTCATTGTAGAGTTATTGTACCTCATTGGTCAGATTTATTCTCAAGAATTTTATTTGATTTTTTGAGATTTTGTGAATGTGATAGTTTTTCTGATTGAGGTTCAGTACTTGTGTATAGAAAATTGATTGAATTTCTTTATGTTGATCTTGTATTCTGATAATTTGCTGAATTTTTTCACCAGCTTTAGAAGTCTTCTGGTCAAATTCTTTGGGTCTTCCAGATTTATTATAATTTCATCAGCAAAAATAACTTGACTACTTTTTTCCCATTTATATTCTTTAATTTTCTTTTCTTAATACTCTGGCTACTTTGAATAAGAGTAATCAGAGTAGACATGCTTGGCATGTTCCTGATTTTAGAGTAAATACTTTCAGTTTTTCTACATTCAGTCTGATGTTTGTTACATGGATTTGTTACATGGAGTATTTTTAATGTTGAGGAAATTTGCCTTTATCCTCAGTTTCTCCATTATTTTACCATAAATAGGTGCTAGATTTTGTCAGATGTTTTTCTGCATCTATTGAGGTGGTTGTGTCATTCTTAGTTCTATTTTTGCGGTGACTCACACTTATGCAACCAAGGTTGCATCCCTGGGATGAAATCCAATTGATCATGGTGTACTGTCTTCTTAATGTGTTCTTTAATGCAATTTTACAATATTTTATTAATGATTTTGTCATCTATGTTCGTCAGAGATATTTATCTGAAGTTTTCTTTCCTTGATGTATTTTTGTCCAGTTTTGTTAACAGGGTAATACTGGCTCAGTTAATGAATTTTGGAGTGTTCTCTCCCTATTTCATGGTATAATTTGAGAATGATTGATATTAAATCTTTAAAGGTCTGCATGAACCTGACTGAGAATCCATCTGGTCCTAAATTTTTTTTTTTTGTTATTGTTGTTGGAAGGCTTTTTGATCTAATTTCCTGATATTGATCTGCTTAGTTTTTCTGTATCTCCATCGTTCATTTTGGAGAGGTTATATGTGTCTATAAATTTGTCAGTTTTCCAGATTTTTTAGTTTATTTGAGTACACATTTTTAAGGTCTTTTTGTTGTTGTTGTATGTTTTAATACCTTTATTTTTATTTATTTATTTTATGTGGTACTGAGGATCAAACCTATGGCCTCATGCATGCTAGGCAAGTGCTGTACTGCTGAACCGCACCCCAACCCTTCAGTACAAATTTTCAAATAGTTTCTAATAGTCTTTTGAACTGTTGAAGTGTCTGTGGTGACATCTCTATTTTCATCTGTAAATATTTTTATTTGGGTCTTCTCTCTTTTTATTGGTTTGTTTGGCTAAGGTTTTATCTACTTGTATATCTTTTCAAAGAACAAACTGTTACATTGATCCTTTGTGTTATTTTTCCTTCTCAATTTCACTGATTTTAGTTCTGATCTTACCTATTTTCTATCTTCTTCTGATTTTGAAGTTAATTTGTTCTTGCTTTTCTATGGCCTTGTGGTATCACATTAGATTTTTTAGAGAGATCTGGTTTTTTAAATGTAGGCATTCAATGCTGTAAACTTTTCTCTTAGAACTGCCTTAGTAGTATCCCAGACTTTTGATATGTTGTATCCTCTGTTCTCATTTGTTTTAAGATTTTTTTTATTTCTTCTATAATCCATTTCTCATCCAAATGTGTATTATTTTGTTCTCAGGCATTAAAATGGTTTCTGTATCTTTTTATTGATTTCTAATTTCATTCTATTTTCATCTGATAGGATGCAACAAATTATCTCTATTTATTGTATTTTCTAAAACTTGCTTTGTGTCCTATGACATGGTCTATTTTAGAGAAGGTTTCATTTGCCAGCAAGAAGAAAGTGAATTCAGTGGTTCGTAAGCAAAATATTCTATAAATGTTTGGGTGACCTGTCTATCTATTTGTGCTGAAATCATCCATTATTATTGTTTTGGGGTCTTTTTATTCTTTATATTAAGTAGGGTTGTATTTATGCATGTATGTATACTTACATTTGGAGCATAGATATTTAGAATCATTATATCTTGTTGGATAATTCCCTTAGCCAATATTAAGTGACTTTATTTCATTTCTGAGTAATTTTAGCTTAAAGTACATTTTTGTTAAGTAACAGCATAGGTACTCCTGCTTGCCTTTGGTCTCTATTTGCATGTTGTAAATGTTTACATCTTTTCAGCTTCAGCCTATGGACGTCTTTGCATGTAGGTAGATTCTTATAAACAACATATGAGTAGATCTTGTTATTTAACTAACTCTGTCATCTGTGTCTTTTTATTGGATATTTCATATCTTTTATATTCAGTATTATCACAGAAAGATATTTTTTACTTCTTGACATTTTGATATATTTCACGCAGATACAGTTGTCCATTTTTTGTCTACTCTTTCTGAGACTCATGTATATGTTGGCACTGATTGTTTTTCATATATTTAACTTAAAATAGTTCATTGAGTATGTTTTGTTGTCTTGGCTTGATAATTATGAATTCTTGTAATTTCAGTTTTTGAGGCTGGTTTTCATTTCTTCTTCAAACTTGAGAAGTTTTTCTGGATATAGTAATCTTGGTTGGCAACCATTGTATTTCATTATTTGGTATATATTGTACCATGCCCTCCTAGCTTTTAGGGTAAGTTCTGAAAAATAAGTAGGAATCCTAATTCACTTACCTCTAAATTTGACCTGTGGCTGTTCTCTTCCAGTTTTACAGCGTTTAGCTTTATTCTCTGTGCTAGGCATTTTAATTTTAATCTCTCTTGTAGAGGAACTTTTCTGATCTTGCCTATCTGGGTTCCAAATGCTTTCTGTATTTGGATTTCCATCTCATTCTTAAGGTTTGGAATTTTTTTCTGACATTTTATTAAACATATTGTATGTTCCTTTAGTTTTTATTTTGGTGTTGTCTTCTATGCCAGTTATGCTTATGTTTTGTCTTTTAATGTTATTCTATATTTCTTGAGTAGTCTGGTCATGGTTTCTTAACATAGTTTCTTTATTCTCAACATGATTTTCAATATTATCTACTTTGTTTTTAAGGCCTGAGTATCTGTCTTCTATACAGTCTAATCCATTGGTGCTTCTTTCAACTGAATTTTTAATTTGGTTTATTGAGTGTTTTGTTCATTTCCAGACTTCCTTTTTTTCTTCTTTATCTCTTCATTGAAATTCTGTTTTACTTCCCATAGTTTTTAAGTTCTTTTCTTATATCTTCTTTTAGCTCATTGAAAAATTTAAGCATTAGCTTTCTAAATAATTCTTCTAATGTTTCCTCCACAATGGTGTTCAGGGGATCAGTTGTTGAAGTGTTGTGAACTGTTTAAAGTGGCTTTTAAATTTCTTTTTCATATAGTCTGTTTTTTTCATATAGCCCTCACATCTGCTAACATAATTACTTCTTCTATTTTCATGCCAAGGACTACTTAGTGAGCTTTCTCTCAAGTGCCCCAAATACCAAGATTGATACTCCTGGTCTATTTGTGTACTCTTTTGTTAATAATGTCAGCACCACCATGAGATAAAGTACTGTAACTGCAATCACTTAAAGCAAATTCACATGCTAATGAACTTGGGGAAAAAACTTACTGAACCATCCTACACATTTTCTCTATTATGGGTTTAAAATTTTAGTAAAATTATTAAATCAGTTGATAAAGTACTTATTTAAGCTAATAAAATTTGCTTCATAACTGTTTAGGGACTGAAAATGGGTTCAGAAAAAAAGTTGGGTAAGAGAGAAACACAAAGAGAAAATAAAAGACAGAAAAGAATATTGCAAACTAATATAAAAACAAGAAAAAATGTGTGGGGGAGGGACTTGAGGCAGGAGCAGTTATTGTGAGAGAAAAGAGACTGAAAGGAACAAGTGTAAACCCAAGCTAGAAAAACAAAAACAGGAAAAATTATTTCAGTTAATCTTTAGAATATTAGAAGAACTACAATCAAATGCATTGAGGATTGCAATATCAAAAAAGAGAGAAACATCTATCAATTCAGTATGAGCAATAACAGCTGTATGATCAAAATTGACATTACCTTTACTTATGATAATCTCAGGTGTTTGGGGAATTTGCTTTTATTTGTTCTTTTTATATATATATGTGACAGTAGAGTGTATTGTGGCTATTATAGCAACATGGAGTATAACATATTTGGTTTCTATTTTCGTGTTTTTACTTGCTGTGGACTTACACTGGTCATGCATTCATATTTGATTCATTCCACTGTCTGTCTTATTCCCATCTCCCCTCTGTATCCTTAATTACCCTTTGTCTAAACCAATGAACTTTTATTCTTTCTGGGGAAATTTCTTTTTGATTCTTTCTGACTTGGATTTGATCAGAATTTGGGTCCTTTGGAAGACATTTTTCTGGGTATGGAAGTCAAAGCAGTTCACCTGTGATACAATTATGTGAGATCCCCTCCATTCTTTTGTGTATGTGTATTCTTCCTCACTTTCTGTTGGGTCAGTTAAGATGATGCTTAATTATTTGTTAGTTAGCAAACATGTATTCACTCTTGGGGGTTGTGGTCAAGTGTGCCCTCCTGAAGAAAACTCCTTGTATCCAGTGCTGTCAAATCCAATGTGGGCTTCCCCATCTATATCTGAAAGTGTGAGATTGGTGGGGGCCTATGTAAAGGTATTATATTGACTGATGTGGTGGTAGATAGTTCATGGTAAGTGTGGGACTATTGTTTCCCTTGAGAGAGCACATGTTACACGTGTGTGGGCTTGTATCTGGGTAGTTAAAGTGATTTAGGTCAGCTCCATCTCACTTGCCTTAGCACAAAATATATATATTAAGTTATGAGAAGCAGTTTAAAGCAAAGAAAATGGTTCCTCAAGACACACCACAAAGCTCACATTCCAAGGTAGTATTTCTTATCTTCAATATTCTCCCTAAGAATCTTATAGCACCTCTGGTAGCAGCACCTGGGCCTTCTGTGTACAGGAGATAGAGATGGAGTATAGAGACCATTATCATATCGTGTGTATGTGTGTTGAGAATAAAGATGTAATCTCGGAATATTTTAATCATATAATGGATTAAATAGATTGGCCATTATATACATTGAGTCTCCAAAATTTATTCATTTTATAACTGCACATTTAATCCACTTAACTAACATCTACACTTCCATCCTCAACATCCCCTCCCACCCTTTTATTCTCATGTGCCATGAGAGAGTAGCTGGGGATAGGAAGAGGGCCAGGATTAGAAGGGCTTAACAATTGTTCCCTGCTATTCACATTAAAGATAGGACTAACTTTTAAACCATTTAGGAGTAAAAAGTTTTATTTCTGTTCCTGTGCCCATATTTGGGGATAGGGCTATTGGGAGATGGTGGTTTTGGATAAAGATAGACCAGTTTTATATTTTCTCTGCACTTTACTTTTTGGTCCAGAAGTGAATGCACTTAGCAGTTGGTCTTTGTAATTTGTGGTTTGGGTTGTGTATATTTTCTCATTTCATTGGAGAGGAGCTTTCTTTATTTTTCATAGATTTTTTAAAAACATCTCTTCCTAGTAAAGAATAGATTAAAAATACACAGATTCTATCCTTGTCAACCAGAGGTTTCTTATAGTGAATGTTTTGCTTTAGATAATGTATTGTAACCTTATACTGAATGTCTTGCTTTAGATAGTGTATTGAAACCTTATAGTGAATGTCTTGCTTTAGATATTGTACTGTAACCTTATAGTGAATGTCTTGCTTTAGATAGTGTATTGTAACCACTTTAGTACTTTGCTAACATAGCTACATTAGTATATAACATTTTATTCCTGTTTCCTGTAAAGAAAGTTCTTAGAGAAAGTTGCTGAGAAATGCAAAGATACTTTTTAAAACCATTTTCCTTTATATCAAAGGTGAAAATTAAAATTGAAGTATAAATTCCTCTCTCTCTCTTTTTTTTAATCGGGATCTTGAGTTTCCCAGACTGGTCTTGGATTTCTGGGCTCAAGTGATATTCCCACCTCAGCCTTCTGAGTTGCTGGGATTATAGGCATATATCACCGCACACAGATAAAATTTTCTTTTTTATAGAAAGGTGTTTTCTGCTGGGCAAGGTGGCACATGCATGTAATCTCCATGACTTGGGAGGCTGAGTTAGAAGAATTGCAAATTCAAGGTCAGCCTAGGCAACTCAGAGTGATTGTCTCAAGAAAAAAGTTTGCCAATGATTCTTCTGAGATTCTAATTTAATTCACATTAGATATAACAACTTGTTTGTATCTCTGTAAGTAGAGAATTTTATTTTCCATATATTTTGTTTTCAGGTACACTTTCAGTTGAACAATTCCAGTTGTGGTCATGGGTCACCCATTTGTAAAAGTATTGCAAGGGCCATCTAGTTCTTCTACAGAAACACTAACAAATGGTAATGAAATTAGAGTGAGAAGTATTTTGGATGTAGTAAGAATATTGAGTTTTGATTTGCTTTTTTAGCTGCTTTTTTTATTATGACCACAATTTGACTTAAAAGTTGTCATTTTACTTTCTTTTATATTGGCACATATTTTTGAAAAAGCAAGCAACTTCATTTTTATTAAGGCAATAAGACTTGTAATGTTCGAGATTATTCTGGAAACATTGACCTCTACATTACTTGATCTTATAACCAAGGCAATAAGATTGTAATGGTCGAGATTATACTGGAAACATTGACCTCTACAGTAACTGACCTCTATAGTTTAGAATTGGTGCTAGAAGATGGTGTTACTCTACTTGGCTCCCTCATGTCAATGTAAATAGATGATGAGATGCAGAAATCTTGAAGGCTCAGTTGTGGATCTTAACTGTTAAAGGCCCAGTGGACATAACTAACTTCATGAGCACCAAGACATGAGTCAGAAAAATTTTATGTTCATTATGTTCCTGGGGGCAAGATAGAAGGACAGCTGTTGAAGATATTTGATTTGTTCAACTGCTCCCATCTGACCCTTGAAAAAGAACCTGAGAACTGAGAAGCAGAAGGCTGGCATCATTGCCATGAAAAATCACAGTTTCTCATCTACTTTTCAGATCTAAGGTGGTTCAAATCTAGAGCCCAGAATGGAAAGGAGGGGCACCGTGAATCTTCCTCACAGGGGGAGTCATTTATTATCACTTAATAGTAACTGCTGAGTGAACAAAGGTGAATACTTAGCATTTCTAACCAAGGATAGAGGATATGCACTAAAATGAATTCCAAAGGGCCCAGTCATCCTTGTTGTGCATTGATTAGTTTATTTGTTTTCCCCCCTTTTTAAATTTGGGGTCCCTCTGTGTTGCTTATGCTGTTCTTGAACATCTGGGCTCTAGTCATCCTCCAACTCAGACTTTCCAGTAGGTGGGACCACAGGCACCACTACTATGCATAGCTTAGAGAAAGGATTTATGCAAGCCTCATGATAATGGAGACCTGACCAAAGTCTCTCTCACAGTATGCAAAATAGGTCTTCTTATTTCTACTGTTATTGCTTCATGAATACCTGTTACAAGAGCCAAGCAATCTTCTAGAGGGCCTAGGCAAACTTTCCTTCCATCACATTGCCTGAAATTATGTTGTGTGCTCAGGTCTTAACCACCGCTGAAATGAGAAATAAAATGCTGTGTGAGAATTAGTCAGTGCCCACTCCTTGGGGCTGACTGCAACACAAGGATGGTGGACCTGGGCTTAATCAGGATGAGGAGGGCAGGAGTGGTACAGGATGAGGCAGGCACTGGTTGGCAGATCAGCAACAACTATACAGTTTGAATGATATTAAAATTGAAAGGGAAAATGATAAGTGGGTAATAATGTTATGGTTGGGATCTGAAAAGTTCTAGAAGAGCTCATGTGTTGAAGGCATGATCCTTAGTTCAGCAAAGTTTCAAGGTGGGGTTTTTAGGCAGTGATGGAGTCATGAGAACTCTGATCTTACCAGTGGATATATCCAGCAAATGAATTAACCCATTCGTGGCTAAATAGACTATGGGGAGATAAGCAAGCTAGAGGAAGGAGATCATTGGGGTAATGCCATGGAAGGGTTTATCCTCTCCCCACTCTTTCTCTCCCTCCCTCCCTCCCACCCCTGCCCCTCTGTTCTCTACCTCCCATGAGCTGAGCTGCTTTCCTCCATCGCCTTCCACAATGATATTCTGCCTCACTTCAGGCCCAGAGCAATGAAGCTGGCCCTCTATGGATTCAGTCCTCTAAAAAACAGTTAATCCAAAAGATGGTTTTCCTCCTCTAAGTTGTTCTTGCCTGATATTTTGGTGCCAGTTACAAAAAGCTGATTAACACACATGAGAATTATGGATATCATTAATGAAAAATGCATGCTTGAGAAACAGTAAGACCACACTTCAGTATCATTCAATAATAGAAACATGCAAATGGAATCAGTACACACATGACTCAAAAAACACCAGTTTCACTGAGAGTCGACAAAGTTTCTCCTGCAGGTATAACCTGGTTTACAGAAAGCCATCAGTGCCACCCCAGTTTTGAGGAAACAGGCACTCAGATGGATTGTTGGTAGATACACAAGTTGGTGGCCAGCTAGCCTTTATGTTGTTCCTGGTTTGTTTTTGTAACTGAGGTGAAATTCACAAAATATAAAATTAACATTTCAAACAGTTGGATCATTTCAGTTCTATTTAGTGCATCCATGGTGTTGTAAACCTTACCCCTAATTGCACTGCATTTTCATCATACTAACATGAAACCCCAAGTCCATTAAGCAGTCATTCCCTATCATTCTCTCCCCAGCCCCAAGCCCCAGGAATCTACCTTCAGTCTTGATATATTTACCTAGTCTGAATATTTCCTATAAGTGGATCATGTGCTATTTCATGTAGATCTTGTGATATTTCAAGTCTAAATTCTTTTCTTACCATGTTTTTTGGAAGGCTCATCAATAGTGTAGCATGTGTTGATACTTCGTTTCTTTTTATTGCTAATAATATTCCATTGTGTGCACTTGAGTTTTGACCCACTGTTTTCACTTCTAGTCATTGTTCCAAAACAATAACTATACATTTGTGCATTGCATACCTATCAGCATCTTTCCAGAGATGTGTAGATGGCCACAAGATGAGACTGGAAAAGTTACAATTTGTATTTTGATGAGGTTCTATAAAGTTGTCAACAGTTATGTCATAAGGGATTATTTCATTACACTCCTTGTAGTACCTGGGACTACAGTTGTGCACCTCTGTACTCAGCAAATTTAAAATTTTTTATTGGCTTGTTTTACTGTTAAATGCCAGGCACTTCAAACAATGCAAGTACATAGCAGGTGCTCAATAAAAAACTGCATTGAGCTAAGTTGGAATCCAGGGGTACAGTGTGTGCTTAGCCAGAGAAAGGATCTGGGTTTAATTCTCAGCACTGCAAAATCGACACAACCCAAAACCCTCAAGCAAACCCAAAATCCAATTGCATGTGTGCAAAAATAGACAATGAACCTAAGTCCTGGCAGATATTCAGAAATTTCCAGTTACTGTATTTTTCTTCTTGGGAAATCCTACAGTATGTATGTACTTGCAACTCTCTCTTGGACTTCTTATTTATGCAAATGGAAACCTCATGCCCACCTCAGTCACTGCTGTTCCCACTGCACTGGCCCTTAGTTGTCAATCCTGCTTTTACAGTATAGGTGCAACTTGCTCTTATATCTTGCTCCTACATACTGCAACACTTGTGGGGGTTCACTCTCATCTCTCATCTGGATGATGGCAAGAATTTAACTCCACTCACTTCAGTCCACAATTCATAGTTCATCTCAGAATCAGAAGAGGGCAGAACAAGACAGGTCGCTTAGTAGGCAGGAACGAAGGGAGAGTAAGAAGATGAATGTGATTGCCCAGATTTGGAAGTGAAAGCCTCCTTATACTCTGTGCTTTAGGGGTCTCATTTGCTCCTTTTATTTCTTTTCTTTTGATGTGCTGGGGTGGGGCCCAGTTTCCTGCACAGGCTAGGCAAGTTATTCACTTCTGAGGTACAACCCAAGCCATCCAAATGGTCTTCAACTTGATACATGTTGTTGGACATAACATCACTTCAACACTAGGACCATTCCAGTGGTCTCTTCTACTTCAGTGATAGGTCTTCACATGGCCTCAGGTTCACAGTAACTTAATGAACTTCCACTACTCCCTTTGAATTCTCTACAACACTCAACTTGTCACTGCAGCTTTTAATTCTCCTGGACTTTTTCATCTTCAGAATTTGGCCTAAGTTCTGGCTATTCCCTCTTCCCACTGTTCAAGGAACTGAACTATTACTGTTCTTCCAGGTGCAGCTCCAGCTGACAGCTATGAAATTTATCCTGATTGCCTGCAAGAGAAACTATCCCCACTTCCCTTATTGCCCCCTCAGAACTGACATGTTTCTCACTTTCTTGCCAAAGATTTTTACTTCATTTTAAGAGGGAAGATGGGGATAAGAGGCAAATGGCTGAATCAGCTGTTGTACTTCTGCAAAACTACCAGATGACAGTGTAGTATCAGTGCTAGGAGCTTCAGGACAGTTGGATTTCAGGGCAGATAGCAGGCCTTGCTGGTGAGGTTGGACAGGACTGGATCTAGGTCATCAGAGTCCCCACTGTGGGCTTTCATGATAATGATATTTTTTCTTTGTCCATTTTTTGAATGTTTTTGCTGGAACCCAGGGACTGGTACATGCTAGGCAAGTGCTCCTTCAATGACCTACATCCTTAGTCCTAGGGCTGTGATTCTAACTAAGGCGACAATTACCTAGAAAGTATTCTGCCTGAAAAAAACCACACGTTGACTTCTGCAGTTAGACTAGGACCTTGGACCTGTGCACTTTGAAAGAGTTTCTCACATAACACCACCAGTGTGCACACTAGTGAGAACTGCTGCTCTGTCTTGCATGCCAGAGTAGTGCAATGTTAACAAGCCCTCTCAGTCTCTAGCTTGAATGCTCACCTTGAGCTCAGGGATTCTCCTGCAGAGGCAGCAGTGATGGCAAAGGGGAGTCCAAACATAGACTGGGAAGAGAGCACAGGGATTAGGATTAAGGCAGTTTAACAAAGTCTGAAAACAGATACAAAACAGATTGCACAGGTAAGGTGGGAGGCAACTCAGCCTAACTACAGAAGGGACCTGGCCCAAGTCCTATCTAAGTTGCCTCCAGTTTGATTTGAAGACAGTCATTTAGTAGTCTCCAGGCCTCAGTTTCATCAGGAATAAATGAAGTAAAGAATACTTTGATGTTCTAGTCTCTGTTTTTCTTTCTCCTCCTCCACTCCTATATCCCTCACCCCCACAGCATGTGCAATGCTGGGGAATAAACCCAGGGCCTCAGCCTGTTGAGAAAAAAACTCTACCATTGAGCTACATTCCTAGCCTATTGCTTTTACCCAAGAAGAATGGTTTCAACTGGACTGCTGATATTTTCCACCAGAGGATTGTCACTAACAAAATAAGCAACTTCTGACCTGGGTGTGGTGATCCTAGGCACTCAGGAGTCTGATGCAGGAGGAATGCTCATTGAAGGCAATGCTCAGCAACTTAGAGATAGCCTGTCTCAGAAAACAACTTAGTGAGAGCCTGTAGCTCAGTGGTAGAGTGACCCTGGCTTCAACCCATACTACAAAACAAAAAGTATCTTTTTCATTTAGATAGAACAAGGACTGTTTTTCCCCGAGACAGCAGGGATAGTCCCCTAGTTATTTTCATCCCTCATTAAATTATTTATTATTTAACAAGAATTCATAATTGGAAAAGTATTATTTAAAATTAAAAATACAATGTACAGTATGAAACTCTCAAAGAGAATTTTTTTCACTTGATTTTCCCTAGAATAAAGCAAGTGATGAAATCATTAGTCATTGGGCTTACACAGATATTACTTTTGGCATATATAGCCCTATAATCCCCACATCTTAAACAACATCATTGATAATAAGATAGATGATTGTAAGACACAACAATATTCTGATTTATCCAAGAGAAATCCTTTTATATTTGCTTGTGTCAACTCTAAGAAATACAGTAAGCCATTTGGCTAATTTACAATGAAAATTTTATTCTATTTAAAACTTTATAATTCAGGATACTAAATTTTTTTGCAGTACCTTCTACACAGATATTTTGAGTTCCTCTACATTTTGAAATAGCTACTTGTAGCTCTATTTAGAAAAGTCTAAAAGAAGATGTATGATAGGAATGAGTCAATATTCCATTGGATGAAAATTTATGGATATATTTTATGAATAAATTATTGCCTACATTAATATTTTTCAAAACTCAATATTAAAATACTTCATAGTTGACTCTAAATTGTCTGTCAATAATAATGTGTCATACAAAAATAGTATGATTTATTAAAAGAGGTGCTGGAAGGCTAAACAGAGTCCATGAGAGAAAGAAGTGAAGGGCTACAAAGGAAGATATGAGCAGAGGTGGTGGGTTAGTACACAGATGAGAGGAAGTTGTGGAGATCTTCATAAGGGATGAGGAATTGGTAGAGAGTCATACAGAGTCGGGGGAGAGAAGATTGTGTAAGTATACACAAGAGACAGTGAGAGGAAGTAGTAAAGGGCTACACAAGAGAAGATAAGAGCAGGTCAGGAGGAGGTATGCAGGAGGAGCTAAGAGGAGAAAGTGAAGACTACACAGGAGGTCACATAACTTGGTGGAGAGCTACACAAGGACCACAAAAGGAGGTGCCAGAAGGGTGCACAGATGAAAGAAAATGGCTAAAGAGAAGATGAAAGTTGATGGTAGAGGACTACATAGTGAACCATGAGAGGAGATCCTGGAGGACTGCACAGTGGAGAAGAGAGGAGATGGTAAAGAGCTACATATGGGACTGTGAGGGTAGGCGGTGAAGGGCTAAACAAGGAGCTGATGAGGAAGGTGGTGGAAGACCACCCTAAAGTACAGGAGAGAAGTGGGAGCAGTTGGTGGAGGAAGACACCAGAGTTGAGACATGTTGGTTGTTAACTACAGAGGAGGGGACGAGAAAAGATGGTGGAGTGCAACAAAGAGGCCATGAGAGATGATGGCCAAGCACTATTCATGAGCCCTTGAGAAGAGGTAATGGGAGGGTTACAGGAAGCATTGAGAAGAGATGATAGAGGCTTCACAGAATTCTGTGAAAGGAGGTGCTTGAGGGCTACCCAGGTGAAAACGAGAGAAAGTGGTGGTGGGCAACTTAGGTAGACAAGTAAGAAGGAGGTGGAGAGCAGCACAGTAAGGATGAAAGGAGGATGTCAAGGGCTACACAGTGTCTGTGAAAGGAGGCAATGGAGGATGCACAGAGGCGCTGTGAGACATGATAGAGGGTTACACAGGGGGCTGTGAGAAAAGTGGAGGGCTACAGAGTGGAGCATAAGAGGAGGTGGTCAAAGACAACAAAGTGTGGTGGAAAGTATCTCAGAGTCACGGAGCTCTGAGGAAATCTTGGTCTGACCCTGATTCTGACCTCTGTTGTCTATCCATAACTATAAAATACTAACACAATGCTTTATCTCCTAAGACCACAAACTATGCAATTCTGTTTAATATAACCCACAAACCCTGCTGATAGTCTAGCTATTGCGAATTGTGCTGCTATGAACATCGATGTGGCAGTATCCCTGTAGTATGCTCTTTTGAGGTCTTCAGGGAATAGTCCAAGAAGGGCAATAGCTGGGTCAAATGGTGGTTCCATTCCCAGCTTTCCCAGGAATCTCCATACTGCTTTCCATATTGGCCTCACCATTTTTCAGTCCCACCAGCAATGTACAAGAGTACCCTTTTCCCCACATCCTCGCCAGCACTTGTTATTGTTTGACTTCATAATGGCTGCCAATCTTACTGGAATGAGATGGTATCTTAGGGTGGTTTTGATTTGCATTTCTCTGACTGCTAGAGATGGTGAGCATTTTTTCATGTACTTGTTGATTGATTGTATGTCCTCCTCAGAGAAGTGTCTGTTCAGGTCTTTGGCCCATTTGTTGATTGGGTTATTTGTTTTCTTATTTAATTTTTTGAGTTCTTTGTATACTCTGGATATTAGGGCTCTATCTGAAGTGTGAGGAGTAAAAATTTGTTCCCATGATGTAGGCTCCCTATTTACCTCTTTTATTGTTTCTCTTGCTGAGAAAAAACTTTTTAGTTTAAGTAAGTCCCATTTGTTGATTCTTAACTTGTTATTAACTCTTGTGCTATGGGTGTCCTATTAAGGAATTTGGTGCCCGACCCCACAATATGTAGATCGGAGCCAACCTTTTCATCTATCTGACGCATAGTCTCTGATTTGATATCAAGGTCCTTGATCCATTTTGAGTTAACTTTTGTGCATGGCGAGAGGAGGGGATTCAGTTTCATTTTGTTGCATATGGATTTCCAGTTTTCCCAGCACCATTTGTTGAAGATGCTATCCTTCCTCCATTGCATGCTTTTAGCCCCTTTTAGAGCACTTTTTCTATAAAATATTTTGTGATTCATATGGATACACACATATGGGTATTATTAACTATGGTACTTTCCTATTTTGGCAATTTTTTATAAAAGTATTATTTTTAAAAGATTCTTTTAGAAATGATTCTTAGGCAAACATAAAGAAAACAAATGTTCAAAGATTTCATTTAATCTATTAAGCAATGAGATAACCACTAAAATGCACTATAAATTCAAGGAGCATTCAAAAAGCTAGGTTATTCACAGGCAAAGAAACTATTATGATAAGAATATTATAACATAATTAATATAAAACAGGCATACAATCTTGAGTTATCTGCTCTATCACACAGAAATTATTTACAATAATATCTGACAAAGATTCAACAAGAACTTCAGTAAGTCTGGAACCTTTATTTTTGTAGTAAATAATGAGATGAACTTAGATGATACTTAAGTGACTCTTGTCTCCAAGTAGAAACAAAAGAATATACTATAATTATTTTAATCTTATTTTTGAGTTTCTAATAATTTTGATAGTTTCCCCTCACTAATTCTTAATGAATAAGGTAAATAATTGCATTGCATGGAAGGTAGGGAGATATAGTGAAACATTTTTTTTTTTCAGAATTATAATAGAGTCATCAAAAATTATGTGCCATTATAGCCAGGTGCAGTGTCACACATTTGGGAGGCTTAGGCAGGAGGATCATAAATTCAAAGACAGCCTCAACAATTTAGGGAAGCCCTAAGCAACTTAATGAGACCCTATCTATTAAGCAGTCTAAGAATGTCACAATAAATTATTACCCACAAGTAATTCTCATCCATGCTCCCTTGATTCTTCTTATCAGGTTAATTCCCGGCAGCAGACTCAACAAATAAAAGTAGGTCAAAGTCAAAGAGGTAAAGTCTCTTTTCTGTTGATTTTTCACTTTAGATCATGGCTGAGGGAAGTATCATCAGATCAGGGACCCGTGCTTTGTCTGTAGAGTCGGAGACAGTGAGTACCCTCAAACCCATCTCCCCATTTCTTCCCTAACATATCTATTCTTACCCCTCAGTGACAGTTCACAAATGAGAAAATTATTTTTATTATTTCTTTATAACAAGAAGGAAGACAATAAAGAAAATAAAGAACTTTCTTATCATTCTTTGTCATTTATAAATTTACAATGGTCCATAGATATGTTTGATTGGCTATTGGTATCAGACACTGTTTTAAGCTACACTATTTTTTTCACTTTAGTTCATCTCTTTTATTTGACAGTAAAATAAAAACATTTTTAAAAATATAAGCATCTTTCCATTTTCTCCCTGAAAATAAATGTATACTATTCATGTTAATATTGCAGATAAGGAAAGACAACTATTATGCAAAATTGGAAGAATGGTGATAGATTTTTTTTTTCTTTTCTGTAACAGACCTTCAGGGTTTACTTCATGAATAACTTGGGGTAAGGAAACCAAGATTGTTTACTATTCTAATTTAATCCATGTGAAGGATTAGACCACTGAAAAGAGAACCCATGAACATTCTAGTAATTAAAACCTAACCTAAGGCAAACATTTTGTCAGCCTCCACCTCACCACATAGCTAAATTTAACAACTATTTGAATTTGTTCTGTGTCTAATGTTTTATTTTTGTGGTTCCTCTCCCTACCAAGTTGGAAAATAAAATATCAATTATTTATCAGAAAACAATTTTAATTATATGTTGTAATTATTATTAATTATGCAACTGCTCTTCACTTCAGAATCATTGAAAAACCCAAATCTCTATAATTAAAGAACAAATTTGTTCACCACTTATTTTTTTATTATTTATTTATTTATTTTTATTCAAAACATTACAAAGATTTCAGAATCACATCGGTTACACATCCACATTTTGGTAGCAGAATACAACAGTTACTATTATGGTATTATGTAAAAATGTTCACCACTTATTTAATTTTGACTTTTTAATTGCTCAATTTGGATTGGCTCCTATTCATACATTTTTTTACACTATTCTGCACAGCATCCAAATTTCTAATTTCAGAACTATTTTTAAAGTCTGTATAAAATTCAGAATACATATTTAAAATAACAAATCCTTCACAAATGTCAGTAATAAATGGCTTAATTTCTTTAAATTATTCTTTGCAAAAAAGATGTCTACTATAACTTCTCTTTCTGATTTTATGACATTTCAGTCTACTCCACTTTCTGTTTAGCTCAGGACACAGAAATGGAAGAGCTGAAATTTCCCTTCTTTTAGATGGGAAATTTATTTCTTTTTCAAGGTCAGAACTAAAACTTGATCTATCTAAATGAACAATGATATGAATGATATAGCACTGCCAAAGTAACAATAGAAAAACCCCAACCTTAGAGTTTTGCTGCATAAGCACCTCACAGTAAAAAAACATTAAGTTAAAGTAAAGTTTACATAGGGTTGAAAAGAATCTCTATTATCCAGAGAGTTAAACAGTTTTAACTGAGCATCACCAACAGCAGGGCTTTAAGTCACTTTTGAAAAAATAAATTTTATCTGTATATATTTAAGGTATACAATATTATGTTATGGGATAATGTAGATAACAAACTGGTTACTACAGAGATGGAAATTAGTATATATATTATCTAACCTGCTCCTTCATTTTATGTGTATGTACCAAGGGCAGCTACAACCTACTCAGTAGAAATACAAAATACAGTATAACATTAATAACTATAATATTTATGCTGTACCTTAGATAATTTCATCCTAATAAAATACTTTATAAAATTTCCTGAGGGATATTAGACTTAATTTTTAAATACTTATAGTCAAAAAGGAAAATTAGTTGTAATTCCTTTATGATTATAACATCCTGATCCTATTTATTTTCAGTTTGAACAATGTCTAGAGATTCTGTTTTTCTGTGTGTATTCTAATTGTACCAAGAATATGTGACAGGAGAACTTGGAAAGACAGACTTTGAAGGCTTCCAACTGGGTATCTGAGTATAGGATGTGGAGATAAAAAGGGAAGATGTGGAACAAATGACAGATAGTTTTTTGTCCTTTTTTTGTGAACCAATAATCCAAAGTCTTTTTTATCATTAAACAAATTCCTTAGTTTTTCTTTTTTAAATTACTTTTATTCAACTAAATGTAGGTCATAAAGTCAAGTCAGCATTGAAGCTTAACAGAAATATTGAACTGGCACCGGTCTGCGCAGGTGCAGTGGGAGGCCCGCCATCCCAGATTAGGCGGCTCTGCTGGGAGGTATATTCTCTGGGCAGCCACCAGTCATGCAACCTACGCTGGGACTCCCTGGTTAGGCTTTGCTTCATTAGGCAGTGAAGGTCCCAATGAGAACTGCTACCAGCACTTTGGTAGACAAGTTGGAGGCTTCATTCCATGCTTACTTTGCTTCTCTTCTGAGTTAGGATTATGTGAATGGCATTGATCAGGAAGAAATTGGAACTGGTGTTGATCAGTGTATCCAGAAGTTTCTGGATATTGAAAGACAGAATGCTTTTTTTCTGCAAAAAAAAAAAAAAAAAATTGTAGCTCTCTGTCCAGAAACCACAGCAAGCTATCAAAGAGGTTGTCTCAGGACTAAGGAATGAGTTGCAGTGGAAAGATGTACTGGTGCAGAAGTACTTGACACAGCTGAGGCATTGGCAGCAGGTGCTAGAGGTCATCAGTGTGCAGCACAAAAAGCTAGCCAAGTCCCTTAGGGCTCCTTGGCCTATCTGGAGCAGGCATCTTCCAAAATCCCTGCACCTCTGAAGCAGACGTGAGAGAGGTCTGGCCTACAACATAGCCTTCTGCAAACAGTTTCTCCAAACCTCTCTGTGTATACATGCCATTTTAGAAAAACTATCTGCCAGAGAATGAGTTGTTGTTAATTTTATTTCCACTGAAAAATTTCCCCAATTTTTATGACCTGTTAAGTACTTGAGTACTTTATAAATGCCAATAGCTTGCTAACGAAAGTGAGGTTGCATTTTGTTTGTTTTGTCCACAGCAATGTTTAGATTATTAGTTTGATGCAAAATTTTTTTTCTTGTTTTTAAAATTTTATATAGCTTTTATCCAGTTGTTAGTTTGTTGTGATCTGAGGGGGGATATTTAAATACTCCTAGAATTATGGGAGAAGGAATTTGGTTTTAGGCCTTAGAGAAAAATATGTAAATTTGCTGTTTCAAGACTTTGAACTACCTCAAGAAGCGGAATCTAATGCAACATTTATAATGCTTCCATAGCAGTACAGAGTGCAGATATTTTGTAAATCTGTCAGAAAAAAAGGGTTAAGATAGGCTAGGTTAGCATAGTAATATTACAGTAGACCCTTAAGTTGATGCTGCCTTTGTTATGTGTTCTGTGATGTTTGCTTTTTTAAGCAAGCTGTATTAGGAGCTACTTCACTTCCAAACAGAGCATGTGGATCCTCTGTGGGAAGGTGTTTTGCCCTCTTGTTAGCAGAGGTTTTCTTTTCTCTGTTTCATGCATCTCACAGATTATATCACTTCAGCCAGGACAAACACTCCTCTGACTTCTGAATAGTCAGTATGTCTGTGGCTGTGTCTTGGTTCATTTTGTCCATTCCAACATTGAAGATTTCTCCCATTGCGCCTCAGTATCCCCACTCATGTTCCTGGTGTGGCCTGGATGCCACCTGGTCCACAAAGCCTCCACTCCATTCCAGGGCACAGGACTTTCATTCCTTTTACTTTCTTGTGAATTAGTGAGCTGTATCTGTTTTTATGCTCCTTGCTGCATTATATTCTCATGGGAAATAGGCATTACTTCCTTTGAATATACAGGAACATGTATATTATATGATACTTTGTACTCACTTTGTGTACACATATTACTCATTTAGTTTGTGAGCTGTGAGGTTGATACTTGGTTTGTGGACCCAGGACCTCTGATAACCAGCCTGAAGCCAGCATATTTCCCCTTGGTTGGAATATATAGGTCAAAACAGTTATTTTTTACTCATAAGGGTTTTAGCCAGGTCACCTCATGCTAGTTAGAAGCTCTGATTGGCAGCTTTAGGTTTCTTGATTAAAAACCTAAATAAACACCCAGCATGATGGCACATACCTATAATCCCAGTGGCTCAGGAGGTCAAGGCAGGAAGATAACATATTCAAAGCCAGCCTCAGCAAAAGCCAGGTGCTAAGCAACTCAGTGAGATCCTTTCTCTAAATAAAATACAAAATAGGGCTGGAGATGTGGCTCAGTGGTTGAATGCCCCTGAATTCAATCCCTGATATGCCCCACTTGCACCCCACCCCAGATAAATTAAGTTGAGGCAGTCTTTCAATGATAAAAGTGTTTTTAGTTAAAAAATCAGAAACTGTTCTACTTGGTGCTTAATGAAAATGTTTTCAATGAATACATATACAAATTATTGTCATTTCTTTATATTAATTCAGAAGTTATCTGTCAAATAACGATTTTTGAATATTGTCAAAAAACTCAGAAATGTTGCATCAGGCCTTTTGTTTATCCTAATTTTAATTTAAATAATTTGTTAATTTATTTCTCTTAATTTAAATTTTAGTATGCTTTTAAAAATGCTATCAGAGTACTTACTATCTATCACTTCTGGTAGACATACATTAATAGGATTTGTAAGAGCTTAAAACTGCCATGAAAAGTCGAAGATCTACATATTCTCTTAGGAAATCTAATGACAATTTTTTTTTTCTTTTTCTCTTTTTAAATTACACAATGGCATGGAAAGCATTACAATTCTTACTACACATATAGGGCACAATTTTTCATATCTCTGTATATAAAGTATGTTGATGCCAATTTATGCCTTTATACATGTACTTTGTTGTTGTTATTTTGCATTATAATTCTTAATACCCATATATACCACAATTTTTGTATCTCTGTTTGTATATAAAATATGTTGACACTCAATTTGAGTCTTCATACATGTACTTTGATTACTATGATGTCCATCACACTCCACCATCCTTGGTAATTCCCTATCCCCTCCTTTTCCCTCTCAACTCCTCTGCCCTATCTTGAATTTATCTATTTCTCCCATGCTCTTCCTCCCTACCCCACTATGAGTCAGGCTCCTTATATCAGAGAAAACATTCGGCATTGGTTTTTTTAGGATTGGCTGTTTTGGTGTGAATATCATGCTGTTTTTGTTACTATTGCTCTGTAGTATAGTTTAAGTTCTGGTATAGTGATACCACCTGTTTCACTCTTCCTGTTTATGATTGCTTTAGCTATTCTGGGTCTCTTATTTTTCCAGATAATTTTTATGATTATTTTTTCTATTTCTATGGGGAATGTCATTGGGATTGTGATCGGAATTACATTAAATAGGTATAGTGCTTTTGGAAGTATGTTCATTTTGATAATATTAATTCTGCCTATTCAAGATCAAGGCAAATCCTTCCATCTTCTAAGGTCTTCTTTGATTTCTTTCTTTAGGGTTCTGTAGTTTTCATCGTATAGATCTTTCACCTATTTTGTTAAGTTGGTTCCCAAATATCTTATTTTTTTGAGGTTATTGTGTATTGGGGTAGTTTTCCTCATTTCCTTCTAAGAGGATTTGTCACTGATATACAGAAATGCTTTTGATTTATGGGTCCTGATACTTTGCTGAATTCATTTTCTAGTTCTATAAGTATTCTGGTGGAGTTTTTTTTTTTTTTTTTTTTTTTGTGTGTGTGTGTGTGTGTGTCGGTGGGGGAGGTCTTCTAGGTATAGAATCATATTGTCAGAGCTAATTTAATTTAATTTCTTCTTTCCCTGTACATATCCCTTTAATTTCTTTCATCTGTCTAATGGTTCTAGCCAGTGTTTCAAGAACTATGTTGAATAGAAGTGGTGAAAGAGGACATCCTTGTCTTGTTCCAGATTTTAAAAGGAATGCCTTCAGTTTTTCTCTGTTTAGAATGACGTTGGCCTGAGGCTTAGTGTAGATAGCATATTCAATGTTGAGATATGTTCCTGTTATCCCTGTTTTTTCTAGTGTTTTGAACATTAATGGGTGCTGTATTTTGTCAAATGCTTTTTATGCATCTATCAGATGATCATATGATTCTTATCTTAAGTCTATTGATGTGATGAATTACATTTATTGGTATCTGTATGTTGAACCAACCTTACATCCTTGATTTGAATTCCACTTGATCATGTTACACAATATTTTTGATATGCTTTTGTCTTCGATTTTCCAGAATTTTATTGAGAACTTTTGTATCTATGTTCATTAGAGATGTTGGTCTGAAGTTTTCTTTCTTTCGTGTGTCTTTCATGGTTTTGGAATCAGGGTGATATTGGCTTCATAGAATGAGTTTGGAAGTACTGCCTGTTTTTCTATTTCCTTAAATAAATTGAAGTGTATTGGTATTAGTTCTTCTTTGCAGGTCATGTAGAACTCAGCTGTGCATCCATCCGGGCCTGAGTTTTTTTTTTTTTTTTTTAGAATTCTATGGCTTCTTCTACTTCCTCACTTGATATTGGTCTGTTTAAGTTGTGAATATCTTCCTGATTCAATCTGGGCAGATCATAAATCTTAAGGAATTTATTGATGCCTTCAATGTCTTCAATTTTATTGGAGTATAAATTTTCAAAATTCTAATTATCTTCAGTATTTCTGTAGTGTCTGTTGTGATATTACCTCTTTCATCATGTATGCTGGTAATTTGAGTTCTCTCTCCTCTTCATTAGGGTGGCTAAGGGTCTGTCAATTTTATTTATTTTTTCAAAGAATCAACTTTTTGTTTTGTCAATTTTTTTCAGTTTTTTTCTTTTGTTTTGATATAATTGATTTCAACTGTAATTTTAAATATTTCTTGACTTCTACTGCTTTTGCTGCTGGTTTGTTCTTCTTTCTCTAGGGCTTTGAGATGTAGCCTGAGTTCATTTAATTGTTGATTTTTTTCTTCTTTAAAGGAATGAACTCCATGCAATGAGCTTTCCTCTTAGTACTGCTTTCATAGTGTTGCAGAGATTTTGATATATTGTGTCTGTGTTCTCATTTACCTCTAAGAATTTTTAATCTCCTCCTTAATGTCTTATGTAACCCATTGTTTATTCAGTAGCATATTGTTCAGTCTCCATGTGTTGCAGAAATTTTTATTCTTTATTTTGTCATTGATTTATAATTTTTTTCCATTATGACCTGATAAAATGCATGGTAATATCCGTACTTTTTTGTATTTGCTAAGAGTTTCCCTATGGCACAGTATATGGTCTATTTTTGAGAAGGATCCATGTGCTGCTGAGAAGAAAGTGTATCTGCTTGATGCTAGTTGATATATTTTATATATGTCAGTTAAGTCTAAGTTATTAATTGTGTTATTGAGCTCTGTAGTTTCTTTATTTGACTTTTGTTTGGAAGATCTCTCCAGTGGTGAGAGCGATGTGTTAAAGTCATCCAAGATTATTGTGTTGTGGTCAATTTGACTCTTGCACTTGAGAAGAGCTTGTATGATGAACATAGCTGCACCATTGTTTGGGGCAATTTATGATTGTTATGTCTTGTAGGTGTATAGTTCTCTTGAGCAGTATGTAATGTCTATCTTCATCCTTTTTGATTAACTTTGGCTTGAAGTCTGCTTTATTTTATGTGAGTATGGAACCCCCTGCTTGCTTCTGCAGTCCATATGAGTGATATAATTTTTCCCAACCTTTCACCTTCAGTGTGTGTATATCTGTTCCTATCAGATGAGTCTCCTAGAGAAAGCATATTTTGGGGTCTTTTTTAAAAAATCCAATCTGCTAGCCTATGTCTCTTTATTGGTGAGTTTAAGCCATTAATATTCAGGGTTACTATTGAGACATGGTTTGTATTTCCAGCCATATTTGTTTATTTTTGTTATTTAACTTGACTTGGTTTTCCTCTTTGATTAGTTTTTCCTTTAGGGTACTTCCTCCCTCTGCTGATTTTTACTGTTGTTTTTTGTTGTTCTTCGTGGGATATTTTCCAAGGATGTTTTGTAGTGTCCGTTGTCTAGCTATAAAATTATTTTAACTTTTGTTTGTCATGGGAGGTTTTTATTTCATCTTCAAATCTAAAGCTTAATTTTGCTGGATACAAAATTCTTGGTTGGCACCCATTATCTTTCAAAGCTTGATATATGTTGTTCCAGGATCTTCTAACTTTCAGAGTCTGTGTTGAAAAATCTGCTGTTACCCTAATTGGTTTCCCCCTATTTGTAATCTGGTTTCTTTCTTTCTCAGCTTTTAGACATTATTATTACTATGTGTGTGTGAGTGTGTGTGTGTGTGTGTGTGTGTGTGTGTGTGTGTGTATATATATATATATATGACTGCATTACCAATGTGATTCTGCAACCTATACATATATATATATATATATATATATATAGATATAGATATAGATATAGATATATAGATATATAGATATAGATATATAGATATATATAGATATAGATATAGATAGATATAGATAGATAGATAGGTAGATAGTTAGATATATTCTCTATCTCCCTGTTGAGGTGATCTTTTGCTTCTTGGATTTGTTTATGTAGCTCATTGTCAAAATGATCTTTCACTGCCTATATTTTCTCTATTTTATCTTCCTGGAGTTCACAAAACATTTTAAACATGTACATCCTGAACTCCTTCTCTGTAATTCCTTCTTCTAAGGCTGCCAATTATTCTAATCATGTGTGGTGTCTTGATTTGTTTAGGACCCTTTCTTCCCTTGTCTTTTCATGTTGCTTGTGTGTGTTCCTTTCCAGCTCTGTGAGTCTGGAGTATTATTGCTGTTTATTATCAGGTTTGTAGTACTCTTATAGGGTTCCAAGATGTCACCTTTGTAGGGAGAGACAATGTTAACAGATCCTAATTTCAACAATATACCACTTATGAACAATTTGTTGTTGTTAAGACATTTACAGTTTAGTCTCAATGTACAGAAATGTTGTATTCAATTATTATCTAAAATATAACCAGTAATTTTGTAAAAAGATTTACAGTTTCTGAAGGTGGACATTGAACTGAGGGTGGGGTGTAGGATGATATGCTGAGGAAATAGGATGAGATGATATAAAGTTAATATATCTTAGGAAGTGTGAAAGAAATCTAATGAAGAGGGTTAGTAGCAAGAGAATAGAAAGGAAGTAATTTAGGGTAGACAAGTACATGGGAAGACAGAGTACATAAAACAAACACACATATGTATTTTGAAAAATACAGGATGTTAAAATAGTAAAATTTGGAGGGGAAAAGAAAAAATGAAAGAAGAAAAAAGGGCATATACAACACTTCTATATTATATTATTCAGGTGACTCAGTCTTCAAAATCCTATTTCATGCAAAGTTTTTGGTTTCACATATATTGGGAATGTGAGGGCCAGAGGATAGAGGAGTAGAAGAGAAAGAGAAACAAATATTCCAAGAAAGAAACCAGAGTTCTTGCTAGTTTTAGAGATGTGTATCTTTCATACTTCTCTTCTCATCCAATAGGTGGCGTTGTCTATTGTAAACTGGTTTCTCTGCCCTCAGGGTGTTGTAGGTAACCAGGGTGGGAAGATTTGTCCTGGTGTAGGGCACCTGAAAACAGGGAGTGCCACCTGCCAGACCCTGCAGGGACACTGCACCTCACGGGTCTCTTTCTGGGACCACTGATATGTCTGTGGTGCCCAGTACTTTCTCCCTATCTTGCCTGGAGATTTCCCAGGTCCTGGTCTCTCTGTTAGGCTCCAAACATTAGCCCCATCTCCCTCTCCCTTAGCAGTTCCCAATTGGGGAACTTCTCACATCGGGGCTTCGGGGGTGGCTCCCTGGTCACACTGCACATCTGTGTTGAGCAGCTACTGTGTTGGGTTACCACCGCTGGGGAAAGGGGGAGGTTGCAAACCTGGTACCTGGCTGCTGGAGATCTTATCTGGGAGCTGCCCCCACCTAATATGGTGAGAATGTTGAGCCAAGGTGGAGGCAGTCTGCTTCCAGCACCGGCTGGGGTGTCTGGTAAGGTGGGGGGAGAGGGTGATGACATTGTTCTGTGGGTAGGTAGTAGCTGAGTGACCTCCATGGGAGGTGAGCAAAGTCTAAGAGTTCTGCAAAGGTGCTGATAGGTGATTCTGCTAAGGTGCCAACCAGCCCTAAATGGGATAGAACTTCAGGCTTTGGGTTTGGGGAGGCAGGAGTCAGGAGTCCTACTTGAAAGCTGAGGCCCAGCCCTGTGCAGAGTCACAGCTGCTGGTGATTTCTGTGGAAATCAGCTGTGTAGGGGTCTTCTAACACTCTCAGAGATGCAGTATTCTGACTAGGTGAGATCTGGATCACGGAGCAACACAGACTGCTGCCTCCCTCTGACCTTCCATCTTTTTGATATCCTTTTGGGGAGAGCAGATTGGCCACAAGGTCAGGAAGTATGTGACTATTACTACTGCCATATCTACTCCTATTCAAACACTGTTGAGAAGTGAAAGGAGATTCAGAAGGGGTTGAATACTGTGATCCAGGATCTCTACACTGTGCTTCACAAAACTGAAGATTATTTAAGGCAAGTGCTGTGTAAAGCTGCTGAGCCAGTGAACAGCCACATAATCCAGGTGAAGAAAATGAAAGCCATTTACCACATGCTGAACATGTCCAGCTTGGACTGACAAGTGCCTCATCCCCAAGGTCTGTTGCCCTGAGGGTGATCTGCTTGACCTGCGCAGGGTGCTAGAGGAGGGCTTGGGAGAGAGCAGGGATACCATCTCCTCATTTATGAACACAATCCCCACAAAAGAAACACCCTCAACCCTATTATGGACCAACAGATTCATCCAGGGATTTCAGAGCATCATGGATGCTTATGGCATTGGGAGCTACAGGGAAGTGAATCCAGCTCTTTTCCAACATCACATTCCCAGTTTTGTTTGCAGTGGTGTTCGGAGACCTTGGCCTCAGATTTGTGATGTTCTTATTTGCCCTCTTATTGGTAATAAATGAAAATCATCCTGGACTGAACCAGTTGCAGGACATCTTGAGGATGTTTCTCAATGGCCGATACATCTTTCTGCTCATGGGACTGTTCTCAGTGTACACAGGCCTCATCTACAATGACTGCTTCTCCAAGTCACTGAACATCTTTGGCTCTCAGTGGAATGTGTCTGCCATGTGCAGATCCAGTCACACTCAGCAGGAGCCTGAGAAGATGGCTCTGTGGAACGACGGTGTCCTGAGGCACAATAGGGTGCTGCAGTTGGACTGAGCCATTCCTGGAGTTTTCCGACACTCTTATCCTTTGGGGATTGACCCAATTTGGAACATAGCAAACAATCACCTCACTTTCCTAAATTCTTTCAAAATGAAAATGTCTGTGATACCTCATCTTTATGACTGTCTATAAGTGGCTCATGTTTCTGGCAGTAACTTACAAGGAAGCTCCCAGCATTCTGATTGAGTTCATCAACTTGTTCATATTCCCAGCAAGTGGATCAAGTGGCCTTTACCCAAGGCAGCAGCAGGTCCAGAAAGTTCTGCTGCTCGTCACAGTACTGTCTTCTTGGGAAAACCAGTTTTCTTGTTGTGGCTACACAATGTGCAGAGTTGGTTACACACTTGTAAGGAAAAATAGTGAGGAAGTTGTTTCTCTGCTGGGAAACCAGGATATAGAAGAGAGAAATAACCAAATGGAAGATGGATGCAGAGAAATGCCATGCAAAGAGTTTCATTTTGGAGAAATACTATTAACACAAGTAATTCACTCCATTGAGTACTCTCTTAGCTTCATGTCCAACACTGCACCCTACCTGTGGCTCTGGGCACTCAGTACTCATGCACTGCTCTCTGATGTCCTGTGGGCCATGCTGATGTGACTGGGCCTACAAGTGTACACCATCTACCGTGTCTTGCACTGCTCCCAGTGATTGCTCTCTTTGCAGTTTTGACTCTATTTTCATCCTCTTGATCATGGAAGGGCTTTCTGCATTTCTTCATACCATATGTCTCCACTGGGTAGAATTTCAGAACAAATTCTACGTTGGTGCAGGCACCAAATTTGTTCCTTTCTCATTCAGTCTAATTTCATGGAAGTTGAGTGGCAGTGACAACATGGCATGATCATATTGCTGTAACCAATGCTTTCAGAATTATGGAGAATATCATGCAGAATTTCAAATATGTCAAATTTATGATAGGAAAAGTTCTGTCTTCATTGATTACCTTATGCTGTAGCCAAATAATTCTGTAAGATATACCTCTTCTTCATATGTTAAATATTTTGTAACACTTATCAATTTCAGATACATAATTTTTTGGTTTTTATTACAAGCAAGTGTAAGGTCATGCCAAATATTATACTAAAGTTATTTGTTTCTAAATACAGGATTGGGGGAAAGAAGCCAATTTTGGAAGGCTAATTGAAAATGGTTCTAGATACTTGATTCCTTTTAAACCTTATTTTAAAAGATACAGAGTTTATTATGTCAATAAATAAATAAATATATATAGTTTCTTTCCACCTTCAGATAGTAAAAAATGAAACCATAAGGAATAACTTATAAACACGTGGTCTCAATAATTCAACTAGAATGAAACTATAGAAGAATTACTTTTAGCTGAAGGTTACCCAAATACCTACCCCATCATCACAGTAAAGGAGAGTGGGGTGGAGCTTCCCCAAGAGCAAATCACTCCTGGTAATTGCTAACTCTAAACCACTACTCCCTATAGTATCAGGAGGAGATTAGGTGAAAACAAGCCACTGACTTTCTATCTCAGTCATGAGAATGGGTAGAATTGTGAGGAAATGCACCAGCCAGGGTGGACATTTCTGTACTATAGATCAGAATATAGGATTCTGCATTCACAGGCCCTACAATTGCAAATAGCCAACAATTCCTTAGATACAGCCACTACACATAAGCCCCTGCAGAGGAAAGTTGTTACTTTACAATTTACAGTCCCCAGCCACCATCAATTATACTACAGAGCGATAGTTAAATGTGTGTGTGTGTGTGTGTGTGTGTGTGTGTGTGTGTGTGTGTATATATATATATATATATATATATATATAATCATCAAAATAGGCATGAATTCCAATGGAATAGTATAGAATACACATAGACAAACTCACATAGATACAGTCATCTAATATTCAACAAAGGTGTCAAAAAGTAACATTGAAGATAGGCTTTTTAACAAATGTTGTTAAGAAAACTGGATATTCATATGTAAAAAAATGAAGTTAGATCCCTCTCTCTCACCCTGCACAAAAAGATGAATAAAAAATCTAGGAAATAGACCAGGATTCCTGCAAATGCTTAAAGAAAACATAGGTTCAATACTAAAACATATTGGTTCAGCTTCCAAATTCCTTAACAAGACCCCTCCCAAAATCTCAAAAAATAAAACCAAGAATCAATAGTTGGTATTCCGTCAAATTGGTAAAGCTTCTGCACAGCAGAGAAAACAATTAAGAACATGAAGAGAAATCCCACAATCAATAAATGGGCAAAAGAACTAAACAGACATTTCTCAAAAGAAGAAATACAAATGGCCAAAAATACACACACAAAAAAATGTTCAACGTTTTTACCAATCAAGGAAAAGTAAATCACAACTACATTCAGATTTCATCTCACTCTAGGTAAAATGTCAAATGCAAAGAATATGAGTAATTATAAATGCTGTTAAGAATGTGGAGGACACTCATATGTTGTTAGTGGACTAAAAATTAATATAAGCACTTCGGAAATCACAATGAAGATTCCTCAAAAAACTAGGAAGCAACCACAATACAACCCAATTTTCCCAGTTTCCTTGGTATTTATCAAAATAAATTAAAGTCACATATTCTAACATTGTTTTAGAGGCTACATTATTCAGTAATAACCAAGATGTTTCCAGTCCAGGATTCCTATCATAGATGAATGTATAAGAAAATGTGTATATACACACATATGGAGTTTACTCAACTTAACAGAATATAATTACTCTTATTCTTTGCATTTGCATTTTACTTATAGATGATGGAAGTAGGGGAACATCATGCTAAGCGAAATAAGTCATACTCTGAAAGTCAAAGATTGAATGTTTTCTCTCACATGCAGAAGCTAGAGCAAAATAAGTTGAAAAATGGGGAGGAGAGATTCAATTATAAAAATGGGGAGATCTCAGTGGAGTAGGAAAATGCAACTGAGGGGCAGAAAGTATAGAAGGGGAAAGGAAGGAATTGCAGAATAAATTTGGTCAAATTATACGTACATATATGAATATACTTCACCTTTATGTATATCTTTAAATAAATAAATAAAAACAATAAGTAGAGAGATGACCAGTAAACTAGAGAAATGGGAAGAGAAGAAGAGAAAAGAGGATTTAAATGGGGCAAATTGTACTCCATACACCTATAAATATGTAAAAAAGAACCCCACAAAAAATAAAGTTAAAAAAGACCAGCATGGAACTGGTATAAAAATAGATACATAGACCAATGGAACCAAATTGAAAGGCCAGTACAAACCTGCACATAAGAGGTCAACTAGATTTGACAAAGGCACCAAAAATACACACTGCAAAAAATAATCAATTTAATAAAAGTGTTTGGGGAAAACTGCTTTCTACATGTAAAAGGAAGTGAAATTGGATTCTTATCTTACACCATATACAAAAATAAGCTCAAAATGGATTAACAACTTTAAACTATAAAACTCCTAGAAGACAATATAGAAGAAAATCCCATGCCATTGGTCTTGGTAATGAGATTATTGCATATGATATAAAAAACACAGACAATGGAAGCAAAATTAACAAGTGGAAGGGCATCAAGCTAAAAAGCTTATTCAGAGAAACAATCAACAGAGTGAAAGGGAAATCTATAGGAAGGGAAAAGATAATTGCAAACCATATATCCAAAAAGATGTTCGTATCCAAAATGTAGTAGTAATTTGCACAACTTATTAGCAAAAACCAAAATATTGTAATGAAAAATACATCAAAAAGAGATGTGTTCACAAGAAAGGCAGAAAAAAATGGCTATGAAAATGTGCTCAACATCACTTAGTCACCAGGGAAACACAAATAAAAACCACAATGAGATGTCACCTCATACATTCGAAAAACCACAATGAGATGTCACCTCATACATTCGAGGATGGCTATCATCAAAAATTCAAAAGATAGTAGATCTTGGTGAGGATGTGGAGAAAGGTTTATCCTTACACATTGTGGGTGGAAATGCAAATAGTTATAACCAGTATGGAAAACAGTACAGAGGGTTCATAGAAATTAAAAACAGAACTACATTATGATTTAGCAACCCCACTTCTGTGTATATATCCAGAGGAAACAAAATCACTCCCATTTTCACTGAAGCATTTATCACAACCACCAATATATGTAAACAATCTAAGTATCAGCTAACAAAGGAATAAATAAAGAAAACATGGTATGTTTATATACAAAGGAGTATTATTCACCCTTAACAAGAGAGAATGCTGCTATTTGTGATAATATGGATGAAATAAAAAAATAAATAGTAGAAGTGTGTTTATCAAAGATTATGTAGTGGTAGAAATTGTGTAGTTATAGAAATGAGGAGGTATTGATCAAAGGAACCAAATTTTCAATTCCATGATGAATAAATAGAGATGCCCTACTGTATTGCAAGCTGATTGTACTTGATAATTACATATTATATACTTGTAATTTGCTAACAGAATGAATTTTAAGTATCCTAAGCACACATGCAAACACTCAGATACATAATTATGTGAAGTGATGGATGTGTTAATTAGCTTAGTTGTGGTAATCATTTCAAATGCATCTATATATTAAAATATCATGTTGTACACCTTTGATTTATACAATTTTAGTTAGCCAAATATATATCAATAAAACCAGGAAAAAGAAAATTGTAGATCAATTTTTCTCAGTAACTATATGAAAATTAAATCCAATTTGGGATGGGGTTATGGCTCAGTGGTAGAGCACTCACCTAGCACATGTGAGACACTGGGTTCAATCCTCAGCACCACATAAAGATAAATAATGGTATTGTGTGCATCTACCATTAAAAAATATTATTTAAAAAAAATCCAACATGGAAAAAGTTCATGACATAATTAAATGTCAATTCTAGGAATCACCCATAGATTAATGTTTTTAAATAAGTCAATCAGTACAATTTCTTGCATTAATAAAAATTAAATTAAAAGAATATTTCTTTTTCAAGGATAGTATGTGTGCCAATTATTGCCACTTCATTACAACTTTTACCAGAGAGTCTAGATAATTTAATAACACAAAAAAGAAATATAACCATAAAAGTAGAAACTAATAAATGTTCTTGTTTTCAAATAATGATTATATACATATAAAACTGTAAAAACCTACAAATTATAAGCTACAAGATATACATAAATATAAAAATATTGAATAATGAGTCCATAAATAGAATTATATACATCCAAATACCTAATTTAGAGATGATAATACAGAGCACTTGAAAAAGTACATCTTTTTCAATAAATTGTGCTGGATTACTTGAATTTCTGCAGTAGAAAAAAATTTGTGATTCGCTAACTCACATCATATATAGAAATAAATTTCAAATGTATTATCATCTAAATGTAAATTATAAAGCAATAAAATAGAGGAAAACTAAAAAGTAATCTTCACTAGTTTGATGTAAGCAAAGACTTTTCAATAACATAAAACTAGGCCTGTGCCTGTAAGGTAGGCGGACCTATGATGCACCAGCAGAGCAGGAGCAGTGGCCCGCCAGCATGGTAGACACATTGCCCCGGTTGGGGGAGGTGCAAAGCCAACGCCCGCGCCTGTAAGGTAGGCGGACCTGCTACCGACTGGAAGAACAGGCCCAGCAGCCTGCCAGAGTGGTAGGCACATTGCCCCAATTGGAGGAGGGGCAGAGCCGCCGCCCATGCCTGTGAGGGAGACTTTGCAACTATACAAGAGCAATATAAATATATAGGGGGAAAATTTCAATAACACAACTGTTTCACCAAGCAGAAAGAAACGCGAGCAGTATGAAAAGACAAGGAAAGAAAGGACCACAAGCAATTCAGGTCAACTCATTGTCAGAAGAGGTAATATCTGCAGCAGATGGAATGTCAGATAGAGAATTCAGGATATACATGCTCCAGATGATCTGGAGTCTCAAGGAAGACATTAGACAGCAAAATCAGACAATGAAAGATAACTTCGACAATGAATTACATAAAGAAATCCAAAAAGCAAAAGATCAACTATACAGGGAGATAGAGGTTATATAAAAAACAAACAAACAGAAATCCTAGAAATGCAGGAAGCAATAAACCAACTTAAAAACTCAATTGAGAATACTACCAGCAGAGTAGAACACTTAGAAGATAGAACATCAGACAATGAAGACAAAGTATTTCAACTTGAAAAGAACATAGACAGCTCTGCAAGACTGTTAAGAAGCCTTGAGCAGAGCATCCAGGAAATATGGGATAACATAAACAGACCAAACTTAAGAATCATTGGGATACAGGAAGGTATAGAGGTCCAAACTAAAGGAATGAGCAATCTCTTCAATGAAATAATACAAGAAAACTTCCCAGACTTGAAGAATGAGACAGAATCCCAAATCCTAGAAGCCTACAGTATGCCAAATGTGCAAAACCATAAGAGATCCACACCTAGACACATTATAATGAAGATGCCCAACATACAGAATAAGGAGAGAATTTTAAAAGCTACAAGAGAAAGGAAGCAGATTACATTTAGGGGTAAACCAATCAGGATAACAGCTGATCTCTCAACACAGACTCTGAAAGCTAGAAGATCCTGGAAGAACATATTTCAAACTCTAAAAGAAAATGGGTTCCAGCCAAGAATTCTGTATCCAGTGAATTTAAGCTTCAGAATGGAAGATGAAATTAAAACCTTCCACAATAAACAAAAGTTAAAAGAATTTGCAGTTCGAAAACCATCTCTTCAAAACATCCTCGGCAAAACATTACAGGAAGAGGAAATGGAAAATAACAATGAAAACCAACAGTGGGAGGTAGTACAGTAAAGGGGGGAAAATAATCAAAGAGGAAAAACAAATCATGTTAAGTAACATAAATAAACAAATATGGCTGGAAGAACAATCCATATCTCAATAATAACCCTAACTGTTAATGGCTTAAACTCACCAATTAAGAGACACAGGCTAGTAGAATGGATCACAAAAAAATACCCAACAATATGCTGCCTACAGGAGACACATTTGATAGGAAAAGACATACATAGACTGAAGGCAAAAGGTTGAGAAAAATCATATCACTCATATGGACTTCAGAAACAAGCAGGAGTGTCCATACTCATATCAAATAAAATAGATTTCAAGCCAAAGTTAATCAAAAGGGATAAAGAGGGATACTACATACTGCTCAAGGGAACCATACACCAACAAGACATAACAATCATAAATATATATGCCCCAAACAATGGTGCAGCTATGTTCATCAAACAAACTCTTCTCAAGTTCAAGAGTCTAATAGACCACCATAGAATAATTATGGGAGACTTCAACACACCTCTCTCACCACTGGACAGATCTTCCAAACAAAAATTGAATAAAGAAACTATAGAACTCAATAACACAATTAATAACCTAGACTTAATTGACATATATAGAATATACCACCCAACATCAAGCAGTTACACTTTTTTCTCAGCATCACATGGATCCTTCTCAAAAATAGATCATATATTATGACACAGGGCAACTTTTAGAGAGTATAAAGGAGTAGAGATAATACCATGCATCTTATCTGATCATAATGGAATGAAACGGAAAATCAACGAAAAAAGAAGGAAGGAAAAATCATGCATCACTTGGAGAATGAACAATAGGTTACTGAATGATCAATGAGTTATAGAAGACATCAAGGAGGAAATTTAAAAATTCTTAGAGATAAATGAAAACACAGACATAACATATCGGAATCTATGGGACACATTGAAAGCAGTTCTAAGACGAAAATTCATTGCTTGGAGTTCATTCCTTAAAAAAAGGAAAAATCAACAAATAAATGACCTCATACTTCATGTCAAAATCCTAGAAAAAGAAGAGAAAAACAACAGCAAAAGAAATAGAATGCAGGAAATAATTAAAATCAGAGCTGAAATTAATGAAATTGAAACAAAAGAAACAATTGAGAAAATTGACAAAACTAAAAGTTGGTTCTTTGAAAAAATAAATAAGATCGACAGACCCTTAGCCATGTTAATGAAGAGAAGAAGAGAGAGAACTCAAATTACTAGCATACAGGATGAAAAGGGCAATATCACAACAGACACTTCAGAAATACAGAAGATAATTAGAAATTATTTTGAATCCTTATACTCCAATAAAATAGAAGATATTGAAGGCATCAATAAATTCTTAAGTCATATGATCTGCCCAGATTGAGTCAGGAGGATATAGAAAACCTAAACAGACCAATATCAATTGAGGAAATATAAGAAAACATCAAAAGACTATCAACTAAGAAAAGCCCAGGACTGGATGGGTATACAGCAGAGTTTTACAAAACCTTTAAAGAGGAACTAATACCAATACTTTCCAAGCTATTTCAGGAAATAGAAAAAGAGGGAGAACTTCCAAATTCATTCTACGAGACCAACATCACCCTGATTCCTAAACCAGACAGACACTTCAAAGAAAGAAAACTACAGACCAATATCTCTAATGAACCTAGATGCAAAAATCCTCAATAAAATTCTGGTGAATCGCATACAAAAACATATCAAAAAAATTGTGCACCATGATCAAGTAGGATTCATCCCTGGGATGCAAGGCTGGTTCAATATACGGAAATCAATAAATGTTATTCACCACATCAATAGACTTAAAGATAAGAACCACGTGATCATCTCGATAGATGCAGAAAAAGCATTTGACAAAGTACAGCATCCCTTTATGTTCAAAACACTAGAAAAACTAGGAATAACAGAAACATACCTCAATATTGTAAAAGCAATCTATGCTAAGCCTCAGGCTAGCATCATTCTGAATGGAGAAAAATTGAAGGCATTCCCTCTAAAATCTGGAACAAGACAGGGATGCCCTCTCTCACCACTTCTGTTCAGCATAGTTCTTGAAACACTGGCCAGAGCAATTAGAGAGACGAAAGAAATTAAAGGCATAAAAATAGGAAAAGAAGAGCTTAAATTATATCTATTTGCAGATGACATGATTCTATACCTAGCAGACCCAAAAGGGTCTACAAAGAAACTATTACAGCTAATAAATGAATTCAGCAAAGTGGCAGGATATAAAATCAACACGCATAAATCAAAGGCATCCCTGTATATCAGCAACAAATCCTCTGAAATGGAAATGAGGACAACCACTTCATTCACAATATCCTCAAAAAAAAAAAAAAAAACTTGGGAATCAACCTAACAAAAGAGGTGAAAGACTTATACAATGAAAACTACAGAACCCTAAAGAGAGAAATAGAAGAAGATCTTAGAAGATGGAAAAATATACCCTGTTCATGTATAGGCAGAACTAACATCATCAAAATGGCGATATTACCAAAAGTTCTCTATAGGTTTAATGCAATGCCAATCAAAATTCCATCAGCATTTCTTGTAGAAATAGATAAAGCAATCATGAAATTAATATGGAAAAATAAAAGACCCAGAAAAGCAAATACAACTCTAAGCAGGAAGTGTGAATCAGGTGGTATAGCGATACCAGACCTCAAACTATACTACAGAGCAATAGTAATAAAAACAGCATGGTACTGGTACCAAAACAGGCGGGTGGACCAATAGTACAGAATAGTGGACCAATCCACAAAACTACAACTGTCTTATATTTGATAAAGGGGCTAAAAGCAAGAAATGGAGGAAGGATAGCATCTTCAACAAATGGTGCTGGGAAAACTGGAAATCCATATGCAACAAAATGAAAGTGAATCCCTTTCTTTCGCCATGCACAAAAGTTAACTCAAAATGAATCAAGGAGCTTGCTATCAAATCAGAGACACGGCATCTGTTACATGAAAAAGTTGGCTATGATCTACATACTGTGGGTCGGGCTCCAAATTCCTCAATAGGACACCCATAGCACAAGAATTAATAACTAGAATCAACAAATGGGACTTACTCAAACTAAAATGTTTTTTCTCAGCAAAAGAAACAATAAGAGAGGTAAATAGGGAGCCTACATCCTGGGAACAAATCTTTACTCCTCACACTTCAGATAGAGCCCTAATATCCAGAGTATACAAAGAACTCAAAAAATTAAACAATAAGAAAACAAATAACCCAATCAACAAATGGGCCAAGGACCTGAAGAGACACTTCTCAGAGGAGGACATACAGTCAATCAACAAGTACATGAAAAAATGCTCAACATCTCTATCAGTCAGAGAAATGCAAATCAAAACCACACTAAGATACCATCTCACTCCAGTAAGATTGGCGGCCATTATGAAGTCAAACAACAACAAGTGCTGGTGAGGATGTGGGGAAAAGGGTACTCTTGTTCATTGCTGGTGGGACTGCAAATTGGTGCAGCCAATTTGGAAAGCAGTATGGAGATTCCTGGGAAAGCTGGGATTGGAACCACCATTTGACCAAGTCCAACCTTCTTGGACTATTCCCTAAAGACATCAAAAGAGCGTACTACAGGGATACTGCTACATCAATGTTCATAGAAGCACAATTCACAATAGCTAGACTGTGGAACCAACCTAGATGCCCTTCAGTAAATGAATGGATTAAAAAATGTGGCATTATTATACGATGGAGTATTACTCAGCACTAAAAAATTACAAAATCATGGCATTCACAGAGAAATGGAGGGCTCTAGAGCAGATTATGCTAAGTGAAGCTAGCCAATTCCTAAAAAACAAATGCCAAATATCTTCTTTGATATAAGGAGAGCAACTAAGAACAGAGCAGGGAGGAAGAGCATGAGAAGAAGATTAACATTAAACAGGGATGAGAGGTGGGAGGGAAAGGGAGAGAGAAGGGAAATTTTATGGAAATGGGAGGAGACTCCCATCATTATACAAAATTACATATAAGAGGATGTGAGGGTAAAGGGAAAAAACAAGGGAGAGAAATGAACTACAGTAGATGGGGTAGAGAGAGAAGATGGGACGGGAGGGGGAAGGGGGATAGTAGAGGATAGGAAAGTCAGCAGAATACAACAGACACTAGTATGGCAGTATGTAAAAATCTGGATGTGTAACCGATGTGATTCTCCAATCTGTATATGGGGTAAAAATGGGAGTTCATAACCCACTTGAATCAAATGTATGAAATATGTCAAGAGCTATGTAATGTTTTGAACAACTAATAATAAAAAAAGAAGAAGAAGAAAAAAGAAGTATCAATTTTCTATATACCACATATAACTTAATTTCCACTATATATATATACACACACATAAATATATTCACATATTATGTGTATATATATAAATATATGTGTGTATATACATGTATAATACATACATAATTATGTATATATACACATAATTATGAGTATGTATATACTAGAATATATAGAGAAATTAGTATATATATGGAAATAGTATATATAGTGGAATATATATATATATATATATATATATATATATATATATATACATACATATAAAGTGGGAATTAAGTTATAGGTAGTGTGTGTGTGTATTTATATTTGTGACTAAAAGTGCATGCAAACACACATACACACATATTTATTTGTGTACATATATCTGTGTGTGCATATTTTTCTTTATTCTTTTAAAAATATATACATAGAGTCACAGAAGTTTTCCTTTTCTGCTCTTAGAGTAACATAAATTTGTGAAGATTATTTGCAAATCAATAATTTTCCATACTGAGGAAGATTGGTATTAGTTCTTGTTTTATAAGTTTGGTAGAACTTGGCTGACAATCCTTCTGGTCCTTGGCTTTTCCTTGTTTATAGGCATTTAATTACTACTTCTATCCCTTTGCTTGGTATTAATCTCTTTAGGTTTCTTTACCCCATGGTTCAATTTGTTTCAGTAATATGAGTCTAGAAATTTGTCATATCTTCTAGATTTTTTTGTTTATTGGAGAATAAATTTTCAAAATAATTTCAAATATTCCTGGATTTCAGAAGTGTCTATTGTATCTCCCTTTTCAACTCCAATATTGTTGACTTGGGTCTTCTGTCTTTTTTGGTTAGTTTGGCTAAGGGTATGTCATTTTTTTCAATGAACCAACCCTCAATTGATTCTTTGTATTTTTCTTGTCTTCATTAATTTAAGCTCTCATCTTAATTATTTCCACACTTCTATTTGTTTTAGGGCCTTGAGGTATAACATTAAAGTATTTGTTTTTTAATATAAATATAAATGCTTAATGTACCATCTCTTGATATTTATCCAAAAGAAATAAAATCAGGATATGGTAGTGATATAGGCACATTAATAACTATAGCAGCGTAATTTACAATAGCCAAATAATGCAACCAGTCCAGATGCTCAGGTGAACGCATAAAGGGAATGTGGTGTATATATACATGATGGAGTTTTCCTCAGCTATAAAGAATAAAATTATGGTATTTTCCAGTGCATAGATGAAACTTATGAAATAAGCCAGACTCAGAAAGTCCAGAGTTGAGTGTTGTCTCTCATATGCAGAAGCTAGAGCAAAATAATGGGGGCAAAGTACAGGAGATGCAACACCATGAAAATTGGTGAAGAAAATGGAATTGAGGAAGGAGGTTGAGTGATTGGGAAGGGATGGAAAAGGGGAGGAATAGCAGAATGAGGTCTACCAAATCATGCTGTATATCTGTGTGAATATACTATAGTGAATTTCACTGTTTATTTTTAAGTATCAATTTATATAAAAAATCAGGTCAGGAAAGGCCAGTGAAGTAGAGGGATGGGAGGAGAAGCTGAAGGAGAAGTTACTAAGAACCGAAATGGAACAAATTATATTCCTTGCATATGTGATTGTCAATATTGATTGCACTATTATGTATAGCTATAATGTACCAATAAAAAAAATTTTCAGTTGGGCATGATGGTGCACACCTGTAAGCCCAACAGCTCAGAAGGCTGAGGCAGGAGGATTGTAAATTCAAAGCCAGCCTCAGCAAAATCAAGGCAAATTACTCAGTGAGACTGACTCTAAATACAATTTAAAAATAGGGCTGGGGATGTGGCTCAGTGGTGGAGTTCCCCTGAGTTCAATCTCTGTACCCACCCATCCTTCTCCCTGCCAAAAAAAATTTTAAAAATCTTTCCATACTGGGCTTTTCTGTATTACCAACCAAATAAAATTTAATACTTGATTTTCTTCATGAAGCCATAGCACATAATCAAATTAAATGAGAAAAGAGAATGCATTAAGCATTTTAAAATTCACTAGAGAAAGAAGTCTAGGAGCCCTTATACTTTGCTGTTATACCTGTATATAACCACAAATATGCCAAAATGATGGAGAAAAGTCTAATTATTTTCCCATCACTACATATAAAATCTCTCTTTATCCTCACCCCACGTAATTATTCTTCTTCATAAAAAACTCTGCAAATGAATTGTCCAGACTTCTAATCCTATATGTTGCTTGACTTTTCTCTCACAATTGCTCTATGGGGTATCCCCACTACAATTCATCCTTTAAAAACCAAGTCATTAATTATCTAATTTGCTAAATCAAATTGCCAATTAACAGAACTCATTTTACTGAATCTGCTATTGGTGTAAAACAGTAGATAAGAATTTTTTCCTTGAAACATGTTCCTTTGCCAGTTTCCAGAGTGATCTTAAAACATATTATCAATCTACCTTACTGAATCTTCCACATCTCTTCAAATTGATAATATCATAAGACTCCATGGCTCAGACTGGGATGTTTTCCATTTTCCACAAACATACATTCCCTAAATTTATCCCAAATTTATATGTCTACCATAGAATTTTATCCAAACTATAGGGACATATATTTCACTACTGACAAAGCATCTATGCTTGAATTTTTAACAGAGATCTCACACATCACTTCTAAAACCATGATATGCTCTACATGATGGCTCATGCCTGTAATCCCATAAATTTGGGAGGTTGAGGCAGCAGAACTAAAAGTTGTGAGTCCTTAAGCAATTTAGTGAGAATTTGTCTCAAAATAAAAACCCAAAAGGGATGGGGATGTAACTCAGATAAAGAAACCTTAGGTTTAATCCTAGGTACCAAAAAAATAAAAATATAAAATAATGATCTTTGGACATAGATGGTTATTAAATGCTTGTCATATAGCTGGATGAATGAATGGATGCTTTAAACATTAGAGAGAGAGAGAGAGAGAGAGAGAGAGAGAGAGAGAGAGAGAGAGAGAGAAGAAAGAAATTATGAAAGCATAAAATAAAGATGAACATCTGTTTTTAAGAAGAAAGAAGAAAACATAAGAAAAAAATCAATATTTAATAAAAGCACAAAATAAACCAATTTTTTTTATTTGTTGAAGCTCGATGATGAGGAGAAGCTTAATAAACTAGTCTCTAGTTTCAGTTTTGTTTAAAAAATCTCCCCAAAGTATTATTAAACAACTTTTAAGAATATGTATTTGAAATCATTTTTTAAAAAGTTACTTTCTTCTATAATTTGAAAGATTACATTTTTTAGTAGGGAAATGAGAAGAAGGAATATTTTTAATTTTTTTTTTAGTTGTAGATGGACACAATAGCTTTATTTACTCATTTACTCATTTTATGTGGTGCTGAGGATCTAACTCAGTGCCTCATACACGTGAGGCAAGTGCTCTGCCACTGAGCCACAACCCCAGCCCAGAAGGAAGTTTTTTGACCAATAAGAAAATAATAAAATCCTGACCCTACCATTTCATAACCAAAAGATTAAATTAAGAATACATTTTAAAAAGGAATTAAATTAACTCTTAAACACAAGTAAATAAAAATCGAAACAGAAAAAAAATCACTAATAACTTCTTCCACTTGACAAATATTTTAAAAATGAATCCAGCAATATGTTAAGAAGAAAGTAAACAGAATCTCAGCAATATTTGTGGCAAACTAATATTCTAGATAACAATTTTTAATTTTACCATAAACTTTGCAAAAATGAATATATTTTACACCAAAATTCTTCTACTAGAAAAATTAAACTAATCAATAAAATAACTTTTAAAACTGTATAATAAAGGAAAATTGAAAAACTGTGTAATAAAGGAAAATTGAAAAACAATCCAATGTCTGCTCATAATAAATTGACTAAATAACTTTTGTAAAAATATTATATTGTAACTTAAACTGATATTGCAAATAAACAATTGACAATAAATGAAAAACATTCACAATACTGCATGTTACAAAAGAGTAAAAAGAAGCCTGTGAATAGAATTGCCATATTCCCAAATATATATGATACTCCATAATTTCATAGAAAAAATGTAAATGATAACACCAATAAAGAGAAAAGGATATTTTCTCTAGCCTGTGAGATTATAGGTAGGTCATCATTATGTTATCTATTTGCTTTTCTCCATTTTAAGTTTTCAAAGGAAACTTTATTATAAAATTTTGTACTATGAATAAATATCTTTTAGAGAATAAAAGTTAAACAGTACATTTTTAAGAAGTCCCATATCTTTTCATAAGTATAAATTAAATTTTGACTTGTGATACTATATTACTATGTTAAATATTGAAAACACAAAATTCTTCATTTACTGGGGGACATTGTAGAGGCTTAGTACCTGGGAACTATGAGCTGTTATTCCTGTTGAAATGCCTCCTAACACAGCCAGAAGCTTGTTTCTCTTCTCATACCTACAGTCATAATTAGGAACTGGAGGACTCTCTCCTGAAAGCAAAGACATGGAACTCTCCATGGCCTTTATCTCAATAAAGTCAGAAATCCATATTGAAGAGATGAAATTCCAGAGACAAATTGCACAATATATTCAGGTCCTTGTTGATTTTTTCTACAGCAAAAGCCATGGCCAGCAGGTGCTGATAATGCTTAGTAAGATCCTTAGAAGGCAAAGATGCAGAGATAGTCTTCCTTTTATTTCTAAAGTAGATAAGTCAAAAAAACACATGACAATCTAAGAAATAACTAAAATATTTGCTGTAGAAAATGTTGAGAAATTGGCTGCCTAAAAGATATTAACCTGACAGTCTGATGATTTACAGTCAGATTTACAGTTTGGGCTTTTTTATGTGCAGCTTGAGGCAGAGCAAGTAAGGTCAGAGATGAAGTAAATGGAATTAAATTTAGAATTCACATTTTCCTGCCTTGGATTATGTGATATATTTCTGGAAAATATATTTTACTAAATTACCCATGGCAATAAACAAAAGTAGTTTCCAATAAACCAATTTAAATGGATATAAGTCAAAAAAATTCTCATCACCATGTCCTATAACTTTAAACAAGGTAAAATAATTCTCAGCTCTTGATTGCTTTTTAAACCTTCTTATGCACTTCATGGAAGTCAAATACTTACACAAGAACATAATCTGGCATATAAAATTTATCTTCAAAGACAAATTGGCTTCTGGTGTCACCATCAGTCACTCTTAGGAAAAAAAAAGTCCACCAGTAATGAAATCCCCATTTTGATAGTAGCCAGGAGAAGCAGGTTTCATTAAATAATGAAACAATAGAATTTTTGTCCTGAGATACAAAGAGGAAAACAACCAGCAGAGAAAAAGCAACAGGTAATTTCATATTAACATTGATAAATATTAATAGAATTATAAACCTCAAAAATATACTTTGTTGAGAATCTTGTCAAAAACTAATCAATGCTTAGAGTGCTTAAATAGTGCTCAAAACATATGCCTCTCCAATCAGTGTGGGGCAAGGTTATAAAGGATTTGATTTAGCCTGATGTTCATATGCTAATATGTAAACATCCTTTGGTTTGTGGGATTATTTCCAACTTTCGCTTGTTCAGCCTACATCTCTTGTCCCATTTAGAGTTACTATATGTCTCTAAGGGATCAAAAGTTTCTAACTTTGCACCTGGTATCCATATTCTCATAAGAAAAACATTTAATTAAAAACAAATTTTAAATAACAGAAAACTCCTAGTAATTTTATATTCTCAGTAGATTCTAGAAAGGCCAACGTAAGTACAATAGACTATATGCTGAAATTTTGTTGCCATGAGTCAAGAAGCTTCATATAAATAATGCTCTTATGGTTATCAAACAATTAACAAAGTAGGAAGTCACAGAGATAAAAAGAAGGGTATGCAAGGGTACAGTCAAGTACAGATGCTTCATTAGACTCCTGTATAACATTGGACCCTTGTATAATGTTGGACAAAAAAGGAATTACCCAATGTATATCTCTACAAAAACAAGCCAAAATATTTTCATTAGATAAAATCATTTCTGATCATTTCACAGAGCCAGTTATTTAGTTATATATGTCTAAAATGTTCAATTGTATATACTTATGGGGTATAACAGGATTTTTTTGTATGTTTGTTCATGGTACTAGATAAAACTCAAGGGTCCTCTGCCACCAAACCACATCCACAGACATTTTCATTATTTTATTTTGGGAGAGGGTCTTCCTAAAATGTCCAGGCTGGTCTTGAACTTGAAAACCTCCTCCCTCAGTCTCCCAAGATGCTGATTTATAGGCATGCTCCACTGCTCCCAGCTTGGAATATTTTGATATATGTATGCATCATGGAATGATTAACTTTTCAATTTTCATATAGTCTTTTCCCTAGCAGCATAATTATTTCAAATTGATTTACTCCACAGAGAAGAAATCAAGGGAATATTTACAGCTAAGATCTATTATGTGTGAGAATCTGTTTATAGCCTTTGATCTAATAACATGTATTCATAACTACAAACTAAAATGTACATCAGATATTATTTTTATTTTCTTCCAATCAAAGTGATCTATATTATCAAGTCCTATCCAACCCATTTTGTTTACTATCAAAAAGAGGGTAATATCCTCTCTAAAATTACACACACATTTCATTGCTTGGAAAATTAAGAAAAACCTACCTTTATCCATATTCCATCTTGACTTCTTCTGATCACCATCTCATTCAGGTGATAGGTGTTCTCTGAAGGACAGTGCTGCAGATTTTGAACCAAGTTTGAGTAAAGGAATCTGCCAATGCTGCCATTCCCAGTACTAAAAGTCCTGCTTTTCCAAGTTTTGCCAGGGGTACATTGATAAGGTATTCATAAATTATGACCATACAGCATTTTTTCAATGTATAGAAAGATGGTACGCCAAGTTATATATATCCATATTCTGAATAATTCTCAGAAATTTTGTATCTTCTGGCTCATGAAATACATGTAGTCATGTGTGTAAATCTAGTGGATAAAATTACCAGTTGTGAAATTTTTAATTTACTAGATGTTATTGAAATAATTTCTAAATTGCTTGATTATCTAATAGTCCTTCTAATACTTCAAATATATACCTCTAATTCTGCTGCTAGATCATCTTTCTTATCCTAGCATTAGCCCACATAAATTATTGACAGCACCTGGTAATAATATAAATGCAAATCCTGCTTTGCAAATTCTCTTAGAAATTCTGAAATTTACCCATATTTTCATTTACCCACAGTTCAAATGATCTTCCAGAACCATGTTCATTTCTCTATTCTATGTCTGTGTTTTTATTTTGCTTTCATTGGGCATGCGTCAACCCCTAAAAGATAGATTATACAATTTATAATGTATATGAGGATTTCTTATAGATCTTGCAAATTTATATCAAGAGTAAATATAATTGCTATTGCTGATTATACCATTATATCATTTTACTCTTTTCATGACTAAATTTTATTTTAAATGTTTCAGAAGCAAATAAATAGGGTAATTACTTTCCAATTTACTGTAGAAAAACAAAAATTTTTGTGATCTTCACTGGATAAATTTTAGAAGTGGCTTTGAATTTTTATTCCAAATCACATCACTCATTATCTTTGTCAACATATATAAAAAACAACTAAGCTTTTTTTGAATTATGTATGGCCTTGCTTCACTCTTCACTTGTGAGTAAAGAAGAACAATTTAAAAATCACAGAATAAATAAAACTTAAAGATCTTACCATTTCTGATTGATGCTTTTTGTTGGTGGTGGTGCTAGGGATTGAATCTAGGACCTTGTGCATGTGAGGTAAGCACTCTACCAACTGAGCTATATCCCAAGCCTGATGCTATTGCTTTTGTAACTAATAATTAATTACATGTTGTGAACAATTTAGTTCTTAATTTTCTTCAGATTTTAATTTTTAATAGCTTTGGTCAAATGTAGTCATCATGTTTAAAATACTTCCACATCAAAGAGGTTTTTTTTTCCTTTTTAGTTTAATCAAAAGAAAAATAAATTCATTGGATCACAATACTTCTTTGCAAAATCATCAAAAAGTTATTATTTTATTTAGAATTAAGTAAGACATAGATGTTCAACAGGATTATAGTCCAGAAGAGACAAACAGGTTTTTTCTGATGGTGACACTTGCACCTTCGGTAACTCAAAAAAGCTGTCTGTCTAGGATTGGAACTCAGCATGATCTGCAGACTTACTCTTTCAACTTAAAAGAATTTTTCTACAAATTGTTGAAAATTTTTCAAAAAATTAAATTGTTGTTAATTTTTTAAACAACAGAGACATATTATTCATATGTCTAGTTGGGTGTGCATTCCACTCTTATTTGGAATACTTTATCTCATTCCTCTTTACTTTGTAGCTCTATTATTTCAGTTTCCACTTTATGTGTGGAGTGATACTTTTATTTAGTGAAATATTATTTTACATCACACTGAAACACCTAATTATTTTCTAAATATCCAGCTTTTCAGTAACATTAGAAGTTGTTTTTCAGTAAAATAACTTTTCGTTTGTGCTTTGGCATGTAAGGAAATTTGAAATTATTACTTTGTCTTAACAGGTTTAAACTGAACAGAGAAATCAGCAAGCTTCTTAAATCCAATGGAGAAGCAAGTCAAAGGGCAAACCCTTGTTCACAATATTTCAGAGACCGAAAGACAAATACAGAGAATTATATCTTCTTCTAGCAGAAACTTCTTCTAGCCTCAGTTTCCCACCAAGAGGAAGAAAATGGAAATGTAACAGCAATGGTCCAGTCCAGATGCACAGGATCACCAAAGACAGATCCAATCACACACCTGTAGAATTTTTCATCTTCCCCACATCTTACCACTACATTACTAGAGACACATATGTTTAGAACCTTCTTTTACACCATACATCATGTCTAGCTATCTAAAAAATTATAAACCAGAAAAAGGCAGAAAACATGGATTTAAGAGACAGAACAGCATCAGAACCAGTCAGATATAGCAGGGATGTTGGCTAATCAGATAGGGAACTTAAAATATCTATGATTAATATGCTAGGGGACCTCAGACAGAAAACTTAAGACAACTATGATTAATATACTAGGGGACCTAATGAACAGGCAGCATGCAAGAACAAATGGGCAATTTAAGTAGAATTATGAACTTTCTTATTAGGAACCACCCCCAAAATGCTAGAGATAAAAATCTCTATAAGAAAAGTCATAATGCCTTTGATGGGCTTATTAGTAACCTTCACATTTTTGAAGAAAGAAACCCTGAGCTTAAGAATATCTCAATATAAAACTTCAAAACTGAAAAACAAACAGAAAGAAAAGAAAAGAAAAAAGAGAATATTCTAGTCTGTGAGTCAACTACAAGAGTTGAATAACTATTATAGAAAGAGAGACAATAAATATTTGAAATAATAATGACTGAGAAATTCCCCCAAATTAATGTCAGACACACCAAAGTACAGACCCAGGACATTCAGGGAAAACCAAGCAAGCAGACCAATGAAAATAGATGTGCACACACACTCATACACACTTGCACACATAAGCATAACATATTCTAACCACAGAAAATCAAAGGTAAAGAAAAATTCTGAAAGAAGACATATAGTATATACATATGGTAGATATATTATCTTTACCATATATAATAAAATATAAACATATTTAATACCCAAATGATGTTAAACATTTTATATATACATATATGTGTGTGTGTGTGTGTGTATATAATATATATATATATATATATATATATATATATATATATATATATATATATATATATATTATATATATCAAACTATGTAGGTTAGTTATATAGTATAACATAAATATGTATATATATATGTTAGTTAAATATGTATGTGTATATGTGTGTGTATTATATATATACATATATATTAATATATATATATACACACACACATATATATATTACCTTTACATCACTATAACAAAATGCCTGATACACATCACTTATCAAGTAAAGACAGGGTTATTTGGGCATGGTTTTGCAGGTTCAAGTTCAACATTGTACAGCCACATACATGGTTTGGATCTCAGGTGAGAATGACATATTATTCCAAGATGTGCCACTATTCCCTTTAGGATATATCCCAATGATCTAAGAACCTTCTACTAGGCCTCATTTCTTAAAGATCCAAAGCACCTACCTATAGCACCACCCTGGGGACCAAGCCTTTACATTATAGACCTCTGGAGAACACTCATATAAACCATAGCATTTTGCATATATAATTTTAGAATGTTTTTAATATATATATATATATACTATAAAAGGAAGAATATAAAGCAAATTTCCTAAACTATTGAAATAATACAAAGTCCCTGTGGGACAAAAGACATTTTCTAATACATGGAACATCTGCATCATCAAATGTGGGGATTACCAACTCATGTGTATCATACTTCTACTTCTTTGCACTTGGGAAATTTTAAGACAATGGAGACCAATGTGCTCATGTTCTTATTCTCCTATCTTTAAGAAAGGAAATGGAACCTATCAAACTAACATTCTGGCGAAGCATTACATTCTAACATCCAATAAAATTGCTTCTTCAGACATGTAAATCTATCTCTCATAATGTAGGTTACAATAAGTAAATAAAATTTCCAAGTGTATCAGAGCAATAGAATTAAAATACTTGCTCTCTCTGAGGCCTAAGGATTTGTTTCATATTGTAACAAATTGAGCTGAATTTCAAAGGAATCATGTCCATGTTGCATGAGGTTGATCAGCTAAGGTGGGTCTGTGAAATAAACCATTGTTGACATTGGATAAAAGGGATGCAAATACTCAGCACTACCATCTCAAGAGGAAGGAAGTAAAATGATAAAAGATGGAAAAATATTCTTGTTGCTAAGTGATAAATACACCCACTATATGCCCAGCTCTCTGCTAAATCTGTGAGATTTGGAGTCCAAGCCTTCTTTTTCAGTTATCAAATGTATGGGTGATACAGATGAAAACTGAAATTTTGAATGCAAAGATGGACACCACAGTGTCAAGGGAAAATTGGGAATGAGTTAGGTGTTGAAAAAATGAGACTTTTTCCACCTAAAGAAAAAACTTTTTTAGGTTTTTTGCATTTTATGTCAGTCAGCCTACATGTGTTGCGGCTTAGTGCTTTGTCATTTCCTCATCTTGTTATTTCCTGGAGTGAGGAAAATAGAGGAGTTGTACAGTAAACTCCCTTAACCTTATGCAAGAAGGGAAATCCTGAGTTAAATGCACAGTCACCAAACAAGCTAATCTATATCTACTAGTGTTGAACTATCTAAAAGGAAATAAAGTGTTGATCATTCATGATTCATTTTCCCTGGAATCTTACAAACCGAACACTCCTGGATGCACAAACTGAGAAGGGAGAGAGAGAAAGAAAGAGAATGAATTCATGCAAATCATCTGCACTACAATGCACAGGTAAACCTGTAACTCTTTCATTTCTTCCTTAGATATTTTACTAGAAAAGGAGATAAATATGGTGAGGGGAAGGACAATAGAAAAGTACTCAGTGGAATTAAGAAAAAAATAGGAATGAGAAGAGGAAAAAAGGAGGTTTAATAAGACAGAGAGAGAGAAGAGAGAGAGAGAGAGAGAGAGAGAGAGAGAGAGAGAGAGAGAGAGAGAGAGATTGAGATTGAGACTGATTAGAAGACTATATGTCATACTGGAAGCTTGTTGACTTGAATGCAAGGAGAGCTACCAGACTGCTATTTCTCCTTTTCTTTGATGCCTTGAGTCACTTCACTTCTGTGGAACTCACTTTCCTTGTCCTTAAAATGTATATTAGAAAGAGGGGGGAAGCTAATACAGGATTGTCAATGCTTTATCTGATTAACTTACAGCAAACTTGATAAATGAGACACTGAAGAGAAAGGAGAGACAAGAAAAGCAGAAGGGATAAAAGGAAGAGAAACAAAAAGAGCCTTATAAATATGAAAATACTTTTTTAACTGGAAGAACTAGAAGGAAAAAAATTGTATAACTGAGTTCATGAGTCAAAGTCTTAATATTTGTGATGGATTACTCTTAAAGTGGGGTCCTCATACCAGCAGCATCTGCAACCCCTGAAAACTTGTTGGTTCCAAATGAGCTCCTCCAAATTGCTAACTCTGGGGGTAAGGTTCAGCTATCTGTTTCAGCAAGCCCAGCAGGTGATTTTGCTGCATGCTGACACTTGAGAATTACACAATACAAACAATGCGAGTGGAAAGAAACAAGAAAAAATAAGACTCTCTTAAATCTCTGTTGTTATCTTGTCCCAGGAAGATTGACTGTGTTTGAGTCTGCCTTTCTACAGAGAGAAGATTCTTCTCTTCCCAGGCATTCTTATGGACTGTGGCCAGTGCCTCCATCCTGCTTCTCAGTGCCTGTTTTATCACCAGATGTATCGGTGGGTTCTGAAGGTCAAGTTTAATCCAATTCTCCACAATAATATTAAGAGTAAACTCTTCCTTGCTGTCTCTGGCTTTTCTTCTCCTGAAACATGTATTCTATTTTGTTTTTTTCCCTCTTAATCTCCGGGCTATACTTCAAGCCAGAAACCCCAAACTACTAGAGGACCATTACCAGATTTCAGTGATCTCTGGCACAGTTTTCACCTCCCTGTTGCTAGAGCCCTTCCCATTGTACCCTTATCATTAATGTACTCTTCTCTGTGAGACAATAAACTGGAACTTGGATTCACTGGTCAGGAACAGATGTAAAAACAAATTACTTTTTTGTAAGAAAGGGTTGAGAAGTTAAACTTGGAATAAGAGGAAATGCAAACATGTTTGGTTTTTCTAGATTTTTGGGTCTGAAATAAAGTGTACTCGTCTTCAAAAGTCAGGAAAACTATGAAATATGAAACTGTCTTCTCCTTTTTAGGAAGTGAATCCCCTTGCCTCTGTAGATGGAATGAAAAGTAAATAGGATATAAACATCATAATAATTAATGCCACTTTTGTTATGAACACTAAACTGAGAAAAATTATAAATTACAACAAAAAAATGAACATTAACTGGGCCCTTTTTCTTACAGTGACATATCACAGCTTTCAAATTCGTGATGAGAAAAAGTCCCGACCACATGAGAATTTACGGGAGCTCTCCTGCAATAATGATGGTTCAGGTATAACAGGCCCCACTGTTGAATATCAAAATTTATAGATCTACACTTTATGGCTTCTAGACTGATTTTGGAATAAGAAAATTATCTTTGGATAAGATCCTGTTTTTTAAAACAAAATGTGAAATCCTGTCTACACTATAAAAGAATGTTGAGGAAATGGTCGGGATAGACGACAAAACTTTGGAAATGTAATTAGCATTGAGGCAGAAAATTTCAGGGACATTTGAGAAAAGTTTAGAATAAATTAGAGGATGTGTCTGAACAGTAAATCTGTAAACAGAAAGTGTATAACATTTTCTTTTTCTTTCACCTGTATCCAAAATAAGGTAAAAGAAAAAAAGAGTACAGAGTAGAGAATTTGGTAGTACCTCAGAAATAAATTGCAAACGCCTGTATATCTTGTCTTGCTACAAGTCTTAGAAAAATGCTACATGATACTGGGAAATGGACTTTCTTCTTTGAGTTATAATTTTCTCACCATTAAATTGAGAGATTTTGGTGGGTTTTTTTTTAAAGAAACTTCAAAGGCTAAAATTGTATTATTCTTAGAAATTTTGCCCGTCTTTATGCCTTGGTTGAGAATACATTTTTAGGTAGCAAAAGAGACACTTGCTTAGGAGTCACCCCCCCAAAAAAAATGCATAGCTTGCATTTTCTGCCCTTAATAATCTAAGAACAAACGAAAGAGTTCTGTATCAATTGTATAACTTAAATAGATGGCATGTATTGTTGTATTTACTAGCACTGACATTTAGAAAATGAAGATATGTTCAAAAGACAAGAAAAATGTTGTTTAAATATTTACTAATATTGGAACTATCTAAAGTCTTAGTAAGATGTGGGGAATTAACAAGGATTTCTGAGGTTTCTATTATCAATGCTGGACTCCATAGGATCAGAAGAAATGTTATGTTTTCTTACTCAGTTCATTTGAGGCACTAACTGAAATTTCTCTTCTCCTAGGATCAGTTAAGAATTGCTGTCCATTGAACTGGAAACATTTTCAATCTAGCTGCTATTTCTTTTCTACAAACACCATGTCCTGGTTATCAAGTTCAAGAAACTGCTCAGGCATGGAAGCTCACCTGGTGGTTATCAACACACAGGAGGAACAGGTAATTATAGTACAGGCTCCTCCAGTGTTGATGTAGTATTCTCCACATAATCCATCCCTTTTCCCATACATGGGCCAGTGTTTGACCCAAACTACAATTTATTAAATAAACATAATTCAATGCATGCTGCTTCTAATACTTCTAATATTTGTTTTAATTTATCTTCATTACTAGATTAACCTAACAAAAAGGTGATTTCCTTGTGGAGTTACACTATTATTTAAAGGAAAGAAAATTGGGAATTAATTTTAGAATAACCCTTTTGTTTATGAACATATCATATGAGAGAAGAAAGGCAACTACTGTTCATTATTTTTAAATTATGATTACAAATGTTTTGTGCTATAGATATACAAGAGATTTGACTATCTATAAAAGTAGATAAACTTTGAATTAATCATTGAAATTCTCCTGTTGATTGTTACCTTTTAAGTTTCATTTTAATGTGTATTTTACTACAATAAAAAATTAGAAGGTAATCCTTGATGACATTATTATTTCAGATTCATTGATCTATCATTTCTTGTCTTGACCCTACTTTACCTCTTTCAATTGCAATTACTTGCAACATCTCTTCTGAAGTGAAATAGCTTATTTTCTCTTTTTTTGATTTTATATCTTCCATAGGAATTCCCTTACCATGCAAAACCTAAAAAGAGAGAGTTTTTTATTGGACTGACAGACCAAGTGGTTGAGGGTGAGTGGCAATGGGTGGATGGCACACCTTTCACAGAGTCACTGAGGTAAGTATCTTCCTGTAGGAAAATAACCACATTACCCACAGTCCTAAAGTTAGACCACTGTTGAGGGTCATTCTCAAAACTTTTTTGTTATTGTTGATACATGAAGAACATTCAGGTTGTATTAGATTCTGAAAGAGGAAAAACTCGTATAGAAGAGAGAAAAGAGGCACAATCTCTTACTTCTCCCATTTCCTGGTACTGTCTCAAGAATCAAGGAGAAATGATCAATGAAAATATGAAGAAGATTAGAATGAAATATGTGCTCATTGAAGTTGCAAAAGAAAGAATAGAATAAAGTTTTATGCCCCCAAACTAGATAAATGAAAAAAATAGTGTTTTGAGAAAGCATGTAAAACTTTTTTAAAATGGTTTCCCACTTATAATGTGAAAGTGGGAACCCTTTGAAAATGTCCCTTTTCTCCTTGATAATTGTATTGAATTATTAGAACACAGCACTTAAGTTTTTCTCTCATTTGTTATTTCATTTAACCTAAATTACCCCTTTCTGAGAGACATCAATGTACTTAGTCTTCATCTAGCATTTGGGGAAGCTAAATGTCAAAGGATTAAATGTCTTACTCAGCTAATAAACTGCAGTTTTAAGAATACAACCCAGAGGCTCAGATTCTCTAGAGAAGTTGCTTCATTACAGCACTGTAAAATTTAAGGGTGTACCTAAGTTAACACATACTCTGAGTAGAAAAAGAGAACCAACTTTAACATAAGGTAAGAATGCAAAGGAAATAAATCCATTAGATAATCAAACCTCCCCATAACTTCTCCTTAGGGGTCTAAAACCATGAAGAGGCATGGCAGAATAGAAAGTCTAAAGAATCCAGTTCAGTTTTAAAACCCACAAATTGGACAAATGGTCTTGCTTTTCTGAGACTCCTTTTCTTCCCTGACAAAATAAAGATAATAATTTCTACATCACAAAATTATTGTAAATAACACAAATGTGGTTTGCCTTATGTATTAGGTAACTTTATTTCCTCTTGCTGGGATTTAAAATCTCCCATGTTGGTCTTTTTCAGCTTCTGGGATGCAGGAGAGCCTAACAATTTAATTACACTGGAGGACTGTGCCACCATCAGGGACTCTTCAAATGCAAGGCAAAATTGGAATGATATACCCTGTTTCTACAACATGTTTCGGATTTGTGAAATGCCAGAAATAAATGCTGCAAACTAAGACAAATCTTTAAGAACTATTTGCATGACTTAAATATATAAATGATAAGGAACAAGAACATGAACATATCCATAGCCCAACAAGAGAAAATATTCATTGCATACCATAAGGACTTCATAAGTATTCATTACTCAGATATAAATAAAACAAGTGTTTTTCAATGTTATAATTTATGATGCTGACTGAAGTGCATTCTCCTCCATGTTAGTTCCTCCTCTCAGAATTTTCAAAGCAATCCACTAGTCATGAGAAGCAAGGAACTCTCCTTTTGATACACTCACCTCATTGGTATTTATATGAAAGTACAGGAACATAGAGCAAGTACAGAGTAAAACAAAGAAGATTTTGGAAATTCCTTTGAATGATTGCCTGGTTGTCCCTTTCTAGCTCCTAAAAAGCCTGTCTTTTCTCATGTTGTTTTTCATCTCCTGTTCAAACATACATCTTGTCTATGTTTTCCTGTATAATAACGAAGATGCATCTTCAAGTCATGAGATAAAATATATGTTGATTTCTATGTTCCTCTGACTAAACATTTCTGATGACTCCTATGTCTTGTAAAACTTTTATTAAATAAATCTATATGGTTTCATTTTATTAATTTATCTTCTGAATTAGGACATCAGCCATGAATGTTGTGATTCATAAGGGGAAAATTATTCATTTTGCTCTTATACAAAGAAATCATACAACATGATACTTTTTCAATATTAAATTTAATTTTATTTTTATTAAGTGAAAAATTAAAAATCTAAAGGTTTTAGAACTTCAAAAATTGTATGTTTTATAGATTACCATATAAAACTTTTTCCTAAAATGTTGCTCAGTCTGGACTAAGGGTGCAGCTCAGAAGAAGAGCTCTTGCCTAGCATGTACAAGGCCTGGGTGGCAACTTATAAAAATAAGTTGCTCCGAAGTAAAGAAAAATTATAAAGAATCATGTAAAGTGTTCTTACTCTTGTATTTCCTCTTTCCAGTCCCTTTCCCTTTCTTGATGATGCAGTCTGATAATCATTCAATACGTGGAGCAAGATCTTTTATATATGTATTTATGAGTACAAGTCTTGCAATCAAGTTTAAAATTTTCTCCACAATCATGAAATTCATCTGGAAAAATAAGAGACCCAGAATAAAGCAATTCTAAGCAGGAAGAGTGAAACATGTGGTATATCTATACCAGACCTTAAACTATACTACAGAGCAATCGTAACAAAAACAGCATGGTATTGGCACTAAAACAGACTGGTAGAGCAATAGTATAGAATAGAGGATACAGAGGCTAACCCACAAAATTACAACTATCTTATATTAAACAAAGGTGCCAAAAGTGTGAACTGGAGAAAAGTTAGCATCTTCAAGAAATGGTGCTGGGGAAACTAGAAATCCATATGCAACAAAATGAGATTAAATCCCTATCTCTCACCATGCACAAAAGTTAATGCAAAATGGATTGTGGATCTAGAAATTAAACCAGAGACTCTGCGTCTACTAGAAGAAAAAGTAGACCCTAATCTTTAGCACATGGGCTAGGCCCCAACTTCCTTAATAAGATGCCTATAGCATAAGAATTAAAACCAAGAATCAATAAATGGGATGGATTTAAACTAAAAAGTTTTTCCTCAGGAAAAGAAACAATCTGTGAGGTGAACAGAGAGCCTACATCCTGAAAGCAGATTTTTACCCCTCACACATCAGATAGAGCTCTAATCTCTAGGGTATATAAATAACTCAACAAGCTAAGCACCAAAAAAAAAAAAAAACAAAAACAAAAACAAATAATCCAATCAATAAATGGGCCAAGGACCTAAACAGACACTTCTCAGAAGAGGATATACAATCAATCAACCAATATATGAAAAAATGCTCATCATCTCTAACAGTCAGAGAAATGAAAGTAAAAAGTACTCTAAGATACCATCTCACTCCAGTCAGAATGGAAGCTATTATGAAGACAACAACAAGTGTTGGCAAGGATGTGGGGAAAAAGGTACAGTCATACACTGCTGGTGGGACTGCAAATTGGTTCAGCCAATTTGGAAAGCAGTATGGAGATTCCTTGGAAATCTGGGAATGGAACCATCTTTTGACCCAGCTATTCCTCTTCTCAGACTATACCCAAAGGACCTAAAAGCAGCATACTACAGGGACACAGCCACATGAATGTTTACAGCAGCACAATTCATAATAACAATTCATAATAGACAATTTTGGTATAGTAATAATGAGAATTTTACTTTTTGCCTAGAGTTTTATTTTTATATTAAGCTAGCTAAGATAACGAACACGTTATTGCATAAAAGCTGCTATTGTGAGCACTTTACTTTGCTCTTGTTTTCTCTGGTATAATATATTAATATTTTATATATTTTACATATAATAATATTTATTATATTTTACAAAGAAAGCTTCTAATGGTTAACATTGAGTAGAACATTTGCTACAGATTTAGTGTAGGCACCCTTTAGAATATTCCTTTTATTCCTCATTTGTTAAAAAGTTGGAACTAAGTGGTTTATTGATTTTATTAGATGATACTTGCTATCTTTTAAATATGGTTTGACCATGTCCTCTGAAGTTGCATGTGCTGCAAACTTGCCTCCAGAGTGGCATGTAAGAAGTGGTGGAATCTTTAATAAGTGGGGCCTGAGGGAAAGTAATTAGGCCAGTTGAGAGCACTGCCCTTGGAAGGGACTAATGTAGTTTTCATGAAACCCAAGTGAGCTCCTCTGAGAGTAGGTTGTTATAGAAAGGGTGGGAATAGCCCCTGTATCCTTTTTGCTTCCTGTCTCTTGATGTGACTGCTGTTTCCCTCTCACATGCCCTCCCACCATGATGCCACCCTCTGTATTGTGATCTAGCCTGAATGCTTCCACCAAAAAGTAAACTGATAGGGTTAGCTGACTCATCAGCATCCAAACTATGAGCGGAATTAACCTCTTTTCTTTATACATTTCCAAGCCTCTTGTATTTTGGTAGAGCAACCGAAAATGGACTATGACAATGCTCAAGCACCTCTTTTCCAAAATAGTTGCAAGGACTGGTGGTGGAGCTATGGAACAGCGTTTGCCTAGCATGCATAAAGCTGTGGGGTTAATCTCAAGAACCACAAAATAAATAATAAATACTGATGTGACTAATTACATTATCAGATTTTCAAATTATCTACATAAATATTTTTTATTAGTTTCTATTAACTGCACACTAGATAATGCAAAGATAATGAAACTGGTTCTCATGGAATAGATGATTCTTTCCATCAAAACACCACACATGTGTTTTAAAAAACAAATTCTTCTTCAAGGGTTGTAATTAAAAGTAGCTGTCTTCTTCTAACTTCTGATTCCTAAATCAGAGGAGCAACTACATTCAACTCTTTAGATGTTTCTTTATCTAATGAGTTCCAGGTTTCTACTCTCAATAGCTTCTAAATATAGTTTGTATTACAACTCTTTGGTTTCTTATTAAATTTTTGATTAGTTTCTATTAACTGCACACTAGTGAACAAGACTATCTCCCTTCTCTTTCTGTTTCACATATGTACAATGTCTATTCTTTTATCACTATGTGATCACTTATTTTTAAGTTTGTACTTAAATGTTAAGTATTCAACATTTACATTGTTGTGAATTTGAAAATATTATTCACAGCTGAATCATGTACTAGTATGTATTATATACATCTAATATTATCATGTACTCTTAAAGCATTCTGATTTTCACTGTGGTTAGTATTGTCATTATTTTTCATATTTATTTAGTTTTCTGTGTACACATATAATCCATCTCTTAACTCTCCAGAACTGCACATCACCTCTCAATGCATTCAAATTTGTTCTGTAAGCCCCATATATTTGTAGGTGGAAAATCCATGAAATATTTTCCCCATTTCCAGCTCTGAACTGGGACTGCTTTGTGGTTTGTTTTAGAGCTATCATCTTGTTGATTTTTTATTATATAAAGGAAATAATTTATAATTTTAAGATTACTTCCAATTATGATACAACCATACAATGAAATACTATTCACTTATAAAAAACAAGGTAAAAACAATTTCCAAACCATTATTATGTTTTAAAAAGATGTTTAGGAATATGTAAATATTGATTATATCAGCATAAAATATTGTGGACTACATATTAATATGTTCATATAGTATGCATATGTCTATATTTCATATAGTACATAGCTAGCTTATACAGTATACATATTTAACCCTTCATTTGTAGAATATATAGTTATATATTATGTAAACATATGGAAATATATATAAGAAACCAATAATCATATTTCCTCTGAAGGGGCATTGGGGGACTGAAGATTTATTTCATACTTTTATTTATGTGTTTCTTGTTTTTCCTCTTTAATACACTTGTATATTTAAAAAAATAAAAATAAAAACACTGCTTAAAATCTTTTGAGTGTTTCAAGCTTCTAGAATATTATGAAGTACTAAAATTTAGAGTTTAGTTTTATTAAATTACTGTCAGTTATGTTTCAAAAAATTGTGAATAGGAGATGTGCTATGAGAATTGAAAACAGACCGAAAATGACTAAGGTTGGTAACAGAGAGATAGATTCAAAGGCCATGAGGCTTAGGGTGTAGTGATGGCATTGGAGGTGATGAAAGATGATTGACATTTGGAGAAACACATTATACAGAGATAGACATAACTGAATAAATTATCACATTTTATTGACACCTGAATCTCTACCTATATACAGGTTTATATGAATTAATAATTGAAGAATTAACTGAACAAAGCCTAGTAGCATCTACATAAAATTATTATAACAGGCTTTGTGCTATGTAATTTAGTGTATATGGTAGATAGGATTAAAACTATTTTGTATCATTCCAATTAAAAGCATCAGTTTGAGATGTAGACACATAACACACACCACACACACACACACACACATACACACACACACACACACAATGCACCCAATCCCCACATATAATCATACACCAACACTCCAAAATTAGAAAAATCAATAACAGTTTACAAAATAAATACTGTTTTTAAAAGAGTGGCATAGAAAATCATTTAAAAAATTATTACTTAAAATTTTTCAGTTGAGAGCCAGGAAACATTAGCTGATTAAAATTTTTAAGAAAGCACTGTATTTTATTAAAGTTGAATGGGACTGCCTCATAAGTGGTACTACAAACATAACAATTTTAAGAGGTTAAAACAATGACTTCCTTTCTAGTTTGAACTATAGCTTTATATCTTAAAAATATTTTAACAATATAAATTAATGGGTTAAAATGTGACTCTTTCCTTCATGTGAAAATGAAGTTACCAATATAGTGGAACTCCAAATAATTAATGAATTACAGTAGAGGGGGTAGAGAGAGAAGAGGGGAGGGGAGGGGAGGGGAGGGGAGATAGTAAAGGATAGGAAAGACAGCAGAATACAACAGACACTATTATGGCAATATATAAATCAATGGAAGTGTAACTGATGTGATTCTGCAATCTGTATACGGGGTAAGAATGGGAGTTCATAACCCACTTGAATCAAAGTGTGAAATATGATATATCAAGAACTATGTAATGTTTTGAACAACCAACATAAATAAATAAATAAATAAATAAATAAATTTTAACTGTTAGCTAAGAGCCAAATTATCCCCAGTAACTTTCCTATAATTCCAAAGGGAATACATTTCATCTCTACTAAAGGATAGATCTAAGCCTTAGTAATGATTATCAGGAGCAAGCAATACAAAGGTGAGTTTTTTATCTTCCCAAGGATCTTTTTTCTTCAATCCTATAGAATTGAAGGTGTTTGGTTCAAGTGGCCAATAATGGGATTTTCCACTAAAAATGATATTAAGTCAGTTTGATACATTCTGCTTTCAAAATTATTTAGAGTGGAGTAAGAAGGTTATTCATTGTTTTTCTACCTGTGCAGTACCATAATTTAGAACTGTTTTATACTATGGTTCTGGAAAATTTTCACTCACAAATGTCAGTTTAATGACATTACTTCAAAGTCTGAAAATGAAACATCAAACAATAAAAATATCACATAAATACTTCAAAGTCTGTGATACTTGGGTAAAAAAAAAATGATTCACCACTACCAGTTAAGAATTCTAAGAGATAAGAATTAAAAAAAAAGAAAAATGACAAAAAAGATTGCATTATTCAAGTGATTCTGTTAGATATTTAATCAATGCATACCAAACAAAAAGTAATTACCTTGAGATAATATCAAGAAAGCAAAGATAATGAAACTGGTTCTCATGGAATAGATGATTCTTTCCATGAAAACACCACACAAAATCACATTATCTTGTACACACACACACACACACACACACACACACACAATCTTGCATGAATTAAACAAAAATCAATAAGGGCATTCTGACTGAAAAATGCTCTATGACTCCATGTTTTCTGTTTGAATGATGCTTTACATTCTGCCCTGCTTGATTTGGTTGTTCGTTTTCATCACAAGGATCACTTTGTAGCTTTCTAGTTGAATCCTGTTCCAGGTATCTTACAAATTCTACTTGTCTCAAAGTTACAAGGAAAATCATTCCAGGCCCATTTATCTTGGACATTAACAATGACAACACAGTCTTCTTCCTGAAAGTTGTTAGGTTCATCCTCATGCCAGAATCTGAAAGAAGAAGAAACAGAGAGAGATATAGATGATATGGATTACAGATATAGTTATCAGGGGACCATGTCAGAGAAAATGTCCCTATTGAACATTTCATAGCTGCACTGTGCAATTCAAGAGTCGCTATTTGATGTGACTCTTGAACACCTATTGAGCACTTGAAATGTGATCTCTCCATATGAGATGTTTGTTATGTGCACACCTTACTTTGGAAACTTAGTACAGAAAGAAAGGGTTTAAACATCTTACTAATAGTTTTCTATTAATCACACATTGAAACAAGATTTGGATTATTGAGTTAAATATATTATTCATGATAATTTAAGCATTATTAAAATAAATTTTACTATTTCTTTTTGCTTTATTCTTGTGATTGCTAAAACATTGTAATTATATACTTTGTGATTTTGTTTATATTAGACAATATTGGTTTCACAGAAGAAAAACAGGTTATAATTCTCAATAATAATTTTTATCAGCAGGACATAGTGGCACACATGTAATGTCAAAGACTCAAGAAGATCACAATTATGTTCAAGGTCAGCCTTGGAAACTTAATAATACCCTGTCTCAATATGAAAAATAAAGGACTGGGAGTATATCTCAGTAGTATAATGTACTTGGATTCAATCCCCATACTGGAATTGAATCACACACACACATACATACATATACAGTAGTATACTCTTAGCTGATAGTGAAGACATATATATCACATTATGTTGTTTATACAAATGTCAAGTTTAAGGACTATTTTCTCAAATAACTGTTAAGCTATCCATTCTTCCATAAATATTGAATAAATAAAAATACCAAAAATTTTGCTAAAGTCAGGATTATTCTGCAACTGGTTGTGGACTACAGAGGCTACTTGATCCACACTGCTCTATTCTGAGTAAATATTTTACATTGGTGTATTCCACTCTACAATTAATTCTTCTTGCTACATCTTCCCACATTTGCCTATAAATGCCCTTAGCCCCAACAAATATACTCACGCCATGTGTGGATTAAATGGTGTCTGGTCCACCCAATGCCATTGACCTTCCATATCCTCGTCTGTAAGTCCCAGGAAATATGAAAATCGTCTATCCAAAAATTTAGTCATAAAGTTCTGCACACAAAATATAGATTTTTATAGATATATTTGAACTTAAGCCATAGCTGTTTTGTTGAGAAAGAGAAGTCAAATAGATTACTGGTTTAGTACAAAGATTTGATATCAGGTCTGTTTTCAAATCCTGCTTCTAATGATTTTAGTAAATACTTTTGTCTTACTGAATCCCCAGTTTTCTTATCTCCAAAAAGAACAACTTACTACTTCATAGAGTTACTGTGTAGATTAAATGAGCTATACTTGAAGCCCTCTTAATACCTGCTTAATAGCATTTTATTTGTAGAGGCTTTTGTTTCTAAAATTGCCTTTTTAAATTGTTTCTTTAAATTGCATTTATTTGAACAGCAGCAATCCTATAGATGGAAAAGGCTTAGAGATAGAATACTCAAGGAAACTATTGATTAAGAAAAAAATAGAATCTGAGTCATAAATATATGAGGAAATAAGTTTCATCTTTGAAAAACTGAACTTACCCAAATATTTCTTTATTTGGAATTAGAACTATACATCTCAATTTTTTTGTCTGTAATTTATCTTGAGAAGCTATAATCAATCCTGATTAATCACTCGTTTACCCACATACTCACCAAACATTTAATAAGACTTATCCAGTGTGCCTACCTGGCTCTGCACAGAACACTAGAAATGCAAAGATGAGTATATTAAAGGCTCCAGCCCTCTCCCAAGTGGGAGTCAATGGAAGAGATGGTGTAGCAAACAGACATTTTAGTACACTAGAGTAAATGCTACGACCTCACTTGCAAATGAGTTACAACTGTACCTACAACTTAGAATCGGGATTGTGGAGTAGGGAAGGTCATCGGGGTCATTTTCTAGAAGAGATAATGCTTGAGTAAAACCCAGAAAGATGAGAAGTTGACAATATAAAGAAAAATAGCTAATTTTCTAACATGTAAAAAATGTTTCATAGATAGATGTATATTTTACTATATAATTCCACATGTATGTAACATTTCTATTATCAGAGAAATGGTAAAGTATACTGTAACATATGGTGGGCTTTATATTAAAACCACAGTTTACCTGGGCGTAGTGGCCCATGCCTGTAATCAAAGCGGCTCAGGAGACTGAGGCAGGAGGATCACAAATCCAAAGCCAGCCTTAACAAAAGTAAGATGCTAAGAAACTCAGTGAGACCCCTGTCTCTAAATAAAATACAGTATAGGGCTGGGGATGTGGCTCAATGGTTGAGTGCTCCTGAGTTCAGTTCAATCCCCAGTACCCCCAAAGAAGAAGAAAGAAGGAGAAGGAGAAGAAGAAGGAAGGAGGGAGGGAAGGAGAGAAGAAAAAAAATAAGAGAAGAAGAAAAGGCCCACCAAGCATATGGAATAGATGAAGAAAAGATCCAGAGGCCAGAAGAGCACAAAAATTCTTTCCCTGAAAAGAAATTAAAAGCAGCAGAGAAACTGTGGTAGAGTTCCTGACAAACCTGCTCAGCTTCTGTGCTGATTGTCGCCAGATGGGCTCCCATCTCTGAACAGTTCCTTTCACTCTCAGCCCATGTTTTGTTGTCATTAAAAGGAAGATAGCAGTTGGACTGGAAGCCTTTCCAGCCAATAGGACAGCAATTCCAGGTATCTCCTCAGGTGAAAATTGAAATGGAAATTACATAAATTTTTTTTCATCTGTGACAAATTGCATAACTATTCTATGACTTAATATACATTTAACATTTGTGTAAGTAATACCAGGATTACCACAATCATTATCTCCCATTTCCCACCCCCCTAGCAAAATTTCAAAAAACTAAATTCTAAATATCTTCTAAATAATAGTACCTGAAACCACATAATGTCGATGAGAAAATTGCTTAGTATTCTCTTCAAAAACAATGTCCCTATATCTATTTACTTTCAAATATAAAGTGTTTCCTTAAAGTCTTTTGCAAGACATCTTATCAGAAGGAGTCAAAAGAAAATCTGTTAAAACTCAAACATTTCTCCATTCTCTTAAATGAGACTGCAAATAAAAGATAAAAAGATACCTCAGCTGAGCTATATAGTCTAAGAAGAATCTGTCCATATAATAAATTGGAATTAAATTCATGTTATATTTTGGATGTCAAAAATAGCCCATGAATGTGTTATTATATTTTTTCCAGTTATTCCACTGAGTGTAGTCATGAGAAATATTTTTCCCAGTTTACTTATATATTTACCTCTATGCTAGATTCTTCTTTATGTTATTTTACTCCTCCTTGGCTTACTGCTTATATTCTTTAAATCAAATTATGAATTTGAATAGAAATGAAAATAAGAAGACATTCATTTATGCTCTCTGCTATCTATACCTTTTAGTCCTGATTCTTCTCTGATGCACGTTAGCTTCATATGATACTCTGGTAACTTGAACCTTTGCATTCCTCTCTTACGTAAAAAATTGTTATATGTCACTGTCAAGAAAGAAAAGTTTAGTTTCCTTTCTTTATATAACCAACTTTAATAGAAAAATTAAAGCAGTCTAAATTTTCTCTTACTCTAATAGTTAAAGTCCACACATTGTGTTTTCTTCCTATGCAGTTTCCTTGTGCCAGCAACAAGTGAATTGGTTGAGAGCAACTAGGAATGGAACCACCATTTGACCCAGCTGTTCCTCCTCGGTCTATACCCAAAGGACTTAAAAACAGCATACTAGGGCTGGGGATGTGGCTCAAGCGGTAGCGCGCCCGCCTGGCATGCGTGCGGCCTGGGTTCAATCCTCAGCATCACATACAAACAAAGATGTTGTGTCCGCTGAAAACTAAAAATAAATAAATAAATATTTAAAAAAAACCCAGCATACTATAGGGACACAGCCATATCAATGTTTATAGCAGCACAATTCACAATAGCTAAACTGTGAAACCAACCTAGATGCCCCTCTGTAGATGAATGGATTAAAAAAATGTAGCATATATACACAATGGAATATTACTCAGCAATAAAAAAGAATAAAATCATGGCATTTGCAGGTAAATGGTTGGCAATGAAGAAAACAATGCTAAGTGCAGTTAGCCAATCCCCCCCCCAAAAAAAAAACCCAAATGCCAAATGTTTTCTGATATAAGGTGGCTGACCTATAATGGGGTAGGGAGGGGAGCATGGGAGGAACAGACAAACTCTAGATAGGGCAGAGGGGTGGGAGTAGAAGGGAGGGGGTGGGGGTTAGCAATGATGGTGGAATGTGATAGACATCATTATCCAAAGTACATGTATGAAGACATGAATTGGTGTCAACATACATTATATACAGAGATATGAAAAATTGTGCTCTGTATATGTAATAAGAATTGTAATGCATTCCACTGTCATGTATTTTAAAAATAAAAATTAATTAAATATTTTTTAAAAAGCAATTGTTGAAAATTATATTTGATATTAATGTTTATTAGTAATTTTTCTCTGAAATATGGCCAAATGCTTTAAAGAAAGTGGAAAACATAAATGTACAGTTTAGAAAACTATTGTAACATGTAATAATAATATGTTAAACTCGAGGTATTTTGTCCTACTCAAGAAATAGAATATTGCCAGTGGCCTTCAGAACCCAAATGCATTCCATTTATCCTGTAAGGTAACCATTTCATGACTTTTAAAGTGCTTTGCTTCACAATTTTACCACTTTAATAATGTAATCCAAGACCATATGGAATCATGGAATGTATTCCTTTGGTTTTAATCTTCTGCTCAGTATTGTTTCTGGAATTTATCCATGCTAATGCATGCGCAATAACTCAACCATTTCTTTGCTATAGTAATGTATAAAACATATTTATCTATTCTACTTCTAGTAGACATTTGTATTATATACAGTGTTTGGCTGTTGTGAATATGCTTCTCTGAGCAATATTCACCACCATTCTAAAGCACATGAGCATGTATTTCTGTAAGGTAAATCCCTAGAAGTGCAACGGATGACGATAGCATAAACGTGTTATAAACTATAATCATGGTACCCTTTTCCAAAGAGGTTGTCTGCTTCACACTCACACAAGCACCAAGTCTTTAGCAGTTCGGGTCCAATTATCCATAGCATCAACAATATTGGGAAGTGCCAGATTTTTTAATCATTACCGTCCTGGGATGTTTGCAAGGTATCTCATTGTGAGTTGCAGTTGCGTTTCTCCTGACTAATGAGGTTGACTTTCCTGTGTTTATTTGTCTATCATTTTTCTTATAATGTACTATTTAAAATTTTGCTATTATGTTGTAGATATTCTTTTCTATTGAATTGAAAAGATTTTGTAGTGTGGATATCACATATATTAGTTGTATAGACTACAAATGTTTTCTTTTAGGTTTTTCTGTTTCCACTTTGTTATCTTGTTATATGGAAACTCTTATTTCAATGTATTATAATTTGTCAAAGCTGTATTTATTTTATATGTGCATTTTGTGATTTAAGAAATCATTGCCCTATCAAGATCATAAAGATATTCTCCATTTATCTTTTTAAGATTTAATTAATTCACTCTTCACATTTTGGTCAATAATCCAATTTGGATGGATGTTTGTACTTAGTGTGATGCATGAGCCTAGTTTCATTTATTAAATATAGATAAATTAATGGGTTTAAATATTAATTTAGCAAAATTATCCTCTTCTCATAACTATGCAATATTCCCTTCTGTTTTTATATAAAAAGTTTATGTATGCAGGATATGTAATTAAGATCTCTATTATTTCCTCTAGTCTGTTTGTTTTTGTACCTGTGTAATATTACTTTTATTTTAATAATTTTATTTTGGGTCTTGATATCATAGAAAAACAAGTTTTCCTATGGTTGTGATGATACTTATGGTCCCATAAATATATACTTATCCTCCAACTTCATATGTGTCTGTTAAGTATTTACAGTTTTTTATATGTCAATCATTTCTCAATAATGTGTTTTTTTTAAAAAAGAAAGGAGAGAAGGAGGGAGGGAGGGAAAGAAAGAGAGAGAGGGAGGGGAGGAGGGAGGGAAAGAAAGAAGGAGGCAGAGAAGGGAATGGAGGGGAACATCCAACCTTGCTCTCCCTTTCAAAGTGAATACATTAGAAAGTTGTTTTTTTTCTGCCTACTCCCTACTCATAAGATGCAGCCCCTTGTAATTCCACTTCAAAACTTTACTATTTTTACCAGTTTTTACAAGTACCTAAAATAATCTTTCATTCTGTGGCACAAGATAGCACCATCAAACAATAAAAGGCAACTAGGTAAGTCTAAATTTTAAATCAAAGGCACTGAATGTATTATACATTTATACGTTGGGGAAAATCAAGACAGTAAAAGGCTAGGATTAACCTTATGAAAGTTGTTTTCAATAAATAATTCAATAAGAGTTCCACCTTAGCTAATAACTTACCAAAACAATTTGCAATAAAACAGGCACTGAGAAGAGAGATGCAAACAATTGCAAAGACCCAAGTGACCAGCTGGGAATGCCGGCCTCCTTGTCCTAAAAAACAAAACAAAAAGAAACTGGTTAGATAACTTGGCCAAAATGTGTAAGAAATGCAGTTCTACCAAGGAGCAAGCTAAATGTAAGAACATCCAAAACATTTTAGTATCTAGAGGACAGCTTAAATATTTCTTGTGAATATATTGATTTTAGAGCTTAGTGGTAAATAAATAAATGTAAACATTTTTATAATTTTTGAATAGGAAACATTTCTATAAGCAAGACATAAAACCTGACACCCATAAAAAGTTGAGAATTTGAGTACATAAAAATTAAAACTTCTATGTAACAAAAACAACCTAAAACAATAAGGAATACATGAAAGAAAAGTCTTGTCTCAATATTACAATCCATATTATATAAAGAATTTCAAAATCAATTAGAAAACTGAGCAAAGCTTCGAGCAGAAAATATGCCAAAATTATAATTTGCTGAAATTATAAATGGTTATCAATCAGGAAACATGAACTATAATATTGTAGTGTGATTTTTCATATCGATTTGTAGAAGGAAAGTAAAAATTGCAGTGTTGGCAAGGATGTGAGGAAATAAGTACCCACAGTGAGGAAACAAATGCTGCTGAGACTGTAAATTTAAAAAAATCTTTCAGAAATATCAATTCAATAGATTTTATCCATTCTTTAAACTCATTAATTTTCTACAAATAAAAGAATGTGCATTGCAGTTTTTAATAGCTGCTATTTTATTTATGGAATACATCAAATAGTTGTGAAAAAAAGGACCTAATACTTACATATGTGTTATCAATATCATATATTCTAAATTACAATCAGTGTATATAATGAAATTCTATGTAACAACTAAATAATTATGCATATCATTATGTATTAGCATAAAAATTCCCAAGACCTGTTGTTACATGAAAAGGCATTTTTCAGGACCACTGTACAATGTGATCCTACTAAAGTTCACCTTGGAGGGTTGATGAGATTAAGCAAAACTTTAATTTTAAATTTAAATAATTTTTCATCGATTCTCTATATTTCTCAAAACTATTATTTACCATTTTTGCAATACAAATATTTTGGTGTCCTTTAAGTCAAACAAAATCAGAGTCAGAGCCTATGGTATACCATGATCCTGAGACAGTGTATTTCTACACTTTCCTTCTCTCTCCCTCTTAAAAGAATCCATTCAAGCAGAATGAAGTTATCCAAGTTATGCTACTTGCAAATATGAATACATTACACTGAATTTCACCTTTATGTATGTCTATACAACACCAATTAAAAATAATAAATAAATAGAAGAATGACAAGTAAAATAGAGAAAGAGAAACAGAAGGAGAGAGGAGAGGAGGGAAAGAGGAAATACTGAGGACTAAAATGAAGCAAATGCTTTTCCACACATGTATGTTTGTGTCAAAATGAAACCCCATTTGTATATAACTGCAATGCACTAATAAAAGCATTTTTAAAAGAATCTTCCCAAATGACTCTCTTTCTTTTCACCTTACTTCTCTTTTATATTTTTATTATTTCTCTCTTCGTGCAACCTACATTTTGTAAAGAACTTTCTGCTACCCAACTCATCTGTCTCTTCACCAAGGTTATTCTCATTTCCTCCCACTGCTCCTTCTCATCACTATCTTTTATCTTTGCAATTATCATCAATTCACATTGTTAACTCTTAGTTATCATTTCCTCTGCCTCTTTAAAATTGAAAAAAGTACTCACGTTTACTCTGAGTTTCTCCAAGCCTCATTCTGTGTTTACTCTATGTTGACCAGTGGTCAAGAGGACCAGGAACCTCGTCCTTTTTTTTTTCAGGGTATATATTTCTGTGGATAGAGAAATATGTTCATAAATACTTGAGATTGAACACCAATCTTAGCTTCTGGTGAGGTCAGAAAGTTCCCAGTGTAACAGTTGACTCAAAAGAAGAAGTCTTTTAAAAAATTGGGGTTTCCCTTGATTCATTCAGGCAGATGGGGCAAAGTGAAAAAGGAAATTGAGAAAGCAATGCCCCAAAAGAGTTGGTAGACACTTCCATAAGTATATGAGATCCTTGGTGTGTCATGTAAGATTTCACAATTTGTTTTTGTTCATCTAGACAAAACATTATTAATGCCCTAAAGGAAATAACCATTATGCCAGATAAAAACGAAATACTCATCCCCTCATCTTTTTCTTTTCCTGGATATTGTCTTTTCAAAGGCAGTTATATGCATGGGGTAAACTCTGCCCTTATAAATTTCCTTGAACCAAGTGAGATATTCTCTTATAGGTGGCAAAGACAAATAAGCAATGAACAAAAGCTTTTAATGTACATTTTGTATGTCTGTTGATGTGAAAACACAGAAGTCTTTTTTGGGGAATTGAGGGAAAGGTGGTAAAAATTGTTCATTAAATTCCAGGATCTTCTTAGGTGCGAAAAAATAGGATTTTTAAGGCAAAGAAAAAGAAAATGGAAGATTCTGTGATAGACACCAACAGAGCCCCTGACTTCACTTACAGTGGAGAGTGACTATTTGTTAGGTTAAAACCCTAACCCCCATATGATATCTAGATATAGGACATTTGAGCAACAATTAGGATTAGATAAAATCATGAGGATTCTGTTTATGGGCAGCAGAGTGTCTGGTTTGGCTTCCACACTGATTCTGGAATCAGTGCCCTTTTAAAAAGTACTCAGAGAGTTTGCACTTGATATATCTTGATCTCTCTCTCTTCTGCCACTACCCACCTCCTCATTCTCTCCATGTGAGGTTACAGAAAGAAACCAACCATCTGAAAACCTGAAGAGGGCCCTCACCAGAACCTGCCTACATTGGCACCCTGATCTCATACTTCCACCTTCATAACTGTGAGGTTGAGTGTTTGCTCCGCATCCAATCTCTGATACTTTATTTTAGTGGCTCATGGTGACTAATGCAAGTGCCTAGCACTTTAGAGAGCTTTCTTAAAGTCCAGTTTCCAGAATATAGCCCTGTTTTTTAGTAAGTTCTTGCTTTACTGTGCCCAAAAGACCTGGTAAGGAAAACATAGAGGAAGAAAAGTTTGTTTGAGCTCACGGTTTCAGAGGTTTCAGTCTATATATGAATATAGTCACCATAGTCTAGACCCAAGGTGAGTCCAAACATCAGGAATAAAATAATATGACTAAAATATAGTAAGATATTAAAATATGCATTACAGCTTCCACTATGAATGCACTGAAAAGTTCAGTTTCTACTTAGGAATGTTTTTAATATCTGCTGTTTTACTCCAGTTTATGGAACACCATCAAATAGTTGAATGTTGATTTGAACTTCTTCCTAATATTCCTGAATTTGTATGATCAATGATCATATGATCACGTAGGAAAAACAATGTTAGTAGTATAAGAACAACTTTTTATTCAAATTTATTATTAACACATTAATATTTTATTTTAAACTATTCTTAGTTATTCTAAATGTAATTTTAATGAAGATCCTATTGTATGTTTATATGTTGAATTCTGTGAGTCAAGTAAAATGTACATTGATTTTGACCAGAATAAATGGCTCCTAGAAATAATGATTGTGAGAATTGTTGACTTCATAGTAAATTTTTACTTTCAATATTTAAATAAGGAAATAAAATACCAGTAAACATAAATATCAAGACAGTGTGGTATTTAAGAACAGCATGACCTTCTTTTTGCAAAAGGTTTTAAATATCAAAAGTAGAGCAGCATGGCCTCCTTTTTGCAAAAGATTTTAAATAGCAAAGGCAGAAAGACAGAAATTAAACTACATCATAATTTTATTAGTTGCGGAATTCCATGGTAAACTAGAATTTATTATAATAGTTATAAATTTTATTTAGTAAGCATGTTTCACTACAGAAAATTCCTACTTTGTAAGTTCTTCACAGCTTTTAAGAATACAGCACACCAAGTTAAAAAAAAAAAGAAGAAGAAGAAGAAGAATACAGCACACCATCACATTTCAAGAGGGAAAAATGCACAAGGCTTATAATAAATTGTCTAATCTAAACATAATCAAAGATAAATTGTATTGATAAAAGAAGACAGTATGAGAGGAAACTGCAGTACCCCAAAGATACATTGATTCTTCAGAAATCTCTTTGAAAATAAGTGGTTTATTGCAATCCAGAAATTGAGTCTTATGAAATTATTGATATACTATGTGGTCAAGCTCTTGTGACTTAATGACTAAAAATTTAGCTGAAATAATTTTGATAAACTCACATTTATTTATTATGATATACCAAATATCCATTCTGTGAGGTAATATTTTATTTTACCTCAGTTTTTTTCAAATGTTTGTTTTAACACTTAGCCATTTCACATTTATTTATTCAAACAGTAGATCAATTTTTAAAAAAAGTAGATCAGGTAATACCTCAAGGAGATGCAAGAGGATACATCACAGGAAGGCTGCATTCCTAATTGCTCTGTGGATTAGGATTCAAGCAGAGGTAGTACTGTTTCTCAGCAAGCTGGGTGAAAGAGGGACTTCACTAAAATTCAATATGGATGAGTCAGAGCATCTTAGAGATTCAGAAATTTGGGTATACTAAACAAAGAAGAAAGAGTACATTGGAACCAAGATAGATGTGGTAGCAGCCACAGAAACAGTGCTGGGTAACCAAAGAGGTCAGGAGAACATAGAGAGAAACACAGATTTGGTACAGAAAACCAGAAAAGCAGCCTGAACTTTACTGATGCAGAGGCTGCTCTGTGCCATTGGTGCTGGCTACAGATAGCTGAAGCAGAAATCACCTTGAGGCAGCCATGCTACAACTACTGCTGTGGGAGCTGGGAAATCATAGCAAACATTGCCACACTATTTCAGCAAGCATCTACCTTGTGGTCTAGTAGAACATGAGTGAAACAAGCACAGAGAAGATTCCAGCCAGAGGGATCAGAAACGCAAAGGGGAGTCCAACTCTTTACTCCTCTGAGTCTGGCAGCTCATGGGCCAACTGAAGCAAGTTGGTAACCTGAACAGACAGATGTGAATACACTCAGGAGTAACCCTGGGAAGATTGTGTTTATGGGCAGTAGAGTGTGTAGTTTGGCTTCCATGTCCCCATAAGAAGAATTCTTGGGATACTCCTGAGATCCAGACTTCCCACAGAAATTAGCAACTGCCAGGCCAGAACATGCACCACTCAACAAAGCTCCTGAGGCCAAATTAGACCTAGAAGAGAATTAGTTCATCAGCCCCACCCTAGTTGGTCTGTACAGACAAAACTCCAACTGACAGTACTTCCCATTCCATCCTACCTCATACTGGTGAAAGGGGAAGTTGAGATTTATTTCAACCATCTTCAGTCTTAGGACAGACATACAAACTGGCAGTTCAGAGAGCAATAAAAAAATAGAAAGAAATTAACAACTTCTAGTTCTTGCTCTCACTCTCAATACTTAGCTAAAGAAGAAAGAAAGAAAGAAAGAGTGACCATCCTTCTTGTCAACTATTCTAACCACCTCAGTGGAAAAGATTCCTTCATTTTTCATAAATAATTCCATTCCCAACAGCCTCAAAAAATAAGTAAATAAATAATCTAGGAATAAATATAACCAAAAAGGTGAAACACTTCTACAGTGAAAACTATAAAACATTGAAGAAAGAAATTGAAGAAGACCTCAGAAGATGGAAAGACATCCCATGTTCATGATAGACAGAGTGCTAAAATGGCCATACTCTCAAGAGCAATATACAGATTCAATGCAATCTCCATAAATATACCAGTGACATATTTCACAGAACTAGAAAAATAGTCCTAAAATTCATTTGGAATAATGAAACACCTAGAAGAGCCAAAACAATTCTAAGCCAAAGAAGCAAGGCTGAAGGCACCACAACACTAGACTTCAAACTATACTACATAGCTATATTAATAAAAACTGCATGGTACTGGCATTAAAACAGGCTCATAGACCAATGGTATAGCCTAGAAGACACAGAGACAAGCCCACATATCTACAATCATCCAAGCCTTGACAAAATAACAAAAACAAACACTGAAGAAACAACAGCCTTTTTAAGAAATGGTGCTGGGGCAACTGGTTATTTATATGTAGAACAATGAAACTAGACTTTTATCTCTCACCCTGCACAAAAACCAACTCAAAATATATCAAAGGCCTAGGAATTAGACCAGAAACTATGCAACTCCTAGAAGAAAATGTAGGATCAAGAATGATAATCATCAAGAATACAGACAATAATAAATACTAAAGAAGATGTGGGAATAAAGAAAAACTTTTATAATATTGTTGTCATTCTAAACTAATACAACCACTATGAAAATCAGTATAAGGATTCCTCAAAAAGCGAGCCATGGAAGGACCATGAGACCCAACTATATCACTTCTCAATATTTATATTGAAGAATTAAAGTCATCATACTACAGTGATACATACATACCCATGTTTATACCAGCACAATTCACATTAGCTGAACAATGGAAATAAGCCTAGGTTTCCATCCATGGAAGAGTGGCTAAAGAAAATATGGTGTATATACACAATGGAGTTTTAATTCAACCATAAAGAAAAATGAAATTATGTCATTTGCCAGATGGAACTAGAGACCATTATGGTAAGTGAAATAAATCAAACTCAGCAGGTCAAGGATCTTATGATTTCTCTCATATGCATAAATTATAGAGGAAAAAGGAAAAGGAAATTGGATGTAGGGATCTTTTGAAAAGCAAAGGAATATCAATAAAGGAATGGGACTAGGAGGTAGAAGAACAGAATTCCAGTTTTAAAAGCTGAATCTCTCTTTTCACAAAGAATTGCCTGTTTTTAGGGAATTTATTTATGTTGTCATAGACACACACATTTAAAAAAAACTTTTTTAAACCTTTTACAAGGATCTGATGAGTTTAATAAGAACAAAAACATACAAATTTTTAAAGTAATTTCAGTGGATCAAGTTAGGAAAGAAAATGTTGGCATACCTACTGATTCCTGTAACTATGAAGACAAGCTACATGGGAGCTTTTGTGTACAAATAAGCCACTGGGTGTTAATGTGGAGACAATGTGATTTCAATGATGAGGATGCAGACACCAGTCTTTCAGGGGCTCAATCTCTGCATGATGCTGTTCCCTATCATGTCATGCTAAAAAACTGATGTTTGATTATCAACATAACTGAGTACTGAAAGTACATGAATTACATATTCACAGGTCCCTAGGCCTTGTGTTTCTTCACCTCAAGGAAGGTTTGTCAGGCAGTCACAAAAAAAGAAAAACTTACTTATAACAAATAATAACCGTATTTCTTTTGTTTTCCAGAAAATGGAGGTATTGGAGTGCTTGGGTAAAGATCCTATAAAGAGGAAGAGGGGAGATTTCTAAAGACTTTCATAAGAACAAAAGTTGCCCCATTCCAGAAGCCTTAGAACTTGTATCCCATATCCTGCCAGGCTCCCAAAAGTGAACATGGCACAATCAGTGAGACCCTGGTGCACTGAATATTAAAAGTCTTTCTTGTTTTTCTGGATATCACATAAGTGTCCTGGATTCTCATCACATCAATTGCAATTAAGGAAAAGCAGCCCCAGAATAATAGATTGAACTTCTTACTTGGCTGGCATAATAGGGGCTTAGAATCAGGCTTCTTTTTAATTAAAACATATACTGCTTTTAGCATATCCAAGTTTGTAGACTAAGAGTTACATCCAATAGGATAAAGAGAAAGGCACAGTATACAAGAAACAGTAGATCAGAAACACAAGAGTTGGGAGAGGAAGTCTATGTATGACATCTGTGGAAAAGCCTAAAGAATAACAAACTAGGTATGGACCAAACAGAAGGGTTCTGAGAAGACCAGATTAAACAAAATACCATGTAATAGAACAATTGAAAGGACAAGGCTATAACAGATACAGATTTTTTAAGGAAAGGTAACAAGCAATATTAGAAAATAATATAAGTCATATGAGAAAGTTAGGGTTTAAGTAGGAATCAAATTAAAATTTAGATTATGTTGAAATGATTAATTCAATTCAAGCAAATGGAGTCAATTCATGTTGCGTAATAGAAGCTGTCTCCTCTAAATGAATCAGAAATGTGTCAATGACTCTAACAATTTAAAATTAAAAGTGTGACTGACTTAAGAAGTAAAGGGCTGAGGCTTGGGCTCAGCTGCAGTGTAGGCCCTATGTTCCATCTACAGTACCACCCCCCCCCAAAGAAAGTAAAAGGGTAAATAAACATGAAGGAATTGTAGAAACAATCATTCTTATTTTAGCAAAATGTAACAAATAAATAGACAGTCAATAATATTTTTTAGAATTATAAAAGTAACCAATAAATTCACTAAAATGATAATCATCACATAATTATCAAAATTTGAAATAAGAAAAGACAAAGATAGAAAATTGGAGAGCAGAATTTAGATGAAATTAAGGGAGTACTGAATTGTAATTTTCAGATAAAAAATATATATATATATATATATTTAGAATCATGGAAGAAATTATTAAAACTTAAAAAAACACTGAAAGAACTTGTATATGCACAGTAGGATAAGAAAAGACTATTGCTTTTCATAATCAACACTTTGTAAATTTTTAAATTACTATCTTGTACATATCTTATTTTGGTTTTAATTTTGTTTAATCTTATATAGGCCTGTATGATGCCAGAGTTTGCAATCTTTTTATTGTTCCATACTGCCCAAACATGGGGGTAGGGGTAAGATTGTAAACCAGCACAATGATTAGAGTATGGCAATGGTAGCATAATCCCCCTAGATTGTTACAGCGCACGAATAAGAATGGGAAGTCTATCACACAATGTCCAGAAAGTGTATCTAACTCAGCTGTGGTCGAAGATAGTGTCAGTTTCTGAGTGAGTCCTACAATTCAAGACGAAGGTCACTATTGAAATAAGACAAGGAATAGCACTGAAAGCATTGATAAAAGATCATTAAAGGTACAAAGAAAAGCTAAAGGACAGATTAAAAAAAATATAGAATTAAATGTTGATTAGCAGTTTGCAGCACAGAGTCCAAAAATTCATCAAGAAATCAGTAATGAAGAAACTGATAGAGAAATCCAATCATATTAAAGGGAGCCAAATGAATGTGCTCGGAAGATGTGATATGAGAATGGGGAAAGGAATTTCAAAATTTACAGAAAATATAAGTGACTCACACTGCAAATTTTAGGATTATAAGGAGAAAACATAATTTCAGTCCTATCAAAAAATCAAACAGTTTATAAAAAGGCAAAGGACATAAATAGACATTTCTCAAAAGAATAAATGTGTTCAAAAAATTATGAAAATATGTTCAACATCCTTAGCAGTCAGAGAAATGCCAACCAAATCTGCACTGAGATTTTAACTCACTTCACTTAGAATGGTAATCCTGAAGAACACAAATAAAAAAAAAACCTACTGCTAAAAATATGGGTAAAAAGCTTCACTTATATAGCTGTTGGGACTGCAAATTAGTACAATTACTTTATAAAGTAGTATAGAAATTCCTCAAAAGACTAGAAATGAGGCTACCATGGAATCCAACTATCCCAGTCCTTGTCATTTATCCCAAGTAACTAAAATCAGTATATTATGTATGCATACCAATGTTTATAGCAGCACATTTCAAAATAGCCAAGATATGGAACCAACCTAGGTGACTTTCAATAACTAAAAGGATAAATAAAATGTATATATGCACAATTTGCTGGTAAATAGATAAAACTGAAGAACATCATGCTAAGTTAAAGAATTCAGACCCATAAAGTTAAGGGTCAGTGTTCTCTTTCATATGTGGAAGATAAACAGAGATGGGAATAAAGAATTAAGAAGGTGGGGGGGGTATCTCATGAAGATAAAAGGAAACCAATAGAGTAGATAAAGAGGACTGAGGTGGAGAGAGGACAGGGTGAGGTAAAATAGTAGGTAATAAAATCTATCAAATTATTCTATGTCCATGTATAATTATACCATACATCTTGGTGTGGCATGTAATTATAACAATTACATAATATAATAATAATGATGATGATAAATGGAGATCAGTAAAGTAGAGCAAGTAGGTCATGTGAAAGAAGAGGTGACAGGAAGGGAATATGCTATGTGCTATAATTGAACAATTTATAATATATGCTTGTTCAAATATGGCATAATAAATTCTACTATTGTATATAATTATAATTCATCAATAAAAATATGCTGAAAAATAAATAAATATCAAGGTTTTATAAAGAGGAATGACATCCTATCATTTACAGGAAAATGGATGGAACTGGAGGGGATCATACATGCTGAATGAGAAAAATCTGACACAGGCAGACAAGTATCAAATGTTTTCTCTCATATATGAAAACTAAAAAAAAATTAAAATTAAAAATGACCTAAAAATAGAAGATGAACTGTTAGGAACTGGGAAAGGAGAGGGCAGAGCAGAGAGACAGGAGAGGAGTAAAGAATAGAAGGAAAGATGAACATGACCAATATATGATATACACATATTGGAAATGTCACAGTGAAAAATTATTTTGTAAAATTATACTAAAAAATAATTTTGAGGGAAAAAAAATTTATAGTTATGTAGGCTTGGAAGAACTAGATGCCAGCAGGTTCAGCATCTAGTAAGGAAAAATAAATAAATAAATATGGAGGAATTCCACAAAGAAATTGTGAAGGATAAAAAAGAAATCCCTTGGTCGAAAAACTTAAATAATACTAAGTAATATACCTTAAGAATATGGAGTATTAGCTGATGTCAGTTACAGCCATTGATCATTATGGAAAATGCTAAAGCAACAAATTAACTAATGTTGATGTGCAGGTACTGTGCTAAACACTGAATGGAGATTAACATTTTTAATCTGCACCAAATGAAGTGCTATTATTATTCCTCTTTTACAAATAGCATACTTAAGGATTTCAGAGGTTAAAAACTTGCCCAAGTTCCTGAACACTGCCAGAGTATGCTAGAACTGAAATTCAGATTTAGATAACATAGGATTCAAACCCACATTGCCAATCACTATAGTCCTGTGAGAAAACAATCTTTTATCAAATTAAACATCACTGACAGATAAATTGAAAACATAGAGTAACAGGGGATGAAAAACATCTAGTGCTCAAATATTGTAAATCATGGCCAGACTAACTAGAAAGGAGTCTGTACAAATGAGGCATAGACTATGAGTATGGGGTTCAAGTTTAAGATGGTGACAGCTTTGAAAACAAAGCACTGCATGCACTATGCTTAAGATAAATGGCAAGGACAGGAGTATAAGGTGAAAGTTTAAGTTGGAGACAGTTTTTAAAACTTACTGCTTTATACTTAAGATAAATGCCATAAATTCTGTCCCAATTATATTCATTGTTGAAGATAGACAACAAGAAAGCATCAACTGGTGCAAACAAATCCCACAACTATTGAACCAAAAGTAACTGAGACCCTCATTTAAATACATTTACATGTTAAAAGATATGACTGGGGAGCATATTTTGGACACTTCAAAAATTGATTCAAGCACAGTAAGAGGATTCCTTGAAGCCTATAAATATTTTAATTTCTATCCCCCAAACAATCTCATGCATATGTTGTTCACCCCTTTTCTTCTTGGCCAATCTGTCTATGGGTTGGTCCAGTTTGCTGCCTGACTCCTCTATCTGTGGGGTAACCACCTTGCTATGCAAATCAGTATAATAAATAATTCTTTCTAATATTCTGTTAGCTATGTTTTATTTCTATCCTGCATGAGTTAAAAGACCCACTGGTCCAGTGATACAAGGAGGCAGAAAAAGGAACACAAATATACCGGCTACTATGATGGTGAAACTTGCAGCAACAGAATCGAAACCATAACAATGACTCAGTGATTCAGTGATAACCCACAGCTTCCTCTTGGAGAGAGAAGTTAAAAAAAAAAGCACTGTTCTGCGACAATAAGCTTCCCGGAGATCAGAGGCCAGAATAAACTAAAAATGTTTGCAAGTGAATATGTCTAGTAGTAAAGATTTACTTTTCTTCTCCAAAGTGTGTTAATACATCCTACATGCCAGGCTATAATAAAGGACATAAATCATATTACTTTCTTAAAGTAGTGAGCCTGTATCCATATGTTAAGGCTACTGACTGTCTCTTTGTATGGAAGACAAAACCCTTAGGAAAAAGAAATTAGATATTTATATCTGTATTTCTTTTTTGGCCATGGCATGCTTAGCTCTCCTTTCAAGGTTACAACAGTTGCCCCAAACCACTATCATTTTTTATTCCATTCAAATCCTTTTTTGTTTTTCTTTCTTTAACTTCTAGTTATCCAGATAGCCTGTGTATTATGTTATCTTTTTATTCACAGGTAAAAGAAATAAGCTGGCTAAATATTGCTAATGAAAAGGTAAATTTACCTCATAAAACTAGGAATGGAACCACCATATAACCCAGCTGTCTACTCCTTGTTATTTATCAAAAAGAACTAAAAGCACATATTATAGTGATACAAGCCCATCAATATTTATTCACAATAGTTAAGTTATGGAACCAGTCGTGTGCCCATCAATCAATGAATGGATAAAGAAAATATGGCATATATACACAATGGAGTTTCAGCCATAAAGAAGAACAAAATGATGGCATTTGCTGATAAATGGATGGAACTTAAGAACATAATTCTAAGTGAAATAAGCCAAACTCAAAAAGTCAAAGTTCTGATGTTTTCAGTACATATATAGAAGGTAGAGTAAAATAAGTGGTGAAGGGGGACCTCATTTTCAATGTATTTTATTTTTTTATAAGATTAGTGATTTGTAGTTTCTTTCTAATGCTCCAAGAAGTTACTTGGAGCTGAGTGCAGTGGTGCATGCCTATGATCCCAGCACTTGGGTGGCTGAGACAGAAGCTTCATATATTTAAGGTAAGCCTCAGCAACTTAGTGAGGCCCTAGGCAACTCCATGCAGCCCTGTCTCAAAATAAAAAAATAAAATATGAGGGGGATGTAGCTCAGTGGTAAAGCACCTTGAGTTTAATTCCCATATGGAAAAAATATTTGGAATGATTTTAATATCCTTCAGATTGCTACAAATTGTTTTGTAAACTAGTTTGAAATTTATCTGAGAGAATGTTTTTTTGTGAATTTGAAAATAATGACTATTCTACTATTCTTTGGTATCAAGTTCTCTATATGTCTTTTAGATCCACTTGATGTTGTGTTCAAGACTGCTATTATCTAATTTTCTAATGGAAAGACAAATACAAATAGGGTATTAAAGTCTCTTGATTATAATTCCTTCTCCTTACAGATCTTTAATTCTGTTATATTCCAACACTTTGTGTTGAGTACATACATATTTGTAATTGCTATTATCTTCCTGTTGATTTTTTATCATTAATATAGTAATGTTCTGTGTTTCCTATGGTAGTTTTTTTACTTAATGTCTACTTTTTCTGATGTAAGTATAGACAAAACTGCTCTCTTTTGGTCACAAGTTACATGCAATATATATTCCATTTTTTCAATTTTAGTTTCTGTATCCTTAATTTTAATGTGCAATCTACTACAGACAGAATATATCTGAATCTTGTTTTCATCTAGTTATCTATATATTTTGAAGAATATATTTTTAATTCATTTACATTTAACCCAATTATTTATATCTATTTTAATAAACTTTTGTGTCATTGTGACCAAACACCTGACAAGAACAAATTAAAGGAGAAAATGTTTATCTGAAGCTCGTGGTTTTAGAGATCTCAGTCTATTAATGGCCAACTTTGTTACTCTGGGCCCAAGATAAGGGAGCATATTGTTGAGGAAGGGCCCACCAGAAGAAAGCTGCTCAGCTTATGGAAGAAGAGAGAGAGAGGAAGAAGAGGGGAGGACAATTCACCCTTCCAGGGCACTCCCCCAAGAACCCACATCCTCTAGCAATGCCCCATCTGCCTATAGTTACCACCCTATCAATCCGTTCAAAGTAGGATGGAATGAATAAGATATAGCTCTTAAAATGCAATCCTTTACCTCTGAATATTCCTGTACTAACAGAAGCCTAGGGGGAGAGCTCCTATCCAAACCATAACATTAGATAAGGACTTATTATCACTATATTGTTCAATAATTCCTATATGTTTGTTTGTTTGTTTGTTTGTTTGTTTTCTCTGCCTCCCTTGTTATCTTCCTTGGTGATTGAAAAATTTTTGGTAGTGAAATACGTCTTTTCCCTGTTTCTTTTTAGGGTTGTTACTTTAGTTTGTTTGGTTGGCTGATTTCTTATGGTTGTGGTTGTGTATTTGTTTCTTTGTTTGGGTTTCCATGGGCATATATAAAAATTCTTATAGTTTTTTATAATAAAAATTGTTTGAGTTAAAAATTTAATTTTAAGTGTGTACAAAAACTCTTTATGCTTTTATTTCAACCCCCAAAAACACACACTTTACTGATGTTAAAGTCTATTTTTATTTTCTTCACCCATTAGCCAATTTTTGTGATTAGTATTATTCTGATTTTGTCTTTTAACACTGCTATTATTTTTAGTAGCATATTATATACCACTCCTAGGGAATTACTTCATTCTGTATTTCTCTATACATTTACCTTTCCCAGTAAGACTTATGTTTTTATAATCTTTCATGATGGATGATCACTGTCCTTCCATTTCAACTTGAAGAACACCCATTAGCACTTTTTTGAAGTAAGTCTAATGGAAATGATCTTCAGGTTTTGTTTGCTTAAGAAAGTTTTTATCTCTCCTTAATTCTGATAGGACAATTTGGAAGATATAGTGCTCATGGTTGGCAGGTTCCTCTTCACATTTGAAATATCATCCAACTCTTTTCTGATTTGCAAATTTTCTACCCAAAACAAAACTTAATAGTCAATTAAAGATTTTTTGTACAATGTCACTTGCTGCTTTTATAATGCTCTTTCTTGTACTTTTGCCAGTATAATTATGTGCCTTGGTATAGACCTCTTATGTTCAACTTATTTCAGATCCCCTGGGCTTCATGAATATGGATGTTCATTTCCTTCTCCAGATTGTAGAAGTTTTTAGTCATTATTTCTTTGCACAATATTTTTTCCCATTTTTTATATTGTCCTTCTTTAATTTCCATAATGCATATATGGTTTTGCTTGCTGTTGTCCCCTTAGTCACATAAGCTTTCATTAATTCTTTCTTTTTTCTTTCTTTTCCAATGGATGCTTTTTAATGACTTGTCTTCAAGTTTGCTGATTTAAGTCTGTTTTTGAAGTTCTCTATTGATATTTTCAGTTAAGTCCTTGTATTCTTGGACTCCAGAATCTCTATTTGGATCTTTTTTTATATGGCTTCCATCTATTATGTCTCATTTCAATCATATATGGTTTCCTGGTTTCATTTAGTTGTCTGTGTTACCTTGTAACTAATTGAACTTTATTATTATTATTATTATTAATACTTATTATTATTAATACTTACTACATTTCATGTACTTCATAGACCTTAACTTTTTAGGTTTATTATTGGATCTTTATTCTGCTTCTTTGATGGTGTCACTTGTCTCTGATTCTTCAGGATCTTTATACCTTGCATTGTTGTTTATGCATTTAAGCAATGAGTCACATCTTCTAATCTTTGTATACTGGCTTCAACAGGTAAAGCTCCTCATCTGTCAGCTCATCCAGAAACTTGGGATGGGAATGTGCTTGGATGCTTGGGTGGGCAAACATCATGGTAGTGTCTATCCAGGTGGGCCCAGAGCAATGGATTGTGGGTAAGTGGGCCTGGTGATAGTATGTACATTGAAGTCAGACATTCAGTTCAATCTTTCTTTCCCTCATTTGAGAATGCATAAGCCAAAAGGATCTCTCTACAGACTACACTGTTTAGGGATGCATTGTTATAACAAGCACCGTTAGGTGACATAAGTAAAGTGAAATTGCTTAATCTTTTCAGTGATTCTGTATTTGTTTCTACACTCTGCTCATTTGCTATAGCCTTTCACATGAATTCTGGAGCTGTCCTGAAGGTATTTTTAATCCTTTGATGGTGATAAAAATCTGTGTTTCTTTTGGAAGTTAAGTACTAGAGCCACCTATCTCACTATCTTGCTACAATATTCCCTTCCTTCAGTTCTTAATAACACTCATTGTTAACTATCCTCATCATATTAGAAGTAAGGGAAACATAAAATATATTCACAGTCTGTCACTCATTGTCCCAAAGTAAAAAAACCTTTAACTTAAATGAACTTAAAATTATATAAATTGAGATGGTATAATATTAAAATCTTTGGCTCTTCAAAATAGGAGTATTTTGAATCCTCACCATGTACAGACAATGCTTTCTTCTTAATGGGAACATAAACAGAAATCATGAAGGAAAAAAGTAAAAAAAAAGAATGTTTAATGTGGTATATCAGTGTCCCAATATGCAGTAGATGTTATACACTACTATTATATTTTACGTATTTTATCTTCAAAATAATTTTCCTTATATCAAGAGCACAGTGTTCTCTGTCATTTTAGATAACACTATTAAGGATTTTATTTCTGGGATGTACTGACAGAAAACATCAAACTTACAACTGAAAAATTAGGCTTCAAAATACGTTGACTTTCATGATAAATGAAATAAGCGATATGCAGAAAGACAAGCATCACATGTTTTCTCTTATGTATGGAAACCAAAAAAATAAATTAAATTAAAAGACAGCCTCAAAGTATAGAGGGGCTTTCAGGGAAAGTGGAGAGAACCAGGAGGAGGAAGTAATGAGGGAAAGCAAGAGAGGGAAGGTGGACATTGTCAAGGTATGATACTTGCATGTATATAAATGTCACAGTAAAACTCATTAATGTGTTAATAGTTATAACAATGAGAATACAACTACAGATGCTTCTCAACTTATGAAGCATTTATATCCTGATAAACCCATTGTAAGTTGAAATTGTCATAAGTCAAAAGTGCTTTTAATACACCTACCCCATTGAGTATCACAGTTTAGCAACACAATACACTGTAGAGTATCAATTGCTTATTGTTCTGATCAAATGGCTGATGGGGAGCTGCAGTGGCTATCACTGGCCAGCATCAGGAAAGAGTATTATACTCCATGTTGTAAGCACTGGAAAAACTCAAAATTCAAAATTTGAAGGAGAGTTTCTACTGAATTTTTATCACTCTAGCACCATGATAAAGTAAAATAAATCATAAGTTGAAACAGCCTACACCAACCATACTAAACCTCATATACTTGGTACAAATGAATTGCTTTTAAGAAATACTTCATTTATTCTATTTTGCAGGATTTCCATAAAATTTTTAAGTAAATTCTAGTTGTCAGCTGAAATTGTACATCTTAATCTAGTCTCCTATGAATGCTAACCATAAACATTTTATATTTCATGTCTGATAGCACCAATATTTGTATGTACTTTAATTCTATATTATGGAATTGCTTATGGTTTCAGATATTTGCTCATTTTCCTTTATTAATTGAACAATTTTATGTATAAAAATGTCTTTCTTTTTTAATTATTAAATAATTAATTTCTTAATTATGAAAATAATTAAAACATCTTGGTTGAGAAACTTCTAATTTGTTTCTATTTTCCTCTAGTTACTGTATGTGGAAATAAACAATAATTAGGTAATGATTATTTATTTACCTAGTACCAGGTATCAAGCACAAAAGTGTTATAACTTTGGGAGCATTATAAAATAGTCTTTGACAAGTATAGAAAACTACATTTCAAGGAGTTATTTTCCAAATATAACCTGATCAGTCAGAGTCAGATTTTAAGGCTAATCATACACCAAAGACAATAATCTTAAACAGAAAGCTATGGAAGTTTTCATCACTGACATTTCATTTTGATAATTCTGATTTTAGAACTGGCATGATTTTATTTCAGAGTCATCTAATAAAGTTTAAAAATTTTTAAATTCACTTTATTTATTTCAATAACTCCAAATTACAATTATAAATACCAATTTATAAACAAAATTTAAAAATCTTATAAGATGTATTTCCTACATGTGCCCACTCTGGTAATGAAATAAATCAAAACCATCTTATTAGATGAGTTTGTGCCATGGACAATTAAAATGAATAATAATTATGAGTTCCCAGTTTAATTTGAATGAGAATTTGTTCTCTCTGTAACAAACTTTGTGTATAATTAATAATGAAAACCAAAGTCAGCTATTTGCACCCCTTATATTCTTTTCACTGCTACCAAATAATTATAAAAATGCTACCATTTCTTTTTTATTTATTTTTTAAAAACTAAATGACAGTGGAATGCATTACAATTCTTATTACACTTATACAGCACAATTTTTCATATCACTGGTTGTACATAAAGTATGTTGACACCAATTCATGTCTTCATACAATGATGTCTATCACATTTCACCATCCTTGCTAATCCCCTGCACCCTCCCCTTCCCTCCCACCCCTCTGCCCTATCTAGAATTCATCTATTTCTCCCATGCTCCCCCTCCCTACTCACTATGAGTCAGTCTCCTTATATCAGAGAAAACATTCGACATTTGTTTCTTTGGGATTGGCTAACTTCACTTAAAATTATCTTCTCCAACTGCATCCATTTACTCGAAAATGCCACGATTTTGTTCTCTATTGCTGAGTAAAATTTCATTGTGTATATATACCACATTTTTTATCCATTCATCCACTGAAGGGCATATAGGTTGGCTCCACAGTTTAGCTATTGTGAATTGTGCTGTTATAAACATTGATGTAGCTATATCCCTGTAGTATGCTCTTGTTAAGTCCCTTGGATATAGACTGAAGAAAGGAATAGCTAGGTCAAATGATGGTTCTCTTCCCAGTTTTCCAAAAAATCTCCATACTGCTTTCCATATTGGTTGCACCAATTTTCAGTCTCACCAGCAATGTCTGAGTATACCTTTTCCCCCACATCCACACAAACACTTATTGTTGTTTGTCTTTATAATAGCTGCCATTCTGACTGGAGTAAGATGATATCTTAGAGTAGTTTTGATTTGCATTTCTCTAATTGCTAGAGAAAATGAGCATTTTTTTTAATATATTTGTTGATTGATTGTATATCGTCTTCTGGGAAGTGTCTGTTCAGGTCCATGGCCCATTTGTTGATTGGGTTATTTGTTTGTTTGTTTTATTTTTGGTGTTTAGCTTTTTGAGTTCTTTATATACCCTAGAGATTAGTGCTCTATCTGATGTGTGAGCGGTAGAAATTTGCTCTCAGAATGTAGGCTCTCTTTTCACCTCACAGATTGTTTCTTTTGCTGAGAAGAAACTTTTTATTTGAGTCCATCCCATTTACTGATCCTTTGTTTTAATTTTTGTGCTATAAGAGTCTTATTAAGGAAGTTGGGGCCTAATCCCACATGATGAAGATCAGGGCCTACTTTTTCTTCTATTAGACGCAGAATCTCTGGTTTAATTCCTAGGTCCTTAATCCTCTTTGAGTTGAGTTTCGTGCATGGTAAGAGATAGGGGTTTAATTTCATTTTGTTGCATATGGGTTTCCAATTTTCCAAGCACCATTTGTTGAAAAGGCTGTCTTTTCTACAATGTATGTTTTTGGCACCTTTGTCTAATATATGATAATTGTGATTTTGTGAGTTACTCTCTGTGTCCTCTATTCTGTAACATTGGTCTACCAGTCTGTTTTAGCACCAATACCATGCTGATTTTGTTACCATTGATCTGTAGTGTAGTTTAAGGTGTGGTATACTGATGACACTTGCGAAATACTACTTTTTCTGATAGAAAAAAAAAATTATATTGAAAAATTTTTGCTTCATTTATGCAAAGACAATAAAAAGAGATTATTTTAGAGTACATTACCAAGAGCAAAGTATGCATATAAAACAGGCTCAAAGTATATACAAATATTGGAAGTATAAGACATGAAATATAAAGTGTTTCTCAAAAAGATTAAAAAACTATACTTTGTAAAAACACTTAATAAACACCTTTTTATTAAAACAATTTCAGTCTCAATAATAAGACAGATATTGGTAATACAGAAATTAATACCATGTGATCACTGCCATAAAAAGTCAACTATCTGGCCAGCAGTGGTGGCATATGCCTTAAATCCAGCAACTCTGGAGGATGAAGTAGGCCAGACAAGAGTCAAGTTCCAAGCCACACTCAACACTTTAGCAAGTTCAGCCTCAGCAAATTGGCAAGATCCTGTCTCAAAAGAAATAACAATAATATTTTTTTAAGAAAAAGCTGGAGATGTGGTTCAGTGGTAAAATTCCCCTTGGTTCAATCCCCACTACTCAAAAAAATAAAAAGTCAACTATCTAGTCAACAAAAAAAATCATAATTTCTTTTAAAATTTTTGCATTCCAAAGTCTCTGACCAGGTACAGGTTAGCCTTCACCAGAGCTAATAACAGTTTTTAGTTTTCTTTAACATATCTACATAGTAACTGCATCTCTGGTTAAAGGATCTTCAACTAACCAAAATCGGGTTAAATATTCAACAAACCACCAGTCACCTGAGATTTAGTCACATGACCTCACTGAGATCATCAGTTTCCCAGCAGAGAACACTCACAGACATCCTGTTGAATTCAGCTCTGAACTCCAGTGATGGTTATAATGATTAAAGAAAGAGTTTACCTCCACCTGAATTGATCAAAAGACCCATAGAATTTTAACCTCAGTTGTGGGAAAATGGGTCATTTGTATTGCCAATATTTAGGCAGAAAGTTACCTTTAAAGACTGCTCACTTCTTCTCACACATAAGAAGTCTGTTGTTTTATTCTTAATGAAAAGGATTCCCATATTACACTTGGGGTTGGGAAGTAACAGAAAACACTCTGGCTTTAAGTCCATTCCACACTTTTTTAGTACAACTTTACCAGGTATAAAGCTAGTATTTCGATTTATTCCTTTGTTCATAAGTCAGAGAAGAATGAAGTATTGCTAGTTATAATCTTTAAACTCTATTTTTTTTTTTGGTTGGGTCATTTTTTTTTTCTTTTCTTTTTTGGAGCTGGGAATCCAACCCAGGGCTTCGCATATGCAAAACAAGCACTTGCCACTGAGCTACAGCCCAGCCCTTTAAACTCTAAAATACATGTCTTGATAATGGTTTAGACAAAGCAGGAAAAGAGAAGAAATTATTTTTTATAAAAATTATTCTTAGAATTGAGGATGTAGCTTGTTGATAAAGAATTTGCCTACCATTTGCCTAGCATGTCTGACTTCAGGGCAGAAAAACAAAAGTATTCTTAGATTTATATTGTATGCACCTGCCTGATCACTTAACTTTCATGAAATATAAAACACTACAAGAGGCAAAATTTTGTTGGTGAAATCAAGAATCATTTCAAAATGTTGACTTTGCTTAAGATCTCCAAGTGAAGTAGCAGGATCTACTCAGAGTTCAGAACAGAGTGCAAGCTAAAGGGAAATTGGATATCGGAAGTCTGAGTACTTATAAAAAAGTGGAATCTTTCGATAGGATTGCATTTCAAGGCAGGCTCGAAAAGTCCTTTGTCAACTTTCCATCATGCAGAACTTCAATGAATAACTAGAAAAGGGAAAGATGACTTGAGAGCCAGAAAGAGCTCTTCAAATGCTCTGTCAGGCTAGAGAGCTTGGTGTTCATCAAATACTCTAAATGTCATCTTCCCACAAAGCCCTTTGGCCCTGGCAGCTCATATTTATTCTCTCTCATGTTTTAAGATGAAAATAGGGCATCATGATTCTGACCCAATTTTCTCCAATCCTCCTAAATATATCACTCTTCTCTATACCCAGCCCCAGGAAAGGAAATTGTAGTATCTTGGAACCTGGTTGTATTTGCTTATACTACTCCATTATTATTAGGTTTACTTTTTTTTAAATGTCTAGACTCTTTGCATCTCTATGTTTCATTATAGCTGAAAAAGAAAAACTCATGGGCTAATAAAAATAACTCATGGGCCTTTTAAAAGTTTTTGAAGTTTTCTGACTACTGTACATAAAGAAACTGTTAAGAGTGTCATCTAATTAAACAGTAGAAATTTTAATGTTTGATATATCTTAAGTGTCTTGTAATAAAACTCTCTCCTTGTTCTTTAGCAAGAATATACCAAAGTGTTCTTCTCAATTCTTCATTTTATTTCTTCACTCCTTTTATTTATTTTCATTCATTGGTGACTTAACACTATTTAATTTTTGTATATTTCTCTTAATCTAAATATGCATCCCAAATCTAATCACCTTGATAAATGAAGTATTTGTCAAATTCAATTCTCTGTACAACTTGAGTTTGAAAAACTAAATAAAACTAACTTTGATTTTGCTGCTGTTTTTTTTCTTTTGCAATAAAGTCTGAGAAATTTTTTGCCAGTGATGTTTTGTAGTGCTGATTTTCTAGCTGTAAATTCTTTTAACTTTTGTTTATTATGAAAGGTTTTTATTTCATCATCAAATCTAAAGCTTAATTTTGCTGGATACAAAATTTTTGATTGGCATCCATTTTCATTCATAACTTAAAATATGTTGTTCCAGATCTTTTAGCTTTCAGAGTCTGTGTTGAAAATCTCCTATTATCCTAATTAGTTGTCCCCTATATGTAATCTGATTCCTTTCTCTCATGGCTTTTAATATTCTCTCCTCATTACATATGTTGGGCATTTTAATTATAATGTGACTTGGTGTGGATTTATTGTGATTTTGTACATTTGGCATCTTGTAGGGTTCTTGAATTTTGTTTTCCAATTCATTATTCATGTTTGGAAAATTTTCTGATACTATTTCATTATTTTCTGATATTGTTCATTTCTTTGATTTGGACCTCTATGCCTTCCTCTATCCCCATAACTCTTTAATTTGGTCTTTTTATACTATCCCATACTTCTTGAATGTTCTGCTCATTGTTTCTTAAAAATTTCAGTGTGTGGTCTACATTCTTTTCAAGATTATATATTTTGTCTTTGTTGTCTGATGTCCTGTCTTCCAAGGAGTTTACTCTGTAGATGATGCTTTCAATTGAACTTTTAATTTTGTTTATTATTTCTCTCATTTCAAGGATTTATGTTTGGGTTTTTTTAGATCCTTGATTTCCCTGTTGAGGTGATCGTTTGCTTCCTGTATTTGTTTATGTAGCTCTTTGTTGAAATGATCTTTTGTTGCCTGTATTTGCTCTCTTATATCTTCCTTTGGTTCACAGAACATTTTAATTATGTATATCCTGAACTCCTTCTCTGTAATTTCTTCTGCTGTGCTAGCCATGGATTCTAATAGTGTAGTAGCTTGATTTGTTTGTTTGAGGCACTTTCTTCCCTTGTCTTTTTATGTTGCTCAAGCCTCTTCCCTTCTAGCACTGTGGGCCCAAGGTATTATTGTTTTTACCCTGTAGGATTTTAATGCTCCTGTAGGGTTCCAATACCTTTCCTTTGTGAGGAAGGACAATGTTAATAAATCCCAATATCAACAATATACCACCTATAAACAATTCATTGCTATTAAGACATTCACAGTTTGGTAACAATGTAAATAAATGTTGAATTTGATTATTATTTGTAACATAATCAGTAGGTTTACAGTTTCTGACAGTGGACAATGAACTGGGGGTGAGGTGGTAGGAAGTGAGGATATAGAGTTAATTTATCTTTGGAAGTGTGAAAGAGAAATCTAATGAAGAGTGCTAGTAGCAAGAGAATAGACAGGAAGTAATTTTGGGTAGACAAGTACATGGAAAGACAGTAGAGTACATAAAACAAACACACATGTGTATTCAGAAAAATAAAGGATGTTAAAATAGTAAAAATTGAAGGAGAAAAAAAGGCATACACAACATACCTATAATATATTATTCAGACATTCCAGTCCTCAAAATCCTAATTCATGCAAAGTAATTGGTTTCCCATATGTTGGGTATGTGAGGGCGGGGGGATGGGAGGGAAAGATAAAGAGAAAAAAAAAGTCTCCAAGGAAGAAAGCAGGATTGTTGATTGTTTGGAGATCAGTATTTTTCATGCTTCCCTTCTCATCCAATAGGTGGGATTTTCTGGTATCTCAACCCTCAGGATGGTAAAGGTGACCAGGGTGGAAAGGCAGTGTGTCTGAAAGTGAGGTGTGGCACCCGCCAGTCCCTGAAGGGTGACTGCATCTCAAGGCTCTCTTTTTTGGGTCACTTGAGTGCCCAGTTCTATCTCCCTATCTTGCCTGAAGATTTCCCAGTTCCTGGTCTCTCTGTTTGTCTCCAAACATTTGCACCATCTCCCTCTCCCTTAGCAGTTCCCAATTAAGGGACCTCTCTCACCAGGGCTCCCATGGGCCACACCCTGGTCACACTGTGCACACGACCCACTGATACCTGTTTTGTGTTGAGCAGTTACTGTGCAGGGTTACCTCCACTGGGGAGAAGGGGGAGTTGGAAATCAGCTACCTGGCCAGCTGGAGTTCCAATATGGGAGCTGCCCCCACCAAATATGGTGAGGAAGGTGACCCAAGATGGAGGCGGTCCACTTCCAGCATCAGCGTGTCAGGTGGGGTAAGGTGGGGGAAACCTGGTGATGGCATTGTGCAATGTGTTAAGAGATGAGCTCTGTTCAGCACTGTGACTTTGGATATCTTCAGAGCCTGTGAGATGTCCCCAGGTGCAGGCAGATTACCAGGTAGGTGACTATGGCAATAGCTAGCAAGTTGAGTTGCAAGATGGTTGCAATCAGGGGAGCCCCTCATTGGTAGATGGGAGTCCACAGAGAAGTGGTGGCTGGAGTTCCTGTGGGTAGGTAGCAGCTGAGTGTCCTGCGTGGTAGCGGAGTGGCATCTGGGAGTTCTGCAGTAGTGCTGATGCGGTGATCCTGCTAAATCACTCACAATCCCTGTGTGAGCTAGTACTTCTGGATACAGGTGTCAGGCATTAAGAGTCTGGGTCTAATGCTGAGGCCCGGAGCCCTGTGCAGTGATTTCTGCATGAGAGCAGCTGTGTAGGGGTCCTCTCTCTTTCTTAGAAAGCAGTATTTCCATTAGTTGAGACCCAGGTCACAGAGCTACATAGAATGCTGCCTCTGCCTGGCCCACGATCTTGGATTCTAAAGTCTGAGAATTTTTAATACCCCAGAAAAACTTCTAGTTGATTATTCCAATTTGTTCCCTGTGAACATAAGAGAACAGCTTATTCATAATCTCTACGCAGGAAAATCTCCACAGTGATCAAATTTCCAAATCTCTCTCCTTGAGATTCAACATTGTAGTTTCTCCAGCTGATGAAGACCAGCCATGACCCACTGTGACATCTCAAGCTGACACTCCAAAAGAACCAGCCATCCAGACCTTGGCTTAGAATATATTCCTGCACTTTGATCAGCTCTGGGCACTGAACAAGACCTTCTGCTGGCTAGTAGTTTTATCTAGCCACCTACAAAGACGCTCCATTCCTAAGTATCTCATGTATCTGCCTTTGCTCTCAGTACAGTCTCCTGAATCCCCGTGGCTACCTTAACCCCTTTTTAGCCTGTCTATAGCCTGTATATATTTAATTATGTACAGTGATGTGTGGCTTATATAATGGATATTAGTAGTTCTTATTGGAATAAAAGAACTTGCCAATGCATGGCTTATGGATACCAAGGGGGAAAAGAAAAGCAAGGCTTAGTTTGCTCTCCCACATAATTTTATTATCTGATTTTTATCATACTATCAAAAAATAAATATATTTTAATCAAAATATATTGAAGCAGAAAAATGAGAAAACCTTTTAATGCTTCTTATGATAGCAGTTTCAGTTTCAGCCAGGAAGCACAGACAGCTGTGTGGGGCCATGCTCAGGCTTTTATAACAACCATCTTGAAAGAACCACCAAGGGCAGAGTACAGGGTTGCATGTTCTAATCCCAACTACTCAGTAGACTGAGTCAGGATGATCCCAAGTTTAAGGCCAGCCTTGGCAACATATCAAGAACATATTGCAAATAAAAATTGAAAAGGCCTTAGTATATATATTTTTATGTATTTTTCCGAATACATATGTGTGTTTGTTTTATGTACTCTACTATCTTCCCATGTATTTGTCTACCCAAAATTATTTCCTGTCTATTCTCTTGCTACTAGCCCTCTTAATTAGATTTATCTCTCATGCTTCCTAAGATAAATTAATTAATTGCTTACATAACTCAGTGGTGTAATTTCCCCAGTATTACAAGGAGAGAGAACTACCAAATGGATTATATGAGAACTAGTTTATTCCCTTTTGAGGATATACTCCCCAATGACCCAAGAACCTCCCAATAGGCTCTATCTCTTATAGGTCCTACCACCTCCCAATACTTCCATCCTAGGGACTAAGCCTTTAATACCTGGATCTTTGGGTGACACTCAAACCACAGCAAAACCACCTTATATATGATTTTTTAATGTGTATTATCAATGAAGAGACTACATTAGAAAAGTACCATTGAAACACATGCATAAATGACTTCAGAACAAAAATTGGGGATATACAGGCAGAACCAGGAAAAATAGTTCAAAAATAATAGTCAATTATTATTATCCTAAAAGCATATTTAAGTACTTTTGGTTCTCTTGGAATACTATCCTTTTCCAACTGCCACTATATTCTCCAATTTTTCATCTACCAGAATTATTATAAAGTTTTCTTATAATTTTCATTGCTCATAGGTCTGGCTTACTTTTCTAATTTAATCATTTTCTAACCTATTATCATGTTCCAATATCTATTTCATTACAACCTAACTTTAAAATTATTTTACTTTGTTCATTTACTTTATAGAGTATCATTCCTGGAATCAACACCAATTTCTAATCTTCCATTCTTGATTTTCCTTCTACTCTCTTATATGAAACTGAAAAGAAAAGAAATCTTCACTTCCACTCTGAACTCACTCTTCTAGAAATACTGCATGAACAACTCCAGAATGAGGCATACAAGGAACCCCTATTATGGTTTAGTCATTGGGTGTTCCCAAAAAGCTCATGTGTGAGATGATGCAAGAAGGTTGAAGGGTGAAATGACTATGTTGTGATAATCTTAACCCAATCATTCCATTAATCCCCTGATCAGGATTAAATGGATAGTAACTCTAGACTGGTAGGGTATAGCTGGAGGAATTGGGTCCCTGGTGTCCCTTTGGGATTTATAGTTTGTCGGTCACTGGTCATTATGTTTTCAGCCTCTTTCATCCACTAGACTCTTCTGCCATGATGTTCTGCATTACATCCCCCCCCCACACACAAATACCCAGGAATGTAGTTGGCTGTCTATGGACTGAGACCTCTAAAACCTTCAGCTCCCAATAAACTTTTCATCTTAAAATTGTTCTTGTCAGATCTTTTGGTCATAATGGAAAAAATCTGACTAAAACTGCCCCTTATTTCTGTTCCCTTGAAGTTTAAAATTTTTTCTTTCTCTTGACAAAAACACAAGCAAAAGGATACTGTTCAATTTTTTAAAAATATTAAGTACTGATCCAAATATGATCAAATCATATTCTTGATTTGATTCAATGAATCAAATCAAATTATTATCCAAAAAATATATTTAAGTACTTTTGGTTCCCTTGAAATTCTGTTTTGTAAGTAAGTTAGATTATGAAAAAGACAAGCATTTAACTGACATAAGAGAGACCCAGGATAGCCCCACCAATTTTTACAGAGCCCAGGAAAGCCTAGGACAGTCTTGCTGACCACTATGGAGCCCAGGGAAGCTAAGGCACAGAACTGGCTACCACACTGAGGACCACACCCACACACCACAGTGCTATATCTTCACACTGGCTGCCCAAAGCCATCATTTGGCTTACCTATTTAGCCCCATCTCTAAAAGTGGTTGCTGCCACCTTGGGACACCTTTAATGCCACCTCATGTTACCTTTACTGCTGCAACCATCATCTTTAGTTGTGGCAGCTTCTATTTTTGGACACTGGACTGTGACTGGAAGCCCAACACCAACGCACTTACAGGTTTGATGTTAACCCTCCACCAACTATGGATATGGCTGCTTTCATCTAGGAACAACATTTGGGATCCAGAAGATCATCATCAAAGTCCCTGCAGACTTGGTTGGTTACACCAGAGATATCCCTGCTAGGTGTGCTAACAGCCACCATCTTGTTGCAGAGAAGGAGAGAGCCTTGCACTGGGTCATTTCTTTCTCTATTTTCTTCAGTTAACAGCCAACTTCTTTTGATTCATCCTTCACTCTTTCTATCATCTAATACCTCTATATTCTTACCTCCTACCTCAAAAACATCACACCTTACAAACTCTGCTTCTCTTTGTTCACCATTAGCATCTGTAGACCCTTTTGCAAACCTACTGTTTACATTGCAGGTAATAACTGAACACATCATTCCTGTTTATTGTGACAAAACTGTAACAATCTAAATAGGAACTCTTTGGTTTAAGGCTGTATATATTTTGCATTGAGGGCTCTTAATATTGATCTCCCCCTTAAAGGTGAGATATCAGTAACCTGCAGAGACACTATAAAATTATAGGATAGAAACTGTAATACCTAGGATCCACACTGCTAGAAGGAAAGACACACAGAAAGCATGAAAAGATGGGGAAGAAAGTGCCTCAAACAACCAAGATGAGGAAAAAATAGAATTCATTGACAGGACTGTAGATTAAATGTCAGAGAAGGAGTTCAGAATGTACATAATTAAAATGGTCTTCAAAACAAATAATAACATAAGAGAGCAAATACAGGCAAAAATTGATCACTCCAACAACAACAACAACAACAAAAAAAAAAACAAAACAAGAGAGTGAATACATGTAGCAGAAGATTAATTAAAGAAAGATTTGGAAAGAAAAAAACAGCAAACAGAAATTCTTGAAATGAAGGAAACAATAAACCAAATAAGAAATTGAATAGAAAGCATTATCAACAGACTATACCACTTGGAAGATAGAACCTTAGACAATGAAGACAAAATATACAATCTTGAAAATAAATTTAACCACACAGTGAAGATGGAAAAAAAACATGAACAGAAAATCTAAGAATTATAGGATAACATCAAAAGATAAAATCTAAGATTTATTGAGATAGAGGAAGGCACAGAGATACAAACCAAAGGAATGTACAATCTCTTCAATGAAAAATTTCCAAACATGAAGAATGAATTGGTAAATAAAATACAAGAGGCTTACACCAAATGTACAAAATTAAAACATATCTACACTAAGACACATTATAATGAAAATGTCTAGCATACAGAAAAAAAGGATAGAATTTTTAAAGCTGCAAGAGAAAAGTTTCAGATTACATATAGGGGGAAACCAATTTGTATCTCAGCATATTTCTCAACTAGGACCCGCAAAGCCAGGAGATCCTGAAACAACATATATCAAGCTCTGAAAAAAAAAAATGGATGCCAACCAAGAATCTTATATCCAGCAAAATTAAGCTTTAGATTTGATGATGAAATAAAAACTTTCCATGGTAAACAAAAGTTAAAAGAATTTACAGGGAGAAAGCCTGCACTACAGAGCAGTGCAGGACGAGGAAATGAAAAACAACAACAAAAATCACAAAGGGAGGAATTACATTAACGAAGAGGCCAGTCAAAGGAGAAACCAAGTCAAGTTAAAAATCAAAAATAAACCAAAATTACTGGGAATAAAAAATCACATTTCATTAATAAATCTGAATTTTAATAAACTAAGCTCATCAATTAAAAGACATATACTGACAGATTGGATTTTTTAAATAGACCCAACAATATGCTGCCTTCAAGACACTCATGTCACAGGAAAAGACATCCCCAGAGTAAAGGTGAAAGGATTGGAAAAAACATACCACTCACTTGGACCACGTAAACAAGCAGGGGTTTCCATCCTCATATCAGATAAAGTAGACTTTAAACCAAAGTTAGTCAATAGGGAAAAAGAAAATCATCTCACACTGATTACGGGAAACATATATCAACAAGATATAACAATCATAAATATTTATGCCCCCAAACAATGGAGATTCTATGTACATCAAATAAACCCTTCTAAATTTCAAGAACCAAATAGACCACAACAATAATACTGGGTGACTTTAACATACCTCTCTTACCACTGGATACATCTTCCAAACAAAAACTAAACAAAGAACTTGTAGAACTCAGTAATACAATCAATAATTAGACTTAACAGAAATATATAAAACATTGCATCCATCAGCAAGGGAATACACCTTCTTCTCAACAGCACATGGATCCTTCTCCAAAGTAGACAATACTTCTCAAATTATTCCACAAAATAGAAAAGAAAGGAATCCTTTCAAACATATTCTATGAGGCTAGTATCGCCCTGATACCTAAGCCAGATAAAGACACATCAAGGAAAGAAAACTTCAAATCAATATCCCTTATGAACACAGATACAAAAATTCTCAATAAAATTATGGCAAATTGCATACTAGTATATATATTTTTTTAAATAGTGCACCATGATCAAGTGAGATTTATCCCAGGGATGCAAGGTTGGTTCAACATACAGAAATAAATAAACATAATTTATCACATCAATAGACTTAAAGATGAAAATCATATGATCATATCAACAGATGGAGAAAAAGCATTTTATAAAATACAACACATTTTCATGTTCAGAATACTAGACAAACTAGGGATAGTAGAAACATACTTCAACATTGTAAGAGCTCTATGCTAAGCCCAAAGCCAACATTATTATAATGTTGAAAATTTATAAATGAAAAAAAAAAATGGGAGCATTTTCTCTAAGAACTGGAAAAAGACAGGGTTACCCTCTCTCAGCATTCCTATTCAACATACTTCTTGAAACTCTAGCGAGAGATTAGACAGATGAAAGAAACTAAAGGGATACAAATAGGAAAAGAAGAACTCAAACTATCACTACTTGCTAATGGCATGATTCTATACTTAGAGGATCTAAAAACCTCCACCAGAAAACTTCTAGAATTAATAACTGAATTCAGCATAGTATCAGGATATAAAATCAACACCCATAAATCAAATGCATTTCTATGTAGCAGTGGTGAATCCTCAGAGAAATTAGGAAAAACACCCCATTTGCAAGAATCTCAAGAATAAATTAAAAATCAATTTAACAAAAAGAAGTGAAAGATGTATGCAATTAAAACTACAGAACACTAAAGAAAAAATTGAAGAAGGCCTTAGAAGATGAAAAGATCTCCCATATTCTTGGAAAAGAAAAATTAATATTGTCAAATTGGCCATACTACCAAAAGCATTATATACATTTAATGAAATATCAATTAAAATCCCAACAACATTACTCATAGAAATAAAAATAGCAATCATAAAATTCATTTGGAAAGGTAAGAGGCCCAGAATAGCCAAAGCAATCCTTAGCAAGAAAAGTGAAGTGTGAGGCATCACAATACGAGACCTTAAACTATATTACAGAGGTATAGTAACAAAAATGGCATGGTATTGACACCAAAATAGACATGTAGACCGATGGTACAGAATAGAAGACACAGATGCAAACCCACATAAATATAGTTATCTCATACTAGACAAAGGCATCAAAAACATACATTGGCAAAAAAATAGCCTCTTCAATAAATAGTGCTGGGAAAACTGGAAATCCATATGCAGCAAAATAAAACTAAACCTTCATCTCTCACCATGCACAAGGCTTAACTCAAAGTGGAACAAGGACCTAAGAATAGCTAAACTGTGGAAGACTAAAGACCCTTCAACTAATAGAACAGAAAGTAGGCCCAAATATTCATCATGTAAGATTAGGTCCTGACTTCCTTAAAAAGACTCCTAAAGTGAAAAAAATAAAAATCAAAAATTAATAAATGGGATAGATTCAAACTAATAAGCTTCTTCTCAGCAAAGGAAACAATAAATAACATAAAGAAAGTGCCCACAGAGTGGGAGAACATCTTTACTACATGCACAGTCAATAGAGCACTAATCTCCAGGATATATAAATAACTCAAAAATCTTAACACCAAAAAAAAAAAAAACACAATCAATAAATGGGCTAAGTAACTGAACAGACACTTCTCAGAAGAAGATATACAGTCAATCAATAAATATATGAAAAAATATTCAACATCTCTAGTAATTACAGAAATTGGAATCAAAACTACTCTAAGATTTCATCTCATTCCAGTTAGAATAACAATTATCAAGAATACAAGCAATAATAAGTTTTTTCAAGGAAGTGGGAATAAAGGTACATGCATACATTTCTGCTGGCCCTGAAAATTGATGCAACCACTATGAAAAGCAGTATGGAGATTCCTTAGAAAACTTGGAATGGAGCCAGACACAGTGGCACATTCCTATAATCCCAGCATCTGTGGAGGCTGAGACAAGAGTACTCTGTGTTCAAAGCCAGGATCAAAATTGGGCTGGGGATGTAGCTCAGTGGTTGAGTGCCCATGAGTTCAATCTCCGGTACCAAAAAAAGTAAAAAATAAATAAATTTGGAATGGAACCACCATTTGACCCAGCCATCCCACTTGATCTATACCCAAAGGACTTAAAATCAGCATACTGTAGTGACACAGCCACATCAATATTCATTGCAACTCAATTCACAATACTAAACCTTGGAAGCAACCACCAACCAATTGTATACATGAGTTAAATAGATATCCTTCAACAGATAAATGGATAAAGAAACTGTGGTACATATACACAATGGAATATTACTCAGTATTAAAAGAGAATAAAATTATAGCATTTGCAGGTAAATGGAAGGAGTTGGAGAATATCATGCAAAGCATAGTAGGCCAATCCCCAAAAAACAAAAGGCTGAACATTCTCTGTAACAAGTGGATGCTGACCCATAATGGTTGGGGAGGGCATGGGGGGATAATGGAGGAACTTTGATTGAGCAAAGAGAAGGAAGGGAAAGAATAGGAGCATGGGAGCAGGAAAGATGGTGAAATGAGATGAACATCATTACCCTAGGTACATATATGACTGCACATGTGGTGCAACTCAACATAGTGTATAACCAGAGAAATGAAAAGTTGTGCTCCATTTGTGTACAATGAATCAAAATGCATTCTGATATCATGTATAACTAGTTAGAACAATTAAAACATAAATGGCATAAGAACAAGTAGTTTGGGCTGGGGATATAGTTCAGTTGGTAGAGTGCTTGCCTAGCATGCACAAGGCCCTGAGTTCAATCCCCAGTACCACAAAGAAAAAGAAAAAAGAAGAACAAGTAGTTTATGTCTTTAAGGTACAAACCAGAATTCACACCTATTGCTATACCTATGTACTCTTCTTTATGGTAAATTTTCACCAGAAATTTTATGCATGAATTAACTAATGTCTTAGGAATAAACACAAATTGGTTCTCCTGAGGAAAATAAGCAACAACCCCATTTCATGTATATAGTTGAGAGTTAAGGAAGGAAACAAGGAATCCATGGATATTTTGTTGTGTAGGATATTCTTGCAAAAAAAAAGTTTTTGCAATTTCGTGGGGGTTGTTAACCAGTCTTCATGAGTCAAAGCCAAAGCAAGGTACATTTGGATAAATTTTTTATTGTTTCCTTGGCTAACTAAGAAGATAATGACCAAAATAAGGTGTCGACAAAGTTTTGGAATGACACATGTAGATTCTCTATTTTTAATGTCAATAGTATGGTGAGGTGCTTTAATTTATGGGCCCTTTTGCTTAACTTAAAATATTGATTGTAACACATCTTGTGAGTAATTTAGAAATTAAAAAATTTAAAAATATGAATCTTTCCAAATCAAATATTTCAAATGGAAGAGTATTTACTGATGCTATGAGAATTCAGGAACTTATCAGAGATAATAATCCTTCAGCCTTCAATGAAAGTAATAGTTGCTGCAGGGAAAAGGTAGACTAGACCCTACAACATCATTATCAGTTTACAGTTTCCTTTGGTGACAGAGGAAAAAACATGTAAGATACAGAACAAAAATATTTTTCCATGTCATGTAAGTAATAAACCAACTCCAGGTTGCTTAGAGGTGCAAAGCTAATAACAAGAGAGATGTCATTGGGAAAACACAATTAAACTTTAGCAGCATAAAATCATGGACATGTTGCCAAATTAATACAAAGCAAGAGCAGAACTGAATGTGCTTCAGGTTACAAATGGAAATAGTGAGGCACCCTTTGACTCCAACCTAGTATTAGTGAAAAAACTAAAGATCATGAGAGAAAAGTCCAGGCTGACTGGAAGACATTTAAAAAAGAAAAAAAGAAAGAAACATATACAGTATTCAGCTTGTGACTGGTATTCCTTGTGAATTAATCTCTTTTATTGAATGAGGTGAATTTATTCCTGGCTTAGAGCTTACTGCTCTTAAAACATAATTCACGAATAGACAAATTGAATTACCCAGTTTCATTTTTGGGAAAACAACTGTGGTTTCTTCAGTTAAGATATAGGTAGGTAGGTAGGTAGATAGATAGGAACATTAATTATAAGGAAGTTTAGATTTCCATGCTCAATAGTTTAAATTGAGAATAATGATTTGCTAATTGGAGTATGAAACTGCACATAGAAAACCACTCAAGAAATGATGGCTGAGGATTTTCTAAAGCTGAAGATATACATGAGGTAATATATTTCAGAAACCTAAAACAGAACAATAAGAAGATGAAAGGGGAGATGGAGAAGAGGAAAGGAGAATAGGGTGAACAGAGAGAGAGGAAGGGAGAAAGGGAAAGGAAGAGGAGAAAAAAAGAAGAGAAAAGATTTCTACTTAGATATATTATTGTGAAACTTCAAAAGAGAAAGGGCAAGGAGAAAATCTTTGAAATGGCCAGATAAAAAGGTAAATAGTCTTAAATGCAGTGAAATTTAGTTGAATTTCTAGCTTCTTAAGCACAATTATAGAAGCCAGAAGATTTGGAACAATAATTCTCATTAACATTAGAATTGATTGGTCAATGTTGCATGTTGCAATTCTCAAGTAATCACTAAAACAGTTGTCAAAATGTATGACTTCCAAATAACAAATGAGAGAGTAATAAAAAAATGACTAATCTAAAAGAATACAAGAAATCAAGGAGGAAAAATAACAAGAAAATAGATCATGTTGGGGAACATGGAAACCACATGGTAAGATGATACATTTAGAACCATATATATGAGTGTTATGGTTTGGATGTAAGATGTCCCCACATGTGAGAAAATGCAAGAAGGTTTAGAGAAAAAAATGATTGGGTTGTGAGAGCCTTAACCCAATCAGTGAATTAATCACCTATTAGGATTAATTGAGTGGTAACTGAAGGCAGGTGGGGTGTGGCTGGATAAGGTGGGGCACTAGGAGCCTGGCTTTGGGATATATATTTGTATGGCAAGTGGACATCTTTCTCTTCTGCTTTCTGATCATAATGTGAACTGCTTCCCTCTGCTACACTCTCCCACCATGATGTCGTGTCTCACCTTGAGTCCTGAGAAATGGAGCCTGCTGTCTATGGACTGAGACCTCAGAAACTGTGAACCCCCAAATAAACTTTTTCTCTTCTCAATTGTGCTGGTCAGGTTTTTAAGTCACAGCAAAACCAAAGCTGATTAAAACAACAAGGAATTGCCATAATTTAAAATAATTTTTTACCTAAAATATTGTTATATCATGTTTTAAAATTTCACTATATGCTATTTGCAAGAAGCATATCTAAAACATAGCATTGAGAAAAAACCAAATTTATAAATGGAAAAAATATAACACGAATTAAAGAAAATTAGTTGATAATTTTAATATAATAAAGCCAAAAGCCAAAGACATTACTAAAGTTAAAGTGACTTCATGATGATAGAAGAATTTAATTTCCCAAGTAAAATATGAATTTTAATATTATCTTACCTAATAATCCTTTAATATACAAGTATGTCTTCCTATATAAAGTTTCAATATCCAAATTCTTATTAAAACAACCTACAAGAAGTTATCCAAAAATTCTACTCAAGGGTAGAAAACGTCCCAGAATCTACATACATATCACAACAAAAACCATTCACATTGCTCATAGCTCCAGGTTACAGTATATGCAGTACTACGAATGTCCTTTTTCCAGTTGCTTAGCCACTTAAAGTCTCCTGCTTCCTTCTGCAAACACCTTGAGCCCAAATCAATCTAGGTTCAATTTAGATGGTATTTTGTTCTTATATCACCATACTTTCAGTGAAATGGAAAAGAATATATACAACAAAATTTGCTTTTAAATGTATCCAAAAGTTTAATATGTTGCCTTTAAAAAGGAGAGATGGTTTAAATAAGAAAGAGCTTCTAGGCAGCAGGCTCCTAGTGTTCTTAAATATTTCATTTTTAATATGAGCAATGATATTCACATGATATATAGTTCTTCATTAATTTTATAGAGTTTTGCAAACATTCTATGTGGTTAGTATGAAGTAGAAAATACCATAGATAGCTTAGTATGACCTAATATGTCAAAGAGAATAAATCTCACCAAAATATAGACCCTCAGTGAAGTTTCTGGCATCCAATTATATATATATTTCCTGTCAAGAGACCCCTAAAAAGTGAAAGATAAGTTGTTGAATCTGTAAACACCTATCACCAATGTAAACACATGATGTTTGTTGGACCACTATGAATTGGGGAGGAATTTGTGTGTGATATTTTGCTCAGTTGACATCAGATCTTACAAACTTTGAGACATCGAGCATAAAAGAAGGGTTGCCAGCTTATCCAGGATGCAGGCATGAAGTTCTGCCAGTGCTCACTAACGATCCAGAAGTTCCAATATGGCCAAAGTGTCTGTGGCAGATCAAGAGGTTGAATCCAGATTGTCAAACCTATTTAAAAGCACATCTGTGGAACTTTTAGATCTGAGTAAATGTATGCCCTCTTTGATAATTAGTTTCTTTAAAAAAATAGTTCTTGGCCTACTATTTGGCCCTAGTAGAAAAAGAATACCTGATCACAGAAGACCATCATAAATTGTTTTAGCTGATCCATCAATGTAAATATCAGAGCATTTTTAATGGGATTGGGCATAAATTGGTTTAATGGGCTAGTGACTCACAATCCCAATGTGCTTATTTCTATCACAATGCCACCTCTCCCTCAATCCTCATATTTGTCATGATTGTCTGTGGGAGTGGGGGAAAGTTTGGCTTACAGATCAATATGCTCAATACTTGACACTAGCTAGAACTAGAGTGCTGAAAGTTTTAGCTCTATTCAGAAGTAGCCCCAATGGTCTGTAACAAATGGAAATCCCCCCACTGAGAGTAACTCCAAACTGTAAATACAATAGTAGACTTTACCTAGGGGTAAAAAGTGGCTTGAGATACAGATTCATATCAATTCACGGCCAATGCCTGATGACTGACTGGGTGGTCAGGGACATGGGAGTGTCAAGCTTGTGGAAGGGACATCCAGGAAGTTTATGGAAGACATATGAGATTATGTCTCTCAAAAAAGATTCAGAGTATAAAGATACTTGTTATATTAATATGCTCCACTGAAGAAAAAGGTTACTCATTATTCAATTTCTTATTATACAGAAAACGAAGATGTAAGCTTTATACAAGCCTAAAATATTATTATCCTCTCCAAATGCCCACACAGTTTAGCCTTTTTTCTGGACTAATGCAAATACAAATAAGTAAATAAATATTGTGATAAATATTGGAGAATTCTCGTGAAAGCTGGGCTTGCCAGGGAGTGCTTGGCAGGAGCGTGCATGCTAAAGTGGGGCAGGAGACAGGCAGGGAACCACCACAAAGGGGTCTGGGTTTGTCACTTCTGGAATCTCTGCAATCCGTTGTCGCTGCATCCTCACTTTGCTGCCTTGACTGCCTGCAACCTGGTGCTGATCCTGTACAGTCTGTGAGAGCACCTGGAACCTGGAGAATCCTTCAATGGCTGGCACGACCTGGGACCATAGCCTGGTTGGCCAAGAGGAGTGCTGGCTAGGCAGGCACTGAGAGATGCTAGCAAGCCATGAATTTGATATCTGCTTTACCTGGGTGCAGAAAAGGGCAATCTGAACCCTCTGGAAAGTGCTGAATACCATTGATTAGATGTGGCTGCCACCTGCAGGTGGTGAGGATTGGGAGCCTCGATGAGCCACACTATGGGAGTCTGACTGACCTCAATAAAGCACAAATTGCTGCCAAGAAATGGAGGCCCACCTCCGATGGATCCTGATCATCCCTGCTACAGCAATTTCAGTAAGGATATGCAGACCTTAGTGAGGATCAGCTACCCTTCTGTGAAAGTGTGAAGAACACTATTGCCTAAGTTCTCCTCTTCTGAAATGAATAAATCCCTCACCAAATCAAGGAGGGGAAACGAGTTCTGACTGCCATCCATGGCAACAGCTTTAAGGGCATCATTGAGCATTAGGAGTGTCTCTCTGAAGAGGCCATCATGGAGCTGAACTTGCCAAGTGGTATTCCCATTGTCTATGAATTGGACAAGAACTTGAAGCCCATCAAGCCCATGTAGTTCCTGGGGTTGAAGAGACCTTTGGTGGAACTGTCGATGCTCAGAACAAGAAATAAATGCAAAACAGTACACACTTGTACCAAGGAATGCCCTGCCCATCCTTTCCTCTGCACCTATCTCCTGCATGTATCACACTGACCATATCTGTAGGCATTTTAAGTTGCAAATGCTAATGGGGAATTGTAGCTTTCATTTTAATTTTAACATTTAGTCTCCTGCACCCACTCTCTTCATAGAATCTAGTCAGAATAGGACCTGGGACACAGATTGTCAGTCCAAGCCCAGGTAAGGCTCCTCTTATTCGGGAGAGTTGAAGTAGTGATTCTGGCCAAATTCTAGTGATTTCTAAGTGCCATATAAGAACCTCCTTTAGAACAGAATAGGGAGTAACTAATAAAGAAGAAGCGTGAGAAGAGAGACAATTTATGTTCCTGAGATCCCATTCTTCACTATACTGTAGTCAGGTCTTAGGGTGGGGCAAGGGGAGGGAGCCTCTAGTTATTCCAGTGAAATTTAAATGTAACTCACATGGCAATAAAAAAAAAGCTATTTCCTCCTTGACCCCAGAGGAGCTGGTTCTAGAAGGTTGGTATCAATACTGAATTAAGTTTGTGTTACACTTACTTTCATAAAAATAAAAACATGTATATATATAATACCACCCTTCTGGTGTTTCTAGTGGTGATTAAATAGTCCCACTTGTGATTACCAGAAAATAAGCCATTTCTCACAACATGTGGGATAAGCTCCTTGGCCTCTAAGGTATGTGTATCTTTTTATATGTCTTAGAATTCCTCCTCTGCCTTGTTTTGTAGTAGCAAAATGCATCTTGATGATGTGTAAGTGTGTCTTTCACTCTGATTTCTGAACCATGTTCCAGTTCCTTGGCCCTGCACTAGGGACCAGTACTCATTTTAAGCATAACTGTACAAAATCTTTTGTCCAGAGCAGTATGCCAAAAGAGTGATATGAAATTTTAAAAAAGAAGAAGAAAATGTAATAATATGCATAAGTCACATTCTTTAAGTGAAATTCAATATGAAATTTTCAAAAGAATAACCAAAAGCCAATTCTTGTGAAAATTTTAGAATTCCATAGACTAAAAAGAAAATATTCTTGTAATTAGCATTATGTAAAGGGAAAAATAATGAGATTAACAAATTTTATGACCTTTTGGATTTAGCCATAATGATAACCAAAGTAAATGTATAGCCTCGAATGTTTTGCTAATTACCAAAAGAAAAAAAAAAAAAAAAAAAAAAAAAAACTAAAAACTATGGATTCTTTTATTTTTTTTTTACGGTTATTTATTTTAAGAATCTAGAAAAATAAGATACAAAATACAAAGGAATAATTAATAGAAGGAGGAAATGTGGTGGAATAGAGAAAGGGTACATTTTTTAGCAACTCCGTAGCCTGGGATTCAAGCAGCAGGAGTGTGGCTTCTCAATGAAGTAGGGGACAGAGGGATTCACTGAAATGCAATACTGGACGGTAAGAGAATCTTAGAGACACAGAAAGTCAGGTTCTTTGAACATAGGATGAGAAAGGGTACTTTGGAGCTAGGCTGGTGGCACCAGCAACACCAGTTTATCTCAGAGGGGAGGAGTGACTGGCAGAAAGAGACAAAAACAGGGTGAATATATTTGGCACAAAAGAATCTGTAGAACAGAGAGACAGTCTGCATGATAATCTGTTGTTTGAAAAGTACTCTGCATTTCTTGGAGAGCTGAAGCAAAGGGCCATCTTGAAACACCCACATTGTGGCTTTCTGCTTCAGAGCCCAGGAGATCAAAGTAGAATGTTTGCTGTGTTTTTCTCACCTAACCAGTGGAGTATAGCCAAAGTGATGGCATGTAACTGTTAAGGATAGATGATTAAAGACATTGCTGCTTTCATTTGTGTTCTTAGGTCACTTATTCTAGAGGAATTCTACTGTATTGTGAGAACATTGCTAGTAGCTTGAGAGTGATTTCCATATGATGAGGAGCTGAAGCCCTCTAACAGCCAATGCCAAGTTACCAGCCAAGAGTGAGCAATCTAAATTAGATCCCTCAGCCCTTGTTAGTCCTTCAGAAAACTGCAATTCTAATCACAGTCTTAATTATAGGGATTTCTCTATGGCATTTTGAGTAATAGAGGCATAATTTTCAAATAATGCTGTCTTATAATTCTTCTAACAAATAAAATAGTATAATCTCTGGAAAAGGAATGCATGTGGAAGTATGTATAAAGAAAGGTGAAAAAAGAATAAATAATAAATGAAAGAGCAGAACAAAGAGAGAAAAGACTTATTCTATTATTAGTGAAAAATAAGAAACTAGAAGAGGATTGATTAAAGTAAAAAAAGCAGGGGAATATGACCATAAATCTCTGTGACACAAGAATTGCATGTACATTACAAGTAATTATCATTTTATGATGGGTCTGAATTTTTATGGTGTCAATGAATAAATTGATACTCATAGGTAAATCTTCTTCATCTCACATATTGAATTCCTTTTAGAATCACAGAAAACATCATTCCAACCCCATCCTCTAGATTCCCAGAAAACTATTGTAGCACACTGCTCTGCAGAAAAATTGGGCTCATTTTGGTGCCAGAATCTAAAGGGAAACAAAGGTAAATAGAATTATTCAATGAATGCATAGTGACTGATCAGAAAGTATATAAGTTTGATGTCTAGCAAAATTGGGTTGAGAATGAGAGAACACACTAATAGTTTCTACCTTTTCTCATACTGCCCCTCACCAAAAATTTAAGTATGGAAGCACATTTTCATGTGTTTCTCTAACATTCTCCATGATGTGGTGAACCTCAACCTGCAATCTGATGTTGACTTCCTCCTCTTTACAGAGCCATTTTCCTGACCTAGCTTATTAACAATTTCTTTCTTACCAGCACATCATAGAAGCTTCCTCTTTATATCCATTTATAAAAAAGCATTTACATGCTTCTTGATAAGCTTCTCTGTTCTCATACAGCTGCCTTAAACGAGCATCAGGTACCTGAGTCTAAACATAAATAAGTTACCCTGCCTCTGTAGAATACACTATGGAGCAGGGCTGGGTAGTTGGTCATTAGTTTTGGAATTAAAGACAATTTATTTTTTATTTTTTATTTTTTTATTATTTTTATTTTTTTTATTGGTTGTTCAAAACATTATAAAGCTCTTGACATATCATATTTCATATATTAGATTTAAGATAGTTATGAACTCCCAATTTTACCCCAAATACAGATTGCAGAATCACATTGGTTTCACATCCACATTTTTACATAATGCCCTATTAGTAACTGTTGTATTCTGCTACCTTTCCTATCCTCTACTATCCCCACTCCCCTCCCCTCCCATCTTCTCTCTCTACCCCATCTACTGTAATTCATTTCTCTCCTTGTTAATTTTCCCATTCCCCTCACAACCTCTTACATGTAATTTTGTATAACAATGAGGGTCTCCCTCCATTACCATGCAATTTCCTTTTTCTCTCCCTTTCCCTCCCACCTCATGTATCTGTTTAATGTTAATCTTTTCTTCCTGCTCTTCCTCCCTGCTCTGTTCTTAGTTGCTCTCATTATATCAAAGAAGACATTTGGTATTTGTTTTTTAGGGATTGGCTAGCTTCATTAAGAATAATCTGCTCTAGTGCCATCCATTTCCCTGCAAATTCCATGATTTTGTCATTTTTTAGTGCTGCATAATACTCCATGGTGTATAAATGCCACATTTTTTAATCCATTCATCTATTGAAGGGCAACTAGGTTGGTTCTACAGTCTAGAAATTGTGAATTGTGCTGCTATGAACATTGATGTAGCAGTATCCCTGTAGTATGCTCTTTTAAGGTCTTCAGGGAATAGTCTGAGAAGGGCAACAGCTGGGTCAAATGGTGGTTCCATTCTCAGCTTTCCCAGGAATCTCCATACTTACTACTAATTTATCTTGCTGTTAATCAAATAAATTAATCTTCTCAGGGATTAGATTCCTCATCTACAAAAACAAATCTTAATAAAGGTGTCTAGATAACTCACAAGATTGTGTGAGAGTAAAATAAGGGAGTACATAATTAAATTCCTTTTTAAATGCCACAAAAGTGTAATTACATAATTGTTAAAATTACACATAGTTCTAACCCAGATATTTTGAATATTACTTATTAGAATTAATTTAAGTGGCTACTTATGTTTACAAGTCTATAGAAAACAATGCAATGACTAAGAGCGCCATTTTTGGATAGCCATGGGATTGAAACAGAGTTTCTCATCATATTCATTCAATAATCTTGAGCAAACTTTTTCATTTTTCCTCTGAAAAGTGAATTCTAAAACAGAGAAGTTTTCTTAAAATTTAAGAGTGTTCACTTAATAAGAATTTAATAATTGTTAGATTATGTTATCATCATTATAATTATTAATATTAATAGTCTCAAGATCTTAACAAAATTTCCTAGATTTTCTAAGTGTACAAGGTCCTAAATTTCATTAATCTAGCTCTGAACTCACCTGATATTTTTTTCGAAAGGTGTATGATCAATCCATTGCCAATTATTATTACCTTGTGGGTCAGAGAGCCCCAGAAAATAAGAAAATGTTTCATTCAGCTGCTGAATAATGAAATTCTGCATGAAAAAAATAGGACTTAATAGATTTTGGAATTTTCTTATTAAACAGAATAAGTGTTTTTAATATCCTTTAAAGTATACTAAGAAAACACAGGATGCAAGGAACAGTCACATGGTGGCACACTAACCAAATATGCAGGCAAAAAAAATCATCATTGCAAGGAGAAAGTGCTAACCCCTAAATTCCCACCATTCATTATTTTCTTTACCAAGAGACAGAAGGGTTTTAAATGGCCATAAGTTCATTTTTGTGCTTTTGACCACTTTATTATTTTATATGTTAAGATGCTGTGATGGTTAGTTTTATGTTTCTACCTGACTGGGCCAAGGGGTGCCCAGATGAAAACTTTATTTCTGGGCATGTCTGTAAGTATGTTTCCATGTATTATTAGCATCAGAATATGCAGAATCAGTAAGTAGATTGCCCTCCTCAGGGTGGATGAGCATTTTCCAATTTGTTGAGAGGAACAGAACAAAAAACAAAGGAAGGTATGATTTGTTTTATATTTCATATTCTTTGCAATCAATGATTCCTGGACAAAGTTATGAAATAAATTTTGTAATGTTCAACTATAAAGTAATAAACATGCTTTAGGTCTACAGTAAAAAAGAAAAGAAAAAGAAAAAGGAGGAATTTATCCTATTTTCTTTGCTGTCTGCCTGACCAAGCTGTTATACCATTGGCTCTCCTTATTTTCAGGACTTCAGGTCTGAACTGCAGTTACATCACTGATTTTCTTGAGTGTCCTGAAAATTCAGCAAAGTTGCAGGATACAAAATCAACATACAAAAATCAGTAATATTTTCTTACACTAACAATAAACAACCTGAAAAGAAAATTAAGGAAGAAATAAATATACAATAAAATCTAAAAAAAAAAAAAAAAACTTAACCTAGGTCATGAGAGACATTGACAAAGAAAAATAAAGAAGACACAGATAAATGGAAAAACATTTCATGTTCATAGATTGGTAAACTTCATATAGTTAAAATATCCATACTCTCTGAAGCAATCTACAGATTCAAAGTGATCCCTATCAAAATCCAAATGTCATTTTTCACAGGTATAGGAAAAATTCTTAACATCCATGTTGAATCTCAAAGGACTCCTGATAGGCAAAGCAATCTTTAAAAAGAAGAACAAAGAAGACTCCTACTTTCTGATTTCAAAATATATTCAAAAACTGTTTTGTAATCAAAGCAGTATAGTAATAGCATGCAGACAGACATATAGACCAACGGAAGACAATCAGAGTCCAGAAATAAACCTTGACATATGTGGTCAAATTATCTTCAACAAGGTGCCAAGACCACACAATGGAGAAATGATCATCTCTTTAATAAATGATGCTGGAAATACTGCATATACAAATACAAAAGAGTAAAGGTGGGCCTTTATCTATGACAAACATAAAAGTTACGCAAATATTTCAAAGATCTGAATGTAAGGTGTAAAACTGTAAAACTCCTAGAAGAAAACATAAGGGGAAATCTTCCTGACATTGGAATTGGCAATGTATTCTGGAATATGACACCAAAAGCACAGGTAAAAAAGCAAAAATATACCAATAGGACTATATCAAACCAAAAGGCATCTATGCAGCAAAATAAGCAAACAACTAATGAAAAAGTAGTCCATTTAATGGGAGAAAATATTTGGAAATCATAAATGATAAGTTGTTTATATCCGAACTGCAAAGAACACATACAACTTAACAACAGCAAAATAAGTAACCCAATTAAAACATGGTTGAAATATCTGACTAAAATTTTCTCCAAATAAATATACAAATGGCCAATAAGCATATATAACAATGTTCAACATCACTAAGCATTAGAAGAAGGCAAATGAAAACCTTGAGATATCACCATATACCCACTAAAATTGCCAGAATAAAAAGAAAAAATAGAAAACAGCAAGTGTTGGCATATGTAAATATATTCATATGAATGAATATCATTCCACCTTAAAAAGGAAAAAATGCTGTTACAAGCAACAATATAGATGAACCTTGCAGACATCATGCTAAATGAAATAAGCCAGTCACAGAAAGAGAAATATGATATGAGTCCACTTACATGAGAAATCTAAAGGAGTCAAACTACAGAAGCAAAAGATGGAAGAGTGATTGCTGTGGCCTTTGCAGATTGAAAAATGGGTAGTTGTTGTTCAGTGGAAAGAGAGTTTCAGTTTTGCAAGATGAAAAATCCTAGAGATCAGTTGAACTAAAATGTGAACACAATAAACACAACTGAACTATGCACTTAAAATGGGTAAGAGTAAATATTGCTATATTATTTGCTACAATTAAAAGATGTTTGATGAAAACTAAAGATGGAAAAAGTACCTGTTCTGCTTCTGTATTAATCACCACCAAATGTGCCCCCATTTCAGCACATTTCTCTTCACTCTTAGCCCAAAAATGCTGTTCAGTAGAAATGAGGTAGCAGCTTGAACCAAATGGCTTCCAAGTACTTGGACAACATCCCCAGACTTTTTCTGTATTATATGAAAGAGAAATGTGATTGCAAGGTGAGACAAATTAGATGAAAGAGATATGTTCTATACACATAAAACTTCCAGGATCTGTGGTTGTTATCTAAAGTTGGTTTCTTAATTCAGGTATTAACTTTTCTCTGAATTTTATAATTTGGGGGTCATAGAATTGATGTTAAGTAAACATTGTTAAATATTAAGTCTTCAATATTGAATAAGTTAGCCTACGAAATTCCTCTGGGTTTTTTGTTTGTTTGTTTGTTTTTCAATAATTGACTACTGAGTTAGCCTACAAAATTCCTCTGTTTTTTTTGTTTGTTTGTTTGTTTGTTTTCCAGTAATTGACTACTGGGGCTGGGGTTGTAGCTCAGTGGTAGAGCACTTGCCTAGCACATGCGAGGCACTGGATTTGATCCTCAGCATCACATAGAAATAAATTTTAAAATAATAATAATTGACTACTGTTGTTGGAGATTTTTTAGTCCTGTTGTTCCCTGTCTCTTATACATCATAAGTTCAAAGTTGTCTTGAAGTTTTAAATGACTAACACAGATAAATCTGGAAATCCAATTCTACTCATGGATCTTGAATAAGTCACCAAGTTTTAGGTTTTTGAAATGTAAATTATAACTATTAGAATTATGCCTCATTAATTATGCCTGATTAGATTCTGGCTCTACCATTTCTTTCATGTGTCTTTAAGCTAGTTATACTACCTCCTCCTCCTCCTCCTCCCCTTTTATTTTTTCTTCCTTTTTATTAACCTTTTAACATTGGGTATCAAATCCAGAGCCTCAAATATGCTAGGCCAAATATCTACCACTGAGCAACTCCACCAGCCCAATATTACCTCCTTGAGTCTGTTATTTCATCTATAAAATAGAAATAATAAAAGCGACAACTTCATGGGGGATTTAGTCACATAATACATGAAAAACATTATAAAAGATACTTAACTCAGAATAATTACTCAATTAATGTCACCTACCACTAATTTTATCACAGTATCAAGCAATTTAAAGTGTTTTAATGATCAGTTCTCTCCCTTTTTGTCTTAGAAGTATCAGTTTGTAGGATTGAAGAAATCAATACCTAGCCATATATAAATTCACTGCCATATTTTTATTAGACATATACTCAGCATGACTTATACTATATGTACAATTTTAGCATAATATATATGTATGCTTAAATAATTAATTCTTTAGATTTGTTTTGAATTTTTACCAAGGTATGAAAATAGAGTGCTGGTAATGTGACTCAGTGGTAGAGCATCAGTTAAGCATAACAAGGCACTGAGTTCAACCCTCTGCACAGCAGAAAGAAAACATAATAATATATGTAGTCTTCTAGAGGTTTTTTTAAATTTCACATGATTCATTCATATTATTACACACAGACTTATGTTAATCATTTCTGTTGTTACATATTAAGTGATGAAAATCTATAGACTTATTCTTCCTTTAGATTTATTCTTCCTTTTATTATGCTACAAAATGAATAAAATAGACAACATATTTATCAATTTACTATTAGCTGCTTTTAGAACATTACTTATGCATTCCATTCACTAATAATTCCTGCTTTTTACAATGCTCCTCAAAATGCATATTAATGTATGAATTTTAAGATTTAATTATCTTTTTCAATGGTGGGTTTTGGCCTCGTCAATTAAGTTACATACTGAAACATTTTTCATATGTCAAATATACCAAATCTCAAAAAGTTGACCAAAAACAGATTGAAAACTCAGTGGCAAAGGTTTTTTAAAATTTGTGAGGTCCTGTGTGCAATCTACAACTACAACAACAAAATAAATATTCATTTTATAAAATTTATAAAATGAATATTTAAACTTGTACAACAAATATTATAAATATATATGTTCTTATGTAAATGCTAATTTTAAATCCTTCGGCTATATGCCAGGGAGTGGTATAACTGTCAAATGGTGGTTACATTCTTTATTTTTTGAGAAATCTTCATACTGCTTTTCAGAGTGGTTGAACCAATTTGCAGTTCCACCAACAATATATGAATGTAACCTTTTCCCCACATCCTCTCAAACACTTATTATTGCTTGTATTTTTGATGATTGCCATTCTGGCTATAATTTTAATTTTCTTTTCTCTAAATAATTGCCATTCTGGTTATAATTTTAATTTTCATTTCTCTAATTGCTAGAGATGTTGAACATTTTTTCATATATTTGTTAATCATTCTATGTTTAAATATATAATTATATATTTATTTATATATTTATAAAGATAAATATTATAAACATAAATATACATGAAATATGCTTATATATAAATTTATATATTTATTTACTCATAAATATATAAATAAAAATTTATAAATATTTATTTATAAAAGAAATTTATTTATAAAAATCCACTGTGCTAAGAAAACCATAGGTCAGGGAAAGCAAAGAAACCATGCTTTGGATTCCCTTGCAACATATTCTTGCCAAATACCTAAAAAGAAAAAAATTTAACATCTCATAGAAATGGAAAGAAACATCTGCCTTCTCCTCATCTTTAAAAGGTTTTGCCATAGCAATAGGGTATTCATTACTCCTGAAAAACAAGAGTCTGACAGCTGCATTGATTTGGAAGCATTAAGACCATAAGACCTCCATAGACATGCGCTTTGCATCTCTTTGGTATTTTACACCATAGTGTAAAGCAGGCAACAATCCTGAACCCAATTCTCCAACATCTGATGGTATTAGGAGTGTATTTTGGAGTGTGGTGATCTAAACCTGAAACAATCTGGCCAGTAATAAATCTAGTGATAAGAATGAAGAAGGATAGTATTAATTGGGAAACTTACTATCAAAAATGGGAATTTATTTTAATAAAGGGTGAAAATAATGTGGAAATTGTGAGAATTATTATTTCCAGAGTTAACTTGAGCAAACGTGTGGATGTTGACAGCATTCATCAAGATCAAGAATTTCAATATATCTTGATATACATAACTAAAGCCTGAAATGAGCATATAAGTTTAGAGACACTTTGAAGATATCCAGGCAAAAACTCTCTCTCTCTCTCTCTCTCTCTCTCTCTCTCTCTCTCTCTCTCTCTCTCTCTCACACACACACACACACACACACACACACACACACACTCACACACTAGAATACACCAATCTTGAGCTCAACCCTGAGTTTTCTCCGAGAAAGGGAAAGTGTAGATAAACATTGTAAATCTTTACCTGTCACCGTTGTCCCTTCACTGAAGCAGATTAGATTTGAATGATATGTAAGTAGTACAGACAGTCTTTTGTCATATTTGTTACTTGAAAAATGGTAAGTCACTGAAAAGGAAAGAAAAGGATGAGAATCCACCCATAGAGTCTCATGATTTCTATCTGTACCAAGCCAGCTTACTTCCCACCCCGCCACTCTTCTTCCTTATGCAAGACAGTAGAGACCAGCCTGAATTATGCTTGCTTATATTCATTTATCTTACTTGTTTGTCAGTCTGACGATTTATTTTTGTCTCTTCCCCCACTATAATTTAAACTCTAGATTCTACAGCAGAGATTCTGTTTTCTACATCACTTACTTGCAAATACCTAGAAAAATGACTTGCAACAAACCATGCACAGATATTTATTGAATTCCTGGAAATCTGGTATACATTATTTTAGTAATCTTGAAGAAGTCACAGGATATATGAATATTTTCTAAATACTTCTGATTGCATGGTATAAATAACAACCAAGGGGAGACTTTAAACATTTGGAGATATTCTAAATATCTACATGTCTCAAATAAAAACTACCTTTCTTGTTCATGGGTGTGCATGTTAAACAACATTAAACAAAATCTATTATCTCTCAGGTCCTGATTTGACTCTTCAATACTATTTCTCTAGTTTCACAATTGCCTACTACTAAAGATCAATACTTTTACAAATTTCTACCTTTCTCTTGGCCCATGTTTGGCATCCTGAATTTCTGCTTCTTGACTAATGAAATAACTATTATTAACTCTTCTCTCTTGCACTTGATCTAGAGAACCAAAATATTTTATAACTTTGGTGATAATGATCTGTGTTTTACTTAACATTGATAGATTTATTTACTTCTCAAAGGAAAGTTTATGTGTAGCAAGACTCTGTCATAGCAAGCAACTTTCACTCCCTTACAGACTATTCAAGAAATATTTGTATTCACCTTATCAGTGAATAGAAAATCAAATTATTGATTGGACTAAAAACTATGTTTGAGTTTTCTCACACAATGAACTTGAGATATTTATTTAGAGGCAAATAGAAAAAGGAAAGAATATTTTATCTCCTTACACTGTCATTATCTCATCTGAATTATTTTCCTCTCATATTTAAAGAGACACCCACATGAGTCAAAGACCCCTATCTAAACTATAATCATTATGAAAGCATTCAGAGTTGCCTTCCCAATACAGGGATTTTTTTGACTAGAAAACACATGATCAATGGGGGACCCAGTATTGAAAGATGGTACCTTAGGGGATCTACAAATAACACCCATGCACCTGGGAGGTCATGATTCAGCAAATGTTAACAAAGCCAGATAAAGTAAATCTAGAAGATGCCGTTGTTGAAAGATAGAGAAATAGCAAGAAAGGTGGGAAGCAAAATCAAGAAAAGCATGCCATTCTGAGTAAGAGCTGACCTATTTGTAAGGTAAAGTAGGATGAATCCCAGGGAATCTTTACAGAACATGAGAGAAAGAACCAAGAAAAAATGGCACCTCAGTGCCAAACTTACCGACACAGCTCACAATGAAACAAGCACTGAGGAGTATGATGGAAATCAGAGCAATGGACCAGAGCTTCAAGGACCAGCAGACTCTCTTCTCTATCAGACCAACAAGACAAATGCAAACCTCTCAGGATAGATAACATTGCTCTGAAACACAGAGCAATCTGGAAAAAATTCATCAGGTAACCGTAAATTCCATTTCCATATACTTTCTTTCTTATTATTATATTCTTCTACTGATCACCTGTCTTTCTTGAATGATTAATGTTGTCTTCTATGTTCATGTTTGATTACTTATTCTTATAAGTGCTTCTGACTCAGAGACATTATTCTTTCTTTCAAATTCCCAATTCTACTGTCTTGGCACAATCTCTATTGCTTAAATCTGTCCATTTTCTACCCCTTCTTTCCAGATGACTCTTATCATATCATACATTTCTAACTTGCTATCTGGAGAAACGAAATACTCACCTCCACCTTGAGCTTGCCTTTCTTGTATCATTATGTGAGTCTCTGTGTGTTCAGAAGATTCTAGAACCTTTTGTATCTCTCTGTCTCCCTGAAAATGTTACCCAGAGACCTGTTTTCATTCAAAGAGGCCAAGCCTTAGATAATAACAGTTCCACACTCTGATATGACTAATAAATGTCCAATGCTAATACATAAAGATCTAAAGTTTCCAGTGATTCAAAGACGTGGGAAAAACGAAAGAGGAAATTGAGAAACATACCCAAAACTGTTCCTGAAAATCTTAACAGAAATATTCAGATCATTTATTCAGTTTCTAACATGAAGTTTCTCTTTAGTTCCTATTCATTCCAGCATACAAAAGAAAATAAATTACATGCCCTAAAAGAATTTATCTGTTGGCCTAAATAAATTGCTACCTAACACACCTTTATATTGGGTACTTCTTTTATCTAATGCTTAATTTCACATGTCCTAAGAAGTAAAAAAAAAAAAAGTCTGGTTGAATCAATATGGCTTAAGGGTTAATAAACAACAGAAAGACCCATGAACATTGTTTCAAAACTGTTACTCAGGCTCTACAGCCATTTTCAAGACCCAAACAACCACCAGATGCTTTTCCCAGGATGGTGATTGTTGTACATGTTCCATCTTCCTCTGACTCTATGGCAATTAAGTAAAAACAGCAACATGCATTTGGTTTCTTATAAGCCAAATGTATACATATATATATATATATATATATATATATATATATATATATGTGTGTGTGTGTGTGTGTGTGTGTGTGTGTGTGTAAATATATATATATATATATATATATATATATATATATATATATATATATATATATATATATATATTTACATTAAAATTACTTGCAGGTGATGTTTGTGATTTGTTAAACATTATAATTTCCTGCAGCAATTATGACATTCCCATTCTTCTTTAGAAGAAACATATATATTATTTGAAGAAAATGATACTGCAGCAGTGAAGAGTTTCAGAAGTGAATGAGGAAAAATGTACCTGAAAATAGTCAACCAGCTACAAGGTATCCCCTACCACTTCAGATTCTCAGTGAAAGCCTGTACTGTGGAGTCTATGATACCTTCTTTAGAACCTGAGAAAACGATGCAGTGTATGCATTTTTTGGCTTGATGGCACCACCTGGTTCAAAGCAAGCAGAAGGCCAGGCAAAGCAGTAAGCATCAGCCTTAAGCATTTTGCTTTAAGCATCTTGAAAAATGAGTCTCTTTTGCTTTTATAAAATAACAAAATTATCTTGGCTTCAAAGGAAATATGCTTAATGTTGTAAGAAATAGTTTAGTTTCTGTTCTTGCATCCAAACAAAGTAAATACATAATTAAAATGTGAATATTATGGTGAGGAAAATGGAAGATGAACATAAAATTTTAATTAGATATCATGGGATAGTATTATAATCTGCCAAGGCATTTATGTACTTCAGTGATTTTACAAAGAAAGCACCCTTGTTTTCAAAACATTTTTATTGTAACATCAGGGTATCTGCAGTTCAACATTAAAAAATTTAAAAAGAAGAGAGAATCTGTCTCTTGTTCACAAGTTGCCTCATTAATTTTAGTGAATAAGCATATGTACCTTTTTAATGTGATGTTATTATGATTAAAATTACTTGCAGGTAATGTTTGTGATTTGTTAAACATTATAATTTCCTGCGGCAATTATGACATTCCCATTCTTCTGTAGAAGAAACTTCTATGTACTGAACCACAAGTTTTCCAAGCTTCTAAATGCAGAGTTTCATTGCATATATTGGATAGGAATAGATGACTTCGCACAAAAACAAAATAAAAGAACATAAATGCATTCAGTTGAGGAGTTCCTTGTTTAACTCAACCATTATGGAAACATTTTTCTAAGTCACTTGCCTCTGAAATGTTTATGTGTTTGTCACAAAAGTGGGATGGCAAGTAAATTTAAAATGGCATCCTCTTTCAAAGAATTTTGTCACTTAACTATTAGAAAATGCTTTGGTAATCATAGTCCAAGATTTAATTTCTTGAGTTTTTGATAAAGAAATTTTAGGGTTTTTTCTTCTTTTAATAAAACTTGTGATCATGAATGTCACTGTCTCTTGATAGATAACATTTATATTTCAATTTTAACATATATTGTGTGAATACATTAATGTAAGTAAAGAGAATATTTCTTTGATTCCATAAAAAGCACAAATATCAAAATCAAATAAATAGAGTAACTTTTACAATATTTTTGAACATTTCTAAAAGACGAGAAACATGGCCTAAATAACTTACCCAGAAGATATCCACATTGTATGTTAGCTCCATGCCACTTTATTTATAAAAACAAACATCTTTTACTTTACACTACTTTGTTGTATCTGATGTTTGCAAGTCTGTACTCTGCAAAACTCAACATATAAGAAGATGTGGCTTTGTTTACTGAGATTCAAACTTGATGTGATGCTTTAAAATAAACTCAGAGTTTTTACAAACATAAAAAAAATTGACTGATTGACTATAAAATGGAAGTCTCCAAGATCTATCCACAGAGGGGTTGTGATTTGTGTTTTCACTATACTGTGGTTCTCAAGAATCTGTTAATTAGTATCTTAATTATGTTAATGTGGCTATGCTCTAAGAGCACTAACTCCATCTTGATTTTTCTCTTGTAACACAAGCTGTAATTGATGGTCACTTTGGCAACCAACTGATTGATAGCTATATTGATAACTGTGCACTGATATGTAAATGAGATAGTTGACTCCTGGAATCTTTCCCTCCAAATTAACATCTGGAAATTGAGATAATATACCTGGGACTACAAATACAATGGCTTTAGACTCCCATTTTGAGACACACCTCACTATGACATTGTTCTTTAATCATTCTGAATTGGCATCAGCTCTGGAGGCTCTGTCAAGAAGGAACAATTCCTTACTTCATTGCTGATGTTTTGATAACAATAAGGACACATTCAATTGTCACCCTTGAAGGAACTTTTCTCCTGGACCATGTATACAGTTCTTTCTGTAGAAGTATGATTTTTTTTTGTTCATTGCTAGCCTTTTGTGCACAAGTAATTTTCTTTGACCTATTTTTACCTGTTTTTACATGTTTCAGCATAAGGTCATGCTGAGAGCCATTGCCAAGTAGGAATGACGCATGGCAATTTCTTTGTCAGCCTACCCCATGTTGCTTAGAGGAAGGACTCTCCATATTGGACCCAGGTCATTTGCAGTGACTTTGCATGAAAGGTGACCTAGCTCAAGGACCAGGTCCGATCCGAGTTTAGGGCATTCGGGTTTAGGGAGATCCGGGTTTAGGGTAGTTCCAGGTTTAAGGTGATTCCTGCTGGGAATAGGGCGTATCCTGCTGCCTCAGGTGCCTTGAGTTCCCATTGAGTTCTCGCGGGATTCAGAGAGTATTTTGGGATTCAGAGCCTGGTGGAGAGTGTGGATTTTGCCCAGAATGTGTGTGTAGAGTGCCGGTGACAGTTCGGGAATAAAGAGTTGCTGTTTGAATCTGCAAGGCTGTGTGGTGGCTCTGTTATTTTGTGCCCAGCTAGACTGTGGCAAGGTCAGGCAGCACTGACCAAAAGGACGCAGATTAAAAATGCTGCTGAACAAGGGTTTATTAAGATTCACTCCCAGGCGAGACCCTCCAGACTAAAAAGGTATCTGGGGAGAAGCATATGGGGGTCAGCCAGACTGAAATTTTTATTTGGCTTAGAGCAGGAAAGGAGGGCTTGGGACAGGAAAAGGAGGTATTTAGAGTCCCTTGTCCTATTGGGTTGGTCTGGGGAGATTGCTGAAATCCAGGATTGGTCAGGAGACCCAGGTGAGCTGCTTGGTGTTTTGTTCCTCAGCCAACCTCAAACTCTAACATCCAGTTGATGCAAAATGACCACTGTGCTTTAAAGGAGAATAATACAACATTTTATTATGAACTAAATGTGAGGGACTCAAGCCTCAGAGCAAACGTTTAAATTGCTTTAAATAAAGAGTTCCAAAGAAAAGGAGGTTGTGATAATTTTTATAGATAGAAAACAAAGATAACTGTAAATTAACACTTTCAGTGATCACATGGTCACTGGGGGCATTATATAAGTGAGTTATGGTACAGTGGGGAAGTTTTAACCATTTAACTGAGGTGGTACCTTACTACATTCTTAGTAGAAGGATTTGGAGATCCTTCCTCATTTGTACACACAACCTCTAGAATGTAGACCTTTCTGTCTATTACAAACATCATTCACTCCAGATAAAATTAGTAGTCTGCTCTTTGTTAAGCTGTGGATAGTTAACCAGGTCAAACCTACATCACAGAAAGTTTACCTAATAGACATGATAGTGTTAAGTCAGATACAAAAGTCAGGATTAATTAATTGTTTTCTAAATGTTGAGGGCCACAGCCAAGTTGGGATGATGCATGGTATTTTTGCCAGAATGGAGTGGTTGAGAGGTGATGCCAGAAAGCCATTGAGATGATGATGGTTATGGTAATCTGTGTATTCAATTGTATATTAGACCCCCTGGCCTGCTACTTTGGAGTTCTCTCAGGATTCCTGGGGAGTTCGCATTGGTTGGGGAAGTGCCAGAGGAGGGATTTCCGGTTGGTGTGTGGTGTGTCCCCAGAGAAGGCTGCATGCTTGACGTTCATGGGAGTGCGGAGAATAAAGGAGTTCCTGTTTTAAATTTATTTTTTTTAGAGAGAGAGAGAGACAGACAGAGAGAGAATTTTTTATTATTTATTTTTTAGTTATCGGCGGACACGATATCTTTGTTTGTATGTGGTGCTGAGAATCGAACTCGGGCTGCAGGCGAGCGTGCTACTGCTTGAGCCACATCCCCAGCCCAAGGAGTTTCTGTTTTGAACCTACAAGGCTGTGTGGCGGCTTGGTTATTTTGTGCCCAGCCTGACTGTGGCATCTAAAGACCAAATTAACCTTTTAAAATAAGCCTCAGATCTCCTACAAGTCTCCAGTAAGCATGCCTGTGTTTATTTTACATGTTCGTGTCCGGGGAAGATATTGTCTATCTAGTTCATGCTTGAAAAAAATCTAATGGAATAGTATCTTTGGGTAAGTTTAATTTCACATTCCTTTTGTTTATTGTTCCTTATAATACTTTTGTGCACTTCATAATAAAATGATTACTTTGAGAACTATCTTTGTTTTGCTGGACTTATCAATGGATAAAAAAAAATGTGGCATATATACACAATGGAATTTTACTCAGCATTAAAAAAAGAACAACAGACACCAGTATTGCTGTATCTATAAACATGGCTGTATAACCAATGTGATCCTGCAATCTGTAATGTGGAAAAATGTGAATTCATACCCCATTTGAATCAAATAAATGATATGTCAAGATCATTGTATTGTCTTGAGCAACTAATAAAAAAAAGAACAAAATCATGGCATTTCCAGGTACATGAATGGCGTTGGAGAAGATAATGCTAAGTGAAGTTAGCCAATCCCAAAAATACAAATGCCAAATGTTTTCTCTGATATAAAAAGGTTGACTCACAGTGGAGTAAGGAGAGAGAGCATGGGAGGATTAGATTAATTCTAGATAGGAAAGATGGGGGGGAAGGAGGGGACAGAGGATTCACAAGGATGGTGGAATGTGATGGACAGCATAATAAAAAGTACATGTATGAAGACTTGAATTGGTAGTCAACATACTTTATATACAAACAGAGATATGAAAACTTGTGGTATATATGTGTATTAAGAATTGTAATGCAAAAAAATACATGTATAAAGGCATAACTTGGTGTGAACATTCTTTATGTACATAGATATGAAAATTATAATTATAATGCTCCTCTTGCAAGAGGAGCAATATTTTTATTCTTTTTTATCTTTTATTGATATTATTATTATTTTTAAATACACAATAGCAATAGAATGCATTACAATTCTTATTACACATATAATCTTTGAGGTTAAAATTATTCCCAGGTTTTGGCATAGTGGACCATATTTGTGGGTTCAACATGACAAAGATGATTAAATTCTGTTATTGAGTCAGGAACAACATTGAACAGAGGCCAATAAAATTTTATAATCTCCCTTGTTGGATAAAGGGAAGCCTGAAATAGTATAAGTTCAAAAGCAGGCTTCATGAGTTCTATGTCACTACTTAAGGATTTGGAGACCCTTCCTCATTTGTACGCACAACCTCTAGAATGTAGACCTTTCTGTCTATTAACATTACAAACATCTCTATATTATCAAATTTTTAAATATAAAGAAATTTACTGTGGATATATGTATATTAAAATTATGATCCTAGGATACACTAAAAAACATATACTTGATCTTCCTCCTCAGTTCTAGGCACACAGCTTCTAAAACTCTTGAAATTTTCTGGGCTGTAGGAATGATAAGAGTATCTTTTGTTACAATATTTGTGTTTTTCTTCCAATTCCCAAAATAGCTCCAGAGTAAGAAAGATAAAAGGAGCCAGTTTGGTTATTCATAACAATACCCTTTCAACCATACCCAAGTTATCTTTGATGGTCACCAAGATAGCTTCAGAGTGGGTGCTACTTGGGATTAGAAAGTTGAAACTTTCGATCCACTAAGGCCACAGGTTTAATTAAATGTGTCTATGTAATGGATCCTCCATAAAAATCATGGACACATTATTGAACTCAATAGGGCCTTTTAAATGTCAGGGCAGTTATAGCTATAGGTAATGATGAAACAGACTTTTTGGTTTGAGATGAAATAAATCACAAGGAGAGATGTGGTTATAATATATGACTGTCTGTTTCCAGTTTCCATTCATGATGAAGAAACACAGCCTCCAGGATTGAGTCACCTAAATGTTCAGGAAGAGAAGCATTCTCTTCAGCTATATATAGATAAAACAATTTAAAGACCTTTTTTCTTCCTTACCCTTCTCCAATTTATGCTCCCCTAATTGCTTTCTGGTCTTGATCTATGCTGTATTCTCTTTGCTTATTTCCATTCCTTTGTCCTGAACAGGTTTCTAGATTATAGTGGTATGTCTTTAACTAAAGAGTGCTGAGGTGGTAGAAACAAAGGCAAAAAGATGAGATATACCTAAACAAAAATCTAGGTGTGGTTGTGTACTCCTGTAATACCAGAAGAGGCTGAGGAAAGAGGAAGAGAGAATGAAAAATCAGATAAAGAGCAGAATTGTGGTTAACCTCAAATTAAATTTGCAGATAAATTAGCCTGTGTAATGAATAATGAAAAACACTAGCAATAAAGACAGTAATAATTACTAGAGGTTGAAAATAAAACCATACAGTATACTATTGGAGACAAGGCAACTTTGTTCTGTTTTGGGTTGACCTTTTCTGAAGAAGACATGCTATTTCCTATTACCACTGGTTAATAAATTCTTCATAAATCAGTCTTGGAACTATTCTGTATCCCTGGGATTATACCAAAATTCTGGAAATTACCAAATTGCAAATAATAAAAGATGAAAGTTTCTGATTACTCTTTACAGATTCCAACTGGTTATATCTTGACCCTCATGTACCTCTCAAGACCTTGATACCATAATACCTCCCTAGTAGTTATCCTCTGGTGTTCTTCATATAAGGATTTGTTTACAAAAAGATAGTTCAACATTTATGGAAGTAGAACAGTTTGATATTGCAACTTAAATGATTTTCTTTTTCCTTATTTCTTTTAGAGGTTTGGAGTATGAGAGTTAAAATGTTGGGAAGTGGAAGGCAATCTAGATAAGTGATGATTAAACTCTTATGGGCCAATGACCTATTTCAGATTCTGTTGAAAGCTTTGGGCCCACTTAACAAGTTTTTTTCATAAATACATTAACACAAAAATTATATGTAATATTTTATTGAAAATCAATTTTCTTACACAAACAACATAAGCAATATTTATTAAAAAGCATATTTTCAATTTTTTATGAAAATATTAAGACTCTTAAAGAAACAACTAAGTAAATTAGTACTAGGCAGTATTAACAAAATAATTTTTTGAACAAAAATACACCTTAATTATTATTACTAATACCTGGATTAAGTAAAGTTGAATTGGATCCCTAAATCCTGAAAATAAGGATAACCAGAAATAGACTGACATTTCCATATCCAGTCACTCAATTGTGAATGATCTAAATCTCTGAAAATAACTATAGATGATGAAAGAGTAACAGACTTCTCAACTGCATACAACAGGAAAAAGTAATTTTTTCCTAAAAAAATAACAAAAAAAGTCTACAATTCATCCATAGTATCTAGTACTCAATCAAACTATGCATGCACGCGTGCACACCCACACACATACCCACACACACACATACACACACATAAACCTAAAAAACGAAAAAAACATTAGATCCATGTTGCTCAAGATAAGAGATTTTTAAGATTAAGACTTTAAAAAATGCTTAATATGCCATGAGATAAAAGAAAATATTGACAATTTCTACAAAGAATTGAAAATTATCTTTTTAATATTTACTTTTTAGGTGTAATTAGACACAATACCTTTATTTTATTTATTTATTTATTTTTATGTGGTGCTGAGGCTTGAACCCAGGGCCTCACATGTGCTAGAGAAGTACTCTACAGCTGAGCCACAACCACAGACTGAAAGTTATTTTTAAATAAAATACTTGGGAATCAACCTAACAAAAGAGGTGAAAGACTTATACAATGAAAACTACAGAACCCTAAAGAGAGAAATAGAAGAAGAGCTTAGAAGATGGAAAAATATACCCTGTTCATGGATAGGTAGAACTAACATCATCAAAATGGCGATATTACCAAAAGTTCTCTATAGGTTTAATGCAATGCCAATCAAAATCCCAATGGCATTTCTTGTAGAAAGAGAGAAAGCAATCATGAAATTCATATGGAAAAATAAAAGACCCAGAATAGCAAAAACAATGCTAAGCAGGAAGTGTGAATCAGGCGGTATAGCTATACCAGACTTCAAACTATACTACAGAGCAATAGTAACAAAAACAACATGGTACTGGTACCAAAACAGGCGGGTGGACCAATGGTACAGAATAGAGGACACAGAAACCAATCCACAAAACTACAACTATCTTATATTCGATAAAGGGGCTAAAAGCATGCAATGGAAGAAGGATAGCATCTTCAACAAATGGTGTTGGGAAAACTGGAAATCCATATGCAACAAAATGAAACTGAATCCCCTTCTCTCACCATGCACAAAAGTTAACTCAAAGTGGATCAAGGAACTTTATATCAAATCAGAGACATGGCGTCTGATATAAGAAAAAGTTGGCTATGATCTACTTACTGTGGGGTCGGGCTCCAAATTCCTCAATAGGACACCCATAGCACAACAGTTAATATCTAGAATAAACAAATGGGACTTACTCAAACTAAAAAGTTTTTTCTCAGCAAAAGAAACAATAAGAGAGGTAAATAGGGAGCCTACATCCTGGGAACAAATCTTTACTCCTCACACTTCAGACAGAGCCCTAATATCCAGAATATACAAAGAACTAAAAAAATTAGACAATGAGATAACAAATAACCCAATCAACAAATGGGCCAAGGACCTGAACAGAAATTTCTCAGAGGAGGACATACAATCTATCAACAAGTATATGAAAAAATGCTCACCATCTCTAGCAGTCAGAGAAATGCAAATCAAAACCACCCTAAGATACCATCTCACTCCAGTAAGATTGGCAGCCATTAGGAAGTCAAACAACAACAAGTGCTGGCGAGGATGTGGGGAAAAGGGTACTCTTGTACATGACTGGTGGGACTGCAAATTGGTGCAGCCAATTTGGAAAGCAGTATGGAGATTTCTTGGAAAGCTCGGAATGGAACCACCATTTGATCCAGCTATTCCCCTACTCGGTCTATTCCCTAAAGACCTAAAAAGAGCACACTATAGGGGCACTGCTACATCCATGTTCATAGCAGCACAATTCACAATAGCAAGACTGTGGAACCAACCTAGATGCCCTTCAATAGACGAATGGATAAAAAAAATGTGGCATTTATACACAATGGAGTATTACTCTGCATTAAGAAATGACAAAATCATAGAATTTGGAGGGAAATGGATGGCATTAGAGCAGATTATGCTAAGTGAAGCTAGCCAATCCCTTAAAAGCAAATGCCAAATGTCTTCTTTGATATAAGGAGAGTAACTAAGAACAGAGTAGGGACGAAGAGCATGAGAAGAAGATTAACATTAAACAGGGATGAGAGGTGGGAGGGAAAGGGAGAGAGAAGGGAAATTGCATGTAAATGGAAGGGGACCCTCAGGGGTATACAAAATTACATACAAGAGGAAGTGAGGGGAAAGGAGGAAAAATATAAGGGGGAGAAAAGAATTACAGTAGAGGGGGTAGAGAGAGAAGAGGGCAGGGGATGGGGGAGGGGGGATAGTAGAGGATAGGAAAGGCAGCAGAATACAACAGACACCAGAATGGCAATATGTAAATCAATGGTTGTGCAACTGATGTGATTCTGCAATCTGTATACGGGGTAAAAATGGGAGCTCATATCCCACTTGAATCAAAGTGTGAAATATGATATATCAAGAACTATGTAATGTGTTGAACAACCTACAATAAAAATTAATTTAAAAAAAATTAAAAAAAAGAAAGTTATTTTTAAAAGAAAAATCAACATGAAAATTTAGGATTGAATGATTTTTTGATAGAACTCAAAAGCACAAGAAAAAAAGCCAAAATTAACAAATGAGGTGTCCTCAAACTAAAACGTTTCTGCAGAGCAAACAATCAATAGAATGAAAAGACAACCTACAGAATAGGAGAAAGTCTTTGCCAGCCTATCATCTCATAGAGGGTTAATATTAAGAATATATAAAGAACTCAAAAATCCTAACAGAAAGCAAATCATCCAACTTAAAAAAAAATGGTGATGATTTGAAGACACTTCTCAAAAGAATTACAAATGGCCAAAACTATACTTATAATTTAAAAAAATATATATATATTTTAAAAAATGCTCAATCTCATTAGTCATTAGGGAAATGCAAATCAAACTGAAATGAGATACAATCTTATCACATAATGGTTATTATCAATAAAACAAAAATTAACAAATGCTGGTGAGAATGTAGATAAAAGGCATTCTTTATATTGATGTGGCTGTAAATTAGTACAGAAATTATTAAAAACAATATCAAAGTTCCTCAAAAACTAAAAATATCATAAGATTTGTCTATTCCATTCCTGGGTATGATACAAATCTCTGAAAATAGATATGGTGATTAAAGAGTTAACAGGCCTCTCAACTGCCTACAACAGACAAAAATAATGCCTTCCTAAAAAATTATTCAAAAGGAAATGAATAATTCATAGAAAAGGTATGCCAGGGTTTATTGTGGCAATATTAACAACAGCTAAGAGATGAAATAAGAAGCCTTGTTGCAGACCAACAGATGAATAGATAAAGAAAAGGTGGCATACAATCACATTGCACAATTATTCAGCCTTAAAGAAGACTGATGTTCTGTCATTTGTAGCAAAAGTGAATGGAACTGGAGAAAATTATGTTAAGCAAAATAAACAAAACACAGACAAGTATAGGCATTTTCTGTAATTTGAAAAAATATTTTAACTAACCTAAAAGTAGAATTGTAATTACTAGGGGAATGGGAAGAGTATTATAGAGGAAGGGAGGACATAGTGAAAGTTGAATGGTTATGATCAGTGCATACAGTATGCATGTATAGAAATATCACAGTGAATCCCATTAATATACATAATTAGAGTGTTAATTAAAAAAAGAATTTTAAAAGAAAATTTAGGATTAAATAATACAATAACCAAAATCAAGTGCTCAATTAAACAAATTGGGCTATGAAAATCAAACAAGTCAAGGAATGTGAAGACATAATAAGATGCTGGGGATGCAATTGGTGAGGTTGAAGATGCCAGGAGTGAGGGCTTGGTAAATGGTTTGCCTTTCCTTGGAGTCCTGTGCATGAAGTGTCATGTGAACAGAGTCCCCAAGTATCCATGGTGGGTGAGCTCTGGAGCCTCTTTGGAGAAAGAGGCTGCACATAGGCACAGAAGGAGCTATGGATGCATCTCAATCCACCTTGCATGCAGCCACATCTCTGCACCCTAGGTCTGGGTGGAGAAGTTGAGCTAAAGAAAACTAAACACAGTCCCCACAGTTACTGTACCAATTGCACACAAGCACAGGTTCCCAGGGGCTGGGCAGCAGCCTGGTCATCTTGAAGGACTTCAGAGAGGCCAAGAATTTGTAGGAGCCTCCTGTCCTGCTTCTTCCATTCTGCATCTTCTCCATAGACAGCAAGGACTATGAGCTCTGGGACCTAGTGGCAGTGGTAGTGCCCCTCTCCACACAGCTTCACCACTCTTCCAGCTCCTGAGGAACAATGCCTGGAACCAGAGTTCACCTCCTGATGAAAACTGAACATAACATCAAGAATAGTTGTGACACAGCCAAATTCATTTGCAGCAGATAAGGAAACCATGGTGAATCACTACCAAAATTGCAATCCCTGAAGCTTGAGAAATCTGCAATTTATTTGACAGATAATGCATAGTCTGGATTGGGAAATGTTTCATTACAGTTTGGGTGGGGACTTTCCTCTCAGAGACACTCTGATAACATACTTCTTGATGCTTTCCATATTATAGGGGGAAAAAAAAGCTTTAGTTTTACCCTGGGTAGAGATTTTAGTATTACAATAAAGTTTTCCTCTCAATCTTGGTGTATGCTCCCATGGGGTAGTTTATGGGAAATTACTTCTGAAAAACAACTGTCATATGATTTGTTAGAAAAACTATACCTTGGAGCTCAGGATACTCAATGGAAGACAATATGCATCCAGACTAAAAGTCAGGCCTATCCTCACTTCTCAGGCTTCTTCTTTGCTGATACCTGTAAAGACAATGCCCATTCATGACAGGCAGGCTCTGCTTGGTGCCCTGCAGTGCAGAGGTGACAAGCTATGGTCATGGGATCAGCTTCCCCTCCCAGTCACTCAGGCCATAGATTTGCTAAAAGGGCTATACCTGCACCCTGTGGCACACCTTCTTGAGGGGTCTGAGCAGCTGCAGTCCCAACCAGTGCAGCAGAGTATCGTTGGGGGTCTTCTAGCCTGGACTGTAGATACCAGAAGGAACCTAACTGTGCTTCCATGTCTCCCAGTACAATCAGCCCATCTGGTTCTGAGCAGCATTTACTTGCTGGGCATGCCTTATCAGCCATCAAGTCAAACTTCTGCTCTAAGAGGGATAGAAAGCCATGTACCAAACCCCCATCCCTGGAGTTTGGAGTCAGCAACTTATTGATAGACCATTGTCAGCCTAATAGCTGTTGTGTGTTATTTGTATACAAAGAGGACCACAGGCATGTGTGAGCAACCTGAATGACTCTAGCATGCACTCTAGCACTCTACCACTGAGATAAATCACCAGCTTTTCTACAAAACATTTTTAAGAAAAACTTTTCATCAGATGGGAAATCTGGCTACATGTTGAGGGCCGCAACCAAGTCAAGATGGGGCTTGGCAGTTTGCCAGGAGGAGTAGTTTGTGAGGCAATGCCACCGAGCCATTAAGATGATGAGGATTCATTATTGGCTGACTACTGTATCTAGATGATGCTAATTGAGACAAGCTGTGTGTAATCAGTAAGGTATATATACCTCTGATGTTCCACAATAAAGCAGCTCCTGCTACCTTGGGTGCACCCTATCATGAGTTCCTGCTCAGTGTCCCCGCAATAAAGCAGTTCGCGCTTCAACCTTCAAGTTGCTTTTCACCTCCTGGTTATTTTACCCTGCCGGACTGCAGCAGCTACACAAGATAGGAAGGACCCAAAGAGGGAAATTTGGAAACACCAACTGTTGTCAAAGTGTGACTATCAATGCCTGTCAAAGACCACTAGACTCCAAGGTTTCCCAGATGCACAAGAGCTAAAATATAAAGTACAACATAAACAACTGTACAAGCAGTCTTTATCTTTTTCAGTGATATTTATGCACAAACTTGCAAATATATAATGTTACATCTGGGCAAACATTTCCCAGATCCCAGTGAAAAAGCCCAGCCCCCACTCTTGCCAGGTTTTTTTTCTGAGAAATAGGTCTAAGAGCAAGGGCTCTAATCAATCACTACAGTTCCTCACCTCCCTTTGAGGTGCAGTAACAGAACACTTTTCCTTCATTTGGGGGATTCACAGCAAGCTTCAAGGGCTAAAACAGGATTTCTAAAGTTAAACACAAATTCCAAGTTATTTCAGCCAGAGTCAGGAGCTTTGTCTTAAATATAAATAAGTCTTAGAACCCAGAGTCCAAGGAGAGGGGAAGATAGGTACTCTAGGATAAGAACCAAGTTAATTGACTCCTCCCTGCTCTCAGCACTGGCCTTAATGATAACAAATAACACATCCTGATCCTTTGGAGACCCTGCAGGCCCTGGTATCATGGGGAACAGGCAAAGTGTAGATAGCAAACAGCTCACCCTTTGCCAATGTTGCTTAAATTACCACCAGCCACAGCACCCTCTTTTAACCTACAAACCTGTGTCTCACATCAAGAACCAAAAGTGCACATTTAATCCAGTTCCCACTAAAAATAAAACATCATTTTTTCTTCCAATGGCTGTTCCTTCCACTCTTAACAAAGTACATCTGATACAGATCACAATAATCCAAGTGACTCTAAGCCAGAAGACTCTAAAAGAAACTTGTAACTGGGGCTCAGTGTTGCCCCAGATGCATGAGTTTTTATTTGAGTTAGTCAGTTTTCATCATGATATTAAACACCTGAGAAAATCAGCTTCAAAGAGGAAAGGTTTATTTGGGCTAATGGTATCAGAAGTTCCAGTCCATGGTTGTTCTGCTCCAAAATGGAAACATCATATCAAAAGGACATGGTAGAAAAAGGCTGCTTGGCTACTGGCAATTGAGAAGCAGAAAGAAAGAGGAAATGTAGGGACACTTCCTTTTTTCACAGAAAAGTCTTAACTGGGCTTCTCCAGAAATCTTCACCATGGCTGATTTTAGGAGTGCCAGCAAAAGAATCTCTACAAAATAGTTCAATGTAGATAAACTTCCTATTTTAATGTTGCCCTGTTTTACTTGGCCACTGGCTGAGAAGAAATTAACACTCCAGGTGCTGGACACCCCTTACTAGTTTCTCACAAACATGTATCCAGTATAATAGTTTGTAGAAATGTGTAAACAAGGCCTCTGGCCTTGAGCTGGGCTTTACAGAGATGTCTACATTTCTAAGATAAGAGAAGTTACCAGTTGGGTCCATGGTAACAGCTGTCGGGGAAGAAACAAAAGGGAAAAGAAGCTCTCCCCTTCTCAGATGTTGTTCTTGAAGGGTTAACTTGCCCAAAACAGTGAAAGAAAAAGCTGCTTTTATGTGAACTTCTGCAGACTGTGAACTTCTGAGCTTCTCCCCTTACATGCTGGGTATAAAGTTCTGAAACTTCCTTAACTTAGGGTTCAGGGAATTGATTGACTACAGCAAAATCTGTACCCTCTGAATCTGGCTGCAGCCAAATAAAACTGTTTCCTGCTATCTTTGGTGCCTTGCCTCATCTGTTCCTACAACAGAAATAGCCAGGGGTAAGCTATAACTTTCAGAAGCACACCCCCAGTGACCTACTTCCTCTAACTGGACCTTATATGGCTATGAATTTTATCAGTGGATCAATCCATTGAGAAGGTTATTATCCCCATGATCCAATCACTTCCCAAAAGCCCCATCTCTGAACATAGCCACATTGAACAACCTTCAACACAAGAGTCATCATGGGAAACTTTATATCCAAACTATAATATTATCAAAAGTGGCAAAAAGAAAAAGGAATAAAGAAAGTAAAGCAGGCAGACAAGTTGTCAGGCAAGCAAACTAACTCACAACTGAATCAGGGAATAATAATAATAATAATATATATATATATATATATATATATATATATATATATATATTTCTACAAAATATTTTTAAATGTTGTGCTAGAAATCAAAACTAGGAAAAACTCATGAAATGTTGTACTAAGTCACTAAAACACCAAAAATGTCATGAGCAAGAAGGCTGTCCTTTACTATGAGCCTGTTGAAAATAGGGCTCAAGAACCCCAACATTCCCAGGGAAGCTTTCAGTTCCTGGCTCATGGTAGAAGGAGAAACACAGCAGATGGAGCAGACCAGAATGGAAATCACACTGCAAACCCAATAGAAGATAATTATCCTGCCCTTGAGGTCAAGGTTTCTGAATAACAACAACCATTCTGTCCCCAATAGCTACAAGCAGGCAAATTCTGCAGTATCATCAGAGCTCAGTTAGCCCCAGAATCCTGTGTCAGCTCCCTGGAGCATAATCTGGTCTTTTTTATATGGTCTTGGAAACTTGATTGATGAGCCTGGGGCTTCTCAAGGGAATTTGCAGAGAATTTACACAGACTAAATGACCTTCAAAGCTATTCCTAATCCACTCATCAGCTTGATTTAAATCACAAGCAAGGAATAACTGTAGAGTGTACCTCAACATAAGATATGTACAATTTATTAATGCATAGTTTAACAAAAAAGACAAAGAAACCTATTTGGATTACCTCAAAGTCACAAATATTCAAAACACCCAATTGTAGAGCTGTCAGTGTTAAACCACAATGCAAAGAAAAGACTACTGACTCCAATTTAAATCAAATTAAAGCAAGCTTGTAATTCAGACTGGCCGGGGATGTCTCTCCCCAAACCGGTGGGAATAGAAGACAGCAACACAGATCTCTAGGAATGCAGCTTTATTGCACATAAAGTTGCAAAAAAAAGGGGGGGGGGAGGTGTCTTGAGAACTTACAAATAACAGGATGGATTTTGACAAGCATAACAGAAAGAAAGGTAGTATGTTAATGGTCCAGCACTTAGGGAGTAAATTTAGGTCCAAACATCAGAATTTATGAGACACCACTAGAGTTTCAGAGAGGGTCCACATCTGGCCAGGAAAAACCAGAATTTATGAGGTGCCACCAAAGTTTCAGAGAGGGCTGTTATCTGGTCAAGGAGACTCAAGCATGGGTGAGTTCAAGGCAAGGGCAGGCATTCCAAGCAGTTTAGAAATCACAGTAATTTATAGTAAAGCCAAAATTAACTTTTCATGCCTTGTTGTGGCTCCCAATCTTTAGAGGGAATTAGGCTGGGTTTATCAGTCAGATCTTGGAATATCTGACAAAATTCTCTCTGCTTCACCTCAGCTGAACTGTCATTGAGTTCCCAGTGGCATCTGGTCCCTCAAGTTCTGCATATGACATCACTGTTGCTTTCTGGAAATACACTTCAAATAATCACAAATGGCTATCTTAATTTTGAGTGGGCATATTTTCTGACCAAAGTCTTTTCCAAAGCAATGATACTACTGTTTACTGGTGATGAGTCCTTGCTTCCCCAAATACTGAAGTATAACACCAGAGAAGAACGCTGAGGCAAATGTAGAGTGGAAAGTAGAAGCTTTATTAAAGGACACCAGAAAGACTTCTCCCCAGAGGAAGAAGAGGACCCAAAAGGTGGAATACGTGGAAGGGGGAGGTCCTAACTATTTTATAGCTAAAGGTCTTCTTTCAGCTTTCCCACTTTCATGTCCTTTGCTTCCATTTATCTTGCAATGATAGAATGCAGGTGGGAAGGCCAAAAGGTGAAAGATAGGTGGACTGAAGGAGTAATCTGGGGAGGAAGGTCCTGGGTGGTTTTTGATTATCACTTTCCTGTTTGCTGGGAGCTGTTTCATTAACAGTTCCTTAGGATGAGTTCTGGGCCTTGGGGACTTTAACATTTCAATGCTGCTCTGGTTTCCTGGAGTCCATTCTCAATAATTGCCTCCATTACCTTAATCATACTCAATATTAGACCTGATTTATCTAACTACACAACAAATATTGTTGAAGAAATTACAAAGAATTGTGATTACAAAAATCAAAGAATTGTTAAAACTTAAAATTTGACCACATAAGCGCATGGAAAACTGAAAGAAAAAAATCTTGTTGAAGAAATTACAGCCCCTATAGAAATTCTAATTACTTTACTAATTACTAACTACCTATCCTCAAATCTGGCTTCAGCTACAACTTCATGCTGAATATATGGTATTTTTCTCTCAACCAGAGTATTCAACTAACCAAAAGTCCCCATTTCTACATGTAACATAACAAAGTTTAGTACTTCTGTAAGGGTCCGGCAAAACACTGGAGGAAGAGACCACCAAGAGACTGACTCATGCAATTGCAGAAGGGGTTTATTGGGGATCCATTCCAGGGTGCTGGGGCTCCCGGCCCACTCAAGAAGGGAGAGCAGCCAAGAGCCCAGAGCAGAGGTTAAGCAGTGCTTAAGTACACTTTTTGAGGAGGGCAGGGGCTTTGCATACATCAGAACAAACCATCATGAGGCATGGGAAAATTGAACAACAACTCTTAGACATGATTAGCACATTTATTGGCGGGAACAGATTGGGCGGGGGTGATTGGTCACTCCTAAGTGGGGTACACATTTAAACTGATTGGTTTAGGCCCTGCGATGGCTATGTGCCAGGCTACACAGGGTCCTAGGTGATTAGACAACCAGAGAGTCAGTAGGAATATTTACTGGGCAGTTCCAGTATTGTCCTAACAGCTACAGGGATTTCAGGTTTGGGGGGGTAGCAGAGGAACTTAACAATACCTGGTCCTTTACTTTTTAACTCAGGACTTGCAGCTTAGAAACTTTACAATGCACGGTATTTTACACTTTAACTCAGGCTTTGCAGCTTAGAAGCAGCTTAGAAATTTTACCCTTACACTTCAAGTCAAAGAAAAATAAATTTGTTCTGAGTCAAAATTTCAATTTCATTCCAAACAATTATATTTGCTGTTCACTAAATCATGAAGTGGATGAATGGGGGCAATCTCTGAAAGGGTGCATTCTTCCTATGACTCCTCCCCCCATCTCCCACTCTCTCTGTTCCTTGACCCTGCCAGGAGTTAAGCAACTTTCCTCTACTATGACCTTTGCTCCTTTCTGCCTCACCTTAGGCCTGGAGGTATAGAGTAGGCCACCTGAGACCTTTGAAACCTAGAGCCCCAAATGAACTTTACCTCCTCTAGGTTGTTCTTTTCAGATATTTTGGTCTCAGTTACACATACTCCCAATGGTAACTAGAAGTGGGTTTGCTGCTGTGACTAATTTGACCATGTGATTCAGAAGTTTTGGGAGCTGATTTGTGGAAGAAATTTTGAAAAGTATAGATATGTGAACTGGAAAAACTTTAGAATATTGTAAGCAGAACTTAATGTGCAATTCTGGTGAGACCTCAGAAGACCAGAATGCCAGTAAAAATGTGGACTGCACTCATGAGTTTTCAGAGAAAAATGAGATTATGTTTGGAATTGGACTAGAGGCCACTCTTGTTATATTCTTGCAAAGAACCTGGCTACATTTTGCCAGTTATTGGGAATTGGACTAGAGGCCACTCTTGTTACATTCTGGCAAAGAACCTGGCTACATTTTGCCAGTATCCTGAGATTCTGTGTGAAGCTGAATTTAAATGTGATAGACTGATTAATCTGGCAGAGTAAATTTCAAGGGAGCATAGCATTCAGTCAGTGGCATGGATATTGCTGGTGGCTTTTAGGTTTACCATGAGAATAAGAAGCAAAAATCAAAGAATTGTTAAAACTTATACTTTGGCCACAAAAGTGCTTGGAAAACTTAAAGAAAAAATCTTGTTGAAGAAATGACAGCCCCTAAAGAAATTCTAATTACTTTACATAGAGACACAAGGAAAGATGCCTTGAGTCATCTCAGGAATTTTTAAGACCATACCCACTCCTTGCAGAATGTAGTAGGAAAAATTTATTTGAGATGAGATTATGTGAGTATCTCTTTCATTTGGGGTGGCCTAGGAAACTGTTTCACCATGCTGAGCTGTGCAGGCTCTCAGAGGCCATTGCAGCCATGATTCCAGGTGTTGGTAAAGATGGCGCCCAGAGTGCTTCTCTTCCAGAAGCTCAAGAATGTTGGTAAATATGGAACCCAGAGTGCTTCTCTTCCCAGAGCTCAGGTCCATGATGCACTGAATGGTGTGTGAACCATCACCTCCAATCCCTGCGAATGGCGCAAACTTTGAATGGCGCACCTCCAATCCCTGAATGGTGCGAACTATTGGCCAATGAAGAAGTAACAACCCACTCGCCCTGCTCCTCCTCATCCTGTGTTAAGCCCATAAATATCAACAACCTGTTTGTGCTCTCTCTCTCACTCTCCCCCTCTCCTACCTCTCTCCCCTCTCCTCTCTCTCTTCCCCTCTCCTCTCTCTCTTTCCCCTCTCCTCTGTCTTCCCCATCTTCTCCTCTCTCTTCTCTCTCTTACTTTACCTCTCTTACTCTCCCCCTCTTTTCCTCTCTCTCTCCTTCTCTTCTTCTTCTTCTTCTCTCTCAAATCTCAGACAGGTAAACACTTGTTTTGCCTTGTTGAGTTTTTGGAGCTTTTCCACCGGTCTTTACATTGGTGCCAAAACCAGGACAAGGATCCCTGTCACTCAAGGCAGAACCCCGTTCCCAAACTCCAAGCCCAACCATTCCTGTCGTAGTCCACTCCTCTGTTTGCCTGCCTGACATCCACCACCACTGAAGATTGGTGAGTTCCCCCATCCCATGAGCTTCTGAACCCTAACTCACCAGAATGAGGGAATTGGCCGTAGAGTGTCCGGCAATCCCTCTGAGTATTTTAGGGGGTAATGCACCCCACCCAGACCCATCAGGGTCACGGTGGACCATGGGCACTCTGCTAGGACACCCCTGGGAATCAAACGCCTAGAACGTAGGATTAATTCTCTCTTTCTAACTCCTCCATCTGCCTTCACTCTTGGATAGGTTAGTGTAATTGCTACAGCCCGTCTCCCCCAAGTCTGGAACTCCGTTCCTCCTGAAACTCCGTTCCTCCTGGCACACCGGAACTCTCTTCCTGACTCTTTCGTTCCAGTCAAAAAACTTTCCTGATGTCAGGGTGCCATGGCACCAGCCCTATTTGGGTCTTACAAATTGCACTTCTCTGGTGATGACCAGGTAATGCTCTCTGTATTTCTTCACGGTGGTCAGTCATTTTGGGGACGCCCACTTGATCCTCTGCCCCAGAGTTTCCAGGAAGCCCTTTCCAGCACAGGTTTTCTCTCTCTCTCTCCCTCTCTCTTACTCTTTCTCTGACTCCCATCTTGCCCTTCCAGCATGGGAAATTTCTTGTCCCTCCAGGCCGATTCTCCCTTGCAGTGCCTCTTAGATAATTTGAAAACCCTGAGCCTGGCCCCTGATATTAAACTGAAAAGGCTCATGAAATTCTGTACCCAGGACTGGCCTACATACCCCTTAGACAACCAAAAGCTTTTGCCCACGTGTGGGTCTCTGGATCCTAATTTACTCTGGGATCTTTTAATTACTGTGAGCAATCAAAGAAGTGGAACTAGATTCCCTATGTGGAGGCTTTTTCCTTGCTTCGATCTCATCCAAATCTCTGCACCCAATGCAAGCCTCAACAGCTACTCCTTGCTCTCAAACCTCCTTCCACCTCTTCTCCACTCTCTGCCTCCACACCTTCTCCTCCTCCTTCCTCTTCTTTGCTCTCCATCTTCACTTTTGACCCAGCTGATGAACTGCCTCCATACCACTCTCCCCTGCCCTCAGCCCCGCTTTCCCCACTTTCACCTCTTCCCACTTCCCTATCTTCTACATCTGTGGGTTCTTCTTTGGGCACTTCTCCTCCTCTTCATCTGGACACTTCTGCACAAATTCCTCCCACTTCCATTCCTTCCACCCAGGTCCCTCCACCTCAATTTAGTCCACCCACCACCTGTTCAGCCATCCGTTCATGCACTAATAAAGCACCTAACTCACAAGTCACCACATCTCATCACCTGACTCAAACTTCACATGTTGTGGCCCCCCCCTTTTGGAGGTCACCAGGCTGAATGGGATTTTAAGGGTTTATGTTTCTTTTTCTATGCTTGAACTTTCTGAAGTAGAAAAAAAAATTGGAATCTTAAACTGCAAACCCTGTCTCTTATATTAAAGAGTTTCAATACTTAACTCAAGCCTATAACCTCACCTTTCATGATCTCTAGATGATTCTGTCCAATACTCTCCTCCCTGAGGAGAGGAGAAGGGTCTTGGACTAGGCTAGGGCCTATGCAGACCAGGTTCATCAGACTAATGCCCACCATCCCTTAGGGGCCCAGGTGGTTCCAGATAAGACCCCCATTGAGATTATAATGATCCCCAAGACCTGGGATGTAGGGACCACCTTATTACCTCTCTGATAGCTGGCCTAAAGGCAGGAGCAAAAAAGGATATTAACTTTGATAAACTCTAGGAAGTCATCCAGGAGAAAAATGAAAACCCCTTAGCCTTCCTAGACTGACTAACAAAGGCTCGCTTTCAGTACACTAACTTGGACCCCGAATCCCCAGATGAGAGGCAACTTCTTATGACCTATTTTTTTCTCACAAAGCTACTCCGACATCCAGGCAAAGCTAAAAAATTAGAGAGGGGATTTTTGACTCCTCAGACTGAGGTGTTGCCACAGCCTTCAAGGTCTACCATAACAGAGATGAAAGAGCAAAATGCCAAAAATGCCAGATGTTGGCCCAGGTGTTACAGGGCTGCTTCCAACCTATGGAAAGGAGGAGACAACAACCCCCACAATGAGGACGCCCTGGGCCCTGCTTTAAGTGTGGTGATGAAGGACATTAGGCTAGGGCTTGCCCTAACCCCAGGGCACCACCCAGACCATGCCCTATATGCCAATGTCCTGGCCACTGGGGAATTGGACTCCCCCAATTCCTGGAGGATAGCTGAGGTCAGTCACCCCGCCAGTGACTTGCTGGGCCTAGCAGCTGAGGATTGACTAGGCCCTGGGTCTTCTGTCCTGACCTATTCAATCACTGAGCAGGAACCCAGTGTGATTATCTGAGTGGATGGCTGTCCCATAAAGTTTTTGGTAGACACCGGGGCCATATTTTCAGTTCTGAGAGAGTTTTGGGGAACTACCTTTCCCTCTGAATTTCCTATTGTCAGGGTAGAAGGTCAAACCATCATCCCGCACAGAACTCCTCCCCTCACTTGCTCCTTATCTGAGTTTTCCTTTTCACACCATTTTTTGGTTATGCCTCAGTGTCCAGTCCCCTTGCTGGGAAGGGATATATTATCCATCCTGAAGGCCTCCATAAGCCTTGGCCCCTCCCCAACCAATATGCTCTTCTCCTCCTCTTCCTTATACTCTCTGAGCTATGGAAGCAACAACATTTTTTGCTTCCAAATCCAGAGAATTCAGCTGCCTCCTTTCCGCTCAAACCAGAAGAATGGGTCTACTTTTCTTCCCCAGGGGAAAGATTCCTCCCAACCCCAAAATTGGAAGGGCCATTACAGGTAGTCCTGTGCACACCCAATGCTGCAAAACTCCAACAGGAAGGAAAAAACTAACCCCCTGGATTCATATTTCTATGTTAAAACCAGTGGCAAGCCCTCCAGAGGACAATACCACCACAGCTCTCAGCCTTGCAGGACCCCCACAATCACCCAGATTTACTTGTGAGATATCCCCAGATAACCTTCTCAAGCTCCATTTTTCACAGTCAGGCACCACCCTTCATCCCATTCCAGAGAAAAACATACATAAGAATGGGCCTCCTAATAGGATCTAGGAACCCACAGCAACACAGTACACCCACTCTCTTTTTAGAAAGCAGCAATTGGCACAACAATCCTATTGGGACTTCTTCACAAACCCCATCAGCCTCTGGATTCTCTCAATACTGGCATCTCTATTTGGGATCTTTTTATTTTGTGCCTTCCTTTCTTGCATTTTTAAAATTCCTTCAAGGACAAATTAACAAAATCTCTAACCAAACTTTTAATCAGCTCCTCCTCAGGAATTACCAGAAGCTTGCCAACAAGCCAGACAACATGCACATCCAGTCATCCCAAGAAACCGCCACCAAGTGCTGAAAGATGAAGATACTGAATGACAACTCCATCGAAGGGCCATCTCTACCCAACCATGTCAAAAAAATAATCTCTTGGTTTTCAGTTTTATATGTTCTAATCTGCCTTCTCCTAGGCATAGGCTTTTTCTACCAGCCCTACAGACTGGATGACATGCCAGAAATTAATGCTGTTTCTTTTCATAGTTGCAGGGCACATTCATGGACTTCACCCCAGAGGAAATCCATGCCTTCAATGCATGGATATGGGGCCTCCTTGCCCTTCTTCTCTAGCCAACTTACCTCCCTCCCTCCCTCCCTTTAAAATGATGGCCCTACTGAGCAGGTAGTAGCTAGATCGAGTACGAAGCCCCCAAACCAAAACAAGAAGGGAGGAATGTTGGTAAAGATGGTGACCAGAGTGCTTCTCTTCCAGGAGCTCAAGAGTGTTGGTAAAGATGGCACCCGAAGCACTTCTCTTCTGGGAGCTTAGGTCCATGACGCACTGAATGGTGTGTGAACTGTCACCTCCAATCCCTGTGAATGGTGCGAACTTTGAATGGCACAGCTCCAATCCCTGAAGTGGTGTGAACTATTGGCCAATGAAGAAGTAACAGCCCATTCACCTTGCTCCTCCTCATGATGTGTTAAGCCCATAAATATCAACACCCTGTTCGTGCTCGCTCTCTTACTCTACCCCTCTTACTCTCTCTCCCTCTCCCCCCTCTCACTCTCCCCCTCTCCTCTCTCTCTTTCCCCTTTCTCTCTCTTCCCTCTCTCCTCTCTCTTCCCAGTCTCCTCTCTCCTCTCTCTTACTTTATCTCTCTTACTCTCTCCCTCTCTTACTCTCTCTCCCCCCTCTCTTCTCTCTCTCTCTCTCTCTCTCTCTCTCCCACCCCCCTTTCTCTTCTGTGACTGGCTACTATAATCCTGCCAATAAAATCTCAGACAGGTAAATGGTTATTTTGGCTTGTTGAGTATATGTAGTTTTTCCACCATTCTTTACACTAGGGGACCCAGGTATTATGCAAGCTTGCTAGAACTTGGGAGCCACCCACATGTTGCTGCTTCTGCAAGAAGACAGGGTGTTAAAGTTAAGGAGTCAAGAAGGCTTCCACCAAGATTTCAAAGGAAGGCCTGGGTGGCCATCCACAGTGTAGCAAGGTTAAAATATCTGTGGGCTGCCCCTGAGTGGGTGATAAATAAAGCTATAAAGATGAACCCAAAGGGGAAGTAGAGACTTTGGCATTAAGTTATGCCTGTAGGACTCCTGACTGAGGAGCACTGCTGGCTGTGGAGAAAGCAAGGTTAACAAAGATGCCATAATCCCTGCAACCAGAAAGACTCTAGGAATGAGGTTACTTTTGGTGCTCACATCTCACCAACATGTACCCCAGATGCTTCTCAATGTATCCTGCACAGTGAGGTATCAGGAAACTGAAGGGTGAACCAGCTGAGAAATTAAAAATCTGAAATAGTAAGAAATAAAAGCAAAAGAAGCAGAAAAATAGTTTCAAAAGGTGAAAGGGCTTATGGGTGGATCAGACCTGATGGGTCAGATCCCTAACAAAGGAAAAAATCTCAGGAATCCTTTATTAAATGAAAGCATATCAAAGAGATTTATTCTCCTGAAGTGTTCTTCAAGGTAAACAGAGCCAACAGGAACAGGCTAATTGAAACTTATCTATTTGCATGATATCTTCTTCTTGCTTGGGTAAGCTGCTGCTTCTAGGCTGTGTCCTTCACCCCAGGGCAGCAGGCATCTGAATTCAAAGTTATTGAATCCATAAATCCCACACCAGCCATGGAATCTGCCTCATTAACGGTGGCCACTGGCAAATTGGTGTGTCTTTCAGCACTTTTGTACTAAAAAAGCCTACAAGGGCAGTCTATCTGTCCAAGGCTATAGAGTTCAGAGTGGGGATTCATTTGTCAATCTTGACAGATGCTGAAGATGAAGCCACAGGAAAGTTTTCCCAGGCTGGGTTTTGCTCTTTTTATTGTCCCATCTTTTCTTTCTATTCCCCTATCCCTCCCTAATGGAATGAGAATGTTTATTTTTTTGCCATTGTATGCATATGTATCTTACTTTTGATCATTAAAAGGACTCACAGCCAAAAGTTAGCCATGAATCTCAGATAAGATTTTGTTTGTGGACTTTTAGTCAATGCTGGAACTATTAAGACTATAGGAACTCTTGAATACACATTACATGTGTTTTGCATTGTGAGATGGACATGACCTTTTGAGGGCCAGGAGTAGAATGTTATATTTTGGATATAATGTGTTCCACAAAAGGTCATGTGAGACAATGCAGAAATGTTCATAGGTGAAATTATTGAATTATGAGAAATTTAACATTATCAATGAATTTATTTGGTAGTGTTATGCTTGAATTCTGGAGCCTCCATAGACCACCAGAGACCAAGATTCATGTAAGCAGCAAAGAGGTGTTTATTGCAAGCTAGCTCAGTTCTCTGCATGCACAGAGCAACTGGTGACACTGAGAGACCCCAAGCCCAGGGTTTGCAGCAGTTTTATACACTCTTTGGGGAATGGTGGTTGCTAGGGAGTTGCTATGGGTTTATGGGTTCCAACCTAGCCTGACTGAGTCAGGGACACCTGACAGGGCAGATATCTTCTGTTATTTGTAGATAAAAAAATCAGCAGGATGGGTATGTGCCTAGGAGTGCTTTGTGGGTCTTTTCAAGGACAAGGGTCAATCCCCCTTCCTTGTACAGGCTTTGCTCTGAGGTAGAGGCTAGTTTTTCAGTAGATTAATAATTTGAAAGAACTACTGTGACTGTGAGCAGGCTCAGCATGGCTGGTGGAGGTAGGTTATTGGGGATGTGCCCTTGGGGGTTGTAATTTGTCCCCATGGTCTTTTTCTCTTTCTGTCCTTACATCCTGGCTGTCAAGGGGTGGGAAACTTCCCTCTTCTGAAGCCCTTTTGCAATGGTGTTCTACCTCATCTTGATTCCAAAGCAATGGAGTCAGGCAACCATGAACTGAACCTCTGAAACTTATGAGTGAAAATGAACTTTTATCCACAGAGTTGTTTTTGTCAGTTATTTTCATAAATGTGTCAAAAGTTGATATTAAAAAAAGAAAAAAACTGTTTATTGATTAGAACTCATCTGGATAATTTTTCATTTTATATCACCCTTTAAATTCAAACCTTCCATAAACCCTGCTACACACACATTATTTTAAAGATGTTGTTGAGAAAACTAAAGGAAAAGGCCCTGAAATGCACACAATGCAAGGTAGATGGAAGAAGAGAGTCCCAGAACTGGTTTTATGGTTTAGATATGATGTCCCCCAAAAGCTCACTTGTGAGACAATGAAAAAAGTTTTGGAAGAGAAATGACTAGGTATTGTAAGGGTCCGGCGAAGCGTCGGAGGGAGAGACCACAAGAGACCGGCTTCATGCAGTTGGCAGAAGGGGTTTTATTGATTCAGCATGCTGAGGCTCCAGGCTCACTCAGGAAGATAGAGCAGCCCAGAGCCCAGAGCAGAGGTTAAGCAGAGCTTAAGTACTCTTTTTGGAGAGGGCGGGGGGCTTTGCATACATGAGAACAAATCATCATGAGGCGCGGGAAAATTGAAAAACAACTCTGAGACCTGATTAGTACATTCATTGGCGGGAACAGATTGGATGGGGGTGATTGGCCACTTCTAAGCGGGGTACACATTTAAGCTGATTGGTTTTGGGGCTTGGATGCCTACGTGCCGGGCTACTCAGAGTCCCAAGTTATTAGACAACCAGAGGAGTCAGTGAGAATATTTACTGGGCAGTTCGGGTATTGTCCTAACAGCTACAGGGATTACAGGTTTTGGGGGTAGCAGAGGAACTTAACAATACTTGGTCTTTTACTTTTTAACCCAAGCCCTGCAGTTTAGAAACTTTACAATGTCCGGTCTTTTACACTTTAACTCAGGCTCTGCGGCTTAGAATCAGCTTAGAAATTTCACCTTTACAGGTATTAGCCTTAGCCTAATCAGTGAATTAATCCCTGGTGGAATTAACTGAGTGCCAACTGAAGGCAGATGGGATGTGGCAGGAGAAAGTGGTTCATTGGGAATGTGACTATGGGTATGTATTTTGTACCTGGAGAGTGGACTCCCTTTCTCTCTCTCTCTCTCTCTCTCTCTCTCTCTCTCTCCCTCCCTCCCTCCCTCTCTCTCTTTGCTTTATGATCACCATGTGAGCTCCTTAGACCTCTTGAAATCATGAGCCTTCAAATGAACTTTTTCTCCTCTACAATTGTTCTGGTTGTATCCTTTAGTCAGAGTGGTGAAAAAGCTGACTGAAACAACTGGCTAATCACATGATGAAATGTTTCACTTCTGAGCAAGTGCACTCTTTATTGTGGCAATCAAGAGCATTTTTTGTAAAATATACATTTTTAAATTTCTTCATTTTTGTTGAACCATGGCACAGAAAAAAGACCACCAACTCCAATTTTAAATCAAATTAAAGCAAGCTTGCACTGTGTACACAAGAAAAGCTGGCCACCAGCAACTGTCTCTCCCAAAACCAGACTAGAGATCAGCCCAGCTCTCTGGGAAGAAAAGTTTTATATAGCAAAAAAAGTTTCAAAGGCGGGTGTCTTGGGAACTTACAGCTTACAGGGTTCTGGTAAATGTAATATAAGGGCAGATAGCAGATTAATGATCTACATGGGATGATATTTCAAGGTAGGGGGTAAATTCAGATCCCAACATCAGAATTTATGAGATGTAACTGAGGTTTCAGAGAGGGTTATTATCTGGTCATGGGGCACCAGGATTTATGAGGCACCACTAAGGTTTTAGAGAGGGTTGTTATCTAGTCAATGAGACCCAGGCACTGAGTTCAGAGTATGGACAGGAATTTCAAGTAGGTTTAGAAATATCAGTAATTTATAGTAAAACAGAAATTAACTTTTAATGACTTGTGAAAAGATGGCTCCCGATCTTAAAATGGAATTAGTCTGGGTTGATCAATTTTCATCCCTATGGCACAAATATAATGTAGTGAGCTCAATTACATGAAGTAAAAGTTCCCCCAGAATATAGTATAAGGTGCTCTTTGGAAAATAAACTAGTAAATTCTATATACAACATTAAAAATAATCAAACTTAAACCCCCATAAAAAATGTGTGAATTTGACCATAGTCAGAAAATTAGTAGCAAATGGAAAGACTCAATTGCACAATCCCTGAAAATCATATTGAGATGTCCACATGCACAGGTTATCATTATTCATAAAATGATCAAACCAGGTCAATGAATTACATGTTTCATTATAAGTATGATATATTTAGTATTATTTTACAAAGAAAATGTAAGAATTTTAGTAAAGAAGAGAATATAAATATTCCAGGGGTCATTTTGACTGACAACCTGTAGACAGAAATTATAAAACTGATGTTTCAGTCAGATTTTTCACTGCTATGACTAAAGGACCCAACCAGAACAATTATAGAGCAGGAAAATTTTATTTGAGGGCCCATAGTTTCAAAGGTCTTAATCCATGGAACGTCATTTCCATCACTCAGGACTCAAGGTGATGTTGAACATCATGGCTAGAGAGTGTGGCAGAGGGCCCCCCACCACACCACAATACAGATTTCTGGAGAGAATCCCAACCCATGCCCACCCCGAGAGTTACCCCCATGATGGGGTTACTTATTCACCAAAGCATGGCTCCATAACTTGACATCAGGGTACATATAAGCTTGAGGCTGCCACTCCATGAAACTGGGATATTGCCACTTCCATCAAGGGACAACAATAATGACCTGGTAAGACACCACCAAGGTCCCTGTGGGCATTGCTGCACCAGAGGTTTCTCTATTACGGGTGCTAACAGTTATCCTATTGCTGCAATAACAGGAAGTCTTGCATGGGGTTTGCCTATCTCTTGTTTCTCCTACTAACAACCAACTTCTTCTTATTACCCTCTCAATATCATATAATCAAATACCTCCATATTCTCACATCCTATATCATAAACATCTCAGCCAACCCCCCAGTTCCCCTTTCTACCATCAGAAACTGTAAACCATTATGCAAACCTATTGAGTATATGGTAGAAGATAACCAAACTCATCATTTCTGAATACAGTGACAAAACTGTAAATTTAAAAATAGAAGCTAACTGATATATGGCTGCATTTGGGTACATTCAGTGCTTTAATATTGATCTCTCCCTTAAAAGTGAAATGTTGGTAGGCTGTAGGGACACTATAAGACAATAGGACAGAAACTATAATACCTTGAATCTACACTGCAAGAGAGGACAATACATAGACATCATGAAAAAGAAGGGGAAAAGGTGCCCCAAACAAACCAAGATACTACAACAATAGAATGCATAGGTAGCTCAATAGGCAAAATGTCATAGAAAGAGTTTAGAATATACATAACAAAAATGATTTGAGAATTAAAGAATAACCTAAGTGAGCAGGTGCATGCAAAAATCAATCACTCCAACAAAGACATAAGAGAAGAAATACAGTTTACCATAGATCACACCAACAGAGAGATAAGAGCAAATACAGGTTGCAAGATATTAGTTCAAAAAAGAAATAGAGATACTGGGAAAAAAACAGAAATCCTTGAAATTAATGAATCAATAGGCCAATTAAAAAACTATAGATAGCATCACCAACAGGCTAGATCATTTGAAAGACAGGACCTCAGACAATGAAGACAAAATATGCAATCTTGAAAATAAAGTTGACCTCACAGTGAAGATGGTAAGAAACCATGAACAGAATATCCAAGAATTATAGGATACCATCAACAGACCAAATTTAAGATTTATGGGGATAGAGGAAGGTTCAAAGATTCAAACCAAAGGAATGCACAATCTTTTCATTCAAATAATATCAGAAAATTTCCCAAGCATGAAGAATGAATTGGAAAATCAAATACAAGAAGCCTATAGGACACCAAATGCACAAAATTACAACAGATCTACACTAAGACACATTATAATAAAAATGCCTAGCATACAGAATAAGGATAGAATTTCAAAGGCCACAAGAGAGAAAAATGAGATTACCTGTAAGAGAAGACCAATTCGGACCTCAGCAGATTTTTTAACTCAACCAGTTTATTAACTTTTAACCCAGACACTCACAGCTAGGAGATCCTGGATCAACATATACCAGGTTCTAAAATATAATGGATACCAACCAACAATCTTATATCCAGCAAAATTAAACTTTAAATTTGATGATGAAATAAAAATTTTCATGATAAACAAAAGCTAAAAGAATTTACAGCAAGAAACCCTGCACTACAGAACATTCTTGGCAAAATATCCCATGAGGAGGAAAATAAAAACAACAATGAAAATGTGCAAAGAGAAGAATTACAATAAAGAAAAGTCAACCAAATGAGAAACCAAGTCAAGTTAAATACCAAAAATAAACAAAAATGACAGGTAATTCAAATTATGTCTCAATAGTAACCCTAAATGTTAATGACCTAAACTCATCAGTCAAAATACATAGGCTGGTATATTGGATTTTTTAAAAAAGACCCAACAATATGCTCCCTCAAGAGACTTGTCTCATAGGAAAAGACACCCACATACTGAAAGTGAAAGGTTGTGATAAAAATACACCATTCACATGGTCTACATAAACAAGCAGGGATTTTCATCCTCATATCAATTAAAATAGAATTCAAGCTAAAGTTAATTAAAAGGGATAAAGATGAACATTTCATACTTCTTTCAACAAGACATACAGTTATAAATATATATGCCCCCCAAAATGGAGCCTCTATGTTCATTAATCAAACTCTTCTCAACTTCAAGAGTCAAATAGCCCACAATACAATAATTCTGAGTAATTTTGACACACCATGTTCACCAGTGGATATCTTCCAAACAAAAGATAAGCAAAAAAAAAAAATAAAAATAAAACTCAATGATACAATCAATAACTTAGACTTAACTGACATATATAGAGTATATTATCTATCAATAAGGGAATATACATTCTTCTCAGCAGCACATGGATCCTTCTCTAAAATAGACCATATAGTATGACACAAAGTAAATCTTAGTAAATATAAAAAAGTAGACATACTACCTTGCATTCTATCAGACCACAATGGAATAAAATTAGAAATCAATGATAAAATAAAAATAAAAGTTACTCCAACACCTGTAGTTTAATAACATGCCATTGAAAGAACAATGGTTGCAAAGATATCAAGGAGGAGATTTAAAAATTCTTAAAGGCAAATGAAAACAAAAATTCAACATAGCAAAATCTCTGGGACACAAGAAGGCAGTTATAAGAGAAACATTCATTGCATGGAGTTCATTCCTTACAAGAAGAAAAAGCCAACAAATAAATGACCTATCATTACACCTCAAAATCCTAGAAAAAGAAGAACAATTCAACCTCCAAAATCAGTAAAAGATAAGAAATAATTAAAATCAGAGCTGAAATCAATGAAACTGAAACAAAAGAAACAATTGAAAAAATTGACAAAACAAAAAGTTGGTTCTTGGAAAAAATAAATAAAATTGATAAGCCATTAGCCATGCTAATGAAGAGAAGGAGAGAAAACACTAAAATTAATAACATCCATGATGAAAAAGGAAATATTATGATGGACACTAAAGAAATACAGCAGGTAATTAGAAATAATTTCAAAACTGTGTACTCCAATAAAATAGAAAATACCAAAGGGATTAACAAATTTCTAGAGGCATATGATATGGCCAAACTAAAACCAGGTGATATACACAATTTAAACAAATTAATTTAAAGCAAAATTAGAGGACATCATCTGAAGATTACCTACCAAGAAAATCCCAGGACCATATGGACACAAAGCTGAGTTATATAAGACCTTTAAAAAAGAACTAATACCAATAATTTTCAAACTATTCTATGAAATAGAAAAAGATGGAACACTTCCAAACACATCCTATGAAGCCAGTATCACCCTGATTCCAAAACCAGACAAAGGCACATCAAAGAAAGAAAACTTCAGGCTAATATCTCTAATGAATATATATGCAAAAATTCTCAATAAAATTCTGGAAAATCGAATACAAAAAAATATCAAAAAATTAGTGCACCATGATCAAGTAGGGGTCATTCCAGGGATGTAAGGCTGGTTCAAAATGCAGAAATCAATAAATGTAATTCTTTACATCAATAGTCTCAAAGATAAAAATCATATGATCATCTCAATAGATGCAGAAAAAGCATTTGATAAAATACAGCATCCTTTCATGTTCAAAACCCTAGAAAAACTAGGGATAACAGGAACATTCCTCAACAATTCCTCAATTGTAAAGGCAATCTATGTTAAGCCCCAGGCCAACATCATTCTAAATGAAAAAAAAAAAAAAATGAAAGCATTCCCTCTAAAAACTATAAGAACACAGGGATGCCCTCTATCACTACTTCTATTTAACATAGTTCTTGAAACTCTAGCCAGAGCAATCAGATAAATGAAAGAAATTAAAGGGATATGGATAGGAAAAGAAGAACTCAGATTATCACTATTTGCAAACAAGATGATCCTATACTTGGAAAACCCAAAAAGTTCCACCAGAAAACATCTATAACTAATAAAAAAATTCAGCAAAGTAGCTGGATATAAAAGCAACACCCATAAATTAAAGGTATTTCTGTACATCACTGACAAATCCTCAGAAAGAGAAACTAGGAAAACCACCCAATTTACAATAGCCTAAAATAAAATAAAATAAAATAAAATATTTGGAAATAAACTTAAGAGCTGAAAGACCTCTACAATGAAAACTACAATATACTAAAGAAAGAAATTAAAGAAGACCTTAGAAGATGAAAAGCTCCACCTTGCTCTTGAATAGGCAGAATTAATATTGTCAAAATGACCATATTACCAAAAGCACTATACAGATTCAATGCAAGACCAGTCAAAATCCCAATAACATTTCTCATAGAAATAGAAGAAGCAATCATGAAATTCATATTGAATAGCAAAAGCAATCCTTAGCAAGAAGAGTAAAGCTGGCGGCATTACTATTCCAGACCTAAAACTATACTACAAAGTAATAGTAACAAAAACAGCATGATATTGGCACCAAAATAGACCTGTAGACCAATGGTACAGAATAGGGGTCACAGAGTCTAACCACATAACTGCAGTTATTGTATATTAGACAAAAACATATTGTTTGGCACATATTGTATATGTGCCCAAAACATACATTGGAGAAAAGATACTCTCTTCAACAAGTGGTGCTGGGAAAAGTGGAATCCATATGTAACAAAATAAAATTAAATCTTTACCTCTCACCATGCACAAAACTCAATTTAAAGTGGATCAAGGACCTAGGAATTAAACCAGAGACCTTGTGCCTAATGGAAGAAAAACTAGGCCCAAATCTCCATCATGTTGGAATAGACCCCAATTTCCTTAACAAGACTCCTATACCACAAGGATTAAAACCAAGAATCAATAAATAGGATGGATTCAAACTAGAAAGCTTTTACTTAGCAAAAGAAATATTCAGCAAGGTGAATAGAGAGCCTACAGATTGGGAGCAAATTTTTACCACAAGCACTACAAAATAGGGCTAAGTGGTTGAGTGTCATTGAGTTCAGTCCCCAGTACCCCCCTCAAAAAATTATATATATTATATATCTTGAGAAAAAATTTAAAAACACAGCAAAACAAAACTTATAGGATATGTCAAGGGAAGTCCCAAAAGAACATTTAAAACTAAAAATACCTATATTAAGGGGGAAAAACTCAAATTAACAACTTTATAACTTAAAGAACTGGAAAAGAATAGATGAACTCTCGATAGGGCAGAAGGGTGGGAGGGGAAGAGAGGGGACAGGGGGTTAGCAATAATGGTGGAATGTGATGGACATCATTATCCAAAGTACATGTATGAAGATATGAATTGGTGTGAATATACTTTATATCCAAACAAAGATATGAAAAATTGTTCTCTATATGTGTATAAAGAATTGTAATGTATTCCACTGTCATATATTTAAAAATAAAATCAATTAAATATTAAAAAAAAAGAACTGGAAAAGAACAGACTAAATTCAAAAGTAGCAGGAGGAATACAATAAATATAGAGTAGAATACATGAAAGCCTAGAAAAACAATTAAACAGATAAACAAAAATGACTTGGTTTTCTTACAGAATTTTTAAAAAATTGATAAGCCTTCAACAAATCTATAAAAGAAAAAAGAGAAAGGATTCAATTAAAATTGTAAATGAAATTATAAATTTGCAATTTGCAACAACAAGGATGAATCTGGAGGGCATTAATCTAAGTGAAAATATCAGGCAAAGAATGATAAATACTGTATGAACCCACTTCTGTATACAATCTAAAAAAGTGAGCATTAAGAAAAGGAGAACAGAATGGCAGTTGATAGGGGTTGAGAAGTGCGGGAAAAGGGAATAAGTTGGCCAAAGGGTATAAAATTTCAGTTAAAATATAAATAAGTTCTGGACACCATGGTGACTACAGTTAACAATATCACATTGCATAGCTAAAATTTGCTTTTTTATAATTTTTATTGGTGTATTATAAGCATACATAATAGTGGAATTCATTGTGATATGTTCATAAATGCACATAGCATAAATTTGTCTCCTTCAGAAAGATCTTAAGTGTTCTTACTAAACACAAAATAATGTAAACTATGTTAAGTAATGGAAGGTTAGATAACTTTATTATAATAATCATTTCACAGTATATATGAATATCAAATCATTACTTTGTAACCTAAGTATATAAAATTTGTATTTCCAAATTATGCATCAATAAAGTCAAGAGGGGAGAAGGGAAAACAGATAAGTGGGCAAACCACATCATATAATTTATGTCCATAAATATACCCTTAGCATTCAGACAGAGATTAGGGAACAGGCTCAAGTGTATTCTATGTATGCACAAAATAGGTCTCCAGTGTACTCTTTGTCATATAGGAAATGTCATTTTATGAATAAGCAAATGAATGAATAAACAAATAAATATGTAAACAGTTTTCTCAAAAAGTAAAATAACAACATACTTAAAAGCCTATGGAATTTCTTTCACATAAAGAGGAACTTAATAGTTATCTCTAGAATAATGGACATGAATCCAACAACATGTCCATGAAAAAGGTGTTTGATTCATAAGTAGATCTTCATCATTTCACAAATTGAGCTTTGAACATGAGCACAAAAAATATCATTCCAGCCCCATTGTTCATGATAGTTTAATACAACACAATGCTCTTGGACCCTGTTGGGCTCACCTAGATGCCAGAACCTGAAACAGAGAAAAAGCATGAGGTTATTCTTCCAGCACTGCTTTTAAAAGGGTTAGAGACAGTTATGGGGCCATAGGCTAGGGTGGAACTTTGTGGAAGTCAGGGTCAAATATGCCAAGACCAACACTTCCCCACTTCTCATGCAGTTTTTCCTCCATCAAAACCTTTAATATTTCCCTTGAAAACTGTGCCCACATCACTTAACATTTTCTCATACCTTATTGCAGCAAACCTTTCACCTAAAGACATCCCAGAGGTTGTTTTCTATTTGTGCATCCATAGTCCTATTGCCAGGGACTGTCAATCACTTGGCTTTGTTATATAATGAAAAGATATTAATCTGGTCTCATTATCAATATAGTTCTTTTTCCCCCTTTTTACAGGAATGATTTTGGACTCAAAAGGCAAGCAAAATCTCTAGAGAGCCTACTTATTCTTGTTTTTTTGGACAAATAATTTCATTTCTTTGATTCTCAGTTTGCCCATCTAAAAATTGAACCAGAGTAACAGCACTATATGTTTCACAAAGAAGATATGAGGATCAGAGGTAAAAGTATACTAAAATATTTTTAAAGATAATATAAATGTGGGTCTGGGTTGTGGCTCAGTGGTAGAGAGTTCACCTTATACGTGCAGGAGAGTTTGATCCTCAGCACCACATAAAAATAAATAAAGAAAATAAAGCAATTGCATCCAACTATAACTAAAAAAAATAAATATTTATAAAAAAAGATAATATAAATGTTGGATATTGTAATGGTATCAGAAGTTAGGATTTCTGATTTATGAGAAATATTAAATCATAATTTTAAAATAATCTGTAATGATCTTAGTAAGCATGTATTTATATTAAGGAGATATAAATAGGTTAAAAGCAAAGTACAATATACATGAATTTGGAAACCATTATTGGATTACCTTAGCTAAATTATCTGTACTCTCCACACTCCACTTTCTCATTTCTATAAAAAAATTATGTGTATTATATAAGATTTTCTTGATGATTAAATGATATAATAAAATAATTTAACCAAGTGCCCAACAGAACAAAAATGAGCTATTTGAATTTCATATCTTAGACCTGGGCACCCTAGATGTTAGACATGGTATATGACCCAGGTTTCCTTTATCTAATTCTGTACTCACGTGGTATTTTCGTTGTATGGTGTCTGATCAATCCATTGCCAATGTCTCTGACCCTCTGGATCTGACAACCCCACAAAATAAGCATGCGATTTATTCAAATTCCAGGTGATAAAATCCTTAAAGAAAAGAAAAAAAGAAATCATATCTGTAGAGTACTAACCGCAACTGGGGTGTTTTGGGGGGGTTTGTTGTTGATTACTTCATTTATTGTTAAATTAAGCTATATACACTATAAATATATCACAAGTAACTTTATGAACAAATATATTCACAAATTATTTTTAGTTTGGTAAATTTTAACTATAATTTTAATTGTATAAATTTATGGGATAGAATGTCATAATTTGATTCATACATACTGTGTGTAATAATGAAATCTGGGTAGTTAATATTTCCATCTTTTTTATATTTTTTAAAACTTCTTATAAAAAAATAAATAGATTTCCTATACAAAAAACTATGAATTTTCTGAAAAAGAAACGAAGAAAATGATTCCAATCACAAAAGCCTCAAAAAAAAAAATACCAAGGAATAAATCTAACCAAGCAGGTAAAAGACATCTATAATGAAAACTATAGAACATTGCAGAAATTGAAGAACTCAGAAGACGGAAATGGATAAGATGTTTCTTTAGAAGCTGAACAAATATTGTCAAAATGGCCATGCTACCAAAAGCAAAATACAAATTCAATGCAATCATCATCAAAATACTAGTGACATATTTCACAGAACTAGAAAAAAGAAAAAAAAACAGTCCTAGAATTCATTCAGAAGAATGAAAGACCCAGAGTAGCTAAAACAATTCTAAGCCAAAAAAAGCAATGCTGAAGGAATCACTATACCTGACTTCAAACTATACTACACAGCTATATTAACAAAAACTGCATAGTATTGACATAAAACATAGACCAATGGTCTAAGACAAAGAGACAAAACCACACATGTACAGTCATTTGATCCTTGACAAAGTGCCAAAAACACACATTGAAATAACAACAGCCTTTGTAACAAATGGTGCTGGGACAAACAGTTATCCATATGTAGAAAAATAAAACTAGACCCTTATCTCTTACCCTGCACAAAAATCAACTTAAAATATATCAAAGACCTAGAAAGTAGAACAAAACCTTGCAACTCCTTAAAGAAAGCATAGGCTCAATACTACACCGTATAGGCACAGGCAACAAGTTTCACAATAGGATGGTATCAAATTAAAAAGCTTCTGCATAGCAAAGAAAACAATTAGGAATGCGAAGAAAGAACCTAACGAATGGAAGAAAATCTTTGCTGGTTTCTCTTCTGACATAGGATTAATATCTAGAACATACAAAAAGCTTGAAAAACTTCACCAAAAAAATCAAATAATTAATAGATGGGCAAATGAATTAATCAGACTCTTCTCAAAAGAAGAAATACAAGTGGCCAACAAATATATGGGGAGAAAAGTTCCACATCATTATCATTTAGGGAACTACAAATCAAAACTACACTGAGATTTTCATCTCACACCAGTCAGAATGGCAGTTACCAGGAATACAAATAATAAATACTGAAGAGGATGTGGAGAAAAAAGAATGGTGTTACAGTGCTGGTGGGATTGTAAATTCGTACAACCATTATGGAAATGATTTTGAAGGCTCCTCAAAAGATTAGGATTTTTATCATCATATGAACCAGTTATAGCCCTTCTGCATATTTATCCTAAATAATTAAAGTCATCATACTACAAGGATACATGCATACTCATGTTTATAGCAGCACAATTCACAATGGCCAAACTCTGAATCCAATATAGGTGTCCATCAATAGATGAAAGGATAAAGAAAAGTGTGGTATATATAAACAATGGAGTTCAGCCATAAATAGAAGTGAAATTATGCCATTTTCAGGCAAATGGATTAAACTAAGACCATTATGATAAGCAAAATAAGTCAAACCCAGAAGGTCAGAGCCCACATGTTTTCTTTATTATGCACAAGCTAGAGAGGACAAAGCAAAAAAAAAAAACGTAGGGGTGGATCTCATAAAGATCAAAGGGAGATCAGTAGAGGAAAGATAGAAGGGATGGGAAGTGGGGAGGGAGAGAAGTGCTAGGGAATGATATTGACCAAATTATATTGTTACCTTGTGTGTATATACAAATATGTAACAACAAATCCCATCATTTCTCCAAAGAACGTTTTTGGTACTTTTGTCTAATATAAAATAATTGTAGTTATGTGGGTTAGACTCTGTGTCCTCTATTATGTACCATTGTTCTATTGGTCTATTTTGGTACCAATATAATGCTGTTTTTGCTATTATTGCTCTGCAGTAGTTTTAGGTCTGGAATAGTAATGCCACCAGTTTCACTCTTCTTGCTAAGGATTGCTTTGGCTATTCTGGGTCTCTTATTTTTCCATATGAATTTTATGAATGCCTTTTCTATTTCTATGAGGAATGTCATTGGGATTTGTATTGGGATTGCATTAAGTCTATATAGTACTTTTGGTAGTATGGTCATTTTGACAATATTAATTCTGCCTATCCAAGAGCAAGGTGGAACTTTCCATCTTCTAAGGTCTTCTTTAATTTCTTTCTTTAGCATGATGTAGTTTTTATTGTAGAGGTCTTTCAACACTTTCTTTAAGTTTATTCTCAAGTTTTCTTTTTGAGGCTATTGTAAATGGAGTGGTTTTCCTAGTTTCTCTTTCTGAGAATTTGTCACTGACATACAGAAATATCTTTGATTTATGGGTGTTGCTTTTATACCCAGCTACTTTTCTAAATACATTTATTAGTTCTAGAAGATTTCTGGTGGAATGTTTTGTGTCTTCTAGGTATAGAATCATATTGTCTGCAAATAGTGATAATCTGAGTTCTTTTTCTAACTGTATCCCTTTAGTTTCTTTCATTTATCTGATTGTTCTGGCTAGAGTTTCAAGAACTATGTTAAATAGAAGTGGTGAAAAAGGTCATCCCTGCCTTGTTCCAGATTTTAGAGAAAATGCTTTCAATTTTTTTTTTCATTTAGAATGATGTTGTCCTGTGGCTTAACATAAATAGCCTTTGCAATGTTGAGGAATGGTCCTCTTAGCCCTAGTTTTTCTAGGGTTTTGAACATGAAAGGATGCTGTATTTTATCAAATTCTTTCTCTGCATCTATTGAGAAGATCATATGATTTTTATCTTTGAATCTATTGATGTGATGAATTACATTTATTGATTTCTGAATGTTGAGCAAACCTTACATCCCTGGGATCACTCCTACTTGATCATGGTGCAATAATTTTTTGATATGTTTTTGTATCTGATTTTCCAGAATTTTATTGAGGATTTTTACATATATACTCATTAGAGATATTGGTCTGAAGTATTCTTTCTTTGATGTGTCTTTGTCTGCTTTTGGAATCAGGGTGATATTGGCCTCATATGATGTGTTTGGAAGTGTTCTTTCTTTCTCTATTTCATAAAATAGTTTGAGAAGTATTGGTGTTAGTTCTCCTTTCTCTCACCACACACAAACGTCAACTCAAAATAGATCAAGGACCTTGTGCATGGAAGAAAAAGTAGGCCCAAACCTCCATAATGGCAGATTAGGCCCCAACTTCCTTAATAAGACTTCTATAGTCCAAGAATTAAAACCAAGAATCAATAAATAGGTTGAATTCAAACTAGACAGCTTCGTCTTAGCAAAAAAAAAACATTCAGTGAGGTGAATAGAGAGAAAAGAGAATGGGAGCAAATTTTTACCATAAGTGCTTCAGGTAGAGCACAAATATCTAGGGTACATAAAGAACTCAAAAAGCTGAACACCAAAAAAAAAAAAAAAAACAAAATAACCCAATCAATAAAGGGACCAAGGAAATGAAGAGTCACTTCTCAAAAGAGGATACATAATCAATCAACAAACATATGAAAAAAAATTCTCAACATCTCTAGCAATTAGAGAAAGGCAAATCAAAACTAAGATTTTATCTCACTCCAGTCAGAATGGCAGCTATCAAGAATACAAACAACAACATCGTTGGCAAGGATGTGGGGGAAAAAGGCAGACTTATACATTGCTGGTGGGACTGCAAATTGGTGCAATCAGTCTGTAAAGCAGTATGGAGATTTCTTGAGAAATTGAGAATGGAACTACCATTTAACCCAGCTATCCCACTCCTCAGTTTATACCAATAGGACTTAAAAACACTATACGACAGGGACACAGCCACATCAATGTTTATAGCAGCACAATTCACAATAGCTGAATTGTGAAACCAACCCAGATGCCCTTCAGTAGATAATGTATATGCATACACAAGGAACATTATTCAGCATTAAAAGAAAATAAAATCATGGCATTTGCAGGTAAATGGATGGAGTTGGAGAATATCATGCTCAGTGAAGTAAACCAATCCCTAAAAACCAAAGGCTGATTGTTTTCTGTAATATGAGAATGCTGACTTATAATGGCAATGGTGGGGGGGAGGAATGGAGTAACTTTAGAGAGGAAAAAGGGGAAGGAGGAAAAGGGAGCATGAAAGGGGGTAGAAATGACGGTGTAATGAGTTAGACATTATTACCCTAAGTACATGTATGAAGACACAAATGGTGTAGAAATACTTTGTGAACAACCAGTCACTTGAAAATTTGTGTCCTATATGTGTAATATAAAATGAATTGCATTCTGCCATCATGTATAACTAATTAGAATAATAAATAATTTAGTAAACAAAAAATCCCATTAATCTGTACAAATGTAATGGACCAATTTTTTAAAATGTAGCAAAAATCTTTTGATTAACACATAACTATTATACATATTAAAGGTTATAGTGTGGTGTTTCCACAGTGATCTTTATATAGAAATGAGGGGGGAAAGAAGGAATAGCCACATGGGGTTCCCAGAAGTGCAGGTTTTCTCGGCTAAGCAGGGAAGTATCATATTTTCATTAACTCTGGAAGCAATTCCTATCCATAATCATAATGATTTCCTATCTCAGACTTATTTCCCCACTTTTGTTACTAAGGGAGCATTCTTCAAATTTGTGCATAATTAAATTCTTACAAATTTAATTATTTTTCACAGATTCTTAAATTTCATTCCTAATTGCTGTGACTCTTAATTTCACTTTATTTCCCTATTCAACTTAATATCCCTCTCTGTTAAACAGTTAATAATTTATAAAACATATACATATTGAAAGAACAAGCTGCTATTTTCATCCTTTCACTAAAGTCCCAGGTATTACTTTTAATTCCACAATTTCTTTCAAGTTAGGTTAGTTACATTGAAGAAGGTACAAGGTGTGGAATGTGAAGGCTGAGGAAGCCTCTCCTATCTGTCTTATGGAAAGTCATCTGTCACAGCACCAATATTCCTTCTTAGCAAGGATATGTACAAAAATCAGACAGGCTCATGACTCCATTGTCTCTCACAAAGTACCTGCTCTTCCTTGCTGTTGATCACCACCAGATGAGCCTCATTGTAGAGCAGTTCTCCTGACTCTTCTTCCAAGATCTTTGTTTAGAAGAAATAAAGTAGCAACTGGAACTAAATGACTTCCAATTCTTTGGGCAACAGCTCCAGACTTTTCCTTTATCGGGAAGAAGGAAATATAAGTGCAACATACGAAAAATCTATTTTTAAAGTGCGTTTATTATTAAAATTAAGGACCAAAGGAGACCACATGAGCACCGTTATCTTATCTTCATCCAGATGTAACAAAGAGCCAAGTCTGCCATCATCAGGTGTTAACGTGACAGGACCCATTTTTCCTTCTGAAGTGGTATCAGGAAAAGCCAGCAAAAACATAATAATTTAATAAGACCCCACCTCTGAAAACTCAATACAAAAATGTCCAAGGTTCAGCAAAAGATAGCTCTTTACACCAAAAACCAGGAAGTTCTCAAATGTAATAAAAACTGGTAATTGACTGATGTAAAAAATCATGAAAACAAAATGTTAGAATTATGTAACAAAGATTTTTAAAGCAGTCATAATAAAGATGCTCTAATAAGAAGGAGCAAACATTCTTCAAGCAAAGTTTTGTTTTTTTAAGAGAGAGAGAGAGAGAGAGAGAGAGAGAGAGAGAGAGAGAGAGAATTTTTAATGTTGATTCTTTTTAGTTTTAGGCAGATACAACATCTTTGTATGTGGTGCTGAGGATCGAACCCGGGCCGCATGCATGCCAGGCAAGCGCGCTACTGCTTGAGCTACATCCCCAGCCCCCAAGCAAAGTTTTTAAAACAGCAGACTCAACAAAGAAACAGAGATGTAAAAAAAAAACTACAGAAATTTTATCATTGAAAAATATAATAACATTTTAAGATGTGAGTGTAGGACTTAACATCAGAATGGAGGGAACAGAAAAATAAGTGAATTGGGAGGGACAAAAAACCAGAATTTTCCAACCAAATAACAGAAACATAATAAAAACAATAAACAGAACTTCATTTATCATGATTTCAAATGTGAATATACCAAACAACAGGTTTGCAAAATATATGAAGTAAAAATTCACACAAGTGGAAAGAAAAGTTGAAAATAGATTAATAAAATTAAAGAAATCCAGGCAGAAAATTAGAAAACCATTGAAGAACAAAAACTTTATCAACCTACAGAATCCAATCAACATTCTTAGAAGAGTCTACTCACCAACAGACTACCCATTCTTTACACGTGCCCATGGAGCCTATGACAAGATAGACCACATACTGAGATACAGAACATACTTCAAGAAATTTAAAATCATTAAAATCATATAGTGTCATTCAACAACAATGAGAGCAAACTAGAAATCAATGAAAGAAAGAAAACAGAAAATCTCCAAACACTTGAAACTAAATAATACATATAAATAACCCATGAGTTAAAGATGTGTCAAAGATAACTTTAAAAAATACATTGAATGAATGAAAATAAAAATACAACATATCAAAATTTCTAGGATATTATTCTTCAATAAAAGGAATCGGGGCTCTTCATAGAAATGGTTAATTCTAGATAGAAACAGAAAACAGACAACATGAGTCTAGAGAATTTTGTAGTTACAGAAAGTAAAATACAAAAACAAACAAAAAACACATTGATGGCAAATGACAAAGGCCACAAGAGCCAACAGAAAGACCACCCAGTAGTCAAAGTTAGAATAACAAGATAAATGAAGTGGCATTAGATTATAATCTGAAATATAAAGTAAATAGACATGAGTGCATGCAGATGTAAAAGATAGAGTAAATTAATAAACGGAATAGAAAAGACAAACCTCAAATGCATAAGAATTCCAAATAAATTATATAGATACTTCTTGATGGCTAATTTTATCAAGTTTTATCAAGCATTCTGGGTATTGCTTCAAGGATATTTCTGAATGAGAATTACATTTTAATTTGTGAAATTTTAGTAAAGAAGTTTGCCTTCCAAATGTGAGTAGATCTCATTCCATCAGTTGAAGATCTTAATGGAACAAAAGAATGCCCCCTACAGGCAAGAGAGAATTCTCCAGCAAATTTGCCTTTAGACTTAATCTGCAACATTTGCTCTTCCTGGTCCTGCAGCAGATTGTCATTATTCTCAAACTGCTACTTTTCCTGAGTTTCCACCCTGCTGTTTACCCAGATCAAATTTTAAACTTTTCAAGCCTCCATAATTGCAAAAGCCAAATCCTTAAACGAAATTGTCATATTCATATTGCATCTGTTCCTCCAGACAACCCTAAGTACTCCATCCTAATGGACAAGAATAACTCCTCAATCTTAAGGTGTGAGCTATGCATAGTAACTTCTTTACAAACAGTACAGTGTGGAAATGGAAGAAGGAAAAGTAGCTTTAAGTTCAGCATCAATTATTAAAAATTATTTTGATAATATATACTCTTGAAATAATGTGATGAAAATAGCATTTTACATCTATGACCTTCCTCCCAAAAAAACAAATAATCCCAATCTAACCATTAGAAAACTTCAACTTTTAATAGACAGCCTACAATATATAGAACAGTATTCCCCAAAATCGTCAGTGTCATCAAAAACCCGGAAGGTCTGAAAAACTATCACAGCAAATAAGAGACATGACAATTAAATGTAATTTCACAGACTGCATGGGACAAAAAAGAACAATAGTTGAAAACTTAGGGAAAAAAAACAAGAACTGTGGGTTAGGAAGGTGGCTCAGTGATAGACTTGTCTAGCATGTGTGAAACCCTGTGTTTAATTCCCAGTACCAAAAATATTGTAAATTTAATTAGTGATAATATGTTAATATTGATTCATTATTTGTAGCAAATACTTTTAATTACACAGTGGTCACTGTGTGCAGGATGGAATTAAAACTGGATCTTTCAATATCATATGCTTATGTTTTTGTAAATGGAAATATGGTCTTTAAATATCATATATTAATATAAATAATTCAATCTCACAATAATATAGCTATTATCATTACTGTCCTCATTTTTTTTAACTGGCATGTGAGAAAAGGAGCTGCACTGCACAGAAACTTCTGAAAGAAACACAGGCTGAATAAATGCAACAGCAATATATCCTGTTTCACAATTAAGCTTCACATGAACAACTTTGAATTCACAAACAAGAATATTAGACCCTATGAATTATATAATACACTTGTAGCTTAGAACGTTCATGAGATTCCACTTCTTATTATGATCTCCCTGGTAATCATAAATTCTGATTTGGGATCATTACCTACTATAGTAATTGAATTCTATGCACATTAAGTTTTACCTTTCATGGTTGAATTGATTTTTACACACTCCAAATTTGTATGAATCATTTCTTTTGTAGAATTTTCATAGTTTTTTTTTTCTTTGAGCAGCTGAGAATTTTCTTGAAAGAAAGCTGTAAAATAGAATAAAAATCAATCATTTTTTCAGTAGTATTTGGTTACTGCTCTATACATTGCTTTCTTGCATTCTACACAGAAACAAAATCCACAAATGTCTGATTACATGATAGGACAGAGCCTGACAGGAAAACTTTCCCCATGACCCCACAATCAATGAAATCATGATCCTACTACTTTTAAATGATTAGTTATCTCTCAGGAAGAGCTAAAGGGTGAAGAATTGAAAGAGGACATGACAGTGCCATCATAATGGGACCTAAAGGATCTTGTCCACAGTGTGCTTCAATACTTAACCTAAGACGCCAACAAAGGCTAAATATTGTAGGAAGGAAGTGGAAGTTATTTAAGGAAGTACACCACCTGGGACTTTGGGGGAAGAAAGAATTTGCTAATTTTAAGCAATTCTGGTTTATCTTAAAGAACAGAAAAAAATGTTTCTCAAAAACCCCAAGATTGATCAAGAGAAAATTGTTCTTCATCTCTTTTGTCTTTTAACTCTCTTCATCACAACTGATTCTAACTCCTCAGTGCACCAGGTCTCTCCCATTTGAGGACTAATTCACACCTCGCCCTAGAAATTGAATTTTCTGTGTTACAGTGTTATCTCAGTATTACAGCACTTGCCTAGCATATGCAAGACCCTGGGAGAAATTACTGCAAGAAATTAAATTTCCTCTTTCCCTCTAACCTCCTATTTGTTCCTTGACCCACTTCATTCTGGCTTTGGCTTTCATCAATTTATTAAAACAATCCTTGAAATGGATCATCAGTAATTTTCTAGGACCACTTATTAGTTGTCTTCTAATGACCTTCTTGCATCATTCGCCCTGGGTTTTCCTCTGTAGCTCTTGGTGCAGTGCTCTATCTGTTCCCACCTCCACTTTCTTGCTGCCACTTCTTATCCTCTTCCATCAGTTCTCTTCCTCCATTCAACTTTTTTAAAAAATGTAGCATTTTCAAGAGTTCTATCCTGATCCCTACTTCTTGCTTAATGTCTTCTTCTGGAGTGATAGCATATATTCCCATGCTGGGACTTGTTGTCATTATGTGAATGACTTCCAAAACTCCAGACCTCTTTTCTAAAATCCAAGAAAATATGCCTGCCACTGGACATGTACATTTGTGGTTTGACACATTTTTCCCAAAATGTAAATAATCATCTTTCCAAAAAAAACCTGCTATGCATCCTATATTGCCTACCTCTTTTAATAACTTCTTCACTGCTGAGTTTTACAAGATCAGAATATATATTCACACTTGACTTCTCTGGGTCCTTTAATCCCCAATATCATCAAGCCTTGGCCTCCTTCATTATATCTTCTTTACCATTCAAAGCTACCTTTCTTCTCTTTCTTCACTAGCAGCACTATCCTTAAATGATGCTCTCAATATTTCAAATGGGATTATGAATTAGCATCTGTTTGGTGCATTATAGTTATACATAATAATAGGATGCACTGTTACATAATCATATGTGCTTATAATATCATTTGGTCAATTTATTCCTAGTACATCCAATTTCTCTCCTCTCTTCCCTCACCCTGCCCCCTTCCTCTACTACTCTTCCCTCAATTTTCATGAGAGCTCACCCCTTTTTCTCTTTTTGCTCCCATATTATCACATATGAGAAAAGACATACAACCAGTAACTTTCTGATTCTGGTTTATCTCACTTAACACAATGCTGTCTACTTCCATCCACTTTCCAGGAAATAACACCTCTCCTTACCTTCACTCTTGTCCTCATAAATCCATTTTCACACCTCAGTAAAAGCATATCCCCATAAGTTAAATTTGACTATGTCAATTCCTTCCCCAGAATTCCACAATGGCTGGCCAGGACTGACTCACTGCAAGATGGGCCTCAATATTCCACCCGCCCTATACTCACACCCCTTTCCAATGTGACTTTCCATGTTCTCCAATCAACAAGTTGGGTCTGTTTCTTCACTACTAGAATATGAGCTGACTTTAAGATTCCATTTGGCCAAAAGAACATGCAAAAGTAACCATGCTAAATCGAAATTGAAACTTCATTGTGCTTGGTTTTCTTTTTCCCTCTTTCCTGGAAATCTGCCAGTGGCCATGTGAACAAACCCAGGCTATCCTGATGAGTAATGAGAGAAATGTGGTTATTGACCCTTTCATTCCAGCTGACATGATCTTCCTCAAAAGCCAAGTTGCCTGTGATTGGTTCCTAACAGCATATGCATGACTGAGTTCAGTCAGGACCTATGGAAACTCCCAATAAGACCAGTCTAAAGTGCCAAGCCACAGATGCGTGAGCTAAATAAATAGCTGTTTCAATCCACTGTTTTAGACTTCTTTATTAAGGAGCAAAGGATATTTTATAAAATATCAAAATTTTTTTATAATGGTAATGACATTCTTCATGATCTGAGTTCTGCTTATGTCTGCCACAACCAACTTCATTTCATAGTTTTTCACATAGTACTATATGCCATGTTTATATTTCCCCCAAATCTTTGATACTATGTCTGTTATTTTTGATACACATAGTCATAGGTGTCTCCTCCTTCAGCAAACCTATCTCAGCCTCCTGTGCTTACTTCTTACCTGAACAATACTTCCCATCTACTGTTGTAAGCACTGGTTATTTTGACTATTCTATTAAGGTCTTGACACCAGTGGCTGTGGCTATTTCTGGATTCTCTAACAAGGCGCCTAGCAAACAATATGTATGGCCATGGTTACTTTTCAAATTACCAAATTAATGAATGAAACATGTATCTTAATATATGCTGATATTTATAACTTTTGAAAACTTGATAAACTCTGAAATACAGGATATGAATAAATCTACTTATTTGTTAAATTGACTTCCTGAGTTATCACAGTATTGACCAAGACAGAAATTATTAGAAGGAAATTCACTGGAGAACTCTTCCTGGAACATTTCTTGACATCTTCTGCATGTTCACCTGCTTATCCCCAAATATAAATGTCTGTGAAGTCAAATAAGGCTAGATTTATAAATACAATTAAGGAATTATAGATGCATCCATACAAAGAATCTAATATAGAACTGATGACTCATAGATTTCATTCTGTAAACCAACACATACACATATATCTACTTTTCAAATTCTCTAAATGAAGACGAATCTCATTGTTTTTGCAAAAGCAAAATTCCCAGTGAATGCTCAGGAACTCTATCCACCCACCCAACCCCCAAAAAATTTATTTTTCAAAGGTCTGGATCATTGTGAATTGTCAATTTCTAATGAATAGCTTCTATTCATGAAAAACAGGCATTGCTAACTGACCCAGTTGGCATACTTACTGATAAAAGAGACAGATGATAAGATTTCCTTCAGCAGGAAAAGTATCAGCAACAAGGCAAAAAGAAGCTTGGAAAAACCAAAATTACTCTGGTGAGGAATGGTGTTTTCCCTGGGATCTGAAGAATAAATCAAATTAATTCATCAGTAATAAATTCTATCCTCATCAGTAATAAGTTCTATCCTTATTTCCAGTTCCTCCTCTATGTGAGTTGGTATTGTCAGTGTGATCAAAATATCTTACCAGAACAACTTACAGTAGAAAAATTTTATTTTGGGTTTGTGGTTTCAGAGGTGTCAGTCCATGGTCCGTCTTCTCCATTACTCTGGGCCTGACATGAGGCAGAACATCATGGAAGAAGAGTGTAGTGGAGGAATGCTGTTCAGCTCAAGATAGCCAGGAAGCAGAAAAAAACAACCAAGGAGCCAGGGAAAAAAATAATCCCTTGAGGAATGATGTTGATCAAATTATATTGTTATATCATGTACATGTATGAATATGTAACAGTGAACCCCATTATTGTGTAGAATTATAATTCATCCATAAAAATATTAAAATAAAAAGTATATAATCAAAAGGCATGCCCCTGTGACCAAATTTCTTCAGCCACACCCTACCTGATTACCAACCAGCAATCCATTCCAATTATTAATCCATCAAATACATTAATCCACCAGCTAGGTTATGGGTCTCATAACTGTTTTATCTCTTAACATTCATGAATTGCCACATAAACTTTTTAGAGCACATCTCATAATCAAGCCATAACATTTTACTCCTGGCCCTCAAAACGTCACATCCATCTCACAAAAAAAAAAAAAAAAAAATGAAAAATACATTTAGTCCATCTCCAAGATTCCCCATAGTTTTCAAAGTTCCAGACCACATCCAAAGTCTCCTCTGTGACTCAAGACAAACTCTGTGTTGTGAGCCTCTGTAAAAATCAAATGTTATATACTTCCAATATACAATGACATAAAGTAAATGTTCCCATTCCAAAAAGGAGGAATAAGGATATAGAGGAAGGGATGGAACCGAAACAAGTGAAACTCAGTCAGACAAATATTAGTTTCTGTAACTCCATATCAAGAATCTGGGGAATATTGTGGTGAGATGTAATCTTCAAAGGGCTTCTGCAGCACCACCTAAACGTCCTTGCTGGTTGTAATTCACGAGGTCGCTTTCTTAGGCTGATTCCCTCTACAGCCAACAGCTTTCCTCAGCAGACATTCCACATTACTGGCATATCTTAATCCCTGGGATCTCCATTTCAGCTTCAGCTTCCCCTTCACAGCTTCATGCGTGTCCTCTAAAGGGAATCCTGCAGGGATTCCAACACAGCTTCACTTTGTCTGAACACTCAAGTCTTCCTTTGAAATCTCTGTGGAAACTTCCATGATCCCCTGGCTGCCATCAGCTCAACAGCTCTACTCTTCCATGCCCTTCCACCATGATGTACTGCCTCACCTCAGAGCCAGAGTGATGGAGCTGACTCACCAAAGACTGACCTCTGAAATGTGGATCCCAAATAAAGCTTTCTTCTGTAAATTGTTATTATCAGGTATTTTGGTCACAGTGGGAAAAAAAGGAAAATCTCTCCTCTTATTACTTTAAATTTTCTTCTATAAACCACAATCACTAATACTGTGAATATTTGAAATAACATGAAAATGGAAATTTAAGAAAATAAATGTTTATTAAAAAAAAATTATAAAATACCCCAAAACAAAAATTTCTATCACTGAGAATAACTATTGTTAATACTTTGGCACATGTCTCTTCAGCAATTTTTGAAGTGTTTACAACTATATGTGCATTTTTCCATTTCATTGACATACATATTTACTGATTTCTGATTCATTATTTTCTTTTATAAGGTATCATGAACATTTTTTCACCATAATTTCTTTATTAATATTTTTATTATTATTTATTACACATTTAAATAATATTTCAGATTGCTTCCATTTATAAGTAAATTATACAAGATAAATCTTTCTAACCAAGTTTCATATTTTTAAGATAAAGTCAGCCTTTTTAGTCACTATTTCATGGTTTAAAACCATTTTCTGGACGGGGGCATACCTTCAAGCTACAGCAATTTTGCTTAGGAAACATAAAACCTAAAATTGGTCACCACCAAAGATGAGGGCGTCAGTGGGGACACATTCCATTCAGATAAAAGCACTAAATAGGGAGAAACACTTTCCTTAAAATTATGTATATTGTCTTAATTTATTCATTTATTTATTCAGTTAGTTTTATTTATATATGACAGCAGAATGCATTATAATTCTTATTATATAGCCTCTGGAACAGGAATCCCCTGTGTTTCTCCTTTTTTAGCAAAACAATAAGCTTTTTTATTCTTTTTCTCAAAAAATTATGTATATTGTCAATGATGAGGAGGAAAAACTCAGTATTATATTCGTTCAGTTCTGGAAATATAGATACACACATTCTTATATTTTCATATCTGCGGGGATATACAGTAGAATTCAATGTCTGATTTTCTGTAAATGATAATAGCAAAGAAAGTATTATGGACATTTTCTTTCCCATTTGCAACTTTACAACACCTTAATTCCTATCTACAGGCAGCACAATCCTCAGAGATTCCTGGGTGTCCCAGACATGATCACTCAGATAATATACCAACTAACATTACCTCTGCCCTGCTTATTAACTGTCTCTTCATCTTTCACCTCATAATTAACTTGACCACTGGAAAATGAATTTTACCTGCAGGAGAATTTGAGTTGGTGCCTGAGGACTTCAATTCATTTTTGAAATTCACTTCAGCATAATTTGTTCCCAAAGCCACCTTGAGAAGAAACTTTCTGCTTTTTTTTTTTTCAGAAATTTCTTGCAATATTTTTCTTAAAACATATTACAAGTGAGAATCCAGCCTGAGAGTAAATTGTTCTACCACTTAACTAGATGAAAGCACAAGTAATAAATATGCACATTCCCCTAAGATTGAAAACATGTGAAACCACTGGGCCACAGAGGTCCAATCTTCGTGACAACCAGATGAGAATTTCAGCTGTCATAGTAAATATAACTAAAAAATATAACAAAAGGGGTAACTCAAAAGAAATAGGAAGGAAAGGAAAAGAGGAACCAAGCAATTAAAGAAATCTTTTCTGAGAACTTCATTCTATAAGTTCAACAGCAAAACTGAAATTTGTGAGCTTCCATGTGCAAGTGTTACCTCTTATTAGCCAACCACCTGAGCAACACTTGTTCACATTGCGTTCATATCATCATGTTTGACTGATAAGGCAGCTCTTTTGTACTACATTCTAAGGTTATCATTGACACAAATCTCCTGAATACAGCCTGCCCATGTTCAGAGCCACCTTCCTATAGCATGGTGGAGAAGCAAAAGTTTAAATTTTATTTCTTTGGAAGGTGCTTCTCTGTAATCTCTGCATTCCCCTGCTGTTCATAATCAGTTCCATCATGAATCTCTATTCATTTTGCTACTGGTTACCTTGACAACTCCTGAAAGCCATAATAAAAGAGGAGGCCATCTTTCATTTCATACTTATCTCTCCCTTTACTCCCCACATCACCTTAACAACCAGCTCTGGAAGGTACATATGATTATACTTAACAGTTAGGAAAATTGAATGGAATCACATATAGAAGAGAATGAACTTGAGTGCAAAATCTGAATTGTTTTGTCCAAAGGACAAGATGTAAGCAGTCCAAAAACTAAATCTTTCATGTAGGACCAGTCCAGAGGGTTACTTTCAATTCATGCTCAGGTTCTTTACCTCAGGTCTCTCAAAATTATTCCCCTTCTTTTAATCACCCCTACCTAACTCTTTTTTCTGTCTCCCTTTTTTATCTGTCTCCCTCCCTCCACATCTCTCCTTCTCTCTCATCTCTATATTTGTTTCCATTGCATTTCTACGTGTGTGTGTGTGTGTGTGTGTGTGTGTGTGTGTGTGTTGCTGGGGGTTGAACCCAGGACCTTGTACATGCAAGGTAAGCACTCTACCAATTGAGCTATATCCCCCACCCTTACATTTATTTTTTTATCAACATATACTGAAAACCCTAAATTCACAGTAATACTTCTAATTCTAATTCAATGGCTCAGATTTCATTTTCATTTTCTCAATTTTCACATTTCTTTCTGTCACACTTCTATCACATTAGTGACAGAAAGAAATTTGTGTTCATTATCTTTAACTTATTCACTTATTTTAACTTATTTGATTTTACTCTGGATGTTACCAATCTCTCATCTTTTGTACCATCTTTCCCTAGACATTCTTTTCTCCATGATATATTCTTTACTTCTTGGGTCAACCACTGTCCCCTGCACAATAGTCCTACTCACTCTAATTGAGTGTTCCCACAATGGCCAGCCAACCACACCTCATCTAATAGACATTCTCCTCACTTTGCTGAGGTTCTGACACCTCGTACTAAGCCACCCTCAAATTTACAAACATGAAAAAAAAGTCAGTGTCCTACAAGATACTATTTACCTGAATATTTCAGTCAAGAACCATTCATACTGTTCCCTCAATTTGGGTGGTTTCTTGGAAATACAAAGGGATGTTTCAGGGACATGCTATATTACTATTCTACTTTTCTTTAAGAGTGACACAGATCAGATTCTTAAAGCATATCTCTCACCACCACATGGTCTCCCTGAGCTCTAACAGACCGATAAAAGTTCTTACCATATAAGGACCAGACTCCCCTTTTGGTCTATGCCATCATGTGGACAGCTTCCTTATCCAGCTGAGTCTCTGAAACCCACACCATGTCTATCTTCTGCACAGACATTTTCTTCCTCCTGCTTGGGTTTTGACATCCCATGCCAGGTCCTCCACTGCCAGCAAGAATTCCTTCTGTCCCTTGCTTACATGATGAGTTTCAACAATGGACTCTACACAGAGATACCCCCTTTACCCTGACTGGTCTCTGAAACCCACACAGGTTTCCCTCTCCAAGGATTCCCTCCTCACCCCACTTAGGCACTGAATCCCAACCAACATTGGAAATAACACTGTTGAGGGGTGTCTACTCACCGCTCCCAGATGCTGAGATTCCATGCCAGGCAGGCCCTCTATAGGGATTTATTCCTCACCCAAAAGGGAGCTCTGACTTCTCACAAAACTGACTTCATGCATGGATGACTTCCCAATCCTGCTTAAGTTACATTCCCCATGTCTCACCACACCACCACATAGATGGCCTCTTCTCACAGTCTGACATCTCACACCAGCCTTCCCCTATGGGGACACCTCCTTAATTCTCCTGTCCTCTGCTACTCTGCTCTGGGCCACTGCCACTTGTGGACAGCCTCCTCACCATGCTCAGGCTCTGAGTATACACACCAGAAGACACTCCACCACCATTATGAGATTTTCTTCACTTTTTATTGGCTCAAATACCACTGTGAGGCCAAACCCCTTCATTGTCACTTTTCCTTGCTTGAGCCTAAGACCCTGTGCTACATTTATCCCACCTGCTCACCTCATCCTACAGCAAACACCTATTTTGCCCTGACCCATATAGTGCTTAATTTAGGCCAAATAATTAATAGGGAAAGGGTGCTACAATACAAAGGAATCTTATGTTCTCTGCAATTAATTTTGGAACTTAACAAAATACAAGCATTTAGATAGTTGTACAAATACACACCCTCCTCCTAATAATAATAACTGATTCAAGAGGCTTTCTAATCCATGTTCCTTAAACATAATAGCTTTCTAAAGTTATGTCTCTCTCCCTAGAATAACTCACATTGAAAATAGATTACATTGTGTTCAAAACAACCCCAAAGCTTTATAATATTTATTTCCCACACACAGAAAATGTAAACTTAAACATCTACTTAAAGTTCGCTATAACTTGACTTGGATCCTTTCTGAATTTTTTCTCATCCTGGAACACAGGTGGGAGGCATAGTGAGGAGGATGTCCACACATATAGTGTCCCACAGCACAGTACCAGGGTATAAGAGGATTGAGAAAATAGCCACAATCATTGAGTGGCTCCTTGTAAGCTGAACTGTGCAGTAGCATCTTCAATTTGGATCAAGTGCATATTATATTCACTCTGATCTATTGACCAAAGATGTCACTTGGATAAACCTGTGAAAGGGCAGAAAAAGACACTCCATCCATAGGAATACATAGCATCAAAGCTTAATCCTTTCTCAGAGAAGGATATAAACACTTGGGAATGGTGATGCAATCTATACCCAAACCCTTTAAATTATAGAGCCAATGGATCTCTTAGACAGTGATCTTCAAAATGGAGCACTCTGATTTTTTAAAAAAACAAGAAACACTAAAGCATAAAGATAAAATATTGAAACTTCTATTTATTTATATTTCCTTATGATTTTGAGAAAAATAAACTTCAATGATATCTTATGGATAGTATTGAATGCTTGTCATATAAGTTACATGACCTATCATGAAAGCATGGAAGTTCATAAGAAATTGATGGTGTACCTTATTTGTTATTTGCTACGTGTTGCCTCATGACCTTTTTGCAAATAACAGTGTGCTATATAGATTTTGCTCCTTTTCGAGTACTGTGAATAGTTTCCCAATGGTATGTTAATTAGCACATATTTAGTTAAGCACACAAGCAATGTACACACAACTCATGCTCTCTGAGCAAAGAAAATTTTCTAAAAATAAATGAGAAGGCAACTACATTATAAAAGAAAGATATACTATTCAGGCACAAATCAGAAAACTGATAACAGGAAGAAATGTTATTGCCACATTGTGATTTTTCTTTTGCCAAAAAAAGAAGTAAGAATATGGTTTATCTACCTGATTTTTTTGAAATGCTAAAAATGAAGGGTTTTATTTGAGTACTGTCTCAAAGCTCTGCATAGCATAGGAAACAATCAACAGAATAAAGATACAACCTATAGAATTGGAGGAAATATTTCCAATTATTTCTCTAAAAAGAAATTACTATCAGAATATATAAGGAATAAAAAAAACACAACAACAAAAATACAAATTATGTAATATAAAAATGAGCAATCTGAATACATATTTCTTAAAAGAAGAAATACAAATTATCCCGTACATATAAGAAAAAAAATTCAATGTCATTAACCATCAGCAAAATGCAAATCAAAACCACAATGAAAAATCACCTCACCCTAGTCAAAATGGTTATTGCTAATAAAGCAAAAAATAAAAAAATCACAGTGAGGATTCGTAGAAATTATATACTGCTTATACACTGCTGGTGGGAATGTAAATTAGTACAACCATTATGGAAAAAGTATAAAATTTCCTCAAAAAAATAAAAATAAATTCATAAATATGATCCAACTATCCCACTTCTAGGTATATATTTTAAAAAGTGCAAATGTCATTCTAAAGAAATAAACTTCACTCTTACGTGCACTACTCAACAATAGTCAGAATACAAAATCAGATAAGGTGTCCATCACCAGATAAATGGATAAAGAAATTTTAGCATATATACATAATTGAATATTGTTCACTAATATGAAAAATGAGATTTTGTCACATTGTAGCAATGTGAATGAAACTGAAAAATATTAAGTGAAAAACGTCAGGTACAGAAAGACAAACACTGCATATTCTCCATACATAGCTAAAAATTGATTTCATAGAAGTAAATAATATAGTAGTTACAAGACTCTAGGAAGGAGGTTCTGAAAGCAGAAAGTTTATGGGTACAGAGGACCTATAGTACAGTGGGATCACTACAGTTAACAGCAATGAACTGAGTATTTTCACATAGCTGGTAGAGAGTATTTTGAATATTTCCAACACAAAATGATAAATGTTTGAGATGATGCATATGCTAATTATTCCAGTGTGATCTTTGCACATAATATACATGTATTGAAGTATCTCACTTTGCCCCATAAAAATCTGTTGATATTAAATAAAAAACAAATATTTAGCTCGGCATGGTGGCACATACCTGGTACCTCAGCTACTCAGGAGGATGAGTCAGAAAGATCACAAGTTCAATGCCAATATGAAAAAAATTAGTAACATACTGTCTCAAAAAAATAAAAAGTTCTGAATAAGTCACTCAGATATAGAGAAATTGCCTAACATGTGCAAGGCCCTGGGTTCCATCCTTCCTAATAAAATAACGTTTTTAAATCAGCAAGTAGAACTTTATGAGATCCCTGTTCTACAGAACAGCTATAATGAGCATATTGAGAATAATTGAGGTAATTTGAATATAATATAATGCACAATATTAGAAAATAACTTGTTAAGTTTTCTAAGAGTGTTAATGGTATTATAATTTTGTAGAGGAATAAAAATTTTAAAGGATGTATACTGAAGTATTTGGGGGTAAGATGTCATACATAAAACATATTCTCAGATGATACAACAAATACTATTTATGTAATTGGCCAAAACATTAACAATTCTTAGATATAAATGTTGGTTATGTGGAAGTTAATTATTCCATTCATTCAACTGCTGTTTGAAACTATTCATGATAAAAAGTTGAGGGTTAAAAACCCAGGCATCTGTTGACATAGGCTTGAATGGAGTTAAAATTTATATGACTTATAATGGAAAAAAAAGATTACTAGTCAATAATTTAATTTAAAATTCATCTAAAGATAATGACCCTGAAAATTTGAGAAAGGGAAATGGAAAACCACTTCAAAGTATTACTCCCAAAATCCAACTAGATTGAGATTTCCCAGGAGGAAAATGCCCTCTAAAAACATACTTATGAATAAAAAAAAAATTAAATGTACTAAAAGAAACTTTACTCCCAACAGAAAATCCACAGGCACGTTAGAAAAAGTAGAAATATATGAAAATGACAGAAAGATTAATAATGTTAAATTATTTAAGATAAGCAAGAAAAGAAGATAGCAGAGCAGAACAAGGTAGCAAGCAGCAACTCCTCTGCAAAAGAAATGAAATAACAATTGACCATAGAGGTGGGTGGCAGAGAAAATACTCTAAAACTCAACATTGGACAACTTAATACTTGGGCAACATGGAATTATATTATTGGATCAAAGAATAAGGAATTAATTCATTTATCCAGAAGCTGACTATGGTAGGGCCATGGGAAGGAGTAACAAAGGCAAACTCACAAGCCTACTTCCTTAAAAACATATAAAGAAAGACGCACAGAGTTAAAAAGTGATAGAAGCATCAAGGCAGTCAAGGACACTGCACAATTCAGCTTAACTTGCTGGCAGAAAATGGTGCTAGGAAGGAAAGCCATTTTATGGAGACCAAATCTAGACTTAGAAGTAACTAAATCTATAGAGCATCTCCCCATATACAATTACAAATAAAAACATAGACAATGCCTCAGAAGTGGGTTGTCCCAGTAATCCACATAGAAGGACCTTGTAGATGGATCACAGTTGGAAAGGGGTTACCAAAACCCCTTCCCCTCATCACACACCAGGGACATGATGTGGAGACCTCTGAAAATATGATACTGGAATAAACTTTTCCACATTGATGGGTCTTTTGGTCATGGCAGTGAAAAAGTTAACTAAAATAGACATTGTTCATAAATTTTATTCTCCATAGCTATTTTCATAAAACATTTATAACATTAAAATTAGATATAAATAGCTGTATGTATAGATATAAATATATAATTACCTTCAAAAATATTGAAATACCATAAATGAAGCTTATCACAATTATCTCCCAATATAAGCTTTAACTTTTAAAACATGTTTATAATACTAGTATACCTATGTTTCTTTTATTCCTCACTGCCTTTTATTTGTGTCTATCAGGTACCAAACAATATTGGGAATCAAGAGGAAAAAAATAAATACAATTCCTGTTCTAGAAGAGATGAGTTATAATAAAGATGCATGTGAACAAATAATTTCAGTACAATGGAAGAGGTGCAATATCATGCTACATTTTATGCAATTGTGGCGAGAGAGAGAGAAGGAAGAGACTGTTTCCATTTGAGCTTACCAGGAAAAGGAAGAAGGACTTGTGACAAAATTCTAGAGCACAGAAAGGAGATTTTCTGCAACACTGGCAAAGTATATGAATAGTATTTAAGTCATGTAGTCATTTGAGGTAGAAAGACTAGAAGGTTCAAAGGCACTGAAATAATGCAGCATTTGATTGCTTCTGAATGTCTGAAATATTAAGATGAACATGGAAAGTCCACTTTTTGTAATGAAGGCACAGAGGTAGGCCACAATCAGTTCATTATTTATTATCTTTTACACTAACATAGTGACATTTTAGATACAGAGGGATAAAAGAAGCATAGGTATACTAGTATTATAAACATGTTTTAATAGTTAAAGCTTATATTGGGAGTAAACATTTATTTATCCTTCCTATGTCTGTGTTCCTCATGTATAAGACACATAAAACCATATTACTTCCCTTGAAGTGCTGTGAGAAGATTAAATGAGACAATTCATACAAAGCACTTAACTAGTGTCTAACAAATACCCACTGATCAAAAAAATATAGGATGAGGAGGCAGTTGGTTTTTGGTTTCATTTTTTTTTTTGTTTGTTTGTCGGGGGTTTGTTGTTCATTTTGTTTGTTTTGTTTTGTTTTATTTCTAAATTTTTTTAAACTTTTTCCACATTTTTTTATTAGTATATTACAATTGTACATAATGGTGGGATTTGGGAACAAATTCTGTTCCAAAATTTTAGAAGCAGGTACAGTCTCAGATTCCATAGACAAAGTACCTACAGAGACTTCTTTGTTTTTCCTTTTAAACATTTCCATTCTTCAGGAAGTTTAAACAAGAGTTTCTACAGTTGCTGCTAGAGGGAGCATGTCCTCTAGTGGTCACATGCAATCAGGCAGCCAGATGCAACAGCCACCCAGAGTGCTCAAATGACATTTCTTTCCAACTATAGGCGCAGAGGCAAAACACACCTAAGAACCAGGAAAATAATGAACAGCAAACAAAAGCATCAATAGTAGACCTATAGTGCACTATTTTGTTTAATTGAAAACATGATACTATCACTAGATTAACAGGGCAAAATATGAGATCACGTTGGACCATTATTTTACTGCCCGCAATATGTGTATATTACACCTCTTAAAAAAAAAATGCTCCCTATACATCCTGTGTTCTTCACAGGGTAATAAAGTGATAATTTTTGAAATAAATCTAAGACCACAAAATCACTGTGAAAACCATTATAAGCCTATACATCCCTAGGCTTATGGACCTATAAATATATATAATTCTCATTTAGTATTTCTTTCTCAAAAGAAAATGTAATTGATGGGAAACTCCTGGGTATAAGCTCATACCTACATATTTTCTTCTAGAAAAATTAAGAATCAATAAAAGAGATAGTTTTCATAAGTCTACAAAAAAAGAACCATGAGTAAAATATGACGCAGTATAAGCCAGTAATAGTTCAAATGAGACTGTAAGATATCAAATTTACCACAAGTAAATTACATCATACCTAATGTTCCTTCCCCAGACCCAACAGTCAATGTGTCCAAATAAAATCTTTTTTTTTTATCCTGGTTACCTGGCCTGCTTATTTAGACAGGCTCAGGAGCACTGCAATGAGATTTCCTGCACTATGACAAAAGCATTGGTTCTTTTATTTTCCCAAACTATTCTGAGAATAATGACCTGATAAGGTGTTTTTAAATATAATTGTAATTCATGATCAACTGGTAAGACTTATGAAAAATGATGTATAAAGATTCCTCCGAAATTCAGAAAACAAATAACTACTGATGAGAAACTGCAAATCATCCCAGTTTTTAGTCTTTACATTGAAAAATATCAGAGAATGTCTACTATTATTTAGATCTAGTGAATGTCTCACAAAATGCTCATATTAGGTGATGTAGCAATGTTCAAAGGTGGAGAGATTGGGCCATGAGAACTGTAAGCCTTCAGCAGATTAATTCATTTCATGAATTAATCATTTGAATGGACTACTAGGTGGTAACTAGGCAGATAGGGTGTGGCTAGAGGAAGTTGGTCACTGGGGGCATGGCCTTGGGGATTATATCGTGTCCCAGGTTCCCAAAGCTGAGATCTTTCCTCCACAATGCCCTTCTGCCATAATATTCTGACTCCTCTCAAGCTCAGAGGATTGGAGTCCATGAATTTAGCCCTCTGAAACTACTACCCCAAAATAAAAATTTCCACCTCTTATTTGTTCTTGTCAGATACTTCAATCAAATCAATGAATATCTACCATAATAACAATTAAATTTTCATTTGGCAGACAATGACAAATAACTTTCATAATAGTTTACTATGTGATCATGAATAGATAACTAAAAATTCAAAAATTGGGTGACATTCAAACAAAGCTTATTCCATTTCTATCTACCATGTAAAAAAAAACCAAAATTTGGATTGTGGCTCAGTGGCAGAGCACTTGCTTAGCATGTGTGAGGCACTGGGTTCGGTTCTCAGCACTGCATATCAATAAATAAAATAAAGGTTCATTGACAACTAAAAAAAATAATAATATTTTTTTAAAAGAGACCCAAATTTATTAGTCTGTATTATCAGTTTGAAAATTAGAACTAGAATTGATGAAGTCCATCTCATTCTAACAATATTATTTGATTAGTGGTATATCAGATTGCATTTTTTTAAATTCCCATTCATCTTGCTAACAGATAGATTTCAAATAGAATTTCATTTTATTGGTAATGTTTTATCAAAATTTGTAGTAAGTTTTGAGGTGTCCAATCTGTATACTGATAATACTTGTAACAATAAGGCAATCTAAGAAATTGTGTAAACTTAAACCCTAATGCCCAAAGGAAATGAAAATTTTTAAATATGTACTTATGTTTATATTTAGTGGATAAGTGAAGTTTGACATAAATATTAGTCCATGGGGTAAAAGAATGTAAAACATCTAACCACTAAACAAAACACATTTTTTTTCCAGAGGTAAAATCCTTTATCACCAACAGAACGAGCAGGAACCAGAATAACAGCATTTTCACTATGGTTCTTTTAATGAATCATGGGAGTTAACACTCTGTTATGATTTCTAGACACTGGGAGATAACCATTATAATGTCAGTATTTATACTGTTCAAGAAGTTGAAATCTTTACTTCTATAACATGATGAAATATTTTAGATATAAAATTGCATAAGAGGCTACATGTTTTTTTTAAATTCTTTTTAGGGGTTGACAAGCAAAAAACTTCCTGGGACCAGTGATCCAGGCAGCCTACTTATTTGGAGGTGGGGAGGACATACCTGCGATTGAACTCAGGAGCACTCATCCACTGAGCCACATGCACAACCCTATTTTGTATTTTATTTAGAGACAGGGTCTCACTGAGGTGCTTAGAGCCTCCCAGTTGGTGAGGCCGTCTTTGAACTCACAATTCTCCTGTCTCTGCCTCCCAAGCTGCTGGAATTACAGGCATGCACCAACTCACCTGGCTCAATTGTTTGTTAATTTGGGTCAAAATGGAAATGATATGTTTGAAATTTTACTTTTTTCATTAGAATAATTTGAAAGGATGTTCTTAAAATCTGAGCAATTTCCATTGCCAATCTAATATTGTACAGCAATTTTATTTTATGTTTATCTGGAATTGAAATTTTTATGTTGAACAATCTGGTTAATCATAACTTTAGGTTGGATATATTTAGTGAATACATTGACAAATAGATTTGGAATTAGATCCTTCTCTGTCCCATTTCAGAACAAAATTGCCATTTGCTACTTTGCAGGGCAATATTATCTAAAACTCTATTTGTTATACCAGCAGTGCCTGCGAAATGTCAAGGGAAGATTAGCTTTTTAGAATCATGGTTTCATTACAAACAGTCAGTTACATTGTTGTTTGGCCAAAGAACCTTGATGTTCTGGTAAAACTATGGGTCCAGGAAAGCAGAGAAACCAACATTTGCATTTTCTTGCAACATATTCTCACCAAACACATGTACACACACACACACACACACACACACACACACACACACACACACACACAAAGAGGAAATTCCAACATCTCATAGAAATACAAAGAATCTTCTGTCTTCTTTTCACTTCTCACAGGTTTCTCCATAAAAGCAGAGTAGTGAATTAATTACTTCTTAAATAACAATAGTTTTGATATCTTTCTAGGTTACATTTCTTCACTTGGAAGAATAACAGCCATCAGACCACTATGTGCATTCACATGCTCTCCCTTGGACTTTTTGCCCTTCATAGAGTGTGAGACAGACCATGATTCTGAATGCAGTTTTCTCAACTTGACACAGATAAAGTTACCAGAAGTGTATTTTGGAGTAGGACAACCTCAACCTGATCAACTGGACTAATAATAAAGTTGGTATTTGGGTTGGAGTTAGATGTTATTAACTGGTGACCTTAAGCAAAACTGAAAGGATTTTGTGCATTGAATAAAGAGTGGGAACAATCTGAAAATTATGAGAATTGTTATAAACAATTTCCAGAGGTTACTTGAACAAAGTACATGTAGGTACATGCTAACAGTTATTGACATCAAGAAGACTAGAGAAAGAATTGCTTTGGGGGACGTATCTAAAGCCTGATATAAATAGGCAAGTTTATAAATATTTTGACAAAATCCAAGGAGAAATTTTATTTCACACACATTAGCTTTGAGCTCAACCCTGAGTTGTCTCTGAAAAAGGAAAAGTGTAGGTAAGCATTGTAAACCTTTACCTATGCCCTTCACTGAAGTAGGTTAGAGTTGAATGATATATGTGAAATTTAGACAGTCTTTTGTCATATTTGTCACCTGCAAAATGGTAAGTCACTATGAAGAAATAAAAAGGATGAGAATCCACCAGTTCTTTTGCTGTGGAGCCTCATGCCATCTATTTGAGCCAAGCCAGCTTACCTCCCACACCAACCACTCTACTTTCCTATGAAAGCCAATGAAGACTATACTGAATTATGCTAGTGCATAACAACTTATCTCATTTGTTTGTTTGAATGCCCATTTACTTATGTCACATTCCCCACTATAATTTAGCTCTATATTCTAGAGCAGAGAGTCTATTTTTCTGCATAAATTTATTACAAACACATAGAGGTGTGACTGTCACAAAGTCATCAATTGTTGACTCACTGGATGTCTGGCCTCCTTTATTTTGACAACCTTGAAAGCAAGCACACAGGTTATTTTGAGTTTTTCTAAGTATTTCTGACTGCACCTCAGTATTTATGTATAAAAGTTAAAGTCAGCATACTTTAGTGATACATGCATACCCATGATTATAGCAACTCAATTCACAATAGACAAGTTAGGGAATCAGCCTAGGTATCCATCAACATATGAAAAGATGAAGAAAATGTGGTTTGTGGGGGGACTGGAGATTTAAATTTGGGGTGCTTTACCACTGAGCTACATACACCCCTCTTTTTGAGACAGTCTCTCTAAGTTGCTCAGGTGGAAATTGAATTTGCAATCCTCCTGCCTCATCCTCCCAAGTCACTGAGATTACAGACACATGTGCACCACCATACCCACTTCACAAGAGTTGTATTCAGTCATAAATAATAATGAAATATGGCATTCACAGAAAAATGGATAAAATGTAAAGCATTATGTTAAGTTAAATAGTCAGTCTTAGGAAGTCAATAGTCAAATATTTTCTCTGATATGTGAAAAGTAGAAAAGAAAAAAGAAAAAAGAGGGGGAGTGGAAACTCATAAAAATATAGACCAATAGAGTAGAGGAAGTGGAATAAGGGAGGGAAGAGAGGAAGCAAAGGGAAGGTAAAGGAAAGGCAAGAAGATCACAAATTTGAGTAGAGTTTGGGCAATTTAACAGGAACCGATCTCAAAATACAAGAAAAGAGATTAGGAATATAAGAGTGGTGCAGCACCCCTAGGTTCAGTCCTCAGTACAACATAAATAAATATATAAATAAATACTTTTTATAGTGGTAGCTATAGAAAAAAATTTAGAATGAATAACAATAAATGGGACACTTTAAACATTTAGGATTTTTAAAATATTTTAAAAATTTTTTAAAAGTTAACTTTTTTTGTTCATGAATGTGCACATTAAACAATACTTGTTATCTCTTGGGTCCTGACATGACTAATCAAATCTTAAATTGACTGTTGAAAGATAGAAAAAGAGCAATAAAGGGAGGAAGATGAATCAAGAAAACCAAACAAGTTTGCCTTGTTTATTTTTGCTTATTCTGCTTTGGCATGCTTTGCAACAAACTACGTTGAGATTATCTTTGTTTCACTTGATTTGGCATTTTATTAGAGAATAAAGATTCTAGTCATCTTGGAAGGACTATAGTCCTTGAGGTCAATATTGACATCAGAAATCAATAAAAATATTGGGCAGAGATCAATAAAAAATTTTAATCCTCCCTCCTTGGATAAAGGGAAGCCTGAAATGGTTTAAGTTCAGATGCAGGCTTCATGAATTCTCTGCCACTACTCAAGGACTTTGAGATCCTGACTCAATAATATACAAGTTGCAGAATGTAGATTCTTTTTCTATATTAACATCAAAAATATCTCCATGTACTTAAGGAAGCAGTCTTGAATATATGGAAATCTATTATGGATAAATGAACACTGAACTCATAATATTGGGTTATAAAAAGAAATTTATATTTGGTCTTCATCCTCAGTTCTTGGCACAGAGCTTCTAATACCTTAAAACTTTCTGGGCCATAAATGTGATAAAAGCATTTTTTTTACAATACTTGGGTTTTCCACCCCAAATTCCTAAAATAGCATAGGAGCAAAAAGATGAAAGTAGCCTATTTTTTTATTCATAACATGTCCCTTTCAACCATGCCTAAACTTAGGCCAATTATGTGACTCTTGATGGTCCTCAACATAGTTCTAGAATGGGAACTGCTTGCCAGAGAAACCAATCATGTGAGTGGACAGTTGAAACATTCAATCCCACCCAGGGAGGGAAAAGGACTGGAAACCAAGTGCCATCACCAACAGTCAATGATTTAATTAAACAGACTTTCATAACTGGACCTGCATAAAAAGTGGACTTGAACTCAGCAGGGCACTTGTAGTGATGGGATAGTCATAGCTGTGGTACATGATGAAACAGACTGAGAAAAAGAAACCAGAACGTTTCTCCCATGGTTGCTTTGAGATAAAATAAATCATAAGGGGAGATGGAGGAAGTGGTTATAACATGTTGCTATATTTTTTCCAGTTCCCCTTAGAGATGAAAATAAACTCAATGATTATTTGTTTTATTAAATAAACTCAGTGATTATTATCATCTAGCTGTGCAGGAAGAGAAAACATTCTCCTCAGCTCTGTTTAGGACAAGTAAATTAAAGAGGTCTTGACTTCCTTACCCCTTTCCAATTTAACCTTCTCTATTGGTGTTCTCTAAGACATAGGTATAGGCAACAATTTTCCAGGTAGGACTAAAACCTGGATATACAAAAGCAACACTGACAATAGGTTATATCCAACTAAAAAACTCTACACAGCAAAGGAAAAATCAACAGAGTGAAGAGATGATCTACACAAAGGAAGAAAATCTTTGCCAACTGTTAATCTCACAGATGGTTGTTATCTGAACTATAGAAGGAACAAAAAACACTTAAGAACAACAAAATACAGTAAATCCAAATAAAAATGGGTATATGATCTTAATACTCACTTCTCAAAAGAAAAATACAAGTGACCAATAAATGTATTTTAAAATGCTCAATGTCTGGGGCTGGGGATGTGGCTCAAGTGGTAGCGCGCTCGCCTGACATGCGTGTGGCCCGGGTTCGATCCTCAGCACCACATACAAACAAAGATGTTGTGCCCACTGATAACTAAAAAATAAATATTAAAATTCTCTCTCTCTACCTCTCTCTACCTCTCTCTCTCTTTAAAAAAATGCTCACTGTCCTTAGCCATGAGGAAATGCAAACCAAAACTGAAATGAGATACAATCTCACCCCATTATTATCAAATGACTATTTTCAAAACAACAAAAACTAACAAATGCTGATGAGGCCATAGAGAAAAGGGAACTCTTATATACTTATGGTAGAAATGTAAATTGGTACAATCACTATAAAAAACAATATAGAGATTGCTCAAAAAAATGAAATTTGAACTAAAATATGATCAATAAAACTTACTCCTGGTATATAGCCAAAGGAAATGAAGTCAGCATACATAAGAGACACCTGCATGCACTATTCACAATGGTTGAAGTGTGCAATCAGCCTAGGTTCCCATTAACCAACAGATGGATGAAGAAAATACACACACACACACACACACACACACACACACACACACACACACAATGGCGTATTATTTAGTCATAAAAAAGAAAGATGTCCTGTAATTTTTGGCAAAGAAGCAACAGGAGGAAATCATGGTAAGCAAAATAAGCCAGACATAGGAAGACATATATTCTCCTATTTAGAAAATGGCATTAAAAAACTTGGCCTGAATATAAAATTGTGATTACTAGCAACTGGGAAGGCTGCTGGGATGGAGGGTGTATAAGAAGAAAATATGGATATGATCAGTGCAGGTTGTATGGGCTTAAGAAAATATCACAGTGAATCCTATTAATATGCTTCATTAATGTGTTGATTAAAAATTGATATTTTTGAGGAAAATTTAGAATTAAAGGATAAAATAACTGAAATAAAGTACTCAATGACTGATTTCAAAACAAATTAGGCTGTGAAACCCGGACAAGTCAAAATACATAGAGGCATAATATAGATCCTGTGGGCACAGTTGCTAAGTTTGAAGGTTCCAGGAACTGTGCCCTTTAAATATGACCAATCCTGCCAATGATCTGTCCTCCCAGAACCAGTTCCCTGAATGGAAGGTTTTTTTGGACAACAGCAACCCAATGAGAACAAAAACCCCAAAGCTCAGTTCTGGTCTTATTCTTGGAGGCTGGTCTCCAGGAAAGAGTATGGGAATGCTGCTTCAGAGTACCATCCTTGCAACAGAAAACATCTTGCAGGTGTCCAAGTTCCTGCAGGAACTGCAGCAGTAAACCCTGGGCCTGGGTTCAGAAGGTGAGCAGAGGAAATGAATGCACATCCCCGAGGTTGCTGCACCAAGTCCAGACTGAAGCACTTCCGTGAAGCTGAGGATCTGTAGTGCCACCTGCCCTGCTTTTCTGTTCTGCACCTTCCCCATAAGCAGTCTTAGGTACTGGTGGGCTGTGACAATGTCCCTTTACACACAGCATCACAATTCTTCCGGGTCCTTGAACAATGACTGTGTGACCCAACTTAATGAATCCACCTGTTGGTGAGAATCCTGGCAGAATATAACACCAAGAATTTTGTGACACAGAGCTAAAATTGTTTGCAAAAGGGGAATGTCTCACAAAGCCCTTCTGGCTACCAGAGTAAGCTGCAGTTTATTTGGCATGGAATACTTGATCTGGTTGTGAAAAGATGTCAGCACAAACATGGATGGGGGACTGTCCTGCACAAGGAAGTCTGACAAGATGCTCCTTTATATTTTCCACATTATCTAAATGAGGCTTCAGGTTTTCCCTGCATGGAAATTTTAGTATTACAATGAAATAAAGTCTTACTATCTGTCACTAGCACATGCTTCTTTAGGATATCTCGGAGAATGTTGCTTCTGAAAACCAATTTTTAGAAAATTTGTTAGAAAAACAGCTTTACCTCGTGAATCTAATAGACTGTACACATCTAGTGTCCTCAATTTTTTGGTAGGAAGTCAGCCCCTCTACTAACATCTGCAAACACTATTCTGTGCCCTGAATTACAAAGCACTAAAAAGCTAGGAAAAAAAAACAATTTTGAGTGCTGGAGTTGAGACTCAATCCTCAGCACCACATAAAAATAAATAAGATAAAAGTATTATGTCCATCTACAACTAAACAAATCTTTTTACATAAATAAAAGAATTTTGAATTATTTTACACAATGAAGTGATAAATATTTGAGGAGACACATATATTTAAGTTGATTTAAGCAGTATACTATGCACACATATATTGAAACATTATAAGGTACCCCATAATTGCATACAATTTGATGATTTATGCATCAGTTAAATAAGAATTTTATTTAAATTTTTTAAAATTAAATATTCTCCTTGGTTTGTTTTTTTAATATTTTGTTTTTTAGTTATAGTTGGAAAAAATACCTTTATTTTATTTATTTTTATGTGGTGCTGAGAATTGAACCCCGGGCCTCACACATGCTAAGTGAGCACTCTACCACTGAGCCACATCACCAGCTCGTTAGTTTATCTTTTATAGAACTTGTGATTGTAGCTTTAAGGAGCCACCACATAACACCCCTCTCTTACCTCATCACTACCCAAATAGATGAAGGTATATGACAAGATCTCACCATTACTTCAGTACTTACAAAACCTAGAATGTATGATGTGACTTAAATGTCCAACATCAATGCATTTTCCAACACTTTTCCCTGTACTAAATATACTCAGACCGTGATAGACAACTCTTTACCTATCCTGCAGAGACACTTATTTTCTCTTTCAATCAAGACTTACTGAGTGACAACTTGGGGCAAGATACTGTGTTACCTCTGAGAACTCAACAGTGAACAAATCAAAGTCACTGGACTCAAGAATCGTATAGTATAATTGATAGAGAGGAAAAAAAATTAAAAAATTAGACACTACTGCACACATATTAAAATAGACAAACGCCACAACACTAGCAATTTCAAATGCTATCAAGAATATATAATAATAGAAGCACTCTGATTCAATGCTGATCAAAATGCAAAATGATAGCCACTTTGGAAGACAGCTTGGCAGTTTTCCACAATTCTAAGCATAGTCTTAACATGCAAGTGAATCCAAATTAATTGAAAACATGTCCAAACAAAAGCCCACACAAGAGGTCAACTAAAAACTTCATCTATAATTGTCAAACATTAGAAGCAATCAACATATACATCAATAGATGAATACACTGTGGTATAATATTTTCTGCAATGAATAAAAATGTCAACATGGAACAAAATAAAATGGAGGAATCTTAAATGCACATTACTAAGTGTAAGAAGACATATGGATAATCTGTGTAGGGTCCAACTTATGACAATCTGTAAAAGACAAAAGCATAAAAACAATAAAAACATCAATCATATCTAGGAGTTATCAGAGAGAAAGAAAAGCATAAAAGGTGACACAGAAATTTTAGGACAAGAATTATGTTCTCTATATACTGTGGTATGAATATATTCCACCTCTGTGCATATTTCTAAAAAAAAATAAATGCAGAGTTACACAAAAAGGCATGTAAAAAACAGCTTTATTTAGAATAGATAAGATAAAGAAATAATTCAAAGTTTACCAACTGGAAATTAGATAAAAAGATCATGTTACGATGAAATACAATTTCATGAAAAATTGAATCTACCAATGGAAAAACACAAACATATTGAGAAAAATAAAGTGGAAAGAAAAAGCAAACATTGTTATTTTGTTTATATGGAATTTGAGAGCTGGAAAAGCAGGAATCAGATCATTGCATTCATGAGGTTAACACGGAGAACAAAAGGCAATGATGGAAATCTTTATTGTAGATAGGCATGGTGTTTACAGGTTTACATTCACTCAATAAAATCGTGGAGCTATACTCTGAAAGTGTGTTCCTTTTACTCAAATAAACCATGACTAGATAAAATCTAGTCACTAAATGAAACGTTTTGTTGAATCCAGTAGGACTTAGTCTGACAAATAATTAGAAATTTGTCAGTCTTCACAATAAAACTTAACAGAAGGTTATACTGTGAAAACAGTCAATTCTGTGACTCAGAAAGAACTTAATTAACCATTTCCTTCTCATTGCTTTACTCTGCCATCCATGGTGTTTCTATCAATTGATAGTTCCCCTCTTGGTTACAAAATCGTGAATAGGACTCTTCACAGGACTACTAATCTGTTTTAGTCAGCTTTTTTGCTACTGTGACCAAAATATTTGACAAAAAACAATTTTGGAGGAGGAAAAGTTCATCTGGGGCTCATGCTTTCAAAGGTCTCAACCAGCTCCCATTGTTCTGGGCCTGAAGTGAAACAGACCATGAGAGAAGAAAGGTGTAGAGAAGGAAAGTGTCTCAGGACATGCTCACCAGGAAGCAGACCTCTTCCACTACAACAAAATACCAACATCAAAGGCACACCCTCAGTGACTCACCTCTTTCAGTCACACCCTACTTGCCTACAGTTGCCATTTATTTAGTCCCTAATCAGGGGATTAATGCACTGATTGGGTGAAGGCTCTCACACCCCAATTATTTCAGCTCTAAAATTTCTTTCATTGTCACACACATGAGCTTTTGGGAGTCACCTCATATCTAAACTGTAACATAATCCATGTTTCAGAATTAAAATCATCTGAATAAAATTTACATCCAAAGGGCTCTAGAGGGTTGTCAGTTGACAGCAGATCTCCACCTTCAGAGAAGTCAGCCAGCTTCAACATTATCATTTCTACAAAATGATAGTCACATGAAAATATTCTTCCTAGTACTGAACATTCTACTCAAAACCTTAGTGGCTTAAAACCATAATGTAAGGGTCTGGCGAAATGTCGGAGGGAGAGACCACCAAGTGACCAACTCATGTAATAGCAAAAGGGGTTTATTGAGGATCCAATCCAACACGCTGGGGCTCCGTGCTCACTCAAGTAGGGAGAGCAGCCCAGAGCTCAGAGCAGGGGTTGAGCAGTGCTTAAGTACACTGTTTGAGGAGGGTGGGGGCTTTGCATACATCAGAACAAATCATCATGAGGCACGGGAAAATTGAACAACAACTCTGAGACATGATTAGCACATTCATTGGTGGGAACAGGTTGTGCGGGGGTGATTGGTCACTTCTAAGTGGGGTACACATTCAAACTGATTGGTTCGGGCCCTGTATGCCTACGTGACAAGCTACACAGGGTCCCAGGTTATTAAACAACCAGAGAGTCAGTGGGAATATTTACTGGGCTGTTCGGGTATTGTCCTAACAGCTACAGGAATTTCAGGTTTTGGGGGTAGCAGAGGAACTTAACAATACCTGGTCCTTTACTTTTTAACTCAGGCCTTGCAGCTTAGAAACTTTACAATGCCCGGTCTTTTACACTTTAAATTTTACACTTTAACTTCAATTTCTTTTACCCTTACAATAACTAGTGTATTACTTCTTACATCCTTTATAGTGATTAGCACTTAGTAGGATGGTTTCTGATTATGTATTGTTCTTTAAACACAAACCTCACATAAAACCTGTTCACACACATTGATGTAAAGATGCTCTATAGAAAAATAAGTAAAAGACACTGAAACACACTCATACAACACAAAGTAGAGTGAAGAGAAGAGTTCCAGCACTGGCTAGACACAAGATAAAACATTTCACTCCTGTTCAATTACTCTCTTTACTGAGACAGTCAAAGGTATTTTGAGTAAAATGTATCTTTTTAAAATTCTGTACCATCATTATGGTACAGAAATAATATGGAGTAAACTCATTGTACATTAAGTAAAAGTCCCCCACAATTATTGTATTAGGTGCTCTGTAGGAAGTAAACTGATGAATTCCGTATGCAACACTAACATTTCCTCAAAAATGGAATAGTTGACCACATAACTAAAAGTCTATGGAATGTTTTTCATAAAGAAGAACTTATGAGCTAGCTCTAGAATAATGAATGCTAATCCAAACACATGTCCATGAAATGTATTGATTCATAAGTAGATCTTCCTCATTTCACAAACTGATCTTTGAAGATCTTTACAAAGTACATCCTTCCAGCCCCATTGCAATGATGAACGAGGATGATTTACTACAACACAAGGCTCTTCACTATGACTTGGCTCACCGGGATGCCAGAATCTGAAACAGAGAAAAAGGATGAAGTTATTCTTCCAAGACTGCTTTTAAAGGTGATAGAGTCAGTTATGGGGACAGAGGCTGGGGTGGAACTTTGTGGAAGTCAGGGTCAGATATGCCCAGAACAACCCTTCCCAATTCTCATGCAGCATCTCCTCCACCAACACCTCTCACATTTATCTTGAAAATTGTGCCCTTATCACTCATAATTTCTCATACCTCATTGCACCAAACATTTGACCAAAAGTTACCCTCGGCCTCTCCTCTAAACAAAGACCCTATTGCCAGGAGAATGTCAATCCATAAGGCTTTCTTATATGATGAAGGGAAGTCACCATGGTACCATGTATCAAAACAGGGTTTTTTTTTCCTTTTTAATGGGATGAATTTAAAGTCTGAAGAAATAGTTAAATCTCTAGATCTACTAAATCCTGTTTTCTAGGTCAAATAATATAATTTCTTAGATTCTCAGTTTGCCCATTTAAATGCTGGACCAAAAGTAACAGCACTATATATTTCACAAAGAAGATATAAGGGTCAAAGTTGTGAGTATACTAATGTATTTAAATGCCTTTAAAGATTACATAAATATGAGATATTCTAATAGTATACAAAATTAGGATTTTTGCTTTATGAGGTATATTAAATCACAATAATCCACAATGATTTTTAAAAACATAAATTTTTATTACAGAGAATAAATAGAGTTTATAAAAGCAAAGTAGAATTCACCTGGTTCTAAAGACTATTGTTGGGTGATCTTAGCTGAACTATCTATACTCTTCAAACTCGATTTCCTCATTCTTATAATAGGAAAAATATTCTGTGCCTCCTAGGCTTCTGTGATAATTTAATGAGGTAATAAAATTGATTAGCTGTGAGTGCAAGAGGACAAGAGTGAGCTGTTTTAGTTTCAGAACTGATGCTGGAACACTCTAAACTTCCTGCATGATCCAGGACCCAGGATTCCTTTATCTAATTCTGTACTCACGTGGCACTTTGGTTGTATGGGGTCTCATCAACCCATTGCCAGTGTCCTTGACCCTCTGGATCTGATAGCCCCACAAAATAAGCACCATTTTTATCCATATCCTGAGTGATTAAATCCTAAAGGAAATGAAAAAGAAGTCATAGCCTTTAGATAGCTTGAACTGAGTTGTTATTTTTTTAATTTGCCAAATTATGCTATGTACTGGTATTAATATAACAGAATAATATAACCGAAGCCCATTCTCATGTGTAAATATGATTCACCAATAAAATATTTTTTTAAAAAATTTGTTGTATTTATTTCTTCTTTATTATTTTAATTGTAAAATCTATCAGGTAACATGATAATTTGATACATATACGCAGTGTATAATGGTCAAATGGGCATAGTTAACATTTCCATATTCTTTATATTTTCTTAAAGATTTCTCTAACAACTAATTATACATGTTTAAAGGTACAGTGTTATTTTTCAACTGAACTCTTTCTGGTCATACAGAAATGAAAACAAAAGGAGACAGTTCCGGAATAACCAGATGGGGACCCCAGAACTGCAGGTCTTTGAGCACAAAAGGATCAAAGACATCATCTGTGAGCCTTAATTTTATTAAACATGGAAGCAATTCCTATCTATAATCATAATTAATTTTCATCTCAAATTCACTTTCCCCCTTTTCTTCACTGAGAAAACATACTTCAAAGTTTTGCATTAAATAAAAATCTTACAAATTTAATCATTTTACATTTATAACATCATGAATTTTTTGTACCAGAAATTGAACCCAGGAGTGCTTAACCACTGAGCCACATCCCCACCCTTTCTTATATTTCAATTAGGGACAGAGTCTCACTAAGTTGCTTAGTGCCTTGCTACATTGTGAAGGATTGCTTTGAACTTGAGATCCTCCTGCCTCAGCCTCCCAAGCCCCTGGGATGAAAGCATGCAGCATGCACCACAACACCCAGCACTTCACACATTCTTAAATTTTCATTCCTGATTGCTGATTGTGAGTCTGTTGATTTAACTTTGCCTATTCAATTTAATTTTCCTTTCTGTTAAGCAGTTGATCATTCAGAAAGCAGTTATATATTGAAATAACCAACTGCTGTTGTAGGCAGAAAGATTTTTATCTTTTCACTAACCTCCCAGGTCCTACATGTTGAATGCCACAATTTCCTTGGAGGTAGGTTAATTACACTGAAGAAGGAACTTCCCGCTAGAACTCCAAAGCAGCAGGCACCTGCAGCAAGAGCCACCACATTGCCTGACAGTAAAGGTCAAATATACAATACAATCAATCCAGCATCACACCAATTACATATAGCTTAACTCAAATCATCATCTCATTGGTTCGCTGGTCACCTTTCAAACATTCCCTCTGGCAAATGCCAGGCGTCATTCTGACCCTCCGTGGCTCTCAACAGAGTGTGTTTTATTAAATTTAAAGACCTAGGGAAATAGCATGGAAGCTGCAGCTCCCATATTCACCCATATATAACAAGGAGACACTTTTCCTCAGGTGCCAAGGAGGCAAGTTACCTCCACCAGGCAGTAATGTGTCAGGGTCCCTTTCATCTGCTGGACTGGTATCAGGAAAATAAATAAGTGAATAAATAAATAAATAAATAAATAAAATGTTTATATAATATCTAGACTTCAAAACCTCAAAATAGAAATATCCAAGTTTCAACACAAAATAATTAATCATACCGAGGACCAGGAAGTTCTCAATTTTAGTAAAAAAAAATGATAATCAATAGCAGCAAACAAAAAAAGAGAATAAAAATGTTAGAATTATCTGACAAAGATTTTAAAGCAACTATGATAAAAATGCTTCAACAAGAAGATTCAAACAATTTTGAAAAAAAAAGGAAGAGAACTAAATAACTTAGAAAATTCCTATGTCAAAATTTAAAAAAAATTATGACTGGAATGTGGCTCAGGGCTTTGGCAGCCCAAGGTTCTATCTCAGGTACCCAACACAAACCACCATCCCCCAAAAAACAACAAAGGAATGCTGACTCTCAATGACATGGTGGAGGGGAGAGCATGGGAGTGATGGAGGAACTTTAGACAAGGCAAATAGGAGGGAGGACAAGGGAAGGGGCAAGGGGGCAGGAATGATGATGGAATGAGTTAGACATCATTACCTAAGTACATATATGAAGACACAAATTTGTGTGAACATACATTGGATGCAATCAGTGACTTAAAATATTATGCTCTATATGTGTAATATGAAATGAATTGCATTCTGCCATCATGTACAACAAATTAGGATGAATAAATAACTTAATAAAAAAAGAAATAAAAAAGTAGACTCAACAAAAAAAATGTAAAAAATGGAAATTTTGTCACTGACAATATAATAACATTTTAAAAGCTTAGCAGACTTCCTTTGGCCTCCATCTGCCACTCCTTCCTGAGTCTTCAGCAGGAAAGTTACCCATATCAAATTTTGGACTTATCAACACCCCACATTTCCATGAGTCAAGTTCTTAAAATAAATATCCATATTCATATTGCTTCCATTTCTCTAGAGAGCACAAACATAATACACCACCTTAATAAATGGGAACATGACTCTTCCATCATACAATATTAATTGCATGTAGCAATCTCCTAATGAACTATATAGTGTGGGTAGGAAAGGGAAAAGTAGCTTCACAATGAGAAACCTGACAAACACTACCTCAGGTGATCAAGTTCAGCATCAATAGTCAACATTCACTTTGATAATATATACCCTTGAAATAATGTGATTAATAGCATTTTATATCTGTGACCTTCCTCCGAAAAACAAATAATCCCTCTATAATGATTAGAAAAACCTCAAATTTAACACAGCGACAACCAATAATATACAGAATGGTGTTCCCCTAAATGTCAGTGTCATCTAGCAATAAAGTTCTGAAAAAATATCATAGCAAAGAGGAACATAAAGAGAGATGACAAATAAATGGAAGGTGGAGGACTGCACAGGATTATATGTATAGAAAAAGAACAAGAGTTAAAAATTGGGGAAATCAAGAATGTTGGGCTAAGGAAGTGGCTCAGTGATAGAGATGTGCCTAGCATGTGTGAAACTCTGAATTCAATCCCTACTATCAAAGGGAAAAACTCATAAATATTGGTTCACTTGTTGAAAAAAATGTCCTTACGTAGGAATAACTTAATAATAATGGGCACTGTGTGTACAAGTAGAGTCAAAATAGAATCTTTTAATATTATCTGCTCAGATTTTCTGGCAATTTAAAAATATTTTTAAAACTTGTTATTTAAAGGTAAAAAAATTCACATTCACAATAATATATTCACCTTCACTTTTATCAAATTGTTTGACATGTGAGAAAAACACTAGCCTTGCAGAAACCTCAGATAAAAGAAGTCTGAATAAATATAGTAACAATATATCCTTTTCCCAAATCAAGCTTCACATGGATAACTTTCAATATCCATATAAGAATGTTAGATTCTGGGTTGCGGCTATAGCTCATTGGTACAGCGCCTACCTGGCACATGTGAGGCACTAGGTTCAATCCTTAGCACCAATAGAAATAAATGCATGCCTCCTTAAGTCAAATTTAATTATGTCAAATCCCTGCCCCAAATTCCACAATGACTCCACATGACTGACAAACTGCACACTGGCCTCAAGGTTCCACCCTTCTTGTACTTAGACTCCTTTGCAATGCAACTTTGTAGCCTCTCCAATCAAGAATTAGGGTCTGTTTTTTCACCAATAGAATATGAGCTGCCTTTAAGACTTCATTTAGCGAATAGAATGTGCAAAAGCAACCAGGCTAGTTTCAAATTGTGATTGGTTTTTGCTCACCCTCCATCTTCGAAGTCTGCAAGTGGCCATGTGAATAAGCCCAGGCTGGCCTGATGAATATGATGAAAATGTGGTAAAATTGCCCCTTTCATTCCAGTTGACATGCTCTTCTTCACAAGTCAAGTTGCCTTTTATCGGTCCCTAACATCATATGCATGAGTGAGTTCAGCTAGGACCAAAGAAACTCCCATCTGAAACCAATTTAAATTGCCAAACCACATTTGCATGAGCTAAATAAATAGTTGTTACAATTCACTGGTTTAGACTTGTTTATTAAGTAACAAAGGATATTTTATAAAATAATCTGAAGGGAAAAAAATCAAAAAATTTTTGATAGTATATAACATGATCTGAGTTCTGTTTATGTCGGCCACCTACAACTTTACTTCATAGTATTTCACATCACATTATATGTTCCTAGTCAGACACATTTATATTGCCCCCAAATCTTGTATATTATAATATAATCTGTGTGCATTCATTTTGGTACTAACAGATGTAACTGTCTCCTACTTAAGGAAACCGATCTCAGCCTCCTGTGCTCACTTCTTACCTGCACAACCCTTCCCATCTGGTGTTGTAAGCACTGATTATATTTTTTAAAATTATTTTTGGATTGAAGATGGACACAATACCTTTATTTATTTTATTTATTTATTTATTGTGAGGTGAAGATTGAACCCAGGGCTTCACATATGCGAGGCGAGTGCTCTACCACTGAGCCACAACCCCAGCACAGCACTGGGTATTTTAACTATTCTCTTCATATCTTGAGACCAGTGGCTGTGACTATTTCTGGATTCTCTAACACAGTGCCTAGCAGACAATATGTATGGTCATTGGTACTTATCGAATGACCAAAGTAATGAATCAAATATCTACCCTAATAAATGCTGAGTTTTATGACTTTTGAAAACTTGTTAAACTCTGAAATACAGCATATGCATAAATCCACCTATTTGTTAAATTGATTTTACCTGATATCTCACAATGTGCCAGACAGAAATTATTAGAAAGAAATTCACTGGGAACTCTTTCTGGAACATTTTCTTCCATCACCTTCATGTCCACCTGATCACCCAAAAATATGTCTATGAGGTCAAATAAGACTAGCCTTATAAAAGCTATTAAGGAAATATAGATGTGTCCTCACACAGAATCTGTTATAGAACTGATGACTCATTGATTTCACTCTAACATCAACCCATACACACATATCTACTCTTCAAATTTTCTCAATGAACATGAATTCCATTATTGGTGAAAAAGCAAAATTGCCATGAAAGCTCAGGAACTCTAGCCAACACCTCAGAGAATATTAATTTTTCAAATATCTGCATCATTGTGAAATGTCACGTTCTAATGTATAGTTTCTGTTAATGAAAGGCAGGCATTGCTAACTAACCCAGTTGGCATACTTACTGATAAAAGAGACAGACAATAAGATTTCCTTCAGCATGAAAAGTATCAGCAACAAGGCAAGAAGAAGCTTGGAAAAACCAAAACTACTCAGATGAGGAATGGTGTTTCCATGGTGATCCAAAGGATAAATCAAATTAATTCCTCTGAAAGAAATTCTATCCTTATTTTCAAATCCTCCTCTATGAGTTGGCTTTTTGTCACTGTGACAAAACATTTGACAAGAATATCTTAGAGTAGAAAAAGTTCATTTGGGGTTCATGATTTTAGGGATGTCAGTCCATGGTCAGTCTTCTCCACTGCTCTAGGCCTGAGGTGAGGTAGAACATCATACAAGCGTGTGGTAGGAAAATATTGTTCAGCTCAAGATAGCCAGGAAGCAGAAAGAGCAAACAAGGAAACAGGGGAAAATATAATCTGCTGAGGAATGATGTTGATCAAATTATATTCTCATATAAAGTACATGTATGTATATGTAACAGTGAACCCCATGATTGTGTATAATTATAATTCATCTATTAAAAACAAGGAATTGAAAAATATATTATCTATGGCATGCCCCAGTGATTTTTTCTTCAACTATATCACACCTGATTACCAACCAGTAATCCATTCTAGTTATTAATCCATCAAATACGTTAATTAATGCACTGATTAAGTTATAATTCTCATAACTATTTTTATCTCCAAACATTCTTGAATTGCCAAATAAGCTTTTCAGGGCACATCTCATATTCAAACCTTAACATTCTGCCCCTGGTCCCCAAAAGTTTATGTCCATCTCACAATGAAAAATACCTTTAGTTGATCTCCAAGAATCCCCATAGTGTTCAAAGCTCCAAATTTTCCCAATAGACCAAGTCCAAAGTCTCCTGAGACTCAAGACAATCTCTGTGTTGTAAGCCTCTGTAAAAATCAAAAGTAAGTTACATATTTCCAAAATGCAATCCCATTCCCAAAAGGAGAAATAAGGATATAAGAAAGGGATGGATCCAAAACAACCAAAACTCAGTGAGGCAGATATTAGTTTCTGTAACTCCACGTGTAGTATCTGGGGAATATTGTGGTGTGATGTAATCTTCAAAGGTCTCTGCAGCTCCACCTAAATGGCCTTGCTGGTTGCAGTCCATGTGATCTCTTTCTTAGGCTGACTCCATCTACAGCCAACACCTTTCCTCAGCAGACATTCCATATTACTGGCATATCTTAATCCCTGGGATCTCCATTCCAGCTTCAGCTTCCCCTTCACAGCTTCATGCATGCCCTCTCAAGGGAATCCTGCAGGGATTCCAACACGCACGGCTTCACTTTTCCTGAACACTCAGGTCTTCCTTTGAAATCTCACTAGAAACTTCCATGATCCGCTGGCTGCCATCAGCTCTCCTCTGCAGTAATCTACAACCATGTGTTCTGCCTGACCTCAGGGCCACCGTAATAGATCTGACTCACTATAGACTAACCTCTGAAATATTGACCCCAAATAAGATTCCTCTTTTAAGTTGCTCTTATCTGGTATTTTAGTCAAAGTTACAGAAAAGCTAATATCCTCCTCTTCTACTTTTCAGTTTTCTTTCATAAAGCACAATCACTAATACCATGAATATTTGAAATCATATGAAAATTGAAATAAGAAAAAATAAATGATATTTATAAAAACTTTATAAAATACCCCAAAACACAAAATCCTATCATTGAGAATAACTATTCTTAATATTGGTAATAATAAATTACCAAACAGTAATCCACTCTAATCATTCATCCATCTAACATATTAATTAATGCACTGATTAGGTTATAATTCTCATAACTATTTTACCTCTGAACATTCCTGAATTGCCTCAAGCTTTTCAGTGCACATCTCATATTCAAACCATAACATTCCGCCCATGGTACCCAAAAATTCATGTCCATCTTACAATGGAAAATATCTTTAGTTGATCTCCAAGAGTTCCAATAGTTTTCAAAGTTTATCACATATCCCTTCAGTAATTTTTGAAGTATTTACAACATATATGCACATTTTTCCATCTCTTGACACACATATTTACTGATTTCTGATTCACTATGTTCTTTTATACTGTTTCATGAACATTTTTTAACATATTTTTAAATATTTTAATATGGTTCTTAATATTTCATTACATATTTAAATATTCCAGATTGTGTCCAACTTGCAAGTATGTTATTAAACATAAAACTTTCTTACCAAATTTAATATTTTTAAGATAAAATCAGTCTTTTTAGTCACTGTTCTGTGGTTAGAAACTATTTTCTGGACTGAGTATATAGCTTCATGCTGCAGCAATTTTGCCTAGGATATAAAAAACCCTGAAATTGGACACCACCAAAGGGGAGGGAGCCAGTGGGGACACATTCTATTAAGATAAAAACACCAAATAAATAGAAAAAAATATTCTTAAAATTATATTTTGCCAATCTTGAGGAAGAAAAACTCAGTATTATATTCTTTCAGTTCTGGAAATATAGGTACACATATTTTTTATATATTTATATCTGGAGGGATACACAAGAAAATTCAAATTCTGATTATCTATGAATTATAACAGTAAAGAAAGTGGTATCGATCTATTTTATCCCAATTTACAACTCTACAACTCCTTCATTTCTATCTACAGGCAGCACAATCCTCAAGAGATTCCTGGGTTTCACAGACATGATCACTTCAGACAGCAACTAACATTTCCTCTGCCTGCTTACTAACTGTCTCTTCATCCTTCACCTCACAATTAACTTTATCCACTGGAAAATGATTTTTACCTGCAGGAGAATTTGAGTTAGTTGTGGAGGACTTCAATTCATTTTGTAAACTCACTTCTGCATAATTTGTTCCCAAAGCCATCATGGGAAGAAACCTTCTGCTTTTTTTCAAAAATCCCATGCAATATTTTCCTTAAAACATGCTACAAATGAGATTCTATCCTGAGAGCAAATTATTCCACACCCTAACTAGATGAGAGCCCAAGTAATAAATAGACACATACCCCTAAGAGTCAAATCATGTGGGATTTGGCTGGGCCACAGGGATCCAATCTTCTGGACAACCAGAAAAAGAACCATACCATTCAAATATAGTCAAAATAGATAAACAAATGTAACAAAAGTGGGAACCCAAATATGAAGAAAAGAAAAAGAGGAACCAAGCAATTAGAGAAGTCGTTTTTTCCAAAGAATGTTATTTATAATTTTGAAAATGTTGAAAACTATCTATATGCCAAAGACTATGGGTATGGTTAAAACACATTAGAGAAATCTTTCCTAAGACATTCATTCTATAAATTCACTAGCAAAACTGAAACGTGAGGGTGTCCATTTGCAAGTGTAATGTATTTGCCAACCAACCTGAGCAGCACTTGCTCGTATTGCCTTCATGTCATCAGGTTTGACTGATCAAGCAGCTTTTTTGTGCAACATTCTAAGGTGATCATTGACACAAATCTCAGATGACAGCCTCCCCATGTTCAGAGCCACCTTCCTTTAGCATGGTGGGGAATGAATAGTCTGAAGTTGTCCTCTGTGCTCTCTGCTTTTCCTGCTGTTCACAATCAGCACCATCATCAACCTTCATTCATTCATTTTGCTACTAGTCACCTCCAGAACTCCTGAAATCCAAAATAAATGAGGACACCACCAGCTGGGAGCCATTAGCCAAGTAGGTATGACAATTTCCTTGCCAGCGTACCCCATGTTGCTTAGTGGAAGGACTCGTGGAAATAGGACATTTTGCAGTAACATTGCATGTAAGGTGACCTTGCTCAAGGACCAGGACGGATCCGGGTTTAGGGCGGTTCCAGGTTTAAGATTATTCCTGCTGGGAATAGGGCGTATCCTGCTACCTGAGTTTCCCCTTGAGTTCTCCTGGGATTCAGAGAGTATTTTGGGAGGCAGAGGAGGTGGATTTGGGCAGAGAATGTGGATTTCCCCAGAACGTGTTTGTAGAGTGTCGGTGTGAGATCGGGAATAAAGAATTGCTGTTTCAATCTACAAAGCTGTGAGTGGCTCGTGATTTTGTGCCCAGCCAGACTGCAGCAACCACCTTTATTTCTACACTTATCTCTCCCTTTATCACTCACACCACCTGAACAATCTGCTCTGGAAAGTAAATATGACTATACTTAGCAGTTGGGAAAATTAAATGGAATCACATGGAGAAGAGGATGAACTTAAACTGAGTGCCAAATCTAATTTATTTTTCCAAAGGCCAAAATGAAAACAGTCCAAAAACTAAATCTTTCATGTGGGATCATTCCACAGGCCTGCTCTCAGCTCAAGCCCATGTTTTTTGCCTCACATCTCCCCCAACAATTTCCCTTCTTTTAATAACCCCTACCTCTTTTTTCCTCTTATATCTATTTTCTTCCTTCAATTTCTTTCCCTTTCTCTCAACTCTATATTTGTTTCCATTCTATTTTACATTTATTTTTATATCAAAATATACTGAAAACACTAAGTTCACAGTAATATGCCTAATTCTAATTCAATGCCTCAGGTTTTATTTTCATTTTCTCAATTTCCACATTTCTTTCACAAATCAGTTACAGAAAGAAACTTGTGTTTATTATCTTTAACTTTTCACTTGTTGTTAACTGATTTTACTCTGGATGCTACCAATTTCTCATTTTTTTTGTGCCATCCTTCCTTAAGACACTCTTTTCTCCCTGATATCCCTTACTTTCTAGCTAATCTCTTATCCCCTAAACAGAGACATCCTCACTCTAATTGAGTGTTCCCACATGGGGCCAGCAAACAACACCCCACCAAATGTACATTCTCCTCACCTTGCTGAGGGTCTGACACCTTGTGCTAAGCCACACCTCAAATTTGCAACATACATGAAAAAAAAAGAGTCAGTGTCCTACACGATACTATTCACTTGGACATTCTCGTCCAGGACCATTCATACTGTTCCCTTAAGTTGGCGGGTTTATTGGGAAAAAATGGTGGTTTCAGGGACATGGTATATTATTGTTCTTCTTTTCTTTAAGGATGACACAGATCAGATTCTTAAAGCTTCTATGTAGGCACCCTGGCCTGCCTGAGCTCTCACAGCCTACAAGGATACATCCATGGATAGAAGTCTTTACCATGTAAGGATCAGTCTCCCCTTCTGGAGTTTGCCACCATGTGGAGAACTCCCTTATATAGCTCAGTTTCTGAAACCCACACCACATCTATCTTCTGTGTAGATACTTTCCTTAACCTGCTTGGGCTTTGATATCCTATGCCAGGTCCTCCGCTGCCAACAAGAATGCCTTCTGGAAACAATCAAGAATATGGACAGAGATCCTACAGATTGGGAGAAAACCTTCACCATCAGAACCTCAGATAAGGCATTAAATTCAGAATATACAAATAACTCCAAAAACTTAACTCAGAAAATTGAATAACCCAGTCAATAAATGGACAAAGGAACAGAACACACACTTCACAAAAGAAGTACAAATGGTCAAGAATTACATGAAAAACTATTCACTATCTCTAGCAATTAGGGAAATGCAAATTAAAAATACACTAAGATTCCCTCTTACTCCAGTCAGAATGGCATTTATAAAGAATACAAGTAACAATAAATGTTGGAGAGGATATGGGGAAAAAGAACCTCTCATACATTGCTCCTGGGAGTGCAACTTGGTGCAATCACTCTGGAAAGCAGTATGGAGATTCCTTAGAAAACTTGGAATGCAAGCACCATTTGACCTAGTTATCCCACTCCTCGGCATATACCCAAAGAACTGAAAACCAGTTGTATTTACAGTGAAACAGCCATATCCATGTTTGTAACAGCTCAACTCACAATATCCAAGCTATGTAAACAACTAGGTGTCCTCCAAAAGATGAATGAATAAAGAAAATGTGGTGTGTATACACAAAAGAATATCAGCCATAAAGAAGAAACAAATTATGGTCTTTTCCAGTAAATGGATGGAACTGGACAATATCATGCTAAATGAAATAAGCAAATCCCAAAAAAACAAAGACCAAATGTTCTCTCTAATATGTGGATGCTAACCCAAAACAAGGGAAATTGGAGAGAGAAATAATAGAAAAGATTGGACTAGACAAAGGAAAATGAGGGGAAGAGAGGGGGAGGTGAATAGGAGAGAAATCAAGTTAATTGGTCATAACTTCCCTAGGCTTGTATTTGTATACATGACTAGGGTAACTCCATATCATGTACAATCACAAGAGTGGAGCCTAATAGATTAAGTCAAACTTTATGTATGTCTATTCTTCCAAAATACATCCTTCATTTTACTGTCATGTAGAACAAAAATAAGACATAAAAAATTTGTAAAAAAAAAAATGCCTTCAGTACCTTGCTTATGTGATGAGTTCCAAAACTGGACTGTCTACATACAGATATCCTCTTTACCCTGCCTGATCTCTGAAACCCACCCAGGTTTATCCTCTGCAAAAATGTCTTCTCACCCCTCTTAGGCACTGAATCCCAACAAACATTGGAACTAACACTGTTCAGCAGTGTCTACTTGCTTCTCCCAGATGCTGAGATTTCATGCCAGGCTGCACCTCTCCAGGGACTCACTCCTCACCCAAAAGGGGCTCTGACTTCTTACAGAAAATGACATCATGTATGGATGACTTCCCAATCCTGCTTAATTTATGTTCCCCATAGCTGACCACACAACCACTTAGATGGCCTCTTCTCACAGATTGACATCTCACACCAGCCTTCCCCTATTGGGGACACCTCCTCAATTCTTCTGTTCTCTGCTACTCTGCTCTGGACCACGAACACTTATAGACATCCTCTTCACCATGCTCAGGTTCTGATTATCCATGCCAAAAGACACTCCCACCACCATGGTGAAGTTTTATTAACTTTTCATGGGCTCCAATACAACTGTCAAGCCAAACCCCTTCATTGCCACCTTTTCCTGCTTGAGCTCGAGGGCCTGTTGCCTCATTGCTTCCACCTGCTCACCCCATCTTACAGCAAACACCTACTTTGCCCTGTGCCATCTAGTGCTTATTTTGGACTGAAAAATTTAGTAGGAAAGGATGCTACAATGCAAAAAAAAAGTTTTATGTTCTCTGCAATTAATTTTTGGACTTCACAAAGTGCATGCATTTAGACAGTTGTGCTCACACACACCCTCCTCCCAATAATAATAACTGATTCTAAGAGGTTGTCTCATCCAAGTTCCTTAAGCAAAATAGGTTTCTAAAGTTATGTCTCTCTCCCTAGAATAAGCCAAATAGATTGCAAATAGATTACATTGTGTCTGAAACAACCCCAAAGCTGAGTGGTTTATAACATTGATTTCACATAGTACATGTGCTTAGGATGTACTTCAAGTTGACTATAACTTGATGTGGATCCTTTCTGAATGTTTTCTCATTCTGGAACCCAGGTGTGAGGCATGGTGAGGAGGATGTCCACACATGCAGTGTCCCACAGCACAGTACCAGGGTATAAGAGGATTGAGAAGGTATCCACAATCATTGATTGGCTCCTTGTAAGCTGAACTGTGCAGTAGCGTCTTCAATTTGGATCAAGTGCATATTGTATTCATTCTGGTCTATTGGAAAGTTAATGTCACCTGGATAAACGTGAGAATGGGCAGAAAAAGACACTCAACCCATGGGAAGACATGTTAATAGCATCAAAACTTAATCCTTTCACAGAAAAAGATATATACACTTGAGAATTGTGATGCAATCTATGCCCAAGTCCGTTAAATTATAGAGCCAATGGATCTCTTAGACGGTGATCTTCAAAATGGAGAACAGGTACCCTGGTTGTTTAAAAAGAGGAACCACTTGTACAGAAAGATAAAATACTAAAACTTCTATTTATATTTCCTTATGATTTTAAGAAAAAAAATAAGCTTTCTGACATTTTATGGATTGAGTATTAGGTTCCTGTCATTTATGGTATATGACCTATTTTGAAGGAGGCACAGAAGTTCCTAAGAAATTGATGTTCTACCTTTCATGTTGACTTTTTTGCTACATTTGATTCATGATCTTCTTGTAAATAAAAGAGTTATGTGCTTCAAATTTTGCTCACTTTTTCAGTGCTATGAATACTTTCCCAATTATATGCTAATTAGCACATGATTAATTAAGAATATCAGAATGTGTATACACAAAGAATACTCTCTGGGAAAAGAAAATATTCTAACAAAAAATAAGAAGGAAAGTACATTATGAGAGACTGTGGAGAGACAATTCAAAAAATTGAACACAATTCATAAATTTGAACATACTGTGGAGGGACAATTCATAAAATTGAACACAAAACACCTGTTATTGCCACAGTATGATTTTTTTTTGTATCAAGTAGAGATATGGTTATCCACCTTCATTTTGAAATCCTAAAATTAGAGGGTTTCATTTAACCACCACCTCTCACCATGTATGAAACTAAATTCAAAATGTGTTAAACACCTAAATTTAAGACAGAAATGTATCAAACTATTGGAAGAACACATGGGAAAAAAACTCAATACATACATGGAAGGAAAGATTGTTTGGATAATACCCTAAAAGCACAGACAGCAAATGACAACATAAAATTAAGTCAAAGAAAAAGCATAGGAAACAACAGGGTAAAGATACAACCTACAGAAGAGGAGAAAATACTTCCTAATTAATTTTATGACAGGAATTACTACCAGAATATATAAGGAATTCTAGAAACACAACAATAAAAATACAAATTATATAACTAAAAAAATACAAATCGTTCACATGTATAGGAAAAAATTTCATTATCACTAATCATCAGCAAAATGCAAATCAAAACAACAAGGAGGCACCTCCTATAGAAGCCTGGGCAGCTGTAGTGCTGACTCCAGGAGCCGCCCAGCAGGAAGAAGATGAGCCTTAAGTCTGAGCACCTAGGAATTCATGTTGGAGAAGTGGAAGCTCCTGTGCAAGAAGGGTTGTGGCTCTTATGGAAATCCAGCCCTGCAGGGCTTCTGCTCCCAGTGCTGGAGACAGGAGTACCACAGAGCCCAGAAGAAGCAGATCCAGAAGGACTGAGAGCTGGCTGAAGGACTTCAGTAGGAGGAGGAAGAGAACTTGGCCAGCAAAAGTCAGAGCAACCAGGGGGTTCCCTCCCTCACATTTTCCAAAAAACCAGTGGAAACATCCACAAGGTAACCACAGTGAAGAAATTCTTAAGTGCCTGTTCCAGAGTTGGATCAAATAGGTCAGAAATTCAGGAAGCAAAAGCTCCCAGTCCTTCCATAAACCCCCAAAACAGTATTGAAACAGTGTCTAAGGAGTTCATAGAGTTTCTCATGACCGTCAAAAAAAAATGGACAAGAGTTAAAAAAAAATACCAAGATATTTTTGGAAGGACACATTAAAAAATGGATTTGAGCACTGAGGAGCAGTCAGAGTGTAGTAAGAAGTTTTATCAGAATGTGGCGCAAAGAATGCTGACTCATGGAAAAGTGCCTCCAGAAACAGTTGAAAAGATAATGGATCAGATTGAAAAGTACAACATGACTCGCCTCTCTAACTATGTGTTCTGTTCAGAAATCATTGACGATAGAAAGATTACACCATTCAGAAGAGGATCAAATGTCATTGATAGGGATTTGAAGAATGTGCCTCAAGATAAGTTGGCCTGCATCACCAAGTGTAGCAAGCATACTTCAACACCATCAAAATCACCAACAATGAGCCTGCTTCTGCGAGTGACTTGAGCCTTCTTCTGCTTCTTGCTCAAGCTCATCTACATTGTGCTGAAGGGCAACCTCAGCCCACCTGTAGTCCTACATCCAGTACATCACCTGCTTCTGCAACCCCAGATGGCTGATGATGGGGAGGACAGATACTATTTCACCAACCTGTACTGTGCTGGGGCTTTCATTGAGAAATTTGATGTCCAGTCTTTGAATACAACTCAGGAGGATTTTGATCACTACATGCCTAGCCACACCACTCCCAGGATGCTAGAACCCAAGAGTTGGTCTCCTGATGCTTGCTTAGGTGTGAAGCAGATGTATAAGATCTTGGACCTCCTATCTCAGTTGAATGAAAAACAGGAAAGAATCATGAATGAAGCCACAAAACTTGAAAAAGACTTAATGGTTTGGACAGATGGAACTGCAAAGAAGTTCAAGACATCATGGAGAAATATCCAGTTGAAATTAAGCCCCAAAGTCAATCATTAGCAGCTATTGATTCTGAAAATGTTGAAAATGACAAAATTTCTCCACCATGCAAACTCAGGTTTATGCACAATGTTGAACATTATGTAGGTAGTATTTATTTCAGCCTGCATTATAGGTAACAGTACTATACCCTGCAAGTGGAATCTAGAATATACTCAATTGCTTTTAAATGTCAGAGCATTTTTAAGGTACATTTTTGGGAGGTTGTTTGGGTGTTATCAATGAAAGCAAGAAATAACAAATCTTGATGAAAATGGACAGGGAATGAATGTCATATGTACTGCTTGTGGGAATATAAATTAGGATAGCCATTATGGAAAAACTAAAAAATTAAAAATAAACTCACCATCTGACCCAAAATCTCATTTTGTGTGCATATTTGAAAAACTGCAATTGTCATAAAAAAGATACATTCACTCTTATATGTATTGCTGCACTGCTTACAAAAGCCAGAATATAAAATCACATAAGTTGTCCATCAACAGACAAATGGATAAAGAAAATGTAGCATATATACACAATTGTATATTATTAACTAATGTGAAAAATGAGATTTTGTCCCGTGTAGCAACGTGAATGAAACTGAAAATTATTCAGTAAAATAAGTTAGGGTGCAGAATGATATATAATGCATACTCTCCCTCACTTGGTAGCTAAAAGTTGATCACTTAAAAGTAAATGATATACTAGTTACCAGTGACTGAAAAAGAGGTTTGAAAAGCAGGTAGTTAACTGGTACAGAAGACATTTAGTACAATAGAAAAACAACAGTTAACAGAAATGAACTGAATATTTTCAAATAGCTGGTAGAGAGGATTTTGAATTTTGTAGAGGAATGAAAATTTTAAAAGATGTGTACTGAAGTATTTTGGAGCAAGGTGTGATACATAAAACATACTCTCAGATGGTGCAACAAATACTATTTATGTAACTGGTCAAAACATTAACAATTCTCAGATATAGATGGTGGTTATGTGGAAGTTAATTATATATTCATTCAACTGCTATTTCAAACTATTCATGATAAAAAGTTGAGGGTAAAAACACAGTCTCTTTGCATAGGTTTACTTGAGTGAAAATTCTTATGACCTATTATAAGTAAAAGACTCCTAACCAAAAAATGTAATTTAAATTTTTAATCTATATCTGATAATAACCCTGAAAATTTGAAAAAGGCAAATGCAAAACCACTTTAAAATATTACTCCCAAAACTCAACTAGATTCAGATTACTAAGGAGGAAAACTCCCTCTAAAAACATACAAATGAATAAAAATTTTTTTTTTAAAAAATCAAAAAAACTTTACACCCAACAGAAAATCCACAAGCACAAGTGAGAAAAAATGAAAATGACAGTAACATGAGTGATGTTAAATGAGACAAACAGGAGAAAGAAGATAGCAGAGCAGACCAGGGCAGCAACCATCAACTCCTCTGCAGCCTGGAATCAAAGCAGGGAAAGAACAACTGATCAGAGAGGTGCGTGGCAGAGCAAATACTCGAAAACTCAACATTGAACAACTTAATACTTGGGCAACTTGGAATTAGATTATTAGATCAAAAAATAAGGAAATAATTCCTATAACCAGAGCTGACTATGGTAGGGCTAGGGAAAGGAACAAAGGCAGAAAAGCATAGGCAAACTTGCTTTCTTAACAACAGTTACAAAAAAAAAAGCAAACAGAGTTTAAAAAGATTAGAAGTAGCAAAGACAATCAAGAACATTGCACAATTCAACATAAATTGTTGGCACAAAATGGTGCTGGGAAGGGCAGATGTTTTGTGGAGACCACACCTAGACTTAGAAGAAATTAAATCTATAGAGCTTCTCCCCATCTACGGTTACAAATGAAAACACAGGGAATGCCTCAGAAGTGGGTTGTCCCATAATCCATATAGAAGGACCTTGTAGATGGATCACAGTTGACAGGGGGTTACCAAATCCCCTTCCCCTCACCACAGTCCAGGTGCAAGAAGTGCAGCTTACCTGGGAGTCTAATGGACTGAGACCTCTGAAACTATGAGCTCTGAATAAACCTTTGCTCCTTTAACACTGTTCTTGTTGGGTCTCTTGGTCACAGCAGTGACAAAACTGACTAAAACAGATGTTGTTCATAAAAATGGTTCTCCATAGATTTTTTTTAAACATGTATAATACTAAAATTAAATATTAATTTCTCAATACATTCAAAATAGTGAATTATTGAAACACGATAAATGAAGCTTATAACAATTATCTCCCACTATAAGCTTTAACTATTAAAACTTAGCTGTAATTTCAGTTACTTTTATGTTTCTTTGATCTATCATTTGCTTTTATTTGTCTTTATCATGTACTAAACATTATTGGGAGCCAAAAGAAGGAAAGATATACAATACCTATTATAAAGAGAGAGATAAGGTCTATTAGACATGCATGTGAATAAATAATTTCAGTACGGTGGAAGAGGCACAATATCACACTATGGTCAAAGCAGTTGTGGCAAAAAAAAAAGAGAAGGAAGAGACTGTTTCTCCTTGAGCTTATCAGGAAAAGTTCTATAGTAGAAGAAGAAGGATCTATGCAAAAAATTTGGAGCAAAGAAATGAGATTTTTTGCAACACTGACAAAGCATATAAGGAGTACTGAAGTCGTGTCATTATTTGAGGCAGAAAGACCAGAGGGTGCAAAGGCACTGAAATAATGCAGCATATGATTGCATCTGAATGTCTGGAATATTAGGATGAACATGGAGAATCCCTCTTTTTCTAATGAAGGCAGATAGATAGGCCACAATCAGTTCATATTATCTTTATACTAACATAGTGACACTTTAGGTACAAAAGGAAGTTTTATTTACTCTCCCTATGTCTGTGTTCCTCATCTATAAGACATATATGAGTTAGTTGATGACTTATAGATGAATCTAGGTGCAGAGGCAAAACAAAGCTAACAACAAAGAAAATAATGAACAGCAAACAAAACAATAAATGGTGGGTCAAGAGTGCACTATTTTGTTTAATTATTAACATGATATCAATAACATACTATCACTAGATTAACAGGGCAAAATAAGAGATTACAATGGACCCTTTTTTTACTGCAGGCAATAGATGTATGTTACACCTCTTTTAAAAAATGTGTGCTCCCTCCAAATCCTATGTTCTTCAAAATAGGAATAAAATGATAATTTTTTTCATAAAAAATAATAATTTTTGAAATAAATTCCAGACTACAAAACAACTGTGAAAATCATCACAAGCCTAGACATATCCTGGCTTAAGTACCCATGAGTATATATAATACTAGTTTAATCTTTTTTTCTCAAGAGAATATGTGATTGATGGCGAACTTCTAGGTATGAGTTGTAGATTCACAAACCTATATATTTTCTTCAGGTATAATTAAGAAACAATAAAATATGTGGCTGTTAGAAGTTTACAAAAAAAGAATCATGAAAAAAGTATGATACAGTATAAGCCAGTAATAGATGACATGAGAGAGACTATAAAATATTAAATTTACCACAACTGTATTACATTATACCTAATGCTTCTTCCCCAGGACCAACAGTCCATGTATCAAAGTAAAATCTGTCTGGTTACCTGGCCTGCACATCTTGACCGACTCAGGAGCAATGAAATGAGGTTTTCTGCACAATGATAAAAAATATATAAGAAATAATCAAGCAATATTTTCTAGGAGCAACTGACAGGAAAATGAGTAAAAGAATGAAGACAAACAGATATCACTAATTCAACAAGAATTTTGTGAACATCTGCCAACAAGAAAGATGTATGGAAAGTAATGCAAGAAAATAAAAATGTGGTTATTTTGTTCAAAGAGCTAAAAATCTTGGAGGGAGAATTTCAACATTGTTCTAAACAAACTGATGGAGAACACCTTTCAGATGGGAAGGATAGGTGGATGTTTGTTGGAGTAGTATTTGAACTAGCCTTATACAATGGGGAAGATTTTGACAGGCAGGTGACAAGGGAAGATATAGGTGGAGGGAATTTTAGCCAGCATTTAATACTTCTAGTGTTTGAAGAATGACTGGCACACCAGTTTACTGGAACATATTGCAACTGAAAGGAAAACCAGAAAGTTGAGGATAGACAATACATTGGACTTCAATCTCAAGCAAAGAATAATATGGAGAAGAGTAAGGAAGAAAGAAATGCCACAGTCTGGCTGGGCACAATTCACAAGCCACTTATCAAGCGGAAATGAACTTTATTTTTAGAACACATGCAGCACCACATGAGCTCTTCAGGAATTCCCTCAGAGCCCAACTGCCACCACCGGCTTCTGGGGAGCCTCTCAACTCCCCACTCCTCCCACTCTTGAGGCCGATTGACTGGGTCGCATGGGCGGAGCCTAAAGAGTCTCCCAATGAGCAGCTCCGTGGTCTGAAAGGGTGGAGAAACAGCCCAATGAGCATCACCACAGAGAAGCCAATCAGCTGGCAGCTGGAAGTTTGCTGGGGCCCCTTTGGCTGTGGCTCTCAACAAAGAAACAAGAGCAGACCAGAGAAAATGTATTGTGCTGGCAACACATAAGTTGAATTGAAAAGAAGAGAGCTATGGGAAAGCAGACTACATAGAATAGTGCAAGTGGGACATATTACAGGCTCACATTCCGACAATGAAGGGAGACATCAAATGCAACAGAGGGAATTTACCTAGAAAAGTGATCATCCACATTTTCCCCAAAACAAAAAGTCTGAGAGTTTGAAAATCAAAAGCACTTTTCTCAAAATCTCTGCCATGACAAGAAAGAACAGGGACTGGGAAGTCACCTCTGACCTAATGTCTTACTTCAGGTTCGGCTGCTATAAGGGAATACCACAGACTGGAAATTTATGAAGAGCAGTATATTTGCCTCATGGTACTGGAGGATGGGAAGTCCAAGGGTATGGTGTTGGCATCTGATGAGGGCCTTTGTGCTTTGTCATCTCATCATACAAGGCAAAGTGCAAGAGAGGGGAAAGGCAAGACAGTAAATGTGGAGACAAGTGCATGGAGTACCTCATTCATGGCATACCTTAAGGGCTTCTGAGTGGCAGACCACTCCCCTCATGCTTGGTGTCTAAACTGCTTATCTCATAGGCACAGGCCAGGGTGTGAGGCCATGTGTTGTAGTCCCTGTGCTTGCTCTATGGCCACTCCTTAATTGGAAACTGCAAGGAGAATTAGCAGAAATTGCATTGGTGGCTGCCTGTAATCTGCTTAGCTACTGCCTGAGTATATATACATGGTAATTGTGCAATAAAATCAGACCTGCTTACTGCATGGTCTCCATGGGTCTTGATTAGTGACACCACAGCCACACTCTCCTATACCCTGTTTCATGGACCTCATCACTGGACAAAAAGAGCCCACACAAACAAGTGCTGTTTTTTTTTTTTTATTTTGATACAGGGTCTAACTACTTTGCTTAGGGCCTCCAATGTGTAACCATCCTGCTTCAGCCTCCTGAGTCACTGAGGTTACAGGTGTGTGCCACCACACCTGGCCTATTAGTTCTTTCATTAAATTTTTATTATGTGTAGTAGTGGGGCTCATTATGTCATCTGTGGATATTCACATCACATAATTTGCTCCAATATATTCCCAATGCTTCCCGTTTCCCTCTCCTCCTCCCTTCCCCTGTTCACTTTCCACTACTTTTCTGCTCTTCCTATATTCAGCCATAAAAGAATGAAACTGTCTCATTTGCTGGTAAATGGGTAGGGCTGGGGGCATCATGCTAAGTGAAATGGATCAGATTTAGTCAAAAGTTGAGTGTTTTTCTGATCTAAGGAAGCTGGAGAGAAAAAAGGAATTTTAAAAGTAGAATGAAAGATTTCACAAAAATAGAAGGAAGAATTAGAATAAAGGCAGAGAGTCAAGGATAAGTGAGAAAGGGGTAGAAAGGGGAAGAACAGGGAAATAAAATCAACCAAATTATGCTATATTCATCTATGAACATATCAAAAGAAATTCTGCTTTTATGTAAAGTTATAATTCAGCAATGGAAAAAAAATCCTTCTATCTCTAGTTTCTTCTATTTCTACTTTCTCCAGTGCTTTTATCATAAATGGGTCCTGAATTCTGTTGAAGGATTTCTCTGCATCTATTCAGATGACTATGTGATTTTTGTCATGAAACATATTTCTGTGGAGAATTACATTTCTTAGTTTGCTTATGTTAGACCATCCTAACATCTCTGGGATGAAAACAATTTGTTTATGATGTACAATTTTCTTAACATGACTATGCTAACTTTCTAGCTCAAATGTTAACAAAAATATGTATTCAAAGCCATTGGAAATAAAACATATGTAAACAATGTATATTGGCATTAGTTGTTTTATTTTCCCAAACTGTTCTGAGAATAATAACCTGATACCGTACTTTGAAAATATAAAATGAAAAATGTTGTATAAATATTGAGAAAACAAATAACAACCAAATGAGAAATAACAAACATTTTGCAACTTATCCCAGTTTTTATTCTTTGCATTCAACAATATCAAAGAATGTCTATTAGTGTTCAGATCTAGTGAATGCCCAATGCTCACGTTAGCTGATGTAGCAATATTCAAAGGTGGAAAGACTGGGTTTTGAGAACTGTAACCCCATCAGCTGATTAATTCATTTGATGTACTAATCACTTGAATAAACTTCTGGGGGTAATTAGGCAGATAAGAGTGTGGCTAGAGGAAGTTGGTCACTGGTGCAGGACCTTTAGGATTATGTTTTGTCCCAGGTTCCCCCCACTGAGTATCTCTCCTCCACCAAGCCGTTCTGCCATAATGTTCTCACTTGTCTCAGGTTCAGAGCATTGGCATCCATGAAATTAGACCTCTGAGGCCATTACCCCAAAATGAACTTTTCCTCCTCTTAGTTGTTCTTGTAAGACACTTTGATCACATCAATAAATAGCTAACACAATAACAGTCAAATTCTTATTTGGTAGACCATTACAAATAATTTTCATAATAGTTTACAGTATGATTATGAACAGAGAACTAAATTTTTCAAAAACTTGGATAATTTTCTAACAAACCTCATTCCATTTCTATCTATTACTTTAAGAGACCAAAATTTATTAGTTTGTGTCATCAAGTTGAAAATTAGGTCATTGATGTTGAAAACTACTTTATGCTAACAATAATATGATTTGATGATGGATACAACAGATTACAGTTTTTTAAAATCCCTATTCACCTTGCTAAGATTTCAAATGGAATTTTATTGTATAGTAATGATTTATCAAAATTTATAGTAAACTCATGATGTGTTCAATATTGTATACTGATCATACTTGTAACAATAAGTCAATACAAAAGAATTTTTAAACCTTAAAGCCTAACACCCTAGAGGAAAGGAAATTTTTAAACATGTACTTATGTATTGTTTAGTGGATAAAAGAAATGTGACATAGGGTTGGATAGAAAGGAAGGGGGCAAGGGTTAGTTAATAATGGCGGAATGTGAGGATCATTACTATCCAAAGTACATGTATGAAGACAGGAACTGGTGTGAATATAATTTGTATATAACCAGAGATATGAAAAAAATGTGCTCTATAGATGTAATAAGCATTGTAGCGCATTCTGCTCTCATATATAAACTTAAAATTTTACATTAAAAAGAGTGACATAAATATTAGTCCAAGAGGGAAAAGAGTATAAAACATCTAAATACTAAACAAAACACTTTTTTTCCAAAGGGAAAAGACTTTATCCCCCACAGAACTAGTGGAAACCAAAATAACAGAATTTTCACTTATTCTTCTTTTAATGGATCATGGGGATTAACACTTTGTTATGGTTTCTAGACACTGGGAGATATATTTTAAAAAGAGATGTAATCAATTTAAAGGTCAGTATTTACAAAGTTTCACAAGTTGAAACCTTTGCTTCTATAACATGAAGAAATATTTTTGATGTAAAATTTCATAAAAGGTTAAATGGTCTTTTAAAGTTCCTTTTACAGGTTGACAAGCAAAACATTCCTAAGACAGTGGTCCTGGTAGAGTACCTACTAAAGGTGCTTTAATTCTACCCACATGTTTTCTTTGTTTCACAGGATTTGTCATTTGCTTAGAGAATAAAAATTCTGCTCCTCTTGGCAGGACCACAGTACTTGAGGTCATTATTGTCACAGGTATCATTCAAGATAAATATTGAGCAAAGTTCAATATAAATTTTTAATCCTCCATCCTCAGGTAAAGGGAAGCCTGAAATGGTTTAAATTCACAAGTAGACTTCATGTCAAGGACTTTGGGAACCTGCCTCAATATTTTGCAGGTTGCAGAATGTAGATTATGTACATTTTTTTCTTTAGTAACACCAAAAACATCTCCACTTACTTAAGAAAGCACACTGAATACATGGAAATCTAATATGGATATATGGACATTGAACTCACAATATTGGGTTATAAAAGGAAATATACATTTGATTTCATCCTCAGTTCTTGGCACAGAGTTTCTAAAACCATAAAACTTTCTCAACCATAAGGGTAATAAAAGCATATTTTTTATAATATTTGGGTTTTCCTTGCAAATTCCCAAAATAGGTTTGGAACAATAAAGATAAGTGTAGACAGTTTTTTATCCATACCATGCACCGTTCAGCCATACCTGACCTTATACCAATTATGTGACTCTTGAGGGTCCTCAAGATATTTCCAGAACGGGAGCTGCTTGCCAAAGGAACCAGTTATGTGGAAAGCAAGTGCCATCACCAATAGCCAATGATTTAATTAAACAGACCTCCATAACTGGACCTCAGTAAAAAGTGGAGTTGAACTCAGCAGGACACTGTTAGTGATGGGATCGTCATAGATGTAGCACATAATGAAACAGACTTTGAGAAACAGGATAGAAACCCCAAAAGTTTCTCCCATGGTCACTTTAAGATAAAATAAATCATAGGGGGAGATGGAAGAAGTGGGTATAAAATGTTCCCATTTTTTTCCAGTTCTTCTCAGAGATGAAGAAATAAACTTGATGATCAGGTCATCTGACTGTGAAGGAAGAGAAAACATTCTCCTCAGCTCTGGACAGGCAAGTTAAAGAGCTCTTGACTTCCTTACCCCTCTCTAATTTAACCTTCCTTAATGGTGTTCTCCAAGACATGAGAACAGCATTAGGGAAGGCAACGATTTTCCAGGTAGGACCAAAAGCTGGATATTTTCCAAAAGCATGGGAATCAAAAGCAACACTGACACTTGAATTTATCAAAATAAAAAGTGTCTACACAGCAAAGGAAAAATAAACAGAGTGAGGAGATGACCTACACAAAGGGAGAAAATTTTTGCCAACTATTAATCTTACACATGGTTGTTATCTGAACTATAGAAGAAAATAAAAGAACACTTAACAACCAAAAACAAGTCATCCAAATAAAAATGAGCATATGATCCTAATACACACTTCTCAAAAGAAAAATGCAAATGACCAATAAATGTATTTTATTTTGCTCAATGTCATTAGCCATCAGGGAAATGCAAACCAAAACTGAAATGAGATACAATCTCACCCCATTTAGAATGGCAATTATCAAAACAACAAAAATTAACAAATGCTGGTGAGGCCATAGAGAAAGGGAACTCTTATATACAGATGGTAGAAGTGTAAGTTGATGTGTCCACTATGAAAAACAATATAGAGATTCATCAAAAAACTAAACATGGAACTATCACATAATCAATCAACATTACTCCTGGGTATATATCCAAAGGAAAACAGCATACAAAAGAGTCAGTTTCACTGCCTGCATGCACTATGCATAACTAACACATAGAATCAATCTAAGTACCCATTAACCAACAGACTGAATGAAGAAAATATGGTATATATACAAAATGGAGTATTATTACCCATTAAAAAGACAAAACTCCTGTTATTTGCAACAAAAAAGAAAAAAAAATGGAACTGAGAAAATCATGGCAACCAAAAAAAAAAAAAAAAAAAAACAGACATAGAAAGAAAGTATCTTATTTGTTCTCCTATTAAAACAAAATATGTGAAAATTTTACCTGAAAGTAGAATTGTGATTACTAGCATCTGGGAAGTCTGCTGTGGTGGAGTGAGTGGAAGAGGAGGTATGGATGTGATCAGTGCAGGCTGTATGGGTTAAAAAAAAATCTCAGTGAATCTTATTAATATGCCTAATTAATTTGTTGATTAAAACTGATATTTTTGAAGAAAATTTAGAATTAAAGGATAAAATAACTGGGAATATTCAATAACTGATTTTTTAAAAAATTAGGATGTGAAACCTGGACAAACTAGGGCACATGAAGGCATAATGAAGATCCTTCAGACACTGTTGCAAAGTTTGAAGTTTCCAGGACCTGTGCCTTTTGAAAATGACCAGTCCTGCCAATGCTCTGTCCTTCCAGAGACAGTTCCCTGAATGGAGGGTAATGTGGGCAACAGTAGCCCAAAGTAGAACCACAACACAAAAGCTCAGTTCTGGCCCTGTTCTTGTAGAAAGAGGCGGGTCTCCAGGAAGAGTATGGGAATGCTGCAGGGTACTGTCCTTGGAACAGAAACCATCTTGCAGGTGGCCAAGTTCCTGCAGCAGCTGCAGCAGTAAACCCTGAGCCTGGGTTCAGACGGTGAGCAGGAGAAATGATTGCACATCCCCAAGGTTGCTGCACAAGGCCAGCCTGAAGCACTTCAGTAAAGCTGAGGATCTGTAGTTGTCACCTCCCCAGCTTTTGCATTCTGCACCTTCCCCATAAGCACCAAGAACATGGGTCTTAGGGATGATGGGCTGTGACAGCACCCCTCTACACACATCACAATTCTTCCAGTTCCTTGAACAATGACTGTGTAACCCAACTTAATCGATCCACCTCTTGGTGAGAATCCAGGCAGAACATAACACCAAGAACAGTGATGACAGGAAACCAATTTGTTTGCAAATGGGGAATCACTCCCCAGGCCCTACTGGCTACCAGAGCATGCTGCAGTTTATTTGGCAGGGAATGCATGACCTGGTTCAGAGAAGACATCATCACAAACGTTGAGTGGGGACTTTCCTGCACAAGGAAGTCTGACAACATGCTTCCTTATACTTTCCATGTTATGGAAATGAGGCTTCGGGTTTTCCCTGCATGGAGATCTTAGTATTACAATGAAGTCCCACTATCTGTCACTAAGGTATGCTCCTTTAGGACAGATTGTGTAATGCTACTTCTGAAAAACAATTTTTAGAAGATTTGTAATAAAAACAGCTTTATCTCATGAATCTGGGAGACTGAATAGGGGTTGTATACATCTAGTGTTCTCAGGTTTCTGCTGGCAAGTCAGCAGCATCTTCACTTGTCAGGCCGCCCCTCTGTTAACATCTGCAGCAGAGCTTCAGTCTTGGAAACAGACACTACTCTGTGCCTTTGATTACAATACATTAATAAAAATAAGCTAGAAAAAAATTTTTTGAGGTCTGGGGTTGTGGCTCAGTAGTAGAGCTCTTGCCTACCATGTGTGACACACAGAGTTCAATCCTCAGTTGTACATAACAATAAATAAAATAAAGGTATTGAATCCATCTACAACTAAAAAAAATATTTTATATTTTAAAAAAGGATTTTGACAGTTTTTACATAAAGAACTGACAAATGTTTGAGTAGACAAATATGTTTAACTTGATTTAAACACTACACTATACATACATATAATGAAACATAACATAGAACCCCATTATATGCGCAATTTGGTGATGTATGTGTCAGTTTAACATAAGTCTAGTTTAAATTTTTAAAATGAAAATTTCTACTTATTTCATCTTTTATACTTATCATTGTGGATTTAAGGAGCCAATAAATAATACCCCTCTCTTCCCTTGTCCCTACCCAAATAGATGCATGCATATGACAGACATCACAGCATGAACTTCATTATTGACAAAACCTAGGTTGTAGGATTTGGCTTAAATTTCCAAACTCAATAAATTTTCTAACATGTTAACTTGTATGAAATTTACCCAGAAAGAGATGGACAACTCTTTACCACTCCTGCAGAGACATTCATTTTCTCTTTCTATCAGTACTTATTGAGTGACAACTTGGGGCCACATACTGTGTTATGTCTAGGACTCAATAGAGAATAAATCAAAATCATTATACTAAAGAATTTTACATTTTTTAATTGATAGGGAGGAAAACATTTTAAAAAATTAGACACCACAGCACACATATTAATGAACAACATTCACAACACTGTCAATTCCAAATCCTGGCAAGAAAATGGAACAATAGGAACACTTTGATTCATGGCTGGTCAAATGCAAAATGATAGCCACTTTGGAAAACAGTTCTTAGTCTTAACACCCAAGTCAATAAGAGTGTTCCTAGGTGTTAACACAAATGAACAGAAAACATGTCCACACAAAAAACCACACAAGAGGACAAATAAAAACTTCATTCATAAGTGTCAAACATTAGAAGCAATCAACAGGTACTTCAATGGATGAATAAACTGTGGTAAAATATTTTCTTCAATAAAAAGAAATGTCAACAGGCCATAAAATAGAATGGAGGAATTTTAAATGCACATTACTAATGGTAAGAAGACATTGGAAAAATTTGTGTAGGTCCCAACTAAAAAAAAATTGAATCTATCTATGAAAAAATACAAAAAAAAAACTTAGGAGAATTTCACAAATATATTGAGATAAGGAAAGTAAAAAAAATCAAACTTTATTATCTGTTTAATATGGAATATGAAAAGCAGGAATCAGAATACTGCATCCATGCGGTTAGAACAGGGAACATTAGGCAATGCTAGAAATCTTTATTGTAGATAATCATGGTGGTTACAGGTTTGCATGCACTTGACAAAATCATGGAACTATACTCTGAAAGTGTGTGCCTTTTACTGATGTAAATGGTAGCTCAATAAAATCTAATCACTAAAAATAATATATTTTCTTAAATCCATCAGGACTCAATGAGACAAATAATTAGAAATTTATTAGTCTTCACAATAAAAATTCACAGTAGGCTATGCTGTGATTCAATAACCCACAAAGAATGTAAATAAGGAAGTCCTTCCAATAGCTCTACTCTGCCATCACTGGTGTTTCTATCATTTGAAGGCTACTTCCCCTCCTGATTACAGAATGACTGTCAGTAGTGAACAGAACCATTCATGTTCATTAGGAGAGGGAGATTCACTCCCTGATTCCTCTGAGAAGAGGAAGAAGCAATTTCTGAGCAGGACTAAAAATCCATACTATTCCTAAACCAACCACTAGTATGACTGAGTTGTTGACTTGGATTAATCCATGTTCACTCACAGCATCCCAAGTCACATGAGCTTTAAGAAGGAAAGTGTGACTTTAAACAATATTGAAGTATTGTTTTTCAAGAAGAAGGGATGAACAGACAGCAAACATGAACCACAATCCTCAAAGCTGGTTCCTCATTTTAAAAATTCCATTTACAACTTTTTTAACTGCTCCAAAGCATTTCATACAAAATTTTATTACACAATATTTCATCAAAACTTTACACTGAACAATTGCTTTAATACACCTGAACTGTGCCTCATTATTTCATGTCCTTGAATCATGTCCTTGAGCTCATCCCCAACAATAGCTCTAGAATAATGAATAAAAATCTGAACACATGTCCACAAAAAGTGTTGATTCATATGTTGATCTTCATCATTTCACAAACTGATCTTTGAAGATCTTTACAAAGTATGTCATTCCAGCCCCATTGCAATGATGGACGATGATGATTTACTATAACACAATGCTCTTCACTATGACTTGGGTCACCTGGATGCCAGAATCTGGAACAGAGAAAAAGGATGAATTTATTCTTCCAAGACTGCTTTTATAGGTGTTAGAGTCATTATGGGGTCAGAGGCTGGGGTGGATGTTTGTGGAAGTGAGGGTCAGATGTGCCCACACCAACCCTTCCCAATTCTCATGCAGTTTCTCCTTCACCAACACCTCTGGCATTTATCTTAAAAATTGTGCCTTCATCACTCATATTTTCTCATACCTTATTGCCCTAAGCATTTGACCAAATGTTACCAACAGGCTCTCCTCTAAATGAAGGCCCTATTGCCAGGAGACTGTCAATCCATGGGGCTTTCTTATATGATGAAGAGAAGTCAACGTGGTCCCATGATTCAAAATGTTTTTTTTTTTCCTTTTTAATGGGATGATTTTGAAGTCTGAAGAAATAATTAAGTCTCTAGATCTTCTACTTATTCCTGTTTTCTAGGTCAAATAATTTAATTTCTTAGATTCTCAGCTTGCCTATCTAAAAACTGGACCAGAGTAACAGCACTATATATTTCACAAAGAAGTTATAAGAATCAAAGATAGAAGTATACTAATGTATTTAAATGCCTTTAAAGATTACATAAATATGAAATATTGTAATATTATCCAACTTTGGGATTATGCTTTATGAGAACTATTAAATCATAATAATATACAATAATCTTTAAAAACATGAATTTTTATTACAGAGAATCAATACAGTTTTTAAAAGCACAGTAGAATCCACCTGGTTCTAAAGACTAATGTTGGATGACATTAGCTGAACTATCTATACTCTCCAAACTCAATTTCCTCAGTTCTATAATAGGAAAAATAATGTGTGCCTCCTAGGGTTCTGTGATAATTTCATGAGGTAATAAAATTGATTAACTTTGTGTGCAAAAGGACAAGAGTGAGCTGTTTTAGTTTCAGAACTGATGGTGGAACACTCTAAACTTCCTGTATGACCCAGGACCAGGATTCCTTTATCTAATTCTGTACTCACGTGGCACTTTGGTTGTATGGGGTCTGATCAACCCATTGCCAGTGTCCTTGACCCTCTGGATCTGATAGCCCCACAAAATAAGCAGCGTTTTTATCCATATTCTGAGTGAGGAAATCCTAAAGGAAAAGAAAAAGAAAAGAAGTCATAGGTTTTAGATACTCAGCCTGAACTGAGGGTGTTTTTTTTTAAATTGCCAAATCATGCTAGTACTGGTGTTAATGTAACAGAATGAAGTCCATTCTCATGAGTAAATATAATTCACCAATAAAAATATTTTTAAAAAATTTTTGGTGATTTATTTCTTCTTTATTATTTAATTGTAAAATCTTTCAGATAACAAATAATTTGATATATATACACAGTGCATAATGATCAAATTGTCATAGTTAACATTTCCATATTCTTTGTATCTTCTGAAAAATTTTACTAACATCTAATAATTATACATATTTAAAGGTACAGTGTGATTTTTCTACTGAACTCTTTATGATCATACACAAGTGAAAACAAAAGTAGACAGTTCAGGAATAACCAGATGGGGACCTCAGAACTGCAGGTCTTTGAGCACAAAAGAATCAAAGACTTCAGCTGTAAGTCTTAATTTTATTAAATATAGAAGCAATTCCTACCTACAATCATAATGAATTTTTATCTCAAATTCAAATTCCCTCTCTTCTTCACTGAGAGAATATTCTTAAAAGTTTTACATAAGAAAATTCTTACAAATTTAATCATTTTCCTTTCAAATCATCATAAAATTTTTTGTACCACAAATTGAACCCAGGAGCACATAACCACTGAGCCACTAACCTCTATTTCTTATATTTCAATTAGGGACAGAGTCTTGCTAAATTGCTTAGTTCCTTGCTATATTGCAAAGGATCGCTCTGAACTTGAGATCCTCCTGCCTCAGCCTCCCAAGCCCCTGGGACAACAAGCATGCACCACAACAACCAGCATTTCACAGATTCTTAAAATATCATTCCTGATTGCTGATTGTCAGTCTCTTGATTTTACTTTGGCTATTAAAGTTAATTCTCCTTTCTGTTAAGCAATTGATAATTCAGAAAACAGTTACATATTGAAATAACCAACTGCTGTTGTAGGCAGAAACATTTTCATCCTTTCACTAAACCCCCAGGTCCTACATGTTGAATGCCACAATTTCCCTGGGGGTAGGTTAGTTACACTAAAGAAGGTACAAGGTGTGGAATGGGAAGGCTGAGGGAGCCTCTCCTATCTGTCTTATGGAGAGTCTTCTGCCACAGCATCAATATCCCTTCTTAGCAAAGACATGTACAAAAGTCAGAAAGGCTCATGACTCAATTGTCTCTTAGTAAGTACCTGCTCTTCCTTGCTGTTGATCACCACCAGGTGAGCCTCCATTCTAGAGCAGTTCTCCTGACTCTCATTCCAAGATTTTGCATCAGTAGAAAAAAAGTAGCAACTGGAACTAAATGACTTCCAATTCTGTGGGCAACAGCTCCAGACTTTTCCTTTATAGACAAGAAGGGCAAATCAGTGCAATATATAAAAAATTATTGTTAAACTGTGTGTATTATTAATTTAAAGACCTAGGAAAACAGCATGAAAGCTGTAGCTCCCATATTCACCCAGATATAACAAGGAGATCCCTCTCCTCAGTTGCCAAGGAGGCAAGTTGCCTGAAGTGGGCCATAATGTGTCAGGGCCCCTTTCACCTGCTGGACTGGTATTACAAAAAGAAAAAAAAAAGATAAAATATAATGTTTAAATAAAACCTAGACCCCAAAAACCTCAAAATGGTAATATCCAAGTTTCAACCCAAAATAATTAATCTTACCAAGGCCCAGGAAGTTCTAAATTTTAGTAAAAAAAGATAATCAATATTGGCAAAAAAAAGAAAAGCTGAAACATGGCTCAGGGGGTTGGCAGCCCAAGGTTCAATCTCAGGTACCAACACAAACCATCTTAAAGAAACAAAAGAGCGCTGACTCATAATGGCAATGGGGTGGGGGAGGTAATGGAGGAACTTCATATAGGGCAAAGGGGATGGAGGAGAATGGAGGGGGCAATAGGACAGGAATGATGATGGAATGAGTTAGACATCATTACCTAAGTACATATATGAAAACACAAATTTGTGTGAACATACTTTGTGTGCAATCAGTGACTTGAAAATTTGTGCTCTATATGTGTAATATACATAAATTGCATTCTGCCATCATGTATAAAAAATTAGGTTGAATAATAAATTTTAAAAAAGAAAAAAGTAGACAATAAAAAAAGATGTAAAAATGGAAATTTTATCACTGAAAAACTTAATGACCTTTTAAAAGCTTAGCAGACTTCCTTTGGCCTCCATCTGCCATTCCTTCCTGAGTCTGAAAGTTACCCAGATCGAATTTTGGAGTTATCAAGCCCCCACATTTCCATGAGTCAAGTTCTTAAAATAAATATCCATGTTCATATTGCTTCTGTTTCTCTAGAGAGCACAAACATAATACACCACCCTAATAAATGGGAGCATAACTCCTTCATCATAAAATATTAACTGCATGTAGCAATCTCCTAATGAACGATATAGTGTGGGTAGGAGAGGAAAAAGTAGCTTCACAATGAGAAATCTGACAAACACTACCTCAGGTGATCAAGTTCAGCATCGATAGTCAACATTCACTTTGATAATATATACCCTGGAACTAATGTGATGACTAGCATTTTATATCTGTGACCTTCCTCCCCAAAACAAATAACCCCCCATAATCATTAGAAAAACTTCAAATTTTAACACAGAGACAACCAATAATATAGAAATGGTATACCCCTAAGTTGTCAAAGTCATCTAACAAGGAAGATCTGAAAAAAAAATTTATAGCAAAGAGGAAACTAAAGAGATATGACAAATAAATGGAATGTGGGGGACTGCAGTAATTCTAGTACATGAAAAAGAACAAGAGTTTAAAATTGGGAAAATCAAGAATGTTGGGCTAAGGAAGTAGCTCGGTGATAGAGACGTGCCTAGCATGTATGAAACCCTGAATTCAATTCCTAGTACTAAAGGGAAAAATATCATGAATATTGGTTCATTTGTTGTAACAAATGCCCTTACTTAGGAATAGGATAATAATAATGGCCACTGTGTGTGCAAAGTAAGGTTAAAATAGAATCTTTTAATATTATCTGCTCAACTTTTCTGAAAATTTAAAAATGTCTTTCAGACACTTCGTTTAAAGGTAAAAAAAATTCTCATTCACCATATATTCATCTTCATTTTCACCAAATTGTTTGACTAACATGAGAAAAACACTAGCCTTGCAGAAACCTCACAAAAAAGAACAGTCTGAAGAAATACAATAACAATATATTCTTTTTCCAAATTGAGCTTCACATGGACAATACTCAATATCTATATTAGAATGTTAGGTTCTGGATTGGGGCTGTGGCTCAGTGGTACAGCACCTGCCTTGCACATGTGAGGCACTGGGTTCTATCCTCAGCACCACACAGAAATAAATAAATAAAGATATTGTGTTTGTCTATAACTATAAAAAGATTTTTAAAAAAGAATGTTAGATTCTATGAAATTGTACACTTGTAGTTTAGAATACCATGAGACTCCACTTCTTAGTGTGTTCTACCTAAAAATCTTAAATACTGATTTGGGAATCTTACATACTACAGTCAGCAACTGAATTCTAGGCACATGAATTGTTAACTTCCATGGATGAATTCGTTCTTACACACTCCAAATGTGTGTAAATCATTTTTTTATAAATCTTTTATTATTTTTGTCTTCAAACAGCTGAGAATTTTTTTGAAAGAAATCTGGAAAATAGAACATAAACCAATCATTTTCTGGTAGCATTAGGTGGTTGCTTTTTACATTGCTTTCTTGCACTCTATAGACAAAAATCTACACATGTCCAATTACCCAGTTGGACAGAGCCTGACAGAAAAAGGTTCCCCATGACCCCTCAGTAAATGGAATCCTAATCCTACTGCTTTGTAAATATTAGATATCTCCAGGAATAACTAAAAGATGAGGAGTTGAAAGAAGACATGAAAGTACCATCAATTGGGATCTGAAGGATGTTATCCATAGTCTCCTTTAAGAGTTAACCCAAGATGCAAACAAAGGCTAAACTTTGTGAGATGGGAGTGGAAGTTATTTAAGGAAGTACAAAACCTGGGACTTTGGGGAAAGGAATAATTTGCTAATTTTAACCAATTCTGGGTGATCTTAAAGATTGATGAAGAGGACACTGTTCTTCATCTCTTTTGTGTGTCTCTCCCAGTTTAGAACTAACTCACTCCCACTTCTAGAAATTCAATTTTCTGGGCTGCAGTGGTATCTCAGTATCACGGCACTTACCTAGAATACACAAGGCCCTCGGTTAATAAACACTACTGCTAGAAATTAAATTTCCTCTTTAACCTCCTATTTGTTCTTTGACCCACTTCATTCTGGCTATGGCTTCCATCATTTCATTAAACCATGCATGAAATGGATCATCAATAATTTACTAGAACGATTTATTAGTCATTTTCTAATGGCCTCTTGCAATCACTCACCCAGGTCTTCCTCCTTACTCTTGGTACACTGTTCTCTCCTATTCCTGCCTCACCTTTCTTACTGCTGCTTATTATCCTCTTCCATAAGCTCTTTTCCTCTAATCACCATGTTAAAAAAAATGTAGTATTTCCAAGAGTATTACCCTAATCCCTATATAGTTTAAAGTCCTCTTCTGGAGTGATACCATAATTCCTATGCTGGAACTTGCTATCATTATGTAAATGACTTTTAAACTTCTAGACCTCTCTCCTGAAATCCAGACAAATGTGCCTCCCACTGGACATGTACATTGTGAGTTAACTTTGTGCCCAAAATGTAAATAATCATCTCTTGAAACAAACTATTCATCCTATACTGCCTACACCTTTGAACAGCTTCTTCACTGCTGAGTTTAGAAGGTCAGGATATTATATTCACACTTAACTTCTCTGGGGTTTTAATCCCCAATATTCATCAAACCTTGGCCGCCTTGATTGTATCTTCTTTACCCTTCAAAGCTACTTGTCCTCTCTTCACTAACAGTATCCTTAAATGAGACTCTCAATGTTTTCCAATGGGATGATGAATTAGCATCTCATTGATGCATTATAATTATAATAATCATAGGATGCACTGTTACATAGTCATACACACACATAACATTATTTGGTCATTTTCATTCCCCAGTACCTCCCCATTCCCTTCCCTCTTCTGTCACCCTAGTACCCTGCCCCTACTCTACTACTTTTCAATTTTCATGAGATCTGACCCCTTTTTCTCTTTTTGCTCCTAAATTATCATATATGAGAGAAGACATACAACCAATGACTTTATCAGTCGGGTTTATCTCATTTAACACAATGCTGTCTAGTTCTGTACGTTTTCTAGAAAATAATGCCTCTCCTTACCTTCACCTTTGTCCTCCTAGTCCATCTTCACACCTCAGTAAAAGCATGCCTCCTTAAGTCAAATTTGATTATGTCAAATCCCTGCCCCAAATTCCACAATGTCTCCACACTCACTGACAGACTGAAAAATTGGCCTCAATGTTCCACCCTTCTTGGATTTACATCCCTTAGCATTGTGACTTTGTAGCTTCTCCAATCAAGTAGAACTAAGAAGATTCTCCAATCAAGAATCTGTTTCTTCACCAATAGAATATGAGCTGCCTTTAAGACTCCATTTGGTCAACAGAATGTGCAAAAGCAACCAGGATCGTTCCAATTTTAAACTTTAACATGCCTTTTTTCCTTTCGCCCCCTATCATTGAAGTCTGAAATTGGCTCATACAAAAACATCAGTGTATGTGAAGTCAAATAACACTAGCCTTATACATGCTATTAAGGAAATACAGATGTGTTCTCACACAGAATTTAATATAGAACTGACGATCCATAGATTTCATTCTGTAGCACCAACCCAGGCTAGCCTGATGAATAATGAGAGGACTGTGGTAAAATTGCTCCTTTCATTCTAGCTCACATGCTCTTCTTCAGAAGCCGAGCTGCCCGTGTTGGGTCCCCAACATCATATGCATGAGTGAATTCAGCTAGGACCAAAGAAAATACCCAATTGAGCCAGTCTAAATTTCCAGACCACAGATACATGAGCTAAATAAATATCTGTTTCAATTCACTGTTTTAGGCTTGTTTATTAAGTAGCAAAGGATATCTTATCATATAATCTTTAGGGAAAAATCAAAATTTTTTTATAATAGTGTATGACCTTCTTCAGGATCTAAATTCTGTTTCTGTCTGCCACCTACAACTTCATTTCAAAGTTTTTCACATAGCACTATATTTTCCTGGTCAGGCATATTTGTATTTCCCCAAAATACTTCCATGTTGTAATGACATACATATAATATATCTATGTCATGTAGTAGTAACAGGGGCAGATGTCTCCTCCTTCAGGAAACCCATATCAGCTTTCTGTGCTCACTTCTTACCTGCAAAATACTTCTTATCTCATGTTATAAATACTGGTTATATTGACTATTCTATTAATAACTTGAGAGCAGTGGCTGTGGCTATTTCTGGATTCCCTCACACAGTGCCTAGTAAACAATATGTATGGCCATTGTTACTTATCAAATGACCAAATTAATAAATAAAATATCTACTCTAGTTTATGCTAAGTTTTATGATTTTGAAAGCTTGATAAACTCTGAAATATAACATATGCATAAATCCACCTATTTGTTAAATTGACATTTCCTGAGATCTCACAATGGGAAAGACAGAAATTTTTAGAAGAAAATTCCCTGGGATACTCTTCCTGGGACATTTCTTCCATCCCCTTAATGTCCACCTGCTCATCCAAAAATATAAGTGTCTGTGAAATCAAATAAGACTAGCCTTATAAATGCTATTAAGGAAATATAGATATGTCCTTACACAGAATCTAATATAGAACTGATGACCCATAGATTTTATTCTGTGACACCAACCCATACACATATACCTACTCTTCAAATTCTCTCAGTGAACATAAATTCCATGATTTTTGCAAAAGCAAAGTTCCCACTGAATTCTCAGGAACTCCAACCCATGCCCCCGCAATAGAAAATTCATTTTTCAAATTCCTGGATCATTGTGAAATGTCATTTTCTAATGAATGGCTTCTATTCACGAAAGGCAGAAATTAATAACTGACTCAGTTGGCATACTTACTGATAAAAGAGGCAGACAGTAAGATTTCCTTCATCAGGAAAAGTATCAGCAACAAGGCAAGAAGAAGCTTGGAAAAACCAAAATGACTCTGGTGAGGAACGGTGTTTTCTCTGGGATCTGAAGGTTAAAACAAATTAGATTCATCACCCTATCACCCTACCGCGCCCAGGGTAACACTCCAGGTAACCAGTAAGTTCATAACCTTCCTTGTGAACATGGGGCCTACATATTCTCTCTTACCTACCCATTTTGGGCTCTGTTTCCTTCCCAGGTCTCAGTTATGGAGATTGATGGCAAACCCACCTTCCCAAACTGAACTGCTAAGCTGGCCTGTGCCTTTTCACACACTATTTTCTGGTCATTCCATCTTGTCACCTAGGCAGAGATATTCTCTAATTATTAGGAGCCACCCTCCAACTGTACCCCAAGAATATTACTACCCATTTTCTTCTATCTCTAATTCTTACTATCTCTAATAATCTGACAGTATCTTCTGTGCTGTTGCCCCCTTACCTAGTTGATCTGAGACACCTTCAAGCTGATTATAGCCTCCCACCATAAGCCATTCCATATCAAGCTGAAACCTCAAACTAAAGTTTTTGCATGTCCCAAATTTCCCATCTCCAGAGGGAAGAGAGGGACTTAAAACCATCATAGACCAGTTACTTCCCCAGGATTCCCCATCCTTACTGAATCCCCCTGCAACACTCCATATTGCCAGGACACAAACCCTCAGGAGCCTATCGCTTAGTCCAGGACCTCTGTCTGATTAACAAGGCAGTTATTCCCATTAACCCAGTGGTTCCCAACCCTTACACCCTTCTTTCTCATATTCCCTCTTCAACCACTCACTTTACTGTCCTGTGTCTTAAAGATGCCTTCTTTACTGTGCCACTTCATCCTGACTCTTATTACCTTTTTGTCTTCACATGGGAAGACCCCTACATCCTTTAGGTCTCAAGAGCTGACATGGACAGTTCTACCCCAAGGCTTCAGTGACATTCTCCACCTCTTTGGACAAGGCTTGGCACAGGATCTAATCACTTGTGACTTGCAGGATAGCACTCTCTTTCAGTATGTGGATGACCTTCTCCAATGCAGTTCATCCCTCAAGACTTTCTAAACTCACACTGCTCAGCTCCTCAATTTTCTTGGGTCCCAGGTATATTGGGTCTTTCCAGCCAAAGCCCAGCTTACTACATCTTCAGTCAACTATTTAGGTATACTCCTCACTCCAACCTCTAGAAGCCTGACAACAGACAGAATTTAAGCTCTCCATGATCTACAGCCATCCAAAAGAGCAGACTACATTCTCTCCTTTCTGGGTCTGGCTGGCTTTTAAGACATTGGGTCCCCAGCATTGCACTCCTTGTCAAGCCCTTATATCAGGCAGCTAATGAGAATCCCCCATGAGCCTTTCACCTCCCCTAACCTTGTAGCCAACTCCTTCTTTAAGCTCAGGGGTGCTCTCACACCTTCTCGCACTTTATCTCTTACTAGCCCTAAAATTCCTTTCCACCTCTTTATGGAAGAAAGACAGGATATTGCCACTGGCCTCCTCACTCAACCAATTGGACCCTTCTACAAGCTGTCCAAGCAGCTAAACTCTATGGTTGATGGAAGGCTACCATGCCTCTGAGCACTGGAAGCAGCAGTGGAACTAACTTTTAAGAAAGCCCTAAAATTTACCTTGCTCCAACAAATAACTGTATTCTCCACCATTGACTACAGGATTTCTTTTTTTTTAAGAGAGAGTGAGAGAGGAGAGAGAGAGACAGAGAGAGAGAGAGAGAGAGAGAGAGAGAGAGAGAGAGAGAGAGAATTTTTTAATATTATTTTTTAGTTATCGGCGGATACAACATCTTTGTTTGTACGTGGTGCTGAGAATTGAACCTGGCCGCACGCATGCCAGGCAAGCGCGCTACCACTTGAGCCACATCCCCAGCCCGACTACAGGATTTCTTGAATCATAAATCTCTTCCACTTCTGAGCCCTTCACAAATTCAAGAATTCCACCTTCTCTTTATAGAAAACTCCACCATTACCTTTGTTCTTCCCTCAATCCTGCCACACTCCTCCAACAATCCCTACCCTCTTTGAATGCTAACCATTCCTGTCCACAGGTTCTGGAGGCCCCAAAATCACCCCATGAGGACCTCTTTGATTACCCACTTCCCTCACCTGACTTAACCAGTTTTGTGGACAGCAGTTTGGTAATGGGTCGCTGCAGATGGTGTAAAGATGCATACACAGTAGTCACCACTGCCTCAGTTCTAAAAGCCAGCTTCCTCTATGAAGGGATCACCTCCCAGAAGGCTGAACTTTTTGCACCTATCAGAGCTCTCACTCTATACAAAGACAAATGGGTTAACATATACACAGACTCCAAATATGCTTTCCTAATTGCTCATTCATATTCGGCTATTTGGAAGGAACATGGACTCTTGACCACAAAGGGATTGCCAGTGGTCAATGCCTCTTTGATTTCCAAACTCATAGAGGCACTACAACTGCCATCATGAGTGGCCATCATACATCAAAATTCCTCTGACCCTATAGCTATAAGCAACAACAAGGCAGACTCTATAGCACAAGAACTAATGGCAAAATTCTCAGGAGGCCCTATCCTATTTCTATCCTCCACAATTAAACCTAACTATTCCCCACAGGAATGAGAGAAACTAATAACGAAGGTGGCCATTTTGGGGAGGATGGCCGGATCTTCCTGGGGGTTCAAATTGCCCTTCCTAAACCACAAGCTTACAGTTTATTGATGGACATTCATAACTGTCTTCATATTGACCCCAAATTCCTTTTACAATTTTTAAAACACCTCTTTTACTCCCCAGGAATGAAAACTACCCTCCATCAGGTCCACTCCATTTGCTCTGTCTGCCCTACAGTATACCCACAAGAAGGCACCAAAACTAAACTCCCCACACATCAGATGAGGGGCCACCAGCCAGGCAAAGACTGGCAGATTGACTTCACTCACATGCCTAGGCAAAAAATGTTCACTACCTACTTACTTTGGTTCATTGTTTTTCAGGTTGGATAGAAAATTAACCTACCTGCAGGGAAACTGTCAACACCATTGCCTCCATTCTCATCAAGCAGATAATTCCCAGGTTTGTTCTTCCCACCTCCATCCAGTCAGACAATGATTCGGCCTTCACTTCTCAGATTTTTCAACTAGTCTCCAAAGGCCTCAACATCACTTGGAGGCTCCACATCCCCTACCATCCCAAAACCTTGGGTAAGGTTGAGAGGGCTAATGGCATTCTCAAGGAACATCTCACTAAACTTGCTATTGAACTCAGGCTTTCCTGGCCCAATCTTCTCTCATTGGCTCTCACCTGAATTCAGGCTTTAGTCCCTTTGAGAAACACCAAGGGTGCCCTTTCTTAATCAACCAAAGCTTTCCAATCACTCTTTCTCCCCTTGTGTCCTACCTGTCATATCTCACAATTCTACACAAACTCCTAAGGGAACATGCAGACCAGTGTCTTCCTGCACCATCCATTGCCACAATCCCAGTGCAACCACAAACCGAATTGGACAATCTTCAAACATGTGATGCATTCTTACTTAGGGAACTACATCCTCAATCATTGGAACCTCGCTGGACAAGACCCCTTACAGTCATACTTACTATCCCAGTGGCAGCCAAGCTTTTGGGCCACTTCCCCTGGTACCATGCCTATCGCCTTAAAAAGGCACCTGTTCCAATTGTCCAGTGTGGACTTCCACCACACTGGGGCCCACCAAACTCAAGATTTCTCACCAATATTCTTCTTATTTTACTAATCATTAATCTCTCTCACACTTCTATCCCAACCCATACATGGTGCTTCTACATCCAAGCAACATAGCACCAAGATGACACAACCCACTCTCAGTTTATGGGTTAAGGTGATTGCCCTTCCTCTGGCTACAATCAGGTGGTCACCCTTAACATTACTGGATTCAACCAAACTGCCTCATCCCATATATGTGCAGAAATGCTATGCTTCATATCAGACCAAACTGAGGAATCTTGTAAACATTGGCCTAACACCTATGGTGGATGCCATTACAATTCATGCAAGACATGCTTCCTAGATAAGCCTTGCTATGATAAATAAGCATACAACAAATTAACTATATGGGACCTGAAATGAGCATTCAGTGTTGATGGTAAATTTTATTCTTGGGGTTTTACCAAGCTCCCCTCAACCTCTATCAGAATCTGGAGAACTTATGTACAAATGTTCCCTCAACTTCACATAACCAACAAGGAGCAAGAGAAAGAAATACAAAACCAGCTGGATGCATTTGCCCATCCTAAAGTTGAACCTTTCTAATGCATGATCCTAGTATGTCAGGGACTTCAGCTTCTCAATTTATCCAAAGTTAATAACATTTCAGACTGGTTCCTCTGCACAGGTTTGGATCATACTTCTTTTACTGCAATTCCCATTGATCTTCTTCTCAATACCTCAACCATATCCCAACAATACCCCTCTCTAGCCTTTGAGAAAGTACCCCTTTTTCATAACTCATCAGAGAATTTCTCCTGCTGCTACACATCCTCTGGTTCAGTACCCTGTGACCAGATCATTTGAATCTGTTCCCCAATTTTTGCTCCTCTGGAGGTTCTTTTTCTGGTGCAACAGTACCCTAAAAAAATCTAAGCCTCAGCATGCCCTTGGCTTTTTGTGTTTCTTCCACCTTGGTTTCTCAATTAACTCTGTAAAGTAAGGCTGAATTAATATAGTATGTTACCACCTCCCTTTCCAGGGCAAGATGAGCCTGTCTTTCTACCAGTAGTAGTTGAATTCTCCCTGGCCTTCTCACTTGCTGTCTCCAGACATGGGGAAGGAGGACTTGGTTATGCAGCAACTACTACTCAGAAGCTTGAACAACAACTTTGAGAAGTGGTAGAGGCATCAATTGCCTCTCTCACTTCCCTGCAAAGGCAAATAACATTGATTGCCCAAGTCTCACTACAGAACCGTCAAGCCCTAGATCTCCTGACACCAGACAAAGGAGGAACTTGTCTATTCCTGAGAGAAGAATGCTGCTACTACATCAATGAAACTAGATTGGTCAAAAAGAATGTCAACACCCTCCATTGTTTGGGTGAAAACCTTAAACAGCAACAATCAAATGACCGGCTGGCTAAACTCAACCCTCATTACATGGCTGACTCCCATTCTCACTCCTATATTAGTAATTAGACTTCTATGAATGATTTCTCCCTGCCTCCTCAGGTTCACCTGAAAGCACATGGGTGAAATTGACAGAGTGACCTACAACCAGATGCTCCTTATGACTACAGTCACCTCCCTTACCAAACCCATACCTGAGCCATCCCCTTCCCCACAGTGCCCCTAGCAAGCATGAAGTAGCCAGATGTAATTCTATACCCTATACCATCAAAATCGCTGGGATGTTAGGGGCTTAGAAATGAAGCACAAGACAATCTGTGCATGTGAAAAAACAATCAGGTGCCTACAAACAAGCAGTGATGGTGCCTCAAAACAATCTGTCAATCAGTGGGGTCTCCTGACCAATCCTGGAAGGATATGGATCACAGAAAGATCCCCTGAACAACCTAGGAAGACAAGGAACTCTAAAAACCTCCCTTTTTGTCCCAAGCCCTCCCTTCCAGCCCTGAGCCCCAAAAATTCCAATTCAGCTGAGCCTGGTTGCATTTCTCCCAGACCCATTCTGTTGGACTGGAGGGTCTCTCCTAGAAACCACTCTCTCAATAAACCCTTATTCAGCTGCTTTTAATCTGCCTCTTTTGATCATGAGTGCCTGTCCTTACAAGTTGCATACTTCCAATATACAATGGCATAAATAAATGTTCCCATTCCAAAAAGGAGGAATAGGATATAGAAGAAAAGGATGGAACCAAAACTCAGACAGATATTAGTTTCTGTAACTCCACGTCCACATCTGGGGAATATTGTGATGAGATGTAAACTTCAAAGGGCTTCTGCAGCACCACCTAAATTGCCTTGCTGGTTGTCATCCACATGGTCTCTTTCTTAGGCTGACTCCATCTACAGCCAACAGCTTTCCTAGCAGACATTCCACATTATTGTCATATCTTAATCCCTGGCATCTCCATTCCAGCTTCAGCTTCCCCTTCACAACTTCATGCAGGTCCTCTCAAGGGAATCACGGGGAGATTCCAATACTGCTTTACTTTGCCTGAACACTCAGGTCTTCCTTTGAAATCTCAGTGGAAGTTTCCTTGATCCTCTGGCTGCCATCAACTGAAGAGATCTACTTTGCCGTGCCCTTCCACCATGATGTTCTGCCTACCTCAAGGCCTGAAGCTGACTCACCATAGACTGACCTCTAAAATATTGATCTTAAAATAAGCTTTCTCTTCTAAGTTGTTCTTATCAGGTATTTGGGTCACAGTTACAAAAAGCTAACATCTTCCTCTTTCTCCCATAAAGTACAATCGCTACTACTGTGAATATTTGTAATAATAAGAACATGAAATATGAAAAAAACAATTATGTTTACTATTTTTAAAAAACTTTATAAAATACCCCAAATTGCAGATTTTTAACATTGAGAATAACTATTGTTAATATTTTGGCACATGTTTTTTCAGCAATTTTTGAAGTGTATACAACATAAATGAACATTTTTCCATTCGGTTGACATACATATTTACTGATTTCTGACTCACTATTTTCCTTTATACTGTATCATGAACATTCTTTCACCATAATTTCTTTATTATTATTTATAATTGCTTATTATTTCATTACTTATTTAAATAATATTGTGTCCAACTTATAATTATGCTATTTATACAAGATAAATCATTATGGTCAATTCATGTTTTTAGGATACAATCACCCTTTTAAGTCAATATTTCTTGGTCAGAACCCATTTTGTCAACAGAGGGTATAGCTTCATGCTACAGCAATTTTGCCTAGGATCTACAAAACCTGAAAATGATTACTACCAATGGTGTGGTAGACTTGAAGTCACTTTCCATTAAGATAAAAGCATTAGATAAATAGGAATAATTTTTAATTATGTATATTGTCAATAGTGAGGAGGAAAAACTCAGTATTATATTCTTTCAATTTTGGAAATATAGGTTCACACCTTTTTATATATTCATATATGAAAAAATATACAATAAAATTCAATATCTGATTTTATGTAAATAATAATAGTAAAGAAAGTATTATGGACTTTTTTCCCACTTTGCTGCTCAAAAACACCTTCATTCCTATCTACAGGCAGCAAAATCCTCAGACATTCCTGGGTGTCCCAGACATGAATACTTCAGAGAAACAGCAACAAAATTACCTTGGCCCTGCTTTTTAACTGTCTCTTCATCCTTCACCTTGTAATTAACATTAACCCCTGGAAAATGATCTTTTACCTGCAGGAGAATTTGAGTTGGTGCCTGAGGACTTCAGTTAATTTTTCAAACTCACTTCAGCATCATTTGTTCTCAAAGCCATCTTGAGAAGAAACCTTCTGCTTTTTTCAGAAATTTCATGCCATCTTTTTCTTAAAACATATTACAAATGAGATTCCAGCCTGAGAGCAAATTACTCTACCACTTAACTAGATGTAATAAATAGACACATACCTGAGAGTGAAATCACTGAGGTCTCATCCTCAGGACAACCAGAATGATAATTACAGCCTGCAAACAGTAGATATAGATAAGTGTAACAAAAGTGGGAACTCAAAAGAAATAGGAAGGAAAGGAAAAGAGGAATCAAGCAATTAGAGAAGTCTTTCCTAAGAACCTCATTCCGTAAACTCACCAGGAAAACTGAAATTTGTGCTTTCACATGCAAATGTAACTAATTAGCTAACCAACCTGAGCAACACTTGCTCATATTGCCTTCATGTCATCATGTCTGATTGATCAGTCAGCTTTTTTGTGCCACATTCTAAGGTGGTCATTACACAAATCTCACATGACAGCCTCCCCATGTGCAGAGCCACTTTCCTTTAGCATGGTGATAAATGAGTAGTCTGAAGGTATCCTCTGTGCTCTCTGCTTTCCCTGTTGTTCACAATCAGCACCATCATCAACCTTCATTCATTCATTCATTTTGCTACTGGTCACCTCCAACACTCCTGAAAGCCATGATAAAAGAGGATGCAACCTTTATTTCTACACTTATCTCTCCCTTTACCCCCAACATCACTTTAACAACCTGCTCTGGAAGGTACATATGAATATACTTAACGGTTCAGAAAAGTAAATGGAATCACGTTTAGAAGAGGATGAATTCAAACTGAGTGCCAAATATGATTTATTTTTCCAAAGGCCAAAATAAAAACAGTCCAAAAATTAATCTTTCTCTTTTTTTTTATTGGTTATTCAAAACATTACAAAAATTGCAGAATCACATCAGTTACACATCCACATTTTTACATAATGCCATAATAGTAACTGTTGTATTCTGCTACCTTTCCTATCCTCTATTATTCCCCCTCTCCTCCCCTCCCATCTTCTCTCTCTACCCCATTTACTGTAATTCATTTCTCTCCTTATTTTTTTCCCATTCCCTTCACAACCTCTTATATGTAATTTTGTATAACAATGAGGGTCTCCTTCCATTTCCATGCAATTTCCCTTTTCTCTCTCTTTCCCTCCCACCTTATGACTCTGTTTAATGTTAATCTTTTCCTCCTGCTCTTCCTCCCTGCTCTGTTCTTAGTTGCTCTCATTATATCAAAGAAGACATTTGGCATTTGTTTTTTAGGGATTGGCTAGCTTCACTTAGCATAATCTGCTCTAATGCCATCCATTTCGCTGCAAATTCCATGATTTTGTCATTTTTTAGTGCTGCGTAGTACTCCATTGAGTATAAATGCCACATTTTTTTATCCATTCATCTATTGAGGGGCATCTGAGATGGTTCCACAGTCTAGCTATTGTGAATTGTGCTGCTATGAACATCGATGTGGCAGTATCCCTGTAGTATGCTCTTTTAAGGTCTTCAGGGAATAGACCGAGAAGGGCAATAGCTGGGTCAAATATGGTTCCATTCCCAGCTTTCCCAGGAATCTCCATACTGCTTTCCATATTGGCCGCACCAATTTGCAGTCCCACCAGCAATGTACAAGTGTACCCTTTTCCCTACATCCTCGCCAGCACTTGTTGTTGTTTGACTTCAGAATGGCTGCCAATCTTACTGGAGTGAGATGGCATCTTAGGGTGGTTTTGATTTGCATTTCTCTGACTGCTAGAGATGGTGAGCATTTTTTCATGTACTTGTTGATTGATTGTATGTCCTCCTCTGAGAAGTGTCTGTTCAGGTCTTTGGCCCATTTGTTGAATGGGTTATTTGTTTTCTTATTGTTTAATTTTTTGAGTTCTTTGTATACTCTGGATATTAGGGCTCTATCTGAATTGTGAGGAGTAAAAAATTGTTCCCATGATGTAGGCTCCCTGTTTACATCTCTTATTGTTTCTCTTGCTGAGAAAAAACATTTTAGTTTAAGTAAGTCCCATTTGTTGATTCTTGTTATTAACTCTTGTGCTATGGGTGTCCTATTAAGGAATTTGGAGCCCGACCCCACAATATGTAGATGGGAGTCAACCTTTTCTTCTATCAGATGCATAGTCTCTGATTTGATATCAAGATCCTTGATTCATTTTGAGTTAACTTTTGTGCATGGCGAGAGGAGGGGATTCAGTTTCATTTTGTTGCATATGGATTTCCAGTTTTCCCAGCACCATTTGTTGAAGATGCTATCCTTCCTCCATTGCATGCTTTTAGCCCCTTTATCGAATATAAGATAGTTGTAATTTTGTGGATTGGTTTCTGTGTCCTCTATTCTATACCATTGGTCCACCCACCTGTTTTGGTACCAGCAGCATGCTGTTTTTGTTACTATTGCTTTGTAGTACAGTTTGAAATCTGGTATCGCTACACCTCCTGATTCACAGTTCCTGCTTAGAATTGCTTTTGCTATTCTGGTTCTTTTATTTTTCCATATGAATTTCATGATTGCTTTCTCTATTTCTACAAGAAATGCCGTTGGGATTTTGATTGGCATTGCATTGAACCTATAGAGAACTTTTGGAAATATCACCATTTTGATGATGTTAGTTCTGCCTATCCATGAACAGGGTATATTTTTCCATCTTCTAAGATCTTCTTGTATTTCTTTCTTTAGGGTTCTGTAGTTTTCATTGTATAAATCTTTCACCTCTTTTGTTAGGTTGATTCCCAAGTATTTTACTATTTTTGAGGATATTGAGAATGGGGTGGTTTTCCTCATTTCCAGCTCAGAAGATTTGTCGCTGATATACAGGAATGCCTTTGATTTATGCATGTTGATTTTATATCCTGCCACTTTGCTGAATTTATTTATTAGCTCTAGTAGTTTCTTTGTAGACCCTTTTGTGTCTTCTAGGTATAGGATCATATCATCCGCAAATAGTGATAATTTAAGTTCTTCTTTTCCTATCTTAATGCCTTTAATTTCTTTTGTCTGTTTAATTGCTCTGGCCAGTATTTTGAGAACTATATTGAATAGAAGTGGTGAGAGAGGGCATCCCTGTCTTCTTCCAGATTTTAGAGGGAATGCCTTCAGTTTTTTTTCATTTAGAATGATGCTAGCCTGAGGCTTTGCATATATAGCTTTTACAATTTTGAGGTAAGTTCCTGTTATCCCTAGCTTTTCTAATGTTTTGAACATAAAGGGATGCTGTACTTTGTCGAATGCTTTTTGTGCATCTATCGAGATGAAAATATGGTTCTTATCTTTAAGTCTATTGATGTGGTGAATAACGTTTATTGATTTCCGTATATTGAACCAGCCTTGCATCTCAGGGATGAATCCTACTTGATCATGGTGCACGATCTTTTTGATATGTTTTTGTATCTGATTTGCCAGAATTTTATTGAGGATTTTTGCATCTAAATTCATTAGGGATATTGGTCTGTAGTTTTTGTTCTTTGAGGTGTCCTTATCTGGTTTGGAAATAAGGGTGATATTGGCCTCATAGAATGAATTTGGAAGTTCTCCCTCTTTTTCTATCTCCTGAAATAGATTGTGGAGTATTGGTATTAGTTCTTCTTTAAAGTTCTTGTAAAACTCTCCTGTATACCCATCCGGTCCTGGGCTTTTCTTGGTTGGTAGTCTTTTGATGGCTTCTTATATTTCCTCACTTGATATTGGTCTGTTTAGCTTGTTTATATCTTCCTGACTCAATCTGGGTAGTTCATATGTCTCAAGGAATTTATCAATGCCTTCATTATCTTCTATTTTATTAGAGTATAGGGTTTCAAAATAATTTCTAATTATCTTCTGTATTTCTGAATTGTCTGTTGTGATGTTGCCTTTTTCATTCCGTAAGCTAGTAATTTGGGTTCTCTCTCTTCTTCTCTTTGTTAGCATAGCTAGTGGTCCATCAATCTTATTTATTTATTCAAAAAACCAACTTTTAGTTTTGTCAATTTTTTTGATTATTTCTTATGTTTGATTTCATTGATTTCAGCTCTAATTTTCATTATTTCTTGCCTTCTACTGTATTTCCTGCTGATTTGTTCTTCTTTTTCTAAGGCTTCGAGGTGTAGTATGAGGTCATTTATTTGTTGGATTTTCCTTCTTTTAAGGAATGAACTCCATGAAATGAATTTTCCTCTTAGTACTGCTTTCATAGTGTCCCAAAGATTTTGATATGTTGTGTCTGAGTTTTTGTTTACCTCTAAGAATTTTTTAATTTTCTCTTTGATGTTTTCTGTAACCCTTTGTTCATTCAGTAGCATATTGTTTAATCTCCATGTGATGTAGGATTTTTCCTTTCTCATTTTATTATTGAATCCAATTTCATTCCATTATGATCAGATAAAATCCATGGTAGTATCTCAACTCCTTTGTAATTGCTAAGATTTTCCCTGTGACATAATATATGGTTCATTTTTTAGAAAGATCCATGTGCTGCTGAGAAGAAACTGTATTCGCTTAATGTTGGGTGGTATATTCTGTGTACATCAATTAAGTCTAAATTATTAATTGTATTATTGAGCTCTATGGTTTCTTTATTCAACTTTTGTTTGGAGGATCTGTCCAGTGGTGAGAGATGTGTGTTAAAATCTCCCATGATTATTGTGTTGTGGTCTATTAGACTCTTGAACTTGAGAAGAGTTTGTTTGATGAATATAGCTGCACCATTGTTTGGGGCATATATATTAATGATCGTCAAGTCTTGTTGGTGTATGGTTCCCTTGAGCAGTATGTAGTGTCCTTGTTTATCCCTTTTGATTAACTTTGGCTTGAAGTCTATTTTATTTGATACAAGTATGGACACCCCTGCTTGCTTCTGGGGTCCGTATGAGTGATATGATTTTTCCCAACCTTTCACCTTCAGTCTGTGTATGTCTTTTCCTATCAGATGAGTCTCCTGTAGGCAGCATAATGTTGGATCTTTTTTTTAATCCATTCTACTAGTCTATGTCTTTTGATTGGTGCATTTAATCCATTAACATTTAGGGTTACTATTGAGATATGGTTTGTACTTCCAGCCATATTTGTTTATTTATGTTACTTAACATGATTTGTTTTTCCTCTATCCTTACTTTTTTCTTTATTGTACTACCTCCCACTGTTGGTTTTCATTGTTATTTTCCATTTCCACTTCCTGTAATATTTTGCCAAGGATGTTTTGAAGATCTGGTTTTCTAGCTGCAAATTCTTTTAAGTTTTGTTTATCATGGAAGATTTTTATTTCATCTTCAATCCTGAAGCTTAATTTCACTGGATACATGATTCTTGGTTGGAATCCTTTTTCTTTCAGCATTTGAAATAAGTTGTTGCAGGATCTTCTAGTTTTCAGAGTCTGTGTTGAAAAATCAGCTGTTATCCTGATTGGTTTACCCCTAAATGTAATCTGCTTCCTCTCTCTTGTGGCTTTTAAGATTCTCTCCTTATTCTGTATGTTGGGCATCTTCATTATTATGTGTCTTGGTGTGGATCTCTTATGATTTTGTACATTCAGTGTCCTGTAGGCTTCTAGTATTTGGATTTCTTTTTCATTCTTTAAGTCTGGGGAGTTTTCTAGTATTATTTCATTGAATAGATTGCTCATTCCCTTAGTTTGGACCTCTGTACCCTCTTGTATCCCAGAACGGAGAAGGAAAGATGCCAGGCACCCAGCCAGACCGGAGGAGGACAGACGCCAGGCACCCAGCCAGACGGGAGGAGGAAAGACACCAGGTGCCCAGCCAGACCGGAGGAGGAAAGACACCAGGCGCCCAGCCAGACTGGAGGAGGAAGACGCCAGGCGCCCAGCCAGACCAAAGGAGGAAGTCCACCCCCGCCCCAAGTGCTAGTCCAGAGGAAGCCCATCAACCCTTAAAACCCATCAAAGGGGGCGTGGCTACCAGCACGGTTCTGCGGCTGATCCAGGTACTCGGTTTCCAACTCCCACACCCATAGCTGTGATAACTCAAAATATTTCCCACAAGCTTTGGAGGGTTGCAGCTATCAACGCAAAACAACAACTGTTCAGGCACCTGGTTTCTATCTCAGAGACTAGAGTAGGGAAGATACAGGTGGAAGCTCATTTCCTTTCACACTGGCTATACCCACCACCCTGAATGCAGAGGCTCAAGCTAGGAATAGACAACACCACCTACTGGAAGCAAGGAAAACAGTGTTCTGAGAGACTTTTTTTTCTTTTCTTCTCTTTCTTTCTCTCTTTTCTTCTCTCTCTTTCACAACTTCAGCATATGTGAAACTAAGAACTGTGCATGAACAACTGAATTACCAAAGTAATATAATATAGAGGAATTGCATATACCCCACCTTCCCCCCATTTTTTTCTTTATTTCTATCTTACTTTCCTTTTCCTTCTCTTATTTCTCTTTTCTTCCTTGTTATTATTTTTTCTTTTTTTTATTCGTATTCTCTCGATCCCACTTTCAATCTCCTAACTTATGCTATCTATAAATAGGGTAACTATCTAAATAGATAGGAGGTTGAGTCTATCTATACATTCTTCCATAAATTACCAGTCTAGTGGTTAGAGTTCTCCAAAGGTGCTAAGTTAGTTTAACCTCATACCCTCACTCCTTTCCCTCTAAGTATAACATCCTTCATCTGAAATTAAGCTTTCTATATGCCACCAGATATGGTATGCCTTTTAAGAAACTAATGAATATATTCTTAAGTAATAATTAAAACCAATATCTATAGTCTTAGAATCTAACTATAAATGTATTAATAATGTACTGTTGATATTGGGAACTGTTAACATTGTCTTTCTCCGCAAAACAGGGATTTTGGAGCTATACAAGAACAATACTAATATATAAGGGGAAAAACAGTAGCACAACAGTTTCACAAAGCTAGAAAGAATCATGAGCAGTATGAAAAAACAAGGAAAGAAAGGACCACAAACAATACAGGTCAATTCAACATTAGATGAGGTAATATCTGCAGCTGATGGAATGTCAGACAAAGAGTTCAGGATATACATGCTTCAGATGATCTGGAGTCTCAAGAAAGACATTATACAGCATATTCAGACAATGAAAAATCACTTTGACAATGAATTACATAAACAAATCCAAGCAGCAAAAGATCAACTCTATAGGGAGATAGAGGATATAAAAAACAAACAAACAGAAATCCTGGTAATGCAGGAAACAATAAACCAAATTAAAAACTCAAATGAGAGTATTACCAGCAGAGTAGAACACTTAGAAGATGAACATCAGAAAACGAAAACAAAGTTTTTCAACTTGAAAAGAACATAGACAGCTCAGCGAGAATGTTAAGAAATCATGAGCAGAACATCCAAGAATTATGAGATAACATCAAGAAAACTAAATCTTTCATGTGGGATTATTTCAAAGGGCTGCTCTCAACTCAAGCCCTGGTTCTTTGCCTCAGTTCACCCCAAATGATTTGCCTTCTTTTAATAACCCCTACCTAACTCTTTTTTCTCTTATATCTATCTTCCTCTTTCCACATCTTTTCCTCTCTCTCACCTCTATATTTATTTCCATTCTATTTCTACATTTATTTCATATCTACTATACTGAAAACACTAAAATCACAGTAATACCCCTAATTGTAATTCAATGCCTCAGATTTTATTTTCATTTACTTAATTTCCACATTTGTTCCACACTTAAGTGACATAAAGAAATCTGTGTTTGTTATCTTTAACTTTTCACTAATTTGTTAACTTGCTTGATTATTCTCTGTATGTTACCATTTGCTCATCTTGTGCCATCATTCCCTAAGATACTCTTTTCCCTGATAAATTCCATACTCCTTAATCTAATCTCCTATCCCCTACCCTGAAGCCCTCTTAGCTCTAAATGGGTGTTCCCACATAGGACCAGCCAACCATACTCCACAAAATGAACATTCTGCTCACTTCGCTGAAGTTCTGACCCTGTGCTAAGCCACACCTCAAATTTAGAGCATATACGAAAAAGAGAGTCAGTATCCTACAAGATAGGATAGTATTCACCTGAACATGCTAGTCCAAGACCACTCATATGGTTCTCTTAATTTGGCTGCTTTCTTGAGAATAAAGAGGAGTGTTTCAGGGACATAGTGTATTGCTGCTCTAATTTTCTTTAAGGATGAATCAGATCAGATTTTTAAAGCTTATCTCTACCTACTTTGGTCTGCCTGAGCTCTCACACCCACACAAGTTTACTCCCATGGATGGAAGTCCTTACCCGGTAAGGATCAATTTCCCTTCTGGGGTTTGCCTCCATGTGGAGAGCTCCCTTATCCAGCTCAGTTTCTGAAAGCCATACCATGTCTGTCTTCTGTGTAGATACTTTTCTCATCCTGCTTGGGCTTTGATATCCCATGCCAGGTCCTCCACTGCCAGGAAGAATGCCTTCTTGAAACAATCAAGAACATGGACAGAAATCCTACAGATTGGGAGAAAACCTTCACCACCAGTACCTCACATAAAGGCATTAAATTCAGGATATACAAAAAAAAAACTCAAAAAATCTTAACTCAGACCTGGGCTCAGTGGAACATACCTATAATCCCAGGAGTTAAGACAGGAGGATCACGAGTTTAAAGTCAACCTCAGCAAACAGGCACTAACCAACTCAGTGAGACCCTGTCTCTAAATTAAAAAATAAATAAATAAAAATAGGTCTGAAGATGTTGTTTAATGGTCAGGCACTCCCAAGTTCAATCCTCAGTACCAAAAAACAAAAGGCTTAACACAGAAATATAAATAAACCAGTCAATAAATGGGCAAAACAAACATTTCACAGAAAAAGAAATACAAATAGTCAAAAAATATATTTAAAAGTGTTCAATATCTCTAGCAAGTAGAGAAATGTAAATTAAAAATACACCAAGATTTCATCCTATTTCAGTCAGAATGGCATTTATAAAGAATACATGTAACAATAAGTATTGGTGAGGATGTGGGAGAAATTTACTCTCCTACATTGCTGGTGGGACTTCAAATTGTTTCAAACACTCTGGAAAGCAGTATGGAGATTCCATAGAAAACTTGGAATGGAAACATTTGATGCAGTTATAGCACTCCTCAACATATACGCAAATGACAGCATACTACAGAGATGCAGCCACATTCATGTTTATAGCAGCTCAAGTCACAATAGGTAAGCTATAGAAACAACCTGCAATGGATGAATGGACAAAGAAAATGTGGCATATAAACACAATGGAATATTACTCAGCAATAAAGAAGAATTAAATAATGATATTTTCCAGTAAATGGATAGAACTGGAGAATATCATGCTAACAGAAATAAGCCAATCCCCCAAAAAACAAAAGCCAAATGTTCTCTATAATTTGTTGATGCAAACCCAAAATAAGAGAGGTTGGAGAGGGAAACAATAGAAATAGATTGGACTAGCAAAGGGGGACAAAGGGAAGGGAGGGGGGGTGGTGAATAGGAAAGACATTCAAATTAATTGGTCATAACTTTCCTAGGTTTCTTTTTGCATATTTGACCAGTATAACTCCACATCTTGTATGATCACAAGAGTGTGAACCTAAATAGAATAAGTTATACTATATATATATATATATATATATATATATATATATATATATATATACTTTATGTATATATATATATTATACTTATTGTATATATATTCTGCCAAAATACATTTTTAATTCTACTGTTATGTAGAACAAATTTAAAAAAATGGCAAAAAAAATTAATTGCCTTTTTTACCTTGCTTATGTGATGAGTTCCAACACTGGACTGTCTACATGCAGACACCCTCTTTACCCTGCCTGGTCTCTGAAACCCACACAGGATTACCCTCTGCAAGGATGATGTCCTCACCCCACTTAGTCAATGAATCCCAACCAACATTGGAACAAACATTGTTCAGCAGTGTCTACTTGCTTCTCCCAGATGCTGAGATTTCATGCCAGGCTCCATCTCTCCAGGGACTCACTCCTCACCCAAAAGGGGGCTCTGACTTCTCACAAAAAGTGACTTTATGCATGAATGACTTCCAAACCCTGCTTAATTTACATTCCCCATACCTCACCACACCACCACATAGATGGCCTCTTCTCACAGGCTGACAACTCACACCAGCCTTCCACTATTTGGGACACCTCCTCAATTCTCCTGTCCTCTGCTACTCTGCTATGGACCACTGCCACTTGTGGACATCCTCCTCACCATGCTCAGGCTCTGATTATCCACACCAGAATACACTCCCACCACACCATGGTGAGATTTTCTTCACTTTTCAAGGGCTCCAATACCACTGTCAAGCCAAACACCTTCATTGTCACCTTTTCCTGCTTGAGATCAAAGGTCTTGTTCTACATTACACCTGCTCAACCCATCCTACAGCAAACACCTACTTTGCCCTGTCCCATCTAGTGCTTAATTTAAGACTGAAAAAATTAGTAGGAAAAGGGTTCTACAATGTACAAAGGAGTCTTATGTTCTCTGCAATTAATTTTTGGACTTCACAAAGTACATGTAGTTAGAGGGTTGTGCATACACATACCCTCTTCCCAATAATAATAACTGATTCTAAGAGGCTTTCTCATCCAAATTCCTTAAGCAAAATAGGTTTATAAAGTTATATCTCTCTCCCTAGAATAAATCACATTGCAAATAGATTACATTGTATCAGAAACAACGCCTAAAGCTCAGTGGCTTAGAACATTTATTTCCCATACACATTACATGTGGGCTTAGGATGTAGATCCTAAAATGAGTATAACTTGACTTGTATCCTTTCTGAATGTTTTCTCATCCTAGAACGCAGGTGGGAGGCATGGTGAGGAGGATGTGCAGTGTAAAACAGCACAGTACCAGGGTATAAATGATTGAGAAGGTATCCACAATCATTGAGTGACTCCTTGTAAGCTGAATTGTGCAGTAGCATCCTCAGTTTGGATCAAGTGCATATTATATTCATTCTGATCTTTTGACCAATGGATGTCACCTGGATAAACCTGTGAAAGGGCAGAAAAAAGAAACTCCACCCATAGGAAGACATGTCAATAGCATCAAAGCTTAATCCTTTCTCAGAGAAGAATATAAACACTTGGGAATGGTGATGGAATCTATGCTTAAATCCTTTAAATTATATAGTCAACTGATTTTTTTAGTGAACTTTAAAATTGAGCATGGGTGCCCTGGTTGTTAAAAAATAGGAAAAACTGGGGAAGAAAAATAAAATACTAGAACTTCTATTTATATTTCCTTGTGATTTTAAGAAAAATAGTCTTCACTGCTATTTTATGGATTTACTATCACATGCCTGCCATGTATGTTATGTGACCGCTCATGAGGGAGACATGGAAGTTCCTAAAGGTTATGTTGAATCTTTCATGTTGCCTTTTGTGCTACATGTTGCTTTGTGAGCTTTTTGTAAGTAAAAGTCATGTGCTGCAAATTTTGCTCACTTTTTCGAGTGCTGTGTATAGTTTTCCAATCATATGCTAGTTACCACATCTTTAATTAAGCATGCAAGCACATGTACACACAACCCATGCTCCCTGGGCAAACAAAATGTTCTAACAACAATTGAGAAGACAACTACATTGTAAAAGACACATGTACCTGGGAGGGACAATTTGGAAAAATGAACACAGAAAAAAATGTTATTGCCACATTGTGATTTTTTGTTTAATGTGGGGATACAGTTATCCACCTTCATTTTTTAAATCCTAAAAATAGAGGTCTTCATTGGACCACCACCTCTCCCCATGTTTCAAAATCAATTCAAATTGTATTAAAGACCTAAATTTATCACCTAAAACTATAAAACTACAAGACAAACAAAGGGGAAATAAATTCAGTACATCCATAGAAGAAAATATTTTTTGGATAACACCCCAAAAGCACTGACAGTAAAGGAAACATAATATTATGTCAAGGAAGCAACACAGGAAACAACAGAGTAAAGATACAACCTACAGAGGAGGTGAAAATATTTTTCAATTAATTTTCTGACAGGAATTACTACAAGAATGAATAAAGATTTCAGAAATACAACAATGAAATATAAATTGTTCAATTAAAAATAGTCTTTCTGAACACACATTTCTTAAAATTAAAAAAAATGCCAATTATTCAATGTACAGGAAAACATTTCAGTATCACTAACCATCAGCAAAATGCAAATCAAAACCACAGTGAGGCACCTCCTGGAGCTGCACCAGGGGAGGTGGTGCTGACACCAGGGGCCGCCCAGCAGGAAGAGGATAAGCCTGAAGTCTGATCACCTAGAAATTCACAGGGACCAGTTGGAGGTCCTGTGCAAGAAGGGTTGTGGATATTATAGCAACCCTGCCTGGCAGGGCTTCTGCTCCCAGTGCTGGAGAGAGGAGTACCACAGAGCCCAGCAGAAGCAGATCCAGAAGGACTGGGAGCTGGCTGAAGGACTTCAGCAGGAGGAGGAAGAGGCCTTTGCCAGCAGCAGTCAGAGCAGCAGGGGTGCCCTTCATCACATTTTCCAAATTTGAAGAAAACAAAACCAGTGGAAAGATCCACAAGGTAACCACAGTGAAGAAATTCTTCATTTCTTCTTCCAGATTTGGATCAAGAAGATCAGAAATTCATGAAGCAAAAGCTCCTACTCCTTTCATAAACTGGAAAACCAACATTGAAACAGGGTCTAAGGAGCTCATAGAGTTTCTCAAGACCTTCCACAAAATCAAACAAGAGATCCGTAAGCAGACCAAGATGTTTGGGGAATGATTCATTACAAAAAGGATTCAGGAATTGAGGAGCATTAAGAGTGTACTCAGGAGTTTTACCAGAATGTGGTGGAAAGAATACTGACTTGTGGAAAAGTGCCTCCAGAAACAGTTGGGAAGAAAATGGATCAAATGGAGAAGTACATCATAACTCACCTCTATAAATATGGGTTCTGTTCAGAAGCCACTGATAATAGGAAAGACCACACCATTTAGAAGAAGATAAGATATCACTGATATGGATACAAATACTGTGCCCAAGATAAGCTGGTCTGCATCACCAGGTGTAGCAAGCACATCTTCAACATCATCAAGATCACCAACAATGAGCCTGCTTCTGCAAGTGACTTGAGCCTTCTTCTACTTCTTTCCCAATCTCATCTACATTGTGCTGAAGGGCAAACCCTCCACACTTGTAGTCCTACATCCAGTACATCACCTTCTTCTGAAATCCCAGCTGGCTGATGACGGGGAGGACAGATACTATTTCACCAATCTATGATGTGCTATGGCTGTCATTGAGAAATTGAATAACCAGTCTTGGAATCCAAGTCACATGGATTTTGATTTCTACATGTCTAGCCAGACCACTCTCAGGAGGCAAGAACCCAAGAGTTGGTCTCCTGATGCTTGCTTAGATGTGCAGCAGATGTATAAGATCTTAGACCTCCTGTCTCAATTGAATGAAAGACAAAAAAGAATCACCAATAAAGCCACAAAACTTAACAAAGACTTAATAGATTTCAAAAGAAATTCAAGATATTGTGGAGAAATATGCAATTTAAATTAAGCCCCAAAGTCAACCGTTAGTGGCTACTAACTCTGAAAATGTTTAAAATGACAAAACTTCTCCACCATTGCAAACTCAGGTTCCTGCACAATAATAAACATTATGTGGGTAGTATTTATTTGAGCCTACATTGAAGGTAACAGTGTTGCAGCCTGCAATTGGGATCTAGAACATATTCAATTGCTTATAAATATCAGAGCATTTTTAAGATACATTTTGTTGGGGGTGTTTTGTATGTTTTATTTTCTTTTTCCTCATAGGGAAAACTTAGTTAATAATAAATTACTGAAAAAAACAGAATAAGAAATCATCTCACCCCAGTTCGAATGGCTATCATCAATGAAAGCAAAAACTAACAAATCATGGTAAAAATGCACAGAAATGTAAGTCTTACACTGCTGGTGGGAAGGTAAATTATTATAATCATTATGGAAAAACTATAAAATTTTCTCAAAAAACTAAAAATAAACTCACCATATGACCCAACTATCTCATTTTGTATACATAATTTTGAAAGAGTGAGTGTCATAAAAGAGATACATTCACTCTTATATTTATTGCTGCACTACTCACAATAGCCAGAATATAAAATCAGATAAGTTGTCCATCAACAGATAAATGGATAAAGAAATTGTAGGAGGGGATCCAAGATGGCAGAGTGAGGAGATTTTATGTCTGGCTACTCTGTACATGAATCCGAGAAAGCTATCAGGCGGCTTCTCCACAAGGTCTCACCTTGACGGAATACAACACCCCAAAGCATGTGACAAGACCCCATGTAGCGGATTTTCACAGAATCCACCAGAGCTGCAAACACTGAGCAGAACTCAGAGCCTCTATGTTCTGGTAAGACTCCAGACTCTGATACATAAGCCCCCAGTTTGAGCACATGTGCAGCTCTCAAGTGGTGAAGCAGAAACACCAAATCAGCACCTCTGCAGAGCTGCAGGACTCCAGACTATGCTTCACTCCCATGCAGGTCACTGGACCACATTCTAGCCACAGCATGAGGACATCTCAGCTCCCCCCACCTCACCAGTCACTCCAACATAGGAAACAGACAGACTCCATCTTGGAAAACCTTCTCGCCATCTTTGTTGAGTGTGGCTACCAGCTTGGTTGTGTGACTGAACAGGTACTTGTTTCCAACTCTCCCTCCCCCCAGCTGTGATAACTCAGCACAGTAAGTATCAGCACAAAATCAGCTCTCAGTTGAACAGGAGTGCAGTGTGACCAGGGCACTGCCCACCTGGTGCAAATAAGGGTGGATGGAAGAGGTCCCACAGTTGCGACCTGATAAGCAAGAGAGGGGAAGGGTGTAAAAACCAGAAGCAACTCAGAGAGACCAAGATTAGGGAAGCTACAGGCAAGAGAGGGAGATGATACCCAGGCTCAAGTCTTCTCACACTGGTTACCTACACCACCCTGAGGGCAGAGACTCAAGCCTGGAATAAACAACTCCACCTACTGAAAGAGAAGAGAAGAAAACAGAACTCTCTATATATTTTTTGTTATTTATTTGTTTGCTTGCTTTTTGTTGTTGTTTGTTTGTTTTATTCTCTTCCATTTTATCCTCTTCATTTCTCCTCTACCCTTCCTCCTCTGGTCCTGACAACCCTAACATATATGTGAAACCAAGAACTTTGAATGAAATAGAATTTTAAGAACTGAGTCACCAGAATAATATAATATAGAGAAATTGCATAAACCCTCTTTTTTTTCCTTTCACTCTCTCTTTTTTCTCTTTCTTTGTTTCTTTTTTATTTTTATTCATCCCTCTCTTCCTCTTTCAATCTCCTAATTTTTACTATTTTTACTTCTTGTCATTTTCTAAATACATCTATTATTTGTTTTTTCTGCTTTCTACTGTCCTCCCATGTACTTGTCTACCCTAAATTACCTCCTGTCTATTCCCCTGCTACTAACCCTCTTCACTAGAATTCTTCTCCAAATTTTGTAAGTTATTTGCATACCTTCACATCTTTCCCCCTTAACATCATACACCCAACCCCCAGTTCTTTGTCCACCACCAGAAACTGTACAGCTTTTATGAAACTACTGATTATATTTTAAATAATAATTGAATCAACATTTCTAGACATTGAGACTAACTATAAATGTCTTAATAACAATAATTTATTCATAAGTGATGTATTGTTGATATTGGGAGCTGTCAACAGTGTCCTTCCCACAAAATAGGGATCTTGGAACTATACAAGAGAACTACAAATCTATAGGGTAAAAACAATAACACAACAGTCCCACAGAGAGGGAAAGAAATGCAAGCAACATGAAAAGACAAGGGAAGAAAGGACAACAAACAATTCAAGACAACATATCACTAGAAAAATTAACAGAAACAGCAGAAAAAAAATGACAGAGAAAGATTTCATCATTTACATGATTTACATGTTTTGGAATCTCAAAGGAGAGATTATACAACAAATGCAGACAGTGAAAGATTACTTTGTTTATGTACAATGAGGTACATAAACAAATCCAAGAAGCAAAAGATGATCTCTCCAAAGAGAAAAAAATTATTAAAAAAAAAAGAAATCTTTGAAATGAAAGAAATAATGAACCAAATTAAAAACACAAATGAGAGCTTCACCAGCAGAGTAGACAACTTAGAAGACAGGACATCAGACAACGAGACAAAGTAAATCATCTTGAAAAGAAGGTAGACAGCACAGCAAAAATGAAAAGAAACCATGAGCAGAACATCCAAGATATATGGGATAGCATAAAAAGACCAATTTTAAGAGTTATTGGGATAGAGGAAGACCTAGAGGTCCAAACCAAAGGAATGAGCAATTTGTTCAATGAAATAATATCAGAAAACTTTTCAGACATAAAGAATGAAATAGAAATTCATATCCAAGAAACCTACAGGACACCAAATGTGCAAAATCACAACATATCTACACCAAGACACATGATAATGAAAATGCCCAACATACAGAACAAGGAGAGAATTTTAAAAGCCACAAGAGAAAGGAATCAGATTACATATAGGGGTAATCCAATTAGGATAATGGCAGATTTTTCAATGCAGACCCTGAAAGCTAGAAGATCCTGGAACAACATATTTCAAACTCTGAAAGATAATGGGTTCCAACCAAGAATCTTGTATAAGCTTCAGATTTTAAGAATCTTGTATAAGCTTCAGATTTTAAGATAAAATAAAAACCTTCCATGATAAGCAAAAGTTAAAAGAATTTACAGTTAGAAACCTGGCACTACAAAACATCCTTGGAAAAATATTTCATGACGAGGAAATGAAAAACAAAAATTAAAACCAGCAGAGGGAGGTAGCACACTTAAATAAAAACTAATCGAAGAGAAAAACCAACTCAAGTTAAATAACAAAAGTAAGATAATATGGCTGGAAATACAAACCATATCTCAATAGTAACCCTAAATGATAATGACTTAAACTCACCAATCAAAAGACATAGGCTATCAGACTGTATTAAAAAAAATGATCCAACAATATGCTGCCTACAGGAGACTCATTTGATAGGATAAGACATACACCGACTGAAGGTGAAAGGTTGAGGAAAATCATACCACTCACATGACTGCAGAAGCAAGCAAGGGTCACCATACTTGTATCAAATAAACTAGACTTAAAACCAAAGTTAATCAAAAGGGATAAAGATCAACATTACATACTGCTCAAGGGAACCATACACCAGCAAGACATAACAAACATAAATACATATGCCCCCCAAAATGGTGCAGCTATTTTCATCAAACAAATGCTTTTCAAGTTCAAGAGAGAAATTGACCACAACACAATAATCTTGGGTGACGTTAACACACCTCTTTCACCACTGGACAGATTTTCCAAACAAAAGTTGAATAAAGAAACTATAGAGCTCAATAACACAATTAATAACTTAGACTTAACTGACATATATAGAATATATCAACCGGCATCAAGACGATACACTTTCTTCTCAGCAGCACATGGATCCTTCTCAAAAACAGACCATATACTATGCCACAGGGCAACTCTCAGCAAATAAAAACTCTTAGCAAATGAAATTGGAAGTCACCAACAAAATAAATAATAAAAAATTCTGCATCACATGAAGACATAACAATATGCTACTGAATGAACAATGTGTTACAGAAGACATCAAGGAGGAGATTCAAAAATTCTTATAGGTAAATGAGAACACAGACACAACATATCAAAATCTCTGGGACACTATGAAAGCAATACTAAGAGGAAGATTCATTGTGTGGAGTTCATTCCTTAAAACAAGATAAAGTCAACAAATAAAAGACCTCACACTACATCTCAAAGCCCTAGAAAAAGAAGAACAAATTAGCAGCAAAAACAGTAGAAGGGAAGAAATAATTAAAATCAGAGCTGAAATCAATGAAATCAAAACAAAAGAAACAATTGAAAAAATAGACAAAAGTTCATTCTTTGAAAAAAATAAATAAAATCAACAGACCCTTAGCTATGCTAATGAAGAGGAGAGAGAGAACTCAAATTACCAGCATATGTGATGAAAAAGGCAATATCAAAACAGACACTACAGAAATACAGAGGATAATCAGAAATTATTTTGAAAATTTATACTCTAATAAAATAGAAGACAGTGAAGGCATCAATAAATTCCTTAAGTCAAATAATCTGCCCAGATTGAGTCAGGAAGATATACACAACTTAAACAGATCAATATCAAGGGAGGAAATAGAAGGAGCCATCAAAAGATTACCAACCAAGAAAAGCACAGAAACAGATGGATACATAGACGAGTTCTACAAGACCTTTAAAGGGGAACTAATAACAATTCTCATCAATTTATTTCAGGAAATAGAAAAGAGGGAGTACTTCCAAGCTCATTCTATGAGGCCAATATCATCCTGATCATAAAACCAGGAAAAGACACATCAAAGAAAGAATACTTCAGATCAATATCTCTAATGAACATAGACGCAAAAATCCTCAATAAAATTCTGTAAAATCAACTACAAAAACATATCAAAAAGATTGTGCACAATGATCACGTGGGATTCATCCCAGGGATGCAAGGTTGGTTCAACATACGGAAATCAATAAATGTAATTCATCACATCAATGGATTTAAAGATAAGAATCATAGAATCATCTCGATAGATGCAGAAAAAGCATTTGACAAAATATAGCACTGCTTTATGTTCAAAGCACTAGAAAATCTAGGGATAACAGGAACATATCTCAACATTGTAAAGGCTATCTACGCTAAGCCTCAGGCCAACACCATTCTATTTTTTTTTATTGGTTGTTCAAAACATTACAAAGTTCTTGACATATCATATTTCATACATTAGATTCAAATGGATTATGAACTCCCATTTTTAGCCCAAATACAGATTTCAGAATCACATCAGTTACACATCCACATTTTTAAATAATGCCATATTAGTAACTGTTGTATTCTGCTACCTTTCCTATCCGTTACTATCCCCCCTCCCCTCCCCTCCCATCTTCTCTTTCTACCCCATCTACTGTACTTTATTTCTCTCCTTGTTTACTTTCCCATTCCGTTATTGTACCTGAAGCTTAATTTTGCTGGATACAGAATTTTTGATTGGCATCCATTGTCTTTCAGTGTTTGAAATATGTTATTCCAGGATCTTCTCGCTTTCAGTGTCTGTGATGAAAAATCCGTTGTTAACTTTATTGGTTTACCCCTGAATGTAATCTGCCTCCTTTCTCTTGTAGCTTTTAATATTTTCTCTTTGTTCTGTATATTGGATATCTTCATAACAATGTGTCTTGGCGTTGGTCTACTGTGATTTTGTGTGCTTGGTGTCCTGTATGCATCTACAAATTGTATATCCATTTCCTTTTTTATTTCTGGAAAGTTTTCTGTAATTATTTCATTCAGCAGGTTATTCATTCCCTTGGTTGGAACCTCTATACCTTCCTCTATCCCGATGACTCTTAAATTTGGTTTTTTTATGTTATCCCATATCTCTTGGATGTTATTCTCATGATTTTTTACCAGCCTTTCTGAGTTGGCTAGACTCTTTTCAAGATGATATATTTTGTCTTCATTATCTGACGTTCTGGCTTCTACTTGCTCCACTCTGTTAGTGATACTCTCATTTGAGTTTTTAATTTGGTTTATAGTTTTCTTCATTTATAGAATTATTGTTTGATTTTTTTTATAATCTCTATCTCCTGATAAAGATACTTAACTTCTTTTATCTGTTTATGTAATTCATTTTCAATGTGTTCTTTCACTGTTTGAATTAGCTGTCTCATATCCTCTTTAAGGTTCCATTCCATCTGCTAAGGTATTCCTTGAGTTCTTTATTTGACCATTTTTCTGATGACTCTAGGTCCTCCTGAATATTTAGGCTGTCCTGCATTGTTTGTACTCCTTTTCTTCCTTGCTTCTTCATGCTGCTCATGTTACTTCTTGTTCTGTTTGACTGCTGAGTTACTGTTTTACTCCTATAAATTTATTTGATGCTTGGGAAGAAAGGTATTAGAAGGGAAGGGAAGAAGTCACTAAAGAGAATGAGAGTAAGCAGGTAGAATTCAAGGAAGGGGAAATAAGAAAATTGAAAAGAAATGAAAAGACAAAAGAAAAAAATAGAAAATAAAAAAATTTTAAAAAAATTAAAAAAATAAAATTTAAATTTAAAAAAAATTAAAAAATATTTAAAAAACAAAAACAACAAAAAATGAAAATGAAAAAAAAACCAAATTAAAAAAAATTAATAAATGCAGTCTTAGAGTTTGATTAACTTCTCTTCCAGTAGGTGGGGCTGTTCCCACTGGGCCAAGCTTCTCCTTTCAATATGCGGGAACCAATCACTGTGCAGCAGCTCCTCCTCCCAGACTGGGCGGGTCTCCAATCCTGAGTGCCTAGGGCCTTCTCTTGTGTCTAGTCACTTCCCCACTTTTCCTCAAGCCAGGCCCCACTCACTGGTGACGTTCACCACAATACTGGCTACATGCCAGGTCTGCTGCTCCCTGGAGCACTGTTTTCATGAACAACTGGGCACACTCTCCCTGTTTGCCATTCCTTCAGACCCTAAGTTTGTAGAGCTTGGGGCTGAGAACCCTCATCGAATTTTGCTTGCCCTCTGGTAGCCACACCCTGGTAGCTGGTGCATGAGACCTCAGCACTGGTGGGAGCAGTAGACAGGAGTTAGGCGCCGTGGGTCCTGAGCCACTCCTGATTCCCTCGGTCTGGCTATCACGCTCACGGGAGAGCTGGGAGGGGCCCTTAAGGTTTCCCCGCTGTGTGGAGAGGGAAGACTAGGGGATTACACACCTGTCGCCGCTGGTTTCAATGAAGTTATCTCCTCTGCCACATTCTGGTGACGTCAGTTCTCTGCCATGGTGGTATCCCATGCAAATGGCGACAGTTCGTTCCCTTTGTCAGATGATCAATGCAATGTGTGGGTCCTGACTGTCTCTCCCAAGCCCCGTTTCAATCCTGTGGCCACTGCCTATGAAGGCTCGGTTGGCATTAACCTCGGTAGGATCAGAAGGGCCAACCAGTTGTTTCCGCGGAATTGTTTAGTGCTCAGTCACAGCACTTTGTCTGCGAGAAGCAGGCAACATGAACGGGAGCTTGAATTCAGCCGATCTGGGCTCGGTGTGTGTTCTGAGAGGCCCAGACTGTTCGCCCCAGATCCATGTCAGCTCAGCATTGCCTAGTTATCCTGAGAAAACAGCATTTAGAAGGTTTACGACTCCTTATGCCGGCGCAGCTGAAGAGGTCAGAGACATGATCTCTCCGTGCCTGCCGCCATGTTGGATCTCCCCCCAACACCATTCTAAATGGAGAAAAATTGAAAGCATTTCCTCTAAAATCTGGAACAAGACTGGGATGCCCTCTCTCTATTCAACGTAGTTCTTGAAACACTGGCCAGAGCAATTAGACAGATGAAAGAAATTACAGGATTAAGTATAGGAAAAGAAGAACTTAAACTATCACTATTTGCTGACGATATGATTCTATACCTAGAATACCCAAAAAACTCCACAAGAAAATTTCTAGGACTACTAAATAAATTCAGCAAAGTAACAGGATATAAAATCAACACCCATAAATCAAAGGCATTTCTATGTATCAGTGAAAAATCCTCTGAGAGGAAAATTAGGGAACCTACTCCATTTACAATAACCTCAAAAAAAAAATAAGATACCTGGGAATCAACAAAAGAGGTGAAAATCTATAAAATTAAAACTACAGAACCCTAAAGAGAGAAATCAAAGAAGACCTTAGAAGATGGAAAGATCTATCTTGCTCATGGATAGGCAGAATTAATATTATCAAAATGACAATACTACCAAAAGAATATATAGGTTTAATTTTGTTCAATTCTGAACAAAATTCCAATGCATTCCTCAGAGAAATTGAAAAAGCATCTGGAAAAATGGCTAAAGCAATTCTAAGCAGGATGAGCGAAACAGGTGGTATCACTATACCAGACCAGACCTTAAACTTAACTACAGAGCAATAATAACAAAAATAGCATGGTATTAGCACAAAAACAGGCTGGTAGACCAATGGTAGAGAATAGACGACACAGAGACTAACCCACAAAATTACAATTATCTTATATTAGACAAACATACAAAAAAACATGCACTGGAAAAAAGATAGCATCTTTAACAAATGGTGCTGGGAAAACTGGAAATCCATATGCAACAAAATGAAATTAAACCACTATCTCTCACCATGCACAAATCTTAACACAAAATGGATCAAGGACCTAGGAATTAAACCAGAGACTCTGTGTCTAATAGAAGAAAAAGTAGGCCCTAATCTTCACCATGTGGGATTAGGCCCCAATTTACTTAATAAGACTCCTATAGCACAAGAATTAAACCCAAAAATCGATAAGTGGGATGGAATCAAACTAAAAAGTTTTTTCTCAGCAAAAGAAACAATCTGTGAGGTGAACAGAGCACCTACGTCCTGGGAGAAAATTTTTACCCCTCACACACCAGATAGAGCACTAATCTCTAGGGTATATAAAGAACTCAAGAAGCTAAGCACCAAAAAACAAATAACCCAATCAATAAATGGGCCAAGGACCTGAACAGACACTTCTCAGAAGAGGATATAAAATCAATCAACAAATATATGAAAAAATACTAATCATCTCTAGCAATCAGAGAAATGCAAATTAAAACTACTCTAAGATATCATCTCACTCCAGTCAGAATGGCAGCTATTATGAAGACAAACAACAACAAGTGTGGCCGAGGATGGGGCGGGGCGGGGGGTGGGGGTGGGGGAAGGTACACCCATACATTGCTGGTGGGACTGCAAATTGGTGCAGCCAATTTGGAAAGCAGTATGGAGATTCCTTGGAATTCTGGGAATGGAATCACCATTTGACCCACTATCCCTGTCCTCAGACTATACCCAAAGGACTTAAAAACAGCATACTACAGGGACACAGCCACATCAATGTTTATAGCAGAACAATTCACAATAGCTAAACTATGGAGCCAACCTAGATGTCCTTCAGTGGATGAATGAATAAAAAAATGTGGCATTTATACACAATGGAATATTACTCAGCATTTAAAAATAACAAAATCATGGCATTTGCAGGTAAATGGATGGCACTGGAGAAGATACTGCTGAGTGAAGTCAGCCAATCCCAAAAAACAAATGCTGAATGTTTTCTCTGATAAAAGGGGAGTGACTCATAGTGGGGTAGGGAGGAAGACCATGGGAGGATTAGATTAATTCTATATAGGGAAGAGGGGTGGGAGAGAAAGGGACAGGGAAGGGGATTAGCAAGCAAGGTGGAATGTGATGGTCATCATTATACAAAGTACATGTATGAAGACTTGAATTTGGTGTCAACATACCTTATATACAAACAGAGATATGAAAAATTGTGGTATATATGTGTATTAAGAATTGTAGTGAGAAAAAAAAGGCCTAGGTTATTCTGAGCAACCTGTGTCCCAGAGATTTCTCATGCTCAGAGGTTCCTCAAGAGAACTCTAGGTCCCCAAGGAAGACAAAAATGATCTCAGTGACCTTTGAGGATGTGGCTGTGAACTTCACCCAGGAGGAGTGGGCATTGCTGGATCCTTCCCAGAAGAACCTTTACAGAGATGTGATGCTGGAAGTCCTCAGAAACCTGGCTTTTATAGGAAACAAATTGGATGAAAAAAAAAAAAAACTTTGAAGATGAGATCAAAAATTCTGAGAGCATTTTAAGGTGTTCAAAGACACAGTGGAGTTCAACCTTTTCAATGTAAGGGACTTTCGGAGTTCCTTAGTGTCTTCCTAAGTTGCTGAGTCTGGCTTTACATTTGTGATCCTTCTACCTGAGCTCCTCAAGACTTGGGATTAAGGGCATACACCACCACATCTAACAGAATAATGCTTTAAATGTAAAAAATTTGGAAAATCATTCCATTTTCCCTGGTGCCTTCAAAGCCATTTCACTCACATTGGGGAAAAAAAAAACCTCAGAATGTGGAAGATTGGATACATCCCGTCAGCTTCCCATCTCAGCCCTGCTTTCCTTCTCCTATATGAAAATATTCATGGAGAGAAGCCCTGAGAATGTGAGAAATGTGGGAAGTTTTCTAATTTTCCCACTTTTTTTATAAGGACTGGGAAGATTCTTCTTAAAAGATTCATGTAAAAATGTATAAATTGTATTCAAGTAATAAATACAAAGGGCTCAGTGTTCCAGTTTTGTTCAGTTGTATGAAAGGAATCATACTGTAGAAAATCCTGTGGATAAGCCATGTGCGGCAGTATTCAGCTTTCATGGTTTCCTCCAAAGACTTAAAGAGGATTAACATCAGGGAAAACCCTACTGCTCTTTAAACAATGTGGTAAAACTTTCACCTTTCCAGGTTCTTTTTGAGAATCATGGGAGAACTCACTCTGGAGAAAAGCCTTGTATATAAAAATGTGGTGAGACCTTCAGTTGTTTCAGTTTGTTTTAGACTTACTCATCAAACTTGAGGGAAATTTTTACTTTATTTGATTTTACTTGTTTTGGTACCAGGGATTCAGCTCAGAGACACTTAACCACTGAGCCACATCCCAGTTCTTTTTAACTTTTTTTTCAAATAGTTAGACATAGTCTCACTGAATTGCTTAGGTCCTCACTATGTTGCGGAGGTTGACTTTGAATTTGTGATCCCCTGCCTCAGCCTGGTTTTTCACTAGAATTAGTCATGCAACCCCTTCAGCAAGAAACCTTTTTTTTTTTCAGAAAAACACTGTAAGTGTGTAAAAAGGGTGTGTGCCTTCATTTATTGTTTGTCTATTCACAGGTAATGAAAATGCACCCTGGAGTGGATATAGGGATTGTTTCAGCATGAAGATGTGAATGCAACATGTTTCCTCAGGGTTAAATATCTCTTCTTGTTAGATTTAATTTTTCTGTATTTTAAAGTTTTTTGCATCTGTAGTCATCTCTCACAACTTATGACACAATAAATATTTTTATTATTATTATCATCATCATCATCATCACCAGCACCACCATTAACATCATATTTGGAGTGCTTAAGCACTGATCCCACCCCTAGATATTTTTATTTTTTAATTTTGATTGAAGATCCTGGTAAATTCTTTCCAAGGGCTTGAACTTGCAATCCTCATTCTATAAACACTGGGATGACAGACATGCTACCAAGCCCAGCTCCTGAATGTTTCTTGAAACCCTGATGTAAATCAAAATGTGATTTTTGGGTAGAATTTCCAAGTGTTAACTGATTAAGAAGCAAGAATTACTTAATTAATATACATAATGAGTTTATGTATATTAATGCCATTCAAGCTCTAAGATTTTAGAACAATTCTAGCATCATAAGAACATTAATTCACACCTTATACTCCAAATTTTTATTAGTCTGGTTGGACTAAATTGAAGTCCACTTGGAAAAAGTTTATTTTAGATAATTTTTTGTTAAAAATAGGGTGGAAGGACTATTTAAATATTTAAGGGAATAAACTATTTATTTCTATAAAGATCTTATGATATGATATAATTTAAGTAATCACAGTGAGTATTATTAGATTTTTTTTAACAATTTATTGTTCCCTCTGTGCACCAGGCAACAGCTAAGCAACTTTGCAGAGTCACAGAGGCTATGGAATATTGCATGGTGCTCATGTGAGTGTTCTCTAGAGCACCAAGTGAAGTGACAAAAGCAAACACCTGGGAGGGTGAGTTTTGGCACCCACACATGCACACTCACACCCATGTGCACACACATGTACAGGACCAAGTCACCCTTTTCTGTACATACCCTCCCTAGTGCAGTTCTTTCATCCTCACTATGTAATGCAACTATTGATTTCTTTGATTTTTCTCACAATGTTGCTGCCAACTATTTTTTCCGAAAAATCAATTGTTATTTCCTGACTTCACAATTTATTTTGTGTCTTTCTAAAATTTTATTACACATTGTGTATGTTAATTTAGGCATCTCCACTCCAGCCTTAAGTACAGATTGGTGAAATCTCTTCCTTTCTCCTTTGCTTTCTTCCCTCCTTCAGATTTCACCCAGGAGTGCTCCACCACTGAGCTTAACCATAGCTCTTTTGTTTTTTTCTGAGATGGAGTGAGGCTGCCCCTGAACTTTTGCTCAGCCTGCCTCAGCCTTCTTGCAGCTGGACATAGAAATGTGCCCTTGTGTGCCCTGCAGCTGGCCTCATGCCTGTTTGGTCTGTGGATGACTCTGGGACCACCACTGTGTCACTCCTGCTTGTTCTAAGTCTTATGTGTTTTTTTTTTTAATATAGGTACATTAAAGAACATTTTTAAAAAAAGAATTGTAATGCCAAAAAACAGTACATGTATAATGGCATAAATTGATGAGAGCATACTTTATATACAGAGATAAGAAAAACTGTGCTCTAATTGTGTAATAAGGATTGTAATGCATTCCACTCTTGTTGTGTATTTAAAAAATAATAATAAAATCAATAAAAAAGAAAAAAGAAAATGTAGTATATATATATATATATATATATATATATATATATATATATATATATATAAAATTGAATATCATTCACTAATATGAAAAAGGAGATTTTTGTCACATGTAGCATCATGAATGAAACTGGAATATCTTCACTAAAATAAGTCAGTGCGTAGAAAGACAAATATGACATACTCTCCCTAACTTGGTAGCTAAGAAGTTGAACTCATAGGCATAAATAATATATTAGTAAGCAGTGACTGAAAAAGAGGTTTGGAAAGCAGGTAGTTAATAGGTACAGGGGACATATAGTTACAGTGGAAAAATAACAGTTCACAGCAATGAACTGAGCATTTTCAAGTAGCCAGTAGAGAGGATTTTAAATTCTGGAGAGGAATGAAAATTTTAAAAGATGTGTTCTGAAGTATTTGGGGGCAAAGTACTAAATATAAACCATACTCTCAGATGGTGCAACAAATACTATTTATGTAACTGATCAAAACGTTAACAATTCTCAAATATAGATGGTAGTTATGTGGAAATTAATTATACATTCATTCAACTGCTAATTGAAATTATTGATGATAAAATGTTGAGGGTAAAAACACAGTTTCTTTGCATACATTTGGATCGAGTGAAACTTTATATGATCTTTTATAGGGAAAAGACTCCTAACCAACAATTGAATTTAAAAACCTGTCTACATCTGATAATAACTCTGAAAATTTAAAAAAAGCAAGTGTAGAACCACTTCAAAGTATTACTTCCAACACACAACTATATTGAGATTACTTAGGAGGAAAACTGCCTCTAAAAATGTACTCATGAATAAAAATTATTAAATACATATCAAAAGAAACCTTACCCCCAACAGAAAATCATAAGTGAGGAACACAAGTGAGAAAAAAATAAAAATGACAGTAACATTAGTGAAGTTACATTATTTAAGACAAACAAGAGAACAAAGATGGCAGAGCAGACCAGGGCAGCAACCATCAACTCCTCTACAGCCTGGAATCAAAGCAGGGAAAGAACAACTGACCAGAGAGGTGGGTGGCAGAGCAAATACTCAAACACTCAACATTGAACAACTTAATACTTGGGCAAGTTGGAATTAGATTATTAGATAAAAAAATAAGGAAATACTTTCTTTACCCAGAGCTGACTATGGCAGGGCCAGGGGAAAGAACAAAGGCAGGGAAAATCGCTTCCTTAACACAGTTACCAAAAAAAGCAAATAGAGTTTAAAAAGGTTAGAAGTAGCAAAGACAATGAAGGACATTGCACAATTCAACTTAAATTGTTGACAGAAAGAGGTGCTGGGAAGGACAGCTGTTTTGTGGAGACCACACCTAGACTTAGAAGATTTTAAATCTGTAGAGCTTCTCCCCATCTACAATTACAAATGAAAACACAGGGAATGCCTCAGAAGTGGTTGTCCCAATAATCCATAGAGAAGGACCTTGTAGATGGATCACAGTTGGCAGGAGGTTACCAAAATCCCTTCCCCTCACCACAGTCCAGGGGCAAGAGGTGCAGCTTACCTGGGAGTCAAATGAACTCAGACGTCTGAAATTATGAGCCCTGAATAAACCTTTCCTTCTTTAACACTGTTCACGTTGGGTCTCTTGGTCAAAGCAGTGACAAAACTGACTAAAATAGATGTTGTCCATAAAAATGGTTCTCCATAAATTTTTTTAAACATGCATAATACTAAAATTAGATATAAATATCTCATTGCCTTCAAAATATTGCAGTATTCTAATACCATAAGAGAAGCTTATCACAATTGTCTCCCAATATAAGCTTTAACTGTTAAAACTTGGTTGTAATATTTTATTATAAAATAAAACTAGGTTTCTTTTATCTCTCATTCCTTTTTATTTGTTTTTATCATATAATAAACATTATTGGGAGCCAAAAACAGGAAAGAAATACAATTCTTATTGTAAAAGGATAAGACCTCTTAGATATGCATGTGAACAAATAATTTCAGTACAGTGAGAGAGGCACAATATCACACTACAGTCAATGCAGTTGTGGCAAAAAAAAAAAAAAGAGAGAGAGAGATAAGGAAGAGACTGTTTCCACTTGAGCTTATCAGGAAAAGTTCTATAGTAGAAGAAGGACCTATGCAAAATTCTGGAGCAGAGAAATGAGATTTTCTGCAACACTGACAAAGCACATGAGGAATGCTGAAGTCACGAAGTTAATGTAGTTATTTGAGGCAGAAAGACAAGAGGGTGCAAAGGCCCTGAAATAATGCAGCATATGATTGCATCTGAATGTCTGGAATATTAGGATGAACATAGAGAGTCCCTCTTTTGGGAATGAAGGCACAGAGGTAGGCCACAATCAGTTCATTAGTTATTATCTTTTATACTAATAGTGACACTTTAGGTAAAATGGGAAGCTTTATTTACTCTCCCTAAGTCTGTGTTCCTCAACTGTAAGACACATAAAACTATATTACCTCCCTTGGAGGGTTGTGAGAACATTAAATGAGACAATTCATAAAAAGCATTTACCTAGTGTTTAACAAATAACTCCTGATCAAAAGAAATATAGGATGAGGAGGCAGTATGTTTTTGTTTTCTTTTTGTTGTTGTTTGTAGGAGATTTTTTGTTTTTGTTTTTGTTTTGTTCAATTTTTTTCAAATTTTTAAAATTTTTCACATTTTTCTTTAATGTGTATTACACTTATACATAATGGTGGGATTAGCGAACAAATTTTGTTCCAAAAAATTTTGAAACAGGTACAGTCTCAGACTCCACAGATAAAGTGTCTGTAGTCTTTCTTTTTTCCTTTTAAACACTGTTGTTTTTCAGGAAATCTAAGCAATAATTCCTACAGTTGTTGCTAGAAGGAGCCTGCCCTCTAGTGGTCCCAAACACTCATTCTGCCAGATGCAATAGCCACACAGAGTGCTCCAATGACATTTCTTTCCAACTTTAGGTGTGGAGGCAAAACACAACTAAGAACAAAGAAAATAATGAACAGCATACAAAAAAATCAATTGTGGGTCTATAGTGCACTATTTGTTTAATTGATAACATGATACTATCACTAGATTAACAGGGCAAAATATGAGATCACAATGGACACTTATTTTACTGCAGTACACTTTAAAAAAAAAAAAGTGTACTCCCTCCAAATCCTATGTTCTTAAAAATAGGAATAAAATTATAATGTTTTTTCAAAAAAATAATAATTTTTGAAAGAAATCACAGACCACAAAACCACTGTGAAAGTCATCACAAGCATATACATCCCAAATTTAAGAATCCATGAGTATATATAATACTAATTTAATCTTTCTTTCTGAAGAGAATATGTGATTGATGGGGAGTTACTGGCTATGAGTTGTAGATTCACAAACCTATATATTTTCTTCAGGCACAATTAAGAAACAATAAAAGATATGGTTGTTAGAAGTTTATGAAAGAAAAAGAATCATGAACAGAGTATGATACAGTGTAAGCCAATAATAGATCACATGAGAGAGACTTTAAAAATGTTAAATTTACCACCAGTGTATGACATTATACCTAATGCTTCTTACCCAGGCCCTATAATAGTCTATGTGTCAAACTAAATTCTGTCTTTCTCACTGCTTACCTGGCCTGCACATCTTGATGGACTCAGGAGCAATGAAATGAGATTTTCTGCATAATGACAAAAGCATATAAGAAATAGTCAAGTAATATCACTAGGAGCAACTGACAAGAAAATGAGTTAAAGAATGAAGAAAAACATTGATGACTTATATTCCCTCTGCACAGATATCACTGATTCAACAAGTATTTTGTGAACATCTGCCAACAAGAAAGATGTACGGAAAGTAATGCAAGAAAACAAAAAACTTGGTTATTGTATTCAAAAACCTATCAAATTTGGAAGGAGAATTTCAACATTGTTCGAAACAAAATGATGGAGGGCACCTTTCAGATGTTTCTTGGAGTAGTATTTGAGCTTGCCTTATACAATAGGAAGGATTTTGACAGGCAGGTAAGGGAAGATGTTATAGGTGGAGATAATTTTAGCCAGCACTCAACATTTCTGGTGTTTGAAGAATGACTGGCATGCTAGTTTACTGGAACATATTGCAACTGAAAGGAAAACCAGAAACTTGACTTCAATTGACTACATTGGACTTCAAACTTCAAACAAAGAATAATATAGGGAAGAGTAAGGAAGAAAGAAACACGAGCAGAGTTTTCTTTCAGAAACATTATTGTGCTGGCAACGCATAAGTTGAATTCAAAAGAAGAGAGCCATGAAAAAGCAGACTACATAGAATAGTGCAAGCGAGACATTACACACTCACATTTTGACAGTGAAGGGAGACATAAAATACAACTGAGGGAATTTACTTAGAAAAGTAATCATCCAAATTTTCCCCAAAACAAAAAGTCTGAGAGTTAGAATACACTTCTACCAAAAGCACTTTTGTCAGAATCTCCATCATGACAAGAAAGAACACAGTCTGGGAAGTCACCTCTAACCTAATGTGTTACTACAGGTTTGGCTGCTATAAGGGAATACCACACACTGGGAATTAATGAAGTGCAGTATATTTGGCTCATGGTACTGGAGAATGGGATGTCCAAGAATATGGTGTTGGCATCTGATGAGGCCTTTGTGCTATGTCATCTCATCACACAAGGCAAAGTGCAAGAGAGGAGAAAGGCAAGACAGCAGGTGTGGGGACAAGTGCATGGAGTGCTGCATACATGGCATACCTTAAGGGCTTCTGAGTTTCAGGTCACTCCCATCCTGCTAGGTCTGTGAGCTGCAGGCCACTTACCCCTGTAAGCACCCCTGTTGGCACACCCCTGAGCATAAGGCCATGTGTTGCAGCCCCTGCACTTACTCCTTGGCCCACTCTTTGATTGGTAGCTGCAAGGACACTTAGCAGACATTGCATTAGTGACTGCCAGTAATCTGCATAGCTACGCCTGAGTATATATACCTGGTAACTGTGCAATAAAATCAGACCTGCTTCCTGCTTGGCTTCCGGAGGTCTTGATTAGTGATTCTGCAGGCACACTCTCCTCTACCCTGTTCTGTGGACCTCCTAACTGGATGAGAGAGAGTCCAGGCAAGCAAGTGCCGTTTTTCATTTTGATACAGGGTCTAATTAAGTTCCTTAGAACTTCAAATGTGTAACCCACGTGCTTCAGCCTCCTGAGTCACTGAGGTTACAGGTGTGTACCACCACATATCACCTATTAGTTCTTTCATTAAATTTTTATTATGGGTAGTACTGGGGCTCATTGTGTCATCTGTGGATATGGACATCACGTAATTTGCTCCAATACATTCCCAATGCTTCCCTTTTTCCTCTCCTCATCCCTTCACCTGTTCACTTTCCACTACTGTTCCGTTCTTCCTATATTCTGCCATAAAAGAATGAAACTGTCTCATTTGCTGGTAAATGGGTAGGACTGGGGGGCATCATGCTACATGAAATGAATCAGATTTAGTCAAAAGTTGAATGTTTTTCAGATATAAGGAAGATGGAGAGAAAAAATGGGAATTTTAAAAGTGGAATGGAAGATCTCAGAAAAATAGAAGGGAGATCTAGAATAAAGGCAGAGAATCAAGGATAGAGGAAAAAGGGGAAGAATCGGGAAATAAAATTGACCAAATTATGTTTTGCACATATGAACATATCAAAAGAAATTCTGCTTTTATGTAAAGTTATAATTCACCAATGGAAACAATCCTTCTATCTCTAGTTCCTTCTATCTCTACTTTCTCCAGTGCTTTTATCATGAATGGGTGCTAAATTCTGTTGAAGGATTTCTTCTCATCTATTTAGATGACTATATAATTTTTGTCATAAAACCTATTTATGTGGAGAATTACATTCATTAATTTGCATCTGTTAAACCATCCTAACATCCCTGGGATGAAAACAATTTGTCCATGATGTACAATCTTCTTAACATGACTATGCTAACTTTCTAGCTTAAATGTTAAAATATATATATATATTCAAAGCAGGGAGAAATATAAAAATATGTAAAAACTGTATATTGGCATTAGTTGTTTTATTTTTCCAAATTGTTCTGAGACTATTAACCTGATGAAGTGCTTTGAAAATGTAAAGCATAGCAAATGTAATTCATGATCATCTAGTAATACTTATGAAAAATGTGTGTAAATATTCCATAGAAATTGAGTAAACAAATAAGAACTAAATGAGAAATAGCAAACCTTTTGAAAATTATCCCAGTTTTTATTCTTTATTCAACAACATAGAAGAATGTCTATTATTGTTCAGATACAGTGAATGCCCAGTGCTCATGTTGGCTTATGTAACAATGTTCAAAGGTGGAAAGATCAGGCTATGAGAACTGTAACCCCAACAGCTGATTAATTCATTTGATATACTAATCACTTGAATGAACTTCTGGGGGATAACTAGGCAGATAAAAGTGTAGCTAGAGGAAGTTGGTCATTGGTGCATGGCCTTGGGGATTATATCTTGTCTCAGGTTCCCCAAGCTGAGATCTTTCCTCCACCATGCCCTTCTGCCATAATGTTTTCACTCATCTCAGGCTCAGAGCATTGGAATCCATGAATTTATACCTCTGACACCATGACCCCAAAATGAACGTTTTCTCCTCTTACTTGTTCTTGTAGCACACTTTGATCACATCACAAATAGTTAACACAATAACATAATCAAATTCTCATTCAGCAAACCATTACAAATAATTTTCATAATAGTTTGCCATATGATCATGAATAGAGAACTAAAATTTTCAAAACCTAGGATGACTTGCTAACAAATCTCATATCATTTCTACCAACTAATTTAAGAACCAAAATTTATCAGTTTGTGTCATCAAGTTGAAAATTAGGAATTTCATTGATGTTGAAAACTACCTCATGCTAACAATAATATGAGTTGATTATGGATACACCAGATTGCAGTTTTTAAATCCCCATTCACCTTGATAAGATTTCAACTGGAAGTTCATTTTTAGTAATATTTTATCAAAATTTATAGTAAACTCATGATGTGTTCAATATTGTATACTGATCATACTGGTAACAATAAGGCAATCCAAAAGAATTTTTACAACCTTAAAGCCTAACACCCCACAGGAAAGAAAATTTTTAAACATGTACTTATGTATGTATTTAGTGGATAAGAGAAGTGTGACATAAATATTTATCCAAGAGGGAAAAGAATGTAAAACATCTAACCACTAAATAAAACACTTTTTCCTGGAAGGAAAAGTCTTTATCACTCACAGAACTAGTGGTAACCAGAATAACAGAATTTACCTTATTCTTCTTTTAATGGATCATGGGGGGTTAACATTTTGTTATGGTTTCAAGACACTGGGAGATGTATTTTTAAAAGAGATGTAATCATTTTAAGTGTCAGTATTTACGAAGCTCCACAAGTGGAAACCTTTGCTTCTATGACATGAAAAAATATTTTCTATGTAATATTGAAAAAGAGGCTACATGGTCTTTTAAAGTTCTTTTTAGGGATGGACAAGCAAAACATTAGTAAGGCCACTGGTCCAGGCAGAGTACCTCCTGAAGGTGCTTTAACTCTACCCACACATTTTCTTTGTTTCACAAGATTTGTCATTTGCTTAGAGAATAAAAATTCTGCTCCTCTTGGTAGGACTACAGTACTTGAGCTCAATATTGTCACAGGTATCAGTCAAGACTAATATTGGGCAAAGGTCAATAAAAAAATTTTTATCCTTCTTCCTCAGGTAAAGGAAAGCCTGAAATGGTTTAAATTCAGAGGCAGACTTCATGTCACTACTCAAGGACTTTGAGATCCTTCCTCAATAATTTGCAGATTGTAGAATGAAGATTATATGGATTTTTTCTTCTTTAGTAACATCAAAAACATCTCCACATACTTAAAGAAGCAGTATGAATACATGGAAATCTATTATGGACATATGGACATTGAACTCACAATATTTTGTTATAAAAAGAAATATCCATTTGTTTTCATCCTCAGTTTTTGGCACAGGGTTTCGAACACCTTAAAACTTTCTCAGCCATAAGGGTAATAAAAGCATCTTTTTATAATATTTGGGTTTTCCTCCGCCAAATTCCCAAAATAGTTTTGGAATAATAAAGATAATAGTAGACAGTTTTTTTTATTCATTACATGCTCCTTTCAGCCATATCTGACCTTATACCAATTATGTGACTCTTGATGGTCCTCAAGATAGTTCCAGAATGGGAGCTGCTTGCTAGAGGAACCAATCTTGTGAGTGAACAGTTGAAACATTCAGTTCCACCCAGGGAGGGAAAAGGACTGGAAACCAAGTGCCATCACCAATAGCCAATGATTTAATTAAACAGACCTCCATAACTGGACCTGCATAAAAAGTGGAGTTGAACTCAGCAGGGCACTTGTAGTGATGGGATAGTCATAGCTGTGGCACGTGATGAAACAGACTTTGGGAAACAGGATAGAAACCCAGAAACTTTATCCTGTGGTTGCTTTGAGATAAAATAAATCATGAGGGGAGTTGGAGAAAGTGGTTTTAAAATGTTGCCTTTTTTCCAGTTCCCTTAGAGATGAAGAAATAAACTCAATCATCAGGTCACTGGACTGTGAAGGAAGAGAAAACATTCTGCTCAGCTCTATTTAGGACAAGCAAGTTGAGGAGCTGTTGACTTCCTTACCCTTCCCCAATTTAACCTTCCCTAATACTGTTCTCCAAGACACGGGTACAGGCAATGATTTTCCAGGTAGGACCAAAAGCTGGATATTTCCCAAAAGCATGGGAATCAAAAGCAACCCTGACACTTGGATTATATCAAACTAAAAAGCTTCTACACAGCAAAGGAAAAATCAACAGAGTGAGGAGATGACCTACACAAAGGGAGAAAATCTTGCCCACTATTAATCTCACAGATGGTTGTTATCTGAGCTATAGAAGAAAATAAAAGAACACTTAACAAAAAAAAAACAAGTAATCAATAAAAATGGGTATATTGTCTGAATATAATATACGTTTCTCAAAAGAAAAAATGCAAATTACCAATAAATGTATCTTAAAATGCTCAATGTCATTAGCCATCAGGAAAATGCAAACCAAAACTGAAAGGAGATACATTCTCACCCCATTTAGAATGACTATTATCAAAACAACAAAAATTAACAAATTCTGATGAGGCCATAGAGAAAAGGGAACTCTTATATACTGATGGTAGAAATGTAAAATTGTATGGCCACTATGAAAAACAATATGGAGATTCCTCAGAAAACTAAACATGGAACTATCATATGATCAATCAACATTATACCTGGGTATATATCCAAAGGATATGAAGTTAGCATACAAAGAGTCAGTTACACTGACTGCATGTACTATTCATAACTAAGACATGGAATCAGTCTAGGTACCCATTAACCAACAGATGGAATATAGAACATATGGTATACATACACAGTGTAATATTATTCACTCATTAAAAAGAAAAACATTCGGGCAGAAGTTGTGGCTCAGTGGTAGAGTGCTCGCCTAGCATGCGTGAGGCACTGGGTTCAATCCTCAACACCACATAAAAATAAAATAAAGATATTGTGTCCAACTATAATTTTAAAATAATATTTAATAAAATAAAGATGTCCTGTCATTTGCAGCAAAAAAAAAATGGAACTAGAGAAAATCATGGCAAGCAAAATACACCAGACAAAGGAAGAAAGTATCTTATTTTCTCTTCTATTTAAAAAAAAAAAGTATGTCAAAAGGTTATCCTGAATGTAAAATTGTGATTACTAGCAATTGGGAAGTCGGCTGGGGTTGAGGGGATGGAAGAGGAAGTATGAATATGATCAGTGCAGGCTGTATGGGTTTAAAAAAATATCACAGTGAACTCTATTAATATGCCTAATTAATGCAGTCATTAAAATTGATATTTCTGAAGAAAATTTAAAATTAAAGGATAAAATAACTGGAAGTATTCAATACCTGATTTAAAAAAAAAAATTGGGCTGTGAAACTCGGACAGACCAAGACCCATGGAGGCATAATGAAGATCTTGCAGACACTGTTGCTAAGTTTGAAGGTTCAGGACCTGCGCCATTTGAATATGAGCAGTCCTGCCAATGATCTGACCTTTCTGAGATGGTTCTCTAGTGGAGAGTTCTGAGGGCAACAGTAGCCCCATGTAGAGCCAGAGCGCCAAAGATCAGTTCTGACCCTGTTCTTAGAGAAAAAGGCTGGTCTCCAGGAAGAGGTATGGGAATGCTGCTGCAGGGTACTGTCCTTGCAATAGAAACCATCTTGCAGGTGGCCAAGTTCCTGCAGCAACTGCAGCAGCAGTAAACCCTGGGCCTGGGTTCAGGAGGTGAGCAGGAGAAATGAAAGCACATCACTGAGGTTACTACACAAGGCCAGCCTGAAGCCCTTCAGTGAATCTGAGGATCTGAGGTTTCCACCTGACCAGCTTTGACATTCTGCACCTTCCCCATAAGTGGCAAGAACCTAGAGCTTAGTAATGGTGGGCTGTGACAGAACTCCTCTACAAAAAGCATCACAATTCTTCTACTTCCTTGAAGATTGACTGTGTGACCCAAATTAATGGATCCACCTCTAGGTGAGAATCCAGGCCAAACATACAATAAGAACAGTGATGATAGGAGCCAAATTTGTTTGCAAATGGGGAATTGCTCCCAAAGACCTGCTGGCTGCCAGAGCAAGCTGCAGTTTATTTGGCAGGGAATGCATCACCTGGTACAGAGAAGACATCATCACAAAGGTTAGTGGGGACTTTCCTGCACAAGGAAGTCTGACAGCATGTTTCTTTATACTTTCCATGTTATGGAAATGAAACTTCAGTTTTGCCCTGCATGGAGATCTTAGTATTACAATGAAGTAAAGTCCTACTAATGCATACTACTTTAGGACAGATTGGGTAATGTTACTTCTGAAAAATAATTTTTAGAAGATTTGTTCTAAAAACAGCTTTACCTCATGAATCTGGGAGACTGAATAGGGGAATGTATACATATAGTGTTCTCAGGTTTCTGCTGGGAAGTCAGGAGCATCTCCACTTGTCAGGCTGCCCCTCTGCTAACATCTGTAGCACAGCTCTGATCTGGAAAGCAGACACTACTCTGTGCCCTCAATTATAATGCATCAATACAAATATGTTAGAAAAAAATTATCAAAGGCTGAGGTTTTGGCTCAGTGATAGAGCTCTTGCCTACCATGTGTGAGGCCACAGGGTTCAATCCTCAGAACAACATAACAGTAAATAAGATAAAGGTATTGTGTCCATCTACAACTAAAAAAATATTTTTTTATTTAAAAAAGGATTTTGACTGTTTTTACAAGAAGAATTGATAAATGTTTGAGGAGACATATATGTTTAACTTGATTTCAACTCTACACTATGCATACATATGTTGAAACATTACATAGTACCCTATAATATGCACAATTTAATGATTTATGTATCAGTTAAACATACACTGAACTTAAATTTTTAAAATGAAGATTTCTGATGGTGGAATGTGATAGACATCATCATCCAAAGTACATGTATGAAGACATGAATTGGTGTCAACATACTTTATATATAACCAGAGATAGGAAAAATTGTTGACATACATGTAATAAGGATTGTAATGCATTCTGCTGTCATTTATTATTTTAAAATCAATTAAGAAACAGAAAATTTCTACTTATTTAACCTTTTGTGGAACTTGTGATTGTGGCTTTAGGGAGCCAATAAATAATACCCCTCTCTTCCCTTATCCCTAAACAAATAGATGTATGCATATGACAGAGATCACACATGGACTTCAGTATTGACAAAAGCTAGAATGTAGGATTGGGCTTAAATTTCCAAACCTGATAAATTTTCAAACATTTTACCCTGTATAAAATTTACCCAGACAGTGATGGACAACTTTTTGCCACTCCTGCAGACACATTCATTTTCTATTTCAATCAATACTTATTGAGTGATGACTTGTGGCTAGATACTATGTTACGTCTGAGGACTCAACAGTGAATAAAACAAAGTCACTGCACTCAAGGAGTTTACATTGTAATTGATAGGGAGGAAAACAGTTTAAAAATTAGACACTACAGCACACATATTAATAGACAAGATCCACAACACTGTCAATTCCAAATGCTGGCAAGAAAATGTAACAATAGGAACACTTTGATTCATGGCTGGTCAAATGGAAAATGATAGCCACTTTGGAAGGCAGACAGTTCTCAGTATAGTCTTAACACCCAAGTCAACAAGAGTGTTCCTAGGTGTTAACACAAATGAATTGAAAACATGTACACATAAAAACCCACACAAGAAGCCAAATAAAAACTTCATTTATAAGTGTCAAACATTAGAAGGAATCAATAGGTACTTCAATGGATGAATAAACTGTGGTATAATATTTTCTGCAATAAAAAGAAATGTCAACATGCCATAAAATAAATGGGGGGATCTTAAATGCACATTACTAATGGTAAGAGACATTGGGAATATCTGTGTAGGATCAAACTTATGACAATCTGTAAAAGACAAAAGCATAAAAAAACAGTAAATTGCAGGAGTTGTCAAGAAGAAAAGGATAGTATTGAACCACAGAGAAATTTTAGGGGAGTAATACTATTCTCTATTATACTGTGGTGTGAATACTTTCCATTCCTATGCACATTTCTAAGAAAAATAAACGCATAGTTACACAAGAAGTCATGTAAAAGAAGAAGCTTTATTCAGAATAGACAAGATATTGAAATAATTCAAAGCTTACCCAACAGCAAATCTTGTTACAATGAAACACAATTCCATAAAAAATTGAATCTACCAGTGAAACAATACAAAAAACTTAGGAGAATCCTACAAACATATTGAGATAAAGAAAGTAAAAAGAAAAGGCAAACTTTACTATCTGTCTAATATGGAATTTGAAAAGCAAGAATCAGAACACTGCATTCATATGGTTAGGACAGGGAACATTGAGCAATACTAGAAATCTTTATTGTAGATAATCATGGTGGTTATAGGTTTGCATGCACTTTACAAATCATGAAACTATACTCAGAAAGTGTGTGCCTTTTATTTATGTAAACTATAGCTCATTAAAAACTAGTCACTAAAACTAATATATTTTCTTCAATCCATCAGGATTCAATCTGAAAAATATTTAGAAATTTATTAGTCTTCACAAGAAAAATTCACTGTAGGCTATGCTGTGAAAATAGTTGATTCAGTTACCCACAAAGAACTTAAATAACCAGGTCCTTCCATGGCTCTACTCTGCCATCAATGGTGTTTTTATCATTTGAAGGCTACTTCCCGTCATGGTTACATAATGACTGTCAGTTGTGAACAGGACCTTTCATGTTCATTAGAAAAGGGAGATTCACTCCCTGATTCCTCTGAGAAAAGGAAGAAGCAATTTCTTAGCAGAACTAACAATTCATGCTATTCCTAAACCAACCACTAGTATGATGTTGACTTGGATTTATCCATATTCACTCACAGCATCCCAGGTCACAGGAGCTTCAAGAAGGAAAGTGTGACTTTAAACAATATTGAAATATAGTTTTTGAATAAGAAAAGATGCATAGACATCAAACATGAACCACAATCTTTAAAGCTGGTTCCTCATTTTAAAAATTCCATTTATAACGTTTTTAACTGCTCCAAAGCATCTCATCCAAAATTTTATTACACAATATTTCATCAAACCTTTACACTGAACAATTGCTTTAATACAGCTGAACTCTGCCTCATTATTTCTTTTGTCCTTGAATCATCAACCTGATCTCCACCAAGTGTGTACAACCGATGATGTCCATGTAGGCAAAGAAAAAAATATTGATCGGTTTTAGTCAGCTATTTTGCTACTGTGACCAAAATACATGACAAAAATCTATTTTTAGAGGAGGCAAAGTTCATCTGGAGCTCATGCTTTCAAAGGTCTCAGTCCATAGATGGCCAGCTCCCATTGATCTAGGCCTGAAGTGAAATAGACCATCAGAGGAGAAAGGTGTAGAGGAGGAAAGTGGCTCAGGACATGCCCACAAGGAAGCAGAGAGAAAAAGAAAAACAAAACTCCTCCCACCACAACAAAATACCAACCTTAAAGGCGCACCCTCTATGACACCTATTTCAGCCACACCCTACATGCCTACAGTTACCATTTACTTAGTCCCTATCAGGGGATTAATGCACTGATTAGGTTAAGGCTCCCACATCCCAATTATTTCAACTCTAACATTTCTTTCACTGTCACACACATGAGCTTTTGGGATTTACCTCATTCCTAAAGTAAAACATAATTGATGTTTCAGAATTAAAATCATCTGAATAAAATGCACATCCAAAGGGTTCTAGAGGGTTGTCAGTTGACAGCAGATCTCCACCTTCAGAAAAATCAGCCAGCTTCAACATTAAAATTTCAACAAAATGATACTCACGCGAAAGGATTCTCCCCAGTACTGAAAATTCTACCCAAAACCTTAGTGGCTTAAAACCATAAATATTGAATTACTTCTTACAATACTTTTCAGTGATTAGCACTCAGTAGGATGGTTTCTAATTATATATTGCACTTTAAACACAAACCTCACAAAAAACCTGTTCACACACATTGATGTAAAGATGCTCTAGAGAAAAATAAGTAAAAAACACACTCATACAACACAAGGTAGAGTGAAGAGAAGAGTTCCAGCACTGGCTAGACACAGGATAAAATATTTCACTCCTGTTCAATTACTCTCTTTACTGAGACAGGCAAAGGCATTTTGAGTAAAATGTACCTTTGGAAAATTCAAGAAGGGGGGGAAGATGGCGGCGAAGGGAGTGCAGCACCCCCGTGTACAGCGTCACAGAGCAGGAAAATGACAAGGTAGAAAGGCTAAAAGCTAGCTTGTTAGGAATTTCCAGCAAAATTGGGGTGCTCCAAAACCTAGAGGAAGGATTTCCATCGCATAAGGACCAGCTGCTGGGGCTCAAACGCGAGAGATTTGTCCGCACGGAAGGTCAAGCTGCTTATTCAGCAAAGCGCCCCGCAGCCAGAGTCCGTGGTGCTTGCTGGGAAACGACGAGATGACAACGCAAAGATACAGCGCTACGAATTCTGCAGGCTCCCGCCAGCTGTGCAAATACTATACTCAGAGCTGAATTCTGGGCTTGAGATGGGGAAGGAAGCCATCCAATTCGGTTCTCCACATCGGTCAGACCACAGAGGAAGCCAGCGGCCACCATCTTGGAGAGCTGACGTCATCATCTCTGTTCTTGACTGATCGCAGCTCTTTCAGCTATAGAACAGCGGGAAAAACTTAAGTGCCCCTCCCAGCTCTCCTGTGAGCGCGATAGCCAGACCGAGGGAATCCGGAGTGGCGCCGGAGTCCCTGCGGCAAGGGAGTTGTGGTGGTGCGGGACTCCCATCTACCACTACCACCAGGGCTGACAACTGAGGTCTCTTGCACCAGATACCAGGGGCGTGGCTACCAGAAGGTAAGCAAATTCACTGGGGGTTCTCAGCCCCAAGCTCTACAAACTTAGGATCTGAGGGAGGCAAACACGGAGAGTGTGCCCAGGCTCTAATGAAAACAGGGCTCCCAGGAGCAGCAGACCTGGCGTGTAGCCAGTATTGTGGTGAGCATCACAGGTGAGTGGGGCCTGGCTCGAGGAAACACAAGAGGAGGCCCTAGACACTCAGGATTGGAGACCCGCCCAGTCTGGGAGGAAGAGCTGCTGCACAGTGACTGGTTCCCACCTATTGAGAGGAGAAGCTTGACCCAGTGGGCACAGCTCCACCTACTGGAAGAGAAGTAAATCGAACTCTATGACTGCATTTATTATTGCTATTATTATTATTGTTGTTGTTATTTTTTTTAATTTGGGTTTTTTTTTTCTCTTTTCTTTCATTTTCATTTTCTTTTTTGTGGTAGCTGTTCTTTTTTTTATGTTTTTAATTTTTTTAACCTTTTTAAATTTTTATTATTATTTTTTTTAAATTTTAACTTTCATTTTTTATTATAATTATTATCTTTTTAAAAAATTTCTTTCTTCCCCTATTTTCTATTTTTTTTGTCTTTTCATCTCTTTACAATTTTTTTATTTCCCCTTTCTTGAGTTCTACTTGCCTACCCTCATTCTCTTTAGTGACTTCTTCCCTTCCCTTCTAATATCTTTCCTCCCAAGCATCAAATAAATTTATAAGAGTCAACAGTAACTCAGCAATCAAACAGAACAAGAAGTAATATAAGCAGCATAAAAAAGCAAGGAAGAAAGGGAGTACAAACAATGAAGGACAGCCTAAATATTCAGGAGGACCTAGAGTCACCAGAAAAATTGTCATATAAAGAACTCAAGGAACACCTTAGACAGATGGAATGGAACCTTAAAGAGGATATGAGACAGCAAATTCAAACAGTGAAAGAACACATTGAAAATGAATTACATAAACAGATAAAAGAAGAAGTAAAGCATCTTTATCAGGAGATAGAGATTATTAAAAAAAATCAAACAACAATTCTAGAAATGAAGGAAACGATAAACCAAATTAGAAACTCAATTGAGAGTATTACTAACAGAGTGGAGCAGGTAGAAGCCAGAACGTCAGAAAATGAAGACAAAATATATCATCTTGAAAAGAGTCTAGCCAACTCAGAAAGGCTGGTAGAAAATCATGAGAAAAACATCCAAGAGATATGGGATAACATTAAAAAACCAAACATATGAGTCATCGGGATAGAGGAAGGTACAGAGAATTGAACCAAGGAAATGAATAACCTTCTGAATGAAATAATAACAGAAAACTTTCCAAAAATAAAAAAGGAAACAGATATACAAATTGTAGATGCATACAGAACACCGAGCACACAAAATCACAGTAGACCAACGCCAAGACACATTGTTATGAAGATAGCCAATGTACAGAACAAAGAGAAAAGATTAAAAGCTACAAGAGAAAGGAGGCAGATTACACTCAGGGGTAAACCAATAAGGTTAACAACAGATTTTTCATCACAGACGCTGAAAGCGAGAAGATCCTGGAATAACATATTTCAAACACTGAAAGACAATGGATGCCAACCAAGAATTTTGTATCCAGCAAAATTAAGCTTCAGGTACGATAACGAAATAAAAATCTTTCATGATAAACAAAAGCTAAAAGAATTTGCAGCCAGAAAACCAGCATTGCAAAGCATCTTGAGCAAAACAGTACACGAGGAAGAAATGAAAAACAACAACCAAAACCATCAGTGGGAAGAGCCTCGGTAACGACAGAGGACAGCGGGGAAAGCTAATCATGGAGAAACAAACTAAATTTTAAAAAAATAAATAATTAATTAAACTTGGCTGGCAGTACAAACCATATATCAATAGTAAGTCTAAACGTCAATGGCTTAAACTCACCAATAAAGCAACATAGGCTGGTAACATGGATTAAAAAAACAAATCCAACAATATGTTGCCTCCAGGAGACACATCTGATTGGAAAAGACATACACAGGCTGAAGGTGAAAGGGTGGGAAAAAATATACCACTCACATGGTCCTCGGAAGCAAGCAGCGGTGGCCATCCTCATATCGAATAAAATCAACTTCAAGACTAAGTTAATCAAAAGGGATAAGGAAGGACATTATATACTGTTAAAAGGGACCATTCACCAACAAGACATAACAATTATCAATATTTATGTACCAAATAATTGTGCTGCAATGTTCATAAAACAAATTCTCCTCAAGTTCAAGAATCAAATAGACCACAACACAATAATTATGGGTGACTTCAACACACCTCTCTCACCATTGGACAAATCCTCCAAAAAAAGTTGAATAAAGAGACTATAGAGCTCAATATCACAATCAATGACCTAGACTTAACTGACATATATAGAATATATCAACCATCAGCAAGTGGATATACCTTTTTCTCAGCAGCACATGGATCCTTCTCAAAAATAGACCATATATTATGCCATAGGGCAACCCTCAGTAAATATAAAGGGGTGGAGATAATACCAGGTATTTTATCTGATCATATTGGAATGAAACTGGAAATCAATGATAAAAGAAGGAAGGACAAACCCTACATCACATGGAAAATGAACAATATGTTACTGAATGATCAATGGGTTACAGAAGACATAAAGGAGGAAATCAAAAAATTCTTAGAGATATGCCGCAGCCCGGCTGGCTGGGCAAAATAACCAGGGGGTGACGAATAACTTGTGTACGTTGATGCAGCAGGAATGGAAGCCATTTATTGTAGGATAACAGAGGTATTTATACATTTTACACAGCTTATCTTAATTAGCATAAACTAGATACAGCAGTCAACCAATCAGGAATCTCCACACTTAATGGCTCGCTTTTGTTACTTTACAAACCACTCCCTCTGGCATTTTGCCAGGCGCCATCCAGACTTGTTTACAGACTCTAACATTTCTCTGGCAAAACAACAGGTGCCAATCTGACTTGTTTTACTTACCTTAATAGAGATAAATGAAAATACAGATACAACATATAGGAATCTATGGGACACAATGAAAGCAGTTTTAAGAGGGAAATTCATCGCCTGGAGGTCATTCCTCAAAAAAAGGAAAAACCAACAAATAAATGAGCTCACACTTCATCTCAAAGCCCTAGAAAAGGAAGAGCAAAACAACAGCAAATGTAGCAGAAGGCAAGAAATAATTAAAATCAGAGCGGAAATCAATGAAATTGAAACAAAAGAAACTATTGAAAAAATTGACAAAACTAAAAGTTGTTTCTTCGAAAAAATAAATAAGATGGACAGACCCTTAGCCATGCTAACGAAGAGAAGAAGAGAGAGATCTCAAATTACTAACATACGGGATGAAAAAAGCAAGATCACAACAGATGCTACAGAAATATAGAAGACAATTAGAAATTATTTTGAAAACCTATATTCCAATAAAATAGAAGAGAGTGAAGACACTGATAAATTTCTTAAATCCTATGATTTGCCCAGACTGAGTCAGGAGGATACACACAATTTGAACAGATCAATATCAATGGATGAGATTGAAGAAGCAATCAAAAGACTACCAACCAAGAAAAGCCCAGGACCAGATGGGTATACAGGGAGTTTTACAAAACCTTTAAAGAAGAATTAATACCAATGCTTTTCAAGTTATTTCAGGAAACAGAAAAAGAGGGAGCTTTGCCAAATTCATTCTATGAGGCCAACATCACCCTGATTCTGAAACCAGACAAAGACACCTCAAAGAAAGAAAACTACAGACCAATATCTCTGATGAACCTAGATGCACAAATCCTCAATAAAATTCTGGTGAATCGGATACAAAAGCACATCAAAAAAATTGTGCACCATGATCAAGTAGGATTCATCCCTGGGATGCAAGGATGGTTCAATATACAGAAATCAATAAATGTTATTCACCACATAAATAGACTTAAAGATAAGAACTATATGATCATCTCGATAGACACGGAAAAAGCATTTGACAAAGTACAGCATCCCTTTATGTTCAAAACATTAGAAAAACTAGGGATAACAGGAACTTTCCTCGACATTGTAAAAGCTATCTATGCTAAGCCTCAGGCAGGCATCATTCTGAATGGAGAAAAATTGAAGGCATTCCCTCTAAAATCTGGAACAAGACAGGGATGCCCTCTATCACCACTTCTATTCAATATAGTTCTCGAAACACTGGCCAGAGCAATTCGACAGATGAAAGAAATTAAAGGCATAAAAAATGGAAAAGAATAACTTAAATTATCACTGTTTGTGGATGACATGATTCTATACCTAGAAGACCCAAAAGGGTCTACAAAAAAACTACTAGAACTAATAAATGAATTCATCAAAGTGGCAGGATATAAAATCAACATGCATAAATCAAAGGCATTTCTGTATATCAGCGACAAAACTTCTGAATCGGAAATGAGGAAAAACACTCCATTCACAATATCATCAAAAAAAAAAAAATAAAATACTTGGGAATCAACCTAACAAAAGAGGTGAAAGACTTATAAAATGAAAACTACAGAACCCTAAAGAGAGAAATAGAAGAAGATCTTAGAAGATGGAAAAGTATACCCTGTTCATGGATAGGTAGAACTAACATCATCAAAATGGCGATATTACCAAAAGTTCTCTATAGATTTAATGCAATGCCAATCAAAATCCCAACGACATTTCTGGTAGAAATAGAGAAAGCAATCATGAAATTCATATGGAAAAATAAAAGACCCAGAATAGCAAAAGCAATTCTAAGCAGGAAGTGTGAATCAGGCGGCATAGCGATACCATATTTCAAACTATATTACAGAGCAATTGAAACAAAAACAGCATGGTACTGGTACCAAAACAGGCGAGTGGACCAATGGTACAGAATAGAGGACACAGAGACTAATCCACAAAGCTACAACTATCTTATATTTGATAAAGGAGCTAAAAGCATGCAATGGAGAAAGGATAACATCTTCAACAAATGGTGCTGGGAAAACTGGAAATCCATATGCAACAAAATGAAGCTGAACCCCTTTCTCTTGCCATGTACAAAAGTTAATTCAAAATGGATCAAAGGACTTGATATCAAATCAGAGACTCTGCGCCTGATAGAAGAAAAAGTTGGCTCCGATCTACATATTGTGGGGTAGGGCTCCAAATTCCTTAATAGGACGCCCATAGCCCAAGAGTTAAATACAAGAATAAACAAATGGGACTTACTTAAACTAAAAAGTGTTTTCTCAGCAAGAGAAACAATAAGAGAGGTAAATAGGAAAAAATACATCCTGGGAACAAGTTTTTACTCCTCACACTTCAGATAGAGCCCTAATATCCAGAATATACAAAGAACTCAAAAAATTAAAGAATAAGATAACAAATAACCCTATCAACAAATGGGCCAAGGACCTGAACAGACACTTCTCAGAGGAGGACATACAATCAATCAACAAGTACTTGAAAAAATGCTCACCATCTCTTGCAGTCAGAGAAATGCAAATCAAAACCACCCTAAGATACCATCTCACTCCAGTAAGGTTGGCAGCCATTATGAAGTCAAACAACAACAAGTGCTGGCGAGGATGTGGGGAAAAGGGTACACTTGTACATTGCTGGTGGGACTGCAAATTGGTGCAGCCAATATGGAAAGCAGTATGGAGATTCCTGGGAAAGCTGGTAATGGAACCATGATTTTTAAACATAGAGAATAAATAGAGTTTTTAAAAGCAAAGTAGAATCCACCTGGTTCGAAATACTATTGTTGGGTGACATTAGCTGAACTATCTATACACTCCAAACTCAATTTCCTCAGTTCTATAATAGGAAAAATAATGTATGTTCTGTAATAATTTCATGAGGTAATAAAATTGATTAACTGTGTGTGCAACAGGACAAGAGTGAGCTGAGGTGTTTTAGTTTCAGAACTGATGCTGGAACACTCTAAACTTCCTGTATGACCCAGGACCCAGGATTCCTTTATCTAATTCTGTACTCACGTGGCACTTTGGTTGTATAGGGTCTGATCAACTCATTGCCACTGTCCTTTACCCTCTGGGTCTGATAGCCCCACAAAATAAGCAGCATTTTTATCCAAATTCTGAGTGAGGAAATCCTAAAGGAAAAGAAAAAGAAAAGAAGTCATAGCCTTTAGATACTCAGCTTGAACTGAGGGTTTTTTTTTTAATTTGCCAAATCATGCTATGTACTAGTATTAATGTAACAGAATGAAGTCCACTATCATGTGTAAATATAATTCACCAATAAAAATATGTTTTGCAGAATTTTGGTGATTTATTTCTTCTTTCTTGTTTGAATTTTAAAATCTATCAGGTAACATGATAATTTGATACATATACACAGTATATAATGATAAAATTGGTAGAGTTATCATTTCCATCTTCTTTAGATATTTTTAAAGATTTTACTCACAACTAATAATTATACTTATTTAAAGGTACAGTGTGATTTTTCAACTGAACTCTTTATGGTCATACAGAAATGAAAACAAAAGGAGATTGTTCAGGAATAACCAGATGGGGACCTGAGAACTGCAGATCTTTGAGAACAACAGGATCAAAGACATCATATGTGATTTTATTTTATCTTAATTTTATTAAATATGAAAGCAATTCTTACCTACAATCATAATGAATTATCATCTCAAATTCAACTTCCCTCTTTTCTTCACTGAGAAATATTCTTCAAAGTTGCACATGAGAAAATTCTTATTCCCGGGAAAGCTGGGAATGGAACCACCATTTGACCCAGCTATCGCCCTCCTTGGACTATTCCCTGAGGACCTTAAAAGAGCATACTATAGGGATACTGCCACATCAATGATCATAGCAGCACAATTCACAATAGTTAGACTGTGGAACCAACCTAGATGCCCTTCAATAGATGAATGGATAAAAAAAATGTGGCATCTATACACAATGGAGTATTATGCAGCACTAAAAAATGACAAAATCATGGATTTTGAAGGGAAATGGATGGCATTAGAGCAGATTATGCTAAGTGAAGCTCGCCAATCCTTAAAAAACAAATGCCAAATGTCTTCTTTGATTTAAGGAGAGCAACTAAAAACTGAACAGGGGGAAAGAGCATGAGGAAAAGATTAACATTAAACTGAGATGATTGATGGGAGGGAAAGGGAGAGAGAAGGGAAATTGCATGGAAACGGAAGGAAACCCTCATTGTTATACGAAATCACATATATGAGGTTGTGAGGGGAAAGGGGGGGGAAGGGAGCGAACTGAACAACAACAGATGAGGTAGAGAGGGAAGATGGGAGGGGAGGGGAGGGGGGATAGTAGAGGATAAGAAAGGCAGCAGAATACAACAGTCACTAATATGGCATTATGTAAACATTGTGAATGTGTAACTGATGTGATTCTGCAATTTGTATTTGGGGTAAAAATGGAAGTGCATAACTCACTTGAATCAAATGTATGAAAGATGAAAAAAATAAAATAAAATAAAATAAATTAAAAGAAAGATGCAAATACCAAAAAAAAAAAAAGAAAAAGAAAATTCTTAAGAATTTAATCAATTTACTTTCATTATATCATGGATTTTTTTTTCCTTTTGATACCCAAAATTGAACCCAGGAGTGCTTAACGAATGAGACACACCCCTACCATTTATTTTTTCTTTTAATATTTATTTTTTGGTTTCAGATGGACATAATATCTTTATTTTATTTTTATATGGTTCTCAGGATTGAACCCAGGGCCTCATACATGCTAAGCGAGCACTCTACCATTGAGCCAGAACCCCAGTCCTCAAGCACAATTTTCTATATTTCAATTAGGGTCAGGGTCTTGCTAAATTGCTTAGCAAGCTACATTGTGGAGGATTGCTTTGAACTTGAGATCCTCTTGCCTCAGCCTCCCAAGCCTATGGGATTACAAACATGTACCACGACAACGAGCAATTCACAAATTCTTAAAATTTCATTCCTGATTGCTGATTATGAGTCTCTTGATTTAACTTTATCCATTGAATTTAATTCTCCTTTCTGTTAAGCAGTTGATCATAAAGAAAACAGTTATATATTGAAATAACCAACTTCTATTATAGGGAGAAATATTTTCATCCTTCCACTAAACCCCCAGGTCTTAAGTGTTGAATGCCACAATATCCCTGGGGGTAGGTTAGTTACACTAAAGAAGGTACAAGGTGTGGAATGAGAAGTCTGAGGGAGACTCTCCTATCTGTCTTATGGAAAGTGTTCTACCACAGCATCAATATTCCTTCTTAGCAAAGACATGTACAAAAGTCAGACAGCCTCATGACTCCATTGTCTCTTAGAAAGTACCTGCTCTTCCTTCCTGTTGATCACCACCAGATGGGCTGCAATTCTAGAGCAGTTCTCCTGACTCTCCTTCCAAGATTTTGCATCAGTAGAAAAAAAGTAGCAACTGGAACTAAATGACTTCCAATTCTGTGGGCAACAGCTCCAGATTTTTCCTTTGTAGGCAAGAAGGGCAAATATGTGTGTTATATGAAAGTGTATTTTTAAATGCTTGTATTATTAAATTTACAGACTAAGGGAAACAGCATGAAAGTAGCAGCTCCCATGTTCACTCAGATATAAGGAGGAGCCCACTTTTCTCACGTGCCAAGGAGCCAAGTTGCCTCAAGCAGGCAATAATGTGTCAAGACCTCTTCATCTGCTGAACTGGTATCAGGGAAAAAAAGCAGCTAAAATATTAATGTTTAAAAAAAACCTAAACCCCAAAACCTCAAAATAGAAATAGCCAGGTTTCAACAACAACAACAAAAAAATTAATCATACCAAGGACCAGGAAGTTCTCAATTTTAGTAAAAAACGTGATAATCAGTAGTTGCAAAAAAAAAAAAAAAAACAAGACACAAAAATGTTACAATTATCTGACAAAGTTTTAAAGCAACCATGATAAAAATGCTTCAACAAGAAGATACAAACAATCTTGAAACAAAGGAAAAGCCCTAAGTAACTTAGAGAAGCCCTGTGTCAAACTTAAAAAAAATAAAAGATGGGGGGGAGCTGCAATGTGGCTCAGGGGTGTGGCAGCCAAGATTCAATCTCCAGTACCCAACACAAACCACCTTCCCCCCAAAAGAAGCAAAGGAATGCTGACTCATAATGGAAATGAGTGGGTCGGGGAGAGCATGGGAATAATGAAGGAACTTTAGATAGGGCAAAGGGGAGGGAGGGGAAGGAAGGGGGCAGTGGGGTAGGAATGATGGTGGATGAGTTAGACATCACTACACTAAATACATGTATGAAGACAAGAATGGTGAGAAAATACTTTATATGGAATTAGTGACTTGAAAAATTGTGCTCTCTCTGTGTAATATGAAATGAATTACATTCTGCCATCATGTATAACAAACTAGGATGAAAAAATAATTTGATTAAAAAAAAGAAAAACACAAAAAAGTAGACTCAACAAAAAAACAGAAGATGTAAAAAATGGAAATTTTATCACTGAAAAATATAATAAACTTTTAAAAGCTAAGCAGACATGCTTTGGCCTCCATCTGCCACTCCTTCCTGAGTCTTCAGCAGAAAAGTTACCCAGATCAAATTTTGGACTTATCAAGCCCCCACATTTCCATGAGTCAAGTTCTTAAAATAAATATTCATATTCATATGTTTTCTGTTCCTCTGGAGAGCACTAAGATAATACACCACCCTAAAAATGGGAGCATAACTCCTCCATCATAAAACATTAGCTGCATGTAGCAATCTCCTTATGAACTGTACAGTGTGGAAATAGGAGAGGGAAAAGTAGCTTCACAATGAGAAACCTGACAAATACCACTTCAGTGATCAAGTTCAGCATCAGTAGTCAATATTCACTTTGATAATATATACCTGGAACTAATGTGATGAATAGCATTTTTTATCTGTGACTTCCTCCCCAAAACAAATAATCTCCCTATAAGCACTAGAAAAACTTCAGATACACGGACAACCAATAATATATAGAATGGTATTCCCCTAAATTGCCAGAGTCATCTAACAATAAAGATCTGAAGAAATATCATAGCAAAGAGGAAACTAAAGAGATATGATAAACAGATGGAATGTGGAGGACTGCACAGGATTATACTATAGAAAAAGAATGAGTTAAAAATTGGGAAAATCAAGAATGTTGGGCTAAGGAAGTGGCTCATGATAGAGATGTGCCTAGCATGTGTGAAAACCTGATTTCAATTCTTACTATCAAAGGGAAGAAAATCATGAATATTGGTTCATTTGTTGTAAAAAATGCCCTTACTTAGGAATAGCTTAATAATAATGGGCACTGTGTGTGAAAGGTAAGCTTAAAATACAATCTTTAATATTATAAGCTCAATTTTTCTGTCAATTTAAAAATGTTTTTAAACACCCTATTTAAAGGTAAAAAAATTCACATTCACAATAATATATTCATCTTCATTTTAATCAAATTTTTTGAGATGTGAGAAAAACACTAGCCTTGTAGAAACCTCAGAAAGAAGAACAGTCTGAAGAAATACAGTAACAACATATCCTTTTTCCAAATCCAGCTACACATGAACAACTTTAAATATCCATATAAGAATGTGAGATTCTGGGCTGGGGCTATAGCTCAGTGGTACAGCACCTGCCTCATATATGTGAGGCACTGGGTTTGATCATCAGCACCACATAGAAATAAATAAATGAATAATAAATAAAGAATGTTAGATTCTATGATTCTACACCTGTAGCTTAGAATGACCAAGAGACTCCACTTCTTAGTGTGTTCTACCTGGAAATCATAAAGACTGATTTGTGACACTTACATACTACAGTCAGCAACTGAATTCTAGGCACATGAAATTTTAACTTCCATGGTTGAATTGATTCTTACACACTTCAAATTTGTGTGAATCATTTCTTTGATAAATCTTTTATAATTTTTGTCTTCAAGCAGCTGAAAATTTTTTTGAAAGAAAGCTGAAAAATAGAATAAAACCACTCATATTTTGGTAGCATTAGGTCATTGTTCTTTACATTGCTTTCTTGCATTCTATGGACAAAATCTACACATGTCCAATTACCCAATTGGACAGAGCCTCATAGAAAAAGTTTTCCCATGACCCCCCAGTCAATGGAATCCTAATCCTACTATTTTGGAAATATTAGATACCTCTAGGAATAGCTGAAAGAGGAGGAATTGGAAGAAGATATGAAAGTTCCATCATAATGGGATCTGAAGGATGTTATCCATAGTCTCCTTCCAGAGGTAACCCAAGATTCAAACAAAGGCTAAATTTTGTGGGATGGGAGTGGAAGTTATTTAAGGAAATACACAACCTAGGACTTTGGGGGAAGAAAGAATTTGCTAATTTTAACCAATTCTAGGTGATCTTAAAGATTGATCAGAGGACATTGTTCTTCATCTCTTTTGTATGTATCACCAATTTAGAACTCACTCACCCCCACCTCTAGAAATTGGATTTTCTAGGCTGCAGTAGTATCTCAGTTTCACAGTACTTGCCTAGAATATATGAGGCCCTGGGTTAATAAACACTACTGCAAGAAATTAAATCTCATCTTTCCCTCTAACCTCCTATTTATTTCTTGACCCACTTCATTCAGGATTGGTATCCATCATTTCATTAAAATCATCCTTGAAATGGATCATCAGTAATTTTCTAGGACCACTTATTAGTCATTTTCTAATGGCCTCTTGCAATCTTTAACCCAGGTCTTCCACCTTAGCTCCTAGTACACTGTTTTTTCCTGTTCCTGCCTTACCTTTATTACTGCTGCTTCTTATCTTCTTCCTTCAGCTCTCATCCTCCACTCACCTTTAAAAAAATGTAGCATGTCCAAGATTTCTTTCCTAATCCTAACTTCTTGTTTAAAGTCCTCTTCTGGAGTGATAGCATATATTCCCATGTAGGACTTGTTATAATTTTATAAATGACTTCCAAAATTCCAGATCTCTCCTAAAATCCAGGCAAATATGCCTCCCACTGGACATGTACATTCTGTGTTAACACATTATGCCCAAAATGTAAATAATCATCTCTCAAAACAAACCCACTTTTCATCCTACACTGCCTATGCCTTTTAACAACTTCTTCATTGCTGAGTTTACAAGGTCAGAAAATTATATTCACACTTAACATCTCTGGGTCCTTTAATCTCCAATATTCATCAAGCCTTGGCCTCCATGATCATAACTTCTTTACCCTTCAAAAAGACAGCTACCTGTCTTCTCTTTCTTCACTAACACTATCCTTAAATGAGGCTCTCAATGTTTTCCAATGGGAAGATGAATTAGCATCTTTGGTGCGTTATACATAATTATAGGATGCACTGTTACATAGTCATAAATGCACATAACATTATTTGGTCAATTTCATTTCCCAGTACCTCCCCAATCCTTTCCCTCTTCTGTTACCCTGGTCGCCTGCCTCTACTCTACTATCTTTCCCTCAATTTTCATGAGACCTGACCCTTTTTTCTCTTTTTGCTCCTAAATTATCATATATGACAGAAAACACTCAACCAATGACTTTCTCAGTCTGGTTTATCTCACTTAACACAATGTTGTCTACTTCTGTCCATTTTTTAGAAAATAATGCCTCTCCTTACCTTCACCTTTGTCCTCCTAAATCCATCTTCACATCTCAGTAAAAGCATGCCTCTTTAAGTCAAATTTGACTATGTCAAATCCCTGCCCAAAATTCTGCAATGGCTCCACATGACTGACACACTGCAAAACTGGCCTCATTGTTCCACCCTTCTTGTATTTACACACCTTTGCAATGTGACTTTGTAGCTCCTCCAATCAAGAAGTAGGGTGTATTTCTTCACTAATAGCATATGAGCTGCCTTTAAGACTCCATTTCACCAATAGAATGAGGCAACCAGGATAATTCCAAATGGAAACTTTGATGTGCCTTGTTTCCTTTCACCCTCTAAAATGGAAGTCTGTAAGCAGTTCATCTAAAAATATCAGTGTCTGTGAAGTTAAATAAGACTAGCCTTATAAATGCTATTAAGGAAACACAGATGTGTTCTGAGACAGAATCTAATATAGAACTGATGATCCATAGATTTCATTCTGTAGCACCAACCCAGACTAGCCTGATGAATATTGAGAGAAATATGGTAAAATTGCTTCTTTCATTCCAGCTCACATGCTCTTCTTCAGAAGCCAAGATGCCTGTGATTGGTCCCAATATCATATGCATGAATCAGTTCAGCTAGGACCAAAGGAAACTCCCAACTGAGACCAGTCTAAATTGCCAAACCACACATGCATGAGATAAATAAATAGCTGTTTCAATTCACTGTTTTAGGCTTCTTTATTAAGTAGCAAAGGATATCTTATCATACAACCTTTAGGGAAAAATCAAAATTTTTTTATAATAGTGTATGACCTTCTTCAGGATCTGAATTCTATTTCAGTCTGCCACCTACAACTTCATTTCAAAGTTTTTCACATAGCGCTATATGTTTCTAGTCAGGCATGTTTATATCTCTCCCATTTTTTTCCATGTTGTAATAACATAGATATAATGTATCTATGTCATTTGGTAGTAACAGGGGTAGATGTATCCTCCTTCAGGAAACCTATCTCAACTTCCTGTGCTCACTTCTTACCTGTACAATACTTCCCATCTCAGGTTGTAAATACTGGTTATTTTGACTATTCTATTAATATCTTGAGACCAGTGGCTGTGGCTATTTCTGGTTTCTCTAACACGGTGCCTAGCAAACAATATGTATGGCCATCGTTACTTATCAAATGACCAAATTAATAAATCAACTATCTACTCTAGTATATGCTAAGTTTTATGACTTTTGAAAGCTTGATAAACTCTGAAATACAACATACACATAAATCCACCTATTTGTTAAAATTGACATTTCCAGAGATCTCACAACAAGAAATACAGAAATGATTAACATGAAATTCCCTGGGGAACACTTCCTGGAACATTTCTTCCATCCCCTTAATGTCCACCTGCTTATCCAAAAATATCATTGTCTGTGAAGTCAAATAAGACTACAAGCCTTATAAGTGCTATTAAGGAAATATAGATGTGTCGTCACACAGAATCTAATATAGAACTGATGACCCATAGATTTTATTCTGTAACACCACCCATACACACTTATCTACTCTTCAAATTCTCTCAGTGAACAAAGTAAATTCCATGATTTTTGCAAAAGCAAAATTCCCAATGAATTCTCAGGAACTCTAACCCATGTCCATGCCCCCAATTGAAAATTTATTTTTCAAATGCCTGGATTATTGTGAAATGTGAGTTTCTAATGATTAGCTTCTCTCTTTTTTTAAATCTTTTTTTGGTGGGTTGTTTTGTTGTTGTTGTTGTTGTTGTTGTTGTTGTTGTTTTGTTGTCTTTTTTGGAACTGGGGGGTCAAACCCAGGGCTTTGTGAATGCAAGGCAGATGCTTTGCTACTGAGCTACATGCCAGCCCATCTAATTAATGGCTTCTATTCATAAAAAGGAGGCACTGCTAACTGACTCAGTTGGCATACTTACTTGTAAAAGAGGCAGACAGTAAGATTTCCTTCAGCAGGAAAAGTATCAGCAACAAGGCAAGAAGAAGCTTGGAAAAACCAAAATTACTCTGGTGAGGAATGGTGTTTTCCCTGAGATCTGAAGAATAAAACAAATTAGATTCATCTGTAATGAATTCTATTTTTATTTCCAGTTCCTCCTCTCTGAGTTGGCTTTTTCTCACTGTGACCAAAATATCTGAAAAGAACAACTTAGAGTAGAAAAAGGTTACATTGGGTTCATGGCTTCAGAAGTTATTTTGGGTTCATGGCTTCAGTCCAAGGTCAGTCTTCTCCATTGCTCTGGGCCTGAGGTGAGGAAGAACATCATGGAAGAAGGGTGTAGTGGAGGAATGTGTTTAGCTCAAGACAGCCAGGAAGCAGAAAGATCAAGCAAGGAGCCAGAGAAAAAAAAATAATCTACTGAGGAATGATGTTGATCAAATTATATTGTCATATCATGTACAGGTATGAATATGGAACAGTGAATCCCACTAGTGTATATAATTATAATGCACCCATTATAATATGTAAATAAAAAGTGCATAATTAAAGGGCATGCCCCAGTGACCAAATTACTTCAGCCACACCACACCTGATTACCAAACAGTAATTCATTCTAATTATTAACCATCAAACTCTGTGTTGTGAGTGGTTTGAGGTGCCTAAGGGAACAGAGCACTAGTCAACCCAAGTGCAAGAAAGAACAAACAATCAGGTGCTGAAGGTAAACAATGATGGTGCCTCATAACCACCTGTCAATCAGTGGGATCTCCTGACCAATCCTGGAAGGACATGGATCTCAGCAAGATCCCCTGACCAACCCCAGGAGAACAAGGGACACTACAACCCTCCCTTTCCTGTTCCAAGCCCTCCCTTCTTGCCCTAAGCCCAATAAAATTCCAATCCAGCTGAGCCTGGGCACTCTTCTCCTGGACCTGCTCTGTTGGACTGGAGGGTGTCTCCCAGGAGCAAATCTCAATAAAACCTTGTTCAGCTGCTTTTAATCTGCCTCCTTTTGATCACTGGTGCCTGACCTCACATCTGGTGCCAAAACCTGAGAGGGCTTTTCAGCCCTCCCCATAGGGAGAGGCCTTCTCAACCCATAGGGGTTGAGTTCCACCTCTACTTCAAATGAACCAGGAATGTTTCTAAGCTGCTCTTTATTTCCTGTCCTTTCATCTAGGCCAACAGGAGTGGAGTAAATTCCCTCATTTCTCCTGGCCTTCCAGCCCCTCTCAGTCTTGGGGGGTCTATCTGTAAGTCACACACATGCCACAGACCCCTACCTGTTCTGCTGAAAGCCCTGGGAACTGTGGAGATGTTTCCAGTCCTTCTGTGAGTCATTCTGATCCATTTGGGCCCCCCATGGGTTGCAGGAACACTTCAACTCCCACCCAACCCTTATCTGTAACTCAAGTGAGTACAATAAGAATTTGGGATGTCCTTTTTTGCTCCCACCCACCCGCGTGGGTGCCAGAAGGTCAGAGAAAACACCGAGTCCTCCTTAGACCCCAAAACTCCTTTGGGTGGTCTATATTCCAATTTTGCCAAATTAGGACTCACTCCAGACCTGTGCTGTAAGCACCTGGTCTTTCACTCCACTGTCGCCTGGCCCAATGTGAGTTAGACCATGGGTCAAAATTGCCCCAGAAGGAACTTTTGATTTTCAAATCCTCACTGATTTGGTCAATTTCTGTCAACAGACAGGGAAGTCCCTTAGTTCAGGGTTTTTGAGATTTGCTCCCATCCTACTCTCTGCTCTACCAGTTCTACTGCTCAAGTCTTCCTTGCTAGGGAAAATCCCAAACCCCTTTCTTGTTGTTCTTCCCCATCTCCTTCCTCATTCTCAGATCCACTGGAATTGCTCTCAACCCCACCTTCCCGTCTTCCCCATCCCTACGCAGGTCAATGCTCTCCCACCTCCTCTCTCATAGTGGAACCCTCCCCTCCTCCAGCTACCACAGCTCCTCCTCCCCTGCTCCAGAACCCTCCCCCTCCATTCCTCTCCCCCTCCTCTCTCTCCTTCTCTCCTACAGTCATGATTCCTCTGCCCCCTCTTCTACTGATACAACCCTTCCCTCTCCCCCCTCAATGGATCTCTCCACCCACTCACTCCTCTCTTCTCCTGTCAGTGCCCACACATGGTCCCACCAGGCCCTCTTACCAGCTAACCCAAAACTCCTTTGTCCTCTCAGGGAAGTGGCTGGCACCAAAGAATTTTCCGAGTACGTGTCCCATTCTCACTTCAGAATCTTTTTTTTTAATTTATTTTTATTTCTTACATACATGACAATAGTGGAATGCATTACAGTCATAATTATCCATTCAAAGCACAATTTTTCATAACTCTGTACATAAAGTATGTTCACGCCAAATTATGCCATTTTACATGAGCTCTCTTATTTCTTTTTGCATTACAATTCTTAATACACTTTTATAACACAATTAATCATATCTCTGTTTGTATATAAGGTATGTTGACACCAAATTCACATCTTCATACCTGTATTTTGTATAATGATGAGGGTCTCCTTCCACCATCCATGCTATTCCCCTTCTCCATTTTTTCCCTCCGACTCCTATTCCCTATCTAGAGGTAATCTTCCTCCCATGCTCTCTCACCCTCCTTACCCCATTTTGAGTCACCCTCCCCTTATCTCAGAGAAGACATTCGGCATTTGTTTTTCTGGTATTGGCTAACTTCACTTAGCATAATCTGCTCTACTGCCATCCATTTCTCTGCAAATGCCATGATCTTATTCTTTTTTAGTGCTGAGTAATATTCCATTGGGTATAAATGCCACATTTTTTTATCCATTCATCCACTGAAGGACATCTTGGTTGGCTCCACAGTTTAGCTATTGTTAATTGTTCTGCTATAAACATTGATGTGGCTCTGTTCCTGTAATATGCTGTTTTTAGGTCCTTTGGGTATAGTCTGAGAAGAGGAATAGCTGGGTCAAATGGTGGTTCCATTCCCAGCTTTCCAAGGAGTTTCCATACTGCTTTCCAAATTGGCTGCACCAATTTGCAGTCCCACCAGCAGTGTATGAGTGTACCTTTTTCCACCCCAGCACCCTCAACAGCACTTGTTGTTGTTTGTCTGCCATTCTTATTGGAGTGAGATGGTATCTTAGAGTAGTTTTAATTTGCATTTCTCTGATTGCTAGAGATGATGAGCATTTTTTCGTATATTTCTTGATTGATTTTGTATCCTCTTCTGCGAAGTGTCTGTTCAGGTCCTTGGCCCATTTATTGATTGGGTTATTTGATTTTTTGATGCTTATCTTGTTGAGCTCTTTATATACCCTAGAGATTAGAGTTCAATCTGATGTGTGAGGGGTAAAAATTTATTTGCAGGATGCAGGCTCCCTATTCACCTCATGCATTATTTCTTTTGCTGAGAAAACATTTTTTTAGTTTGAATCCATTCAATTTGTTGATTCTTGGTTTTAATTTGTGTGCTATAGGCACCGTATTAAGGAAGTTGGGGCCCAGCCCCATGTGATGGAGTTTAGAAGCTACTTTTTCTTCTATTAGATGCAGAGTCTCTGGTTTAATTCCTAGATCCTTGATCCATTTTGAGTTAACTTTTGTGCAAGGTGAGAGGTAGGAAAATCCAATTTCATTTTGTTGCATATGGATTTCCATTTTCCCAGAACCATTTGTTGAGAATGCTATCCTTTCTCCAGTGCATGCCTTTGGCACCTTTGTCTAATATAAGGTAGTTATAACTTTGTGGGTTAGTCTTTGTGCCCTCTATTCTGTACCATTGGTCTACCAGCCTGTTTTGATGCAAGTACCATGCTGTTTTGTTACTATTGCTCTGTAGTATAGTTTACCACTTCAGGATCTTTAAAAGATTGAAAAGCGCATTGGATCCTTCTCTGCTGACTCTTCTACTTATATTAAGGAATTTTGATACCACTCTCAGGCTTACAATCTTACCTGGCATGGCGTCTATGTCATTCTCTCCTCCACCCTTATGCAGGACCCGCATCCAGCAGTCTGTACGAGATCATGCTAATCAAATTCATCTAATACGTGTAACTCTCCTCTCAGGTGAAGCAGCCATTTCCCAAACCAAACACAACTGGAACTACCAAGATATCCTAAAAGGTCACCGTCACTGCACTCACATGGTTCAATATCTTACAGCAGGCATGCAGGCAGTTTCCAATACGGTGTTTAACTTTGATAAGCAAAGAGAAATCATGCAGGATCCAGAAGAGAATCCAGCCTTATTTCTCAAGCCCCTCACCAAATATACTAAGCTGGATCCTGAGTCTCCCACTGGGGCTACAGTGTTAGCAACCCATTTCATTACTCGATCAGCCCCTGATATTAGAAAAAAGCTAAACTGAGCTGAGGAGGGCCTTCAGACCCTTATCTGAGATCTGGTGAAATGGCCTTTAAAATCTATAATACCCGGGAGGAATCAGCTGAACTAGCCAGACTGGCTCGATTGCACAAAAAAATAACACTCTAAACCCAGGCCTTGGCAGCTGCCCTGAGGACTAGGGCTCCAGCAAAAGCTTCACAGGGAAACCAGCATTCCTCTCCACCAAGAGCTTGCTGCAAATGAGGATGTAAAGGTCACTGGGCTCGCCAATGCCCAAACCCATGATCCCCTCTCCAGACTGTGTCCCACCTGTAAGCAGACAGGACATTGGAAGAGTGACTGCCCCATGGCTGGCCCTTTGTCTGCACCTCCACTGTTTTCTCTTTGTTTTCTGCTATACAAAGTCTAATCTGGGACAGAAAAGATCCATTCTTTATAGGACATATCAGGGCACATACAGGATTGCCTGGAGCCCTTAGTTTGGGCAATGATTTAGCAGATAAAACTACACATGACATACCTATTTTCTCTACACTAGAAGAAGCTACAAATTTTCATAAAAGATTCCATGTTAATGCTAATACTTTACAAAAGCATTTTAAAATAACTAAGGAACAAGCCAGACATATAATAAAACAATGTCAAAATTGTGTGACCTTTTTACCACAAGTTAATCTTGGATTCAATCCTAGAGGACTGATACCTAACCATATTTGGCAGATGGACGTCACACACTTGCCAGAATTTGGAAAATTAAAATATTTACATGTTACAGTTGATACTTCTTCCGGATTTTTGATGGGCTCCCTTCATACTGGGGAAAAAACTAAAGATGTTATAGCTCATTGCTTACAAAATTTTGCCACTGTGGGCGTTCCTAAACAGTTAAAAACAGATAATGGTCCTGGTTATACTTCTACCTCTTTTAAACAATTTTGTTCATCATTTGGTATTACTCATATAACAGGAATCCCATACAATCCACAGGGACAAGGCATAGTTGAAAGAGCTCATCAAACTATTAAAACATACTTATTAAAGCAAAAAGAGGGAATTGGAAAGGGGTATATATCCCCCAAAGATAAACTTAAAATAACGCTTTTTACTCTAAACTTTTTAAATTTGGATTCATCAGGACTTAGTGCTGCAGAAAGGCATATGTATCCAAAAAATGTACATAAGCCTAAAGTACTTTGGAAAGATATTCTAACAGGACAATGGAAAGGTCCTGACCCAGTGATTGTCTGGAATCGGGGTTCTGTCTGTGTTTTTCCACAGGGAGAACAGCAGCCGATTTGGATTCCAGAGAGACTAATGAAAGCAATTTCTACAGACCAAGAAGATGATCTGACTCAAATCCATAACAGCTGATATCCAGAGCTCCAGCTTGGCTATTCTTACATCTGTGACAGTGATTAACCAGGATGCCTTTTTTCAATATCTATTTTATTATTGCATTTTTCCCACATATAAAGTTCTATTTTATTTTTTGAGCTCATACAAACCTAGGTTAATTTTTTTCTGTTCAGTTTTATTTTTTGACTGTGGAGTTTTTAAATATTGCAATGGAGATTTCACAGAGGTAAAGCTACAAGGCCTTTATTATTGTCTTATGTGTTGTACTTTTGTGTGTACATTTGTGTTTTGTGTTATATGTCTGTGTGTGCATATGTCCATATATCATATATGCGGAGCGCTCATGAAAAAATGGATCCGAATTATTTTTTTTTATTCACATGATTTAAATGGCTTAATTTAAATTAGGTAAACAGCTGTTAAGGATTGTTTCTAAAGGTGGTTAACAGATCTGTTTGTTTACTAATTTAAATTAGGTAAACAGCTTTTAAGGATTGTTTTTAAAGGAGGTTAACAGATCTGTTTGTTTACTTTCACCTTTCCTTTTCATTATATTTAATAATTCTTTTCAGGATAATGTCTCTTTAGCATCATTGACAGAATTCCTATCTTCATCCCAGTGCCGGTGAAGACAAAGATAAAACCAAACTACAGCTTCTATGATAGCTATCACAGTAAACTGTATAAACTGATGCATCAATGAATATAACTCAACAAGTAATGCTCAATCAAGGAGTCAACTTACTTTGGGAGGAAACAGATTTTGGGAGAAAATGGACATATTGATAGATTCCTCCGCTTTGAATTGCTTGCAGAACTTGCCTGGACTATGTAACTATCTTTGGTGCAGCGAATTGTGGTAGTGCTGGCATATCTTTTCTGATAATGTCAGCAGTGATGCAATTTTTATTTCTTTGCCAGCGCACCCCATGTTAATTGTGGTAATGCTGGCATATCTTTGCTGATGGTGTCACCAGTGATGCAATTTTTCCAAAGGAGCTGTCAATTGGCTTGGTGTCGTGGCATTTCTGTATCCTCCTCCCTTCTGCTAGTGATGGTCTAAAACTAGGGGGCCAACAGAGGTGAGGCAAAGAACCTCACCACCTCACTGGCACCAAGGCCAAATTTTGGGGCCAACAGAGGTGAGGCAAAGAACCTCACCCCCCCCACACTGGTGCATAGACCTATCCACAAGTATGGCTGTATGCTGGACCGGTAGTCAGTGATGGGTATGATCCAGTTGCAGTGGTATCAACCTAAGACAGGAGGCTGACGCCTAGAGGTCAGTTTTTCCCACGACGGGTAAGAACCATATGTTGAATTGGACAACCTACTAGGCACAGTCCTTAAGCCACATTGCTTGTTGTTTAATTAATCAGAAGGGGGGAGATGCTGAGAGCCATTAGCCAAGTAGGTATGACAATTTCCTTGCCAGCGTTCCCCATGTTGCTTAGAGGAAGGACTCGTGGAAATGGACTTGCCCAGGTCATCTGCAGTGACATTGCATGTAAGGTGACCTTGCTCAAGGACCAGGGCGGATCCAGGTTTAGGGCGGATCAGGGTTTAGGGCTCTCCTTGGATTTAGGGTGGTTCCAGGTTTAAGGTGTACCCTGCTGGTAATAGGGCGTATCCTGCTGCCTCAGGCATGCCCGCTCCTGGAGTTGAGTTCTCCCGGGATTCAGAGAGTATTTTGGAATTTTCCCCCAGAACGTGGAACTTGGCAGAGAACGTGTTTGCCTCAGAACGTGTTTGTAGAGGGCTGGTGTGAGTTCAGGAATAAAGAATTACTGTTTGAATCTACAAAGCTGTGAGTGGCTCGTGATTTGTGCCCAGCCAGACTGCGGCACAAAAGCATATAAAAAACAGTGGAGTAATATCACTAGGAGAACTGACAAGAGAATGAGTAAAAGAAGGAAAACAAACATTCAACTTAATGATTTATAGTCCTTCTGCACAGATATCACTAACTCAATAAGTACTGTGTGAACATCTCCCAGCTACAACGTTGTATGGGAAGTAACACAAGTAAATAAAAAACATGTTTATTGTGTTCAAAGAGCCAACAAATTTGGAAGGAGAATTTCAACGTTGTTCTAAACAAAATGATGGAGGGCACCTTTCAAATGGGAAGGATAAGTGGATCTTCATGGAGTAGTCTTTGAGCTAGCCTTATACAATAGGAAGCATTTTGAAAGGCAGGTGAGAAGGGAAGATGTTTTAGGTGGAGGGAATTCTAGCCAGCATTCAGTATTTCTGGTGTTTGAAGAATGACTGGCACGCCACTTTACTGGAACATATTGCAACTGAAAGGAAAACCAAAAAGTTGAGGATAGACAATACATTGGACTTCAATCTGCAAGCAAAGAATAATATGGGGAAGAGTAAGGAAGAAAGAAACATGAGCAGAGCTTTCTTTCAGAAACATTATTGTGCTGGCAACACGTAAGTTAACTTGAAGAGAGCTACAGGAAAGCAGACTACAGAGAATAGTGCAAGTGAGACATATTACAAGCTCACATTCTGACAGTGAAGGGAGAAGTCAAATACAATAAAGGGAATTTACCTAGAAAAGTGATTGTCCACATTTTCCCCAAAACAAAAAGTCTGAAAGTTAGAATACACTTCTATCAAATGCACTTTCCTCAGAATCTCCATCATGACTAGGAAAAAAGGTCACCTCTGCCCTAATGTCTTGCTTCAGGTTTGGCTGCTATAAGGGAATAAATACCACAGACTGTGAATTTATGAAGAGCAGTTTATTTGGCTCATGATACTGAAGCATGGGAAGTCCAGGGGTATGGTGTTTGCATCTGATGAGGGCCTTTGTGCTTTGTCATCTCAGCACAGAAGGCAAAGTGCAAGAGAGAGGAAAGGCAAGAGAGCAAGTTTTGTTTTTTAATTCGATACAGGGTCTAAGTTGCTTAAGGCATCAAATGTGTAACCCACCTGCTTCATCCTCCTGAGTCACTGAGGTTATAGGTGTGTGCTACCACACCTGGCCTATTAGTTCTTCCATTAAATTTTTCTTATGAATAGTAGTGTGGTTCCATCGTGTTATCTGTAGATATGCACATTACATAATTTGCTCCAATACATTCCCAATGCTTCCCTTTTTCCTCTCCTCCTCCCTTCCCCTGTTCACTTTCCACTACTGTTCTGCTCTTCCTATATTCAGCCATAAAAGATGAACTGTCTTATTTGCTGGTAAATGGGTAGGACTTGGGGGGAATCATGCTACATGAAATGGATCACATTTAGTCAAGAGTTGAATGTTTTTCTGATATAAGGAAGATGGAGAAAAAAAAAGGAATTTTAAAATTGGAATAAATTTTAAAATTTAAAATAGAAGAGATCTAGAATAAAGGTAGAGAATCAAGGATGGGGAAGGAATGGAGAGAAAGGTGAAGAACAGGAAAATAAAATTGACCAAATTATGCTATATGCGTGTATGAACATATCAAAAAAAATCTGTTTTTATGTAAAGCTATAATTCACCAATGGAGAAATTCCTTCTATCTCTAGTTCCTTCTACCTCTACTTTCTCCAGTGTTTTTATCATGAATGGATCCTGAATTCTGTTGAAGGATTTCTCTGCATCTATTTAGATAACTATGTGATTTTTGTCATAAAACCTACTTATGTGGAGAATTACATGCATTAATTTGCATCTGTTAAACCATCCTAACATCCCAGGTATGAAAACATTTTGTTCATGATGTGCAATCTTCTTAACATGACTATACAAACTTTCTAGATCAAATGTTAACAAAAAATATGTATTAAAACCCGTTAGAAATAAAAACATATGTAAAGAATGTATATTAGTTGTTTTATTTTCCCAAACTGTTCTGAGAACAACGACCTGATAAAGTGCTTTGAAAATGTAAAGCATAGCAAATGTAATTCATGATCATCTGATAAGACTTATGAAAAATGTTGTATAAATATTCCTTAGAAATTGAGAAAACAGACAACAACTGAATGAGAAATAGCAAACCTTTTGCAACTTATCCCAGTTTTTATTCAACAACATCAAAGAATGTCTGTTATTGTTCAGATCTAGTGAATGCCCAATGCTCATGCTAGCTGATGTAACAATGTTAAAAGATGGAAAGATTGGGCTATGAGAACTGTAACCCCATCAGTGGATTCATTCATTTGATATACTACTCACTTGAATGGACTGCTGGGGGGATAAGATAAGAGTGTGCCTAGAGGAAGCTGGTCACTGGTGTATGCCCTTGGGGATTATGTCTTGTCCCAGGTTCCCCAAGCTGAGATCTCTCCTCCACCATGCTCTTCTGCCATAATGTTCTCACTCATCTCAGGCTTAGAGTATTGGAGTCCATGAATTTAGACCCTGACACCATGACCCCAAAATAAACTTTTCCTCCTCTTACTTGTTCTTGTAAGATATTTTGTAATATCAACAAATAGCTACCACAATAACATAATCAAATTCTTATTTGGCAAACCATTACAAATGATTTTCACAATAGTTTACTATATGATCATGAATAGAGAACTAAAATTTTCAAAAACTTGGGTGACTTTCTAACAAACCTCATATCATTTCTATCTACTATTTTAAGAGACCAAAATTTTTCAGTTTGTATCATCATTTGAAAATTAGGAATATCATTGATGTTGAAAACTACCTCATGCTAACATACATTAGATTGCAGTTTTTAAAATTCCCATTCATCTTGCTAAGATTTCAAATGGAATTTCACTTTATTAGTAATGTTTTATCAAAATTTATAGTAAACTCATGATGTGTTCAATATTGTATACTGATCATACTTGTAACAATAGCCAATCCAAAAGAATGTTTACAACCGTAAAGCTGAACACCCCACAGGAAAGGAAATTTTAAACATGTACTTACGTATGTATTTTGTGGATAAGAGAAGTGTGACATAAATATTAGTTCAAGGGGGGAAAGACTGTAAAATATCTAACCATGAAACAAAACACTTTTTGTTTCAGAGGGAAAAGCCTTCATCACCCACAGCACTAGAGGTAACCAGAATAACAGAATTTTCACTTATTCTTCTTTTAATGGGTCATGGGGGTTAATACTTTGTTATGGTTTATAGACCCTGGGATATAAATTTAAAAAGAGGGGAAGGAAGAAAATGGCTGCGAAGGGAGTGCATCAACTCCGTGTACCGCGTCACTGTGAGGGAAAATGACGAGTTAGAACGGCTAAAAGCTATCTTGTTAGGAATTTCCAGCAAAATTGGGGTGCTCCAAAACCTAGTGGAAGGATTTTCATCGCATGAGGATCAGCTTCGGGGGCTCAAGCGCGAGCAATCTGTCCGTACGGAGGGTCACACTGCTTGTTCGGCAGATCGCCCCGCGGCTGGAGTCTTCAGCATGCGCTGGGAAACGACGGGCTGGCGGCGCAGAGATACAGCGCTGCTGATTCTGCAGGCTCCTGCCAGCTATGCATTTGCTGAGCTCGGATCTGAATTCTGGGTTTGAGACGGGGGAAGGAAACGGTCCAGTTCAGTTCTCCACACTGGTAGACCACGGAGGAAGCCAGCGGCCACCGTCTTGGAGAGCTGATGTCACCATCCTTGTTTTCGACTGATTGCAGCTCTTTCAGCTATAGAACAGGTAATTTCAGGCTGACAATTGTCTGCGACTCGCAGACAAATTGCTCAGACTTAGTCCTAAATAACCCACGGAAACTGCTTCTTGGAGCCTGCTCCTATCAGAACACGCACCAAGCCCGGGGCGGCCAAGTTACGGCTCCCAGAGCTGCTCTGACCCAGGGATATAGAACCCTTGGAAACTGCTTCTTGGAGCCTGCTCCTGTCGGAGCATGCACCAAGCCCGGAGAGGCCGAATTCTGGCTCCCGGAACTGCTCTAGCCCAGGGATAAAGAACCCGCGGAAACTGCTTCTCGGTCCGGGTCCTGCTGAATACTGTGGAGGCCAGAGGGGCAGAGCAGAGCCGCCACCGGAGCCCAGAACAGGCCCAGCAACTCACCGGCATGGTGTCGCGCCGCCCTGGCTACAGTGGGGGCCGAACAGAGCTGCTGCCCGAGCCCCGAACAGGTCCAGTGACCTGCTGGCGTGTAAGTCACGACACCCCAATTGGAGTAGGGGCAGAGCATATCCTCCACCCGCGCCCACAAGGTAGGCAGGCCTGTGACAGACTGGCGGAACAGGCCCAGCGGCCTGCCGGCGTGGTAGACACGTCACCCCATTTGGAGTAGGGACAGAGCAGAGCCGCAGCCTGCGCCCAGAACAGGCCAAGCGACCTGCCAGCGTGGTAGTCATGACACCCCAATTGGAGTAGGGGCAGAGCAGAGCCGCCACCCGCACCTGCAAGCTAGGCAGGCCTGTGACAGACTGGCGGAACAGGCCCAGCGGCCTGTCGGCGTGGTATCACATCACCCCAATTGGAGAAGGGGCAGAGCAGAGACAACTCCCACGCCCGGAACAGGTCCAGCGACCCGCAGGCATGGTAGTCACGACACCCCAATTGGAGCAGGGGCAGAGCAGAGCCGCCTCCCGTGCCTGCAAGGGAGGCAGATCTGCGACTGACCGGCAGAACAGGCCCAGGGGTTCACGGACGTGGTAGACACATCACACCAATTGGAGGAGGGGCAGAGCAGAGCCGCTGCCCACGCCTCCAAGGTAGGCAGACCTGCCACCAACCGGCAGAACAGTCCCAGTGGCCTGCCAGCGTGGTAGACAGATCACCCCAATTGGAGGAGGAGCAGAGCCGCTGCCTGCCCCTACAAGGGAGACTTTTCAACTATACAAGAGCAATATAATATATAGGGGGGAAATTTCAAAAACACAACAGTTTCACCAAGCAGAAAGAAACACGAGCAATATGAAAAGACAAGGAAAGAAAGGACCACAAGCAATGCAGGTAAACTCAACTTTAGAAGAGGTAATAGCTGCAGCAGATGGAATGTCAGATAAAGAATTCAGGATATACATGCTGCAGATGATCTGGAGTCTCAAGGAAGACATTAGACAGCAAAATCAGACAATGAAAGATCACTTCGACCACTTCGACAATGTATTACATAAACAAATCCAAGAAGCAAAAGATCAACTATACAGGGAGATAGAGGTTATATAAAAAACAAACAAACAGAAATCCTAGAAATGCAGGAAGCAATAAACCAACTTAAAAACTCAATTGAGAATACTACCAGCAGTGTAGAACACTTAGAAGATAGAACATCAGACAATGAAGACAAAGTATTTCAACTTCAAAAGAACATAGACAACTCAGCAAGACTGTTAAGAAACCATGAGCAGAACATCCAAGAAATATGGGATAATATAAAGAGACCAAACATAAGAATCATTGGGATACAGGGAGGTATAGAGGTCCAAACCAAAGGAATGAGCAACCTATTCAATGAAATAATATGAGAAAACTTCCCAGACTTGAAGAATGAGACAGAATCCCAAATCCTAGAAGCCTACAGGACGCCGAATGTGCAAAATCATAAGAGATCCACACCTACACACATTATAATGAAGATGCCCAACATACAGAATAAGGAGAGAATTTTAAAAGCTACAAGAGAAAAGAAGCAGATTACATTTAGCGGTAAACCAATCAGGATAACAGCTGATCTTTCAACACAGACTCTGAAAGCTAGAAGATCCTGGAATAACATATTTCAAACACTGAAAGAAAATGGGTTCCAACCAAGAATCATGTATCCAGCGAAATTAAGCTTCAGGATGGAAGATGAAATTAAAACCTTCCATGATAAACAAAAGTTAAAAGAATTTGCAGCTAGAAAACCATGTCTTCAAAACATCCTCAGCAAAACATTAGAGGAAGGGGAAATGGAAAATAACAATGAAAACCAACAGTGGGAGGTAGGACAGTAAAGGGGGGGAAAATAATCAAAAAGGAAAACAAACCATGTTTAGTAACATAAATAAACAAATATGGCTGGAAGAACAACCTATATCTCAATAATAACCCTAAATGTTAATGGCTTAAACTCACCAATCAAGAGACACAGGCTAGTAGAATGGATCACAAAACAAGACCCAACAATATGCTGCCTACAGGAGATAGGAAAAGGCATACATAGACTGAAGGTGAAAGGTTGGGAAAAATCATATCACTCATATGGACTTCGGAAACAGCAGGAGTGTCCATACTCATATCAAATAAAATAGATTTCAAGCCAAAGTTAATCAAAAGGGATAAAGAGGGACCCTACATACTGCTCAAGGGAACCATATACCAACAAGACATAACAATCATAAATATATATGCCCCAAACAATGGTGCAGCTATGTTCATCAAGCAAACTCTTCTCAAGTTTAAGAGTCTAATGGACCACCATACAATAATCATGGGAGACTTCAACACACCTCTCTCACCATTGGACAGATCTTCCAAACAAAAGTTGAATAAGGAAACAATAGAACTCAATAACACAATTAATAACCTAGACTTAATTGATATATATATAGAATATACCACCCAACATCAAGCAGTTACACTTTTTTCTCAACAGCACATGGATCCTTCTCAAAAATAGATCATATATTATGTCACAGGGCAACTCTTAGACAATATAAAGGAGTAGAGATAATACCATGCATCTTATCTGATCATAATGGAATGAAACTGAAAATCAACGATAAAAGAAGGAAGGAAAAAACATGCATCACTTGGAGAATGAACAATAGGTTACTAAATGATCAATGGGTTATAGAAGACATCAAGGAGGAAATTAAAAAATTCTTAGAGATAAATGAAAACACAGAAACAACATATCGAAATCTATGGGACACATTGAAAGCAGTTCTAAGAGGAAAATTCATTGCTTGGAGTTCATTCCTTAAAAAAAGAAAAAAAAATCAAATAAATGATCTCATACTTCATCTCAAAATCCTAGAAAAAGAAGAGCAAAACAACAGCAAAAGAAGTAGAAGGCAAGAAATAATTAAAATCAGAGCTGAAATTAATGAAATCAAAACAAAAGAAACAATTGAAAAGATTGACAAAACTAAAAGTCGGTTCTTTGAAAAAATAAATAAAATTGATAGACCCTTAGCCATGCTAACGAAGAGGAGAGAGAAATCAAACTACTAGCATACGGGATGAAAAAGGCAATATCACAACAGACACTTCAGAAATATAGAAGATAATCAGAAACTATTTTGAATCCTTATACTCCAATAAAATAGAAGATAGTGAAGGCATTGATAAATTTCTTAAGTCATATGACCTGCCCAGATTGAGGCAGGAGGACAACCTAAACAGACCAATATCAATTGAGGAAATAGAAGAAACCATCAAAAGACTGCCAACTAAGAAAATCCCAGGACCGGGTGGGTATACAGCAGAGTTTTACAAAACCATTAAAGAGGAACTAATACCAATACTTTTCAAGCTATTTCAGGAAATAGAAAAAGAGGGAGAACTTCCAAATTCATTCTACGAGGCCAACATCACCCTGATTCCTAAACCAGACAAAGACACTTCAAAGAAAGAAAACTACAGACCAATATCTCTAATGAACCTAGATGCAAAAATCCTCAATAAAATTCTGGCGAATCAGATTCAAAAACATATCAAAAAAATTGTGCACCATGATCAAGTAGGATTCATCCCTGGGAAGTAAGGCTGGTTCAATATACGAAAATCAATAAATGTAATTCACCACATCAATAGACTTAAAAATAAGAACCATATGATCATCTCGATAGATGCAGAAAAAGCATTTGACAAAGAACAGCATCCCTTTATGTTCAAAACGCTAGAAAAACTAGGGATAACAGGAACTTACCTCAACATTGTAAAAGCAATCTATGCTAAGCCTCAGGCTAGCATCATTCTGAAAGGAGAAAAATTGAAAGCATTCCCTCTAAAATCTGGAACGAGACAGGGATGCCCTCTCCACCACTTCTGTTCAACATAGTTCTCGAAACACTGGCCAGAGAAATTAGACAGACGAAAGAAATTAAAGGCATAAAAATAGGAAAAGAAGAACTTAAATTATCACTATTTGCAGATGACATGATTCTATACCTAGAAGACACAAAAGGGTCTACAAAGAAACTATTAGAGCTAATAAATGAATTCAGCAAAGTGGCAGGATATAAAATCAAAAGTATAAATCAAAGGCATTCCTGTATATCAGCGACAAATCCTCTGAAATGGAAATGAGGACAACTACTCCATGCACAATATCCCCCCAAAAAATAAAATACTTAGGAATCAACATAACAAAAGAGGTGAAAGACGTATACAATGAAAACTACAGAACCCTAAAGAGAGAAATAGAAGAAGAGCTTAGAAGATGGAAAAATACACCCTGTTCATGGATAGGCAGAACTAACATCATCAAAATGGCGATATTACCAAAAGTTCTCTATAGGTTTAATGCAATGCCAATCAAAATCCCAATGGCATTTCTTATAGAAATAGAGAAAGCAATCATGAAATTCATATGGAAAAATAAAAGACCCAGAATAGCAAAAACAATGCTAAGCAGGAAGGGTGAATCAGGTGGTATAGCGATACCAGACTTCAAACTATACTAAAGAGCAATAGTAACAAAAACAGCATGGTACTGGTACCAAAACAGGCGAGTGGACCAATGGTACAGAATAGAGGACACAGAAATCAATCCACAAAGCTACAACTATCTTATATTTGATAAAGGGGCTAAAAGCATGCAATGGAGGAAGGATAGCATCTTCAACAAATGGTGCTGGGAAAACTGGAAATCCATATGCAACAAAATGAAACTGAATCCCTTTCTCTCGCCATGCACAAAAGTTAACTCAAAATGGATCAAGGAGCTTAATATCAAATCAGAGACATGGCGTCTGATAGAAGAAAAAGTTGGCTACGATCTACATACTGTGGGGTCGGGCTCCAAATTCTTCAATAGGACACCCATAGCACAAGAGTTAATAACTAGAATCAACAAATGGGACTTACTCAAATTAAAAAGGTTTTTCTCAGCAAAAGAAACAATAAGAGAGGTAAATACGGAGCCTATATCCTGGGAACAAATCTTTATTTCTCACACTTTAGATAGAGCCCTAATATCCAGAGTATTCAAAGAACTCAAAAAATTAGACAACAAGATAACAAATAACCCAATCAACAAATGGGCCAAAGACCTGAACAGACACTTCTCAGAGGAGGACATACAATCAATCAACAAGTACATGAAAAAATGCTCACCATCTCTAGCAGTCAGAGAAATGCAAATCAAAACCCCCCTAAGATACAATCTCACTCCAGTAAGATTGGCAGCCATTATGAAGTCAAACAACAACAAGTGCTGGCGAGGATGTGGGGTAAAGGGTACACTTGTTCATTGTTGGTGGGACTGCAAATTCATGCAGCCAATCTGGAAAGCAGTATGGAGATTTCTTGGAAAGCTGGGAATGGAACCACCATTTGACCCAGCTATTCCCCTTCTCGGTCTATTCCCTAAAGACCTAAAAAGAGCATGCTACAGGGACATTGCTTCCTCGATGTTCATAGCAGCACAATTCACAATAGCAAGACTGTGGAACCAACCTAGATGCCCTTCAATAGACGAATGGATAAAAAAAATGTGGCCTTTCTACACAATGGAGTATTACTCTGCATTAAAAAATGACAAAATCATAGAATTTGGAGGGGAATGGATGGCATTAGAGCAGATTATGCTAAGTGAAGCCAGCCAATCCCTAAAAAACAAATGCCAAATGTCTTCTTTGATATAAGGAGAGTAACTAAGAACAGAGTAGGGACGAAGAGCATGGGAAGAAGATTAACATTAAACAGGGATGAGAGGTGGGAAGGAAAGGGAGGGAGAAGGGAAATTGCATGGAAATGGAAGGAGACCCTCAGGGTTATACAAAATTACATACAAGAGGAAGCGAGGGGAAAGGGAAAAATAATACATGGGGGAGATATGAACTGAAGTAGAGGGGGTAGAGAGAGAAGAGGGGAGAGGAGGGGAGGGGAGGGGGAATAGTAAAGGACAGGAAAGGCAGCAGAATACAACAGACACTAGTATGGCAATATATAAATCAATGGAAGTGTAACTGATGTGATTCTGCAATTTGTATAGGGGGTAAAAACGGGAGTTCATAACCCACTTGAATCAAAGTGTGAAATATAATATATCAAGAACTATGTAATGTTTTGAACAACCAACAATAAAAAAAACAGATGGATAAAGAAAATGTGGCTTTGATACATAATGGAAAACTATTCAGTCTTTAAAATGAATGAAATTGTATCCTTTGTGAAAACATACATGGATCTGGAGAACACTGTGCTAAAAGGCATAGGTCAAATACAGAAATACAAGTAATCACATGTTCACACTTATTATGTGGAATCTAAACCAACTGAACTCATAAAGGAGAGGGTAGAATTGTGGTTGCAAAGGATAGATGTGGGGATAATGGGAAGATGATAGTCAAATGAAATAAAGTCTCAGCTAGATAGGAGAAACAAATTTGATGTTTGTTGAGATCTATCACACAGCATAATGAATATAGTGAATATTGCTAAGAGAGTAAATTTCTAATTTTCCCATTACCAAAAGAAGTGAGCTATTTCAGGTGATAATAAAACTGATTTAAGCCTTCCACTAGGAGTGAGGCAGGAGACAGATACTACCCTAGAGTTTACAGAGTGAGCATGGCCTAACAACATCCTGATTTTTGGATTTCTTGCCTTCAGAATTGTGAAATAACACATTTCTATTATTTTCAGATACCCAATTTGTGGTAATTTATTATGGCCACTCTGGGAAACTAAGACCTAGAAATTTTCACATTAGTGTATTGAATGAATGGGAACTGAGAAAGATCAGACAGACTTATTGTGAGACTGTGTAGTAATCTAGGTGACACATCTTGGTAGCACTAACCAGATCAGTGCCAGGGGAAACAGCAAGATGTGGTTGAGGTTAAGAGTTATTGAGAAAGTAGAACCAACAGGATTGATAATTAGTAATATGGGTATCTCAGAAATGGAGATTCAAGTCTTACACTATAGGAGTCTTATTAAGGAAGTAGGGGCCTAATCCAATATGATGGAGATTTGGGCCTACTTTTTCTTCTGCTAGACACAGGGTTTCTGATTTTATTCCTAGGCTCTTGATCCATTTTGAATTGAGTTTTGTGCATGGTGAGAAATAGGGATTTAATTTCATTTTGTTGCAATGGATTTCCAGTTTTCCCAGCACCATTTGTTAAAGAGGCTATCTTTTCTCCAATGTATTTTTTTGGCAACTTTATCTAATAAAAGATAACCATAAAAATAAATAAATAAATAAATAAATAAAAAGAGGTATAATAATTTTAAAGGTCAGTATTTACAAAGTTCCAAAGTTGAAATCTTTGCTTCTATAACATGAAGAAATATTTTACATATAAAATTGCATAAGAGGCTACATGGTCTTTTAAAGTTCCTTTCAGGGGTTGACAAGCAAAATATCCCTAAGGCCAGTGGTACCTACTGGAGGTGCTTTATATCCATACATTTTCTTTGTTTCACAAGATTTGTCCTTTGCTTAGAAAATAGAAATTCTGCTCCTCTTGGCAGTACTACAGCACTTGATGTTAATATTGTTACAGGTATCAGTCAAGATGATATTAGGCAAAGGTCAATAAAAATTTTTAATACTCCCTCCTCAGGGAAAGGGAAGCCTGAAATGGTTTAAATTCAGAAGCAGACTTCAAGTCAAGAACTTTGAGATCCTGCCTCAATATTTTGCAGATTGTAGAATGTAGATTATGTACATTTTTTCCTTTAGTAACACCAAAAACATCTCCACTTACTTAAGGAAGCAGTCTGAATACATGGAAATCTATTATGGATATATGGACATTGAACTCACAATATTGGGTTATAAAAAGAAATATACATTTGTCTCAAACCTCAGTGCTTGGCACAGAGTTTCTAACACCTTAAAATTTTCTCAGTCATAAGGGTATTAAAAGCATCTTTTTTTTATAATATTTGGGTTTTCCTCCCCCAAATTCCCAAAATAGGTTTGGAAAAATAAAGATAATAGTAGAGAGTTTTTTTATTCATCACATGCTCCTTTCAGCCATGCCTGACCTTATGCCAATTATGTGACTCTTGATGGTCCTCAAGATATTTCCAGAATTGGAGCTGCTTGCTAGAGGAACCAAGTGCCATCATCAATAGCCAATGATTTAATTAAACAGATCTCCATAACTGGACCTCCATAAAAAGTGGATTTGAACTCAGCAGGGCACTGTTAGTGATAGGATAGTCATAGCTGTAGCATATGATGAAACAAAGTTTGAGAAACAGGATAGAAACCCAAAGTTTTTCCCATGGTTGCATTGAGATAAAATAAATCACAGGGGGAGATGGAAGAAGTGGGTATAAAATGTTGCCATTTTTTCCAATTCCCCTTAAAGATGAAGAAATAAATTCAATGATCAGGTCATCTGACTGTGAAGGAAGAGAAAACATTCTCAGCTCTCTTTAGGACAAGCAAGCTAAAGAGCTCTTAACTTCCTTACCCTTCTCCAATTTAACCTTCCTTAATGTTGTTCTCCAAGACATGGGAACAGGCAATGATTTTCCAGGTAGGATCAAAAGTTGGATATTTCCCAAAAGCATGGGAATCAAAAGCAACACTGACACTTGGATTATATCAAACTAAAAAGCTTCTACACAGCAAAGGAAAAATCAACAGAGTGAGGAGATGACCTACACAAAGGGAGGAAATCTTTGCCACTATGAATCTTATACATGCTTGTTATCTGAACTATAAAAGATGATAAAAGAACACTTAACAACAAAAACAAGTCATGCAAATAAAAATGGGTATAAAATCTGAATACACACTTCTCAAAAGAAATATGCAAATAACCAATAAATGTATTTTATTTTGCTCAATGTCATTAGCCATCAGGGAAATGCAAACCAAAACTGAAAGGAGATAAAAGCTCACCCCATTTACAATGACTATTATCAAAACAACAATAATTAACAAATTGTGGTGAGACCATAAAGAAAGGAAAGTCTTATATGCTGATGATAGAAACGTAAGTTGATATGCCCACTATGAAAAACAATATAGAGGTTCCTCAAAAAACTAAACATGGAATTATCACATGATCAATCAACATAACTCCTGGGTACATATCCAAAGGAAATGAAGTCAGCTTAAAAAAGAGTCAGTTACACTGAGGGCATGCACTATTCTTAACTAACACATGGAATCAATCTAGGTATCCATTAACCAATAGATGGAATGAAGAAAATATAGTATATATACACAATAGAGTATTATTCACTCATTAAAAAGAAAAAATTCCTGTCATTTTCCAAAAAAAAAAAAAAAAGAAATAAAATGGAGCTGGAGAAAATCATGGCAACAACAACAACAACAACAAAAACAGACATAGAAAGTATCTTCTTTTCTCTCCAATTAAAACAAAATATGTGAAAAGTTTACCTGAATGTAAAATTGTGATTACTAGCAACTGGGAAGTCTGCTGGGATGGAGGGAGTGGAAGAGGAGGTATGGATATGAAAATGGGTTAAGAAAATATCTCAGTGAATCCTATTAATATGCCTAATTAATTTGTTGATTAAAACTGATATTTTTGAAGAAAATTTAGAATTAAAGGATAAAATAACTGTGAATATTCAATAACTGACTTTTTAAAAATTAGGCTGTGAAACCTGGACAAACCAGAGCACATGGAGGCATAATGAAGATCCTTCAAACACAGTTGCTAAGTTTGAAGGTTCCAGGACCTGTGCCCTTTGAAAATGACCAGTCCTGCCAATGATCTGTCCTTCCAGAGACAGTTCCCTGAATGGAGGGTTGTGTGGGCAACAATGGCCCAAAGTAGAACCAGAACCCAAAAGCTCAGTTCTGGCCCTGTTCTTGGAGAAAGAGGCTGGTCTCCAGGAAGAGGTATGGGAATACTGCTGCAGGGTACTGTCCTTGCAACAGAAACCATCTTGCAGGTGCCCAAGGTCCTGTAGCAGCTGCAGCAGTAAACCCTGGGCCTGGGTTCAGAAGGTGAGCAGGAGAAATGGTTGCACATCCCCCAGGTTGTGGCACAAGGCTAGCCTGAAACACTTTGGTGAAGCTGAGGATCTGTAGATGCCACCTGCCCAGCTTTTGTGTTCTGCACCTTCCCCACAAGCAGCAAGAACCCAGAGCTTAGGGATGATGGGCTGTGACAGCTCCCCTCTACACACATCACAATTCTTCTAGTTCTTTGAACAATGACAGTGTGACCCAACTTAATGGATCCACCTCTTGGTGAGAATCCAGGCAGAACATAATACCAAGAACAGTGATGATATGAAACCAATTTGTTTGCAAATGCGGAATCACTCCCAAAGCCCTGCTGGCTGCCAGAGCAAGCTGCAGTTTATTTGGCAGGGAAGGCATGACCTGGTGGAGAGAAGACATCATCACAAACCTGGGTGGGGATGTTCCTGAACAAGGAAGTCTGACAACATGCTACTTTATACTTTCCATGTTATGGAAATGAGCCTTCGGGTTTTCCCGCATGGAGACTTTAGTATTACAATGAAGTAAATTCCCACTATCTGTCACTGATGCGTGCTCCTTTAGGACAGATTGGGTAATGCTACTTACGAAAAACAATTTTCATAGGACTTGTTATAGAAACATTTTACCTCACGAATCTGGGATACTGAATAGGGGAATGTATACATATAGTGTTCTCAGGTTTCTGCTGGGAAGTCTGCAGCATCTTTACTTGTCAGGCTGCCCCTCTACTAACATCTGCAGCACAGTTCTGATCTGGAAAGCAGACACTGCTTTGTGCCCTAGATTACAACGCATCAATAAAAATAAGCTTGAAAAAAATTTTTGAGGTCTGGGGTTGTGGCTCAGTAGTCGAGCTCTTGCCTACCATGTGTGATGCACAGGGTTCAATCCTCAGTTCCACATAACAATAAATAAAATAAAGGTATTGAGTCCATCTACAACTAAAAAACAATTGTTTTAATTTTTTTAAAAAAGGATTTTGACAGTTTTTTACATAAAGAACTGATAAGTGTTTGAAGAGGCAGGTACGTTTAACTTGACACTGTAGTATGCATACATATATTGAAACCTTACATAGTAACCCATAATATGCACAATTTGGTGATGTATGTATCAGTTTAACATAAGTCTAGTTTAAATTTTTTTAAATAAAAATTTCTACTTATTTCATCTTTTATGGAACTTGTGATTGTGGCTTTAGGGAGCCAATAAATAATACCCCTCTCTTCCCTTTTCCCTAACCAAATAGATGTATGCATATGACAGACATCACACTTGGACTTAATTTTTTTTAATTAGTGATGCATTTTATTAATAATTCTGTACCCTAATAATTGATAACTAAAGATCACATCCTAGAAATTTATAAACTGAAGACTCCTGTCTCACCCTTTTCGCAGAAGCCAATTTCAGGACTCCCTGGATCCCGCTAGGGAAGGACCCCAGCAGTTCGTCCCTTTCAATGGGAGCCCAGGAAGCCCTCACCTTGCAGCCGGCTGCTGGCACGGTGGCAAAGGCCTGCTGCCTATGAGGGGTACTGGCCCTCGGGGTCCTGGTTCAACAGCTCCTGCAACTCCTCAAACAGCTGAGTGTTGAGCAGGAACGCGGTCTTGGCCTCTTTGGTGACCCTCTGCCTGACCTCGGGGGTCATCTCCACAGTGTTCATGCGGGAGCGGTAGAGCTGCTTGAACCTGGTGGCGCTGTCGATGTTGGGGAAGGTGAAGAAGGCCAGGCCCTCTCCAGAGCTGGCAGGTCCAGGGCCTTCTGTGTGATCTTCTTGAGGACCTGGCCCCCAGACAGGTTGCCCAGGTAGCGGGTATAGGTGTGGGCCACCAGCAGCTCCAGCTCCCTGCGCCCCACCTGCTGGGGCCGGTCCACCTAGCAGCATGTGGCTGCGTGTAGGGGACTGCCTCCTGCCGGCTCAACCCGTACCATAAGGCCATGTCCTGCTCCAGCGCGGCCCTGTGGTGCAGCTCCCCGGGGAAGTAGAGTGGGGCAAAGACGGGGTTGTCCTTGCTGCGCTCCATCTCCTCCTCCAGGGCCACGTAGACATGGTACAGGGATGCCATCACCAGCTTGAAGCCCTTTCAGGTCACCTGGCCCCTCTGGAAGTTCCTCATGAACTCGGCATTCTCTGCCTGAGCGTGCACCTCCTTGGTGGCCTCCTTCAAGGCCTCAGTCAGATCCTGGAGCAAGCTGTCGCTCTGCGGGCGGTCCATGGCCAGAGTTGGCTGGCTGGCACCGTGACGCTGCGGAGGCGGAGGAGCAGGCAGTGGATGTCTGAACTTCATTATTGACAAAAGCTAGAATGTAGGATTTAGCTTAAATTTCCAAACTTGATAAATTTTCTAACATGTTACTCTGTGTGAAATTTACCCAGACAGAGATGGACAACTCTTTACCACTCCTGCAGAGACATTCATTTTCTCTTTCAATCAATACTTATTGAGTGACAACTTGGGGCCACATACTGTATTGTCTCTGAGGACTCAACAGTGAACAAATAAAAGTCACTACAATCAAGGAGTTTACATTGTTTAATTGATAGGGAGGAAAACATTTTAAAAATTAGACAACACACCCCACATATTAATGGACAACATTCACCAACACTGTCAATTCCAAATGCTGGCAAGAAAATGTAACAATAGGAACACTTTGATTCCTGGCTGGTTAAATGCAAAATGATAGCCACTTTGTAAGACAGTACTTAGTCTTAACACCCAAGTCAACAAGAGCGTTCCTAGGTGTTAACACAAATGAATTGAAAACACTTTCACACAAAAACCCACACAAGAGGCCAAATAAAAACTTCATTCCTAAGTGTCAAACATAAGAAGCAATCAACATGTACTTCAATGGATAAATAAACTGTGGTAGAATATTTTCTGCAATAAAAAGAAATGTCAACAGGCCATAAAATAAAATGGAGGAATCTTAAATGCACATTACTAATGGTAAGAAGACATTGGAAAAATCTGTGTAAGTCCCAACTCATGACAATCTGTAAAAGACAAAAACATAAAAATCAGTAAATTCCAGGAGTTGTCAGGAAGAAAAAGATAATAAATGAAACACAGAGAAATTTTAGGGCAGTAATACTATTCTCTATAATACTCTGGTGTAAATACATTCCATCCCCGCGCACATTTCTAAGAAAAATAAATGCAGAGTTACACAAAAAGGCATGTAAAAGAAGAAGTTTTATTCACAACAGATAAGATATAGAAATAATTCAAAGCTTGCCCAACAACAAATTAGATAAACAGATCTTGTTACAGATCATGTTACAATGAAACACAATTCCATAAAAAAAATTTTAATCTACCAATGAAAAAATACAAAAAACTTAGGAGAATTTCACAAACATATTGAGATAAAGAAAGTAAAAATAAAAAGCAAACTTTGTTATCTTTTTAATATGGAATTTGAAAAGCAGGAATCAGAACACTGCATTCATACAGTTAGGACAGGGAACATTGGGCAATAATAGAAATCTTTATTGTAGATAATCATGGTGGTTACAGGTTCGCATGCACTTGACAAAATCATGGAACTATACTCGGAAAGTGTGAGCCTTTTATTTATGTAAACTATAGCTCAATAAAATCTAGTCAATAAAAGTAATATATTTTCTTAAATCTATCAGGACTTAATCTGACAAGTAATTACAAATTGATTAGTCTTCACAAGAAAACTTCACAGTAGGCTATGCTGTGAAAATAGTCAATTCAGTGACCCACAAAATGTCAGATCAGGCTAGATGGGCAGCGACCAAAGGAGGCAGATTTAAAAGGGCCACTGAATAAGGCTTTATTGAGATATCACTCCCAGACAGAACTTGATTAGACCCACAGAGGAGACAGGAGAAGGGTCTGAGGAGAAACCATGTGGAAGCTCAACAGGACTGGACTTTTATGGGGCTTACAGCAGGAAGGGAAGGACTTGGGACAGGAAAAGTTGTTTTTAGGTCCCTTACTCCATTGGAGTTGGTCAGGGGAGTTGGCTGAACTCCAGGATTAGCCAGAGGGTCCTGCTGATTGACAGGCATTAGTCAGGAGACTGGCTGATTGACAGGCATTTCCTATGGCACCTGATTGATGTTCTTTTCCCACACAGGCTGCTTTGTTCTAAGTGTCCACCAAGTTGCCACCACCGACCTAACACAAAGAACTTAAATAACCAAGTTTTTCTCATGGCTCTATTCTGCCATCCATAGTGTTGCTATCATTTGAAAGCTAGTTCCCTTCATTGTTACAAAACTGTCAGTTGTAAACAGGACCTTTAATGTTCATTAGGAGAGGGAGATTCACTCCTTGATTCCTCTGAGAAGAGGAAGAAGCAGTTTCTTAGCAGGACTAACAATTCATGCTATTCCTAAACCAACCACTATTATGTTTGTGTTGTTGACTTGAATTAATCCATATTCACTCACAGCATCCAAGTCACAGGAGCTTCAAGAAGGAAAATGTGACTTTAAACAATATTGAAATATTGTTTTTGAGGGAGAAGGGATGAATAGACAGCAAACATGAGCCACAATCCTCAAAGCAGGTTTCTCATTTTTAAAATTCCATTTACAGCATTTTTAACTGCTCCAAAGCATTTCATCCAAAATTTTATTACACAATATTTCATTAAAACTTTACACTGAACAATCTTTAATACAGCTGAACTGTGCTGCATTATTTCTTCTGTCCTTGAATCATTGAGCTCATCCCCAAAAAGTGTGCACTACTGATGATTTCCATGTAGGAAAAGAAAGGACTACTAATATGTTTTAGTCACCTTTTTTGCTACTGTGACCAAAATACATGAAAAAAGTATTTTTGAAGAGAAAAAGTTCATCTGGGGCTCATGTTTTCAAAGGTCTCAGTCCATAGATGGCCAGTTCCCATTGCTCTGGGCCTGAAGTGAAATAGACCATCAGAGCAGAAAGGTGTAGAGGATAAGAGTGGCTCAGGACATGCCCATCAGGAAGCAGAGACAGAGAAAAAAACATAATCCTGTTAAGGTCTGTAAACAAGTCAGATTGGCACCTGTTATTTTTCCAGAGAAATGTTACAGTCTGTAAACAAGTCTGGATGGCGCCTGGCCAAATGCCAGAGGGAGTGGTTTGTGAAGTAACAAAAGCAAGCCATTAAGTGTGGAGATTCCTTATTGGTTGACTGCTGTATCTAGTTTATGCTAATTAAGATAAGCTGTGCAAAATGTATAAATACCTCGGTTGTCCTACAATAAACGGCTCTCATTCCTGCTGCATCAACGTACACAAGTTATTCGTCACCCCCTGGATATTTTGCTGCAGCCGGACTGTGGCAGATGGTGGCCCATACGGGGAGCCCCGGGACACTCGGGGGTAAGTGACGAAAAAAGCTTCCCGTCCATAGATAGGACGGGAGCAATCTGCTCGTCCCTAGGCCGATAGGGCGAGAGGAAAAATGGCCATTTCGAGAAAATGGAGAAGATTGATGCAGTATGTTTGTGTCTTGTTTTGTCTCGAAATGTTGTATTGTCTTTGTGATGAAAATATGGAAGGGGTGAGAAGTAAATTGATAAGGGAAAACAGCACCCCAGTGGAACCAAGAATAATTAGGGCATGTGTTGATAAAAGTCCAGAAACTCTAGTCAGAAAAAAAAAAAAAAAGAAAGTTTAGAAGAAGAAGTATTATCAGGAAAAAAGTTACAGCAAAAGGCTATTACTGAATATTTTTCGATACTGGAGGGTGCATGAATCTACAAGGCGGCTACCACCTGCCCAAGCCGATCATGGCGCAGCAAGAATTTTCCAAGCGGCAGTTTCGGGCTCTTCCCCGCTCCCCTGCCCTGGGGAGTGGATCCCACTGTGAGAGCCAAAATCCAAACCTGTGCCTGGAAGCAGTTTGAGTCTGGGACTCTCCCCAGGGCCATCTGGGGTTGCCTGGGATGCTACAGCTGGCAGAAGACGCTACTGGCATTCCTGAAGTTTGATCATTTCCAAGGCCAGTAACTACAATGGGTCTCCCACACCTGGAGGCTGATGAGTAATGAGTACTATTAAGGCTTATTTCAAATGTAAAAAACCTTGAGATAATGTACTAAATTGTTCAGAAGGTTGTTTTCTTAATGAAATGCTACAGGATTTTCTTTAGCCATCTGGAGTTCCTGCCTTCGTCCAAGTGCCGGTGAAAACAAAGGTGAAATAATTTACAGTGTTGCTGAGAACCGGAGGAAACGTCGACTGAGAACCCGACGAGACTTCAGAGCTGTTGCTCTTTCTGCTGCTACAACTTAAGCTAGCTGCCTACAGAACTTACCTGGACTGTGATTTACCTGGACTGTGAGTTAATCTATTGAGACACTGTTTTACCTGGACTGAGATAACAAACTGTAATCTACAACAAATTGTAACTCGGTATCTTTGCTAATGGTGTCATTGTTGGTATAATTTTTCCAAGGGCTTCTTGCATGGAGCCATCAATTAGCTTGGAATTATAACATTTTGTATCCTCCCTTTCTGTTTCTAGCAGGTTATTTATGGTGTTTCTGTAAAAGACACTATGGTCCTTATTTAAATTAAACAAAAGGGGGAAATGTTAAGGTCTGTAAACAAGTCAGATTGGCACCTGTTATTTTGCCAGAGAAATGTTAAAGTCTGTAAACAAGTCTGGATGGCGCCTGGCCAAATGCCAGAGGGAGTGGTTTGTGAAGTAACAAAAGCAAGCCATTAAGTGTGGAGATTCCTTATTGGTTGACTGCTGTATCTAGTTTATGCTAATTAAGATAAGCTGTGCAAAATGTATAAATACCTCGGTTGTCCTACAATAAACGGCTCTCATTCCTGCTGCATCAACGTACACAAGTTATTCATCACCCCCCGGATATTTTGCTGCAGCCGGACTGCGGCATAATCCTCCCACCACAACAAAACACCCACCTCAAAGGTACACCCTCAGTGACTCACCTCTTCAACCACACCCTACCTGCCTTCAGTTACCATTTATTTAGTCCCTATCAGGGGATTAATGCCCTGATTGGGTGAAGGCTCTCATAGCCCAATCATTTCAACTCTAAACTTTCTTTCATTGTCACACACATGAGCTTTTGGGAGACACCTCATATCTAAACTGTAACATAATCCATGTTTCATTATTAAAATCATCTGAATAAAATTTACATCCAAAGGGCTCTAGAGGGTTGTTAGTTGTCAGCAGATCTCCACCCTCAGAGAAATCAGCCAGCTTCATTCAACATAATCATTTCTACAAAATGATAATCTCCTGAAAGTAAATGTATTCTGCCCAGTACTGAACATTCTACCCAAAACCTTAGTGGCTTAAAACCATAACTATTGTATTACTTCTTACAATCCTTTGCAGTGTTTAGTGATCAGTAGGATGGTTTCTGATTCTGTATCACTCTTTAAACACAAAACTCACATAAAACCTGTTCACACACATTAATGTAAAGATGCTCTAGAGAAAAATAAGTAAAAGACACCGAAACACACTCAGACAACACAAGGTAGAGTGAAGAGAAGAGTTCAAGCACTGGCTAGACACAGTACTAAATATTTCATTTCTGTTTAATTACTCTCTTTACTGAGGCAGTCAAGGGCATTTTGAGTAAAATGTATCTTTTGAAAATTCTGCACCATTATTATGGTACAGAAATAATATGGAGTAAATTCATTGTACATTAAGTAAAATCCTCCACAATTATTGTATTAGGTGCTCTGTAGGAAGTAAACTGATAAATTCCATATGCAACACTAACATTTCCTCAAAAGTGGAATAGTTGACCACATACCTAAAAGTCTTTGGAATGTCTTTTATAAAGAAGAATTTATGAACTAACTCTAGAATAATGAATGCAATCCAAAAACATGTCCATGAAAAGTGTTGATTCATAAGTAGATCTTCATCATTTCACAAACTGATTGGTGATGATCTTTACAAGGTATGTCATTCCAGCCCCATTGCGCTGATGTAGGACGATGATTTACTAAAACACAACGTTCTTCACTATGACTTGGCTCACCTGGATGCCAGAATCTGAAACAGAGAAAAAGGATGAAGTTATTCTACCAAGACTGCTTTTAAAGGGGTTAGAGTCAGTTATGGGGTCAGAGGCTGGGGTAGAACTTTGTGGAAGTCAGGGTCAGATATGCCCAGACCAACCCTTCCCAATTCTCATGCAGTTTTTCCTCCACCAACACCTCTGGCATTTATCTTGAAAATTGTGCCCTCATCACTCATATTTTCTCATACCTTATTGCACTAAGCATTTGACCAAAAGTTACCCACGGGCTCTCCTCTAAACATAGGCCCTGTTGCCAGGAGACTGTCAATCCATGGGGCTTTCTTATATGATGAAGGGAAGTCACCCTTCATCCCATGATTCAAAATAGGGGCTTTTTTCCCCTTTTTAATGGGATGATTTTGAAGTCTGAAGAAATAGTTAAATCTCTAGATCTTCTACTTATTTCCATTTTCTAGGTCAAATAATTTAATTTCTTAAATTCTCAGTTTGCCCATCTAAAAGCTGGACCAGAGTAACAGCACTATGTATTACACAACGAAGATATAAGGATCAAAAGTGGAAGTATACTAATGTATTTAAATGCCTTTAAAGATTACATAAATATGAGATATTGTAACAGTATCCAAATTTAGGGGTTTTGCTTTATGAGAAATATAAATCACAATAATCCATAATGATCTTTAAAAACATGAATTTTTATTAAAGAGAATAAATAGAGTTTTTAAAAGCAAAGTAGAATCCACCAGTTCTAAAGATTGTTGTTGGGTGACCTTAGCTGAACTATCTATACTCTCCAAACTCAATTTCCTCAGTTCTATAATAGGAAAAATAATGTGTGCCTCCTAGGGTTCTGTGATAATTTCATGAGGTAATAAAATTGATTAACTGTGTGTGCAACAGGACAAGAGTGAGCTGTTTTAGTTTCAGAACTGATGCTGGAACACTCTAAACTTCCTGTATGACCCAGGACCCAGGATTCCTTTATCTAATTCTGTACTCATGTGGCACTTTTGTTGTATGGGGTCTGATCAATCCATTGCCAGTGTCCTTGACCCTCTGGATCTGATAGCCCCACAAAAGAAGCAGCAGTTTTGTCCATATTCTGAGGGAGGAAATCCTAAAGGAAGAAAAAGAAAAGAAGTCATATGCTTTAGATACTCAACTTGAACCAAGTTGTATTTTTTATTTGCCAAATTATGCTATATACTGGTATTAATATAACAGAATGAAGTCCATTCTCATGTATAAATATAATTCACCAATAAAAACATTTTTAAAAAATTTGTGATGCTTTATTTCTTCTTTATTATTTAATTGTAAAATCTATCAGATAACATGATATTTTGACACATACACAGAGCATAATGATCAAATTGGCATGGTTAACATTTCCATCTTATTGATATTTTTCAAAGATTTTACTCACAACTAATCATTATACATATTTAAAGGTACATTGTGATTTTACAATTGAACTCTTTGTGATCATGCAGAAATGAAAACAAAAAGGAGATGGTTCAGGAATAATCAGATGGGGACCTCAAAACTGCACGTATTTGAGCACACAAGGATCAAAGACATCATCTGTGAGCCTTAATTTTATTAAATATGGAAGCAATTCCTATCTACAATTATAATGAATTTCGATCTCAAATTCAAATTCTTTCTTTTCTTCACTGAGAGAATATTCTTCAAAGTTTTGCATAAGAAAATTGTTACAAATTGAATCATTTCCCTTTCATAACATCATGAATTTTTTTTGTAACAGAAATTGAACCCAGGGGTGCATAACCACTGAGCAACACCCCCTACCCTTTTTTTAAATTTCAATTAGGGACAGAGTCTTGCTAAATTGCTTAGTTCCTTGCTACATTGCAAAGGATTGCTTTGAACTTGAGATCCTCCTGTCTCAGCCTCCCAAGCCCCTGGGATTACAAGCATGCACTACAACACCAGCATTTCACAAATTCTTAAAATTTAATTCCTGATTGCTGATTGTGAAACCCCTTATGATTCAACTTTGCCCATTCAAGTTAATTCTTTTTTCTGTTTAGCAGTTGATAATTGAGAAAACAGTTGTATATTGAAATAACCAACTGCTGTTGTAGGCAGAAACATTTTCATCCTTTCACTAAATCCCCAGGTCCTAAATGTTGAATGCCACAATTTCCTTGAGGGAGTTACTTACACTGAAGAAGGTACAAGGTGTGTAATGGGAAGGCTGAGGGAGCTTCTCCTGTCTGTCTTACAGAAAGTCTTCTGCCACAGCATCAATATCCCTTCTTAGCAAAGACATGTACAAAAGTCAGACAGGCTCATGACTCCACTGTTTCTTAGAAAGTACCTGCTCTTCCTTGCTGTTGATCACCACCAGGTGAGCCTCCATTTGAGAGCAGTTCTCCTGACTCGCATTCCAAGATTTTGCATCAGTAGAAATAAAGTAGCAACTGGAACTAAATGACTTCCAATTCTTTGGGCAACAGCTCCCGACTTTTCCTTAATAGACAAGAAAGACAAATAGGTACGTTATATGAAAATGTATTTTTAGAGTGTGTGTATATAATTTACAAACCTAGGGAAACAGCATGAAAACTGCAATTCTCATATTCACCCAGATATAGCAAGGAGACCCCTTTCCTCAGTTGCCAAGGAGCCAAGTTGCCTTAATCAAGAGATAATATGTCAGGGCCCCTTTCTCCTGGTGGATTGGTATCAGGAAAAAGAACAGCTAAAATATAATATTTACATAAAACCTAGACTCCATAATATCAAAATAAAAATATCCAAATTTAATCACAAAATAATTAATCATACCAAGGACCAGTAAGTTCTCAATTTTAATAAAAAAATGAAAATAGCCTCCAAAAAAGAACCCCAGATAACAAAAATGTTAGAATTATCTAACAAAGATTTTAAAGCAACCATGATAAAAATGCTTCAACAAAAAGATTCAAACAATCTTGAAACAAAGGAAAAGCCCTAAGTAACTTAGAAAATCCCTGTGTCAAAATAAAAAAATAAAAAGGGCTGGAATGTGGCTCAGGGGTTTGGAAGCCCAAAGTTCAATCTCCAGTACACAAAGTAAACCATCATCCCAAAAAAGAAACAAAGGAATGCTGACTCATAATGGCAAGGAGGATGGGGTGAGCCTGGAAGTAATGGGGGAACTTTAGAGCAATGGGAGGGAGGGGAAGGGAGGAAGCAAGGGAGTAGGAAGGATGGTGGAATGAGTTAGACAACATTACCCTAAGTACATGTATAAGACACAAATGATGTGAAAATACTTCATGTGCAATCAGTGACTTGAAAAATTGTGCTCTATATGTGTAATATGAAATGAATTGCATTCTGCCATTATGTATAACAAATTAGGATGAATAAATAATCTAATAAAAACATGAAACAAAAAAGTAGACTCAACAAAAAAAACAGAAGATATAAAAAATGAAAATTTTATCACTGAAAAATATAATAACCTTTCAAAAGCTTAGCAGACTTCCTTTGGCCTCCATCTGACACTCCTTCCTGAGTCTTCAGCATGAATGTTACCCAGATCAAATTTTGGACTTATCAAGCCCCCACATTTCCATGAGTCAAGTTCTTAAAATAAATATCCATATTCATATGGCTTCTGTTCCTCTGGAGAGCGCTAACATAATACACCACCCTAAAAATGGGAGCATGACTCCTCCATCATAAAACATTAGCTGCACGTAGCAACCTCCTTATGAACTGTACAGTTAGGGAATAGGAGAGGAAAAAGTAGCTTCACAATGAGACACCTGACAAACAATACCTCAGGTGATCAAGTTCAGCAACAATAATCAACATTCACTTTGATAATATATACCTGGAACTAATGTGATGAATAGCATTTTTTATCTGTGACTTCCTCCCCAAAACAAATAATCACCCTATAAGCACTAGAAAAACTTCAGATACACGGACAACCAATAATATATAGAATGGTCTTCCCCTAAGTTTTCAGAGTAATGAAACAAGAAAGATCTGAAGAAATATCAGAGCAAAGAGGAAACTAAAGAGATATGACAAAAAAAAATGGAATATGAGGGATGGCAGGGATTCTAGTATAGAAAAAAATAAATGTTAAAAATTGAGAAAATCAAGAATGTTGGGAGAGACAAATCCACAAAATTACAACTACCTTATATTAGACAAAGGTGCTAAAACCATGCAATGGAGAAAGGAAAGCATCTTCAACAAACGGTGCTGGGAGAACTGGAATTCCATATTCAACAAAATGAAATTGAATTCCTTTCTCTCACCATGTACAAAAGTCAACTCAAAATGGATCAAGGAGCTAGGAATCAGACCATAGACTCTGCATCTAATAGAAGATAAAGTTGGTCCTAATCATCACGTGGGGAAGGCCCCAAATTTCTTAATAAGACACCTATAGCACAAGAGTTAAAACCAAGAATCAAGAAATGGGATGAATTCAAACTAAAAAGTTTTTTCTCAGCAAGAGAAATAATATGTGAGGTGAATAGGGAGCCTACATCCTGGGAACAAATTTTTACCCCTCAAACATCAGATAGAGCTCTAATCTCTAGAGTATACAAAGAACTCAAAAAGTTAAACAACAAAAAATCAAATCATCCAATCAACAAATGGGCCAAGGACTTGAACAGAAACTTCTCAGAAGAGGATATACAATCAATCAACAAATACATGAAAAAATGCTCACCATCTCTAGCAATTAGAGAAATGCAAATTAAAACTACTCTAAGATACCATCTCACTCCAATAAGAATGGCAGCCATTATGAAGTCAAACAACAATAAGTGCTCGTGAGGATGCGGGGGTGGGGGATAGGTACACTCATACACTGCTGGTGGGACTGCAAATTGGTGCAGCCAATTTGGAAAGCAGTTTGGAGATTCCTTGGAAAGCTGGGAATGGAACCACCATTTGACCCAGCTATTCCCCTTCTCGGACTATACCCAAAAGACCTAAGAAGAGCATACTACAGGTACACAGCCACATCAATGTTTATAGAAGCACAATTCACAATAGCTAGAATGTGGAACCAACCTAGATGCCCTTCAATAGATGAATAGATTTTTAAAATGTGGCATTTATACACAATGGAATATTACTCAGCACTAAAAAATAATAAAATCATGGCATTTGCAGGCAAATGGATGGCATTAGAGCAGATTATGCTAAGTGAAGCTAGCGAATCCCTAAAAAAAACAAATGCTGGATGTCTTCTCTGATATAAGGTGGGGTAACTCAAAATGGGATAGGGAGGAAGAGCATGAGATGAAGACTACCACTAAATAGGGAAGAGAGATGGGAGGTAAAAAGAAGGAGAAGGGGAGTTGCACAGAAGATGGAAGGAGACCCTCATTGTTATACATAATACATATATGATGTTGTGAGGAGAAAAAGAAAAAAAAGTGTGTCACATTAGATTGGATAGAGAGAAAGGATGGGAGAGGAGGGGAGGAGTAGGGAGGATAGGAGGGCACCAGAATAGAATAGACAATATGATTGATGTATGTACATTCCATGTATGTATTATATGTCAAAATACATTCTGATGTCATGTATGACTAAAAATAAATAAATAAATAAAAATTAAAAATAAAAAAGAATGTTGGGCTAAGGAAGTGGCTTAGTGATAGAGACGTGCCTAGTATGTGTAAAAACCTGATTTCAATTTCTACTACCAAACGGAAAAAATTCATGAATATTGGTTCATTTGTTGTAACAAATGTCCTTACTTAGGAATAGGATAATAATAATGGGCACTGTATGTGCAAGGTAGGGTTAAAATACAATCTTTTAATATTATCTGCCCAACTTTTCTGTCAATTTAAAAATGTTTTTAATTGTGCTATAAATGAGTAATAATGAGTGTAATGCATTCCACTATTGTCATGTATATTAAAAAAATAAATTTTAAATTTTTTTTTAAAAACCCTGTATTTAAAGGTAAAAAAAAATCACATTCAACATAATATATTCATCTTCATTTTATCAAATTGTTTGACTGACATGAGAAAAACACTAGCCTTGCAGAAACCTCAGAAAGAAGAACAGTCTGAAGAAATACAGTAACAATATATCCTTTTTTCAAATTGAGCTTCACATGGACAACATTCAATATCCATATAAGAATGTTAGATTCTGGGCTCGGGCTGTAGCTCAGTTGTACAGTGATTGCCTCACACATGTGAGCCACTAGGTTTGATCCTCAACACCACACAGAAATAAATAAATAAAGATATTGTGTCCATCTATAAATTAAAAAAAAAAAAAGATTTTTAAAAAGAATGATAGGGCTAGAGCCGAGCGGGCGGGGGGCCATTCACTGTGCGGGCGGGGCCGTTAGCAGAGCTGGGAGGCTGGGGGACATCTGCCAGGCCAGGAGCGGACCCTTCTCCCCATGCCCGGCCGCTGGAAGCCGCTTGCAGAGCCGGGCAGGCGGCTGCCAGGGGACTGGACCTCTGTGCTATTGCCAAGAGCCTAGTGGGCGTGGGTCCATTTGCCGGGTGGGTGGGGTTTGCAGAGTCGGGCGGGCAGGGGAGCTGTTCGCAGCGCGAGCAGGGCCCATAGCAGAACCGGGAGGGTGGGGGCCGTCTCTGGGATGGGGACCCTTCTCGCAGCACAGGGCCGCAGCGCAGGGCCGCCCGGGGCTGCTTGCAGAGCCAGGCAGGCGGTGGCCGCATGGCCAAGATTCACTTGTCTGGGACAAACTGTCACCTCTAATAAACTTACTAATTCCCGGCAGGTCTCCTTTCAGCGGAATTTTGCTAGAAGATCCTCAGTAGGTGGAATCTAGGTGTATTAATGGGTCTTTCTGATCCCATTAATGTAGAGATACTGAAAGTGCTGCTTCCTGGGGGCAGCCATGTAGGAAAAGAAGAACTTAAAATATCACTACTTGCGGACGACATGATCCTATACCTAGAAGACCCAAAAGGGTCTACAAAGAAACTACTAGAACTAATAAATGAATTCAGCAAAGTGGCAGAATATAAAATCAACACGCATAAATCAAAGGCATTCCTGTATATCAGCAACAAAACTTCTGAAACGGAAATGAGGAAAACCACCCCATTTTTACAATATCCTCAAAAAAAAATAAAATAAAATAAAATAATTGGGAATCAACCTAACAAAAGAGGTGAAAGATTTATACAATGAAAACTACAGAACCCTAAAGAGAGAGATAGAGGAAGATCTTAGAAGATGGAAAAATGTACCCTGTTCATGGATAGGCAGAACCAACATCATCAAAATGGCGATATTACCCAAAGTTCTCTACCGGTTCAACGCAATGCCAATCAAAATCCCAACGGCATTTCTTGTAGAAATAGATAAAGCTAATGCTATCATGAAATTCATATGGGAAAAACAAAAGACCCAGAATAGCAAAAGCAATTCTAAGCAGGAAGTGTGAATTGGGAGGTATAGTGATACCAGATTTCAAACTCTACTACAGAGCAATAGTAATAAAAACAGCATGGTACTGGTACCAAAACAGGCAGATGGACCAATGGTACAGAATAGAGGACACAGAGACCAATCCACAAAATTACAACTTTCTTATATTTGATAAAGAAGCTAAAAGCATGCAATGGAGAAAGGATAGCATCTTCAACAAATGGTGCTGGGAAAACTGGAAATCCATATGCAACAAAATGAAGCTGAATCCCTTTCTCTCGACATGCACAAAAGTTAATTCAAAATGGATCAAAGAGCTTGATATGAAATCAGAGACTCTGCGCCTGATAGAAGAAAAAGTTGGCTCCGATCTACATCTTGTGGGGTCGGGCTCCAAATTCCTTAATAGGATGCCCATAGCCCAAGAGTTAATTACAAGAATTAACAAATTTGACTTACTTAAACTAAAAAGTTTTTTCTCAGCAAGAGAAACAATAAGAGAGGTAAATAGGGAACCTACATCCTGGGAACAAGTTTTTACTCCTCAAACTTCAGATAGAGCCCTAATATCCAGAATATACAAAGAACTCAAAAAATTAAACAATAAGATAACAAATAACCCAATCAACAAATGGGCCAAAGACCTGAACAGACACTTCTCAAAGGAGGACATACAATCAATCAATAAGTACATGAAAAAATGCTCACCATCTCTAGCAGTCAGAGAAATGCAAATCAAAACCACCCTAAGGTACCATCTCACTCCAGTAAGATTAGCAGCCATTATGAAGTCAAACAACAATAAGTGCTGGCGAGGATGTGGGGAAAAGTGTACACTTGTACATTGCTGGTGGGACTGCAAATTGGTGCAGCCAATATAGAAAGCAGTATGGAGATTCCTGGGAAAGCTGGGAATGGAACCACCATTTGTCCCAGCTATCGCCCTTCTCGGTCTATTCCCTGAGGACCTTAAAAGAGCATACTATAGGGATACTGCCACATCAATGATCATAGCAGCACAATTCACAATAGCTAGACTCAGGAATCAAACTAGATGCCCTTCAATAGATGAATGGATAAAAAATAATGTGGCATTTATACACAATGGAGTATTATGCAGCACTAAAAAACGACAAAATTATGGATTTTGCAGGGAAATGGATGGCATTAGAACAGATAATGATAAGTGAAGCTAGCCAATCCTTAAAAAACAAATGCCAAATGTCTTCTCTGATATAAAGAGAGCAACTAAGAACAGAACAGGGAAGAAGAGCATGAGGAAACGATTAACATTAAACAGAGATGAGTGGGGGGAGAGAAAGGGAGAGAAAAGGGAAACTGTATGGAAATGGAAGGAGACCCTTATTGTTACACAAAATTACATATAAGAGTTTGTGAGGGGAAAGGGGGAAAAAAACAAGGGAGAGAATTAAGCAACAGCAGATGGGGTAGAGAGGGAAGATGAGAGGGAAGAGGAGGGGGGATAGTAGGGGTTAGGAAAGGTAGCAGAATACAACAGTCATTAATATGGTATTATGTAAAAATGTGGATGTGTAACCGATGTGATTCTGCAACTTGTATTTGGGGTAAAAATGGGAGTTCATAACCCACTTGAATCAAAAGTATGAAAGATGATATGTCATGAGCTTTGTAATGATGTGAACAACCAATAAAAAAAACTATTGATGGATTTTTAAAAAAAGAATTGCCGCAGTCCGGCTGCAGCAAAATAACTGGGGGGTGACGAATAACTTGGGTACGTTGATGCAGCAGGAATAGGAGCCGTTTATTGTAGAATAAGAGCAGTATTTAAACATTTTACACAGCTTATCTAATTAGCATAAAATAGATACAGCAGTCAACCAATAAGGATTCTCCACACTTAATGGCTCGCTTTTGTTACTTTACAAACCACTCCCTCTAGCATTTGGCCAGGCGCCATCCAGACTTGTTTACAGACTTTAACATTTCTCTGGCAAAATAACAGGTGCCAATCTGACTTGTTTACAGACCTTAACATTTCCCCCTTTTGTTTAATTTAAATAAGGACCATAGTGTTTTTTACACAAACATCATAAATAACCTGCTAGAAACAGAAAGGGAGGATACAAAATGTTACAATACCAAGCCAATTGATGGCTCCATGCAAGAAGCCCTTGGAAAGATTATACCAGCAATGACACCATTAGCAAAGATATTGAGTTACAATTTGTTGTAGATTACAGTTTGTTGTCTCAGTCCAGGTTAAGCAGTGTCTCAATAGATTAACTCACAGTCCAGGTAAATCATAGTCCAGGTAAGTTCTGCAGGCAGCTAGCTTAAGTTGTAGCAGCAGAAACAGCAACAGCTCCAAAGTTTCCTCAGGTTCTCAGCCGAAGTTTCCTCCAGTTCTCAGCAACACTGTAAATTCTTTCACCTTTGTTTTCACCAGCACTGGGACGAAGGCAGGAACTCCGGATGGCTAAAGAAAATCCTGTAGCATTTCACTAAGAAAACAACCTTCTGAACAATTTAGTACATTATCTCAAGTTTTTTTAGCATTCTGGGCAGCCCCAGATGGCCCTGGGGAGAGTCCCAGACTCAAACTGCTTCAGGGCACAGGGAACAAAAGCCTTCCAGACTGTGCCTCCAGGTCAGGTCTACATTTGGGCTCAGTGGCCATCCGCTCCCCCGGGCAGGGGGGCGGGGAAGAGCCCGCAACTGCCGCCGCTTGGAAATTCCTTGCCTCCTTGTGACCGGCTCCTGCACGTGGCAGCCGCCATTGCACCGATTCATGCACCCTCCGGTATCGAAAAGTATTCAGTAATAGCCTTTTGCTGCAACTTTTTTCCTGATAATCCTTCTTCTTCTGAACTTCCTTTTTCTTTCTGACTAGAGTTTCTGGGCTTTTATCAACACATGCCCTAACTATTCTTGGTTCCACTGGGGTGCCGTTTTCCCTTATCAATTTACTTCTCACCCCTTCCATATTTTCATCACAAAGACAATACAACATTTCAAGACAAAACAAGACATAAACATACTGCATCAATCTCCTCCATTTTCTCGAAATGGCCATTTTTCCTCTCGCCCTATCTGCCTAGGGACGAGCAAATTGCTCCTGTCCTATGTATGGACGGGCAGCTTTTTTCGTCACTTACCCCCGAGTGTCCCGGGGCTCCCCGTAACGGGCCACCATCTGCCAGGGGGGGAGGGTGACGAATGACTTGTTTACGTTGATGCAGCAGGAATTGGAGCCGTTTATTGTAGAATAAGAGCGGTATTTAAACATTTTTCACAGCTTATCTAATTAGCATAAAATAGATACAGCAGTCAACCAATAAGGATTCTCCACACTTAATGGCTCGCTTTTGTTACTTTACAAACCACTCCCTCTGGCATTTGGCCAGGCGCCATCCAGACTTGTTTACAGACTTTAACATTTCTCTGGCAAAATAACAGGTGCCAATCTGACTTGTTTACAGACCTTAACAAGAATGATAGGGGCTGGAGTGATTCAAGTAGTAGTGCACCCGTCTGGCATGTGTGTGGCCCGGGTTCGATCCTCAGCACACAAACAAAGATGTTGTGTCTGCCAAAAACTAAAAAAAAAAAAAAAAAAAAAATTAAAATTCTCTCTCTCTCTCTCTCTCTCTCTCTCTCCCTCACTCTCTCTCTAAAAAAAAAAGAATGATAGATTCTATGAAATTGTACACTTGTAGATTAGAAATGACACTGAGACTCCAGTTCTTAGTGCGTTCTACCTGGAAATCATAAATACTGATTTGGGGAATCTTACATACTACAGTCAGCAACTTAATTCTAGGCACATGAAGTTTTACCTTCCATGGTTAAATTTATTCTTACACACTCCAGATTTGTATGAATCGTTTCTTTGATAAATCTTTTATAATTTTTGTCTTCAAGCAGCTGAGAATTTTTTTGAAAGAAAGCTGGAAAATACAACATAAACCAATCATTTTTCTGGTAGCATTAGGTCATTGCTCTTTACATTGCTTTCTTGCATTCTATGGACAAAATCTACACATTTCCAATTACCCAATTGGACAAAGCCTGACAGAAAAAGTTTTCCCATAACCCCTCAGTCAATGGAATCCTAATCCTACTGCTTTGGAAATATTAGGTATCTCCAGGAATTGCTAAAAGATGAGGAGTTGAAAGAAGATATGAAAGTTCCATCATAATGGGATCTGAAGGATGTTATCCATTGTCTCCTTCCAGAGTTAACCCAAGATGCAAACCAAGGCTAAATTTTGTGGGATGAGAGTGGAAGATATTTAAGAAAGTACACAACCTGGGACTTTGGGGAAAAGGAGAATTTGCTAATTTTAACCCTGGTTGATCTTAAAGATCAGAAAAAAAATTTCAAAAGCCCAAAGATTGAGGACATCATTCTTCATCTCTTTTGTGTGTCTCTCCCAATTTAGAACTCACCCCCACCTCTAGAAATTGAATTTTCTGGACTGCTGTGGTATCTCAGTATCACAGCACTTGCCTAGAATATGCAAGGCCCTGGGTTAATATGCAAGGCCCTGGGTTAATCAACACTACTGCTAGAAATTAAATTTCCTCTTTCCCTTTAACCTCCTATTTGTTCCTTGATCCACTTGATTTTGGTTTTGGCTTCCATCATTTCATTAAACCATGCATAAAATGGATCATCAGTAATTTGCTAGGACCATTTATTAGTCATTTCTAATGGCTTTCTTGCAATCATTCACCCAGGGCTTCCTCCTTAGCTCTTGACACAGTGCTCTCTCCTGTTCCTGCCTCACCTTCCTTACTGCTGCTTCTTATCCTCTTCCATGAGTTCTCTTCCTACAATCACCATGTTTAAAAATGTAGTATTTCCAAGAGTTCTATCCTAATCCCCATTTCTAGTTTAAAGTCCTCCTCTGGATTGATACCATATACCCCCATGCTTGAACTTGCTATCATTATGTAAATGACTTCCAAAATTCTAGACCTCTCTCCTGAAATCCAGACAAATATGCCTCCTACTGGACATGTACATTGTGGGTAAACACATTGTGCCCAAAATGTAAATAATCATCTCTCAAAAATAAACCCACTATTCATACTATACTGCCCACGTCTTTAAACAACTTCTTCACTGCTGAGTTTACAAAGTCAGAATATTATATTCACACTTAACTTCTCTGGGTCTTTTAATCCCCAATACTCATCAAGTCTTGGCCTCCTTGAATATATCTGTTTACTCTTCAAAGTTACCTGTCTTCTCTTTCTTCACTAACAGTATCCTTAAATGAGGCTCTCAATGTTTTCCAATGGGAGGATGAATTAGCATCTATTTGGTACACTATAATTATACATAATGAAAGGACGCACTGTTACATAGTCATACATGCACATAACATTGTTTGGTCATTTTCATTCCCCAGTATGTCCCCAATCCCTTCCTTCTTCTCTCACCCTAGTCCCCTGCCTCTATTCTACTACTTTTCCCTCAATTTTCATGAGATCTGACCCCTTTTCCTCTTTTTGTTCCCAAATTATCATATATGACACAAGACACACAACCAATGACATTCTCAGTCTGGTTTATCTCACTTAACACAATGCTGTCTACTTCTGTCCACTTTCTAAAAAATAACGCTTCTCTTACCTTCACCTTTGTCCTCCTAAATCCATTTCCACACCTCAGTAAAAGCATGCCTCCTTAAGTCAAATTTGATTATGTCAAATCCTGCCCAAAATTCTGCAATGACTCCACATCACTGACACACTGCAAAACTGGCCTCTGTTCCACCCTTCTTATATTTACACCCCTTTGCAATCAAGAAGTAGGGTCTCTTTCTTCACCAATAGAATATGAACTGCCTTTAAGACTCCATTTGGCCAATAGAATGTGCAAAAGCTACCAGGTTAGTTCCAAATTCAAACTTTAACACGCCTTGTTTCTTTTCACCCTCTATCATGGAAGTCTGAATGTGGCTCATCCAAAATATCAGTGTCTGTGAAGTCAAATAAGACTAGCCATATAAATGCTATTAAGAAAATACAGATGTGTTCTCACACATAATCTAATAGTACTGAGGTTCCATAGATTTCATTCTGTAGAACCAACCCAGGCTAGCCTGATGAATAATAAGAGAAATATGGTAAAGTTGCTCCTTTCTTTCCAGCTCACATGGTCTGCTTCAGAATTCAAGTTGCCTGTGATTGGTCCCCAACATCATATGCATGAGTGAGTTCAGCAAAGACCAAAGGAAACTCCCAACTGAGACCAGTCTAAATTGCCAAGCCACATATTCATGAGCTAAATAAATAGCTATTTCAATTCACTGTTTTAGGCTTGTTTATTAAGTAGCATAGGATATCTTATCATATAACCTTTAGGGAAAAAATCAATTTTTTTATAATAGTATATGACCTTCTTCATGATCTTAATTCAGTCTGCCACCTACAACTTCATTTCAAAGTTTTTCACATCACACTATATTTTCCGAGTCAGGCATGTTTATATTTCCTCAAAATTTTTCCATGTTATAATGACACACATATAATATATTTATGTCATTTGGTAGTAACAGGGGTAGATGTCTCCTCCTTCAGGAAACCTATCTCAACTTCCTGTGCTCACTTCTTACCTGCCCAATACTTCCCATCTCATGTTGTAAGTCCTGATTATTTTGACTATTCTATTAATATCTTGAGACCAGTGGCTGTGGCTATTTCTGGATTCTCTAACATGGTGCCTAGCAAACAATATGTATGGCCATTGTAACTTACCAAATGTCCAAATTAATAAATCAAATATCTACCTAAATATATGCTAAGTTTTATGACTTTAGAGAGCTTGATAAACTTTGAAATATAACATATGCATAAATCCATATATTCCTGAGATTTCAGAATGGGACAGACAGAAATTATTAGAATGAAATTCCCTGGGGAACTCTTCCTGGAACATTTCTTCCATCCCCTTGATGTCTACCTGCTCATCCAAAAAAAAAAAAATATATATATATATATATATATATATATATATATATATATATATATATATATGTGTGTGTGTGTGTGTGTGTGTGTGTGTGTGTGTGTGTCTGTGTGTGTCTGTGTGTGTCTGTGAAGTCAAATAACACTAGCCTATAAATGCTATTAAGGAAATATAGATGTGTCCTCACAAAGAATCTAATATAAAACTGATGACCCATAGATTTTATTCTGTAACATCAACCCATACACACAAATCTACTCCTCAAATTCTCTTAGTGAACATTAAACTCCATGATTTTTGCAAAAGCAAAAATTCTTAATAAATTCTCAGAAACTCTAACCCACGTCCCCTCACCAATACAAAATTTATTTTTCAAATGCCTGGATCATTGTGAAATGTCAGTTTCTAATGAATGGCTTCTATTCATGAAAGGCAGGCACTGCTAACTGACTCAGTTGGCATACTTACTTGTAAAAGAGGCAGACAGTAAAATTTCCTTCAGCAGGAAAAGCATCAGCAACAAGGCAAGAAGAAGCTTGGAAAAAACAAAATGACTCTGGTGAGGAATGGTGTTTTCCCTGGTATCTGAAGGAAAAAACAAATTAGATTCATCAGTAATGAATTCTATTTTTATTTCCACTTCCTCCTCTACAAGATGGCTTTTTCTCAATGTGACCAAAATATCTGAAGAGAACAACTTAGAGTAGAAAAAGGTTACTTTGGGTTCATGGCCTCAGAAGTTATTTTGGGTTCATGGTTTCAGTCCATGGTCAATCTTCTCCATTGCTCTGGGCCTGAGAAGAGCAGAACATCATGGAAGAAGGGTGTAGTGGAGGAATGTGTTCAGCTCAAGACAGCCAGGAAGCAGAAAGATCAAGCAAGGAGCCAGAGAAAAAATATAATCCACTGAGGAATGATGTTGATCAAATTATATTGTCATATCATGTACATGTATGAATATGTAACAGTGAATCACACTAGTGTATATAATTATAATGCACCCATTAAAATATGTAAATAAAAAGTGTTTAATTAAAGGGAATGCCCCAGTGACCAAATTACTTCAGTCACATCACACCTGATTACCAAACAGTAATTCGTTCTAATTATTAATCCATCAATATGTTAATTAATCCACTGATTTGTTTATGGTTCTCATAACTATTTTATCTACAACTGTTCCTGAATTGCCACATAAGCTTTTCAGGGCACATCTCATATTCATAACATTCTGCCCCTGGTCCCCAAACCTTCATGTCTGTCTCACAATGGAAAAACCATTTAGTCCATCTCCAAAAGTCTCCATAGTTTTCAAAGTTCCTGCATTTCCCAATAGACCAAGTCCAAAGCCTCCTCTGAGACTCAAGACAAATTGTGTTGTGAGCCTCTGTAAGAATCCAAAGTAAGTTATGTTAAGCTGGTTTGGGGTGGCTAATGGAACAGAGCACTGGACAACCCAAGTGCAAGAAAGAACAAACAATCATGTGCCCACAGAGAAGCAATGATGGTGCCTCATAACCACCTGTCAATCAGTGGGGTCTCCTGAGCAATCCTGGAAGGACATGTATCTCAGCAATATCTCATGACCAATCCTAGGAGAACAAGGGACACTAAAAATCTCCCTTTCCTGTTCCAAGCCCTCCCTTCTTGCCCTAAGCCCAATAAAATTCCAATCTGGCTGAGCCTGGGCACTGTTCTCCTGGACCCACTCTGTTGGACTGGAGGGTGTCTCCCAGGAGCAAATCTCAATAAAACCTTGTTCAGCTGCTTTTAATCTGCCTCCTTTTGGTCACTGTTGCCTGAACTCACATCTGGTGCCAAAACCTGGGAGGGCTTTTCAGCCCTCCCCATAGGGAGAGGCCTTCTCAACCCATAGGGGTTGAGGTCCACCCTCTCCTTCAAATGAACCAGGAAATTTCTAAGCTGCTCTATTTTTCCTCTCCTTTCATCCAGGCCAACATAAATGGGGTAAATTCCCTCATTTCTCCTGACCTTCCAGCCCCTCTCAGTCCTGGGTGAGGGGGGGTCTAGCTGTAAGTCACACACATGCCACAGACCCCTACCTGTTCTGCTGAAAGCCCTGGGAACTGTGGAGATGTTTCCAGTCCTTGTGTGAGTCATTCTGATCCATTTTGGCCCCCCATGGGTTGCAGGAACACTTCAACTCCCACCCAACCCTTATCTGTAACTCAGGTGAGTACAATAAGAATTTGGGATGTCCTTTTTTGCTCCCACCCACGCCCGTGGGTGCCAGAAGGTCAGAGAAAACACCGAGTCCTCCTTAGACCCCAAAACTCCTTTGGGAAACTCCTTTGGGAAAACCCCAAAACTCCTTTGGGAAAATCCCAAACCCCTTTCCTGTTGTTCTTCTCCATCTCCTTCCTCATTCACAGATCCACTGGAATTGCTCTCAGCCCCACATTCCCGTCTTCCCGATCCCTACGCAGGTCAATGCTCGCCCACCTCCTCTCTCATAGTGGAACCCTCCCCTCCTCCAGCTACCACAGCTCCTCCTCCCCTGCTCCAGAACCCTCCCCCCCCATTCCTCTCCCCCTCCTCTCTCTCCTTCTCTCCTACAGTCAAAATTCCTCTGCTCCCTCTTCTACTGATACAACCTTTCCCTCTCCCCCCTCAATGGATCTCTTCACCCACTCACTCCTCTCTTCTCCTGTCAGTGCCCACATGGTCCCACCAAGCCCTCTTACCAGCTAACCCAAAACTCCTTTGTCCTCTCAGGAAGTGACTGTCATCAAAGCATTGACGAGTACGTGTCCCATTCTCACTTCAGAATCTTTTCTTTTTTAATTTATTTTTATTTCTTACATACATGACAATAGTGGAATGCATTACAGTCATAATTATCCATTCACAGCACAATTTTTCATAACTCTGTATATAAAGTATGTTCACACCTAATTATACCATTTTACATGAGCTTTCTTTTTTGCATTACAATTCTTAATTCACCTTTATACCACAATGTATCATATCTATGTATATAAGGTATGCTGACACCAAATTCACATCTTCATACATGTACTTTGTATAATGATGAGGGTCTCCTTTCACCATCCATGATATTCCCCTTCTCCCTCCCTTTCCCTCCCACCCCTATTCCCTATATAGTGGTAATCTCCCATGCTCTCCCTGCCTACCCCATTTTGAGTCACCCCCGTTATATCAGAAAAGACATTAGGCATTTGTTTTTTGGGGGATTGGCTAACTTCACTTAGCATAATCTGCTCTAATGCCATCCATTTCCCTGCAAATGGCATGATCTTATTCTTTTTTTCGTGCTGAGTAATATTCCATTGTGTATAAATGCCACATTTTTTTATCCATTCATCCACTGAAGGACATCTAGGTTGCCTCCACAGTTTAGCTATTGTGAATTGTGCTTCTATAAACATTGATGTGGCTGTGTCCCTGTAGTATGCTATTTTTAGGTTCTTTGGGTATAGTCTGAGAAGAGAATAGCTGGGTCAAATAGTGGTTCCATTCCCAGCTTTCCAAGAAATCTCCATACTGCTTTCCAAATTGGCTGCACCAATTTGCAGTCCTACCAGCAGTGTATGAGTGTACCTTTTTTCTCCCACATCCTCACCAGCACTTGTTGTTTGTCTTCATAATGGCTGCCATTCTTACTGGAGTGAGATGGTATCTTAGAGTACTTTTAATTTGCATTTCTCTGATTGCTAGAGATGATGAGCATTTTTTTATATATTTGTTGATTGATTTTATATCCTCTTCTGAGAAATGTTTGTTCAGGTCCTTGGCCCATTTATTGATTGGAGGATTTGATATTTTGGTGCTTAACTTGTTGAACTCTTAATATACCCTAGAGATTAGAGCTCTATCTGATGTGTGAGGGGTAAAAATTTGTTCCCAGGATGTAGGCTCCCTATTTACCTCACATATTATTTCTTTTACTGAGAAAATAAAAAAAAAAAAACTTTTTAGTTTGAATTCCTTCCACTTGTTGATTCTTGGTTTTAATTCTTGCGCTATAGGCATCTGATTAAGGAAATTGGGGCCTAGCCCCATGTAATGGAGATTGGGCCTACTTTTTCTTCCATTAGATGCAGAGTCTCTGGTTTAATTCCTAAATCCTTAATCCATGTTCAGTTAACTTTTGTGCATGGTGAGAGATGGGGATTTAATTTCATTTTGTTGCATATGGATTTCCAGTTTTCCCAGCAACATTTGTTGAAGATGCTATCCTTTCTTCAGTGCATGCTTTTGGCACCTTTGTCTAATATAAGGTAGTTGTAATTTTGGGGGTTAGTTTCTGTGTCCTCTATTCTGTACCATTGGTCTACCAGGCTGTTTTGATGCCAGTACCATGCTGTTTTTGTTACTACTGCTCTGTAGTATAGTTTATCACTTCAGGATCTTTACCAGATTGAAATGCACCTTGGATCCTTCTCTGCTGACTCTTCTACTTGTATTAAAGAATTTTGATACTGCTCTCAGGCTTACAATCTTACCTGGCATGACATCTATGTTGTTCTCTCCTCAACCCTTAAGGAGAATGGGTGAACCCGCATCCAGCAGTCTGCACATGATCATGCTGATCAAATGCATCTAACACATATAACTCCCCACTCAGGTGAAACAGACATTTCCCAAACCAAACCCAACTGGGACTACCAAGATATCCTACAAGATCATCATCACTGCACTCACATGGTCCAATATCTTACAACAGGAATGCAGACAGTTTCCAATAAGGTGGCTAACTTTGATAAGCTAAGAGAAATCATGCAGGATCCAGATGAGAATCCAGCCTTATTTCTCAACCCCCTTACAGAGGCCCTCACCAAATCTTCTAAGCTAGATCGTGAGTCTCCCTCCAGGGCTACAGTGTTAGTAACCCATTTCATTACTCAATCAGCCCCTGATATTAAAAAAAAAAGCTCAAAGGAGCTAAGGAGGGCTCTAAGACCCTTATCTGAGATCTGGTGAAAATGGCCTTTAAAGTCTATAATACCCGGGATAATACCCGGGAGGAATCACCTGAACTAGCCAGGCAGGCTCAATTGCACAAAAAGGTGACACTCCAAACCCAGGCCTTGGCAGCAGCCCTGAGGCCTATGACTCCAGCAAAAGCTTCATGGGGGAACCAGCTTTGCTTTCCACCAGGGACTTGCTTCAAATGTGGATGCAAAGTCACTGGGCCTGCCAATGTCCAAACACATGGCCCCCTCTCCAGGCTGTGCCCCACCTGTAAGCAACAGGAGATTGGAAGAGTGACTGCCCCATGGCTGGCCCTTCATGTGTGCCTCCACACCAGGGTATGACCAGCCAGGAGGTCCCATCTCTTTGATACTGGGGTTTGTAGAAGTCTAAAGAATCCCAGACTAGAAGACACCCATTACCCTCACAAAGCCCAGGGTAACACTCCAGATAGCCAGTAAGTTTATAACCTTCCCTGTGCACATGGAGGCTACATATTCTGTCTTACTTGCCCACTCTGGGCCTCTGTTTCCTCCCCAGGTCTCAGTTATGGGGATTGATGGAAAACCCTCCCTACCAAATGAAACTGCTAAGCTAGCCTGTGCCCTGGAGGGACACTCTTACACACACTATTTTATGGTCATTTCATCCTGTCCAGTTCCTCTCCTAAGCAGAGATGTTCCCCAATTATTAGGAGCCACCTTGCAATAATAACCCAAGAATACTACCATCCATCTTCTTCTACCTCTAATTCTTACTCTCTCAAATAATCTGACTGTACCTAGCGTGTCATTGCCCCCTGACCTAGTTGATCTGGGACACATCCAAGCTGGTCATAGCTTCCCACCGCAAGCAAGTCCATATCCAACTGAAATCTCAAACTAAATTTCCTCTGCATCCCAAGTTTCCAATCTCCAAAACCCACAGGGAGAGGCTTAAACCCATCATAGACTGGCTACTTGCCCAGGGAATCCTCATCCCTACTTACTCCCCCTGCAATACTCCCATATTGCCAGTACAAAAACCCTCAGGAGTCTATCACTTAGTCCAGGTCCACTGCCTAATTAATGAGGCAGTTATTCCCATCTACCCAGTGGTTCCCAACCCTTACACTCTTCTTTCTCACTTTACTGTCCTTGATCTTAAAGACACCTTCTTTACAGTGCCTCTCATCCTGACTCTTATTACCTCTTTGCTTTCACATGGGAAGACCTTACATCCTTTATGTCTCAATGGCTGACATGGACAGTTCTACCCCAGGCTTCAGGAACAGTCCCAACCTCTTTGGGAAAACCTTGGCACAGGATCTAACTGCTTGTGACTTGGAGGATGGCACTCTCTGACAATATGTGGATGACCTTCTCTTATGCAGTTCATCCCTCAAGACTTCTCAAACTCACACTGCTCAGCTCCTCAATTTCCTGGGGTCCTGAGGATATCAGGTCTCTCCAGCCAAAGCCCAGCCTACTCTTCAGTGACCTATTTAGGTATACTCCTCACTCCAACCTCTAGAAGCCTGAAAACAGACGGAATTCAAGCTCTCCGTGACCTACAGCCACCTAAAACAGCAGACTACATCCTCTTCTTCCTGGGTCATGCTGGCTTTTTCAGGCATTGGGTCCTCAACTTTGCACATCATGTCAAGCTCTTATACCAGGCAGCTAAGAACACCTCCTGATGAGCCTCTCACCTCCCCTAACCTAGTAGCCAACTCCCTTTACAAGCTCAGGGATGCTCTCACATCTTCTCCCCCTTTATCTCTTATTAACCTTAATCATCCTTTTCACCTCTTTATGGATGAAAGACAGGGTGTCACCACAGGCCTCCTCACTCAATCAACTGGACCCTCCTATAAGCCGGTGGCATACCTGTCCAAGCAGCTTGACTCTATGGTTTGTTGATGGCTACCATGACTCTGAGCATGAGCAGCAGCAGCAGAAATAACTAAGAAACCAATAAAACTTAACATGTTCCAACCAATAACTGTATTCCCCACCCATTGACTTCAGGACCTCTTAAATCAAAATCTCTTCCCCTTCTGAGCCCTTCATGAATTCAAGAATTCCATCTTCTTTTTATAGAAAACTCCACCATTACCCTCTGTTCTTCATCTTCCGTCAATCCTGCCACTCTCCTCCCACCATCCCCACCCTCTTTAAATGCTAACCATTCCTGTCCTAAGGTGCTGGAGGACCTGCGATCACCCCATGAGGACTTCTTTGATTACCCACTCCCCTCAACTGACTTAACCATTTTTGTGGATGGAAGTTCTGTAATGGGTAGCTACAGACGATGTAAAAATGCACACGCAGTAGTCATCACTGCCTTAGTTCTAGAAGATGGCTGCCTCTGAAGGGACCACCTCCCAGAAGGCTGAACTTTTTGCACTTTTCAGAGCTCTCACTCTATCCAAAGACAACAGGTTAACATATACATGGACTCCAAATATGCTTTAGTAATTGCTCATTCATATTTGGCTATTTGGAAGGAATGTTGATTCTTGACCACAAAGGGATCACCAGTGGTCAATGCCTCTCTGATTTCCAAACTCTTAGAGGCACTACAACTGCCATCATGAGTGGCCCTCATACACTGAAGAGTACATCAAAATTCCTCTGACTCTATAGCTACAGGAAACAACAAAGCAGACTCCATAGCACAAGAACAAATGGAAAAATCCTCAGCAGCCCCTATCCTATTTCTATCCACCACAATTAAACTTAACTATTTCCCACAAGAATGGCAGGACCTAATAATCCAAGGTGGCCATTTTGTGTAGGATGGCCAGATCTTTCTGGGGGATCAAATTGCCCTCCCTAAGCAAGAAGCTTACAGTTTATTGATGGACATTCATAACTCTCTTCAAATTGGCCCCAAATCCCTTTTCCAGTTTTTACAACCCCTCTTTTACTCCCCAGGAATGAGAACTACTCTCTAGCAGGTCCACTCCACTTGTTCTGTCTGCTGTACAGTATCCCCACAAGGGAGCATCAAACCTAAACTCCCCACATATCAGATGAGGGGTCACCAGCGAGGCGAAGACTAACAAATTGACTTCACTCACATACTTAGGCACAAAAAGCTTCTCTCCCTACTTACTTTGGTTGATACTTTTTCATTTTGGATAGAAACCTTCCCTACCTCCAGGGAAACTGCTGATATTACCACCTCCATCCTCATCAAGTAGATCATTCCCAGGTTCAGACTTCTCACCTCCATCCAGTCAGAAAATTGTCCATCCTTCACTTCTCAGGTTGTTCAACTAGTCTCCAAAGGCCTCAACATCAATTGGAGGCTCCACATCCCCTACCATCCCCAATCTTCAGGTAAGGTTGAGAAAGTTAATGGCATTCTCAAGGATCATCTCACTAACCTTGCTATTGAACTCAGGCTTTCCTGGCCCAATTTCCTGCCATTAGACCTCACCCAAATTCAGGCAGCCCCTAGAGCCCCCTCAGGATTTAACCCCTTTGCGATACTCTATGGTAACCCTTTCTTAATCAATCAATGCTTTTCAATAACTCTTCATCCCCTTGTGTTCTACCTGCCATATCTCACACTTCTACACAATCTCCTAAGGGAACGTGCAGACCTGTGTCTTCCTGCACCATCCACTGCCTCAATCCCAGCACAACCACAAACCAAATTGGACCCTCTTTGACCAGATGACACAATCTTACACTGGGAACTGAATCCTTAATCATTGGAATCTTGCTAGACAAAACCCCATACATTCATGCTTACTATGCCAATAAAGCCAAGCTTTTGGGACACTAGCCCTGGTACGATGCCTCCCACCTTAAAAAGACACCTGTTCCAAATGTCCAGTCCTGGACTTCCACCATGCTGAGGCCCACCAAACTCAAGGTTTCTCATCAACCCTCTTCTTCTTTTACTAATCATTAATCTCTCTCAAGTTCCTATCCCAACGCACAGATGGTGCTTCTACATCCAAGCGACATGGCAGCAGGATGGCACCACCCACTCTCAGTTTATGAGTCAAGGTGATTGCCTTTCCACTGGCTGCAACCACAGGTCACTCTTATCATTACTGGATTCAACCAAGCCACCTCATCCCACATAATGCTATATTTCATATCAGACCAAACTGAGAAATCTTGTAAGTGCTAGCCTAACACTTATGGTGGATGCCCTTATAATTCATGCAAGACACACTTTCTAGATAAGCCTTGTTATTAAAAATGAGCACACACCAAATTAACTATTTGGGACCCATGGGAAATTAAATGAGTATCTTGGGTTCATGGTAAATTTTATTCTTGGGGTTTTACCAAGCTCCCCTCAGCCTCTATCAGAATCTGGAGAACTTATGTACAAGTGTCCCCTCAAATTCACATAACCATCCAGGAGCAAGAGAAAGATGGATGGACACAGTTGCGGTCATCTAAGGATGACCCTTTTTCATGGATGGCCCTAGTACATCAGGGCCTTCAGCTTCTCAATTTATGCAAATTTAATAACATTTCAGACTGTTTCCTCTGCACATGTTTGGTTCATACTCCTTTAACTGTGATTCCCATTGATCTTCCTCTCAATACCTCAACCAAACCCCAAGAATCCCCTTCTGCAGCCTTTCAGGATGTACACCCTTTATCATAACTCATCAGGGAATTTCTCTTACTACTACACTTCCTCTGGTTCAGTACCCTGTGACCAGATCATTTGAATCTCTTCCCCAACCTTTATTCTGATGGAGATCTTTTTCTGGTGCAACGGTACCCTAACAAAAAATCTAAGCATCAGCATGCCCTTCGCTCTTTGTGTTCCTTCCACCTTGGTTCCTCAATTAACTCTGTACAGTGAAGCTGAATTAGCATGGCTTGTTACCACTTCCCTTTCCAGAGCAAGACAAGCAGCCTTTCTACCAATGGAAGTTGGACTCTCCCTGGCCTCCTCACTTGCTGCCTCCAGACTGGGGGCAGGAGGACTTGGTTATGCAGCAACTTCTCAGAAGCTTGAACAACAACTTTGGGAAGAGTTAGAGGCATCGATCTCCTCACTCACTTTCCTGAAAAGGCAAATAACATCGATTGCCCAAGTTTTACTATACAATCATGAAGCCCTAGATCTCCTGACAGCAAAAAAAGGAGGAACCTGTCTATTCCTGAAGGAAGAATGGTGTTACTATATCAATGAAACTGGATTGGTCAAAAAGAATGTCAACACCCTCCATCATTTGAGTGAAAAGCTTATAAAGCAACAATCAAATGACCCTTGGCCAGGCAGCTATACTCAACCCTCAATATAAGGCTGACTCCCATTCTCACTACTATATTAATAATTAAACTTCTATTAATTATTGCTCCCTGCCTACTCAGGTTCACTTGAAATCACATGGGTGAAATTGACAGAGTGACCTACAACCAGATACTCCTTCACCCCATAGTAGCCTCCCTACCAAACCAACACTCAAGCCATCACTTTCCCCCCAGTACCCCTAGGAAGCAGGAAGTATCCAAATGGAATTCAGCACACTATATCATCAAAAAGGCTGGAACATTAGGTCGGTTTGAGGTGGTTAAGAAAACAAAGCACCAAGCAAACTATGCACATGAAAAAACAAACAATCGGGTGCTGACAGACAACTAGTGATGGTGCCTCATAACCACCTGTCAATCAGCGGGATTTCCTGACCAATCCTGGAAGGACATGGACCTCACCAAGATCCCCTGACTAACCCCAGGAGGACAAGGGACTCTAAAAACCTCCCTTTTCTGTTCCAAGCCCTCCCTTCCTGCCCTATGCCCAATAAAATTCTAATCTATCTAAGCCTGGGCACGATTCTCCTGGACCCACTCTGTTGGACTGGAGGGTCTTTCCCAGAAATAAATCTCAATAAAGTCTTATTCAGCTGCTTTTAATCTGCCTCCTTTTGATCACTGATGCCTGATCTTACAAGTTGCATACTTCCAATATACAATAGCATAAAGTAAATGTTCCCATTCCAAAAAGGAGGAATAAGGATATAGAAGGAAAGGATGGAACCAAAACTCAGGCAGATATTAGTTTCTGAAACTCCATGTCCAGCATCTTGGTAACATTGTGGTGAGACATAATCTTCAGAGAGCTTCTGCATCCCCACCTAAATGACCTTGCTGGTTGTCATCCACATGGTTTCTTTCTTAGGCTGACTCCATCTACAGCCAACAGCTTTCCTCAGCAGACATTCCACATTACTGGCATATCTTAATCCCTGGGATCTCCATTCCAGATTCTGCTTCCCCTTCACAACTTCATGCCATGCCCTCTCAAGAGAATCCTGTGGGGATTCCAACATGGCTTCACTTTGTCTGAACACTAAGGCCTTCCTTTGTAATCTCAGTACAACTTTCCATAATCCTCTGGCTGCCATCAGCTGAACAGCTCTACTCTGCCATGCCCTTCCACCATGATGTTCTGCCTCACCTCAAGGCCACAGTAATGAAGCTGACTCACCATAGACTGACCTCTGAAATGTTGATCCCAAATAAAGCTTTTTCCTTTAAGTTGTTCTTATCAGGTATTTTGGTCACAGTTACAAAAAGCTAACATCTTCCTCTTCTACTCTTTAATTTTCTCCCATAAAACACAACAATTACTACTGTGAATATTTGAAATAATATGAAAATTGAAATAAGAAAAAGTCAATTATGTTTATTATTTTTAAAAAACTTTATAAAATACCCAAAGCACAGATTTCTACCATTGAGATTAACTATTGTTAATATTTTGGCACATGTCTTTTCAGCAATTTTTGAAGTGTGTACAACATATATGAACATTTTTTCATTTGATTGACATACACATTTACTGATTTCTGATTCACTACTTTCTTTTATACTGTATCATAAATACTTTTCAACATAATCTCTTTATTAATATTTTTGTTATGGTTGCTCATTATTTCATTATATATTTAAATAATACTGGGTCCAACTTATAAGTATGCTATAAAAGATAAATCTTTATGGCCAAATTTCATGTTTTTAATATAAAATCAGCCTTTCAAGTCACTATTTCATGGTCAGAAACCCTTATCTCAACAGAGGGGATAGCTTCATGCTACAGCAATTTTGCCTGAAAATGATCACTACCAAAGATGTGGGAGTCTTAGAGTCACTTTCCATTAAGATAAAAGCACTAAATAGGAACAATTTTTTAATTATGTATATTGTCAATGGTGAGGAGGAAAAACTCAGTATTATATTCTTTCAGTTCTGGAAATACAGGTACACACATTTTTATATATTCCTATATAGAATGATATACAATAAAATTCAAAATCTAATTTTCTGTAAATGATAATAGTAAAGAAAGTATTATGGATTTTTTCCCCACTTTGCAGCTCTAAAACATCTTCATTCCAATCTACAGGCAGCACAATCCTCAGAGACTCCTGGGTGTCCCCAACATGATCATTTCAGAGAAACAGCAACAATAATTACCTCTGCCCTGTTTATCAACTGTCTCATCAACCTTCACCTCATAATTAATATTGACCACTGGAAAATGATCTTTTACCTGCAGGAAAATTTGAGTTGGTGCCTGGGGACGTCAGCTCATTTTTCAAATTCACTTCAGCATAATTTGTTCCCAAAGCCATCTTGAGAAGAAGCATTCTGCTTTTTTCAGAAATTTCATGCCATCTTTTCCTTAAAACATATTACAAATGAGATTCCAGCCTGAGAGCAAATTACTCTACCACTTAACTAGATGTAATAAATAGATACATACCTGACAGTGAAATCACTGAGGTCTCATCCTCAGGACAACCAGAATAAGAATTACATGCTCCAAACAGTAGATATAGATAGTGTATAAAAGTGGGAACTCAAAAAAAAAATAGGAAGAAAAGGAAAAGAGGAACCAGGCAATTAGAGAAGTCTTTCCTAAGAACTTCATTCCGTAAACTCACCAGGAAAACTGAAATTTGTTCTTCCACATGCAAATGTAAATTATTAGCCAACCAAACTGAGCAACACTTGCTTGTATTGCCTTCATGTCTTTGACTGCTCAAGCAGCTTATTTGTGCCACATTCTAAAGTGATCATCGACACAAATCTCAGATGACAATCTCCCCGTGTTCAGAGCCACCTTCCTTTAGCGTGGTGGGGAATGAAAATTCTAAAGGTGTCCTCTGTGCTCTCTGCTTTCCCTGCTGTTCACAATCAGCACCATCATGAAGCTTCGTTCATTTTGCTACTGGTCACCTTGAGATCTCTTGAAATCCTTAATAAAAGAGGATGCCACCTTTTATTCTTCACTTATGTCTCCTTTTACCCCCGACATTACCTTAACAACATGCTCTGGAAGGTACATATGACTATACTTACCACTTGGGAAAATTAAATGGAATCACGTGTAGAAGAGGATGAACTTAAACTGAGTGCCAAAACTGATTTATTTTTACAAAGGCCCAAATGAAAACAGTCCAAAAACTAAAACATTCATGTGGGATCATTCCAGAGAGCTCCTCTCAACCAACTCATGCCCAGGTTCTTTGCCTCAGTTCTCCCAAATGACTTCCCTTTTTTCAATAACCCTACCTAACTCTTTTTCTCTTATAACTTTTTTCTCTTATATTTCTTTCCATATCTTTCCCTCTCTCTCACCTCTATATTTGTTTCCACTGGTTTCCATATTTATTTTATATCAAAATATACTGAAATCACTAAATTCACAGTAATACCCCTAATTCTAATTCAATGCCTCAGATTTCATTTTCATTTTCTTAATTTCCACATTTCTTCCACATTCCAGTGACATAAAGAAATCTGTGTTCATTATCTTTAACTTTTTACTTATTTGTTAACTCATTTGATTATACTCTGGATGTTACCAATCTCTCATCTTGTGCCATGATTCCCTAAGACACTGTTCTTCCTAATATATTTCTTACTCCTTAAAGTAATCTTCTGTCCCCTAGCCTAAAGCCCTCTTAGCTCTTTTTGATGTTCCCACACAGGGCCAGCCAACCATACCCCACAAAATGAACATTCTGCTCACTTTGCTGAAGTTCTGATTCTGTGCTAAGTCTCAAATTTACAGCACATATGAAAGAGAGTCAGTGTCCTACAAGATAGTATTCACCTGAACATTCTAGTCCAAGACCATTCATATTGTACTCTTAATTTGGCTGGTTTCTTGGGAATACAGAGGAGTATTTAAGGAACATGGTGTATTACTGCTCTACTTTTCTTTAAGGATGAATCAGATCAGGTTCTCTTTTTTTATTGTTGGTTATTCAAAACATTACATAGTTCTTGATATATCACATTTCACACTTTGATTCAAGTGGGTTATGAACTCCCATTTTTACCCCATATACAGATTGCAGAATCACATCAGTTACACTTCCATTGATTTATATATTGCCATACTAGGGTCTGTTGTATTCTGCTGCCTTTCCTATCCTTTACTATGCCCCCTCCCCTCCTCTCTTCTCTCTCTACCCCCTCTACTGCAGTTCATATCTCCCCCTTGTATTATTTTTCCCTTTACCCTCGCTTCCTCTTTTATGTAATTTTGTATAACCCTGAGGGTCTCCTTCCATTTCCATACAATTTCCCTTCTCCCTCCCTTTCCCTCCCACCTCTCATCCCTGTTTAATGTTAATCTTCTTCCCATGCTCTTCGTCCCTACTCTGTTCTTAGTTACTCTCCTTATATCAAAGAAGACATTTGGCATTTGTTTTTTAGGGATTGGCTGGCTTCACTTAGCATAATCTGCTCTAATGCCATCCATTTCCCTCCAAATTCTATGATTTTGTCATTTTTTAATGCAGAGTAATATTCCATTGTGTATAAATGCTACATTTTTTTTTTATCCATTCGTCTATTGAAGGGCATCTAGGTTGGTTCCACAGTCTTGCTATTGTGAATTGTGCTGCTATGAACATCGATGTAGCAGTGTCCCTGTAGCATGCTCTTTTTAGGTCTTTAGGGAATAGACCAAGAAGGGGAATAGCTGGGTCAAATGGTGGTTCCATTCCCAGCTTTCCAAGAAATCTCCATACTGCTTTCCAGATTGGCTGCATGAATTTGCAGTCCCACCAACAATGAACAAGTGTACCCTTTTCCCCACATCCTCGCCAGCACTTGGTGTTGTTTGACTTCATAATGGCTGCCAATCAGATCAGATTCTTAAAGCTTATCTGTAGCTACCCTGGCCTGCCTGAGCTCTCACAGCCCACACAAGGTTACTCCCATGGATAGAAATCCTTACCATGTAAGGATAAATTTCCCTTTTGGGGTTTGCCAACATGTGAAGAGCTCTCTTATTCAGCTCAGATTATGAAACCCACACCATGTCTGTCTTCTGTGTAGGTATTTTCTTTATTCTGCTTGGGCTTTGAAATCTCATACCAGTTCCGCAACTACCAGCAAGAATTCCTTCCTGAAACAAACAAGAATGTGTACAGAGGGGCTGGGGTTAGGCCTTAGCAGTAGAGTGCTTTTCTTGCATGTGTGAGGCCCTGGGTTTGATCCTCAGCACCACATAAATAAAATAAAGGTATTTGTCCACCTACAATTAAAAAATATATATATATATATATTTTTTTTTAAAAAAAGAATGTGTACAGATATTCTACAGATTGGGAGAAAATCTTCATCACCAGTACATCAGATAAGGCATTAAATTCAGGATATACAAAGAACTCAAAAAACTTAACTCACAGCTGGGCTCAGTGGCACACACCTATAATCCTCGCAGCTCAGGAGGCTGAAGCAAACACCTACTAAGCTATCTAGTGCTTAATTTAGGAATAAAAATTTTAGTAGCAAAAGGGTACTGCAGTGCACAAAGAAGTTTTATGTTCTCTGCAATTAATTTTTGGACTTCACAAAGTACATGCATTTAGACAGTTGTGCATATACAAACCCTCCTCTCATAATAATAACTGATTCTAAAAGGCTTTCTCATCCAACTTATTTAAGAAAATATGTTTCTAAACTTATGTCTCTCTCCCTAGAATAAGTCACATTGCAAATAGGTTACATTGTATCAGAAACAACCCCTAAAGCTGAGTGGTTTATAACATTTATTTCCCACACACATTACATGTGGGCTTAGAATGTAGATCCTAAACTGACTATAACTTGACTTGGATCCTTTCTGAATGTTTTCTCATTCTGGAACCCAGGCAGGAGGCATGGTAAGGAGAATGTCAACACATGCAGGGTCCCATAGCACAGTACCAGGGTACAAGAGGATTGAGAAGGTCTCCACAATCATTGAGTGGTTCCTTGCAAGTTGAACTGTGCAGCAGCACCCTCAATTTGGATCAAGTGCATATTGTATTCATTCTGATCCATTAGCCAGTGGATGTCACCTGGACAAACCTGTGAAAGGGCAGAAAAAATACACTCTACACATAGGGAAACATGCAAATAGCATCAAAGCTTAATCCTTTCTCAGAGAAGGATATAAACACTTAGGAATGGAGATGCAATCTGTGTCCAAACCCTCTAAATTATATAGTCAACAGATCTCTTAGTGAACTTTAAAATTGAGCACAGATGCCCTGGTTGTTAAAGAAAAGAGGAACCACTAGGGCAGAAAGATAAAATACTAGAAATTCTATTCATATGTCCTTGTGATTTTAAGAAAAATAATCTTCACTAATATTTTATGGATTTAGTATTGTGTGCCTGTCATATATGTTATGTGACCTCTCATGAGGGAGGCATGGAAGTTCCTAAAAAGTTATGTTGTACCTTTCAAGTTGACTTTTTTGCTACAGGTTCCTTCATGAGCTTTTTGTAAATAAAGGTCATGTGCTGCAAATTTTGCTCACTTTTCAGTGCTATAAATAGTTTCCCAATGGTATGCTAATTAGCACATCTTTAATTAAGCATACAAGCACATGTACACACAACCCATGCTCTCTGGCTAAATTAAGTGTTCTAACAACAATTGAGAAGGCAACTACATTATAAAAGACACATGTACTAGGTAGGGAAAATTTGGAAAAAGGAACACAAAAAAATGTTATTGACACTTTGTGATTTTTTTGTTTAAAGTGGAGATATAGTTATCTTCCTTCATTTTTGAAATACCAAAAATAGAGGATTTCATTAGACCACCACATCTCCCCAAGTACAAAACTCAATTCAAAATGTATTAAAGACCTAAATTTAACACCTAAAAGTATAAAACTATAGGGAAAACGCATGGGGGGAAAATTCAATACATCATAGAAGAAAAGATTTTTTGGATAACACCCCAAAAGCACTGACAGCAAGTAAAAACATAACATTATGTCAAGGAAACAGCACAGGAAACAACAGAGTAAAGATACAACCTACAGAAGAGGAGAAAATATTTTTCAACTAATTCTCTGACAGGAATTACTACAAGAATGTATAAGAATTCCAAAAACACAACAATAAAAATACAAATTGTCCAAGTAAAAATGGGCAATTTGAACACACATTTCTTCAAATAAAAAATGCAAATTACCCACATGTACAGGAAAACATTTCAGTGTCACTAACCATCAGCAAAATGCAAATCAAAACCACAGTGAGACACCTCCTGGAGCTGCACCAGGGGAGGTGGTGCTGACTCCAGGGGTCACCAAGCAGGAAGAAGATGAATCTTAAGTCTGAGCACCTAGGAATACACATAGACCAGTTGGAGCTCCTGTGCAAGAAGGGTTGTGGCTATTATGGCAACCCTGCCTGGCAGGGCTTCTGCTCCCAGTGCTGGAGAGAGGGGTGCCACAGAGCCCAGGAGAAGCAGATCCAGAAGGACTGGGAGCTGGCTGAAGGACTTCAGCAGGAGGCGGAAGAGGCTTTGGCAGCAGCAGTCAGAGCAGCCGGGGGCAGCCTTCATCACATTTTCCAAATTTGAAGAAAAGAAAACCAGTGGAAAGATCCACAAGGTGACCACAGTGAAGAAATTCTTCATGCTTGTTCCAGAGTTGGAACAAAAAGGTCAGAAACTCAGGAAGGAAAAGCTCCCAGTCCTTCCATAAACTGACAAATCAGCATTGAAACAGTGTCTAAGGCACTAATAGAGATCCTCAAGACCTTCCACAAAACAAAACTAGATCTATAAGCCAACCAAGATGTTTTGGGAAGGATGCATTACAAAAAGGATTTGAACATTGAGGAGCAGTCAGAGTGTAGTAAGGAGTTTTACCAGAATGTGGCGGAAAGACTACTGATTCGTGAAAAAGTGCCTCCAGAAACAGTTGAGAAGATAATGGATCAGATGGAAAAGTACATCATGACTCGCCTCTCTAAATATGTGTTCTATTCAGAAACCACTGATAAAAATAAAGACCACACCATTCAGAAGAGGACCAGATATCATTGATATGGATTCTAAGCCTGTGCCCAAGATAAGTTGGCCTACCAGACCAGGTGTAGCAAGCACATCTTCAATGCCATCAAGATCACCAACATTGAGGCTGCTTCTGTGGATGACTTGAGCCTTCTTCTGCTTCTTGCCCAAACTTATCTAATTGTGCTGAAGGGCAAACCCACCCCACCTATAGTTCTACATGTACATCACCCACTTCTGCAATCCCAGCTGGCGGATGACAGGGAGGACAGATACTATTTCACCAATCTGTGCTGTGCGGTAAATTTCATTGAGAAATTGGATGCTCAGTCTTTGAATCCAGTCAGGAGAATTTTGATTGCTACATGTCTAGCCAGACCAATCCCAGGAGGCAAGAAACCAAGAGTTGGTCTCCTGATGCTTGCTCAGGTGTGAAGCTGATGTATAAGATCTTGGACCTCCTGTCTCAATTGAATGAAAGACAGGAAAGAATCCTGAATGAAGCCACAAAACTTGACTAAGACTTAATACATTGGATAATGGAATTGCAAAAGAAGTTCAAGACATTGTTGAAAAAAATCCTCTTGAAATTAAGCCCCAAAGACAACCATTAGTGGCTATAACTCTGAAAATGTTGAAAGTGACAAAATTCCACCATTGCAAACTCAGATTTATGCACAATGATGAACATTATATGAGTAGTATTTATTTGAGCCTGCATTGTAGGTAAGAGTACTGCAGCCTACAAGTAGGATCTACAATATACTCAATTGCTTATAAATGTCAGAGAATATTTTAAGATATATTTTGTAGGCTTTATTTTCTTTTTCCTGGTAGGGGGAGCTTAGTTAATAATAAAGTACTGAAAAAAAACAGAATGAGAAATCATCTCATCCCAGTTCAAATACTTATTATCAATGGAAGCAAAAACTAAAAAATCCTGGTGAAAATGCATAGGAAATGTTAAGTCTTATACACTATTGGTGGGAATATAAATTAGTATAGTCATTATGGAAAAACTAAAAAATTTCCTCAAAAAACTAAAAATAAACTCACCGTATGACTCAATTATCTCATTTTGGGTACATATTTGAAAAGCTACAATTGTCATAAAAGAGATACATTCACTCTTATATTTATTGCTGCACTATTCACAATAGCCAGAGTATAAAATCAGACAAGTTGTCCATCAACAGATAAATGGATAAAGAAAATGTAGCATATATTCATAATTGATTATTATTCACTAATATAAAAATGATATTTGGTCATGTGTAGCAACATGAATGAAACTGGAAAATATTCACTAAAATAAGTCAGGCGCAGAAAGACAAATACTGCATACTCTCCCTCACTTGGTAGCTAAAACTGGTCTCATAGACATAAATAATACACTAGTTACCAGTGACTGTTTGAAATAGAGGTTTGGAAAGCAGGTAGTTAATGGGTACAGGGGACATTTAGTACAGTGGAAAAACCACAGTTCACAGCAATGAACTGAGTATTTTCAAATAGCCAGTAGAGAGGATTTTCAATTTTGTAGGAAAATGAAAATTTTAAAAGATGTGTACTGAAGTATTGGGGGGGCAAGGTTCTATATTCAAAACATACTCTCAGATGGTGCATCAAATACTATTTATGTAAGTGGTTGAAATGTTAACAGTTCTCAAATATAGATAGGGGTTATGTGGAAGTTAATTATACATTCATTCAACTGCTGTTTGAAACTATTCATGATAAAAAGTTGAGGGTAAAAACACAGTCTATAATAGGGAAAAGACTATAATAGGGAAAAGACTCCTAACCACCAATTTAATTTAAAAATCTGTCTACATCTGATAATAACCCTGAAAATTCCTCCTGAGTAATCTCAACTAGATTGAGATTACTCAGGAGGAAAACTCCCTCTAAAAACATACTCATGAATAAAATTTTTTTAAAGCATAACAAAAGAAATCTTACTCCCAACAGAAAATCCACAAACACAAATGAGGGGAAAAATGACAATAACATTGGTGAAGTTAAATTATTTAAGACAAACAAGAGAAACAAGATGGCAGAGCAGACCAGGGCATCAATCATCCACTCCTCTACAGCCTGGAATCAAAGCAGGGAAAGAACAACTGACCAGAGAGGTGGGTGGCAGAGCAAATACTCGAAAACTCAACATTGAGCAATTTAATACTTGGGCAAGTTGGAATTATTTTACTAGATCAAAAAATAAGAAAATAATTCCTTTACCCAGAAGCTGACTATGGTAGGGCCAGGGGAAAGAACAAAGGCAGAAAAGCACAGATACTTACTTCCTGAACAACAATTAAAAAAAAAGCAGTTTTAAAAGATTAGAAGTAGCAAAGACAATCGAGGACTTTGCACAATTCAACATAAATTGTTGGCAGAAAATGATGCTAGGAAGGACAGCTGTTTTGTGGAGACCAGACCTAGACATAGAAGAAATTAAATATCTAAGAAATTAAATCCCCATCTACAATTACAAATAAAACACAGGGAATGCCTCAGAAGTGGGTTGTCCCCAATAATCCATATAGAAGGACCTTGTAGATGGATCACAGTTGGCAGGGAGTTACCAAAACCCCTTCCCCTCACCACAGTCCAGGGGCAAGAGGTGCAGCTTACCTGGGAGTCTAATGGACTGAGACCTCTGAAATGATGAGCCCTGAATAAATCTTTGCTCCTTTAACACTGTTCTTGTTGGGTCTCTTGGTCACAGCAGTGACAAAACTGACTAAAACAGATGTTGTTCATAAAAATGGTTCTCCTCTATAGATAGTTTTAAACATGCATAATACTAAAATTAGATATAAATATCTCAATACCCTCAAAATATTGCAATATTCTAATACCATAAATGAAGCTTATCACAATTGTCTGCCAATATAAGATTTAACTGTTAAAACTTGGTTGTAATAACAGTTACTCTTATGTTTCTTTTATCTCTCATTCCCGTTTATTTGTCTTTATCATGTACTAAACATTATTGGGAGTGAAAAAGGAGAAAAGAAATACAATTCCTATTGTAAAGAGATAAGGTCTATTAGACATGCATGTGAATAAATCATTTCACTACAGTAGGAGAGGCACAATATCACACTACGGTCAGTGCAGTTGTGGCAAAAAAGAGAAGAGACTCTCCACTTGAGCTTATCAGGAAAAGTTCTATAGTAGAAAAAGAAGGACCTATGCAAAAATTCCGGAGCACATAAAGGAGATTTTCTGCAACACTGACAAAGCATATGAGGAGTACTGAAGTCATGTTGTTATTTGAGGCAGAAAGACCAGAGGGTGCAAAGGCACTGAAATAATGCAGCATATGATTGCTTCTGAATGTCTAGAATATTAGGATGAAGTGAAGAGTCCCTCTTTTGGTAATGAAGGCATAGAGGTAAGACACAATCAGTTCATTAGTTATTATGTTTTATACTAACATAGTGGCACTTTAGGTACAGTAGGAAGTTTTATTTACCCTCCCTATACCAGTGTTCCTCAACTGTAAGACACATAAACCATATTACCTCCTTTGGAGGGTTGTGTGAAGATTAAATGAGACAATTCATGCAAAGCATTTAGCTAGTGTCTAACAAATAACCCCTGCTCAAAAAAATATAGGATGAGGAGGCAGTTGGTTTTTGGTTTCATTTTTGTTGTTTGTAGGAGATTTTTGGTTGTTTTTGTTTGTTTGCTTTCATTTTGTTTTCAAATTTTTTAAATTTTTCCACATTTTTATTAGTGTATTACAGTTGTACATAATGGTGGGATTAGGGAACAAATTTTGTTCCAAAACCTTTGGAAACAGGTATAGTCTCAGACTCCATAGATAAAGTGCCTACACAGAGTATTTCTTTTTCCTTTTAAACACTTCCATTCTTCAGGAAGTCTAAGCAATAGTTCCTACAATTGTTGCTAGAGGGAGCATGCCCTCTAGTGGTCTCAAGCTATCATGCAGCCAGATAAAACAGCCACACAGAGTCCTCCAATGACATTTCTTTCCAACTCTAGGTGCAGAGGCAGAACATACCTAAGTACAAAAAAAATAATGAACAGCAAACAAAAACATCAATAGGAGATCTATAGTGCACTATTTTGTTTAATTGATAACACAATACTATCACTAGATTAACAGGGCAAAATATGAGATCATAATGGACCCTTATTTTACTGCAGACAATACATGTATATTACACCTCTTTAAAAAAAAAAAAAGTGTGCCCTCAAAATCCTATGTTTTTCAAAATCAGAATAAAATGATAATTTTTTAAATGAATCCCAGATGACAAGACCACTGTGAAAATCATCACAGCCTATACATCTGCACGTTTAAGTACACAAGAGTATGTATAATACTAATTTAATCTTTATTTCTCAAAAGAATATTTTGAGACATATTCTTTTGAGAAAGAAATACTAAATTAAAAAAGAAAGAAATATTAAATTAAAGATTAAATTCTTTTGAGAAAGAAAGATTAAATTAGTATTATACATACTCTTGGGTACTTAAACGAGAAAAAAAAAAAAAAAGCAGTCCAGCAAGTCACCTCTGCCCTAATGTCTTACTTCAGGTTTGGCTGCTATAAGAGAATACCATAGACTGTGAATTTATAAAGAACAGTTTATTTGGCTCATACAACTGAAGGATGGGAAGTTCTAGGGTAGTATGGTGTTGGCATCTGATGAGGGCCTTTGTGCTATGTCATCTCATCACAGAAGGCACAGTACAAGAGAGAGGAAAGAAAAAAGAGCAAGTGTTGTTTTTTAATTCGATACAGGGTCTAAGTTGTTCTTAAGGCCTCAATTGTGTAACCCTCCTTGTTCAGCCTCCTGAGTCACTGAGGTTACAGGTGTGTGCCACCACACCTTTCCTGTTAGTTTTCTCATTAAATTTTTATTATGGGTAGTAGTGGGGCTCATTGTGTCATTTGTGGATATGCACATCACATAATTTGCTCCAATAAATTCCCAATGCTTCCCTTTTCCCTCTCCTCCTCCCTTCTCCTGTTCACTTTCCACTACTGTTCTGCTCTTCCTATATTCAACCATAAAAGAATGAAATTGTCTCATTTGCTGGTAAATGGGTAGGACTGGGGGGCATCATGCTAAGTGAAATAAATCACATTTAATCAAGAGTTGAATGTTTTTCTGATATAAGGAAGATGGAGAGAAAAAAAGGAATTTTAAAATTAGAATGAAGATCTCACAAAAATAGAAGGGAGATCTAGAATAAAGGCAGCAAATCAAGGAAAGGGAGAAAGGGAGAGAAAGGGGAAGAACAGATAAATAAAATTGAGCAAATTATGCTATATGCATATATGAACACATCAAAAGAAATTCTGCTTTTATGTAAAGTTATAATTCACCAATGGAAACACTCCTTCTATCTCTAGTTCCTTCTATTTCTACTTTCTCCAGTGATTGTATCATGAATGGGTCCTGAATTCTGTTGCAGGGTTTCTCTGCATCTATTTAGATGACTATGTGATTTTTGTCATGAAACATATTTATGTGGAGAATTACATTCATTAATTTGCATATGTTAAACCATCCTAACATCCCAGGTATGAAAACAATTTGTTCATGATGTACAATCTTCTTAACATGACTATGCTAATTTTCTAGCTCAAATATTAACAAAAAAATATGTACTCAAAGCCATTGGGAATGAAAATATATGTAAACAATGTATCTTGGCATTAGTTGTTTTATTTTGCCAAACTGTTCTGAAAACAATGATCTGATAAGGTGCTTTGTAAATGTAAAGCACAACAAATGTAATTCATGATCATCTGATAATACTTATAAAAAATGTTGTATAAATATTCCTTAGAAATTGAGAAAACAAATAACAACTGAATGAGAAATAGCAAACTTTTTGCAACTTATCCCAGTTTTTATTCAACAACATCAAAGAATGTCTGTTATTGTTCATATCTAGTGAATGCCCAATGCTCATGCTAGCTGATGTAACAATGTTAAAAGATGGAAAGATTGGGCTATGAGAACTGTAACCCCATCAGTGGATTCATTCATTTGATATACTACTCACTTGAATGGACTGCTGGGGGGTAAGATAAGAGTGTGGCTACAGGAAGTTGGTCACTGGTGCATGCCCTTGGTGATTATGTCTTGTCCCAGGTTCCCCAAGCTGAGATCTCTCCTCCACCATGCTCTTCTGCCATAATGTTCTCACTTATCTCAGGCTTAGAGTATTGGAGTCCATGAATTTAGACCCTGACACCATGATCCCAAAATAAACTTTTCCTCCTCTTACTTGTTCTTGTAAGATACTTTTGTCGCATCAACAAATAGCTACCACAATAACAATCAAATTCTCATTTGGCAGACCATTACAAATGATTTTCACATTATTTTACTATATGATCATGAATAGAGATCTAAAATTTTCAAAAACTTGGGTGACTTTCTAACAAACCTCATATCATTTCTATCAACTATTTTAAGAGACCAAAATTTTTCAGTTTATATCATCATTTGAAAATTAGGAATATCATTGATGTTGAAAACTACCTCATGCTAACCATTATATGATTTAATGATGGACACATCAGATTGCAGTTTTTAAAATTCCCATTCACCTTGCTAAGATTTCAAATGGAATTTCACTTTATTAGTAATGTTTTATCAAAATTTATAGTAAACTCATGATGTGTTCAATATTGTATACTGATCATACTTGTAACAATAGCCAATCCAAAAGAATGTTTACAACCATAAAGCTGAACACTCCACAGGAAAGAAAATTTTTAAACATGTTCTTATGTATGTATTTAGTGGATAAGAGAAGTATGACATAAATATTAGTTCAAGGGGGAAAAGAGTGTAAAACATCTAACCATGAAACAAAACACTTTTTGTTCCAGAGGGAAAAGGCTTCATCACCCATAGCACTACTGGTAACCAGAATGACAGAATTTTCACTTATTCTTCTTTTAATGGATCATGGGGGTTAATACTTTGTTATGGTTTATAGACCCTGGGATATATATTTAAAAAGAGGTATAATAATTTTAAGAGTCAGTATTTACAAAGTTCCAAAGTTGAAACCTTTGCTTCTATAACATGATGAAATATTTTACATGTAAAATTGCATAAGAGGCTACATGGTCTCTTAAAGTTCCTTTCAGGGGTTGACAAGCAAAATATCCCTAAGGCCAGTGGTACCTACTGAAGGTGCTTTATACCCACACATTTTCTTTGTTTCCCAAGATTTGTCATTTGCTTAGAAAATAAATCTGCTCCTCTTGGCAGGACTACAGTACTTGACTTCAATATTATTACAGATATCAGTCAAGACAATATTGGGCAAAGGTCAATAAAAATTTTTATCCTCCCTCCTCAGGTAAAGGGAAGCTTGAAATGGTTTAAACTCAGAAGCAGTCTTCAAGTCAAGGACTTTGAGATCCTGCCTCAATATTCTGCAGGTTGTAGAATGTAGATTATGTACATTTTTTTTTTAGTAACATCAAAAAAATCTCCACTTACTTCAAGGAAGCAGTCTGAATACATGGAAATCTATTATGGATACATTTACATTGAACTCAGAATATTGGGTTATAAAAAGAAATATACATTTGTTTCAAACCTCAGTTCTTGGCACATAGTTTCTAACACCTTACAACATTTCTCAACCTTAAGGGTAATAAAAGCATCTTTTTTATAATATTTGAGTTTTTCTCCCCAAATTCCCAAAATAGGTTTGGAACAATAAAGATAACAGTAGACAGTTTTTTTATTCATAACATGTCCCTTTCAGACATGGTTGACCTTATGCCAATTATGAGACTCTTGATGGTCCTCAAGATAGTTCCAGAATGGAGCTGCTTGCTAGAGGAACCAATCATGTGAGTGAACAGTTGAAACATTCAGTCGCACCCAGGGAGGGAAAAGGACTGGAAACCAAGTGCCATCACCAATAGCCAATGATTTAATTAAACAGACCTTCATAACTGGACCTGCATAAAAAGTGGACTTGAACTCAGCAGGGCACTTGTAGTGATGGGATAGTCATAGCTGTGGCACATGATGAAAAGACTTTCAGAAACAGGATAGAAAGCCAGAAAGTTTCTCCTGTGGTTGTTTTAAGATAAAATAAATATTAGGGGGAGATGGAGGAAGTGGTTATAACATGTTGCTGTTTTTTCCAGTTCCCCTTAGAGATGAAGAAATAAACTCAATAATCAGGTGATCTGACTGTGAAGGAACAGAAAACATTCTCCTCAGCTCTGTTTAGAACAAGCAAGTTGAAGAGCTCTTGACTTCCTTACCCCTCTCCAATTAACCTTCCCTAATGCTGTTCTCCAAGACACGGATACAGGCCATGATTTTCCAGGTAGTACCAAAAGCTGGATATTTCCCAAAAGCATGGAAATAAAAGCAACCCTGACACTTGGATTATATCAAACTAAAAAGCTTCTACACAGCAAAGGAAAAACCAACAGGAGATGAACTACACAAAGGGAGGAAATCTTTGCCAACTATTAATCTCACATATGGTTGTTATCCGAACTATAGAAGAAAATAAAAGAACACTTAACAACCAAAAACAAGTCATCCAAATAAAAATGGGTATATGATCTGAATACACACTTCTCAAAAGAAAAAATGCAAAAGACCAATAGTGTATTTTAAAATGCTCAATGTTATTAGCCATCCGGGAAATGCAAACCAAAACTGAAAGGAGATACAATCTCAACCCATTTAAAATGACTACCATCAAAACAACAGAAATTAACAAATGCTGGTGAGACCATAGAGAAAAGGGAACTCTTATATACTGATGGTAGATATGTTAATTGGTATGGCCACTATGAAAAACAATATGGAGATTCCTCAAAAAACTAAACATGGAACTATCATATGGTCAATCACCATTACTCCTGGGTATATATCTAAAGGAAATGAAGTCAGCATACAAAAGAGCCAGTACACTGACTGCATGCACTATTCATAACTAAGATATGGAATCAGTCTGGGTACCCATTAACCAACAGATGGAATGAAGAAAATATGGTATATATACACAATAGAGTATTATTCACTCATTAAAAAGAAAGACATCCTGTCATTTACAGCAAAAAAAAAAAAAATGGAACTGGAAGAAATCATGGCAAGAACAAAGTATCTTATTTTCTCTTCTATTAAAAAATGTGAAAAGGTTACCTGAATATAAAATTGTGATTACTATCAACTGGAAATTCTGCTGGGGTAGAGGGGGTGGAAGAGGGTGTGTAGATATGATCAGTGCTGGCTGTATTGTTTAAGAAAATATCAGAGTGAATCCTATTAATATGCCAAATTAATGTGTTACTTAAAATTGATATTTTTGAAGAAAATTTAGAATTAAAGGATAAAAATCACTGGAAGTATCCAATAACTGATTTTAAAAAATAGGTTGTGAAACCCAGACAAACCAAGACACATGGAGGCATAATGAAGATCCTACAGGCACAGTTGCTAAGTTTGAAGGTTCCAGGACCTGTGTCCTTTGAATATGACCTGTCCTGCCACTGATCTAACATCTCTGAGATGGTTCTCTCCAGTGGAGGTTTCTGTAGGCAACAGCAGCCCAGTCTAGAACCAAGAACCCCAAAACTCAGTTCTAACCCTGTTCTTGGAGAAAGATGCTAGACTCCAGGAAGAGGTATGGGAATGCTGCTGCAGGGTACTGTCCTTGCAACAGAAATCATCTTACAGGAGGCCAAGTTCCTGCAGCAACTGTAGCAGTAAACCCTGAGCCTGGGTTCAGAAGGTGAGCAGGAGAAATGATTGCACATCCCGGAGGTTGCTGCCCAAGGCCAGCCTGAAGCACTTCAGTGAAGCTCAGGATCAGTAGTTGCCACAGACCGAGCTTTTGTTCTGCACCTTCCGCATAAGCAGCAAGAACCCAGAGCTTGGAACGGTGGTCTGTGGCAGCATCCCTCAATACACAGCATCACAATTCTTCCAGGTCCTTGAACAATGACTTGTGACCCAACTTAATAGATTCACCTCTTGGTGAGAATCCAGGCAGAACAAAACACCAAGAACATGATGACATGGAGCCAAATTTGTTTGCAAATGTGAAATTATTTCCAAAACTCTGCTGGCTGCAAGAGAAAGCTGCAGTTTATTTGGCAGGGAATGCATGACCAAGTCCATCACAAATGTGGGTGGAGACCTTCCTGTACAAGGAAATTGATTCTGTGACTCAGAAAGAAATTAATTAACTACGTCCTTCCCATTGCTCCCCTCGTGGTTACAGAATGACTGTCACAGGACTTATCAAAGGACTAATAATCTGTTTTAGTCAGCTTTGTTGCTACTGTGACCAAAAAACCTGACAAAAAACAATTTTAGAGGAGGAAAATTTCATCTGGGGCTCATGCTTTCAAAGGTCTCAGTCCATAGATGGTCAGCTCCCATTGCTATGGGCCTGAAGTGAAATTGACCATCAGAGGAGAAAGGTGTAGAGGAGAAAAGTGGCTCAGGACATGCCCATCAGGAAACAGAGAGAGAGAGAGAGAAAAAAAAAACTTGACCACCACAACAAAATACCAACCTCAAAGGCATACCCTCAGTGACTCTCCTCTTTCAGCCACACCATACATGTACACAGTTACCATTTATTTAGTCCCTATCAGTGGATTAATACACTGATTGGGTGAAGGCTCTCAAAGCCCAATCATTTCAACTCTAACCTTTCTTTCACTGTCACACACATGAGCTTTTGGGAGACACTTCATATCTAAACTGTAACATGATCCATGTTTCAGAATTTAATTAACCTGAATAAAATTTACATCCAAAGGGCTCTGAAGCATTGTCAGTTGTCAGCAGATCTCCACCCTCAAAGAATTTAGCCAGCTTCAGCATTACCATTTCTACAAAATGATAGTCATGTGAAAGTAAAAGTATTCTCCCAGAACTGAACATTCTACCCAAAATCTTAATGGCTTATAACCATAACTACTGTATTACTTCTTACAATCCTTTTCAGTGATTAGCGCTCAGTAGGATGTCTTCTGATTTTATATCACTCTTTATGCACAAAACTAAAATAAAACCTGTTCACATACATTGATGTAAAGATGCTCTAGAGAAAAATAAGTAAAAGACATGAAACACACTCATACAACACAAGGTAGAGTGAAGAGAAGAGTTCCAGCACTGGCTAGACACAGGATAAAATATTTCACTCCTGTTCAATTACTCTCTTTACTGAGACAGTCAAAGGCATATTGAGTAAAATGTATCTTTTGAAAATTCTGTACCATCATTGTGGTACAGAAAAAATATGGAGTAAACTCATTGTACATAAAGTAAAAGTTCCCCACAATTATTTTATTAGGTGCTCTGTAGGAAGTAAACTGATAAATTCCATTTGCAACACTAACATTTCCTCAAAAGTGGAATAGTTGACCACATACCTAAAAGTCTATGGAATGTCTTTCATAAAGAAGAACTTATGAGCTAGCTCTAGAATAATGAATGCAAATCCAAAAACATGTCCGTGAAAAGTGTTGATTCATAAGTAGATCTTCAACATTTCACAATCTGATTGTTCATGATTTTTACAAAGTGCATTATTCCAGCCCCATTGCAATGATGTAGGATGATGATTTACTACAACACGATGCTCTTCACTATGACTTGGCTCACCTGGATGCCAGAATCTGAAACAGAGAAAAAGGATGAAGTTATTCTTCCAAAACTTCTTTTAAAAGGGTTATAGTTAGTTATGGGGTCAGAAGCTGGGGTGGAACTTTGTGGAAGTCAGGGTCAGATATACCCAGACCAACCCTCCCAATTCTCATGCAGTTTTTCCTGCACCAACACCTCTGGCATTTATCTAGAAAATTGTGCCCTCATCACTCATATTTTCTCATACCTTATTGCACTAAACATTTGACCAAAAGTTACCCACAGGCTCTCCTCTAAACATAGGCCCTGTTGCTAGGAGACTGTCAATCCATGGGGCTTTCTTATATGATGAAGGGAAGTCACCATGGTCCCATGTATCAATATAGGCTTTTTTCCCTTTTTAACGGGATGATTTTGAAGTCTGAAGAACTTGTTAAATCTCTAAATCTTCTACTTATTCCTGTTTTCTAGGTCAAATAATTTCTTAGATTCTCAGTTTGCCCATCTAAAAATTGGACCAGAGTAACAGCACTATATATTTCACAAAGAAGATGTAAAGATCAAAGGTGGGAGTATACTAATGTATTTAAATGCCTTTGAACATTACATGAATATGAGATATTGTAATACTATCCAAATGTAGGATTTTTGCTTTATGAGAAATATTAAATCACAATAATATGCAGTAATATTTAAAACCATGATTTTTAAACATAGAGAATAAATAGTGTTTTTAAAAGCAAAGTAGAATCCACCTGGTTCTAAAGACTATTGTTGGGTGACCTTAGCTGAACTATCTATACTCTCCAAACTCAATTTCCTCAGTTCTATAATAGGAAAAATAATGTGTGCCTCCTAGGGTTCTGTGATAATTTCATGAGGTAATAAAATTGATTAACTGTGTGTGCAACAGGACAAGAGTGAGCTGTTTTAGTTTCAGAACTAATGCTGGAACACTCTAAACTTCCTGCATGATCCAGGACCCAGGATTCCTTTATCTAATTCTGTACTCACATGGCACTTTGGTTGTATGGGGTCTGACCGACCCATTGCCAGTGTCCTTGACCCCCTCGATCTGATAGCTGCACAAAATAAGCAGCAGTTTTATCCATATTCTGAGTGAGAAAATCCTAAAGGAAAACAAAAATGAAAGAAATCATAGGCTTTAGATACTTAGCTAAACTGAGGTTTTCTTTTTAATTTGCCAAATCATGCTATGTACTGGTGTTAATAAAACAGAATGAAGTCCACTCTCATGTGTAAATATAACTCACCAAAAAAAATAATTCTTAAAATTTGGGTGGATTTATTTCTTCTTATTTTAATTGTAAAATCTATCAGTAACAAGTAATTTGATACATATACACAGTGCATAATGATCAAATTGTCATAGTTAACATTTCCATCTTCTTTATATCTTTTGAAAGATTTTACTAACAACTAATAATTATTCATTTTTAAAGGTACAGTGTGATTTTTCAACTAAATTCTTTATGGTCATACAAAATTGAAAACAAAAGGAGATGGTTCAGGTATAACCAGATGGTTGAGCACAAAAGGATCAAAAACATCATCTGTGACCCTTAATTTTATTAAATCTAAAGTGATTCTTACTTACAATCATAATGAATTATTATCTCAAATTCAACTTCCTTCTTTTATTCACTGAGAGAACATTCTTCAAAGTTGTGCATGAGAAAATTCTTACGAATTTAATCATTTTACTTTCATTATATCATGGATTTTTTTTTTTTTTTGGTACCCGAAGTTGAAGCCAGGAGTGCTTAAGCACTGAGCCACATCCCCAACCTATTTTATATTTCAATTAGGAATAGGGTATTTCTAAATTGCTTAGGGACTTTCTACATTTCAGAGGACTGCTTTGAACTTGAGATCCTCCTTTCTTAGCCTCTCAAGCCCCTGGGATTACAAGCATACGCCACAAAAACCAGCACTTCACAGATTCTTAAAATTTCATTCCTGATTGCTGATTGTGAGTCTGTTGATTTAACTTTGCCTATCCAAGTTAATTCTCCTTTCTGTTATGCAGTTGATCATTCAGAAAACAGTTATATATTGAAATAACCAACTGCTGTTGTAGGCAGAAACATTTTCATCCTTTCACTAAACCCCCAGGTCCTACATGTTGAATGCCACAATTTCCTTGGGGGTAGGTTAGTTACACTGAGGAAGTACAAGGTGTGGAATGTGAAGGCTGAGGGAGCCTCTCCTATCTGTCTTATGGAAAGTCTTCTGCCATAGCATCAATATCCCTTCTTAGCAAAGACATATACAAAAGTCAGACAGGCTCATGACTCCATTGTCTCTTAGAAAGTACCTGCTCTTCCTTGCTGTTGATCACCATCAGATGAGCCTCCATTCTAGAGCAGTTATCCTGACTCTCTTTCCAAGATTTTCCATCAGTAGAAAAAAAGTAGCAACTGGAACTAAAAGACTTCCAATTCTTTGGGCAATAGCTGCAGACTTTTCCTTTATTGGCATAAGGGCAAATCAGTGCAATATATAAAAAATTATTTTTAAACTGTGTGTATTATTAAATTAAAAGACATAGGGAAAGAGCATGAAAGCTGTAACTCCCATATTCACCCAGATATAATAAGGAGACTCCTTTCCTCAGGTGCCAAGAAGCTAAGTCTGCCTCCAGGCAGTAATGTGTCCCTTTCTCCTACTGGACTGGTATCAGAAGAAAAAAACAGCTAAAAATAATGTTTAAATAAAACCCAGACTCCAAAACCTCAAAATAAAAACATATATGTTTCAACACAAAACAATTAGTCATAACAAGAACCAGGAAGTACTCAATTTTAGGGAAAAAAAAAAACGATAATCAACGGGGGCGGGGAGAGATAACAAAAGTGTTACAATTATCCAACAAAGATTTTAAAGCAGCCATGATAAAAATGCTTCAACAAGAAGATACAAACAATCTTGAAACAAAGGAAAAGCTCTAAGTTACTTGGAAAATCCCTGTGCCAAAATAAAAAATAAAAAGGGCTAGAATGTGGCTCAGGGGTTTCGCAGCCCAAAGTTCAATCTCAGGTACCCAAAAAAAACACCATCTCCAAAAAAGAAACAAGGGTATCGGGTGTGTGGGAGATTTTGCCTTTTGGTTTTATTTCCCCTATGGGGTTTCTCCCCACTGAAGTTAAGTTTCAGTCTCTGGAGAAGAACATCATGTAATCCCTTACCCCTCCCCCTCCTCACAGAAGGCACCAAGCAGAAGGGCACCAAAGTCAAAGTTTTCTAGACCTATCCCCACAGGACACATGTCTGCTCACTTGTTCCTGAGTCACCCTGCCAATCAGCACCCACCCAAGTCACCTAAGCAACCCTTAAGCTGAAGCTTGCAGGCTAAGGCTGCTGCTCTATTCCTCTCCTTTTCTTCTCCTTCAGCAGCCCCCCAATAAAATTTCTTGGTTGAATTTTCATCTTGGGTGACTCATTCGCCTTTCAAAAGGAATGCTGACTCATAGTGGCAATGGGGGGGGGAGCATGGGAGGAATGGAGGAACTTTAGATAGGGAAAAGGGGAGGGAGAGGTAGGAGGGGGTAAGGGGGATAGGAATGATGGTGGAATGAGTTAGACACCATTACCCTAAGTACATGTATAAAGACATGTGTGAAAATACTTTCTGTGCAATCAGTGACTTGAAAAAATGTGCTCTATATTTGTAATGTAAAATGAATTGCATTCTGCAATCATGGATAAGAAATTTGGATGAATAAATAATTTAATAAAAAAAGAAATAAGAAACAAAAAATAGACTCAATAAAAAACAGAAGATATAAAAAATGGAAATTTTAACACTGAAAAATATAATAAACTTTTAAAAGCTTAGCAAACTTACTTTGGCCCCAATCTGCCACTCCTTCCTGAGTCTTCAGCAGAAAAGTTACCCAGATCAAATTTTGGACTTATCAAGCCCCCACATTTCCATGAGTCAAGTTCTTAAAATAAATATTCATGTTCATATTTCTTCTGTTCCTCTGGAGAGCACTAACATAATACACCACCCTAATAAATGGGAGCATAACTCCTCTGTCATAAAACATTAACTGCATGTAGCAATCTCCTTATGAACTGTACAGTGTGGGAATAGGAGAGGGAAAAGTAGCTTCACAATGAGAAACCTGATAAACACTACCTCAAGTGATAAAGTTCAGCATCAGTAGTCAACATTCACTTTGATAATACATACCCTTGCAATAATCTGATGAATAGAATTTTATATCTGTGACCTTGTTCAAAAAAATCCACCTATAATCATTAGAAAAACTTATTTTAACTCAGAGACAACCAATAATATAACAGAATGGTATTCCCCTAAATTGTCAGAGTCATCTAACAAGAAAGATCTGAAGAAATATCATAGCAAAAATGAACCTAAAGAGATATGACAAATAAATGAAATGTGGGGGACTGCAGAGATTCTAGTATAGAAAAAGAACAAGAGTTAAAAGTTGGGAAAATCAAGAATGTTGGGCTAAGGAAGTGGTTTAGTGATAGAGACGTGCCAAGCATGTGTGAAACCCTGAATTCAATTCCTACTACCAAAGGGAAAAAAAATCATGAATATTGGTTCATTTGTTGTAAAAAATGCCTTTCTTAGGAATAAATTAATAATAATGGGCACTGTGTGTACAAGGTATGGTTAAAATACACTCTTCTAATATTATCTCCTCAATTTTTCTGGAAATTCAGAAGTGTTTTCAAAACACCCTATTTAAATGTAAAAAAAAATTCACATTCACAATAATATATTCATCTTCATTTGTATCAAATTGTTTGATTGACGTGAGAAAAATAGTGCCTTCCACAGAAAAGTCAGAGAGAACAGTCTGAAGAAATACAACAACAATATATCCTTTTTCTAAATTGAGCTTCACAGGGACAACATTCAATATCCATATTAGAATGTTAGATTCTGGGCTTGGGCTGTAGCTCAGTGGTAAAGCGCCTGCCTCACACGTATGAGGCACTAGGTTTGATCCTCAGCACCACATAGAAATAAATATATAAAGATATTGTGACCATCTAGAACCAAAAAAAATTTTAAAAAGAATGTCAGATTCTATAAAATTGTACCCTTGTAGCTTACAATGACCGGGAAACTCCACTACTTAGTGTATTCTACCTGGAAATCATAAATACTGGTTGGGGAATCTTACTACAGTCAGCAACTGAATTCTAGGCACATGAAGTTTTACTTTCCATGGTTGAATTGATTCTTACACACTTCAAATTTGTGTGAATCATTTCTTTTATAAATTTTTTATAATTTTTGTCTTCAAACAGCTGAATTTTTTTGAAAGAAAGGTGGAAAACAGAATATAAACCATTTTTCTGATAGTATTAGGTCATTGCTCTTTACATTGCTTTCTTGCATTCTATGGACAAAATCTACACATGTCCAATTACCCAATTGGAGAGAGCCTGACAGAAAAAGTTTCCCCATGACCCCTCAGTCAATAGAATCCTAATCCTACTGCTTTGGAAACATTAGGACTATCTGCAGGAATAGCTAAAAGATGAGGAGCTGAAAGAAGACATGAAAGTTCCATCATTGGCCAAATGGAGTCCTAAAGGCCAATAGAATGTACAAAAGCAATGAGGCTAGTTCCAAATTGAAACTTCAATGTGCTTGGTTTCCATTCACCCTCCATTTTCAAAGTCTGCAAGTGGCCATATGAACAAGACCAGGCTGGCCTGATGAATAATGACAAAAATGTGGTAAAATTGCCCCTTTCATTCCAGTTGACATGCTCTTCACAAGCCAACTTGCCTGTTATCAGTCTCTAACATCATATGCATGAGTGAGTTCAGCTAGGACCAAAGAAACTCCCATCTGAGACCAGTCTAAATTACCAAGCCACAGATGCATGAGCTAAATAAATGGCTGCTTCAATTCACTGTTTTAGACTTGTTTATTAAGTAGCAAAGGATATTTTATAAAATAACCTTTAGAGAAAAAAAATTCAAAAAATTTTTGATAGTATATAATATTTTTCATGATCTGAATTCTGTTTATGTGGGCAACCTACAACTTCATTTCATTTTTCACATCACACTATATGTTCCTACTCAGGCATGTTTATATTGCCCCCAAATCTTCCATGTTGTAAAACAATATATCTATGTCATTTTAGTGCTAACAGATGTAGGTGTCTCCTCCTTCAGGTTCAGGAAACCAATTTCAACCTCCTGTGCTCACTTCTTACCTGCACAACCCTTCCCATCTCATCTTGTAAGCACTGGTTATTTTTTAATATTTTTTGGTTGTAGATGGACACAATACCTTTTTTATTTATTTATTTTTATATGGTGCTGTAGATCAAACCCAGGACTTCACATATGCAAGATGAGTGCTCTACCACTGAGCTAAAACGCCAGCACAGCACTAGTTATTTTGACTATTCTCTTAATATCTTGAGACCACTGACTGTGGCTATTTCTAGATTCTCTAACAAAGTACCAGCAAACAATATGCATGGCCATTGTTACTTATCAAGTGACCAAATTAATGAATCAAATCTCTACCCTAATAAATGCTGAGTTTTACAACTTTTGAAAACTTGATAAACTCTGAAATACAGCATATGCATAAATCCGCCTTTTTGTTAAACTGATTTGTCCTAAGATCTCACAATGGACCAGACAGAAATTATTAGAGGGAAATTCACTGGGAATGCTTTCTGGAATATTTCCTTCCACATCCGTCATGTACACCTGACCACCAAAAAATATGTCTGTGAAGTCAAATAAGACTAGCCTTATAAAAGTTATTAAGTAAATATAGATGTGTCCTCACACAGAATCTATTATAGAACTGATGATCCATTGATATTTCACTCTAACATCAACCCATACATATATATCTACACTTCAAATGTTCTCAATGAACATGAATTTCATTATTGGCGAAAAAGCAAAATTCCCAGTGAAAACTCAAGAACTCTATATCCCGCCTCAAAGAATATGCATTTTTCAGATGTCTGCATCATATTAAACTGTTAGATTCTAATGGATAGTTTCTGTTCATGAAAGGCAGGCACTGATAAATGACTCAGTTGGCATAGTTACTGATAACAGAGACAGACAAAAAGATTTCCTTCAGCAGGAAAAGTATCATCAACAAGGCAAGAAGAAGCTTGGAAAAAACAAAATTACTCAGATGAAGAATGATGTTTTCCCTTAGATCTGAAGGATAATTCAAATTAATTCATTAGAAAGAAATTCTATCTTTATTTCCAAATCCTCCTCTATGACTTGGTTTTTTGTCACCAAAAAAATGTTTTTGTGACCAAAACATTTGACAAAAATATCTTAGAGTAGAAAATATTCATTTGGGTTTATGATTTTAGAGGTGTCAGTCCATGGTCAGTCTTCTCCACTGCTCTAGGCCTGAGGTGAGGTAGAACATCATAGAAGAAGGGTGTGGTGAAGAAATACTGTTCAACCCAAGATAGCCAGGAAGCAAAACGAGCAAACAAGGAGCCAGGGGAAAGATATAATCCACTGAGGAATGATGTTGATCAAATTATATTGTCATATCATGTACATGTATGAATATGGAACAGTTAATCCCACTATTGTGTAGAATTATAATTCACCCATTAAAAACATGAAACTACAAATATATGATTTAAGGGCATGCCCCAGTGACCTAATTTCTTCAGCCACACCGCACATGATTACAACCAGTAATCTGTTCTAATCTGTTATTAATCCATCAAATCTATTAATTAGTGTACTGATTAGGTTATGATTCTCTTAACTATTTTATCTCTGAATATTCCTGAATTGTCACATAAGCTTTTCAGGGCACATCTCATATTCAAATTATAATATTCTGTCCCTGGTCCCCAAAAGGTCATGTCCATCTCACGATGGAAAATACCTTTAGTTGATCTCTAAGAATCCCCATAGTTTTCAAAACTTCAAAATTTCCCAATAAACCAAGTTCAAAGTCTCCTCTGATACTCAAGACAAACTCTGTGTTGTAAGCCTCTGTAAAAATCAAAAGTAAGTTACATATTCCCAATATGCAATGGCATAAAGTAAATGTTCCCATTCTATAAAGGAGGAATAAGGACATAGAAGGAGGGAATGGATCCAAAACAACCAAAACTCAGTCAGGCAGATATTAATTTCTGTAACTCCATGTGCAGCATCTGGGGAATATTGTGGTATGATGTAATCTTCAAAGGGCTTCTGCAGTACTCACTAAATGGCTTTGCTGGTTGCAGTCCATGTGATCTCTTTCTTAGGCTGACTCTGTCTACAGCCACCAGCTTTCCTCAGCAGACATTTCACATTACTGGCATATCTTAATCCCTGGGATCTCCATTCCAGCCTCAGCTTCCCATTCACAGCTTCATGCATGCCCTCTCAAGGGAATCCTGTGGGGATTCCAACACTGCTTCACTTTGCCTGAACACTCAGGTATTCCTTTGAAATCTCAGTGGAAGCTTCCATGATCTCCTGGCTGCCATCAGCTCTCCTCTGACATGCCCTACAACCATGATGTGCTGCCTGACCTCAGGGCCACAGTGATGGCGCTGACTCACCATACATTAACCTCAGAAATATTGATCCCACAATAAGATTCCTCCTCTAAGTTGTTCTTATCAAGTATTTTGGTCAAAGTGACAAAAAAGCTAATATCCTCTTCTTCTACTTTTCAATTTTCTTCCATAAAGCACAATCACTAATACTATGAATATTTGAAATCATATGAAAATTAAAATAAGAAAAAATAAATGATATTTACTTATAAAACATTATGAGATACCCCAAAACACAAATTTCTACTATTGAGGATAACTATTGTTAATATTGGTAATAATGGATTACCAACCAGTAATTCATTATAATTATTAATCCATCAAATATATTCATTAATGCACTGATTAGGTTATGATTCTGAACATATATATCTCTGAATATACCTGAACTGCCACATAAGCTTTTCAGGACACATCTCATATGCAAACCATAATATTCTGTCTCTGGTCCCCAAAACTTTATGTCCATCTCACAGTGGAAAATACAGTTAGTTGATCTCCAAGAGTCCCCGTAGTTTTCAAAGTTTGGCACATGTCCCTTCAGCAATTTTTGAAGTGTGTACAAAATATATGAACATTTTTCCATTTCATTAACATACATATTTATTGATTTCTGATTTACTATGTTCTTTTATACTGGATCAAAAACATTTTTTCACCATAATTTTTATTGATATTTTAATATGGTTCTTAATATTTCATTACATATTTAAATAATATTTCAGATTGTGTCCAACTTGCAAGTATGCTATAGAAGATAAAACTTTCTGACCAAATTTCATATTGCTAAGATAAAGTCAGTCTTTTTAGTCACTGTTCCATGGTAAGAAATCATTTTCTGGACTGAGGGTATAGCTTCATGCTACAGCAATTTTGCCTAGGATATACAAAACCTGAAATTGACCACCACCAAAGGGGAGTAGGCAGGTGGGGACAAATTCCTTTAAGATAAAAATGCCAAATAAAGAGAAACAATTTTCTTAAAATCAGGTATGTTGTCAATCTTGAGAAGGAAAAACTCAAGTATTATATTCTTTCAGTTCTGGAAATATATGTACACATTTTTATATATTTATATCTGCAAGGATACACAATAAAATTCAAACTCTGATCATCTGTAAATGATAATAGTAAAGGAAGTATTATGGATCTATTTATCCGACTTTGCAACTCTACAACACTTTCATTCCTTTCTACAGGCAGCACAATCCTCAGAAGTTCCTGGGTTTCACAGACATGATCACTTCAGAGAAAGAGAAACTGACATTACCTCTGCCCTGCTTATTAACTGTCTCTTCATCCTTTGACCACTGGAAAATGATTTTTATCTGCAGGAGAATTTGAGTTGGTGCTGGAGGACTTCATTTTGCACACTCACTTCAGCATAATTTGTTCCCAAAGCCATCTTGAGAGGAAACCTTCGGCTTTTTTCAAAATTCCCATGTGGTATTTTCCTTAAAACATACTACAAGTGAGATTCCATCTTGAGAGCAAATTATTCTACACCCTAACTAGAGGAGAGCCCAAGTAATAAATAGACACATACCCCTAAGAGTCAAATCATGTGAAACCACTGGGCCACAGGGATCCAATCTTCTGGACAACCAGAAAAAGAATCATACCATTAAAATATAGTCAAAATAGATAAACAAATGTAACAAAACTAGGAACTCAAATATGAAAAAAAGAAAAAAGAGGAAACAAGCAATTAGAGAAGTCTGTCCTAAGAAATTCATTCTATAAATTCACCAGCAAAATTGAAACATGAGGGTGGCCACATGCAAGTGTAATGTATTAGCCAACCAACCTGAGCAGCACTTGCTCGTATTGCCTTCATGTCATCAGGTTTGACTGATCAGGCAGCTTTTTTGTGCCACATTCTAAGGTGATCATTGACACAAATCTCAGATGACAGCCTCCCCATGTTCAGAGCCACCTTCCTTTAGCATGGTGGGGAATGAATAGTCTGAAGGTGTCCTCTGTGCTCTCTGCTTTCCCTGCTGCTCACAATCAGCATCATCATGAACTTTCAGTCATTTTGCTTCTGGTCACCTTGAGATCTCCTGAAAGCCTTAATAAAAGAGGAGACCACCTTTTATTCTTCACTTATCTTTCCCTTTACTACGCACACCACCTGAACAACCCACTCTGGAAAGTAAATATGACTATACTTACCAGTTGGGATTAAACGGAATCTCATGGAGAAGAGGATGAACTTAAATTGAGTGCCAAGTCTGATTTTCCTTTTCCCAAAGGCCAAAATGAAAACAGCCTAAAAACTAAATCTTTCATGTGGGATCATTCACATCTCCCCAAACGATATCCCTTCTTTTAATAACCCCCACCTCTTTTATTTTCTCTTATATCTATCTTCTTCCTTCCATTTCTTTCCCTCTCTCTCAACTCTATATTTGTTTTCCATTCTATTCTATATTTATTTTTATATCAAAATATACTGGAAACACTAAATTCACAGTAATATGCCTAATTCTAATTCAATGCCTTAGGTTTATTTTAATTTTCTCAATTTCCACATTTCTTTCACAAATCAGTGACAGAAAGAAACTTGTGTTTATTATCTTTAACTTTTCACTTTTTTGTTAACTGATTTTACTCTGGATGCTACCAATTTCTTATTTTTTTGTGCCATCCTTCCCTAAGACACTCTTTTCTTCCTGATATATCCCTTACTCCCTAGCTAATCCCTTGTTCCCTAAACCAGAGACATCCTCACTCTAATTGAGTATTCCCACATGGGCCCAGCCAACAACACCCCACCAAATGGACATTCTCCTCACCTTGCTGAGGGCCTGACACCCTGTGCTAAGCCACACCTTAAATTTGCAACATACATGAAAAAAAGAGTCAGTGTCCTACAAGATAGGATTCATCTGGACATTCTAGTCCAGGACACAGATAAGATTCTTAAAGTTTATCTGTGGCCACCCTGGCCTGCCTGACCTCCCACAGCCCCAACAAGGTTATTCCTATGGATAGAAGTCCTAAACACATAAGGATCAGTCTCCCCTTCTGGGGTTTGCCACCATGTGGAAAGCTCCCTTATCCAGCTTGGTTTCTGAAATCTATACCATGTCTATTATCTGTGTAGATACTTTCTTCATCCTGCTTGGGCTTTGATATCCCATGCTAGGTCCTCCCCTGCCAACAAGAATGCCTTCTGGAAACAATCAAGAACATGGACAGAGATCCTACAGATTGGGAGAAAACCTTCGCCACCAGAACCTCAGGCATTAAATTCAGAATATACAAAGAACTCAAAAAACTTAACTCAGAAAATTGAATAACCCAGTCAATAAATGGACAAAGGAACAGAACACACACTTCACAGAAGAAGAAGTATGAATGGTCAAAAACTACATGAAAAAAACTATTCAATATCTCTAGCAATTAGAGAAATGCAAATTAAAAGTACACTGAGATTCCCTCTCACTCCAGTCAGAATGGCATTTATAAAGAATACAACTAACAATAAATGTTGAAGAGGGAGAAAGATCCTCTCATACATTGCTGGTAGGAGTGCAAGTTGGTGCAATCACTATGGAAAGCAGTATGGAGATTCCCTAGAAAACTTGGAATGCAAGCAACATTTGACCTAGTTGTCCCAGTCCTTGGCATACACCCAAAGGACTGAAAACCAGTTATATTTACAATGAAACAGCCACATCCATGTTTATAACAGCTCAAATCACAATAGCCAAGCTATGGAAACAACTAGGTGTCCTTCAACAGATGAATGGATAAAGAAAATGTGGTGTGTATACAAAAAAGACTATCAGCCCTAAAGAAGAAATAAATTATGGTATTTGCCTGTAATGGTTGGAACTGGAGAATATCATGCTAAATAAGCCAGTCCCAAAAAACCTTAGGCCAAATGTTCTCTCTGATGTGTGGATGCTAACCCAAAACAAGGGAAATTGGAGAGGGGAATAATAGAAAAAGATTGGACTAGCAAAGGAAAATGAGGGGAAGGGAGGGGGAGGTGAATAGGAGAGACAGTCAAATTAATTGGTCATAACTTTCCTAGGCTAGTATTTGCATACATTGCTGGTAGGACTGAAAATTGGTGCAACCAATCTGGAAAGCACTATGAAGATTGCTTAGAAAACTTGGAATGGAACCACCATTTGACCTAGCTACCCTATTCATCCATCTATACTCAAAGGACTTAAAATCAGCATACTATAATAATGCAGTCACATCAATGTTTATAGCAGCAAAATTCACATACAGGTTGTGGAAACAACCTAGATGCCCTTCAATACATGAATAGATAAAGAAACTGTGGTACATATACACAATGGAATATTACTCAGCATTAAAAGAGAATAAAATTATGGATTTTGCAGGTAAATGGATGGAGTTGGTGAATATCATGCTAAGTAAAGCAAGCCAATCCCCCCAAACTAAAGGCCAAATGTTCTCTCTGATAAGTGGATGCTGATCCATATTGGTGGTGGAAGCATGGGAAAAATGGAGGAACTTTGATGGGGAAAGGGGAGGGAGGAGTCGGGAGCAGATATGGGGGCAGGAAAGATGGTAGAATGAGATTGACATTATTACCCTAGGTTCATATATGACTGCACATATGGTACAATGCTACACTGTGTACTATCAGAAAAATGAAAAATTGTGCTGCAGTTATGTACAATGAATCAAAATGCACTCTGCTGTCCTATATACCTAATTAAAAAATAAATTTAAAATAAAAGTTGCTACTATCAGTGCCCATTTCAGGTATTAGCCACTATTTAGGCACAGCACACCTTTTTCCTCATGTAATCCTCACAAATGCTTCCTTTTGAATTAGCTTCATTTATCTCCATTTCACAAGCAGAGAGACTGAGATCCAGTGAGGTATATACTTACCCAAGGTCACAGATCAGAGGAATTCACTCAAACCCAGATGCAACACACTCGAACTTTGATTTTGCATTATATTGTCCCTATTCCCAACATTTCTCTACCTGAAAAAGCAAAGTCAAAATAAGAACTGGTGCAAGTGCTCCAAAAGTGATTCTACTAAAATAAATGCAAGACACAACATCAGTCACTCTGTGCTCTTAATTTAAACGTGGTAAAACTAGTCATTAGTTAAACAGCAAGTGAATTCAAAGTCGTCGGCACCCACTGAAGAAAGGATAAAGCCACTGAGAAATTATGGCACAAAATGGGCTGCTCTGAAATCAACAGTATTACCGAGAAGACTAATAATCCCAATTGCCTATAATGCAATTAAAATACCTTAGAGGCTTGGAAGATATAAAATTTATCTTTGGGTCACAAGGAGGTCAAATAAAGGTGTCTTGCACCTTTGTGCAGATGACGACCTAGGTTATCAGCAAGAGTTAAAATGATCTTATAACAGGAGTCTGGGAGACAAGAAGTCAATGCACTCAGATCAGGAGCAGAATGGGTCTCACAGTGCTCTTTCACAACTCAGGCTGGCAAATTTAAGACTACAAACATGATGCTCCAGGGAAGACTGGACCCCAGGGTCAAGAAGATCAGAAGCAGCCCTGAGACCTTGACTTTGACCATGCATGGCTACCAAGACACCAACCTCAGAGAAGTAAGATCCATAATCCAACAAGACCATACTAAGAAACAGAAATGTTCAGTTTTATGTTAACAGTGGTTTTCTGTTTAAAGAGGAGTTAAAAACAATTGCTATTAAACCATGTCACACCCATCATGATCACCGTGTTCTTTAATTTGTTGGTGCCATCACCAACTTACAAATGTCTCTGAGGGCTGCTCACCCAGCAGGGCGGAGGCTTCTTGTGAGCAAATGTGGCAGATTTCCAGAACCTAAGCAGGCATTCAACTTAAGAAATTTGATCAACATGGAGACTAGGGAGAATTGAAAAAAAAGAACTCTCCTTAGTTCCTGATGAGGACCTGCTTCTTCTAAAAACTGAAGGGAGGTGGGAAGTAGTTAGAGAAAAAGAATAGAAATGGGTTTTGTTACTGAGTGGTTAAGTTTCTGAAGATAACAGTTTTCTTTTCCTACAAATCATGATGCAGAAGAATTCTGACTTTTCCCAGGTCATCTCATAAAATGCCTAAGCAATACATTTCTTACTTTATGAATATTTACTTTCTGCACAGAAATAACCATGGAAAATTTCTGTTGCAGATTAAATATTTTTTGATGAATTCAAATGGGGAAGGTCATGGAGACCAAGTCAGAATATTTAAGGACCAAGACTCATGCACCCCTTTCTCTTATGCCTTTTCTGGCTTTTTGTCCATTTCAATACTCATTGACACCTACATTAAAGGATAAGAAGGCAAAAGGAGATAAAAGGGAATTCTTCACTTTGAGATGTTATTAATCTTTCAGCTTATTAATCTTTCATTAATGATACTTCTGATCAAAACCATGTCAAACCTTTCCCTTTTCTGGGAAGCAGATGGTTTTGTCTGTTTGTCAGAAATATTTCTATTCTACAATAATTTGTGGTTTGTTTCTATATCATGAAAATGAAATTTGTTTTTATGACTCATATATGTAATATTTATTTCTTAATATGCATATCACAGAAATTATCTGTGATTATTTATGCTAATATTTTATCATCATACTACTTTTACAAATTGGATACTATTTGAGAAATATTTATTAAAATGAATTCTTGTGCAAACATGCTTTGAAGTCATTTTGATAGTTGCTAGAAATATTACAGTCCTAGCTATAAAGTGCTGAAATAAACGGGAGACTATGACATTTAACAGTAAGGCAGAAATTAGGATGATCTAATCTTGGTCAAATGTCCTATAAGGAAGAAGTTGTTTTGGCTGAGTGTTACAGTTCTATGGAATAATACTGTAGACACTCTGTGCTTTGCCTATTTCCCTTCTAAAATGTGCTACTCTTATACTTTTTTTTAAAAAAGCAACATATGAGAGAAGCGGACTAATATATTTTGTTGATGGTAATCTGGCGAAATAATTAGTAATTTACCATAAATATTTTCATTAACTTTAGGCAAACACTGCTGTTTTCATTGACGACATGATTTAGGCCTCAGACATGATATATACCAGATAGGTATTGTTTGCATTTACATCCTTTAGTTTGAAACTCATTGTTAGAGAATTTAATTAACTAAGCTGTTGAGTGGTGGGTTTGGAATTTAAATCTAGGCAATCAGATTTCTGAGCAGATGCTCTTGCCACAATACCTAAGGGCCTGAAATGTAAAATTAAAATGGTGGTGTATACTATGAGGATGTGTGGCTTGGAGGAGTGGAGTGAGGTGGAAGTTTATAACTTTAATAAGATCCTCTGAATCATTTTGTAGTAAATGCTACTGTAGACCTCAGAGTCTAGGAATAGGGAAGATAAAGAGCAAGGATTCAGCAGCATTTAAACTAAGTTCAGAGATAATTTTCTGGATGGGGAATGACTACTATTGCTTAGAGAGTTTCTCAGAAGATGGGAATGTTCTAAAACTGATAGTGGAGATTGTTGCAGAATTCAGAACAAACTAATGCCAATAGATTGTAAGAGAAAGAGAGAGGATTTTCTAACTAATTTTCTATGTTGTAGTAGTTGGTGAAGGATCAAGATCTGGTGGAAAAAATTAAACAAAAAATGACAAACCAAGTCCTATCTCAGCCATGTGTGTGTGTGTGTGTGTGTGTGTGTGTGTGTGTGTGTGTGTAACTTTACACATGTATTTAGTGGTCAGTTAGTAATATCAACTCTGAATGGATAACTTTCATTATGAAACAACTAATAATGTTTTGGAAAATTAGAGATTCTGTTTCTGCTCTGAATTCATTCCTGTGTTTTTTTTTTCCTCCCGTTTTGCCATTTCTTACTTTTTGTTAACTAACCAGTGGCACATGGTAGTCTTCAAGTTAGTCTAGTTTCTCCATTAACTTCCTTTTTTGGCTTTAGAATTGGTTGGACCTTGTGTGAAAAGATAGCAAACACATACCTCAAACGTTCCTACCAGCACCTTGCTTGTTTCCTCCTTGGGAAGTTCTCATAGCATTGCCTTCTTTCCTTGACTTCCCAGGAAATGTTGCCATTGTGCCAAGGTTGGGTTGGACTCCTGGGCTTTCACGTTGCCATTTCTGCCAGAAGGAATATCTTTATTCCAGACTGTCCACTGTGCCCTCATACGCCTCTTTAACTTGCTGAAGTATATCAATTTGCACTGATTTGCTTAATGAGGTGCCAAGTCACCCTCATCAGCCTACATAAAAAGAGAAATCCAAATACTGGAAACTTTTTCTTGCCAGATTTTTCTGTTGGGATTTCTAACCAGCACTTGAGTTCCAGGTGATATTAAATAAGTAATCAGTTAATCCAAAAACAAATGTGAATTACATAAAAAGATTTAATTTTTCTGAAAAATTTAACAGTTATGCAATATAAGTTTTCCTCAAGTGTTTAAAAGAACAAAAAGAATAATGTTATTACTCTCCAAGGAATATATTACAACATGCATTTTATTCTCAAGTAATTAAATAATTTCTGTCAATCAATACAGGCAGGTGATTACAGACTTCCTAATTGTGAATATATTTCTCCCTGGCTAATAGTGAGCCCATTGCCCAAGATTCTTTTCTTTTACTTAAATCCATTAGTTAGTATTTCTTTGATGAGCCTCAGTTATACACATTGAACTATATTCCCAGGAATCTCCCTTTTCCTAAGCCTATTCTGTTTGCTCCTTTGGTATATATGTTCATGGACACATGGTCATTATGAAGAGGCCTTTCAGAGTACCTTGAAGAAAGAGTGGATGGTTTGCAGAGAAAGAGACCATCTCATTTCAGAAGAAAGTAAGTTCTGCCATTTTATCTAGCCTGTCCTTAGATGTACAGTAGATAGATTAAATGGCCCAGAAAACATTAATAATTTCATAAAATGTTAATAAAAATTTGTTAAATAAAGTGTCATAACAAAGAAACTTGCACCTGCTTTACAGTTAAGCAAACTCTTTGCTTTTAGTATAGGGAGGAGGCCATTGGATGATAACTCATTGTCGATTTCAAACTCCTTTTGTGAAATAATTCTTCTAGTTTGTTGTTTATTTTATTAAAACAATCAGATTAACACAGGAAGATTAAGTTTTGAGAAATGCAGCAGATAAAAACATAGGATTAGATTCAAAGAGAATATTGAAGAAATCAGATTAATAAAATGCACCATTTATTTTAAGTTATTGATTCCTTTAGACAAACCTGGAAGTCTTTCCTCATGGGACTCTAGTGGAGTTATCATTTTTATGTTCTTCTTGGCTTCCAAGAATTCTAAGTAGTTAAGAACCACATCCTTTTCTGTTTCTTTGGAAGACTAAATGAATAACACTCTTTATTTTCCCTCAACCACTATGCTGGAAATCTCAATGCTCTGAGAGATGAAAATAGCTCATCTGACCAACAAAACAAAAACATGTGACCTCCTGACATCCAATGGCAGTGATTCTTTCATATAATTTCCCTGTGTTGGAAACAACCAGCAGCTTAATAAAGGAGACTCTAATTAGGAAACACTTATTATTCAGGGACCTCAACATTGGTACTGAGGTAAATGTAGGCTCTGATTCATCGTCAAGTATCAGAGACTCCCCATCAACTGCCATCTGCACTCAGACTACTGCTTATGAAACCAACTGAGTCATTACATGGCAAAGTGTGAGTGTGTGCAAGTGTGTGCACACACACAGAAACTCACATATTCACATAGACTTTAGCACTTTTTTGCTGTCGTTTTATCAGTTCTAGGGAAATATTATCTTGTATTTTGAGGCTGATGTTGGAAGCACAATCTAGACTTGGATGTAGAAGTTAAATACCACATTCTACACTTGGGTTTAAGCATGAAAAGCTTAAATGCACATCCAGATGAGTGTGATGAATTATGAGTGACTAAACAGAGCACTAGAGCTGCTCTGACCTAAGCAGGTATTTAAGAACTGTCTTTATGAAAAGAGCAGAATTTAGAAATTTAAAACAACTAAATGCAGCCCAAATAGAATGCTGTGAAAATGTTGGATGTTGATAACTGGCAGATACCTTTGAATTATAGAATAAAATTATGGAGTTATAAATGTCTTCGGCTCTCATTTACAGATACCCTGTTTTTGTTTTTTTTTTTTTTTTTTTTTTTCAATGAGGGAATAGGTTTGTAAGCTAAATTCACATAGCTGCTAAATAGGTCTGAAAAACACTTGCTGACTGGCCAGATTTAACTGCTTTATACTTCAAATTGTCATGTGGTATGCAATAAATATGCAAAATTACATATATCTGTTTTTTAAAAATATATAAATTTGGAGAGAAAGAAACTTATCCTTTTAACTTCTGTCAAGGAGGAAAGTGTCTCAGATATAAAAATTCTAATAAGTTTGTCTTAACTTTTTAAATCTATTGAACCATGCTTTTCACATTCCTATGACCCTGAGAAATGCTAGCATTTAATTTAATGAATTCTAGGAAATAAAAATTGAAACTCTCCAGATAAAATTTAAGTTGCAGAACATCTCACAGAGTAAATGTAAATGCTGAAGTTCAGTGCCTGACTTTTCAACTGGGCACTTTGTGAATATTTTTAGTTTTATAGTCACAATTTGGGCTTTATTGCAGGCTAGTAGGGATTTTAAAATTTTAAATCTTGGGGAATAATTTAAAGATGGAGAAAGAAAGAAAGCAATGCCACTGTCTTTGTTTCTGAGTAGTTTATTTTTTAAAATTTGTTTTTTTAATATTATATTTTTTTCTTGGGCCTCAGTGTTGAAATAAATGTCAGGTATCACAATGCATTCTGGGAGTCAGGAGGTCCCTAAAGTGCGATCAGCCTTTTCTTCCCCAAAGGGATAACAAATAGTGCTTCCTAGTTATATTCTCCCAATAATTTCTTACCAAGGCCTCTGTTTGAGGCCTCTATTCCCTCTAAGCGCAACATTCATAATCTCAGTGGAATCTTCTCATAAGAGACAGCTGACAATGTAATGAGGGATTCAGATCAACAAGGCCACACAGGTCCTGTGCAATATCCTATGATCCAGATGACTTAAAAGATGATACCCTCATTCCTCAGCCCGTCACCCAAAGCCTTTCTTGCTATGGCCTCATCCTGCTCACCAAATGCCATCTTCAAGAAGTCTCACACAGGACTTTTAAATAGACAATCCTCACTTATTTTCTGCTTTACTGTTTCTGCCAAGCACATCTTGGGAAAAGCATAGACATTCACACACAAACACACACATGCCCACGTACACAAAATACATACACAGGTTTCCTTAGAGAATGACCACAGTGATAGTGTAATGTATTTTAATCCTGTTATTTTCATCCTTATGATTCTTTTTAAATCCTGGAATGCGTTTCTCATTGCATTCTGCTTAAAAGATGTTGAATAAGATTACTAGATGAAAAATTTGGAAGGTCAAGCTCAAGATTTATAGGAGGTTGTGAGGCCAGTGAAGATAGCAATGAGAAAAATGAAAAAAAGACCTAGGAGCTCCCGTTATCTTCAGCCAGGGATCTTTCCTCACAAGTTGTCCAGTGGATTTTGTAATATTTAATTGTTACTTTTCACATTATATACTCATACCACAATAAGTCGCATGTTTCAGTTCTTCTACTGAAAAAGCAGGTAAAAATGGTTTTATGTATTATTAGCACATACAATTGATCTCCAAAGTAGAATCACAATATATACAGATATTCTTTGATGCCAAACAGATTCTCATGATCTCCCCTTTTACTGATGCTAAATGGAAATTTTAACAACTCCCCAAATGCAGCTGAGGTCTGTATTTATCACATTGCATTTATCTAGGGCTTCTCCAAAAGGAAAATAAGTCTGTTTCCACAACCAGATGCCACCATTCATAAAATCCATTATATTTCATACAAGGTTTTACTTTTTCAAAATACATAACCACTTTTATTACTAATATATATATTTCTTTTCTGAGTCTTAGAAATATTTTTTCTAGGCAAATGAGTTCTTATTTCTGTTTGTACCTAGATAAATTTTTAAAAGTAATTGCTTTGGTTACATTTGGATTGCCTAGAATATCTTTCATTTATCCATATTCTTGGTAAGATATTTACACAGAAAAATAAAAATGTGGTTCTATTCTAAACATTGTGGTTGGTTCCTTTGATAGAATGGCCTCTGTTGTTCTGTGTTTTTAACAACAGAGTGCTCAAATGAATCAAATTATATATTTTATTACATTTTACAAATCTCAAAAAACCTTTCACATTTATTATCTGAATGTTAATGATCATTTTATAAGATAGATAAAGCAGTGATAAAAATGAGAAAAATGAACCCTACTTTAGAGTATGCCAAAATTGCATCTTGGGCATGGGATTAGGACAAAGGCACCCACTGTTTCAGAAAAATGACCTCCTTCACGTATCACCTCATTAAATACTGTTCTACTTAAATACCTGCAATTCTTTATTCATTTTCCTTTTAGTCAGAAGAAAGATGACATGAAGGTAGTAAGAAAATTTAAATTTGATGCCAAAAACTTTGTTAGACAAATCTGTAATACCTCTGAGGTTAAGTGTCAAATAACTCATTCATTAAACTAGTAACTGTCAAGATGTCAGTTCTTTCAAGATTTAAAAAAAATGTATGTTAACAGATCATCTATAAATGATATCAGAGGTGGAGGATGAGGTTGGTGATAGAGATAATGATGTTGATGCTGGTTTCCAGTGAATTTCCCTTGAAAATTGTCTTTTCATGACTTTTAAGGCTTCTCTTATTCAAAATAATAGCAATTTCAAATATAAAGTGTCAACAAAATCAAATAGAAAATATTCAAATTGTATATAGTACTATGTACCAAAATTGCCACTACTGTGAATATGTGTGGATTTGCTTTTTACCAACAGGCAAGAGAAAACAGAGTTTCCATTGGCAGAGAACAAAACCAAGTAGAGTGGACAGCTTCTTCCACTGGATATAAAAGAAGTGAAACGACAATCTAGGAAAAGCCGAATAACTGAAATCCCTTAAGTGTTGAGCTGTATTCTTCCCTGAACACTCACTTTCCCTAGGAGCATATGGCCTAAGGTCTTGTGAAGCTAATCCTTGGTAAAGCCTGATTTCAACTTCAGATTCCACAGATTTAGCAGGCTTTCCACAGTTAAAACTGAGGAACACTGAATTCCCTATTAAAGGAAAGAGAAGAGAAATTATTAATTTGTTCTTTTGCTCAGCTTCAAGTTAAAGAACAAAAGTCTTCAGTTCCTGATATAAATTTTTAAGGTGATGTTAACCTAATCTCCGAGACATTAAAAATATTTTATAAAGCATCATTTGGTACAAATTGACTTATAAATATTTTGTAGCATAGAATTGCCATATGAGCCAGCAATTGACCTTCTGGATATATAATTGATGGAAAAGAGAGCAGGGACTCAACAGACACCTGCACAGCCATATTTATAGTACCCTTAGGTACAACCTCTGGAGAGAGGAGCCTCCATGTATTCTTGGTGCTGATGGGATAAACAAATTTTTTATTATAACACAACCCAGTGGTTGTGGATATACACAGACCATCATTCAGACTTGAAAATGGATGAAATTCTGACATAGACTTCAAAATGGAAGGACCTTACATTATGTGAAGTAAGCCAAAGGACAGATACTGTGTGATTCTACTTACATTAGATACCTAGAGAAATCAGATTCACCATGACAGGAGGCTGATTGTCCATGGTGGTCAGAAGCTAGAAGAAGAGGAATAGAGATGTATTGTTTAATGGATACATGTGTCAGTTTTAATCCTGGAGACAGTGTGGGGATTACACAGCAATGCAAATGTATTTCATTTCATGAACTTTACACTTAAAATGCTGAAAATCGTAAATTTTGTATCATGGATTTTTTTTTTTCCTGTACTGTAAAAGTGTACTTGAGCATTTCTTTTTATGATGTGTATTCTCCTATTGTTTTAGTCATTTTTGTTGTTGTTGCTGCAATAAAAAGACCTGGTAAAAGCAATTATAGAGGAGGGAAAGTTTATTTGTCACTCCTGGTTTTATGGTCTCAGTCCACAGATGCAGACTACATTGCTGTGTGTCAGAGGTCAGTCAGAGCATCATGGTGGAAAGGTGTGGCAGAGGAAAGCAGCCCAGGACATGGGACCAAGAATCAGAGAGAACTCTGAAGACCAGGGACAAAATGTAAAAAACAAAGCACCCCCAGTGATACAGCTCCTTTGGCCACACCTTACCTGTCCACAGTTGCCACCCAGTTAATCCCTGTCAGGAGATTCACACACTGATTAAGTTGAAGTTCCACTAACCCAAGCATTTTATCTCTGAACTTTATTGCATTTTCTCACATGTGAGCTTTTGAAGAACACCTCATATATCATATATAACACCTATGTTTCATTATTATTGTCATTATATGGTCATGATTTGGGGGGATATACTGGGGATGGAAACCAAGGGTGCTCTACCATTGAACTACATTTACAACCCTTTATTTTTATTTTGAAACAGGGTCTCTTTAAGTTGCTGAGGCTTGGCCTTGAGCCTGTGCTTTTCCTGCCTCACCCTGCCCAGTGGCTTGAATAAGAGGTATGTTTCACTGCACCCGGTCAGTCATGTTATTTTTCTTAAACTCCTTAAGAACTAGTTCACGATGACTAGTTTTAATTTCATTACCCTCAAATAAGACCTTAAGTGATTCACTGTCCCCTTAGGTTGATAAATTTAGTTCTATAAAGAAACATACTTAAAACATTTGGAGAGCTTAGATGGATGTTTAGAGGCTCCCAAACATCACATTTGTCACTTAGTGAGCACAACTGTTGGATAACAATCCTAAAAGCATTCTCTGAATTTTCTGGACAATGAGCTGGCCATGCCATGATTGTGATAGGACAAGAGTCTTCCCTTCCCTCTGGACAGTGGCACTGGGTGTGAACTCAGCTTACACAGTGGGGATGATCACTCCCCAACTCCAGCAGGGAAACTGCAAACATGGCTGCCATCCATAGCAGACCCAAGTGAGCTGTCATTCAAACAGTCTGAGAACCCCCACTGACCACTTGACTCTCTCTCTTGCCCTATGGAAAACCCTGGGAATGAGAGGAAGTACAATTCTGCCTTTGGAATGTGGAACTAGATTACCTGTGTAGCTGTGTTCTGGTTTAGGAACATCACAAGACACAGATAAGGAAAGAGGCTTTGTTGGGGAAAGGGAAAATGTACACATAGTGAGTTAGAAAGAGAAGGTAAACCATGGCCCCCTAGTCTCTCACACATGGTGGACAAGTTCTCTACATTTAAGCTTATTACCTTTAGCTATCTGACTAATTTTATCCTGGGTTCTTTCAAAATAAAGAGGTAAAATCCTTATTCACTAACTATAGGAATCCTAAGACAAATAGATGTTTAGATAAATAGTAAATATATATGAACATAAAGTGAAGTAGACATAAAATTAGCATTACATAATTTTTCATAGTATAAAATACACATAGTCCTTTCAAAATTATATTTTAAGTAAGTATTGTAAATTGTGAACATTGAATTATTCTATCCCTTAACGAAGTTACTGTACCTAACACTAATCCCTTAAGTATAAGCTTTTTCAACACTGGCACCACAATATAAAGAAGGTGTTCCATGAATAGTAAGAATAACTAACATATTCTCTTCTTTCTACATGTCAGACACAGGATCCAGTATTTTTCATGCATTAACTCTCTCTGAAAAGATTAAGAAAAGATTAACCTTATTTTACAAGGGAACCTATAGCATACAGGGCAAATGAATATAGTGATGTCACTGTAGGGTCTATATTCTTAAATAGTCTGTATATATGTAAATGGACACAACAACTATGTGTGAGTTGTTTAGCTTGGATCTAGTTCATGGACCACATATAAAACTCGATTTCTAATCATTTATTCATTCTGTTTTTGGTTTTAGGTTATGAAAATGGAACAAAGACAACTTGCTGAGTTGTTTCATTATTATTAAAATGAAATATTAAAATTACAACTTTATAGTCTTCTAGAAAAAGGAAAGAAAGGTGGGAGGCTTCTCATGAAAATGAAAAAGAAATCAGTAAAGAAGAGAAAGGAACCAGAAAAAAGGAGGTAGAGAGGGAAAGAAGAAATAATGGAAAAGATATTCACCAAATTTTATTATTATATTGTGTGCATATAAGAACATGTAACAATATATCCAACCTTTCTGTGCAATCAAAATGCACCAATAAAACTGAGGAGACAAAAGAAAAAATATCATATCTTGAGTTTGGGCATGAGGAGAAAAGAGAAATAAAATAGAAAATGAGATGAGCAATTAGGGAAAGTAGAATACAACTGAGTTAATGTTGAGCACCCTGGAAAGGACTGTGATTGGCTCTTGCTATGACTGCAGGGGTACATGCAAGTCTGTTAAAATTTCCCTGAAATCAATAATGTACATGAAAATAAAGATGAAGAGGTTGGGAAAGAGCAATATCACATGGATTGATTATGTATGGTGCTCTAAAATGACATGGAGGTTGTTGGTGTTCAAGATGCCCTGGGTTTTAGGACTAATGTGATAATCCATCTGTTGTTAACTTCTACATTTAATCCTGTGAGGGCTCTAAGCAAGAGCACAAAGCACACCACAGGACAACTCAGAGTGTTCAGTCTGGGAATTGCCTTTAATCTATATTACTAGGACCCTGGCTAATAGACGAAGGTTCACTACGTAGTAAGATAGTAGAGAGTGGGTCCTCTGTCATAGATCATGACAGTGATTTCTAGAGCCAAATTGCTTAAGTCTAAATCTAGGCTTCTACACTTCCTAATTGTGTGAACTGAACAAATCAAACTGTCTGCACTACAACTACTTCATTTATGAAATTGAGGTAGTAATGGTCTGAACCATTGCTAAGAGAAATAAATACATTAAATATATTTAAAAAGAATAGTGATTAGTACACATTAAATAATAAATACTAGCTTTCATTCCTATGGAATGTGATCAGATTTTGGGAAGGAATTTTAGAAACTTCACATTATTATGTTTGTTATGATAATAAGGTGTCTTTGTTGGTAAAAGTTAGTTTCAATCAATTTCTAGATTTCTTACTTATAAATCATGTTTTCTCATCATTAGGCATGCATTCTGACCTGTAGACACAGGAGAAAATCCACTGACTATCTTTTTATTAAAGGGGTTAGTGATATAAGAATTTAAATGAACTAAAAATTTGAAGGGAGTAAAAAATTCATGTGAATGTTATTCCTAGGTTGATTATGGGAAAGTATTCTAGGTAGAAAATCACTGGAGAAAAACATTTTGATTGAGCATGTACTTTGGTCTTGTATTATAGGAATAAATTGGGAGTGGAAAAATAAAAAAAAATTACTTATAAACTTATATGTTGTGTTAATAATATATAATAAATTCTGTGCTCTACTGTGAAGAATATTAAAAGAAATAAGGAAAAATTGGTTCAGAGTCCATTTGGGGCACAACATATGAGCATAGCAGGAACAAAATATCAATTTATTAAAACTTTTGTCAAATGCAAAGATATATAGGTTATATTCTAAGGACTATTGCATTTAAAAATTAACAATTTATTTTGGATATGTAGGTCTTGAGTTATAAGTAAAAAATGGAACAGAAAGTTTAGAACTAGACAAAAAAATAAAGAAATAAGAAAAACAAAAATAAAATCATTAGAAGAGTAGAGTATTCTTATTAAATATCTGCCATGTTTAGGAACAAAATAATAATAATTTTGGCATTTTGAGTCTTGAAATATTTGCTTTTCCTGTGCTTGAAGCGAGATGTCAATTAAGCACATGTTTATCTTGTCTTCCATAGCTAAAATCTCAAGGAAACTGTGTTCCACCTTTTGTTTCTGGATATCCAGATTGACAATGACCTCAGGCACTTCCATTGAGAACAACTAAAGATGTTAGAAAGTGTTTGGAGATATATCTTCACATACACATATATATAGCTCCACACTAAAGTGCTAGTAATAAGTAAGTCAGCATTTGTAAAGGCAATTTGTAGAAGATTAATAAAGCCCATAAAGTGAACAGTGTTTTCTGTTCTGAAATTTTCCGGTTGAAGGCAATTACAATTCTGAAAGCAGAGGAAGTTTGTGAAAGTTTCAGAACCTGAGCACAGTTTTCAGAGGAATCATAAAGATTGGAGCAAAAACAAAACAGAGTTCAAAGCTTATCATAAGAAAAAAGTTGTGATACATACCCCAGCTTTTTGGAGAGATCCCAGAGAATTACATCCTTTGTGCAGGTGAAATACAAAACAGCCCTTGACAAAGGATGGTGCTCACTGTCCAGTTGACTCAGTTCCTGATAGAGCCAGAAGCATTGCCCCTATTCTACATGCCATATATTTGAATAAGTAAGTATATTTGGGTGAAATGACAATACATAATTTTTAAACAGTTTCATAATTTTTTAAATGTACTGCTTGATGAACTGAATATATGCAGACATGTATTATGACAAACTTCAGATAAAAACAAGATGGGACAAAGTAGTAAAAGCAAATGGATGGCAATTTAGATATTGAATTTTATACACATATTTATATTTCTAATTAATATGCAAAATGAAATAAAAATGAAATGGAGAATTTTTATTAGTGAACTAAGAAGGAAAATTTATATGGAAATGTTTGAACTAAGAAAAATGCAATAACAAAATTTAAAACTCAGTTTAGATGTAGCTGAGGAGAAAATTAGCAAGTTAAAGGGAAATTTAGAAGAAAATATTCAGAATTAAATTGAAAGATGCAAATTCAAGATGAAATTTAAAGATGTAAATGGTGTAAAAATGTAGGAGAAAATTGAAAGAAATATATGAGACACATCGGAAAGTTCTACATATGCTTAATTTTAATCCAAGAATAGTAACAAAGAGAAAATCGAGCCAAAGAATGCACAAAATGAAACAAAATTAGAAATTTTCAAACTTGAAAATGATTGTCTAAATATTTAGCAACAGACTTGAAAATAATAGAAAGAAGGAATGAAGGAAGGAAGGAAGGAAGGAAGGAAGGAAGGAAGGAAGGAAGGAAGGAAGGAAGGAAGGAAGTCCATTCCAGGAGAATGAACACAAAAGAACAGAAGAAATACAGAATAAAAATAAAATAATCTATACAATCACAGTACTCTTGCCATAAGAGTGTTGTGGGTGCTATCCTCAGTGTCATTTGTGGTCTTCTTATAAAGTCTGTGGTTTCTGTAGCAGAAAAGAGGGGGTGGGAACATGTGCTGTCCTTGAGATGCTGGCTCTTTGCTCCTGTTGATAAAAACTATGCAAGGAATAATACTTGTGGAAGAAAAGAAAATGTTGGAAAATAAGGCATTTTATATTTTCAGTTAGTATTCAAGGCATTTAACTAATAGCATAAAATAAAGGCCTTTGCAAACAAACAAAAATTGAGACTGTTTCACTAGCAGACTCTACCTAACAGTTGTAAGGTACTGACATATAAACAAACAAACAAACAAAACTGTCTGACATGCTCCACATAGATGAAGTAAGATCATATTTAAGGGTAAATATTTGGGTAAATCCACCATGAATATTGTCAGAAACTGCCCAAAATTGAAATGTCCTCAAATATCCACCAAAAAAAAAAACCAAAAATCAAATAAATCAAATATTGTGATATATTTAAATATCAGAATACCATGCAATCATGGAAATCAATGAGAGGCTTTTGTAAACAAAAGCAAAAATGGATATAAAAAATATATTAACACTGTTGATTAGAAGAAGAGAGTCAAGAAAGCATAATCCCCTGCAAGTGTGTATTTACATAATGTTTGAAGAGTCAATTTCAGAAATGAGGATGTCAGAAATAAGGATAATGTTTGGGGCAGTATGGAAAGGGACACAGGAGGTCATCTGTGATCTTGGTGATGTTTTTTTTTCCTCCATAAGTTACATGGTTGTGTTCACTGTACATTAGCTCCTCTATTTGTGCACATATTCATTTAATGGCTTTATCAATCTGTGAATTTTGATTTGGGCATTGTTCTTTATGTATATTTTATTTTGATATGTGAGAAAAATATGTCATTCTCCCGTATTTTGTAGCACAATCAGTTTTTAAGACTGGTGAGTGCACTTTTAAAGAAATGTATGAAAGTATAAAATTTCATTGATTGACTACAGGGTCATGTGTTACAATGAGTATTTCCACATTTTATTAGCTCTTTTTTCATTACATTGGTGAAAGTTATACACATAAAATAATTTTAGGGACTATAGTTAGAAATATGCCAATCATCTCAGAGAATTAATTTTAAATTACTTTTGAATTTAAATTTTTTTAGTCAGAATTCAGTGACATCTTCTTTGTATTTTAATGCCTGCATTACAGATATGGGACACTTCTGCATTGTGGAGACAGAGGTCTTTTTCATAAGTGGACACGCTGCACAAATACACTCTGTGCTTTTCTGGGAGGAATAGTCTCAGATTTTTTGCATAATCTTCAACCTGAAATTAAGTGATGACATGAAGAAGTCAAGTTGCCTTTCCCCTGAGGTAAAATATTGATGAAATCAGAAAGACAATGGTGCTGCAAATTCTTAAGGTTGAAAGAAAGGTAATAGAAATAAAAAATTCTCCACTATCTTAACTGGTGTATTTCACAACACTTTCTTTTGTTTGAAATTATCTACAAGACAAAAGTAAGAAATTCTCAGAGATTGTGACACCAGTTTAAAAAATGGACAGAGCAGATATGCAAATAGCCAACATGTTGAAGAGAGTCCAGGATTCCAGTGCAATGCCTCCTATGTCACTAGTATGCACCATGAAGACCCCTACCCACTGCTAGCTGCATGTCTGTGTGCTCTTTGAGGACAGAACATGCTATTTGTTCTTTGCTCCTTTATTTAGATCCTTGCTATCCTATGCAGGTGGAATTGGCTTCATCTAGACCCAGCTGATTATGACTATGTTCTCCACTTTTCTCTGAGGAAACTCATCTCGCCAGAGTGGTGCAGAAGCTATTTACTCAGGGACACTTCAGAGGTCCTAGACACTCCACCTCAAAATTTCTCTTTGCCCAGCTAAACCCAGACCTTAACATTGACATTGTTCCTATCCAGGGTGGCCACAAATAATACTTTGCTGATTTTTCCTCTTACCTGATGCACTTTTCTGCTTCTGCAGAATTCTTCATTTCCCTCATACTCTTCCTCCTTCTCTCCTTCACATTTCTACTGAAAGAGACAAGAAGAAGTTTTTGTTGTTGTTGTTGTTGTTTTCCCCCACTTCACTTTCATCATCTTTTAACCCACACCTGGGTATCAAGTCTCAGATTGAATAGCAATGGGGGCCAGTAAAAAGTTGTCTGTCGATACTAGGCTCCTTTGAGTAATGTGGGGCTAAGGGAATTAATCATGTCTCAATTTAATGTTAAGTTTACTCAATTATATATATATATATATATATATATATATATATATATATATATATATATATATATATTTTTTTTTTTTTTTCTTTTTTTCCCGCCTTTCCTACTCATTAAAAATCCAACTTCCTTGGCTAAGTCCAGGCAGATAGATAATAGGCACAGATGGCAGCAAAGGACTTTTTGTTCAGGAGGTCAAGACTTGTCTATTCAGGTAGCAAAGAAGAAAATGATAACCTTTCAATTATGCATCTTATCTATGTAGTAAACCTTCACTCACAAGTATCTCAAAATAATTGATTTTGAGCTCTCATAAAAAGCCAGAGAGAAAGAAATAATACTTTCTAAAATTATTGATAGTTATAAAAATCTGGGTTACGCAGCCAGCCACTGAGCTGGGGGCCTAGATCAGGTTGGACTTCAGTACCTTCATTGACCACAGAGCTGCCTTCACGAGACTGAGTTTTAATATTGTTCCCTGAACTTTTATTGACCAACACTACATCAAAACAACTCTGTCAAAATCACAAGTGTTCTTGCCATAAAAGTGCTGTGGGTTCTGTCCTCCACATCCTTCCTGGTCTTCTTACAAAGTCTGTGCTGTCTGTAGCAGCAAAGAGCAGAGTAACCTCTGCTGCCCTTGAACTGCTGGCTCTCTTCACCTGTTGGTAAAGAATTATGCAAGTAGTCACCTGGCTTCCCACTTTGGCTGCCAAATTGATCAGAGGAAAATTTGAAACTGCACTCTAACAATTATGCTTGACCTTTATATCTGCATTTATGTAGTCTTCTACTCCCTGGTTCTGAGTTCACTTTTCCTATTTTGTCCTTGTTTTCTTGAAAGTATTTGCATGATATAATTAATCAATTAGATGCTGGAGAGATTTCCATTTTCCTGAGCAAAAAAAAAAAAAAAAAAAAAAAGAGAGAGAGAGAGTGATACTGATTTAGCAGCTATTTCAAAATTTCAGTGCTTATCTATGACTTAAAAATGAAACTTTTTTTTTTGACAAGTCCTCTTCCCTTTACATGAAGTCATGTGTTCTCAACCTGAGGGTGAAGTGAGGAGTGACATTCCTCTCTGTGAAGGACACTTGGCAACATTTGGAGGCAAAATCAATACTGGCATCTAATAGACAAAGCCCAGGGATGCCTCTAAATGTCCTACAATAGAGAGCACCCTGACCCTTGCCACCCCAGACTAAGGAACTGTTCACGTCAACATGCTAATGGTGCATAGGCTGAGGAACTCTGTATTAAGATTAGCTCTGTTTAATAGTATTAAAAATAAAACTTTTGATTAAATTTCCCTGCTCTGTTCCTGTTTGTAATTTTGCTTGGACACTTCTGTGAATGCTTTTTTTATTTTATTATTTTATTCCAGTGTTCTAATTTTACTATTGCTTAATTTATATTTTCACTTCCCTTAATTCCACTCATATTTTTCCTCTTCTATTTTGTGCTAATTTTGTTCCTTTTCTTGATTTTCAAAGTATATATTTATTTTCTGTTTCATTTCATATATTATTTAACAAAAATGATTTCATAATAAGGTAATATAAAAGATTTTGGTTCTTGAAGCTAAAAATAGTATGTCTGGAGATTCAAATCATACCAGGCCATTCCTTTTGCAATGTGCTAGACTAGAACATTTCTCTGGTGCAGGGCTCCTAGTCACTTGATTATAATCTTCCAATTAAGCTCAAGCTCTTCAGTGGTTAATCTTGAAAAGAATTGATTCTGCCTTGTTCCCCTATGAATAATACATACTATTTAAAATGTCTTCCAGTCTGGTTTCTTTCCCTCTCAGGAAGCTATCTTCCTCAATGAGTGGGTGTAAGTCTTTAGGGAACAAAGGTCTTCCCTCTCTATTCAGCTAAAAGGAGAGGAAAAGATTAGGTGTTGAAGTTTTAATAAGAGAGTACATAGATAGTTTTTAGGCATAAAAGTGATAAAGAGAAAGATAGATAAGAAAAATTATTTTTTAAATAACATGGAGATCCATCTTTACAGACGCTGATCTGAAAAATGCTCTTTTGCAAAGTGATTTTTAAGCTTAGAGAGAGAGTTGAGTAGTTTCAGGCTTTCAGGTGAAGGGCATCTGGAAACGCAGTGCAGGCTCATGCTTGGGAGTAAGGAAAAGTGCTGGAGGTAAGGAAGCTCTTGGTGGAAGTGAGGAATGGAAATGGAGTAAACAGCAGCAGACTATGAAGAAGGGAAGAGCAGTGAGCAGAGGTCAGGTCAAACAGGGGTCTCAGAAGGTCCTTATTCTAAGTAATTGTGGAAGAATTGCACATTGAGAAGGTGTGAATCTTTGAAAACACTGTTCAGTAGATAATGGATTGAAAGAAAGCAAGAGTAGCAGTAGGGAGGCAAAAGGGTGTTCCTATATTCCCAGTGAGATGGTGGTTCGCACCAAGTTAGTGGTGGTAGAAAATGAGACAGGAGCCAAACTGTAGAGCTGGTTTGACAGAACTTGGTGGAGGAATATTGAGGTGATCAAAGAGAGAGAACTGTCTAAATTAATCAACTGGTTACAATCTGGTTCTATTTATTCAGTTGACCAAAAACTTGAGAGAAACCCCTAAAGATAAATATGTAAATTTGAATTTGTGTGTATATAATTCCTTTATTTTCCTTCTGTTTTTGTTGGATACTGAAGTGGTTATGTCAAATAAAAAGTTAAATAGCTGAGTCTGAAGTTCAAATGATAAAACTAGCCTACAGATCAGGTTTGAAATTTCTTGAAATGTAGATTCCATTACAGCCTTGGGAATGGCTAACACTTAGGAGAAAGTTACATACATATAACAAATTATATATAATATATATATATATTATATATAATATATAAAATTATATATATGTATGTAGTATTATATTACATAATAATTATTAGATATTATATATCTATATCTATATCTATATCTCTCTCTATATATATGCTGATATCACAGGATAGAGCCTTGAAAGCTTTAAACATTCACACATCAAAAGAAAGATAAAGAGACAAAAATCATTAAAAATTAAAATGGTAACTGTAAAAGTACATTACCACTGAAGCCAATAGCAAGAAGTGAATGATCCACTAATGTGTGTTTGAAAGAAAAACTGTGTAGTGTAAGTCTAGTCCTACAAACAAAGCATCAAGCTCTTTGTTTTAGTTGATCAATTAGTTTTTCTGATTGTCTTGATCTTTATTCATCCTACTGGTAACAAATTGCTTGGCTACATAGGGGTGTAAGTCTAAAGCTGAGTTGTGGAACAACACACACTGCTGTTTAGCATAATAACATGGTCAGTCATATTAGTGAAGCTGATGAGCTAAAAGGACATTGCAGGGAGAAGGTAGTCAGAAATTCTTACACTATTTATTCACATTTATTGTCAATTAGAAAGGTTATATGGAAAAATACATATGTATGCCTTATGTATTTGTAATGCTTAAGTACACATGTAATTAAGTCCACACTTTGTTATCTGGAATTTTTAATCCATAGTGGCTCTTCAATATCAAGCTATCAGTTGCATATCAATACTAGCTGATGCTTTGATGTGCTTTTTGAAATATGCATGGTTTGACTAGAGCTGAACTTCAAAGAGAAATATGCTTTTTTAATGGAAAAGAGCTTTTCCCCTTGTTTAGAGGTAAGTGCATGAGCGTCCTAGGCTAGGATAGATAAAAATGAGCCCTCTCAAAGTGTCAGACGAACAGACAGAGAGCAAACTTCATAGAATTGGGATGTCTAAATCCTGGTCTGCATTGAGGACAGTGACATTTCTGGGCCTCATGATGAGAAACTTTCCTAGCTTGGGAATGAGGAGTCAGTGCAGAAGGGCTCTCCCAAGAGCATCCTGAGAAGAGGGGCGAGCAGAAGTACCAGCGTTCAGAGGCCTCTGTGCAATTTCATACTTGACCCTGTTCATGACGCTACTGCAGCGAGGATGGGTGATGAGTAGAAATGAAGAGTTTAGAGAATGCTCATCACTGCTCGGACCAATTGCCTCAGCTGATACAAAGGTCACTTCTGTGCTGTGAATTCTTCCACTTGATTCTAACTTAAAAGAATCATTATTCAGATCCTTCAGCAAAAACCAAACATCCTTTAATGATACTATCCCTGGACATCAGAGCAAAGCCAAAGCTTCTTTCTATTTAAGGACATAATGCTTATGCATCATTGAGTATAAGGAAACAATTTTGTTTCTCAAGCAAAAAGCACATGTGAAATGATGAAGACGTTAACATTTTGGAAATGACTTAAATATTATATATTTTTCTCTCTCCTGAAGGTATGATCATCTGACATTTTTTATGGAATTAATATATGCTACTACATCAATGATTCCTTCCTTTGTTTTTTTTCCTTATGTGAATAGTTGAAATCCTTCAATATGTAGTCATAAAACTCCCTCCAACTTTCTTCTGTGGTAGTTTAATAAATATATTTAGATTTTTATTTCACAGAACAGCTATAACATCAGAAAAATCTCTATACCCTTGGAACTAAATTATTTATGAAGAACATGAGTTGAGCACAAATTTCCTTATTATTAAAGGTTTATTTCAGTAAAACTGTTTCATACAGAGCACCTAAAAAATTCTTAGAATAAAATTGCTTGTAAGACCTAAGTCATCTCTGATACTTTAATCATTTAAACCAACAAAACAATTTTTAAAAGCAAGACATAATTTAGGGGTAAATTATATGAAGAATATGGAGGGGACATATTATTCTGATAACATTACAAGAAGTTTAATGATGGTTTTCTAGTTCATATTCAAGATACTCAAACGAGGGGGAACATAGCTTCCTTTTATATGCTTACTACAGAAACTAGCAAAATTCACCTTGTTGGCTACATCAAGGAGATCAAATCATTGAAGCATAGTGATAATGTTAGTCAGGAATCCAAATTCATTATCTAAACCACACATGCCTCAGATTTCCCATTTAATGCAGGGGCAGGCCTTGCCTCTGGTCCTCTGAGATCATCAGATAGGAGAAAAATTCTCCTATCTCTGTATACACACGTGTTCACTTTCGGATGCAGAAGCCAAAGTAAAGCAGCCACACCCAATGTCAGCAGCCTCTTCTAGTATAATTGTGGCTCTAAAGAAGTTTAAATAATATTTGAAAAATGAAGCCTTTATTTTTAGGATTTCTTAGATACTTTTGAAAAATTCCCCAATAATTTTAATTAAAATACTTTGTTTGCATATGTACACGTTATGGAGTTTTTCATTGAAATACCCCCAAATTCAATAAATGTTACATTTTAAATAATATTCTGTACTGAAATGTAGACACACAATAAAAAGATAAATAATGTTTGAAATGGAATCACCAAGCATTCTGAAGTCAAAATTCTATTTGGTGTATAAGAGAATAATTGGGAATGAATCATAAGGAACAAAAACGTTAAATAAAAGGATACGAATGATGCATTGCTCATGAAGAATAAAGTGCAAAACTACCTCAGACTCCCAACTTTGCATGTGAAAATCAAATTAGTTATGCCCAACAAATGTCTTGCTTTCTCCCTTGACTATTTCTTTGTGGGGAAATGGCCTGACAGTATGGATGTTTAAATGGGCTCTCCCACTTGTCTGTCTTATTTACTGTCCAATAGAGTATATGTCTTTAAATTTAATACCTTCTGAGTTGAGACAACAAAGGCAAATATATAAAAAGAAAGTCTGCAGAAGACCAGACTCTAAGTTAATGACATATTATTTTACCACTTCTTAAGAAGCGTGAACTATATTGAACTGTGGAGAAGAGTGAAAAGTAAAAGAACGTTAAAACAAAAATGAACTAAACTGAATTTACCTCCTCCCCAGACCCAGAGATAATAACTGCAAAATCACATTACTTACAAACATCTGGCCTTGAAATACTTTCGGGGCACCTGGAGTAGTAAAGATCTGGTGTTGGGTTTTTGTTTTCAGTCAATTCATTAAGCTGCAAGAGGCCTAGAATATTGCATCACATTAGTCTCATAAAATTGCCACCAGTGTTAAACAATAAGCATGTTTGGACAGCAAAACTGTTTTTTTTTTTTTTTTTTTTTAGAGTTGATCTTTTTTCTCTGCCGGATTCAAGAAATGCATACCATTTATGGAGCTGTATTTCAAGTAGGTTCAGAGACATAATTAAGTGGAATGCTTTATTATTTTAGTAATAAATTTACTGATATAACTTGAAAGAAAGTGAAGGTTAAACTTATATTGAGCCCAAGCAAAGATAATGGTTTAGTGAAAGAATATAGATTAAGAATTTCTGTGTAATAACATGATCTAACAGTCTTTCACTGGCTACACAGAAAATACTTCATTATATCTAGAAAACAAGTAAAGGGAGAAATAAGTGGTTTCTTTTTCCCATTAATGGCATGGTGTTTTTCCTATTTGGACAGTGTCTTTAGAAATTTTCTAACATGGAAGGAGAAAGTCTGTTGTTTTCAATATAATACCAGGTTTAATATTGACGGCTTGATTATGAGCATTTTGTAATCCCCAACTCTGTGAATATGAGGATGGAATTGGCTTGTGAGGAGTAAATAATTATGCATCAGGCCTTCTATCCATTATCTCCTACATGCCCGGTGCTTCATCTTGTTGGTTCCTAGAGGTTAACGGCACTCACGGCACGACCATACTAAGTGGTTTGCTGGTTGCTTTAGCTGTCCCTGAGAAGATAAAGAAGTGTACTAGGCCAAGGAAGTGCTGTATGCTATCACAGACCCTCCCAGCATAGGAGTTCTCTCATTCCAATTTCAAAATCAAACCAGAGTGATTTGTCTTCTCATTTAATGGGAGCCAATATCCATTTGCATTTTGCTATCTGACTCTTTTAAATCACCATCCTGTTGAAATGAAACTGGAGCTTACTAGCCATTATGAGCAACAAAGGGAAATACATAGATGTACCATGAAAGCTGCCTTCTCAAAGTGGGAAGGGCAAAGAAGTCAAGAACACAGTCACCAGGAAGACGGAGTCTGGACCATATATCCAGCTAGAGTCTAAAACTGAGCAGAGTCAGAAATTTCAGAGAATCATGCAGGTTACTGAAACCTAGGGCATTCTCAAAAGGTAAAAAATAAGTTGCTATATAAACAAACCCTTTCTCCTCACTTAGAGACAAATTACTTTTCCCAATATCCTTGATGCATCACCAGACGAATAGCCCCTAAATAACTGGACAGTAAAGATCTCTGTTAAAACAGGCCCTGGTTTAAGGAAAATTCCTCAAAATTCAGAGGAAGAATAATCTGAGTCAACTAGATGTATAAATATGCATAAGTAAGGGAGAGTTCAAGGAAAAAGAATGCTGGGACAACACCTCATTCAGATCTCCAGAGATATATAAGGTTTTCATGAAATGAAGAGGTTGGGCTTCTAAGCCTTGCACCAATCAGCAGAGACAAGACACTTTTTGGTAAGAATCTATATCTAACAGCAATGGGGGGAAAAATCACTCAGAAATCGCTCTCAGTAAAAGTTCTCAAGTACAAGACTCTGTCTAAAGTTCACAAGTGAATTATACTGGACATGTACCAGGGACCTCTGCAAGCTATAAGCAGGTGTTAACTAGGACTGTTACACTCAGATTCACTTATCATGTAACAAAAGCCACCTGAGAGGACATATTAAATGGTTTGGAGCAGTGGATTATGTAAAATTCAAACAATCGGGACATATTGAATCTGGTCAAGTCAGTATTTTTTGCAGAAATGAGCAGGGAGATATGATGCACAACTTGCCTCATTCCTTATCCTTTCCAGCAAACTGGCCCATGAAAACACTTAAAAATCAAAGACATCTGACCAAAAAAGAAGAAAAGAAAAAAATTGGATTGGCTTAAGTACTGTGTCCTCACATGACTCACACAAGTTTTTCTTTCTCTTTTCCTGATTTGATTTTCTCAGGGCAAATTAAATTATTTTCTTGTGGAAAAAAAAGGACATCATAAATACCATATAAAGATCATTATATTCAACAGTAAACATTCTTCAAGGTATTTTAGGGTTAAGTGATGGTTTCATATAACCTCACAAAGCCAAAGTAAGGCTATGATTATGACTTCTCCTGTGAGTCTTGTTATTTTATTTTGTCTATCAGAATCTGGGGTGTCTGTGTGGAGGTGGAGTTAGGAGGGAGAACTAGCAAGGCCACTAACATTACTGGCCCTTGGTTAAGCAGTAGATATGAACTGCAAGGGGAAAGAGTAGGAGTCCAAGCATGTAATACATAAAAATTGGACTAAGGGAGCACCTGGATATACCTTCGTAAGTGGACTTCCTGTTGCAGGAAATGATGCTATACAAGAGCACCTTAGGAGACTCCTCCTTTTGCTTCAATCTTGAAATGACCAAGTGGCAATGTCTCAAGAAACTTGTATCTTTTCATTCTTTCCTTTGCTTTTGGTATTGAGGATGGGACCCAGAGGAACTTCACCACTGAGCTACCTCTTCAGTCCTGTTGCATTTTTATTTGAGACAGGGTCTCTCTAGGTTGCTGAGGTTGCCCTTGAACTTGAGATTCTCCTGGCTCCTTCCAGATCACTGGTGTTTTCTGTCACTCTACCAGACTCCAGAACTATTCCTTGAGGAAATGAAAATTGGACTTCTGCTGCTTTTTATCTTGCTATGGTTTAGATATCAGGGATTCCTCAAAAGCTGATGTGTGAGATAATGCAAGAAAGTATGAAGATGAAATAATTAAATGATGAGAGCCCTGTAATCATTAATTAATTAATCCACTGATGAGAACTAACTGGACAGTAACTCAAGGCAGTCATGGAGTGCCTGGAGGAGAGAGGCCACTAGGGGTGTGCCTTCGGGGTTTATATTTTGTCCCTGCTTCCTGGTGATCATGTCCTGAGCTGCTTTCCTCCTCCATGTCCTCCCACCATGATGTTCTGCCTCACTTTGGGTCCAGAGCTATGGAGTCAACTGACCATGGACTGAGATCTCTGAAACTGTGAGCCCCAAGTAAATTTTTCCTTCTCTATGTTGTGATTATCAGGTCTTTTGTTCACAGGGACTAGAAAGCTGACTAAAACAAGGCTCCAACTCCAAATAAAAATCCGTCTGGGTAATTCAGAGAAAAGAAGTGGCATAGGACCTAGTAATGGCTCAACATGAAAGGAGTGGACCAGCTAAATGAACATAGTCCACAGTAAGTGACAATTAGACTTCTGGTTATTTCTAAAGAACAGAAGACAGAAAACAGCATGCCAACATCCTCAAAAGGCTGAAAAAGAAGATCACTTTTGATTGTAAATGCTGATAACACACTTTATAGGAACAAAGATGACTGTGGACATTTCCGGATAAGAGTAAGAAAAGTTATCTATTAACTCATCTCTATCAAATAAACTTTAAAAGTATCTTCTTTATTAATAAGAAAGATTGTCTCAAATTGAGATAGAGTGATGAGCAATGAAACTGGCCAATGAGAACTAGTCTAGGTAAATGTTAACTATGAATATAAATTTATACAATCACAATATGTAAGCTGAAAGGATTGATCATTTTAATACTCTAAGATTCTTATTGCTAAGGAGAGCAGATTTATGAATAATGATGTGTTTATAATACATATTAAAATTTAATGAAAGCCATTAATGTAATCAAAATACAAGTTATTAAATATGATGTCGAAATGTAACTTGGAAAACAACCAAAACAAAACATGTAAAACATCAATAATAGAAGTAGAAGATAACTGCATACATACATACATAATAATTGTATTGGTTATCACTGGGTGACATGATTAGCAAAGACTTTTATTCACTTTTTTGTTTTGATGGGTATTTTAAATTTTCTATATAGAATATATTCCTATATACTTATAAAATAATGCAAACCCATTAAACAGTTTATTGAGAACTTGAATTTTAGAAGTAGTGAAGAACTTTGATTTCAGGACTTAATATTTTAACTCAACTCATTATTGATATTTTCACATCTCATCATAGAGAAACTAACTTCAACATTTCCACATTAAAAAAATCAGAATTTTTTTTCTTTTTGCATCTGCAATCTGACTAGAACGTGACCTACCCTCAAAGCTGAGGCCTTGCCAAATGTGGTATTTCTGTTTTACTTTTTAAATCATGTATTTACTACAAAATATTGTATTTGTCTCAATGTAGAAAGTCAAAAGCCGTTTTGTGACATTTATCATAGTTAGTAAACCAGTGTTGTAAAAGAAACATAAAAGCTTTATAAAAATATCACTTAAAGTTTTAAGAGTTTGTTATTTTAAAATGAGAAGTAATTATTTTCATTTAAACAAGGACTCTTTGATAAAGACAGCTTTTAAATGGTGCTAGAACAAATATCTATTCAAATCTTTTTTTTATTAATTCTAATACCTTTAGTTCCTATATAATAATCACAATCTGCTTTTGTTTTGTGGAAGGAATAAGAAGTCTTGCAAAGATTTGTTTTAATTTTTGTATACTTGTTTGGATGCTTTGGTGAATGTAGTTACTATTTATGAAATGGAATATGGTGAGTTTCTCACTCCAAGTTGTTTTGTGTATTATACACAAACCCTTTGCTTGGAAGAGACCAGTCTCTGTGTGAGCAGCTGATTTCCCCACTGTAGTAGGAGTTTGCCAGACACAACTGTTCTGCTGACTCATTTCTTGGTCTATACAGGATTGCCTCTATTTTCTGAGATATTTCCTAGGATCCACAGTATCTAGTGCTGATGAGCAACATGGTTAGCTTGCACAAACTTGGCCCAAGGGCTTTTTCTGGCTTTATTGCTGGTGAGCCTCCTTTTACTGTTGATCCTTGAAAAAAAACAGCCCAGGTTAGAACTGTGCAGGGTACCAATTCACAGATTTTTTTTTGAAATTTCCTACAATTTTTGTAGGATGGTCATAGATAATGAGAACATATTATATGTTTGATAAAAATCAAGAAATAAGGTATTTTAATGTTTTCATAACATAGACACACACCAAGATAAATGCTTAAGGAGATAGTAAAGTTCACCATGATTTGAAAATTACACAATATACATTTATACTGAAATGTCACAGGGAACCCCATAAATATTCACAATTTTAATGTAAATTAGAAAAAATATTTCCAGGTGAACCACATAGCCTAGAAATATTTTAAAAATTAAAAAAAATGTGATATGTCATGAAAACATAAAATGTGCAGATTATATTGTATTGCATTTCATCATTTACTACTAAAAAATACACAAAATATTATGAAAAGTTAAAATTTGCCTGGTGTCGCGGCACACATCTATAATCCTAGGACCTCAGGAGGCTAAAGCAGAAGAAGGCCAGTCTTAGGAATTTAGTAACACCTTGTTTCAAAAGAGTCTGGGAAATGCAACTAAGTGGTAAAGTATCCCTGGGTTCAATCCCCCGTAGACAAATAGTTAAAATTTATTGATTATAAATCTAAAATTCTGGGGCCAGTCATGCCAGGGCAGTGGAACAGGTTGTAGATAGACCAAAGAGAATGCTCAGAGACAGCATAGGAGGTGTGATTTATTGGCATATAGTACAAGAGATCAATGTTTGCCTCAAGAAGAGTTTAGTGACAGCAGGCCAACAGCATCTCTGTCCCTCATGGTATACTGCCAAGCACTGTCTCCTCTCCCTCATGCTGTTTTGTCAAGTAGTGGAGTGAAATGTACCCTTTCCACAGTGTCCTGGGTTTTGAAACCATCCCCAGCCAGAGAGGCGTTTTCTATGTTAGGTTGCAGAAACCATGACATCATCAGTACTAGCTGGCTTCCTTTGCTTGCATGACCAGTATCAAGAAGAGCAACTGTCCCATTGTACATGCAAGAAAGTAGCTTTTTTCATCTGGCAAAAATTTGTCTTAGTTCCCAGTGTGCATAGAAGAAAGCTAGCATCCTGCAAGATAATATGTATCTCCACTGACTTTCCCAAGATTGCTTTCATTGTCCCCTTAACTAGGCTCCATTTAGGATACCAGAAAAGGGGCATCTAGGTTCAAGGTGTGGTACATCTATACAAACACAGACCAAAAATGACTCTGTTAGAAGTTGAGCGAAATGGAAACACACGTAAAGATGCGGTAGTCAGTCATCAGAGGTGTGTAATGTTAACTATACTACACACTCTACTAGTACCATAATTTTGTAGAAACCTCCTGTTGCTATTATGGTGGGCTCAATGATGCCTAAAAGTGCCAGCTGACATTTGTCATATCCATGTGAGCAGTTCATCTCACTAGTAAGTTGCATATTGCTGTACAAAGTGGTCTTTTATGTTCTTGAATATTTTTCTCAATTTATGATGCATTTAGAAAATATAGCTATCTTTACATTAAAAATAAAATTCAATGTCAAGAGTATATTGTTAGTAGTTAGGTTTGGAGGCAATCAAAAATTATCAGTTCCCCTAATACCCTCATTCAAAGGTCAGCTGCATATTAGTTAAAATGAAATTATATCAAGTACATAGTCCCCAAATAAGTATGCTTCTTTGTTACAATCTATACACTCTATATATAAAAATTAAGTTTTTATATTTTGACATTGACTTTAATTTTACTGTTGAGAATATCCATATATGTAATTAATATCTTCTATCTGTTCTGTGTAATCATGCCTATATTAATCTGCAATTTCAAAATAAATGGATAGTAAATAATTGTTATAGGACCTAAATAACAGTCTAATGTGAGGGATATATGAATCAGTAGTGAATTCCTGAATGATGACATCTTTTAAGAAGCACATTCAGATACACTATAGTGAAGACATTAAGCAGATTCATGACTCATGAATAAGATGAACATGAGTCCCTGCTATGGGGGCAGGATGGCCAGGAGGATGATTTCCAAGTTTAACCCTGTTTTCCTTGTATTTCAGACCTTCATTCCTTCCATGACAAGACACAGGATATCGTGTTTTCCTTGGGGCTTCCCTCACTTTCTGGATGTTCTAAGGGCCCCTCCTTGGGGCTCCTGTTTTACTTTCAGCACACATAAACTTAGAGCACATTATACTGAAATTATTTCTTATTAACAAGCCACTGCAAGAAGATTTCTTGTTCTCATGGCATGTACCCCAGGAATGAAGACACTCAAAACACATTTTCACCTGGATGAGAAAATGCTTGAAGGTCTTACTGTAGCAGTTCAGTTCAACAATGAGACATGGCAAACAGGTTGGAAGAACAGTAAAGTAGTTTGAAAAATGACATTAGGAGTAAAATTGGAGAAGATGCAGATAAACGGAATAACACCCCTTGTTCATGGAGTGAAAGGATTGATATTGTTAAAATGTCCATACTACTGAAAATAATCTACAAATTCTAAAAATCGGCCTCATTAAAATACTTGTGATATCTTTTATAGAAAAAAACAAACAAAAATATTAAAATTTATAGGTTACTACAAAAGACCCAGAATAGCCAAAGAAACTTATTCAAAAAGAATAAAGTTTGAGACTTCATATTCCCTGATATGAAGAACCTGAAGGTACTGACTGAGAAAATATTTGCAAATCATCTACCTGATAATGGGCTAATATCCAAACCATATGAGAACCTTCTACAACTCTATAGAAACAACGTTGACAACCATCAGATAAGCAGATAAAAATGGGCCAAGTACCTGAATAGCCATACACATTACCAACAGGTGTATGAGAAGGCACTCCACATTACTAATCATCAGGGAAATGCAAAGCAAAACCCACAATGAGATATCTTTTCATACTTATTAGGGTGGCTATTATCAACAAAAATTTAAAAAAAAATAGGAAGTGTTACTAAGGATACAGATAAACTGGAGCTCTGTACATTATGGGTGGAATGTAAAATGGTAGAGTTGCTATAAAACAGAGGATGGAGTTTCCTCAAGAATTAAAAATAGAAGTACAATATGTTCCAGAAATCTTCTTCCTGGGTATATATCCAAAAGAATTTCCATCAAGATCTCATATGTGCTCTCTCTTATGAATTCCTATCTTGAAATATTATTCAGTCTCCAAAATAAGAAGGGGAAATTCTGCCTCTTGGCACAACATGAACAAACCTGGAGGATGTTATATAAATGAAATTGGTCAGTAACAGGGGGACAAAGGCTGAATGACTTCATTCACATGAGGTACATAAAATAGACAAATTCATAGCAGCAGAGAATAGAATCATGGTCACTTGGGGACAGGAAAATGGGGAATGGTTGATCAATGGGCAGAAAAATATCAGTTATGCAAGATAAATAATGTCTATTTATATCTGCTGTACAACAGTGTCTGCAGCTGACAATACTGTATCCTATCCTTAAAATGTTTTTAAAGATGGTGGAGGCTGAGGATGTAGCTCAGTGGTAAAGCACTTGGCTCACATGTCCAAGGTCTGGGTTTAATACCCAGAACAGCCCAAATATAAATGAATGCAAAAAAAAATCTTCTTAAGATGCTAAATCTCATATTAAGTATTCTTAGAATCACCAAAAGAACCAAAGCAAGAACAAAGAACAAATATGCACAAGGGAACTTTTAGATATGAAGGATGTGTCTATTACCTTTATTTTGTTGATGGTTTCACAGGTAGATGGACATGTATAGTCTTATTACATTGTATACATTAAATACATTCACAATTTTTGTACCAGTTATACTTCAACATCTATTATAAGGAAAACAAAAAAGGAAAATATGCTTTGTAGTAGGGCAGGTCATTCTCTTTGTTAGGGAATTTGACTTGGGGTTTCACTGAAGAATAAGGATACAGCAGGATAGTAAGAATCACAATAGCTATTTTAAAAATGTCTAAAACTTACCCAGCATTTATTAGAAGTCATTCAATGAGTTAAAGCAAGACCTTATCCACTTATCTACACATGCCATCATGCCACTTAATAGTAAAATAAACTAGGGTGATTTTTCTTTTCTTTTCTTTTGAGACTACTTTTCCATGATCTCAACCAAATTACTTAGCAATATAATCTGAATGTTTCCTGTGATTACTTCACATAAATTTAAGATCTTGAGTTTCTATAAATTTCTTTTTATTACATTTATAATAAATAACTTTTGTCTTTTTGTGATCGTTTTCATCCTAAAAATTTTGCCAGTTTCAGAATATTCTATTTCAGAGAAAAAAGTATTATTATCTATTATATGTATATTTTATATTGTATGTAGTATTATATGTATATATGCTATATTATATTATATGTATTATATACTATATGCATGTGTATACATACATTTATCTTTAAAAATTAATAAATAAATCACAAAATATTTCATGAGAGTTGTTTGTTGACAACTAAAAACCCTTAAGCAGTTATCTTTATTTCATTTTAAATTTTGAGATGAGAAACTGAAAGACCAGAGAGTGAATTATTAAACAGCGGGGACATAAATCCAGATATTCATGATTCCATAGCTTTCTTTCCTTGTTATAAGGCTAGGCTGATTTGGAGTTTGAAATTTCTTCTTTCTTATTATAAAGAATGGCATATTTTTTCCCTGCTTTTAGCACCTTTTAGCACTCCTTTTTTCTTTTGATCATTAAATTGCTCTTTGCTTTATTTTTGGAAAATGAAGAATATTTACAATATTCCATATATGTGCACAGTAATGTATAATGTTAGGATATTTTCCTATTATTTTATTTCTAATATTGTTACTGATAATCTATTTATCATAAGCAGTAGACATTTCACAACCATGGGATTGGTATGAGTTCAAATTTTATTTCACTAAACAAAGCATTTTATTTTGCAGCCTTGAGAAGAAGACATATTAACCTCTAAATGAATGTTTATAATGATCTCAGCCTCAGTAACAAATTGAAACTAATTAGGTAGGATTAGAATAATATTGATGATTACACATGAAATAAAGAAATAACAACTCATGGCTAATTTTCATTGGCATTATTTACCACATGTGAAAATAAAATATATTTGGCATGAGAAAATTAAATATTTGTCAGTGTTCCAGTGTTTAATAGTGTATTTGGAGTAGCTTACCATGATGAAAATCTACAAAATTGATAACACATTTATCCAGAAGAAAATGTTCTCCAATTTCTGACAAAATTGGCTAGATCTCAATGAAACAGATTCTATTATGAATAGGACTGAGAAAAAGTAGGATAAGTGATGCAGCAAAACTATTACTAATTTAAAGTTGTGGAAATATACATGGTTTGAGAAAGATGACTGTGAACTATTGAGATATATATATATATATATATATATATATATATATATATATATATATATATATATGAATAAAGAAACCAATGTTTATTCTCTTCATGTATTTCAGCAAGCTACATGATTTTCAGGTAAAATACATAGATGCATAAATAAAATCATCATCATATCAGGAAGAGGGATTACAGCTATGCAGGAGAAGCTGAATGTTACTCAGCTCTCTCTAGGTAACTTTAAGGAAAGAGACTTGGGATGAAAGAATCCAAGCAAAGAAAGTAAACAACATCAAATATTCTAAAAACAGGAATTCTTTATATTTTTTTAAAGAAAATATCAATGAAGCCCTTTGGAAATGTTAAGTTAATCACAAAAAATTGAACATGCTTGATTAGCTGATCTAAAATTTCAATGACGTTTAAAAAGTTGATTAATGTCTTACAAAAGGCATACAAAAGGAAAAAGAGAATATGGAGCTGAATTGCATGTGAATGAAGTAGTGACTGAATTACCAGGCTGTTGAAATCTGAAAGTGTCAAACAGGAGAAGCCAGAACAGTTCAGTAGTATATATCTAAACCTACTTATAATTTACTCAGCCATTCAAATCGATGATCACCTCCAGGTCTTTTTGGACTTATTTGTATATTTATATAAATGAACCTTATTTCTCATCTTAAGCCCTTCATGTTCTTCAGAATCCTTAAGAGGTGCATCCTAAAGACACATTCCTATTAATCACATATTTTCTTTTTAATTTTTTCCAGCTCAAAGGCTTAGGATGTTTAGTAACAAGCTTGTTTTTTTCTTTTCCTTCAAGGTTTAATCTTATGATCCATTGCTTCAACTCTCTGTGCTCTGAAGTTTATGCAGTAACCCATGTCATGTAAAGATTGTTCCCAAATTACCCTGACTTCCCTACTTTCAAATATAATTAGCTCTCTCCTATCTTTAGAGGAATTCCACCATATATCCTGTGGACCAGAAGAAGATGCAGGAACAAGCATTGTAAGTCCTTTATCAGGAAGTTCTCAGAAGACACAAAAACTGATGAGGAGTTAGGGAAGCAAGACAAGAAAGGCAGAGAGGCCAAACACGGAGTGACTTTGTGTAAAGTCACACAGATGTTTGCTCTGGCCTGATCCTTCAAGGAACCTGCTGTAACCCACACTCCTGGGTACCTACTCCAGAGGCCACGGCTCAGTCTCTGTCACTTTGAGTGAGTAAGGACGATCTTGGGCACCGTTATTGTCCAAGCATGAGCAAAAAGATTTACCAAAATCTTTTTGGTAATTTTACCAAAGTAGTTTCGGGTTCTGGAAGTTGAAAACAAATACACAGGAAATGAAATTTCTTAGAGAGAATATCTGAGCAATATGGCAGAGAGCACCTGGACTGTCCACTGAACTTTCATTTCTTGCACTGGAGAACATTCATTTTCTGGTTCAACTCATGTTTATCGACCATGTTCTGTTGATCCAGTGTTAGGCTGAATGCTGAGAACATGGAGACGGTTAGAAAAAAGTGCCTCTCACTGAACACTTTATAATCCCTAAATGGCAGCAAGCAATGCTACCACAAGCCTTGTACGTGGGTTCTAGAAGCACCAATAAAGAATGCTAGTTGTCTTTGATTCAGAGTATGAGGGAAAGTTTACATGAAGGAGTAGCCTTTCATAAGGGCCTTAAAGTATCAATAGGATTACTTTACCAGTACTAGTATTTTTTTCTTCTCAATTTTTATTTCAAATTTTCTATACTGTAACCACTTAAGTTTTGGAAATTCTGGCTTCCCTGAATATGACTTGTATAAAATGCATGGGCAATTAATAAACAACACAACGGACTCCCCTCTGCTTCTAACATCAGTCCCTCTGCAGTGACTTATCTTTTTGTCATTCCAATCATGAAACTTCTATTTTCTTCAATTTTGATGGCCCCACCCTGCTCTGGCTTTCTTTGCCTGGCTAATATATCTTTTGCCCAGATGTTTTTGTTTTGTTTTTCTGTTTTCTGTTTTGTTTCTTGTGAATCATTTATGTAATTTATGAAGGTTTGATCTCCAGCCCTGTGCTCTGCTTTCTGGTGTGTGTTTGTTTTCCCTCTAGAACACTCTCCCTATGTCATAGCTTTAGAAATCTTCATAGAGATTGGTCTTAATTTTTTTTCTTTAAATTTAGCTTAAAAAAATCTCAGTTTTGTTCTGGGCACTACACTTTAAAGGAAGATACAGTGAAAGCATCAAAAGCACATCAAATGATGTTTAACCTACAGAAGAGGAAGCTCAATGGGACATGAAAAGTGCCTTCAATTATTTGAAGGGCTGTTTTGTGAAAGAAGGATTACATTTATTTTGTGTTTCCTCAGGGGACAGCTAGTACCAAAGCCTAAAATTTTAAGGAGGCATATTTTTGGATCAGCATAAGAGAGACGTTTATAAAAATTGGATTAGCAAAAAAAAATTGAATTGGAGGGAAATATGGGAAATTTTCCTGTCACTAAAGAAATGCTAAACACAGGTTGAATGACAATTTGTTAGGGATGATGTTTAAAGAGATTGATGAATCATATGAAGATAGAGTACCATGGTTTTGATAGTCCATTGCATGTGGGAGATAATATTGTGCTATGATCCCTTTAGATTTTCCACTGTTCTCTCAAGTCAAGCATATCTTAGACGTAATTTATCATGTTCCCTTTCAAGTTTGCTTTCTGGGTGGCTTCCCATCTGTGGGGAGAACTGTCTCCACAGATCCTCAAGCTTGCTGGACACTTCATCACCATTGCTGGCTCATTTTTCTCCTGTTTCTCAGATGTAACCAACCAACCAGACATTCACTTGTCCCTTGGTGAAACTTCTTTCATTCCCTTTATTCTGTCAGTGGTAACCCCATTGGTTGTACAATACCCAGAACTGAGGCTTGGATAAAGTTGATTCTACCCCATAGTATGTAAATGACAAGTACACAAATAAAATTAAATTTCTTTGAACTGATTCTAGATCATTCTGTGGTGTTTCATCATCTTCTCTTTTAACCAAAGTTCATTATCTTAACAGCATAAATTTTCCATTAACCAACACCTGACTATTCCCTAAAATAAGCTAGCCTATTCATCAGATATTTTAAGCATTCTTGGTCTTAAATTAATCTTTCTAATTCTTCTATCTATGCTTTGATTGTATCTTTGTCTCCCCCTGGCAAAAAAAAAAGTCTTTTTAATATTCTTTCTAAAACATTAGCTTTCACTTCTGAATTAAATGTATAAGACAAAAAATATTTGTGTTAAGCATGGTATCCAGCATTTTGACACTGTCTGAAGATATATATATATATCTGGCATAACCAGGTTTATTTATAATTGTTTCAAAGATGAAATATATCATCTTGTTCATTGACAGATTTCAACTTGCATTGTGTCTCAGGATTTCAAATTTATATAAGTTTTATATTAATTATGTGTATTTAAAAAATCCTAACATGTAATTCTATCTCCTCTCCTCCTATTTGATGTCATATAAACATATAACATCAAAATTTATAGTTTGACCAAATGAAAAACAAATATATCTTAGTGGCACCAAAGGAATATTCTTTTGTTTTTGTTGTTGTTGTTGTTTGCTTTTCTAAATATAGCACTTATGAATCACATAGAATAATGGATTTCAGTGTGGTATATTCACATATGCTTATTACATATTTGGATCTCTTTTGCTCTTTGTTTATATTGAAAATGAAATGCTCCCCATTGTGGCAAATTTTAAATATAATCTTTAGCTGAAGGTCTCTGCAGTAGTCATTATTAATAAGACTGCCATGGTAAGCACAAAGATTAACATGTCCAAAGGGTTTATCAGGTATGTCTCAGCTCTTGCAAAGCACTAATAGGTGCACTCTGGATATGCAGATTACTTGAAGATTTGGCAATTTCCCCCACCAGATGGTTACAGCACCCAGCTGTGAGTTTGGATCTCTATGCTTCTCAGTTAGAGGGTCATCTTTGCAACAAGCTTTTGTATCTAATCTCTTCAGTGTTACTTGAACCTGTCAAAGTGGTACAATTATTCACAATTTGTTACTTAACCACTTTTTTTAGCTGCCACTCAGCTAGGGTGGCATGTATGGCTTGAGGAAGCCATAGCAACAGAGATATTAGGTGGAGGTCAGGAAGTATTGAACAGGAAGTGGTACCAGGAAGTGAAAGCCTGCAGGCATCAGGCACCCTGGGCCTCAGCCTGTTTGAAATGAATCTGGCCCAGACAATCATGCAACCATCAGAAGACAATCCATGTCCACAATGAGTGTTTGACTGTTCCCATTACCCGAGTTTTAAAAATTCAATTACAAAAGTCATTTTTAAAAGAAAATATGGAATGCAAAACTCTTTGAGAGAGATGATTTCCATGTAGACTTGATGACTTGTTCCAAACTTCAGATTCTGCACCAGTAAATAGATTTAAGGGGCCACAGTTTTGCATCTTATGGTAAGCATGATGTACCTTCACTTAGAAAGAAAAAAAAATATGTTTTAAGAAGTATGATTGTTGATTATACTTCAAAAAGTAGTACATGTTTAAAGAAATATAGTAGTTGATTTTGAAATACAAATCTAGAAAACACAGGCTAATTCTCAAATTTTAAACTGGTTTTAAATTAGAAAAAAAACTCTTTTGTTGAAGATATTGGTCACATAGGCATACAGAAAAAAAGATCTTGTTTACTGGAATTGAGTTTTAATATTAAAGCTGAATTAATAGTATGTTCTTCAGCTCTTTAGAATTCACTGTGAATAATTCAAAGTATTCAATATACCTCCACTTAATTCAGTATCACCAGGACATTTACTTCATGGACTGAATATGAAAGAGGTTTCTCCTTATCAGATGAGTGAATTAGCTATGAATAGAAAATGATCTTTTAGCTTAGTGCTTTTTCCCCCCTTTATCACCCAGAAGATGAAGAAATGACAAAGATACTTTTCCCATTTAGTCATCTTTTCCTTGTATCAGAAAAAGCAGTGATAGTCATTTTCTGAATGGCTGACACATTGGGAAGAAGGAGAACTTACTCCATACTTAGCTCATTTTCACCTGTCCTTGGTTTTATCTTCCTTGAGCAAATTTTACCTTCAATATAAACCTGTGTCTACAATCCAGTATATTTTAATTTCTTCATTTTCACAGTAGTTCTTAAATGCCTGGGGTGTCCAAAAAGTTCCCCAAGGGTATATAGTTAAAAGCTCCTTTTCTTTTCTTCACACATATTCTTTTTGCAAGTGTGAAGAAAAGAAGCCTTGGGGATTTTTCTTCTCTCTCTTAAAAAAATACTCAAAGTTCTTCATTTGATTGTATAATTGTGAAGATGATTAACATCACAGTAACAGCAGAACTTTAATCCCAGAACATGAATAGTACACTTTGATGTTATTTATGACTGTAATACACCACCCATTCATTTAAATATCATAGGAAAATTAATCGACTCCAGGGAATGTGGAAGTTCCTTCTTGGCCTGATTGAATAGGTATGATATGAATTTAATGAGTTTTAAACATTAAACATATTTTTATGTAAAGATTTATTCTTTTGTTCTAAAGATGCAAGTTGACTTTATATAATTTTCTTATTAAATAATTTTTCATATCAACTTTTCCTATAGAAAACTTTCTTCTTACTATTTTCATAACTATTAAAATCTCAAGACTACACCTGTTGTCAAATACCTGTAATATAACATCAATGCTTTTTAAAAACTATTTCTTGGCTAACAGCTTATACTGCAATACCTACTTTGGGAAGCTGAAAGTATCATTGTAAGGTCAGTATCTTTTTTATTTTTCAAAAAAGAAAGGAATAAAAGGAAGCATAAGAAAAAAAAAAAGTTGCTAGATATTAATTAGAGATTTGCAAACCAGAAAAAAGATGTAGAAGAGGCCTACTTAAGGATTGTTTTCATACTGACATGAAAAATTAGAAACATTCTATCATATTTTTAGAAAATATATAGAAGAATGCTTTCCTGAACATTATTCTTTTAAGAACAGAATCATTGTGGGTTCAATCTGGGAAGTGAAAGCTGAATTAAGAACACTCATTAAATGTGAAACAGTAGTAAAAATTGCATAGAGATCTATATTCCAAGAATAAATGGTGCACCAGAAGGAGCAGGCATTTAGAAATCGGTTGGGATTTAGAACTTGACTCCTGTTTGTTCTATAAAAACAAAGGTGTCTTTGCTGAGGCTCAGCCAAACTCCATGAAAATTTAAAATAATCATATTTCTTTCTCCATATCTATCTGCCTGTTTATTTCATTTGTTGGAGGTCCATACATTTTAGTACACTGATTTAAAGTATATTAAACTGCAAATTCTTATGCATGTGATATTTACATGTATATGTAAGTTGTACACATGTAGCAGAAGTCATTTCCAGGATGATCTAATTTATCTGTTCAGTCAGAGGCAGTTCATAAAATCTTATAAATAGTCTTTATTTTTAAAGCAATTTTAGTTCAGAGCAAAAGTAAGAAAAAATTGCATGGCTCCAATAAAGATCCTACTCATGTAGATACAAAGCATTCCCCATTATTAATACCCACACCACACTGGTATTTTAAAAACACACTGATGCATCATTTTCATCTAAATTCCATGATTTTTACCAGGGTTCACTTCTGGTGTAGTACATTTTGAGGGTTTTGACAAATGTATAATGACATGTATCCACAATAGTATAAATAAAGGGGTGTTTTACACTAATACTCTTATGTGCTCCAACTGTTCACCCCCACCCTTGGAAAGCGGTTCTCATTTACTGCCTCCATAGTTTTGTCATTTTTGTGATATCCTGTAGCTGCAATTATACAATACAAAGCCTCTTCAGGTGGACTTCTTTCACATAATGATATTCATTTGAGATTCCTCCATGTGGTTTTGTAGCTTGATGGATATTTTTCTTAAGCACTGAATAATATTACATTGTTTTTGAGGTACCACAGTTTATTTATCATTTCCTTGCTGAAGGACATTGGGTTGCTTCCAAGTTTTGGCAATTATGAATGAAGTTGCTTTCAGCAACATGCTATCTGCATCTGCATGTAAGATTTTATGTGGCTGCTTTCCATTGGATAATAAGGAAAGAGCATGTTTAGTTGTAAGAGATTGCAAAGCTGTCTTCCAAAGCAGTCATCTTATTTTGCACCTCAAAGAATGAGAGTTCTTGTTCCACATTGTTTTACTCAATTTTTTGTTTGAACATAGAGGAAGAAAAGTACATTTTGGCACAATCAACTCCATAATTCTGGGCCCAAAATGAGGTGAACCATCATGGTGGAAGGGCATGGCATAAATAAGGAGCTCAGCTCATGGCAATGAGGAAGTAGAGAGAGCTCCACTCAACAGTGACAAAATATAAACCCCAAAGGCATGTCCTCAGTAACGTATATCCACCAGCCACACCCTAACTGCCTACATTTACCACTCTCTTAATCCAGTAAAGTGGATTAATCCCCTGATTAGTTTAAGGATTTCACTTCTGAAAAGTCTTGCATTGTCTCACATATTTTCTTTCACAGGAACATCCTATCAAACTATAATATTCCACCCCTCATCCACAAAAGCTCATGTCCATCTCACAGTGCAAAATACATTTAATCCATTGCCAAGAGTTCCCATCATCTTAATAGTCCCAGCATTGTTCAAAAGTCAAAGTCCAAATCTCATATGAGAATCAAGGCAATCTCACACATGTTTCTCCCTGTGAATGTCAAAAACAAGTTATGTATATCCAGTGGCCTTGAATAATATTTCTATTTCACAAGAGAGAATTAGGGGCATAGAAAGAATAGATGGGACCAAAGCAATACCAACTTCCAACTGAACAAACAAATCCTGTAGCTCCATGTCACACTTGGGCACATGCTATCGTCAAACCCAAAGGGCTTGCATAGCTCTATCTGTATGGTCTTGCTAGCTGCAACTAACCTGTCCTCTCTTGGCTTATCTCCACTGCAGATGCTCCACTGGTATCGGCATCTCTTAATTTCAGTGGTCTTCACGGAGTCTGAGACTTTCTTCTCACTTCTTTACACATCTTGCTCACACAGGCAGTTCAGAGGGATATTGACCCTGTTACTGTTTGCCTGGCATCTCAAGTCTGTCTTTGAAATCTTGATGGAAGCCTCGTTGACTCCTAAACTCTAGCATTTTACAATCCAGCCAAACCTGCACCACACGGGTGATGCCACTGTTTGTCATCATCTTAAACAATAGCTAGGCTTCCTGGAACCATGGCTGCAGCAGGCTCTGGGTGCCTAGGTGTAGGATGAAACAACATTGTATAAACCCCTGCGCAAGCAGGGTACCCAATGAACTCTTCTTAAATACTTTTTACTTTTATAGCCTTGAGCCTGAGGTGGGTATAGTCTTGCCAGTTCCTGGGATACTCTCTAGTCATTTTTCCTATTGTTTCTGGATAATGTATTTAGCAATATCTTATTTGTTATAATCTCTTTAACAATAACAACTTCATTAGCCTCAGTTTTATACACACTTTTCTGGCCAGAATGAAAGTTTTTCAAATCTTTCTGCACTACTTCTGCTCCTGATTATCACCAAAAACTTGGATAAAAACTTCCAACAATATTCATATCACTGCCTGAATGCTGGGTTGCCTTAAAATGTCTTCCACCTGATTAATTAGTATATCACATTTAAATTCAGCCTTGCAAAAGGTATATGGACAACTTCAAAATGGCAGTTTCTTTGCCAGAATCTAACATAAATGGCCTATACTCCAACATTGAATACAGACATCTTCCTCAGGAATCTGAAGAGCTCAGTCTTTTCTGTCCACAGTCCTATTAGCACTATCGTTTTCTGAGATCCCCCAAAAGTTGTCCTTTAAGTTCTGCTCACAAAATGTTGGGGCTTTTTCAGCCTGAATTTCTAAAATTTTTATAACTCCTCCCCCAACATATTAGTTCCACACACTTCTGAACCAAATGGTCAGGTATATTCACAGTAAAATCCCCATTCCTGCTACCAATTTATGTTGTAGTCATCTTTTTTATTGTTTGACCAAAAAAAAAAAATCTGACAAAAAGCATAGAGGAGAAAAAAATTATTTTAGCTCCGAGTTTTTGAGGTCTCAGTCCATAGATAGACAACTCCATAGTTCTGAGTCTGAAGAAAGTCCAAATATCATGTCAGATAAGCATCATAAAGGAAAGCAGATTAACTCACTGAAACAAGAAAGCAGAGAGAGCTTCACTCACCAGTGAAAAAAATACAAACCCCAAAGGGATCCCTCCACCATGACTTACCTCCTCCAACCACAGCCTACCTGCCTACAGTTTCTACCTAGTCAATCCATTCCAGTGGGTTAATCCCCCAATTAAGTGAAACCTATTGTAATCTAGTCATTTCACCTGTGAAAAGTCTAGCATTACGTCATACATGAGCTTTCATGAGACACCACACCTAAACCATAACCCACATCCTCTTCAGCACTGTGTGTTGAGTGTTTCGGATTTGAGCCTTTCTATGTTGTAGCAGAGTGTGACTATTTTAATTTGAAGTTTGTTTTTTTCCTTTTGAAGTACACACATCTTATAACTATCATATCATGGACCATCTTTATAATGATACTAGTATTGGGGAGATGGAGGGGTGTGAAAGAGAAAGGGAAACTGACATCATAAATACTATGGTTTAGTAAGAATGTAAGTTCTGTAAATTATTTCTTTATTTTGTTGTTCTTTCATAGATATGTTAAGATATTTTCTACAGGATTCATTTAGTAATACTCAAAACATCTCTTTTGTCTCTGTACTGATATTACTTTTAAAAAACCTCTACTAATCCCTACATTACTTTCACTGCAAAGATATTTAGGCCAATGTATATATTAAATGATGTAACTGCATGAATGGGACTTGATGAATTGTAAAGTCTCTAGAAATATAATATAATTATAATATTGTTAATAATAATAGCAGTATGATTAAATATTTTGGAAGCCCTACCCTTGATTTTTAGCAAGTAAGTATTGAATTCTAGTGGATTTGTTCATCAATGAAATATGAATTGCTCTGTTCTATTTCATAGTCAAGGGCTTATCAGTTTTGATCTGTGCACACTAAAACAGTAGATTCTTATCAAAACAAACTAACAAAATTGACCTATTAACCTTCTAGGGCAGCAGTATTTGTGGCTTGTAGGATTTATTGGTGAGCTCTATTTTAAGGAGCCTGTTTGATAATAGTTAAAGAAAAACAAAAATACCATTTTTTTGGTTGCAAACTATTTTCCATGTAAGTCTTGTTTTCAGACAATAAAATATGCCTTGCATTCTCTGGCAGGGATGAAAGTACAAAACACTGTTGGTGTAGCTACATTTTATTTCTGGTTTATTGAGGCCATATTTAGATGTCTAGTCACCTGGCTGTGGAGTAGCTTATCTCCGCTTGCCACCAGTGAGGACTCCAGACATGATTCCAGGCATAAACAACACATGCAGGGCAAAAAAAGATATTCCCCCAAATAAAAATACCAACAATAGAGAACCATGGACATTAAATCAAATGAATGCTAAAACAAACACCTGAAGTTTTTGGCTTATAATCTGTACTTGAGATATAATTTTGTTTTGTTTTGTAAAACCTATGTAAGCATTATGGCAATTACTAAAATTTATTTGTAAATTTTGTGCTTTGTGCATTAGTAAATGTGAAGTAAAATATTTATGCATGAGCTGAGAATTAAGTCATAATTTGCAATGAACTTACTCAAACCATAACTACATATTCTGAAATTAATGAATGGCTCTCACCTGTGACCCCCCCTCCTTTTTTGGTACTAACATAATGGAATCTTATTAATTCATCAGGTATTTAGTAAATATGTTTTTGTTCACTTTGTGTAATTCCCAGGCATGTGACAGACATACAGTATACACAGTGGATAAGCAAAAGCCTCTGCTCTAAGGGAGCTTCCATTCTCAGGGATAAAGGGAAGGAGCAAATAAACATGTAGATAAATAAGATTATTTCAAAGTAATGAATGACGTGAGGGTAACTTAATAGAGAGATGTGATCCAGAGGGACTGGGGACAAGTGGGAGATTCTTTCTGTGGGTGCTTTACATAAAATTGGAGGACAATCTGTGAGGAAGAGAGCTCAGACAGACCTCAAGGACAGCAAAAATCCTCAGGGGAAAACAAAACTGCAGGATTTGAGAAACAGCTCGGTGGTTAGAGGGGCTAAATCAGCAGGAGAAAAGAGGATTATATCAGTATACCAACTCAGACCAATAGTCAGGGACCAGATCAAGGATTGTGGACTTTATTCCAAATGCAATGAGAAGACAGTGTGAACTTTCAATTGTGAGAGAGGAGTGATCTAACGATTTACATGTTAAAATGGCCCCTGTGGCTTCTGCACACTCAATGCATTGTAAGGAGAGATTTTAAAGAATTGAAGTAGTAATACCAATTAGGAGACAACTGCAGGGTAACTAAGGTAGAGATGATGGCTTGCAGTTAGAGCATAGTGGAAGGAATAGAAAAAAAAAAAATCCCCACTGAGCATTTTGGAAATCGACTTGACAGAACTCGGTAATAGTTTGCATTTGAAAAAGGTGCAAAGAAAAAAGACATCCGCAACAGTTCCTAGAATTTGGTTTGTGAAGCATGGAATTATGGTTCCACTGGCTGAATTAGAAATGGCTGACACATGTGCCTTTGGACTTAAAAATCAGGAGTTGTGCTATGAGCATGATGGTTCATGCCCATGTGGAGATTTCAAACTGGGAGTTGGCAAAATGGGTTTGGATTTCAATGCAGAAGACATGATATTAAGTTTGAATTAGGAGTAAGAAGACAAATTACAAATGTGTTTCCATAAATGTCTTTGGTTGCAAAGTTGTACTGCTTTCCTAATGTACTCAAGGCCTTTGAAATAAAATGAGTTAGGTTCAAATTTCCAGGAAACAAGTCTGTTCATATATCATTAATTATTTCTTAACGTGCTAATCAAAACAGAGAATCCTTGTGAAAGATCAGACATTTTCTTATGGCAAATAAATAGTATATATACTATTTATTATTAGTATATTATTAATATATTATTTATTATTATTACTATATATGTATACTGTAAATAATAATATACTTATTCAAACTATAACTGCATATTTTGAAATCAATGAATGGCCCTTACCTATAATCAATCCTTCTTTAGGTACTAACATGAAGGTATATATATATATATATATATATATATATATATATATATCTTTTTTCTTTGATCCTATTATCCTATTTGGATGCACCATTTTTGAGCCAGTAAAGGGATTATTAAATAACACATCAAGTTTAAAAGAAAGATAAAAATGTAGGTCCTACACATTGTCTAGAAAGCTTTTAAATTTCGGTGTTATTGATTCATTGCCACTACCTAGGTGAAGCTGGTATTAAGAGAGATGTTTTCTCCCAGTTCTATTCATTTTCTTAGGATCCTGTCAATTTTTAAAGCTTTGAAGAGCTCAGTTTATAATGTATGGATTTAGATTAGAAATCCTGAGAAGAATGAAAAATATCACAGAATCAATTTCCCTGAGAGACTGACCCCCAAAAGAGAACCCCAGAGATTTGCAGCTTCTTAAAATATATATTGTCTGCAGTTCAGAAAGAGTAATCCTTAACAGCAATGACCCAGTTCCATCAAAACTACCCATGTGTTACTATCAAATGAATGATGTTATTTTGATTTTCTTTTTAGGTCATAAAAAAATTACCAATCCTCTGGAAACACTAAGCCCTGCCTTAAGACTCGCTTAATATGAATATGGTTTTCTTCCTGTTGTAAGAGAACGTGCCTTGCTAGGCTTCTAGAAGATGTCAGATATAAAAAGGCCAATCGATGTTTGACATCCTAAACTTGAGCCTGCAGGGAGTGCCACAAATTTTACAAGTTATTGGATATCAGTGCTCATCGGAATTCTTTTCTAAGCAACAGAAATATCACCTGGAGCAGCTTTGCAGACATAGCTGGATTTAAGTTTACCAGTCCCCACACTGAAAGTAATATTGTCTGGAGAGATGTATTTTTGATCATGCTTATATTTCATGGAAGATTCCTACTCTTTGAATTTGTATCATGTTTCTAAGAGTCTGTGAACCTAGAGAACTAATCATTCCTGGTTGATGGGACACAGAAAGCGATAAGATTTGCTTTGCAGCAACATTCAATTGATGTTTTCTGAATCAGTGATGCTCAAATAACAATGCCTGTTCAAAAAGATTACATGTGCATATTTGAAAGCATAGTTGACCTGGATTTCCACTATCACACATAGTAGAAATCTGCAAAATCTTTACTGCAAACCCACGTACTCATGCGTGCATGCACAGGCACTTCAGGAACCAAAGTTTGCCCAGTAGATATTATGCTGCTCTAAATCCAATAGTCCTCAAAGAGGCTGAATTCATCTTGCAGCCCAAGAATGTTAGAAGTCAAGAAAACAAAGCTGTGACAAAACAACATATCTGCTTTCCAACTTTATTTTTTTATTTTTTTTTATTTTTTCCATCTTTCGTATATTTGATTCAAGTGAGTTATGCACTTCCATTTTTACCCCAAATATAAATTGCAGAATCACATCAGTTACACATTCACAATGTTTACATAATGCCATATTAGTGACTGTTGTATTCTGCTGCCTTTCCTATCCCCTACTATCCCCCCTCCCCTCCCCTCCCATCTTCCCTCTCTACCTCATCTGTTGTTGTTCAGTTCTTTCCCTTCCCCCCTCTTTCCCCTCACAACCTCATATATGTGATTTAAAGTTTGAAAATTAAAAATCCATCAGTCGGTGACTCATACTACAGAACTGGGTGCTGTCTTTAGCTTTTTACTTTTGGAATAATTTTCTGGCACACATCATCACTGTGTCTGTCTCTAGCACAATGTATCATCTCTAAAACATGAAAATCTCTCAAGCTTCCAACAAAGGAGTCCTGACTGAAGTAGATTCTGATTAAATTTAAAGGCATCCTAGAGTTCTGTAATTACTATGAATTATAGAAACGCAGCTGTTTATGTTCCAGTCTTTTATTACTAATGGGGTAAAAATGCATTGCGATTCATTGGTTTACCAAATTGTATAAAGGTGATTTATTTATGTTGTAAAATCACATTAGAAGGTACAAATGGCAAGAGAAGTTACCAGAATGATATTACTTCAGACCTAACTTACTTGTCGACATAATTGTAAAGGAAACACTTTCCACTGGCAAAAAGCAGGGTTTTTTTATTATTACAATATTTTTGCCTTTCTAGATGTTGAGATCTTAAAATCCTTTAAAAATGATTTTTAAAAATCTTATACTGTTGATTTTAAAAACTTAAATTCAGTAATAACCTACGAAATTTAAGAATATTGGTATGGAGCACCCTATAAACAGAATCTAGGCTGCATGAAGGTGGTTCCTTAAGAGTGATGCAGGAGATAGGCCGAGGAAGGCCCTGCTGCTCCTGTTTCACACGTGTGAGCTCTGAGAATAAAATGTACTACAGGGTTGTAGGTCTTTGTCTGTAAATTATATCTATCCGGAATATAAATACAATGGAAAGCTTTCTCATTTGTGTAATCTTTTCCCATATCAGGGACAATATATCACATAGCATACTGAAACCTGGAATTTCTTGTTCTTACCTTTTGGTCTGAGGATAAGAAATATGACTCTATCCACAACCTATTGAACTAAAAAAAGAAAAGAAGATTGTGAAAGATATTTATGCATTGACTCTGCTTAATCTAGCACACACATGAACTTTGTGCTATGACTCTTAACTCTGACTTCTTTCTTAGTAACATAGGCAGCTAGATATATAAACAAGACAGAAATATATGCTGTTAAAATCAATGTGCTCCTCTTTCTGGGTCTTTATGTTTGTTTACATAAAGGAGCTTCTCCATCAGTTCATGAAACTTTCCTGATGGTCGAAAGCCAATACCGTGTCTTGTTTTATTGAGTTTTTCATCTAGTGGAGAAAATAAACATTACTTAACAAATTAATTAATCAATTGTTACTACACTAATACAACGTTGAAAGTGTACCACAAAATCCCAATGCTATGCAAGCCTACAGTAGAATAAACTGAAATCATCTACAGTCAGCAAAGTACTCCCTGAGAAAATGAGAGCTAAAATTATAATTTGACAATAGACAGAAAGTAACTTGTTAAAGGATAACATGCAAAACAATGAAAAGGAAAACTGTTGGTAATCTTATTTTAATTTTTATTTTTTTTGTACTGGAGATTGAACTCAGGACTCAAAGGCACTTACCTACTGAGCCACATACCCAGCCTCTTTATGTATTTTATTTTGAGAGAGGGTCTCACTGAATTCCTTAGGGCCTCCCTAAATTGCTGAGGCTGCTTTAAACTTGCTGTCCTCCTCCCTCAGCTGGACGATTTGCTGGGGTTACAGGTATGCACCACAGAGCCCAGTCTGGTGGCTTTTTATTTTGATTCTTAAAAATAATTATATAAATCAGAATGGTTTTAGATTCATAGGAAGTCTGTATATAGTTCACAGGTGGCTCACATATCCCATGTCAAGTGCCATCATTTCTAAATATTACATTAGGGGAGGCACATTTGTCACAACTAATAAAACAACATCAATATGTTATTGTAACCACAATACATACTCTACTTGGGATTGATTAATATTTCTTTATCTCTGTTTTTCATATCCCACTCAAGACACCATACTGCATATAGCCCCCCAGTCCCCTTAGGTTGCTTGGGACTGAGATAGTTGGATAGACTTTCCTTGGTTTTGATAATTTGGGTTTTTGTTTGTTTATTTATTTATTTTTAGTTGTAGATGGACACACCATCTTCCTTCCTTCCTTCCTTCCTTCCTTCCTTCCTTCCTTCCTTCCTTCCTTCCTTTCTTCCTTTCTTTCTTTACTTTTATGTGGTGCTGAGGATTGAACCCAGTTCCTCACTTGTGCTAGGCAAGCACTTTACCTTGCCATAGCCCAGGCCCTAATTTTGGCTTTTGAGAAGCACTGCTCAGGTATTTCATAAAAGGTTGATCAGCTGGGATTTGCCTCACCTTTTACTCATGGCTAGATTGAGGTTATAAATATTTGGGAGGAAGAACATGCCAGTGAATTGTCCAAGTGTCCTTCTCATCACACTGTGTGAGGACTGAATATAAATGCAAAACTACTTGTGTATTTTGCATGATCATGTTTTTGAAAGATTTGCCAGTGCTCAAACACACACACACACACACACACACACACACACACACACACACACACACAAACACACGGAGCTATAGTTCATTTTCATTGCTGTGTGTTATTACCATAGATCAATATACTCACAGTATGCCCTCTATAATATTGATGGCCATTTTTTCCTGTTAAGTACATCAATATTATGAATAATATTTCAAAAAATATTCCTATGCATGTATGAAAAATTTTCATATGCATGCTAGTGTGAAAATTTTTCTATAAGGTGCATATCTGGGAGTGAAATGGTTTGACTGCAAATAGCTACATGATTCAAATAGACCAGATTATTTTCCAAATTTTTCTCCCAATTTATATATACTTACACTAACAGTATAATGTAATCATTGTTATGAACACTTTTGTCATTTCTTTCTTAATTTTTTTTATTAGCTTTACATGACAGTAGACTGTATTTTGACGTGTTTATACAATCATGGGGTGTATCTGCATTATGAACATTCTTGATAGTGCTATTCTCAAACTTTGAAAATGTCCCAGTTTTAGTATGTGAAATGGACATAAAATGGGACTTAGTTAACATTTATATGATTAGGCATAAAAATGAAACATATTTTTTTCTTATTTAGTTACAATTTTGCTTTTTCACATTTGTGATGTACTTGCTCATTTTAGGTATAAATTGACATTCATATTGACACAGTGAACATTTTCAATACATTTTGGACTCAATTTTTTTAATGGTGTCATCTAGTGCTAATATATCCTAATTATTGTCTTTAAACACTTTTCATACTATTTATCATTAATATTAACAAATAGAAACTCTTAAATTTTTCAAACATTCTTTTTATGCTTTCTACTCTGTGATGCTATAAAAATCACCCAACCCCCAAATCCTCAAGTTGTTCTCTATGATTTTTTCTAAACATTTCATTTTTCTTTTAAATTTATCTTTTTGTTCCATCTAGTACTAATTTTTGAATTGTATAATGTGGGGATTTTTAAAACTTTTTTTCATATAGGTAATCAGTTGTATCAGCATCCTACTAAATGATCTATAATTTAACTCATTATTCTTCAACTTCACTTCATTCTATCTTATGCTTCCCAAGATGTGTAAGTGTATTCCTGTGTTCTCTGTGCTGTGTTCTGGATTCCTTTCCTCTCTCTCTTCCAATGCTGGACTATTTTTTTACAATTCATTTATAAAAAGAGAGACTTATGGAAAATTTTCATGATATGTGGTCTCTAAGTTGAAGTTCAAGGACATCAGATGTTGCAGTTCAGTCTGACAATCTCAGTTTCAGGGGTGGAAAACCAACACTGAGATCATATCCTCTAAACCCAACCTACTGACCCAACTGCTTCCAGAAACACTTGGAAATAATGTTTGTTCAGTTATCTGGCATCCCTTAGCCCTTCCAAGTTGATGCATAGTATTAACCATCCGGACATCTGTTGCATATTGATATGAAAGCATTTTTTCTTTTTCTTTTCTTTTTTATTGGCAGCATACAGGAAATTGAACTCAGGTCCCCACACATGCTAGGCAAGCACTATTCTACTAAGCTACATTCCCAGCCCCAGATATGGAATCTTTCACTATGTAAAGGTTACATATTACAGTTAATAGCTAGAAATCTTAGTATTCATTTCCCTAGTCTCTTTTAGTCCTCTGCATATGTACATGTGTCCTGCACAATAGGATAGAGAGGGAAATTATTCAGGGCAGTGAATTGTGAAGAACATTAATGTAGAGACTAAGAATCTCTTATCTTGTTCACAGAGATGTCATAGAAACTGTTTCTGTAAATCATATACGTGGCCATCACTGAGTTCTCAGTGAAGTCTGGAAGATTACACTCACCTACATTAGGTTACAGGTTCCTTTCGGTCTTCCTCTAAGGGGTGGGGGATGTCTGTTATTGTTTTTTAAAGGATAGAATGATAAGAGAGAGTTATAAAGCAAACTAGATTCCCTCACGCTTATTTCTCCTGACCCTCTAACCTGCATTCCACTTATTTCAAAACTGTCCTTTTGATCAGTGATTAGAAATTGAATTTAGAAGAAAATATTTCCATATAAGGAATCACTGTTGGCAAAAGCTCGAGATGTCACCAGAAAGAGAGCAGAAGAAGAAAACACTTCACCCCTGACAGATTTTACTTGGATTCCAGGACATTTTGCCAAGGTGAGGGCAGCAGGATCATAAATTCGACAGTAATATCTGTCCTTCTTTCTTTCTGCTTCATATAAAGAAAGATACCAGGTTCTTTTTGTTTCCTGGGAAATTAATAGTCATCGTTATCCTCACTGTTGCTTTCTCTGGCTCCCCAGTGTCTGCTGTATCACTTTCCAATCATGTCCAGAGAGGTTTGTGATATTGAAATGGTTTGATTAAATAAATACCCCCTGTCCTGATGGCTAATCCCTTCTGGTGTGAATTAAAATTATATTTGAATGGCTGATTTTATGAAGTACCCAGAATACAAGTAGTCAAAGCTAAAAAGAGAGAATTTCTACCCTTTTATTAAGTGATTGGATAAAGAATAACATTTGCTTTAAAATTTTTTGAAATAAATGCCTTGTGTATGGGTATTCCACAAATTTTCCCTACTCATTCAAGTAAAAACTATAATAAAAATTGATGTTGATCTAGTATTCCCAACATACGTTTTTTGAGATCACTAGTCTCCAAGTATTTTGAAGTAGGACAGTGAGCTTAAGATTGTGTCGATTCATTCCAGTCCAATGGGTTGGGAAGGGATTGGGGAGGAGAAAACCTGATATCAGGTACACTCCCAGTGACCTACTACCTCTAGCTAGGTCCCACCTCCCAGTAGTCCTTTAAGCTATCAATGAATTAGTCCAACCAATGAATTAACCCACTGATGAAATCAGAGATATTATTATTCATTTATGCCTAACTACCCGACTTTTGAATCTGGCCACATTGGGGACAATGCTTTCAACACATGCATTTTTGGAGGATACTCCAAATCTAAACCATAACAGCCTCCTACCTCCATTTATGAATTAGAATGTCTTAGAGCCTTGGATACCTATGTTTTCTAATAGACTATTTTGGAGGTGTTTTATTTTTACAGAAACTCTGAGCAGGCAGAACAGAGAGATTCCCTAAATTCCCTTCAGGCACATAAGAAGAGTTCCCCCTACTATTAATATCTTGCATTAGTGTACCATATTTACTTTAATCAATGAGCCAATACTGATGCATTCTTATTAATTAAAATCCATGATTGACATTTGGGTTTGCCCTTAGTATTTTACAGTTTGATGGGTTCTGATATATGCATAGTATCATCTATATAAATATAGCACCATTCAGATGTTCCACCACACTAAAATTGTACCCTTTTCCCATCTATTCCTTTTTCTTTGAAACTGTAGAAAACACTTTTTACTACATCCATAGTTTTTCTTTTTTTTTTTTTTTCATTTCTGGAATACTATGGAATTGCAATCATGGAGTATATAGTCTTATTACTCTGATGTCTTTTATTCAGCAATATGAATGGTGTTCCATGTCTTTTTATATCTTCATAGCTTGTCTATTTTGCTGCTAAATACCATTGCCATTCTATACTTTCACCAACAAAGAATGAGACTTCCTGTTTCCACTTCTTTGGCAGTCTTCAGTGTTTTAATGCTTTGAACTTTAGTCATTCTAATACGTGCACAATGGAATCACATTGTTGTTTTCATTTGCATTTTTCTAAGGACCTATGATAGTTGCACATCTTTTCTTATGTTTGTTTGTTTTGTGTGATGGTCTTTTGTGGGTTGTCTGTTTAGCTCTCTTGGCTGTTTTTTTAATTGAGCTGTTTGCTTTCTCCTTCTGCAGTTTGGAATGTTCTTTGTATGTTTTGGATACCAGACTTATAATATATATGAGTGTTGCCAAGATCTACTACCAGTCCGTGCTTTGGTTTTGTGAGAAGGTTTGGGGAGATTGGGAAGGCTGTTAACATTGACTTTCAAAGAGAAAAACTCTTTAAATTTTATTGAGTTCCATTTTCACTTTTTTCTTTCATGTACTATGTTTTGGTCTTGAACTGAATAAATCATCACTAAACTAACAGAAACCTGAATTTCACTAATGTTATCTTCTAGGAGATTAATCAATTTGTTTTTGCATTTAGGATTATTATTATTATGAATTGATTTTTAAAATGTATGATTTTGTCCAGACTAATTTTTTCACCAGATTGTTCAGTTGTCCCAATACTATTTATTGAAAACTTGATTCTTTATCTATTATATAGCCTGTTTTTGTTTCTGTTGTAGTTGTTCTGTTTGTTGTCAAAGGTCAGTTGATATGATATATGTTAGTCTACTTTGGGATCTTCTATGTTGTTTTAACTGTTGATATTCTGTTGCCAATACCACATGTTGTATCCTATGGTAGGTCTGGAATTTAACTGGTTTCAGTTCTTTAACCCTGCTATCCTTATTCAATATTTGATGGTTATTTTAGTCTTCATGAAAATTTTAAAGTAAGTTCCTTTCAATCAACATAGAATATATCAGCATTTATTTAGGTTTTTAAAATTTATTTCATCAGATTTTTATAGTTTTCTCCATATAGACCTTATATATGTATGCTAGAATTATACTTAAATATTTTACTTATTTTTTGTTTGTGTTTTAAAATTTCAATTCCAATTATTCATTGCTAGCGTATATGAAAATGAGTGACTTTTGTGTATTTACCTTATATTTTGCCACTTTCTCTAACTGCTTTTTAGTTCTGGGAGGTTTTTTCTCAATTATTTGGAAGAATACTAATACTTTTATTGTCATTTACACCCTGCAAAGGGAAATAAGGAACTCAATAAATTTTTTTAGAATGAGTCAACATTTGTTATGTGTCAATCAATATTTATTATATTCCAGATAGTGTATCTGATTTTTAGTATAAAAATGAACAAGATAAATAAGCTATGTTTCATTTCAGATACATATATAAGAAAATGTATAATGATGATATACATAATTTGCTGAATTAAATATAGACACTTATGGCTGCAAATAGGAGGAGGATCCAGTCTAATCCAGGTGTTTTCTAACTCAAAGCATGAAAGATTAACTATACCTAGCCAGGATAGGGTGCAGGAGTAGTGCACATAGGAATTTAAGACTTTGTCAATATTCAAAAGACTGAGGAAAAAAGTAACAAGAGTGAAAAGTTTTTTAATTGATTCATCTTATAACTACTAAAAATTAGAATTTGAAATGAAAAATAGACTGAGAAAAAGCCAGAGACATAGGTCAGAAAACTCATAGGAACATCAGAATTAGATGAAATATATGACATGCAGATAAAGTAGAGAGAGTAAGAAAATAGATTTAAAGAAACTACTAGTATTTATTTACTATACTAAACAATGAAAATACAATGCACTTTTTTCAGTTATTAGTTTGTGATCACTGAATATAATTGCAAGAAGCCTCTAGAGTCCTGATAAAATGTTGGAACAAGGGTTTGTTGATCAATAGTAGAATAATTGCCTAATAGGTGCAAGGCCTGAGTTCAGTCCCCAATCCTATAATGAGAAATGAAAGAGGAAAAGAAATAAAGAGTAAACCAGTAAGCCAATAGAAAATTTTTTTTTAATTTCCTTTCTATTCTGTACCAAGTATAAGCATTTTATTCTTTATGGAGATTGCAGTAATAAGTGTCGTGAAAATTCCCCATTTGTGTTTGTTGTGCTAGCTTCTGTTCATTTCTATGCCATATTTTTGTACATTCTCAACAAAGATAATGAATTAACTTTAGATCTTAGTCATCTCTAATGAAGTGTTAGTGACCTGCAAGCTAATGTGTTTCTTCATTTTCTGTTTTGGGTGTAAGTCTTTCTATGAGAAAGTTCATGAAAACGTTCTAATTAATTCATGCTACTTTTAAATCCACAAATATTTAAGGTTTTCATTTTTTAATAAACCTAAATCATTTTATATGCTGGCCTATGGCACATAACTAAATTAGGGAGAACAGATGCATGCTAGGGATGGTTCATAAGAGCTTGTTCTTCAGGACTTTCAGGACAAAATAATTCCCTAAATACCTACTGAACCAGATAACTTATTTGCTTCCTGTCAAAATTTTAGGATTCAGAGGAAGAAGAATACAATACATGAAATTATTAATTGTTTTTCCATATGTGAAAGATGCAAGTTACAGATAAGCTTCTTGACTTTAATAAGAATGTGACCATTATCCATCTTTTCCCCATAGAGTAATGTCCAGTTTTTATATTTCTAATTGCATTTGACTTTTAAAAATAAATGTAACTTCTGAAGTGTTCCACACCAAACCTTTGGAAAAAAAAAATTTGTATTGTCCATCCAAATTTATTTTCTCTAAGTAATAAAATAAAGACTTTAAATCTGTTTGTTGTGACAATGTCTCCAAGCACTGCTGATACATGGTTAGTCATCATCAGATGTATTTGATTGAAGCCCTGTGGTATATCAAGGGTTATTTCTAAATGATAAATAATTGTGCATTCATCCAATTGTGCATAAGTGACAGAAAAATGCTGATCTAATAAACTCTACACACATCCCCATGATGCAGACATAATTTTACTCAATTTCTTCAATTTTCATAAATAAAGTCACATATCAGGGGCCCCAGTTTATTGCCTAAGTTCATTTCCCTGTGATCAGAATTTCTGAGTCACCATAATTTAAACCTTTTAAGAGGATAGGTGGCTGGTGACTTGAACTAATTATATTCTCAATCCCTTTCCCTGCTACCTGCTGATTTCCCATGAAGTGAGTTTTCTGTATTACTTCTGAATACATTAATGAATTTTATGTAGGTAGAAATGTTCCTATATCCCAGAATACTTAGAAGAATTGAAAGAATGAATGGTGTTCCACAAGATATTATAGAAAAGGCAACAGCAGACATTTTAAAGAAAGTATGCTCAGGAAGTGTCACAGAAAACACAAATATCAAATAGGGGTGTAAAATTATTGCAAGTATTTGGGAACAGGTTTAAAACATCTGGTCTCACCAATACTCACCACATAAGACTTCAAATTGTGCTTGGCACTCAAAGGGGTCAGCATTATTATCCAGTGTTTCTCATTGCTAGCCAAAACATAAAACAGAATCTTGAAATTACCTAAATAATTTAGTCAACACAGACTGTAAATTTATTGATGTCAGGCCAAATATTACATTTTAGAGATTTAATTTATGATAACACGTTTGTTTAATTATTTGTCAATCTCAGCTCTACTCATTGATAAAATTAACCTCAATCATCACATCTACTTTCTTATTTGAAGCTTTTTGAGAAAAATAATTGAATCCAAAAGGAAGTTATTTAGCTAGATGTTCAGGTAAGTAATTTAAAAGATTAGTATGATTCTCACATTCATAGATCCTTTTCCCAGTAGGTAGGGAAATGAGATAATAGATGTAAAAGGCTTACTCCTACTCTAATGCAAGGTGAATTCATGAAACATCATCGTTGCTCATTTTAAGTGAAACTTCTTAAGAATCAGAATTTCTTAATTGCTTTATTCCTTGTGTTTAAAATTCAAATTGCATTTGTAACACAAGTGAGTTTGCAATGAACCGGCACAAGTCACCTTCCAACCTCTTTACACACACCTCTCTCTGTCTCCCTTGTCATCTGCCTGAAAGGCCCCTGTGGTTACTGAGCAATATACTCTTTAAACTGATTAATCCCCCCAATTTTTAGTATATCTGGTTTTCTTTTTTTTTTTCTTTTTCATATCGAGGCTATTTTTTATAAGATGTTTTAAATAGAGATTGGCCAACAAGAGTAAATTTAATTAAAATCTCACCCTGCACAAAGAAGACTATCCTACAAATTAAAATATTTTAGATTTTGTATGAGCCACTTACTGGGATATGAAACTGTATTCTCAGTAATTTTTGTTAACTATTTCACAGAACTCAAAATTCCAATTGGTTCTTTCTAAGAAATATTTATACTTTACATTAGTTTTCACTGATGGTAAAAAACATAACAGATTAAGTGACATCAACAGAACCACATAAAAATATCAAGTAATATAATTTAGATAAAGGAGGAATTATGCATTTATATTATCAAGCCACATCACACAAATGCAAGAGAACAGTCAACATCACAGCATTCATTCTATGTCTGTGGGTGAAATCACTGAGCTCAAATATTTATGTGAAAGACAGTGTCTTACTTTGGTAGATGAGATTAGTTAGTGTAATTTGAATTGGTTTTATACTTAGCCTCCTATATTATAATTAATTTGGGAGGCATGAATAAATTTGCACATATTCTGATATTACATGGCATTGTCTAAATGTGCAGCTAGCTCTTCAGCTCCTTGTTCTTTATGGCTGAAATGTATTGTTGGAAATAATGTCTTTGGTCTGGGGTTATAGCACAGTTGGTAAAATGCTTGCCTTGCAAGTACAAGGCTTCAGGTTCATAAATAAAAAAATTAATAGATAGATAAAAATAAATAAGTAAGTAAAATAACATTTTTCCTCCCCTGCCTAACAGGTTTGAGGATTAAACGCATGCAATTCAAAGAATGAGATGAGGAGAGAAATGATGTTCTAGAGCTGATGGACACCAATAACTGAAACACTGCTGAGATGGCTGCAGTTCAACACCAACATCCCTCCCTACACACAGACACAGACACTCACACACATATACATACAAACACACCCCCAAAACAAAACAACAGAAAGAAAGGTCTAAGTGCTGTGAAAGGAATTGATCTTTAAATGAAAAATGAGCAATGTCAGAAAAAATTGTGAAAAATGGCATGACTATTTCTGTTGATAGTATAAATCGTGAATAAATCATATACTGCAAGGAAAGCAGGAAAATAGGTTGGTATGTAGGACACTGGTTGCTGAGTTATTAGAGAAAAAGAAAATTAAACACCTATTGTCCCTTTCTTTTCCCACAGTACCAAAAGGAATTGGTCTATTGGAATGTTGACTTTAGGAATACAATGTTTTCTGGAGGCTAATTTAGTTTATTTCTTCACGTTTTAGAAATTTACTTAGTATGGTTTTAGACAGTGTCTTCCTTTATAGATCAAAAATAATTGTGTACCCAGTTCAGTACAGCTAAAAATTCCAAGATCTCTTGTGTGGTTTACAGGAATTCCTAACATTGTCAACTTATCATTTTGAAATTCAAAACTTTCTATATTATTTCCACTTCCAATTCTAAGTGCAAACCACATCTCCTCTCACCCCAAAGGTGTGATGGTAGACTTTAAATATTTGGGGAATTAGTATAGAAAATTCTTTTTAGGCTTGAGATTTGTGTTAACCAGAGTTGATGTTCCCTCTTCCCAGGAGTAGAAATAAAGAGGGAGTACCATAGGAAGGGGTGCCATGAAAATTCTGAACTTTCTTCTATCTTCTACATTTAGAATTTTAAAATTGTATGTGCGCTTAGATTAATCTGTCTAAATCCAAGTACTTGCATATATATATACAGATGTATGAAAAATGAATCCAAATTATTATGAAGCTTCCTGACTATCTGCACAATGTCTTTCTAGAAATGTCATTTTTTAACCTCTGGTCCTACATATATGCTTTCCATTTACCTCCATTTTTTAAGCACCTGACACAGCAAATGCTTGTGAAGAGAGCATGGGCACATGCACATGTTCAGTAAAGGAGAGCAAGAGCTGCAATTGTTGGCATGGCTGGCCCAGCTAGTTATGGCAGAGCTGTGAAGATAGTTACAGGTTTCTGACTTGCATGTGTGAAAAGTGAGTTAGGTGAAAAGCTAGGGTTTTATTTAAAACCAGACTTTCATGTTTTCATATTCCTGCATGAAAAACAGCAAATATTAAGCCTTTACAAATTATTCTTGCAAACTTTAATTATTAACTATATCATTATTATTTAAATGCTCTTAAATCAAAGACAAATAGGATGCTTATGTTTCTGCTAGACTTTCAGAGTCTGGGAATACTCACTTGAAGTCAGGACTGATCACTTGCCAATGGCATGGCATTTATTCACATGGACTGATGAGCATCAAGGTCATAAATGACCTAAATAGAAAATAATTTGGGATGTGGCATCATTTTTGGGAAACCTATATATATCCTACATACTTGTTGTGAATTTGAAAATCAATATTAAAATATATCTTCATATGTCCTTCCCTCTTAAATTAGTAATAATACATAAATGAATAAAATGCTGACCAATTCCCATTCTTAATGATTATTTAGTAAAATCTGATTTTCAGTTTATATTCATAGTATTCACAGTATCCTCATGCTCCCCAAACATCTTTAGTTTTGGTTCATTTATTAAAAATGTTACCATTAAAGTTCTTGCTCCCATGATCTCTATGTCTGAAACTTTGTTGTACATGTCAGTAATTGATTTCCTCATTCCATTGATTATATGAACAAATCAAACCAGTTGACTATTGGAATGTTCTGTTTAGAATATTTCCAGAACTTTTTCCTTTATCTCCTAAATTTTCTCTCAACTCTAATAATTTAAATTTAAAGGTTTTATTTGTTTCAGATCACATAAATTTGTCAAGATTAATTCATAAATTATTTTATGCACTTATAATCATTTGGGTCTTTATCTATACAATATATCCAGGTCATTTCATTATGATCACTTTAATAATAATTTTATAGGAATATAGTTTCCATACTATAAAGTTGATATTTTAAAATGTGCAATTTCATGGCTTTTAGAATATTCAGAATTGTTATTCTATAACCTCATCTAAATCCATAACTTATATCATCCCATAAGAAAACCATACCCACAAGCAATTATCTTCCCCTTTCCCCCAGTCCCTGGCAATCATTGACCTATTTTCTCTCTGTATGGATTTCCCCAAAGTGTACACAGAATCATACAATATATAAACTATTTCTGTGTGTGTATGGTGCTGAGGATTGAAGCCAGGCCCTTGTGCATGCAAGGCAAGCACTCTACCAACTTAGCTATATATAAACTTTTATGTCTGATCTCTTCCATGTACTATAAGGCTTTTCCAGGTTCATCCAAGTTGTAGTATGCACTGAAAATTCACTGTTTTTTTGTGACTGCGTAATATTCCATTGCATGAATGTGCATAATTTTTTTCAACTATCCATTCATCATGGGATGGTCATTTGAACAATATCCATTTTTGTAGATATTGTGGATAGCATTTTACTACCCAAAGCCAGAGATGAACTGCAAAAAAGGAGTAGGCAGGAAAAATCTCAAAGACAGCATGAACCTAGGAGTCACTGTGTTCACAACAAGTATCCTAATTTACAAGGATTTGGGCGCAAACCTGAGAAGGCTTTCATCTTAAGTGAGAGGGTCCAAAAGCACCAGTGTGAAGTCTGCTCCAAATCTGTCCTGACAAATTTTCAAAACAAGACATAGAAAAATAAAATTAATTTTGAAAATAACTGCATGCCAGAAACAATTCTGACCCTATCTAAAATAATGCAAAGAAATCCAACAGTAAAACTATAAAACTTACAGTATCTAGACATCAGTAAGGAGTAAGAAGAAAATCTTGACACACACCAGCAGGGAAAAAACAATCAGTAGAAGCAGATGGGAAAATGACAGAGATGAAGGAAAGACAAATATTAAAACTGTTATAAAAATGTTCTTCTTTCAGCTCTAATGGCTGAAGAACCAGCTTTCAGGTTTAACAACTGAATATTCAGACAAATAATATAAAATGGTAGATTCAGCCATGAGGCTACTGGTGATGTACAGCAAATATCTGGCAGGAAGCAAGTGAGTTACACTTGAGGGTTTCCCAGTTTACCTTCTGGAGAGAGGTTTCAGGAAAGCTAAAGAATACATAGTATTCTAGAAAAGAGTGATACTGGGAAGCCACAGTGGCTAGAATCCACAGGGCAGAGTGACAGAGAGGGAGAAGACTGAGCCCCACAGAGAGTTCAAGACACCTCAGGGCTGATCCCCATCCATGTGCCCTATAAGAATCCTGCCAGGGCTAGAAGGAAAACCACAGAAAAGAAAAAGGGAATCAATCCTGAGACTTCTACATGCAATAACTTGAATAGGGAAATTTAAGTTTTCACCAACAGCAAGGAAGAACAAACTTTAGTGCTGTGTTTTCCACAAAGAACATAAACACATTTGTGTCTATCATTGTTATTGGCACATTTGGTTATTGTTTATAATTTTTTTGGTGTCCTGTTGCCATTTTCTTGTGTAGCTCTGTTTCATTCATGTTATCTTTGATATGCTTGTAAAGCCACTTATCAGTTTTTAGTTCTATTAGACACTTTTAATTTGACTGAACATGTATAGATTGATGTTCACCTATATGTTACTGATTGACAAGCTACAAAAACATGCAAGGAGAGTCACCGAAACACTTTATTTAACCTACATTTTTTATTACCAGAATATATGCATTCACCTTCTCATTAACAGAAAAGAACTTTAACATCTGCCCACATTCCCTTCTCAGTCATTGTTAATATAAAACAGTGCTTTGCATTCAGATTAGTTTAATTAGATTGCCGACTTTATGTTTGTTTTCTTTCCAGAATAATTTCTAACATCCAATCACACAGCATCATTTTCATTCCCCCTACTTTGCTATAGAATCTTTGATTAGAGTTTGGTAAAAAAACAAAGAAACAAAAACAAACAAAACCAACAACTTTGTCAGCACTATGAGGTAAAAGATGGAAGTGTGTCCAGAGTGTATGCTTTCTTCCTCTTAAGTAAGGTAAATGAGAGCTTATTTTACTGTCTTTTTGTATTAGTACAATAAAAGTACAGTACAAATACAAGTGAATCTAAAGAATTTAAAGGCATTTGGAGTTAAGGCACAGGGATACATGAATGAATTAGCAATGATATTTAGGGCAGTGTAAAAGACTGTGCAACATCACAGCCAAATAGAATGAGCACTATCAAGGGCCAACACGTGACATGGGATTGTGGTGACATTTGTACTTTGGAGATATTAACAACTACTAACCCTTTTCCTTTTAAAAATAGCTTTAAGAGTCAAAATAGTGAAAGTGTGTGTGTGTGTGTGTGTGTGTGTGTGTGTGTGTGTGTGTGGTGTAATGGCTTTGAAAAGATTTTATGGGAAATGATACTATAAAATATTCAATACATTCTAGCTCCTGAGTAACTATTAAATAATTTTATAGCACTATAAATTAAACTCAAAAGAAGACCCCTACTAATTTAAACTACACATTTTTATGTCATAGCTCCTGATTATTTAGAAAACTAAACCAAATTGAGTGGAATTGAACTAGTCATCCATTTGAAAAAAATATATATAGATTAATAAAATAAATTTTAAAAAATGATGTTTTTAAAGTGGCTATTTTTCCCACAGGAGAGGATAAATCACAATAAATGACAATCTCATTAACATTTCCTAATGAAAAAAGTATTTTATTGCAATGAGTATGAGTTTTTGCTTCTGACTAATCATTCTGATCATGAAATTGTAATTTCTATGCTATCTCCTTTTCAAATTGTATTATTCTATGTTCAACTATGGTTAGTTTGCATTTTCCAGAGTGCTCAAATATTGGGTAAAATACTCTTATACTTTTCATGGTTCACCAAATGACACACACGAACTGCAAGAAGTGTACTATTATTTCAGTGGAATATAGCAATTTTTTTTCCCAAATTGGTCTTATTAGATTTTCCATTAGCAGTGGTCCCTTAGTATTTTGTCTTACAAGTGCAAAGGCTTTTCAGATGGTATTTTACTTTTCCCAATTACTTCCCAGAATTGTATATAAATGTATTTTATAAGTAGAAAAATTGAGGCTTTCACAGGGTGAATGACTTGCATCAAACAATAGTGACTTGTGATCACATCAGAGCTCCAATTCAGCTCTTTTCCTTAAAGATCTCATTTCATTTCCCCTACTCTTCCTTCCATAGTGGTTTGGCCTGATGACACCTTGAATTAAATGTAATTAATATATTTTTTATTAGACCTAGCGTACAATAATTGGAAGGAAAAACTTCTTGCCTCCCAGTAAAAAAGAAGAAAGAGAAAGTTGATATTCCATTTTGGGGCTTGAAAGAAATGAAATAATAGTCTAATGATTATATTAAATACAAAAATATTCTCTATTTAAATAACTGGATTTCACTATGCTTGTATGCTAATCATCACCCAATACCAAATCCTGTAACTACTCTGAGTACCCTGATAACATTGGATAAACACCAACTGCGCAACTAGAAAGGCTGTGCATTTTTATGCATAATTTAAGAATGTTCAAGTCATTAACCAATAAGGTTGCTTGTAAGATCATTGTACATCTTAAGTGGTATACTTTATGGAGTATATTAAAGATGTGGAAATGAGTATTTGCCAAAAATGTAAGAGCTATGTACTTTTTAATGATTAAGTAATATCTCATCTAACTCTGAAGAAACTGTTTCTATAAATGTGTTTTGATTTGCTATTTGCTTGTTTGTTTGAAAGTTGAATAAAGACATAAATGATACATATCATTAGCTATTTATTTTGATAGCTAACTGACTAATCCAGTATTTTTTAAATAGTGTTGATCAAAGCTCAGGTATTAAGGATGATATAAAAACGCATATTTTAATTTCACCTAATGTAAGTCAAATTCAGTCAACAAGATTATTCACATATGTGTGAAATCATGATTTATGAACAAGTCCTATGATATGAGAACCACCTTCTTTGTCCCAAAACACATTGAACTAATTTTCTTCTCTACTTCAGAAAATCAAAATGTTTCAAATCTTTTATTTTGGAAATGTTGGTATCTTTATTATCTAATTATGTTGCCAATAAACAAGATGTAGAGAAATACTCAACATTTAGGCTAGAATGGGAGGAATAATGCCTGGTTCTGAATGTTTTTAGGCTCATTTCAGAGATAAGAAATCTAGGGGTCCAAATACTTAAGTAACTTGCTTGTGGCTACAGAGCTTGTAAGTAAGTGCTGGGGCAAGGTTAATAGCCAGTTAAAGACTGAAGGCTTTCCCAAGCCTCTCTAGCCTTATGTTTCCAGGAAAGCCTTTACATACTGGTCTATTTTCCTTGTAAGATGAACTCAAAAGATTATTGTTAGCATACTGATACCAGATTCAAGGTAAATGTAACTCAGGCCAGTAATATGCTCCTGACCAAGCACTGCTCTTGTGGTTAGCAATGTTTATAGATGACAAAGAATCAATGCTGATGAGACACCACTGACTTGGAAAATGAAGCAGAGGTTGACCTTCTGCAGTTCCGTGACTGGGAGGAAAGCCCTGTTCCTGTCTCACATCATAAGTAGCTTTGAACACTAAGCAACTTCAGAGCTCTGAAGTAAGGTTGTTAGCATGGTAGTTGTTCTTCATGGCCAACACCTCCCAAATCCAACCTGACTTGTTCATCAGAAGAAGGGGCCAGGAGTTAGAAGACTCCTGCTGTGATGCCCAGCATGTTTTCTACCCTCTATTCTGTCTTTAAGGTAAATCTATTTTGTACAGTCCACGTGTCTTATCAATATGATTGCAAATCAGAATCTATAATCACAGTCACTAATAAAGAATTGATGCTCCAGCAAGACTAAGATTCTTTTATTTCTATATTAGAATAATTACCTGATATTTCCTTACCTTATACAAAATTCTGTTCTTACTAGAATATCGTATCTGACAAATACCATTCACCTACTTATCCAACACATACATATGAAATAAAAGAAGCTCAAAGAGTTCGGAATTGACAAAAAATAATGTATCTTGAGCCTTATTCAAATATTTTTTAGTCGTCAGGGGTATTCGAAAGAATACTGATTGGGCCTCACAACCAGCAGAAGTGTTTGTTAAAAATCCCATGAGTTAAAGTCATACCCCACAAACTCTTGTTCACTGTGTGATGGGTAAGGATGGGACAGCTGTTTTCTAATAAGCAGTTCTGGGATTCTGATAAAGAGCATCAAAGTGTATGAATTTCCTTTCTTATGTTTAGTTTTTTAGTTTACTCTTTTTATGTGGAATACTTGAGGATTGGAGAAAAAATATGAGATGATCTTCACAGTTACATTGGGATTCCTTAATATAGCATACTGGTGGTTTCTTTTTTATTACTTCTCCTCAATTTTTGACCTTTGGGATGGAATGTGAAGTGATAACAACCATGGTATATATAGGTAGACTCATCATTTTTCAAATAATTGCATGTACTAGAAATCTGTGACTTTAGAAAGAAATACCCAAGCTTCCCAGCTCATGGGAAATATTAAGAAACTTATTACCAGGTGCAATTGGCACGAAGGGAATCACAATATGTATGTTGCACTTATTCCCAAAGAAGCAGCAAAATAAATCTGAAGAATAACGTGAGAAAGCTTGGCAGAGACCCACAGATTGAGTCCAGAGCACACTGAGAAATGATTGTGGAGATACTGTCCCTGAAATAAATACAGAGAATAGCTCATTCTAGAACATCACAAATAAGATTAGAAGCCAGTCACGTTGTGCAAAACAGTATTTAAATCCTAAGAGGAAACATGTTTCCTAAATTCTATTCATAATGAAAACAACGGAATAACTAGCCATTGTTTGGCATTTTTATATGGAATTTGGAGATATATATTTCCTTACAACCATGTTCATTTGATCATTTGTGTCCAGACTTTCTGTGTCATACCCATATATTAACAGGTAGGGCTGTTACAGACTGAATTGTATCCCTGCAAAGTGTTCAATCTCTAATCTCCATGTAGATGTTTATATATAGGGCCTTTAAGATGGTAGTTAAGGTTAAATGGGAGAGAGATTGTGTTGTTTGGAGGCAACAGACAAGAGAACAATCAGTTATCTGAAGAAAGGGAAAGGAGACTGCCTCGATTCTTGATCAGATCTGTTGAGTATTTTATCTTCACCTTCAGATGATCACCAGGTCAAAATAAGATGTATGAACAATTAATTTTCTTTTTTTGTGAAATAATAATAGAATCTGTTCTTTCTCTTTTTCCCTTTCTTTCTCTTTTATTTTTCTCAAGATTGAACTAGATACACTTTATCACTAAGCTACATCCCCAGTTCTTTTTAGTTTTTAATTTTGAGACAGAGTCTCACTAATAGGTTGCTGAGGCTGGCTTGGAACTTGAGATTGTTTTGCCTCAAACTTCTGAGTTTCTGGAATTACAGAGATGCACAACTGTTCCTGGCTTATACTATTATTTTCTGCAAAAGCTATGGTCCTATTAGAAACTCCAAGTCTTGTCCTACAGTTGGGAATTGCCAAGGAGGAACATGAGGGAAAATTGAGTATAACTGAATGTTATATATTTATAATTATTTAACTCTCCAAATAGTCCTGGGTAATGGCATTAATCTTTATTTCACAGATAAGAAATCTAGGGTTCAAATTCTTATGTAACTTGCTTATGGCTGTAGAGCTAATGAGTGATGGGGCTGAGTTGATAATGAGAACTGTGCTGCTCTCCGTCCACCTTCAATATTGTTTTTATAGGACAGAGGCCACAGTGAAGGAAGGGAAGCCTCATTCTTTCTTGCCAGCTCCTGTAATCATACCAGAAAGATTTTAGACATGTCACTCAGAATAGCAGGCATGCTTATTGAAAGCATAAGAAAAGGGAAAAGGGGACAATTTGAAGGGAGAGAGTGATGGGCCCTCTCAGGGAGGAAAAGAATGGAGTGCCCCTCCTGATCTCCAGTTTTATTAGCTGTCTCAGGGAAGTTTCCAAAGAGTCCTGTCTAGATCCACCTCCTGACTTTTTCTAATACTGGGGATTAAACCCAGGGACACTTAACCACCAAGCTACATCCCTAGGCCTTATTTATTTATTTATTTATTTATTTATTTATTTATTTATTTATTTTGTGACAGAGTCTTCCTACATTGCTTAAGGCCTCACTAAATTGCTGAGGCTGGCTTTGAACTTGCAATTCTTCTGCCTTAGCTTCCCCAGGGGCATGGATTACAGGTGTGCACCACCATGCGCAGCCCATCTCCTGACTTTTGACTGATAGCATCAGACTTTCAAGTGCTAATTGCCATGACAACTCTAGGTCACTTTGGCCCATGATTACCAGTTCTAATTAGGACATATTCTTACAGATTTTATGGATCAAGGTATTTATCCTTATCTCCCTGAATTCTGGGATCTGTTCTGTGTAAGGGTCACAAAAGTCCCACCTTTAGGGTAACGTGTTCTTTTTATTGGCATTTTGGGCCTGCATTTCTCCTGCAGATAACAGCTTGTTTGCTGAGGAATGTAACATATCTTGTCAACTTAAGCCAGGTAGGAATGCAGGTATATTGCTTTTTAAAAGAAAGCATTTGAGGGTCAGCACAGTGGACCCTGTTTGTAGAATTATTCCCTTAACCTCATGGTCCCACCACTCACCTATATCTGTTCCCTGTCACTATGAGATGCTCTTCCCAATATAAAACCAGATGATCTGAACTGAATTATTGGCAAATAAATTGAGGGAAAAAAATGTTAGACAGATATGAAAATATATCATTTTTGAAGACCCAGATGGTACCTTGAAATAAGACTCCATTAACTGAAATAACTTCAGTGAATTTCTCTTCCTTGACAAAAATAAATAAAATTATTAAAATAAGGTGCTCAGTAGAAAATGTTAATTGCTATAAATGTTCTGTAAAATTAAGACACATGTAAACAAATAATTTCAATGTCACATTTACATAACAAAAGTAAGTATTTTAGGGTGAGGAAGAGAGACCACCCCCCTGTAGCTGCCAAAGAAGCTTTTACTATTTTTTGGGGGGGGATTCCAGAAAAAGAAGAAATTTGCTATTCTTAGAAAGGTTGTCCTATTTCTTTGCCTACACAATGACACACTCTATTGATACTAATAAGACTTTAAAATTGTGCATAATTGGAGGAAATATTCACTTTTATTATAGTCGTTTAAGTGACCCCCATTTCTAGGAAATTCTCTAACCTGGGAACCAGGAGAGTTAGTGATAATAGTTCAGAAGAATTAATTTGCATCTCAAAGTGAGAGTTATTATTTTTCAATTGTCAACTTACTTTATCTAAATGGACTGCAGTTTGTACAGACTTCTGTGATGGTAACCTTACTCCTGCTGAACTGTGTTGTCTGGTGCTGAATTTAGGGAGACTCAAGATAAATTAATCAAATTAGCTGAGGCCCTTTACAAAGTCACATGGGGGGCAATTTAATTTTTGCTGTTTTACTGGTTGAGAAAAGAACTTCAGGCAGAGAGTTTCAGAAAGTTTGAGAAAAGAACTTCAGAAAGAGAGTTTTAACACTAAAACATTATTTAACCATTTAAGTTAAACAATGAATGTATTTTCACTGCTAAAAACAAGGCCATGAAAAAGTCAAAATCTAGCTGGGCACAGTGGAGCATATCTGTCTGGGTTCCTATCTACTCTAGACGCTGAGGCAGGAATATGAAAAATTTCAGTTCATCTTGGGAAACCTAGTGAAACTCCACTTTCAAAATAAAAAGTAAGATGGGCTCAGGATATAGCACAGTGGTTGTGCTTCCTGGATTCTATCTCCAATACTGCAAAACAAATAAAAAAGCAAAACAAAACAAAACAAAATGAAAAAAAAAAAAAGAAAAAACATTGCTATTAATTGCTTGATGAAATAAAATGGCATTATTCTTTAACTTTAATTTTACATTAACCAACATGAGTAGAAAAATTGAGATAATTCCCATGAGCAGAACTCATATTTGCTTCCATATGTGGACACTTTACATGAAAATATTTTTTATATTCTCATTTTCTACATTCATAAAGTTTATATCTCAATGCAATCTCAGGTGCCAATTCCAAAGTTAGGGGATATTTTAAACACACTATGTTGTGGATAGAGATTTATGGGATAAATTAAATCCAGAAATCTTAATTATCAAAAGGCATTTGAAGGATTAGGGTGACAGTTTCTAAGTTATCACAATAAGATATAAGGCACTGATGACTTGTAATAGGAGTATCCACATCAGAGATAGGTTTTTCAGAAAGGAGCTCTTTAAGAGGTCATTGTTTAAGTATCTATTGCAACTAGATCAAATTTTGGAAGTAAACATCACTAGTTACTAGCCAGAACATGTGATTTAAAGATTTCTTACACAAGGCAACAATGTTGCACAGCTTTACAAGGGCATAAATATAATTTAACACACTGTGATCTAAACCTAACCTCATTTGTGACTGCTGACAGTGTCTAAGCAAAAGAAATAAAGGCAAGGAGATTTCCTCCAGTGGTTGGAGTGCTCAGTGCTAATTTTGTGTGCATGTATTTTTTTAAAAAACCTTGTTTTATAAAGATTTTCTCCATTATTCTCCAATTTTCTCTACATCACATTGCAGTGCCATTTTATGTTTAAGACTCCATTTTTTTTTAAATTTCATTTTTCAATTCAATTTCCCATGGTTGTCCCCATTTGGGATAAAGGGCATATTCTTCCCAGATCTCAAGAGACTAGCTAACACTTATGCCCACATGTTAGTCAAAAAAGATAAAATGTGTTAGCATAACTGCTCTTTTTAAAATTTAGATCTCTAAAAACTGAGAGTGTATTTAAAAATGCAATCATAATAAATGACTTGAGAGATAAATATATACATATATATTTTTTCAATATTCATTTAATAATTATGCTTCAATTAATAGACTGTGGTAGACAATAAATGTTAGTATATCAATCAGGTCACCAGAGAGAATTGCATTATTAACATTCATTAACTTTGTAACAGATAACTTAATTGTACAAATAACCCAAAGTTATGTAATTAGGATGTGATTATATTACCATTTCTTTATGACAAAATGAACTTATAGCTCAAGCAACTGGTGCAAGCAAAAAGGAAAATGTGAAATGAGGTTATAAATCAACTATTAAATACTTATTCTCCTTTGCTATTGACTAAGTATGAAGGGATGGTTTAATTCTCTGTGTATTATAACAATTTCCCATTAAATAGCTTTGTGGACTTGAGCTCAATAATAGGCTCTTTTCTCATTTCAGTGAAAATGTTCCACATTATTTGGAAATCTCAGTACTTTTTGTTGTTAGTTGTATTTGTATTCACAAACCTTATTGTATTTGTTGTTAGGTTACAACATATCAGCACAGTGTTATTGTTAGATATCATCTAATGTTTAGATCTAGTATTTCAAAATACACATTTCTAGGGGAAAGGATAAATAATCCTTTTGTAAAAATAGTCCTTTTTCCGTCCTGGCACACACAATTTTGAGAATACCAACATCTGGTAAAGTGTAATGAATACTTAATTTTTTTTTCAGACAAAATGTTTCCTCTCTTAAGTGGCTATACTTTACCAGGTTTGGAGGGTTCACTATACTAAAAACAATACCAAAAACAAAAATATTAATTTAAATAGATTAATTATATTTAGTACACTTTTGATTTTGTTACACAATCATTTTTTATACTCAAAGTTATGTACATTTTAGAAATTTTGTGTGTTTTGAACATAGTTTAAAACAAAGTAGTTTAAAATAAGTTAACATCAGGTAAATAGATTTTAACTCCACATTTTAAAATACAATATGATAGGAACTAATGAGTAAAATATTCTGATTCTCTAATTGTTATGAGTTAGAACAGAAAAATTGACAGTACAACTTATTCCTAACAGATAATTTCTTCTGTGTTGTCTTCCATTACCCGTGATTTGTATTTCACAATTTACTTATCTTAGGTAAGCTCATCATATTTTTTTCATTTAAGTATTTCAAAGTTCAAATGTCTGTGGAGAGTCATCCCTGCCTACCTCCCTTTGCTATGGTCTGAGTATTCATGTCACCCAAAAAATGCACCTCTGGATACTCTTATTCCCAAGGTAATGGTATTAGGAAGTGTGTCCTCTGTCAGTTGATGGGGTCATGATCCTTTATTAATGGGGTCAGTTCCCTTTCAAAAAGACAGTAGGTATTCCCTTACCCCTTCCTCAATGTGGGAACCCAGACAGTAGGCATCATACAAGGGCCAAGGTAGTGTTCCTCATCAGACTCAGTCTACCGGCACTTTGATCTTGGACTCTCAAGATTCCAGAGTTATGAGAAATTTCTGTTGTGTGAAGCAACCAGTATATATGGTTATCACAGTCGGGAAGGACCAAGGCCCTTATAGCAAAATCCCCTAGGCCCACCTTGCTATAAGGAGGTAATCTGTGCCCAAGTATCCAAAATGCCTGAGTCTTGGTAATCATTCATCATTAGCATGGACTATTTAGAATCCTAATTTCCCTTTCTCTTTAAACATAATCTGCCATGGAGTTTGGCTTTTTAATGCAATATTTGTTAATATTTACCACAATGGTGAATGGAATGGCCATCAAAACATGTTTAACTTGCCCTGTTAATTCTACAGTCAAGAACTCCAAAGGTCGGAAAATCTAATCTCAGCCCTTAGGTAACTGAACAGCTACTTAGGATGTTTTACTACTTTAACATCCCTGAAAACATTTTTAAACCTTTCTTTTACATTTTAATAAAAAAAATTAACATGCATACAGACATACAGAGCTATCATGCCATAAATGTACCTATTGAATTCTATCATGCTGGACACACTGTACTAGCAGCATCAGATAGAAATCGAGTTTAAATACCACAAGCGTCTGGGGAGTCCCCTAGCATGCACAAAACCAAAGGCAGTCACTATTCTGACATCTGACATCATATTGCTTGACCATTTTCATTATTTATATAAATAATTTTTATAAATAATTTTGTGACTGGGCTTTCTTAACTATATATTTTAAGAGGCTCATCTAAATTTTCTACACGCATTTGTAATGTTTTGTCGTCTTTTAAAAATATAGTATGTCATTATGTGAATGATTTCATAATTTATTTTACCTTTTGTCATTGATGGATACTTGGCATATATCTAGTTTTCAGATATTATAAATTTTACATTTTATTTGTTGTTTTGTTTTGCCAAACATAGATTTCCCTTGAGTACATACCTAGAAGTGGCATTATTGTGTAGTATGGTTTGCATATTTTGTTGTTGTTTTATTTTTTTAACAATGATATAACATTGCATTCCAAGACTGGGGAAAAAAAGAAAACACATATTATACCAGATAGGTGCCATCACTTGGTATTTTCTGTATTTTTTTTTCATTGTGAACCTATTTTCACATTTGGTATCCACTGAAATTTGAATATATTCACTGCCTAATCAATTTGGAGAACTGTCACTAGATGCTTGTAGGTCCTTGTGCTTTTGAATGTTATTTTGTAAGACTTTTGAAACATTCTAGGTCACTTCAGAATGTTTTCTCCCATATGGAGTAGGTAGAGGGGAAAAAGGAATTAAAATGATCTACTGCAATCTGGGGGCTGGAGGGGATCTGGGAAGCGGGGGATGGGGAAGGAACAGAGAGGTACTAGGGAATTAAATAGAGCAAATTATGCCATGAGTATCTATGAATATAGCACAACAAATTCCACTTTTATGTATAAACAAAATGCACTGATTAAAAAGGTAGTAAATAGAAGAGAGACCTTAGCATAGAGAATGGGGACAGAGTGAGGATCTTATGTTATTAAATGTATGGTTTGTCACAATAAATCCCACTTTTATGTATAATTATTATGCCCAAATAAAAACATATTTTAAAAAGCAATTATAATCCTAACCTGTCTATATGGATTGTATCCATAACCAAAGGTTTTGGCAAGGTTCAGTCTTTGTAGAAACTTAGATAAAACACATCCCTATTAATGTAATTCTTTGTTGCATCTTAGGGCATGAGTGCCTCAACAGTGAGGTACAGCTGGTCCTCAGGCCCTGTAGGTTGTGCTCTGTGACTTGGCCTGATGGAATGCTGGGTCTGCAAGTTCAGATGTGGGAGCCCACAGCATCTGACAGCTCGTGGAAAACTGTATTGCAATAATAATGGCGAATAGTTAATTAAAAAAAATAGATGGAAAGATTTCAGATTGAAATGACATTTCAAAAGTTTACTCTCAATAAACAATTTGGCTATTTCAATGTCAAGCAATACTTGATTTACCTTATATCTGGTATTCTAGTAATTAAACAGCCATGATCCTTGATTGACCAAATGAATTTTCAATGGATATACAACAGAATCAAAATTATAAAGAGCTATCAAACCTCTATTCTTTGATAGTAAGAGTATAATGTGTGTTGTAAGTGGATTGTTGTATTTGAATAGTAATTAAGGATATGGATTCCAAATTTGCAGGTACAAGGCAGCATGCCTACTTGTTTTCAGGGAATGTGTAACAATTACTTTCTCTTCTAAATTCCATAATGTTTCATTACATGCAGAGAAGAAAGACACTGGACAAATAAAGAAAACTTTTTCTTTCAAATTGATTAAAGAAAATCTTAATTTTTGAACACTTCAGAATGGGAAATGGTTTGAAGATTTCCTAGTAGTGTCTTTTTTTTTATTTAGGGTTTTTCTGTTTCTAGTTTTTTTTTTTCTTTTTTGCTAAAGACAACAAATAACCTAACAGCTTTCCATTATGCCAAGTCCATGTAAAAGGGGAGTCATTTTTACTCAGTTGATACTTGGTTTTCTATTTTTTCAATTCAAAAATTGTGAATTCTCTTACATTTATGGGAAATAGAGTCCAACTATGTTGGGGAGAGTTTTATCTGAATATACAATTTATCTCAACTTTTAGAAAAACCAGCACGTACTTAGAACTTCATTATAGAATTTAACAGTAATATTTCTAGAGGTTTTTAAAAACACATATTCTACCCTTTATATTTCTCATGACCATTGTTGTACTTTAATTTCTCAACAATTTTTATATTGGCTTGTTACAACACTTTACTATGGTAAACCCTATTACTAGCTTTTTTCTGGCTTCAAATCTCTTGGTTAAATTGCTTTCAATTTGTTTTTTTTTTATCAATTTTGTTTAAACCTTTTGAGTTTGAGTGATGTGCTATAAATGAGCTTGCATAAACAAGTTAATTTTTATTTTTATGAAAATTCTCTGATTGGTTATTTAGAAGTAGTTGGGGGAATGTTGGAACCTATGGGGCTTGCTTTTAGAAAATATAAAAATCACCTAAGTCACCTTATTCCACAAAACCCTTTAATTCTAGAGTAGTTGAATTTTTCCTAACTTCCCTTCATCCAAGCTCCTACTATAAAATATGTGTGGTACTTCTTCCAGAAAAATGATCCCTACTCTCCTTTGGAGTAAATCATCCACAGTTTTGGTGGGGGTGGGGTGGGGAGTAATTTTCAGTAGAAAGGTATTTATTCTAACTTGATAAGAACTACCTGTTATTGAGGACAGGTATAGAGAAACACCAGGGCTTACCTTATTGTGGCCATTTCCCACTTGCTTATGCATGAGGCAACTGATAGGCACCAAAATCTCACCTTTGTGGTCATATTCATCCATTTAAGTTGACAACACAGGTTTAGCCTCCCGAAGTACTGCTCTACTCATATGTTACCAACATCAGAAAAATACAATGCTCACCTTGTTTTCTAACTCTGCATCTGAGATTCTTCTCTACTTACAGTCCTTTCCAATCTCATTTGTAATTATTTCTTCTTACATGCTAAACTTAAACCAAATAAATCTGCCTACCATCTCTTGAATTTAACTCCTGCTTTCAAGTCTTTGCTCACAGTCTGCTTTGGTTTTGAAGTCTCCTCTCACCATGTCCACTTTTTCAAATTCTATGACTCTTTAAACATTGGATAAAATGATGTCTTTCCATTGAAGTGTGTGTAGGTTTTGCCAGCATGAAGGACAATTTTCTTTATATTCTTTAAGTATGCATTTTACTCCCATACCATATATTCTTATATGGTACTTATAGATAGTACTTGACCACATACTATAGTTAGTACTTGGTCCCAAGCACATTCCTTTGATAACCTTCAACACATAGCAGATTCTGGCACCTTGTGAATTTCAATAAATACAACAGTGCAGTTTTATTTAGGAGTTTCCGTTTTATGATATAACTTGAGGATGATTATAATCAGTAGCATTTTCAATTTTAGTGGCTAAGAGACAGGTGTAAGCCAATTGTCCTTGCTTGTGCATGTGAGAACTTGGTCAAATTTGTATCTTTTCTCATCGCCACAATCAGGATGTGTGCATGATTGTCACTTTATGTTTTGATTTCAATTGCCTTTTAAAAATTTTCAGGATTTCAAAATGTTTAACAACTAAAAGAGTTGTTATGTTCACAGAAGGAAGAGAGAAAACAGTGGGTCATAACATCCATCATAGTGAGAAAAGCAGTCTCCCTAAGAAGAATGACAGCGATTGCACATTGTCTTACAAAGTCACATCCAAGTGATTTGCGGAAAATAAGGAAGAAAAATCCTCAGAAGTAGATGACACTTAGATATTGATACACATGCAAATTGACCACCAACCCAACAGAAAGTGAATGGGAACCAGATGAAGGTGAAAATTGCAAAATCCCTTGAGTAGATTAAACAAACCTCTAGGTGATAAGAAGACAATGCAACTGATTCTTGTATTCCACAGGATTATTAATATATGCCAGATTTGAATTTAGAAAGCATCTTTCTTTTTGAGCGACTCCTAAAATAATGGTATATCTTTAAATTGATACTTTATTAATAAAGTCCAAGATGAAGGAGTCTGGGCTAACTGAATGAACGAAGAGATATGAACAAAGTTTCATTTGGATGATGCCATTCCAAGATTATGTTCATCATACTGCAAATCATCAGCTTATGATGCAATTTGCATTGCACTTTATCAGGTTAGCCAAGAAATGTGAAACCCAACAACAAATTCCTACACAGAAACCAAACTTTTGTTTTGGAAATCTAGTCTGATCAGTTATACCCAAGGTACACACAAAAGTTCATGGGTTCATATATAAAATATGATTGTGGATATATTTTGTCTAAAATTGATTTTGTTGTTCCATCACAACATGAAATGAAGATAAGCCATTTCCTTAGTGAACATCAAAGAGTCAGGGGAAGTTATGACAAACTATACCTACTTTTATAGTGAGACTACATAAAAGACATAAGTACTTTCTAAAACTCCCAGTTCAGTGCACTACTAAACATCTAACAACTACAAAACACTGCTGGTAGCTCCATCAAAGTCAAAACTGAAATATTCTTAGTGAATAAATGAATTACATAAGATAACAAAAACACTTGCTTATTTGACATATTTACAATAAAACATATTTCTCAAGGGTCATCTCTGAATTTAAATGGACCACTATAATAATAGAACCAGATATTCTCCACTTGTATCCCACTGAGAGTTTTTCATTGATTCTTCCACTGCCATTTGCATGTTGGAGAGGTAACATTCTTGGGATCTTTTCTCTTCTTTTAGTGCTATTATCTTTTTTTTTATTAAGTATTAACTGAATGTGTAGGGAACTTATGACTAAGGTATCACTCCGTTAGCGTCACCAAATATTACTTTGAGATATTGCTCTTAAGGTAACCTCCTGTCTAAAAGTAAAGTACACTAAATGTACTTTAGTAACTCAGGTGGAAAATAAAACTGAGAAGAGAACTAGCAAAATAAAACAATAGTTAAATATATCTGCATTTGAAATTTTGAGAAATTTTAGGTAGCAAAGAAGGGAAGGAAGGTGAAAAGACAGATAGACAGGAAACCTGGTGTGTGTTCTAAAGACCTTTTAGAACAGAAGCTTCTGTTATGAAGTTGCTTGTATTTCTACAGAGAGTCCCCTCCCCATAAGTATTCTTTCTTCCTCCTCCAATCCCTCTATGCCACATGCCACCTTAGCTGTCAGTGACCTTTAGAAAGTGCTATGCAGAGAATTATCTCATGAGAAAGCTGAAGCATGGCATGCTGTACCAGAAAATGAAGACATGTGGGTAGATGTTAGAGTCTGTAAACAAGTCAGGATGGCACCTGGCATTTTGCCAGAGAAATGTTAGAGTCTGTAAACAAGTCTGGATGGTGCCTGGCAAAATGCCAGAGGGAGTGGTTTGTGAAGTAACTCCAGCAAGCCTTTAAGTATGGAGATTCCTTATTGGTTGACTGATGTATCTATTTTATGCTAATTAAGATAAGCTGTGTGGAATGTATAAATATCGCTCACGTCCTACAATAAATGGCTCCTACTCCTGCTGTATCAACGTACACAAGTTGTTCGTTACCCCCCAGTTATTTTGCTGCAGCCAGCCAGCCTGCGGCAGGTAGATTTCATATCTGGACCTAATTTATAGGCTACAGAGACAGGACAAAACAAGCAAGGGAGCAGACCATTTCATCAACTCACCTTTTCTGCAGAAGCAGGAAAAAAAGCTCTGAAAGCTATGCAGATGACACAAGGCTGGAGGGATCTGCAGATATTTTAGAATAGGCAATGTACTTCTACTTGATGTTGAAAACCAGTAGTTCAAAATGATCAAAGCCAACAGATTGAAGCTGAAACATTCATGTATTAAACCAAGGAAACCTCCAAAGACATCTTAGTTGTACTTGTATGACACTTCCATCAAATTAGACTGAACAGGCACAGTTAGACCATTTATTTTTTCTTGCCCATGCCCACACCCTAGAATCTAAAATTACCCACATAGGGACAACTAAGTCAATTACATAAATTGACCAAAATTCTCATGACATCTTTTGAAATCTTTGTCTCTAATTCAATTAGTCAAAAAAAGTAATAACTGAAGAGATCTACAATTTTAATTCTTTCCCTATTTCTATAAAGCTCATCTAACTCTCTGCCTTACTTTTAGCCACATTGGTGGTAACTGATTTTAGGATGGAGACACCATAATTTTCACATTACAGACTGGATGCCAATTAAATTCAACAATTTCTCATTTTTAATCATAAATTCTATTCTCTCTTTCTAATGTTGTCACTGAAACTTATTTAGGAAGTAAGCCTTAATTTTATTCCCTAATTTTCCCATGGTTTACATATTTAGGTATAAGGAAAAGAAACAAATTTTGAATGGCTCTAATTAAATGTGTGCAAAACAGTGGCATTTTTAAGGAGGAATTGAAAACATCCAATGAGACTGACATATTAAAGTAAGTGGATTCTCTCTGTGGAGGCAGTTGATTTAGAATATCTTAATTGAATTAAAATTGACTGACAGTACAGAGGACTTCTGTCTGCTGGTGACTCTCAGGTTAATCTTCATAGTTCCATTATTCATGTAATTCCAGAATCATCGTGTACTTTGCCATAATTCTTCTGTTGACTTCACATATGAAATTAGTGTCCTTGTTGGTAGTCATGCACAGATGGTAAATTCTCTATTGTCCCCGTAGGCCTTTATAATAGGACTAATTTACACTTAGTACCAAGAAACCTGTTTTCTAGTTTTACAGTTGAATTAATTGAGCAAGTGGCCTTTTTAAGAATTCTGTGCTATTTTAAGTAAACTTTTTCTAATTTTGATATCAAATTTATTCAAATTTAAAGAGGACCATTATTTAAAGCAAAATATTAATATTATTTAGAATGGAATTTAATGTTATGAGCATTCATTAAGAAGTTTAGTTAAATATTCTAGTTTTTTTTTAAAATACTTACAAAGCAAGTATTTAAATATACAGGCAAATTATATATTTCCAAAAATAAAGTTTGACTTCTTTGAGGGGCCATAAATCAACTGATTATCATCAAATTTTGTGTTTATTACACATACTCTATTGTAGCCAATATTGCACTATTATCCCCATACGCATATGGAGGCTCTAAGTATTTTCTTTCTTTTATCCTGAGGCAATCTAGATCAGTTCAGCATGATCAAGGGAAAACTCATATGGGAACTAGTGATACACTTAGGACGACATATAAATGCACTGTGTTAGCATCTCTCTTTGAGCCAAACACTGAATCATGCTATTCCTCTCAGAAAACCAAATGGTCTAAAATGGTTTTTCACCCTATGGAAGACATAACAGGTAATTACCTAAATTAGCAGCATATGTAGTATTTTAATAGCTCTGCTCTATTATTTTCATGGTATCATATTAGCCTGCTGCTGCAGTTTAGGTTTGAAAAGCAAATAGAAGTGAGGCTTCTGAGTAGAAAGAGACAATATATTATTGAGAACTTATTACAGTGGGCTGTGTGATTATAGCCAGGTAATGTTATTGTGATGGTGAATATGAGAACATGAAAAAAATGTAGAAATTCCATACACATTTAAAAAAGAAATCTAGGCAAGGTAGGCAGACCTGCGACTCATGAGCAGATCAGGCCCAGCAACCCGCGGAGCGGCAGAGCCACCACCAGCGCCTGCAAGGTAGGCACACCTGCCAACCACCGGCAGGTCAGGCCCAGCCACCCGTTGAGGGGCACAGCTGCTCCACGCGCCTGCAAGGTAGGCAGAAACGTGACCACGGACAAAACAGGCCCAGTGGCCCGCCAGACACATCGCCCCGGTTGGGGGAGGGGCAGAGCCGCCACCAGTGCCTGCTAGGTAGACAGACCTGCAACCGACAGACAGAACAGGCCTAGCGGCCAGCGGAGGGGCAGAGCCGCTGCTCTCGCCTGCAAGGTAGGCGGACCTGCAACCCACCTGCATGTCAGGCCCAGAAACCTGCGGAGGGGCACAACTGCCCCACTCACCTGCTAGGTAGGCAGAACCGTGACCACCAACAGAACAGTCCCAGCGGCCTGCCAGACACATCGCCCCGGTTGGGGGAGGGGCAGAGCCACCGGGCGCCTGCAAGGTAGGCAGACCTGCAACCGACAGACAGAACAGGCCTAGCGGCCAGAGGAGGGGCAGAGCCGCTGCTCTCGCCTGCAAGGTAGGCGGACCCGTGACCCACCAGCAGAACAGCCACAGCAATCCGCAGAGTGGCAGAGCCATGGCCCCCTGCGCCTGCAAGGTAGGCAGACCTGTGACCGACCAGCAAGTCAGGCCCAGCAACCTGCAGAGGGGCACAGCTGCCCCACGCGCCTGCTAGGTAGGTGGAACCGTGACCTCTGACAGAATAGTCGCAGCGGCCTGCCAGACACATCGCCCGGTTGGGGGAGGGGCAGAGCCGCTGGGCGCCTGCAAGGTAGGCAGACCTGCGACTCAACAGCAGATCAGGCCCAGAAACCCGCGGAGCGGCAGAGCCACCCCCCGCGCCTGCAAGGTAGGCGCACCTGCCACCCACCGGCAGGTCAGGCCCAGCAACCCGCAGAGGGGCACAGCTGCTCCACGCGCCTGCAAGGTAGGCGGAAACATGACCACCGACAAAACAGGCCCAGTGGCCCGCCAGACACATCGCCCTGGTTGGGGGAGGGGCAGAGCTACCACCAGTGCCTGCTAGGTAGACAGACCAGCAACCGACAGACAGAACAGGCCTAGCGGCCAGCGGAGGGACAGAGCCGCTGCTCTTGCCTGCAAGGTAGGCGGACCTGCGACCCATCGGAAGAACAGGCCCAGCGGCCTGCAGAGGGCCTGAGCCGCCGCCCGCTCCTGCAAGGTAGGCAGACCTGCGACCACTGAAAAAACAGGCCCTCCGAAAGTACAGGCCCAGCGGCCTGCCAGCATGGTAGACACATTGCCCCAATTGGAGGAGGGGCAGAACCACCGCCAAATCCTGCGAGGGAGACTTTGCAACTATACAAGAGCAATATAAATATATAGGGGGAAAAATCAATAACACAACAGTTTCACCAAGCAGAAAGAAACACGAGCAATATGAAAAGACAAGGAAAGAAAGGACCACAAGCAATGCAGGTCAACTCAACTTTAGAAGAGGTAATATCTGCACCAGATGGAATGTCAGATAAAGAATTCAGGATATACATGCTTCAGATGATCTGGAGTCTCAAGGAAGACATTAGACAGCAAAATCAGACAATGAAAGACCACTTCGACCACTTTGACAATGAATTACATAAAAAAATCCAAGAAGCAAAATGTCAATTATACAGAGAGATAGAGGTTATAAAAAACAAACAAACAGAAATCCTGGAAATGCAGGAAGCAGTAAACCAACTTAAAAACTCAATTGAGAATACTACCAGCAGAGTAGAACACTTAGAAGATAGAACATCAGACAATGAAGACAAAGTATTTCAACTGGAGAAGAACATAGACAGCTCAGCAAAACTGTTAAGAAACCATGAGCAGAACATTCAAGAAATATGGGATAACATAAAGAGACCAAACTTAAGAGTCATTGGGATACAGGAAGGTATAGAGGTCCAAACCAAAGGAATGAGAAATCTATTCAATGAAATAATACGAGAAAACTTCCGAGACTTGAAGAATGAGACAGAATCCCAAAACCTAGAAGCCTACAGGATGCCGAATGTGCAAAATCATAAGAAATCCACACCTAGACACATTATAATGAAGATGCCCAACATACAGAATAAGGAGAGAATTTTAAAAGCTACAAGAGAAAGGAAGCAAATTACATTTAGGGGTAAACCAATCAGGATAACAGCTGATCTTTCAACACAGACTCTGAAAGCTAGAAGATCCTGGAATAACATATTTCAAACACTGAAAGAAAATGGGTTCCAACCAAGAATTGTGTGTCCAGCAAAATTAAGCTTCAGGATGGAAGATGAAATTAAAACCTTCCACGATAAACAAAAGTTAAAAGAATTTGCAGCTAGAAAACCATCTCTTCAAAACATCCTCGGCAAAATATTACAGAAAGAGGAAATGGAAAATATCAATGAAAACCAACAGCAGGAGGTAGTACAGTAAAGGGGGGAGGAAATAACCAAAGAGGAAAACAAACCATGTTTAGTATCATAAATAAACAAATATGGCTGGAAGAACAATCCATATCTCAATAATAAACCTAAAAGTTAATGGCTTAAACTCACCAACTAAGAGACACAGGCTAGTAGAATGGATCACAAAACAAGATCCAACAATATGCTGCCTTCAGGAGACACATTTGATAGGAAAATACATACATAGACTGAAGGTGAAAGGTTGGGAAAAATCATATCAATCTTATGGACTTCAGAAACAAGCAGGAGTGTCCATACTCATATCAAATAAAATAGATTTCAATCCAAAATTAATCAAAAGGGATAAAGAGGGACACTACATACTGCTCAAGGGAACCATACACCAACAAGACATAACAATCATAAATATATATGCCCCAAACAATGGTGCAGCTATGTTCATCAAACAAACTCTTCTCAAGTTCCAGAGTCTAATAGACCACCATACAATAATCATGGGAGACTTCAACACACCTCTCTCACCACTGGACAGATCTTCCAAACAAAAGTTGAATAAGGGAACTGTAGAACTCAATAACATAATTAATAACCTAGACTTAATTGACATATATAGAATATACCACCCAAGATCAAGCAGTTACACTTTTTTCTCAGCAGCACATGGATCCTTCTCAAAAATAGATCATATATTATGTCACAGGGCAACTCTTAGACAATATAAAGGAGTAGAGATAATACCATGCGTCTTATCTGATCATAATGGAATGAAATTGAAAATCAACGATAAAAGAAGTAAGGAAAAATCAGGCATCACTTGGAGAATGAACAATAGGTTACTGAGTGATCAATGGATTATAGAAGACATCAAGGAGGAAATTAAAAAATTCTTAGAGATAAATGAAAACACAGACACAACATATCGGAATCTATGGGACACATTGAAAGCAGTTCTAAGAGGAAAATTAATTGCTTGGAATTCATTCTTTAAAAAAAGGAAAAACCAACAAATAAATGATCTAATACTTCATCTCAAAATCCTAGAAAAAGAAGAGCAAAACAACAGCAAAAGAAGTAGAAGGAAAGGAATAATTAAAATCAGAGTTGAAATTAATGAAATCGAAACAAAAGAAACAATTGAAAAAATTGACAAAACTAAAAGTTGGTTCTTTGAAAAAATAAATAAAATCGACAGACCCTTAGCCACGCTAACGAAGAGAAGAAGAGAGAGAACTCAAATTACTAGAATACGGGATGTAAAAGGCAATATCACAACAGACACTTCAGAAACACAGAAGATTATCAGAAATTATTTTGAATCCTTATACTCCAATAAAATAGAAGACAGTGAAGGCATCGATAAATTTCTTAAGTCATATGATCTACCCAGATTGAGTCAGGAGGATATTGACAACCTAAACAGACAAATATCAATTGAGGAAATAGAAGAAACCATCAAAAGACCACCAACTAAGAAAAGCCCAGGACCGGATGGGTATACAGCAGAGTTTTACAAAACCTTTAAAGAGGAACTAATACCAATACTTTTCAAGCTATTTCAGGAAATAGAAAAAGAGGGAGAACTTCCAAATTCATTCTATGAGGCCAACATCACCCTGATTCCTAAACCAGACAAAGACACTTCAAAGAAAGAAAACTACAGACCAATATCTCTAATGAACCTAGATGCAAAAATCCTCAATAAAATTCTGGCAAACCGGATAAAAAAACATATCAAAAAAAATTGTGCACCATGATCAGGTAGGATTTATCCCTGGGATGCAAGGTTGGTTCAATATACGGAAATCAATACATGTTATTCACCACATCAATAGGCTTAAAAATAAGAACCATATGATCATCTCGATAGATGCGGAAAAAGCATTTGACAAAGTACAGCATCCCTTTATGTTCAAAACTCTAGGGATAACAGGAACATACCTCAATATTGTAAAAGCTATCTATGCTAAGCCTCAGGCTAGCATCATTCTGAATGGAGAAAAACTGAAGGCATTCCCTCTAAAATCTGGAACAAGACAGGGATGCCCTCTCTCACCACTTCTGTTCAACATAGTTCTCGAATCACTGGCCAGAGCAATTAGACAGACGAAAGAAATTAAAGGCATAAAAATAGGAAAAGAAGAACTCAAATTATCACTATTTGCAGATGACATGATTCTATACCTAGCAGACCCAAAAGGCTTTACAAAGAAACTAATAGAGCTAATAAATGAATTCAGCAAAGTGGCAGGATATAAAATCAACACGCATAAATCAAAGGCATTCCTGTATATCAGCGACAAATCCTCTGAAATGGAAATGAGGACAACCACTCCATTTACAATATCCTAAAAAAAAAAAATAAAATACTTGGGAATAATGAAAACTACAGAACAGTAAAGAGAGAAATAGAAGAAGATCTTAGAAGATGGAAAAATATACCCTGTTCATGGATAGGTAGAACTAACATCATCAAAATGGCGATATTTCCAAAAGTTCTCTATAGGTTTAATGCAATGCCAATCAAAATCCCAACGGAATTTCTTGTAGAAATAGAGAAAGCAATCATGAAATTCATATGGAAAAATAGAAGACCCAGAATAGCAAAAACAATGCTAAGCAGGAACTGTGAATCAGGCGGTATAGCTATACCAGACTTCAAACTATACTACAGAGCAATTGTAACAAAAACAGCATGGTACTGGTACCAAAACAGGCGGGTGGACCAATGGTACAGAATAGAGGACACAGAAACCAATCCACAAAATTACAACTATCTTATATTTGATAAAGGGGCTAAAAGCATGCAATGGAGGAAGGATAGCATCTTCAACAAATGGTGTTGGGAAAACTGGAAATCCATATGCAACAAAATGAAACTGAATCCCTTTCTCTCGCCATGCACAAAATTTAACTCAAAGTGGATCAAGGAACTTGATATCAAATCAGAGACATGGTGTCTGATAGAAGAAAAAGTTGGCTATGATCTACATACTGTGGGGTCGGGCTCCAAATTCCTCAATAGGACACCCATAGCACAAGAGTTAATAACTCGAATCAACAAATGGGACTTACTCAAATTAAAAAGGTTTTTCTCAGCAAAAGAAACAATAACAGAGGTAAATAGGGAGCCTATGTCCTGGGAACAAATCTTTACTCCTCACACTTCAGACAGAGCCCTAATATCCAGAATATACAAAGAACTAAAAAATTAGACAATAAGATAACAAATAACCCAATCAACAAATGGGCCAAGGACCTGAACAGACATTTCTCAGAGGAGAACATACAATCAATCAACAAGTACATGAAAAAATGCTCACCATATCTAGCAGTCAGAGAAATGCAAATCAAAACCATCCTAAGATACCATCTCACTCCAGTAAGATTGGCAGCCATTAGGAAGTCAAACAATAACAAGTGCTGGCGAGGATGTGGGGAAAAGGGTACACTTGTACATTGCTGGTGGGACTGCAAATTGGTGTGGCCAATTTGGAAAGCAGTATGGAGATTTCTTGGAAATCTTGGAATGGAACCACCGTTTGACCCAGCTATTCCGCTACTCGGTCTATTCCCTAAAGACCTAAAAAGAGCACACTATAGGGACACTGCTACATCCATGTTCATAGCAGCTCAATTCACAATAGCAAGACTGTGGAACCAACCTAGATGCCCTTCAGTAGACGAATGGATTAAAAAAATGTGGCATTTATACACAATGGAGTATTACTCTGCATTAAAAAATGACAAAATCATAGTATTTGGAGGGAAATGGATGGCATTAGAGCAGATTATGCTAAGTGAAGCTAGCCAATCCCTTAAAAACAAATGCCAAATGTCTCCTTTGATATAAGGAGAGTAACTAAGAACAGAGTAGGGATGAAGAGCATGAGAAGAAGATTAACATTAAACAGGGATGAGAGGTGGGAGGGAAAGGGAGAGAGAAGGGAAATTGCATGTAAATGGAAGGAGACCCTCAGGGGTATACAAAATTACATACGAGAGGAAGTGAGGGGAAAGGGGGATAACTATAAGGGGGAGAAATGAATTACAGTAGAAGGGGTAGAGAGAGAAGAGGCGAGGGGAGGGGGGAGGGGAATAGTAGAGGATAGGAAAGGCAGCAGAATACAACAGACACTAGTATGGCAATTTGTAAATCAATGGATGTGCAATTGATGTGATTCTGCAATCTGTATACGGGGTAAAAATGGGAGTTCATATCCCACTTGAATCAAAGTGTGAAATATGATATATCAAGAACTATGTAATGTTTTGAACAACCAACAATAAAAATTAATTAAAAACAAAAGAAAGAAGAAAAAAAGAAATCGTAATTATTATTTTATTTCTTCAATTTTAGTCTCAAGAGCAGAGACTTGAGTTAAGCATGCTCTAAGTTTATTGCACACAATAATAATTTTTTAAATTCTTGTTCTGTTTCTTATTTTTTGTTTTCATTTCTAATCTTCTCATTCTCTTCCCAGTCCCTACCATTGGCACCCACTTTACTGTGTTTTCATGTGTTCTTAAAATTGTACATATCTGTGAAATTTATAGTGTTCTCTGAGTGTTATACCTTCCTAATTACACAAGTGCCCTTCTTCAGGTTCCTCAAATGTGTATGTTCCCTCTAGCGAGGGTTATCCCAGCTCCTCCTCATGGAAATACAATTCCTTGTTCTATCATCATCACTTCTACTCATCTTGAACTTCAGTTCCAGCCTCAACTCCTTGGAGGAAATTTTTCTAACTACATCAAGTCACTCATTTTCTCACCTCAGAGTACAGTGTATGTATTTTTCAATTTATAATTATATATAAATATATAATGATATATAATACATTAAGTAATCCATACTATATATATCATTATAATGTTATGCTGTATATGTAATACACATACTTATATGTCATTACATATACATATAAATGTGTATGTATATATAATGTATAAAGGTGTATATATGTGTAAATATAATGATCTCTGTCCTGCATCCCCAGTAGAACATGATTTCTATTGTATTCTTGCATGTGATATGCTCTTAATAAATGTTTGATTAATAAAAAGATCTTAAAAAAATAAAATAAAAAAGAAATCTATATTAAGCATGATAATATAAACAATGATAAGAAGTGTTTTGCATGAATACAGTGAAAGAAAAAGTAACATATAAAATATGTAATAATTAACATAGTACATTGAGATACCCTATTGAATTTGAATATTTATCATTTTAATGTAATTTGATAGGGAAAACTTTTTTGGAAAAGCTGTTTGTCTTGTCTTTATTGGATAATTATTACACTGAAGAAGTAGTATATAATATATACACAAAAAGTGGTAATAAAATCAGTGAAATTAAAATCACTATAACCTCTTTTCTAATGTGTCTTGTCTGCAGACCAGGTATACAGAATCCAAGACATACAAAGATATATTGGTCCCTATTATTACATGTAAAACTATTTTACAGTAGTCCATTTACATGTGCATAGACTGCTTTGAAGTATATTTATTTAACATTTTTACTGACTTCCTCAAGAAACCAAGATTACCTCTTTTAAGTGTGTGGCTGTCCCTCTAAAAATATGCAAAATTAAATTAATTATGTTTAAGATGTTTCTATGTGCTTATTTCAATTTGGAAACTCTTTTACTTATTAATAACTTAGTCTGACTTCTATAATATTTTCAAATTGCAACACTATAATAATGAAATGCATTACACTCTGGATTAATATAATAGAAATAATGAGAAATCAGCAAATAGAAAAATTTAATCATATATATATATATATATATATATATATATATATATATATATATATATATACATCGTTAGAGAATTTTCCTATTGTCACTAACCACTAAAGATACTGTTTTCATGAATACAGCATGTTAAACAGAAATGAAAATTTACTTATTTAACAATGACAGTAGTTGCTATCAAATAGCCTTTGAATGGTATATACACGGTGCTCTGAACAGGATCCAAAGGCACAAGTAAGTTATGTGGAGAAGCCATCCAAATGTCTAGTCTCTAATGCTGCTACACCACCTTCTCTCTCCCAGTCATCTCTTATGTACATATGAAGAACTTCTTATGATCAATTGATGCAGAAAGAGATGACTCAGGCACAATTGACAGATGATTCTGCACAAAATCCACACCCCACCTGAATTATAGCTCTGCAACACCTTTCCTGTACATCCCTGAATAACACTAGTAAACGGAATCGATTTTGTGGATGGATACACAATTAGATAGCAATTCATTAATTGCAACCACTCATTTGTACAGTAAACAACTAGAGAGAAAAAAGCTTGAAAATTTGGTGACAAGGAAATTTGGGGAAGAGATGAAGATAAACATCTTCATATGAACAAAGAGTATAAAGAATGTGAATGGTTCACCATAGGATGACATCAGCACAGAACAATTGGAATAATCAAGTAGAATTGGTAACCTGTTTGGCAAATTCAGCTTCTTTCCCAGATACCCTTCCATTCCTCAATCAGTTCCTGAAAAATGTGGCCATGGTGACAAGGACAGAGGTTATACTTGGGCTACACAACATGGACTTTCATTTACAGTAAGTCACTGCTGAGTGGCCAATCTGCTAATAGGTGACTGCATAAATTCCCTGGCATAGTAATGTTCTCTATGGTGATATGCCAGTTTCCTCAGTCAAGTTGATTACCATGTCTATCATGGAAGAGTCAATGTTTTGTCCTTACCAAATAGGTAGAGGTTTTCCTTCTATACAATGTAACATTTCTACCCAGACTAACATCTGTGGACTTAGAGAATACATATCAACTTTCATGGTATTGTACATAGCATTGCTTCTCATCAATAAACTCACTCCACAGGAGACACAAAACAAAACTAAAAAGCACAGCAATGGTTCTAAACTCACAAAATCCCATTGGCCTTACCTTGTGACTCAACCATCCTAAAGCAGCTGGCTTGATAGAACTGCCCTATGGCTTTTTGAAAACTCATTTACAGTGCCAGCAAGGTGCCAATCCCTTGCAGGACTGAGACAGTGTTCAAAGGGCTGTACACTCTCTGAATCACTTAATAATTTATTTTGCTACTTTCTTCAGACCTAGAATTCACAGGTTCAAGAATCAACAGGTGATTTACTCAAAAAATATTTGCTTTCTGTTTCTATGATTTTATGTACTGCAAGCATAGAGGTTTTAGTTCTGGAGAGAGAAATTCTCCATCAGAAGATACAAAAATGGTTCCACTGAATTGGAAATTAATACTTCATCCCAGTGACTTTGGCATCTAAGTGTGTCTAATGAACCAAGAAAAAGTTACAGTGTTGGCTGGAGTGATTGATCCTGTCTACCAAGGTGAACTCAGACTACTATTTCACAATGAAGATAACAAAGAATGTGTCTGCAATATAGGTGCTCACTTAGGATTCTCTTAATATTACCATGTCTCCTGATTAAAGGTCAATGACACATTAAACAGGACCAGATAAGATAGGACTAATAAAGGCTTAGACCACATGGAAGAGAATTTGAGTCATCATGCTGTGCAAAGAACTAACCAGCTGTGGTACGTGCTGATGGCAAAGGCAATAATGTTTCTTATGTTTATTAATACATTTCTTTCTTTCTTTCTCTCTCTTCCTCCCCATTCTCTGTTTCTGCATGTTTCACATAACTCACTGTTTCCTCTCGTATTATCTTATCATGCAAAATAAGATATATTGACTTTATTTTCTAGCATGATATTTAAATATTGTTAATTTTACAACATAACACTTAGGTTGTAAGACATAGAAAAGTGTCACAGAAGGACATGACCTTCTTATTCTCTGGGGAAAGGGTTAGCATGTTTTTGTTAGTATGTATGATAGTTATTCCACGTCAGCCAGAATCATCTCTCAATATTTTTTTGTATTTGGAGATTAAGTATGGTTTACAAAGATGGCTATGAGTGCCATGATAAGAAAGCATGGACTTGTGATTTTTTTTTTTTGATACAAGGGATTAAGCTCAAAGGGTCTCAACCACTGAGCCACATCCCCAGCCTTATTTTGTATTTTATTTAGAGACAGAGTCTTACTGATTTGTTGACTGCCTTGGCATTGCTGAGGCTGGCTTTGAACTTGCTATCCTCCTGCCTCAGTCTCTCAGCCACTGGGATTATAGGCCTGCATCACCATGCCTGGTGGACTTGTGATGTGTCAACTTGATTGGATCATGGATGACCAGATATTTGAGTAAATATTATTTTTAGTTGTGTCTGTAAAGATGTTCCTAGGCACACTAACACATTAATTAGTGACCAATAAATAAGATGATTCTCTTTGATATAGGTGTGAAACATTCCATCTGCCGAGAGCTGCATAAACCAAGAAAGAGCAGGAGGAGAGAATGCACTTTCTCTACTTGATGGGTCCAGGTAGATTATTGGACTTCTGTGTTCATGGACTGGGACTTATCCCACCAGTCCTCCTGGTTCTCACGCTTTCAGATGAAAAATGCCACCTAAAAAAAAGATGACATATCACATAGTTTTTTAAAACTGTGAAATCTGTTGAAATTAGAATTAACTTTCTGCCAATATCTGATCATTTTGATTATCCATGAGTTTTTTTCTCTCTAAAAATTAAAAATTAATAGGATCTGTCAATATTGTGGTAATTAGCTTTAGAATGAATCATAAAATTTCAGGCAAAACATCTCATGTAAAGAAAATAAGGCTAATATTTAAGAACGAATTACACTTAATAAAGTATATTACTATCAACATTATAGATTTTAGAAATGCTTTTGAGACTACCAGGCATACAACACTATTATGGAGAATTATAGAGAACTAAGACAAAAATGCAGTTGGTCAGATACTTCTACACTGTATCACAATGCTTGAATATTGCTTTTACTCTCTCTGTATATTGTTTGTCTCATCCAGTAATAGTATTAAATTGGCTCATTTTAATTGTCAAAAACTAAATAGATTAATATAGGTAAATACTTACAATACTGTCAATCCACTCCCATCTATATACATATTTAACATTTAATTATATGCATAAACAAAAAATTAGAGAATGGGTTATATTCATATAGTAGCTAATTCTTATGCCATAGGTATATTTTTGTCACCTTGTACTTTGCATTTCTATTTATTTCTTTGTTCACAACACTCCTCTTTAATAGCAAGAAACCTATCCTCCTTTATAGATAACCAATCCAAGTTCAGAGATTTAAGGAACTGATTAATGGTTATGTAGCCGGCAAGTCATATAGCTGGATTGAATTTAAACACAGATTCTTGGGGTGATAAATATGTTCACTAACTTGGGTGATGATTGTTAAGGTCTGTAAACAAGTCAGGATGGCACCTGGTATTTTGCCAGAGAAATATTAGAGACTGTAAACAAGTCTGCATGGTGCCTGGCAAAATGCCAGAGGGAGTGGTTTGTGAAGTAACAAAAGCGAGCCATTAAGTGTGGAGATTCCTTATTGGTTGACTGCTGTATCTATTTTATGCTAATTAGATAAGCTGTGTAAAATGTATAAATACCACTCCTGTCCTACAATAAACGGCTTCCACTCCTGCTGTATCAAGGTACACAAGTTGTTCGTCACCCCCCGGTTATTTTGCTGCAGCCGGACTGCGGCAGATGATGTTATGGCAGTATGAATATGTCAAATGTATCAAACTGTACGGATTAAGTAATCAATGTTAATTGTGTATCAATTGTATAAATGTATGGGTAGGCATACATAAATATTTGCATGGTTTTTGTGCACAATTTTTAATATAAAGTATATACTATGCAGAAAAATAAAATAGAGTCCCTTGAAAACAGAAACTGAACACATCTCAAAGATTTTATCCAACTCAATAATTAATGAAGGAATTATTAAGATGTTGAAACTGCTTCAAAATGCATTTCAGGAACTGAACAATCAATTAATAAAGAAATGTTAAGATGTTTGCTCAGGTAGAAACGAAACTAGTTAACATGTGACAAGGTACAAAAGTTAAATTTGGATTAACTGTAGGAAAAAGAATATTTTAACTTCCACCAAGCAAAAATCTGTAAATTAAAATCAGCTTTTAACCGAGTCATAAAATGCCAGAATTAATAGTTGAGTCAATCAGAAGTGCAAGTACCTAAGGGCACCTGAGAAAGAGCCCTTGTCTTTTGTATATGTTCATGGGTCAAATAATTTTTCTGTGGATAGATTTATTCATCTGTTTTACATTCATATTTTAAAGTGCATTAATAATAATTTGAAATATTTTCTACTAACAACAGACTAAACTTTTGAAGAGGTTCTCAATGTAATTCTGAACAGTTGTTACTTTATTTCACTTAAAATTTGTGTTGTTAATTACTAAGGAGACAATGTATTTTTATTTCCCTGATCAAGACCCTAAATTATAATGCACACTGCTAGAAACTATGCAAATAATATCTTGTTTACCACTATTTAGATGAAACAAAATTTTGATATGCTTCATTTTCTTATAACACATGAATCTATTAATTATATTTCATTTGCTTCATGATAATCGCTAAGTATTAAAAGTCAGTTCATTTTCCCAGTCACTGGCTACATTTTCTTATATCAATGTAATATGATCTATATATATATATGAATCTCTGTTGAGATTCATTTGCTATAACTGTGTTTGCTTTAATTGTTAAATGTCATCTGTGTATAATATTTCAAAGAAAATAGTTATGTGGTAAATTACTTTTTATCATTAAATGAAATCACATTTTATAATAAGTGAAAAATTTCATCTTCTTTATTTTTGTCATATGCCTTATTATTTCCAAAAATATAATCATGCAGAAAATTGGAATTTATATTTTTGATTAAAATTAATTAAGTCAAAGTTTTGACCTCCTCTCACCCTTCAATACTTACTGAAGATATACAGTATGAACACCTGTTTAACATGTATTTATTTAAGGTAAACTCTGTGCCAGGTATTATTGAAAGTTGAAATGCAGGGGCAAATTTACAAAAACATGTTTGGAGACTACATCAAGTGCAGCCTTATAGTTATAGACATCATAGATCAATAAATTAGTGGTTATACAAATGTGTCAGCTAGTCCTAAATATAATAGGGAGGGAGGCTTGGGGAAGTGTTAGGGAGTTCAATATGGATAACTACAATTTTAAATAGGGTATTTAAGGAGGCACTCACAAAGGAGGTGAGCTATCATTTAAGAAAAAAAGGGAAGGAAGGAGCTTCAGGAATATGCAGAAAAATTGTATATGGAAAAACTGTTGCAATGAGTTTTTAAGCACAATGAATGAATGAAAGAAGTTAAAAATCCAGTTCATCTTGAGCACTATTTTTTAGCTCCATTCCTCAATACATTACCAATATTTGATGCGTATATTTTAGCAAATGAATGAATGAATGAAGTACTATTCAAAGAGGAACATATATCTTGTAAAGTTGCATTTCATAATCTATGTTCCATTATTTGCATTTTTCATATTTATCAAATATTTTATCCTTAATCTTTATCCAATTTATATTAAATTGTGCTCAGAATAATCTTTGGAAAATGACATCTAAATATGAAAGGTGGAGCCTAGAAAGTTTTTGCCCTATTCTCCACCTTTGGGATAGGGATATTATGAAATGAATTATTGAAGACAGTTCTAGATGAAAATTAACTGTCTGAAAGTAGAGTTTTGGTACTGGCTCACCTATTAACTGCATGCAGGACTTTGAGTCTTCTCTTAACTGATTGGGCTGCCAGTATTGCATGTACATCTGTTTTTATGTTACATGTTTGATAAGTCTTTTAATATCAAGTCCCCTGTGCCATTGTATTTAAAATGAGTTTCTTGCAATCCATGTGTAGTCAATTCTTATTTCTTTAGTTTAAAAAACTCTATTTTAATTAGATGTTTAATATTTTAATATAGTAGTTAATGTATTTAGGTATATATCTACCAATTACCTAACTGTTTTCTAATTTTCCACTCTCAGAATAGGAATTTCCTGCCTTTTGTCCCTCTTATGGGCTAATCAAATATGAATTTTTTTCATTAATAAATCATTCTATATGTTTTATTGGTTAATAAACTATACCTTCTTGCACTTAGTGGTTAATCTAAGAATTAAAATATTTATAAATTGACCCCTATCAATATATGAATTAATTTGTAGATGCATCATGTATCATGTACTAAATAAACTTATAACAACAGAATTCTGCTTTTCTTCTATCAATCACATCACTATCTTAACATTTTTTGTAGTTATAGCGACCTCCATACATTTGATTTTTTTTAGTTCTATACACAGTTGATGTTTAAAAACATACATATCAAAAAAATTTTTTAAAAAACTAATCATCTACATTTACCAACATTTACCTTACAGTGTTCTTAAACCTTTCCTGAGATCTGAAATTTTATTTTAACTTCAGTCAAAACAATCTATAAACACATATCTCTTATGAAGGATCTGTTGCCTTTGGATTTGTTCAGTTTTTCATTTCTTTTGCTTCAGAAATTATTAGTACTGAGATATGACTTTTATTCCTACAGAATGACTCCTTTATGTTGTTCTTTTAAATCATAAGGTATTTATCTATTCCTTAAGTTGTTTAGGTTTAATCTTGATTGATTGGTTGGTTGATTGATAAAGGGTCTCCCTATGTTGTCCAAGAAATGGGGGGTACAGGCATATACTACCATGCCCAGCTAGGTTTAAACTTTAAATTGTAACTTGCCTTGAAACTTACTAGCTGTTGAACTATCTACTCATCATTTTAGATTTTCACCCACACCTTTTACCCATTCATTTTAACTAAATTTCTTAGATTCATGTTCTTCCTAGTGCAAATGAGGAGCCAAGCAAGTGTTGAGTGATTTGTACATAGGAATGTTAGGCTTCCCCACTGTGCTATCTTTTATTTTGAATTCTATTTTTTTTATTTTCTTGACTAAATTCGCAGCTACTCTAATGGGACTGAATCTTGATTTCTCTTCTTCATTCTAATAATCTCTAACTTTCTGCATGAACTGAGTACCCTGCAAATCAGTGACCAAGTGTACAGGATAATTAGATAAAATATTGGTCTTACACTGTATGAATTTTATCCTTTAAGAATCATATATCTTTCATTCCCTGCCTGTCTTTGTATAGTCGGTAGTACTGACTTGATTTTTATTTATTTGTTTTTAGAATCTATAATTGGAAAGGTCAGGAGTGATAGCCTGACTAAACAATTTCATCATTACCAACCTCAGGAATATAATACCACATTTACATGTGTGATGTTGCATAGTTCTCTTGGAATAACTAGCCAATTATTACCCCATTGAGTAAAATTTTTACTCTTCACTTATTGATTGATGTATACTTTTAGAAGTGTGAGAACACAGCAAGAAGTTTTAATAGTGTGTTTTCTAAATTATGTAATACTTTATGGAGGAAAGACTAGATAATTATTTTCTTTTTGTCCAGTCACTATCTCATTTTTATATCATGTAAAACATTAAGCATGTTTTACAGAATCATGAAGTCATTATACAAACACTTAGGAACACTGCAAATAAACCTTTAGTAAATTAATTTCTAAAGTATATGAAAAACATAGTTGAAGATTCTAGTCATATCCTTGGATAGAATCTTATTTAAAATAGATGCCTGTCTCTGATTTAAAATCACTTTGCATTTGAAGTTTTTATTAGTAGAGATTGGACAGAAATGTCATTTTATCATTTACAACTACCCTTTCACAGTCTCATAGCAATAGCAGGGAGTTTAGTAAAATAAAGCATAAATTTGAATGCTGGTTAAAAATGAAAATATATGTGGGGTCTGGGATTTGAAATTCATTGATAGGTTCTTCAGGTGAGCTTCATATACACAATTGAAGACAACAAACTTAAAGAGAAATGATTGCCAACTTAACCACAAAACCATGATTAATTTTCAAGTGACTTTCTTTCTTAGAAGTTTCAAAATATGTATCATATTAGTAAAAACTTAGAGTTAATAACATATAGGCCAGACTTATAAGAAGGAATTGTCACAACAAACTCAAAAGACTGTATCAGATCAAAAGGAAGAGAGGCAACTTGAGGTATCTTATGGTACGAAAACACTATAATGATCTAACAACACAGCCAACAATGTTTTAGAGACTTACAGAAATAAGTAATAATGAAAAACAGACACCTTGTATTACTAAGTAATAGAAAAATTTTCTAAGTAACTACAGTATACTAACAGAACCTGAGATGTGGCAAAGATTAAAAGATAGGTAAGGCTCTTTTCACTGGTTTGTTTCTCTATCATATTTTGTTGAAAATTGCTATTAGAGATCCATACTGCTCTCCTCATTCCCCCCAGAAAAGCAGAAAGGCATGTGAGTTGCCTGTGTTCAGAATTTAGCAACACGGCACACACCCTCACCTGGGATGCCCCTAGGCTTTGACATCTCCTCACTTTGGGTCCTATTCATTATTTGGACATAATGTCATTATGCCTAGATATTGTAGTTTAAATTCAGCAGACCAGGATTAAATATCAAACTTTTGTTTAGAGTTGCTTTTTGGGCATTTATAAATATATTAAATAATACTTCCTGGGTGACATTAATACAATTATTTGTGAAGAAATTATGAAGGCGCAATTTCTTTGTATAGAATGGTCATCATCTCCTCTCTTTGTTTAAAGACAACCATGCTTTAGTTTGCATTTGATAACTTCACAGAACATGCAAGTGAGGCACACAATTTTCCTGTGGTGTGGTGAAGATGCCATTTTGACAGGACATAGCAAACATGGTGACCTACATGAACCTGTATGTCCAACTCTGACATCTGTGGCATTCTCTAGGATTGGTGGATTTCTTACAGGTTTTGTACTGTGAAGCGTGTCTCTGCCATCTGATTCACAAAAGTAGAAAAAGAACATTAACAAAAATTTTGTTGAACCCCAGTAAGAGTTCTAGGTTAATTAATAATATTGAGCAAAAGTTGGTTTCTTAAATCTTAATCATGTTTCATGATTATGTGACATGCTAACATCAGAAAAGTTGGAGAAAGATACATGGGAACTCTCTTTTAAACTTTTTGGTAAATCTAAAGTTATTTTCAAAAAAGTTTTAACAATGTACCATGTGACCCTGAAGAAAATGTATTTGGTAGACTTTCTGGTAATTTTCTTCAGTAAAGATAGGAAAAAATTTTCACAGTTTTTCTTCATTTCATTTTTCCCCTTTAAGACTCTTTAAATCAATGATTTCCCCCAGGTCCTATTGATCCTCATGGAATAGCCACCAGATAAATGCTTCTTGAATGACTCAGTCCTTTTGATGTATTTAAAGGACCTTTTATTATTGGGATTTGTATTGCCTTGAAAGGTGTTCCTAAAAATTTCTTTTGATTCACTTAAGTTGAATTGCCTCTGACCTGCCATATTGTGTGCTTTTGGGTTCTCTTCATGAAAGAGACTAGGGAAGATTTAAAATGATGCCTGCTGAACACACCCATCTCCCCTTTAGTGGTCTTCATGGATTCTTTTAACTTTGCTAGTTATCAGTCCTACCTAATTATTTTAAATCACAGAATTTGGTAAGAAATTATGAAAAACTGAGATGACGATTCCTTACATTAGTACAAATCAGTAGAGTTCAGAAGAGGAGAAATCAGGGCACTGACACAAGAAAGCAGAATACTCTATTGTGTGCAATCATATTAGCTCTTGAAATTCCTTTCCAAATGTCCCTTTTATATAGCTGAGCATTTCCCATATTCTTTATCATCCAGGTGACTACTATTTTGCATGCTTTGTTGCATATTTATATGTAAATATATTTTATTCTGCTTACATTTGATCCTTCCTTGTATGTTCTTGATCTGTGCAACATAGTTAGTGCTTTGTTAGATAAACTAATCTTTCCAGAATAATTTTTTTTAGTCTTTTTTACATATTTGTTCTTGTTTACCTCTTTAAAGACATTTTTTTTTAATCCTCCTATTTAGCCACTCAAAATGGACTCAAATCTCACAGACTTTGGGAAACATACATTATCCTCTCTGTGTTTTACCACAGCAGATTATTTAAAAAATATCTCAAAAGCTGTGTATACTCACTGCCTCATTTTCTTTAGCAACTAAGTCTCTAGCATTTCTATCACCATTATTCCATTGACACTGCCCTTTAAAAACTCCTAATTGCTAATAATAGAATTCCTGAGGGCTCAATGCTTGTTGATATCCCTGAATTACTGGACACTGTTGAATGTCCACTTCCTAAAAATCCTTCTTTGTTGATTTCTGTAATATTCTAATCTCCTGGAATTATTCTGATCTCCTCAGTGGTATGGTTTATCTGGTTCTATGTTTTACCAATAACCCAAATTCTATTCAGACTGTGCTCATCCTATTACTTCTTTATTTATATAGATTTCTCTGTATGCTCATCTATGTACTCTGTCTTTGCAAGTCACCCATATTCATGAAGACTCTGAAATCTACCTGTGTCCTAGACAGGACTCCTGACAAATACTGTCACCCTACTGAGCGTGGCTTGCTATTAATGTCTTCCAGCACCCTCTATAAGCATTTCATATTTGCATTATCCAAAAGTAAACCCATTCTCTTCATCCCATGAACTGATACTCTTCCAGAGAGTTGTCCATGCCAATGATGAACACACACGTTTTCACAGAGGTTTAATATTTGTCTTGACCCTAAAACACTGTTCTATATTCAAGATCTTTCAAATTTTTTTAAAGATTTTTCTTCCTTCTCATATCCATTTCTAGTATTGCCTTCAAGAAACAGAGCTCTCCTATAATTGGGCAGTCGTTTCATTCCATGGTATCTCATATTTTTTAAGCATGTATGTGTTAGGCAGCTTTTTGCCATTGTGACCAAAATTCATGACAAGGACAGCTTAGAGGAGGAAATGTTCATTTTGGCTCATGAGTTCAGAAGCTCAGCCCATGGTCATCTGATTTCACAGCTCCAGGCCTTGGATGAGGTAGAATCTCATGTCAGAAAGATATGGCAGAGGAAAGCAGCTCAGGACGTGGAAACCATGATGCAGAGAGAGCTCTGCTCACCAGGAACAAAACATAGGCACAGCCAGGGACCTACTTCTTCTGGCCACACCCAGCATGCCTATAGGCAACAATAGTCAACAGTCCTTTCAAAATATTAATCCATCAAATACATTTATCCACTGATGAAGTTATAGCTCTCATATTCTAATCCCTTCACTTCCAAATGTTCCTGCATTTTCTCACACAAGTGCTTTGGGAGGGCCCCTCATATCCAAACTGCAGCAATCCCATAAATTTAGAATTACTTAGCCCTTCTCTATGTAGTAATATTGACTGTTATTCTGATGGTGGTTTTCATGTGCCTTCAGAGTTTGATGTCTTTGTTGAAACCAGTTGTAGAAATTCATGTTACTGTTTTGACTATTTTAAAAATCCAAAAGAAGCCCAGAAATATCTGATATGATTTTTTGAAATATTAGACTTCAATATCATCTCTAAATTACTTCAGCTTTTATGTTCATTTTTCTGCCCTTTATTCACACTTCTTGCCACCAATCCTCCATCACTGTGATCAGAGAGAATGTGAAAGGAGTCTCACCCCCACCCACTTCTGTTGGCTGAGCCTGGGCTGTGTGTGGAGCAATTTAAATGAACAGGGTCTGAGGGTTGAAGACATGGTGTTACTAGGATTGAAGCAGTACCTCCACCCAGAAGATTCTTGCCATAATTAAGCTTCTCCTTTTGTCAGAAAAAAAATTTAAGAAGATTATCAGCAGGATGTCTGCAGAGAACATTGTGGTTTGAAGTTTCCTCTCTCTTGTAAAGGCCAGGTTTGCATACAAAAGATTCAATAGACTTAGAATCTGCAATGAATCTTGTTGTGCAAAATGAAATTATTTTGCTTTTCTTGGTAAAAACTTGAAAAACCTCTGTCTGGCCTAAGAATATGGGACAAAGAGTGTGTTCCCTCCTACTATCATGTAACCACCCAACTGAGTATAAATCTAAAAGAATTTCTGTAACCAGCATTCAGAGATTTTTAGGCATTAGACCCTCTGGACTGCTGCAGCTTAAATAAAGATACTTCCTGAAAATTCCTTGGGTGTCCAGCCCCATCTGTCCTACATAAAGAAGAGGAATGAAATTCAGTTCTGGAAAAAGAGTTTTGGTCATTATATTCAAAAAGAAAGTACAAACCTATGGGCCAAGAAAGAAGAAGAAACAAGAGTAGTGAGAAGAAGAATATCAAGAAAGGTAAAATAAGAGAGTCAGAATTTGAAAAGATTTCAACAAGATAAAAAATAATTTGGTATCTGCAAGAAGTGAAATTGTTTAGGTTTCAGACCAAAACTAGCTTTTCTAGAAATATGAGACTAGAAGATAATTTGACAGGTGAACGGGCAAGGTGGCCCTGATTTTACATATTCTTTATGTTTTTAACTTATGTATTGAGCATTCAGTTTTTTGGAACCATAAAAAGTTTTGAACTATAACTTAGTCAGGGTTTGTATCACTGTGACCAAAATTCCACACAAGAACATCTTAGAGAAGTAAAAATTTTTCTGCTTTATGGTATTGGAGGTCTCAGTCCATAGAAGGCTGACTCCATTGGTCCGGGCCTAAGGTGAGATGGAATATCATTAGGAAAGGGCATGGAAGAGACAAGTACCTCTGTCCATGGCAATAAGGAAGCAGACAGTTGCAGTGGAAGCAGCTACAGGGAAGATAAACCCTTCAAGGGCATGTCCCAGTGACCTATGGGAATGTCATTCCCCATCTGCCTTCAGTTACCACCGAAGCAGTCTGTTCAGACTAGGATGAAATGATTAGATTTCAGCTCTTATAATCCAATCATTTTACCTAGGAGCATTCCCACATCAAGACAGGAGTTGTAAATGGACATGTCATATGAAAACCATGATATTCTACCCAGAACCTCAAAAGGGCATGTACATCTCACAATGCAAAATGCATTTAGTTCATCTCCAAGAGTTCCATTGTCTTACACTTACAGTATTGTCCACAAGTCCAAGCTCAAAGTGTTCTCTGAGCTTCAAGGCAGACTTCTAGCTGTGAATCTGTAAACATCAAAAGCAAGCTATATATATGTGTATATATATCCAATATGCAGTAAACATTCCCATTCCAAAAGGGAAGGATGGGGGCACAGAAAAAAAGGGATGGGATCAAAAAAGATTGAAATCCAGCCAGGCCAATAGGACCCATAACACTGCCTGTAACTCTAATTCTCTGCACAGCATCCAGGATACAAGGACCTGCAGGTAACTCTTGAAAAGGCTTGGGTGGCCCTGTCTCTCTGTCCTTGACAGTTACAGTGCACATGCTCTCTTTTTTTGCCAGAATCTCTCACACCATAACAGAACCTAAATCGGGATTTGTTATCAGTGCACTTAGCCAAGTTTGAGCCATGCTGGCCTTAAAATTCTTTCTTTGTATCTTTAAGTAAAATTAACATCCTAGCCTCTTTATTTTCCCAGAATAAATTATCTAGTCTTGAAGCTTCTTTCATAAATCTTTTCTATCAGGTCTTCTTCTTACTATAATTTTTAATGTGCAGTGTTTATCATTAGCCCTAAAATTCCAAATAATACTTCACTGTAGTGTAAGAACATTGAACATGAAGATCCGTGGGTTCAGGAGCCCTGTGGACTCAGGTTGCAGGCATTTCTGAATGTCTGTGCAAATGTTCATGTTTCTGGGAAATCCGTTCCAATATTTTCACAGATCCTTACAGGAAAAAAAAAATCTAAAGTTGCTGACCCTGAGGTTTTTCCATGTTAATAGGATGCTGGAAATCTTTAAAGTCATAAATCTGATATGCACTCATCTGTTTTATGACCCATTGTGTCCCCCTTGGCTCTTAGCATGAAGGCTAAATATCCTAAATGTGACCTATAATACCTGAGTTGTAGATTTTGAAATTTCTAGACTTATTTTGACTTGAAATAATCTCCCCCTGGCTCTTTGGCTTTCAAACTTATTATTTTATTTCAATCCTTTAATAACCTGTGCTTCTGTTGACCTTAATGTGCTGAATATTCCTGTTGGGCAATGGGGAGAACTAGTCCCATCATCATTTACCAACCTGCTCTCAACACCCATTTCTCCCAATTACCTTTACTCTTCACTTCTCATCCAAGTGCAAACACTTCTTTCTTACAAAATCCTCCCCAACTGTTCAAAAGCAGGTTCTACTCTCATGTGTTCTTAATGGTCCTCCGCTTTTACACCATCACATTTATCAGATTTTGCAAATTTATCTCGTGATTTCATTACAGCCTATTTTTCTTCATGTTAACTCAGGGAGTCAGAAATGTTGTCTAGTTGTTCCAATTATCTTATTTGTAGCACCTGGGACAGAGCCTAGCATTTAGCACATGTGCAAGTGAGATTTGTTGAATGAATACAAGCTTGCTTTAATATCTCAGCACTTCTAATTTGAACATGGGGTTACATTCCTCCAAGCACAGCATCCTCCACAGGCTTTTAGTACATAGTGAATCATAATTCAAATAACTGTCCATTGAATAACCAGATGTTTTATAACAAAGAAACATTGCTTTCTTAAAGCTAGTTTTCCTTATCATTTGTTTTTCTTTTTAATTACCAAAAGCAAGAATGTGAAATGATCTGGTTTCTAGATAGGTTGCTTAAAAGTGTTTCCCAGGATACAGATATTAATGGTCGTATTTAAGCACTTAGGAATTTTGCACATTTTTGCTTGTGTTCCTTTGATGTTTGATTTTAAATGTCAATTTGCCTTAGAGTGAGAATGCTCATATATCTGGCAAAATATTATCTCTGGGTGGGTTCCTGAGGGTGTCTCCTGGAGAGAAACCATTTTTATCATTACATTGAGTAAATAAGATTCATTCTCACCAGTGTGAAGGCCTTGAATCAACAAAAGTAGAAGAGTTCATTGGCTTTCAGTGTTTGAGTTGAGACTCCCACCTTCTCCTGCCCTGTGACATTTGACTCTGACTAGGACCTACACCCCCACCCCATTCTCAGACCTTAAAAGTGGGCTGAATTATGTCACTGGTTTTCCTGGTTCTCTAGCTAACAGGTGACAGACTGAGGAGCATCTAAGGCCCCCTACCCCTTGTGAGCTAATCTATATTTATTCCTTATTGGTTTTGTTTCTCATGAATATGAAAACACTTTCTAAAGTGTTTGCCGACATAAAATACTTGGAGAGTTTATCACTTGATTTTTTATATTTTTTAGTAAATGCGAGTTGATATACACAGAGCATAATGAAACTGTACACCTTTCTTCACCTTTTGAAGAATTATATGCACGTGTTTCATAGTATGTTACCTGAAATACCAGAGGCAGTAAACAAGGACAGAGAGCATTTAATTTTTCAAATCATCAGCCCATCACAGTGAGTCTTTCATCATTCTTGATAATGTGGTTCTGACTATTTGTTGCCTGAGTGCCATATCGTAAGAATTAACATAAGGGTAAGCACCTGCCTGCACTTGCCATCATATGCCATTTTGTGTAAGTAAGCTATACACCAATAGGATTATGCTGAGATTAAATTTAAAAAGTGACACAAAAATAGAGGGAAACTTTTTTCAGGTGGAGTCACTGACACTGTGAAACAGCATTTTTACTCAAGAGATGCTTTTCCTGCTAAGGCTGACCTTGCCCAGCATCTCCATGACCTTGCAATGTATGAAAAGTTATTTGTTGTCTCAAAAGAAGTGGCTTTTAGGGAAAATGTTATTAAACCAACAGTGTAATATATGTTGATAAACCAAGGAGAACTTAAGAAAGTAAAGCCCACAGAGATTTTATGTTTCAATAGTAGTTTTTTTGTTTGTTTGTTTTTGTTTTTGTTTTTGTAGATTTTATGTTTCAATTGTAATTTGACAATAAATACTTGGTGAGCTACCTGTATTCCAGGATCTATCTTTCAATACAAAGATCATCTCATTTATGAAGAAAAATGGGGACATAGAAGTCACACTTTCACAATAAGGAAATTGTCAGATGGTATAACTTCATTTTTTTAATAACTTATTTTGATATTGATTTAATGAAAGTTTCCCATGAAGGCAATGGTGCTTCAATGTTGAGCCCTACCTATGCATTAACATTCAGTGGAGCTGAGAATTGGACAGTATGGCTTTTCAAAGGTAAACGGATTCTCACTGGTGCCCTCTCCCCAAGCTGCCCTGTAGCAGTGCAATTGAAATGCCCATCCCTCCCTGTTCAAAGCAATGCCAATGCAGAGCAAAGATGAAGCATTGAAAAAGAGTTTGGAGACGTGTCTGTGATAATAATATAGTAGTGGAAATGCATCCGGAGGTTATTATGTGTCACAAAGTATCTTACTATTCTCACAACAACCCTAGGAGTGGATACAAATAACATAATATGATAAAATTAGGTTCCAAGTAAAGGTAAGCAAATGGCCTTGGGCCTTATATTTTACATGGTAGAACTTGGAATGGACATTAGGCTCAGAATTCGGTCAGGCTCCTGTTCTCCACACAAGAAAAAGAGACAAAATCCAGATGGCTTTTCATGAAGATAGCTACCACAGTCTACTTGGAAAAACTATTCTTGAAATTCTAAGGCCTAGACTGCACTTGGTTTTTGGTGGTTTTTTTTTTTTTTAATAAGTAGTAGAGCTAGTGCTATTGAAGTTGGGTTTGGAGAATTAAGATAGAATAAGAACCAGTAAATCTCCTTAGCATTCTTATCCTCCTTTCATTCTCATTCTCTCTCTTACCTTTCTACACATACAAAAATGAATGAACCAAACCTATAAATCCCATAAAAGCTATCCTTAATCTGTCCTTCTTTTACTATGCTGTAAAAAAAAGGCCAATAGCTTTCCGTGAAATATGATATGGACTGAAGCAGAGCTCAGCACATTTTCAGGATGATGCTTGGCAAAATCTGTTCATTTTTCCCTGTAGCAGGGAATACACACAACCAAAAAAAAGTCATCCAGTGCATAATTAGTTCACAGAGTGCATTGTTATTTTTCAGGAAAATTTACTAATGTTAGTAAATCACCATTATAAGTTTATATAACTGTTGTTACACTGTTATCCTTTTTTTAATTCTCAGAATTAAAAGTTGAATAAGGCTTCCATCATTTGAGTCTATACTTAAACATTTCAATATATAACTTTATCTTATTAAAATGTGAAAACAGCACTACATTCCTTTTGTGAATTACATACACACTCACACACTTTAAATTCATAAAAGTCTTTTATTATAAAGATATTTGGTATTTTAGTTCACAAACTGAAGATAAACTTACAAGATTGGTTGGGTCTAAATTTATGGGAAAAATCCAAGTGTCATGGATCAACACTTTACAGATAAAGAAACTCCAACTGCTTCTGGGGAAGACCTTTCTCTGGCTGCCTCTGATCATATTGTATGCATCTGCTGCTACCAATCCCAGTGCCTCTCTTCTTAATTTGCTTGATTCTCAACCAAAGGTTCAGAAGCTTATGACTAACTAGCAAAACCAAATTAAAGTGCTCACATCTAGTTGCAAAGGACTCTGAGTATTTGAGTTTTGTGGATTCTGCCCTGAGGGAGCCAGATCAATAAGCCTGCAGATTTCTCAAACATAAGTGAGTGTGTTTGAATTGTGTTGGGTAACTCAAGGACACAACAATTTGCATGAGATGGGATACATTGAAAAAGCAAACAAACAGACAAACAAACAGGAGTCTGAATGAACACAACTCAGAAAATCATATTATACTGGTGGAGCCAAAAGCAACCCTAGAGACAGCTGGTAGAATACTCAAGTCTCTTGAAGGCTCAGCTGTTAATCCTCATACCAATTTATATGGGTGAAGAAAAGTGAACTTTTCCCAGTGCAGCATTCTGAATCTTATTTTCATTTCAAGTTTTTCCTAACAAGACCACTACATGGCATAATAATAGAGATAGGGGAAATAGCACCATAAGGGATAAAATAAATCGACATAAATCTATAGTCTCTGCATTTCAAGCTGGAGATGGGGAACAACTGCCCATCACTTCCTTATGTCTTTACTGTGTTCTTGAGCAAATGATGATGGTGTTGATGACACCAACATCCCTGAGGGCCTACTATGGGCCAAGCAGTCTTATAAGCACTTTATAATATTAAGTCTTGAATCCTTACAGTAGCCCTCTGAAGTCAGTGATATATTTTTAATTTTTCAGTTGAGGAAACTAAACTGACCACACCAATAAAATGTGGTAATAAAAGAACTGAAAATGAAAAACTCAAAACTCTCTAGCCCCATACATAGGAGTAGTTAAAATATGGAATTCAAGTTGTTAGGATTTTTTTTTTTTTGGTTTTTGATTTTTTTTCCTAGTGCAAGGGCTATGTTATATCAAGAAGAATCTGAAATAATGATAATGAGCTCATATCAAGGGCCACCATCCTGTACTTATAAGAGACATCGCAGTCTTTCCTGTTGAGCTTCTCATCATTTTAAGACCACATTCCAAAAGACACTGAAACATCATTGGCAGTAGTGGGGAATAGCCTATAGTTTTATTCTGTCTATATGAGGATAGATTGATATCCCACTGAATAGTTCTATCATGAAGATTTAGAAAGCCAAAAGGAAAAATGAAAAGCTTGAATATTGAATACATCAATAGCAAATAACTCTAAAATGCACTGCACATGTGAGCCTACAGTTTTGCCCAAGCCTCCCTTTAGTAAAACTCATTAGAGAAAGCAGTACAGTTCATGGGGTTAATTCAGAACTGGGTAGGTAATTGAATGAAAAGACAGTCAAGCAACTGCTTTGTAGTAACCAGCATAATCCAATTAATGCAGTTGCAATGAGAAAAACAATATTCCATTCCATTCAGATGACGCAAACTCACATATTACAAAAGTATATCTTATGTTTAGAATTCAGAAAATCATGTATGTGAGTAGGTGTGTGTATTTTAATGTGAAGTTCAAAGGGGCTTAAAATTCTCATGTCTAGATGAGGAAAATGAGTGTGAATCAATATTTAGCAACACCCAACCAATTTGGGGTTGTCTTTGTAATTCTCCTAGATTTATAGGTTATGCTATTGACAGTAAACATACGCATCTCAGGAAAAGACAGATGGAAAATGCTACTCTACATTATTAATTGCATTGTAATTGATATTTAACACCATTCCTAGCTTATTATCTCATAATGTCACCCTAATAAACTTCTGTGGTGTACATCTGGAGCTTTAAAGGTTTCTCCTAGGATTTGAACTGTCTATAAAACTAAAACTAGAACTAAAATAACAGTGACATCAACAAACCCTAAATTGTGCCATGCTTAAAATGTGTGTAAAAAGACCAGTCGATTGTAGGAATGGTTTCAACCTGTTCAATGTTCTACTTCTTTAACATAAATGGGACATCATATACAAAGTCTTCATTGTTGACAATGCAGTTATCAGAATTATAACATTAAAGTTACAGGATTTGTCCAAGCCATTGAGTGACAGATTATCCTTATCATCAAAATAATTCCAATGAAGAAAACGAGTTTAATTTTTCAACTGTGGAGACAGAACTAAGTCCAGCAAAGTATAACACCATTTATATGATGTTTTTGATGGAGATTTGACCCACTGTTTTCATAAATTTTCTATGAGTGTTTCATAAACACAAACCTAAGTACACAGAGACACACATTGATTTCTTTAAAGTAACTTATAATGTATATTTCAGTTGCTTTAGGAAACCTTTGAGAATAGAGTAGCCATAGAAAATGAAGAAGTATCGTGCTGTTTTATTACCTATTCTGAGAGTACTGGGAGACAAGAGTCCTGATTCTTTGATATTTTAGGTCAAACATTTCCAAGTGACAAACTTCTGTTTACCTATGTTGATGAATATATATTGCTAATATGAATGATTGTTTAGACAGATCAACCACACTTGTATTTTTTTATCACCAGCAAGTGAGATCTATGAACAGGTTCCTTTTACAAGGAAAAAAACTCACAATCACATACACACACTCATTTACAAATAATCTCTGAAATTATTTTTGTTCCGGTTTTCCAGTACCTATTTAACATGTAGACTAAAATTTAACAAAATGTGTTACATGCTGAAAATCATTCTAGCCAGATTTACCCTGAACAGTGTGCTTGCACGGTTTCAACATATAAAACACCATTTTGAGCAGCTACAACCTTTTTTCATTATAAGCCATGTTCAGATTCCTGCCTTTGTGTTTGTTGTGGCCTTGAGCACAATATTCTTTTTGTTTGCTTTCTGTTCATTTGTGTAATGAACATCATAATGTGCTATTGCAAGATCTGGATCGACCCCCGTGGGTATGTTGTCTCCATAACTGTTCTGTATCTTCTTATTACTTTGTTGCTTTTCCTAAACAAATTGCAATTTCCTGAAGGTAACATTGCTTTATTGCTAAAATTTTTCTCTGATACATTTTATAATCATCTGAGATCTTTATAGATATTATCAGTACTGTATATTCTATTTCCTTCATAAAAAGTGTCAGGGGACACAAAATGTGTGAGCCAGTTTTACTCAATAGGTGAAAAAGCTTTTCCAAACACAGATATGGGATGCTTTCAGATCTTGTCAAATACATGACCAGGAAACTTCCTTTTCTCTGTTTCTATTCATCTTTAGTAGTGGTTGAATGAGATGTAAGTGTTGTACACAAATAATAAACTACATAATATGATCATAAATCTCTTATATTGTAGCCAAGTTCTAAATTACCCCCACACTGCAGGTATTTAATAAAAGTTTCTGACAGAATCACTGAAGATAAGCCAGAATTTAAAACTCCACTCTAAGTACGTCTTAAGAATTAGTAATATCTGAAATTCAAAGGGATTCCCTATCTTTGAAATATATTTCAAATTAAAATTTTGTAAAATCAGATTTCAAAAGAATTACTAGATATTTTCTACATAAAAACTCTGGCTAATAGTTCATATATGTTTTGCTCTGACTTTAATGCAATTTTGTTCAAGCTAAGAACAAATATTTCTCAATTTCTTGACACTTCTTCTGTAGTGCTGCCTAGAAATAAAAAGCTCTTTATCTCCCTTCTACTAATTTAGAGAAAGTCACAATTCAATTATGACCAGTGCAACTCATGCTGAAACAGTAAAAATTATTACACAACTAATTCACAACACAACAATTTGTATTTTCCCTGAACTTTTAAACTTCAGGTAAACAAGATGGATTTGCTTGTCAACAATAAATTTGTTTTTGTTTGCACACATATTATGATATAATTTGGGGCCCTTGATCTAGATTTTAGATACAGATATACTTAGTTTTTGGAAATGGGTTTGGATGCAAATATCAACTATAGTTTAAAATAAATGGTGCATGAAAATTGTCCATGCTTTCTTTTATTTACTAGATGGTGAGAAAATACAACATTTTGTTTCCATTTTATAAAAAGAGTTAAGGGTGGCAGGAAGCGTGCAATCTGCCAGCAACATTGAATATACAATTTAGCATTAATAGTTCTACATATTTCTTCCTGTCGTACCGTGAGAATAGTATGTGTGACTCCTACTTTAAGTAATGACTAGCTGTACAATTAAAAAAGCAGGAATCTGTGGAAAATGTATGCCTATTCTCTTTCCAGAAGCTTCAGATTGTATAGGAAGAATATTGGCTCAAATTCTCATTCTTAATGATTTTATTCTCTAGTTGTGGTAAGGAGACACACATGAAGGAGTTAACATACAGTTGGGCAAAGAGAAATGTTACTAAGCCCTTAAGTGAGAATTGAGTGGCATAAGATCATATGGTTGCCATTGTTATGGATGTATCAGAGGGACAGAGCTTGTGTTCTTTAGGTAGGAGAGCTGGCTGTCTCTCATGGCCTTTCAGGGTGTAAAATTGCCTTGAGACCCAGGGACTATAAGAGAAAATACATCTTCAGTAAAACCGATTTTGGAAAAAAATGACTTAGTATTGGATGTCTTTAACAAGATGTTTTCTTTTTAATGGGCTAATGCATAATAATTTAAAAGCTATTAGAAAAGGGGAAATAGTCTGTGTAGTTTTTAAACCTTTTCAATAGTGTTTTATTACCTGGCATTCCACAGAATGCATTTTAAGAAATACTGTTTCCTTGAATGTCTTATGGCTCATGTTGATGCCAATCTTGTTGCTTGGGGGTTGAATTTTGTCATTAAGTAGAAACAAGAATCATCTCTTAGTAATAGATTTGCAGATTTGCATTTATCAATCTCATAAGCGTGATCTATGAAATCAGAATGCCAACATTTTAATTACCTATGAGATATATAACTTCCAGGGGGACCAAACACATTTTTCTGAGTAGCATTTTCTTTCCCTATAGGCACACAACATGGGAACATAGGTATAATTACACAACTAGCTGGTGAAAAAAACACAGAAACAAAACAAGATGAGAGGCTGTATGTTTCCAATCTGTGATGCTATAGCATAAAATAAACTACTGGTGCCATCTTTGATCAAAGGACTGCCCAGCCTAATGTCACTCTAGTCACATCTTTTTCCCATGGCATGCTTCCCATGGGACATCGTTTTCATTGCATTACCAAACTTCTCTCAGTCACTATCCTTCTGTTTGATGGATGACAACTTTCTTCCCTTTCAGTGGAATGTTCATTGATTAGCTGGGTTAATATGTTTGATTAGATGAATCACAGGTCATCTTACTGACCTTTGAATCCATTCACTTACTTTGATGGGTGAAGTTTCAGTAAGTTTATCTTAGGATACATTGAATTAGTAGCACTAAAATGTCTGATCCTGACTTACGGGAGGATATTTTAGGGATGAGATTCAAAAGCAAACTGAAGTTAGAAGCATATTTGAGACTCTGCTGTATAGGTGTGGTCTGAAGCTCTACAAATGTAAAAGATTGTAAAATTTGGAGAATTTTTTTTAAAAAAGGAAATGTGTAATTAACAAAATATTGAACAATAAATGTGTTTAGTAAGTGGAATTAGAAATAGAATCATAGAGTATACCAAGATGAAAGAAGAAAGAAGATGGAAAGATATAATCCTTTGACACAGAATTTGTTAGGATACCTATCTATATTTGCATATCTGTTATATATGTATACCGTCTCCCTTGTTCAGTCCCCTCTATTCTACTTTTTTAGCCCCTTTTCTCTCTGTGTCTCCTTTCTCTGTCTCCAGCTAAATTTTTATGTCTGGGATGATACAGAATATCATCATGGAGCAGCAGTTTCAATGACAAAGGCCATCTCCAGTACAGCGGTATGTGATGGCTCTTATTTCTTTTTTGCGATTGGAAGCAGAACCAAATCCAAAAACCCCAAGTGAGCTCTCAGGATGCTGGTTCCTTTCCCATCTGCAAATGCCAGTGAAGTAAGCCATGGGTCCCATCACCAAATAGGTACTCTCTTACAGAGCTTTCCCTTTATCACATCAGATTCTGGGGGATGGAGAGGCAGCATCTGTGTTAAGAACCAAGAAGTCTCCTAAAACAATGAGGATTGAGATCAACCATTCCCTTCTGTGATCCAGTAGTGTCAAAATTTTGAGATTCGCATGTTTTAGACTTAGGAAATACAGGAGAAATGATCTTAGACTTTTAAGAAATAAGTTAAAAAATCATATAAATTACCTAGATACAAACTTCCAAACTTAGTCTCTGGACGGAGATGCCTGGGAGCCCTCCAGAATCAGCCACCCTGTCAGTGTGTTTGGGAACAGTGTTGTAGCAGTATGTGTGAATTTAAAAAAATCAGCCGCAATTAGACCAATCAAAATGAGCATCCGAACTGCAACGTGGTGAGGAGACTGTACTTGTAGTGGCAAATGTGTGAAAAGAGGTCTATGTCCAAAGCCCTTCTGGTTTATGGGAAAATGTTGACAATAGCAGCCAGACATGGGAGACAGACACTTACTACATAATAATCAATAAATGTGTTAGAAAAATGAAAGAGCCATGACCTTCCTTCTCTTCCTTCTGAAGGATTGAAGAGTTTGATACCCATTGTCACTGTGTGAAAGTGGGAGTGGAGGGCACATTAATGAGGGAGTCATGTTCACTAGGACAATTCGATAGAGCACCAAAGCACTGAGGACAGAAGAAAACACCAGTCGTCCAAGCATCTGAAGACCAATGGCGTACAAAAGGAAGAGAAGTTCAAAAACATTGAATGGATTCTTCTGCCTCCATCAAAATAGTGGCAGCAGAGGACCCTGGTCCCCAGAGATTCAACAGAACTGTGGCAGAAAGGACCACTGATAAGCAGAGACCATTCTTCAGAGTAGGTATTCTGGGAGATTATGGGACATTTTTAAAAAGTACTATGGCTTTTTAAATGACAGTATAGGTGACAGGACAAAATAATAATATGAATTTTTCTAATAAACTTGTTATTTGTTTCAATATATAGTTTTTAGTTGTAGGTGGATAGAATACCTTTATTTACTTATTTATTTTTAATGTGGTGCTGAGGATTGAACCCAGTGCCTCAGGCATGCTAGGAAAACACTCTACCATTAAGCCACAACCCCAGTCCCTAATAAATTCTATTTTAATTGCTGAGTTTTTCGTAAGTATTTAGCACTGTTGTATTTGTTAAATAGAAATGTTAAAAGAAGGAGCATGAAGGAAAATGATTGACACAATTAGTTCCTAAAAGGTAAGATGGGTTGGCATCAATATTCTAAGAATGAAAATTCAGTTCAATTCAGAAAGAGGCATTCATAACTAAGGTACTGCAGTGAGTGGAAATAACATGCAGTGTGAAATTGGATTTATTTGAATATTGTTTAGCAGGAGTTTATAACAGAATGGGAACTCAACAGGGAATGCATGGACTTCCAGGACCAACTCAGGGAAAGAATGATGTCACTATTTTGAAACTAATGTAAGAGTGTGCTGATTGCTACTATTCCAGCAAATGTAAGAATGCTGGACAAAACCACCTCCATTTCCAAAGGTAAAATAAACAAACAAATAAAGGAGCCCTATTTCGTAAGGAAATATTAGGCATATGTTCCAGATCTTCTAAGTAAAAGTTTGAGTTTCCTATGATGTAAGTAGGGCAGAAGAGATTTCTTTCATGTCATGGCTAAGTTATTAGGTTTTATAATTTAGTAATTTAAATTATTATAGATTTAAAGTGTACTTTAAGGAATCATTCATTATCTTTTATAGATGCAAAGAAAAGAGTGAAGTCCAAAAGTTATCTAGTGATACAAAAGGAAGAGAAGTTCAAAAACATTGAATGGCTTCTTTTTGATTTATTTGGTTTGCAAAAAAATTGTGGAAAATACAGATTTGGAGTCCTATGATCTGAATTCTAGCCCACTGTGATTTTCTGAAGTTAACTTCAAGAATTTAGTGTGTGTAAATTTTTTTCTTGAGGGTACATATTGAACTATTATTCTCTATGCTTATTTCTTGGAAGAAACACAAAATATATAAACAAAAAATTATTTTATTCTCCTTTGGCAAAGTTATTTGCATTGCTTTTCATATTATCATATATAAAATATTTTTTAAATGCATAATAATCCTAAATCTAGTGATCATTGCTTTACTAATATACATATATAATTGGGGTAGCTTTTCAAAATTCTGGAACTAGGTTTGAATCCTGTCAGCAATAAATAAATTTACAACCTCTATTGAATACTTGGGTCTCCTCTGTACTTTAAGAATTAAATCATCCCCTTTCTGTGATTTTCAATTAAAATGACAAGTGTCAGGGGAAATGTGCTTGATTATTAATAGAAATAAATGCCTGATACAAATACAACTCAATGACCATTCCGCACATAGTATTTTAAAAACTTACTTTGCAAGATATATAGAAGTTTTGCAGCTCAATATTCATGAAAATTTGCTATTAAATACCTATAAATAAGAATTGTCTGTTTGAAATAAGATACTCTTTTAAAATGTATAATTCTATATTAATGGACTTAATTACATACTGTTTCAATAATGTAAGACTGAATTATTTTTCAATCATTTTATTTTTATGTTTCTTTTCTGAATCAACTTAGAATTGAATAATTTTCTCTTAAAATTGTTTATGCATATATGAACAGAATTTCAAATGATCTTCTTAAAACCTGGAATATTTATTTTTCCACAGAATTTAAGCAGTGTTACCCCATTTGTTTACCATCTGAGACATAATTATCAGATTTCTTTACTAGCTAAGGAATAGTGGACATTTTATCCTATAGATTCATATTGACAAATAGAATTTTAAAAACTGAATTTAAATTACTGTTAGTGTGACATGTGAAGCCATTATCTTTGCAAATGTTCATGTGCAAACACATATTTTCCTCAATGATGATTTCTTTGTTGTGTCTGGATAAAATCAGGCTAACTTAAATATCACCTGATAATAGCTTTTTGAGTAAATGTATATATATATATATACTTTCTTTCTGATATACATTTTTCATATAATTTTAAGGAGTGTATATATGTTTACATGTCTGATATTCATATATGAATATTCTAGCCTGCATAAACAAATTACTCTTGATATAAAGATGATTTCAATACTCACTATACTAGTTAGCTGGTATCCATTTCAAAATATTTTTATGATTTTATATTTTAAATAGGGTCTGTGGAATAAACTATGTTATAGATTAAACAAGAACAGAAATATCTTTTGTTTAAAAACTATTGGGAAGAATTAAAGATGAAGCAATTATTGAGCACTAAATGTGTTCCAGCCCCCTTACCAGATTCTCCCTCTCTCTCTCTCTCTCTCTCTCTCTCTCTCTCTATATATATATATATATATATATATATATATATATATATATATATATATATATATCATACACATATTTACATATATGATACCATATAACATTCATGACTATATTTCTCATTTTAGGGAGGAGAAAGTGAAAATAAGGCAGATAAATTGTTTTGAGATGTCAATATGAGTATTTATATCCATGTTCCAAACCCATGTCTGTTTCACTCAGCAGTCCAACTATCATTCATTTTAATTATCCAGCTCATTTTCACTCATTTAATGCTGATAACATAATGAATCAGTGTAAGTAGAGTATTTCCTTCTCTGTTATTTACACTTCTATGATGAAATGATTGCTACAATATTTCCATAAACACCATAAAACTTTTTAAAACCTGAAATATTAAGATTACAAATAGTCTTTCAGTTTGATTGGCATGAAAATTACAGATACAAGTGAGTTTCAAAATAAATGTGTACAAATGAAAATTGAGAAAAATGAAGAAAAAATAAGACAATGAAAATAGGGAAAAACCAAAAAGTCAGCTCAGTCACATTTACTTACAGGTGGCACTTGCAGAAGGATCCGGAAGCATGGGACTTTATTCTACTCTACCTCATCCACATACCTACTTTTTATGAGAGGGATCTGCAAACCTGAATGTTTTGTGCCAGGTTACATGAACTGTGCAAACCTTCTGTCTGTTTGAACTGGCCAAATATAAAGAGATTTGACTTCTGAAGATAGATAATAATAATTAAAACAAAAGAAGATCTTATTCAGTTTTGAAAAATAGTGCAAAAATCAAGCCTTTATAAAAATATCCTTATTCAAGAAAGTATCCAATATTCCCCCAGGGAAAAAACATCAGGCTAAAAGCGCAAAATGAAAAGCTCTCATTATAAAAAGAGACTTAATAATTAAGTGTATTAATAAATATTAATAAATGCATCATGAACTCCCAGTAAAGGAGACGTGTCAGACAGCCACCTGAAAGTCTGTTTTTCTTTTCATATTTTAGGCTCTTGCACCACTTTTCAAGTGGTTGTAAAATTTTAGTTGTTGATGACAGTTATTGCTCACCTTTCTAAAATTGGTCTTTAAAATGACTTTGTGCTTTAATGCAGACGGAAAAATCCTTCACTCTGGTGATCAGTTCCAAAGCCTCAGAAACAGCCCAATCAGTCACATGTAGTGCCTGATGGATGTTTCAGGCAATAAGCACTTCGATAGCTGGTTCAAGGCCACTGACTTGAAATCTGCAATTGGACTTGATTCCTTTAACTCTGAAGGCTTGGAGGTAAGCCAGGGGTCAACAAAATTGTACTCTTCTGCACAGATCATTTGAATGCCAAAAAACAAGGTAAGCAGATTGAATATTGATGTAGAAAGCACTTTGTTTTAAGAATTTCAAAGTTATGGTAATAAAAAAATAAAATTTTATTGCAGCATTTTCACTCTATTCATTAATGCTTAAGGTTTTAATACAAAGTATTTCAGAAAAGGACATGGTCTTTAACTTCTGATAAGTGGTTTATTACACTGAATTCTTCATTATATTCATTAATAATTATAGGAAAACAATCCCAAATGTTTATATTATCATAACCTTTGGTTTAGAAAAGAAGTAAGTCGATATGAAAGAACACAAATGGTTCAAAATAAGAGGATCAAAAGAAAAAGCAATAGTAGGGCAGGGTGTTTGTGGTTCAGGGTAGAGTGCTTGCATAGCATGTGTAAAGTCCTGTAACACTTCAAGAAAGAAAATAAATAAAAACTCTGTGATATTAATTTTTTAAATTATAAAAACCCAAATAACTGACATAACAATGCTATTTATTTCTTGAATTTCCCATTCAGTTTTTTTTTTGTTTTTATAGAAACTTTTTATATTTTCAATCACATTTTATAATATACAAAATAACTATAATTTATTTTCTTTTGTGTGATTCATTTTTGTCTTTAACTTAGCTTTCATCATTTCAGTCAAAAATATTATTTGCCTGGTACATGTCATACAACTCTGAAAATTTGCATTTTTGTTTCTCAGGCCTAATAACCAAATACTAGACTTGGAACTTAATTGCTATGCAGAGATTGGTCAGTTTTCAATACTTCAAATATATTTTAGTAACAAAAGAATCTACTAATTAAGCACAAGCAACCCTGATTGTTATTTTAAAACCAGGTGAGTCAATAAGAAGTTTTATAACAGGCTTAGAGAATGAGCAATAACCTTTAAACTGTACTCTATGTGAAGAAGTAATTAGGTGCTCACTTTTGGAGAGGTCAGACTATCACCAATTGTACAAATGCCTGGCTTCGAAGCCATATTCATTAATGTAGTAATGAGCTGTTGAAATAGCAAAGCAGAGGAAATCTACAGCACAGAGAAACTAATTGGCTTATGGCTACTTTCAGCCCTTCTGCTGTTATAGAGACAGACATTCCTTTATATTTGATTTGGACATTTTCAATTCCATTATTGGTGAGAAGTTATGCTCTGTTCACAGGTTTCAGACTCATGGATTTTTAAAACCTGGTGTTGTAGGTTTCCGAATGTTTTTCAGCAATTTCAGCAAAATGCCCCCATGAAACCTGAACAAAACAGGGACTTCTTAAGTATCAGGTTTACAGAGAACCCTGCTTTCAGAATGATTTCATCAGTTTTGTTCTTAGCTGTGAATCCTCCTCCACTAGCTTTGTTTCCCTGCATGACCTTAGGTCATCCAACACCCCCACAAGTAACTGAGTAAATATAGGTCATCTACATAGAATTCAAAGGAAAAAAAAATCAATTGCATTTCTACATTACCCATGAAGAAAGACGATGTCTTAAAGCACACAACAGGGGGACGGTGGCCAAATGCTCAGTACTCTGCATTATTGTTATTATGCCATGAATTCATAGCAATTGATAGCAGCTTTGGTTTGTATTGAAGTGCCTGATCTAGTCACAAAGATATAATTCCAATTGGATGCATATGCTTCAATAATAATTTGTTTTCCTGCAGTTGGGCATTGGGAAAGCAGTGTGCCAATGGCTACATCCCAACATGCACAGACTCTCATCTACTTCATGTTCCAACAATGTCTCTTCATTTTGAAACTAGAGCTCCTTGGAGTCAATTGCCTATTTATGCATGCAGTAATTACTCCCTCTCATTTATCTCCTATTCTTACTTTCAAAACACCAGTACACATTTTGTAGTCTTGAATCACTTTCTTTCTCTTATTAGTGTCTAACTTGATTTCACAAATGTTTATTAAGCCTTATTTACCTACACGGTTAGAGTCTGTAAAACCCAGCTTCCTTGAGCATGATCCCAATGTCAGACAAATGCATTGCCTTAATTTTTTATGTGTACAAATGACATAAACCAGTGATTGTTCTTTCTTTAAATCTCTCTCATGTGCATTCAGGTGTAATATATTCATGATCCCCAGCACCACCAACAAGGACAACTTCCTGTACAAATGTTTTCATCTCTCTCTTAATCTGACGACACAACACTTTTTGAATATTCAAATTTGATGAATTGGGCCACAGCCATCACCTAGATAGATCACTATATCCTATGTATAATGGGACTACTGAATACAGATTAAAATGATTAAATAATAACATCATGATATGTCACTCTGTAACCTTGATATAGGCTCAAATTAGCATGTTTCTGGTCATTTTTCCTTTGCATGCTATGTTAATAGACTGTCGTGGTTTATTTTACTTATTAATTATGCTGTTTGCCAATTTGATGAACGCTAAATTGGATTGAGGATTAGAATCAAAAGAAAATTAAATAATTGGCAACCCAGCCACGAAAGACATCTTTTGAATTTTACTAAAACAAAACTGTATTCTTTACAAACATTCATGGCACTCAATTCAGTCAATCTTGTCACAGTATTTTTAGCAAGTAACTCGTAGTTTACAAGAATATAGAAGAAACAAAAATAACTTCTCAGTAGAATTCTTTTTTTTTTGCTGCTTTTGATCTTTAATCAGTTAAACTCTAATTTGTTGAGTTATACATTGTAGCAAAACATTGGCCTTTTAATTATATATTTCTAGCATTTTTCAGTTGTTTTTCTGACTTTCTTTGCATTTTTGGCCTCTTAAATCGCTGGTACTGAGACACTGTGTTATTTAAATATACTTTTTTTTTTTTTAATCAATGTGACTCTTCCTTCATGAAATGATGTCGTATATGCAAAGGACAACTCAAAGAAAAAGAATTAGAGCTATCTGGAAAAGGGAAAGGGGAATTATAATTAATTTTTATTGTGATACATGACCACAAAATATAATCATGCAAAGACACTTGGGTTATGGAATCCTGTTGCCTATGGCAGCTTATGTAAATAACACCACCCCAACTACCTACTTCTCTATTTACCCAACTTCCAGCCTACCTGTATATAAGGCAAACATTTCAGAAGCTGGCATCAAGTATGTTTTCTCCAAAGAGAACCATTTTGCTTCTTTGTCATTTGGAGTATTTCTTTAGATGAATAACAAAAGCAGAATTTTTTAAATTGAGTTTTGTGGCATAAAACTCAATTAATATTTTATGCCACAATGTTCACTAATGTTCCAAAACACAAATTTTCCTCCCCTAAATTACCAATAATAAACTTAGATGTACCTCTAATATGAATTGTATAATGAGTGATGTACCAGTTCAAAAAACCCTTTTAAACACAGACTTATAATAACAATGAGGGCAAGATTAACTTCTCTGCAAAAGAAGAACAAGGTTGAACTGGCATGAAATACATTCAAAACTCTGCTTCCTGGCTTTCTAATGGTAGTGGTTTGCCAAAAATTTGCAAGGAAAAATATTGTCATCTGCTTAGCTTCTATTCATAGAAAGGCTGTATGGCTGAGATTTAAAATGTTTTTTATATGATGAGGTTTTAACAGAAAAAGGTATGAGGTGATTAACATATCTTCCTATAGTGACATCTGGGTCACAAACTGAGAGTCTAGAGGTAATAGTCCTTCAAACTGTGACTAGAAATCTGTAAAATTCAAAAATGTGTCATGGTGGAAGACCAGAATTACTAGGACATGGGACTGATCAGGTAAAATGATTTTAACATGGTGGGGATAGAAGTCAAAGGGTTCTATTTTGTTTATTTAAAACACATTTTCATTAATTTGTGTATCTTAGGTTAAAATGGTTGTTCTTTGCTTCTGCTCCTGGTTGTCCCTGTCTTCCTCTGATCCTGTCTTACTTGGTTTCCTCTCCAGCGTCTTGTCCTCCATCTCTATACAAGGATGTGCTCACAGTCTTGTCTTAGAGATCACATCTAATCCTGAATCCCAGCCCCTAGGAAGCTTGGCTCCACAAGTCGTTTACACTATAAACAAAGAAAGGCAATGGGAAGTAGTTTGTAACAAAAACCATGGGAGATATTATGTACATTTACTATTGATTGTATGCTTTATAATTTTCTGCCATATCTCTTTAGTGAGATGAAGCTTCATCACAAAATCTTAATTTCTCTTTTTATGTCCATTAAGTAAGATAATATCGATGAAGCATCTGAGACCATGTTTTGGATACCTGGTTGTTCCCATTCACTTCCTTTAAACCCACTTCATTGCTCCACTTTCTCATCTTCTTGGGAAATATTTTATATTTAGATCTACTTAAAACTATAATTCTTCCTCTTTGGCATGTTATATAAAATGGGAACTCATGAATTCATTCATTTATCCTTAAACTTCCATGCAAGTTTACCTGATTCATTTACACATCCTCAAACTGAACTATAAATTTATTTGTCCTTATTTAGAAATTCATTTTCTCTTTTTATTTCTTTTCACTTTAGAATTTTTAATTCTTCTCAATAAAAGTAATAAAAATCATACCCACACTCAACCACTGTTTGGCATGTGTTTGCAATGACTTCTGTTATAGAAACAGACAAAACATAGTAGATGATATGTAAATTTCTCATCTCAAATTTTACATATTTATTATACACTTTAGTAAGTCATGTGGATGACCAACGACAGTAGCATTAAGTCAAATAAAAAGACCATTTGGTGTGCTTTGATATTTTATGTTAACATTTTGTAATGAAACGTATTCTGAAATTTGAATACATTTTCCATTACTGCCAAAAGCTGATTATTTTATTCTTTTACCACTATTTCTAGTATCCTATTTGCAAATGTCATTTCAGATAAAATTAGCAAATAATTTCTGTTCCATGAGAACAAATAGACCAAATAAAAAAGGCATATTCATAACTCAGCTGCCATAAAAGTATATAAAATAAATTAGATCAGAAGACAGTGTATGGAGAGTATTGGTTTCAATGTTTAGAGACAAAAGCTCTTTATTCTTTATTGGCAGTGTGATATTGGGAAGCTAAGTATTAAGATATTACAGAGAATTACTCATTAAAAAACATCCATTTTCAGTCAAATAATTTGGTTTGTAATTTCAGTTTATGACTTATTAGCTTACTTAAGTCACTTTCTTAAGTCTTAGTTTTCTTTATGTTCTTTTTTCCTTATTGAAGATTTTATCCAGGGACTTTCTAACACTGAGCTGCATCCCTAGACCTCGTCGTCGTCGACGTCCTCCTCCTCCTCCTCCTCCTCCTTCTTCTTCTTCTTTTAAATGTTGACACAGATTCTTGGTAAGTTGCCCAGGCTGCCCTCCAGTTTGGTACCTCCTCCCTCCTACTCCAGAGTAGCTGGGATTAGAGTGTGCTCCACCAAACCCCAAAAGTTTCAGTTTTCTCATTTTAAAATGCAAAAAGTAATACCTACCATTACAAGAAAAGTGTGAGTACAAGTATTATATTTTTGTTAAATAATTTCATATTTCATTTACATATGCAATCTTATTATCCTAAAATTATTAATTTATGAAATAATGGTTTTTCAATGCCATATTTTTAAAGCACTATTGAATTAACACATGGCTTAATAGTTAAACATAACATTGTAAAGAAGAAATAAAATAATGTTAATATAAATAACTGTGAGTAAAAGTTGAAAGCAAAAGAAATCTAAAACTCAGATATATATATAATACAAAGGGCTATCTGTGATTAAATTTTAACAAATCCCAGCTGAACACATTAATGTTTAATTGAACTAATAAATTGAATGCTTTTAAAAACCAATTAATTTAAATTCTATTAAAATTATTATTTTGAAAATTATATTAAGTTAATATATTTAATTGACTTTATATTTTATTTGTTTTTCTGAAGTTATTTTGGTTTTGTTACTTTTTAAGAGCTGATAATATGAGTGCTTTGTGTGAACTTTTAAACACATATAATTTTAAAAAAAACATTATGATTTAAATTTTCTTCAAGTCTACAATGAGTTTTCACATAAATTGTTGATCTTTTTAGGAAAGTCCTAGAATATTATAATAGTATTACTAAGCTTTCAACAGACATAGGTTTGTCCTTTAATGTCTTGATAAGATATCCAAGAATTAATTTCTTCTTTATGCAAACAAGCATCTATTATGCATTAAAGTATATACTGAAGATTCAGAGATTCAGAGAAAAAAGAATTGCTTGTATGAAGATGTTATTTTCTAGATGGTAAGAACGAATACCCAATAAATTTATTATATTGTGAATGAATCATTGCATAGATTTGCACAGAATCCTGTTGGAGCCTTATTCTACATATTGAGTTCTATGGATATTGCTTCTACTTTTAATTTATAATATCTGCAGTCTATTAAGGTTATATCTCTAGATTGCCAGTATGTAGCAATGTTGCCATTTTGTTCAATTTCTCTGGTCTTAGACAAATTAGAATATTGACAACATGAAAATATTTTAAAATGAGTTTTTAGACTTGGTGGTGTTTTCACTGTTGCTTTAGTTTTTTTTTTTTTTTTTAAACTACCAGACAGTACTACCTTGTGATAGTGTTTCCTGACATGTGGCTGTACCTCTGGCTATGTCTTCTAAATTGTTATCTGCAGAAGTATAAAAGGCAAACAAGGAGGAGAGCAGAGGTTTTCTTCTGCAGGAAGTGTTCCAGACTACACTGATCTCTTCGCAGTGCCTCCTTAGAGTTGTGCTGGCCTGGTCATGATTCTCACGCTGCTGTGTGTGGGGACAGAATCAACCAATCCCTGAGATGACAGAATCAACCAAACCTATTGGTGAACATGGATTTGACTCTCAAGGTGATTCTCAATTTTCCACAATCACTTAACACTAACAGATCTGTCAGACACAGGAGCTGACACGTAAAGATTTTATAAAATCCTCCTTATCCTTTTAGGATTTTGAGACATATTGTAGACATATAGTCACATTTCTGATCCAAAGGGAGAAACACAAATTTGGATTTTAATGAAAATGAGTCGTTAGGTTGCAACTTGTCCTACCTGACCTTGGCATATTGATTCACTGGATCAACCTGCCCTTCCATTTCTTCTCCAAAGCAAGTGGAAAGAGGCTTTGACCAACTGCTTTAGGGCCCAAGTGTCACTCTCAAATGTGCTGGTGACCTTTGTTCTCTGAATTTGCTTTGGATGGTTATAGAAAGTTACTCATATTTGTACTTAAACTTGCTTATGACAGCTGTTCTTGTTGTTTGGATTACATGATTAAATCTTATATGAACCAAATAATAAGATAAGGAATAAAATTATTCATTTTTGAAAGGCTGAAGCATTTACAAATTCATAATAAACCATGACAGTGATTTTAGAATTGTTAAACTACTTGTGACACACAACTTTTGAAGGGCAATTGCACACACTCACACAACACTTTAAAGAAAACAAAACTAGAAATTATAGATGATGAACTATGGATGATGGATGCTTGGAAGATAAGTCAGAACTTTAATCTGCAGTAGTATCACTAAAAAATAGGTCCTTACCTTAGAAAAATAAACACTAATAAATGTTGGGTTAAAAAAATGTTTGAGATCCCTATAGAATTTTTGTGATTTCATGACTTTAGCAGCATGTTGATTAAATATTTTCAAAATATTTTGGGCAAAATGGTCACTACTATAAACAAAAGAGAGAGTACATAATGAAAAGAAGAACATGAAATTGCAATAGACAATTACAACTAAATTAAATAAAATTAATATTTTCAAAATTGAAACTAAATAAATGGAAAAAACTGGTTTCACCATGTTAACTGTATGATCTATGAAGTGGATGGAAATTTTTGAGTTTATTTGTCTCTTCCTCCTGAAATTCTGCAAAGAAAATTATTTGGAAACTTAGACCTTTCTAGAAATTGAGTCACAAACATCATATCATTGATAATACCATTCCTGATGAGCATATTCTTACCTAGTTATTAACATACCTTGTCAATATAATACAAAATGCATATGTAATATATGTGGATAATATATATACATGTATGTATTTTATGTGTATTTTCTTCATTCTATTGTAAGAAAATTGCTATTAGTCTGTCCATTTACTGTTGGACTCAATATTTAAATGATTAGTAAGCTTATTTAAATCTCTAATATATTTCCAAAGAAGAATTATTTTAAATGAAAATTTTACTTGCAAACCTTAAAAAGTAAATTCAATGAAATATCACTGTTTTTTAGATCATTCTTTGTAAAAATGCTACTCAGTAAACACATTAAATATATGTCATTTAATAAAAAGTAGGTCAGTGCATTTATGAGGAATTAATTAGAAATCACATGCAAACTCACAAAATATAAAAATTAATGCACCATAAAAAGATTTGTTTTCTAATAAAATGAGGTCAACCTACTAATCTAGAAGTCAATTGGGTGGAACATGAGAAAGACATCTCATATCTCTGCAGTTCAGCATAATAATATAAGGACAAACAATTTTTGTGTGTACTCGAGTCAATAAACAAAATACTAAAATATGATTCTTAATTTCTACATTTTTGACTCATTTTATTTTCTGAATGACAGTTTTTTTGTTTCAAGTATTATCACTTTTCTTAGCATTAATATCTTAATTGATTAAATTTTTAGTAAGCATAAAAAGTCATACACAATAATGAGGAACCATGTTCTGTTTTGACATATGTATACATTGTGCAATGTTTAAATACCTGTCTCCTTAATCACTCTCATCTGAGTGGAATGGCAGTACCCAGAGAGTGGAGACTAGGGAAATGTTTATCAATGGTGCTAAGTTGCAATTAGGTAGAACTTAGAAGTTATGCTGTGCTAATCCACAAGAACGTAGAATATATATAACAATAATGTACTGTATATCTCAATAATCCAGAAGAGGTGGTATGAAATGTTCACTTGGTCTTTAACAGACAGGATTTTCTGAAAGAGAACAAAGTAGTTTAATGATTATATAAATGTACATTGTTTCTCTTTAAGAAGTTTTTATTATAAACATCTAAATTAACTGATGCCTCTTTCTTGAGCTAGTTGTATGTATTATAATACATTTTTCAAAACATACATATATATGCACAGAGTGCAAAGATCAAAGATGTACAGTTCTAGAAGTTTTTTCAAAGTGTTCATACCTGTCCAGCATTCAGGTCAAGAAAATAGCATTCTAATAATCCACAGTGTTTCCTGCCTCGTTGAAATCTCTTCCCTCTCAGAAACAAGCGCTATGGGTATTTCTCATACCAATGATATTTTTCCTGTTTGAAAAGGCATATGTTAGTCAGTTTTTTATTGCTATGACAGAATATCTGAGAACATTTACTTAAAAGGAGAAAATATGTATTTTTGGTTCGCAGTTACATAGGTTTCAGTCCATGATTACTTGACTCTACTGTTAATCAATTTCATTTATGGAAAACATCATGGCAGAGAGCATGTGGGACTCAAAACTGCTTATGGAGCCCAGGAAGCTAGGGGAGGGGGATAAGAAATAGTCCCCAAGGGCATAACCCTAAGAACTCACTCCCTTTAAGTAGATGCTGCTTCCTACAGTTTGCAACACCTCACAGTAGTCCATTCAGCTATGTATCCATCAATGGGCTAATCCATTGATGAGATGAGATTGAGCCTTTATTACCCAACTTCTTCCCAAAGCCCCAGTTCTGAATATTGTTGCCCTGAGGACCAAACCTCCAACATGTGAAACTTTGAGAGACATTTAGGACTCAGGCCATAATAAAAAGTATACATTTTCCAGCTATGGTGCATAGATGTTCTGCTTATTATTTGAGATGCATGTTGATGTGTCTAATTGTAGTTCATTAATTCTCAATGTTGTATAGCATGCTGCAGTACTATTGGGGACATTTTCTTGATTCCACCTTTATCTATATAAACATTTAAAAAATTTTGTGTATACTTATTGGCAATTTTCCTGATACATGACCTGAGTGTTATAACAGACATACCTATTTGCTGGATTAAAGGATGTAAAGTATTTCTTTGCAAAAATTGATCTCAGGAATATCTGTATTATCTATGATAATATGTAACTGATAAAGTTGTATACTTAAAATAATTATTGCACTGGATTAGGCAGTATTCAAACTTATGATTCTGCTTAATGAAATAATGTTATTATCATGGGTGGCAAGGCCTGAAAGAAATCAAGAGCAGGTGCCATAACTTATTTATGTTCATTAAAGAAGTCTCAGATTTATTGAAGGCCATTGACAATGGCAGCCACTTAGGATGTTACATTCTACGCCAAATGTTCCTTGTCTTACATGAAATATTGATCAGAAAAGATGTTTTACTTGGTAACTAAGTGAATTAATACAGTACTTCTGCAAACTTCCATTGTTTTATGACATTTTTGGATGTCTCTATTAATTAAGCATCAAAAATTCATTGAAAACTGACCAATGTAGGGAATTTTTACGTTATCAAGGTCAGAAATGAAAGGAGGGAGCTAACATTACTGAGTCATCTCACTTAACATGCCCTGTCATTGAAATTCAAGAAATTAAGTTTCATAATAAGGAAGTGTATGTAGATAAAAAATAGAACTGATGACAACAAAGTTCAGAGGAAAAAATATAGTGCAGCCAACTTATAATATGTAACTGGTGGTATTTCCAGAGTATTTTACTTTATAAAAAGCCTGAATATAATTAGAAAACTATGCTGAGAGATACGTTTTTAATTTATAAAAGTATTAGATTTTTCCACTATTGAATAAAGGTTTCCATTTCTATTTCACTCTTAAGCTTGTTAACATTCACAGTACTGGCAAGGTTATAAAAGATTATTATTTAGAGTAGGTGAAGTAGGTTAAAAATGAAAAAAAAAACTTAATTAGTCTTCTTTTAAAAATGCCTGAGTTTGTTCAGGAAATTATGATTTAATATAATGGAAATTCTGTTTTGACTGTGCACCTCTGGGGAACGTTAGGGGTAATTTCTATATAGATGTAATGAAGCTAAATACAAGCTCATGTAAAAATAAATGTTTTCTGTAATAACTAACATTTCATAAATCAACTTGAAAAGGTAGTATTTTTTTACAGAAAGATATTTATGCTAAGTTCAAATACACACACACACACACACACACACACGCACAACCCTTAACAAACTCCTCATTTACCCTGAAGGCTGATTACTGATAACTTTATTGAACCATCCATCCATTCATTCATCAAACCCTTCATCCATTCATTAATTTAAATAGTAAATTGACTGCTTACTACAAGTACATTGCTTTATTATCTGAGGAGAGCACAGAAAAGAAAAAAAATTGCTGTTACTCTCAAGACTAAAATATCCTTGATGGAGAGAGTCACACAATTAGATAATTATAGTTCAGTTTCTACTGATGCAATGAATAATAGGCTATGGTCAAAGCTTTTAGAAGTCAAGAAGACAAACACATTAGAAAGCATTTTCTGCATGAAACAACTTAAATCTGAATGTTATCTCAAGGACAATAAAGAAGTTTCAGGCCCGAGTTTTGACATTAGTTGGATCCAGGTTCTTAACCTAGGTCTATCTACCACATAACCACCCTAACATTTGGGAAAGTGCTAAACCTTCTCATTTGCAAAGATCAATCAATCGCATGCCTATAATTGGATGAAACAGAATAAAGCATATAAAGAATTTAGCAAAATAATAGTAACTTGTTAATACATGCCAAGTATTCTTCTAAATTTTTGCGTGGTTATTTTACTTAATTTATTAAACACATCCTTATGTAGAAAATATACTATGTCCCCTGTTACAAGTCAAGAAACACAGGTAAATGGGAGTTAAGTAAGATAGATTTGTGATTTGAACAGGGAGTCTGAAGCTAGAGCTTGGTTTGTAATCAATTCACTGCACCACCCCTGTGGATCTGGTATATAACCCATCAATGTACATATTAATAACAATGCTGCTGATGATTATGATAGGTCAGAAGAGATTAGCTATATTGGGAAATGGTAGGGAAAATTGTCCTGAAGTATGTTCCTAGCAGATGGGAGCACAGAAGCAGGAGAGGTGTGTGCACAAGGAAGAGTGAAATGTGTCCAGAGTTCCTGGAGTCACTGGATGAGGAGAGAAGTGTGTCCCACAGGCTCATGCAAACAAATGTAACATGATAAAGAATGAGGATTTACTATAAGTGACAATGATAAGAATAGATAGACAATAGATACATGGTCAGGCAATCAGAGAATGGGCTCAAATTAGGTCTTGCTCATATGTAAAGACCACACCATGAGGACAACCTGTGGAAACAGTCCAACTAACTTCTTTGTTACAAAATTTTGAAAAATGAAAGGTGGGGTGAACCCAAACGTGAATTACAGGGAAGATTCAAACTCAAAGTCTGTTTATCCTTTGGGCTTTAGTCCTTTGACATAGCACAAGAACTTTGAATACTTTTTTATTGGTTCTTTTTAGTTATACATAACAATAGGATTCATTTTTACACATAATTATAAAAGCATGGAATATAATTTGTTTTAAATAAGTCCATGCTACTTTCCTTTCCCTCCCTCCCCCTCTTCCCTTCCCTCTATCTACTAATATTGCTGCTCTTATAGTTTTTTTTTTAATTTTTTTAACTAGCATCTTATGGATGTATGTGATGGTGAGATTCACTGCGGTATATTCATATATGTATATAGGAAAGCTAAGATAGATTCATTCCACTGTCTTTCCCTATGCCATCCCTCTCCCTTCCCATCATTCCCTTTGTGTACTTGACTGATCTTTCTTCTATTCTTTTTTTTTTCCCAGTGCTTTTTAACTTAGATTTTGGTCAATGATCATACCCGAAAACCATACAAGCCTCTAGGTTTGTACTCTCACAGGGAAAAAAAAAGTGCTATCCAGCTACCAAATCCCCTCCACATTGTTAGAGTTTTATTTCTTCTCTTTTCACTTAAATACATCATACTGTGTTTACTCTTGCCTTCTGTTATTGTCCATGGATTTTATTCTTCAGATTTGGAAAAGGCACACTCATATATTGCTGGTGGGACTTCAAATTGGTACAGCCAATATGGAAAGCAGTATGGAGATTCCTTGGAAAACTGGGAATGGAATCACCATTTAACCCAGCTATTCCACTCCTCGTTATATATTCAAAGAATTTTAAAACACCATACTATAGGGATGGAGCCACATCAATATTTATAGCAGCACAATTCACAATAGTAAAATTATGGAACCAACCTATATGTCTTTGAGTAGATCAATGGGTAAAGAAAGTGTGGTAAATATACACAATGGAATATTACTCAGCATTAAAAGTGCATAAAATCATGGCATTTGCAGGTAAATGGATGGAGTTGGAGGACAATATTATGCTAAGTAAAATAAGCCAATCTCCCAAATATGTTTTCTCTGATATGAGGATGCTGATCCATAATGGGAATGGGGTATGGGGGACATGGCAAGAATGGAGGAACTTAAGATAGGGCAAAGGAGAAGGACAGGAAGGAAGGGGCTATAAGGATAGGAAAGATGGTGGAATGAGTTTGACATCATTACCCTAAGTACATGTATGAATACATGAAAGGTGTGAATCTGCTTTGTGTACAACCAGAGAGATGAAAAATTGTGCTCTATATGTGTACTGTGAATTGAAATGCATTCTGCTTTCATGTATAACAAATTAGAGTAAATAAATAATTTTTAGAAATTTTATAAGAACACGGAAGGAAATTGGTGAAGGCTGCAGCCTGCACAAACCCCATCCTTGAACAGACATGGGGAATCCAGTTTCATCTCAAACTTCAGTTTCAACAAGATGTTTTAAAGGAAGAGAATTATTGGTCAAATTAGCATCTTTAAAACATGGCTCTGGAAGGTGGAAAAGGATACATTTAAGAAAGAAAAAAATAGAAGTAAAGATTGGGGAAATGGTTACAATCCTCTAGGAAAGAAGAGAGAAGTGAAGGAACTGGTGCTTAAGCTAGGAGGTATGGATCAGTGGGAAAATACCTGAGAGAAAACCTACATGACTACAGCAGGGCCTTGATAGCACTTGACTGACTGCATAGTAGTAAACTTTGTCTGCTTTTATTAAAATCTTCCTTCTTTGAATTGACCTGGCACAGAAGCATTCACACAGCCAAAATGAAGATGATGACAATGATGGTGACAACAGACACACCAACTTGCTTTCTCTGTTTCCTTAGATGTGTTACCAGCAGAAATTGATTCAGGTCCAAACTTCATGGAGTCAAAGAATGAACACCACCAATGCCAAGGCAAGCAAGCAAGAAATTTCTTAAGAGAAGGGTAAAGTACAGAACTCCCAGCACAGTGTGCATGGAAGGACAGGATTGCCATTCGAGTCCCATGACACACTCGCTTTTATGGGCTTCCTTAGAGAAGTTGCTGCTCCCTGTTTTAATTCTTATCTAGGTATTTCAGGGTCTTCCCCTGGACTCTCTGTTTCCTTCACATGTTCTGCTCTCACAGACTGTTGGTGATGTGATTCAGCTGGTTCATCTTGTTTTGATACATTTGATTGTTTTGAAATTACTTCTATCATGACTCCTTTTCCAAACCCCACCCTACTCTGTAAGAGTAGAAGAGCCTTATCTCAGATCTGAACCTGTAATAATTTTCAAAATGTTGGGGAAACTTCATAGCTAAAGAAATTTTGAAAAAGTTGACAAAAATGAAGTTTTGTTTCCCTAAAAAAAAGCCTAAGTTTCTTTAATCTGCTAAAGAATACATGTCTCTACAATATTTCCCAAGCGTCTATGGTCCTATGTGTAATGGTAGGTTGTATCTGTGGGTGTGTGGGAGGGGCTGTAGGTAGGTTTCTAGATATTTTGTAGATATACTTGGGTAAATCAGAAAATTCTCACCAGAAAATAATTCACTTACATAATGTACTTTCTTTTCCTTATTCTTTGGTATTAAGATACTCATTCCCAATTTCTTTTTATTACTGGTCACTTCTTATTCTCAATTTTCTGTATTAAATATAAAGTTGTCAGAGAGAAGTTTCCTGGAACATTCTCTATGAGGTAGCCCAAAGCATCTTCCCTCTCAGTCAGTACAATTCCATGCTATGTATTTCCTTCCTAAAATTTCATTAGTTTTTCTTTCTTTTGTTTATTGTCCCTTTCCACCACATGGAGTAAATCTCAACTTTCTGTTCGGTACTGATACACTTAATTTTTCAAACATATAGAAGGTTATAAAAGGAATTCTCTTGCCTGAATAAATAATTCTAATAAAAATAAAGTACAAGCAGCAAAACAAACTAAAACACAATTCTCAGTCATTTAATCTGAAATAATATGCAGTAAGAAAAAATATTCAATAAAATATACAGTCCTGCCAAAAAAAAGGATTTCTCTAAACAACTGCTGATTGTATTAAGTGATAAAAAAGTTTTTTATCAGATTATGTATTAAAAACAAATTATAACAAACTATATTATTGTCAAATAGAATAGACACTAGGAAACATAAGTTTTTTAAATACAACATTTCTCTATTTCCTTAATAAATCATGTTCCATAGTGTTTCTAATTCATGCACTACAATGTCAAATTTTAGGATAGTAATAGTTTAACAAAATCACTATTCAAATAATGCTGGGATTTTTTTAAGAGTGCCCTTTAAACTGCATTTAAAAAATACATTTTAAAATATCTTGTGATAATTGATCTACTCAATGGTAAATATGTATTCTAAACTAAACATGAATATGTGCTTGTGTGTAATATTCACTATCTAAGGACTTTAAGGTAAGTAAGTAGGAAGAATGCAAATCAACTTGACTTTTATAGCATACAAGTTGCCTTGTTTCTCTTCCTAAGTTTTAAAAGGTGTTTGCAATCTGAAAAAGTTGACAATAAACTTATTGCAATGTAAAACACCTCTGACTCTCCTGTTTCTCGCGTTGTCAGATCCTTAGAGCATTGCAGATGAGATAAAACTCTCCATCAACTTGCAGAAACATATGCACTGGCAGCTGAAGCAAACACCTGAGGTGTTTCAGAATGCCATTTCCTGGAGCTACTACATTACAGTCTCTCTTGTTTCCAAGGTTTATAGAAATGTTAATTTTAAGAAAATAATGCAAAAATTATGTAAATAAAAATGATTTGGAAGTGTTAGATCCTGTAGACACCATTGCTTGCTTTCTGAAAATACTTCCTCTACTTTTAGTGACAAAGCAAGTTACTATTGCTGAAAGATTATTAATGTCCAAACACCTGAATTCTGTTCCCCTTGCCACTAGGTATTTTTTGTTTCTTTACCTTATGGAGACCCTGTGTCTGACTGTGCTCATGCATGTTTGACAGGAATAGATGACTTCTTGTCCACTGTAGTCATCCAGGACTCCAAACTCAGTCATGACTGAGTTTTGTCCACTCAGAATATTTCTTACAAATATCTGTTGTCAAGACTTTTTGCTTCTCAATGTGAAAGATGACAGAAAGGACTTAATTATTGCCTTTACTGAGCTTCTTCCTTCTTGCTCTCTGATAGGTTCTGTGCTAATCAAGATGCATCTCAGGGCCTCACTAAAAAGTCACAAAATCTAGTAGGCGAAGATTATTTGTCTGTTCTCTAGCTTCCCCCTGTCCTATTTTCTAATTTATTGTATATTCTCTCTCCATCTCTTTTAACTAATAGGACTTAAGAACAGTACATATAAATGACAGGCATCTTGAGGAGGGAAAAAATGGCTGTATGTTTGGGGAAACCCAGGAGTGGAGAGGTAGAGTTCAAGAAGGCTCTGTAGAGAATGTGGCTCTGAATCTGGACTTTATCAAGTAACTAATTGCACATCCCTTCCACTAGTATAATTCTTCACTATCTACTATATGTTTTCCTAAAAGAGCCATGGAAAGAAGCAACTGTATAAGGGCTCAGTAGATTTTGAAATTAATTATTTTATTCTGCAGTAATATGATATAGCAATACATAGAAAGTATTAGAAGTTTGGAAATTTGTATCCACCATAATGAGTTTGGCAGTTTCCCAGTAGTAAAATACTTTTCTGGTGAGAAGAATGATGATATTATTAATGTGATTTTTTTAAATATCATATAAGGAAATGTGTGAACATTGGGAAGATCTGAAGAAGTCCATGTGCTGATATTTTTAATAAGACCAATGAATGATGTTATCAACATGCCCCCGCCCCCACAAAAAAAAAAGAAAGTTCTAAAAAGTTCAATGTTTTTAGGTACCTCCTGGCACAAACAAGCAGATCCTGTATCTAAGAGAAAAATTGGGAACCCAAATAATTAATTGCTCACTGGTAATAATAATTTACTATGTTATTCATCTAATTTCTTCTCTCTTATAACTGGGAGTAGATGGATAGCATCAATTATTATGTGCTCCCCTTTGTTCAGATTTTTTTCTACAGAAAAGAAAAATGCTGATGACCTTCTTAGAAACATACTTCTTTTTTTTTTAAGAGAGAGTGAGAGAGGAGGGGGAGAGAGAGAGGGAGAGAGAGAGAGAGAGAGAGAGAGAGAGAGAGAGAGAGAGAGAGAGAAAGAGAGAGAATTTTTTAATATTTATTTTTTTTTTAGTTCTCGGCAGACACAACATATTTGTTAGTATGTGGTGCTGAGAATCGAACCCGGGGCCGCACACATGCCAGGCGAGCACGCTACCACTTGAGCCACATCCCCAGCCCAGAAACATATTTCTTAATATGCATAACAGGATATTCCTCTGTCCTAGAAAACTAACACATATTTTGGGGACAATCTCATTTCAGTGAACAATAAATGCTCTAGAACTGGTGTATTTTGAATGTGTGAAATAAAGAAATTTGTGCTGTATTACTGAGTTTGTCCCTTGCTAGCTGCAGCTATGTATCCTGCTTTCTAATGACCTCATTTGTTGGGTTGTTTACCTAGTGTTTTGGTATTCTAAACACCGTGTGATAGAAACATGCCATTCAATTTCAAAGAGTTTAAAGAGCAAACTCTACCAGTAAGCTCAGGAAAAATGATGTTACCTGATTTAATTATTAGTTTCTTGATGGATTTTTCGTAAAGCATTATTGTATCTATCCTATCCTTATAAATGCTAACCTTTTATAAAAAGAGCATTTGTAAAGCTGACATTATTATTACTTCACTATTGACCATTATTTCATTGAAAGAAAAAAAGAAAAACGATTAATGCTATAGGGCAGAGTCACATGGTTTGGCATTGTGAAAAGAAAGCTTCTTAAGTTCAAATATTAGCTCTGTCATTTATTAGCTGTGTGATTTGCCAAGTTATTCTGGGAAATGGCATGAGAATAGAAGATAATTACATAAACCTAGGCTGCATTAGGTTCCCAACCTTCTTAGCTTCAGGGGTGAATCCAAGACTTTGTTGAATTGTCTGGAGTTTACGGCTAATGTGCACAGTTGAGCTGTACATAAGGCTCAACTTAATGACTACATAATATGTAAGGGGGCTTCTTTTTTGTTTTAGTTATTATATAATTATTTAGTTACTCAAAAATTTTCTGACATTCTGTTTTTTGTTCTTATAGGACAAGAAACATGGTAGGAAGAATTTCCTCTTCCAAACATGCTCATGACCTCTGGAAACTGTGTACCTTATGTTATATGCCAAATGGACTTTGTTTATAAAATAAACATTTACCAAACTTAAAATAGGGGATTTTCTGGATTACTTAGATGATGTTAGTCTACTTACAAGAAACCTTAAAAGCAGGAAAATGTATCTGACTGTAATTCAAGAATTGTATGATTAGGAATAGAAAAGCAAGTTGCAACAAAAAGGAAATTCCATCTCTAAGCATGAGAAAGATTAGGTGTATGGTCCCTGGGCCAGAGTTGTACTGATCCACATGCAAGAACTAAAGAGAGGCCCCTAGAAAATGGTGGGGGAGTGCAGTTGATAGAAACCATGGAAAAGAAGGATTTCAGTTCAACTGCCATGAGAAACTTGATTCCTCCAACAACTTGAATAGGTTGGAATAGATATTTTCTACAATTTCCAGACAAGAGCTCTGCGGGGTGACTCCTTGATATCTACACTGTGAGACCAAGAGCAGAGAAATTAGCCAATATACTCTGGGCACACACTTTTGAACAACACAGTTGTGAGCTAATAAACAATACTGGATTAATCTGCTAGGTTTCTGATAATTTATCAAGGCAGCAATGGGAGATTAGAATGATGTATCAATTTTCAAGCAGACAGAAATAAGGTATCTTAAGAAATTTGGGGCATCTTTTGTTTTTCTCTTTTTTCTTGTTGCTTCAGATTTGAATTTCAGATAAACAACAAAATGTTTTTAAAGTTTTATTTTTGCTTTCAATTGTCTCATTACATTTGTACAAATACATGGGGTACAGTATGATATTTTCTTACATGAATGCATTTCACAGTGAACAAATCATGGTATCTAGCAAATTCGCTGCCTCAAAAATTTGTCATTTTGTTCTGGTGAGAACATTCAGAATCTGCTGCTTATTTTGAAATATAGGCTACAAGATTGTGAACTATAGTTACTCTACTGTGCTAAAGAATTGAAATCTATTCTTTCAATCTAGTGTTGTTTTGTAACAACTGATCAAACTTTAACCGTCTCTTTCTTCTTCACATTCTCCCCAAATTCTGGCATCACTATACTACTATGTACACCTATGATTCCAAATCTTAAGGTTCGATAAGTGACTGACATGACATTGTCTTTGTCTTTTTATACCTGTCCTACATACATTAACATAATACCCTCTAAGTTCACCCACGTGGTCACAAATGACTGAATAAGTGCTGCTAGAAAACTGAATGGTAGATCCAAGATGGCAGGCTAGAGGACAAGTGTCACTCTGTGACTTGGGATTTAAGTAGTGGGAATACTGTTTCTCTACAAGATATTAGAGGACCCCCCCAACTGCTCCTCCCATGCAGAATCCCAGCTACTGTGCCCACACCATCCCCAGGCCTCAGCATCAGCGCAGAAAACCCTGGTTGCTCACCCATGTAGGACCACGACAGCCATTCCCTAGCAGGACCACTGGCATCAGCGCCCACACAGGACCCCTCGCCACTCACCCCCTTAGGAATTCTGGCCACTGCCCACATGCAGGAACTCTGGCAATCACTCCCGGGTGGACACCCACCTTCCAACCTGGGTCTCCTCTGGTTGCCTCCATCTTGGGACAATGCAACCCCAAACTGCCATAGTCCTCTACACATGGTAACCTGCACCTGGGGACACTGGACAGGGACTTGAGACTGCCCACACAAAACTGCACACCACAGAGCTACATCTCTGAAAATGCCACCCAACACCACCACCTGGACGCACCCGACCTGACACCTCATCTTTAAAAACAGCTGTCTCCATCTTGGGACACCATTGTTGCCATCTTTAGTTGGGACAACTTCCAGCTTGGGACACCAGGTGGGGCCTAGAAATAATATCAAAATACCCAAAAGTCCTCAACTATCCTCTCTCACCCACAGCCACTAACCCAGAATAGTGTCTATAGCTATTTAGCCAGTCCTTAGCTTGCGAAGCCTGGTCTTGAACTGCCCAATATTAAACAGCTGTCCACAACAAGTGTGACAGGTGCTTAGACCCCAGAACACAGTCCACAGGACCTCTGGGAGAGAGAGGTTCCTGACTGGGACATAGAAAAGGAGGAGGTGAAAGAGATAGAGTTTAAAGACTAAATTAGAGACCAGGAATTGTGAGGTGTACAGGTGATATAAGGAGATAAGACCAGGAACCCACATCACACCATCTGGCCTCAAAGCAGATCCTTGGGGTACAGTCTCCCATTGGGGCCAGAAAGTGCTATCCCCCACTTCTCAGAGCTTTGCCCCCAAGACCAACCCTCCCACCCTAATAACCTTCACCATCCTGAGGGTGGAGATACCAGGAAACAACAGACAACCTCACCTATTGGATGAGAAGGGTAGCAGAAAAGACACTGAATGCCAACAAAAATTAATCCTTGTATTTTCCTTCAAGAATTATTTTTTCTTTCCTCTTTTAATTTTTATTCTTTTTTCTCCTCTCTTCTCCTTTCCTCATATCTCCAACATTTATGAAGCCAAGTACTTTTCATAAATTAAGCTACTGAGGTCTGGCATATTTTAGTAGTGTTATATATTCTTTTAACTTCTATTTTTGCACTTTTATTATTTTTCTTAATCTTTATGTTTGTTTGTTGTACTCTCTTGTCTTTCCACTTGTCTCCCCAAAATCACTTTCTCTCTTTTTCCTACTAATAACCAACTTCTTTAGATTTCTTTTTTCACATTTCCTGATCCAATAACGCTACATCCTCACTCCTACCTCCGTAACATCTCATCCTACACCCCATCCCCATTTCTCTCTTTGTTCACCATTAGAAACTGTAGACCCTTTTGCAAACCTACTGTCTATATTGTAGATAATAATTGAACTCTCCATTTCTGTATATTGTGACAAAACCGTAAACGTCTTAATAGCAGCTATTTGGTTTAAGACTGGATATTTTTTGTACTGGGATCTGTTGACATTGATCTCCCTTTAAAGGACAGATATTGGAACCTTGCAGGGACACTATAAGTCTATAAGGAAAAAACTGTGACACCTCACATCCTCAGTGCTAGAAGGGAAGACACACAAACAACATGAAAAACAAGGGAAGAAAATGCCCCCAACAAAGCAAGATATGACATTATTAGAATCATGACCAGCAGAGAAGAAGAAATGACAGAGAAGGAGTTCAGGATGTACATGATTAAAATGTTCTGTGAATGAAAGGATGATATAGGAGAGCAAACACAGACAGCAAAAGATTATTTCAATAAAGAGCTACATAAGCAAATACAGAAAGCAAAAATTTACTTCAATAAGGAGATAGAGGCTCTGAAAAACACAAACAAACAGAAATCCTTGAACAGTAACAGTACATGTGTAATTTAAAAAGCTTTGAAAATGTGGGTACACCCTCTCCTGCTCCATGAAGACAGAGAGCAGAAAGTTCTCCCTAGAAAGTTCCCTGGACATTGTCTCTGCACTTGTCCACCAGTGTTTCATATTGCCTATATTGAAACTTTGTTAGTTATATATCTGTTTGGCCTGGCGTCCTTCACTCAGCGTGACATCTGTGAGATTCCTCCATGTTTCTCGGGTCATCCAAGGGACCAGAAGCCAGGCTAGGTGAGCAGCAGCCTGTTTTGACTAGGTATTGAGTGGAGCCTGCTGGGTGTTTTGGAGCCAGGAGTCCCTTTGGTCAGAGGTACTGCCACTGATGGCTTTACTGTTAACTGTCCCCTCTTGTGGCCTGTGCTGGGCCTCACTCCACAAATAGGCTGAGGGTTAGCAGTGTCAACTAGAGTTGAGGTGGGAGACCTGAGAGGCTGGGGTCTAAATCAGGGTGGCTATAGCTGAACCCTGGGGTCTAGGAGCATCTGGAGAGTTGGAAAAACTGTCCAAGGATCTGTAAATACTTCCTCCTCCAGGGAGGAGTGTGGCTTTTCTTCCCGTGCCAGGATCATGCCGTTAGCTGTGTCCATCCCTTCTGCATCACTGCAGTGACCTTCCGTCCCCTATTTCTACCTGACCCACTACATGCTGTCTCCACACAGCTGCCAGAGCTAGACAGGGCATGCTGCTACTCTGCTCAAGCCCCCTGTTGGCCTCTTGCTTCACTCTGAATAAGATGGAGTCTTTAAAATGGTCTACAAAATTATACAGTATCTGCCCCACCCCCTGCGTATATTCCTGCTGTTCTACCATAAGCTGAGCCTCTTCCTGACCTTGAACACTGACTGACAAGCTGTCATCATCTCTTCCCATTGAGTTCCTTGCACACAGCCTGCCCATTTCCCTAACTCATATGTCCCAGGAGGGCAGGGGTCACTCTGCTCTTTGCAAAGGGCCTGACAGACAGCTGTGCTCCCTAACCTTTTTGGAACACTTGAACGGATGGATGCATACCCATTCTTGGTTTCCCAAAGGGGTCTGTGACCCAGAAAGGTAAAGAACCTCAAAGCAGGACCAGAGCAGACAGGCCAGTGTCTAGCCAGGACAGAGGGCTCTGTGAGGAGCTCTCTCCCAAGCCTCCTGCCATTAACATGGGAGAGGTAGGACTGGCTAGGTGCCCTGGGCAAAGAAGCTGTGGGAGATCTAAGCACAACAGATGAGAGGAGGGGCCTTAATCACAAGCTGGTCCAGGTGCTCCTAAAGGCAAAACAGATGGATCTCTCAAACTCACTTGTTGCAAAGATTTTCTTGATTTCTATGTTATTTTACTGTGTCCATGCCTTAGAAGTGAGGGGTGATAAATGGAGTGGCCAGAGGCCCAGTCACTGGATCCTGGGATACACTAGCAGAGAACTAAAACCCTGCCCTCCTGGAAGGAGGGTATGAAGAAGGGGAAGGACTCCAAGGCTGAGAAACCTGGGCTGCAATGAACGGGGACACCAGTGGATTGGGCTGTCTCCCTGATGCTTTTGAGGTTCCTTGAAGGTGGGACCTTCCCTTCACCTCTGACCCTGGTATATGTAACCCCTGTTGTTATAGACGTTGCTGATGGCATCCCATCGGATTATGTGCCTCAGAACTGCCCAGATGGACCCCTATCCTGTGCATTCAGCCATTAATTTTCTGAGCCCCTGCTCTGAGCCAGCCACTGTGCAAGGTGACAAATTACAGAGGAAAACAATAAAAATCCCCATGTGCATGGATTTTATCTTTAAATTGGGAGAGGGGAACGATGATTAGCAAAGATCAGGATAGAGATATGTGCCATGGACAAAATAAAAACAAGGTGGCAGATGGAACCCCTAGCTGGAGCTGCATGAAATTGGAAGTCAGAACATGCCTTGGTGAGAGGGACATAGGAACAGAGACATGGTGAATGGAAGTGGCATCTGGAGGAGAGAAGGCTGGCAGAGGGAATAGATAGTGCAAGGGTGGGACAAGGGAACAGCCACAAGGCCAGGGGGGCAGGAACAAGTGCTCAAGGGCTTACTGAGGCAGCAAGACTGAGGTAAGACCCTGGACTTCCCTCTCAGTGGGGATGATCACAGATTGTGATGGGGCCACTGTGTGCATGTAGAGTGGCGGGGAGGCACAGGTGGAGGAAGGCAGTCATCCCAGAGGCAGAGGAGGCTCAGAGAAGGTGAGGGATTGAGGAGAGGGGCAGATGATCAAGGCTGTGGGAAGTGAGGACTCCAGTATGACCTTCTGTGGTTTCAGTGAGTCCCATTGCCTCAGTTAGAGGGAAGGGCCACTGCAGGTATCTCCCACCATCCCTGATAGCCACACATGCTCTTACTCCTGACTGATCCTTGTCTTTATCCTTTACCAGATTCAACATTACAAGAAGGCAGAGACGTGTGTGTGTGTGAGCATGGCTCCCTGTGGGGACCCAGTGCCCACTGCAGCATTCTCTGGCAAAACCACTGCCTCCCTCAGTCACAGATTTAGAACCTCCACCCCTGCAGGATGGCTCCTGGGTGAAGGATGCTCCTGGAGGTGACTGTCCAGGGGGCTGCCTTGTGCAGGGTAGGGTATCGGGCCAGGTGGCTTCTCCCGCTCATCTCCACCCTGTGGTGGGTGCTCTCCTTTCCCATGCTGCCTCCTCTCCCTATTCCTTAAGCCCTGGGAGCCACCATCTGGGAGGTGGTTGAAGCCTCAGCTTTGTTGGCCCCTGCTAGGAGTGAGAGGTACTGGCTTTGCTAATGACTCTTTGAGTGGCGGTATCACCATTATAAGTGATTTAAGTCACCAACATTTAATTGATGTTATAAACACAATATTTATGATACAGTTCGGGAAACGATGTGTTCTCTTATTCCTATATATCATGAAACACGCAGGGCTCTCTTCAGACATCTACCTTCTCCCTTCTTCCTTCTCTGCTGTTCTAGTCACCTCTGTCAAGTCCTCCTGCCTGCTCCAGGCCTGGGCAGGCAGAGGGGAGGTGGGCAATCTGAAAACTCAGGTGATCCAAAGAGCTGGACAGAGCTTGCATTATTTTGGTTTGGTTTTGGAATGTGTTTTGACTTTCACAGAGTGAACAAGTTGGGCACATGTGGGAATTGGGGCCATTTAGGGAAAGTTCCAAGAATACACTGAAAGAACTGTCTGAGGTCCACTGACCACCCCTCCCTAGTAGGGATGGATGGAGTTTAGGGGCTAATGATCCTACCTACCACTACATCACCTCCTTCTTCTCTGCTCTCCTGTAGCTCATATTGGCCTTATCCCAGTAGAAGGAGAAAATAGAGATCCTGTTGCTGCCAGCATGACTTGAGCCCCCTGAAGTACCTACTTTAAGGGGCCAGGAGGCCTCAACCTGTTTCTGTCCCCTTATCTCTAACAGGTACTGCCTCAATTATCCTTCATATAACCCACTAGTGACAAGTCCCTGGAAGCCCCCTTCTGAAGAGGGCACCTGCTGCACAAGTAGAAGCCTGGCATGAAAATCCCTAGGAAGGAGGGGACAAACCAGAGACCACATCTGAAGATGCAGGAGTGACAGCCAGTAGGTAGGTAGCAGGTTTCCTAAGGTGGAAAAGGAGTGGGGGTCGGGCATGGATTAGTGAGGATAGCAGCTTGGGGATGCTTCCAGGAGGGAGGCAGAGCAGTTTCCTATGGAATATGAGGATAGAGAATGTGGCCCTGAAGCATTGTGGATATCTGCAAGTCACACCCTCCTCCAAGACCAGCTAGTGTGAGCCACCAGGAGAGCAGGGGTCGGGGCACCTGCAGCTATTGTATCTGACCTCCTCTACCAGCTGTGCTCCTGGTCTGCTATCCATCAGAATGGGCAGAAGTGGCAAGGAACACAAGCTGTCTGAGGGACCAGGTGCCCCAGCCAGGCCAGGGCAAAGATGGAGGTGAGGGAGTAGGGAGTGGAGGGGGCCCCAGTTTGCAGCAATGGGGAAGGGGGTTCTGCAGGTTGCAAAGCAAGTGGCAAACTGAATGCTGCATGAAGAAGAGAAAATGAGTAAGCAAAACTGGAGGAGGATGGGAAGGAACTACCCCAAGCTCTATTGTTTGCAGCCCTTCCTTTGGTGGTGTTTCCAAAGAACAAGTTCAGGCTGCAGGCTGGGGACAGAGGCATAAGTGGGTGGAGCTCTGGGCAGAGCCTATTGCCTCTAGAGACTCAGGCCCCTAACACTAAGGCTGTGAGTAAGGGGGGGGCTGTGTTCCCTCCTCTGGCCCTCCAAGGCCCCCTGGAAGCTTCCTCTACAATGGGGAGAGATTAACATTTGAAATCCACGCCAAGGGCTCCTTCCTTCACTCCCCACTCCTCACTTTCCCCAAAAAGGAAAACAGTCGTTGAAATTGAAAAATGGTGCTCAGTGAAGGGTTTAAAGACATTTTGAATTTAAAACATATTTTAAAGGTCATTTTCAGCAGTAATTATGTTATAATGGTGGGGCTCTTAGCAAAAGACAGAGTCCCGCAGTAACATTAGAGCAAATGGGAAGCAGCCAGAGCCTGAGTTTCCTGCAGCCCTTGGGTGGGTAAGGGTGGAGTGGGGAGGAAAGGGGGCACAGCACATCCTTCCAGAGCCAGTGAATGACTCACCCGTGCATCCCCAGGAGAAGGGAGCTGCACGGTTAAATTTGGCTCTGGCTTGGAAGTGTCCTACAAGTAGTCCTCTCTGGGGCTTGCCACATCTGGGCTCTTGGGACTCAACAGAACCCTCTGGGAAACAGAATCTGCAAGTTTAGCCTCCTGTCTGAGGGGACATACTAGCCCCCATGCCATGCCCTTTCCTTCTGTTTCCAGACACAGTCACTCTATGGCGTTCCAGGAAGCAGGCTCCCCAATCTGGGGCCATTTCCAGTGGGGTGCCAGTCACCTGCCAGCAAGGAGCTTGCAAGGAGCTTGTGTCCTATCTCTGTTCTTCCTGCTGGGTGATTGTGGATTACATTTTTGGAACCAATTGAGGACATGAAGCCACTGGCTACTTATTTGAAGGCAACCTTTTCTATTCTATATCCCCAACTAACCCACCCAAACCCCATCCTTGGCCTACTTCCTCCCTCTCTGAGAGTATATCCATCTTTGCCCAAGGCCAGACCCTCACAAACACTGCACACAGACTTGTTGAAGATGCCACACTGAAAACACGTGTGAGCACCTACTGTTAATTAGAGATTCTAGAAGGGATGACTAAGGGTTAGGGGCTGGTCAGGCCCCAGAGCAGTCCATGAGAAGGCAGACGGATGAAAACGCTGGGCAGAGGGCATTGGGGAAGAGATGAAGCTGCCACTGTAGGAAGAGCCCAAAGGGCTATTGTAGGTGTTGGCCACTGCAATCTGGGAGGGCTTCCTGCAGAAGGGGCCAGGAGCACTGGTGGGCCTGAAGACAAACCAACAAAAGGATGAAGAACCCCAGGGGCAGCTCGGGCCTCAAGCTGTGGCGCTGCCAGACCAACTGGGAAGAGGCAACCCTCTCTCCTGCTCCTGCCAGGTCCGCAGAGGGCTGTCTGTACAGTGAGAAGTGCAAAACCAAAGGGCCTGGGGACTGTGCCCTCTATGCACCGCCCCACCCTCAGCCACGCGGTCCTGGTGGGCTTCTTTAGGGGGAGGGGCACTCAACTTGGCGTCCCCCACCTGTCTCTGTGAAGGTGACAGTTGGCGCGGTGTAGTGGGGGAGCATGGTGTGGTGGAAGGGAGAACTGGGGCGCAGTTTGGGGCCGGGAGTGGGCGACAGTGCGCTGGGGAGGGGCGATGGGAGGGCTGTATGTGTGGCTGGGACCCAGCCCTGGAGGCAGCCGCAGGGTGCAAGGGGCAGGGGGAGGCGAAGGGGCGAAATATAAAAATATCCGGGAGAGGCGCAGAGGCCGGGCTACAGTGTTATTAAACTAAAGCATCTTGTAAAACTCGAGCCATTAATAACAGGCTGCTGCCACGTTGGGGTTGGGGTAATTTATTCAAATTTCGGGTCCGGGATGGAGGAGCAGATGTTTCAGAGCTGCTGGTGTCACTGAATGAGTTCCAGGGGAGGAGGTGCAGGCAGTGTTCTGGTGGGGGCCCAGCCCCACCCCCTCACACCTTCCGGAATGTCTCGGCATTCCACCAGGAGAGGAGACCCCACCCTAGGCTGCTGGAGGGAGGAGAGGTCTGGCAGGCCCTGCTAATTTAGTTTAACAACTGCCAGGGTAGAAAGCTAGGGCTAAGGACAGGACACAGGTCCCATGTGAAGAATCTTTCTGCTCCCCTCCTGGCCTTCTTGCAGGTCCAGGCCAGGTCACTGCCTATTCCTACCATTTGAAATGCAATCTCCTACACAGTGCCATTCATGCTTTTCCAGACCCCCAATGGGGAGGTGTTGGGAGCCAGGTAGCCTGGGAATCAGAGGCCTATCTTCTTCCTAGCTGCTCCACCCACTAGCTGATGACCCAGCACATGAACCCTTGAGCCTCATTTGCTTCATGTATACAATGAATGGAGCAACAATACCTAAGCCATGGAGTTGGGGGAAAGAAACACAGACACATAGGAAGGTCCTGGCCCCTGGGGTGGGGTGGAGGGCTGTGAAAGTCAGCTGGTTTCCTGTTAGCACCTGGTGACACTTATTATGGTCTACTCAGTGGATGGATTGTCTTTTCTTCTGGTTGTTTCATTGATTTTATCCAAGTCCCCAGTGAGACTGTGAACTCTCCATAGCCAAGAGTCTCCTTGACATATGTCTCTGTAAGGGTATGGAGTGCCAGAAATGGACCCTCACTCGGTGCTTCCAGAACAGTCAGTGTATTGGGGCTGGATGGATAGTGGCCTGTGGCTTTCTGCCCTAACGGGGAAGAGGCACCAAAGCTCACAGAGGCCTGCCCTTGGATTCAGCTGGGTCCCTTAGGCCTTGGTTAATCCTGAGTCCTGTTGGGGGATTGGGGCCTTAGGCTTAGGGTCTGATTCCAGACTTTAAGAAAGGGAAAGAGTCAGTCAGCCCCTGGGTACCTGCCAAGACCTGGAGGAAAGTAACTGTAGATGAAAGCTCCTTCTGGCAAGGCAAATATCACTCTGTGGCGCCATCCCTAATTCATTCCTCCCCTTGGAGTATCTAATGCTGGCAGAGGTGGGGTGGGGGGAATTGCTCTGCTGGAGTCTTCATTCCTATGAATCTGAATCTCTTTCGGCTGGATGTGTGACTTCATGGTGATTGTGTCAAACCGTACTTTCTTAACCCTTCCTCCCATGAGGGCATTCAATCCAGAGGGGCCCAACCAATTCTTAGCCTCCACTCCCAACTACAATGAAGAGAGAGTTTTCTCCTCCTGTCTCTGTTTTGCAGAGTGGGATGACTGCTTACTGAGTGGGTTTGAAGCAGGGTCCAGTCTAATTAAGGGGTCCCATCCTTATGTTTGGGCCCATGCCCACAGGTGACAAGAGACCTTCAGTAGACCCTGATAGCATGCCATGGTGAGTGACAGGTCAATAAAAAGAAATGTCCCAGTTGGAGGCAGATTCACCTCTTCCCATGGATCCAGCCTTGATGGTGCCATCATACGTGAGGAGATAAAGGAGGCCCTACAGTCCCCCACATGGCCCTACAGTCCCCCAACATGGCCCTGATCTCAAATGACACCAATAGAGTGATGTTCTGGTGGAGATAGATGGCTCAAGCCAAGTACACTCTTGATGGGATAGCACCAGTGACTCTGTTAGAGGTGGGGGCCCAGGGAAAGGGCAGAGGGTCTCCTTTGCCACTACTCTGGCCTGACACCCTGGACCTGGAGACTGATAAGGAAACTGTTTTTCAGGAGCCTGGAGTGAGATTGAGATGGATCCCAAGACCTCCCTGGGGAGCGGTTGGGGAGGCAGGAAAGTGTGATGGCTGTCCTCTGAAGTGCCTCCTGTCTGCCTGGCTGGGAGGGTCAGTGGCAGCTGCTTACCCTGTGGCTCTGCTCCTGGCAAGTTGGACCTGCTCACAGCTCAAGGTTCATTTCCAATGAAGGAGAAAGTGCAGCCCCACACTCACAGGCCAATCAGCACACTCCGTGATGAATGGAGCCCGTGTCACTCAGCGAAAATGAATATTTCTTTGCAATAATGGCCAGATGGTAGCAACTCTCCGATCCAAATTAAAAAATGAATGATAAATGCCAGGAAAACAGAGGAAGACAAAACCCCAACCTGGAGTGAATTCTCTCTATAAATCTTCCCCCCGCGGCCCCCTCCCCTCCACCATAGCGGCCCTGCTAATAGCCATTAAATTATTAAGATGTGCTGCAAGGAGAATGCCAATGTCAGTGGCACCGGCCCCACTGCCCACCCCCACCCCTGCCTGAGGGGCTTGGGGGTGGGGAGAAAAAAACGAGGGCTGCTTCTAGACACGAAGACAGCCTGCAGGGCGGAGCAGGTTCCTGTTAAAAGACACAGGTGGGAGACTGGCATCAAGCAAGGCCTGGTGTCCAGTGGGCCTCTGGGGATGACAGACACACCTGCCCTCAAGAAGGACACAGTCTTCACAGATGAGAAACTAACATCCATGCTTGACTTTACGGTGCACACAGAGAGCAGGAAAGAAGCTCTGAGCTGGGAAGCCAGTAGGGAAGAGCTAAGCAGACAGTCTAATTGGATGGACTGACCAGGGTTTAGATGATGAGTGCAGCCAGGCAGCTGGGGAGGGTCAGAGAGGACTGTCTGAGGGGAGTATGGGCCTGGTGTTCTGAAGGCAGCAGGTATTAGGCAGGGCAGGAGTGGCTTTGAGGTCTGTATTTCATGGTGACAGAGGGCTCTTGAACCTATGGCTTAATTCACATGCCCTCTGCTCACCCCCTTGTGGCAGAGGTGCCTACTCCTTGCCTCATGTTGGAGGTCTTTCTTTGGAACCCTAACACCCTGTCCAGGGCCTGAATCTACACAGGTCTTCTAGTTCCCACTCCCAAAGGGCATGGGTGAGGAGTGGGAGTTGTCCATCCTGCAGGTGGTGGCCCAGCCTCATCCTCTGTGGACCTGGTGGTCAGCACAGATGCTGGGGAGAGAGCCCAGCCCAGCCCAGTCTTGTGGGGAGCCAGCAAGGCATGGAGGCCTCCCCAGGACTGAAGCTTGAAAACCGATTACTGGCTGTGTGGTCTTGGGGAAGTCACCCTTCTCTGTCAGCTGTTGTTTCCCCTCTCCATAAGTGGGGTGATGTCTAGCCACCTGTGCAGGGTCACTGCAAGGCTCAAGGCACACTGACAGGAAGCTCTGCATGACTGAATGACAGGACTGAGGACTATTTGTCTCTAGTTATCTACTTCCAGAGCTCTGGAAGTACTCACTGGTCCTCTGTACTCCATCTGCCCTGGTCAGGCTGGAGCAGGAGCAGGTCCAACAGGGACTGTCTGATCTGGAGGAAGCACAGGGAGCACGAATAGAGAAACAAGACCCTAAGATGGGCCTGAATGCTTGGGCCAAAGGACCAGGAGAGACAGGATCCCCAGACTCAGACTGCATGCGTGTGAGCATAGTTGTGCATGCCCTGGAATGCAGGAGCCATCAGACCGCAGTGCACCAAATATGGGTCTTCCTATTCCAGAAAGTGGACTCATCTCTCCAGAGAAGGCAATTATTTTTTTAAATTATTTATTTTTTAGTTATAGGTGGACACAATGTCTTTATTTTACTTTATGTGGTGCTGAGGATTGAAATCAGTGCCTCACACATACTAGGCAAGCACTCTACCTCTGAGCCACAACCCCAGCCCAGCCAAGCCAATTCTTTTGTGATAATATTTAAGAATGTCAGATGCCATGTGTTTGTCTTGCTTCTCTCTATTTTCACGACTTTGTCCATGATACTGAATCTAAACACTTCCTATCATCCCCATTATCACCACCTCCAGGAAGGCACAAAGCTTCCTTGTCCTTTCCCATTCTGGAAATTCATGTGATCAATTCATCTCCAACCCTGGGCATATACTTTCTATTAGCACTTGGTTCATCTAACCTTATCAGACTCCCCACCCTACCACCTCCCCTCTTCTCCCATGAACTAGACTCTAAAAATAAAATGATAACTGAGCTGGGAAGCCACTGGGGAAGAGCTAAGAAGACAGTCTAACTGGCTGGACTGACCAGGGTTTGGATGATGAAGTGCCATTAGGTGCCATCAGGGGAGATGCCACCGTTCTCAGACTGTTCTACCTATGGTGGCTCAGGGAAGAGATGACATCGCTTTGCAATAGGAGGATGCAGCTCTCAGGGTTGGGCAGCCTGACAAGGAATTGGAATCAAGGAACCTGGCTCTGAAGCCCAGCCCTGTGCCTGTCCACCTCCCTACTCTGGCTCTCCACCATGTAGCTGAGAATTCCCCAGATTCCTGTTTCTAAAGCATCACTTCTACCATGTCACTTGCTTGCCCAAAGGCCTCAGATGGCCTCCCCTGCATAAATACCTCCATGTAAAATAGCTTCTGGGACTCAGGGTTCTCATTTGTCTTTTCTCATGGTAGATCCCCTTTCTGGCTATGGAGGTGCCCTGCACCTGCCCTGGCTCAGATCATTTTCCTAGCCTGGAAGCTTTACTCTTGGAGAGCATCCTTTGAGGGCAGGCAGGTGCTGCTTCCTCTCAACTTTGGTACTCACTGTCTCTTCCCACTCTCCCCTCTCCATGCCCTTGTCATGCCCATGCTGTTATCAGGCTGTACTCCGTAGGGTGTGCCAGGACATTGGACACATGACACCCATGCTAGGGTTCACTCAATATAGCACTGAGGACAGCTTGGCCCAGAAAGTTGTCACTGTGAACTTTCTCATCTAACCCATCTTTCAAGAAGTGGGATCACTCTCCTCCTTGCTGACACAGTGCTGGGGATGGGACGCCATAGGATTGGTGATGGGCTGGGACACCAGAGGGGGCCTGGTTCTCTTTGTCTGTCATTCCTATTCCTGGGCACACAGGCAGGAGGCAGCTTTTAAATATCATCCAGAAGGCCATTTGCTATGATTTATATCCCATTTCCCCTGAAACAGTCCTTTGCTAAATTATCCAGGGCCAGAGGGAATTTGTGGAGGAGCTGCCAGTTTCAACTCAACTTTCCCAACGCATTAAAAAAAACTTCAACAACAAAATGCAGATCAATCAACACCCCCTCCCCCAGCTGAAAACCCAAAGTCCATTTAAATTCAGCAGGTTTGCAGTTAATTATATTTTCGCACCTATGGCGGGAATTACAGATGTATTTATAATGTGTTGTCTGCCCCTCTGGAGCCTTCTGGGACCTCCCTAGGGACCCTTCCCTACCAGCCACTTCCCTCCCCAGACACAAAGACCTAGCTTCACGCAGCTGCTATCTGGGTCCAGTTGTGTAAACTGCAGAGGGCTTCCTGGATTTTTAAAAAAACTATTTTAAAAAGGGATTGGATAAATAAGCCAAAGATTCCTTTAAGTTTTTAGTTAAAAAGAACAGAAATTATTGAGAACAAAACCCCAGGGCAGGGGGATGCTATCCCAGGATGTAGAGAACGATGGAAATACTTAAAAAATGGGAGGAATGGTTGTCAGATATATGATAGAACTTCCTGATCATCAGGGAAGCCTTGCCCTGGGTGGTCAACCTGGACCGATCATTAGGTGCTAATCTGCAGCCCTTCCAAATCTCTCAGACCTGGCTGGGCCCACAGTGACTTCTTTCCCAGGCTGCTCCCAGCGTACCCCAGACTGTCTATGCTGTGCTGTCTTAAGCTTCACCTGAACTTCTCAAGCTGAATACTATAATGTCTTTCCTTAAATATCAGTCCAAAATAAATCTAGAAATTAAGTATGCAAATAATCTGCTGGGACATGTTTCAAGGAACCGTGGGGCTCGTTCATGACCTATTATACAACTTGAGAAATCTCAGGAGGGACAGGATAGGAGAGGCAGAGAAAACAGGAGTTCTAATTCCTGGAAAAGAAGACTGAGAAAGACAGTGGTGGCTTTGCTACTTGATAAAAAAGGGGAGGGGCTGGGTGAGAGGCAAACTCATGGGTGGGGTTAGGGTGGTTCCCAGGTTCCTGTTTGGGTAGGTAGAACCATTAGATCTCTCCAGCCAAGGTCCCCCTGGTTTGCCATGGTGCCTTCTCACCCAAGGTCCCAGAGCAAAGACACAGCCCTGGAGAAGGAGGGTGTTGCCATCTCAGGTGCTGAGAACAGGGTCTGGTGGGGAAATGAAGAAATCCATTCCCTAAGGTTTCTGTTCCTTCTTCTTCAGTGGCCTCTTTGGGACCTCGGTCATCAGACACCTTCTCATCCCTCTAGGCTGGGCTGGGTCCCTAATCCATCAAACCTGGATGTTTGAAGACAGTGACCTACCAAAAGTTGGTCTGGTTACTCTGAGACCCTGCTGGGCTCAGCTTCCACTTTGCCTTTCATGTGGTAGACCTAGCCTCACATTGGAGAAGAAGAACTGAGCTCCTGCCAGGACAGTGGCCTGCCAGCCTCAGGCCCTGCACTCACAGACCTCTTGCCCATATTCTACCCATGCTCATTCCCAGACGCCCTGTTCTCATGCATGTGGGCTGATGTGACTTCTAGAAGAATGAGAATGGGCAGAGAAGCCCATTGATGGGCAGCAGCTTCCTGTGTGGTGAGGCAGAGGAAGCTTCCTCCTGACCTGGCCAGGGCCCCAACATGTTTCCTGAGCAGAAAATGCTGCTTATCGGCATCAAGTGCTACCAGAGGGAGCTGGGTGGAGGTCACAGAGGCATATGCATCCTATATCAAGTCTCTGGGACACTGTGTGGTTTGAAAGGAAAGTTCCCAGAACTGAGGTGAGGACAGGACTCACCACTGAGCAGGGCTGGGGCCCACTTCCTGTGGGGTCATGTCCTTTCTTGCCCCTGCATTATCCTCCCCCAACCCATCTTCTTCAGGTCTCTCTCTCTCTTCCTCTTGCTTCACCCCCTCATCTCTCTACTGCTCTCACTTCTCTTCTCTCCTCCTTCCCATTTCCCCTCACATCCTCCTTTCTGATCCCACTCTGCCCGCCACAGTCCTTTCACATCCTTCTTTCCCCTGTTTCTTTAATCTGTTTTAAGTTTTCCTCCCTACTCCCCTCCCAAGAAGTATTTAATGGATATTAAATTATTTTAAACCAACTTTCTTTAAAAAAAATAGCTTGGTGATAATGCTGACTCAGGACCATCTCACTGTTTAATATTGAATATGCAATTAATAGATGTTTAGGTTTGGCTCTCTTTCTCCCCTTTCTACCGCAGGAAGAATAAAAGAGCTGATTAATCTGGCTTGGGGCAAGCGTCAGTGGCAGGAGATATATGGGAGAAAGGAGATGAGGTTAGCAACTCCGAGTCAGAGAGCGATTGCCTGCCAGGCAAGTGAGGGACGACAGGGCTAGAGGTAGCGCTCAGCTGGGCTGCTGGGCAGAGGGCATTGCCCACCCCCTTCAGCTGCAGACTGGGTGGGGCCTTGTTCATGCCATTCTTGTTCTCTTCCAGGTGTGGAATCTCCCCTCCTTCAAGACCAGAATTGACCCTCTTCAAATGTCACTTCCTCCAAAGCTTCTAGCTGTCCCTTCCTCGGGGCACCCATCTAGGACTACTATGCAAGCTATCTGTGTACTCTTGAGATTTCCCTCTGATGCTGCATCCTGGTCCAGCTACCTGAACAGGGTGCTGCAGGTGAGTCCCTGCATGCCTGGGTGACCAGGGACCCTGGCTCTGCTCTCCCTGCCTACTGGAGATGGTTTCCAGGAGAGGCCCCTTGCTCTGCCATTAGCCTCATGAGTCCTAGGTAAGGAAGAGTGAGGATGTACTCTTGTTACCCAGGGAAAGAACAGAAGGAGGCATCCAATGCCAGGCGGGCTTTGCTCACTCGGGCCCCTCACACTTGAGTCATCTTTACCCCTCAACTAAGTGGACCTGGATTATCAGCATCCTCGAGACAGGAAGGACTCAGTGGGCCTGGGGTGGTGTGTCTGTATCTTGGGGCATGACTCCTTCAAGCAGCACAAAGATGCCAGCCAAGCCCTGGTGTGTGAACTCCAGGCCCAGGCGAGTGGGGGACCTCAGCCACAGAGGCCTTGTGCCTAGTTGAGCAGCCTGAGCTGGAGGGGATGAGGGAGTGTTCTGGAAGGGGCAAGCAGGCCACCTGTGATCAGTCACATTACAATCCCCTCCAGCACAATTAACTCTCCAAATTTGTAAATAGCTTTAGCTCATGTCATCTTTTGCCCTTAATTTAACCCTGGTAAATTTTTGAAGTGGCGAAGGGTGAGAGAGAGAGAAATTCCTTAGTACCCTGCTGAGCTAAGGAGCAGAAAGACTCAAAGAGTAGAAGGTTCTAGGCCTGGGGAGGGTGGTGAACATGGGCACTTGGGTGAGAGCCTAGGGTGGTGGGGGCTTGCAGAAAAAGCCAGGAGCTCCTGGCCAAGAGGCAGCAGATGGTGGTGACTGATTTCCTTGTCCTATTACCTGGGCCCTCATGCTGGACCCACTAGGCCTGCTGGGGAAAGAGTAGGCTAGGAAACCTTGGGGTGGGGGGCTATATCCAATGTCACTTTTTCAGGGTACATTTCTCTGAGTGTGATGGAGTGTTCTGGATTTTTAGACCCTTTCTAGGCAGTTTCTATTCTGTGGGAGTTTCCTCTGAGTTAGAAAGGTGGTCAAGGCCTCTCCCATTGCTGGAAAAGGCTGGAGGAGATGGTTCCTCCTTCTCTGTCCTGGTCCTTCCCTGTGTGTAGGGCTTTTGTGTGTGCTTCGGGTGGATCTTCTCACCAGAGGCCAGGAGGGAGCGCCCCCTGGAGGGAGGGGGTCTTTGGACTGGTCCAGGACTGAGTTTCCTGCTCAGGGAAGGGACTGAGAGCACAATTTGGGGCTGAGGCTGGGCAGGGCCCAGTAGGCCTGAGGCCCAGTAAGAGGTGGCAAGGGGCTGGCAGTCAGCAGGAGCATCAGGAAGAATGATACCCGCCTCCCCCAGGAGGCAAGGCAGGAAGGGCAGACCTAGCAGGGGTCTGCAAATGGTTTCCTCCATTTGGGCTGGTAGGTCTCTTTCTCTTTATCGGGTGAGGTGAGACATTCTCTGCACCATGGGGTAGTTTGTTGCAGGAGGAGCCAGTACTTGGGTGGTAGAGGTTTGACATTTGGTGATGGAGGTCTTCTTTAAAACTGTAGTGTGTTTGGACTCTATGGGGTGTGATGGTAGTGCTAGGGACAGTTCTGTGCCCAGAGTGGACCCAGGTTGCTCCTGGAACTGAGGCGAAGGTGAGTAGTACAGCCATAAAGGCACTGTGACTCTAGAGAGGCTATCCCCTGGAGACAGAGTTGCCTCTGGCTGGCCAGGGCTTCAGGGAGACAGTTCCTTACACCTGGGCCTTGCAGTGAGGCTTGGCTACCTCATGCCAGGCTCTGGCAGGCTCTGAATTCTGGGGCAAGCATTTATGGGTGAGACCATGTACTTCTCTGTCCACTGCTTATATCAACCTCTCTGATTTTTAGTCCCATGTCAGCCCTGTTGTCCACCCGCCCACACCATAGCTATACCCCCTCCAGCCTGCATACTCTTGGATACAGCTATATCCACTGCCTACCTCCTGGTCAGGCATCTATTGGAAAAGTCAACAGGGCTTTTCTTGACATCATAGAAGTGGACACGCCCTTTGGGGTGTCCAGGAGCAGGCAGAAAAATGCCTAAGACAAGTGACTTGTTTTCTTAGAGCCACAGACCAGCAGCCAGCTGAATCCAGTCTCCCCTTCCCCCACTACCTATCCATATCAGTCACCCCAAACTCCAAAGCCCTGTCCCCATCCCCAACCATGAGGTCCCCAGAGGGACAGGAGGAGGCAGCAAGGAGTCGCTGCACCCGGACAAGAGGGAAGGGAAGAGGGGAAGTGAGGGGCAGAGACAAGTGGGCCCTCACGTGAAGGGGGCTGGCACAGGCAGCTACTACCTCCTCGGCTCTCACTGTCCGTGGGCTTCACCTGAATTGGGCGGTTCATCTGCAATAGAACACAGGGACAATGTTAGAGTGGGCCTGGGGAGGAGGGGACAGCACCCCACACTCACAGGTACATGGATGCAAGTGCATACACCACACCCACCCATACTCTGACCACACGCTGAGGCTAACAGGCTCAGCCTCCCAAAGCTCCACCCATTTCCCTTCACAGCACAGTTCCCATGGGCACCTTATTTCAGGAGGTTTCTCTGGATTGGAGAACCTTTGGGGGCTCCTCCTCCACTTTGAGCAGATCTTGTTAGCCAGATACAGAATCCGAGGTGGACGGAATGCCTGCCCCATCTCCTACACCCACGAGGCTCTCATGTACCCAAAGCTCATCTGTGACCCAGCCCTGAGTCACTGAAGACAGCAGGTTTTGCTGAATCAAGCTGGTCGGTCTCTGGTTGCAGACAGAGCCCCTGCTTAGGCCAGGGCATGGCATTGAGCTTCACTTCACCCTGGAAGATTTGACCTATGGGACAGGAGTGACTGAGGCAGAGTTCAGGGTTAGGGCTCCTGATTGCAGCCAGGGTAATCCCCTCAAGGTATGTGTGGAGTGGGCACGGTCACTTTTCTCTGGTGCTGTCCAGGTGCCAGCAGGACACTAGAGAACAGACTGATTCCTAGGCTAGCTGGCTGCCGGCCTCTTGCCTGGATCCGTGTCAATGCCCCATTTGGGCCACTAGGGGTCTCTGAACTCCAAGCATCCTGGCTCTGCAGCCCATCTTCAGCCCTTCCCTGTTGTACCAGGGTGAGTTTGCCAGCCCTGCGTTCTCATCGTATTTCAGACAATAAAAATAATAGAAATCATGCCAGAGCATGTATTTTATGTCTTTGCCAGTGTTTCTGCCTGTCATCTCCCTCCAGATCTCTTATTGCATTTGCATTTCTTGCACCTTCTCAGACCTTTAGAGGCAGACAGGGCAGCAGGGCACCCCCATTTTAGAGATGGAGAAGCCAAGGCAGAAAGAAGGGCATGTGCTTCTCCACGCCGCCTGTGGCAGGAGGAGGCTGGGAACCAGGCCTGCCAAGGCTGTTTCTGTGCTTCCTAATGCACCTTTAGACTGGGCTGCCAATTCCCCTCCGGAACAGAAGTCGGGCCAGCCAGTCACAAGCTGCTGCCTGCCTTCCCCTCTAGGATTCAAAGTGAGTTTTGGCTGTGTTGAGACAAAGGTGGTGGCGGGGGCCAGGGAGTGAGGATGCCTGTGACTCAGCAAGGTGAAGCCGAGGCCAGGGGAAGGGCAGAGCCATGGCAAGGAAGGACAGAAGCAGGAGGCAGGACGCAGAACAGACGGGGAAGGGGCACAGGGGGGCCAGTCCACTGAGAGGGGCTAGGCTGTCATTATCTGCCACCAGGTCCCCACTTGGCATTCCTGATGGAGTTGAGGGAAAGAGAGGTGCATTGTATATAAGCTCTGGCAGCAGAGGAAATTGTCATGTTAAAGCAAACCCCACTCCCTGGGAAGAAAGAGGGACATGAAGATGTTTCTGGTTTCCTCTAAACCATGTCCTTTCTAGTTCTTGAGGTGTCTGGCTAGGGAGAGGGGCTCCAGGGGGCAGCCAGGTCACTTCTGGTTTGTTTTTTGGAATGCAGCATCCCATCCTTTTCTAGATTCATCCTTTCTTCCAGGGATCTCCCTTCGTCCTCATCTTCCCCCAAGCCTCCTCTACTCCAGGAGGGTCCCACAGTCTGGCCTGGATGCCGGGACACTGTTTGGGTCATCATATTCTCCTGCACATAATTCTACAGACTTCTTGCTTACGTAAGTTTACAGTTCTCTGAGGAAGGCATTATTATCTCCATCTTGCCAATGAGAAGACCTAACTGGGATTCAGCCAGGAGAGGCAGGTGCAGTGCTAACGATGTCATGTGATTGGCTGTCCTGTATTTTTCATCAGTGACCCCAGCTGCTGTGGAGGAGGGGCCCAAGGAGGAGGTCAGCAGGGAAAATATCCATGTGGAAAGGACAGTTTGGTGCCAGGTTCTCTCTCTCTCTCTCTCTCTCTCTCTCTCTCTCTCTCTCTCTCTCTCTCTCTCTCTCTCTCTCTCTGCAGTACTGAGGATCAAACCCAGGGCCCTGCACATGCTAGGAAAGCACTCCACCACTGAGCTACATCCCAGCCCTAGGGTCCTGTTCTTTGTGCCACTGAACTTAATACAAACTCTTCAACCTGATAATCTGGTCCTCTTGCACCACACCTCCCTCTACCTCTACCTCTTTTTCTCCAAGTCCATTCTCTGGGTCTGCAAATTTTCCCTGCCCCTGAGCTTCCTCCTCCTCCTGACAGCCTATTCATTCTTCAGGGCTAGTCTGTAGGGTTCCTGTTGTGGACTGAATCATCTCTCTCCAGAGTCACATGGTAAAGCTATAACCCCCTATGTGACTATATTTGGAAATAGAACTTTTTAGGAAGTAACTAAGGATAAATGGCATTATAAGGGTGGAGCCCTAATCCGACATGACTGGTGTCCTTATGAGAAAAAGAAGAGACCTCAGGGGCACACGCACACAGGAAAGGCCATGTGAGAACACAGCCAGAAGGGGATCCCCTTCAAGCCAGGAAGAAATCCCTCACCGGAAACCAACCTTGCCCAAACTCTGATCTCATAGTTCCAGCCTCCAGCATGGAGAAATGCATCTTGGTTATTGAGCTACCCAGTCATCTTGCTATGGCAGCCCCAGCAGGAGACTAAATCCCCTAGTCTGAAAGCCTGGAGATTCCCCAAGGGGGAAAGAATACTACAGGAAATCCCGCCCTCTTTTCCATATAGTAGGCACACCCAAGGCTGGGGATTGACCTTCATGAGGTGAGGGATTCAGGCTTGCTTTTGAGGAATAAAGTGTGTGGAGCTGAGAAAGGGAATGAGGCTGTGCAGGAGGCTTCATTATGGGTCGGAGTGTGCTTAGAAGATCCCTCATCCTTAGGGGCGACATAGGGAAGAAGGCTGGGCTGCGGGGAGGAGACTCCTTCCCTGTTTCTGGGTTCCACACCAGTCTTCTCTGGGTGGGCCTGAGAGCAGTTGGGGTGAGTCCTGTTTCTGGGCAGAGGCTTGGGTAGAGCTATTTCTAACATGATTGGTCCCATTTTCCATGGTAAATTTAATGAGGGAATGAAGGTTCCATGTTCATGGAACCCGGGTGCTTGTGATGCCCAGACCCATGCTCCTGTCTTAGGCTTGCCAGATGCCCTTTGGGAACTCTCCTGTCACCTCTGGAAAGCATGCCAGAGCTGGGCTCGCCCCCTCACACACAGGTCCCTTGGCTTCTTTCCAGGCTCCCTTTGGGCTTTCAAACAGGGGGCATCTGGGGTCTTTTTCGGCCTCCAACATGCCCTCAGTCCTGGGCTGGGCACCCACAGGTACTCCAAGCAGATCAGTGGAGCAGAACTGATTTGGTTTTCATGGTGCTGGGCCTCCTGGGGAGATTTTTCATGTCTCATTCTGAGCTCAGGGTTGTCAGTGTCCAGATAGCCTTTGCAGGGCTTGTCAGAGAGGTGCTGGGCTAGATGGTGAGAAAAAAATATAATCCTGTGCTTTTTCCACTCTCAGCAGAAATGACTTGTTAGACTGGGGTGGGAGGGTTTCTCAGTTATACAGGAGGCTTGGGCTTGAAGGGGACCTCTTTCCCTTGCTCCTGACCTTGCCCTGGTCCAGCCTGGCCAAGCCCTAACTCTGATTTGAGGAGGGAAGTGTGGATGGATCGAACTAGCCTGGGGACAAGAGGCTGGGTGAGGCCTCAGAAATGGGACGAGAGGACAAAACAGAGCATTGGCCAAGGAGGGAGAGAGGCCAGGAGGATGCCCAAGAGGCAGAGGGAAAAGGAAGGGCCTGAGGAGTATTGAAGAGTGAGGGAAGGGCCAGAATGACCATCTCCTTACCCTGCTCTTGTAACTTTGCTTCTCAGGCCCTGGCCCTGGCCTCCAGACTCCTTTGGTGCCTGTCTTCCCCTGTCTCACGTTCCTGTCCAGCCATTCCTTCCTGCAGTGCAGTGTGCCCCTAAAAGGACTCTGGGCCTGTGCTGGCAGGAGCCTGGCCAGGTACAGGGGCTTCTTACTGACTCTCTTTCTGAGATGTCATCAGCATTCCCACTGAGGCCCTGTGGCCTTCAGGTGTCCAAGAGGAGTTTTGCCCAGCTCGGGCCACCTTCCCTGAGTCAGAAACAGCCCCCTGACACCTCCTTGGAGGCTCCTGGGGCCTGTCCCCTGGGATCACCACTAGCTGTGTTTCCCTTTCAGCCACACCCCCTCCCCCAGGAGGAGCAAGAGGTCCTGGCCATGAGGGGCCACCTCTGCTTCCTGCTGTAGGAGAGGGTGCACAGGCAGGTGGCTCCTTCCCCAGCCCTTTCCACTCTGATTGTGGCACCCTTCCCCCTCCCAGGCCCTCTGCCACTTTTTGCATCAACACATATCCATGCATTAAACAAGACATTCCATTAATTTCTTCATCATCATAACTTAAGCTGGAACATACCCTTTAAATATTCATTCAGCTATGAAAACTGGGCATTAAAATTTTAATAATGTCAAGCTCATTTGAACCAGGCTCCTTGGGGACAATTACGATACAATTAGAATAAATACGATGATTGAGCTGGTCGAAAGGCTTCACCTGTCCGATTGTGGCTGCCTGTGTAAGGAGAGGTCTGTGCTGGTGGAAAGACAGACTGACAGACAGACCAGCTTCTTTCCTGACTCTTTCTCCCCTTCCGCCACCTCCCTCCTTGCCTCCTCTCTGTGCTCTCTGATGGGAGCCAGACTTCACCTCTTCCTATAAGGTCCCTCTCCATGTCTGCTCCCCATGGGTCTCTGCAGGTCTCTGTCTCCTGGTCCCTGAGAACCAGGGTACTGCCCCTCATCCCCCTCTGGGAAAATGGCTTTGATGAACAGTGCAACTTCCAGTTACTTTTTTCCTGGTCCTCCTGGTAAAACCTGGATTCTGCTCACTGGGCTTGTGTGAGTCATTTTCCTGCATATACTTGCATTCCCTTACTTTAAAAAGAGCTTCCAGAAGCTGGAATGAGCACCCCACCAGAGCAGAGCCAGTCTGGAGAGGGGTACCCCAGTGGTTCTCGAGTGCCCCACTGTGCTCTGCCACCAAAGAAAGGGATAGCACCTTTCTGTTGCAACCTTCTTCTGAGGCCTGGGTGGAGATTTGGGACTGAGCCTCTCTCCCTCCCTCACTTCCTGAATTCTGAGCTGGAAGAAGGCCCCAGGGCATCCATTCCTGTACTCACCCTGCTTCCCTCTCCCTTGGGACAGACCTCACTGCCCACAGGATACGAGACCCTTCCTAGGAGCTCATCCCTCCAGACCCAACCTCACAACTGAGCCTCCCTGCAGCATGTGTGCATGTACATGTAAGCACACATGCAGGCCTGATTAGTGCTATGTGACATCAGACATTCTAAAAGAATTCCCTTTGGCTGAGGGGAATTAAGATCAAAAGAGATGGTAGAGGAAATACTCTAGGGCAGTGTCCACTGCAGAGCAGACTCTCAATAGGATCAGCCTCCTGGGTTCCCCAATCTGTGGCAGAAATGCCTCAAGAAGTGGACCAGCAGAGCTAGGGAGGCCGGGATAGATGAGATGGTAGCTGAGGCTATTGTGGTGGCTCAGAGGGATGACCAGAGTACTCTCTGGTCAGCTGCTAAGGCCCTGGGTATAATTCCATAGTGTTCAAAGCTTAAAGCAGAGATTTCTGCTTTCTGTCTCCTTTTGGGATGTGTGAGTACCTAGTGATACTTGCTCTGGGTTCAACAGAAGGGCCCACATCTTCCCCTGAGCCATGAAATCCGGAGACCTGGATTCTCATCTTGCCCGGGCCTGTAGCCTTCATTGCAAGCTTAGCTTGGTCCTCTCAGGAGGGGCAGCTCTGCCCACTCACTCGTGGATATGTGGATCTGGATCCTGCTCCTCACTCACCTCTGTTGTTTTGGGCATTTCCAGTTCTTATTCTCCCTGAGGACTTAGGCTTTTTGCCCTCTACCCATGTCCCCAGAACACATGAGAACCATGGAAACTAGGAAACAGCAGACAGGACATGTTGGAGCTCACTAGGGTGTCTGTGTCCTGACTCAAGCAGCATCACTATTCTGGCAAGAGAGATATAATTGGTAAGGTCCCTTATTCCAAGAGCAAGAAAATAGTGTCATTAAAATTACTGAAATATAATGTTCTTCCTTTCTTCTATGGTCTCTCTATTAGTCTTTTTTAAAAATTTGTTGTTTAATGTTGTTTTTTAAAACATTCTTTTAGTTGTAGATGGACATAATATCTTTATTTTATTTATTTGTATATGGTGCTAAGGATCAAATCCAGTGCCTCACATATGTGAGGCAAGTGCTCAATCACTGAGCTACAAGCTACAACTCCAGCCCCTTAATGTTGTTTTAAGTAAAGAAAAATATAAATTTTAAGTTATTAGTATGAATTTTACCATTCCTCTTTATTTTATGCAATGCCAGTTTTAAATGCCAATCCCAGAGCATGTACCTCCTATGCAGAATCACTGGAATTATACAAGTTGTATTTTGTGGTTGGCATCTAGAGGATGCCTTGAGCTGGTCCAAAGAGACAAACACAAGGCAGACTCAGGAAGGTTGAAACAAAGGGTCTCCAGGCAAGGAAAGGTCCCAAGAGATGTCTTCCTTAGGCATTGGGACTCTCATAGGCCCCTAGAGCTCCATCTGCAACCTAGGGACAGTTTGGGCCCAAGGACTCCATGGGAGGTAGTGGGCCCTGGGAAGTCGAGGAAGACATCACCCTTCCTATCAGCCCCTTGCCTTAAGCCAGAGTGGACAGGCAATTCTTAATGGTACTATAAACTGCACCAGGGACAGGACAGGTATCTGGGTGGCAGGCATAGCCTGCTGTTACCTGATCCCAGTTGGCTGACCAGACATGCCACTGCTCTATAGCTAGGTCTACCGTAGGGTGACTATGCCAGACCCTGACACTTCTACCCTGTACCCAGGGCACTATTTGTTGGCACAGACAATACCATGATTGCAGGAGAGGCCCAGGAATAGGGGATTGACAGGTGTAAGGGGATAGATCTTGTATTTGCAAAGACTCCAAGCCCCTGTCCCATACTCCTCCAACCTGAAACTTCACTTACAAAATACAAGTTCAAAGATAAAATTTTAAGAGTTTTAAGATGGTGATGACCAAGCAATAAAACCCCAAGTATGGGACCTTTCTGAGTGTGGGATTACTTAAAGATGTGCCTTTTAAAGATGAACTTGGGGTGATTTTGAAAGGATCAGTTGAGAATTTTCAGCCATTGGCATCAAAGCCTGGCGATGTGGACACAACCCTGCCACTGTGGACAGAGGAGTGAACTCACAAATGTGCTCTGAGGGAACGCAGTGGGTGGTGTTCCAGACCATCCATCAGAACTTTGCCTGCATGGCACTTAAAAAATTACAACTGACAAATTAACTGATGACAAAATTATTTGTTTAAAGCCCCAGGAGAGCAGGGTCTGCTTCCTGTGGTCCTTGGATTCCCTGAGCTGTGCTTAGTAGGCTGTCAGTATGCTGTCGGAAAGAATGAGCCCCTGCCTGAGGGCTGTCTGTGTCCCCTAGCGAGCCGGGACCACGAGGGAATGGCAGAAGTGGTGCACATTATTTGCAGCTTGTTGTAAATATATTAGTGCTTTAATTACCTCCTTAATAAATCGCATATGTTTCTCTCCATAGAGAGGGGCTAGAGACTCAAGGAATCCTGTTGTTCTCGTAAAGTTCTGCCTCATAGACTCCCCCAGAGGTTATTGCAGAGTGGCACCTGGATGGTTCCCCTGCAAAGTCCAGACACTGAGGCCCACCTTACCAGGCCAGTTGGCAACAGCCCTCTTAGGATGCAAGAGGGCAGTCCCCCAAGGCAGTTGGAGCAGCTGCTCTGGTCCCCTTGCTGCTGGCCACCTCCTAGCCTCCAGCAAGTCTCTTTCCCCTCTTAGCCTTGCAATCTAAATTAGGTGTCCTTGCAAGCACCCCAATCTTTCCTTCATTGCCTTGTTGCAGTTTATGAACCATTGCAGTCCCAGATTCGTGGGTTTATTTGTTTAATGTCTGTCTCCACTCTGTGAGGAAAGGCCAGTGCCTCTTTTGTCCCTGATGTACACACAGAAGTCACCTAGCATTGGCACCTGACACACAATGAGTGTTGAAGAAATACTGATCAATGCACAATCAAATCCTCCACTGGCCGCACCACTGTCTTTGTTTCCGCCTCCCTCTGCTGTGCTGTTGTGGCAGGAGTGCCCAAAGGCCAAAAGCAGGTCACCAGCCGGAGAGTCTTATTTCCAGCCCAAAGGGAAAGGCTCTTAATCCTCCCTCCTCCAGCAAAGTGGTGTTGTTGTACCTTCGGATTAGGAAGGGTTTATTGAAGCAGCGATCATCGTTTAGAGAGACAGCCAGTGAGCACGGACCAGACAGAAGAACGGGGGTTATTGTTAAAATATGCAAATCCAGAGCCCATTGAAATACAAACCCTCCAGATAAGATTTTTTAATAAATCTGGCTTCTGCTCCCACTCCCAGCTTTGAGGAGGCCATCTGATGCTTGTCGGGTCAGGACACATCCAGCATGTAGGCCCTGTCTGCTCTTCACCCCTCTCCTCATTTGAGCTGTCCAGGGTGGGGCTGGTTGTTCATCCAAGACCTCCAGCCCATCCCTTGGGCAAAGCATGTGAGGTGGCCTCTGGGTCATACCCAGAGATGTCTCACCGCCTTTCCATGCTGGCTGCAAGGCCCCTGACTCCCACTCTTCACCTTTATCCCTCATCTCCCTTCATATTTGCCTGTAGAGTGAGGGCCAAGGCTTCACTTCCTCTAGTTAGCTTTTTGTGATCAGGTCCACCCAATTACACTTGCCACTTCTTGAGTCATTGCCTCTGGACTCACTTTGGTCTGCTGCTGTCAAAAGTGGCTCTCAAGAGGATGAGGGAAGACCACCGTGAGGCAGCACAGTCACCTCACTGTGTCAATAACATGACTGTGGTCTAGCCCAGGGGTGGGTGTGCTGGCTTTGGGGCAGGACATGAGAAGTCAGGCCTGTGGTCACCTGGACAGGGCACAGGTGAACTATGGCAGTTGAGGTTATGAAGTCCTTCCCACACTCCAGATTAGCAATGACCACATGACAGGGCTTATGTCTGTCAGTCCTTCCTAAAACCTAAACTCGTGGGATCGGTGGGATATGGATGGAGAAGGGTACCCAGGGATAGGAATAACAGGAATAACCTAGAGGTGGAAGTTGAGGGAAGTTGCCCCAGAATGTGTAAACATTTGGGTGGAGGCAGAGGTGACCTGGTGTGGTAGTGCAGGGCCTGGGTTCTGTAGTGGGCAGCGCAGCCCCTGTTAATTTGAGGCAGGGACAATGTTCTACCACATTTAGAAAGAGGGAGGAGGCACTTGCAGGTGGAGCCAGGTCAAGGGAGACTGAGAAATGCCAGGCAAATTCTAGACCAAATTCTCTCTCCTCCTTCTCTAAGCCTCCCCCTCTCCTTGCTCTTGGAAACCTATGTTTACAGATTGCTTTCTCCTTACCCAAAGGGCTCACATGAAGAGGGTGCCTGAGAGTTCCAGTCCCAAGCCCACTGCTGCTTCTAGGAGAGAGGGACTGCCAGCTAGCTCTCAGTGTCCCTTGCCCTTTCCTTCCCTGCTGCAATGGCAGGTATCTTTGTGGGTCAATGCTTCTCGGAGCCGTGGCAGGTAAGGTGGAAGGTCACACACAGTGAGACAGGGCCAAAAGAGACCTGATGGATCTGCACCCCGATGCAGCTGGGCTTATGTGCCCCTGTTTCCCAGTCAGGGCTCCGAGGCCCAGATGGCCAATGGCAGTGGCTCTGTCTCTAAGTCCGAGTCCATCTTACCTCTCCCACCAACACGCCAGGGCTGGGCTGGTGAGGGTGGGAGGATCCTTGTGGTCTTAATTAAGATCTGCTGCCATGGAAACCATCTAATTAGCCTGCACTGCTGGGCTGGGTCACTAACCCTCTTCAGGGTTGGGGTCTTTGATATTTGAAAAAGCAGCAGCAGATAGATGATTCTGGGTGAAACAAGGCCTGATTTAGTTGGGGGAGAGTGGGGAGTGGGGCAGTCCCTTAGCCCCTTACAGGCATGCCCTCCTGGGGCTGGGGGATTAAATGGGATAATTCAGGGAAAGCTCTTAGAGCTCAGGGAGTGACAGCTATTCTCTCCCTCCTCCCGTACCTTCTGCTCTCCCTGTCTCTTTCCCCTCTCCCTGCTTCTCCCCTTCCTTTCTCTTAGTATTTCTATTATATTGGAAGGAATGCTCAGAATCTGGGATCTGATTCTTTTTCCTTTCCATTCTTGAATCCCCTGTCTGTCTTAGATTCCACTGAAGGAAAAATACTGGACAGCCTCTGGGGACAAGCTGAGATTGGAGTGGGGAGACCAGGAGTGACTGAGAGGCAGGACTCGCTCTGACACAGGGACTTATGCCCCCATCGTCCTGCCAGCTCCCCCTGCTCTGTCCTCTCCACCTGATCCACCAGTACTGCATCCCACTGTTCTGATGGGCCCGAATTTGTGTCTTCACCCATCCACCTACCCAGTGCTTGTGGAGGGTCTCTGCATGCCAGGCCTGTTGCATGATATCCCTCCAACCCAGGAGTTCTGCCTTGTCTCCAGAAGATCCTTGGCCAGGTCTGTCCTTCCCAGACCCAGCAGTACCCTGTGCATTCCCTGAATGCCCAGCTGCATGGCCCTGCACTGTTAGGGACCAGCTACCCACTCACCTGAAAGTCCCTTCCTCATTCTGACCTAGGCTCTTTGATATTTGCTCACATCCCTATAGTGGTAGGGGTTGGTCTCCCTGCTGTGTGTGTGTCCTGGATCCCATATGGCCAGCTCTGGTGATTAGGAAGGAGGTGTTGCCAACCAGGGACCACCTCCTTCTCTATTCATCTCAGCTGCCCTACACCAGAGCCCCACAGGACGTTGAACCCATCTTCCAGAGGCCATCCACAGTTTCCCAGTGGCTCTGCAGGCCCAAGATAGTGTGTGTTCATCTACACCTGCTCACAGGCCTCCCTTAGTGAGTATATTCCTGGGTCCCACATCCCCAGCAAGGCTGTTCCTGAGGCTGCATACCATGCTGCCAGACTGAGCCCTCTCCACAGCCAGGAATGGGGTCCTGAGCTCCCTGCTCCCAACCCAGACCCTCCTCCCTCACATGGCTCCTGGCCCTCTTCTGAGGCTGGGAGAGAGAGTCCCCAGGCATCTTAAAAGAAAAAACAAAGCCCACACCAAGTAAATGACAAATCTAGAGGAAATTGCTCTTAATCCTCAAGCCACAGCCTGATGATGCCAGCCAAGCGCGAGCCTGAGTCATTCTAGAAATGGCACTGACATTTGCTTTTTGCTTTTTGGAATTTGTTTTGTCTCTGGGCTTTAGATTTAATCATTCTCTCTCTCTCTCTCTCTCTCTCTCTCTCTCTCTCTCTCTCTCTCTCTCTCTCTTTCTCCCTCCCTCTCTCTCTCTCTCTCTTTCTCTTTCTCTCTCCTCCCCCTCCCTCCCTCTGCTCCCTTGCTCTCCTTTTTCTAATATGAGCCTGCAGGACCAGCCCGTCCAAGTCTGTTTTCCTGGCATTAATTAACACAGCTCTCCAGCCTTCAACAGTCTAAATGATGAATCAGGTTAAATTCCAGACAACAGCTGCACACCGCCATCAATTAGCCATCTCCGGGGCAGCTTCATTAATAAGCATCGATCACAGCCCTCCTCCTGGAACATGCCAGGGTCTCCAGGTCACGGGCACTGCCTGTGAGTGTGTCAGGCATAGATGCAAGTGTGAGCTCATGTGCCTGAGGAGTGTGTGGTAAGGGGTCTATGGGTGAGGGCGTGTGCAAGCATGTGGGTGGGTGAGTGGGTGACTATGGGGGTGTTGGATGTGTGAGTGGGTGTGTCTGTGTGTGTGAGAGCAGTATGCATGTGTGCAGTGTGTGGCTAGGTGGGGGGTGTCTTGCACATATGTATAGCATGGATGTGCATGTTGGATGCATGGGTTGGGGGTGTGCATTCAGGTGTAGGCTGCTGGTACCCTCTCCTTGTCTCCACTGTGTCCTCTTCCAGTTCTTTTCCAAATTCCCTCTTCTCCCCTGTTCTGCCTCTGGCCAGAAGCACTCAGGTCCTCCTGGTAACCTGAACACATGGATTTTGGCAGGTATCACTGGCCCCTTGCCATGTTCCCTTCCTCTCCCACCTCAAAGATTCTACCCAACTTACACTTTTGTAGAGATAATTTCAAAATCCCACTGCCTTCCCTTCCCTCTCTCCCTGGTGTATTCACAGTGCCTCTTGGTCATTCTCCCTCGAATGACCTCCAGCCCAAAGTCTCTCCTGTGCCCCTGTGGTTCCCTGACTGTAGGGCCTTCCCAGGAGCCCAACTCACACTCTCCAATATCTCCTGCTTTTGGTGGGCTGGAACCAGCCCACTTCCAGGAATTGCTGCTCTCTGCCTGGATTGTCCCAGATCCTGCTCTGTCCTACATGTTTTTTTTTTTTTTTTTTTTTTTTTTTTATGTAGAAAAGCAATTTATTCCATTATAAGCACTTACACAGTTAGTCATGGGAGTAATAGGCCTGCTGATAAAACAGGTCACCCAAAATGCAGATGGTATCAAACTAGTGGTCGAGGACCAAATCCTAAAAAAAAAATAAAGAAAAGAAAAAGCAACTCTTATCAAGGATTAATTTAATTTTGAAAACATACAAGCTATCAATTCACTCTTCCTAACTTGACAGTATACCCGTGGTACAACTGTCAGGTAAAAACATACATCTTTACAACTTGGTGGTCCCAAGTTAAAAGAAAAAAAAAAGAAAAAGAAAAAAACAAAAACCATTTCACATAAATGTAAAGAATAATATGAAAACAGCTCAAGAAATACACTAACAAACAAAAATATATGGGAAAGGAGGAACATGCAGTTTTGACTTAACTGTAGAAATCAAGAGGAAACTGGTCTACATAGGAAAATGTGCATCCTGGAAAGTCAGGTGTGAAGATTTTAGAGTAGGAATCTATATGACTTGAATCTCTCCTAATTCCTGAATAAAAATGACATCTTTCGGTATTTATACTTCATGGCTCAGACACCTACCTCACTTGGCTCTATTCCTTACTCACTCTAGCTTTTACTTAAATGAGTCCAAAAAACTTGGGGATATAGCTTAAGAAGAAAAATAACCACACATAATATTCCCCTTTCTGTAGCTACTTTAGACCCGGGTTTGTTACTAGAAAATTCCTGAAGAAAATTTAAATAAGTCTGGCTTTGCTGAATAAAGTATCCCAGTTAATATTTAGAAAACACCCACTGTTTGGGCTAATAGCAATTGTTGGTGGTACCTATACAGAGGGATAGCTGAACAAAGTCTGTGTCTCAAAACCAGTGTTAAGTCAATCTCAGGGTTGAGAGGGAAAAAAGGGGAGTCTAAAATCACAAGTGCAGACACATCTAGGATCCTTGTCCTTCAGGATCCACACTTCCTTCAGGATCTTCATCATTATAGATGTTCTCTGCCATTTGCCACACTTGCATGATATTGTCTTCTGATACAGAACAAATCACCCAAGGCTCATTGGGATTCCAGGAAAAAACAGATATCTTGGCAGTGTGACCACCATGAATAAACAATAATTCTGGTGGGCCATCTTCTGCATCTTCTGGGGATTGTTCTTCTCCAATTTTACTTAAACCCCAGACATTCAGTCTATGATCAGTACCACTAGAAGCCAGAATAGTCTCATTGTGAGGTGACCATTGAACCTGAAATATTTCATCCTTATGTGATTCAAAGGAATGCAATTTAAGTTTCAGATTTCTCAGATCCCACAAGGCAACAGTCTTATCAGCTGATCCTGTGGCAAGTATGAACTCACTATAAGGATTGAAAGAGAGGCAGTTCACTTCAGCAGTGTGAGCATCTACTGAGTGGCTTGGCTTGGAAGTATTGTTTGAACGAGTATCCCAAATCATAAGTTCCTGATCATCAGCAACTGACCCAAACAGGGACTCATAGAGCAGATGCCAGGAAACATCTTCTACTACTGCTTTATGCCCTGTAAAGATGGTCTTCGTGTCGACCACTTTTCCTTCCTTTGGGACGGCACTGATATCCCATAGGCAGATGGTATGGTCATCTGAAGCACTAAGTAAGTGCCCACTGAGATTTGGGTTCCAAGAAAGCCCATACCCTTCTTTCTGATGTCCATGGAGACGCAAGTCTGGGTTGCACTCTCCAGAAGGGTCTGGTTTAGAAGGATGTTTTGTATAGTCAAAAACAAGAACATCACTGGATGGAGTCTTTGTTGCAATGATGCAAGGGTTCTGGGGCATATAACGAGCCCTATTTACTTCTCCTTCATGGTTGATCTTGATTTCTATTTCAATTTTCCCACTAACTGAGCCAAAACCTCCAAATTCTCCTTTCTTACTGTCGTAGTGTGATGCATCAAATTGAGCATCATCATTAGGGAGCTGTACACTGGCTATCACAAGGTGGTTTTGCTCATCTGATGTGTGTGTCCCCAGGACAAGTCGATGAATGCTGAAATCTTTTCCTTCTGGTCTGGTTACATCTGGAAGCCACTGTGCTGTTAGGCTGGGCCACTCCAGAGCATGGGTCATCACCAAATCATAAAGAAAAGGGGTGTTCCTTTTCCATATTTTGTACTCCTCGTTGATCACACGTTCTTCCACTGCGTCTTCAAAGGCTGCTTCCTTGTAGGCCACTGCGGCAGGAGAGCTGGGGGTATCCCGGGTCGAGCGTTGCGGGAGGGGCGAGGAGCCTGCGAGCGCTAGTTCCGCACGCGCGGTCTCTATTGTCCTACATGTTTGCAGGATGCTTCTGAACCTTGAGCAGTCCTGAGGCCTCAGCGACTCTCCCTGCCTACAGAATAAGACCCTTCTCCTGGGGTTGGTGGCCACCCACTCCCTGGCTGTACTCACTGTCTGTCCCCTCTGCCCCTTGAGTCCTTGTTGGGGAAGGGCTTCCTCACCACATGGCAGGTGCCTGCATCTCCCTCTTTCCTTCCCTTTATCACGTGGCTCCTAGCACTGCCTTCCCTCAATACGCACTGTTCTTGGGCCTGTAGCCACCAGCACCCCAGTGGGAATTGTGCATTTCCAAAAGGCAGCATCAGTGGGGGCAGTTGGGCACCCTCAGACTTGCAAGTGGGACAGTGCATCCCCAGATCCCTTGGGCCTATGCACATGTTCACACAAGGGGGAACGGATGTGGCCTCCCTAGGCGGCCACTAGCAGATCATCTCCTTAAAGGTTAATTAGGAACCTGAAGCTGGACGGCATTGCACGGCGGTGACGGTGGATGCGGCGTCTCTCCAGGCCATTAAACACTAATTAGGTTTGGAAAGTCTATTGAGCTCCTGAGGTCTCATCAAGGCAGGTGCTGGCCCTGGGGTGCCCTTTGAAATGCCAGCGCAATCACCCCAATCCCCAGTCAAGGCACTGGGTGGCCCTGTGACCCCAGGCTTTGGGCTGCCTCTTGCTTCCTTTCTCTCCATCTTATTGTCTCTGCTGTGCCCTGGCTGTGCCCGTCCCTCCTGTGTCTGCTTGCCGCTCTTGGCACTTTGCCCTCAGGCTGGTGGTCTGTCTGTGGTCTGCCCCATGCTTCTTCTTACTATGGCCTGTCCTGTTCTGGTGCACATGACCTCAGTCTGTGTCCTCAGTGGCTCAGAGGTGCTATTGAAAGTGCCCACTGAGACCCCAGAAGAAGGGTCTCAGTGCAGTGGCCTTGAGGTCTGGGGGTTGGGACAGGAGGCTGAGAGTAGATGCAGAGCTGGCCTGAGCCTGTGTGACTTCAACCAAGGAAGGGAGAAGAGAATGTGCTGAAGACACTAGAAGACCCCGGGTCCACATTCTGAGCTCACACTCTCTCCTTGGACTTCCTCCATCTTCAGCCCAGCCAAAGGACCCACCCTGAGATGTCTGCCCTGAAGGTTCCCTGGGTGGAGCTCTGCCTCCCTGTCAGCTGTCAGCCTCTATTTCCTCTCCTGCCAGGCCTCTGTTTCCCAGAGCCTCATTTCAAAGGCTGCCACTGAATTTAGCAAGTGCCATCAGGAGGTAGCCACTCCCAAGGACATTCGTTCATCCAGCTGTCCACTGGATTGAACCCCAAAGTCTTTTGTTCTAAAAGACTTTGGAGCCTTCCTGGAGACCCTTACAAGTGGCTTCTCAGTTTCTGGGCTCCCCCATCCCACAGGTGGGCAGTGTCCTCAGCTGGAGGACATCTTCAGAAATCACCTCTCCATCACTCACTCTCCCTTGATTCTAGAATGAATGACTTGTCACAGAGTGGAAGGGTCTGCCAATCAGTGACGGAGCAAGTTGATGTTCAAATATACCAGGGAGGAAGACCCCAGGGTCTCCCATGCCATAATGCAGGGTATTGAATTCTTGGCTTAGTTCTAAAAAAGCTGTGAAACAGAAATAATTTTAGTTCCAGTACTCTTCATGATGCCTGTCTGTGCTCTACTCTGACTTGCCCTATGTTAGCCACACACATTATCTGAAAAATCACCCCTGGTCACCATTGCTATTGTCACCACCTATCATCACCATTACCATTGCTACTTCCATCACTACCATCACTATCACCACTACCACTGTCACCATGAACACCATCACTGTCACCACCAACACAGTTTATAACCTGCAAGAGATATGGCTTAACTCAAAGGGGTATCACTATTGTCAGAATTGTGGATGCTGGTGTGGGTAGGGGGACTGATCTGGGTAGGGTGGAGCCTTCCTGGGGCCCCTTACACCTGTGGCATGGCAGCCACCTATGAACTTTGTGTTAGGCTGGACCCCAGGCCACGTGATATGGTAGGAACAGTATGACTAGTTTGGCCATGACTAGTTTTGACCTTAACTTAGTCACCAAGACTCTCTGTGTTTCATATAGGATAGGTATTAAATATCATCTGTGGGGACAAGTGCATGGAATACTGCATACGTGGCATATGTTAAGTGTACCTGAGTGGCAGGCCACTCCCCTCTTGCTAGGCTTGTGAGTGGCAGACCGCTCACCCAGTAGGCACAGCCCTGGGTGTAGGACTACGTGTTGCAGTCACAGCGCTTGCTCCTCAGCCGCTCCACGGCCTGCTCCTCGATTGGTTGCTGCAAGGACAGTTGGCAAAGAATTGTATTGTTGGCTGCCTATAATCTGCTTAGCAACTGCCCCAATATATATGCATGGAACTACGCAATAAAATTAGACCTGCTTTCACCTTGGTCTCCGGAGGTCTTGAATTGTGACTCCACAGCCACACTCCCCTCTGTCCTGTTCCATGGACCTACTCGCTGAGGAGAGCACACCCACGCAATCATCTGAGTTCAAAGGGTAGTTTTGAGAGTCCAAGCCGCATGGACCAAGACACCAATGCAAAGCCCAAGCCCAGCTCCATATTTGCCTTCCTCTTTGGACAGTGCCTGCACCTCACTGTCCCTGAAAAAGGTTGGAAATGTCCATCATTTGGAAACTTCCATTACCCTAGTTCCAGTCCCTAGGGTTCCCAACCTCTTGTGACACGCAAGGCTGAAGTGGGCCTGTGTGGGCCACAGGAGGCACAGCCCAATTTTATAAGCACAAAGTATTATGATTGCATTGATTTCCATCATAAATCACATTTCCTATCTCCTGCCTCTCTCTCCTGCGCCCCAAGTTAAGCCTTGGTATTTTCTTTAGCTGCTGCCACTGCTGAGCCTGGAGATGATATTAGGATAATGATGATAAATTTTACCCTGATGCCAAGCCTCTCTCTGGTGGGGAGGGGGAGTGTTTGTCTCCCAAATGGATCTTTTGGCTGGAAAGTGAGAACTTCCTGGGGAACAGGGGGAGGGAGATTGCTCACCTGAGCTCGGTTTGCGGATGCACATGCAGAGAAACAAGAGCGTGTTTATGTGAGCACTCATGTGTGCCCGTGCCTGTTGTTGTGTGTGTGAAAAGGCCTGGACGAACTTCTTGCTAGGACATCTTGTGTGTGGACATGGGGTCATGGCCTTGCCAGAGGGAGCAGGGGCAAGGGCAAGGGGTCAAGGGAACAAGGGCAAGGGCAAGGGTAACTGTCCAAAGCCCCAGGATTGCCAGTGACTTGGTATCTGTGAGTCCCCCATCTCCCCATACAGTGCCTCCCGCATGCTGTCATGTGTTAACCTGTTTAGCCCTGCTTTGTCAGGCCCTTTCCTGCTCAAGAAACTTCAATGATTCCCTTTCATGAAGTTTAGATGGGGTCTCTCCATCTTCCTGACTCCCACCATGATGCCCAGGCTAGGGTTGCATGCTGGGTGTTGGCACAGTTTCCCTACAAACCCCAGTCTCACAAATTCGTCCTAAAGTGCAGTCAACACCAAACCTGGGCACCCATCCTGACCTCAGAAACACATCTGCAGGAGGGTGGAGCCAGTTTATGGTGCTCTGAGCTCTTGGCTTGCACCTTTGCCAGCTGGGCTAGGTTCTTTACCCACTGAGCTGGAGTGTCTCAAGTTGGTGACAAAGACATCAGGGTTCCAGGTATAGAATTATAGTGACTCTCACAGGGATCTGGGCTGAGACCTTGGAGGCTGGAGAGCTCACAGGCTCTCTGAATTGGGGGCCAGCCTTAGGGACGAGAGAGTGCTCAGTGGGGACATGGTCTTGTGGCTGACTCTTTATTCATTTACTAACTCATTCATTCATTCATTTATCCTCTTAACAAGTATTCCTGTGCCGAGTCTCCCAGCACCCAGGCCTGAGGGCAGCCCCTGTGGCCAGTGCCTTGTCTGCTTCTGTTCCAGGTGGCAAAAACTCCATCATTGAGACCTTCTCAGGGGCTTCACAGGGCACATAGAAGGGAAGCTAAGCTTTGGCAGGGGTTTGGCTGTAACCTGCAGGCGACAGATCCATCCGGGTTTGGATCACTAGAGTCTGTGGATGTGCCTGGGTTTGTTCTGGAAAGGTTGACAGGGGAGCAGGCTGGGTTCTGATCTGAGAAATTAGTAGCCATCCTGTAGCATGCTCACACAGAAGTATGGCCATTCGGACAGAGTCTGTTCTTTTTAAAGGAGGTCCTTGGAAGCCTCCTTACATGAGGAGGGTTGAGGAGAGGGAGTCACTCTCTGAACAGGGTTGGGGCATTGCACTGTCTCCAAAGGGCTGGTAGGTGGAAAGTGGGAGGTGTTGGGGTTTTGCACCTGGCTCCGTGGGACAGGACTTGGCAATGTCTTGTAAGTAAGTAGACTCATTCAAGGCTCTGACAGGCCACCTTGAAGCTTGGAGAGTATCCTCTGTCCTGTGGCCAGGCTCCATCCAGCAGAGCCTGCAGCCTGCCTTCTGGCATGTTCTAGAGGGGATGCTGTGTGGTGTGAAGTTGGGACCAAGGATCACTTAGGTTCTTTCTAACTCTGTGATTGCATGGTGATAAAAAATAGTGCCCCTAGGAGCAGAGAAAGTGGAGGTCTTGGTTGCTACCCTGCCCCTTCCTGATGTGCCTCCTTAAACTGGTTATTTGACTCTGCTGAGCCTCAGCTCCTTTATATATGAAAAAGGAAACTATAAATCCTACAACTAATGGTTACTGAGAGTACTAAATGAGTAATTCACATAAAGCTGCTTATAGCAGGCATTTATCTCTCTAAGGCTCTCTGATGCCACTGGGCTCGAGATTCAATTCCTCCAGGAAGTCTGCCATGATTAATCAATCTGTGTCTCTGCTAGGACTTGCACATCCTCCTTGTTTGTGGTCTATACATAAATGGGTGTCTGAAGGCTTCATTGTCTGTGGAACTCGGCATGGTGTGGTATGCTTGTGTTTAAGTCCCAGTTTCCTCTCAGAAGGAAGAAAGAGATGGGGCTCACTCAGCTGAACAGGAGTAGAGCATCACACTATCTCCAAGGTGCTGGAAAGCGGAAGGTTTAAGGCAGAGAAAGTTCATCCTAGGTACCACCCCCAGCCCCTTTCCTCCTCCAGGATACCTCTATCTGGCCTGAGCCATCCTCCCCAGTAATTTTGTTCTGGGAGAGCTATAGCCATTTTGCCTCCAATAAGAATTTAGATTGAAGAAAAATAACACGAGTTCACACACATGTGCAAACACACATACACACACACACACACACACACACACAGTAGCCTCTCTACCTCCTCTGGAGGTTTCCTGCTCCCTGCGAGCAGTCCTGAGGGTGAAAGATAGTAAGCAATCTTCTCTGAGAAGAATCAGCCTGGTGAACCCCCAGGTCAGAAAACCTGAGAGCATGGGGTCACAGCGAGTGATCCATGTTGTGTTTTCTATTGTTGCAGGCCTAGTGGGGAAGAGTCCCTGGCTCACAGGGGAGGGCAGCTCTCTGGGAGACAGGGATAACAGGAGTGGGAAGTGGGGCATCTGCCTTGCCACAGTCTCTGCAACTGCACCCACCCCAGACTGGAGTTAGGGTTTCAGTTCTGCTCAGGAAGCACAGGCCAAAGTCCAGGCAGAGCCGGAGTCCAGTTGTCCTGAGGAAGAAAAGTTGGGCCTTTCCTATTGGTTCAGACTCTAGCTTGGTATCAGTGGAAGTGCTTCTAATAGAGTCCAGCCAGAGTGGTTGCAGATCTGGGATCCCTGCAACCAGTCCTGGTATGTGACCTTGAACCTCAGAGCCTTCTTCTGGGAAATAATGGAGGGTGGTGAAAATAATAAATAATGTTGAGCTAATGTATACCAGGATGTGTAGGGAACCACATGGGACAAAACCAAAAATGTGAGAATGTTGAATTTACCAGTTCAAAGAGTGCAAGGAAGCCCATGGGTTCTGACATGGGAGAGCACACTATGTGAGTAGCTCCAGCATGTCGTCCCTGGTGGTCTCCATGGATGTGGTGTCACTGGGAGGATGCACACTGGTGGGGCTTGCCTGATGAACACCCCAGTTCTTACATTGAAGAGGAGGACCTGAAACATAGGCACATTTCTACATGGGAGCCTAAAACCAGGTGTACATTGTGACCTCAGGAGGAAATAAACCCAGGCTGAAAATAGGCCCATCAATAGGGATATGCAGAAGATGCTAGCTGTGGTTACACTCATGCTATACTAAAAACAGTACTACATTTTCATTGTGTGTCCTACATTTTCATTTGGTGAGAAGGAGAAAAAAAGTGTGAATGGGTAAGACTGAATCTGTGTCCATGTGTACCTGCTGGAGGGCAGTTCTGTTGTGAGGCCCTTTGTGTGTGCCCTTATGTCATGGCTGGGTATTGATGAGTGCGTGTGTGTGTCTGTGTGTGTGTGTGTGTGTGTGTGTGTGTGTAAATGGGGAGCAATAGGGAGGATGATGCCACTTCTGTGCCAAGAAGGCACCAAGAAACTGAAAAAACATAGGGAGCACAGTATTCCATATAACCACCAGGTGGCGCCCAGGTGCAGTCTAAGGGCTGGGAACCGTTCCTTGGCTGGGCTGGGCTGGGCTTTGTTTCACATCCCCAGCCTTCCAGGCTGGGTGTGGGAGCTAGTGTATGTCATCTGCAGAAAAGGAACTACCTGACTGAAGGCTGGGCACCTGTGCGTATACTTGAGGTGACCAGTCTGTACCTGTTGCCTTCTCCTTGCGGTGACCACCTGGTTGCCTGGATGCTGCTCAGGCTCCATGCCCTGTAAAATCTAGTTCTCCAGGACACCAGTGTGGGTGAGATGGAACTCATCCTGCCCCTCCACTTCCAAACCTCCACCTTTCACTTCTGCCAGTCTGCCTGCCCACCACTGCTCCTCCTCACCCAGCTCACTTCCTTCTTGATGCCCACGCTTCCCCTGGCCCAGAGTGATCTCTTTTTGAACAAATTCTGACCCATTCTTCAGAGACTTCTATCAAAGAGCCTCCCGATCCAGGAAGCCAACTGGATCTCCCAGGATCAATCCTTGTCCCTCATTTTTTTCCTTCTCTGACCACCTCTTCCCTGGACTGTTGAATCCACACTCCAGCAACCGTCTGCTCAGTTGATTTATTCATGAGTCTTCCTGGAGAGTTTGAGTCCTGCCGGGCAGGATGGAGCCTGGCACAGGACTGGGTACCCAGAGTAAGTGCCAGGTAAAAGCCTGGCCATTGAAGAGCACATTTCCAACTTGTCTGCCCTTCAGGGTCCCAGGGGGCCAGTGCCAGAGGACAAGTGACTTCCTGAAGAATCAGCAAGCTACGGCAGAGCACTGGGATGCTGTGGGGCAGAGGAAAGGAACCAGGGAGAAAGAGGCAATGCAGAGCACAGTGGCTCCCTAGGGCTAAGACCCACCTGCTTTTGAGGCAGGTATAGAAAGGTGGCACTATACCTTGGATATAGCAGGAGGAACTACAGGTAGACTCTGGACGAACTGGTTCTCGCTAATGCCAGGAAAGGTTCCAGTGTGAGCCATGAAAGCTTGTTCTCTTAGAGTTAAAAGGAGCCACCAACACTGTGCACACGTGCACAGCTTTCTGCACTCTTCATTGTACCTTGCTATCTGTGAACTAACCCTACCTTACACATTGGCAAAGGGCTTTCAGAGGCACGCAGATGTTTGTGAACCTGAGGACAGGCTGTCACCATGCCTGTTTGACAGATGAGGGAAACGTGGTTCCAGAGGCAGGGAATGTGCCCCTGTGGCAGTCCTGCTAGTAGCCTTCAGGATTTGTTCCCCTAGGAATGTATGCAGAAACCTTCACCATTTTTTGGAGACTCTCTGTAGGGGGTGTGCCCTCCCCGACCCCATTGGAGCCCTAGCCCCAAATTCTACTCAAACTGCTGGAACCTTCTTCCTGCCTTTAAAAAACAAAGTTAATAAGCTATTTATCTTTTTTTTTAACGTGAGTGTGTGTGTGTGTGTGTGTGTGTGTGTGTGTGTGTGTGTGTGTGTTGTACTGGGGCCTCACACATACCAGGCATATACTCTATACCAAGTCACGTCTCCAGCCCTCCCCCCCCACCCCATCCTATTGTTCAGAGCTTACACAAACCAGTTTGCAGGCTGTAGGAGGATTGGGGAAGGTAGAACTGTAGAGAGTGGAGTTTGATTAACGCACTCCTAGGCTAAGCCAGGCGTCTTCCTCTTGGCAGGGGCAGCCCCACCACCTCCTCATTCACCAAATGCAAACTGCAAAACAGCAAGGTTGCCTCTGTCTTGACTTAATTGTTCTACAGAGGACCCTAAATGGGAGAGAGCTGAGAAAATAGAATGGAGGCGTAAGAGTGAGATGAAGTGGAGTGGGGACAGGATGGGACAGGGACAGAATGAGAGGGCAGGCAAGGCAAGAGGCCAGGGAGCCCTAAAGCAGAACAAAGGGAGGAACCAGAAGCATTTGGAGGGCAAAACAAGGCAGCCTGAAATCCACCAGGCTGCAGTTCACCTAGCGTGGAAGGGGCGGGCAGTGAGGTTCCTTGGGGAGGAGCCACACAGCCTGGAAGAGCCCCGTGCAGCAACCAGATGGCAGTCAATGACCATTATTAAGACTTAGGATTGGGTGGGGCAGGCTTTATTGCCCTATGAGATCTGGTCTGGGGAATCCAGGGGGGGCTCCCTTGGGAGTGGCTGAAACCAGGAAGAAACTGCAGGATGGGACTCCTGCAAGCAAGACCCAGACAGGTGTCCTGCCACTCCCAGCTGCAGAGAGAATTGAAACAGGCCCTAGGAAAGATGGGGACTCCTGAGATGCAAATGCAGGCACCCCCACCCCCCTTGAGGCTGAGGTCTCTAGCCGCCCAGCCTGGTCTCCACCCTCCAGGCTCACTGCCTCTGCTGGGACTTGCGCATCTCTTGGTGGCCCATCCACTTGTTTGCAGCACAGAGGTGGCTGAAGGGGGCTCTGCCACTCCCAGTGTGCACCTGGCCCAGGACGCCCCTGGAGTTCTGTCCCAGTTCTTAGAATGGCAGCTGGGCAGGTTACACATGTTTAATTACTAGTAATTAAAAACCGAATTGCTCCAAATGGCTCCTTTCTAGGGAGAGCCATGCTGTGCCTGTCCCCCTGGTCTGCCATGAATGCCATCTCTGGGGCATGGAACAGTGGCCATCCCACAGTCCTAGGGTGGTAGGGATGAAGGGTTCCTCTCCACTCAGGAACTGTGCCTACCCCACCACCTCCAATCCGCCAACCCTGCAGCCACTGTCACAGCATTAGAGCATCACCCGTGGAAGGAGGCTCAAGTCCCCTTCTCCAGGTCCCCCTGGGAGGTGATATACTCAGAACAAGGTAGGCCAGAGGCGGGAATCCAGGGAAAACAGGGCTCTAGACCCCCAGAGAAGAAGCAAGGAATGAATCTAAAGTAGGACATAGCTATGACGGACTTGTCAACTTCATAGCTGGCACTCTGGAATTAACTTGTTTTCGTCATCAAATGACTGAGGTTTAGTGCGTACCTATTATGTACCAGGTCTCAATGACCCTTTCCTGATGGACCATCCAATCCAGTCAGGAGGCAACCATGTGTATGCTAACAAACGCTGTATGAATCATGACCAATTCAGGAGGGCTGCCGGATGGACAGTTGGAAACAGCATCTCTGAGGACAGATGAGGACAGGGAGCTGGTGGCGGGTAGTTTTGGACAATGCGAGATGCTAGTGTGAAGGTTGGGAGGGGGAGCGGACAGAGCCTGGCAGGGGTGAGGAAGCTGGGGCAGCTGTGGGGACAGAAGTGGCCACTGCTACTCCCCGGCTAGGGAAATCCGAGTTCCCACAGCACTGTTGAAGGAGAGGGTCCCTCACCTGAGCCATGGAGAACAGAGTGACGGAGATGGGGTAGATAGGACACTCGTGCTAAGGCTGTGAAGGCCACTAGGGGTGGGTTTGAGATAACTCCCAGCCCCCCATCTCCCATGTGGAGATGGAGGCTCCAGGAACTGCTCATGGCAGGTGAGGAAGAGTCCCAGGCTTATAAAGGTGAAGTCAGAGGACGCAGTGCTGACCCCCGTGAGACTTCAGGAGGTACTGGGGGCGGGGTGTGTGGAGTCTAGGGTAACATTTCTGGGAAGATGAGTAGGAGCCCAGAGCATGAGGGAGAGCAACAGACTCCAGGATCTCCCTGTCACCCTCCTCCCTGGCCAGGTGGGTTTGTGACAGTGGCCACACAGGAGAGATTTATCTGTGGCCCTCATTTGGAAGATGCTGCTGTGCTCATCAATCAGGGGAAATGCTAGGCCAATTATTCATTGATTAATAAGGAGGTCGCCAACCCATCCCTCGCCCCTGTGCTTGACTCTCCCAGTGTCTGCTTCTACCCTGGAAAGGGTCCCAGAAAGGACCCTGCCTCTTGGCCCCTGAGGCCCCTTGCTTGGCCCTCACCTGCATGTGGTATGCAAGCAGCCTGCCACACCCTCGGCCTGCCCCATCTTTTGCTTCCCTCCCTCCTGAGCACCAATCTGAGGGGAGTCCAGCCAGCCCTGCACCTGCCCGGTGCACCCTGGCAGGAGGAACCCAGAGCTGCTGAGGACTGGGTGCATCTGCACATGTGTGCCTGAGCTGCAACTGGTGGGAAGCCCAGTGGAGGGAGGGGAAAGGCAGGAAGCAGGAAGCGGATAACTACTGTGGCCTGGCCTTCAGGGACAGGGGTCAGCTGGATGTTCTTAGACTAAGGCTCAATTAGAGATGAGCCCCCTCCCCCCCCACCAGGTTCCCTTTGTTCTTTAAGCTGATTTCAAAATGTTCCTGGCTGTGAAGGAGCCAATGAGATGGCACAGCCCTGATCCTTCAGAGAGACTGAGAGGGCATGGGTGGGTGGGCCTAGCACCTGAGGTCAGCCTGGCTGTTCCTCCCCAGGTTTGGTCTCCAGGGCTCCTGCCTGTGTCCTGGATGCTATCTCCCTGTGTCTGCTTCTTCCCTTTTCTCCCCTTTCTCTTCTCTCTTGCTCCCCTTTCTCTCTCCTTCTCTAAACAGTCTTTTGGAAGGAGCCCAGAAATCAGCTACATTTGACCCCTTTAAGGCTCAGATTGCTTATCTGCTAAGTGGGCACAGCACCTTTCACCCACGCAGCAAAACTCAAGAGATACAGACCCCATGCCAGCCTCCCGAACACCATCCTGGGCCCTTACTCCCAGATCACCTGGCATCTTTGATTTTTTTCTTTCCTTATCCCTTATCCTTGCCACAGAGCCATGCCCCATGCTGGGTCCCGTCCTGCCCACGTGACTGCACAAGCTCCAAACCACTTGCTCTGCAGTGCCCCTTTTCCATCTTCTTGGATTTGCAGCTCAAGGGATAGGATTAGAGTCTTCAAAAGTCTTCTTGGCAAAATTCCTTCCTTCTGATCTTGGTGTTTATGGGGTCTTTCAGCCTATGAAACCATCAAGGTTCAATCTGGTGGCTCCCTCTCCTCATTTCTTTCCCAGCCTTCTTTTCCTTTGGGAGGTAGAGCCTCCCCTCTGCCTCTGAAGGTCAGGAGAGCAGTCAGTGAGGGCTACCCTGGGAGAGCTCAGAGAGACACTGTCCCAAAGGCAAGTGGGAACCCGGAGGGGACCCTCCTGCACATGGCCTGGGGTCTGCGAGAGGCTGCCATCTGATGGAAATGGCCCCTGACAGCACCTGCCTTGCTGACCAATGCATCTCTCCCAAGGTGGAACCCGCCAGGCAGGAATGAAGTGGGAAGTGTGACCAAGAGACGTGAAAAGAGCCCTGGGAGAAGACCACCATGCCACTGCCAGGTCACCAGAAGCAGAAAATGCTGGCACAATGTAACTCATACTTCATGAAAACAAAGTCAGAAATCTCTGAGATGAGGGGGCACTTTCTGTATTGCTCCCAGTTTCCTGAAGTAGGTTCTGTCCTCTGAACCTGAACTTGAATCAAGCATAGAGGGCCTCCTCTGGGGCAACTGTATGGGATCAGAAAGAAGTGGTTGGAGGTGGTTGGAGAAACCTGAGTTTCCTCGTCTACTTCAGACGGCCTGGAGGGGCCCATCATGGCTGGGTCCTTGGCGGGTTTATGGAGGAATGGAGGAAATGAGAGGATAATTTGAGATGACCAAAAGGTGGGTTTAAAGTAAAGCAGGAGGGGTTGCAGTTGGTCTAAGGTAGAACTTTTTTGTTGTTTTAATTTGGAAGGCAATGGAAAGATGTACTCATTACTCCACAAGTTCTAACTGAGTGTGAATGATGGACCAACCACTGTGCTAAACATGCATCTGGCACAAGACACAGGGCCCAACTATAAACCAATAATGCAGGCAGGTGAACTGAGACTCAGACAGCTGTTCGGACCAGACCCATGAGAAGCACAAAGCAGTGAGTGACTTAGGACTTTCTTTGGGGCTCCTGGTGTAGTTGATTCATGAAGGCTGCCTGAAGCACAGGCTGAGAGGGACTTTGGGCAGTGGGACATCTGGTGCAGAGGCTCAGAGGCAGAGAACCCTGTGGAGAGAAGAGTGGAGGCTTGAGGTGCTACACAGAGGGAGGGGTGCTGGAAAGTCTCAGGGACAAGAGACAGAGCAGGAGAAGCAAGCAGGAATCAGGCTGCGGTGGCTGGTTGTGAAGCCTAGGGATGGCTCTTTAGTGCGGTCACTGATACATATGTGACATTACCACATCACTGGATTTGCTCTTTGGAGGACAACTCTAGCAGCCTCCACAAGGAGGGGGAGTGGCCACAGAGATCCTGAAGTCAGGACAGGACAGTGGAATTTAGGAGAGGGACATGGGACAGAACTAGGAGATTTAGTGCCCCGTTAGGCAGATGAGGGACCCTTTGCATTGATGGACAGGCATTCAAAGGGGACAGAAACCTTGTCCCCACCCTGACAAATGCACAACACTGAGAACAGACAGCCTGCAGCCACACAGCTCATGAGGCAAAGACCAAGATGATCCACACAAATATGGCTGGACTATTCTTGGGAACTCTCTCCCAGGAAGAGAAAGAGGCAAAGATTTTGTTCAGGAACTTTTTGAAACCCATGTTTCAAAACAATCAACTGCTCAAGCTCCCTTTCTCAGGACAACAGGTCACTCATCTGGGTACACCTGCTGGACTGTGAGGTTGTCTACTACCTTCAGCTGCTCAAATTCCCCTTCCTGCTGTGCCCACCTGTCCTAAACCATCATGTCATAAACCCTGTTCAATCCCAATCAGGATCCAGCTTCCATCAACCTTAGAGACACCTCCTCTTAGACACATCTCCCAACCTTAGAGACACCTCCCCTTAGACACATCTCCCAACCTTAGAGACACCTCCCCTTTTGAGACTTCATGAAGACCACCAAGGTGGTGCACTCTCCTACTAAGGCAGACAATGAACTTGACTGCTTGATCAAGCCGAAATCAGTCTTTTAAGGATTCCTTTATCTCTCAGAGTCTAGAAGCCTTCAAATATCTGATCCTGGGACTGTAGGTTTCTCTTACACACAGCCCTAGGTTTCTGGGATTCCTAGTGCCAAGTTTCATGAAGCCCTGAGGGTCACCAAGGGGAAGGGGCACAATTTAGGACCCCATAGCAGTAGCAACAGTAGGTCAAGATCTGACCTGGCCCCATCTTTGATCTCTGGGGAGCCCCCACCCAGAAATCCTCTCCCTTCATCTTCAAGGTGACCCAAGTCTCCCTGTCTGTCACATTCTTACCCACTATCCCCCTTCTTCTTTCTGGGTTTTATTTTTGGCCAGGTGATTAGCATAGCTCTTCTCATTAATATTATATTTAAAAAAGAAAAGGTGCTGGTGGGGGAGAGGGGGCTGGGAGGGAGGGGCTTGCACATGCCAGTAATTGTCTTGACAGCCGGAGATCCTGGTGCAATGACAGTCTACTTTAAGTGGCCCAATTAGCATAAGAAACGGCTCACCAAAAGTTCTGAAGGCATTGTGTTGATTAATGCAATTTATCTTGCAAACCAGCAGCAGACAGCTGAATCGCTGCTAATGATTATTATATACATTTATACACATTATGTACATGCGGCCTCCTCTCCAAGAAAGGATGCCTCTCCCCTCTCCTCTTGCCTGTGCCCTCAGGCCCACTGGCCCAAAATATCCTGGGAGGACTCCAGCAGCCCTGAGCCTCCAGCTCAGGTTTCTAATTGGTTACATGTGTCCTCAGTTCCAATTTCCTGGTTGCCCACTGTGGGTTGTCTTTGATATGAGGGGCTGGTTTTACCCTGATATTGAGCCAGCATCTATCTAGAAGCAAAGCTTTCAAAAACAATTTCCACTTCTCAGGGGAAGCAGCTCTGGACAACCACTGGAGTGGCCAGCAGAGGAAGTTCAGATGGCAAAGACTGGATCTTCAAGGAAATTCTACAGGCTCGGTCCACAGCTTGGTTTGCAGAGGCCTGTGCAGTGCGGGGCTGGCGGCCGCCTCCTGGTTGTTCTGGAAGCCGTGAACTGTTACCCTGGGTGCTGCAAAAGCAGGAGCCTAGCCTATGGCTTTGTAAGTATCTCTCCTGGTCAAGGCCAGGATGAGGACCCTAAAGCAAGCCACCAAGCAAGGTGACCATGAAGGATGCCACTTCACCTCATGATGTCCCAAGAGTTTACACACACCTTCCTATCCATTCTCAGGGTCACCTCCACCCCATTCTGCAGAAAAGAAGTGTGCTGGTCAGGAGCTCAGGCAGCCTGACCCAGATCCAGTGCTGCCTTAATCCACACCTCAGGAGCCAAGCACAAGTCAGAGTCCAGAAATTGGCATCAGAGGCTGGAAGAGCAGGGCACTGACAGATCAAGAAACTGCCTCTTGAGGTGGGTTGGGAGGCTCAGGTAGGAAAGGCTCCATGGAGGAGGCACCTGGGAATCCCAGAAAACACATGGACAAGGCACAGGAGTGGGACTGGGCAGAAGGATGCCTGGCCATTGCCCTGGTGTGGAATGAGGTCTAACCATCTGAGAACCCAGCCATTGTCGCAGAGACTGGGGTGACAAGAAGGAATAAGGTAGGATATTTTTGAGGGGTTAAAGGATGAGGGGTGAGCTTGATTGACATAAGACTTCACAGAGTAAAACTCTGCAGTGAAGCCAGATTGAGCAATCCCTGGGGGTGGGAGTGGAGAGATTTGGGTGGCCCCTGAAGGATTGAGGTAACTGGATGGTGTAAGGAGGAGCGTGGAGGGTGGGGGAGGGGGGATGCAGGGTGTGGAGCTGGCAGGGCCAGTTGGTGCTTGGGGGCAGCTGACAGTTAAGGTGCAGGAGGGACTGGGAGCCATCCAAGGGGACACGAAGTGCGATGGCTGTGGTGCTGTTGCCAGCAATAAGGACTTCCAGAGCAGGGAGAAGGTGGACAGATGAGGAGGAGGGGATGAAGAGTTTGCTTTTGACTGCTCGGACTTCAGGTAGAAATGTCATGTGGTCCAGTGGGGTGGTGGGGACTGGCTCTTAGTAGGGGGGTCAGAGACACAGGTGAGAATGTGTAGTTTTTTCCCTGAGGACTAAGAGGCGAGGGGAGGAGCTGACCCCTGATGAGCACTGCTACATTCTAGGCAGTGTGCCAGGAGCCGATTTCCCCTTCCCAACAGCTGTGCCAGGAAGTACTACTATCCCCATCTCACAGAAGGACGAACAGTCCTGGTGAATGAAGTACCAAGGTCACAGAGAGTGACAGGGAGCTTAGCCTTGCCTGAAGCTGCCTGACCTCCATGCTTGCCCTGGAGACTGAGGCACTAAGAATTAAGTACACACACAGCAGACCATGGGTCCTGCTGGGGGTGCAGAGGGCCTGGGCACGCACCCTGACCAGGGTGCCTGGGAGAACAGAAAGACACCTGTGGGTATGCGGCTAGGATGGTTCTCCTGTGGGCCCATGCTCAGCTCCATACGGATTAAACTGGAAAACATTTTGTTCCCTATGGGTAGGGAACACATATTCTCTCAGCAAACCCCTGTGCATTTAGGGCCAGAGTCTAAATTAGAGACCCTCAGTAGAGACCTTCAGGGACAGGATGGTCCCATTCTGGTTCCTGCTCCCTTGATTTCTCACCCTGAGGCCCTGTGAGGTTCACTGCAGAGGCCCAGGACAGGGATCAGGAGGGAAACAGCCCCATGGGCCTCCCACCAGGCCTTCTGCCCAGCCTCCCATCCCCAGGGTCCCTGGTGAAGGTCTGTGAAGCTGTTAAGTGCCTGCCCTGTGGCTCAGAGCATTTTGGTCATTCTGGTTTCGGTAGGAAGCAGGAAAATAGCATTCAGGCCCCAATGAGGCCTCAACCTGTGGAGACATATGTTCTGATAAGGAGGAAGCCTTTGTTTCTCTACAAGGTTCTTTGGGGTTAAAAGTGTGTCACATGTGTGCTCCTGTATTTGAGTGTGCATTTGTGTATTGCATATAGATGTGTGTACACGTGTACGCAAATGTGTGTTTGCACTCCTGTACCTGGGTGTGTGTGTGTGTGCATGTACATGCATGGAAATTTTTTTGTTGTTATCAGAGATTGAACTCAGGGCACTCGACCACCGAGCCATATTCCCAGCCCCCGCTTTTTGTATTTTATTTAAATACTGGATTTCACTCAGTTACTTAGCACCTCGCCATTGCTGAGGCTGGCTTCGAATTCATGATCCTCCTGCCTCAGCCTCCTGAGCCCCTGGGATTACAGGCATGCACCACTGCGCCCATCTTGTGTGAAAACTTTTTGTGTCTAAGCAGGATGGGATTTGAATGTAATTGGGAAATAGTGTGTGTGCTTGGGGTATAAGGTGTGTGTGTACAAGAGTGAACAGTTGTATCTGTGAGTGTGTATCTCATATAGGTGTCTACAGGTCTGGGAGTACACACAGGTGAATGTGCTTAGGAAGATGAATTGTGTCCAGGAGTACATGCTGTGCTTTTGAGGGTGTACTGATGTGTATGTTTGTGTGCTATAACATGATCAGCTACAAACCTCAAACTGAAAACACAGGCCTTAAAGGACAGTGTGCCAAGAGCAGAGTGGGTGGCATCAGTCCAGGCAGGTTCCCTGGTGGAGGTGGTTTCTGAGCCCCATATGTCCCTTCTCCCCCAGATAGGACCAAAGGGAGCCCTAAGCTGACCTCTGGACTCTGGCTAACACAGTCCCCCGTAGCTAACCCAGCCAGCACTGAGCAGAGCAGCCTAGGAAGCCCTTGCTATGATATGCAATGGGAGCTTGCCAGAGTGCTCGGGGTGGGGCCTCAATGCCTCCAGGCCTCATTTCTGAGCCTGGGCGGCACCCTCTGTCTTCCCAGCAACAGGCACCTAGCCCTGCCCAGTGCTTGGCTCCTAGGGTGTCTCTGGATAATGTTCTCTGAGTGGGCCGAGACCTCTTGTGTTCTAGTTCAGGCGGCAGCCTCATGGCCAAGGACACACCCCCATCTTCTCTTTCTATCAAGAATCACTGACCAATAGGCCTTCAAAACTACTCCATCCCATTTTTGCTTTTTAATAGGAAAATATAGTGTGGCACTCATCTACTTTAAAAATGAAAAACAGAGAACATAAAACTTGATTTAATAAAGACACAAAATAATAAAATATTCTGTTCTGTGTTGTGGTAATAAAAGGGAGCGTGACAGAAGGATCCAGGGGTAGCAGAGAGAGATGGAATGGGGAGGCATCGAGCAGTGGTGGGGACAGAAAGGAGGACGAGGAAGGAGGTATCCTGCAGGACAGAGGTGCAGAAGGAGAAGAAGAGGGGTGGAGACACAGCCTGGACCCCAAGACACACAGTGGGCCCCAGAGAGTTAAGGAAGCAGCATAGCGGGGTGCCCACCATGGGCAGTGGTAGACCAGTTACATTACAGTGTCCTTACCACGTCCTCTCAATATTCCTGAAAGGTATTACAGGAAACACCTGGGGCAGTGAGCTTCAGTAACTTGCCTGAGTCCCCAGCCAAGCCATGTTCTGACCTTGATTTCTCTGATGCAGATGCAGATCTTTCCACCATGGCCCAGGTTTATGCCAGGAAATGCACATCTTGCTCAGGCTCAGGCATCCAAGCCCCTGACTTTCCTCTGCACCCCCACAGCCTCTGTCTGAGCTCCCTGAGGTCACCAGGACACCCTCCCAAAGCCTGCCTGCCCTACCTTTCCTAACCCACCTAGGAACTCCACCACGGGCCACTACTGCTCCTGCAGGATTCCAGATCCCCAGCCCGCCCCCCCACTCACCCTTCCACCTGCCTCCATTGCACATTATCCCTCTGTGCGTATCTGGGATCTGATGGACTTTTTAACCTGAAATGACATGAGAACCATAAAGGTTTATGCAAGAGCTGGTGGGAGACTTAGAAGAGAATCTGGAGTGTGAGCAGAGGATACCAGAGAAGCTGAGGTCTGAGCTCGGAGTCCACAGGCCCATGAAGTTACAGGAGAGAGAACAGCGAGGGCAGAGGTAGGGAAGTTGGGGCTGTGTGCAGTGTGGGAGCAGAAGGATGGGGAGGGCAGAGGGCTAGGGTGAGGCTGGGAGGGAGGCAGGACCCCCCAAAGCTATCCTATCTTGCATTCTCCTGAGTGAGCCCAGGTGCGCTTGACACCTGGCTGGAAATCTTCACTGAATGTGGGCACGGGGCATGATGCAGGTGTGCGCACGAAGACACATGACTGAACGCCCTCCCTCAAATTCCAGCTGATGTTGACTCGGTTACTTTGGGACCCCAGGCTTCTGGAGGGCATGTGGTATGCCTGCCTTGTTCCCTGTGGCCTGACTCAAAGTAGAGTGCAGTAAAATCCTGTCCAGCAAATGAAAGGATGATAACTCTTGAGGAACAAGCAAAAGGCAGATCAGGCCTGGCAACCTGAAGCCAGGCCCCTGTAGAGGACTCAGGTATGTCTGGGAAGGGCTGATCAGTGGCTATCTTTGGGCATGACCTGAGCAGCTGAGGATCATCTGAACCTCAGTGAAGCCATTCCTTTTGGTTTATCTGTTCCACTTGCTCAGCTCTGCCTGCCCAATGCCTTTTCTTGATTTCTGGCCACCACCACCATGGAACCTCAGGTGAGCCCAGTGAAAAGACTCCAGGTAAGCACCATTTCATCACTGCTGGCCCAGGGACCTCACTCGACATTGGCACCCAGCCTGCCAAGCCCCACCTGCAGCCAAGTCCTCCGCAGAGTCCTTCACATGGAGAAGCAGTGGGGTCTCAGGTTAGTAAGAGACCCCAGCAGGTTATATTACTAACATCATCCTTGTGATGAAGACAGATGAGGAAACTGAGGCCCAGTCATGCAAAGTCACTTGCCCAAAGATGCTCAGCTGGGCAGCTTGGAGCCCATTTGGAGGCAGGCGGTCCTGCCCCAGAACCAGGCTCCTAATGGCCCCAGTGTCCTCTCTGGGGAGGGATGGCTTCCCTGCTGGCTTGATATTGGTATTCTGGATAGGCATCTGCAGATCTATGATGCTGGAGCTCAGAATATGATACCCAAACCATGGCGCTCCAGCATGTTGAGTACTTTGAACTGAAGGACATTGGAAGGGCTCAGAAGCAAAGTCACTCTGGCCTTCTCCTGTCCTCCTGTCTATCTTCTTCTCATCCAAAATGAGTCATAGAAACCAGAATTCCTCTTCCTCAAGGTGGGTCATAGACACCAGAATCCCTTTCCCCCAAAGCCAGCCATAAAACCTAGAGGGACATTCTCTTCTCCCTTGAAGACCCTCATTCCAGAGGTTTCCTGCCCCATTTCGGGGTGGGGGTGGGGGAGGTGAGACAGGCAAAGGACGTAGCTGATTATCAAAGAAAAGAAAATGGGTAGATAGCCCTTCCCTGTCAATGAGTTGCTAACAGCCTCTGGTGAAGCGGGAAAATCTGCACTTTTCAACACATGCAATCACCTCCTGGATGACTCTCTTCTTCTTTTGGTCACCAAGGCATGAGAAGAAAGGAAACCTAAAATCTGTGGAGGGGCAAGACACCCCCTCTCCCTCGGGGGCACCAGCTCTGGACCCCTTCCTTTCCAGAGGAAATAAAATCTACTTTTTTCTCTTGTCTCAGCATTTCTCCGAAGTTTAATCTTCAACACCAGGAGAACAAGGAGCCCAACCTGATTTTCAAGACAAGTATCTGAGGGCTGCGCACAGAGAGACCAAGAAAAATCTCAACCGATGGCTTTGCGGGGCCTCCCCTCAGTCCATTTCCATTAATCAGACCTTTTTGTCTGATCGCATTGCTACACGGCTGTCCATTCTTCATGGAACCTACAAAAGTAGTTCTCCACGCATCTGTGTCCTCATTTCTGGAGGCTCTCAAGTCACAGGGAACTTGGGTTAAATACATTGGCTGTGTTATTCTCTTGTTAACCTGCCTTTTGTTATAGGTTACCCCAATGAGGAGTGAGGAAAGCTAGTGGGTGGGTGAGTTTAGGGGTCCACAGGGGGAGCTACCAGTTCTGGAATTGAATGGCAACTCCAATATTGTGAAAAATTACCTGGGCTTTCTCAGTCTCCCTGGGATCATGTTATCCATGTTGTCACTGTCCCTGTGTTGCTGTGAGGATCAGTGACGGTACACGTTCTATACTAGGGCCTAGCACAGTCATGACCCATAGTCATGGGTAACTCTAATTAGTTACTCTAGTTAGTATGAGCAGCCTTCCCCTACAGCACCCCCAGCAATGTTGAACACACAAGAAGCCTTGAAAAATTGTGCTTGGGAAGGCAGCTTGTCTAGGAAAGCCAGCTGTCCTTTGTACAGCTACCTTAGCATTGCCACAGGGATGCTAATCTTTGGAAGTGTTGCGATTCCTGCCCTGGATTCCTGCCCCAGCTCAGCAAACTTCTCCTTCCAAAGGGCAGAGTTGAGCCAAGAACTAACCTGGGATATTGAGGGTTAAAGGATGTTCCAGAATTAAAATTTCTAGATGGGTTTCTAGTTGGGGCTGTGGCTCCCCCAGGTGCTCTGCCACCCCCCTCCTCTCCCGCATCCATTCACCCTCCTGGTTCTGCTCCTCCCAGAAAGCTGGGAAGGAGTTTGGCCAGCCGACTGGGCAGGCAAATGTGGGTGGATGTCGCTTCTGCTGTTACACTCTGTTCTTTTATCTCAGGAAACATGGTTTGGCCAACTGGGAAGAACTCAGTGCTGAGTGGTGGTAGTGACCCTCACTGCCTGTCCATGGCTCACACCAGGCTGTGGGGGCTGGGCAAAGGGGCTCCGCTCCCCACCCAGGCTGTGCACACACATTATTGACTCGCTCTTCAATCATGCCTTTTCCAGCTAGCTGCTCCTGTCACAGCACATCTTGTTAGCCCTGGAGGCTCAATGAAATGGAAATTCATGTTTAAATTTAAAAACAACATATTGACCCTGGGAGCCAGCCATGTCTACATTTTTAATAACTTACTCAGAGTGAAGGCTTGGATGAGCACGTGTGTTTCTTCATGATTGTGCCTGCATGTGTTCATGTGCATGTAGACATGCGTGTTTTACGGGGTGCATTTCTGCATTTATGTGGGTGTCTGTGGGTGTGTTCACCTACGTCAGGAGCATCTGTGGATGTATGGGGAGGGGGGAGCGTCAGCATTTGCTTGGAGCTCTGTGGTTGAGGCACAACAGGGGAAATAAGACAATTCCTGTTCCCACTCCTTCATGGCCCTCCCCTCCTGTGACATGAGCTCTGGTTTGGGACCCTGATCCATATGACTCCATGGATCATCATGGGGAAACATCCCAGTTCATTGAAGCCACCTGGGTCCTCAGAGAGCACTTCACCCGCTCTTAGCCCTTGTCAGAACCAGTATCAACCCCTATGGACCGTGCTTTCTTCCAAGTTTCACAGCCTTCCAGAGCCCAGTCCTCCTCTCTCAGTCCCCTCACCCTCCTCATGCGTGGCGCCCCCTGGTGTGCAGGAAGAACAAAGTCTGGACATCTAGAGACCCTGGATCCGGTCCTGCCTCGAACCAGCTATATGGTTGAGCTGTACCCAGGTCTCATTCATAAGGTGAAGGGCCACACTGAGGCCTTCAGAAGGCCCATCTTAAGGCCCCACATCTTTCAGCCATGATATCATGATCTCTACTCCCCTGTTGGAGAGTCTTATCACTGTCCTCCAGTCCCAAGCACACTCAGTGCCAAGTCATCGACACTTCTTCTGTTTTGCAACTTGATACAGCAAAGATAAACACCAAAGTATGGAGAAGATTCAGAAAAAAATTATGAATTGTCTGAAAACAGGATGATTACAGTTTTAAATTTCCTCTTCTGCCACCAACCCATTCATTCACCTATCCATCTAGTCATCCACTCACCTACCCATCCATCCACCAAAAAATTCATCCTACAAATATTTCTTTCCTTCTTACTGTATTCAAATATGTAGAAGACAGCTTCTATTTTTTTTTGTGTGTGTGTGTGTGTGTTACTAGGCATTGAACCCAAGACCTCACCCATGCTGAGCTGCATCACCAGTCCTCTTTTTAATTTATTTTTGCGACTGGGTCTCCCTTCGTTGCAGAGGCTGGCCTTGAACTTGGGATCCTCCTGCCCTAGGATCCCGAGTAGCTGAGATGACAGGTGTCATCTGGCACACCCGGCAGCTTCCTTCCATTCTTGAAATGCCTAGACCCTCCTAGGGAAGACCTTATGTCGTGAAGAGCAGTGTAAGAGAGGACCAGAGAGAAGAGAGAGCGCACTCACAGGCAGGATCAGGAACCAAGTCATGAGTTAGGAGGCGGCTGACCGAGCCCAGTGAGGAGAGGGGTCAGAAGGAGAAAGAATTAGACAAGGATGGTGAGGGGACAAGGCAAGGGCTTCCCAGGAGAGGTCACTTGGGAGGCATGTTTAGAGAAAGGAACCCGGCTTGACTGAAATTCCATGAATGCACAGGGGATGGCGGTGAAGAAAACCCAGCTTTTTAGTGTCCATGCACTTCCCTTCTGGTCACCTTGTAATTCTTTCATTACCCCTAGGAGATAACTAGGAAGGCACTCTCACCTCTCTTTTATAAATGGAAACTGTCCAGAATGGTTGAGCACACAGACCAAAGTCACACAGCAAGTTTGTGGCAAAGTGGTATCCATGGGTCAAATGCCTGGACTCCTTGACCTGGGATTTCTTTCCAACATTGAGATAGAGAGTTCCTCTAGAAAGTTTTGGGGAAATCCTGTTTTTTAAACTTCATGAGAAAAAGGGAAAGGGTCTTGAAGCACTTTGTTTCTATTACCTATTGAAATTTGACATAATGCTTCGGCAGTTCCCCCTTAATATCCTGCTGTATATGGAGCCTGACGATTTCCACCATCGAATGTGACAGGCTGGGAAGATTAAAAAGAGAAGCTAAACTAGCAGCAGTTGGAGATGAGGAAAAGTAGCACATTTATGAATAATTTCAGCCGAATCCTCACAACACGACACTCCCTGGACAGAACACATTCATTATCTTATTCACCACGACTACTGCAATATTAGTGATTTGTTACCGAATCAATTATTAATTCATACAGGAGAACGAGGCTGTGTCACTTAACTCTTCTCTGAACGTTGGGCCCAGGGTGGGGCAGGGAAGGGGGAGCTGACAGATTTAACCTTCATCTGCTTGTTTGGTCACTTCCAGAATGTGTGAGGACAGCCCTAGGGTAAGAGATTGGGTTGGGGATGTGTCTCATACCCCCAAGAGCCCTGAAAATGCTATATACCAGAGCAATGCAGAGCCCAGCAGTCTGTTGGGGTCATCTGAGGCCCGCCCATCCATCCATCCATCCATCCATCCATCCATCCATCCATCCATCTCATCCATCTCATCCATCTATCTGTCCATCTGTTTTATTGCCTGCCACTCAACGTATCTGACTCAGTTAAGTTTCTCTTGCCTGTAGCCCTCCCTTCTCCTACAACCCCTGTAGATCCTTCCCCCGTCAAAGCCAGCTCCAGTGTTTCACCTCCAGGAGCCACCCTCTGCCCCTGCTTCTCCAGCCCTCTGGCCCCACACCCTGGAATTCCACAACCTTTAGTAGAACTATACACAGTTTCCATGTGAGTATCTTGTCTTTTTAGCCCAAGATGCCCCAGAAAATTTTGGTACTTTCTTCACACCACCTGGTCTGCTCTTTACAAAGGGAGATTCCAGAGCCCTGCCCCAAGCATCCTCAATCAGAACCCTGGGGCTGGGGTCTTGAAATCATCCTTTTACAAAAGGATTCAGTGAATCCTTGGGCACGATGCTTAGCCAGCCTGGCTGGCCCTTCTGTCTTCTCATGCATCATACTCAGATCTAGGCCTTTAGGAAGTTGGGGGGTATGGAATTTGAAACTCTGGTTTGTCCAGGGCCTGCTAATGGGCTCGGGCCTCCTCCTCCCTCCTCACTTTGGCTGCTCTGTACTGAGGATGCAGGAATGCAGCTCTGCAAGCAGGTAGGCTCAGAGCAAGGCAGGTGGAAATGCTAGGGGTGGCAGCATCTCCCTGTGGAACAGAGAGGGGAGGAGGAAGGGAGGAAGGGAAAGGAGATGGGGGAGGGAAAGAAAGAGGAGGAGAATGGGAGTGAGAGAGTAGAGAGATAGAAATTGAAAGGAAAATACTGCAGAAGCAAGAAAGGAAAGAAGGAAGAGAGGGAGGGAGGAAAAAAGGGAACAAAAAGCAGGGGAAAAAAATAAAGGAAGCAGCTGGTTGGGAGCCGGGTCTGGGACAACCATGTCCATCCACCACAGGGCTGACCAGCAAGGTGTGGGGAGGGCAGGCCAGTTGCTACCAGGACCACACCTACCTACAGCCACACCTCCCCTTCAGCTGCCAGAGCCCTGGATTCCCTGTTCTCCCCTTCCTGCCTGCCTATTTCTTTGGCTTGACCTGTGGGCAAGTCTTCTTCAGGTTTGGAGTCTCTCCCCACATCTTCCCAGCATCTGCCCAGCCAAATATAGCAAGCCCAGAGAAATGCCTCGTTGGCCAAGTGGCACCAGGACTATCTTCGGCAGCCTATAGGAATCCTGCAGTGATCCAGAGGGGTGTTTCTAGCAGCACCTGGCTAGTAGGCTTCCAAATGCCACCTTCACTGGGACCACAGAGCCAAGTGTAATCCTAACCATGGACACCCTCCTAACTCTCCTAACACCACCCAGATGTCCTGAAGCTGCTATGGACCCTCTGGGCATCTCTGTCTCCCTGCAATGCCAGTAAGAGCCATGACCCACAGAGGGGTACAGTATGAAGCGCCACCTGCTCATAATGAGTCATGTGGTTGATAGCTTATGGATCTGAAGGATGTCTGGGGGCCAACTGAGCCTCAAGTTCCTGAACCCCTATTCTTTTTATTTTTATTTTATTTTAGGACCCAGGGCCACTTAACCACTGGGGCTCTCAATTCAAAAGTTAACATTTGCCCACTTCCTCAGTGTGCCTGCTGTCCTGGAAATGCCACTTACTCAGGGCATCACTGAAATTTTGCCTCTCTTTTGTGGTAAAAGTGGTCTGATCAAATACCCCAACTGTGTCCCTTCCCCACCAAGCTTGAAACCCATGTGGTTGAGAAGCAGTGCAGTCCTAGTACTGAGCTCTGCTGGCAGTAATTACTGCTGGATAAATAAACCAGAGGGGGAACGTTGTCAAAAAATCTAATTATTATGCAGCCCAGAGTTTTCAACCTTGGTCAAGTACGGGCAGGTCTGCTCTACACACGGTCATAAAGCAGCAGAATTCAGCATGTCCTTGTCACTCGCTCTTGGTGCTTGCCTCCCCAGTGGCCCGGATCTCTCCTACTCAGGACGACCCTGCCCCCTCTGAACCTCTTCCCACTGTACTTTTACGGTCTTGCCTGACTTAGGCTCTGTCAGTAGCCTCCCCCAACCTCAATTTTGCAAATTCATAGTATTTTCAAAGTGAAAGGACTTTGTAGATCTTAGACCACAATGCTGGAAAAAACAGTAAAGGAGGATCTAGAAGATGTGGGTTCTGGCTCTTATTCCTTCCACTGTGTGATCCTGGTCAACTTACTTGGCCTCTCTTATATCTTCCTCATTTCCAAAATAACACACCCTGCCTATCTCATAGAATTGCTGAGAATAATAATTTAAAAAATATAGATTTTTAAAGCACTGCTTGAACAGGGAGAAGATTGTTGATTTTTTTTTTAAGAAGAAACTCATGCCCCAAGAAATTCAGGAACTGGCCAGAGGCCCACAGCTTCTCAAATAATGGCAGGGTAGGGTGTGGGGTGGTTTGAGCCCATGCATTCCTGGAGCACCAGGCTTTCTGAGTCAAGATTAGGTGCACCGACAATTCCTCTAGAATACTCTGATGACACTTCATGCTGTCCTTGTGTCAGCATAGAGCTGGTGTACATGGTAGCTGTACTTTATGGGGACAAAAGGGAGGGACTGCTGGCTTCCTTTGACATAGCTGATGCTCCAGGGCCCAGCAGTGAGCTCATAAGGTGTAGGGCTCTGCCTCCCTCAAGAGTGGGCTGATGCCCTATTGGTTTTTATTTCCTCAGGGCCTAGAGCAGAGTCTAGCACCCAGGAGGGGCTCAATTAATACTGTGGGATGTAGAAGCCAACTAATAAGCAATATTGGTCTTATTTTTCTGTGTTTGATTACATGGGTTGATAAGTGAATTGTATTTTTAAATGATAAAACTATATTTAAAAAAAAAATGCTTCCAGACCTATCTTTGTGCTTACAACTTGAGAGAGATGGACTGGGCAGGGGGTTTAGTCCTTCTCAGAGAGTGTTTAAATTAGGAAAGAGGCAGGGGAAATAGGACCAGACCTGAGTCCTGTGACCCCAGAAAGACTCCACAGCTAGCACCTTTTTCAGAATGCTGGGAGTTGGATTGCGGCCAAGGTTGAGAAAGGACCCACGGTGTTCCTGAAGATGGCTGGAGCCCCCAGCCCACTCTTCCCGAGGGAAGGAGTCAGGAAGTCCTTACTGATGAGACCAGTGTGCTACCTCCAGGGGTGGTCAGGGTGAAGAGTGAGAGGGGGGCAGGCCTGGTGTGCTTGTGGTCTGCCACGCTGCTCAGGGGGCAGTAGGAAGGCTGGGTGAAGACCACAGAACCTCGGGAACACCCTCTGGTGCACAAAGAACCTCCCCAGTGGAAAGTGGGCTCCACTCCACACTTGGAGGGTTCCTGCAGAACTTTCTTAAGAGCCAAGAGGGGGTAGTCCTGCCTGGGTTCAGGAACCATCTGCTCCTCCTCCTGAGCCTGTCATCAGCTGGGCTCCTCAAAGTGGGTACCCTGGTGGGGAACCAAGCCCTGTGGTGGTACAGGGTTGGCGGGCGGGTCGTTGTCCTCTGCGAAGGACTCACAAAATGGCCACTCCGGGGTTCTGGCAGCTGTATCCAGTCGTCATGTGAACCATCTGCTCTCTATCCAGCAACACATTGAGCCATAAGCCTTTGACACCCTGCTGGGAGGCTTAGGGGTGGGGAGGGTGGACCAAAGCCATCCAAGCCCTGCCCTATCCAGACCTCAGGATAGAAGGAGCTGCAGGGCTTACTCAGGTCCAAGGCTAGAGAACAGGCAGTCACAATGAAGCAGAGTGGCCCCACGGTTAGGGTGCAGACCCTGCAGCCAGACCCCTGGGGGTGCACACCCCAGCCTCAGCCCTCACTCTCCAAGTTTCTCAGAGCAGCTTCTTCAGTCTGGAGGCTCAGTTTCCTTATCTGGTAAAAGGGATGCCAGCTCTCACCTCACGGGAGTGAATGAAATAGTGAACACAGTGTGAGAGAAAGGCTGTGAATGGGATCCTCAGGAAAGGCTTTGTGTAGGAGGTGGGACTTGAACTGGGTGGTGAGAAGAGGAACGCGCATGGCACTGTGTGAGCAAAAGTGTGGGGGTGGGACTGTGCTGGGAACACTTGGGGAAGGGGTGGTGGCACCATGTGTCAGCTCCTGGCTGTTAGAATGCTCTGTCCGGAAGGCCACGGTAGGGAGGGGATGCAAGTGTCCACAGGACAGCCCAGACTCTAGTGGAGAGCTAGGGACAAGTGCTTGTTCCCTGAATGTGGGGGCTGGGCCTGGCTAATGGCATGATGGCTTCATGAATCCCAGGAGGAGAAACTTCTGAGCATAAGCCTCAGACCAGGCACACCTACCCGACTAGGGAGAATGCCCCTCTAGGGCCTCCCTCCTGGAGGATCAGACTCCCCACTCCCTAGGGGCCTGCCTTCTGGTCAACCTGGGAGCCTCCAAGGACCAAACGATCTTGTCTTTCCCCAATAAGAGCTGATGCTATATCTCCCTGTTCTGCTTCAACTCAAGTAAACCTGCACTTGACCTGAGATATTCAAGTCTCTTTAGCCAAGGTTCTTCCCTTCCCTTCCCTTCTCTCTCTTTCCCTTTCCTAGATAGGTGACTTGAGTGTCAGATCTGCTGGATCTCAGGACCTGATCCTTCCACCTCCCTCCCAGCTCCCTCTGGGCACAGTCCCACCTACCTTCTGCCAAAAATCTCAGAGCTCACTGCTCAGGGAGTCTGGGGAGGGATTACCCTGCATCCCCAGTTGGCAGAGGTGGAAACTAAGGCTCGGAGGTTTTGAATGTGAAGCGTGTTACAGGCGGGGTTGTAACTGGAACTTGGGTCTCCCAGCTTCAAGACCAAAGCTTTCCCTGCTCAGTTGCCTTCTCTCCCTTCCTGTGTACTTGCTGGCTGGGCTGTTGGGGCCTAGGGGGCTCTTCAGCCTTCTTAAAGGCAGGATGGCCTCATTGCCACCACCTCGGGCCCCATAAAGTTTTCTTCTTTCCTTATGTCAGATTACACGCATCTCAGCTTGCGAAGGGGGAGGCACTTGGAGTCCAACCCCCAGCCTCCTGCTCTGATTTACGGCCACCCCTGCTCTCGATTGTGTCATATGTGAGTCATGTCTCCCAGGTAGACGGTGACCTGCAGCCTGCTGCCGTGGCTGCACGCCCATGTTTTTTGGAGTCCCCACGGCTGATGCACACTGAAGGACTCAATGGAGCCACCAAATAATAAATGGATAAAATGGATAGGAGACTCGAGCGTAAGAGAGAATGAGCCCAATCTTTGCTCTCAGGAGAGAATGGACTGGAACAAAAGGAGTGTCCAGCAGCCTCAGGACAGTCACGTGCAACCTGTGAAGTGCGAGTCCTGAAACATCTGACAGGAACTCAAGTCTTCCGCAGCCGCAGATTAGCATGGCCTGATTCTCTTCTGGGAAGGCAATCTTCACACCTCCCTCTGGTCACCCACGCAGTGGCTTTTTAGAAAGCTGCAGAATGTGAGCAAACAGAGAAAAGATATTCCTGGAGCCTTGTTCTTAAGAAGTCTCCCTTTCAAAAACCAGCCCTTTGCATCTAACTGAAATCCCTTGTGCTGTAAGACATGCTGCTCAGATGCCACAATGTGGGCAACAAATTTTGATCCCTGTTAGACAAGAGAGGAAACTGAGTCTAGGGATAGGCAATTCCCCCAAGATCATGGTCAGGGTCAGGGCCTGAGCAGGACAAACTCCAGGCCCCTTGCTGTACTTCTAGCCTCCCCTCTTCCATCAGACAGTGGAACCGGGCAAGGAGGGCAGCCTGCCTTGTCACTGGGATGGCCAGCCAGTGGCCAAGCCTGTGCTCAGTTAAGCAAAATGGTTGCCCAACCCTGCTAGTCCAGGGTGCTGGTCAGTGAAACAAACAAGACATTTATCCACGATGGAGGAGGAGGCTTCCCAGTAGGCTCCAAATTCCCCTTTGACCCCATGTTCTTTGTAGCTTTGACTCCAAACCCCTGCCCTTGTTTATTAATGCAGCACTGGGGAGACACAACAGCCCTGCAGGTGTCAGAAACAAGTGGGAAGCCGGGAGAGGAGGAGGGAGCCGCTGTACCTGAAGAAGAACGCGAGTGAGTGAATGTGTGTGCTATGCGTGTGGGAGTGAGTGTGTAAAAGATCAGGCAAGCGTGTGTCTGCACCTGCATGTGCTGCACATGAGTGACAGCGAAGGAGCCTTGGGTCTCAGGGATGCTGCCTCTGTCCACTTGCCCTGGGCACATTCACAGCACAGGGAAGCCATGTGTTCTGCCAAAGAAACAGACTGGAGACCACCCACTCCCTGATTTTCTCAGTGGAAAAGGCTCCAGAGTCACCCCTTTCCTTATTTCCTGGGTAGAAATGACCCCACAGTGCTCTGGCTGCCAATTTCTGCCTTGGGCATTGCCTGCCCCCCAACCTCTGTTCTCTTTTGAGGACCAGCACGGTGCCTGCTCCTCCACCTCATTTCCAAAGCCACTGTCACTGCTGCTGGATTGAGCTGGGCAGGGGATGAGGCCATCAGTGCTCCCTAATAACTTTGCGGGTCCTTCAGTTAGAAAGGACCCTGCTCCACCTGCCATGGGCTGGTTCATCAAGGAACCACCTGGATGCCATGCTAAGTTTCAAGGAGGTGGGCTGGGACAAAGGATGTCACTTGGGGTATATTCCACCACAGAATGTTATGGTGGGCTCTGAGTGTGCTACCTGGAAGAGATGGGCAGGAAACTTACAATGGAACTCAGAGACTTTGTTGGCAGAAGGGGGAGCCTAAGTCTATCACCTTGAATTTCTCCCTGACAGAGAGCTTTGGTCACTCTCTATTTCCCCAGGCACACTGTATGTTCTCCTCCCCAAGCCCCAGGAAAAAACCTGGCAAGTATGAGAAACCCAGATAGTGGGGGTGCCAAAGTCCTGGCACAGACTTTATATAGACCTGGATCTATATAACATTTGGTGGTGGCATATACCCTGAGTGACAAGATCTAAGACCAAATGCCAATGTGGACATAGGTGGGCAGAGCAAAGGGGAAACTACCATCATGGAGGCTTTTGGGGAGGAGGGTGGTCTAGAGGGGATGGAGAGAGAGTGGTTTGCCTTGGAGGAAGGGGTGTTAAGAGTCTCAGGTTGTCAGGTACTGGGATTATCAGTTGACCCAGGGAGCGAAAGGAGAGAGCTAGCTCTCTTCTTCCACCCAGTCGCCTTACAGACCCTGTGTAGTCTACTGGAGGACCTTGGCCTGGCTCCAGACCCAGGCATCTCTTGCCACAGGTACTTGGAACATCCACCAGCAGCTGTGCTGCAGCCGGGGTGAAGGCTTCCCTCTTGCTTTGTAGCAATGCCCAGGACCACCCTGGGAGTCATTTTCTCCTGAGACTATGGATAAGGGGACCTGAGGCAGAAGGACTACAATTGCCCTTCTCAGCATGGTCCTGGCTAGCTGGACCAGCCTTAGATCCAGGATAGCTTGGCTGTGTCCCTACCCACCCTTTCTCCTGCTTCTTGCCCTTTTTCTGGCTAGAAGAAGCCCAAACTCCCCAAGTCCAGGGAGATAGGGCTATGGGTGTTCCGGATCCTGCTATGCTCTTGCTGCCTGCCACATTACTGTCCTTTGCTCTGCTCTTTCAGGTCCTAGCCATCCTCACCTCTGTCACCCCCCAGGAGTGTTCTCTCACCCCATCTCAGGGCAGGCTCTTGCTCCTGACACTCCTAGTCTCTCAAAGCCTCTGCCCCTCTCTGGGCATTTGGCCACATCCTATCTTGCCCATGCAGCTGCTCTGTGGGGCAGAGGCTCAGTGTTGCCAGTGCTTGGCAGAGACAGGACACAGCGAACAAGTTGGGCATCTCTGGGTGAAGTTCACAGTCACAGAAGCCTAGCAGTCTGGCAGGGGCCTGGGGATTGGTGGGGAGGTCCTTTCTCAGGTGGGGCCCCCTCCCTTAGCTGGAGCTGGTCTCCCCTCTGCCAATTCACAGCAGTCCAACAGGATCACAGGACTGGGTGGAGGTACAGGGGTCCTTGGGTGCCATTCTGAACACATTTTTGTTCTTTAAAGATCTTAATGGCCCATGCAGACAACAGCACAGAGGCCTGTATTTGTGGGCCACAGGGGACCCTATCCTGATGGGCTTCCACAGCTCCCACCCAGCTCTTCCCAGGGATGCTTGGGAGATTTGCTTCAGCCCCTTTCTGGATCTGCTGATGTCCCCAGCTGGGTCCCTCTGGGAAATTGTGGAGGGAAGCCAACCTGAGCTTGATCTTTGTGGCCTCTGGGGACCTTTCAGTCCCAATTTGTCCCTCTCTGCAGCCTCTCCTCTGATCCTGACCTCATCTTATTTTGTCTGTGGCTATTTCCCCACCCCATCATTGGGCCTGCAAGGACCTCCCTCCCTTCTCAAGGTCCTGAGTCACTAGGGTAGCTGCCACCCATGGCATCCTCCTCAGCCTTGGGCATCTCCTCTCAGAGTCACTGCTTCCTACACTTGAGGGAGAGCAAAGAGAAGTCGACCTGAAGGAGCCCAGGCCTGCAGAGTTCTCAGCAGTGAGGCTGATGTGATGTCAATTTCATACTTTGCTTTGCTTTCCTCCTAGTCCCCCAGCATATGCACAACCAGACCCTAGACGGTCTGATTTGTTGGAGAAAGTGTCTAGAGTGTATATGTGTGTGTGTGTGTGTGTGTGTGTGTGTGTGTGTCTATGTGCAGGCACATGTTTGTGTGCCTCTGTCCTATGTGCAGCATTACCTACCTGATAGTATATCTGTCCATGTTCTGGGGGCAGTGGCTACCTGTCCAGTGAATGAGTAATTAATTGGTGGGTGATAAAGCAATTAGCCCTAGAGCTTTCGAAAATAATGAATGAGCGTCCTGTAGATGTCAATATTTGAAAATACTAATTTAAGGCCTATTAGCTGAAACAAATTTTAATTAAACAGGGAATAATCAGGGTGATGAGAAGAAAATAAAAGATTTGGCCAGTGACTAAGTCCTTAGGAATGCATGGAGAGGGGAAGGACAGAGCCTCTTGGATCCGGAGTTTGAACCTGGTCAGTGGTCATTTGGGCCATGAGCCAAAGTGGGACAGAGTATGGGTGAAGAAGGCAAAGTCACATTCTTGTCTGAGTCTCAGTTCCTCCTCTGTAAAATGAGAGGGCAGGCCTCCAGGGATGCTCTTAAGTGGATTTCCTCTGCCTACTGTAAGGAAGGAGATGCTGAGCAGAGGGGTTTCCTCTGTAAGCATATCCTTGGGGGCATGGCCACGTTTCCCAAGTGTCACACATTCAGAGCAGCTTTTCCATCTCCAGGACAGTTGTGGGACTCATCAACCTCTGTAAGGACTCATCATTTCCATTTTCCCAGTCAGGATCATCTAGTTTCCCCACTTTTCAGTTATGTAGGTCCCAACTTTAAGTCTGCACTCAAAGGAAAGTCTACTGTCAGTAGAATTTTGTGGGCCAGAGGTTCTGAAGGTGATGCCTCAAGCAGGTTCTGCCTGTGCTCTGGGCAACAGCAGCATCATGGGGGCAGTGGGCCAGATGCCTCCCACCAAGCTCAGAACCCTGGGGCTCCAGGATAGCTGGGGCCACACCTTGCTATTTTCTGCCTCCTTTCAACAACATTCTAATGCCCAGAAGGCACACAGTGAGTATTTGCTGAACTCAAGGGAACCTGCTGAGGTTAGGGACAGTGTCTTATTCACCTGGATCCCCAGGACCTGGAGTAAATGTGTTCTTGAGGAGGTATGGGTGCTGGAGGATCTCTCATTGCCATCATAGTGCAAGCCGCTCCCCCTTGTAAGAAATGTTGTACCACATGGTCGTCGCTTCTTTTACAACTGGGGCTGGGCTGTCACTAGCTACTTGGGTATGTTCCTCTGGGGACTTGCTCTGTCCTTCTATCAGACACCTACATTTCCTGACAATATGCTTTCTCACCCTTCCCACTCCCCCTCTCCAACACACCTTCTCCTCTAATGTGGACCCCTCCCTCCATGGGTTTGGCCACACAGAGGGAAGCTGGAGGGCTGAGAGAACCCACGTGTATATGAGTGTGTGTATGTGCCTCTGTGTACATTTGTGCCTGTCTTTGTGTGTGCCAGTGTGCCTGTGGGTGTATATACGTCTTTTGTTTGCACATGCATGTCTGTGAGGTTGTATGCATGTCTATGAGAGTGTACACATGTCTATGTGGTCTGTATTTTCGCACTTCTGCATGTGTCTGTATGCATTTTGTGTGTGTATGTGTGTATGTGTGTACTTGTTGTGTGCATGTGCTGAGGGCCTGGATTTTCCAGGGGACACTGCATATGATGCAGGGTCTGCTCTCCTCCGAGGGTCTCAGCTTTAGCAGATAGAGGTAAGAACTACAGTCATGACACTGCCTCCTTACTTGTTATTTAATTATAATTCACCTCATTCCAAAAATGATTTGAGATGGAGATCTTAGGGACCCTGGGGCTTACCTTTGGCTATGGGCAGGGACTCTCCTCTGAGGCTTACCTTGGGAACCCATCACACTCTCATTTTTTATCTATGGACTGACTTCTACTGAGGACCCCACATTTGGGTCTCCTCCCTCCCTGACTCTTGACTCAGGCTCCACATGCAGTTCTTGTCTCCCTTAACCTTCTAGAATTCTTGTCAAGCTCCTCTCTGTTCCCTGACTCTGAAACTCCAGGTACAAGCTGGTTGGTTCCTCATCCTGATCATGCTCCTTTTCTCAGGTCCTGCCTTCTCTGATCTCTCTCCTCAGGATCAGGGTGGATCTCATTGCCCATTCCTCTCCTGCCACCCCCTCAGGAGATGGAATTTGGCTGAGTACCCAGCCCTCAGCCACAGGCCTCAGCTTGAGCTGGCCCCTGCTTACTCCCTACACCCCGCACCTTTGCAGCTGAGCAGGGAATGGGGACCCCATCCACTCAGTGGACGCTGGTAGAATTGGAAGTTGCCTAAAAACCTGGGGCCCCCTGGAAACTTTTCATCTCAATGTGTATACTGATTACACAGCAACAAAAATAAATTATGTATACACAGGGCTGTAAAAGCACCCAGAGACCTAGTCTTGGGGTCTGTGCCTCATATAAATGCAAATACTGTAATAGCATTGCAGTGGGTCCCTGCCCCCACTCCCCACACACCTTGGGGCAGGGGAGGTTAGAGCCAGCAAAGAAGGTGTAGCAGGGCAAGTTCCAGCCTGCTGGGTCTTCAGACAAAACCTGAAGCCACACACAAGCAGCCTCTCAAAAACTGACCCAGATAGCCAGGGTCTGGGGCCAGTTTGCAAACAAAAGGCTACAGAAGTAGTCAGTGCAAGGAGCTTCAGCCAGCAGGCTGGAAGAAGTACTGAGCAGGGGGTCAGGGGCCTGGTGCCCTGTCTCACAGCACCTTCTGGCCTCTCATTCTGGTATATAAGGGGGTGGCCTGTCAGGCCCCTTCTGGTTACCACCTCCCAGTACATGTCCCTCCAGGGTGCCCTGCCCCAAGGGAGGTGTCTGCCTGCGCTTCTCCTCACCCCATGGGGATCTTGGCACTCCCATTAGCAGCTCTCACTTGGACTGAAGGTGGGGCCAGAGCTTTTTATAGCTGCAGGTGTCTCTGGGTGAGGCGTCTCCTGCCCTCTCTGTTGCCAGTTGCTCTTCCCTCAATACTGGCTATAGAGAGCTTCCCTAAGCTTGGGGCTGGAGGCCATGCTGCTGAGTCTGTCGTGGTCCTGGGTCAATGCCTTATTAGTCACTTGCACACCATCTAGTTCACTCCCTGGCATACAGTAGGTGCCCAATTAAAATGGTTGACTAGGCATAAGGGGTGTAGCTCAGTGGTAGCCCTAGTATGTGCAAGGCCCTGGGTTAGATTCCCAGCACTGTGAAAAACAATAGAACTGACAGGAGCAAACACACACACACACACACACACACACACACACACACACACACACAAGGTTGACTGACCTTGTGTGTGTGTGTGTGTGTGTGTGTGTGTGTGTGATTATGCTAATTTCCTGTACTTCTTTTCCTGGTGGACTTATCGACTCCTTATTTTTGTGGTCTCTTCTATGAGGCAGTTCCTTTCTCTCTTTTAAATTAGGTGAAACCTCAGTAAACTACAGTCACCAGAATAAGACTAAATTGGTAAATTTTCCCGGCAATTGAGCACAGCATTTTATACTTTTCAAAGTGCCATCTTATTAAACCTCTCACCTCATCCTCCTAACACATCTGCAACAATGTTGGGCAGGCACCATCATGCCCAGTCTACAGATGAAGAAACCAAGGTCCCAGGAGGCAGCTAGTCCATGCCCACATAATTAGGCCTCCTGAGTCCTAGGCCTTGGTTGTGTGTGAAAACTGTAAAAGCATGAAATAGGCCTCTCACCTTGAACATTTAATTTTCCACTGATTGCAAGGAATTAGGGGCATGAAGGATGCCTATCTACTGTCATCTCTGGATCTGGGCCAGAGGCTTTAGTCCTGGGTCTCATCTAGTGCTCTCTTTGGGTTCATTTGTATTGGGTCCCCAATCTCCTGGTCAAACACAGTGGCTGAGAAGTAGCCAGCACTGAAGTCCTTCACCCTGAAGGTGGACTCTACCTGCTCATCTCAGATGGGATGCTGTTGTGAGGGTCAACTGACAATGTAGGGGTACAGGTTCTAGATCCTGCCCTGTGTCGTCTCCATTTGAGGAATCCCACCCATCCCACCAGCACATCCTGTCTGGGCCCAGAGCAGGGAGTTGGAAGTGGGGTGGGAAAGGGAACAATTGTTCTTCTTCTGACTTATTTGAAAAAAAAATTAAAGAAATAACTGAACAACAAATAAGAGAAACCACGGAAGACTATACCACCTTTCAGCTTTATAAACAACACATAAAGAGCAGGGAAGGCCACCTCAGGTAGCTGCAGGGGGCCTGAAAAGAGTTATAAGATGCAAAGCAAGCATATTTAAAATGCAAAATATCAGATGAATGCAACATACTCTCACTCACTTGGCTTGGCAAAAATGTTCCTACCAAGATCCTCAACATGTATCCATCTTGTATCTAGAACCAGAGGTGCCACTTACTGTTTCAGGGTCTGTGGCATTCTTAAAGGGAGGGACTTAGATGTCTCCTAGATGCCCTTCTGAGGAGGCTGTGTTCTGCAGAATCACCATGGAGGGAATGGCTCTGCTTCCCTGAGACATCACAGGTGTCTCATGCTCGTTGTTTTATACCCTCCTCCATATGCTCCTCTTGTAGGAAGTCTTCTCTCAGCATCTCCCTACCAGAAAATTTACACTCTTTTGATTTGCTCCTGATGAGAGGACAGCCTGTCAGTACTGCCAAGTTTCTTTCTTATGGCCATTTCCTGTCCCAGTCTGAAGTATGCACAATACAGGAATCCTACTGCCAAGCATATTTCCAACATGGTACAAACCCAGTGAAGGCACTTAATGAACTAGGTGAGCTACCTGTTGGAGGTGTGGGGTGATGGACACTGTATTGGGTTGTTCACTGAGTGGACACTGAGTGAGCTGACACCCCTATGTCTCTCTATGACCATAAGGCAGCAATTAATGTCTTCTCTTCTGTGGGGTCCATCATTCTGCTAAGGGGCATTTTTCTGACTCCAACTAGAGACCAAGTGCTGCTTGAGGACAGGGGTCACATCTTCTAATGTCCAGCACAGAATACACAATAGGCCAATAATGATTGCTATTACCATAAAGAATAATCTTTGTTTGAACATTTGTTTTTTGGAAATTATCTCAAGTTGTCACATCATGGTCATGGCTACTTTTGTCTTGGAGCATCTTGTGAGCACCAGCCAATAGCAGAATGGGAACTCCAAGATGGCAGGTGTGTGCAAACAAAGATGGGTGACCATTTGTGAGATGCAGGGAGATGATTCCTAAAGCCCGTATGGGGATGGGCCATATGATGTCTTAGTTTCATCCTCTGTAAAGTTTTATAATTCTGTAGCTTGAGAAGGAAAGAAGAGGTAGAGGAACAGACTGGGGGACGATGTCCAGAGCCCTGGGAGACGGCTTGTATGTGGAAACTAGTCTTTGAGATTGCTAGCTCCTCAGGACTTGCAATCCCTTCAAGAGGCAGAGTTTGGAAGCTTTAAAATAGAGACCTTAGCTGGGAGTTTACGACAGTGAGGTGTGTGCAGGTACCAAAGGTAAGAACAAGGAGAGCAAGGATTCATGGAGCTTATTGTTTTCTGGGGGAGAAGGGAAGCTGCACATAAACTCTGAAACATAAACCATAAAAAGTAAATTAATAATGCAAGAGTTAACTAATAGTTCAGAGTAAAAAGAGAAGTGACGTTTCAAGGCCATACACGATTAGCTGCCCAATGAGGAGTACAGACAACAAGGCCTTGGGTTACTCTGAGGAGGAGGGACCCGCTTCAGGCTGCAGGGCTCATGGAAAGCCCCAGAGGCTGGTTTCTGGCATTTTCAGTCTATTAACTGCAGTTGTGACCACTGGGACTTGACTGCAAGGTCCATCTGACAGAACCCACTAAGCATCCAGAAACCCAGAGTTAATTCTGCCACTGCTAGGGGTGGGTGCTGTTTCCAAACACCTTCATGGAGGGCCCTCTGTGCTTCTGATTCCAAGTACAGAAGCTGACAAAAAGGGGCTCTTGCATGGTTCTCCCTGCCCTACCTTCCCCTGGAGGGGAGGACCGGTGCCCTTTGACAACAGCAAGGTGTGGCGGGGAAACAGAATTTTCTTCTCCCTGTGGGTTGAATGAGGAGTGGAACTCAGCCAGGATATTTTGGATGACTTGGGAAACTGTCCCTGTAAGTGGTGGCCTCACAGAAGGTGGTCTGCTGATGCCAGGAGACCACAGCTATATTCCATGAACACCTATGGCCTCCACTGCAGGGACCAGAAGATGCTGCCCCTCACCAATTCCCCAAGTTGCTTCAATGCTTGGTTTGGGGTGCAGCCCTAAGTGACCCTAAAGCACCACCCTATCTAGGTTTTTTCCTAGTGAAGCCCTGAGAAGGGAAAATGGGCACTTCTATCCCTGTGGTGGCGGTAACTTAAGGTCCTTTGGCCATGCCCTTCACAACCCTGAGCCACAGAAGGCAGCCCTGCAGAGGATGGCCTGGGGTGGCCCCCCTTCTTCTCTCCCAGCCTCAGTGTGGACTTCCCTGGGCTCCCTCTGAGGCTGGGGGCAGTGCTGCCCTCTCAACAGTCCAGTCTTGGGATCCAGCACCCTAGCTTGATTGAACAAGGCCCCTTTTTAGAGGCAGTGGAATTTCCCACCTGAACTTTTTCTCCAAGAGAAAAACATAAGCACCCAGAAGCCCAGGGGTTGTGCCTCCCATGGAGGCCCAGAGCTTGTCTGGCTGATGGGGGTGACCAGGCTATAGCCCCATCCCTACCCTGACTGGTATGTGTGTGTTGTGTGTGTTTGTGTGCATATGTGTGGTGTGCTGGGGAGTGCTTCTGGCTGTGTGTGTGTGTGTGTGTGTGTGTGTGTGTGTGTGAGTGTGTGCACCATGCCACTGTCCTGCTGTCTATGGCTCTACTGGGTCTGGGAGGAGGTGGTCCTTTCCGGTCTCCACCCCCTCTCTTCTGATTTTCTTTTCCCTGGCTGCCAAGTTTCTCCCTCTTGCTTAGAAAGGTCTCTGATCCCCAGTTTCTTTACAGAGCTGACAAAGACAACTGATGGGTTGAATTTAACAAATGACCAAGTTGTCAGCTCAGCATTCCTGGCAACACCCACTTTCCTGGGTTTTCTGTGATGATTCATCCCTCAGGTGCCTGCCCCACCTCATCACATCCCAGCACAGCAGGCCTGGCAGAGGCTCCCAGCAGAGGCTGCATCCTGCCAGTTCAGCCTATCTAGACACCTGAGGCTTGCCCACCCTAGAGGGGCAGAGACAGAGGAACCCCTTCCTTCAGGCAGAGCCCCACTCATTCCAAACCCAGACTGAGCCTTGAAGGGGGGAGGAGGAAAACCAGTGGAGAGGAGGAAAAGGGGTGCTCCCAACTGGCTGCAGGCCCCGCCTCTCTGCTCACCTCCCTCTGGAGATGAGCAGAGGCTCATTCCTCTGGGGTGGGTGGGGCACATGGGAGCAGTGAGAGTGACTTCACATCTTTGTTGCTGTAGCTGCTGGGCTGAAAATAGTCTTCTCTCTGGCAGGCTGGCTCAGGGTGTGAAAAGCTCTGCTCCCAGGGAGCAGCAGGAACCAGGCAGGGGAAAAAAAAATTAACCACGGGCCTGGCACTGGATGGCTTAACTGAACAACACCAGTGTCAAATCTCCAGTGCTGCTTGCCACTAAGTTCCTTTAAGACGGTCACCAGGGACCTGCATGAGCAAGTCACAGAGCCCTCCACGTCTCCAGCATTCAGACCCCCATCTGCGCTGCCACTGACTAGCTGTTCCCATTCTCTGATGGCTGCCTGCTCAGCTCTCTGTTAAAAGCTCCATACCTGGTAGCATTTAATCCTCCAGGGACCCTGGACACAGCTGGAATCACCCATGTTTTACAGAGGTGGAAACTAAGGCTCAGATTAGCCAGTGAGGCCGCCAACCATCAAACAGCTAGGGAGGCGCAGTAGTGGGGTCAGGTGTGGGCTGTCTGCCCTCAAATGGACCTTCCATTTGCTTGGTAGGGACCCAGAGCCCCCACACTTCCCCAGCAAACAGTTCAGATATAAAGGTGCTCCAGTTTCTCACTCCTCCCCCACCCTCAGGGCTGCTGCCTGCTCTTGGGCTTAGGAGGACAGGCCATGTGAGACACTGTGTTCCTGGCACTCCATGAAGGGATGGTCAAAAAGGAAGGCACCCAGCCAGAGAGGTGGCTCATGTGTAATAACAGCCACTCGGGAGGCTGAGGCAGGAAGATGGCAAGTTTGAGGCCAGCCTCGGCAACTTAGTGAGACCCTGTCTCAAAATAAAAAATAGAAAGGATTGGGGATGTAGCTCAGTGGTAAAGTGCTCCTGGGTTCAACCCCCAGCAATCAAAAGCAAAAAAGAAAAGAAAAAAAAGGTGGAGGGGGGAGAAGGAGGAGGTAGCTTCCTCTTCTGCTGAAGTCTCTGGGGCTAGAGGGCAGAGGGGCCACTTCCCCACCTCTACCCAGGGGCCTGACCACTTAGCTCCTGCATAAGTGTGCTCATGCGGGTAACTGCCTATTCCCAGCACGATCCCAGCCTTCATTTCCACCCTAAGGTACACCAGATAATTAAGTCTCTCTCAAACCTCCTCAGTATAATGCAGATTAATTTATTATTTAAATCTGAATAGAATATTAGCTCATTGTCTTAATAGTTCTGATAAATGCTGGGGGGTGGGGCAGGCACATGATGGAAATCCTCTCACTTTCCCCCTCCCTAGACAGAATGGAAAGACTCTATCCACAGGCCTGGGAGGTCTGGTCAGCAGCTGGCAGGGTGGAAATAGGCATTGGGGGGCCAGGGACTCTCACTCCAGACCCCAAGGAGGTGCACAGAAAGCTACAAGCATGCACTCCCCAATTACGCTTTCAGTGAAGGCCCCACCCCTTGCCCCACCTTCTGCCCAAGAAAGAAAGAAAGAAGAAGGCAAAGAAAGCAGGAAGCAGAAGCAAATTCCCAACTAAAGACTGCTGGGTGACCCCTCTGCCTTGCATGCTAGGTGACCAGTGACGGACGGGGCTGGGCAAGAGCAATGGTGCCCAGCTTCTGACTGTTCGGGATGGAGTGATCCGGGAGCTGGGAAGGCTTTTAGCATCTCAGTCTGCACTTTTCAGAAATGGTTCTGGGAATAAGATCTTCACCCAATATCTAGAGAATACTTTTGGTGGTGTTAGTTGTTGGGGAAGATCCATTGAAACCAGGGTTTTAAATTGTCTGCGCTTTTTCTACACTCAGTTTCCCCATCCCCATACACCTGGCCCTTAGCACCAAGGTAAGGCTACTTCTGTCTGTGATGCAGCATTCAGGCAGGCTGGAGGGCTTGCTCTTGTTGCCTGTTTCCCTGCAAAGTTGTCCTCTCAGCCTCCTGATCTCCACAGCCAGTGACCGAGACAATGGGAACATTACTATTAGCTAGAAAACAGTCCTAGTGTAGGAAGTGAATTGCAGACCTCCAATGAAGCACTTCTACCATGGACTGCATGTTTGCATCCCCCAAAATTCACATGTTGAAGCTCCAACCCCAATGTGATGATATTTGTAAGAAGCCTTTGGGAGGTAATTAGGAGTCAATGAGCTCATGAAGCTGGGGCCCCCATGATGGGATTAGTGCCCTTTAAAAAAGGAAGAGATAAGAGCTTGCTCTCTCCCCACTATGTGAGAATACAGCAAGGAAGTAGCTATCTATAGGCCAGGAAATAAGCCCTCACTAGACAGAATCTGCCAGCACCTTGATCTTGAACTTTCAGCCTCAGAACTGTGAAAAGTAAATTTCTGTTCCTGAAGCCACCCAGTCTATGGAATGTTGCTATGGCAGCCCCAGCTAAGATAACCATGCTTTACAGACGTGAAGACAGACACCTGGGAGGTCAAGTGATTGATTCTGGGTGCAGTGTGGGCTGGGTGCACTGACATGGACTGAGTGCTCCTGGTGGGGGTGCTTAGTAGGAAAGGGTGAAGGTAGAGAGGAAACTGTGCCTAGGACATGCACAGGGCAGAAGGCATCTTCCCATAGATATAGTAGACACATTGCAAGTAGCTGCCCTGACAGATGAGGAAACTGAGGCTCCTGGTGATGAGGGGCTGGCACCCTATTTCCCAATGCCATGCACTCAACCTTGTTCAAAGCTCCCCTGGCTGCATTGTAACTTGGGAACAGTTGGTTCAGGGTCATGTTTACCCTGGTGCCTCCCAGGTTGGGAGTTGAACAGGAGCTGTTGGCCCAGAAGGTGCTGAATCCAGCCAGGAAAAATATATGGGACACATCGTGTGGCTGTGGTTTCTTCACACCATCCAGTCATACAGCTGGCAATTAATTTCCCCTATAAATGAAACACCTTTCATATCACTTTATCTGGAGAGCTTGAATTGACAGCAGCGGGTGTAATTTATACATACTTTTTACCCATCTGTTAGCATTCAGGCTTCAGGCTGCTTGCTTTTTTTTTTTTTCTTCAATTCTCTCCCCAAATTGAAAGGATTAGGTTAGGATTAGGTGAGTGTTTTAACCAGATATTCAGAAAGATGGATGGCAGTGTTTCCAGACGGCTAATGCCTGTGGGAGGCCTTCACACAGTGGTGGCCAGGTGGGGCTCAGAGATCTGGGAAATTGCCTCCACCTGAGAGCCCAGCAGCTCCCGAAGCCCGGATGCTAGAGCTACAGAGGGCCTCCATGACTCCCTAGGCCCACCTGTTCATTTTACAGATGAGGAAACTGAGGCTTGGAGAAGCAAAGAGCATGGTGAAAGGCTGCACACTTGGCCAGAGGTAGAGCAGAGCTGGGCCCCAGGTCTGGCTTCAGTGAGTACTGGAGTGAAGGTAGCTCCCTTTTACCTTGAGAGGGGCAGAGGGGATGCAGATGGGACATGGAAGTGCTGGCTGTTTGGGGGATAGCATCTCCTGCTCTGTGGTATCTAGAGAAATTGGGTTCCATAAATGGAAAGCAGGATCACATCATGGTAATTTTGGGAGACCTTTTTTTGACTGTGTGCAGGCATGTGTGTGTGTATATATGTGGTCTGGTGGTAATAACTGGGAGACTGCGAGGGCTGTGCCATCACCTCTGGACACCCATAACCTTTTTATCAGTATCCAGTTGACATTGTTTTTTTTTTTTTGGCATGGTGTGCTATTTTCTCTGAAGGAGTCTTGTCTTTATGACGATTCTAAGGGCCTTGGGGACCAGGGCCCTACTGGACTCCTGGGGGAATCTCCATATCTGCCCATCTACTCTAGGAAGTCTCTCTTCCATGAACTTTCCTATTCTCCAAATCCCTGGTGCTTCCCAGGTTGAACAGTGCACATCATCTCTGGCCCACACTGAAGGAAGGGCATATGTCTGTTTTTTCATGTCCGTCTTAAGACTTTCTGGAGATAATCCCTTCCCACCCAGAGGGAACGGTCTCATGATGTCATGCATTTCTTGGCCATCACTCTGTCCTCATAATCTTGCCATGTCCATAAAGATGTTCCATCCATGATTTCAGTGAGAAGAGAGTGAGTGCCAGAGCTGCCCACGGAGACCCTCTGCACTGCCAAGGTCCTCCTGACCTCTCGGCATGGGGAGGAGTCCTTGGATCCTGTGAAACAGATGAACAGAAAGCCTCTGTGGGGAGAGAGGAGGAGTGTATCCGGGAGGCATGGAGCCTCCCCCTTGCCACTAACCAGTTGAATGACTGTGGCCCTGTCACTCCATTCTCTGGACCCCCTTTCCTGTGCAGCAAAGAGAAAGAGTTGGTGTGGCTGATCTCCAAGGTTCGTGCTGAGTCTAAAACGTGCAGATTCCCTTCTCTGATGTTTCAGGCATGAACACAAATTAGCACGTATGGAGAGCTGTTGCAAGTCATAATGCGCCCCCAACCCCCGCCCATGCACCCACACTCTTTTCTCTCCTCGTGCCCCCTGTAATAGATCATACAGGATAGATTACATTAATTTTCTATAAACTATATCAACTTGAGTGACATGTCCTTAAGGGTTGGCTGATTGATATCTACAATGTGGTCTTATAATCTAAATTCATATTAATATTAACATTAAAGATTTTCTGTCCTTTATGCACACCATTAAATCTGGAGTATAAGGTGAAATTGACAACATATATTTTGACAGCTTATCTATAATAAATATGCAAATCTTGATGCCCACATGTCATCACAGATGCACTGCGGCTCTCTGAAGATCACAGCGTGCCTGTCTCCCGTGTGACATTTTCAGCGGAGGATCAGAGCAGCCGTCTGGGTGGTAGGAGCAGTGTTGGGTGAACCTTTGCTGGAGGTGACCCTGGCCTCTCCCGTCTGCCTGTGAAAGCCTGTCCTTCATCCTGCCAAGCAGGCAGCAGGGCTTGAGGAGTGACAGCTATAGAGAGCAGGGGACAGCATTGCATGCACCCTCTGGGGTAGGGATAGGGAATTCAACTTTTCTTTTCATTTCTCTTAAGTCTCAGAGGAACTTTTGTTGTCTCCTCCATCCCACCTGGTTATGACATGTTATCATCACTCAGCACCCAGTGAGTTTCAAGAGTTAGGAGCTCCTGTTCATAACCTCCCATAGCCTGTTATGCATCTGTAAGAAAAGAAGAGAAATGGTGCTTCCTTCCTAGTAGTTGGTCCAGAACTGAATGAGATAATGGGAACCAGGTGCCCAGGACACACAGTAATGCCTCAGGAAAGGGCAGCTCTTCAATTATTTTCTAAATAAGTCCCACTGCCTCCTGACCCATGCGACATGCCATGCTTCTTCTTGTCCCCATATTCCCTACCCCCACCCCACCGTCCAACAAAATCTACAGCTGGCACAGTGACCACTGTGGAGTCTTCTGTCTTCTGACCTGTGAGCTACAGATGATAAGGACCATGCATCTCCCCCTGTCCCCAGCCTCAGCCTCAGCCTAGGACCCATTTGGAGCTCAGAGAGAAGATGAACTGAGATTGGGACTGGGAATTGAGCTTAAGGGGAAATTTTAGTCACCTTTCATGAGATCCTGCCAGGTCTGACTGATAAGGTGTGTGTGTGTGTGTGTGTGTGTGTGTCTGTCTGTCTGTCCATGTGTGTTGGATGGGGGCAAACTGATCTGTGAAATGTCTCCTCCTCCTCACATTAACAGGGAGGGGGAGAGAAGAGCTGAGAGAGGGAGTAGAGGAGTTGTCAATAGGTGCAGGGTTGTTGGACTGAGATGAGCTCCATGCCATCGGTGGTACCCCCTCATACCTGCTAACAGGGCAGCAGAACCACTAGAGAGCCTGGGTCTGCATCTTTGATCACTGGCTTTTTCCTGTCCATGTTAAGCCCATCCTGTGGGACAACATCCAGTCTCCAAAGTGTTCCAGTCAGTTTGCTCTGGCTCACATTTCTGGCATTGTATTCTCCCCACCCTAACTACCTGCTTCCATGAAACCACCCCATATTCGTCCAGACACATGAATGCTCCTGCCTCTGAATGCTGCAGAATTTCCAGAGTGAAGAACCACAGGAGGAGGCCATGGTTTGGTCCTTTCTCTCAGCGTGAAACTTGAGTCTCTACACTGTCTTTAAAAAATAACCACAGATTAATCCATCTATAATTAGTCACACCTTCTCTCCTTGTTCTGTAATTGTTTTGCAGAGGACAGGTTTGCTGTCCACAACTAGACTGAGAGGTTGGGAGTAGACACTGTTCTACCACCTCTTTCTGTTTCCCTCAGGACTCACCATGTGGTTGGGAAGTGTTCAGATGGGCTTGGTTTGCAGTGTTTAGGAATCTATATTGAATGAAGAAAAGATGGGGGAACCACACATTTTGGGAGAGGTCTTAAGAGGTTGTCATTGGGCATTTCTCTCAAGGTGAGGGCTGATGTGAATCCAGTCTCATGTTCCTCCAGGTCTTTTTGGGGACCAGGAACAGGGCTTAGAGGGATCCCAAATGTTCTTTTGGGACATCATTCACAATTCCCAATCTCCTCTACAAGGGTGTCCAGGGTGCTATAGGAAGAGGCACCACTCCTTACCACTGGATGATTGCCATATGTTTCCAGTCCTGGGCTGTCCCCAGCTGTGCGATCTGAGTCTTGCACTAGCAGTCCTGATTAATGATAAGAAGTTTAGATACTCAGGCTTGCCAGGGGAGGACCCGTGCTGGGGAAGTAGGTCACAGGTGCCTGCCCAGGCTTGGTGCTGGGAAATTTAGGCCCACCATGGGATGCTCATCAGCTGAGCACTATAGCTCAGACTGTGAGCAGAGTGGGTCCCGGGAGGGGTCCAGATCCGTGGACTACAGAAAGGAGCCCCGTTGACAGAGCTTTTTTGGCTTCTCAGCCCTTGGTCTTACACATTCTCAAGTTATCAGCCCTGTTTGGTCCTTTATCTCAGCGTGAAACTTGAGTCTCTACACTGTCTTCAAAAAATAAATCAATGGTTGTGAAACTGATGTGATTCTGCAATCTGTATATGGGGTAAAAATGGGAGTTCATGTCCCACTTGAATCAAAGTGTGAAATATAATATATCAAGAACTATGTAATGTTTTGAACAACCTACAATAAAAATTAATTAAAAAAAATAGCCACAGATTAATCCACCTATAATTAGTCAGTCAACAGAGGGGAAGATGGAAGCAGTGGTGGAGGGGAAAGTGTATGTGGCTTCTGACAACTTCCAGTTAACAGAGCATTCCCAATATATGCCCTAGGTATGTTACTGCCATTCGTTTGTGCAGCCTCTGTTTCTCACAGATTGTTCCCCTGAAGAACCAGTTTCCCTGGCTGCCTTGGTGCTGTCAACACAACCTGGAGAAAGACACCTTGCCCTGCACCTGTGGGATCTGTCTTCTGGGGCTATGAAGGAGGTTAAATGAGATAATATTTGATTATCACCTGGCACAGTTCCCAGCATCAAGCCATACCTCCCTCAATGTTAGTTTCTTTCTCTGACTTGAATGAGTCACATCCCGTTGGAGGGAAAGGCCATTTAAAACTGGACTAGATAATAACTTGGGGGAGAGATGGTAAGGTGGCCCAGGCTGCAGGGTGCCCGTGGTAGTAGTGTTGGGGTGTGTGTGTGTGTGGGGGGGGGTGTATGTGTGTGGGTGTATGTGTGGGTGACAAGGTGCGTGAGAAGAAAAATGGCCAAGAGGACAGAGAGCTTCAAATGCCAACCCCAGGAGTAAGAATTCCAGGGTCTTTAAAACCCCTTTCTCTTCCCCCCTCCTCAATCATCTCTTCCCTTCTTTCCCCGCCCCTTTGCCTCCTCCTCATTTCCCCTGCTCTTGCCCACAATTAACCCCAGGCTGTCGCGATGCTCCCGCGCTGACGAATCTCTCTTCTCCCCCATCCCCATCGCCCCTCCTTTATTTTATTATTATTTTTTTATTTGTGTTAACTTGACTTGACTCGACGCGCCCTAATCCCTGACTCAGCTCCCACTTCTTGTTAAACCAAAGGTAAATTCTGGGCCGGCGGGGCAGCCCCCGAGCAGGAGCATCTACACCGCGGAGCAGCCGCGGGAAATATTGGTATTAGTCGACCTCTGGCGCTGGCCGCCCGCTGTGAAAATAGGACTCGGGGCCAATCAATTACCGAGCCTTTAAGGGCGGGGAGGCGGGCAGAGAATGGAAAAAAGACTGGGCTCCCCGGCTGGGGCGTCACCCAGAGCCACCGCCTTCGCCAACCCGGGTGCTGCGCTGGGTCCCACTCTCGCCTCCCGAGTGCTCCGGCCGTGACTCGCGGCCGTTGTGGCTGTGACCTGGCCCCCGTGCTAGGGAGACCCCCGGAGGTCGGGGCGGGAGCCCGGAGCCTCGCTGCCCCGGGTGGGGCGGGGGCGCTGGGGCGGCAGCGCATCCCGCGGCGGCTTCCCGCTCTGCTCTTTGCGCCCCCTTCCTCTCCCCAGCTTCTCGCCCTCCAGCCCTCCCTTTTCCCTCTCTCCTCCAGCCCTCCTCCCTTTTCTCTTTGTTAACCACCTCTCCCTCTCCTAGGTGCCTCTGGCTCGTCTGACCGCTCTTCTCTTATTTGGTTCCTGCCTCTCCCTTCCTCCAGAACTGGCCACAGGGTGGCTCCTGATTCCCTTCCTGAGCTCTGAGGACCTGATGGGACAGCACGACCAGCCTGTTAGGACGAGGGCGCGCCCCTCCCTTCAGATGTGCTGCCCTTTAACATCTGTCTCCACCAATAGGCACCCAATAACAGGCCCTTATCTGGGTTAATGTCTTCTGGATCTTTTCCATTTTAAAATCATTTTCTTCTAACTAACTCCAGACAATAACTCTGGTAGAAGTGGGACCCCATATCCAGATTGAGGACCAGTTATGCTCATGGCAAACAGAGCCCTTGTGGGTGGGTTTCTGGGATGAGCCAAGGGGAGTGGGAGGACCTGCCTGATTGCATGGACATAGATTCTGTATCTGTGACTACCTTTGTGCAGAGGAGCAGAGGGGTGAGAATTTTAATGTTTCTCTTCTTAGGGAGACCCTTCTGATTTCTGTGCTGACCATTCTTGGGAATGGGTAGGGAAAAACAAAGGAAGGATGATCCTGTTAGTAGGCTCCTTTGGTGACTGACAGAACTGATCTATGACATTCCTAAAACTTCTATAGGTCCTTGGACAAGCAAATGGGATTTGTGAATATTTAAATTCATCAGACATGGAATTCTAGGGAAGAAATGATACTATTTCATTTTAAGTAAAGGCCTTTCATTTTATAAAAAAATAAAAATAGCATCTAAAAAATCCCTTGTTCACAGTCTCCTAGAGCATTGGTTCATGACATGCGGTCCCATCATTAGCCAGGATGGGCTGGTGGGCATCATTGGGAATCTATTAGAAATGCAAAGTCATGGGCCCTGCTTAGCCACTCAGAACTCCAGGGTGGGTCTCAGCCATCTACATTTAACAAGAACTCAAGGGGATTTTGAGGCACACTGAAGTTTCAGCACCCTGACCTCAAGTACCCCTGCAGCTCTGGGAGGTAGGTGGGATGGAAATTATTGTATCTTCTTTTTACCTCTGGAGGACCAAGCAGCAAAGACACATCACATGGCCAGATGGTAACAGGGCCAAGGTTAGAACTATCTCCTAGTCTCAGAATACAGGAACCTTCAAGGGCCTTAGAGGGTACATTTTGTTTCAACTCACAAGTCACCCTTAAAGGAGAGTTAATTTGCATTAGTCTGGCTAAGAGGTTACCTATGATCTGTAGGGGCTGGAAATGTTCTGGGTTTTGAGTTTCCTCTAGCGAGACTCATAGGAGGTGGCTGCCTGGGGTGTAGCCTGCATGAAAGCAGGACTATTCTCTAAGAATGGTATTATCATGGAGCATAGAAGGCAACCTGTTTGCAGAGCAGGGTTTTTCATACCAACTACCAGCCTCAGGCTGGCATTAGGTACTCTCAAATGCAGACTCAGGGAGGCCCCTACCTGACAAAGAGATTCCAAAGCCCATGGAGAAGGAGGTTCCAAGGGCTTTGGGAACCTTTTTGCAGAAGTTCAGATGTCCAATGGCTCTAGTTTGAACCCTAGCTTTGCCTCTCATGGGGCTGTGGGGTATGGACAAGTCACATAATGTAATATCAAAGAGCCTGGATTTGTAGGATGCTTTCACCACAGGGATTCTCTGGGAATTCTGGGACAAGCCTCTCCAAATATCTGGGACTCAGTATCCTTATTGTTAAGTGAGATGTTAGGCCAGGACCCTCTCCAACAGCAACAAACTGGCTAATAATAATACTAACTTATATAAACTGAGGAGTATAACATCAGTGTAGTACAATCCCCAACCCATTGCAGTGGTTTCCTTACTGCCTCACCCCTCTTGCAGGAAGATGGACCAAATCACTCACAAATGGACACAACTATCAAGAAGAAAATAGTGAGCCCCACACTTTGGAGAGTTGACCCAATCTGACCAACAGCCAAAGATAACAATGCAGTCCCCTATGTCAGCTTGGCCACCGTCAGCCCCACCTGAGTTGCTCTGGTCTCTAGTTTGAATCCAACACCAGAGAAGGGTTACCAGCCCAGACTGACCCAAGTCAGTGGGGAGCTCAAGCCTTATAAAATCATTCTTCGGATGAGCTGAACCTCCAAATCTCTTTTTACCCTCCGTTACCCAGAAAACGAAACTAATTAGAATCCACCATTTTCTGAGAAGTTGGGTTAATCAAGGTTTGTGTGTAGTAGTTTTTCCCCCCAGAACAGTAAACTGAAGTAATGTTTCCACAAAGAATGCGGTACTTAGGGAAGCTGCTGGAATGGGAACTGATCCTCACTGAACCGGAACATCAAACCATGCTCTGAGACAAACCTGATGTTTCACTCGGTTTCAGTCCGTGGTGAGAAACAAGCAGATTGTGGGGTGGTGGAGGAGACAGAATTTGGATTGGTTTTTCCAGATTCTGGGCTGAGGGTGGGCAACACATTTTCTGATGTTAATTCTAGGTAGCCACCTCTGTGTGTTTTCCTACTCCTTCCATGCAGGTATGTCCTCCAAGGTGGCCCCTAGGCCCTGGACTTTTGATCACTCTTCTCTGACTTTCTATAAAGTCTAAACTGCCCAATTTTGTACTTGATTCCAGACTGTCCCAAGCTGCTCTTTAAAATCTCTGGTATGTCCTATATCCAACCAGACTTTTAGTTCCTTTAGGCTAGGAAAACTCAAGGGTCCCAGCAGACACTTAGTAGATACTCAAGTGACAGACAGGTGGAACTACAAGAGTTCTTAAAGATTAGTTAGTCTAAACCTCAGCTGGCAGGTGAGGAAATTGAGGCCAGGGAACAAACTGGCTTATTTGAGGCCACATAGATAGCTAGTGTAAGGGAGGATCGGAAACCCAAGTCTTAGCAAATAATATTTTCTGATAATATACAATGCTAATAAGGAATTTGGGAAAATAGGAATTCCCTAAAGGAGATTTAATGGGAATTTAAATTGGTATAAACTCTTTGGAGACAAATATCACTCAAAACGTAGAATGCTTAAATCTAATGGAAATGAATTCTTCACTTATAAGAATTTATTCTGCAGGTGCAATTGGACATGTATGCAATGGATGTCCAATTGCACCTGGACATCCATTTGTCCTTCAACATTAGTTCAAGGATTTTTTTTTGTGTGTGTGTGTGTGTGTGGTTTGGAATAAAAAAGGCACAAGACTAGGAATAAGTGACATGTCTATCAGTGGAGTGGGGGCCCAGCTGCAAAAGTTGTGACAACCTGGACAATGGAGTACTATGCAGAACCAAATGAAATGAGGTAGTTCATTTGTATGCTGACTTGGAAAGACCCGAAAGACATTGTAAAGCTGAAAATCAAGGTGCACAGCAGCACAGAGAACATATTCCAATTTCCACAACAGAAAGTATATGTGGGTGTGTTTGTGTGTGCCTGTCTATACTTGACATATTTCTGGAAGAATGCACAGGAAGCTGCGCCTTCTGGAGAGTGGGATGGGGGTCTCAAGTGGGAGTGAAAATTACACTTCATTGTGTACCCCTTTGCACTTTTTACCGTGTACATGTGTTATTTTTATAATAATAATAATTTCAAAACCTCAACATTGCAGTCTCCTAGTTCAGCAGCATTTTCCTCCACCGTACCAGGCTTTCTCTTTTGCTGTTACTCCTCTGTAAACCAGTAACTTGGACTCTAATGGTCATAATTTCAGGCAGATAATAACAACCAAGCCATCTGCTCTTAGCTTATCCCTTTATTTTTTAACCTCCAAATTACTGCTTTCCTCAGGCACTGGGGCACTTGTGTGGGACAACCCAGATGGAGGTGGTGTAGTTTAAGGTTTAGAATCAGGCTCTTGATTTGGATATTTCCCTGGGCAAATCCCTCAAATGCTCTATGACTTAGTGTCCTCTTCTGTGAAATGGGGATAGAATAGTTCCAGCTTCCTAGCCTTTAGTCCTAGGGGGAATAGATGAGATAGTACATGAGGACTAGTCCTCAGAAGTTCTTGGATTGGTGGCCATGACCTCTTCCTCTGATTCCTAGAGGCATGCCTGGTAAGCAGGACATAGGGGAGCCCTTTAGTTCAGTGCTCTGTCCTTGATGGCCCATGATCCTGAAGACATTATTTCTGACCCCAGGAGCTCAGATCTGGCGGGAAGCAGCACACCAAGCCCATTGCATGAGAGCAGATAAAAGAAGACACAACCAGAGATTCTGATCCTGACATTGCAGAGCAGGATCTGGGGAAATGAGACACGGATTCTCAATCTCAAGAGGCTGCCATGGACGGTCCTGAGTTTGTGCTATGTCTACTCACAGCATGGAGAACACCCACCACACAGAACCACATGCTTTGGGATACATCAGCATTGACACACTGCTTAACTGCTGTATTGTCCCCAAAGACCTTACTCCCCAAGACATCCTGAGAGGAGAGTTGGCTAGACCCTCTACCAGCCCCAGCCAGACTCCCATACTTCCAGTGAAAGTATAATACTGTTTATTCCTAATAAGATTAACACATTCTCAGGCTCTTCCTACATATAATCTCACATGATTCTAACGACAACCCTATCATGATTGCACCCATTTTATAGAGGGAGGAAATAGGCAGAGAGAGGTTAAGGTCTCTGGTGGGTGGGTCACCCAGCTTCTCAGTCCCCTACTGAGTGCCACACCAGCAGTCACAAATATGCTTCCCATATTGCATGGAGTTGGTTATCAGCAGGTGCCCTCCTTGAATTGTGGGAGACTCTAGACGAGAACGGGCATCTCTGTGACCCAAGAGGAGATGAAAACGTACAAACCCCTGCCTACTTTCAAAATGCCCTAAGAAGGGGTGAGTTCAGAACATCCTTATAGTTCCCCACCTGCCCAAGCCTGGCCTCTCATTTGCAAGCCTCCATTTGCAAAAATGGGAGGTTGCCAAGAAGCTGAGATTGGAGAGCTCCATCAGGCAGACACCAGGGATCCACTTAATTTTGGGATGGCCACTCTTCAGTCCACGCTCTATTCCTTTCCTTTGATCTTTTCCTCCTTCTGTACCTGAAGTAGTCACCTTCCCAAGAGATAATGCTCGTGGGGCTCTGTCCTGACAGGCCCTTTCGGCCCTATTTCTAATCTTCTCTGGGTTTAGGATTAATAGACTTTTTTCTACATTTGGATCAATAAGTACAGAGGGAGAGGGAAGGGGGAAGAAAAAAGAAGGAAAAAATCAGCAGGATTGAAAGAAAAATGAAAAAAAGAACTGAAAGAACCTGGCCCAGGCATAACACCCTGATGTCACCAGTGCCATCTTCAAGCTGGGGATGTCATAGGTAAGAGCAGGCTTGGGGCTGAGATAGTGTCTCTCTGCTGAGGCAGGACCTCAGCAGGGTGGAGTGAGGACATAGGCTTCTGGGAGGGCCCCAAGGACCCTCAGCCTAAGGTCAGATGCTAGCCTGAATCTTTGCCTGGGATGGCTTTCTGAGTTCTGCGCTGCCTGACCTCGTTTACCCAGAGTCTCTTGTGTCCCAGGTCCACCCCCAGCTAGTCTCTCTTCCATTTAGGAGACTGGACATCAAACTGTCTCCTTCCAGGGCTGAGGTGTCTGGAGAGTGTAGACTCTGGCTGATCTCGCCAACCTGGAGTCCCCAGTCCCCAGTCATCTCTCAGTATGTCACAAAGCCTCCTGGAAATCACACATGTCCCCTTGATGAGGCTGCACGGGGGAAAACAAAAATAGTGCCTGAAGGATTTTAGCAAGAATTATATCCACTCCGTGTGGCTGACACTGGTTGCCGCATGCCGATCTGCAGCTCTGATTAGCCTTTGATTAATAAAAAATGGGAAAAGAAATCAATTATTTATTTAATAAGAGCAGTTTGTTTTAAAGCAAAACCTTTAAAGGAGTGGAGGGCTTGGGATAGGGTAGGAGAGGAGGGAAAGAGCAGAGTGCCTTGGAGGTGAGAAGTTTGGGAGTGGAGGCTTCTGTTGTGTTCCTTCTATCAAAGGTACAGCAGCTGCTCCATTGTGGCTCTTAGGATGTTAGAAGCAGCCACGAGTGGGAAGAGGCAGGCCCCTGCATCCTGAGATCTGGACCCAGAGGAGGTCCTTGAGGGCACGACACTGGTCACTATGGAGTGGTGAGAGGCTGAGCCTCTCCCCTAACTTTTTTACAGGTTAAGTCAAGTCAGTTAAGTTTTGCTTGGGAAATTTCAAGCAAAAGCCTGAGCATGAGACCCCTGCCCATGGCCTATAGCCCACCTTCCTTGACCTGCTGTCCAGGCCCTTGACAGCATGGGCTGGCTTAGCCTTCTGCTGTGTGCACTGCGGGGGACCATGGCTGTGGGCACCCTTCCCCAGCACCTCTCTACCATGACTCAAACCGCTTTCTCCTTCCAGAGGGCACTTCTGCTGATCTTTGCATTTCACAATCATATCCATTCATCAAGGCTGAGATCGAAGGACACCCCGTGCAGCGGCTCTCCAAGTCATTCCCTCAGGAGACAGCCTTTCTTCTTCTGAGCATCCCCAGCACTTAGAATGTGTGTTCCTGTGGCCGCGTGGGGAAATGCGGCTTTGTACTTTATTTCTTTGTAGGTATTTTGAGGGCAGGGACTGCCTCTCAGTCACCTCTGTAACCACTGTCCAGGGTTTGTTAAATAATGCACTGAGACGGAGGGATGCACGTTATCTTTTGGGGAGACGGTACCCATTTACATCTGAAACAGCTTTTGGATTACAGAGCAGACTTTTAAAGGAAACGCTAATAGCCTCTTTGAAGGGAAAAGGGAATATATGCTCTTAGGTGTCTGAGATAAATGGATCAGAGTACATGGGTCAGAATTTGCCTTTTTATTTTCTGGGGAAAAAAAATAAGTCAGGAAACAAGGTGTTGCTGCACTATTGTTCAGGCGCCAAAGTCTTTCTTCCCATCTCCATTATCTGGATTTCTCTCCTGGAAGCTAAATTTTCCAGAATTATCTGGGTTGTTGCCATTACTGTCTTCCGAGCTTACTGGTGTGGGTGGCCACTTCCAGATAGAGCTTTCCGGCAAGCTGGCTCAGCTGGTCCATGCCCTCGCACTCTGGCGTCAGGTAGGTGCTATGGGTGCATGGCGGAACTATACATTCGCTCGTGCACAAAGGTCTATTTCCCATTGCTGGAGCACTTTGACTTTTCCTAAATGTCTCCTTTCAGGAGTCATTTTATGAGCTTGTCCTCAATTCCCTGGATGTGGGTTGGGAATCCCACACAGGGGACAAGATTTACTGAAGAGCCATTCTGTGATATTCTACATCCAGCAAGGCAGGTGAGAAGCTTGCAAATCTGGGGTTTCTATCATGAAGTCAGTGTCCCTGCCCGCTAGCCACCTAGACACTGGCCCATACAGTAGTGTGTGGGGGCAGGTGTACCTGAGTGGGGGACTTTCTGAGTAAGAGAATAAATCACCAGCCAATGCAGGAACTGGCCTTAAGAAACATGGCCATGTGGGACCCCCAAGCTCATAAACCAGATGAATTAAAGGGCAACTATTCACAAGGCAGAAGGATTCTTTCAGTTCTGAAAGGATTCCTTATAAGGCTCTTCTGATGAGCAAACACAGCAAATTTCAAATAAGATTCATTGTAAAAAAAAAAAAAAGATGACAAAAAAGAAGATAATAACAATTTGCTTTCACTATTTCAGGAGCAGCTCCTGTGAGAAGCGAGGCCCACCTGTGTCTCCCAAAGCGCCTGCAAGTCCCTCTCCTGGAGAGAGAGGGGAGCTGCAGAGACAGGGAAGGGACTTGGGGGATGGGAAAAGAGGCACGGCCATGATCAGATCTGTCCTTCCCTGACTTAGAAAGAAACCTTGTCATCTCCATGTCAAGGGCAAGGAGAGGGGCTGGTCCCGAAGTTGGAGGCTTGGCTTAACTGCTTGTTGGGTCCTGGCTCCTTGGGGTGTACCGTGGAGTTCTTCCAAAGCCTCACAGTCCAAACACCATAAAGACAGATCTGCTTACCCTGACCGCTGGGCCCTGATGGATTCCCCATCTCTCATTAGTTACTGACGCGCTCCCAGGTCTTGGCAATATTTGCCTTATGGCATCAGTGCAGCATTTCCCGTATTCACATAGTTAAATTAGTTAGCTGGATAGAAACCTCAGAGATGATGTATCTAGTTGTCAGTCGTGACTTGGTGCTCATGGCACTATAATTTGGTTACAGTCCTGGCTGTCATTAATCATCGGCCCCCAGCCTGCTGCATACTGGGTGCTGGGGATGGGGAACAGCAGGGCTGTCTCGGACAGAAAGTGCCAGCACCCAGGCTGGGGCTCTCCCCTCTTCCTCCGGGCTGGGCTGAGGCTCACTCTCCTGGTAGGTCGCTGTCCCTCAGTCCCCATCACTGCCACAGCCACCAGCCCTGCGCACCTCTATTTATTAGCATCATGCTACTTATACTAATAGCAGACCGTACACTATTTCTGAGCATTAACATCTGCTCCAAGCAGCCGACTTTCACTTACAGAAACTGATTTCAGCTCAGTCAAGCAGATAAACAGAGAAATCAAAGCAAGTGGCTGAAAGTGAAGGAGGAATTCTCAATTCCTGCATTCAACCGATGAACTTCACTCAAGCCATAATTAATATTCAGATAATTATATTCCGACACATAGAATAAACAAGGTCATTTAAAGGATGCAAAATACATCCCAAGGGCCAGAGGGGAAGAGAGGGAGGGGGAGAGAGGAAAGAGAAGGTAGAAGACTAGATCTGAATGCAGGCACTGCCCGTTCTGGCCTATTGTGTGCTCGGCTTCAGCCGTGGAGAAGAGGTGACATGCCCCACAGAGTCAGGGAGCTGGGTGTTTACAGAACCCCTTCTGCAGGCTGGGGGAATCTGAGGTGATGGGTCCTGGAGGCTCAGGTTATCTACACCACTGGCTGGTGAAAAGTGGCCCTCTGTATTTATTTCCTCACGCTTGGAGCAACCTGAAGGCTTGGCTAGCCCTGAGGACCCGGCTGCCATGTGGCCTCTGAGGGGTGGCCGTCTTCCCTGCACCCAGGTCTTCTCCACGTGTAGAAACTCCATGCTGGAAAGCCTTCCTGACTATGAAGGGTTATTCAACTGATGATTCTAGAATTGAAGTAACATCGCTTTTGATTTGGATGAGGCAGAATCAGACACTATATTAGAAGACATGAGTGTGGACATACCCTATTTGGTTCATAATTTTTTTTTTGGTGTTTTTCTCAGTCAATCATCTCAGAATGTTAAAACAAGACCAATGCCACTATCTGGAAAAATTCTGAGGGCTATCATTTCTATTCTAAAGGACAATGGTCCCTGGGCTCTGAGGACTGACTTTCTAATCAGCTCCCAGGGCCTTCACAACTCAAAACTCCACATGGTGAGACCATAAACCCACTGACTTTGTCGTGTTAGTATACAGTGACAGCGAGGGACACAGGTGGAGTCAGTGTGCCCCTTAGCCCAGCATGGTGTGTGCCCCTATATGTGCAGATGAGGGTGATAGATAATTTATACAAGTGTATTATTGAAGAGCATACGTCTGTAGAATGAGCTGTGAGAAAACAGTCAGTGACCAGGTCCTGAGTGTGGAGTCCAAACCAGCCCTGAGGACTCCTTAGAGGGTGAGGCTGTAAGCAGCAGAGAGAGCTGCCCAGGTGAGACCTGCATTCACACAGCTCAGGGCTGGCTGAGCAGGACTCTTTCTGAATCTAGACTGCCTCTGCAGAGAGAAGAGCAGGACCCATTCCCTGGGAAGAGGGCCCTTCTAACTTTTTCTCTCCTTTTTGGTTCCTCTGGTGGCAAGGTCCCTGTGGCTGAACAACAAATGTTATAACTTTAATTTCCACTTGTGGGAAGCATCCATCTCCCTCTTCCCCGTCTCCTGCACATATGTCCTGTTTACATCTCTTCCTTCAGGATGGTGCTGACAATGCTGGGAGCCCAAAGCTGCGTCTTGGGTGCTGTAGATGCTCCTCTGGAACCACTTGCTTTGTGGTTGAAATTTCCCCTGATTTTGGGATTTTTTTTTTTTTTTTTTTTGGTTTCCTTGGAAATGACTGAATCACAGCTGTTTGCAGCAACGGGAGGAGCGGGGGAGGTGGGAGGATATTCCCAAGAGAGGTGGTGGGAGGGGAGGGGTGGCAAACAGGCTTTCCCAGGGAAAGCTGAGTACCCACAGGCCAATGTGGGGTGGGGTGAGGCTGGTGGTCTTCAGGAATCCCTGGGGACAGGCATCAGGGTGGGTCGGAACCAGGACAACTGAGACCTAGCTCTTCTCTGGAGCCTGACTCTCTCTGTGCACTTTACTGCCTACCCCACCCCCTCCTCAAAGAGAACTGACTGAGCAGCAGCCATCTTCTCAGCCCCAGGTGAGGCGTCCGGAGCTACAGGTGTGGTAGGACACCTAATGTGAAATCGTAACACCTGTGTGAAATAGGTAGGCGAGGCAGAGACTGCTGTTTTGACTCCACAGATGCAAAAAGGACTCCTGGTGCAGTGAGCCAGTGGCAGAGCTGGGAAGCAGCCCCTGGCCTTGACCTCCAGTGGTCCAGTCCTGGCACAGTCTGCAGTTGTTCCTCCTGACCCCTGGCCATCACCGTCACCCCTGATTCATAAAACCATAGGTCCAGTGAGTTCTCAGGCCCTGGCTCTCAGGGAATCCCCTTAGGCTGGAGAGAAAGGAGATGACAAATCCCTGAGTGAGCTTTGTGCCTCAAGGGGGAAGAGGTGGCACCCGTCTGGGCCAGGGTGAGCAGGTTGGCTGGCTTCACAAGACTCACACCCATGAAACTGAGGACACCTAGGACCTGGTGGGGTCTGCTCCCTGAGATGCCCCTCTGAAGTAGCACTGCGATGCTGCCAGTCACCCACCCTCAGCCCAGCTTTTCTGACACCCTCTGGCCTCCCAGCTGTAGCCCCGTCTTTTCTTCTGCTTCCTCACTTCTTCGTTCCCTGCATGTCCTTTTCGGTTATCACCATCTTGTTCATTACTGTCGTCTGAGTCTCTAAACTGTCTCTATCCAAACCTGACAAATGCTGCTTCTCAGAGAAGGAAGAAGAAAAGCCAAATTCAGAACCTATCTTTTGGAATTTGGGGCATTTTGCCAAGGCTGGGTTGCAGTGGCTTTGAGCTGCAGAAGGCCTGGGCTCCTCAGATGAGAATGGTGTCCTTTATTCAAGGGAAAGAGTCCTGAGATGTCCTTGGGGTTGTCTCCCTGCAAAAGGGCAAGCAAGGGCTAACAGCAAATGGCCTTGTCATTAAGGCAGGAGGCTAGTTCCTGGTCAGGTCTGTAGCAAAGGACATGGTTCCTCTGTCATGCGTCTGCAAAAGGACATGGAAATCACAGGTCTTTGGGGACTGTTTCAGGCAGATGTCTCCACTGTGACTCCATACACACAGCATGACAGGAGCGTTTTGTTATTCCATTGCTTGGGGATGAACCCCAGAGGTGGTGCCAGATGGAGCAACCCCTCCCTTTGCTTTCCCTGTATGGAAACGGAAAAAAAAAAAAATACACCCATTTTATGTTACACCAGGTGCAAACTCCTCCTGAGAGACACCTCTTTTATTCAACCTGATGGATGTGCCTGATTCTGGAAGAGCCATGAGATTTCTCTTTTCCACCAAGTACTCCATGGTGGATACCAACCCTCCATTTGGAAATGGCTGGGGTTGCATATGGGCTCACCCATGCTGGTGTGTGAGAGCTCTGTACTCCTCAGAGTCCAAGCTCTGAATGCAGAACTCTGCGACCAACTCTATGGTCTGGGCTGTGCAGTAGCCCTGATGCCCTCTGCTGGCCACATCTGAAAACACAGGCAGTCTCTAGCCTGTACTTGGGTGGGACCATCCTGGAGGTTAGACCTGCTGGCTGAAGCCGGGGATGGAGGTCTCTTCTCCCCATGGGCACTTCTTAGGCTCTGCTCTGAGTTCTGCATGCACATGCATGCTTTCTTTTTCCTTATCTTTCCACGGTGGACGGACTTCACACCTGGCTCTTGTCGACTCACAGTGTGGCCCTGGGTGGCAAGCTGACCAATCTTGGTGGACTTGTTTTGCTCTCTGTAAGGTCGCATTTCTCCTTCATGCACATTTCAAATACTAGTTTCTATTCACAACCTTCTCACTCAAGACCCCATGCCCCTGAGGATGCATCTCACTAGGCTGGAGAGGCCCTTGGGGCTCTTGTCCTGGCCCTCAACTCCTGGAGGGCAGGGCTCTTGCTAATCTTTTCTTTTGGGGGGCCTCCCTGCAGCACCCACAAGGCTGACTGTCCTGCAGCCCAGGAACTCCACCAATACCTGTTGGGCGGATTTGTGTTCTGACTGCCTGGGACTAGATTCCTTCAGGTGCTTCCCCTGCTCAGGTTCTTTCTCATTCCAGTTGTCGCTTGTGGGTTGGTCTCATCTCCCAGGTGAGACTTTAGATCCTAGAGGGCCAAGTGCGAGGGAATAACAGTCCTGGTGTTTTGCTGAATATAGAAAGCAATTTTGACATTGTGAAGCAGTTAGGCATGTGGCTGTCTCACTGTTCTTCACCGAGCAGCACATTTCTGAGGGCACGAGTGGAAGATCTAGGCTGTAAACAACATGCCACTGCTAAGCTCCTCCTCCGTTTCTACCCAGCCTCCTCCTGTGCTGGCTGCCAGCACTGTCTCTGCCCCAGACTCTCTACCCAGGGCCGGTGGTGTCCCTGCAGCACCTTACCAGCTTATCCCCAGCCCCACCCGATGCCCTCGCTAAACACTGGTGAGTGGGCTCTAGTATGAAGCGATCCTTGCATCAGATCAGCGCTCTCCATGCCCTCCCCTACCCGCAGATTCTTCTCCACGGCTGTCCCAGTGTAGCAAACACAGTGCCTTCTGGAAACGATAGTAACAGCTAACGTTTATTAATAGCTCTCAGTGTGCTGGAGGCTCGCTGAGAGCTTTGCACGTATTATCTCACGTAATGTTCCTAATAACCCTTGATGGCTCCATTATCATCTTCATTTTATAAAGAGAAAGGTGAGGCACAGAGAAGTTAAGCCACTTGCCTAAGGTCACACAGCTAGAAAGTGAGAGGGCCAGCCTCGAAACCTAGATGGTTAGATTTTGGAGATCATGTTCATATCATGCCTTCAGGCAGAAGGATGTTTGGGGTGGAGAACAAGGGCTAGGTACCTCTTAGGCATATGCATGGCAGCCTAAACGCATACACACAATCACACAATGGCCCATATGCTGTGCACATGTGAACATTCTAGTGATGACCCCAGGCTCACCTGCATGTTTCCATGTGTGTACTTTGTTAGCATGTACAGGCACAGTGTTCTTCGTGCCTTCCCCACTTGCAATATTTCAGAGCAGCATTGTCTAAGGAAACATTCTGCATCAATTGTGCTGACTGCATTGGTCACCTCTACAGATGTTCCCATAGTAGGATGTTTTGAATAAGGATTTTTTGACTTTATGATGGAGCAAAGGCTGTGCACATTCATTAAAAATCAGACTTCAAAATTTGAATTTAGATCTCTCTTTTTTCATGAATGGAAGCCACTGAGACATCAGTGCACTGTGCACTAAGCCATGGTCATTTTGGGATTTTTAAATGCATTTTCTACTTAGGATGTTTCCTACTCAGGATGGGTTTATGGGGGTGGAAACCCATTGTAGGTTGGGGGGCATCACAGTCTCTTTCAACCACTGAACACTGGAAACATGGCCAGCGAGGTTGAGGGATCACATTTTAAATTACATTTAAATGAAATTAATTGTTAATGCAAATAACCACGTGTCGTGATGGCTATGAATTAAACTGGCCATGTCATGGGTTTGTCACGAGGATGGACAGAGGTGATATTGTCACAAGAACAGGCAGGCCTGGAATGTCTAAGCACTAAACACTGGATATAGTTTTATTATGACTACCTGATATACAATGGCACATGTGTATTTAGGAGCACGTAGCTGTCTTCATCTGCCCTTCCATCCAGCTACCATCATTACAGGGGCTATTTGGAGACCACCCTACTGACAGTGGAGCCTGATCCTTGTCTCTGATGGTGGTGAGGAAGGAGGTATGGCTCTGGGATGGGGAGGTGTTCGGAGTGAGGCTCAAGTGGAGAGGCCCTCATTTGCCTGCAATCAGCGAAGGGGCCGGGAAGAAGCTGTGGCCTTGGGGGCCTTTGACCCTCTCAGGGCCCTGATTGACTGAGCACATTTCTAGTGCGTAAGTAAAACATCATCTTTGCTCCTTGTCTGTTGTTTTTATTGTGTGAGTGTGAGTGTGAGTGTGTGTGAGTGTCTGTGTGTGTGTGTGTGAGTGTGTGTGTATGTGTGTGTGTGTGTGTGTGTGTGCATTACTTTAAAAGAACAAAGGGCCAGCAGTTTGCCTTAGGCAATTTGGTGGCTCTGGGAGCCAAAGAGAAGTTCCTAAGGGAATGAAGCTGGTGAGAATAGGCTTGGGGGCCAGTGGGGCAGGAGCAGGGGCAGGGGCAGGAGTGTGTGGGACACAAGGACAGGGGGCAGGGCCGGCAGGGTGGGAGGTTTGAGCTGCAGCAGAGGGCAGGGAGGAGGGAGCTGGGCGACCTACATCTCCGCTGTGAATTGGCTGACTCACCCCTGGAGAATGGCTCCTGCCTTCCTGGCTGGGTGGGACACAACCTGGGCATCCTGGGAGAGGGGCGCTTGCAAAAGCTGGAGGGAATGAAGCTATAGCATGAGGGATTTAGGCGGGAGCATCGGATGGACAGATGCAGGTTGAATTCTGTGAGACACTGCAGCGGGGATTCGCTCATAAGTAACACCGCAGGGGCTAGAAGTGGGACACAATGAGTCCCTGCCTGGAAGTGGGGTGAGGGGTGTTGTGGGGAGAGGACTCCCAGGCTCCACATGTGCATGACCTCATAGCGCACACTATGTGGTCTGTGACCTAATTGATGCTCAGTCCACACTGGGGAAGAACAAAATCACATCTATTGTTATATTGTGTGCACGTGCAAATATATAACAACAAATCCCATCAGTATATAAAACTACAATGCACCAATTAAAAATGGGGGGAAAAAACGACAGTCTTCTTTAGCTTCTTCTATTATAAGTGGCTTTAAATATCATGACATCCCAATGCCTCTCAAATTTATAACTCCAGCCTGGATCCTCCGTCTGGACTCCAGGTTTGATGTCCACCTGCCGTCTCAGTACCACTACCTGGACATCTAACAGGTCTCAGCGTGGCCAAAGAAGAATTTTGATCACCTGCCCCTAAAGCACGTTCTTCCCAGTAAGTGCTGCGTCACCACTGAGTGGCACAATTGTCCTGGTCCCCTCTTCTTTCCCTCATTCCACATTCAGTCTACCGACATGTCCTGACCTCTGTACTTCTTGAACATCCACCACGGGTCCTGGTTCAAGCCCCACAACTGTTGCCTAGGTGGCCCACCTCCATGTCTGCTTTCCTGTAGCTCCACACAGCAGTCAGGAAGATCTTTGTGGAATGCACAAGACTTGACTCTTCTGATGTTTCTCCCTATTGACTGAATATAGCTCATGTATCCCATTCTTTGGGCCTTCGGGCCTGACACAATCAGCCTACCCCCAGCCTCCTCCCATCCAGCTCTCCCCACCACCCTCATGATGCTCCTGCCATGAGAATCCTCCTCCTGTTCCTTGAACACACGAAGCTTATTACCACCTTGGGGCCTTTGCACCTGTGGCTCCTGCTGCCAGAAGTGCTTCTCCCACTGTGTGGACTGGTTTGAATCTCAGTGTCTCAGGAGACCCTTTCCCACTGGCCCAGAACACTTCATACCTCATTCATACATTTTAATTCTCAGCCTAGCACTTAGGATCAGGTTTTTAATTTCTATTTTAAATTTATTACCTAACTCACCTCAAGAAAATGTGAACTGCAGGAGAGCAAAGACTTGATCTGCCTAGGTCACCGTTGTGTCTCCAGCAGCTAGACCTGTGCCTGGCACGGAGTGGGTGATAAATAAGTATTTATGAATGAATGAATTATTTAATCCTGATGGTGCTCTTTGGAGAAGGCTTTTTTTGCCTAGGGTAGAAGTGTGAGCTCATGAATGTGTTTCCTGGACTGGCTCTTGTGTACGAATTGCAAGACTAATTAAACTCATACATATTTGTGGAAATGCAAATATAATTTTATTTACCAATGACTGTAATAAAGGTAAATGCTCCTTACTTAAACAAACAATTCACTTTGGGAATAGAGCTGTAAACAGAAGCAATAAATAAACACTCGTTATTGAGTGCTTACTGTGCACCCACTGAACTTCATGAGCTGGCTGCTCTGATCTTCCATCCTGATTTATGTGTGTGAAAGCTGAGACCCAGGTAGCAAGCCTCTCTCAGCCCTGGGCAGAGGGACTTAGCAAGCACTCCTAACCAAGCGCACGGCTCTCGGGAGCTCAGTGTGGCATCTTGGCTTTGCCACTTACTTGCTCTGTGCCCTGGGAAGTTACTCAAGTCCTCTGTGCCTCTGTCTCCGTCTGTAAAATAGGAGTCAAAACTTCCTCCTAGTAAAACTGGAAGGATTAAATGAGATAGCATATTAGAGTGCTTGGCATTGTGCCTGCACATGGTAAATGACAAATACGGGTTAATTCTTCTCTTATGATGATGATGATGATGATTACAATGATGGGAGACTGCTTGAGATGTTTCTACATATTCTCATTTAATTGCCACGATAACTCATGGGTCGGTGTTATTCCTGACTTCCAGGTTAGGAGGAGCTCAGAGCTCAAGGAATAGAAACCATTGTCCGTGGTCGTACTGCAGCTCCTAAGTATAAAAACCCAAGTGTTTGGACTCTGGGTCCAGCACTCTTTCCAATGTACCACAGCTGTCTCCCTGGGTTCATGGCTAAGGGCCTAATGCTTGTGAGGACCAAGCCTCACACCCATCTCCATTTTAAATCACCTGTAAGCCCTTGCCGCAAGCTTCCCCTCCACTGTGTGCATGGACCCAAACTCTCCAGGTGCCTCAACCTGGGACAGAGGTTTCTGAACTGCTCCCAAGGTCTACCCATACTTGTCCTCATCCCCATCCTCCCAGAGTTCCTAATGGTTGTGCCATCCTGGTTTCTAATCCTTTACATCACAGGGTTAGAGTGCTCCCTTGGGTGATTCATGGCATCATATTCCCAGGTGAAAAAGTGGAGATCTGGAGAGGCTCAAGGGCTCCATCCTCCTCCTATCCCCTGCCTCTTTCAAGCCAGGCACCTCACTGGCCATCGGCCAGGCATGGAGGGAACAGGTGAGGGGGTGGAAGAGCACCCCAAGCAGTGCTGTAGGGAGGGTTGGCTGTGTTTTGGTGGTGCTTTGGGCTTTGCTTTTCTTAGTGTCCCCTCCTGAGGAGTTCACAAGCCTCCCTGGCAGGCAGGGGCTGTGACTCTTATGTGCACCTCTCATGCAATGTGTAGCCAGGCACTGGGAAGAACGCAGGAGAGCAAGAGCCCAATAGTGTGAGGCTTCCGACTGGAACAGACTGATGGCAACCAAAACGCGCACAGCGGCTGTCTTTAGGGAGGTGCGATCACGGATGCTTTTCTCGTCTCCAGACATTCCCCTCTTCTTTACATTCCTTGTAACATGTACTATTCACGATGGAGGAAAACACCACAAAAATTTCATATTAAAAAGCATCTGGAGTTTGCTAAGGGCCAGAGTGACGGTTCCCCTAGTCCCTCCAGGTGAGTGGGGGAGCCTTCACAAGGTGTGTGCCCACGGCGACATGCCCAGCCAGAACCTGCAGGGAGGTCGGTTGGGCACATGGTGCCATGGCCGGCCCTCGCCTCTGAGAGTTCCCAGTGAAAGGAGAGGTGGCCTGACAGGTGCGCATCTGGGAGGGGCAGTGTCTGGGCCCCAGGCTGGGAGACTCAGGCGGCAGGTGCTCTGAGCTACTTCTGTGCTGCAGCAGTCTGAGGCTTCCAGCTTTAGTTGGGGGAAGCCGAAGGGAAGAGGGTGCCCCAGATGGGGGAGCAGCCTAAGCACAGAACTGCAGAGATGGAACTAGTCTCCTAGGAAGGGACAGGGGACGCCAGGCCAGGGGTGCCTGGGTCGTGAACTCTTTTGACTTCTTTTTTCTTTTTCATTTGTTCTCTAGCTACAATTATTGCAGGCTCACCATGTTCCAGGAACTGTGCCAAACGCTCTACCTAGATTACTGCATTCCATATGCCCAATAAACTCCTTTAGGCAGTGTGTATGTTCCCATTGGCTCCAAGGAAAAACTGAGGTTGGCAAAGTGACTAGCCCAATGTCACACAGTATGTCAGTGGAGCAGCAAGGGTTGAGCTTAGGGCTGCCTGCACCACCCTATGCTACCTCTGAGCCCTCTGCCTCCCACTTATGGGGGTCTGGGAAGCTGTGCTGCAGAGAAATGATCCCATAGAGCTGGGGCGGAATAGCTTCACCTATGTAAACTTGAACACAATGTATTATTAGAGATCTTGGGTATGTGGGGACATGCATGTGTATGTGTGTGTGTGTGTGTGTGTGTGTGTGTGTGTGTGTGTGGAGAGAGAGAGAGAGAGAGAGAGAGAGAGAGAGAGAGAGAGAGAGACAGAGAGAGAGAGAGAGAGACAGACAGACAGACAGACAGACAGACTGTGAGATCTGGAAACCACTTCCTGCAGGTGGAGAAGACACGTCCCAAACACAGTCAGCATGTCAGCAGCTAAGGAATGAGTCTTATGGTGTAAGCAGACGGTCGTGAGTATGTGGGAGTTTGTTCATCTGGGGAAGAAGGCTGAGCCCTGGTGGCCAAGAAGCAGGGCACAAAAAGTTAGAGAACACCTAGAAGGTGTCCAGCTTTGAAGGGGTCCTCCTGTGTCCAAGAGGGAGGCAGAGCATTCCAACAAGCTAGACAGAGAGCTGACTGTAGGACTGGTGATGCCAGGTGACTTGAGGTTGCAGAGAGATTCCTGAGCTGGTGGCCAGCTGCAGACTCCTGGGCCCATCCTCGGGGAATTCAAAGGTGGTGGGGATGAGGCCAGAACTTTCATTTTCACCAGACCCTTGGGTAATTCTGATACAGGGTCCTAGGAAGGGCTGGTCTACCTGAGTGTTCTGTGTGTCCCAGAGCAGCCTGCTGAAGAAATAGAGACGGAAAGCCTGGGTGTGAGGACAGGGTGGTGTTCTTAGGGACCAGAATGGTGGGGCCTTCAGATCAATGGTTGAGGTGGCTGCTCAATGTGTGCCTGAGATCCCAGGATGCCTGGTAGGTAAGACTGGCCCTCTTGCCGCTGCCCAGGAGCAGTGAGTTTGTGTGGGAGCCAGGCTCCAGAGGCCTTGCCTTTGTGTGGGTACCCCAGCAGCTGATTCAGCTTCCAAGGGCCCAGAGGTGAGGCAAAGGAGCAGGACACCTGTAGCTAGGCTCTGGGGCAGCGTGTCTGGACAGAAGGAGAGGCCCATGAGACAGAGATGCTTTCAGCTTGAGGGCATTTGCTGGGCTCCCCGTGGCCCTCGTGGGCAATGTCCTTCCCTTAGGACATGCAGCTTCCAGGTGCAGCCTCTGGCCTCACTGGTCTGGTCTGAGCAACCATCTGCTCCAGCCCAGATGGAGGTGGGGGGTGGGGGCCTCTCTCTCCCCAGAGCTGCCTGTTTCTCTTATGCACGCGTGCGCGCACACACACACACACACACACACACACACACACACATGGCCCTCCACTTGCAGTTGTCTCCAAAGGGAGCTAGGCTTCAGGGCCACCTTTTGGGGGAGTTGATCCCCTCTTCTTCAGGTCTCCCAGGGAATCTGTGGGCAGAGTGTGAGAAAATGCCTCAGATGGCCCAGCCGCACATCCAGGAAAGCAGTTAGGTCTCTGGAGGACAGTGTCTGACTCCATGTCCCCAATTAGGCTGCACACAACTACAAGTGCAGAACCCTTCTTCCCCACAACCCTCCCCTATGCCCTGGCCAAAGGCCCCCCAAAGATCCATGCTCACACACATTTGCAGAGAACTACAGGAGTGCCCACCCAGGGAGTTGGACTCATTTTTTCTGTTTTTTACATGCACTTGGTAGAAACTGTAGTCATAGATGTACACACAATCTGTCACTAAAAATTGGCCCAGCTGAGCCATCCCAGCCCACACACGCCTGCATAAACTCAGCATGTATGAGCACACACGTCCACACATCTCCTTGCTTGGGTCTCACTGACTGAGACTGGAGTGTACTCACATGGAGGTGGCATGCATGCATGTGCACACACAGCACACACCCACGTGTGCACACAGACACACAAACATGCACACACATGCACAGTGTTCTCATTGCAGCCACAGCGAGGGGCTCTAGATATTGCAGCTTTGCTCAGCGCCACAGGTTCAGGCTTGAAACAGAGATGCTCTTAACCCTGGAGCTGGAAGGGAAGGGATGGGGCACTACCAGAGAGCCCCAGATGAGGGAGCCTTGCAGCCCTGGTGGAATGGAGAAAGCCCCTAAGCATCTACTCTTCTCTTTCCAGAACCAGGGAAGAAAGCATAGCCCTCTCAAATCTGATACATACAACACCAACACACATGTGTGCACACAACACACAGGACACAAGATAGATGCAAAGCCTAGAATACACTTAGTGGTGCCCACCGAGCCTTGGCCCTTGCAGCCTGTTGGCATGGGGTGTCTGTGCAGAGAAGGGCAACTCATGCACCACCTGCAGCAGCAGCCTATCACTTCTCCCGTCCAGCATACAGCAGAAGTTGATGCTGCTAAACCAGGTTGCCCCTTCACTCCTGGAAAGCCTCAACTTTCAAATGGTCTGCTCATCCATCATGTGAGAAAACCATAGTGACCTCATCCCTAGATTGTCAGGAGTTTGTTTTAAAGAAAGGAAAAACAGTGGTTTCCAGTTCCTTGACAAATTTCTTGCCAATGTCAAGCCTTTTGCTCAGTGTGTCTGTATGTGTTTGAGTGAACAGGGCCACTTTCTCTGCCAAGTGTGTTCCCATGGACTGACAGGAGTCCAGAGGGCTGGAAGCAGACTTGGTTGCATGGCAGAGGCTGAAGTGTGCACAGACTGTCTTTTGCTCTGAGCCACAGAAGAGGCAGCCTGAGCTGGCCTCCAGGAGAACCTCCAATTATAGACCTCCCCAATTCTCTCCTGATTTTTCAGTTGCCACCTTCTGGAAGCCACCTTTTATGCTTGCAGGTCCCATCTTACTATCTGAGAGCTGCCCATGGCCAGTTCATGGGCTGGGTGGTCCTGGGAAGGGCCTGCCCAACATTTCTCTAGGACCTGTCTTTGGTCTTAGTCAGATTAATAGAAACTTGGCTGGGATCCTGTGGGTTGCCATAGTAGGAAGATTGTAGAGGAAGTGTCTCTTGGAGAAGGCCTTCTGTGGATTTGTTGATTTCTAAGGAAGATTTGGCCCCAGCCTTGATGCACCCCTGCGCTGTACAGGGAGAGGACTTCTGACCTCTGGCCTCTGCTGAAAGGTTAGCTGAGGGGCCCTCTCTGCTCCTGTCTCCCCTTTGTTCTGGGCCCTTGTCACCCCTTTTTCCAAACAAGCTGACTGTACTTCTCCTGCTGAATTAGATGCTCAATTGTATCTATGGCCTTGTGGTTAATTCAGCCTTGTCATTAGGAGTGATATGTGTGAGGGTATGCAAGTGTGTCCATGAGTGTATCTCTGTGTGCATCTTCACGTGTGTCTATGTGTATGACAGAATGTTTCCACACACGTGTGTCTGTGAATGTGTTTGTGAGTATAGTAGCACTTTTGAGTCTGTGTGTGTGCTTGAGTGTAAGGGTGCCCATATCTGAGTGTATTTTTGTATGTGTTATATTAATTCATGAGTCTCTATGTGTGTGACTGTGTATATGTACATGGGTGTGTCTGTGTGAGCTGTCTGTGTGTGCCCTTTCAAGTGTGCATGTCCCTATGTACATGTGTCTGTGTTTTCAGATCCTTCATACAAGATGGTGTGCAATGATCTAAGAACACATTAACTGGTAACGTCACAGGGCTTCACTTTCCCCAACTGCAAAATAAAGGCGAATGAAGAGATGACATTTTTACTTATTTCCACAAAGGAAGCATGCAGTCATGGAAATGTGGTGGGCTTGAGAATATGACAGATTTGGGTGGTTGAAACTTGGTTAAATTATTGCTCTCAGAGCTTCCATTTCTTCGACATTCAAAGGGTCACAGTGACATCTCCGTGGAAGTTTTGTCAAAAGGATTTGATGAGATAAAATGGGTGAGAGGCTCCATGTGTCACCTAGTAGGTGCATCGTCAATCTTCCCTCCTGTCCACCTGTGAGCCCTCGTGTCGTCCCAGTCCCCTTGCATCCTGTTTTGAGAGTAGGCAGGACTGTCAGAGCCATTCAGTGGTCTGGTGGGGGTGCCAGCCCTTAATCCATGGTGAAGAGCCTGGATATTTAAATATTCACACAGCATTTTCCCTTCTCATTTGACATTCATAATGACCCTGAGAGGTAGGTAGAGCAGATTCCATTGCATTGATGTAGAAGAGGAGAACTGAAAAGGGGCTGGGTTTCCAGGAGAGCCCCAGGCAGGGCGAGGCAAGGACTTGGACATCTGGCTCCTGGGTGCAGTGCATCCTTGGCATACCAGCTGCCCTGCAGCAGGCTGTGCCCAGAGCCAATCACTGCCTGACCGAGAGGAGCCTATGCACAGAATCCTGACACACATAGACCAGCGGCCAAGGAGATGGTGGAACCAGTGCTCTGCACGGGAGTCGGTAGAGCGGCTCTTCTGAAGGGTGGCCGGTCACTCCCAAAGCTGGCTCCAATATCCTGTGAGAACCCGATTCCCTCCTCCCAAATAGTCAATGGTGTCGCAGAACCCCAAATCTGATCCATTAGTCTCATTCCTCACCTTATTTACAGGATTTAGCACTCAGTGATATTTGCTGATTTCCCGAATCCAAGCCACAGTCGAGCAGTGTGGCTTGGACTTCAGACAGCAGGGGAGAAGGTGTGTTTCCATTACTGAATGAGCCTGGCTTCCCAATTTACTTTGGAAAGTGGTGCACTCAGTTGTGCTTTTATCTTAGGGAGGTTTTGGTGTGGTGATCTGTTCCTTAAATGATGGGGACCCTTTGCTAGCAGGCCAAGCACCAGGAATCAGACTGCCTGATCAGCAGTCACGCCTCTGTGACTCAATTCACCCAGGCCACTTGCCCTCACTAGCATCGGTCCCAAGCCTGAGCAGCTTTATGTACTTTGGCAGGATTTGACTGGGTTGTAATTTCCTTCATTGTTCCCTTTCCATTTTTTCCTTATTAAAAAAAAGGTCTCAACTACCTGGTTATGACAGGGCTAAAAAGAAGTAAAATACAAAAAAATACTTTACAGATTAAAATGCTGTAGAAATGGGAGGCATGTGATAATATAAATAAAATGCAAGAATTATCTGTGATCGGGTATGTAAGATGCATGCTGTGACTTTGTACATAAGTTATAGATGTACAGTAGGACATGTGACTTATTCTAGCATATGATGTAGTTTATAGTATGTACTATGATCCTGTGATCCGGAGGATTATGTGATATCTTATGACATATCATATTCTCAATGTAGAGGAAAGTAGAATAAAAATCAGTCAACATTAGGCTATTTTGGCATTGGAAACACAAGCCCCAGATCTGTGATTTTAACAGCTGAAGCTGGAAGGAAGAAAACTAAAAATATTAATTGGGAAGATATTGCCATCACCAGCAACATGGCCCACTGGGTGGGGGGATCAGTGGGAAGATTGAAAACCCCAGGCTAGACCTGAACAAGGGGCACAGCAGGGAGGGGGCAATCTTGGAAGACGGTGGAGGAGTTGGGCTTGTCAGTGATTGTTCCCACTATTTATAAAGTCAGATGAGGAGCCATAGGGCTTGTGGTGGCCCCTGTGTGTCCGCTGATTAGCTGGCGATTATATTGATGATGTAATAAAAATTCACTTTGTCTATTAAGTTTTACCAGGACAATCAGGGAGAGATTAGATAAAAATCAAAGGAAATGAATAACAGAATGGAGGAAGAATGTCACAAGTCTCACCTGCCAGGGTCCCTGGGTCTCTCCCATTTGACTGTCCCCAGAGGGGGCATGAATGAGGAATCCCCTATCTCAGCACCCAGACAAAGCTGCACTGGAATCTTCCCTAGCAGGGATGGCTGCTCCCTGAGAGGGACCTGGTGCTCCAGATATGACATTGGTTTAAGTTTACGGACCATGTTTAATACTTGATTAAACCTCCGGCATGACATCCTCTGTGGATCTGCTGGCCCTGCTGGGAGAATGGCTAAGTTATTGGCCCCCACCCCCCTCGTGCTGGGGTCCCTCTGGTGATGCGGCGGGGCAAGTTGAGCTCTAGGCCTGCAAGCCCATGATGCCCACAGGCCTCCCTGCCTCTCAGTATCCCCTGGCCTGGCCTGTGTGAAAAAATCCTCCCTCCCCCAATTTTGGAGATGCTCCTTTGGGTTAAGACTTGGACTCTGAAGTCTGTTGAAATGCATGTGCCACAGAGATGGTGACACATTAATGTCCACTAGCTGCCAGGGCCACATCTGCCCAGTGTAATCTGTCAGATCAGCAAGGGACTGGATTTGAAAGGATAGGAGAAGGAGGTCAGTTTCAGTTGAGGATCACTGCCTAAGAGCCAGGCATCCTGGTTTGGTGGCTTGGGTTTGAGGCTTGGGGCTTGAGGTTGGGGGAGCAATGTAAAAGAGGATAAGTGCCTGGGGTTTGGAATGGTGCTGGGAGACCACTGTTAGTGATTTCCACCTCCCTGCAAGGAGCTGGGCCTTGCATTTACTCCAGTTCTATGACTAGCCCAGTTCTGGTCTCCCCTGAGATATCCCTGAGTTAGGAAAATGCCAGGGTCAAGGTCCATGGGAGACCTATATGAGGGGAGTCCCCATCCCCCTGATGAATTTGACCCAAAGGCCACCTCCTCTATTGTCTCTGTCTTCCAAAATGGGAGAGGCAGCCAACTTCTCTCCTACAGGGCATGGACTACCCAGGAGCTCTGGGCACCCTTGCCCATGTGTGCTGTCCACTCTGGGAGCAGTTCTTCCCAGGCCCTGCCAAGATTCCTACAGCTGTAAGACCAGTGTCACCCCAGGAAACTCTGTCCCCAGCTTCATCCTCACTGCCTGGCTGCCATCCAGCCATTCCTGCACTGGGGCGATGCAGAGGAAGGGCGTGGGGTGCGGGAAGATTCCAATCCCAAAACCCCTCCGCGTATCGCTGGGGACCTTGGTCTAAGTGAGCCTGTGGGGGCAATCTGGATGCCTGCCTCGGTGACAGGGAAAATGGCCACGGTTTAAATATTCTATGAGTAATTTCTCAGTCCAAGTGGGCTGCAATTGGGACAGCTGAAGGACACTGCAGCTGCCGCAGTCTCTGGCTGGGCACAAATCACGAGTCTCCACACAGCTTGTAGATTCAAACAGCAATTCTTTATTCCCGAGCTCACACCGGCCGTCTACAAACACGCTCTTGGGGAATCCACGTTCTCTGCCCAAATCCACTTCTCGAAAATCCACTCCTCTGCCCAAATCCACTCCGCATGGGCTTCTGTCTCCCAAAATATACTGTCTGACCCTAAGCACTCAAGAGGAACTCAGCAGCAGGATACGCCCTATTCTAAAGGGGGAACACCCTAATCTCCTATTATGCTAAACTGCCCTATTCTAAAGGGGGAACACCCTAATCTCCTATTATGCTAAACCGCCCTATTCTAAAGGGGGAACACCCTAAACACGGATCCTGCCCTGGTCCTTGAGCAAGGTCACCTTTCAGAAGTCCTTCCACTAGACAGCATGGGAGTAAGCTGGCAAGTAATTTGTCATACCTACTTGGCTGATGGCTCCCAGCATCTCCCCCTTCTGATTAATTAAACAACAAGTAATGTGGCTTAAGGACCATGCCTGGTAGGTTGTCCAGTTCAACATATGGCTCTTACCCGTCATTGGAAAACTGACCTTTAGGCGTCAGCCTCCTGTCTTAGGTTGATACCACTGCAACTGGATCATACCCATCACTGACTACTGGTCCAGCATACAGCCATACTTGTGGATATGTCTATGCACCAGTGGGGGGGTGAGGTTCTTTGCCTCACCTCTGTTGGCCCCCAAATTTGGCCTTGGTGCCAGTGGGGGAGTGAGGTTAATGTGGCTTAAGGACCGCGCCTGGTAGGTTGTCCAATTCAACATATGGTTCTTACCCGTCATCGGAAAACTGACCTTTAGGCAACTGACCTTTAGGCGTCAGCCTCCTGTCTTAGGTTGATACCATTGCAATTGGATCATACCCGTCACTGACTGCCGGTCCAGCATATAGCCATTGGCCCCCAAATTTAGACCATCACTAGCAGAAGGGAGGAAGATACAGAAATGCCACGACACCAAGCCAATTGACAGTTCCTTTGGAAAAATTGCATCATTGGTGACACCATCAGTAAAGATCACTGGTGACACCATCAGCAAAGATATGCCAGCATTACCACAATTCGCTGTACTAAACATAGTTACATAGTCTAGGCAAGTTCTGTAAGCAGTTCAAAGTGGAGGAATCTATCAATCTGTCCGTCTCCTCCCAAAGTCTGTTGCCTCCCAAAGTAAGTTGACTCCTTGATTGAGCATACTTGTTGAGTTATATTCATTAGGATGAAGATAGGAATTCTGGCAATGATGCTAAAAAAGACATTATCCTGAAAAGAATTATTAAATATAATGAAAAGGAAAGGTGAAAGTAAACAAACAGATCTGTTAACCTACTTAAAAAACAATCCTTAACAGCTGTTTACCTGATTTAAATTAGTAAACAAGCAGATCTGTTAACCACCTTTAAAAAGAAACCTTAACAGCTGTTTACTTAATTTAAATTAAGCCATTTAAATCACGTGAATAAAAAATAAATAATTCGGATCCATTTTTTCATGAGCGCTCCTCATATATGAAATACGCACACACAGACATACAACACAAAACACAAATGTGCAAACAAACGTACAACACATAAGATAATAATAAAGGCCTTGTAGCTTTACCTAGGTGAAATCTCCATTGCAATGTTTAAAAACTCCATAGTCAAAAAAAAAAATAAAACTGATCAGAAAAACATTAACCTAGGTTTGTATGAGCTCAAAAAATAAAAATAGAGCCTTATGATGTGGAAAAATGCAATAATAAAATAGATATTGAAAAAAGCATCCTGGTTAATCACAGTCGCAGATGTAAGAATGGCCAAGCTGGAGTTCTGGATATCAGCTGTTATGGATTTGAGTCAAATCATCTTCTTTTCGATCTGTAGAAATCGTTTTGATTAGTCTTTCTGGAATCCAAATCGGCTGCTGTTCTCCCTGTGGAAACACACAGACAGAGCCCCGACTCCAACGATTACTGGGTCAGGACCTTTCCATTGTCCTGTTAGAATATCTTTCCAAAGAACTTTAGGCTTATGCACATTTTTTGGATACATATGCCTTTCCGCAGCACTAAGTCCTGATGAATCCAAATTTAAAAAGTTTAGAGTAAAAAGCGTTATTTTAAGTTTATCTTTGGGGGATATATACCCCTTTCCAATTCCCTCTTTTTGCTTTAATAAGTACGTTTTAATAGTTTGATGAGCTCTTTCAACTATGCCTTGTCCCTGTGGATTGTATGGAATTCCTGTTATATGAGTAATACCAAATGATGAACAAAATTGTTTAAAAGAGGTAGAGGTATAGCCAGGACCGTTATCAGTTTTTAACTGTTTAGGAACGCCCACAGTGGCAAAATTTTGTAAGCAATGAGCTATAACATCTTTAGTTTTTTCTCCGGCATGAAGGGAGCCCATCAAAAATCCGGAAGAAGTATCAACTGTAACATGTAAATATTTTAATTTTCCAAATTCTGGCAAGTGTGTGACGTCCATCTGCCAAATATGGTTAGGTATCAGTCCTCTAGGATTGACTCCAAGAATAACTTGTGGTAAAAAGGTCACACAATTTTGACATTGTTTTATTATATGTCTGGCTTGTTCCTTAGTTATTTTAAAATGCTTTTGTAAAGTATTAGCATTAACATGGAATTTTTTATGAAAATTCGTAGCTTCTTCTAGTGTAGAGAAAATATGTATGTCATGTGTAGTTTTATCTGCTAAATCATTGCCCAAACTAAGGGCTCCAGGCAATCCTGTATGTGCTCTAATATGTCCTATAAAGAATGGATCTTTTCTGTCCCAGATTAGACTTTGTATAGTGGAAAACAAAGAGAAAACAGTAGAGGAAGGGGAAATTCTACCAGCATCTTCAAGAGATACTATAGCATTAACTACATACTGACTATCAGAAAATAAATTAAATACAGAATCTTTAAACATTAAAAAGGCTTGTAATACTGCATTAAGCTCTACCTTTTGAGCTGATTGTTTGGGTACTAAAAATGTAAAAGTTTGATCAGGGGTAACTACTGCTGCTGTACCATTATTTGACCCATCAGTGAATATATTTGGAGCATTCATGATAGGGGTTTTTCTTGTCATTTTTGGAAAAACTACAGGATGCTTAGACCAAAAAGACAACAAAGGATTAGATGGTAAGTGATTATCAAATGAAACATTAGATTTACACATGATTATTGCCCAAGTATTTAACTCATTAGCTAACTCATCAATTTGATCCATAGTATATGGAGTAATAATTTTACTGGGAGAAATTCCAAACACTCCCTTCGCTGCTTTTATTCCTTTGAGTGTTAATTGTCCTACAGCCTCAGGATACCTAGTAAGAATAGTGTTAGGAGAATAAGATAAATGTATCCACAATAATGGACCTTCTTGCCAAAATACTCCTGTAGGAATATTTTTTTGTTGGTAGTACAATAAATAATAAAGGCAAACTTATATCAATTCTATCCAAATGTATATTTTCCATATATGTTTCAATAATTTTCAATGCCTTTCTTGCTTTAGGAGTTAACATGCGAGGTGAGTTTGGATCTGATGGACCTTTTAGAATATCAAATAAAGGTCCCAACTCTCCTGTTGGTATGCCTAGATAAGGCCTTATCCAATTTATGTCTCCCAATAACTTTTGAAAGTCATTAAGTGACTTGAGTTGATCTACTCGTATTTGAATTTTTGGTGGACGAACCATGGTTGAGGATAATAGAACTCCTAAATAATTAATTGAAAAATTTAATTGTACTTTATCTATTGCTATCTCTAGATTATAATTTTTTAATAAGTTTATAAGTGTGGCATAACATTCCAGCAATATGTTTTTATCTTTATGTGCCAATAATACATCATCCATATAGTGAAATATTTGTAGTTCAGGATTTTGATTTCTAAGTGGCTGGATTGCTTTATTAACATATATTTGACACATAGTTGGACTGTTAGCCATCCCTTGAGGGAGTACTTTCCATTCATATCTCTGATCAGGACCTTCATGATTTAATGCAGGGATAGTAAATGCAAAACGTGGACTATCCTCAGGATGAATTGGAATTGAAAAAAAACAATCTTTAATATCTATGGCTAAAACATGCCAGGTTTTAGGCAAAGCAGACAATTGAGGAATCCCTGATTGAGCAGGTCCCATAATAACCATTTCATTATTAATGGCTCTTAAATCTTGCAATAATCTCCATTTACCAGATTTCTTTTTAATGACAAAAATGGGAGTATTATGGGGAGATATGGAAGGTTGTATATGTCCTTCCGCTAATTGTTGTTTGACCAGATCATGGGCTACTTGTATCTTTTCTTTAGTCAGGGGCCACTGAGGAACCCACACTGGTCTTTCTGATTTCCAAGTAATTTTGATTGTCTCAGTGGCCCTTTCTGAAAATCCAACCCATGTCTGTCTGTTCCTTGATCTATTTGAATTGGTGCTGCTATACCTTGTCCTTGTTTTCCTAATCTTTTTTCTTTCCTAAAACCTTGTCTAGCCCTAGTAGTGGGCGCATTAGGATTGATGTTATTTGTTAACGTCAAACCTAATTGATCTAGGACATCTCGTCCCCATAAATTTATAGGAAGATGATCCAATACATAGGGCTGTATAGTTCCCTCACATCCTTCAGGATCCTTCCAATCTAATATCATTGCACTTCTATGGGGATTAGTCGCCACTCCTAGGCCTTGGAGTGTTTGAGTGGCTTGTTGTAATGGCCAATGTTTTGGCCATTCCTTACTAGATATGATGCTAAGGTCTGCACCTGTGTCCAGTAGCCCATTAAAGTCGTGTCCTTGAATATTTAGTTTTAACATTGGGCGAGAATCTAAATTTAAAGACAACATAGCCCAATCTACACCTGTGGAGCCTAATCCCCTGGAACCTCTTTTTACACTATGACTAGGAAATTTATTATGTAGGCTGGGTATTATTAACAACTGTGCTATTCTATCTCCAGGTGAAATTACTGATATACCTCTTGGAGAACTAGCTATAATTTTTATTTCACCTACATAATCGGGATCAATTACCCCAGGACTTATCATAAGTCCTTTTAATGTAGATGAACTACGTCCCAATAATAAGCCTACTGTCCCTTGGGGAAGAGGTCCTTTTATTCCTGTGGGAATGATTTGAACTTCCATCTCTGGAGTTAGTACTGCTCTGGCAGAGGCGCAGATGTCCAACCCTGCGCTCCCTCGGGTTTGTCTGATGAGGGATTTAATGGACAATGTGTCCTGGGCACTACTCTGATGGTGTTGCTGGGTTCCTCCATTGCCCCGTATATTTGTGGTTGTGGGCCCCGGAGCATTGGGCCCCCTTGTCCGTTTTTTGGCAATGGAGCCTGATGCCTTTCTCCACAATATCATGGGGAAATATTTGGTCCTTGTCCGTTTTTTGATAAGGGAGTACCCTCTATGGTAGTTTGAGAACAGCATTCATTAGCCCAATGTCTCCCTCTACGGCATCGTGGGCAAATACCCGGTATTCTATTTCTTTGATACCTAGTTTTGTTAAATCCTCCTCCTATGGGGCAACTCCTTTTAAAATGTCCTGTTTGTTCACAATAATAGCATGTTTTTGGCCTGGCATCTAAAGCCTGTTGTACTGCAGCTGCCAAGACTTGCCCTTGTTCATTAATATCTCTACATAATTTAATATATGTGTTTAAATCTTCATGTCTCCATGGTCTAATAACCTCTCTGCAGCAACGATTTGCTTGGTCATAAGCCAGTTGTTTTATCAATGGCATTGCTTGTTCCGTATCCCCAAATATTTTGGCAGCCGTTTGAATTAGCCTATCTACAAAGTCAGCGTAAGGTTCATTAGCTCTCTGTATTACCTTAGATAGCTGACCTTGTAAATCTCCACGTCCTTGTAAAGTCTTCCATGCCCTAACTGCGTCTGCAGCAATTTGTGCATATATAGCAGGATCATATTCAATTTGTTGCCGCTGACCCTCATAAGGTCCTTTCCCTAGTAACATTTCTAGATTTCTTTGAGGGTAACCGGCTGCTGCATTTCTCCTAGCTGTCTCTGCACAAAATTCCTCATTGGCAACCTTCCATAACAAATATTGTCCTCCATTTAGCACAGATTTACACATGCTAGCCCAATCTGCTGGCGTCATGTCCAAGTTAGTAATGGACTCGACCATGCTCACCGTGAAGGGTGCTTGGGGACCATAGGTTGTTACAGCCTCCTTTAACTGCTTCACTGTTTTAAAATCTAAAGCACGGTGAATTCGCTGCCCTCCTACCTGTTCAAGTACAGGGCATGCTAATCTTTGAGGTCCTGTCTCAGGATTCCATTTATCAACTACGGGGTTTGAGGGCCACTCAGCTGTCTCTATCGGTGGGGCTGTTGGTTGAATTAAACCCTCTTGTGATAAAATGGAGTTAGTAACAGCCTCCTGTTGTGGCCTTTTTCCTAACAACCCCTTTTCCTTTAAATTTTCTTCCTCTGTCTGACTAGCTCGAGAGACCTTCTCTTTTGCTTGATCTAAAATGTCTTTCCCCATGTTCTGAACCTCTAACAATTTACTTAACATCTTTTCAGTTTGTTTTAATCTACTATAAAGATAACGCAACCCAATAAGATAACACAAAACAAAACCGAAACTGAATGAAGCAAAAACGGAATAAAAAATCGTTGTATCAATTTTCTCTTCCTCAGGGCCGACAAACTTCAAACCTTTAGTCAACCATTTTTTCCAGGTTGCCTGAGAAATTTCTAGGGATAGGCAGCTTGAAACAAAAACAAAATAAATCAAAAGGAGAACACATTGTTTTTTGAAATGGTCACCCATTCTCTCACCTTCCCTCAGGGGCGAGCAATTTCACTTACCCCCAAGCTTCAGGCGTTCCAAGTACGAGCCACCAGATGCCGCAGTCTCTGGCTGGGCACAAATCACGAGTCTCCACACAGCTTGTAGATTCAAACAGCAATTCTTTATTCCCGAGCTCACACCGGCCATCTACAAACACGCTCTTGGGGAATCCACGTTCTCTGCCCAAATCCACTTCTCGCAAATCCACTCCTCTGCCCAAATCCACTCCGCATGGGCTTCTGTCTCCCAAAATGTACTGTCTGACCCTAAGCACTCAAGAGGAACTCAGCAGCAGGATACGCCCTATTCTAAAGGGGGAACACCCTAATCTCCTATTATGCTAAACTGCCCTATTCTAAAGGGGGAACACCCTAATCTCCTATTATGCTAAACCGCCCTATTCTAAAGGGGGAACACCCTAAACACGGATCCTGCCCTGGTCCTTGAGCAAGGTCACCTTTCAGAAGTCCTTCCACTAGACAGCATGGGAGTAAGCTGGCAAGGAATTTGTCATACCTACTTGGCTGATGGCTCCCAAAGCAGGTGAGGACCAAGGACAGCCATGGCAGGTCCTGTGTGTGTCACTGATTTCCTTGGAAGTAACTGCCTGCCTTCTCCCTCAGCCTGGCTGGCAGTGGGTCTGCATTTATTCAAAAGGAGAAACTCCTTTGTCCACCAGCCTGAGAATGAGACTTCAATGCAGTGGGACAAAAACAAAACATAATGGAATGAAACAAAACACTCGGACCTGTCAGCTCTCCAGTCTCCTGTGCCTTCTTCTCCCCATCTGCTTGCTTGGGTTTTTGCTGTCCCTCTCTACCTGGGGACCTGGCTCCAAGTTCCTAATTCCCCCTACCTGAGAACTTGTCTTCTGGGGGTTCCCACATTCCCCACATAGGACATTTGCAGTGGCAGTTTTGTGTCTGTGGGGTTGCCACCTCCTACCACATCCAGTTACCTTGTGGTGGTGAGACTGGGTCCCTCACTTTCCGAGGTCAGGGCCTGATACTCACTCAGGGTGACTGAGTTGTTTTGAATCTGTGCCTCTCTGAGAGAGGCCTATGTCTCCCCCATCAGTCCTGGGGGCTTCTGGTGTCAGGGCATGACATACTTCCCCATTCTCTTTCCCTGCTTGCAGGAAAGATTGCCCATGCACTAGAGAAAAGAGCTGGGAGTGCCAGGGCATCCCAGAGGCCAAATGCAGTTGGATCAGTGATGCCTCGCTTTCCCAGCAGGCCCCTCCTCCGGCTTTGCTGGTCTGTGGAACATTCTCCTGGCCGCATGGCCTCTGCTATGACCAGCCCTCCTAATCACTAGCTCAGCTGAGATGAGGACAGAACATTCAGAGTTAGCTCCTACCCGCTCTCTCCTCATTTGTTTGTAGTCCTGGAGGGTGGAGCCCAGGACATACAGTAGGCATGTACTACACTCTAAACCCTTTTAAAAGAAAAAAAATATTGTTTTGAGACAGGGTCTTGCTAAATTGCTGAGATTGGACTTGAACTTGTGATTCTCTTGCCTCAGCCTCCGAAGGTGGCTGGGATTACAGGCAAGTAAGTGCCACTGCTCTGGGCTGGCAGCCCCTCTTGTATTTATCATCATCCCACAATGGACCTCTAAAGCAGGCGTCCCCCAAGCTGCCTTAAAGGGGTCTCTGAGAACCTAGAAAAGCCTATCGGGCATTTGGTTGTCCCTGGAGACACTCCCTGAGCTTGCTCTCTTCCATTCTGAGATACCTCCAGGTAATATACAGGGTCAAGGACATTCTGAGCTGAGGCTTTAGTGGGCAAGGGAATGAGGGATGGTGCATTCACCAAGGGATTTCCAAGGCCAAGGAAACATGGCTTTCCCTCTCCTTCTCACTCACTACAATGAGAGGTGAGCCTCAGTAAGAAGCAGGTCTCCAAAGTCCAGAACATTCCCACCCCCACCAGCAATGCTGACTGAACTGCAGCCTGAGGCTCTGGTCCTAAGAACTCAATCATGGTGATTGATCTGATTGGGTGCATTTCTTTCTGGGACACCCAATCTGCAGAGTGCACAATGACATCTCCCATGGCCAGTATCCTACCATGTAAACAGGGACACTGCTCTCACCACTCCCTTGGAGATAGACCTCTTCCCACAGCAGGGGCAAGGATGCTCTCTGTGTCTCATCTGGTGAGACCAAGCCAAGCCAGATATTGATTGGACAGAAAGATATAGATATGTTGGATGGAGAATGGTTAGGGGATCCAATTTCTTTCTTTTCCTGTTCAGAGAACACTTCTCCTCCACCTCACCCTGTTGAAAAGCAGAGGCCGGATAAGGGAGACTGTTCTCACTTGTCACATGGAACACCTCCATCCCTGCTGGTTTCCCCTGGGAGTTCATGAAGCCTCTGGAAACAAGGTCCCCTCTTCTACCATTCAAGCACTACCAACATTGTTGCCTCCCCGTATATTCTTAGAACCAGTCAATGTGATTAATTTTACATGGGCATAATTCCCTGCTATTGCTGCAGAGTCCTCCCAGCCTCGCCCATCAGCAGCGACATGATACAGTTTCTGGTTATATTGGTCAACCAAGACATTGATATTATTAATAATGGATATCTATATGCTGACCTTTGTCCACACAACTGAATCACTCTGGGCTGGCTGTCACATTTCTTTAAAAGGTATTGATAAGCACATTACTGGAAGGACGTGTACAATCTTAGGTGTGTGCTTTTCACTCACCTTCAAGCATCTCCTGTGAAAATCTACCCATATTGAATGAACTGGTGTGAACATGATGGCATGTGGTGTGTAAGAGAATGCTTGTGTGCACATACTTTTATGGTGGATGTATGTGCGTGGGCATGCCAGTGTGTTCATATATACCTGAGTGTGCATGTAAGTGTGTGTATTAGTGTGTATGAGTGAGTCTGTCTTGAACACCGGCCCTTTTAGAGCTGATCAAATAGTCAATTAAAGCATTATAGGGAGGTAGCAGAATCAGAGAATTCCTACAAATACACTGTGATGTAGTGTTTGATCTTTGGATGCCTCTTGTCTCCCAGGACTTGTGCGAGGAGGCTTGGCTTTATAAGGATATTATTAGGTTAATGCCTCTTTCTCTCAATTTACCTGCCAGGCAAGAGACAGAATTCACTGGGAGCTGTCTGGCCAGAACCAGCCACTGGAAGGTTCACTGAAGGCCATGCTGCAGGCTATACTTGGGACGCAGGCTACTCCCAGCCTCAGTCTCTTTATCTGTATGTATACTGTCAGCAATTAATCTGACTCCACTTTCTTAAGGCCAGAAGGAAGGAGGTTGGCTCAGCTCAACCTCTTGACTGTCTGCACCAAAGTCCCCTCAAAATGACGCTTGACATGCCACCAGCCTTGTTGATTGCATGGTGGGGTGTGGCCTGCTGCCTATGAGAAGGGAGCGTGTCTGTGGAATTCCATGGCAGAAGGCATGCTTTTGTGTGTGTGTACACAGGCATGCAGAGCTCATTGCTATGTATCTCTGTGGCTGCTATCATGTCTTCCTGTGGACAGTGGCATCAGGGACCATGCCTCTATTGGCTCGTTCTATAGTGATCCCATCCTGCTTGAACCCAGACATGTTCACTTGTCGGGGATGCCCCCTTGCTTGTCCCTGTGAAGGGAAGCTGGCTAGCTAGAGAGATCTTTTGGATCCTCAGACATAGTGTATGAATAAACCAGACATGGATTAATTAGGTGTGACTGCATCATTAAATTAGAATAATGAACAAACAGCCACGTATGGCATTCAAATCTGCCTAGAACAACTCCACGGGTTGCTTTCAAATAAGTCACCTATCAGTTTGTAGGTTTGGGGGACTCCAAGGAGTAAAGTTCCCATCATATCTTGAAAAGTGGATTCTTTAGGTATCACATAGCCCAGGCGAGTGGTCCTTCAGTGGGCAAGAAGACTTCACAACTGAATCCAAACAACAATTTGGTTCAATACAGCATCATCTATGCATGCTTCAGCTGCGTGCATTTCTCAGCATGAAATACGACAGTGGCACAGGTGCTCAAGTCACGGGAGGGAGAAGTTAAGAGGTGTGGGCAGTGGATGGGAAATGTATCAATCCCATAATATTTATGTGGAGGTGCACAAAGTCCCTGGTGCATGTACACACACACACACACACACACACACACACACACCCCTCTTTTATAAACCCCATTTCCAAACTCTTTTTTTCCTTCTATTGACACAATCCCCATTTCCATCAGATAGATTCTAAGGTGGACTAGTCTGAATTTTGTTATTTTAGAAATAGCTGCTGAATTGCAGTCCCCTGCCCTTGACAGACTATGCAGCTCATAATCCTGGTCCTAGGACAGAGCAGATCTGCCGCAAGAACGTCTGTCTTTAACAAAGAGGGAAGTCAACAGAGAAGAGGAAAACAAACAAGAAACTTGCTGGTCTCACTGGCCAGCTGTGGGGCAGCCCAAGGCATCAGGGGCTTTGTTAGTATTATCAAGTATCTAGAAGCCGTTGATCTGTAGCCACTTTTTAACAAAGGTGATAATTAATTAAAGCAGAGTGTATTGCAATAAAGTAACATCATGGTAAGTTTATGCACTGTCTAGAGCTGACCTTGGAAGTCTCTGTCAATTAAACTCTTGTGGGAGACCATTTCATTATCAAATTTTTTTCCTGAGTTTGATCAATATTTTTGGCCATCTGTCCTCACAGAACCTGGACTACATCTGCCTCTATGAAAGCACCCATTTATTTACATCTTGCAGATGACCACATAGGTTTTGTTCCTGAGTGGGACTGCTGGCAATGCTCTGTTTGAGAGTCTCAGTCAGCTCATGCTGGAGGGGAGATACAAGGAAGGATAAGAGAAACCAAATGTGGAGCAAGTGAAAGGGGAGAAACTGTGAATGTATAATCCCGAAAGCATCCTTTTCTAATCTTGAGGGATTCAGAAATCAGGGCATTACCCCTGGGCTTTCCCACCAGCAGCCTTGCTGGTTCCTGTGGGGAGGTCTGTGGCTCGGGTTTTATACCTATCCAAGGGCCACTTGGAACTTGATGGGTGGAAGTGGAGGAAGCTCTAAGGGCAAGTACATCAACTCAGGAGATCCCTCTGCTGCCTTTTTTAATCCCTGTAATTGTCTTTCTGCCCCAGCACCTTTAACTGCATCCTTATATGGCCAATTAGAACATTTTCCTTATTTATCAGGCCCCATTTGGGGTTGGGTCTCTTCAGAGAAAGAGAAGAAGAAGAATTGATGATGAAAGGTGCTACAGCTAAGTTGGAAGGTGGGCTCTAGTTCAGTTCCCTAGGCTCTCTGGGTGACACAGGATACTTTCTGTGATTCTTGGAGAGGCTGTGTATTTAAAGGGCTTAGAAAAGACAGAAATAAATAGGGGCTTCTCTTATTGTAGAGAGCCCAAAAGGAGTGTGGCTGTGTGTCTGCCACACCCTACTTGTGTTTAGGGAAAATGCAGCATTTTGTTTGAAACCTGTCTTGACTAAGCCTGTCAAGTACTGTGTGTGTGTGTGTGTGTGTGTGTGTGTGTGTGTGTGTGTGAGAGAGAGAGAGAGAGAGAGAGAGAGAGAGAGAGAGAGAGAGAGACTCTGCAAGAGGAAAGTAGGCTGGGATGCCAGGGACCAGTGAGTGGGGTAGGGAGCCAGTGGGTGGTGAAAATTAGTCCTGCAGAGAGCTGGGCTCTGAGGCTGTCCACTCAGATTCCAGATGGAAGGTCATTTCTAAAATGAGTCAATGGGTGAGAAAAAGCAGGCCAGACTTCAAAGAGTGATGGGGTGGGGGATGAGGATGAGATTCTCTCCCAAACCTGGATGGCTGGGTAGGGAAATCAGGCAGATAAAAAAGAGCACACCTCCACACTGGAACTTGGATCATTGACAGACCCCAGCCATGAGTTCCAGCCAGAAGATGTATATAAAAATGTGGACAGTGTCCTTCTCTCCCAATTCTCCCCTTTCCTTCATCACACTTCTTCCTGATTCTGCATATCACCTTGCAACATAAAACTGCCCCAAGATCATCTTCATACCACTTACATTCTTGCATGTGCACACATGTGCGTATGTGTGCGCGCGCACACACACACACACACACACACTCACACCAACAACACCCACATAGGCTGCAGCATCTTCTCTCCCTCTACCCTCTGGTACGCACAGACACACTGGTTTTCACACCCTCTACCTTTGCATGTCACTTGGGATTCCCCGTGCAAGTTCAGGAGCTGCTGCAGTTTCGGCCACCGCCAACCAGTATGCCCAATTTCCTGCTGGCATGTGGACCCTAGAACTTTCAGTTTTCTGCCTGTGACACTGGGCCTCATTCTTTTGTTACATCTCCCTCTCCTCCACAGGAAGTTCACCTTACATCCTCTTTAACTGAAATCCCTTCTCAGTCAACTTGGAAGCTGACCATTTCTTGATGATGTGGAAGATGTGAAGTCGGCAGTTTTCCTCAAATTCATCTCAGACAAAATTGGGACCAGCTCTTTTCTCAACCAATGTGATAGTGTCCTCAGCTATTTCCCTGGCCATCACTCGGCAGGCAGCCCCTCTCTCTCCTAGTGTATAAGCTATAATGATGAGGATGAGGTTGCTAATAGTAGTGATGAGGATGGCCATGAGCAAGCTGCTGGAGTGTTGAGGTCAAGGGGCATTAGGATTGCCCCCAAGATAACAGCTCTTTGAAAGAACTCCAAGAAATTTACAATATGACTGTCTGTGGGGGCACATCTATGGCATAAAATTTTGTAACTGTTTTCCTTTGGGTTGTTTTCAAGCTCTGAGTTCATTCAAGAAAAGCTTTTGTTTTTGTTTTATTTTGCTTTGTGTCCCAGAAGCCACAGACATTCAGCCAACTGGAACAGGTGATGAGGGGAGTGACAGTATGCCAAGGGGCTTCTTTCAGCCCAATCCAGACTTCTGGTTAAAGCCTAGGAGTGGAGGTTGAAAGTGTTAATATTTCTCTGTTGAGTTACAGTGAAATCTAGGCCAGCCCTGGTTTTCATATGAGTGGGATGCACTTAGTCCTGTTTGTACATGAATACATATTAAGTACACAGGTGCCTGCTAATTTGTTTCTGTTGTGTTGATTCTGAGAAAGTCTGTTTTAAAGACAAATAAAATTATGCACAAATAAAAATAACCACCAGTCTCCTAAATAAACCAATAATTTCCTAATAATTTTTTTCTTTTCTTTTAAATAGAACACATCAACATCTGGAATTTGGAGGATTTTTTTTTAAATGTTGGCTGTTGCCTTGATACACTTTAGTCTTGTAATGGTTGCTACTGATCGTTTTCTTTGGTAAAACTTATTTTTTTAAAGTGATTTTCTTGTTTTCATATGCTGTGTATTCTATTTTCTCTATATCTGGCAATGCAAATCTTTCTTTTAAAAACTATAGGTATGTAACCAGTCATTCGGCTAGTCTTTTTTCCTGTACAAAAAAATGACTTTTAATTTTCCAAAGTAATTAAGAAAAAGTTCATCTTTTTGAGCTGATGCTGATACTTTAACTTCACTGTTAGACTCATTTTAAAACAGAAATCAGACACAGCCTCGTGGTTTTAATTCACCTATGAGATATCTCCGCTAAAGTTGAGAGGTCGAGATGCAATATTCTGAAAATTGTTGCATTTAAATGCAAACATAAAGTGTAATTTCATGAAGATAGTCACAAATCACCAAAACATAAAAATAGACCTTATCTTTCCAGTTTTTTCCGGTCACACCCCAAATCAAGGGGCTTCAGGCACTTCCTACTCAGGTGGGAAACAGGAGCTTGTGCAGCTGATGGTGAGCATATCTGAAAATGATACACTTTCCAGAGCTAAATCCACAGAAGGTTCCTTTACCTTCTGTGGATTTAGCTCCTCCACCCTCCTTCTGGATGTAGTGTGAAAGTCCCAGGAGCTGATGTCCCTGCAGCTGTGGCTTCTGGGTTGGGAACCCCCGCCCTGCCCAGACTGTCAGTTGAGTACATTTTCCTCCATGAAGTGGGGGAAATCTCAAGGCAGAGTTTAGTTACCCAGGCACAGATCTGCTCTGAACAGATATCAGGAGGTACTATGATAGGGACTTAGCTGTTTAGATTAAAATGCATCGCAGGTTCTGGGAACAAGCACATATCAGTAGTAAAGGCTGTTTAAACCTTTGGGGACAGCCCTATGTTTATATTACATTAATTCATAAATATTATACTAAATACCACTTAAATTAGACTTAAATGACTTCAAAGATAATGCATTATAATATGGCTATCCAGAGAGCACTAGTCTTTATGTCTCCCAGTAACTCAGTCTTTGCTGCCTCCTATCCTGCTAGACAGGACCAAAGTTTTGAATGGATTGCCGGCTTATTCATGTATGATCCACTCTGTGTGTGTGTGTGTGTGTGTGTGTGTGTGTGTGTATTTGTGTTTGTATATATGTATCTTTGGTCATTGCCTGTATTTGTTCTCCAGAAAATAAAAAGAATAGAGAAGTAAATTAAAAATGAGAGAAGAGGAGAAGTACACTAGTGGGTGATCTGTTCCCTTATTCAAGGAAGAAAAAATTCTACAAAAAGGGGCAAAATTGGTCCTCAACTCATTTCTGCAGCTACCCAGGGAATTTGCCTCGTTCTTCTTTATTCAATAGTAAAATGTCTTTCTTTTTGCAGGACAGAAAAACAATCTTTTGAAAAGTGCATCCAATGGGGGATAAAAGAAGACTGAGTTAACCGGAGAGTTTGCATTAAAGTGGCTTTTCTTCCTGGGGTGTTGTTTCTTTGAATTTTGATTTGGGACTTTTTTTTTCCTTTCTGCCTCTGCCCAGCACCCAGATCCCCCTCTCCCCAATGCTTGCTGGTCTCCAGGGGGTAAATATACCTTTACAGTAATTACCCTGGTCCACAGGTGCTATTTGCTACTTCCCAGCCCAACAGCCTTTCTCAGACATAGCTGGGTTTTCTCCAAAACACCCACCCACTCCCTCCTCCACAGACTCCCAATTTGACTGGAGTAATTGCCTTTTAAGGTGCACTCTACGCATGGCAGGTATTCCATTAACCCTTAGAACTCCTTCTTTCTTTAGTTACCTGAAATGGCAGGTGCCCAACAAATGGATACCCACCTGAAATCTCATGCATTTCATTTAGTTTTTACTGCTTTTTAAAAACCAATAACATACATATGCCATCCATGCTGGAGGCCAGTACCCTGTTGGGTCTCTCAATTTTAACCCAGAATGATTCATTAGAAGTTAGACATTCAAGAAGGGGAGAGCAAGAGTCACAAACATGCCCTGAAACCAGGCTTAACAAAGGCATGATTCTACCCTAGACTCATGTTGTCAATGTACAAATGGGGGAAATCTAGAAGCCAAATGCAATCCTCATTCTTCAAACCTCATCATGCTTTTTGACTTAACAGTAATTAATCACCAATGGCAAGCATGTAATTTTTTAAGGTGGCCAGAGGCTTATTTTATAAGGATTAGCTAATAAATCAGGCTGCATCACTGAAGGAGGAGTTCAAACTCTACTAGGACTGAATAAACCAGCCCTTGGAAACGGTCTCATTTATTCAGCTCTCTGGGAGCTTCCAGGCACTGCTAGGGACACTGTGCCCCAACCTCAACTCAAAAAATCAAAGGGATGGAGAGGCAGGAAGTTTCATAAGGAAATATATATGCTCAGGCTGACGGGTGAGCTGCGACAACGAAGCACCCAGTGTGCCGGAGCCAACGGGCCTGCCTGTCACTGACTGAGACAGTTTGGGAGAGGAATTATTTAGAAAATGAAGTTTTTCCTGTCCTAGGAATTCTGGAGGGTTATATATATGTATATATGATATGTGTATATACATCATATACATATCTATATATAGATAGCTACATATAGATATGTATATGATATATACATATAATAACCTTCTCTATCTCCCTGATACAAATGATAAAATTTCTACTTCTTTACTATATTACCAGAGAGTCCTCATTACATCAAAAACAAAGTAATATCAGCAAGTGATTGTTGAGAAGAGACCAAGAAATATTGTTAAAGTTTATTTCATTTGAAATAAAGAAGCAAATGAAATGCTCCAATTCAGATCCCACAGGACACCCAGATCCTCACAACTGTCTTTTGCCTATAGTGGGTTCTAAATTCTTTCAAGTTTGAAATCTTAAATTACCACAAGAACTGATCATTAAGATGGGCAAGAGACTTCCCTACCTATGTTATTAAAATTTTTATTATTACTATCTTTAAAACTGGGGATGTATTAGAATGACAAAGGTTTGATACAAACCTTGATTAGCTTCTAGGGAGCTTGTTTGGAAAGGGAAAAACTACAAAGATATGATTCACTTGAGAGGGAGGGGAAAGTGTTTTTTTTTCTTTGACTATTTTGAAGACTGCCTCCCCCCTCCACCTTTTCAATCTGTCTTTTGAACAGACAGGCATTTTCTCCATATTGGATAAAGGTTGGTTTCTCTTTCCATTACAGCCCCCACCATCACCCCACCCCAACAAACCCAGTATATTTCCATTCTGCTGTGTTTTTGTGCTACTCAACATGCCATTAACTTTAAGATTTACTCCTCAGCAGGCAAGCTGGAAGATGCTAAAGCCAATAAAAACTGCTCTCTGGGACTCCAACTATGAAGAGTTTGGAGCTCTGTTTAGTATTCGGATGAAAGGAGGGCTGGAGAAGGAGGGTGGTTTGTGGTAGTGAAAACCGCTGCTGCTTAGAGAGCCAGACAGCTTTGCGCCCTGCACCTAATGTGCTAGAGGATCAGCTCTGTTCAGAGCCCATTTGTGGCCAAGGATGAGGCTGCTCTCTATGTGGGGGTGGGTGTACGTGTGTTTTCATCTTTGAAACCACCAGCTCTAAGACAGCATCTTCGGCGGTTCTCCACACTACTGTTTATTAAAAACGGAACGTCCATACACATCCCCTACAATTTCCTTAGCCCCGTGCTCCTTCCCTGCCTGGCGATCAATCTCTCTCAGAAAGATTTAACTTGCCCACACAGCTCCAGCACAGATTAATCCCCGCTGCACATCCTATACATTACTGTTAGGGAGCGGGGCACTGGGCTAATTTCGTCACCCACCAGCCACACATACACATTCTACAACTGAACACATTTGGGGCTCTGCCTTAAAGATTATAAAACAAGGAGAAAACAGGCAAACTGCAGACAATTCCCATGACCACTTTCCTAAAAAGTTGTTAGGTTTTAATTCTTTGATTATTTTGTCTCCCCCTCCCCCAAGCACTCACTAGCAATAATTGCTTCAAGGGAGCAGTAATATACTATAAAGCTCTCTGCATGGTGAGTTTGGGATAAATTCGGGTGCACCCTTCAAAAAGCATATCTTGCACACACATACGATTTTTCCCCCCAAAGCTCAGCTTTCCTGGGAAAGGGACTATCCAGTTTTCCCAGACCCCCACTCCACCCAGGGGATGACAGGGTCCTTGCTAATTCTTGCCTTAGGTTTTATTACTCCTTCCTTCAAACATTCAAGCTACCCCCTTCCCCCCACTCTCCACACCACCACTCACACAACCAGATTATTGAGGCACACAGCTCGAAATGGAGAGTTTACTGTAAAATTAATGGCAAAATAAAAAATATTTCTTTGAATTTGTCACCTCTCTCCCTTTTAGACGGCTGTGCTCCTGCTACTCTGGCCCATAGCTGAGGATGAGGAGACCATCTCCTGTAGCATTTTCAGCACCACGGCGATGGACAGCACCCTAGGTCCCTGGCCCGGGAGCTCCTGCCAGTCCGCTCAGCGTCCAGGTCTCGCCCGGTGCAGCAGTCCCTATCCCAATCTTTCAAGTCGCTTTACTCAAAAACCCAAGCCCCATTTCCCCCACCATTCCCTCTTTCTCTTCATCTTCTGCTCCCGCCGCTCTCCCCATGGCACAGCTCCTATCAGCTTCTCCCCCAAAACCAAGCTTTGCCCCAGCGAGCAGCTCCCCCACGCACCCCAGCTCAGGTCTCCGCTGCCCGAGCGCCTCCCTCTTCGGCGCCCGCCCGCCCGCGGCTCCCTCTCGCCCATCTCCCGCTCGTCAGTCGCCGGCCGATCGGCCGCCCGCCCGCGCCTTCTCCCTGGCAAAGTTGGGAGGGAGAGGTGCACTCACCTTTGTGCATGCCTGTGAACCTGTCCTTCAGAACTGTAAGCTCGTAGATCTTGCCGAACTCCTCGAAGAGGGGCTTGAGGTCCTTCTCATCCAGGTTTCGGGGGATCTGCCCAATGAACAGCTTGATGGCATCGTGGTCCTTCACGGGAATGGTCGACCGCTTCCCCGGGCTGTGGCTTAATCCGTTCATGTGCCCGGTGCTGCCCGGGCTGCTGCCGAGCCCGTTGGTACTGAGGCTCGCGTTGTCAGCCTGTCCATTTGCTAACTTGGCCATCTTTATATACATAGAGAAAATCTTCTTTCCTTTTATTCTTTCTCGCTCGCACTCTCTCGCTCCTCTCCCTCACTCGCTCGCTCGCGCTCACACACGCACACGCATACACCCCCTCGGGTTCTCTCCCCCTCGGTTTCTCTACACCTCGCTCTCCTTCCTTCTCTTCTCTTCTCTCTCTCTCTCTCTCTCTCTCTCTCTCTCTCTCTCTCTCTCTCCCTCTCTCCCTCTCTCTCTCTCTCTTTCTCCTCCCTTCTCTCGCTCGCGCTCTCTCTCCTCGCCCCTCCCTCTCTCTCTCCCTCCCTCTCTCTTCTCGGGCTCTCTCCTTTTCTCGGTCTGATCTGATTCTTTTCTTCTATTTCTTCTTTTTTTTTTTTCTTTTTCTTTTTTACATTGAACAGACAGGATCTCTGTCCTTTCCGTTTAAACAAGCTGGACCAGTTCAAGTTCCCAGCCAGACCAGGGGTGGGGGCGGCGAGTGTGCGCGCGTGGAGGAAGGGAGCGCGGGGGGCCGGGAGTGGGCGCGCTGGTGGGGGGGAGCCCACACCTCGGCGGGCGGCGGCCGGGGGCAGGGCGGCGTGGGGCGGCGCCGGCCTTGCAGCGCCTCCCCTGTCGCCAGCCCCGCGGAGCGGCGGTGGTACAGTCCGAGACTGCCCCGGGCTATAAATAGCGCCAGGCTCCTGGCTCTTCCCCAGGCGCTGAGATTCCAGGCCCAGCAGCAGCGGGCAGCGGGTGCCTGTTAGGAACCGGGCTGCCGGCCTCTTCTCTTTGCCTTTTGGGGCTTCTTTTTGTAATAGCAGCAGGTGCAACTTTTTCTATTTTAAAAACATTGATTTTCATTTTCGTGTGGGTATGTAGGGGGGAGTTTTCCACCGAGCTGCGCTCTATTAGGGCGACAGGCGGGCGAAGCGAAGGCATGGATGGCGGGCGGGGCGGCGGCGAAGGCGGCGGCGGAGGTGGAATGGGCGCTTTTATCTCCCATCTGGCTTTATTTATTTATTTAGACTAGAAAAAGCGAGCTGGCTTGGAGGGAGTCCGCCCAGCGATCCGAGTGCGCATTGATCAGTGTCCAGAGAGGAAAAAAAAGCTACATAAATATATATTATGTGGATAAATCTGTAGACAAGAGCTCTCGCGCGTGGTCTCCCTGTTTCTCCCTGTCTGTGTCTATCTTCGCTTTTTTCCTTCTCGCATCCCCAGCCTTCCAGAGCAACCCAAATCTTATCCCTCTCACCTGGCATCTACCGCCACTCGAGCCACCTGGGAGGATGGGGCTGGGGAGCAGACGGGCCATGCCAGGGGTTCGGGGAGTAGAGATTCCCGGTTCGTTCTCCCTCCCGGCCCGCCACCGAAGGCGGGAGGTGGGTGTTTCGGTCCCGGACGGCTTCTCCTGTCCCGGAGAGCAGCGGCCGGCTGGGCCAGCAGCTGGTGGGAGGAAGGTAGGAGCGGAGTGCCCGGGCCCGCTCGCCTGCCAAGGAGCGAGGAAGGCACTGGGCGCGGTGGCTGGTGAGCCAACACGGGGGACGACTTAATTTTTTCCCTCGTTTGCTTTACTGGTTCAAATTGGAAAAAAAATTTTTTTTTTCTAAACTCACCATCAAAGAAATAAAGCCGCTGAATGGCTAACCGGGCTACAGCCGGACCCTGACTCGCGCGGCGTGCGCTGCCCCTGTGGGTTTCGTTTGCAGCACCTCCTGCTCCAGAGGTGCGAGGCAGGGAGTTGCGTCTGTGGGATAAAGCCAAGAGTCCGGCTGCCCTGCCCCAGTCCCGCTGGACTCCCCACGAAGCCCACTGGGGCTGGAACACCCGCTGCGCGAGAGAGGGAGTGGCAGGCGCGGAAGCCGGGCGGAGCAGCCCCGCCTCTGGGGGCGAAGACTGGTGGTGAACTTGGCTGGGGCAGCAGGTTATCATTTTAATGGTGTTTACCTGCAGCCCTTCTTCTACATTTGCTTTTCCAGGACAGTTTTTTTTTTTTTTTTCCCCTGGCTTCAGAAGCGGGGGCCAATTAGAATAACGCTCCCGCTCCCCTGCGGGCTGCAGGACTGGGAGCTGGGACGGCAGGGCGGTGGCCTAACCCCGGCGAGACCCGGCTGGCCACTTTCGGGTATTTAGGGCTTTTCTATTCTTATCCATGAATTACCTTACGTTACTAGTCAATATGTTTAAAATTTTATTTAAACAAATGAAACCCCAGCAGCCTGAAAACCCAGGCCAACCCGTTTGGTACAACCACAAAGCTGTACTCTCCAGCGCTGGAGGAGGCCGAGGCCTGGAGGTTCCCATACCCTGAGGTTCACAGCCCCAAAGCCCCAGTCCTCTCCGGAAACCTCTTCCTGATGATGGGGGCCCAAACCAAAGAGCAAGTACTATTCTGAGAACTGTGGAACTTCATCCTTTCATTTTAGATTCTCCTGCCTTTGCTTGATGGAGTCATTTGTAAGTATAGTTGATTTTGTAACTAGCTTTCCACGGGCTCACATCTTCCAGTATTATATGTTGGTCCAAGAATCGCCTAAGTTGATGGAATGAAACAGAAACTTCATATAGAGTCTGCCTGCTATAGCTGAGTGCTTGGTGTACCTGTGATGTACTGTAGTTAGGTGGACATGTCTCTGATGAGTACATGGAGGTTTCATGTGTGTGGCAGGAGCTGTGTGCATATGTCTAGTTCCGACTGTGTGCCTGTGTGAATGCAGCCTGGTCATGTGCACAGATGCTGTTTGTATCCATACTCTGTGCTCATTTGGGTGCGCGCGCGCGTATGTATGTGTGTGTGTGTGTGTGTGTGTGTGTAGGCGCTTACCAGGTTGAGAGCCCCCTTTCCCAGGACACATCAGCAGAGTCTAATAACTATCTAAAATATCTCTTGCAACATCATCTTGCATTGCTGGTGCTTGCAAGGATCTTACAGCAGAGTGGAATATGTTTTCTGCCATCACAGGGGAGTTAAGGAGAGTAATTCCTACTTGAAGTTTCTTTTTTCTCTCTGCCTCCCACCCCCTCAAAGCAAAGTCATGACAATGGGAAGTGAAGGCAGACAGCTGAAGGCAGCTGGAAAAGAGGGGCTGCACAGGACAGGGTCAAGGTTTACCCTCTTCTTCTTGCCATTACCCCACCACCTCCAGGGCCAAGTAAATCATTCACAGGTGTTCAATTATTCACATTATTATTAATAATAATAGCCAATACATAAATAAAAGCAGTCCCTGAGCAGAAGTGAATGGGGGAGTGGAGTTGTTAATGAATGGGAGCACCTATTCCAGATGCCCATTCCAGCTCCCTGCAAGACTGTTCCTCTGCTCTGTGCGTCTTCATATGAGGACCCAAGGCCAGGGTGAGCTTTTTCTTTCTTAGGCAAGTTTCCCACCCCCTCCTCTAGCCCACCTGATATTGGCTCATTTTGGATTTAGGTTATCTTCTTTTAGGGGAGTAGTACATCCCTCACCTCTCAGCTTTCTGGCAGGTATATGGAGAATTGTCCCATCTTCCCCCAACTTGCTGGGGCAGAAACAGCCAGGACACCCGTTCTGTTATGACTGAGTTACCTGTGTAAACAGCAGCAGAAGCAGCTTCTGCCAAGGCACTGATCCCTTAAAGGCACAGAGCTGGATCCCTTAGGCTCTCACCTCTCCCTCTGCCACAACAGAGCATTGAGGATGAAATAATACAGACAGGTATCGCAAATGAATGCAGTAAAGGAGCAGGACACCTGAGAAAATAGTATGGAACATGGTTAGGTTGGATCTTTGGCATCCTTGCCCTTCATATTCTAGGAAGACTTGAGTTAATTTTTTTTTAACCTTAGATCATCAAAGAGAAATGTAATTAGGTAAAGATAGGGGCAAAGTATTATTCACTGTGACATTTAAACAGATTTAAAACTTTTTATCCAAGTGCCACTTCATGGCCACAATTATTCCAACCACTGAGAGAGAGAGAGAGAGAGAGAGAGGCAGGGGGGAGGGAGGGAGAAGACTGGCAAATGGAAGTGGGAGCTGGGAACAAGTGCTTCTCATTTTCGGTCTGGGTTTGTCAATTTTGTTGCTGATTCATCTCTGGTGGGTGTCAGGATGCCCCAGGTTGGATTGAGGTCTTGGGTTGGAGAGTTAAGAACTCAGGCTTCACTATTGCCTCCTGCTCATCCTCCCCTCCTTCAAAGGGGGTGCCCTTGTGCATTACTTCCCTCTAGTTGAGCCCCCATCACTCTCTTCCATCTGGTGCCAACTGAACCACATTCTGCAGCCCTGGCTGTGGCCACACATCCTCGGATGTGCTCTGACTCTCTTGCCTGTAAATTTCTCTCTCCATCTAGATGGTGCACTTGTGGATAGTAGAAATCCAGTGATCTCTCCTTCTCTGAAGCCCTTTTATAGTGATGGGTACACAATAGGCACTCAGGATGGAGTTTATAGATTCTGACAGCTAATCCGATTGGGGCAGGGGTCAATGCTGTGTTAATTCATCTAGGCCCTAATGATGGTTGAGCTGAAGGCCCAGGCTGACACTCTCTGGGAAGGAATTTAGGTTGCAGATGAAAATAGGTAGTTCAGCCAGTCGTGGAGGCACACCCTTGTAATCCCAGCAGCTTGGGAGGCTGAGGCAGGAGGATATTGAGTTCAAAGCCAGACTCAGCAACAGTGAGGTGCTAAGCAACTCAGTGAGACCCTGAATCTAAATAAAATACAAAATAGGGCTGGGGATGTGGCACAGTAGCCGACTGCCCTTGGGTTTGATCCCTGGTACCCCCAAAGCAGGATGGGGGAGACAGGAGTTCAGAGGACACATAACTACTTAACCTCATAAGTCTTTGCTGCTTGGTGTGGAGGCATCACCACTCTGTCATTCTTGTGTTAACCCAGTCCTTCTGATCTCCCACTGGAAGCATCAGAGAAAGGACAAAGAACTCACTGTCTAGTTAGAAAGACCAAAGTCATATCCAGCAAAAAACCTCAGAACAGCAAATGGCAACAGATGGTTAAATGTCCTCCAGGCATGAGAAGTTCCACATAGGAGAAAATAGAAAAAAAAAAAGAAAACAATTCAAGTTAGGTGTGGTTATCTCCCAGTGGATACTGGCCTTGAGGAAATCAGAGCACTTGTTAAAACAAATACAGAGGGTACCAGGCTGCCAGAGAACTGGATGATGGCCTGGACTTGGGCTAGGAAGTTCTCCAAGGTTACGATGTGACCCAGCTGAAAATAGAGCTGCCATCTAAGCTGGGCTCCCCCTGTCAAGAGCCCAGGTCTCCAGAGGTTTCTATGGAATGACTACTCTCTCCAGACCTGCAGAGGACAGGGAGGCAGCCTGGAGATATGGGTCTCCTCTATTCTCTGAAGTGAGCTCATATGTTTGGGCAAAGAGACCGGCTCAGAGAACCCAGTAGCCACCCAAGGGCATAAGTGAAAGGAGCAGGCTCAGTGGATATGAGCCCCCAGGAAGGTGGAGCTAAAGTGAACAGTGGTATCCATAGAAGGCTTTCTGGAAGGGAGAGCCCTGATCTGTCCCTGTAGTCAGGGGCAGTTGAGCTTGGGAAGACAGAAAGGAGGTGGCTTGCAGGTTGAGGCATGTTAGAGTTGCCAGTCTGGGAGTGAGTTCTCCAGTGAAAATGAAGAGGGGTTTCCACGTGGATACCAGTAGTTTGGAAAGATGGGGCTCCAAGGCAGTCTCTGCTCTGTCTAGGTCTTCATTACAATATCAGAGCTTCTCCGTCCTTGAATAATTTGGGAAGACTTAATAGTATAAAGAACTGCTGGAATGAGAACGAAAGAGAAAAACAATTCCTACCACTTTACAGTTAATTTTAGGAGTGTCCTGCTACCTAGAGTAGACCAATGAAGGACCTCTGGGTCCTTACCTGAGCCCATAGAGAGTCTGACCAGGAAAGCAAACCTTCTGAGGGGAGGAAGAGAATGAGAGAGAAGGTGCTCTATGTGTTTGCAAAATCTAGGGTCTCCCCCAGAAAGACAAGGCTGTCTCCAGGGGCTGTGACAGATGCTGGCAGAAGAGGGTCCTCTGAGCTGTTTACCTTGCTGGCTAAGCCCCAGGAACAAGCTTCCCTGGTCTGTCAGGGCTTCCCTGCCCACGAACTCTGGCTGGCAAGGCTTTTGGGAATCTCTGTGCCTTTGAACAGCTTCTATTCCAGGTTTCCATGCCAAACTCGAGCTTGGCCTCACTTGATGAGGACATGCTGCAAATGGAAGGGCAGTGTGAGAATAAAGGGACACAAAATCAGCCAGGGAGATCCTATGTGGTGCGATTGGGAGAGCCAGAAGGCAGCAAGAGTCCTGAGCCATCACTTCCTTGGATCTTAGCTTCCCCCACCCCTGTAAAAGGGAGACTGTAATCCCTTCCTTCCACCTTCCTTTCCTTCCTCACATCACATCCGAGAAGATGACACAGTGGCACGTCTATGTTGACCTGTGGTTTTCATGTAAAGAATTACTCTAAGGTGAGTGAATGGGGATTGAGTGTGTAAATGGGCTCTAGGAGGAGGTACCTAGATTGGATGAGCTTGATTGCATTGAAGGGGTAGAAATGGACTCCTTATCTTCCCCAGAGAATTTATATTTTATGAAAAGGACAGTGCCCGGTTCAACAGAAAGAAGTGGCTTTGGCTGTGTTCTGGCAAAGCTGGCAGAGCCTGTGCTCTGGCTTTGCCTCTCTAGCTTCAAATCCTACCTCTCCCACTTATTAGTCATGGGATTTCAGGCAAGTTATTTAATCTCCTTATGGCTCAGTTTCCTAATTTGTAAAATAACAGAACCTAGCTCATAGAGTTGTCCTGAAGATTAAATGAGTAAGTGCAGATAGAGTGCTTAGATCAATTTCTGGGCAGCCGATATTATCGGAGCATTGCTAACAGGCTGTGGGGGCTGAGGGTCTGGCTGACTCTCCTCCTGCAGAGGAGAAGGGCAGCCCCCTCAGCCTGTTGGGTCTGGTACCTAGACCTGAGTAGGACATTTGGGCTGCTTATGTGCTTTGTGCTTCAGGACAGTTTCTCAAGGTGCTCCTTGGGGATGGAGGCCTTGAGGGGCCATAAGGTCTCATGGCCGCCTTCCTCTTCTTAGAGCCTTCCCTGTGTATTGGCTGCTGGTACTCTGGCCCCTTTTTCTTACCTGAGAGGTGTTGCCGCAACAAGTCCTTTTAATTGTGATGTTTTACTAATTAGTTTTTAATTATGTTAATTTATTGTACACGAGCCCTGAGGTTTTCAGACACTGGGCTCACTTTGGAAACTAGAATAGTAAGTTGTATTTATTTCACACACAATGCTGTGGATAAATGTCACTTTAGCATGGCCAAGACTTCTCTGATAATGCCACTGGATCGACCACTTCTAACTAGGCTCTCTAATGCTAACTTCCCGTTGCCTCCAGGCTCCTGCAGTCCAGCCTACAACCCTTCACATAGTTCAGGGGTTAAGGGACTCAATGTCTGCAGGCTATGCAGGTGACATGAAGGAGTGAGGTGGCTGGTTGGGACCGGGCGACCTTAACTGGATGGGATTGCAGGAAGAAGAGACTTCAGGGTGTTTCACCAGGCCAGGTCTTCAAAGGGGTGTTTTCTGGGGACCTCAGACTCACCCAACTGGGTGGAGCCCTCCTCAAGCATTCTGAAGCTGGGTGTTGATGACAGTTTGACAAGAAGGTTGTGGCTATGTAGTCTGAAAAGAGGAGGCAGAGGATGAGGATGGAGAGGATGCTTATGTAATTAGGTTGGGCTGAAGGCAGGCTTATGTTCTTTTTTAAAAAAAATATTTATTTTTCAATTGTAGTTGGACACAATACCTTTATTTTATTTATTTATTTTTATGTGGTGCTGAGGATAGAACCCAGGGCCTCGCACATGCTAGGCGAGCACTCTACCACTGAGCCACAACCCCAGCCCTAGGCAGGATTATGTTCTAGGGGTGGCAGATGGCCACAGGTTGGAGTGTTCAGCTGGGCTGGCTCTTAGGAAGGATGAGGGTGGCATTCAATGAACACATGCTGACGGTTGACAACACAGAAGTGTGTAATTGGTGGCATAGGACCAGATAAGGAAAGTACCTGTGTGTTTAAGGATGGGTACAAAGGGAGAAATCACCCTCTCCCCGAACACACATGTGCTGAGAAGGAGAGTCACCATATGGGGCCCATCTTCTATAGGTCATTTCTATTCTCAGTGGATGAGGATTTGATGCCATATTTCAAAGAAGATACCACAGGAGTTCAAGAAAGTCACCCCCCAATACTTTCCAGATGGCAGCCTGCTTTTAGTAAGTTTAGTCTTCAAAGTGTACATGTAGAGTTGTATTTAAAAATTCTGGTCACCTATTAAACAGACACATTAAACATAAATTTAGCTTAAAGAGTACAATTTAAAAAAATATAGTCTATAAATACAACTGAACATTTATTGCTTAAAAATAATATATAAGACTTAAATTTCTTCCCGCATACACGTGTTTCCATTGTGTTTAGAACAAGTTTGGATTTTGAGAGCAGACAGTCATGCTCTCAGAGTCTCAGTTTCCATATCTGAAACACAGGGATAATGATATTGCATATAACATTAAGAAAGGAAATAATTGTGTAGTGCCTGCCACATAGCAGGTGCCCAACAAATGTTAGCTATGATTATTAAGAGTATATCATGGGCTGGGGATGTGGCTCAAGCGGTAGCGTGCTCGCCTGGCATGCGTGCGGCCCGGGTTCGATTCTCAGCACCACGTACAAACAAAGATGTTGTGTCCGCCGAAAAGATACTCGGGGCTGCTTTTCAGTGGTCCTCCCAGAACTGTTGAGTAGATGAGAGGGATCCATAGTGGGAGTTCAGTCTCCCCTCTTCTAAACTGGAACAAGAGGGTGAAGTCTCCAGGTAGGAGTGTGTGTGTTGGGGGGAGACATGACAGGGTGGGACCCCCATGAAGTTTTCCCATACCAGTAGTTCGATGATGCACACCAGCACTCAGGCTCAGAGAGGTGCTCACCCTGCAGCACACACACCTGGAGGGGAGCCTATCCACACACTCCTGCACACCCAGACCCAGGGAGGCTCCCACACAGGCCTGCACTGCCCCCACTCTGGTGGGTGGGTGAGCTGCTATGACTCATTCCCTGGCCCTGTGCCCTCTCCCTGAGTCACAGTGTAATTGATCCTTCCTCGAGCCAGGTTTCTGTTCTCATGTGATGCAAAGCAGAGTCACTGGGCTAGGCTGAGTCCACACAGATTGGGAAGGTCTGGCTGGAGGGAGTCCATCCCAGGAGGGAGGGGCAGGCTGGCAAAACCTGAAGGAGGCCCTGAATCTTTATAGGATGCTCCTGAAGATGTGTTTTGCTGGTAGGGCTAGCCACTCCCCCCACCATCATATATGTTCCCTCATTGGCCTTCATCACGGTCCACATCAGGGTAGGGTTGACTCCCTAAAAGTTGCTTCTCTTAAATAATGAAGGGCATGGTTTTGCCTCTGATATTCTCTTCTAAGAATCCCCTGGCCTGTGTTTCTGGTGTGATGGTGCCTTTCTTTACTTCCAAAATGACTTGTGGGCTTAGAAGAACTGAGAATATGGGGGTAGGAGAATGTTCCATGCACACATTGTATACACGCAGTGACACACCTTGGGGCTTGACTCTAAGCCATCTGTATCCCAGAAAGAGAACCATCTTGTGTACTGATATGGGAAAGTCTGGTTAGCAGGGGAAAAACAAAACAAAACAACCCCACCCCCCCATAAATCCTCCTAGTCTGGTGGCAGAATGGAGCAAAGGTCACCTCTGACAAGGTCTCCAGGTGTGGGTTCTACAGGCTCTGGTCACAGCATCACTGCCTTGCTGTCCTCAGTCTATGTAATTGTTCCTGGTTGGTGTATCCTCATCTGTAAAATGGACATGAAACTCTCCCATCCCAGAGTGGTATCTCATGAGGAAATGGAACTTGGAGAAATAACCAGCTGTGTTATTATCCTGATTCTCTCCCAATTTCCAGTCCCTTGTCCTGGTGCTGTCTGCTGACCTGGTGCTCATGTGGTAGGATCTGTGCCCTTTTGGTTCCTTGATTGCTGTCCCCAGTTCTGAGGGCTCTGTGCTCAGTCTCATGTTCACCTACCAAGGCCAAAGCTGGAGCCCATTTGGGGGGACTTTGTGCCAAGAACTGCTGCTGTGTTGGGCTATCACCTAACAAAGGGGCTTCATCTGGTCCTGTGAAGGGGTTTCCGTGGAGACTTGCTGTGCGCTCTTGGGTCCCTGCTTCCCCTCTCTGGATGTCAGTCCCTGAGTTGTGGAATGGGCACTTTAATCCTCACTCTGCACACCTGGCGGGAAGAGGAGAGGATGAGGTGTGAGGATGGAATCGCTTCCCTCGCACAGGGTGTTGTGCTATCAATAAACTCCTCTCAGCACCTACCCCGTGCCTGTCTCTGCATAGACCCTGGCCTCAGAGCAGCCCTGAGAACAGACAGAGCCACCTGGTCCTCACATCCATCCTCTTCCTCTGGATTATTTCTCCCAATCACACTTAATAGCCGCCTGGCTTTGGCTGCAGCCCGGTATATAGTAACCTGCAATTATTGTCCACTTAAGCTGTCCCCAGGGCCTTGTCTGTTGCGCTGCCCAAGCCTGCACAGCTGGCCTGCCGATTTCCCTGTCAGAGTCACGGCCACTGGGAAGAGGGCCCCTGGCAGGGCTGGACCGACAATGTGTTTGGCAGGGCCACCACCTTCATGCTGCAGCTTCCTCAGAGATGGGGCCTCAGAGATGGCCCCTTCAGCCATAGCCTCTTCCAGCCTGTGAGCCCTGCCCTTCTGGAGCCTGACCCTCCGGGCTCTTCAGTCTTCCTTGTCCTCTGGCTCCTACCCCTGTGCACACAATGCCCTCATCTGACATTTGTGCCTTTGTTTTTCTTACTAGTGGTCAACCTTTTTATAGGCTATGTTCTTCCCCTCTGGGAATTTTAAGGGAAGCACTGGCATTTTAAATACCAGAATCCTTAAGATCGGAGAGATTAGGTGTCTTTCGTAGGGTCACAGAGCCAAGAATTGACAGTGAATATTCACAATTAGGGGGCCTACTTTTAAAAATCCTATGCCATGCAATCTCCTCATAACATTCCCTAGCCCACCTTGGTGGCTTGTTTGATGCCAGCTCTCTTATAAAGCTTTCCCCACCACTGTAGTGACACTGGCCTACTTTACTTTGAGCTCTTGAGTTGGCACCATATCCTTGGTCCTGTGTGTGCAGAGTGTGAGTTCTGATGCCATCTGACTGGTAAAGCATCTCTATGTGCAAGTTGGGTGCAGCAGAGCTTTTCTCGTTGCCTACACTCTCCCTTTTGGAACATGGAGGCTGCTCTCATGAGCATCCTGCAGCCTGAGTCCCACGGCTCCTCACCAAACATGTCACAAATCTCTGTGTTCCACACTTGGGCTATCTCTACAGCATCTTCTGGCTCTGTCTGTGGCAAGGGTGGTGATGATGGCGATGACGAAAGTAGATTTCTAGGAGGCAAAAAAAAACATGCAGGTCCTACATCCTCATGGGAGGATGGCAGAATCTTAGGGCGTCAGCATTTCCACACCATTCTGAACCTAATAATTAAATGACTAGGGACAAAAGAGGGTGTCAAAGTCCTAATAGGCCTTTGTCCTAGTGATGAGTACCTTGGTATATGTGTGTGTTTTGTCACCGAGTGTCTATTTATGTGTGCACATGGTCCAGAGCACAGGGGTAATGATGGGCTGTGGGACCTGGGAACCTGGGGACTTTGGGGGCCTGTGACAAGTAGAGTTAGGTGTCTCCCAGACTGTGATGCCAGGGAGACCCAGGGGCTGAGAGTAGAGTCAGGCTCTGAAGGGCACTGTGTCTGGAGTGTCCTCCTCACTGCTGTTTTATTGGCAATGCCCCTGGGCTCTGGGCTGCCAGCAGAGGAGGGGCAGAGCCCATGGCCCAATCTTTGGAGGGCCCACCCACCTGTGCAGCCCCAGACCAGTTCCCTCTCCAGCAGAGCCCAGAGAACACTCCCTTTATTTGCTCACTGTTCCTTTTGTACTCACAGTCCGCCTGGGAGCTGGTCAAGCACTCAGCCTTTCTTTTTGAAAATGATTAGCAAGAAAGCTTTGTTGGGACACAGTTTTGAGGTACCCTGAGGCTTTCTCTGGCCCCTCAAGTCTTACAGGTTAGGTCCAAGCCTGGCTCGAAGGCAAACTGCCAAGGGGCTGTGAGGCCCCTAAAGAAGTCATCCAGCTTCCCTATCCTGTGCCACAAGAGGAGGCCGTGAGGCCCTTCCCTAAGCCCTGGTACTCAGGGAGGCAGAAGAGCTAGTACCCTCATGACCCCAGCCTTCCTCTTGTTCCCATGGCTGTACCTGCCTTTTGCCCCTGTGCCTGCCCTGCTCTGTCTCTCTGACTAGCTCCACCCTATTGATTGGGCTGCTGGACTTTAGTCCTTGATAGGACTTCTCAGACAGGGGCTGGGAAACATCCCTCAGCAGGGGCAGTGGAGGTGAGGAGAGACCACCAGCTGTAGCAGAGCTCTTCACACTGAGGAGTGGTCTTTATTTTCTCTAGTTGCCATTTTACTTTCCTGCCCCTTGTGCCCAGTCTTACCCATGCCAAGGTATAAGAAGACTTCAAATCTTCTGGTTTAATGTCCCTAGCTCTCTTTTTGAGGCATTCCAGTCTGGTATGGTCAAATAATCTGTCATTGGAGGTGTTCTTCCTCCTCTTCCCTCTAACACAGGGGGCATCAGAGATAGAAGAAGCTTAAATTGGGGAGGGGTATTGGACTGTCCTCATGCTGCTCTGGGGCCCTGATGAGCTCTGTGGAGTGCAGCAGCAGCTACCTCCTTGATATCTATCTCTGGAGCCCAGCTTGCTGTCACATCCACCCTTAGCCTCTGGTCCTGGTTCCTGCTCCACCCACCTGCAACCTCTGAAGCGACCTATGCAGGCCTCACCCTGAGGCCTGGGGCAGACCCTGGCTCCAATTCTCCTGTGTTTCCCACCCAAGAAGGCAAACAGATAGCTTCTGGAATTCTCTTGCCCCTCAGGCAGGTGGTGGGATGGACAGGGGACTGCTTTAGTCAGCTTTATGTTGCTATGACCAAAAGGCCTGACAAGAACAACTTGGAGGAGGAAAAGTGTATTTTGGCTCACATTTTGGTTTTGGAGGTTCAATCTGTGGTCAGCTGACAATATAGCTCTGAGTCTAAGAGGTAAGGCACAACACCATGGCAGAAGGGTGTGGAGGAAAGTAGCTCAGAACATGGCACCAGGAAGCCGAGAGAGATCTGCTCACCAACGACAAAATATAAACCCCCAAAGCATGCCCCTTAGTGCCGTATCTCCTCCAGTTACACCCCACCTGCCTGTGGTTACCACACCACTAATCCACATGAGTGCATTGGTCCCCTTATTAGGTTACAGTTCTCATCATTTCACCTCAGAACAGCCTTGCATTGCTCATATCTGACCCATAACAGGGATGAATATGTTTAAACCCACCTTTCTGCCTAGCCCTGCTCTCCTTTTACTACCCTTGATGGTTGGCCCAGAGCCACCCAAATAGGAAAGTCAGCCCAGCCCCAAGGCTTTTGGCTTTCTTGAAAAATTTGCCCTTTATGTTTCTGCTCTGTCTCTCACTTCCAGTGTGTAAGATTCCCTCTGAGGTGGCTGGTATGCAGCAAGAAAGCCTGCCCTTCCCTGTTTTCTCTCTCTGGATCAGGAAGCTTCAGCAGGTCTGTGCCCCTCCCCCCATGCAAGGGACCCTGGAGGATGGTCCTGCAGCTTATTTGCTCTGGCATGGCCTGTGGCCCCATGTGCTTAAAGAACAGAAAACTAAGTGCCATCGGGAGCTGGCAGTTAAGTCAGGTTTGGCAGTCTGCTTAAAATATTCATAATAATAATAATAAAAAATTTTCTCTCTGGAGTGGCTTTTAAAATTAGTTTTGATCATTTGAAGGGTAAATCCTTAGCTACCTAGAAAGCTTGACAACCTAAAATGATTCATTTATTAAGTATTTAGTTTAGCTGAGTTTAGCACTTACCTGGAGTAGATGTGCATATAAACTGAGCAGGCAGGTTTAAGTGTGGAAGTTCCAACATTTTTCTCAATATAGACACCCCCTCCACACAGCACCCACCCTCCTGTGCGTGCACAACAAGTGCACGTGTGTTTGTGTGAGTACATTTTCTTCACCAGGGTTCATTCTGTTTTCTTTGTGCTGCTAATGCTTTTGGCCTCTGGGGGTGCTCTATATATACAGATATAGAATTTGAGAAACAGGATTTTTAAATGGAAAGGAACCTTAGACATCTTCTAATCTACTTTTCTTATTTTACAATTTTGGCAGTTAAATGTTCAGAGAGGTGATGTGATCAGGGTTAGATAAAGACCCTGGATTTCTCTCTCTCTCTCTCATATCACAAACACACTCTATATCAACAGATGTTAATTTCCTTGCTGTTAGCATTTCTGTCCGTCTGTCTCTGTCTCTCTTTCTCTGTCCCTGGTTTCTTCCCCCATCAATCTATCTGTCTCTTTCCTCCTCTCCTTTCTGCTCTGTGTTCCTGGGCCAGGGCTGACACAGGCAGTGGGGATGCTGGTTCCCAGGAAGCTGGCTCTGCTGCTGTCCAGGCAGAACTCTGTGGCTGAAGAGGCGGAGGCCCAGCAGCTACCCTGGCTTTGCTACTTATTAGGAGTCCAAGGGAGCAATGTCTTAGTCCTTGGGGAAGCATGAGGAGGAAGGAAGGCTTGGCTCCACAGTTATGCAGTCTGCTTTCAGCCTCATCTTCCTTCCCTGGCTCCCTCCTCCAGGGAGCTGATTTTCCCTGGGGGTAACCTCCATGGTATTCTTCCTACCTGAGTTCTTTTCTCTTGCCCAAGCCAACTAGCCTCCAGTTCACATAATCCTTTAGGGAAAAGGTACATGCTACTTGCTTCACATCCAAAAGGCACAGGAAAGTGCTCTTTCCTCCTCCAATCCTGGTGTCCGGATGCTGAAGTTTGGCGTTCAATTCTAAACAGGCTGCAGAAACCACTGTTTGAACTAATCTTATTTTCCTTATGAAGGCATGGAATCTTGGGCTTGGAATAAAAGTGTCCCCTCTTTGATTCCCACACTCATTGGAGGAATCCATTCTCTAGCACCCCTAATGCTTTTTCCAGTCTGCCTAGCCAAGGGAGCTGGTTTCTTTTTTTTTTTTTCTCTATAATTTTTTAAGTTAGTGCATTCTACATATCCATAATAGTGGGACTCCATGTGTTTTATTCATACATACACAATGCAAAATTCAGTCTATTTCATGTCTGCATGAGCCCTCATTCCCACTCCTCTTCCCTCCCCTCCTCCCTCCCATCTTCCGGTCTACGGGTCTCTCCTTATTTTTTTCATGAGGTCCCTCCTCTTTCCTTTTTCCTCTTTAGCTTCTACATATGAGAGAAAACATATGACACTTGACTTTCTGAGTCTGGATAATCTCACTTTGCATAATGTCCTCCACTTCCATCCATTTTTCCTGCAAATGGCATAATTTTACTCTTCTTTATAGCTGAATACAATTCTATTGCATATATAGACCACACTTTCTTTATCTACTCATCTGTTGATGGACACCTTGGCTGTTTCTGTAACTTGGCTATTGTGAATTGTTGCAGCCAGTTCCTTTAAGTGTTTACATGCATTTATTCTGAGACAACCCTTGTTTCATTTCTTTCCCCTACAGAAGGTTTTGAAATAGGCAACTACCCCTTTTTGAACTCCCTAATTTTTTCTCTTTAGTTGACAATTCACTCTGGTGTTGCCTCTCCCACTTCACCAAAGCCATTCTTACTAAAGTCAGCCATGGGGCTTCCTAATTGCCAAATCCAATAGCTACTTTTAGTTTTTTTGCCTTAATGCTATTAACCACTTGCTCTTAGAAGTCTTTTTCTTTTCTTCCAAGAGTGGATTATTTTCTTTGTCTATCTTTCGTGTCCCATTAGTTTCCTCTCCTAAGCCCTCTTACTTTGTGTAGTTCTTAGATACTGGGATTACCCTGGTTCCACTCTTGAACTTTCTTTAGGTTTCCTCATCTTCCAGGGCTGCTCCCTACATGTACTGACTAGCAGTTATCCTCCATACCCTGAAGGCCTGTACTGGTCACCTCTTTCTTCCTGAGCTAGTCTCTTCATTACAACTTCTGGAACTCTCCATGGAGAAGAACCTCAGACTCAGAATTTCTCTTTTCTTAAAAGAGAAAGCATCTCCCCAAGTGAAGTCCCCATTTTGGCTGAAGGCTCCATCATCCATCTGGTCATCTCAGTCAGGACTGGGATATTCATGACGACATCCTCTCCCTTATCCAAAACAGGCCTCTGTTCCCCAAGTCCTGTTAGTTCTCCACTGTCACCTCCTTCCCATGAGCCCTCATTCTTTCACTCACACTGTCACCATGGTCTGCTTACTGGTCTCTGCCGTTGGCCCTGCTTTTCTCTGACCCACATGTGCTTTGCTCTGGGCATGGAATGAACTTTCTAAAACATAGATTGACTTTGTCATTTTCTTCCTTAAAAGTCGTCACTGGCTTCCATTACCTCCAGGATAGAGCCCATTCTTGTTGGTTTGGTATCCTAGGATCCTTATAACCCACCCTGTCCCATGTGTCTTCCCTTCTGGACCCGTCCCCTCTCATCTCCTCCTTTTCCATGTCCTGGATGAGTGGCTCTCATCCTCATCCTCTCTGTCCATGGTCTATGTCATTCTGTGATCCTCCTGGAATTCCCTTCTCCTCTCTTGTGGTCTAAGTTCTGCTCAGCTTTCCCTTCTGTGTGTGAACATCTTTGCTGCATGGAGAGCCTTCCTCATCTGTACAGGCAGATGTGCTTTGCACTCACAGCCATTTGCACAGTTGCAATCATCTCATTAATTTCTTGTTCATTCCTCTCCTTTCTCTGCCCCAGTAAACTGTAAGCTCCTTGATGGTGGCACCCTGCATTAAGCAATTCTTTATCCTTAGGGCCTGGAACCCTATATGCACAATGAAAGCACTTTGCCTAAATGGGTGTCTGAAGAACTTTGAACCTCAGTCTGCATGGGATTTGGATCTTCAAGTGGATCAAGAATGTAGTTTGATTCTGGAAAGTTCCCCAAAAGCTTATGTGTTGATGGTTTGGTCCCTTGTGATGCAGCATTCAGAGTTAGGATCTTTGGGGAAGGTGATTAGATCATTAGGACCCAGAGGATTCAAATTTGATAGCATTATTGGGAGGGAGTGGAAACCATAGGAGATAGAGCCTAGTTAAAGAAAATAGGTCACTAGGAGATCCTCTGGAAGGATATGTTGTCCCCAGCCCCTTCTTCTCCTTTTTTTTTTTTTTTTTTTTTTGTGATATTGGGGATTGAACCCATGGCCTTGTGCATGTGAGGCAAGCACTCTACCAAATGAGCTATATCTCCAGCCCCTTCTTCTCTTCTTTGCTCTCTGCTTCCCACCTTCCATGAGGTACACTGCTCTTTCCTGCTACACCCTTCTTCCACGCTCTTCTGCCTCACCTTAGGCCTAAAGTAGTGATACCAGCTGACGATGCACTGAACCCTTTGAAACAGTGAGTCCAAGTTAAATCTTTCCTTTTTTAAGTTGTTTTTCCCCTAGGTATTTTGTCACAGTGTCATAGTGTGGTAATAGGCTGTTGAAGATTGCCCTCACTATGATGGTGGCTAGATTATATTTTGGGTTGAGGAAGATCAGCTGGGGAGCGGATGCAGGACAGAGTGGAGGCAGGTGGTGCCAGGGACCTGGCAATGCATGGGCTGAGGTGCTTTTCCCTACTCCCATCCCATATGTTTCCCGTGGAGTCCAGGAGATGGAGGCAATTTAATTCATGCATAATTGAAAATTAACAGAATCCAAGAATGGGCTTACAATAAACTCATACCATAACTGTGAAATGACCTTCCTTTATTGAGGGGAGGTATTCTTTTACTTGCTGTTTTTTCCTAACTCTGTTCTTATTTCATTCTTTGGTCCCATTCCCTCCTCTTCCAAGGATTGAATTCAGAAGAGAATTCTTTTTGTTTAGAATAATGTTTCTATCTGATTGGCGCCTAACTTGTTAATATAATTGTTGGTCTCTATAACACATATGAGTCTTTACAATACATATGCAACTTACAGATGTCATGTCTGGAGGTTTCAACCCTGGGGAAGAATAAAATTGTGGTTGGGAGACTCTAAAATGTGGCTGGAGTTCTGAGCTTCCAACTGACTAAACTGGTAGCTTTTCTCAGCTCTCACTTCTGGGTTAGGAATAAAGAGCACCCTCACATGGATCTGTGTCCCCCGACCCATGCTCTCCAGCACAGTGACAAGTAGGGGGTAGGATTTTTTTGCTCTTTGTTATACTGGGTTCTGCCCCATCTCTAAAGAAATCTTATAAATCATTGATGAGAATATTTCTATTTTTGTCTTAAATATCCTAGCCAAGAAAGCCTTATGAATACTTTCCAAATCAAGTGCTGGCATTGCACGATGCTTCCTCATTGATGGCAGGCCCATTTCATTGTTTCCCCCCCCCCACCCCGATTTCTTGGCTCTGCTGTTTATGGCACCAATGCCAAGTCTCAGCTTTGGAGTGGTGGAGGCAGGGCTGACCCTTTTCTTGGACAGGGCCTTCCTTCCTTTCTTTTCCCCCCCATGAGAGTCCTATGACCCCCCACTCCCACCATCTTAAGCTTTTAAAGTTTGACATGTTGTCAATGATGGCTGGTATTTATTCTCGTTAAGTCCTGCCATCTCTCCTGCTCTCCCTTTCATTTGTTCACTCAGTACCTAGAAATTCAATTCACTTGAATAGCAGCCTCCATCTGTTTCTTTTCTTTCTTTCTTTTTTTTTTTGTGTGTGTGGTGCTGAGGATTGAACCTAGCAACTTATGCATGGGAGGCAAGCACTCTACCAACTGAGCTATATCCCCAGCCGCAGCCTCCATCTGAATGTATGAAATTCAAGCATGAAAGGGACTCTCTCCAGTGGTACATTAGGACTGGGTCCCTCTTGTTTCCACTGTATTCCAGGCACCAGTAAATAGCCTGACACATAGAAAGCACTCAAAAAATGTCTATTTAGTAAGTCAATTGAAGAATAAATGAATAAAATAAAAAGCCTAAAGGACCAGATACCCTTATCTGTAATTGGCATCTCCCTTATTTGTAAAAACTATATGGACCTCAGCCCAGAAGATGGCTAATACAGAGCTTTCCTAAGGTTTGAAAATTATTGCCCTACCGAGAAGTAAGAAGGCTCAAATCATCTTTCCTGATGATTCCCCACTTCTTTGGACTTATTTTTTACTTTAGTTTTTCCTCGGTATTCTTATAAATAATTTACATGACCTGTCTTTTACTTAGGAATTCTTTAGTTTGGTTCTTTCATCTGAGTAGGTCTTGTGTTCTAGAGCAGAGTAGAAACACCTGGAGGAAGGAACTATCTATTTACTTTGTAGCTAAACTGCAAGGCTAGACTCAGCAGGCATTTAATAAATGGTTTCTAACTGGCTGACTGAATGAATAGGTCTTGAGCCTGACACCCACTTTTATTTTTAACATTAGAGGTCAGAATCTAAGCCCAAGAATGAGCAGGGTATTTTCAATCCTCTTTATCACGACTTGCATGGTCCTTGTCTGACAGCACAAAGTGTTATGGATTTCTATAGTTTATTTAATTGTATAGGTACACAGTAGAAAAATGTTAGATAAATCAAAATTATCCAGGAGACTGGGCAACTTTTATTATGTCTTTGTAACAATTAGATGCTTCAGAGAATTCATTCCTTGATATTTTGGTGATCATTTCAATGACATACTTTCTTCGTTGTGATTTACATGACAATGGGAAATGATAATCCAGGAACTCTGAAGTCCATCTGTCCAGGGCTAATTGGTTCAAAGCTCAAAGATGGGCTAGCTGCCATTGATGTCACACTCCTGCCCCTAGGAGCTTGTAGAGCTAGGGGCGACAGATGTATACCTGTAGTTCAAGGCCAAGTCATTGGGCACATTAGAGAAGGATAAAGTTACTTCTCCTCAGGAGGCTGAGAAACTCCTCCTACAGAAGGCAGCATTTGGACTAAGTGTTGGAGGAGAGGTCTGATCTTAAAAGCCAGATGCTGAATACCTAGGAGGTGCTCTGTGAACGTCAGCAACCTGAGAAAAGACGGTGGTATACTAGGGAGAGTGAAACCCATGAAAGTGGGAAGGCAAGGCTCATTTGGGATGCAGTGATTTGTGCTCTGGGCCTGTAGCACAAGCCTGGGTGTCTGAGCCAGGAGCTGGAGACGAATTTGGTGGTTGGTTGGAGGCTGAGTGTGAAAGTCCTTGAATTGAGCTGAGGATTTTAGACTTCCATCGGAAGGCAGTGGGAGTCCCTGAATGCGTTGGAGCTGGGACAAGACACGACAGGATCTGAGTTGTGCTTCAGGAAGTTAGGCTGATGTTGGTGAGAGGGCTGTCAGGATGGAGGATATGGGAGCCAAGGGAATCCTTGTGAGTCAATAGCACATGATGAGTAAGGCTTATCAGGGTCCTGAACCATGTGGTAGCTGTGGAGGACATAGGGGCTTTGTGAAGATAGTGTCTGCAATTCTGGGGACCTTGAGAGAAGTTTGCCCTGGGAACCCCTATTTCTCCTTCTCCTCTCCTTCTCCCATCACCCTTTGTTCTGCAACGTCAGCCCCTTCTGAAGTCTGACACCTGCATCTCCCCTCAGGGGAGACTCTAGCTCAGAGGCAGGATTAACTTTAGGCAACAGTTTGCGGATGAATTTATCAAGATCCTTATTTATTTATAAGTTGTTATTTAATGCATTCCCATGGTCCAAAAGAATTTGAAGTGCATACTGGAATGTAAGCACGTTTTCCCACCAAGTAGACCTGCAGTTTCAGCCTGATTTCTTATCTTACAGACCAGGAATTGAGAGAACGGGCTTTGGAGTAGGCAACCTGGATTTGAACTTGACTCTTCCACCTGCCAGCAGCATGACCATCAGCAAGTTGCTTGCTTGCTCTGTGCCTCACAATCTATACCTGTGGAGCTGGGACGACCATGACCTATTTCTGTTTTATCGCATGAGATCATACTTGCCAAATGTTCAGTGTGGCACCTGGGACACAAGAAACACCCATATGAATGGTAAATAGCACAAAGTCTAACTTGCTGTCATTATTACCCTCCGGGCACCTGTAGTCAGGGTGGCAGGGTCTCTCCATGTGGGAATTCCACCTTTCCTCAGCTCTGGCCAGTTTAGCCAGTATGTAGTCCCCTGCCTCACTGATGTGATGAAGAAGCAAATATGTTCTCCCAAGGTGTGATTTCCTGTCTGGATCCTGATCCCCTCATCAAATCCTGATCATTTGCTGGTTGGCACAAAGGGAATAGCTGTTGGTGATGAAGGTGCTCATGTTTTCTTTTGCGACAAAGCTATCAGATGTACCCTGTAAAGTCCTTGATGACAAAATAAGACATGACTTCTGTCCTTGGAGAATTCCTCTGGAGGAGGGGTGGTCTAGGTATGTAGATAGATGGTCACAGAACAATAGGTCACTACCTAGCAACAGGACTGGGTTCAAGGCCGTGGAGCACCTGGGTCAGGTTTGCACCCTTCAGGATCACTGGCCCCTCCAGTGCTTCCGGGAGGTGTCAGGTGTGTGAATGGACCACTTGGGCTCCCCAGGGTAGGTCTTCAACAGTTATCTGTCACCCTCTGCCAAGAGGAGGAAATGTGGTTACAGTTGATGCCCTGAACTGAGAAATTCAGAATGTGTTTGACTTTAAATAGCCCCTTCTGAAGTAAAAAAAAAAAAAAGGTGGAAAATTAAGACTTTGAATACAAATATCTTAATATGTGAGTCTGGGGAGTCACACTAAGGGGGCTTCTCTTGGATGAAAAGGAAGCCAGAAATGACCGAGAAACTTAGGTCAGGAGGTTTCTGGCTCCCTGGCCCTTTAAAAAGTCCGTCTTCGGGTCCCAGAGCCTAGGGCTGGTGAGACAGAAGGGACCCTGCTCAAGGGCCTACATTAGGACATGAGTCCCTTTGGCATTAGATCAAAGATATCTTAGGAAAATGGAAGTTGAGGCTCATCTACTCTTTCCTATGTAACTGGGTTTCTTAAGATCATAGTGTGTGCTTTGGAAAAGTATCTTTTCTTTTTTCCTGGGTTGATAGATTGATTAATTGAGTACCCTGGCTTGCAGATGGACATAATTTGAGTTACTTGGCCACATTTAAGATGTGAGAGATTATAGAAGGTAGGGACATGTTAGGCCCTGATTTCTGGGCTGAGCAGAAGGCATCATGCACTTTCTGATTGTACCCAGCTGCCTTATCAATTTCAGTTTCCTGTCTGGGCCTCTGAATACTTGAATTTGCAGCCCGAAGTCACTGCATCATGAGTCTCTGTAGCTACTCTTACATTGACAGGCCAGAGATGTGATATGCACCTTAAACTACTGTCCTTGCCAATCACAACCTGTTTTCTGAAAACAAAGTAGTCATTTTCCACCTGTGTGAAGCTTCCACAGTTTCTCCACTGTATGGGTCTGACCCAGCAGCCAGTGGACTTGGGCAGGGGAGATGGGATTGCACTTGGCTGGGATCTGGGGAAGCATTAAGGGGTAGAGTATCGGCTTTACAGAGTGGTTCAGATGGTAGTGTTGGTAGTAGTGGAGGTCATGCAGTTCAGTCCTGGACTGTGAGATTACAGGAAGATATGGTGACCTTATAAGTATGATTCACATGTGAAAACCCTGTTTGACTCCTTAGATATAATTCTCTGGAAATTTTGCTCCTATAGGGAAAAGGTGCCTCCCCGATCTCACCCACCCCAAAGCCATCAGGAACCTGGGAGAAATGGAAATGTATATAATCTTATTTTAGCATATTTTCCAAGAAATATTGTTATTTACAATATGTAAGGTAAACACTTATTAATTATAAGTTGTCAACAATATATGCATAGAGATGTGAAATCACAGAGCAAAGTCATATGCTCTGAGTAGAAAATGAGGAGATCTTTATTTAAAAAGCCAAGTGTTTTCTAGAGCATATGTCTATTTTAGATATCCAAGGGATCGTCGAAGGCCCTGAGCTCTGAAGTTCCATGGAAATACATCTCCTTATTTTCCATCTAGTCAAATGGTTAAACAATTCTGCGAAACCCTGTTTGTTCATTGGTTATGCTGTCTCTAGCTGTGCTCTAACTAACATCGAAGAATTGCATTTTTCTCTCTCCTGACTCAGATTTAAAGCTTGCAATCACTGCTGGGAAGTAAGCTGTATCATCTTGAGAAATCAGACCACAGAGACAGGCCTGCAGCTGGCAGGCTGGGTCATCTTTAAACACTTAACCCTTCATATCAAAGGATGGTGTGTAGTAGTGGATTCCTTCTCCACAATTTGCTCTGCCAGATTTTCTCAAGGAAAAGCTGAGAGTTAAAGTACTGAGAGTACATACAGCAAAATCCTTGCCTTGTTAATTGACTTGGTGCTTGTATATATGAATGAATTGTGTGTATCTCTCTCTTTGGGGGTGAGTCCATGTTTGGGTATGTTCATAACTGTGAGGTGCATGTATATACACTTTTGTGTGAGGATTTGCAATTTACCTTGATGGGTGAAGGTGGATGTGAGTGTCTGAACATGGGTGGACATGTGAGCCTGTGAAAAATTCTTCTCTGTGTCATAAAATAAGATCCAGATGATTAATAATCCCTTTCTTCATATTTGTACCTTGGTATATATATATCTTTCTACACTGAGCTTAGTGATGTGCTTTTTCTAAATCAAGGGTACATTACCAGATAAGGTTTCAACAGATGCCTGATAAACAACTCTACTTTGTTGTCTGCTTTTGCTGTTCTTGGGAACCCTACCTATCACAATGTCACTGTGCTGGGGTTAACCTGCTGGAAACATATGGTCCAGTCACCTGGTCACTCCAGCTGACAGACACCAATTGCCTGCCAGAGAAATGAGGCCATCCTAGACCTAACAGCCTCCATGATACCTGTGACCTGTGAAGCCATAGGTGTAAGCCCTGAGGTATCCAGTAGAAGAACTACCCTGCTGAGCCTAGCCCAGATTGCCAATCCACATAATCATGAATTATAATAAATGATGGTTATTTCAAATCACTAAATTATGGAGTGATTTGTCACATGGAGAGAGTTGATGTAGTTGGGAATAGAAGAAAAAATATCTCTCCACTGGAAGAAGGGATGGTTGTGAGAACTTGTGGGCATGAGTTATAGGAAGACATGTAACTCCATATTTAAATATTCTTTATAATCCTGGTCTCACTTTATGAGTTAAAAACATAAAAATGAGCTTGTGTTTGAGGACCTATCATTAATTACCACACAGAAATGCACATTAACGAGACAAATATAGGCACAGGATGAGAGGGCTGGCAATACTTTACTGAGGACTTGGGAAGTAAGCTGTCTTCATTCATTTTCTGTTGCTAATAACACAATACCACAGACTGGTAATTATAAAGAAAAGAAGTTGGTTTTGGCTCACAGTTCTGGCCCAAGCTTGAAAGGCCATATCTGGTGATGGTCTTCTTGTTGGCAGAGTCCCAGGGTGGCAGGACATCACATGGCAAGAGAGAGGGAGTGTGTGTGTGTGTGTGTGTGTGTGTGTGTATGTATGTGTGCGTGCGTGTGCACCACTGATCACTGCCTCCCTTCTTATCTAATCATGAAAATCCAATCATGGAAGCTTCACCCAGATGATCTTATTTAATCTTAATCATGTCCCAAAGGCCCCACTTTTAAACAGTAGTTGGAGTAAATTTTCACCCTCTTAATATCTCACAATTGTCATTAAACTCCAGTAAGAATTTCAAAGGAGAAAGCCACATTCAAACCATAGCCAAAGCCAGAGAAGCAAACCCAGGGAAGAATCTGTGGTGTGGTCTCTGGAAGCGATGGGATTCAGCCCGTCCCAGCAGCCAGCCTATCTCCATAGAGTGGTCATCTCTTCAGCATCGATTACCCAGGAGCTCACCCCAGGCATCTTGACTCCTTGAAGAACAGTGCCTATAAAATGAGGCTCTGAGAGAAATAAGATTCTCTTCCCTGCCCTAGGCCTGCCTTTCGGGAACCTGCTACCTCTTTGGATAATTGACTCTAGGAATGATTGTCCCTCTCCAGGGAGACTGTGTGTACTTCCAGGGACAAGACCTTTATCTGGCAGACCACGACATGATATTAGGATAAAATTATCAGCCTATTCTAGATTTCTCTACTTATTATGAGTAGCAGAGGTGGGTGAGAAAATTGTGTGTGTGTGTGTGTGTGTGTGTGTGTGTGTGTGTGTAAATGCAAAAATTACTGGTTTAGAAGTAAGGGCACATGACTTTTGCAGTTCCAGCTCCAGTCCTACTTTAAAAGAAATTGGTGTGATTGAAGGAGTTTAGGGAAGAATTCATCTGCCATTAATATCAGTATTTTGAGTCAGAAGAATATTTTGTTTCTGAGACCTCTCTTCAAACCCAGGAATGTTCATTAACACCTTTGTTATCAGTTAACACCTAAGAAGGAAGTCGCAGAGTTGTCAGGACAGAGAGTAGATGCTTTAGGGCTGTTAGGGGACCCTGATGGATGTGTGGACACCAAGTTCTTATTACTTTTATACTTTAGAGTTGTCCAAGACTGTAGCTGCCCATCCTCCTTAGAAACAACCATATCACACACAGTGCTCAGAAACATGTGTTGTGTTAGCTAGGTCAAAGTCTCAATATGACTTTTGTTTTGGGTAGATTTAAGTATATTACCTGTGAGAGAGGAATAGGAGACAATGGAATTAATAACATTATTAACTCAAACTAGCTTTTATTAGGTACTAGCTACTGTGAAATCCTGTATGAAGCCTCCACTCATAGGCGTGTATTATTATAACTGCTCAGTTTTCCAGATAAGGGAAGTGAGATCCATAGCTGGGAAGTTCAAGGGTCTCATTTATAGTTGCTGGTTAAGTATTAGAACTCAAACTTGACACAGTAGGACTGTCTGATGCTAAAACCCTGCTTTTATTTTTATTTAAATTTATTTTGAAATATTTCAACCACATGAAACTTCAGAGGTAACATGAAGTTATTATGTTATTATCCAATTTTATTCTATCTGAATATTCTGCTGTACTCGCATTATATTCCATTTTTAAGAAGTTGAGATATTTGTCTTTTTAAAATGGGCTGGGTGCAGTGGTACATTCCTGTAATCCCAGCCAATTCAGAGACTGAGGAAGGAGAATTGCAAATTTTTGGGGGGGTACTGGGAATTGAACCCAGGGGTGTTTTACCTCTAAGCCATATCCCCAGCCCTTTTTATTTTGTATTTTGAGACAGGTTCTTAGTAAGTTGCTTAAGATTGGTGAAGTTGCTGAGGCTGGCTGTGGCCTTGAACCTGGTAATCATCCTGTTTTAGCCTCGGGAGTTGCTGGGATTACAGGCATGTGCCACGGTACTCAGTTTATGATCTGTTTCTGTGCTATATGAAATGTCTTTTTCTAAACTCTGTGTTCTGCTCCATTGTCCTGTTTTTTATTGCTGTGCAGGTACCACACTATTGCTTTATTATAAAACTTGTGGACAGGACACATCTCTTCCCATATTCTTCAATTTTGTCTTTAGGTAATTTTGGCCTTTTAATTTTTTCACATGCATTTTAGGATCATTGGTGTAGTCCATGAAAAACCTTGTCAAAATTTGGATTGTCTAATTACACTGAATTTCTGTATTCATTTGTAAGTCTTCCCAACCATGGAAATGGCATGTCTTTTTCATTTATTTAGGTTTATTTTATGACTCTAGGTAATAATTAAATTTTTTCTCTATATAGTTTTTACCTAGATATTTTAGTTTTATTCAACTTTACAGTTTTTTTTTTTTGCTTTTCCAAGTGGGATTCTTTTACTCATGCATTTTGATGCATAGAAACATTATTAGTTTTTAAAGGTTATTTTTTTTCATGTGGCGTGTTTAACTTTATTATTTGTTCTAATTGATAGATGCTTTTAGCTTCGAATACATACAAATAAACTTAGTTATGAATATTCCTTTCCAATTCTTGTCATTATTTTTTTTAATCTTGATATTATTACTTGGCCCAGACATCTAATAAAATTGCTTTTTGTGTGCCTATAGAGAAAGTTGTATAATATTTATCTTTTACCTTACATTATAGTAATAATGCATTCCTTTGATAAAAGCATTTGGTCATATTTCAAATAATACTCTCCTGACTTGATTCCCTCATATTTTATTTAGGATTTTATATCTGTATTCAAAAGAATGTCTATAATTTTATTACCTGTACTGTCCTTGTCATATTTTGATATCAATAAAGCTAGAGAGGTAACCGTTCCTTGCTTTTGCTTTCTCCTGGATATTTTAAACAAGATAGGAATTATCTGTTCCTTATAGATTTGCTAAGTTAGCTTTAAGACTGTCTGTTTCTGATGATTTTTTGGGAAGAAGATTTTGATAACTGAAGCAATTTTTTCAAAAGTTTAATCAGGCTTTCTATTTCTTCTTGAGTCAACTTTGCTGATACATATTTTTCTAGGAAACGTTCCACATCATATACATTTTGTGCTGCTTCCAGCTAGATGCAAATTTGGGGGCTCTTGTGTACCTCCCACTTGCAGACTCTACAGCTGTCCTTATTTCCTAGCCTCCCTCCATGCCTTTTTTTCTTTGATCTCTTTGTTCACTGCACAGTCTCTTCCTAGGGCTGTTGCCTTGTCTGTAAGCTACCGCTTTCCTCTGGCCTCCTTCCACTCAGATGGGACCTCTGCCTCAGCCCTGGATTCATGCACGTCCTGTTTCATTTGGGACTCCTTGGATATCTGTCAACCTGCAGAAGCTGAATTTCAGGACTACAATTCCTGCCTCCAGCTTTGGGGTCCAGAAGATCCATAGGTCTATTCAATCCCTTGATTATCTATTCTTTTTCTGGCCCACAGCAATTGATACCTTGTTTTGGAGATTGGCTATGGTTTTTTTTTTTTTTTGGATTTTTAAAAAATCTTTCAAAATTTTCACTGTTTATAGAAGAGAGGGCTTTTAAGAATGAGAATTCATGGAGCCATCTGGATTGGAAGTTCCCACCATCCTGCTTTTAACCACTAGACTGTACTGCCTCTAGGCTATAGCTAATCACCCAGCCATGAAACTGATGATTTGTTCAGTTTCCTGCTCCTGGATTGGTGCCAGCGAAGTCCTTTTTGCTGAGATTACCAGTTTTCCTGCCCAAAATATAAATAGGAGAGGAGATCAAGAAATTAGTCTATGAGGGTCTTTTGCCCTTGCTTCTTACCTGGGACATCATCCACTTCAAAAAAGGAAGGTTTAGGAAAGGGAGGTTCAGGGAGATAGATTTATTAAATATCTTTATTATTTATTAAGTTTCTCTAGGTCATGGAAGAGATGAGACTAGAACATCCCAAGGTACTCTGGCTTCCAACCTAATTCTTTCCCACAGGAGCAGTGTGTTCTGGGTCTTGTTGACACACTGGTAACACCTGGGGATGTTTTAAACTCACCCGGGATGCCTTCTGTAGCAGGACCAGTTGAGGGCCATCACACTGGATGGTGTCCTTTCTCCTTTAAGCCTTCACTCACCTTCTGTGGCTTTCCTTCCATGGGAACCTTATCCTGCAAGTAAGTTATGAGAGCTGGGTCATTATTCCTCTATTCCCCTGTGCTATTCCACCCTCCCCAGTCCTTTTGATAAGCAAAAATTTTATTGTAGGATGTCTAATTTGTTGCTTCTTATAATTTTACCATTAGTTGATTATTTTTCTTTGCCCGTTTAGAAACAACTCATTATTTTTCTGGTGTGTTTGGATGAAATATACATATATACACATAGGCCGAAGGGATCTGAATGCTGAGTAATTATGTAGTATTTTTAATGCCTAGAATCTTTGGTCCCTGGCACACCCCGTCACTGTAAGTGGTTTCTTTGCCTTGTATGTGGGTCCTTATGTCACAAAGGCACAGTCTGTCTCAGGAACCAGGGACTGGCATGATTTGCCTACTCTTCTTTGCTTCTTCTCTAGCTCATCTCTTGATACCCCCAAGGAGAGTGAGTCACTTTTATGAATCTTGTGCTCATCACCTGCTTTAAAATATAGTTATACTGTGTGTGCACTCCTGACATTATATTGCTTGGTTAGTTATTTTTAATATTTTAGAAAAGGAAAAGCACATTGCTTGTAGTCTCCTGGAACTGACTTTTTTCAATATTATTGTATTGCCAGGAGTCAGTCATATTGTTGGGTATAGATGCACTTCATTAGTTTTGAGTGTCTCACAATATTTTATTGTGGAATACACTTAGAACTTACCCATTTGGAATATTTCCAGGTTTATGAAATTAGGACTAATACTGTTCTGAATTCTTTTGGACTTCTTGTGCATACATGTTGGGGTTTTTCTTAAGTTTAGTACTTTGAAGTGGAATATGGAAGTTATAGGATATTTATCTATTTTTAAGTTTATGAGATCATGTCAAGTTCTTTTCCAATGAAGTTTCACCAGTTTTCTTTCCTGTTGGTGGTTCTGTGTACCTCTATTATCTCTAGCCACTTCATGATATAATTTTTCTTAATTCTGGTAACCAATTAGGCATCAAAGACATCTCACTGTGCATTTTCCTGATATTTCCTCAAATGTTTATTGGCTATAGGAGTTTTCTGAGAAATGGTTACTCATGTTTTCTGTCCCTTTCTATCATTTTATTTGCTTCTTTCTTATGGATTTATGGTCATCTTTGTTTTTCTTATTGATCTCTTTTTCGGGCAGGGGTTGTTGTACAGATTGAGCATTCATTATCCAAAATGCTTGGGGTCAGAAGTGTTGTGAATTTTGTATATTTTCTGATTTTGGAATATTTGCATATACATAGAGCTATCATGTGGGTGGGACCCAAGTCTAAACACAAAATTTTTTTGTGTTTCATATACACTTTAAACACATAATCTGAAGATAATTTTATACAATACACTTAATAATTTTATGCATGGCATGAAGATTCATGGTGTAGAATTCTCCACTTGGGGTATCAAATTGGTGCACAAAAGGTTTCAGATTCTGTAGCACGTTGGATTTCAGATTTTTGGATTAGGGATGCCCAACCTGTATGTATGCCACATATGTATTTTTCAATTTGCAACATATCTTTTCCTATATTTAGTGCATAAGGTCAAATTTTGCACCTTCTTATCCCTCTCTGATACCTCTTTCCCCTTATAAACCATCTCCAAAACAAAACCAACTCTAGACATAGCTTTGTGTGAATTTCTTTGATGTATCTGCAGGTTCATTTCTATGAACCTGAGTAATTATATGTTAAAACATATGCTAGGGTTCCAACGGTGAATATATATTCCTTGTTAGAGTCTGTAAACAAGTCTGGTTGGCGCCTGGCAAAATGCCAGAGGGAGTGGTTTGTGTAACAAAAGCAAGCCATTAAGTGTGGAGATTCCTTATTGGTTGACTGCTGTATCTATTTTATGCTAATTAGATAAGCTGTGTAAAATGTATAAATACCTCTGTTATCCTACAATAAATGGCTTCCATTCCTGCTGCATCAACGTACACAAGTTTTTCATCACCCCCTGGATATTTTGCCCAGCCAGCTGGGCTGCGGCAATTCCTAAGGTATATCTTTGCACTTTAACAAAGGGATTCTGTTGATTGTGTGACTTGTCAATGGAAGCATATTTTGGGGCAGAGGGTGCCACAGTCCCTCAACTCCCACCTGTCTATCCCCACCACTCCATGGGCAGCCAAAGTATGTTCAGGATTCTTACATCTTATAGAGCTTGTCTGAGATACAAGTTTCCAGGAGCCCTTGATTTTTCTCCAAATAGTAAAACTCCCACTTCCCGATAGCTACAGAGATAGGTTTTGTTGTCATAATACTTTCTCTGTGTGCTGCTTTGCAATCTGAGTTTTCACCACTCAATGGATCCATCATTGAGCAGCACATTACAGCAAACGCGTATCCGTTTGCCTCTATTATTGTCATAATCAAAAGGCGGGGCTACAGTGAAATATTTGCTTCATGCATGCATATCTGTTATCTGAAGGGCCCTTTAACCTAAACGGTGTGCTTTCTGTAATGTCTTTGGTTAATGAATGGGTCTGTAAGGGCCTCAGAGTGGTGCAATGTGGGAAGAATGCTATAATTTCTTTTTAACATGCAGGAATTCTGAATATGAGAAAATGCATGCCAAATTTTATTGCTTCTAAATCTGAATAATTGTATTTCTGGGCTGTGCATCTGGGTAGATAATAAAGCCACAAAACAATTTAATGAAACATATAAAAAATAAAATGACATTACAAAATATTATAATATGAAGAAACTATTTTTTGCATATTGTCACCTAATCTTTCAACCATATAGCAACAAATAATGCAACCATAATTGAAAGTTTTATTATCCATCTGAGTAAATTGAGCTCAAATTTACCTTGTTCTCGTTAGTTGGTGGGCAAGCCTATTGGGGTTACTGACAGGATTTCATTTTCATGGTGGATTATCCTTTTTTCCTTTTCTATGGAATCTAAAGTGGTCAATAAATAGCCCTGCTGCTTAATCGATCCTGAACCCAGCTCTTCAGAAAGTCCTGGGCTGCCTGTGGCCCCTGCTGGCAGCCAGCACCTGTCTGCTGGGTTTCAGAATCTGGTGGCACACACCATGGGTCTTCCTTGTGCGAAGTCCCCATGAATGCACTGAGAAGCCCCATATTTTTACTCTCTATCATGTGTCATGTTTCCTGATTCTACCTGGATCCAGAGGAGAATTCTCTCTTTGGCCAGGAGAGGAATTTGATTGGATTTCTACAGTGGCAGTGGGACTGTGTCTAGGGATGCTCTGCTGAAAAGATCTCTCATTAGTTAAAGGTCCACACTGCCTGAGGTGACGTGGTGGAGGCTGCACCAGCGGAAGAGACCCACTGGCATTTTGATCTTCCCTCTGTTAGACCTGCACTGCTGAAACAGAGGCTGGTGTGTTCTCAGGCTAGGCCAAGGGGCTTGGGCAAAGCCATGCTTTCTCCTTGGGAAGAAAGTTGGCATATCTTCCTGAAGCATCTTGAGGGTTTTAGGAAAAGCTCTGCTGCTTTCAATAGCAATGTTAAATTATGCTTGTTATAAAAGATTCAGCCTTTACCTGGAACTCTGGAGGGCAGATTCAGTCTACCTTGCTGTTTTTCTGATTCCAGGTACACACAGTGGGGTCTTAAGATTGCCCAGCGATGGGCTTCCCAGATGTGTGATCGAGAAGACCTCTTCACCAGACAGACTGAGGCAGCCTACTGCAAGGGGTGACCAGTCCCAGCCATCACAACCCTTCTTTCCTTCCCTGTGTCTGCATCAGGGAGAATGAGTTGGCAAGAGGACCTGCATCAGCAAGCTGCCCTTTCCCTTGCAAAGTACTCTCCCCTGAGCCAATACAGCCCTAAAATAGAGTTCAGGCTCTCTCCCAGTAGAGTTCTTTTGCTTTTTTCCAGGGACCTTGCTCTCCTTTTATTCCATTTGGCCTCAGCCAGACCTACTATAGTCCATCGGTGTGTTTCACTAACTCCATACTTCAACAGGAGAGGGTTGGAGATTTCCTTCTCTTTCCTCTCAAGTTGATATGCTTATGCAAATGGACCCAGGCACTTACCTTCAAACTCTGCCTCCAGGAACAAAAGGGTAGGTTGTGGGAGGAGGCTGAGCCCCACCAGCCCCCTTGCTGATGCGGGCCACTGACTATCCCCAAACTTCCTTCATACACTTCCCCTCTCGTCTGATCTCCAGATGTTTCAGGAAGATGTGCTGTCTTCTTGTAGTTATGTAGCAAGTTTTGAAATCAGCAAGTATAAGGCCTAAAATTTTGTTCCTTTTCAACAATGCTCTGGCTATTTGGGATTCCTTGAGATTTTATATGAAATTTGAAATGGAGTTTTCTATTTCTGCAAAAAGTTCTATTGAGGGTTTAAGAGGGATCCAATTAAATCTATAGACACTTGGGGTAGTATTTCACATGTTAACAATATTAAGGTTTCTGATCTATGACTATGGGATGTCTTTTCATTCATTGCAGTCTTCCTTAATTTCTTTCAGCAGTATTTTGTAGATTCCAGTGTCCAAGTCTTTTGTCTTCTTGGTTCAGTTCATAATTAACTTTTAAAAAATTCTTTTTGGTGTTTTCATAAATGGAATTGTTTTCTTTTTTTGCTTTTTGGATTGTTCTTTGTTAGTGTCTAGAAATGTGACTGATTGTTCATTGTTAGTGTATAGAAGTGTGTTGATTTTGTATTCGGCAACTTTGCTGAATTCACATATCAGCTCTCAACAGTTGCTTTTGTGGACTTCTATAGGGGTTTCCACATATAAGATCAATTTAGAAACATTTTAAACAAATATTTCTTCGACAAATTTCCTCTCATTTGTTTTGAGGGTTTATCTCTCATTCCTCTGTCTTCCTTTCAAGCATCCACTTCTGCCCTCATTGGACCTTTCTTTGTGTTTGGTCAATTACTTCTCTGATTAATCAATTGCAACATCTCCATTGTTTTCCTGGTATTCTCACAGCAATGTCCCAATTCTTTAGTGGGACTTGAATGATCCTTCAGGATCTGGCCCTTGGCTCTAGAAACTTTAGCCCAAATATTTCAGCCTCTGAACATTCTCTGCTTGCCTTAGGACCCTCTGCCTGAATGTACCCTGTTTTTTTACACAGCTCTGTCAGGGTCACTGTGTACAAAAGCATTTTTGCCCTGGTATGATTTGGTTAGGTGAACTCTGTGAGGCCCTGATGTTACCCTATGAAACTTCCATGCAACATTTTTTTTGTTTGTTTCTTTTCTTTTTGTCTCCCCAGCTAGACTGTGGTCCTTGTGTACAGGGAAATGTGACTTATTCCTTAATGTATCTTCAATGCCCACCATAGTTACAAGCACAGAGAAGGTGCTCAGGAACCACACACAATATGTAGCTTTACATAGGATGGGCTAGAAATCAGGGGAGCTTGGGAGTGGGGCCCATCTCTCTTGCTGATCTGTTAAAATAAGGGTTAATTATAGCTGCTTCATCCAACCTGCACAATCAAACCAAATGACATGAAAATAATATTTATTGAGGATGGACTACACTTCCTCCTGTGGATACCCCTTGATAAGACAAGGAGCAGCATTGTCCTGCAAATGGATTAAGGTGAAACAACCTGAGGAAGAATGCAAAGTGCTAAATCACACTGGGATTAGTTACAATATATAGCATTCAGAGAATATAATAGATGGCAGGGTGGGGTGGGGGGCATGGAGTGAGGGTTAAGAGAACAAATGAAGGTGAAAGGGTTTTTCTGTACAAGGGAGGGGTGCCAGAACTCAATGCTGTGGCATGTATTAACTCCAGCTAAGCTGCAAAGCGCTTGGGGATAGTACACTAGTCTCAGAAGAGACAGGCTCTCTGCTCTGTGCTCCAGTGTCTTCTCAAGGAGGGAACTTTCTGGAGATATCAGACAGCTCTTTTTCATCAGCCCAAATATTTCAGCCTCTCAGATATCAAATGACTTTAGAATCAGAACCCCTGAAAGGAAAAGGATGCTTCCATGTGATTTATTTAGCTGCCATTACTGGCTAGGCACAGTGCTGGCCCTTTGAATGTCTCTCATTGTTTCCCCCAGACACCAAAAGGTACCAGCCCATTTAATGGACTATCCCATTCCCAGGGATGTACTTCTGGAAAGAGTTACATTGATTGCATAAAGCATCATAAGGATAGTTAGGGACTTAACAACCAGTTTGAAGCTAAAGGAAACTTTCTAAAAATGTTTTTTGAAACTGGAGAAAATTGTTAAAATTATTTTGAAGTCATGTATCTCCTCATCATTAATATTTTAAAAATCAGGTAGAAAGTCTCTTTGGCTCCCCTGCTGTGTATGCCAAGCTCTGTTCAGTGCTTTTCAGAGGAAGAAGGTGTGAGTCATGCTATGGCTTAGTTTTACTGATCTAGTGGTGGTTATATATTCCCACAAGATTTTAAGCTCTGAGATTGTTTTTGACGGTTTGGTGCATTGCTCTCTCCCTAGGGCCCAAAAGAGTGCTCCATATATAGTAGATACTCAATAAAGATTTGATGAATGAATCAAACAATAAATAAAATTTCATTCACAAGAGGCAATTAAAAATGGCAAAAATAACATGTGATCCAACTCCAGGGTACGTGGCTTGGAACTTAAGATCCAAGGTGTCCAAAAAGAAAATGACAGATACTGACTGCCATTATTGGAAAATGTAAGGGGCCATTATTTATTTGCTTTTTTACTATAATTTGAGTGGCCTCAAAATTGACACGTAGAAATAAATCCTATCTCCAATGTGATGGAAAGCAGGACCTCTTGGGAGTTGAAGGGATTAGTGTCCCTCCTACCATATGAATTCACAGTAAGAAGACACCCATTTATGATTCAGGAAATGAGCCCTTATCAGACAAAGAATCTGCTGGCACCTTGATCTTGGACTTCCCAGCCTCCAGAACTGGGAGAAATAAATATTTGTTGTTTATAAGACTCTGTAAGATGGTCTTTCCAAAGATGGACCTAGAGTCAATTAAGGATGGACTAGTGGCTAGGAGTGGAAAGGACCAGCTCAGTTTGGGAGAGGCCTGGACTTCCCCAGTGTGCGGGAGTAAAGATGAACAAATAAAGGTTTCAGGAAGGAAGGGATTTTTTCCAAGATGTACCACTCAGGAGTAAGTGGATTTAAACCAGTAGCTCCAGCTCCAGAGCTCCATGTTTCTTTGCTATAAACAGATGGATCAGAAGTGGGGGCCTCAGGGAGCTGTTCCAATGGTAGAGAGGAGTCTTGTGCAATGGTGGAAATCTTTACTCTGATACCCTCTCACTTACACATATTTCTTGTCTATGGCAATCATCTTACTGCTCCTTTATCAACACTCAGAAAATGGGGGGTGATATTTACTTAGTCATTTCTAAGTAGATGAGCATCATTGAGAGAGCCACTTTGGAATTCCTAGGTAAGAGTGGTGCACAAAGACAGAGCATTTTTGTGCCAGCAAGTGGTGAGAAATAAGGAGCATCTCAAAGAATATTATCATACAACTTGGTTTTTGCATACAGAATTCAGACAAACTGCTTTTGCAGACTTAAATAATCCCAGGATGAAAGGTACTCTATAAATGCAAAGTATTATTATTATTATTATCCAGTGGTAGAAAAGAAGGGCATTTCAAAGAATGTTTCAGCACAATACAATTTTATTTTGCACAGAGAGTTCAAGGGAGAAAGCTTTATTTTATAGACTTAAATAATATCATTATGGAGCTACCGTAAATTAAATAATACAGATATGGTGTTAAAATAAATAATACAGTTAGGAGGCTTAAATAAATAATGCTAGAGAGAGAAGCGAAATTAAGAGTCCTGGGAGAAGGCAGAGGGAGATGCAATTTTGAATTATAAGTGTTAGAGAATTGAGGTCCAAAGAGTCCTAAAATATTCAAGATGCATGTACACTGACCAAAAAAAGAAATAAAAGGGGGGGGGTGGTGCTGCACAAGGCAGTTCACAATTAGAGAGTTGATCTGATAATTTTTTTTTAACTTTTTAGTGGCACACTTTCTCCATGATTTCAATGACTTCTAAGGCAGTATTGAAATTTTAGCTGAAAACTTAAAAATTCCCAATATATTAGTATTTGCACAAAACAATGTCTCTTTCCTCCTCGGCCCCTAATTCCTTAGTCTGTCACTGTTTCTTTGCCCAGTTATAGAACAAATGACCTCTTTTACTATAAACACAGAGCAACTTCCTTCAAAGGTCTATCCTACTGACCTCGTCAGTAGACATGAACTCCATTTGAATATTCTGGTTTGGATTTTTTTTTTCCCAGAATCTGGATTCTCATAATAGGGGCAGGGCTGAAACACTCCAGGAAGAACAAACAAATCTTTTCTTCAGCCTTAAACGTGAGCAGGGTGCCTGTTTAGACTTGAGAGTCTGAAGATGAAAATGAGCTGGGTGCTCCCAGGAGGGAGCAGGCAAAGGGGCCGCCATTTGCTCAACTGCTGTGAACTTGGATTGAGGACCACAGGACTCAAGCTCTTGTGGTTGGGAGAGAAAAGGGAAGAATGGAGCCAGATGAGGCTTCATCCCCCACAAGACTAAGTTGGTGTTCTTAATCCTCCAGGATGTGGGAGAAGGGACTAGGCAATGAGGTGAGAAGACAGGAAATGTTTGGCCCCTTGTTGGATGACAGAGAGATGTGTAAGGCCATCCTCTTGATGTTTGCGGCAACTCTGTCCTGCAGCATGAAGGGCTTTCCTGTCTTCCTCTAATGGGGTCTAGAGCTGCAGTTAAGCAGCTAAGGTGCAATGTTCAGAATTTTAGCGTAAGTTAGAGGTCCTTGCACGTTTCCCCCTCAGACCAAAGGCTGGAAAAGTGGACACAACCACTTGCTTGAGGGACTTTTTAAGTTCTTTGAACAATGAAGAGAAAACTTTTGTATGGAAGTCTCAATATCCTGCTAGAAACTCTCCCCAGGGATTTCCTTCTTCATTCAGATGGATTTGATAAATGCCAAGGTGCTATGGTGCTTGCAAAGAACAGCAGAAGGGAAAACTTCATTTTTCCAAAGATGAAATGGCGTCCCTTCTTAGTGTTACAGATCAAGGTTATCTGTGGATTTCAAGCAACTGCAGATGTCCTCACTCACTGGTGCTTGTGATCATGCTGAAAAGATTTCATATGAATTGCTCAGGGTAGCAGGCATAAATTTATTTAGGAAAAAGGAAAAGGGGACACTTTCAAGGGAGAGAGTAAGTCCTCTTAGAAAGTAGAAAGACAGTTGTTGAGTGGAGAATTATGAATCTAAAGAGAGGCAGGAAGCTGTGGTTAGGCAGGGAATCCAAATTCCTGGATTATAGGAGCCCCACCCCAGGCCTTTTATCCAACTGAAGCTGGGACTCCCTCTGAAGCTCCACCATGATACTTGAAGTTAGGTGTCTTTTTGGACAATCCCATAGAGAGGGGGTCCCAACAAACCCCAGGGGCATTGTTTCACCAGAGCCAGGGCATGACAGGCTCAAGTTCAACGTGCTCTTATGTAACTTAGAGGGGAAAGAAAAAAAATACAACAAACAAAATAGAAAGGCAGGGAAAATATAAATAAAAAAGAGTGCAAAGTTTTATTGTCAACTGCTGCTGTCACCTCCTGGAACTACAGTCGTATCTAAGAAATATGTGACATACTAATGGGAAGTAATTTACCCAAGGATGTTTTTGTGCCTTGAATTGCCTTCCCTGCTCTGCGGTGGGAACTTCGTGAGTGTATATGCATGAGAGCCTGCGCGGTGCTTCAGAAACTTCCCAATTTGTGCACAATGTGACTTTTATAAGGCCATTAAACTCATCCCAGGAAAAGTGCTCTGGAAAACAATGATACATGGGACCTCAAGAAGCCCGTGAAGCCAGACACAAATGACAAAATGATGACCACAAGCTCTTGGCTAAAGTGACTTTGAGGGCCTTAGCTCCTCCAGGCATCCACCTCTCCTACTGTGGCTTCTTCTTTTTCCCTTTCCTCTGCCCTTTGTGATTCTGCAGGAGCTGCGAGGACCTTCATTTGCACCATTTTTGGTCTGAAAGGCACTGAGGTTGTTTTTCCTTTTTAGACTGTGGTTGGGTGGGCACTCTGGGAGCTGAGTTTGGGACCCACGCTTGTGGGATGGCCCCAGGGCTAAGTTCAGCCTGGAAACAACTGCAGAGCTGCAGTGTTCCCAGGACACTGGTAATGAAGCTCCACAGATGCTTCAATGAGGCCTTTCCCCTGTCAAGTTCACAGACAGGGGAATCCAGGTATTCCCGCAGGCTTAGGGCCTAGGCTATGGGGGAAGAAGGGCCAGGGAGGCAAGGAAGCAAATGGGAGAAAGATGAGGGGTGGGTGGAGAGAGTATAAGGAATAAAGGAATGGAGAATGAGGAAGAGGACAGAAACAGAGAAAGGCTGTGGATGTGGGGAGAGAGTGGAGAGAGAGAGAGAGGAAACAGATAATGGCCTGTGGGCTTCAGTGGAGGCAGAAGAAGCAGGACAGAGAGAAGAGAGGAGAGAGGGGAAGGATCAGGAGAGCATCTTAGTTCTCTCTTTCCCCTCAACGGTCTCTATGCGCCTGTTCTGTAAACACAGGCAGGACCATGATTAGACTATAAAAGCCGTGAAATCACAATGGGAGGGCTGGGGAGAGAGGCAGCCATGTTGCGTGTGTTCTTTCACAGCTTTAAATACCTCCTTCCTCCCAGCATCAGTGTTTGGAGGCCCACTGCCTCATCCTTAACATGCAGCCCCACCTCAGGTAGGGACCTTGCAGTCTGTAGCAGGCTGAGCGAACTGGTGAAACCTTCTCCTTGCTGATCCAGGCAGCAGTAAGGCCTGAGCTTGCCTCCTGCTTGGTTGGGGGATTAGCTGAAATAAGAAGCCACCATTCAGAGTGGTGGCAGCACCTGGGTGTGGGTGGGGCATGCCTCTCCAGTCTCATCACATGAGCTGGGTGTGGAAATGCCAGGGAGGGTACCCAAAGGTGTCCACAGGGCCTATACAAAGCAGGGACAGGAGAAGAGAAGGAAGCAGGGAGCCTTTAATTTGTACTCTGGCCTGTATAGCTCTCCCTATGTCCTAGCTTGGGAAAAAAAGAAATGAGCCCTTTATCAATTTTTAATAAATTGAAATGACAAATAATCCATTTAATAAATTATTAACTGAGAAAATTACTGAAAACTAAAATATCAAACAATCGTGAGCAAATGCTCGAAGCTGCGTGTTTATTAATAATGCGTCCTGCTGTGGGACAGTGCTGAGATGGTGGATCTGGCGTAGCCTCTGGCTGACCCCATGGAGGCCAAAGTGTCAGGGGACCTCAAACTGGGGCTCTGCAGGGTTGCACTTGGGTACAGATGTGGGGTTCAAGGCAGTTGGAACCCGTGGCTGGACAGCTCATTGAGAGCTCTTGGGTAGGAGACTTAACTGGATATGGCACCTTGACAGGCACCAGAATGAAGTCTCCAGATTACTCTCTCATAGTATTGAAAGGGTCCACAAACAATCCTGTCCCCTTGAGTTTAGTTCTTTAAATTAATATCTATGTGCCCCCAATAAGTTAATGAAACTTTGGGTGTACAGATGGTCCTTAACTTATGATGGAGCTCGTCCCAATAAACCCATCAAAAGTTAGAAATAATATAAGCCAACTATGCACTTGATATTGTAATACAAAAATGCATTTAATACTCAACATTCTTTCTTGGCAATACAGTGCACTGTAGACAGCATAGATTGTCATTCCCAAAGGCTGGGTTGTATTTACGTAAGGGGACCGTTTCAATCCCAGTCATCGGATTATCCTGTTGATTATTACCCCTATTTTACAGATAAAGGAAGTAGGACATGCAAAGTCCTGCTGTATGGGCTGTTTTCTCTAGTGCTCCCACAGTTGCCTGTGAGTTGTGGATCACTGCCATCACCCAGCATTGCAAGATGACTGGACCCACATCGCTAGCTAGGAAAAGATCAAAATTCCCTATTTGAAATATAGTTTCTACTGAATGCATACTGTTGTCACATTTTCATGAAGTAGAAACATGGCAACCTTTGTTAGTTGAGGAATATGTGGGTACAGGGGGGATACCCACATGGCCTGCTGTCCATAGCCAAACACACAGGCTACAGTAGGAGGCCTAGATATCTATCTGGTGAGGGGAAAGGCCCATGGAAGGTGCTGGCTGGGGGAGGACAAGCTCTGCATGGGGAGGGTTCAGATTTCTTTGACACTGTTGCAAAGCCCAGTGGCTCCAGATCATCCATCAGGCCAGTCCCAAGTGACTGCATCTCTGTAGAACTTCCCCTTTGCTTTTGCATGTGGTTACCCAAACCTGTCCAGAATGACTGAGGGGATCAGGGAGTGGCTGAGGAGGACACACATCAGGTGTCCGGGCAGGGTTATTTCTGCACTGTCCTTTGCCTGTGGGAAGAAACAAACCGCATGGTCACCCCTAAAGTGATTGCTTTCTCTAGATGCACAACCCAGCTAGAATGCTTCTGCTCTTCCCCGGCTGTGGCAGCCTAGAAATGCATCTTTTCCACTCTAGCCCTGCTCTGGGGTTTGGGGCTGTCAGGTCAGCTGACCTACCGCTGTCCTAGTTCTTTTATCTGTAAAATGGGGATAATAATAAACAGGATAATTTGATGACTGGGATTGAAACGGTCCCATTATATAAATGCAATACAGCAGTTTGGGATGACAGGCTGTAGGCTCGAAGTCAGTGCTGCAATGGGTATTTTTAGGAAGGAGGGAAAGGGGGAGGGATGGGTGGTTTATAAATGTTTGTTGCATTAAAAAATGTGCTAGTTTGAATTGTGCAGAGCAGAGTATCATTTGTTTCTAGAAAAATTCACTGCTGTGGAAATGAATTAATTTACATTGAATGTGTGATGGTTCAGAGAAAGGGATATTAACCCAATTTGCATTTCTTTGAACTGAAATAAATTATTGCCATGTTTGTATTAGTTGGGTCAACTGGATGTGATTGGACAGACCCCCTGTGGGCAAGGCTGGCCTTGGACTGGGAGGTTTGCAATAGGGTCGATGTGTGCACATTAGCCATCACCTTCCAAACCAGGGCTTATTAACCTTTTGGGGGACTGTGGATCCCTTCTGGGATCTGATGAAAGCAGTGTGCCCACCACTCTGTACAATTGTACATGGTTCTCAGCACAATCTGTTCCAGTCTATCTTGGACCAGGGGCAAAAGGTCCACCCCAAAGAAGGCATGTTCACTGTCTTGATATCTAATGGCCAGATCATAGCACAAACTTCTCAGAGCCCAATTAGGGAGGCCTCACCCATCTGTGGAAACCACGAAGCACTCTGGTTGTGAATAGGAGGATGGCCAAAGACAAGTTCACATACATGCTACAAGCTGTGTGCTATGGAGAGTTTGAACTAACATAAGATACAATTCCAGATACAAGAAGGAACTGACTATCAATCCCCAGAGTTGAATTGGTGGACCTGGATGGCCTGCCAAGGTCCTTTCCTCCCTCACTTCTCCATGCCTGTGCCTGCTGCAATCACATGCTGAGCTGAACAAATAGTTCTTCCTGAGGGCAAGGGGGTGCCAGTGTCTAGGTTGCTGCAAGCCTGGCCCTGGTCCTGCCCGGCATTTCCCAGTGGTGTAGGCAAGAGCAGATGCCATGTAGGCAGCAAGGTCAGTGGTGACACAAGCCCTTTAGTGTCTGACAAACAGGGTTTTGACAGTGGTGTGCAATTTGTAAACTCTGACAGCACTGTATGGACAGCAGGTGACTATTGTATGTAAGCAACCAATGTAATGGTACATCCAGAAGAAATAAAGCTATAAGCATTCAGAGACATGTGTCTGGACTTCGCTATCAGCATGTTGGACCCGAACAGTTTAAGCTCCCCAAGTCTCTAGTAGGGGAAAGAGAGAAAAGAGCACAGGATGGGAATATCATCTCACCTCTCTCTATATAGAGCTAATTAGCAACCAGAGAACCTTACTTAACAAGTTCTCCATTAGAACTCATTTTTACTGGAAAGAGGCAACCACAGAAAAACAAGATGTGAAGCAGGAACTTAATTTAAAAATTAACTTCAGGAAAAGTCTCTTTTGTATAATGTCTCTGCTTAAAACCTATCAATAGTGCTTTAGAGATTTCAGGATTAATCCCAGTTCTCTTAAGCCAATATACAACTCACTGTGCTCTACCTGACCAGTGACATTGAGTGTTTTGCATTTCTCAGATGTGTCTGGTCTCTAATTCCAAACCCTTGCATCTGTTGCTCTGTCCACTGGGTAATCCTCCTCTCTTCGTAACTGATGTCATGCCCTCTGGGCATTTTCTCAGGCCCTACACAGGGCTCTGGCCTTTGAGTTATCACTTATTACACTATATTGTCAATAGCATGCTGGTGGTGACCTGCCAGCCCATGTCAGAACATAGCCTGATTTACCCTTGTGTCCTGTGGCTGTGTCTGCCCATATGGGAAGAGCTTGGGAAAGGCGTCTCAAATGCATGTGTCCATACAGCAAAGACTCAGAGAAGAAAATGGGCTCGGTCTCATGTCTACATCCCACCCAATGCATTCATTACTTCTGTTAACTATAAAGGGGAGATCACACCATCCACCTGGTGGTTTTCAGGAGGAGGAGGAAATGAGAAAATACATGTGAAATGCAGTGCCTGGCACCCAGAAAGTGCTCTTGGAGTGTTAGCTATTGTTATTCTCGTCAAAGAAGTTGAGAGTGATAGAACCCAGTACTGTCCCAGAAATAAGAAATGACTTCCCTCGATGCTTAGAATCACCATTAGAAGCTAGTTGGAATACTTCCAGAAGCAGCCTTCAGGAGAGAGGTGGGCCAGCTGGAGAAGGGGAAAATCAGAGCTGTGACCAGGAATTGCGTTTTTTGGGGGACTATTAGGACCCTATCTGGCCTGACAGTGTTGTCTAGATGGATTCAGAGAGTGGCAGAGATGGAGAAAACTACTCGGGGAGCCCCTGCCTGTCTCTGGCTAGGCCTTACTTAAGTCAGGGGAAGGAATCCATGCTGGGTAAATGAGGTAATGAATGTGCAAGTGCTTTGTAAACTGCAAAGTACTATACAAATGTGTAGCATTGTTGCACTCATCTATTTCTCTTCTTTGTGCTCCCAGGGTTTTTTAAAATAAGAGCTCCTCAGGAAAGTTCTAGCCTGACTTTAAATTAACTAAAGTGAAGGGTGTGTGCAGTGTGGTAGGTTGGGAGTCCTCTGTATCTTGAGCATAACAGAGGTCCTGGCTAGGAGAGCAAGACTTGCTGGCAACAGAAACTGGGGAGAAAAGGCTGAATGCCATCAGTGATGAATTCCTTCTGATCTAGGGCATTTCCCAGCTTTAGGGGCCTTCCTGGCACTGTGCAAATCATTGTTGAGAGTTAGCATGGTCTGTGCAGAGAAGGATGAACAAACCTAAGGCTCATGTGGCTGGGAACAGGTGTGGCATGTGAAATGGCCCTAATCCCTGAGTCTCTACTTGCAACCTAATACCCAGGTTGGCTCAGGCCAATGCAAACCATTTTCAGCTGCTTTGTGCAAGAAACAAGAACTGGACTGAGAAGAAGAGAAGGTTCCTGACCCCCTAATATCTGTGATTATCTCAGCAGCACGGATTCACTAGGCTGATTTTCTTCTGTCTATACCCTGTGTGCTCCTGGGCCTCCTTTCCCACCTCACGGCCATGGTAACCAGTCAAACACGTGGGTTTGTGGAGCTCTGCAGCCCAATTCCAGCAAGGTCTAGCCAGCCCAGCAGAGGAGCCAAGGCACCAGATCCATTTCTTTAATTTACAGTTCAACTCACCTTGCTCATTCCTATATTTTGCTGGGGCAGAGTAGCCTCACCTAGTCACATGAAATCAGCCTTTTATATCCCACTAGGGTATAAAAATGAAGCATTGGAAAATTGAATGGATTAATCATCAGGATAATGTCTAGGATTTTTTTTTGTGAGAGTTATGTCTTCTTAACTCCTAGAAACCGTCCATACTAACAGGCTTCTCAATCACTTACCCACGAACTGTTGATTGCTCTTAAGCAATGATGATTAAGCAGGAAGCTAGGACCATGTTGTTCTATTTGTATGATACTTAGCACTTAGCTCAGTTTCTGAAGCCTAGCACAGGGTTCAATACGTCTGATTGATGAGTGAATAAGTGAGAGAATGAGTGGACCATCCCATACAAATTTTCAAGCTTTTGGAGAGAGAGGGCTAAGGCAGACTCATTGCCCTATTGTCCTCTGATTTTCACATGATTGATCATATCCCATCATTTCCCCCAAACAAATGGGTGTTACTTGGAAAGACTGTAGAGGAAACAACTACCACATTTTTGGTGGTTGAAAAATTATGTAAACCAAAGATGGGTGGAGAATTAACATGACATCCTCAGTAGACAGTGAGCACTCTAGTTTGATTATATTTTCATTAAACTAGAAGGGCCAGATGTTCAGCTCTCCCTATTTGGGTGACATGTTTTGTCCAAGACTTATTGAATTTTCAAAAAGAAAAATTCATTTATTCATTTTTCCTCTTTCACCTCCCTCAAAGAACATTTACAAACTATAATTAGAATTGAAGCAGGAGGAGACCTAAGTCATTGTCTGGTTCTGCTGATCTCAAACTTTAGAACACAACAAAATCATTGGGGAAACTTCAGGAACCATGCTGTCCACATGCAGAACCCAGGGTGGAGAGTTGACGAAGCTCCACGGGTGACATTGATACTCTGAGAATGACTAGCACAGTCCAGTCCTACATTTCACCCAATCCATTGAGTGCTTCAACAAGGAAAGGATTACATATTTATACAGCACTTCTTAGTTCCTGGGGTTTCATAAGGTGTGTCCCCAAGGTCAGCTTCCATATCCCACCTGACTTCTTCAGGGTAGAGGGCAGAGGGACATGTATGCCACCCACAAAGGGATGTTTAGCTTGTTTACACTGAAGAGAGGATGGGCACAGGCCAAGTGGGTTCTGATGGAGGTAGGAAGAGAGGTAGAGCATAGGAACCTGGCCAGAGAGGCTGCCCAGAATAGAGATGTGTAAATTCCCTGAGAGTGTTGAAAAGGATGCGTTCCTGGCTTAATCTGTTCATTTGCTCATTTACTTTTCAGTCATCTGTCCATTGTGCAGTGAGTGCCTCTATATGCTAGGTGCTGCAGGCACCACGGTGCTTAGGATACCTACTCTTCACCTCATGAAACTGGGGTGGGGAGATGCAGATAATAATCAAGTCAACCAGGAAGCAATATTTATACACATGGTAGGAAGTGTTGTGGGAGAAATGAATAGGTTACAGCTGCGACCGAGAGTGACAGTCATGGGAGAAAACCTGAAGCTATATCTCTGTATAAATTACATTTTAGCCAAATGCTTTATGAATGAGTCATCTGAGTTCTGTTCCAGAGCATGTGGTCCACAAGTTGGGGGGTTCCAAATCTTGCCTTGTCCTTCTCTCCCAATTCCAGCCACCCTGGCCTCTCGACAGCCCTTAGTAGGTCACCTCAGATCCTTCTTTCTTTTAAATTTTCCTTATTATAGTCAAGACTTCAATTAATTTTTCTCTGTAGAATGACTGTATTAGGCAAAAGTTTGTGTGGGATCCAATAAAACGTCAGATGATATTGAGCATATGTCAGGCAAAGCCTGCAGCCCAATAAGTTATTATGTGTAAATGTTACAACTTTATTTTGAGGAGAATACATGTGTACTATCAATCTGTTTTATGGATACGCAGCGTGATTGATTACAGCATGCGGATCTGTCGCAACAAGATAAACTCAGATAGAATAATCTGTGGATATTTAGGCCTCAGCAATTTGTTATCCTAAAGATGACTCCAGAAATGATAATTCCTCCCATTTCAGCGATTTCTCTCTTCCCCTCCACAATAAAAACCGCTTCCCAAAATGCCGATGTCCGATGCCAGGGGTCCTCTTCTCACTTGGGTCTTTTTCCAGTAGCTCAACAGTCAGCAATGGAAAGTTGTGTTTGCCATCAAAGCAGCACCAGCTGGTAATTGGCCCACAGTGGGCAGGTATTTGGGGTTGAGATCTGGGATTGTTGCCTTAGAAAGTCTCTGCTTTAACCTAGCAAATGAGCGAACATGAAAAAAAATCACCACAATTTGTTTAGCACATAAAATAGTTTGGGTAAAAATGGATTACATCAAGTCACAGACTATTTTGCAGATCAGCCTCAAGCAACTTGTTGCTAAAAAATGACTGGATGGAATTCATCAGCAACTTTTCAAAGAGCCATTTGTCTGTGAAACAAAGAGTTGCTGGAGTGAATTAAAGCAAGCTCACGTCCCCTCCTTTTCCTTGAAGCCATGATGATTACCTTGGGATACAGTGATTTTCTCTGGAATCCTCTGAGAGTCTGTTCTTTTGATGAGTCACCGGTGTCCATCCTTGGATTTTTTTCCCTGAATTATGACTTCTCTTTGATTGTTAACATCACTTATCATGTGTACGGAGAGGAGCCATGGCCCAGAGCAAGGGAACGGAGGAACTGGAGGGCAAGGCTCTGCATTAGTGTCTTGGCTCTGCCTCCTATTGGTTCTGGGACTTGCTTCGAGCCACAGTTCCATCATCTGAAGCAGATACAATGGCGCCTGTTCCATTCACCTTGCAGGGTTATTGTAATATGCAAATAAAGCACTTTATAAACCTTGCAGTCCTTTTTATGAAGACACTAAGACCACTTCTCCTGCTTTGGGTGCAGATATGGTCACCTCTGTTTTATTTCCCTGATCCATCACTGGAGTCATCAACTGCTCTTATTATCAGAAAGTGCAGTTCTTCATTTTACTTCCCACTTGCACATTCTCCTCAGAGCAGGGAGGAAACTGACAGATCCATTAACCCTGGCATTGCTCCTTGGAGGGTAGTGTCTGCTGTATTCTGGTCTGTAAGGCTGTGTTGTCTCTGGGTCTCTGCCTGGAGCCCTGATGAAGACCTTAAGTGTCCAGACATACATTCCTGGGTTTTCCTAAGCTGTGCCTCATTCCCACACTCTCATATGCTCCCCCAAGGCACTTCTCCAGAATGACTTGCTTCTTCTAGCTTCCATCATGTTTCATGCCAACCTTCTTGGGCCCTAGGACTGATCTCAGGTAATCAGTTCATATTCCCTCTTTCTTCTTGGGAGATCATTTTTTTGGGGGGGTCTTCCCAAAAGACAGTCATTCTGTCTTGCTATGACTTGGCAGGTTTACATCTTGAATAAGAACAAGGACTCTAGATGTTACTCTTCAGTTCATATTCCAGCTTCACCTCTTCCTCTTAGGGTGACCTTTGGAGAATGATTTATCATCTCTGCACCTTGGTTTGCCCAATTTAAAATTAAAAAAATTCTCATCTCACAGGGTTGTGTGGTGAATTGTTTTGAAAATCAAATGAGATACTAAAATGTAAAGATTCTCTTAGAAGAGTATCTGGCACAGATTGAGCACTATAGATGTTACTAGCTGCTATCTATATACTTTGATTAAATGACTGATCATGGTCACTGTGATGTACATGAATGGGTTTCCTTATTCTGAGGCTTAAGCTGTAGGGATTCAAGTTGTTTGTCTCCCAAAAGGATCCTGGACTCTTAACATAACTAACAGACCTTGGTTCTACCCTTTGCCTTCAGTGCCTCTCATCAAGTTAGACCTGCTAAATTAAAGATAGAAAAAGGGGGAAGTTGTATCAGTTGGCTTTTGCTGCATAACAAATTACTACATAATACTATGAATGACAATAATTTATTTAGTTCGCTTCACGATGACAACTATTTATTTAGTTCATGATTATGTGGTTATACTGAGCAATTTTTTCTTCTGGACTGCTTCAGCTGGTCACTGTTAGGTTTTCTTAGGTGTCTGGTTAGCTGTTGAATTGGCTAATGCCTTGAGAATCCTAGGATGGCTTCACTCACATGTGTGGAAGTTAGAATGCTATTGGCCAGAAATTGGCTGACTGTTGATTGGGATGCCTGGGGCACTCTTAATTTCTAGTAAGATAGCTTGGGTTTATTCACAGTGTTCTTGCAGAATTTCAAAGGTGGCAAGAAAAAAATGGAAAAGATCTGTCTGAACAAGGAAAATTAAGGCTGAATGTTGAAGGAGTTATTCCTGTTTGGCGGTGGAAGGAAATTGAATGCAAGGGTACAAATGGAAGTTAGAGAAAAAGATCATCTTGTCCTGCTCCAAAGGGAGGCCTGGAGAATCTCTAAGTTGCACCCACACTCAATGGAAGTGTTGGGACTCAGACAAGAGTAACTTGTCTTGACTTCCACAGGAATTAAATCATGAAATAGTCACACCTCAGTTAAGGCCACATTAGAATGTCTACGTATTTCACCATGTTTCTTCTTCATGTCTCTGATTCTACCTTCTATATGAGGAGCTCTACATTCCCCTTCACCTCTGGCTCCCATCTATCTACAAATGTAAAGATCAGGATCAGCTGGAAAATGGCCCAAACAATTGTCTCTGTTCATGGGCCAATGTGTTTTCTATATACCTGTGTAGCCAATAAGGTATCTCCATGAAACTGGCCATGCTGTGAGACCAACCTCAACATTCATGTTTCATAATATGTTGGAAGATATGACATGGAGGACATTATGATGAGTGAAAAAAAAAACAGACACAAAAAGACAATTCTGCAGGATCATAGGTAGAATCTAAAGTCAAACCACAGAAGCAGAGAGTAGAAAGGTGTTTGCAGTGTCTGTGGTGAGGGAAATGGGAAGATGCTGATCAAAGGTTACAAATTTTCATTTACAAGATGAATAAGTTCTGGGGATCTGAAATACAGTGTGTGATTATAGTTTATAATACTGTATTGCACATTTTAAGTATGTTAAGAGAACAGATCTTAAGTGTTCTCACACACACACACACACACACACACACATACACACAAAGGTAATATGTGAGATGATGGATATGTTAATCAGATTGATTGTGGTAATCATTTCACATTGTACATGTGTATTAAATCATAATATTATACACCTTAAATATGTATAATTTTCATTCATCAATTATACAACAATAAATCTGGGAAAAAAGATAAAACTATGCAGAAAGTTTCATCGGATATTGTTTTGTTGCCTCATCAGATATTGTTTTGTTATAAAAAGGCACAGGAGGCCATAAATTGATGATTATGCTTTTGGAATACTTGGCCCTTGGATTCTGCCTTAATTAGAAATGTGCTTCATTCAGCCTGCTGGTGCTCCTTCTGGCCATATTTCCCAGCTGGGGACCTGGGCCTTCCCCACAAACCCAAAGTCAATCCTGGTCTCCACCCCTGGCTGTGCAGCCTTCCAAGTATTCTCAAGTTCATCATCTCATGGAATTTTCATAAAACTAAGAGGTGGCTAGATAGAAAATTTCTCATTTAGCGGGTGAAGAAACAGGCTCATGGGAGTTGATAAGCCTGCTCAAAGTCTCGTTAGTGAGAGGTTGGTGCAGCCAAAGAGCCAGGTACTGAGCCTTCAAGAGCAGAATTAAGTACAAAGCAAAGAGTCCCTGGCTTGATCAAAGTGCACTACTAAGGTCTCTTGTTCCCTAGTGCATGTTTTACCAGAACCAACAAGCCCAGGTGCAGTTACCTTCTTAAGTCCCTCTCTTTTACTTAACTTCTCCCATGACCTGATGCCTGATGGGTCCCCCAACTCCTATGTCATGGCTCCAGCCCCAAATGCCCTTGTATATGCCAGAGGGCTTGGTCAGTGTGAAGCAGAGTACATGCAGGTATTATTGCATGTCACCCTATGACTTTATCCAAATAATGGCCATTTTCTGGGTGGCAGGCAATGACTCCTAAAGCTCTGTCTTATTTAATTGTATCATGCGCACACACATTGCCCAGTTGCTAGACCTGGAGGAAGGGCTGCAGGAACTCCCAGGGAGAGGAAACCTGGCTTAGAATATTTGATATGGGGCAAACAATTTGACTTTATATTGCTGAGGTCAGGTTTAGGGCAAACCACTGAGCGTGTCAGGAAGCAAATTTTAATCCATTGAAAGTAAGAACTTTCTACCCCTCTAGAGCTGTCCAAGAAGGAGAAGATTTTGTCTTACGTATCATCTGTCTGTTATTCATTGGGAGTTGCCAGCCCCCTGATGAAGAGCAAGAACTGACAAGACGCTTTTCAGTCAAACGAAAGTCCATCAATTTTTCTTTATTAGGCCCAGGCTTTGGTCCTAATTTTAGATTCTAGAGCGGCAGCAAATAAAGCTAATCACTCTTGCACATTTTACAAGAGGGGCTTGTAAATGAATTGCTAATTGGTGGAATTTTAGGCATGGTTATGAAGTGGAATAAATTTCAGGCCAGTGGGGAGATATTTTGGGGCAGTGTGATCTTTTTAGTCTACACTTAAACCATGCCACAAAGCTGACCAGCAACCCTCCTGGGCTGGATGGATGTGTGAGAAATTTATTTTCATTTTCGATTGCTAGAGATCCTTTTGGTGGGGAGGAAGTGGCATCAGCAGATCTTTTGACGTGCCCTCTGAGTCTTTAGTAAGGACCCTTCCCTTTCAGACTCAACCTGATGAAGTAGGTGTCCAGTTGAGATAATGGCTGTGTGGGATGGGTCAGAGATGGAGTATCTCTTTTAGGGATCTCTGTGGAAAGCATGCAAAAGATTTGTGTAAGCAGTGTTGATGGTGCCCAAAGGCTTATGCTCCAGCAGCACATCTTGCCCCTTGTATTAGACATGGTATGTCATTCTGGAGGATGCGCTGGCTTCTTCCTTCATGGACACTTATCTGAGAGCAACATTTGGCAAACCCAAGAGCTATTTGGTCATCCTGCTGGAAGTCACAAGTAAAGACAGATAACACTGTCATCAATGTGTGTCTTTAGGGCCCTGGCCTTCCCTTTCCAAAATACTGCCTTCCTTTCTTCTTGGGTCATGCACATTGTTTTGTATTACCTTAGGTCCCAAGTACTATGGAAGCAATAATGTAGTACTTTAGCTTCCATTGAGGAGCTAGGGGCTCCTGCTGGGCAATCTATATGCTCGCCCAGGGAGGATGGTACAATCAATTCCCTAGATATTTGCTGCTTTCTCAGACTTCTTTGTTTATTTTGCCAACCAGTATTAGTGTTTCTTTCAAGGGGTGACAAGAAAATACAGCGTGGCTCAGCATGTATAGTATATGCATCATTCCTGCATTTATCTGACAAGTACTTACTGGGCTTTGATGTGGAGTTGGACACTATACTAGGTCCTAAGGACATGCCAAGGGTAAAATGAAACCATTGTATTTTAGAAATGCGTGGACTAGTTAAGAGACAATCCTGCAAATAAATGGACACAATATAATAAGAAGCTTGCTGCACTGTAGGTTTGCCTAAAGGGTAGTGGGCCCCTGAAGAAAGTTGTTTGCCTGGTGTGTCAAGAAAGGTGTGAAAAAATACATTAATAAATGAGTTAGCCTTTCCCAGACAGCCAAGTGGTCTGAGAAAATTATAGAAAGGGTCCAGAGGTAAATGCAGCATGCCATGTCTAGACAGATGTTCCAAGAAGACAGGGACCATGTCTTTTCTGCCTCCCCATTATACATCTGCTCAAAGTGGAGACTTGTCTTTTCCATAACACACAGCTATGTATAAACCTTTAAGATGATTCACCTAAATTAAATGTTAATTTTTTGCTAATTTATTTTTTTAGTACATGTATACAAAACTCAAATTTCTTACAGACTTAGAAAAAAAAATCTAGCTATCTCTACTCACCCTTCCTCTCTCCTGAGTCTTAGTCATTTTCAACTGTTTTTGAGCTCTTCTTACTATCATTTGCTTTCATATTTCTAAATTATAATATTGCTGTATCTTGAAGTCATTATTTTTTAACTTTTATCTGTAGAAGTTTAGTCTTTCTTGTAGCTTAATGTATCATTTCTTCTTTTCCTTCCCTTCACCTGATATGGATATATGGTATTTTTCTGTTAATTGAACTTTTAGGATTTTCAGTTTTGTTTCTATGAAAGTCTTCACAAAAGAATGCAAATATAATTATTTTCTTTCCTAAACGTTTTATTCTTCCAGGATCTAATAATTGTGCAATGTGAAAGTTTGCCATTTTCCTATGTACATAACACTGATTCTTTCACAAACTCCCCAGCAGAGCTACTAAGTTAGACCAGATGCAGTCAAGCCCATTGGGTGGTGAAGCAGCGTTGGTTTTCTTTGGAATTTTCCTTTCTGTGGCTCCACTTCCATGTTCCATTGGATATGAAACTGTTTTTTGGGGGGCCTGCTACACACCTCTGTCTTGGTCTCCCTTGGGCTGCTCTCCTTGGACGGATCTCTGTCCTGGATCTCACTTCCCATCTGTTTTGCCCTCTTGCTTTGGTGGAGATCCTCATTCAGTAGCTTCTCATGAAAACATACATGTGGGTGGAATTTTCAAACTCTTGCATATTTTAATATGTCTTGGTTCCTTCTTCACAATTTGAGTAAGCATTTGGCTGGATGTAACACTCCAGGATGGGAATACTTTTTCCCACAGGTTTCTGAAGACTTGGCTCCACTGTGTTCCAGATTTTGGTGTTGCACCTGGGAAGCCTGAAAACATTCCCACTCTTGTGTAAGATACCTCTTTTCCTCCTTTTTCATACTGTTCAGTCCTACTCTTTATAGACAATGTTTTGAAATTTTGCAATGCTCTTTTTTTCCCTTAATTGCATTTGACCTTTTGATGGACCCTTTAAATCTAGACTTTCAAACCATTCCATTCTGGAAATCTTTTGGGGATTTTATCTTTGTAATTGCCTCCCTTATTTTCTCTCATTAAAATTTCTTATGAGAGACTACTGGATCTCCTTGATATCTTACTTTTCCTATTATTTCTTTCACACATTACATTGTACTATCTTTTCTCTACTTCCTATATTTATCTTCTAGAAGTCTGTGATTTTTTTTTTTATTGTGGTTCTCCAAAAGTTAACAACCACACTCTTTTTAAATATTTCCAATTGTTCTCTTACAATATATTTTTGTTCTTTTTGCATGGATACGTATCTTAATTCTTTCTGAAGATTTCTAACTGTAGTTTTTTTTTTTTAATTCTTTTACTTCCTGCTTTGCCTTTGCTTTCTCTGAATCCCTTATTTCCAATTTCTGCTTTGTTTTGGTTAGAGTTCTTTGGATGTCTGTTGTTTTGTGGTTCTTTGTTCATATTTTAGAGCAAGGGACCATGTTGCTGATTGGGATTCAGTGGTCATTGTTGGACTTTGTTACTTGATGGTCCTTGATGGAGTGATTGGATGCTTGAAATTTTGTTACTCTCAACTCTGGAGTCACAAGTATAAAGAATATGACCCTCCAGAGACAAACCTTCCAAACTTTTGTCTTGTTGCCAGCCTTCTGAGAGACTAGTGGGGGAGAGAAATGGGGTGTCTTACCATTCAGAGGACTTTATACAGGTGTTAGTTCTAAAGGGGTTGGCCTGAGGCCTGACACTTAGACCACCTGCATTTATCAAAGATGAGGAAGGTGGAGTTAATGAAGGGGACAAAATGGTTGTCAGAATGTCAGGAGGAGAACGTGGCAGGGGGAGATAATTAACACCATTGATTATAGCCCAGATGTCAAATCAGTTGACTTTAGGCCACCATTGAAGATCTTCAATATTTCAGTGGCAATAGAATCCAACTTGCAAGACAAAGGAAGACGTGGCAGAAGGAAAACTCTATGGCTCTGCAGAGTCAGCTCTACTTTGCTAGAAGCTTGTTCTTTCATGGGCATCACCTGGCCCCAGTCCCCCTGACTTCCAATAGTACTAAGCATATTCTTGAGAAATAGGGAGTGTGTGCACATCAGCCTTCAGAAAAGAAGGGCAGGAGACAAGAGAGATTCTTAAATGTATGAAAGTAAAACAAACACTTTATTTAAGGAAAAGGCAACTTGGAAAAAAGAAAAGCCTAATAAATAACTCAGTACAGCTGGCTTAAGCACTTTAAAGCCAGTGTCTGTGATAAGCAATGAAAACATTAATATAAAATGCTTCACCATAAATGAGTACAATTCAGGCTGATGTATTGCAGCCGAGCCGGCTGTGGGATGGCATGCTTTTAAAGTGATGTTTACAATCAGTATTTTTTTTTCCCTTTGGGAACTGGAAGGAGGCAGAAATGGCTGAAAGTCTTGCCAGGGTGTGGCTCTGAGCTTCGGTGGGTGAGATTCTGCCAAGTGGCTGGCCCCTTAACTGCCTTGTTCCCATTCAGCTGGACATAAGGCAGTTAGGTGAACTCAGAACAGGGTTGTGGTGGGGCCTAAGGAAAGACCTTGAAGTGGGGTTTAAGTCAATGGCCAGCTATAAGGTCTGAAGATCAGTCTTTCTGCACTCAGCTGAAGTCATGGAGGACGTCTCCAAGGTGCTCTGAGACCACCCATTTTGTTCTCCTTGTCTCCATCTTCTCTGGCCTGGAGTCTCTTGTTGCCCATTGAGCTCTTCACCTCCCCCAAATCCATTCAAGGATGGATTTCAAGTTGACATTTAAAAAATTGTGAAATGGTGGGGAAATATGCCTCTTGTCTTATCATGTCAACCACAGCTATGGAAAAATCAGATAAAATAATTGGCACGACGAATACAATGTAGAGTCATCTTTTTAATGGAGAGGCAATTTGATAATATACTCAAAAGACTCCTTCTTATTATGCAGGAATAATAAGAAAAACATTCCTTGTTTCCTGAGTGCCAACTCCATGCCAAGCCCAGCTCCACCCTAAGCAGAGTGGCCTCCCTGGGGACATACCCACCGGTTTCCTCCTATTGGTCCTGGCTCTGTGCCTATGTGGATGACCTTCTCATAGTCTTCCCAAGCATTTTCTCTCTTGCTGTCTGCCTCAGGGCTGCATCAGGGCACTCTTCTTCCCTAGTGACAACATCTGTTTCTCTAGCATAGGTTTGTGGCAGCCCCAGCTGACTGCAAAATGGAAAATGGGAAAGTTCTCCCCCACCTTTCTTTTTTCTTTCCTTCATTCCTCCTCCTCCTCTTCCTCTTTCTCCTCCTCCTCCTCTTGCTTTTTCTTCTTCTTTTGGTTATCATTGCTCTTCACGAAACAAACTACAATGCCCTTTCCTTTCAGAATTCACCTGTAAATCACTGTAGGGAACATAAACAAAACAGCATGGATTGTGAAGAGGTCAGAGAAGCAGAGTTCCCTGGGTGGCTCACTGGCTAGAAATTCCTGCATTTTATCCAAAATTGATGACTTCAGAGGTTTCCAAGAAGGGGGCTCAAAGCTCCTCCAGCTGGGTCTGGAGCCTCACCTATAGACCTTGGCCACTGAGAAGGGAAATGAGCCTGCTTAGTGTCTCCCACAGAGTTCTGAGTGCAAAATTGTGTCGGACTGGACAAGTTCTCAGCAATTCCCAGCCCCATATCAGGTGAGGGATTGGGTCACTTCTGTGGACCCCACAGATTTTTCTCGTTGCACTCAGACAACACTGCCTTATTTCCTCTTATGGCTACTCCTCAAAAATTGACACAATCCTAGTAGCTTAAAATAAGACAGATTTATTATCTTACAGTTCTGGAGGTCAGAAATATGACACAAATCTCACTGGGCTACAACCAGGGTGTTGGCAGGCTCCATTCCCAGCTCTAGCTGGGGGGAAGCCTTCTCCTTTGGGGCCATCTTCAGCTTGGAGAGACAGCCCACATTCTTTTGCTGATGGTCCCTGTCATCTTTATATCCATTGTAGGTTGGCTGAGTCTTCCTTAGACCACATCTCTCTGATGCCCCCACTATGGTCTCCCTCTTTCTTCTTCTCAAGACCTCTGTGACTGCATGGATCCCACCTGCATAATAGCGGATGTCCTCCTTAGTTTTCTTTAAAATATTTATATGTAGATGGACACAATACCTTTATTTATTTATTTTTATGTGATGCTGAGGATTGAACCCAGTGCCTCACACATGTAAGGCAAGTGCCCAGCCCAATGAGCACATCTCTATTCTGAGGTCAACTGACTAGTGACATTCTTCTCATCAGTGATCTTAATACCCCTGCCACGTAAGGAAATATATTCCCAGCCTCCTGGGATTTGGGCGTGGACATCTTTGCCAGGGGGCATTTTTATTTCTACCACACTAGCTCTGATTGACTTCTTCCTGACAAAAAGACATAGGCTGGAAAGACTGCTTTCCCTTCAGGTAGTGCTGGCCTCCTCCCTTCGGGTCCCTACATAGCCAGACTGTGGCCTAAGTGTCTCATGAGGCCCTGTGGTAGGAAGATTCCAGCTTCCCAGAAAACTCCCTCCCCAACAATCACAAGCCTCTTCCAGGGCTTCAAATATCCTCTGTCCCTTTAAGGCCTCACTTTCAGTTTACATTTCTAGTCTGGGGATCTCAGCTCACAGCACAGTGTATAAAAGAAGGCTAACACACCTGAGCAACATGGAGGGGCCTTCTCCTCAGCTGAAGTCCCCTGAAGGGGTTTCCTGATGGTGCACTCCAGGACTGTACACCTGGGAATGGCCTCTTGAATGAGAACGAGTGATAAAATAGTTGGAACAGTTGGGACAAGAACAGATAAATAGATACATTTATGTATGTGTGTTAATCAGCTTCCATCACTGTGACAAAATACCTGAGATAAACCACTTACAAAAAAGAAAGATTTAGTTTGGCTCACAGTTTCAGAGGTTTCATTATATGGTTGCTTGGCTTTGTTGCTTTGTACTTGTGGCAGCACAGTATACCATGGAAGGAAAGCATGACAGAGGAATCCTCTCTCTCATGGTGGCAGAGAAAGAGGGAGGGGGAGAGGGAGGGTTAGGGAAGGGACTAGGGTCCTGATATGCCCTTTAAAAGGACATGCCCCAATGACCTAACTCCTTCCATGAGACCTTCCTCCTAAAGGTTTGTGTACATCCTAATAGTACCATAGTCTGCAAACAAGCCCTTAACACATGGGCCTTTGGGGGGACACTTCCAAACCACAGCCCTGTGTATGTATCTACCTATATAATTTGTAAGATGGAAGGAAAGGGAGAGTTTTGCCACCTTTTATCATGAGGAGGACAAGCTGCTGTGTCTGGCATGGCATGTGGCTCATCCCATGCCACACACAGTCAGGCAGCTCTGGGACTGTGTTCTGGATCCCCTGATGCTACCTGGAGCAAGCTACCTATCTCCTTGAGCACTAAACAGGAAAACCTAATTTGAGGAGTGTACCAGGTGGATAATTCTCACTCCTCCCACCCCGTGCCTCTCCCCTCCATTTCTAACTCAGTATTAACCCTTATCCCCCATTCCCATTATGCTTCATTTCTCTTTAGAGGGATTGGAATAACATGTTGCAATTTTCAGTCCTCTTTTCCCCATTCCCACCCCTCCCCACACACACTAGATAGATACAAAGATGGCTTGCAGATGCCTCAGCCTTCCTGAGTCAAGCCTGGCTTGCAAAAGGAGGGGAACAAAACCCCTAGGAGGAGAAAACTGAGGATGTAGTGGGGAGGACTGTGGTGAGCCGCTTCTGCAGATTATGGTCGCCATTGCAGGATGGCGCTGGCTCCACTGTGGTCTGTGACAAACAACTCCTTGTTTGGGAGAGTTGGTGCATGGTTTTTCAGCACCCTATGAGAAAGTTCCACGTGGCAGCTTCGCATTGGGGCTTGGGATGCTTTATTAAGGCTGGGAGGGGCATCCGATTAGGAATTAGAAGAAAGATCAAGGGCCTGAAAAAACTGCTGAAAGAAGATTCCTGAGTTGCATCTTCCTTGCGGGCAAGGGGTCGCGACAAGTGGTGCCGAAACCCGGGAACCAGAACTTTCAGTAGTCAGGGGTGGTGCACCGGTTAGTCCCAGGTAAGTGGGACCCGCGATCAAAGCGGGGTAGCTCCTCTGTAAAGCCAGAGAGAGCGGTACATTTTATTGCAGCTGCACTGTGTACTTTCGCTTTTACTTTCACTTTTGTTTTTTGTGAGTCTTTTGTTGTGTCATGGGTGCCGCATCTTCAAGTCCGCTTCTCCTCGCCCTAGATGGCCTGTTACGTTCCAAGGGCCTAGAAGTGAAACGTAGTACTTTACAGAGATTTTTACAGAAGACAGATATTGCTGCACCGTGGTTTGCATTTTCGGGCAGCCTTACTATACCTAGCTGGGATAAATTAGGCACAGATCTTGACTTTGCTTCTGAGCAGGGTGGGGTGATACCCCTTTGGAAGATGATCCGTAGTTGCCTCGCAGATGGCAGATGTCAGGAAGCACTTACTAAAGGACAGGAAGTTTTAGAGAAATTACATGAGGAAAGATCAGAGACGGCACGAAGTGAGGTATTTCAGGAGGATGGGAGTGTGCAGAGCGAGACACAGGGGAGGAGGCGATTGTCTCCAGCGCGAAGTGAGGTATTTCAGGAGGATGGGAGTGTGCGGAGCGAGAAACAGGGGAGGAAACGATTGTATCCAGATCTCAGTACGCTGCGCACACTCCCATGCAAAAGTGGGTCAGAGGAGGAGGAGGATGAGGAGGAAGAGCTCGGGAGACTGTCTCGTCAGCTAGGGAGTCTAACTATAGGAGAAGGGAACAAAAATAAACAGGAGCTCAAGGAAAATGATCCTCCGGATCTGCCGCCGTACGGTGGGGGTGTTTCGAGGAGAGCTTTCCATGCCCAAACATGGAGGGCTGTTAACGCTGAGATGGGTCTTGCTTATCCAGTTTTCCAGGATGACAATAGGGGAAGATTCCATGAGCCCTTAGATTTTAAAATTGTGAAGACCCTGGCGGAGTCTGTGCGCACTTATGGGGTGGATGCCGCCTTCACACTAACTCAGGTGGAGAGTCTGTCTAGATACTGTATGACTCCCTCTGATTGGGCTAGCCTTGTTCGGGCTTGTGTCTCTCCAGGTAAATATTTGGACTGGAGAGCCTTTGTGCTAGAGGGCACTGTAGAGCAGGCCGCCCAAAACCATGCGGCGGAACACCCCCATTGGGACAAGGATATGCTTTTGGGACAAGGCAGATTTGCTAATCAACAGACAGGATTCCCTCCTGAGGCATATGATCAAATTAACAACATTTGCATTCGGGCATGGAAGTCACTTCCAAATAGAGGAGAGGTGTCTGGTAACTTGACTAAGATTCTGCAGGGCCCTACAGAACCCTTTTCAGATTTTGTAGCAAGGATGGTGGATGCCGCTGGAAAGATTTTTGGGGACCCTGATAGAGCCATGCCCGTTATCAAGCAATTGGTCTTTGAGCAATGCACCAAGGAATGTAAAGCAGCAATCGCTCCTTATAAAAACAAGGGCATAGAAGCTTGGATGAAAGTGTGTAGAGAGCTTGGAGGACCTTTAACTAATGCAGGTCTTGCAGCTGCTGTCCTTCGGATTGCAAAAGGGGGCGGTCCTGGTGCTGGAACATGCTTCCATTGTGGTCAATCCGGCCATTTCAAACGTGACTGTCCCAAAAAAGACAATTTTACTGGACCTCCTCGCGGTGGCCCTTCTAATGGCCCTCATCAACCGGGGCTGTGTCCAAAATGCAAAAAGGGGAAGCATTGGGCAAAAGAGTGTAGATCAGTGAGGGACATCCATGGACAGCCTATTTCAGCTGGGCCAAAAAACGGCCGAAGGGGCCCCCGACCCCAGGGCCCACAAATATATGGGGCAATGGAGAATGTCACACCCGAACCCGAGACATGGCCTTCTCTGCGCCATCCCACGAGACGCGGAGAGCTACTACAGGTGCCACGGGATTGGACCTCTGTTCCACCTCCAGACTCGTATTAACACCTAAGATGGGAGTCCAATTGGTGGAAACTGAGTTCAAAGGACCTTTACCACCTGGCACTCTAGGTTTGCTAATTGGACGTGCATCCTCTATCCTACAAGGTCTTCATGTTTTCCCCGGAGTTATAAACCCTGATACTGTAGGGGCAGTAAAGGTTATGGTGGAAGCTCCAAGGGGCATTGTGTCTATCTCCCCAGGGGATCGGATTGCTCAATTGCTAATTTTTCCTAGTTTGCATAATCACTTCCCTGCTGACTCAAGGTCACGAACGGGAAATGAGATTGGTACCACCGGAGGAAATTGTGCCTATTTGTCACTGGATATGAGCAGTCGCCCCACTTTGGAATTAAGCAAAGAAGGTAAATCTATTGTGGGATTGCTGGACACAGGAACAGATCGTAGTATCATAGCCCTTAAGGACTAGTTTAGGGGATGGCCAGTGCAGGCTTCTGATCAATCCCTAAGAGGACTTGGATATGCCCAAGCCCCTCAAATCAGCTGTAGACATCTATCTTGGAAGGACTCGGAAGGACACGATGGTACCTTTCAGCCTTATGTACTTGATTTACCTATTTCTTTATGGGGCCGTGATCTGATGAAAGACATGGGGTTCACTCTTAGTAATGACTATTCCCCAGTGTCTCAACATATCATGCAAAATATGGGGTATAGGCCAGGTCTATGACTAGGAAGGCACCTACAGGGGCGTAAGCATCCTGTTCAAGGTCATCAAAAGCTTAACAGGTTTGGTCTGGGTTTTTCCTAGGGGCCACTGGGGCTCAAATACCCATAACATGGCTCACCGAGGAGCCTGTTTGGGTGCCTCAGTGGCCTCTTCCCTCGGCTAAACTGGCAGCAGCCCATGATCTAGTCAAAGAACAACTTGATTTGGGTCACATCCAACCTTCTACTTCTCCATGGAATACTCCCATATTTGTCATTAAGAAAAAATCAGGGAAGTGGCGCCTACTGCATGATCTACGAGCAGTTAATGCTCAGATGCAACTTATGGGGCCCATTCAAAGAGGGCTGCCTCTGCTCTCCTCTGTTCCTCAAGGCTGGCATATAATTGTTATTGACATTAAAGACTGTTTCTTTTCCACTCCTTTGCATCCTAAAGATTCACAACGTTTTGCTTTCACCCTTCTCTCGTGTAATCACGAAGAACCAGATCAAAGGTTTGAGTGGGTGGTGTTGCCGCAGGGGATGGCTAATAGTCCCACAATGTGCCAGATGTATGTGGGGAAGGCACTCGCACCTCTCAGACATAAGTATTCCTCCACCAAGATCATTCATTATATGGATGATGTGTTATTGGCCGCAAAATTAGAACAGACAGTTAATGAGGCTTATAAAGAACTCGTGATGCTGTTGGCTCAACATGGACTGCACATCGCACCTGACAGGGTTCAAATGGGGGATTCTATCAGGTATTTGGGAGCGACAATTGGGTATGACAAATTAAAACCACAAAAAATTACCATCAGGACTCAAGATCTCCAAACTCTAAATGATTTTCAAAAATTGCTGGGAGATATTAATTGGATAAGAGGATATTTACATATTCCTAATATTGTGCTCCAGCCTTTGTATGCTACTCTTAAGGGTGATCCAGATCTTGCTTCCCCTCGTAGCCTCACTACAGAGGCTAGAGCGGCCCTTATAAAAGTAGAACAAGCTATACAGCATGCCACTCTATGCAGGCTCCAGAGTGATAAACCTTTCCAGTTATGTGTGCTTGCCACTATGCGGCAGCCTACTGGAGTACTGTGGCAAGATGGGCCCTTACTATGGATCCACCCACATGTATCCCCAGGAAAATCCTTAGAATATTATCCTGATGCTGTTGCAGCGTTGGCACTTAAAGGGATTCAACAAAGCATTCAATTTTTCGGCCAATCACCTTCTTCTCTTATCATACCCTACACTAAAGCTCAACTTAATGTTTTATGTGCTACTCTAGACAACTGGGCTATTCTGTGTTGCTCGTTTCAAGGGGGTATTGATAATCACTACCCTTCTCATCCATTACTCCATTTTGTTAAAGAACATCCCATCATTTTCCCTAAGGTAACTTCATCCAGTCCAATTCCGGGGGCTGTTAACATTTTTACTGATGGTTCCAAGTCTGGAATGGGGGCCTATGTAATTAATGACTCTCCCCCTATCCAGCATCAATTTGCTCCTGGAAATCCACAATGGGTAGAACTACAAGTTGTTATTGAAGTTTTTAAACAGTGTTCTTTTCCTTTTAATCTTATTTCGGACTCCAGCTATGTGGTACAAGCACTAAAAGTCCTGGAGGCCGTGGGAGCTATTAGTGATGCCCACAATGTGTCTGCTTACTTTACTCAGCTTCAACAGCTTATCTCTAACCGCACTGCTTCTTTTTATCCAATGCACATCCGGGCTCACACCCCTCTTCCTGGTCCGTTATCCCAGGGTAATGCCTGTGCGGACTTAGCCACTAGAGGTCAATTGATATGCTTGGCTTCCTCCTTAGAGGGGGCTAAGTTGTTTCACCAAAACTTCCATGTTAATGCATTAACGCTGCGCAGGCATTTTTCCATTTCAAGAGCGGATGCTCAGCAGATAGTATTGCAATGTCCCCATTGTCTCACATTTCTTCATCCTCCTAATTATGGAGTAAACCCACGGGGATTGAAGCCATTGGTTGTTTGGCAAATGGATGTGACACATATACCTGACTTTGGTAACCTTAAGTATGTGCATGTTTCCGTTGATACGTGCTCTGGAATTATCCATGCTTCTGCTTTATCGTGAGAAAAGGCACGTAATGTCATTACTCACTGTTTAGAGGCATGGGCAGCATGGGGTGCACCTGCATCCCTTAAGACTGATAATGGACCTGCTTATACTGGCAGACAATTTACAGCTTTTTGTTCTACTATGGGAGTGCAACTTACTCATGGTTTGCCTTACAATCCTCAAGGACAAGGCATTGTTGAGCGTGCTCATCGCACCTTAAAGGAAACTTTACAAAAACAAAAGGGGGGAATAGGAGCTGAACACACTCCTAAAGAACGCCTGTCCTTAGCTCTCTTTACCATTAATTTTTTGAATTTGGATATTCATGGTCACTCTGTGGCCAATAGACATGTGTCCCCTCAGCCCTCTGTGATTGGCTATGTTAAGTGGAAGGATGTTCTTACGGCCCAATGGAACGGCCCTGACCCCGTGCTGACATGGGCACGAGGATCTGTATGTGTTTTTCCCCAGGATCGTACGGAACCGTTGTGGGTCCCTGAATGCTTGACAAGAAGAGTCTTGACATCAACTGACCAGCAAAAAGAGATACCACAACAATACTGTGATGAGGATCTTCATTCTGCTAAGTGCTCTGGCTCTGGTGCTGGTGCCGATGGCACAGGCGACACCAATGCGGTGGTGGGCAGTGGCACGGGCATGGCGAATGCCAATGCCGGTTCATGGTAATTCTAGTGTCCTCCCCACTCTTTTTTCTACGTCATGTGAGATGTCTGCTCCCTGGGCCTCTCCTAGAGGGGACATGGAGAGCATTTTTAATCAATCTCAAGTTAATCTCACAGGAGTTTTTTGTTTCAGCCTTAGAAACGCTAATCGCATTAGCCTTAAGGCCAAAAATTTGACTAACTGGGAGGACCCATTGCGGTCCAATCAGGTCTCAGGGAGCATTATCAGTGCTGTATTGAGCAAGGTAGTTTCGGGGAAGCAATCAGGCTCAGGGACCCCCGCAAACAGCGGCTCTGCTCTTAACATAACTACCTTGGCTATTATCTCCGAGGTACTAATCCCAGTGCCTCCTTCTTCTAGTAGTATTCATGATGCCACTAATTTCAAGGCCTCTCCTTACTGTTCCGCTAATCTTGGTTCCCCCCCAACATTTACGCCTTGTCAGGATCATTCTTGGGAGAAACATCAAGTTGCTAAAGGTTTCTCCCTTTCCCCCTCTCTTAAGAGGTATGTTTATAACTTTAACAATAGTGCCAGCTCCTCTACAGGAGTAGGTTGGTCCTGGTTTCAATGGCTGATTTCCAATGAAAAGGGGGCTTCAGCCAATATTTCTGCACTGGCTCAGTAGGTAGGAGCCAAAAGTTGGCTGGCTAATGTTTCTGGTACTGTTAGGGAAAGTGAACGAGGTAATAGACTTACATCTGTTTCATTCAACTCTCTGTTGTATAATGCCACATTGCCTCCTGCAATGGTCTGTGTCCAATCCCCCTTCTTATTCCTTTTGGCTAAGGCCACCTCGTCGGGGATGCTGGATTGTTCTCATACTACCTGTCTCTTATCTGAGTGTTGGAATGGTTCCTGGACTGTAGCAGTGGTTATAAAAATTCCAACTTTTGTCCCAATCCCGGTCGGTCACTGCGGATCCTGATAAATTCCCTATTGTTGAGCTACTTAGAGTCCGCAGAGATTTTGGAATCACAGCGGCTATAGTGACAGCCGTGACGGTATCTGCTGTGCAGCGGTTACGGCTGGAGTGGCTATGGCCAATCAAGTACAAACTGCTGCCACCATTAATCAAGTTGTCCAACAAACTTCCAGTATACTTGAATCCCAAAATACAATTAATCAACATATTTTGTCAGGGATTTTAGCTGCCAACCAAAGAATAGATTTACTCCAAGCTCAGGTAGAAGAATTGGCTGACTTGGTGCTTTTGGTTTGTGTTGACCAACGTGCACATTTATGCATAACCTCTGTCAGATTTAATGATTCCAGGAATGCTTCCCGCATCATTGGCGAATATTTGGCCGGAAATTGGTCCATGGAAGTGGAAGACATGATCCAGTCTCAACTAACCCAGATAGCTGTCTTGAATAACACCCGTGTTGATCCCGTGACTTTGGGTCAATTCACCAATTGGATATCTTCTGCTTTTTCCTTTTTTAAAGAGTGGGTGGGGGTAGGCATTTTTGGTGCAATGTGTTGCTTCGGTATGTTTCTCTGTTTGTGGTTTCTCTGTCGCCTCAAGGCCCGCAATGCTCACGATAAGGCTATGATCATCCAAGCTCTTGCAGCTTTAGAAAATGGCAATTCACCTCAAGTCTGGCTTGCGCATCTTAAACAGTAAATCTTTGACATGGTCGTTGCACCCCAAGTTATTATAACATTGCACTGGGATCGGCAAGTCTTTCCTCGTTATTCTCTTAGTGTTGGAAAGCCCTTGCACTCTGCCGGTCTTGCTGCCATTGCACGCAGGTGGGTTTCCACACTAATGCTTCTCTATAGCCTTAAAGTCCGTGCCTTTCTTTCAGGGTGTTGTCAACTCGTTTGTCGTTGTGTACAGCCACAGTTCAGCCTCAGCTGTCCCCCTTCATCCACCTTCGTCACGATACAGGATGTGAGGCAAGGCACTGCACTTGAGTGATCCTTGAAGTGGACCTCAAGGAGAGCATGTCCTATTGCATGCGGGTTTGATGTCCACGCCCCACCCCACGAAAAAAGGCGTCGGCTGATATGGCTTCGGATCTGGGGAAGGGCCCTCCTTAGGACTGAGCCATACTATGCAGCCACTTCTGCACAGTGGGATAGGACCTCTACTCTCGCCTGTATTTTTTTTCAGAAAACAGAAGGAGGGAACTGTGGTGAGCCACTTCTGCAGATTATGGTAGCCATTGCAGGATGGCGCTGGCTCCACTGTGGTCTGTGACAAACAACTCCTTGTTTGGGAGAGTTGGTGCATGGTTTTTCAGCACCCTATGAGAAAGTTCCACGTGGCAGCTTCGCATTGGGGCTTGGGATGCTTTATTAAGGCTGGGAGGGGCATCCGATTAGGAATTAGAAGAAATATCAAAGGCCTGAATAAACTGCTGAAAGAAGATTCCTGAGTTGCGTCTTCCTTGCGGGCAAGGGGTCGCGACAGAGGACTCAGGTAGAGGGGATTGCAGGTAGAGGAGTGGAAGATATTTGGGTTCAGAGTCATCTGGATTAAGGCTCTCTGACTTGAGCCTGGTTCCCCTGGCCCACGATTGCTATTTCCCAAGCCCCTTTTGTTTTTCTGTAGGGGATGGTGAGCTGCTGAAGAGCACCAGAGAACAGGGGTGGAGGGGGTCAAGTGAGAGATCTGTCAGTAGCAGACTCAGAGAGCAATGTTTTCTGGACCAGAATCAATGCAAGTAACACCCCTACTAGAAAACCCCACAAACAAAGTGCCAGGCAAACTCAGCACTTCAGTGCTCCCAGACCAGCTTGGTGCTTCTTTCTAGGTCCCAATTACAAATTTAAACCAAACAGATATTACATGGAAGTCCTTTAAAACATTAGGAACAGCTTTGGCATTAGTGGTAATAAATCCACACCTGCAGTCACTTCTCATTTTTGTCAACTGTTTGATAACTTGAAAAATTTAAATGCTCTTCCAGAATAAATTTGGGTAAATGGATTGGTACTCTCTCCCTCCTTCCTTACTCTGCTTCCCTCCCTCCTAATCCACCTGTGGGCACTCTACCAGCCCTGCCACACAGCACTCATCCAGGATGGTGAGGAGGAGGGAGGGAAGTTGAAATCCACTAGATCACAGACCCACTGCATGGTCTGGAAGGATTTAGGTAACTTCAGCACCCCTCGTGATGGGCTGCTTCTAAAATGACTCCCAGTTACCCTTGTCCCACAGTGTTCATACTGTGACTTCTGAGATAAGATGATTATCTTAGTCTGCTTTTGGTTGCTAATTCAAAACACCTCAAACTGGGCCTCAAACTAGGTAAATTATAATAAAAAGAGGTTTACTCTGGCTCATGGTTCTAGGCTAGGGCCAGAGCTACATCTGAGAATTCAGGGACAACTCAGGACATCACATTGTGAGAGGTGTGCATGCATGTATTCTTTAGTTCCTTTTTCCTGTTATAAAGTCACCAATATTCAATCTTGGGGGCACCACTCTAATGACTTTATCTAATTCTAAACACCACCCCAAAGCCTCACTTCTAAACACCATAGTTGGATTAAGTTATTATCATTTAAGATGGCATTAAGAAGTATTAAGCGCCTCATGATGTTGGGATTAAACTCCAACATGAGTTTGGAGGGGACAAACAATATTCAAGACATAAAAGTTATCAGAGACTATGAACTTCATCTCTCTAGCTTTCTTTCTCTTGCCTTCTTGGCTCACTGGCTTTAATGAAGCAAGCTGTTATGGCGGAGAGACCACATGGCAAGAAACTGTGGGTAGTCTCTAGCCAGCAAGTAATCAGCGAGGAACCCAGACTTCTATCCCAATAGCCCATGAAGAACCTATTTCTGCCAACAATCATTGCATGAGCTTGGAAGTGGATCCTGTTTCATTTAAACCTCTAGATGACTGTACTGCAGGGGACATGTGGATTGCAGCCTGTAAGAGATGTTGAGATAGAAGACCCAGCTCGGACATGCCTAGATTCCTGACCACAGAAAGTGGGAAATAATAATAAATAATAAATGTGTGTCATTATAAGTTGTTAAGTTTTGGGATGATTCTTTTTTTTTCACAGTAATAAATTATGCAATCTTTTATGGCTCTATTCTGCAAAATGGAACAATTTCCACTAGTCTTCCTAAGTATACCAGGGGGAAAATGGGGATATGGAGATTTTTTTTTTTTTTGGCTAGGGATTGAAACCAAGGCCTTGTGCATGTGAGGCAAGCACTCTACCAACTGAGCTATATACCTAGCCCTGGAGACATATTTCAATACTGAAACTTTGTTGGACTACTCAGGGCCAGTCATTAATATATTCCACAGATACTGAGCACCAGTTAAGGTTAGATGCTATGTTGAGAAAGTGGGCTATGACGATGAATATGACATACATCTTCCTTTGATGGAGTTGTGTGTGTGTCTTCTTTTAAAAATTTTTTTTAGTTGTCAATGGACCTTTATTTTATTTATTTATTTGTTTGCCTGTTTATTTATTTATCTATCTATCTGCAGTGCTAAGCATTGAACTCAGTGCCTCACACAAGCTAGGCAAGAACTCCACCATTGAACTACAGCCCCAGGCCAGCTGTGGCCTTTAACAGGTTGATCAAGTATGGTTTGGGTACACAACATATTAAACGTTTTGAAATATTCTCAAAATGTCTCGAAAGCCCAGGTGCAAATACAACCTTATATAACAGAAATGCTCACCAGAGTAGAGAGAATTTGTGGAAAATTTTAGGAATTCCTACTCCAATAGCGTTCCAGCAAGAAAGAATGAGTTTAAGGACAATAGACTTAGAATTGGAAGAGACTCTTAGGTAAAACCACAGCAGGGAAGACACTGCTTCTTCACTCCAATTCCTAAAGCAAGCTTTCAGTAGGGCTCCCCACGATTCCACTGTTCCAACTCGGCCCTGGCTCCATGGTGTGTCCCATCTGCATCTGATGTCCAAGAGCCTCTGGAATTATAACTATATACACTAGCACCAATTTTCTGTTGCTTGATGCATACTGTTCATTTACTTATTGTCTTTTTCATATAATAATAATAATAATAATAATAATAATAATAATAATAATAATATAATAATAATAAAAGATGCCAGGACTCCAAGAAGGTGAGAGCAAGTTTTGGGCTTCAGAGAGAGGGGTTTAAAAGGAGGATTTGTCTCAGCAAAAGAAACAATCTGTGAGGTTAATAGACAGCCTACATCTTGGGAGAAAATCTTTACCTTTCACACATTAGATAGAGCATTAATCTCTAGGATATTTAAAGAACTCAAAAAGCTAAGCACCACCACTACCACCATCACCACCACCAACAATAAATAGTCCAATCAATAAATGGGCCAAGGACCTGAACAGACACTTCTCAAGAAGATGATATATAATCAATCAACAAATATATGAAAAAATTTTCAACATCTCTAGCAATTAGAGAAATGCAAATCAAAACTACTCTAAGATTTCATCTCACTCCAGTCAGAATGGCAGCTATTATGAATACAAACACAATAAGTATTGGCAAGGATGTGGGGAAAAGGTACACTCGTACACTGCTGGTGGGGGTCAAATTGTTGCAGCCAAGATGGAAAGCAGTATGGAAATTCCTTGGAAAACTGGGAATGGAACCACCATTTGACCCAGCTATCCCTCTCCTTGGTCTATACCCAAAGGACTGAAAAACAGCATACTACAGGGACACAGCCACATCAAAGTTCATAGCAGCACAATTCACAATAACTAGACTGTGAAACCAACCTAGATGCCCTTCAATAGATGAATGGATAAAAAATGTGGCATATATATATACACAATGGAATATTACCAGTAATAAAAGAGAATGAAATTATGGCATTTGCAAGTAAATGGATGGAGTTAGAGAAGATAATGCTAAGTGAAGTTAGCCAATCCCCCCCAAAAACAAATGCTGAATGTTTTCTGATATAAGGAGGCTGATCTATAGTGGTGTAGGGAGGGGAAGTGTGGGAGGAATAGATGAACTCTAGATAGGGCAGAGGGGTAAGAGGGGATGGGAAGGTGTATAGGGTTAGAAATGATGGTGGAATGTGATGAACATTATTATCCAAAGTACATGTTTGAAGACACAATTTGGTGTGAATATACTTTGTATATGACCAGAGATATGAAAAATTGTGCAATAAGAATTGTAATGCATTCTGCTGTCATAAATAAATAAATAAATAAAGTATGAAATGCAAAAAAAAATTTGTTGAAAGTCTGAGTGAGGAGTTGCCACCCCTATCCCAGAGCTTTTTTAGCACTGTGCCTCACAGAAAGAAAATTTAGTTTACAGAAAATTGACTCCATAGAGCTCAAATGATTGGTTACAAAAGGAGTGGAATGTGGTGTCTTAATGAAAACAGTAGTTCATTGAAGATCACTCGTGGTCTAGGTCAGTTTCATTACTCCTTTGTGGACGAGACCTGGATTGATTATATACAACCTTAACCACTCATTGCTCTAGCATACCTGCCTGCAAAAGGGCTCCACTTAATAATTCCTGCCTTACAGCAGTCACAACCATGAACCTATACAAATCGCATCAGCATGATTTCTTCCCCAGACATCCAGGCATAAGTTGCCTCAGGGCCTTTGTACTGGCTGGTCCTTCTGCCAGGAATGCTCCCTCCACACATTGGCAGGGCATCTTCCCTCTTACAATTCAAGTCTTTGCTCAGACATCATCTTTACAATCGGTCCTTTTCTGATCGTGTTTAGAATTATCACCCTCCCCTCAATAAACTCCTTGAACAATGCTTGGCACATAGCCATATCTTCATACATGCTTTTGAGATAAAGTAGTGTATTTGAGCAAACACTGAAAGTCTCTCTCTCTATTTATTTGTTAAAAGTATATGACGTTTGCCATATGTTAACCATTTCTATTTGTCAAGTTCATTGGGCACTAAGCCCATGCATGTTGGTATATAATCACCACCTCTATCCATTTCTAGAGCTTATTTATCACACCAAATTTAATCTCTGCATTCATTAAATAATAAATTCCCATAACCCCTTTCCACCACCCCTGGCAACCTCTGTATTACTTTCTGTCTTTTTGAATTTGACCATTCTAGGTACCTCATAGAATGGAGTCACACTCTGATTGTGCTTCCCGTATCTGGCTTAGTTCACTTTGCATAAAGTTTTCAAGGTTCACCCATGTTATAGAAATAGTCAGAACTTCCCCAAGTAGGGCTGAAGATTACACTGTGCACACATACGACATTTTGTTTACCCCATTCTGTGTTAATGGTGGAAGCCTGTATTTATTTGGGTGATAAAGCTCAAGGCAGCTTATGATGGGTTGGCAGCTGGGCCCATCACCCCTCCTATCTCTTGATGGATAAGAACTAGTGAATTTTTGTCTCCCACAGATCAGTGATGGAGGCTTCACAAGGAGAGAGAATTCAGGACAATTAGAAGAAGTGCTGAAAACTTTGCTAATAAGTTACTTTTCCTTTTTCAGTCCTGAGAGAAATCTGGAGGTAGAAGGAATTTTGTGAGAACTGTGAGGATGGGTTATCTATTACATGGTTGTTCATATAGTAGTGAAAAAGTAGACTCTAATTCTCCAAACATTATCTATATCAATTCTTCATTGAAAACATGACTGAAGGCTAAATGCTAAATCCCCCAAATAAAACCTGAAATTAAAAACTGTAGTTGGGAAGAATTGAGAAATCACTTTGCTAGAGAGCTCAAGGGGATTCCTATTCAGAGTCTGGTTATTAGGGTGCCCAAGTTGCCATAGGCTTAGGATTCCCAGATACCTTGGGATGGCTGGGTGCTACTGGGTGCCCCTGAGAGGAGCTCATGTTCACTTGGCACCTCCTCCTCTGATCTCTCTCATTCTGACTTGTTTTGTTTTCTTTATACCCAGAGATGATTGTCAATATAAAGGGGGCATTACATTGGTTTTTCGTCGGTTCCTACCTTAACCTGGTTTGCTTCGTCTTGGAGGTGTTTAACACAGTTCTGGGCACTAGGGGTGTTTAAGATAATGAAATGAGACTTAAGCACCCTCCTTCTTACTTTCGTTGCGCCTCTCTCTCCTTTTTTTCTTTTCCACTGGCCACCAAGGGCTTAGGGAGATCCCACGACTCCTGTTAGTTATAGAAGTGGTCACCAAATCTCACCACACTCTCAGCGAGATTTCCAAACCCTTGATGGAATTCCTCCATCTTCCTGTTTTCTTTCACATCTTGCCTGTTAGTAATCAAGTGATGTTTTCTCCACAATATATCGGTACAAAGCAGGGAAATACATTCCCAACCAGGTTGTCCTGTCTCTAGGGAGGGGGGAATGACTGGGAAAGACTGTCCTGGAGGCAGGTAGAGTGGCTACTCTCCTCCTATGCCCCACCAACCTCAGGTTAACGTTCCATGGTGGGGTCTAGGGATAGTATTGGGATAGTATTATGCTCCACTTACAAGGGCTTCATCAGGCTTCCGTGGGCTGCGGGGGGACCTAACCACCACGCACAACATGGTTTCTATGGGAAAATGCATTTTGAGTACTAGAAAACTGACATACACTCAAACTTTTGGAATAGAGCCTGCTCTTAAGTTGGAGACGGCTTGAATACCACATTCACAGCTAAATTATATACAGAGGCCTATTTTTAAGACATATGTCTATTTCCAAGACATTCAGCTTATATAACAATGGGAGTTGAAAGGAAGAATTGACAGAAGTAGAATCATGGGCTTGGTGGGGAAGAAAAGATGAACATTCACCATATAGAACACATTTGATTCATGAAAGGGAGGTAGAAGACACAGAGGAAATGCCTAAAATACTCTACAGGTTTGTGTGGTCCACCCCAAGTGTGTTTTCTTTTACGCAGCTCCACATCCATACAGATTTAATTTTGAGACAAAAAGTTGAATTCTATATTAATAGAGAAGATAACATTAAATTAAGAGAGAATGACCAAGACAGGGTACAGCCTTGCCCAAGCTGTGGCATATCTTTGATCCCCTTTGTTCTCTTGGTCTATGAGCTTTAGGAAGATGCACAATGAACTCACTGATGCCAGATTTGGATTCCCTTTGCCCACATGGGCCTACCCTGCAGCAGCCAATAATGGCTTTAGCCAAGGCCATGTGTAGATACCATTTTTCCAGAGTTCTCAGTTACTCAAGGTCCACACCCATATCCATTGGCCACCAGGACAGTGTTAAAAGCCTTGGTTACCTGATCTAAAAATGAACCAACCTAGATTCACTTCATGTCACTTTGCTTTAAATAACTCATTTTTACCCAGCAATTCATGGAGTTAGATTAATTCATTTCAATTTAACCGCGTTGAATCGACACAACACCCCAAGTTGGCTCATGCGAGAGCTGAATACAAAATCCCAAAACAATGATTAAACAACTCTGGTTGGATAGAACTGTGTGCTTGATACACATATGATTAATAAATATGATTTTCAGTGTGTATGTATCTATTCCGAAAAATGGAACAATATGGTTAAAGTCAACAGGACTTTTCTTTTAGTGGTGTCAACTAGCCTTTGTGTTGGCAGAGAGTTGTGACATGAATATTCTCTCCAACTGTGTGTATTTTATTCATAGGCTACCCTTGTATTCTAGACAAAAATATCTAGTGTAAATTCTGTTGTTTCTTAATTGTGAATTTAAGAAACAGTTTTAGTTCTGATTCATGTCTCATGTTTGGAATACAGAAGTCAGTTTCCCTTTACAAGAAGAAAGATATGGCAGAAAAGAGGGCAGGATCTCATTCCCGAGGAAAGCTGGTCTTCATGGTATTCCCACCACGGTATCCACACCTGCTCCCTGTGCCTCAGTGAACAGGTAGCTTCCACATCTAAGAAGTAGAAAGCATACCTTCTCTATACCTGATGTTTTCATTAGCACTGTTTCCCCTGGGAAGAGCTATGCTACTCTAGGAGGATAGATCTGTCTGCAGATAGTAGGACCAGTGAGAACAGGAGTGAGTTAGGATTGGACATTTCCTACAGATCATTGTGGCATGGACCCCAAGTAGTATGGCAAGAACACTAGTCTCTGAGCTAGGAGAATTCACTTTTGCTTCCTGTTCTGTTACAAACCAGCTGAGTGATCTTGTGCAGATCACCTGTCTGATATGGGCTGGCTGATGGCGAGAATGTCTTTTAACCCTATAATCTGAGCCAGGGGCGATATAACTAGGAGTGGAGATGAGCTGGGTTCCTGGGCCCAGCTTCTGACAGTTCTAGCAGCAAAGTGGAGCTGGTACTGCTTTCTGCCTACAGTTCTCCAATTTCTGCATTGATCCTGCCAGGCTAGATTTTAGGTGCCTCAGCCCCAAAGCCAGTGGAGCCTGAAATAGACAATGTGGTTGTGACTCTAGATATCACTGTTGAGACTTTTCCTTCAATACCAGCACTTCCATTTCTGCCATTAGCACTATGTTGATCATGCCAGGATCTGTACTAATCACGTTTCATTCACTGTTTCACTCAGTCTTCATAACAATTCCATAGGGAGGTGGGTGTCCTATTCTTCAAATGAAGAACAGATTGGATCTACAGGCCACATCTACCTGATTCCAAAACTTATTCTCTAATCCTTAATGGTACCATCTTTGGAACTGGTTTTCTTTTTTCCCTATCTTGCCATCTAGTTCCTTGGAAGGGGCAGATGCTTCTTGAATCCTTGGGCACCTAGGTTTGGCCTTGACTCCTTGGCAAGTGCTTGCCTAGTTTGTGAACCTTCTCCTTGCCTCCCAAGCTGGTGTTGGTTTCTGGCTATAAATGAACCAAATGCCTATACCATGAGGCTGTTCCTATCTGCATTTGTTAACACCTGTCATATGGCTCATGCTGCTGTCCCTCCATCCTCTGAGCTGAGGTTCTAGGTATCTCAGGGATGCTGGAGCCCAGGCTGACCTCACCACAACTCTTTGGGGCTTTCGGTCACAGATTAGTAATCCTTGTAATTTTCTTATCTCTCCTCTGGGCTTCCTCCCTTCACCATCTGCCCTGCTCTTGAGAGCTCAGTATGATTCCCACCTGAATTAATTTAACTACCACATTTAGGGCCAGTGGGAAAGAATATAGTGGCACATGGTGTTCTAGCCCCAGACTGGAGTATCATCCTATGGGCCAAGCCAGCAGGGGGCAGTGTAAGGGATGCCCAACAAAATGCACCTTTTGTTTTATTCATGTGTTCCTCTCCACCCTCACTTGTTGCTCTGCTTGTGGAGAGCTCTTGAGCACAGAGCCACAGGGGAGAGAGGCCTTTTCACCAAGTTGGCCCAGTCTTGTTCTGCCTCTGCTCCTTGCAGGATTTGGTTGTTTTCCATCTTAATTATGCTTCTGGTATCCATGGCTGGCGGGCATACAACCTTTAAAGGAGTTTATCTTAAAAACCCACTCTCTCCTGAGAGAAGCAGTTCTTTGAGGGAATTGCGAGACTTCAAGGGATGGTCGTGTGTGTGTGTGTGTGTGTGTGTGTGTGTGTGTGTGTGTACATAGATGTGCGCATAGACAGGAGTGCTGTTGGTGGTAGTTGCTTTCTCACCATTACCTTGGTGCAGGGGCAGTCAGAGTTTGCTAATATAGGGCTGGACTGCTTATATGTCCCCTGGTGTTAGGTCTCATCAAACAAACGGGTACCTTCTTGTAATGCCATCAGAGATAGTGGTGATAGTGTGAAGGAAAACCAGAACTTGCCTGTAGGTTACTGGATGTAGCACCATGAGTTTGGCTTAAATCCGACTACCCTAATGACCAATTTAACGTAATTCTTTGGTTTAAGGCTCTGAAGTTCCTTAAGTACAAATATCATCTGGAAGAAATGACAGTTTTTAATTATTAACCCTTTATAGTTTAGTAGAAATTAACTTTCAGATGATTCAGTTACTAAGCGAATGAGTCTTCTAATATCTGAAGCAATAATTTGACTGGCTTAGGATAAGCAATCTATTCATTTACCCTGTAATGTACTCATTTGGGAATGTTTTTAGTGCAACTGTATATTCTGTCCTATACAAGGGCATTAAGAGTAGAAGGCCTGGTTCCTTAAGGAAGTAGTTGGGGACATAGAATTCTCCTCAGGAAATAACATAGCATGATAGAGCTACTTGGGAGGTAAGTCACATGTCACAAACATTGCTGAAACAGGTTTAAAGGACTTTGAGGTTAGCTCTGAGGAGGGGTGAAGATCTGCACTGGATTTTCACTCTTGGAATTGCCCAGTTGAGGTTGATATGATTAGATATCAGAATAAATAGTGTGGAATTAATATGGCAGAAGGAGAAAACAGGTGCAGCACAGGAACTGGCGAATGCACAGCCTCCTGTTAAACATAAAGAAGCATCCTTTGGTTGTGATATTGATGCAGAGAGAATCTTCACTCTTTTCTCACTTTGCTGCCTGATCTCATTCTTTCTTTAGCAATATTCATGTGAATTTTCTAACTCTGGCCCCCAATGTCTCTGTTAATTTTGTGGGCAGGGATAATGCTCTGTCTACACATAGCAGGTTTTAATAAATGAATAAAAGAACAAACAAGCCACAAATAGTCTTGAGTAGGTTTGCTAAGCCAACCTACTGCTCTTCAGGGTCCTGGTTTTGATTTTGCTGGAACTAAAATTGCTTTATTACAAACTTGAAACTGGAAAGGAAAGGATATCTTTACAACAAATACCACTTGTCAATTATTAATCAATGCCCCTATTCTTTCTCTCTCTCTCTCGCTCAGGAAAATTGACACAACCTCACTCAAATTTTTCCATTTATGTGGTCACATATTGTGCAACAACCAAGCCAAAAAGATGTCACCTTTGTCCTCTGAGAATATAAAATTAGTAGTTAATTTTGTATTATGAGCAGTGAGGAATTCCTTCAGGAAAAAGAAATTTTAGATTTAGTCTGTCATAAAAATTAGTCACCCAAAAGGCATATCACTCTGATTTCTTTAATAAATGTCATTGCCACAGCCCCTGGTTAGAGTCCATCCTCCAGTTGGTGAGCAAACTGACAAAGAGGATTAGACATTCCTAACCCTCTTGAAGACTTTCCATGGCCATGAGACCTTCTACCAGGCCAAACGTCACAGGGGATGGGCTCCCAAGACAACATTGAGACCAGGATCTCCTGGAGGGATTCAATGACTCAGTGTTCCCATGGGGTTCTATGGGCCTACACTTGTACCATCTCCTAAAGCTCTGGGAGGGGACTGAATGTGCAGTCCCATAGCTTATATAAAAGTCCTCATCAGTGGGGTCTCAGCCTCCAGAGGATGGTTTTCCATTCTGGAGATTTCCCCTGGGCTCCAGCCATGTCTCAAATCAAGACTCCCATTTCTTGGCTTAGCTCCCAGCCAGCCATGTAAGAGGAATCTAGGATTGGGACCAACACTAAGATACTTTCATAATCTGTTCTTCTTCCCACTCTCTGTTTCTGTCCAACCCGAGAGATGGAATCTTTAAACTTCTGCCAAACTCCCTAGAAGGTGACTTTCCATTTTGCACTGTCATCGCTCCGATATTTTTCCACCCACCAAACAGCCATGCCAGTGGCCTAGACTGTCACCATTGTGCCCAGAAAGGCAGGACAACCACTTCCAGTATGCCATGGTGATAATGACAACTGTAACGATACATCAGTCTGCTCTGTCTGTTGATCAGAAGGGAGACAAAATATATAGTGCTGAGCCTTGTGATAATTTTATGGTCTAGTAAACACTCAGTAGGGCAGAAGTGGAGACAGCAAGGCCTGTATTGGGGAAGAAATGGCAAAGTCCCAATGGAAGAGGTAAGGGCAGGTCTCACCAGTTTTGGATAAAAAATGCTTAGGCTAAGAGGGACAACTTCCAACAACAGAACTGTCCATGGAGCCCAAACAAGAGGAGTTGGGGAAAGAGGGAATTTGGGTATATTTCTCATGGATAAAATCTTATCAGGTGAGAAAATGCAGGGGCAGCATAGATGTGGTCATAAGTTCTATTTGTTGGGACATGCAAGTTCTATTTTGGCTAAATTCAAGGTTTCCCTTACTCTAGGGAGTGAGAACTGTGGATGAATCAGATTTATCATTTAGAATTTAGGGCCAGGGCTGGACCCACTCTAAACTGTTCTCTTCCTTTTTCCTCGCCACAGGTACTGCTTACTTCCCATCTTGGGTCAGGCCACTCTGTCATTTACCTACCGCCCACCCAGCCATCCTACCTGCATCCCTCTCACAGCAAACACTGACCCCCTGCTGCAGCACCATCTCACTGGCCTCTCTGCCCCTACCCCCCCACCCTATGTAATCAGATACAGCATTACAGGGAGCTCATATTAACTGCTGATTATTCTAATTTTGGGTAATTACCTTCATTTTTCAGATGAAGATCTCAGGGGTGACCCACAGTAGGTCTCCTCTCATCTTTATTGATTGATATTTTTCTGTTTCCTCTGCTTCCCACCTTACTCTGCTACTCCCCAATTTCTCATGGGAGTTGTTGGGTTGGGGGTGGTGCTAGATTTATTTTTCAATCTTGCTTTGGAACATTTCTTGGGTGTTAGTTTTCCAAGCTGCATTTCTGGCTAGCCTGTACTGACTCCAATGTATCAAAAATGCCAATAGTGTCTGTTTTCTCTGTGTATCATGTTTGTAATTTCTATTGGATCATTTTTCCATTAGTAACTTATCTGAAGACTTAGCCAGGTATAGCCTGGGCACATTGGGATGGGAGATACCTAGTACACAACCAAGCTATAAGTTGCCCATGAAGGGAGTAAGAACAGAGTCCTTGAGGAACTGACTTACCTTCGTCAGGTTGAAAGTACTAGAAGGAGAGTCAGGTCTGTGGGCAAAGACCAGTGTCCCATTGATACAATAATCAGAGCCTACACTTCTGTAACAAGAGACTGACCAGCAATGGGGTCCCTGGGACACTTACAAATAGGAATCCAGTTGACAGTGACCACCAAGCATAGCATGGCAAGGTTGGTGTGGGGCTCTTAACCTTCTACAGGAAGTCCAGTCTTGTTCATGATGTCAGAGGGTTCCTGGCAACAAGAGAGGGTGTGCTTCATTGAGCAAGAGCTTGCCAAGCTGCTCCTTGTGTCATGCTTACTAGTATTCAGTTGGCCAAACAAGTCACGTGACTGAGCCCTGAAGCAAAGTCCAGAACAGACCACTTGTTGACAGATTATCAACTAAACAGTATTGATCCCCATTTTTCAACAATGTCTTGGAATTAAAAACAGAAGCTCTGTTGGTTGGCTAGGTTCCAGGACCAAACTGGGGCTTCATTTATTCATTCATTCATTCATTCCTCCTTCTCCTCCTTCTCCTCCTTCTCCTGTCAATCATGTATCAGGTGGTGTGTTGTATTTTCTGCTGAATCAGACGTGGACCTTGTTCTCAGTTTGTCACACTACAATGGGGGAAATACACAAACAGCTGCTAGCTGTTCCAGGTGACCAACATTGTAGTGGAGGTGTGCCGAGAATATAATGGGGAGGGACATAAGAGGACATATGACTCAGCAAGGGGGCCACAGAAGAAGGGGTTTTCTGGAGGAAGTGATGCCTGATCTGAGTCCTGAAGAAAAGGAAGGTGAGGAGGGGACATTCTGGAAGTAGAAAGGGAGCAAGGCAGATATCTGAAGACCACAATGATTGGATGTCAAGAAAACATGGGACTGGGGCTTTGTCAATTAAGCCTGCTTCAAGCCATGATTGGTCCCGGGTACCAGGGTCATAACTGGGCTTGAATACACATACGCAGAGGTGGTGGGAGTCAAAGGACCATATCCATGTGAAAGAGGAGGGTAGGACTGGGTCCAACGGTGGCTGCAGAGGGTCCTGATGCCTGTATCTGTACCTTGTGCTGGAAGCTCTCTTTAGTTTGTGCCATGACTTCTATCACATTGGGGACTCCTGAGTCATATAGTCAATGCTGGCTGACATCCTTAGCAGAGCCACAGGACCATTTTACTGGAAATAGTTTCCAATTCCCCCATACAGATTGTGTCCTGAAGGGATGGCTGGGTGTAAGTATATCATTCACTGCACTCTCTGTGGATGGGAGAAAAAAGAAAGAATCTCAAGAATTGTGTATATTTATCCTGGTCTGGCCTTAAGAAAGCACGGCCACCAATCCATCAAAGATGAATTTGAGTTTGGATAACATTAGCATTTAAGGCTATGCTCTCCTCTTGTATCGATTCTCTGTGGGTTGAAATGGAAACAATTTTAGAAATGTAGTCTTAGGTTTCCTTAATCTGCGTGGCTCAGGGAGGAAAAGGCTATTGTCACTAGTGTTAATAACCACAAGGAACACGGTTCTAAAGTGCTTAGCTGGAAAATGAATTCCAGAAGCCAGCCCTGGCCATGCCTCCAGGGAAGTTATTTCCTAAAAATTCAGCTTTTTTTTTTCTTTCCTTCAAGAGAGTTACCTTAGAGGACATAACTACTGGGAAAGAGAAACGAACATGCAGAATTAGGGATTCCCAGGAAGGGAGGAGTCATCATGAGATGGTGGCCTCAGCACTGAGCCAAGTCCTAATTGTCATTGGTAGGTTGGGGAAGGGTTGCTTGTGCGTTGACTTTGGAGGCCCAAGGGAGACCACTGCTTTCTACTTGTTTTAGTCAGTATTTTTTTTCCTGCTGTGATTAAAAGACCCAAACAGCACAATCATGGAGGAGGAAAAGTTTAAGGGCTGATGGTTTCAGAGGTCTCAGTCCATAGACAGTCAGCTCCATTCTTCAGGGCTCAAGGTGAGGCAGAACATCATGGCAGAGGAGTGTGGTGGAAGGAAGCAACTCATGTGATGATCAGAAAGCAGAGAGACAGAAAGAGAGATCTCCATTTGCTAGATACAATTATATACCCCAAAGCCACACCCCACCAATGTCCCACTTGCTCCAACTGCACCCTACCTTCCTTCAGTTATCACTCAATTAACCCCATCAGGTGATTAATTTGCTTATTGGATTAAGGCTTTCCTAACCCAATCATATATTTTCTGAACCTTTTTGTGTTGTCTCACATGTGAGCTTTTGGGGACACCTCATATCCAAACCATAACACCACCATTCAAAATAAATATTTGTTTGGAGTTCCTCCATGAGATACTTATCCTTGTGGATTTAGGCATTAAAGGTACTTCTTCAAATGTGTATTGCATGAGACTTTCTTGGCCTGAAATAAGTATCAAATCAGCATTAGTAGCCTCTGAGGGCCCTGAGGTGGGGTTAAGTGGGTGGAGAGCTGGGAAGGAAGGAGGTTTGTAGCACGGGAGAGAGCACCAGGAAGTTTGACAAGGATGGAGTCAGCAAGGGACACAGAGATCATGGGTTTTCTGGGTTTGGTGTCTAAATGTTATGAAACTGGCAATCCCCAAAGGGGCTCTGGTCCTAAATAAAGTCATGTCTGCTTGTTACCTGGACTATTTTCCTAAAGAATCAACGTTTGCAACCTGTGTCTTAACGCTTTTTGCTCAAAGAGAAGGCAGTGAGGTCAATCTCACTTTTGAATTTCAGTCCAGGAAAGAGAAAGTACCTGAATGAGAGTGGCAGTCAACAGCCTCCCCTCTAAGTCTTCTAGCAGGACTTTGTGCCTCTAGCAACTAATAGAGCTCTTGGGGTATTTGCATAAATATGGACTCTGTTTGCATAAAGTGTGGACACAATTTGCAGTGTCCCCTAGAGGAGCAATATGTCCTGTGGCCTCTTCCCTCTTTGTCACCTGAGGTTTGTCACTTCACACCTCTCTTTCTCACCCACCCACTTGTCCTGACCCAGATCTGATGGATTAGAGTGTGGGAAGAGGTTGCAAGGTGAGAATGAATGCCTCTGTCCTCTGGGCCACCTGGCAGGGTCTGAGTCCTTCCTCCCTCAGGGAGAGGCCTTCCTTTTCCTCTCCTAGGACTTAAATGGCCCTCACTTGCAACCATGCACCTCCTCAGTAACATCATCCTTTTCACGTAACTAATTTGCTTCTAACAGTGATGACCCACATCTCCCTCAGCAACCTGCAATAGCCACAGCCTGTGTGCATGACGAGACTCAGCCCCACAACGAGGGACATGCATAGATGTGGCCTTCTGCCAGGAGGGAACTGGGCCTTTCTCATCACAGAATTCAGGATCTTTAGGGTGAAAGTGAGATGTTCCATTAATAGCAAGAGCTGGGGTTTCTATCAAGCAAGGCCAGACACAGCACCCCTGGATTCCCCAGGAATGAGAACTCAGGGGAGTAGTGCATGTGAGGTGTGATGTAACCAGGGCCTGGGAGGGCTTTCAGAATCCAGGCCAATTCTTGTGCCTGGGTTTTCTTGATGCCTCCTTTGAGACAAGAGCTCATTGTTCCTTCTGCTAACGACCAGCCACTTCCTCTATTCAGTTTGGTTTAAGAATTTCTGTTTACTTGTTCTTTCTATTCATTTGGGCAAATGGAAGACTCAAGTCCTTTTCAGACTGAATACTTTTGGTGTAATTTCTGTGCTTTTATTATCAACTAGTTTACTGTATCCCCAACCAAAGAGAGAGAGAGAGAGAGAGAGAGAGAGAGAGAGAGAGAGAGAGAGAGAGAAAGGCTGGTGGCCAAAATAGAGATTTTTTTCCATAAATTAATATGCTCACCTCAGCTCTGATCCATCCAGATGTGAAGAGGGTGGATGGATCCACATGGGAAGGTCCCTGTGGAAGGTGTAGTCAGTATGGAAAGCATCCCAAAGCTCAGGTTGACCTATATGCTGTTGAACATGATGGCACCCTCAATAATAATCAGAGTCTGTGGTCATCTGCTTGCTATTGCTGAGGAAATCTTAGATGGCTCCCTGTATCTAATACTGTAGTCTCCTGTTGGCTTGTGAACCTGTTCTACTGCCTGAAGGCTTCCAATGTCCATCACAATGCTCAGCACAACCTCAATATCCAGTGATAATTTGTGAAATAAAAAAATGCATACTGCCTAGATAATCATAAAAGTATCTTATTTGCATTCATCTAGATTCTAAGCATACTTAGAATCTGGAACTCTATGTAAAAAGTGTATAGCACCTAAGTACCAGGTACACAGTTTAATATTATCAAATGTTTACTGGTTTACAGTTTGGTAAATAAACAGAGAAGCCTAACAGAGGGTGGGTGTAGCCAGCTTTTCTTTCTTTCTTTTTTTTTTTTTTTTTTTTTTTTAGCCAGCTTTTCTAATAGAGACTTTTGGAGAATTTGGGGCCAGTTTGTCTAGTAGTAGTAATATATATTTATAATTGGACCTTTGAATGTGGAAACTGGGTAGGTGGCACAAGAAATTGAAGTCACAAAATAGTCTTTTTCTAGGGGCAACAGAAGCAGAGCAAGGACTCATTGGACTATATGGGAAAAAAATGACCATCTTAAACATCATTAACTCAAACTCACTAATTTAGCATTAGCAATCACTCAGACCCACAAGAGCTGAATTTTGCTTTTGCTTGAAAAATTTTATCTGTAAAATCAGTGAGAAGAGTCAGAAGGGAAACCTCTGGCTGCTGAGTGACATGCCTTGGCCAGTACCAGCACTCAGGAATGTCCCCCTCCCCACTGCTTTTTGTCCTTGTCCAGGCTCAGAGTCCCTTTTGTGCATGCGCTCTCCATCATGACCCTTGGAATAATGCAATGTAAACATCTTTCAGCAGAATGGAACCTCTTGAGGACGATGCCTCTTGTACCCTTTCTCTGTTTCCGCAGCTCAGAGCCTGCCTAAATAAATATTTGTTCAATGAATACATAAAGAAAAGCTTATACAGAAACATTCTTTACATGAAAAAGGGTACTGTGTTCATTACAAACAGGTATTATCTGCAGTACAAGGTTTTATAGTTTTTAGCCAAGTTCTGGACAAATTATTCTTCTAGACCTAGTATTACCACTAGAGAGTGTTGAAAAGTTGACTTGATAATAAGACTAATTGTTTTTGAGACGTTAATATAATGATAATTAAGTGTTAAATGTTATATTTTACTTTCTTACCAAGGTTTCTACTCTCTCCCTCACTCTGGAATTCCAGGTCATGAAGAAGGAAATTAGTGAGTCAGTGGATGAATGAATGAGTAAATGAATAGATACAGTCTCCTCATTATGATTCAGGTCCTTCTCCACATGTCGTGGCCAGGTTGCCTCCAAGTGGGACTAGGTACCAAGAAGGAAGGGGTAATGAGATTTGGTGGAACTTGGGCTAGTTAGGCAGCCCTGGGTGGGTAAACCCAAGAACATGGTTGTGGAAAACCTCCACTTTTCAGTAGAAACTCTTATTGCAAGTGCTGAGAAGAATTCATGGAGGGTACTAATATTGTGCTGGCTAATGGTTAGTCTTAGAGAAGTCCTAGGAGGAGCACAGAGTATCTTAAAAAGAGAAGGGTATCAGGTGTTGCCAACTGATGACCTGGCCATCTGGTGGCATTCCAGGAACATTGGCAAGTGATGAAATCTTGCTTACACAGACCTACTGCAGTGCAGGAAGAGATGAAAAAGAGCAAGATGAGACCCCATTCTTGGAAGCTATAGAGAGGTGGGCCTGTCTTTAGGCACAAAGAAAAGAACAAAATGAGTTTGTGAGAATTGAAGTGGGCATTATTTGGTCACAGACATAAGACAGTAGCCCAGCTGATACTACAGGCACAAAAATCAAAGACTAGGGCAGAGGTGAGTTAAAGCTGAGTCCTCTGGGTAAAAACCTATAATGCTTTCAATTTCCATTGCTAGTCTCTAGGAAGTGGTAGGGACATACACAGGTCTTTCTGGAGTCAGAAGGTAGAATTGGATTCATGTATCAGATGTGGGATGGTATCAGAATTGGTAGACTAACTGATTTCAGACCACTCTTTTGCCTAGGACTAGAAAAGATAAAAAATATATATATATATATATATATATATATATATATATATATATATATCAAAAAGCTTCCTAAAGACACTGTAAAGCTAGTAAAGTAGTCAAGAATTGCTCAGGAGAACATCAAAATCTAGACATATAAGCACTGATAAATCACCTTCAAACTAGAGTGGGATTCTGGAAAGTTGTATCATAGGAATAAGTAAACAAAAAGAAAAGAACTCTCTCAAAAATCCAGTCTGCCTCCAGCCATTGAATGACCCAGAAATTCTCAGTATTTGAAACTATGTCAAGGTTATCAAGATTGTTCTAAGATTTTTGTCAAGAGCAAGTGAAAATCATCTTTATTGGAAGATGTCATTCTATACCTTAAATTACTTCTATAAATAAATATCTTTTCAAATATATTGTATAGTACACAAAAATAAATACACATATAAAGAGACAAAAGCAACTCAAGCAAGAACTTGCCAAATAATACCCATGGAATTTTCAGATATTAAAATGTCTGGCTCAGACTTCAGAACAACTATATGAACTATTTTCAGCAAATGAAAACAGATGAAAATTTCAATAGAGAATTAAAAAGCTATAATACTGATATAACAAATTTGAAAAAAAATAGTTATATGGGAATTATAGAAATAAAATATAATACTTTAAATCAAGAACTTTATGGAATAATTTCTCTAAAGATTAGACATAGCTGAAGAGAGAATTAATTCACTGGAATACAAGTCAAAAGAAAATATCCAGAAGAAAGTCTAATCATACACAGGTAGAAAGAAGAAAAAAACAGAAAAGAGGTAATAAAAATAGAGGAAAGAGTGATATGTTTGAAGTCTCAGAAATAGGAGAGAGATAGAGAGAGAAGAAAAAATATTTGAAGAAATAATATCTGAGAAATTTTCAATAAAATGTTAAAATATATTAAGATGAGATATAAAACCAACATGAATCACATGCAAAACGTTAAGCCCCATGTATTATATGCTTTTAAAATTTCAGAAATTCAATTTAATTTTTTTAAAAAAATTTAAAAGCAGTTATGGGTGAAAGATTATCTTCAAAGTATAACAATTAGAAAAATAAGCAATTTTCCCATAGGATAAAAGAAAAAAAACCCAAAGACAATATAATGATATAATGTGCTAAAAGAAAATAATTACCCATCTAAAACTTTTATTGTCTGGGAAATACCATTCAAGGGTCAAGGTAAAGGAAATTCACTCGAAGAAAGAAAAAAAAAAAAAAAGGAAATTTGTCACCAGTACTCTTATACTAAATAGAAGGGGAAGAACTTTCTTCTGATAGAAGAAAAAAGTTCAGAAAAAAAAGATACAAGAAGAAATGAAGTGCAAAAAGTAAATGTGCAACTAGTAGTAAAGTGGTAGAATTAAACACATATATGTTGATGATTACATTGAGCAATTAATGAAAATAGCTTAAACACTATAGAAAAACGACAAAGCTCATCAGGTTAGATTTTTAAAGATACATAACTACCAACAGGAGGCTAATACAATTTAAAATATAAAAAAATATATACTATATTTATTATATAAAAAGTAGAAAATTAAATGCAAGAACATTAGTAGAAGTAGAAAGGATTTCTTCATCATTAAAGTTTTCAGCTTTACAGGAAGACATAGCAATTTTAAATTTAGATGCACCTAAAATATGACCTTAAAATATATAGAAACATAAAAATGGAGAAACCTAAAAGAAAAATCAACAAATTAACTGTCAATATATGTAGGTATTAACTTACCTCTCTCGTTAACAGAGAGAAAAACAGAAAAATTAAGTCAGATATATAAGTCTAAAAAATGAATAAAGTTTAACCTAAAAATATATATGTCATATTGTACTTAACAACAGCAAAGACATAGTAGTCCTCCCTTATTCATGGAGGATATATTTTAAGATCCTCAGGGACCTTTGGGATAATCCCGAATCACACTCACACACACACTCACACACACATGCACATGCACATCCACACACAACTTTTCCTAAACATGCATACCTATGATAAAATTTAATCTGTAATTTAGGCATGGGAGGGGAGAGGAGAGGAGGGAGGATAGTAGAGGATAGGAAAGGTAGCAGAATACAACAGTTACTAATAGGGCATTATGTAAAAATGTGGATGTGTAACCGATGTAATTCTGCAATCTGTATTTGGGGTAAAAATGGGAGTTCATAATCCACTTGAATCTAATGTAGGAAATATGATATGTCAAGAGATTTGTAATATTTTGAACAACTAATAAAAAAATAAGAGATAGATGTGCTCTAACATTTACCATTCCTGGCATTCCTCATAACATTGTAAGGTTTTAGAACTAGAAGAAGCCAGAGAGTAACAACTCCCCAAATATGTCATAACACACTGAAACATGAATAAAGGAGCAGAAAATATGGCAACAGGATTAGGAAAAAAATTTAGGCATGGTAAGAGAGTAACATCAGTAACTAATAATAAAATAAAAGTTACAAAAATATACTCTAATAAAAGTATTACTTTCACCTTTGTACTTAAAGCCCTTTATAGCTTCTCTTTGGCATATCTGAGTGGCCAACATTACTCTTACTGTGTTTGGGGTCATTCATAAGAAAAGTCAGTGTTATTGGAACACAAGCACTACAATAGTGTGCTGTTGTGACAGTAGATCTGATAACCTAGTTCCTAATTCACTAACTGGCCGTAGTGTATACAGCACAGATATTCTTTGAAAATAATAAATAATTCATAAATTCCTGGTAGAATTAATTATGAAAAAAGGAAAGGGTGCAAATAATCGAAAAGGGCTATCATTATGGATCTAAGACTGTGAAAAGGGAAAAAGAGCATGTTGTAAACAACTCTATGCAACAAATTTGAAAGTTTATTTGAAATACACAAATTTCTAGAAAAATTACACCTACTAAATGCAACATAAAAAGAAAGTGAAAGTTTGAATTGTCATGGAATTAGAAAGGAATTTAATTTGTAATTTTCATAAAATGGAAAACTTAAGAAAAAAGGTTTCATCAGCAAACTGTACAAAATTTACAGCAAAGAAATTATGCCAATTTAAACCAAACTTCTATATAGGGGAAATAAATAAACATATTCTAACTTGTTTATGAGGCTTGCATAAATATGATACCAAACCTATGATAAAAGAATGGAAAATTACAAGTCAATGCCTCTCCTGAACACTTAGACAAACATCTTAAATAAGGCATCAGAAAGTCAAGCCCAGCAATATATGGGACACAGTGATTTGTCACTTCTGATGTGAGTTTATTCTGGAAATACAGAATTTGTTTAATATTTAAAAATCAATTATTTTATTTCACCACTTTAGTGGAATATGCTATTAAATATTTCATTATTTTAATAGGTACAGGAAAACTGAAAAAATTTATGATAAATTATGTGAACAAAATACTCATAGATATATAAACTTCCTTATAATGAAGGAAAATATTCCTGATAAAGGATAGCTACAAAAACTATCTTCAAATACACTTTTGCATAAATGTTGACAGATCCTTTTTTTGAGATCTTGATCAAAATTAAGGTGTCCACTGTCATTAATTTTATTCAATATTACATTGGATGTCTTTGTCAATGCAGAAAGAAAAAAATTAAAAAATATATATTATTTGAGTTGGAATGCAAGAAATAAAATTGCAAAAATTTATTTATATATTGCATTATTTTGTATGCAAAAATATCTAAAAAAATCTACAGATAAATTATTAGCACTTACAAGTAAGTTTAGCAAGTTTTCTGTAAATAGCTCTGTATTAAAAAACAATTGATTTTGAAATACCAGCCATACACAATTAGAAAATGAACTTTTAAAGCACACTACTTATTATAGCATCAAAAACATAAAATGAAATCCTAAGAATAAATCAAAAAAAAAAAGAAGTGCAAGATGTAATCATGCTAAGAATAGTTAAGACACTCTTGAAGAAGAATGAGAGAAAAAATTTATTCCATCAAGTACTAAGATTTCTTTTAAAGCTGCATATAATTAAAATGGAGTAGTGTTATTTTAACAATAGGTTAATAGAAGCAGACCCACAGATACATGGGCACCTGATTTAGGACAAAATATTGCACTAGGCAAAGATTTGTTAAATGCTTAGGGAACAAAGTAGATCTCCTTTTTCCTTTTTCTTTCTTTTTTTTTTAAAACGAAACTTAATCTCGACCTAATGCCGTTTAAAAAAATCAGTTGCAGCTGGGCGTGGTGGAGCATGACTGTAATCCCAGTGGCTGGGGAGGCTGAGGCAGGAGGATTGCAAGTTCAAAGGTAGCGTCAGCAAAATCGAGGCACTAAGCAACTCAGTGAGGCGCTGTCTCTAAGTAAAATACAAAATAGGGCTGGGGATGTGGCTCAGTGGTCAAATGCCCCTGAGTTCAATCCCCAGTCCCAAAACAAAACCAACCAACCAAACAAACCAGCCCCGCAAAAGCAAAGAAGCATTTGCAGATAGGTTGTGAATATAACTATAAAAAAGGCAAAATCATAAACCTTATGGAAAACAAGCTAGAAAATATTTTCAGAATGTCAGATGAGAGAAAAAAAAATAGAGAGAAAACAAGCAACACTAATCATAAAGAAAAAGGCTTGATATATTATCTATATTGAATTCTGATTACAGAATTCAATACAGAATTTCTAGTCTTAAAAGAAGCCATCAAAAGAGTAAATAAAGATTTCCCCAATTGTGAGAGAGGATGTTTATGATATATGTAACTAACAAAAATCTAGTTTCCAGAATAATGAGCTTTTATAGATCCATAAAAGAAAGACAGTCCAGTGGAAACACAGGCAAGAGACCCAAATAGGGATTCTACAAAAAGACAATGTGTTTCCATGACAATGTGTCCACCTTCACTAGTTATCAGTAATCATGAAAAAAATTAAAATTAAATCCACAATGAGGTAACACTCTATAACTACAGACTTAGTAATTTTAAAAGTCTGTTATTAACAAGTTTTCATAAGGCCATGGAGCAATCAGAGCTGTTATGCACTACTGTTGATGGTGTAAATTGACCCAATAATGTTGGAAAAGAGTTTGTGCTTCCACAGCTGAGGATATCCACACCCTATGACTTAACCAATTTCATTACTTAGAACACAGTCAGTAGAAATTTGAGCACAAATATGTCAAGAGATAATTTATGGCAGCCTATTCTGGAAATAACCAAAATATCAATTATCAGTAGAATGGAGAAATAAAAGTCGGTATATTCATTTAGTGGCATACTATACAAGAAAGAAAACAAGCAAACTGCTGCTACATGCAGAATGTGGTTAACTTTCACAATTAATTATGCAAATGGAACCAAACCTAAAAGAACACACATAGTTGATTCCTTTCATATAAGATTCTAAAGCAGGCAAAATAAACCACAGTGTTTAGAATTGCAAACTAGATAAGAAAAGCAGGTGAGAGATTGCTGTATTAAGATTATGACAACGGTTTCCTTTGGAGGTTGACAGAGCAGACAGTTGGAGGGTTTTGAGGATGCTGGACATGTTTTATCTCCTCCTTGTACTGATTATACAGGAACTCATTTAAAAATTATTTATTAGAGTGTACAATTGTATTTCAGGTCCTTTTCTGGATATACAGTATAATTTTTTAATATTAAAGTCGAGAGATAAAGAGTATTTGCCCCTACTGTCTTTCCTCCTCCTCCTCCTCCTCCTCCTCCTCCTCCTCCTCCTCCTCCTCCTCCTCCTCCTCTTTCTCATCTGGCTCCTCTTCCTTCTTTTTCCTGGGCATCATCCAGGTCTACAACTCCTAAAACTATTTTATGAAAAAAAAATAATAATCATCTTTCCCAGTTTTTTCTTTTTTCTTTTTATGTTTTATTCTCTAAAGAAAAGTATTCTGGAAGACATACATTAAGAAGAAAGAACTGACTGGAATTGTTAGTCACCTCAGGGCTTGTCTGTATGTAGTATGCTACATATTCTGATTGTCATTGCAATTGTGGAGGTGGAAGGAGTAACACTCTTTGGGGTTGGGAGTTCTATAGTCAGTGAATAAACTCTGGCTGAGGATTTTTAAAAATATCTCTTATTAATGATGATATTGATGGGCTACATTTTTCTAGGATTAAGAAATATTACCTACCTGCTGGTAGACGTAGGCAGATCTGTGATTGCTGAGAATTCTGTGTAGGTATCCTTTAGCCTTGGGAAATTAAGGTATGCAAATTCTTCATCCACCTGTCAGAGGACCTGAAATCTCCACCCACACCTGCAACCCCACAGGGATTTACTACTTTGGTTCATACTTGTTCTCTCTCAACTTTCCTAAAAGCAGTTGTTCCTAAAAGGGAGATGTTGGGAATACATTAAATATCTAGCACCTCTGTGAGAATGAGGTCATTGATAGCTTCTGCCCTGTTCTCTAAGCAGGGGGAGAATTTAGGTAGAAAATTACCTCTGGGACAGGAAAAAGGAAGGGAGACAGGGAAGGTTAAAGAAATATCAGATATTGATGTATATCTGACATATATCTGACGTATATCTGGAGAAGGAGCAGCTTGCATGGAAGTATTCTACTCAGACTAAGGAATGCTGACAAAGCCCTAAGAGTCCATGAACTGAAGGCCACCAGCAAAGGAACAGGCCAGCCTGGGGTCCCTGCCTCATTCAGGCATTGGTTTGGAGCAGTGCATGGGAGTTTCCATGATGGATTTTAAATCTCAGAAGTTGGGGTCCTCCGTCATTTATGCTCCTGCGAGTCTCCATCATTACCAAGGCAGCATTTTCATGGCTGCTACCAATGTGTCTCCAACATCCTCTCCCAGGAGCAACTGTCTTTAGGAGAGTCAGAGGGGAACAAATATAAATCGAAGTAATAAATTCTTATGGGGTTGCAGGTAAGGGTGGGATTTTATTTTCATGGCTGCTGTAGCAAGGCAAAAGAGGAGAGGAGAGATGCTAAGCACAGTCATCCCCAATGCCTCCCTCTGGTGGGGAATTTCAATACCCCACTGACTTAATCTGTGTCTTTGAAAAATTACCTTGGGACCCTGAGGTGGTCCTGAGTGAGGCTCCTGCTTATAGAAGCACCTCAAGTCGGGCTCTGGGAGCAGGTGGAGAGGCTCTTGTGAAAAGATTACACTGAATACTGATTCTTCCTTGCAGACAGCATGCACAATGGCCAGGAAAGAACAACCCCAGAATACTGCTGTGGGGAGATTCCACAGGCCCTGTTCCGGAAGAGCAGCAAGAAGTCCAGGTTCTGAATGCTGGTTCCAGAATCTTTTTCTTAGCTCCATGAGCTAGTCCTATTGGACATGACATATTCTTTGTTTGGATTTAAAGTATTTCCTTGTACTAGTTTCACTTTTTCTTCTCTTTGGAAGACTTCTGATATGTAGGAGCAGGGCCCATTCATTTTTCTTCTCATTTGTCACCACAGGATGGATTCTAGAGCCTTCTAATTCTTCTTTTCCAAACTCAGTCCTCCCTGCCTCTGAAGATCTCTGGAATCCCCTTCCAGGCAGCATCTATGGGCTACTTTAACTCAAGCTCATGGTGCCCACATCTGAAGAATGGCATTGACAATGGGAGCTAGTCACACAGGGGCCTGCATTGCCATCTAGTTGTTTCCTTGTGTATCTTGTCCCTTCCTTAACAAGCACTTCTTGTAGGAATCTTCCCTTTCTTTTATCTCTACAAGGTCACCTAGTGCAAGATAGGATGCCCTTTACTTATATGAAACTTCAGATGAATAATCAACAGGCCTTGAGGTTGATTTTTGATCATCAAAAATCAAAACTGATTATCACTTTTGGAGCTAGACTGGGAGAATTATGTTACTTCTGTTGGCAAGAGAAACTTCTGGAAGAGAAGCTAGTTTTGGGGGAAGATGGTAGAATTTTCAACATAGGAGCTTGAGTAGCATGTGGAACATGCGGGTGGAGAGTTCTGTAGCATTATGGGAGCTGGGCTGCAGATGTGGGAGTCTTTATCACTGGGCAGGAGTTTTATACATGATTATTAAACATAGCATGGTACACTCTCAAAACAGTTGGGGCCAGGTATGGGGATTAAAACCCTCCTCAGCAAGCAGCTAATCTTTGCAAAAGATGAGACACTGATGTATTAAACAATAACTAAAGTTTAGTTAGGTAAAAGTCTAATAAAACGTTAAAAGCAATATGCAGCCCCATTTATAATTAGTTGACCAGTGAGAGACATTGTCCTATGTGTTCCAAGAAAACAAATTTGTACTGAATCTTTAAAAATGGAAGAGAAGAGGAGAAAATTCCAAATAGCATAAATAATTAAGAAAATGGGGTGGTGAGAGTGTGCTGGTGTACTTTGAACAGACTTAGAAATGTCTAGATGAGTCCGGTTGTCTTCAAGTTACCATAGTTACCTACCTATTTGACTTTTACACCTTTGCAAGAAGTGATGAAACATAAGGCACAGGTGCTTAGGTTACAAGTCACTAGTCTGGATTCTTAGCCTGCTTCATCACTTAATAGGGGTGTGACCTTGAAAGGACATTTCATCTTCTCTATCCTCTATTAAAATAAATCCAAGTCCCTGTTAAAGAGATTTTGGTGAAGATCTGACATTTGTAAAAGTCCTCAAAAGGAAGGAGTTAATGAATGTTATTATCATGGTTTCTTGTCCCTTTGATATGAATAGTGCTTTCTTCATTCTCTGAATTCCTAAAGTCACTGAATGCTTGTATCCTTCATTTTGACCTTCATGAGGTTGTAGAAACTTCTTAATTAGACTGTAAACTCACTGTGGACAAGGGCCTTGCCTTATATACTTACTGAATCCTCAAAATATTGTAGATTCATAGTAGGTGCTCAAAAAATGGTTTCAATGATTGATTGATGATGAAAATAATCCTAAAATGTTCCTAGAGGAAGTAAATATTGGGGTTGACATTGACAGATGGGTAAATAATGACAGGTAATATTCAAGGGACAGAATGTCTGGTGAGGGCAGTGATGTAATTGTGACAGTATTATTATTATTATTATTATTATTATTATTATTATTATTGTGGATGCTTGATTCCCCTAGAACATTCTACCAGATTTTGAAGTCATTTATCACTCTGGTGCTTTGTGAGAAAATCAAATGAAACAAAACCAAAAGAGAAAATCTTCATCCAACAGCTGGACAGCTCAGTTATTTTTAGGGACAGGAGAAGCCAGTGTTTGGGACTCAGCAAAACATCCCACTCTTTTTGGAATGGACCAGTCCCTGGAAATGCACAGGTCTAAGCATTTTCTCAGCTGCAAATCTCCAGCACATGTGAGTTGAAGGCAAACTTAATCCATCTGTTTCTGGTACATTTACCTTGAACTCATCAAAAAGCTCTTGACAAGTCCTTTGCATGAAGAAATCCTCCATGGGTTTTTGGGAAATCCAAACACATTTGTTGAATTCTTCTTGGGTCTTATCTTTACGGGGGACCCAAGGAAAAATGGAGAATGTGTTAAACCATTGTCATTCAAACCTTCCAAGTTCCATTCTTCCCTTGAGGAGTCTCAGTGGCTCCCATAATCTGACCATTTTGGAAAAAACAACAAAGTAAAAGATATCCCCAAAGTTTTATATCTCTTGGCCCTATCTCTGGCAGACCTAAGGAATGACGTATGAGTGGGAGAAAATGTGTTAGAAGCGATATGGCCAGAAGACCTATTACAGAACAAAGGGTTTTGATTCCAGACACTGTGTGACCTTGAGAAAAAGAAGTTCCTTTTCTGTGCTTTAATTCCCCAGAATGTGGTAGGAGAATGATATTGCAATTTTTTGACCCATTTCCTAGAATTGGCTTGTGTGGTTGATGTGTGGTTTGTGATTTCAGGAAACAAAAATATCACATTAAGAAATTATTGTTTTCCAGATGTCCAGATAGGAGTCCTGCTCTCTTCGATGTAGCAAGTTCTGGGTAACTGGACTCAAGCATTGAGCAATGCTTTATTATCCATCCCCCCTTTTCCTAGGCTCAGTGAAGGGTCCAACCTGAGTGCGCAGCCCAAGTCCCAAGAGACATTGACACAACAGATTCATTAAAGGACTGGGCTTTGATGTCGGATTCCCCCAGCCTCTCCCTTCAATAGACACTCTTGAGTCCCTGCCCACACAGACATGGTTAATACACCATTGGAAGTGATAAATGTGTATGCTCTCCATAGGCAAGGAACCTGGGAAAGCCGAAAAAGAACTTGGGAGCTCTCAAGTTCTAAACAAGGTTCAGCTCATTTGCACTTTTTAATAAATGGAAGTGATAGGACAGCCATGGGTTGTCATCAAGAATGGGGAAGGGGATTTGACTGAGATTGGGGATAAAGCAAATACATGAAATGATTTGTACCCGGTGAATTCTTGAGTTCTAGGTGCTTATCAGGCTATTTATCTCCTTTTCTTTTTTCATCATAGAGAGAGAATAAGAAATTGAGAATGTCCCTAAGATCCCCCCCGCCCCAACGTGAACAATTTGCTTGTGTCTGCACTCCCTGGTTTTGGCCAGAAGAAAGAAAATAAGACACTGACTCCAGGGTCGGCTGATCTTCCAGATGAAGTCCTTAGCATCAGAGAGGTCAGAGAGAGGGACATGGGTGTGAGGGTGGAGGGCTGGAAAACACAGCAAGGAAAGAGAATGGTAGAAAGGGAAGGAAGAAGGCAGCGGGGGAGGGAGCCAGAAGAGCAGAGTGAAAGAGCAAGAAGGGGGCTGGGGAAAGGCATAGATTTTGAGGTCAAAGCCAGAGCAGCTTCCTGCCAGGCCTGCTGCCCAGCTGGCTGCTGGAACATCTGCATCCTCGTGGGGGTGTTTCCAAATGGAGCTGCCTCTTCCCTGGACTTCTTCCCCACACATTAACTATACCTTCCTACTTATGCCCCTCCCACAGTGCTTACTTTTCCTCTTATTAATCAGCCACTGGTGCCAACAGCTAAATCAGCTCTGGACTTGGCCAACCCTGGGGTGAGCTGGGGCAAGAAGCCTTGGCTATTAGACATCACGACTCCAGATCAGGAGCAGCTGACTGGCTGCACCAACACTGCCCTGACCTCTACCTGAATAATTCTAGGTCTATGGAAAGTACATGGAAAGCGGAGTCAGGGTGTGATACGCAGAGTCACTCTGTGGTCCTTAGCAAGTTGGGTCTCTGAATATCAATCTTATCATCTGTAGAATAAGGAACTGCAGTTTCTTTCTGATGATTTGGGAAGAAAGGATATTTAATGCAATCTTATTTTAGTATTATTTGTTATCTGATTCCTGAGTTTGAATACAAAAAGTTCAGATGGAAGTATGAAGCTATTAGTTCTCCTTCCTGCTTTTTTTTTTCCTCTGTAGAATCTCAGGCTTTATTTATTTATTTGGGTACCAGGGATTGAACTCAGGGACACTCGGCCACTGATCCACATCCCCAGCCCTATTTTGAATTTTATTTAGAGACAGGGTCTCACTGAATTGCTTATCACCTCACTATTGTTGAGGCTGGCTTTGAACTCATGATCCTCCTGCCTCAGCCTCCTGAGTCGCTGGAATCACAGGCATGTGCCGCTGCTCCCAGTGCAACTTAGACTTTTGATGGGTCCCCTGGGAGGGGTCTCTAAACTGCTGCCCATCCTGGAGGGGGATGCCAGATGGCTTCAGGTATAAGAACCAACTTCTAGCCTAAGAAGGAGGAAAAACATGTCTTTCAGACCTTCTTGGCTTCTGTAGTATCTCTTAGTCACTTGCAGGGTCCCCTATTTCTGGTTTTCATCCTTGGGCAATAACTGCCTGGAGCCTCCCAGCTGACAGATAATTAATCTCTCAGAAGTTGCCACATGACCTAGAAGTTCTAACTGGGAGAGGAGGGCATGTCTGAACAATGAGAAAGGTCCCGTGCGAGGTCTTGGAGGTGGGATTGAAGGGTGGGATTTTTCCCCCAGGGGACAGCACAGGTTGAAACATTATTAGGTGTCACATATATTTATATGAGTTCATGGATATAAATCCCAAACACCTATAAGGCAGGAGCGTGATTACCATTTGCTGAAGACTTACTCTGTGCTATTTGATAATTCATCTCTCACTCACAACAATCCTATAAGATAAGCCTCATTATCCCATTTCACAAATGAGGATGTGGTCAGAAAGATTATGAAAATAGCCTTTGATCATACAGCACAAATGGCAGGCAGGGATGTGACTTGGTCCTGGATAAGGGGAATTGACATGCTTGAATCCTGACTGCTCTGAGAAGTGACAGGAGGGAGAACATCAGGGCACTGGCCATTCACTGCTCCCAGGGCTTCCTATGAATCCCAAGTCAAATTTTTTATCACTTTTCAAAACCAGACTCAGGCTCTCTGGGAGAGCCCCATTCTTCCTCCTCATACCTTCTCCTCTTCTTGGCTGTCTTGAGCTACTCTGTGTGCACAGGAAGAACCAAGCAGATCCTTGTGAACTTTGTCACCTGACAGGACTGGGGGCTCCTGGCTGACTCGGATGGATGGGGTACAACCTTACTACAATCCCTGGTGAGAAAGCCTCTGAATAAATAGCATTGCTATAGGCACTTTTTCTGGGCTCCTGTTTGCCTCCTGACTTGAACTAGCTTTGTTGGGAGGCAGGGAGAGGGAGGATGCTGAGCTTTAAGAGGTTCCCTCTGCCAGGAAGAGTTAGCTGAATTCTTACTGAGGACAGCAGAATGATGAGGACTCAGCAGTTGCCCTAGGTCACTAACCTTTGCCCTAGAGTCATATTCTCAACCTGAACCCCAGAGAACTTGCAGGCCAATCTATGGAGTGAAGAAGATGGAGACACATTCATTATAGCTACTTGCTTTGGAGCACACAGGCATTCTCCTCCTGAGACCCTCAGTTCCCTACATGATGTTTCACATGCACTTTCCCCTGTCTGGTTAGTGGCCATGCCCACCAGGTACTGGTCCAAGATTGTTGGAATCCTGCTTCCTCTGCTGTCACCTCTTCTCTGAGCCACCATGTTCTACTTTACCTCCCCTGCTCCTGGTCCATTGTAGTCTTCCACTGGGCACCCCAGTCTCCCTCCATACACATGGCTAGAGCCCCTTCTGCCATGTCCCAGGCTGACTCTAGGGATGGAAGGTGAGTGGAGTCAGAGGAATACATCAGTGAATGTCTAATTACCCATCTGTGACATGATTTTGTGGGGTGACAAATAGAAAAGTCTTTGCCAAACTGCTGGTGGCATTTTCAGTAAAGTTTTTTTTTTTTTTCTGGATTTTCCTTTTAACACAGTTTCCTTCTGAGACCTGGGACCTGGCTGGACTGGGAGGAACAGTAGGGACTAGCATCAGGCAGCCCTAAGAATGACTGTCCTTCCTTCACCACGCCTACTTTGTCTCTGGTCCAGGGTTGGCTTTCTGACCTCTGCTTAATTTGTGATGGTTCTCCTTGGAAAGCTGCTCAGCTGCCCCCACCCCATGATCCAATGATCTCCACAACTGTCTTGATTCCAGCAAGCTAACGTGGGGAACTTGCTCTCTGACCCTCTTGCCTCTTTCTCAGCTCCTTTGTTCTTTCTGTCTCCAGGGCTGCATTGTTTTTTCTCCTGCCTAGAACATGTAGAAATGCATACCTGAGTGGTGGTGCCTGGGAGCTTCTTCCTTCCACTCCAACCGCTGAAGTCCAGGGTTCTTGAAGCCATAGCTGATCCCCGACTGCCTCCTCAGGAAGCTTTCCTTAAAAATTCAGTCTACCTAGGAGTCCTCCTTGTAGGATTCCTACAGTCCCTGGTGTGAACCACCCATACAATCACGGGACCAAATTTACCCCTGATTTGTTCTCTCTTGTCTAGATTGAATGTTCTGGAGTGTATAATTAGCACCTGTGATCAGGGGCTAAAGTCAGGGTTCTGGCTGATATGAAGCTGTCCTGAAATCCCAACTTGGTTAATTAAGATGCACAAAAAGTCTGGGGAACTGATGTCTTCTGCTTGCAGCCACGCTCCATTCAGTACCACCCTCCTCCCCTTCACCCCCCCAGCTCACAGGCCTGTGAGCACAAGTGCCTGTCTGTCCTTCCAGGTGTTGCCTCTCTATCTCTAAGGAGGAAGATTTACGTGTATGAATTTTGGCAAAGGTTTAAATCCGGTAATAAATAACAAAAAATTCAGCATACCTTTCTGCATATTTTATAACTCTGTCTAATAAAGAAATAATCCAAGATGGCACCTGCTAAGAAAACTTAGTTTATTGAAATATGACTGTAATATAGAAAAGATGGCTAATGCACTAGGCTGTGTGATATTAATGCTCTATACTTCAGCTGGTGTGTTTAAAAGAAGTCTCTCATGTATTTTATTTTATTTTATTAGGAGTCATATCATTAGCTTTTAAAGACATTGTAAGTGAGAGACAGAAGAAAAGAGATTTGGACTCTTTTAAAAAAAAATACAACCTTTAGCAACTCGACCTGCCTTTCTCTACAAATGAAACAAACCAAAAAAAAAAAAAAGGTTTTTTTCCATAAACATTTTTTTTTTTTCCGGCTGGAATATTAGGACAGTATATTACATTCCCCCAAAAGGAGGCCCTAGAACTATTTACATAATAATGTTTCCACTGTGGTTGTGACAGATGGGCTTCACTGATGCAGACATACTGTTAGGGGCTTAGCAATAAATTAAAAAAAACCACCACAATACTGTGTAACATAATAAAAGTGTATTGTAATGTACATCATAACTTGTGGCCAAGGTTAAATTTGCAGTCGGAGTATGAAAGTCGTATTCCATTATACAAAATAGATGTTACACAGAAAAGCATTAAAGATGAGTTGACTCAACCATTTATTTTTAGTTTATATTTTATTCTATTTTCTTGGTGCTATTTATGCAATATATTTTTAATCATATGAAATGACATCATTATGTGTCCCTTACCCCACCCTTGGAGTGAGGGGGCAGCCTGGGATCTTCAGACTTTCTTAGTTTTGTGGATACATGTTTCAGGGGTTTCGAGGTTTGGTTCTACTGGAAAATGGCTGTTGATGTGTTTCTTTTTTTTTTTTTTTTTTTTGCTTTGTGTAAACACTGAAGTCCTCTGCTCATGTGAACTTCTTGCAAGAGTCAAGGCCAGCTGTGCCTCTGAGGGTGGCCTTCTTTGTTTTGTGTGGAATGTTTGGAGGCAAGCTATGGTCTTCTTGACCTTCCCCACCCATCAAGGGGTAGAAGCTCCATGTGAGCAATCCCATGGAGGATGGACAAGAAGTGACTCTCTTTCTTGTCCAGGACTTGACCACTGACTTTAGCTAACTGTCTGTGTCCCTGAACTCATCCTGCTTCTATTAGCATTCTCTCCAAGTGTGGAAGGGGAAGTAGTGTTTTCCTTGGGCCAGTGTGTTGGTACAAAATTCACCTTTAAGCCAAGATGAACTTTGGAGACACATTGAGACCCTGGGCAGAAGTTGTCTTTCATAAATAGATTCTCTTTGCAGTGGCAGCTTGGGAGGCTGAGATTACAGTATTTAAAGAAAATGGCTTTTCCCTTCAATCAAAGGACACAATCAATGAAGGCCCTGGATTCCACTCTAACCAAATGACATTAACCTTGATTTAAACAGTCTTTAATCCTTACATCTTTTGATCAAAGCCAGCAACCTCTCCGAAGACATTGAGATTCCCTAGAGAGCATAACATCTCAGTGCCCCATGGCAGTTTGTGGAATTTTAGGGCATGATTTTAACTAGGGGTCCTCCTTCAGGGGGCAGGCCCCGATATGGTGGAAGAAAAAATATACTAGAGAGACTTCCAGGCGGGGCAGTGAGCTTGGCACAGGGGTTTCAGTCTGGGCTTGGCTGGGGACACGGAGTGTCCTAGTGTTTCTATGATGGAGCGGTCACCAGCCTTGGGAAGCTTAGGAAGCTGACAGCCAGGGGTGATTTTGGAGAAGAAATATTACTATCTCCTAAAGGACTCAGTTCTGAACTTTTATTTCTGCAAATAATAGGACCTCAAAAATAATCTGAGTGTATAACTACCTGCATGTGGTTATTTGAAATAACAGAAAAAATCTTATTGTCCACATTAGTGTGATTCAACAGGAATATAATATAAGCTACAAATATGACAGATAAAATTTTTAATTTTCTAAATCTAAGAAGAAGCAGGTGAAATTAATTTTATTATTTTAAAAAATTTAATTTTATATATCTAAAGTGTTCTGATTTTAACATACTGTGATGATTAAAATTATTAATGAGATATTTTACTTAGTTTTCTTTGAAAAACCTATGTTTATTTATACTGAAAGCATATCATAATTGGGATCAGCTAGTTTTTGAGTACTCAATAGCCCCATGTGGCTGGTGCCACCATATTGAACAGTATGGGTCCAAATGATCTCTCTCCTCTGAAATTCTGCCATTGGGGGTAGGGGAGTGGATTAAGGGATTAGTACCCATTCTAACTCAAATCGCCTTTTAAGTGTTTATTTTTTAATCACTTATCAACCTTTAACAACAGTGATAGAATTTCTAAACCTCCTTCTGACATGGCTGGGTAGAGATAGGACTAACGATTTAGCACCGCTGGTGGGTTTGTATACCAAGTGTAGTTGGAAGGCAGCTGGAGGGACACTTCGTCTAGAAGGCATTAAGCTGCGTATTTCAACAAACAGTTGAAATGAGGACCTGAGTGGTATCAAGGAAATGCTTTGATTTGAAGGTCTCTCTCCTACTGCAGTGAGAGCAGTGTAGATTGGACTGGCTGCCTGGATTTGCCAGACTGGCTATATGGCTTTACAGTAAACCACGAATCTCTCTGAACCTCTTCTTTCCTTTCTGTAATGTGGGGATATTAAACTCTTTCCTGTTTCCCATCAAGGAGTATTGTGAGTCTCAAATTGTGTTTTTCTCAGGAAGTGGCTTTGTGTAAACACTGAAGTCCTCTGCTCATGTGAACTGCACCCTATTCCAGAGTCTTGTGACATGGCTGCTCCAGAGTCAACTCAAGAGAGGAAGGTTTTATAAAGAGTCTGTTCTAAGTCAGAGTCTTTGACTGGGGAAGAGCTGCCTCAGGAAGACGAAACATTGAGAAGGTGGAGTAGACTTCCCAAGAAGCAGTTTGCACAAGACATCTGAGAAGAGACAGTGGAGAGAGTGCTGTGGTGTTAGCCTAGCAGATGCAGAGGTTTTGAATAGCCACTGAGCAGAGGAAGAAAATTCCTGGAACAGGGAATGCTGCAGTCAAAAGCTGGGAGTGGGAATGAAAGGCCAAACCCTGGAGGTATTAAGGGACCTCCTGAGCAGGACAAAGTGAGGATGAAGAAGGGTTGGCCCATGGGGTCTCTTTCCTGCATTATCTTTCCTGAGGAATTAGCCATTAGGAGATCTAGATACCCATGTTCATGACTTCTATCTTGTCCCCCTCAGAGATCAGCCCACTTGATACTCAAGTATGAAATATGATCCAAGCCAGGGTAGGAATGCTTGACAATCACCAGGATGACTCTGGGAGGCTCGGAGAAAGGGCCTTTTATTTTAGATTATCTCTGCTGCAAAATATTGTCCCACGAATAAATCTGGATGGAGACCCTGAAAGAAACAAAATGGTCAGACGCTTCCCCAAATTCCCAACTTCAGGCTTGCAAACCAGTTCTTATGTTGAGATCATGGTGCTTCTCATCATGAATCTGTACAGCTTCATCCAGACACGCAATTCAGGTGCTGTCTGCATGCACTGTGGGTCCTCCTTCCTTGCCTCAGCAGCACATTCAGAAATCTTCTCAACATACATATGTGGACACACACACACACACACACACACACACACACACACACACGCACACACACTCCACACCACACAGCCTTGGCAACATGGCAGACAGAACTGCTCTACTGTGAGAGCAATGAATGAATGAAGACTCAAGGCCAAGCTGATGTATAAGATTGTTAATCAGACACCCAAACAGGCAGCTGTGGAAATGATACCAGGGGCACACTTGTCCCCTCTTCTTTTCTCTCCTGTCAATTCACCATCAGTTCTAATATCCTTCAAGCTTTGGGGTCCTTGCTTGTCTGTCACTTTTCTCTCCATCCTTAGGTTTCCCTTTTTTTTCTAGGGTTCAGTTGGGTCTAGGAATGTGAAATTTGGAGAAGGTCAAATTGCTTTTGAAAATTGTTTTTTTTTCCCCTCCAGTTTTGGTGCAAGTAGGGAGCTTCAAAAAGTGCCCTCTGCCCCAGGAGCCCTTTTCCATGGCTGGCCATTTCCAGTATTTCTCTGAACTACTCCTGCCCTGACAAGAGAAACAGTTTTATTTGAATTCTAATAATGTGCTATTTTAAAATTTTCCTTTATTGGGCAGAAAACTCAGTCTGGTGCATTTTCTCTCTTTTTTTTATGCATCCCTTACACTTAGTGCAGAACTAAGCCCAACTTGGTAAGTAGTGGATAGATGGATGAATAGAGCAACACAAGATTGTTAGTTTATAAAGCACTTCTATTTCTAGTTGACTCTTGATCTTAAATCCTGACCCAAGGGTCTGAAATGAACCCCTGGTTTTATCAAGAGGTCTGACACTGGCCAGAGAACACTTTTCCAGATAAAGTCTTTGGCTTTCATGGTAATGATGATAGGTAGACGGAGCCATAAGCATCACCATGCAGTAACTGAAATAACCCACAATAGGCAACTCGATGCAAGAATGGCCCCAATACTGATAAAAAATAAAGTCAATGGAACACCCAATTAACACAGGAGCTGCACACTGAGCCATTTTCTATTGCTCTCTGGCAGACAGGGTTCAGCTTTGCCCACTAGCAATGAATTCTCCAAGGTCAAGAGTGGAGGTCAAGGTTGGCTCCCAGGGATTTCTGTAGTCTTGGAATTAAATTTTACTTCCCAAATTAGAGTCTAGTTAGTTTTCACCAAAGAGGAGGGGCTATATAGACTTCAGGGGTCGAAGTGACTATGGCATTGTGATTTCAGTCTGCACGAAGGGAAACTAGCACATGCTATGTGAATTCTATATGCCAAACATTGTACAGGGATCTCAAATACATTATTTTGCTTACCTTTCACAACAACTCCTGAATGGGGATTATTTTAGAAAAAACTGAAGCTCTATGAAGTAAGCAGTCACTAAATGTCATGCAGTTGGCTGTCAAATACCCAAACCTGACACTTTTGCCCTGCACCAGTGAGTAGACTATGAATGGAGAAGAATGGAATGGGCTTAATAGAGAGAAGAGTGGAAAACCCAGGATGGATTAGGATGGGCTCATAATGCACTTCCCAGTTTCCCTTCCCTCTTCCTCAGAAGGGTCTAAAAAGTTCCTCCCAAACTGCCATGGGACGGGCCAGAAGTCAGATCCTCTCCAGGTATTTGTAATTTGAAGGAAAGTGAGTGGTTGGAAAGGGAAGCATCTCTAGGTATGGAATGCTGCACATTTATCTGAGGGTAGGGAATGGCAGCATGCTGGGTAGAGGGTGCTGGGGGCTTGTGAAGCTGCCCTGAGTTTGCAGCCTATGCCTAAGGCTGTTGGCACCTATTTCCTGCCTCTGATAGGCCCATTCCCTCTGCCCTTTTCTGTCTAGCTCCTCTGCTTTCTTTTCAGGACTCTGAGTTGCTAGGCAACTCCAGTCTGGGGCTGAGGTTCTCGCTGTGGTGAGCAGCTTCCACATAGGGACAGGGAGTCTGATGGAGCCTGTGATTACAGGTGTCTGAGCAGAAAGGAAGACGACAGCCACCTCCCCAACTCCTCCTTGCCTCCCCCAGACAGAGGAAATAGGAGGTCTGAGCAAGGAAAGCAGAGCTTTGCTTAGACCATGTGCCATGTCCCCTTCCCAATCTATAGCTCCTTCCCCTACCTGTGGGTCTTCCTTCCATGCGGACCCCGGGATGCCCCTGTGCCCTGGTCTCCTGCTGCCTCACTCAGACCCAGGGGATCTGGACCAGCCAGTCCCTTAACAAACCTGCAGTAGCCCCAGCTCTTCCTCCCTTGGGGGGCATCACACTTTCATGAGCAGATCTCCATGGCTTAACTTCAGCAAAGCATCTGCAGGCCCTAGTAGGGGGAGGAGGAGTCCCCTGTGTACTTGAAGCATGGGAAGGTGAGAGCAATACTAGGCCAGTTTTCCTTGTGCTCAGGGAACCCAGAGAAAGGATCTCTGTTTACACTTGGTCAGAACTTATCCTGGGACCCAAAAAAGCAGCAGAAGTACCAGCACTGAGTAGAGGTGAAGCCCAAGGGAGAGCCTCAGGAGTATTCTGGGCTCCGGCCCTATAGATAGGTTTACTGAGCCCCTGAGTTGTGCCAGGGACCACTGGGTTTGCTGCTGGGAATCAACAAGTGAGAACATATTCAGGGTCTCTGATCTCACAGGGTTAATAGTTATATTGGAGAAGACAATCAACAAATAATAAACAAACAAATGATGTGACTTTGGTTGGTGTTTTTGACAGTTTCCTTCTGGAGGAAATGTGCTACTCAGTCCTGGAATGCCCTGGGTTTTCTTCCAGGAATTTTTATCCTTGTGTGAGGCTCAAGACCCTGGAGCACCAGGAGCCCATCATTTATAGCCAGGGGGGTCCCTCAGCAGAGATGCTCCCAAATTGGGGTCTGGCTTCTGAGGACCTTCATCAATGCAGCAATAGCATGGGGGTTGGGTGGGCTGATAGTGTTGCCCACCTGACTGATCCAGCTGACTGACAGTTTCAGCTGTCAGTCCAGTGGTGCTTTGGAAAGCAGTGTAGCCTAGATCTGACCAATCAGAGCTCAGTGATTAGTTAGGAGGCACACAGGGTCTTAGGTTAGCTGCTCAGAGTTCATACCTCTATTGCTGGTGACAAGCTGCTGGTCTGTGAGTCTGAAGCTATCCTGGACAATGTTTGCTGTTTTTGAGGAGAATGCAACTGACTGAAGGAAGTCAGATCAAGGCAGAGAAGAGAGCCTGCTGAGTCTGGGGCTAGAGCACCTTTCAACATTTGGGTTTCATAAACCAATATAGTCCTTTTATTAAAAAATTTATTTATTTTGAATACTTAAGTCAGTCTTATGGTTCAAATGTGACTCCTAAAGTTCATTTGTTGGAAACTTAACCCCAGTGCAACAGTGTTCAGAGGTGGGATCTTCAAGAGGTGGTAAGGATTAATGCTGGTGTAGTGGGAGTGAGTTAGTTATCCCAGGCATGGGTTATTTATTGAGGCAATGGATTCCTGATAGAAGGATAAGTTTGACACTCTTCTCTGCTCCGCATGAGTACGTGTATACACTTGCCCCTTTTACTTTCTGCTGTGGGATAATGCAGCAATAAAGCCTTCACCATACCTTCAACCTTGGACTTCTCAGCCTCCAGAATTGTAAGAAATAAATCTCTGTTCTTTATAGATTACTCAGTCTCAGGCATTCTGTTACAGCAGTACAAAATAGATGAAGATAACCAGTTTGCATGTTTTTTTTTGGGGGGGGGGGCTATTTGGTCCAGTAGGTTTCTCTATCCATATGTCTTTGTCACTTTTCCCTTCCTCTTGATCCCAAGTATCCAGGGCTGGTCTCCAGATGGAGGAGACAGAGCTTAGACTAAGCTTTCCTTAGCCAGAGCTCCATGTTCAGCCAGGAACCCCGTTCTTTCTGTCAAGACACATTTGTTGCATGGTCTGTCTTTGCAGAACCTTGCCCTCTGCTGATGGACATTTGATTAAGTTACACCAGGGTATCATGGCTAAAATTTTCTCTGGGTATCAACAATCCTATATGGCATTTTCACATCTGTACTGGAATCCTGCATGTCATACTCATGTTACTAGGTACCCAATGCATTAGCTCGGGCCCTGAGGCAGCTTACCGAAGAGACCATTTCACAAAATGCTTCACTGGTTACTCTGAAGTTCCTTGGCTGGGTGTTCGGTTACTCTGCCTGTATCCATGGCCGAGGGCCAACTCTCCTGGCTCATAGTGAAATGCTGGAGCCTCCACTCTGTGAGGGGGTCATGTCCTTCTTGTGGAAAGAGGGGAAAAGTTCAGAGGGGAGAGCTTTTGGAAACAGATGAGCTGAGTTCTGGAGTGGCCCCGACTACCCAGTGACTTTGCCTGGCTCTCTTCTTCTCATCTACAAGCTGGAGGGGTCTCATGAGCTGATCCCCAGCTCCTCTTTCGGCACTGACGACTTTTAGGGTGTCTGTGGTTCCGGGTGACTTCAGGCCTTCTGTGTTCTGTGTGTCCTCACTGGTGTATGTCTGAACAGTTGCTTTTCTCAATGAACTCACATTTCACAACCAATTCATAATTTTTTTTTTTGCTTCCTTTGGCTGGTTTCAGGCTTGTTTTGTGACTTACATTCATTCTACCCTGGGAAGTGGTGGGCAGTGTAGTGTTAAATGACAACAGTCTGGGATGCCAGCCCCAAATATCCAGATAACCAAGACCTTGAAAGATGTTCTACTGTGCAGGGTCTGGTTCTCATCTGTAAAATGGGAATAACACCACTGTGATCTGCTCACAGGCTTGGTTGGGACTTAGACAACATATTAAATGTAAATGCAACAAAGAGGACAAGAAAACTGTATAAAAATATTTGGGGCAGCTTTCTGCTTTTGGCTTGGTGAAGCCAAGGTGTAATTCTCATTGGTCTTCTCATATCCAGTTTCATCTGACCAACTATATCCACCAAGCCACTCTAGTTAGACCTTAGCAAGATTGTACTGTACCTGAGGTGTACCGACAGGGAAGTCAGCACCATATCTGCCCTTAGACCCTCGGTGATTAGTTAGGTCATGGCATTGCCTTGGCAACCAGTGACTGGAGTAGTCTAAGGATTACAGTGGACCATTCAGAACAGACAAGTTCACAATAAGGTGGCACTTTCTGTCTCTCTCTCTCCCTTCATCATCCAAGTCCTCAAGGAACCGGACAGAGACAAAAAGAAGCAGGAAAGCATTAAACACAGTAGAAATATCATTTTTGATATTGTCAACATTGCCAACAGATGCAGCACCCATCTTTAGTTAGAGAACTCCTGGGAGGCATTAAAGAGATCCTGGGGATGGCAGTCTCAAGGCTGACATGCTACCTGCTTCATGACATCATTGATGACATCAATGATAGTGATGTGAAGGAATGCCCTGCTAGTTAAGAATGACAAAGGAAACCATTTCAATAAAGATTCCTTTGTGGAGAACCCCCCCCCCCCAGAAAGTGTTTAATTTTGGAAATGCACTTAGGAAAATAGTGTTAGTCTCCTGCCACACCTAAGGAAGCAGATGGTGCAAAACCCTTTCTCCGACAACAGGAAGTGAGATGGGGGCTCAGAGAGGGGAGCGGTCAAGCTCAGCCTCACACAGTAAGTCTCCCGTGGACTGAGGTGAAGTGTGCTGGCAGAGGCTTCCCTCCTGGTGCCCTGTTGGCTTCCTCGCCCCCTCATTGCATTTGAGATTTGAGTCAGAGATGAAGCAAATGCTTAGGCAAGGAAAAATGTTTCGCCAGCTTGCTCCATGGGGAAGGAGAGTCCGTGATATGATATGGAGCTAAAAATAGAGTGCCTCGGGAAAGGACCGAGCAGCCGATGACTGGGATGGAGGAGGTGTGGGGTCCTCCTCCAGGAAGACGCGAGTGGAAATGAGAACCAGGCGCAGCTGCCTTCTCAGACTGTGGAGCACAGACGCTCAGGGCTGGGGCTTGGAATCCGTGTCACAGGAAAGGGGTCCTGCCGGAAAAGCTTGTTTAGCAGTGCCTGCCTGCTGGGGTCTCTGAACATCCTGATGCAGTCCAGGGCTTGAACAAGGGCCAAGGATTAATCCAGAAACAGCAAGCCCTGTACAAAGATGGTCCTGGATTTAGAACAGAGGGAAGGTACTTTGAGGGAGTTCAAAGAACGGGCACATGCTCCCCGATGGCTGCTTGCTGGATATTTTGAGAGGCGACTGGGGCATGCTTTCCCCTCCCAGCTTCTCCCAGGGGTCTTTTCCAACACGCTTTCTCTCCATTAGTGTATTCCAGAGCTTTCGAGCTTGAAAGTCTTAATATGGAAATTCCTGCAGCGATGGGAACAGGCCTCTCCCAGTTGCGGTTTGCTAAGGCCATTATTCGGAGGATGTTAATGGTGATGATTAATTGGCACTAGTGATGGAGATAGTGAAAATAATGAGGCCAACCTGTTTAGGTGCTAGGAAAGATAGAATATGAGGCGACATAGTGAGGGTGGGGAGAGTGATGGCGATGACAATGGCAGCGAGCTTGATTTTAAAAATTTGCTGAGAAACATAGGGAACAAACTTTACCTTGAACTTCATTTTCTTGTCTGGCAAAGATTATTGGCAGGAATAAAAAAAGCATGCCTCTGGGAAAAGGGAAAAGAAAATACCTTTTTCTTGTGTTCGATTCTTATCAAACCAAATACTTGGTGTCAAGTATGTCAAATCCCATGTCAGCAGCTTTCTGGTGGGGTGTCTAGTGAGGCCAGAAAATTGCACATTGAGATGCAAACTCGAGCTGATATGGGTGACCACAAATGAGTGACCTCTAAAATGTTGGGTAAAGGCAGAAAAGGAGCCAATCATCCTCACATCCTTTTTTTGAACAGTGTTGAGAGAAAAATTGTGAGAAAGTCAATCATGAAACTCTTCTTCAGGCTGGGAGAGGATCCCATTGCCTTTAAAGAGCATTTCATGTAAAGCTGTGCTTGGAATAGATCCTGCTTCTTCCCTATTTCCTCCTTTGAGTCGTGACATTCTTAACTTTTTGAGTCACTGGATCCAGCTGGTGAGATGAGAAGCATTGAGGCAAAGGAATCTTGTGGTCCAGGTGACTCTTCCTGCTCATGACATTGAGGGCACTTGCAAAAGCAAAGGATAAGGTAGAGCTGTTGAGGCCTACTAAAAGAGGGCAACTACACTCGTTGCAGGTAACTCCAATTCATTGATTACCAAAAAACATCCACAAAAATGAAGAGCCAGATTTAACCATTTCTCATCAAGTGAATAGAAGGTCAAACAATTTTGTTGAAGTTGTAGAACAGGGAAGCTAGATTTCAGTGTTTCTAGACATTTCTTCTTTGAATTCTTTCTTCTCTGTGGGCATCCTCGCCCACAATCCTTTGCTTTGGTTGTGCACACTTACGCACCCCAGTCCAGGGACCAACTCCTATGAACACATCGCTCTGTGATGTTTGGGCAGAAGGATGATAGTGCTGCTGCTGATTCTGTCACACCATGAGCATGTGCACCCTCCCCAGGAGATTTTCTTTTGTAATGAAAGACCCTGAAGAGTAAAACGCTTAGCCCTCCAGAAGATCTGAAATGGTGGATTTGCATACAACAGGCTCTTTGTTCTTCAATTCACACCACATAGGTGGCACTGATGCCAGGACTATGGGCATAAGTCAAAGGGTCTGTCTGCTCCTTGGGGCTGTAGTTCTGTAGTTTTCAATCTCATTTACTGAAGGTGTGAAGATAGCAGTATCTTATTAACATTTTGGTTAGCAAAGAGCTCCTGACTTTTCCAGGAAAGAGGCTGCTTCCAGAGAAAGGGCAACCCCAGAGCTGTCAATGTCTTCACTGGTCCTCTTATTTTATTAACTCTTTTTTTTTAGTGACTAACTTTTCTGCATGCTGGGTAGTAGCTAGAGGTGCAACTGAAAGGAATTATACAAAAGGAAACATAAAGATCAGAATATGAATAAAAAGGATTTGCTCTGCTGGAATTATTTCTCTTAGGTCGAAATATTATTAAGATTCACTAGCATGCACAAGTTTTGAAGTAAGGAATAAAATGAAGGTTAGAACTCTCATCATTCATTCATTCATTCATTTATATAACAACTTACATGGATTAGTTTTTATAGGACCAGGGGATTGAGGTCTGAAAATTTTCCAGGGGAGAGGTCTATGAAGTAGCAAAGAAGAAGAAGAAAAAAAGGAATTTTAAGTTCCAAGTTTTAATCGCAAAAATTGAAACACCCCAAACTTAATGACTTAAATACAGCAGTTATTTTATTGTTATCAGCTCTCAAAGTTCAGGTGATTGACTATGTTCGGTTAGGAAGTTCTGGTTCAGTCTCTAATGTGTTTGCAAACACGTAGTAGGTGGGACTAGAATCATCTCACAGGCTTTCCCACTTGCATATTGGTGGTTCTTGGTGCCTGTTGACTGGGATTTCAGCCAGGGCTGTTCACCAGAACATCCCTGGACTCTTCACATGGCCTGGGCTTCCTTACAGCATGGCAGTTGGGTTTCAAAAAATAGCATCTCAAAGAGCTAGATGGATTCACTAAGCTCTTTCATGTCCCAGCCTCAGAAGTCATATAGTATTATTTCTGCCACAGGTACAGGCCCTCTCAGATAAAAGGACAGAGAATATAGACCCTGCTTCTTTATAGGAAAAGTATTAATGTCAGGAAGGGCATGTGGGATGAAAGAATTTGTTCCCGGCATTTTGGGAAATACAATCTGCCACTGGTAAGATCAACCCAGTTGTCAGAATGAAATCTTGTTGAGGAATTAATATTTTCAAGCCTGGGGTAGACATCAATACAAGAAAGCATCTGATTGAATAGGTGATTATATAACATGCATATTGATAGCAGAAAGAGTGAGAAGGATGAAGGGTTTAGAGAGGTCTGAAGGGTCCAAGCAGACCTCATGGAGGAATAGGAACTTGAGCTACATTGGTAGTCTGGGGAAGGTGCATTTAGTTATGTTAAACTTATATTCATCTTCTCTGCTCCTAGAAAAGAAATGATAATAAAAAATTATAATTATGGATAATTCTTCTATGCTGAGACAGCTACTTAACATTCCCATATGTATCCCCCACCCCCAGATTTTCTTCCCCTAGGAATATATTGAAAACTATATATTTGGAATCGTCCCTAAGTTTTTCACATACAAAATTTGGTGAATTTTTTTAACTATTAAATATTTGTCTAAAATATAATCTTGAATGGCTGCATAGCATGCTAGCTTGTGAATATACTATTATTTACTTTTCAACGTTTTATTGTTGAAAATTTAAACTATTTTATTTTTGCTTCCATTCCCAAAAAAAAGTAATGATGGAAATCTTTGTGCAGAATTCTTTGTGCTCATCTAGGATGGTTCTTTTGTGATTAAGTTCTAAATGCAAAATTACTGATCAAAAATTACATATCTTGCCAGGTGTGGTGGCAAAAGCCTGAAATCCCAGTGGCTCAGGAAGATGAAGCAGAAGGATTGCAAGTTTGAGGCCAGCCTCAGGAAGTTACTGAGGCCCTAGGCAATTTAGTGAGACCCTGTCTGTAAAATAAATAAATAAATAAAAGGGCTGGGGATATGGCTCAGTGGTAAAACACCCTAGGTTTAATCCCTAGTCCCCCTACCCCCCACAAGAGGATACATCTTTTAAAAACAGTTTGTGCATCTCATTGGAGTGGCTTCAGGATAGGTTGTGCTCACTGCCTGTCCCATCAGAGTAAGAAACCTGTTTATTTGCAGATTTGACAATACTGATCATTATTGACCACAATAGGAAGATGTCCTATTTGAGAAAACAAAGTGCAGCTTTACTCTGATATTATCTAATTATTAGAAGGCTAGTATTTTCCCATATGTTTCTTTCCCATCTGGGTTTCTTTTTCTGTGATTTGCCAGTTTAAATCCATTGCCTATTTCTCCCTATTGGTCTTTTCCTCCTATTGATTAGTAACAGCCCTTTTAAATTATTAATTTTTGTTCAGCATGTATGGCGCAAACATTTTCTCTTCCCGATTTGGTCTTTTGTTTTCCAGCTTTGTTTATGGCATGTTTTTAGACATAGGGACATTTTTTTAGTGTTTGTGTGGTCAAATCTAGTAATCTTTTTTATTTGTATATTTTTCTTTTGCTCTTGTGCATGAAAGGCCTTAACCATAATAACAACAGATAACTTAACCCTGGTTTTCCTTAAACACATATGCACACACGGACTTCATTCTTGAATTAAGTTGGACTTACCTTAAAATATGTTCTGATTAAAGGTCTTTTAAAGATTGCTTCCCAACTATTTACCCACATGTTGGATGACAAGATTTGATATGTCAAGATCATTGTACTGTCATGTGTAGCTAATTAAAACAAATAAAAAAAAATCAAATAAAGGAGAGGTTATCTTCCTGAAAGTGGCCTGGGCTTATGTTGACAGGAGGAGCATCTGGCTGAAGCAGAGGGCTCCTCATGGGGGCTGGGGTTGTCATAGCTGCAGGGCAACTTCACTGGCAATCCAGAGGGCTGGAAAGACCAGGCAAAGGGAGGCAACTCATAGACACTGAGAGATATTTCAGGTCTGGGAGTAGGGAAATTATTTTTCCTGTTCCTTAACATCTCTTGAGGGCTTGCTAGTAGCCAGGTAGTCTGGTATATGGACGTGGTATTTCATTTAATTCTTACCACTGCCTACGAGGCAGTACTATTATTATCCTCATTTTACAGATGAGACGATTGAGGCCTCATAAGTGGTAGGGCTGGGACTGAGTCCAAATATAGCTATTTCCAGAGCTTTCAACCACAATGCTTATTCATTTCTTACTCTGATTAAAGTGAGATGAAAGAGTTTCAGAAAGTTAATCCAGTGATACTGTTCAGGTGAGAAAGCAGAAAGGAATGGCTGGGGTCAGGATTTTCTCAAATACTGGAGGACACAGTGATGAGGACCTTTCCTGAGGTGGTGGTCAGGGCAGAGATGATGAGGATTTTGAGAGGGGAGGAGAGGCTGGAAATAAGCAGTGGCAGGGAGATGAGTGGAGATGCAGCCTGCATCTTTGTCTCCCATCTGAATAGTTGATGTTCCTCTCAGGTCTCACCTATGGTTTTCATCAGCTAAACCTTAGATGGTCTTCCACATCTGATCTTAGAAAAACAGAATTTTCCAAGGACCAGATATTCATGAAAACTGTATGGAATTTCCTTTTTCTCATCCAGACCCTTGAAGGAAGCCAGTGTGATGTGGGAGATTTGTTTTTTTTCCCCTCAGGGAATGAAACTGTATCTTCAACACTCAATAAACATTTATGAACTGTATCATGGGCACATGTGCTACAGTATGGGCTGGGAGGGAGCCAAAGATACCTTAAAACAGAGCCCTGTTTTCACAGAGATTAAAGTTGGGCAAAGATGTAAGCAGCACATACATAATTCTATACAAAATGAAAAGGATCAGAGGCCCCAAAGAGGCCTAGTTAATCTATTATGGGAAGTCAGAGAAGAGAGAATCATTCCTAGCGGGAGGGTGAAGCAGATAGAATCATGAACTAATACGGAGTCTAAGGGTCATGCTGGGCTTTCTAGAATCCTGCATCACGAGAAGTACCTAGCACATGGCTCATTGTGTTGTATCTGACAATTTTACTTGTCTGTCCCTCTTACTATTTTCTGAACTCCGCGAGAAGACAAGAATCCTGTATCACGAGAAGTTTCTTTCCTTGTCTGCAAGCCCTGTGACCTGCCCTCCTACAGACATGGGTAGCTCTCTTGGCATTTGTCTCTCCTTTCCACAACCCCTGGGGTGGTTTACTCTCCAATCACCACTGTGTCATGCTGTAATTACAGTAATAGAGCAAGCTCAGTTGTTTTCTTTCTTTATGCATCTAAGATGTTCTAAGAAAGAGAACAAAGGCAGATGAATAAGAAATAAACTGCAGCTCAGTGCACAGAACATCCATCTTTATCAAAAGAATTACAGAGTGGATGCTGCTTTTATTCTCCACCCAGGCACCAACTGAAGTCCTACCTCTATTTCACAGTATTTCCTAATAACTCACGCTGCACAGATTGTCCACAGCTCTTATGTTTATAACCCCAATTTGGTCCTGTGGTTCTTGGTAACTGAGCAATCAAAAATAGGCTTAGGTCTGCAAGAGCACCCTGCACAATGTCTGCTGGGTCTTTTGCCTTATCAGACAGACCTATTAAGAAGGAAGGACCCTAACTGCTTAAGATCTCCTGGATTTAAGTCCCAGTCCTGTGGGTTCCTAGCTGTCAATTCCCACCTGTGTGACCTTGGAGAAGTTACTGAATTTCTCTCAGCACCAGTTCATTAATCTGTGAAAAAGGTATAAATAATAGCTCTCATTTTCTAGGAATGTTATGAGGATTACATGAGTCTGTGAAGCAAACATTCAATGTCTGAGTGGGATTAACGCAGAACGGAGACAGACATAGGTCTTGGTTGGATGCGGTTCAGTGTATTTCATTGGACTTTTATAGTGCAGGGCCATTTCCCTCTGGGTTGGATGTCAGCTTCATCAGGGTACTGGGAATGGGTCCTTCTCATCTTGTTACAGGGATGAAATGTTCTTTGCATTACCATTTGAAACCTCTTCTGAGGTTTTGACAAAGGTTTCAGGTTTGGGAACTGTGAGTCAGAACTGCAAATCAGTGAGAATTCATCTTTCGCCTGCACATAGCACATGGCTCACTGTGTTGTATCTGCCAATTTTACTTGTCTGTCCCTCTTATTATTTTCTTAGCTCCATGAGCATATTATGCACCTCTGCATTCCCACAGAGGGCACAGAACCTGGCACATGTGGAATCATTCACTGAATATTTACTGAATGGAGGGTATGATGCTTTCTTTCTACTTCCAGATAGGTGTCAAACACCATGTGAGACCTTTTATTTTTTAATTTAACTCACCATCACCATCGCCTTATGAATTATTCTCACTTTTAATTGATGAAGAGAGCAACAGGGATTCAGGAAGGCTAACTAACTTAACCAAGGTCAGAGAATGACCTGTCCCTCTTCTCCATCCCTGTTCCTTTTCGTTCTCCAAGACTCTGGCTCTTATTTTAATTATGCCACCTATTAACCATATGGTACCAGGCAAGCCAAAAAATTTATAAGGAATCATGTTTGCTTGCAATGAGAATTACCTCATTCTTTTGAGAAGGTTTTAATATTTTCTGGATATTCATAATCCTAAAAAATAAGTGACCCATCGTGATATTGTTTTGATGAAGCCTGAAAATGGCTTGTCTATTTTTAACCTTGAGTGGCAGTAACTAATAATATTAGGTTTTCTTATCTATTACAAGAGGAGAAAGAAGCAAAAGGTCATGAATGTTAGGAGTATCTGTGAGGAAGGAAGATGGTTCTCCAGGAGCATCCAGATAAAAATTGACCAGCCATCTCAAGCTTCTTACCCTAAACCTGGGTGCTCCAAGCCACACCAGAGTCTATTTCCTTGGAATCTTTCAGCAATTGTCACCAGCACTGTCCGTTTTTTCATTGTCCTCCATTTCATTTGAGCATGGCTTTCTCCAGCCAAACTCTATGGGTTTCCTCCTTTTCTGCTAGATTTCTGTTTATCTAGCTCAGATTCTATCTCAGCATTTCCTGCAACTTTAAAACTGCTGGCACGTTGTGATACTCAATTGACTTTTTTAGTGTTCAGAAATATGGGTGAACAAATGAATGAATAAATAAATACATTTGGAGAGACATTCAGAATGTATCTAGGCACTGTGTGCTACAGAAGAGCAAGGAAGGCAAGCCCAGAGCTGGTGGGTGTGCCTATCAGTTAGTGCAGGGCTCTGGGGTCAGAAGGTGTGAATTAGGCCGTGGTTTCACCATTCAGCAACTCTGAGATCTCGGGAGGATGACTTGTTTTTGCTCAGGCTCATTTTTTCATCTTTAAAATAGAAGACCTAATCATTGCTATATAGTAAACCACTTCAAAGCTTAAAACATCCATCACTTTCACCATACCTATGGTTGAGGATCAGCAAGGGTGTCTGATCTAGGCTGGGTGTTGCTGAGGTGGCTCTGATTCACATGGCATTTTGCTCCAGATCCAGTGAGCCATGTTCTTTTTTCAAGAGAATGGCAGAAGTGCTAGACAGCTGGAGGAGATATGCGAGAGCTTCCAGAGCCTAGGTTTGGAACTTGATGCTTTAATTTCCACTCATACATCACTAGCCATATTCAAAGGAAATGGGAGAAGAGAAAAGTACACCTCACTCATACAGGGGACCCCAAAGTATGGATGCTGCAAATGAGATGGGAGTGAAATATTTTTATCGTATTATGCATTTTACCATATTATCTTACTGAAAGAAAAAAAAATTTAAAAGATACTTCTTGTGAAGAGTTTACCATGGCATCTGGTACACTGCAAGCCCTGCTCATGTGCTTGGTAGGTGGCATAACTTGCAAGCAATACATGCGTTGTTGTAGCTGTTGTAAGCATTCTTTTCAGATGTTCAGACACTTTTTGTCTTAAAGAGCAGCATCACAGAGACCTTAGCTTGGAGGAGTGGGTGAAGCAGGCTATGTATGAGTGGTTAACAAGGGAATCTGTAAAATATTTATTAAGCATCTGTGGATAGGCACTTGGGCTAAAGATGAGAATGAAGCAAAGATTCTTACCTGTGTAGAGCCTATATCCTGGTAGGGGAAGATGCACATAAAAACAAATAAATGATTTAGTATTCTGATGTATATTATGAAAGAATGCAAAGGAAAATAAGAGGATTGAGCAAGATGGATATGGAGGCAGGCAGGTTGCAGGATTAAATAAGGTGGTCACTGATCCTCCTTGAGAAAGTGAGAGCTGAGACTGGAAAGGAATGCTTAAGTGAGTCAAGCAAGCTGTGGGATAGAATATCCTAGACACAATAACTCCAGAATAAAGACCCTAAGTTAGTTATGCAGAGTGTATTTGAAGAGCAGCAAGAAGGAAAATGTAACTGGAGAGGGCGGGTGAAGGGAAGAGTAACAGAAGTTGAGGTTAGAGAGGCCATGGGGAGAGATGGTCTCATAGAACATTCTGAGTGCTTTTGTGAAATAGGGAGTCAATGGAAGGTTTCAAACATATGCATGACAGGATTCTTATATCAAATGACAAGAAGTACCTTTCAAAGCACCTGCTAGAGCTCTGTGCTTTGAAACACCTCTAAAGAGGCAAGGGAGGCTGTGTGAGCAATGTAGAGAGGAAGTGAGCATGTCAGGTTTGGGTGTGTTTTGAAGGTGGAGTCAAGAGAATCAAGTGGCAGATGAGATTTGGGATATGACAGAAAAAGAGGAGTCAACATGTTTGGCCTGAGTGGCTGAGATGGGAAATGTTGTTGGTGGAGAAGGATTAAGGCAGCAAAAAAGTTAGGTTTTCAATTTTGGACACATATTTGAGAGGACACAGACACTCAAGTGGAGATTGACATATAGGCAGTCTGAGATATGCATCTCAAATTCAGGGGCAAAGACTGGAGAGATGAATTTGGGATTCAATAGCCCATGGCAGTATTTAGAGTCTTTGATCCTGATCATATCAGCCAGGAGATGAGTGTTGGAAGAAAAGAAGATTGAGGAGTTATTTAGAGTGGTGTGTGTGTGTGGGAGAGAGAGAGAGAGAGAGAGAGAGAGAGAGAGAGAGAGAGAGAGAGAGAGAGAGAGGAGTAAGAGGAATCCTGGGAGGTAAATGACATTGTAGAATCTTGCTGGTAGGTCATAGGTCAGATATGATGAAGACTGAGAATTGGCAGGTAAATACAGAAATGTGGACATCACTAGGGCTCATGGTAAGAACATTTCAGGTTGAGAGGTGTAGGTTGAAGGTGGACTAAATTGGGTTCAAGTGAGAAAGAAAGGAAAGGAATTTTAGGGTGTAGATGATCCTTTGAGAAGGTCTGTTCAAGGTGAATAAAGAAATAGGTCAATAGCCAGAAAGAGATATGAGGTCAAGAAGCTTTTATTTAGTGGAAAACATAATGACATGTTTATGTGCTGATGGTAATAATCCATATGAGTAAAAACAGATAATGCAGAGGAGAAAGGGAGAAAGGACAGTGATATGGAAACCACCAATGGAACTGGGGAAGCTTTTCTGGCTTTTACTTTTGGTATTCCTTACCCCAGTTGGGACATTCATTACATTATTATGATTCTCTCCTGTCCAATGATTGCATCAAGTCCCATTGGTAGTCTCAGTCCCACCATTAGCATTAGTGTTTCCTCTCCTGTCATCTATCATATCTCCACTTAGGCATGGTAGTACCATTTTTTATTTTCTGAATATGAAACCCTAAACCATTTCCTTTGCTGCCCAGATATGACCATGAGGAAGCAAAATTGTGTTCACTGATATTAGTCCATGAGGCAATACAGACAAGCTCTATTTCTGGGTCCTATTGAGACAGACTAAGAAGAAGTGGGAGAAGAACATAATTGTGGTGGATAGTTTTGGAGGTTTTAATTAGCATGGGTCTCATGAACGCTGTCTGCTCCAAAGCAAGGTCTAGGCACTGGTATTAGGAGGAGTGGGGTCTTCGGTGTCTGCAGCTTCCCACTAGATGATCCTGCTCTTTTTCTACTTAACTTCACTAGTACCCACATTCCACTCTGGACCTTCCCCCTACTCCTGGCTGTTTGGAGCTGCTCTCTGTGTTCTAGGTGAAGTTCCCACCCCAGTCCCATGTGAACTGTGAGTTTCCAAAAACCAAGGATTGTGCTTTACATATGCTCTAGTGCATTAGCATTTGCCTAGAGCAGGGCAGCGGATGGTAATACTTGGTGCTTCACTGATGGAAGGTAGTGTAGTCAGCTACAAGCAAAGGCAGCATTCAGAGGAGATTTCAGTCTCATCTTCTTCAAGTCATCTGTGAAAAGGGCAGAGAAGTCTGATGGGAAGACTGCACCCCAAGCTGTTGTATCAAATGTATACTATGGAGGCTGTTATCTTATCATTTTGATCTATTGTTGTATTGAGGCAGGGTCAGTCTTCTCTCCTTGGCACAGTGGGTCTATGCCCAGAGCGTGGTGGTCAGCCTCTCCGAGAGACCATAAATGTTCCCTTGCTGCAGACAATCTACTGGAGTCTGACCAATCAAGATGCTTTGGACAGCTTTCTTTATTATTATCAACTTTCTCTAAGATGCATGTTGTTTTTCTGTGATGTGCCAGCCCTATCTGGAAGGGTAACTAATGATTCCACTGTTTGCAAACCCTCAGTTCCATCTACCAGCTTATCCTATCATCTTATGGCTTTTGCTTTTCTGTTCCCATGTATGCAGCTGACTCCTGAATTCTAGATACCCCCTCCTATGGCCTCCGTCTGGTCCTAGGTTTCAGGTGAATATTACAGTGAATACTGCCAGAAAGAAGACAAACTGCAGCCTTTTTGACCACTTCCATGCTCAAGAGGGAACCTGTGTCCTAATGGCCATGCTGATCTTGGGGGTTACATGAGTGATAGGTCCAGTGGGCATTTGTTTTTTTTGTCTGTGAGATGGGAATCCATCTCTTTTTTCCAACATCATCTCTAAATGTTGGTTGATGCCCACAGTTCCACAACATGAGAACATAAGGCATTCATTATCAATGAAATGCACGTATGCAAGAAAGATCCATGTTTTATTAGTGGCTGTCACTTCTATGTGTGACTAATTGTAAGTCAGTGTGTGGAGGGTGGTATTATGGAGGGGTCCTGTAATAGGAGAGAGGAAGCAAGAGCCAGAGGAGAGCCCAGAAAGCAGTGATTGGGAATCCCCCAAAGAAACATTTCCACCGCTACTCTTCTAAGGAGGACGAGTTCTGCACACCTGTTGCTCTCCTCGTCCTCAACCCTCTTCTTGCAGCGACTCCAAAAAGGCCTTCAGACACCAAATGACACCCTCATCAACAATCTTGCATTGCAAACCCACATTTTGACAATGCATTTCCAAAATTTAGTCCCCTAATCCACTCCCAGAATATATTATGCTTTGCACCCAACAGATGGATTAAAAGCTAAATCTTCTGCTTGTTAGGAAACCAACCAGAAACCAAAAATACAAACATACTCCTGCAGGTGTGAGTGCCATGGTGGGGGTGAGGAAGAAAGAATAGGTGCATGTAAGCACCTTGGAGGGTTCACAATGGAGAGGAGAGAACCAAGGCAGGAATGTGGGGAGAGCTCAGGGCATCCTCTGGGCTCTGAAGGCAGTGAGGGGCAACAAGTTGCCTTCTATAAACCCTTTCCAGATCCTGTCATTTAGGTCTCTCTGCATTGGTGGGTATGTATGGGACATAGGTTTGATACATAGGTCAGAACATAAGTCTGATATGTAGGTCACAATCCCATTGTGAGGCCATCAGGGGCTCTCCATCAAGCTTTTACCTGCAAATATTGAACTTGCCTCAGAAGGAGGCAGAAGCCCGAGCAGGGGAGCTGCCCTCAGTGCTATGCTGGACCAGATGTCTGACTCAGGTCCAGGGCTTGCTCCTCTCTGTTGGCTGGAGACTGGTAGGCTTTTCAGGTCCAGGTCCCCCCATTTTTGAGGGGTCCCCAGTTTTCTTCAAGTCAGAGACCTTATCTCATTTCACCTCTGTGCATAAAATCTGCTGAAATCTCTGCAAATGGAGGTCCTTATTTTGAAGGCAGCTGGAGAAGTGGGGTGAATACAAAGAGGGGGTACCAGGGGCACTTTTGGAAAATACAAAGGAACACTCTTGGAGCCTAGGTAATCAGGGGGAGTACAGAAAATCTCCAGATGCCTGAGGAAGTTTAGAATCCTTTCCCCAGTGTCTTATTTCCTCCTCATCATTGAAAAATTGCTCAGAATGCAATAAAAACAAGGTGTTCTAATTAAACAGACTTGTTTACATGTTGTGGCATGAAAAACTAATTCAATCTGATATACTGTACATTCCTGCTATATTTTTCTTCTTTCCTTTATATAAAACTGCCCATTTTTAAATAGTATTGTACTTAAGCATCTAAAAGAGTGTCCTTGATTAAAAGAGAGTGAGCAATTTCCTACTTCCCACAACTTTCAAAGGATTGTGTCAGTAGGGAGAGAAGGCGAGTAGTTGTGGGTGGGGTCTCTTGTGTTATTCAACTCGATATTTCTCATGACAGTTGCTGCCATTTAATGTCCAGAAACACACACTATATGGTTAGGTTGGAGCCTCGATGGGCTTTCTTTAGTGGTCAAGGTACAGAGGCCTGGATTCTGGAAGCAAGTAGTAGCCTGACCCTGGGCACTGTGCTGAGAGAGAGAGAGCAGAAGCCACCAGCATGGGTCCTCCCAGGAGGACAATGCCCCCAGCACCCTTGGGGAGTCCTGTGGTGTCCTGAAAGAGTCCACAGAGAGGAGAGGACATGGGGAAACTGAGAGGCACATTCACAATAAGGATGATTGTAATCACAAGAAGAACATTTTGTGAGAAAGATTTAAGTTCTTACAGAATAAACTTTCTATCAAGAGTGGATAAGGGTGACCTTGTGTTACCCCTTCTCTGGGATGTTGGAGCAGAATCCAGATTGCTGGCATTCTAGGGCTTTCTGGAAGGGGTAAGAGGTCTAGATGGTCTACATGGTTTCTTACCCTCCTAGGTCCTCAGGACTGGCCCTGACCTGGTAGCTGCTAGAGAGGAAGTCTCCAAATCCCTTGTGCCTTGAGTGGTCCTGAGGGTTGTGTGTGTGGTGTGTGTCCATCCATATTTGTGATGTGAACTAGACATGTTAGCAATACTGTACCCTGAATGTCTTGGACGTGTGTGTGTGTGTGTGTGTGTGTGTGTGTGTGTGTGTGTGTGTGTTTTATACTGGTCTCCTGGTCTTCATCCAAACTGTTGCCTTCACCTGGGAAAACTTCCTCCATCATTTATCCTAGGTAACCTTCAAGCCACTCAGGTTGACCACTCCTTTTTAATCCACTCACTACCACATTTGCTTTCCAAGCATCCACTTCTTACACTTATGACTAGTTAAGTGTTATATTACTCTGGTATTTATTGGTTCAACTAGGTGAACACCCGATGACACTGTCTTGCCTCTATCTGGATTATGTTCTTCTTCCTGACTTTCAACAGTGTCCTGTGATGTGCTGGAGAGGCACAGGTGGTCAATAAGGACATTCTTGCTGATTAGTCCACTGAAGTTAACCATTTGAGACTCCCTTCTCCCTTCCATTCTTCTTGCTTTTCCATTCTTCAGTTTATCAATGTTTAATGGACACATCCCAGCTTAAGGTCCCAAATTGACTCAAATGTGAATGGCGTGGGATGTCTCCATGGTGTTACATTGCTAGTGGACAACGTCAATCCTCTCTTAGTTTGGGCATTTTGGAGAGGAATTCCTGAGATCTGCAGAGCGCAGCAGGTTTGCTGGCTGGATAAGCCTCAACTGTGTGTTGGAGGCCTTGTTTCTTAGTTTGGTTCCTTCCTTTCTCTTTTCTGTACTCTGGAGGATCCCTTCAATGATCCTCAAATAAACATCTTGGATTAGTGTCCAAGATAAAGGGGCAGTTGGGGGATAAACCTGGAAGTAGACCCTCATTGAAGAGAAATGTAACTCTTCTGGGTCTCTGTAGGCTACATCTTCAGAGTGGAACAGTGGCTCAAAAAATAAAGACCAGGGTGAAGAAAATGAATAAAACACATTCTACCAGTTCCCTTAAAGGAACTGCTTTCTGCATGTAGGTTCTGGGGAGTGCTTTCCTTTGTGACACCCCAAATTGTTATGTCCACGTATTCATTGGTTGGGCTGATGTATTTCTTCAAAAGTGGGTGGTCCCATCCATTCTGGGGAGACCCTGACACAGTTTACCACATTTGTCTCCCAGGTGTTATCCTCTCTTCTTGGTTTAGAGCTCATATAGTTCTTAATCTTGACGCACAATTTTTTGTATTTATTAAAAAATAATGTTAATGCTTATATTTCCTCTGTGTCTTCTGCTAGATTATGACCGCTTCAGAAGAAGGCCTGGGTACTTTTTTCCCCTTCTGATCTTATATTTCTTCTATGGCAGGGTAGAAAGCGGCTGCTTGAGCAAGTGCCTGTATACGCCCAGATGAATCATTATATTCCAAAGGTCATGGTGGTCAATTTCAAGTTTCAAGACAGAGTTTAAAGCTGGCTTGCACTTTTCAAGGAGTTTTGCCACCTTGGCCAAATCATTGCTTTTTCTAAACTACAGATTCTTACCTTCCAAACTTGGGATGATAATACAAGTTACTGCACTTCTCCATGTCTCATTTTAAAAAATCCAGTTGTGAGATAGTGGTTTTGTGAGGATTTAATACAATATGGTCTACAAAACCAACTTATTCTAGTCACATAAATTAAGTTTGGAGCCATCATTTGAAGTCATATATTGAAAACTTATAAGTTGACTCAAATATATGAAAACCAGTAATAGATATATCTAATGATAATAGATACATCTTACTATTAGTATACGAGTTTTGAAAGTATTTTCTCATCTAATTTTTGCAATAAATACCAACCATTCCATTTTACAGAGGTGGGTACTAGCCTTAGTGGTTAAGAAACTTGTTCCAATTCACAAAGTCAGAAAATGAGATAGTCCAAGTTTACATGAGGGTATTGCCTCCAGATTGGGGATCCTGAGAACTGCCATGTTATTCCCCTTAATGGGCTCTGCCAGAGGCAGGGTTATCTCCAGAAAGATACCTTCACTTGTGATGTGTCCTTGCATGTCCCATGCCCTCTGTCCCATGCTCTCTGTCCCATGTAAATTTCTCATCTGGGGATTTCTTTTGGAGCCCTCAGGGCTGGGCAGTGTGGACAGCTAAGAGGAAGAAAAGATAAGTTTTCTTTCTTTTGTGATGGCCTCATAATGCAATTGAAGCCCAGTTCATTTCCTAGTTATGAAAGGGATCCTAAGTAACATCTCAAGGATGGAGACAATTATGGAAATGTCCAGCCATATATATGGCAGATGTATCTGATCTTCTGACTTGGTGGGAGGTTTGGGGATTTGGGGGTTTTTTAAAAGAAGCTCATGAAATTTATTTATCCCACAGTGTAAGGCTGTTAACAATTTTACAACAAGAGCTTTGTTTTATTAGTAACAGACTTTGACTCTGACAAAACACACTTTCCTGGTGGTAGTCTTAAGCAATGTCACCTTTTGAGTAGGTGTAGTCATTTGTCCCCGTTGTTGAATATGAATCTCAGCTTGTTTGATTGGGAATAGTGGGGCAAGAGGACCCCAAAGTTAGAATAGATCACAAGTGTTTTACTCAGGGAAGAACTCATCGTTGGGAGATTAACCAATGGAGACCAATATCCAGGAGTTGGTCAGATGCTAGACAATTCACTTGAATTCAGAGAGATACCTACCTAGATCCCAAATAAAATTAGGCACCTGCAGAGCTCAAGAGCACAAACTCCATGGATCCAGAGAGGCAAACGAGCATTGGAGGAGGGGCACATGAGCTTAAAAGCAGAGACCAGGACACAACACTCACACCAGAAAGGGAGAAGTTTGAATGGATTACTCAGGATAGAATTTCATGATATCAGTTACAAATAGGGAATGAAAATGGGTCTTAGGGACATGCACATTCTGCCCTCTGCTCAACGTTTTGGCATTTATCTCATGGATGCTCGTCTGTGGAAGCTGAGGCTACTCACAAACTGAACACCATTCTCAGAGCACTGGGATCAGAATAAAGGAGGAGGCCTGTTTGATGCTATTCAACTGAGGGAAGAATGAAGGATAAGGTGGGGAGACACATGTCCTCAACAATCGTGGTCTACATACCTAACAGCTGGTATGGCATGGTGGCTAAGCTTTTAGCTCTGCATTAGCATCTTATTAGATAGTTCTGGTTATCTATTGCACAGAATTATACAAAATAATGATTCTATGGATTGGCTGGGCTCAGATAGGCTGTTGTAGGTTTTGGTTGGGATCTTTCTTGCGCTTGTAGTCACCTAGCAACTGGTATTGGAGTCAACTAAAAGTTCAACTGGGCTTCTGTCCAGATGGAGTCTTTATTCAAATGTCTGGTATCTCAGTGGAGATGTTCAGAGTAGGTGAGAATTGTTCAGACATCTTTCTTCACACAGCCTCTGCATTTGGCAGTGTTGGGATTCCTTGCAGCATGCTTGGGCAGATGCTATGGGGTGTCCTATGATGTAGCCACAGAAGTTAGGCATTACCTCTGCAGTTGGTCAAATGTGAGCCAGAGAAAAAGCCCAAATTCAAGAGGAGCTATCTACACAGTGGTGTGAGGACTTGGGGGTGTGGTTCATTGTAGGATCATTTTTTTTTAGGAGGGTAATATCCAGGTATTGCAGGGCAACCTCAGGTCTCATCAGCTGTGATTGTAGGCAAGATACAGAGCAATCAGTGCCTCTGCTTTTTCGTTTGTGGAATGGGAAAGGAAGTTGTAATGGCTGCTTTGGACAAATTTCATGAACAAAATTCATTTGTTATGAATTAACAAATACAATTTCAAGGATTTCCCACAGTGCCTGGCACAACTAGTTTACTGCAGTTGGAATTTACTTAATAGTTACACATTGCCTTGTTCTAGTGCTTGGATTTCTCCCTAGTCTTTTAACGTGTGAGCATCTTGTCTTCCCAGCCAGCCTGGAATCTCCTTGAGGTCAAGGGTCATTCTATACTTTTTTTCTTTAAATTTCTTTCAGTTGCCTTTAATAAGGGCCTGCTGAAAGAAACTGAGAAGGAAAGAGAGATAAGGGAGACAGGGACCCTGAAAACAAGCTTGGACATCTTTATAATTTTCCCTGGGCTCAGCACAGCACTCAAGCCCCTGGAAATCTGACCTTTGCCTTTTCTGGAAAAAAACTAATAAGTTATTCTAGATTCTAAGGGGGGCATTATTAATCTAGTTAATAGATTGCACTGTTTTTATGAGGGCTTTAGCCCATTAATTGTTTCCATGCAAATGGATGCTGTTAATTACAAATTAATCTTATCTTTTTGTTAAAGGCAGGGCTATCAGGACCTCCACTTGGCAATGCTTGTTGGCACTTGATATGAATCAATGCTTATACTTGAAAGTAATAAAACTGCATTTCTTTAAAGATAGTTAATAAATCTGATCTTCATTAATGCAGATAGGCCAGACCCCCAACTTGTCTAATTTAATGAGGTTCTAATTCATTACTGTGATTCATATGTCCCCCTGGGGATGGTGGCCAGCAGGGCAGGGCACATAGTACGCAGTTAATAAATCCTGTGTTTTCTGAGCTCTCCTGCAGGGGGGAGGCCCTCTGCGAGTCTTTCTCCTTATTATAAGTGCCTCTTAGGTCTTCACCAGTCTTACTGCCATTTCCCAAGTGATCACACAGGACCCCAAAGAGGAAGTCCAACATTTCTAGCAAAGCCTGCTGCTTTTATGCAGTCTCTTCTACGAGTTCAGTGTCCTCAGTTGAGAAGACAAGTTCCAGCCAGTGATGGATTTAGCTGGTGCTTGGGCTCAAGGGCTGAGGCAGTTGCAGGGAGACTATCCTCAGGCCTCCGACCAATGCATGATGAACAAATGAAAGAGAGAAGGGACCCCGATACTTCCCTGGCATCCATTAGCCATTCATGTCTCAGTAATACTTCTGAACCCTTCCTTAGGGTGTTTCTCTTACCAGGCAGGTTTCTCATAACAGGAAATCTAGTTCTTTCTTAGTGTATTTATTGTCAGTCTGGGGCTAGGCCTCCACCCACCTCCTTCCAGCTTCTGGGGTCTCAGGAGCCAAATCTCAGCCTCCTCTATTTACAGAACAAGTGCAGGCGCACGGAGACACTTTTTGTTCTGCCTGGTGCACTGGCAGAACACACTACCAAAATATGGGTGGAATTTGTGAGCGTGGGGAGGAGGAAGAAAAAGGAAACATGGCTTCTCTTTAGATTTGGAGAGCTGGCAGCGTGATGAAATGCTTCCCTCCGTGCCACCGAATTCATTTCTCTAAAGTTCCTCTGTGCACAGAACCATTTGTTTCCACATTGTTTTTATTAAACAAGAAAGGCGAGCTTTATTACTGCGCAAATGAAAGCAGCCTGCGAAGACAGATACTTCCCAGATTCTTATTAATCTCCAAGAGTTATGGGGCCTCTGAAGTCCCACAGAAATTAACATACTCCACAGAATTCTCTCAGCAAGTCACCGGGTGCCTTGCCCCTCCCCTGCAGGCAGTGATAACTGCCCTGCCCCAGCCAGCCCTGTGTCTGTGGAGGTGTGTCATCCTCTCACCCTCTCACCCTCTCATGGGACCCCACCCTCGCTTGGGTTGCATGTGTGCTAACCTCATGCTTCATTGCACAATCGTGGATTTATTTGTACACCTATTCTGGGGATTGTCTGGAAATGTGGATTTAGGTGTTGTTCAATTCACTTCCATATACAATTAAATATGTATGGATTATTTACTATTGTAGTGTGGGAGAGTCTTGACATCTGTGAGATTATATCCTGAGGCTTTTGTGAATCTCAAACGCATGAAAAACACACTCATGTATAATTCCCTCTCTCTACAAACGCAGTACAGCGATCACTCACTCATTCTACAAATGTTTACACAGTGCCCTTTGTGAGCTGGGCACAGGAGTCTGCCCTCAGAGAGCCCTGGGTCTGATCGGGACACTGGGGAGACACGGGAGAGTCTGAATGAAGAAACAACAATATGTGTCTTGTGATTTTCAAGGATCATACACACTGCTGTGCTAAGAACAGTCCATCGAGGATATGGCAGAAGTAAACTGACCAGTTATGAGATACTACAATAGCCCAAGAAAGATAAAATAGACTAGGTTGGGCAGAAGGTGGTAACGGGAGGAATTCAAATATGTTATTATGGTGTGGAGAGACAAATAACAACTGGGATGGCACCTTCAGATTCCTAATGAGGTGTGGTGCCTGAAAATGGCAGAACTGCTGCCCTTGGGGACGGATGAGTGCTGGGAGCCTGCAGGCTCACTTGCTAGGCTAACTGTTCTTTTCCTGAATGGACACCAGACCCTGACAAAATGGTGACTTTCTGTCATGTCATAGGATTTTGGGGTTACTTCTAAGCAGTTAAAGATGGAATAAGAGAATCTGTGAATGATAGGGTCTGAAGTATAAAGGTTGGAATAGAATATATTAGTCCAAGGCATTTTAAAACTGATTAGCCATTTGAGAACTAGAGTAGCACAAGTGTGTGGTTAACCCAAATTTACAGGTGAGAAAGTAAAGGCTCAGAGAATTCAAATGGCTTTTCCAAAATCACAAAATAATTAGACACGTTCAAAGTGAAAACCTGACTCTCCTGCACTCAAGGATGGCTTTTCCCACAGTCACAACACAGGCCCTGCTTACTGCATACTCAGCTCTGCACTGTGGGTGGAGGATGGTGGTGAAAAGGGAAAGCAATGCCAAGGGAGATTCTGTTCTTGTCCTAGAGGAGCTTGTAGTTCCTTTGAAGACAAGATTCACATATGCATAACTTTTAAGGAGGTGTGTAATCTGCAATGGCACCCTTTAAAATTAAAGCAGTGTTTGATCAGATGCAAATGTTGTTGTTCTGACCACAAATGCCTCCAGTCACTAAGTCCATTCCCATGGAATGTTCTCTGATGGAGTCAGAGTTCCAAGGCAAAACCTACATATATGGCTGGGTCTCATTTAGAGGCGCCAATCATTGTGGTTTGGTAACTCTTCTCAGATCTCATGTTCCCTCCTCACTCAAACCCTCTGGCTCAGCAAGGCCAGTATCTCTAAGTCCTTCTTGCAGTAAGGTAATTTTTGCCATCAATGTCTTTACTAATTTTGGTCCCTGCTTTCTTCCCACCTGGGTAAACCTCACCCCCTTTCTAGGGAAGTTTTTTAGTCCCACTGGCCTAAAAAAGTTTTCTGCTGCTACATACCAATAGCACAGAGGGGTAAAGTCCAGAAAAATTTAGAAGGTAAGTTTGAGGGTAAGAAAAAAAAATATGAAGAAGCTTGTATTGGGAATGAGGCAGGAGCGAGAGAGGAAGAACAATGACTTGTTTCTTAAATACCTAGGCTTAACCATAAATCAATTTGTATCACAGGGGAATGACCATATGACATTGGTTCTAAAGGGGAACCAATACCAACTCAAAGGTTCCGATGACTCCCAGATGGGCTGGCTCTGAGAGATCCACTGCAGGGACAGGGGAGGATGCCAAGGATTAAGTGAGCCAGATAGAGCAGGTCTGCCTTCCTCAGGGTTGAGGCCTCTGGTGAGCCAGGGTCTGGAGCTCAGGAGAGGAAGAAGTCATGATGGGTGAGGCCTGCTGGTGCTCTCATTGACTTGGAAAGGTCTTCCTTCCTGCTGCCTCTGGAGTGCACATCAGGATCTCATTTCTCAGAAGTATCAACTTTGTGGGAATTATGGAGTCCAGGACCCCGCCATTCTTGTCCCTAGCAATCCAAACGAAGACTGAACCAAGGCTAGAGCTTCTCATTGCTCTCCATTCCCTGTGTTGGGTGCTGGAGAAAAACGAGGTGTATGTTCTACATGGCACTTTGGCCAGAGAATCTGCTTTTTCTGCAGGCTCATTCTGTGGCCTAAGCCATAGATTCTACGAGGACAAAGACATGGAAGCCACTTTCGTGTGCATTGTCACCCATATTGAAATGAGATTATCACTTTTTCCCTGGGAGCATCTTGGAGGAGGTGAGAGTCTGATGTAAGTCAGATGTAAAGAGAGATTATTGGCTCAGGATCTCTTTGATGAGTATAAGATTGGATGGGATACACACACACACACACACACACACACACACACACACACACACATGCATGCAGGGGGGATGGTGTCAGGGCATCTGCAATAGCATTTAGAATTCTTACAAGAACCCTGAACCAAGGAAGACTCTAGAGATCCCTTGGAAAAGGAAGACCTCAGAGACCAGATACTGTCTTTCTGTACATTGCCAAGTCTCTGGGTTGTGAACCATTACTGGGAGAGTTGACTAACCAGATATGGCTCTATGACAGTGATGTTTACATATGAAGCCTGAAATTTTCCTTCATACCATTCAATTCTTTTTCTATTTGTTTTTGTTTATTGCTATAGCTCCCTATGTGAATCTACATCCCTGAGTTCAGGCAACTCAGACAGTCATACAGGCATTTTCTTTTTTTCAATGTTGGTTACTGTCCCAACTCCCCCATTCTTCTGTCCCTCTCCTGTTTTCATGCTGAGATATGAAGTACCTGATACAGCATGATTCAGCAGATGGTATTCCTGAGAACCTTGCACTTTGGTTTCACTGTGCTCCCCAGTGGTAAGAGAACGTATGTAAGAAGATGTGTGTATGTAGATGCTCCAGTCCTCTGGTAGGAGGGAGATGGCATGACACACACTGACAATTATCATGCTAACCTCTGGGACTCATTCCTCATGAGGAATATCAACAGGCTTGGCTAGGACACACATTCCAGATGCTCCATGCACTATGCAGCCTTTTTCCAAGCACAGGACTGTGAGAGTCAGAGAGACAAAGAAAAAGGAGGAAAGTAAGAGGAGGAAAGAGAAGAAAAAAGAAGAGGAGAGGAGGGGAAAGTGGAGAGGGGAAAAGGCATCTGAAAAACTCACCAAACTTGCAGATTGAAATCTAAATTCCACATTTATCAATTTTAAGAACTAAACAAGTTGCTTTTCTAAGCTTGAATTTCCTCCCTGTGATGTGAAGAATCATATTATAGCTGGCCAATCCGACAGATCAATTGTGAAAATCCAATGAGACAATATACACAGTTATATCTTGTAGTACGAAATTTCCTCTAACATAAATAAATAGATATGTGTGCATTTGTACTCTGCACATGGATATGTGTGTTGCAATAATGGCAATAATGGTCCTCAGCAGGTACCGCACCAGTTGCCATTGCACTTTGCAGATTCTCATTTCCGATGTATTTTTGCCATTTCTAACCATCTCCTTGAATATTAATATGAACCATTTAGCATCTGCTAAATTTTGCTATCTTCTATCCTAGCCCCCATGTCCTATCAACTGGAATTGTTTTCTGTTTTGTTTTTATGGGACTAGGGATTGAACTCTACCACTAAGCTAGCCCCCACCCCCATATACATTTTTTTCAATTTTAAGATGGGGTCTTTCTGAGTTACCTAGGTTGACCTTGAATTTCTGACCCTCTTGCCTTGGCTTGCAGAATAGCTGGGGTTACAGACATGTGCCACCACACATGGCTATAAATTGTTTTACACTTGAGCACAAATGGGATGGTGTTAGTGCAAAATTTAGGAGCTTTTCTGTTCCTAAATGTTTCATTATTCTAATAAACAATGCCAGACAAAATGGCAGAGTTACTTCTCAATTCTGCCCTATGCATGAGTGAGACACAAGATCCATTGTGCAGGGTTGTTGTCTTCCTGAGGTGAGAACCGACTCCAGATTGGAAGGCATAAGCTGCTGCAGCAAGTCAGAGCATTTTGACAGGTGCTTCTTGGCTGTCCAAGAAACAGTAGCTCAGAGAACAGAGCAAAGCACCTACTAGCCCTTCTTTTCTACATTGCTGATACCACAGGCCACCACTGGAAGTCTTACTCCTTAGGACCAAGGTGTGAAAAGGGAAATATGTGATAAGGTCAAGTTTCCATGGGAATTGTGGCACCCCAATATGTATTGACTTTGCTTACTTTCATGTTTGACCCACTGCACTCAGGTGAGAAGAAAGTCAGACATGAAAGTAAGGGCTGAGAGTTGGGCATATGTCTGGCATATAACTACTCAGGACCTGTAATCTGGCCCACAAGTACCCATGGTTCTAGAATCTTCTCTAGTTAGTCTCTATATGTATGTCTCTTCTTCCTAGGAAGAATATAGTAGACTCAAGGGTGCAAAATACTTTACTTATAGCTCATAGCCCTAGCATCTCATAAGACCGCTCTAACGATCCACTGAATTGAAATGCACACAATAAGATCAACAATAGAAAGTCAGGCGCTGTTCTATTCTTTTTTTACACACATATCCCAATGATTCTTCATAGTGCCCTTAAAGCTAAATACCATGATCATTCACAATTTAAGACAAGGCCATCAAGGCAAAGAGAGGTCAAGTGACTCTGTGGTTTTGTTTACATATCTACAAAATGATAAAGCTGGGTTTGAACTAAGTTCATTGGCTTTAGCATCCAGGCTCTCAAGCTCTTAACCACTGTACCCCTCCCACTCGTGTGTGTGTGTGTGTGTGTGTGTGTGTGTGTGTGTGTGTGTGTGTGTTTTGTAGGGTTTGAGCAATGAGACACTTCCTGGAAGGACAGAGACTCCAATTTAGTAAAGGAAGAGAAGTCAGAAATGAAATCCTGGTGGCTTTGAGGAAAACCTCTTTTTCAAAGATCACATCCTCTAAATACTTATTGCAATTTTCACAAATAGGAATGTTCCTAAACTAGGCCATTCCTTCATATGCTATGTTTGCATCAATCCCATCCCTGTCTCAATTTTAGAACTTTAGGTAATCTTTACTTTCTGTTAGCTGTCTATGTTTTGATTTCTCTCAGAAATCATTTTTTCTCTTTTTGGCTTACAGAAAGAGGTTGGGAAAACAGGCAGAAATGCTGGTGACTGGAGGAACACAGCCTGAATAACATGGCCCTAGATAGGCCACAGTTAGTCTCGGTTCCATGAGAATTGATTATGTGTACTCATTTTATAGAGCCGTGAGGAGTGTGGGGTAGAGTGTGGTCTCTTCTGACATCTCCCATAACTCTCAGTGTAGAGTCCATATTTGATTACCATGTGCTTATTAGAGGCCCATACTGAGAAGAAGGCCTTTCCAGGGTACCCCTACAAGCTTGGTCTTAGGCTTGCCCAGGAACCAGCCTTAATTAACTCAGAAGTAAACTTCTCAGCTTAATTTTTTTTGTGAATTTTTTCTTATTAAAGATGATGCCATTTCCAGAAAACAAATATTCATTTGGTCTGTTGCATTTGATGTCAGACAACCTATCACTAAAAACATTGAGAGATGTGTTTTCTCGGCTCTAGTGAGGTTGTCTTATAGGAGAAGTTCCACACAACAGAAACTCAGAAAACACAGTGACATGATTTAGAAGCAATTCACCAGGTCAGGAACACTGTTAAATCAGCTGTTTGGCAAGGGGACAGGAGAGAAATCTGGAACAGTTAAGTTATTTTGTCTACAAATCAAGGGCATAGTAAACTTTCTTACTTTTAACTTCTACTGAAACGGTGAACATAAACAACGTGCAAAGCTAAAAACTAATTAAACATCCACCCTAAATCAACAAAAAAGAGTAAATTGAATTTTAAGTAACATTGTTCCTGTGAAATGTGCTTTACCTGTTAGGGACCCACCCCAAGGCAGGCTTATTCCTGTAAGGAAGGCTTCATTGATTGGTGACTTGATCAGCCTTTCCTGGGGCAGTCTCAGCTGAGCATTCTCCTCAAGGGCCACCATCATCATCGTCACCATCATTAAAATGATTTTGCTCAATCCACTTGTCCAACTAAAATGTTCTGTCTTCTGCTTATTTAAATCCTGCTCATCCTTACAATTCCCTTAGTTCTTCCACTGGGTCTACCCAACAATTCTCCATCACTCCTGCCTCTTAACAAATCCTTCAATGATTGTATCTTTTACTGGTCACATTCGACATCTGGCTTCATTGTCTTTACCAGTTTCACAATTTTTCCAGCTTCCATGTGAACCAGGAAGGACTAGCTTATGCAGGAGCAAAAACTGTCTAAATGACAATTGCTCCAACACTTCTGTTTTATTTTATTTTTTTTATAACTATAGTGTGCAGTTTCAGGTCAAGGTAATTCTCCAAGCAACTGACCTAAATGTGGGGACACAGGATGTAAGATAAGCAGGTCTCCTACATCCAGGAAGTTTCCCCTGGAGCACAGGACATTTTTGTCACTGTTCCAGGAGTAGGTTGTACTTTTTCACTGACTTTTTTCCTGATGTGACACTTATCATTCCTGCTTACATCATTGGCCAGTTAGTTACATAACCTTGCCCAACTCCAAGGCAGTTTAAAAAATACAATTTTCCTGGTTTCCAGAGGAGAGGAGAAATTGGATACTGGGGACCACTGTGATGTCATATTCATCGTTAATTAAATAATAACTTAAGAGAGCAGCTTGAATATCTTATATTTCTTAGTGTCTCCCATGGTGTTTTAGGCAAAATAAGCGCACAATAAATGTTGGTTGAATACATGACATCATCAATTAGCTCTTAGGAAACATTAATTGTGATAAGATTTATGTTAGGCACAAACAGGATGGAATATAGACCTTCGATTTAAAGTGTGGCACCTGGTAGATCTTTCATTCATTTATTCAATCGTTTAAAAGATACCTACTGAGAGCTCTGTACATTCCAGGCACTGTTCTAAATATTTATAAACAACATGTGGATCTTTGTCCTTATGGAGCTTACATTGTAGAGAAGGAGACAGATAAGAGACAAGAAACATAACAGGAAATGAAATACTATGGTAGAATGTTGTGCATTGTGGAAATAATGAAAAAATTAGAGCAGGTAAAGGATAGACAGACTGTTAGGGCTGGGGAGAAAATAAGTTTAAATAGGGGGGTCAGAGCAGGCTTGATTGAAGTGACATTGGAGAAGTAGGTAAGATATTAATGAGGCAGGCATTTGTAGGAGGAGTATCTAGGAAGAGGGAACAGCCTATACTGAAACCTCAATGTGATGTATGTTTGAGTAATGAGGGGACAATTGTACAGTCTGACTGGATTGAGAGGCTGTGAGCCACACTGCTGAGTTCAGAGAGGTGACGGGACCACCTCATGAGGGGTTGTGACCATTGAAAGACTTTGGTTTTTCTGTGAGTAAAATGGGAAGTCACCAATGGGTTATGGACAGGCAAATGACTTGTCCTGTGTTGGGAGTTGACTGACTGTAGATAGCAAGGGTGTAAACTGGGAGATCAGTTAGAAGACAAAAATGGTAACCCAGTAGAGAAATGATGGTATTTGGAACAGGGTGCCAACCGAGGAGGAGGTGTTTTTAGCTATACATATATATATGTGTGCAAACTTGGAAGGGGTACCATGGAAAGGCCATCTTCTCAGAATGGACCTCTAATAAGCACATGGTAATCAAATATGGACTCTACACTGAGAGTTATGAGAGATGTCAGAAGAGACCACACTCTACCTCACATTCCTCACAGCCCTATAAAATGAGTACACATAATCAGTTCTCATGGAACTGAGACAGTGGCCTAATTAGGGCCATGTTATTCAGGCTGTGTTCCTCCAGTCAGCAGAATTTCTGCCTGCTTGCCCAACCACTTTCTGTAAAATATATATATATTCTATATATTTTATATATATATATATATATATATATATATATATATATATATATATATATATAATACACACATGCACACGTAAATGCATACTGTGTTTATATATATAATAAATGTAATATATTTATGTATTATATATATTGCACACATATGTACTACATACATATATGCATGTTATAAATATGCATATTTTAATTTGAAGAGAAAAATTTAGCTTTATGTCTCATTTACATATGAAGATATATTTCTTGGCCTATTTTATAATATCTCATATTTGCCTTTTCAGAAAAATTTTTACGTGTTATATCACAAACCCACTATAAACCCTCACTCATGTCATTTTTACAAGGGCATAACTGGTATGGGGACCTAGGTGAAAAGTGCCTAGAGTCCTTGTGAAACTGCTGTCCCCAATGAGGTTTTCAGGGACTGGCTTCTCCCTTATCAGCCTTCTAAGCACTCACATCACAGGTCTTAGGAAAAGAAACTTAATCAACAGAGTCACATTTGTGGTGAGATGAGTTCCGCATAATCCCCACTCTCATGGAATCTGAGCATCTCTTAATAAAACTCACAGTTGTTGTGGGGAAGGGATATGGGGCTCCAGTCTCTCCAGCGTGCTGAGCTACCACCTGCTCCTGGCAGGGGCTGCACCATTAATCCCCTGAGCACCATAGCTTATTTCCCAGATTGCATTCCCTTCCAGGAAGAAAATAACCACTGGTCTGTGAGCTACATAAGAATCTCTCTCCAATGCCATCAGAGCCTCTGTGGCCTCTGCCTGTGTCATACTACCACTGACCCCAAAGTGATGACCTCCCGCCACCATCATTCTTAGGAGGATTTTCTTTTAATTGATTGATACCAACTTGCTCGGTCTTCAGGCCTGTTTCAATTAGGGCTGCTTCTCTTCCCTGGGCCAGGTCTCAGTTTATTTATATTTTATTTCCTTATGAAGGCGATATCTGGATATGAGACCAAGACTGGCTAAGAGGATTTCATGACCATCCTTTAATTTGGCTTAAGATACAGAGTCATGAGACCCCAGCATGCTACCGGCATAAGACTCTCACTCTGTCTGAATGGGTTCTTGGTTTTCCTAGTCTATCCCCAATACCACTAAAATATCAGCAATAGTACTCACCTCTTACCAATTAGGTGTGCAGCCCCTTCTGAGAATATTAACTCTTGGTCTGATGAATGTATTGCAAACATCCTCTCAGTTGCCTGTTTTTGCTAATCATGCTGATTACACTCCATCTGCCACTCCCACCCCTATTCTTTTCTGTACTTTACTGTACCATTGTCTGCCTTGGCTTGCAGACCCCTGCATGTTGCATTCCTCAGAGTCTCTGAAGCTCTCTGTCTTCCTGTTGGATTCAGCCAAAGGGAGGCGGAATACTCAGGGCATAGAGAAGAATGTGAAGTAGAGGTCTTTCTTCACTGCTCTTTGCCTACCTAAGGCAGAAGTTCTGGTTGAAGAAGTTTCTCCACACCTGCAGCTTCTGAAAGAGGAGTCCTTCTCCAGGGTTCTAGCCCTTATCACGTTCTGGTGACACCATTTTTTTCTCCCTCCTCTTTCTCCTTCCAGTCTAGAATAGTGACACCCTTTGCTATACAAATCCTTGGGTGCCTTGACATCTCTGTTGGCTTTTTGAAACCTGCAGCTAGTTTCATCATTAAATTCTTTTTCAAACTCCAGCTTGGGTGCCTTCCATTTCTTTCTTGGCCCTCGTTAATGAACAGTTCTCTCTGTAGGGACGGAATTTGGTGACAATTCTGGAGACTCTATTATCTCATCTCCCAGGGTTTCTATCCTTACCCTTTTCTGCTGTACAGTTTGGTTGGAGGACTTTAACTGCAGTCACCCTCTGGCATGGACATAAAAGACATCTACCAATAATGGCCCACTGTGTATGCTTGAGGCAATGCAGGTGGACAAAACAATATCATTGACAACAAAAGCACTATTCTTATTTTTTGAACACCTAATATGGGTCAGGCATTGGAAAATATGTTAGGTTGAATGGCAGATTATTTCCAATTCTCATTGTAACCTTGTAATATCAGACCCTCACTTTATAGACAAAAAGCTAGACACCAAGTGACCTGCTGTACAGTCTTCAAACTGGAATTTAAAATCAGGTCTTTCTGGCTCAGAAAGAAACCATGATAGTTTTCTCAGCTGTGCTACACTGATTCATGAAGTAGAAAATCAGACTGGTTAATGGGTATGATTCAGGATCAAATAGGACACAGCTTAAATTTGGTGGGTGATAAAAGGTTGGACCCAGGAAGAGTGATGTGGGACATGCAAAGTTTTATTAAGAAGGCAAGATTTGACCTGCATCTTCAGGAAAAGAAAAGAGGGTGGGTGCAGAAAGAGAAAAGAGAAATGAGGATTGAAACAACAGTGTCCCATCTGGAAATAATGACTCTCAACTTGAGCTCAAGAAGAGGCCATCCATGCCATGACCCTCCCTTGGATGGTCTGAGCTGCCCTAGGCTAGGATTGAGGGTATAGCCACAGAGTTTAGCCTTCCTAAGGCACAGCTGCCTGCACTTAAAGGTTCTTTAAAACTTATTTAGCTCATGCTTGGATTTCCTCTTTGAATGGAGGCTGTGAACTTCTGCTTTGCCTCATTCCTTGCTTTATGTTGGTCTGAATAGTTTCTCTGGGGTCAAACTTAAGAACCTGTCATCCATCTTTCTAGCCACCCACTTCTCTAGTCATTTACTTAGATTCATGCATCTGTCCACTGTTCTCTTGTCCATCTTAATCAGATGACTGCCTAAAACTGTCCTGCAAATATTCAGCTGTGGACCCTACTATACACCTGTTTTTAGCCTGGTGGCACCATACCTATGCTAATGGTGGAACCACAATCTCAACAGGGTCTTAGCATTACCTGGCCCATCCCGTGGTATGTTCATGATACTCCCACATTCCTAAATTAGGTCATTCCAAACCATTAATCTCTTCTTTAGACATTTGCTGTCCACTGACACCTCTGAGTCAATCACCTACTCCCACCTTTCAGTTATCCTTACCACCTTCTCCATCCCTATCCAATTAGTTTCTTCAACATCTAGCTGCCTCTGTACCCTCAGCATCTGAACAGTTTATCTCTCTTCTTTATGTTGCCTTTTATGCTGAAGATTCTCACCCTCCTCATCCATTTCTATTCTTCTAAGTCCCTGGAGTCTCCCTTCCAATTCATGGAATCCCAGTGAATTCTCCAATGACCTCTAGATGACTGAACCCATAGGGCTTTTCCAGTTCTCCTCATACCTTCTGCAGCATATGGCCTCTACATTCTTCTTCCTGCAAGCTCTGGTAAATATCTTTCCTCTTGTGACCTCCAGCACTATGCTTTCTTTGTGGTTTCCTCCTTTCTTTCTAACCGCTCTCCATATTTCTTCCACCCTCTGTCCTCTGCTCTTTTACTAACTCAGCTCCTAAACTCAGAATCATTCGTTTGATCACAGAGCAAGTTCTGCCATCAGTATGGCGCAGTGGTTGGAAGAGGGAACTCTAGACCCCGTTGACATGGGTGTGAGCTTTTGAATCCTGGATCTACCATTTCCTAATTGGGCAACTTACCATATTACACTTGCTGGGCCTTCACATTGAATTAGAGCTTAGCACATAGTCAACACTTCACAAACATGGATTGTCATCCATTCAATTGTTGGAGAAAGACACCTAATTGTCATCCCATACTGCTCCTTCTTTGCCCCCTTATTTAATCCAGTGTGAAGGATTCTGATCTGCTGATGACCTCTAAGAGCTGCCCATTTTAATTTTTTTGTTGTTGTTGCTGTTTTCTTGAGAGCTGCCCCAGTTCAGAGACTCACGAGGCATTTGATTCTTAACTGTTCTATTTCTTTCCAGCTTTACCTCCCTTGATCCAATTTTTCCTTTGAAGCTAAAGTAATCTTTCTAGGAAACAAGTATGACTTCACTTATGATTAAAATCCCACTGGGATTGCTACTGCCTTCAGGAAAGAGTCCAAATGCTTTGACATGTAATGGATGGCCCTTGATGAGCTACTTCCTGTCCCTTCTGGTTATATTTTCTACTTCTTGAACATTTCCCATTATCCGTTCCATAACCTAGCCACATGATTTCCTAAAGATGCTCATTAAATCCTGAGGTTGGAGCTGGGTGGTAGAGTGCTTGCCTTTGTGAGGTACTGGGTTCAATTCTCAGTACAACATACAAATAAATAAAATAAAGGTTTACTGACATCTAAACAAAAAAATTGAAAAAAAAAAAAAAAGATGCTCATTAAGTGTAAATCCAGGCTTGCAGGATGAGATTGGCTGGCTGGTATCAACTCTCCAGGGAATCTGAGTATTTGACAATGGCCATAGAAAGTCAGTCTACTTTCACTGTTTATCTTATAATTCTCTCTCTTTTTTTTGTTCTCTTTCTTTTTCCTCCTCCCTTTTGGCCTCACACATTGAGCAGGGCCAGGTTTTATTCCAGCGAACTTGGGTAACAATAGATATGATTGTCAGCCTCCCTGGGGCTGGCCAGGTTTTTATGAAATTAGACATATTTGTCTTGATGTTTAGGAGCGAGCATGAAATTCAAATCTGTGTGTTGGCATTCCGCAGGCTGGGCCTTTAATATTCAATGACATAACTTCATTGCGGTTTTGACAACACTATATAGAAGTTGTGCTTACCATTGAAAATTAAAGCCACTGAAAGCATTGACAACAGCAACATTGTGAATGCTTCCCTGCTCCTGAAGTGACTGCTATTCCAGTTTGTCTAGAAGTGCTTATTGTGTTTGTAATACCGTCAGTTCCACTTAAAGACGACTTGAAGTCGATGCCATACAGGTAAGTACTAAAGAAGTCTCTGTCTTCCTTCCTCTCTCCACACCTCCAATGCCTCCCACACACTTTTCTCTACTGAAAGTCTATTTGCATTTAGTTTTAGATCCTGCGATTCCCTCAACTTCTGAGTCAATTGATTGAATTTCTCTTTCAAGTTGCCAAGTTCATTGGGCTTTCTTTCTTTCTTTTTTTTTTTCTTTTGGTCATTTCCTTTTCTTCTTTTTTCTTTTTCTCTCACATGAGTATCAGGGAAATTGAGTTATAGTGACTTTCTGCACAAATCCCCTGTGCGTGTGAATCTCATCTTCTTGTGTGTAAAGCGAATCTGGAGTGGGGTGGTAAGGAGGATTTGGTATCTGAGGAAGGATTACAAGAGGACAGACTTTAAAACTATTGCTAAGGGTAGGAAAAGGCTACTCTATTAACTGTGACTTCAGATTGGCTTCTTACAATGTCAACGACAAAAAAAAAAAAAAACAACCTTAAAAATAATTATTTAATAACGGTTTTCTTTGCTATTGCTGGTGGAGGTAGTGTTAAAACAGACCAAATGACAGACTATTTTGACACCCTCCTGCTTAGCTTGGTTGATTGGTTTGTCTTTGAAGATTTCCTTTCCCTGTTCAAGTCAAGGCAGGATAGTTTTATCTGAAAATATTTGTTACACAAGGCTTCCATTCTTAGGCTAGCTGAGACTCTCAGAAGTCAAAACTAAAATACATATAGGATTGCTGAGAGGCTTGTCTGGGGACGTTGAACACTGTGATCCTGGGGAGACACTGTAGCCAAGGGACGGGCAGCTTCTGTAGGTAGGGTCCAGCATGGAAAGGCAGCTGTGCACCCCATCAGCAGGATTTGAGAGCACGCCATGGGCACCCAGTGGTATAAGTCCAGTCCCTTCCATTGGCTGGGGCTCAAAAAAGTCTCTGGTAGTCTCTCTCCACTTGTTGCACATCTAGTGCAATGTAAACACTTATGCACTTCTTGATGTATCCAGGGGTGAAGTCCAATGCCAGTGAAGCAGCCCTCAATATTGAGCTGGCCCCACTCTAGATTTCCAGGAAGGGGTCAAATTCCTGCTTCCAGCTCCCTTAACATTTTCAGGTGTGGGTCAGGTGACAGTCCTCTGTGTCTTTGAAGTACAAAAATGCATTTCAAATGTCTACAAATGCTCCTGTTAGAGAACTCCTCATTAAGCCTGAGGGAGTTCCACTCCCCTTAGATTCTTGAATGAGCCAAGGGATCCCAAAGTTGCAAAATCTGTTTAAACTCACTTCTTTTGTAAAGTCTGCATAAAGACATAGGGTAGGGTTGAAAAATGAAACAGGAAGTGTCCCATTCTATCTTGTGGCCCAAGTTTCTCTCTCACAAGGGCCTTACTGTTTATAGGAGTGATCAAGCAAAAGAATCAAAAGGATGAAAAAACAACAAAATGGATCTTCCAAGACAAGTATCCCTGGGCCCCAGTTACACAGATCATTAACAGTGTGGTTGAGATTAGGGTTTGGGTGGGTAGTAGAAAAGGGGGAAATGGGATGGAGTCATAAGTTGTGTGTGTTCAAAACATTCAGTTTTAATCTTCTTGCAGTCTACTGCTTTCCTGCTTGAAATTCAAGATTCAAACATTCTGAGATGATGAGCCAAGCTTCAAGGATTTTCCTGGCTGGGAATGACTGGCTGAGAAAATGCATCTAGGGTCCAGGCAGCTCCTGAAGGGAGGAGCTGAGGATGATGGAATCCAGCACTTACATTAAGCACCATATGCATTTGAACCTTGTCCTATTAGCCTACATGTGTTTTTGGCCAATTCCAGAAGCCTCCTGAGATGCTCATTAATGGAAGAAGAAGCAAATTTAGATCAACAGAATTCACTTTGCAGAAGCATTTAGACACCCAATCATTGGTTCCCTTAGTATATAAAGGTATTCAACGTGTAAATATATATAACATGTACCATATCACTCAAGGCTATTTCAGGTATTATGAGAGAGGGGAATGTCTCTCAGGTAGCTCAAGTGATGAGAGGCACATAGCTGATATACTTACTATACTTACTAATGGGAATAACAGAATAGCACACGTGAGTATGAAGACAAGAGTACCTAGTTAAAGGAAGGATGGCTTCCTGTTTCGTAGTTCAGGAAAGCTTCACAGGAAATTGAGAATGAAACTCATCTAACCCGAAACTTCACTACCTCACCAAGAGCTGGTATTGTGGCTGTGCTGTCATGGCACCAGGGGACCTTGAAGGCATAGGTGTTGATCTTGACCAGGTAAGATGCTATAGGAAGCATCCAGGGTCCCAAGACTATGAAAAGGCCTCTGACACACCATTTCCTACACCCGAGAAGTACAATACTTTCAGATTTTTAATGCTAGGCTTATAATTTTATGTCTAGCATATGTCCTGACACATAGTAGGTCTTCCCTAGGGATCTGTGGGTACACAGTAGGAGAGTCTGAAAAGGAAGTGCTGGGGTCATGGTGATACAAGGTACCCCTTGCTTTCATCCTGATTGGGGTGGACCCACGAAGCTAAGTCAAGGGAGACAAAGCCAAGTTTTGTGGTTGTTCCTCAGAGGACAGAAATTCTCCCCAAGCCCTACATCCTCTGGGCACTTCCCCCAATTTCCCTTTTTGCAGTTATTGTCTTAAGGTCTTCCTTTGAGGAATTTGTTTCTTAGTCTCTCTTCCTCTAGAGGCAAATGTCAGTCTTTGTTTTAAAACTCCCATCAGGCTGCCATGAGGGGCAATTTGCATTCAGGTGGCCTTGGGGCTAGAGTGACAGAGAATTCTCAACGTCACAGTCTTGGTTCTTAATTGCCAGAAATTTCCACCTTAAGTGCATGCTAAATTTCTCTAGCTGGAACTGAGGGCCATTTTCTCCCTTCCTTGTTCTGCTTCCTGTCAGACCTCTTTTCTGGTGTGGCTCATCTCTCCAGGGAGCACTCTCAGGGTGGGACCAGGAAGTTCTCCTCAACATCCTGCTTCCCTTCACTGTGACCTTCCTCACCTGGAAGGTTGGTTGTGGCCTCCCTCCCCTTGGAATCAGGCAGTGAGTGAAATCCCAGGGTCTATGGAGGGTACTTTCCTCGAGGCAATCACTATTGTTTGTACAAAGAAGCCATATAGCACATGGACTGTGGGGAGTCCTGTGTAGCTGGAGCAGCTCTTCCTTGGTGTAGGATTCCCAAGTCCCTGAACTCACACTGCTAGGTGACTTCCCAGTGGCCCATGCCAGAGAACAGCAAGGCACAGAACCTCCATACTGGTCTTGGTTTCTTTTCCTTCCTCCATCCATCTGTGAGGTTCCTGAGGTTATAGGCTGAATCTACTGTTTAATTTCTAACCTCCCATGGCTCCCAATTTAGGGCTCGCCTATGGGGTCCAACCACTCAATTAGGGCAGGAATTAAAGACAGTGGCTGCTTTTACAGTTGTTGTTGGAGGTGGTAGCACGTCCTCAATCCAGGAGTCTTTCATGCCTCCATGAGGTCTCTTTTAGGATTTCTTTATCAGACAACACCTTGGTTGTCATTATTATCATGGCAACATGAGGTAACATTGATCTGTGAGCAACATGGGAACATGGGTTCGACCTTGAAGAAATGAGGCAGTGAAGGGAGAAGAATGCTAGAACAAAGGAAAGGGAAGGTGATGGTAGAATTGAAGTCAACAAAGGAGATATTTTCTAGTGTTGACATTTTGCCAAAGGTGACTCCTGGGGACATCACAGTTCCTTCTGCAGAATTTAAAGCTTCACTCTAATTTACTAGTAATGTGAACATCTACTCTTTATGGAACACTGTCTTTTGAGATAAGATTTTTTTTTAAATTTTTGTTTTGCAAATGAATGAATGGAGATTCAGAGAGGGCAATGATTTTCCAAAGGCAACACAGCCTAGTATTGTAAAACTGGTTTTAAACCCAAGTGTGAGCCCCAAAATCTTGTCCTGTACCATAGTCATTCTGTCACTACTGAATTCTCTCTCTTGCTCTCTTCCTCTCTCTTGTTTTTTTTTCTGGTCTGAACCTGGGACTGACATGAATTTGAAGCTAGGCCGAGAATACTGATTTGATGAACCTTTCATTGGCTTCAGTTAAAAGCCAAGAAGGAAGGGCAGGGAGAGAGGCAGAAAAGAGCCTAATGTACACTTTGCAAAAGACCCACAAGGTCTGTACATTCTGATTGTTTTCCAGTTTTTCTTTCCCTCCTGTTCTTGGCAACTGTCCCTTAAGCCCATCTGTTCTCTGCCTCTAATATATTATGCTGATATTTTATTACCAAACAATTACATTCACTAATTTGAAAAGGAAACGAGCAGGAAATTGCAATTATAAGAGTAAAAGCAATGCTCTTTTATTTCTCCCCTTTATGCATATGAAATATGGTTTGTCATTGCTGCAAAACAGAATTTCCCCTCTTCCATGGCTCTTCACTGCCTTGTCTTTAATAATTGAGCAGAAAGCAGAGTAATAATTAGATTCCTGATAACAGAAGAGATCCTCATGGATTTCAGCATGTGGAGGCTCAGCTTGGAGCACGGGCGTGCCACGGTTCCCCCATGGGGAGAAGCATCCTTCATCCTGTTTTCACTTGAGCACCTTCCAGAGCATTCTTTACACCCATATCTTCTATGCAAATTAATTATTTGTTCACAATTATCCTTTCCTCTCTGCCCTGGAATGCCTTCTCACCCCATGAACTCTGCTTGGCCAAGACTTGCTCTGGTCACTAGAATAGGACTGGATGTGACTTACAGCTCGAGCTATCTAACTGAGCAGAAGCTCTCACTGTGCCTGCGTGGCTTGTCCCTGCTTCTCTTGAGCCACACTTAGGTGGAACCTGCTCCATCCAGGTCTCAGAGTAAGCATGCTGCCCAAAAACACCCTGTTGACTCTCCTGAGGGATACATAGTGAGAACAAGAAATAAAATATTGCTGTTTTAAGCCACTGAGATTTGGAGATGTTCTTTAACATGTCGCCTGGTCCATCCTGACTGATAGATCTGTATTCTTATTTGACTCATTATATCCATGGGACAGAGAAAATGCTGATCATGCTAGTGGGTGTTGGGGAAAGAGCGAGTGACGTGGAATCAAAGGTACCTGGGTAAGAAGGCTATTCCTATCACTGCTGGTGGACTGTGTGGTCTTAGCCAATTAGCCTGATCTCTCTGAAACCTTGTTTATCTGTGACATGGGAATGTTGATATTGACCTTGCAGAATCCTGAGGTTATCAGTCAACATATGGCTGAAGATTCTAGCAGGGTACTCATCACAAAATGAGAACTTAATAAAAGATATTTCCATTAAAAATGTTATCGCTTTAAAGTACCTTTTTTTTGGACATTATCTCCATTGAACAGATGGGAATACTGAGGCTGAGTTTGCTGCAGAGACCACCCATGTAAATTTAATGACAGAGTTGGAGCATAAGCTTTGGCTTCCAGACTCAGGGTCCAGAACTTTCTCCCTGGTCTGAAAAGTACTTACTTTCATACCTGGAACTGTGCTGGGGATGGGGTGAGGATAGGAGAGGTATCCAGTAGGAAAAATATTCTTCTTCCAAGAAACACAAAAACTTCCTGGTGAGATGAGCTAGTAAAAGAGATGGGGCCATAGAAGGAACCAGCTCATCTGAGGCACATGATATTCTGAAGTTCTAACTTGAGTGCATGAGAATCACCTGAGGAACTTAGTAAAATGCAGATTCCCTAGTCACCTCTCTAGAGTTTCTGTCTTAATACTACACAATTAGAGGAAGCAGGGTTTACTTGGCTCCAGCACCAGGTCCCCAAGGTTCTGATCCCTCCTCTGGAACCTGCAAATTAATTACACAAGCTTTGTCAAGTTACCCAATCTAGCTCTGTGCCTTAGTCTTCCTCTATGTGATGGGGTTTTGATACCTGTCTTATATAGTGCAGTAAGGGTTAAATTAGGTAATACATGCAAAGCATACAGCACTTAGCAGATACTCAGTGCTCAAGTGCCACCCATTATTATTCTGAGTTAAGCATTAGCAGAACCCTAGTCCAAAAGCTTCTTTAAGGAATGACTCAGGGCAATCCCTTCCTCTAGTCTCCTAGCTGGGTACCCTTTAATGGGTCTTCCTGAATCAGTGGCTTCATCCCTTGTGGGGTTCTATCTAGAAACTTTGAGCCTGGGGTGTATTTAGGGCTGGCTGTGCATCCTGATGGCTCTTGAATCACATGTAAGCTGCTGCCTTCTGCTCAGCTGTGCAGAGGTTTGCTCTTGGGAGGAGACCTTCATTAGAAGACTTCATCTGGGATATACCTCTGGCTGAAATGCGAGCAGCAACCTGGAGAAATGCCTGGGGTTTGGTGACCTGAGGCCCTAGTCAGGACTGGAATTTTCTCAATTGAAGCACTTCACTTATTGCTCTCACCCTGTCCAAATGCTTCATTTTGGCCCTTGTTAATCACCAGATATTAGAGTCCATAAGAGCTGCATTTACTAGAAGAGAGGGTTTCTTCTTCTACTTTTTAAATTTCTTTGAATAATTCATGCACTATTTAGGAGGATTAAATATGGTGTGCTCTCCTACTGCAGAAGATCCATAGGTGAAAACCTGGTTTTTCAGGAGGAAGAGGCCAGGTTGTTGGGAGGCTGCCCTGCCCCAGCCTCTCTCTGTTGCCACAGATGTTTGACTCGGGCCTTCTGGGCTGTCTTTGCTTCTTGTCTCAGGTGTCTGTACCGACTCTGCAGTTTTCCATACTCTTCATAGTCCATCCTTGCCACCCTCCTCTGGATACCCAGCAAACCATCTTCCCAGCATGGACAGCTGGTTGTGAGAAGGGCAATGTGGTGTTTTTTTGTTTTGTTTTGTTTTGTTTTTAGGGAGAATAAAGGGTAGAGCCTTGAGCTGCCCAGCCCCTGAGGCCAGAAGCTACAGGAACCTGCAGAGAACTTTCCTCCAACCAGACCGGCAGTGGGCAAATTCCAATTCTGTAACTACTGAGGGGTGATGACCTTAGGCCATCATTTTATCTCCCGGTTGTTCCAGCCACTTCATTCTGCAGAAGGGATGAGATCAGTGTTCTGAAGAGAAAAATGAAAACAGAAAGTGTAATTACACATAAACATACAAAATATAAAGAGAGATCACTTAGAACAGGGCCTGCCTGGCATTTGATAATCTCTCAATTAACATGAGCAGTTATAATACAGCCCTCAGATCAGAATTTCGAGTTTATGATGAGGCATAGGTTTGATTGTATTTTATTTGTTCAATTAAAAATTAATTCTAATTACTAAGAAATTCATGAATACATTCTCCTTGTAAAAAATTAAAACGTTACACTGAAAACTAAATTCCATTTTGACTACCCCCATTCCCAACCTGTTTCCAGCATTTATCAGTTTGGTATTCAGCTAATTAGAATTTTTAATTTTTAAAAAGGATATATATGTCTATATATGTATCTATATAGACATACATACATACATACATACATACATATTCAGTTATAGAAAAGAATAGTTTATATAAATATCTGTTTATCAATCTATCACATATAAATGGCATCATACATGTGTATCTTTTTCATTCAATTTGTTCTAGAGATTATTTCATTTCATAATAGGGAAATATACTATCTTAATTTTCTGATTTCATACTATTCCATATTATAGGGATATCACATTTAATTTAATCATTGTTTTAACTTGCTGCCATCAAGATCCCTGAAGTTAACTCAATGTATGCATAGGTCTCAAAGGTGTCTTAAGGGTGTTGCGTGGTTGTTGTATACACTTACACTTCCATCAATTAAGTATGGATCATATATTTTGCTGCCCCTCGCCATCTCTTCCTATTACCAACTCCATTTTTTTCAATCTAAGTGGCACGGAAAGATGCAGAATTTCATTGATTTTTTTTGGGAGGGTGGGTGGGTATGGGGATTGAACTCAGGGGCACTCTACCACTGAGCCACATCTCCAGAGCTATTTTGTATTTCATTTATAGACAGGGTCTCACTGAGTTGCTTAGCACCTTGTTTTTGCTGAGGCTGACTTTGAACTTGCGATCCTCCCGTTTCAGCCTCCTGAGCCCCTGGGATTACAGGCGTGAGCCACAGAGCCTGGCTCATTGATTTTTAAAATGAATTTTCCTCATTCTTAATAAAGTCAAGCCTTTTCATGTGCTTGTTGGCCATTTGTATTTCTCTTTTGTGAATTAACTGTTTGTGTTTGTTGCCTATTGTTTTATGGAGTCATCTTTCTTTTTTCTTAATTATTTTTTTGATTTTTAAAACACACACACATAGGATAAAAATCCTTCATATATTACATTTGGTGACAATACTTTTCCCCATTCATTTTTGCTTTTTGTCATATGCATGTGCTTAGTTTTTATTTAGCCCACTTACATCATCTTGTTTCTTGATAATTTTTGCTTTTGTATTCTATTTATAGGCAGACTCTCCTTATCTGCTACATCATAAACACATTTTCTAATATTTTCTTCTATTTTTTTTAAAAGTATGAGTCTTTTACTTATTTTAGAAAATGGTGTAAAGAAATCTAATTTTATCAACTAGTTATTTATTTTTTCTCATGGAATTTTTTTTGTGTGCATCATAGTTATACATAACATTGGGGTTCATTTTGACATAATTATACAAACGTGGAATACAATTTGTTCCAATTCAGTCCCCAGTATTTTCCTTTTCCCTATTTTCCTCCCTTCCCCTTTTCCTTTTCCTCTGAAAAGGGCAAAGAGTCTCAGTCTCTGCCATACTGCTAACTTATAAGACTCAGCTCTGGGCACTGCTCCTCTTTCGAATGGGAGGGTCTCTGTGGGCAAACAACCCAGGCAGGTTCTGCTCTTGGCTGAGTAGAATCCAGGCCCAGGTTTTGTTTCTCTCACTTCACAGCAGGATGGTGTCAGGAAACTGTGAGCCCCACCTCTTCTTCATCATCTATTTCTCCTGTTCCCCTGACTAGGGAAGGCAAGTGTGGGGTGGGGGTCTTCAGAGGGCATCAAAGGAGAAGTATAAAGGGAAGAGACTGGCAGCTGAGAGGAAAAAGCTCTTTCCAGTCTGACCCTGTATAGCTCACAGCCCCCTCCCACTCTCTTGTATGGGCTGGAAGCCTGGATCGCTGTCCCATAGCTCCCTAAAGAGCCATGAACCACACACTTAGTGATGCAGAGAGATGGCTCCAGACACCCCCAGCATTTATTATAAATCACCGAGGCAGGAAAAATATGAGTCCCCACTGCACAATTACTGAAGCAGTTACTGCTGGCATATCTTACCCCCCAAATGGGGTCCCTGCTTCCTCCAAAGCACATGGAGCTTTGGGCTCCAAACACAGCTGTTCCCTGGAGCAGCAGTCGCAAGTTCTGGTCAAGTGTTTCTGGTGTGATCCTGACATCAAGACCCTCTTAAGACGTGGTATTTTCTGATGTCCCTTGAAACTATCCCCTCCAAGCCCAAGTTCAAGTCCAGTGGTGTTTTTGTGTTCAGATCTGCATTATAATCTTTATCTTTTACTCACTAATAGATTTTATGTTTTCCAAGGGAAAGACTGGGTTTCTTTGTGGGAGGTTAGTAAACTCTATTTCTTTAAATAAAAGATACAGGAAAAAAAGAACACAAAAACAAATTTCAGTCTTCTTTTTCCTAATAATCATTTTCTTCAAATCAATTGATTTTTCCTCTGCCCAGAACACAATGCAATCAATCCACCCTCCAGACCCTTATTCTAGCATGGAATGTCCTCTCTTCTATTTCTGAGCTGACATACAGATATTCAGTTGTGTAGATCAGGCTGCCCTTGACATTTCATCCATGTGTCACATATGTAAAGTGGGAGGGGTAAGAGGCCCTTCCTATATAGTTTGCCCTGGATCTTCCTCTAGGGCCCCAAGGCTGACTCTGTGTGTTCCAGCCAAGGGGAGCTGGAGTCTAGACCAGCTGGTGCTGCCCTCTGGTCTTAGATCAAGCGGGAATGGCCTCCAGAAGGCCTCTCACCTATCCAGATGCTGCTGTGAAGGATGGGAGGCTCCCTGTGCCCAGTCTGTTAGCACTCCAGCCTGAATCAGTTAACTAGACTAACTAGTGCATCCTATTTACTCTGTCACTTTGTGGTAGGCACTTTCTTACCCAGAGCCCTCAACTTCTTTTTCCAAACCAAATCCACGTGGTAGAACTTGTTCCCATATGATTTGGATTTAGCAATCATCTCTACTGGTGGAGTAGTGGGAGAGAAGCAATATTACTGAATATTATAAAATGAATTATATTATATGACATCCTCCTATGTCTTAGATAATATTGGGTTTATTGATTATTATATTATTTAGGGGGTTCCTTGAGGTCATAGGGCAAGACACACTCTGGGTATCCTTTGTAGTGTTGGTTTCCAATGTTGACTATGGAGAGATAGACCCTCTGCAGGAAATAGGAGCTTTGGGTAGGCTGGGTCTTTGCTCTCTTGGCCAGGGAGCACGCAGGTATCTCTATGCACTTGAATTAGCCTGTGTTATAGAGTCACAGGTAATGTTCCAACCCTGGGTTCTGCTGCCCCCAATCAGCTTCTGAGTTTGTTAGACTATCCAGGAGCATGGCTTCTTAGCTTCTTTTCTTTCTGTTATTTCTGAGTCTGGTTAAGTTATAAGTTTGGGCAGAATGAAGGTAAGAGTGTATATGTCCAACCTGGCTGAGTTCTGCCTCTGAGGGGAGCCCCGCTTCTCTGCAATGACTTTCTCTGTTGACTTTGGTTCTTCTTAAGGTCTTTGCTGGAGATAGCCTGTGGTTGCCAAGGAGCAAGGTCCAGAGCTCTCAGATATCAGGAGTAGTGTCCTTGTAGGGACCTCTGTGAAGGAAACTGAAATTATGATTCAAGTCAGATCAACTAGTACATTTGTAGTACATGATGAGCTCAGCACATCTTTTTGGGGGTTGGACAGGGCAATCAACACTGTTCATACCTCAGGGGCTCTTAAGTACAGGAAAACAGCTCCTAATACCCAGAACTGTAATAGCCAGGGTGTCAGGGTGTGGTTGCCAAGTTTCAGGCAGTGTTGTGGGAGAACAGAGCATGAGTGAGAAGGGGGAGCTCAATCTTTTGGAGGGAGGATGAACTGGGACAGGGATAGGTAAGATGTGTAGAGGTGGAGAGGATAACATGAAGTCATCCTTTGAAAGAAAAACATCCAAATGACTTTTGCAAGTATCATCAGCCTACATGAGTGAGAATCTTTATGTGCATAATTATATAAGGAGTGCTGGCTAAAGCAGGTCAAGACCAAAGGAGGAGATAGACCCAGTGAGCCACCTTGTAAAAGGAATAGACTGTCTAAATAATACCTGTTAGGCTTTAGAGGGTTGGGGTGATGAAAATAGATTGGGTTTGTCCAGAAAAAAAGACTTCTTTGGTAAGAAGAGTGATTGAAGGTAAGAAGTAATTGGTGTTTATTGAGCATCTATATGCCTGCCTCTGTGCAGCTTGCAGGACTTGAGACAGTGTGTAGGGGGAGCCTTGCATGGAAACAGATACTAGTCACACCTATGATGAGGGTGACATTCAATTGAGAAGCTTGTTGAGAAAGAGGAAGGAAGGAAGGTAAGACAAAAGAAAAGGGAGGAAGAACCTAATTGAGAGTCTATGGAATGTGCATGTGGGCTGGGGGAGCTTTGGGGTACCTGGAAGGGACCCTGGAAGGGACCTCGTGCTGCAGTTGGTCTCAGGGATGTTGATGCTGATGAAATCAAGATACACAGGTCACAGAAAGCAGGAGGAAGAGCTTCGGCTCTGCTCCCTGTGAATTACTGTGTGTCTCAGGAAAAGCATTAGGGAAGTGGGAAAATGGCTTGATGCTGATGTTGCATAAACAGGCTTCCTGGGGATAGATGTATTTTAATGTGATGTTAAAAGATAGAGGGGGGAGGGAGTGGGATGAAGCACCGAGGTCTCAGTCCCCTCTGTCGTGTCCTGAAAACACATCCTGCAGGAGACCCAGGCAAGGCTCTTCCTGATGGTAAACCCTAACTGAGGGGCAGTTTGGAGAAAGAGGAGCGTGGAGGGAGGACATGCAGGTCACAAGGGAGCTCCTGGCTGTGGATCACCTGGGAAAGCCTGAGGGAGTCTCAGGAAGGCCAAGGCCTGGGAAACCCACTCATAGAATGCATCTAGTATCCAGTACCCTGACTTTCCATTCAGTTTACGTAACCTGTTTTCAGAACCATCTTAAATATCCCCAGAGTGCAGTCTCTTGGTAGGAAGGCTCAGTGCCGCCAGCAAGGTCTCTCTGCTGGGTATCCCTCCCCATCATTTTAGCATGGCTGTCTCAAAGTCTGCCTGAGGTACTTTTCTTGCTTGGCTTAACATTATATCATTTGGGTTAAACATTGCCCTCTTTGGGACCCTCTTTGAGTCTAATTTACACATTTGTTTTTTTCTGGGAAGTTCTCTTGATCTCTTCCACACCCTGCCTCAGGCTTCCCAGGGTGCCTTGAGGGGACCATGATTAATGCACCAAATAGGCAGTCCTGTAAGATCTGTTGACCAAGATTCTGCAGCCCTGGTGCCTTCCACCTTCATACATATTATATTTGTTTCTCAAGACACCACATGCACAGGCCCATCCTACTTGTGAGTACCCTGAAGGCTGGCTCAGGTCCTGTTCCTTGCACAGGAACCCTGAGGCAGCCCTCAGTTTGTGTTGGCTGAAGGCCCCAGTCCAGGAAACACACCCAGAGACATCCCACAGAGTAACGATGCTCCCTGCTACACCTTTTTGTTCGTGACAGGAAAGATGAAAGCAAGCATGAACACACATGAACCTCTTTAGGACTGGAGGACGGGGACCACCGTGATGGGATGAATCAGAGCAGGGGAAGGGAGCATCAGCTGGACAGGTTTCTAATTTTAAAACCAGATTCTGCATCCCGGGATGGCCATTATAGATGCATCTCCTGGTGGCAATAAGGTCTTTATGTCTAAGAACTGGACAGGGCCTCCTCTCCAGGGTCCTTCCCTAGAGATCCATTTGGTTCACAACTCAGATAATGTCAGTCTTCAATGTGATGCTGGGATAGGTGACCCAATTCTCCCCATCTCATCCAAAAGAACTCATCCATGAAAAACTCACAGACATAAACTTTGGGGGCACTTAACTGCATGTAGTGGTCAAGTTTCAGGTGGAAGTAGGAATTCTTTTCTTGATTAATTTCCATTGTGATTTTTTTAGAGACATTCTATAAACATATTGGACTCTCAGCTCCTTGTAAAGAAAAGAGAATATAAGTTGTCTCGTTTTATGCCTCCACATCTAGTATTGTGCCTGACACACATAGTAAGTGCTCAATAAATTATACTTGGCTGAGATGCTTTGTGTGTTCAGAGCTGTTTAATTTGTAGTATCTTACATGAGGCTGTAGCTGACTTAGGAGGGAGTATCCTGAAGATTGGCCTAGTCACATGGGATAGATAATAGGGGGAGTCCAATCTGGTAGATAAAAAATTTGGTGCTCAATGGCAGTGGCCATCAGCAAGCAGCTCCAGGTAAGAAATCTCCTATGAGGAAGCCAACAGTCCCTGAGTACTTCTTGTGTCCCACACTGTTCTCAGAACTCTACATGTGTCAACTCCTTTCCTCCTTTCAGGTAACCTGTGAGACAGGTAATATTCATTTTCTTTTTACATATGAGGAAGTGGAGTCAGAATGTAGCCATGACAGTCCCAGGTGATTCAGCTGGTAAGTGGTACCAGAACGCCACCCGAGGATAGTTGACTGGAGATTTCACACTCTTAACAACTTCACACTACTACTTCTCTGCAGAGTGAGGCCTTAAGGGTGGGTCACCTGAAACTCAGGAACCTGGCAGCCATCTGGTTTCCAAAACTCAGGAAGCATAGGGTTAGTCAAGAGCAAGGCTGTCTCCAAGATGGCAGCTGTGGTCTGGAGCAAAATTAACCACTTCCTGGTGTTGATGATGGAGATGCGGTACACACACAGGAACAAGGCAAGATGGTAACAAGCCAGAATCAGGCTAGGATCAGAGTTCCTGGGCTCAAGGGCTGGTTCATAGAATCTAAAGTACCGAGCCCCAGGGTATTGAAAATTCTCCCTTTCTATGTTCTCTGTTGGCCAAATACTAGAGTAAAGCCCAGAGTTGGGGTCAGAAGGTTTTCTTAAAGTGGGAACTACCTGAACAAGGAGATGGAAATAAAGTAGAAACAGTCCACCTGATGCAGATTTTGCTCTATTCTGTTATGGTGAACACAGTTCCTCTAGGCCCACCCAATTCTTTCAGGCCATATAACTGGAGCCAGTGTTTATTTCCAAAGCTGTGTAATATGCTGGGGAAAAGTTCTCTGGAGAAAAATTCTGGGACTCATTAAATAGTGGGAGAAGAGGAGAAGAGAATGAGGAAGTGAAGTAAAGAGAAAATTATAGCAGAATGATGTTTTTTTCTTCCTGTAGAAAAGAAGTTAAAATAATTGTATCTGCTGTTTAGAACATTTTTTATTTTTCATATTTTATTGCTATCTGTGCAAAACAGTGGGCTAGGAGTCTTCATTCTCATGGGAAACTCTCCCAGGATATACAGTGTTGCATCCACAAGACTTTTCAGGTCATTGAGGGAATGAGTTGGAAACCGGTATTTACTTATCATAGAAAATTGGTCAGAAGTCCCTTTTATCCTTTGCTTTTTAAACACTTAAAGCAATTGACCTCTACTGAGGTGTGAAAGCCCCCTCCAAAACCCATGTTGGAGTTGGATTCTATTAGAGCAGTATAAAGAGGTGGGACCTTTAATGCCGGTTAGTCACTAGAACACCAGCTTCAGGTATTAGCTAGGTAAAGCTATTATTGTGGGTTAGTTGCCTCAAAAGTGAGATTCTGATAAAAGAATGAGTTTGGCCTGAGTTTTCTTTCTTGTGTGTGCTCATCAACCTTCTGTCATGTTATGATGCAGCAGGAAGGCCCTTCTTTAGACTTACCAGCCTCCAGAATGATGAGAAATCAATCTTTCCTTTATAAGTTACCCAGTCTGTGGTATTCCATTATAGCAACAGAAAATGGACTGAGATGCCTTCCCTTTGAGGGGAATGTAGGAATATTTGTTCAAAAAATGTTCAGCACAAGCTCAGGCTAGCAAATATTCCCTGCATTTTTATTGGGATAGGGGCTTTTGGTGAAATAATATTGGAAATAATGGCCAATACTATCAAACAGGCTGTCTTTGTGGAAAGCAGGCCTCTACAAGTCCCTGTTTTCATGAACACTGATGTCTGGACTTTCACACTTTGAGATTTTGAATCAGTTGGTATGAAGGGTGAACCATAATTACATGATATTTAAAAATTGCAGAGCTTTTACTTTGTAAACACTGATGCAATCTACATCCTAATTCTATAAATACAGAAACTATTGGTTGGTTAGAGAGGTTCAATGACTTGTCCAAGATCAGAAAACTTTTGTGGATCAGAGTCTAGAGTTCCTGACTTGGGTCCCATGGTACTTTTAGGGCATTCCTTTCCTAAAAATGTTGATTCTCTGTTAGGGTTTCCATTGTTGCATGCTTAGGTGTCCCTGATTCCTCATTTGGCTTAAAGCACTTCTTCTCCAGCTGCTGGGAGTGGGGGCACTGGGACAGCCCTCATACAGACTGTTAGAAGACGGTGGATTAAGACAGGATGACTCTGAAGGCAGATCCAGAAATCCCTATAGTGACTTTATCCCAGTTCAATTCCTCTCTTTTCCAATCCTATTTCTTCCATTCCTCCACAGGAGATGGAGTCCACAGACTCTCCCAATAAACCTCTGTGTGTCCAGCTTCATCTAGAGTCTGCTTTCTGGGGAACCCAACCTATGACAATTCCCCCTGTCTTCATAGTTCTTTTGTTACTAGTTGAGTGCTCACCATGTGGAACTCTGTGCTAAATCCCTGGAATTTGAAGGGAAATAATGTAGTTTCTTATTCAAGTTGTTTGTCACTCATCAGAGGTACCGGTGGTCAACAGTCAACTCCAATGCCCTGTCTGAGCTACTGTAACTGCAGGGTGATAAGAGTGATGTGGTAGAACCTAAGAGGGGGATGCTGACGCTCTGGCTGCAGGAGTTCACCAAGGTCACTGCTCTGTGTTTCCCAGACTTTCTTATTAGCCTATCCTGGAGTCTGAGCACCTTCTCAAAACAGTAGGTGTTCTTGCTCACCTCTACAATCTTACATCTTTTAGGTACTCTTTATTACACTTCAGGTAGAGAAAGATGTGAGTAGAGGAGAGAAATGTGGAGAAAAGTGTAAGAACTAGGGTGGTTAGGAAAATTGTGATAGTTTTAGATGTCAACTTGACTGGGCTAGGGGATGCCCAGAGAGCTGATAAAAATGCTTCTGAATATGTTTGTGAGGTTGTTCATGGAAAAAAATTAACATTTGAATCAGTGGGCTGAGTAAATAAGATCTTCTCTTACCATTGTGAGTGGGCTAATTCACCAAGAGCTGGATAGGGCAAAAAAAACAGAGGAAGGGTGAATTTGTTCTCTCTGATGTGCTGACCTTGGAGTCTAGCTTCTTAGGTCTTTGGACTCTAGAACTTATACCAGCCTCCCCCTAATTTCTCAGACCTTGACCTCAAACTGAGAGTTGCACCATCAGCTTCTTTGGTTCTCTAACTTGCGGGTGAAATATTATGGAACTTTCTAGCCTTCATAATTGTGTAAGACAATTCTCAAAATAAATCCTTCCTTTATCTCTTTCTTTCTATCTCTGTCTCTCTTTCCCTGCGTCTTGTCATCTCCTATGGTTCTATTTCTCTGCAGATCCCTAAATAATACAGACTAACATGAGAATTCAGTTTGCATCTCTCATGTGTTTTTCCATCTTCCTTCTCTGGAGGCTGCTTCCTCTACATCATCACCATGGTTAGACCTCAAGGGCTCTCAGATTTAGCCTCTCCCTCAAAATGCCTTTGGAATCAGATGCTGACCTGTAAGAGGGAATAATGTCAGTGTCAACATGTGATCTTCTGAAGGAGACTGGTCCTCTATGTCTTATCACCACTGATGGAGAGAGAGTGGGAACAAATCCACAGATGGGTAGGGTGTAGAAACATACACAGAGTCTTTCTGATGCTCCTGAATGTACCCCTGTGGACATAAAGGGTCTCATAGCCCTGTGCCTCCACACCTGATTGTAGAGCAGCACAAATTGAGTCATTTTGACAAATGTCCTGCTGTGCACCCTGACTGAAAAGAGGGCTGGCCAGTACACCAGTGCTTAGGAGGAAGTGGGCCCGTTTCTTTACCAACCTCAGGCAGTTTCATGCCATCTGCAGAGCATGAGCTATGTGCTGATCCCTGAACTGAGTCAGATGGAAGGCTCTAGTGAAATGGAAGTGAGGGCCCCAGCTCTCGAGCAGCCTCCAGTTTAAGTGGGTTGACAGGCATATCATCACCAGACGTCTCAAGTCTGGGGGAAGACAAACAATCTGTACCCTGGGGAGCCCCAGGCCTCCTGGCTTAATTTGAGAGATGTGGTTTCTGCCAAGGGCCAGTATTTAGGACACACATACATATTTAAAAGGCCTAAGAACAGACACAAATAAGACATTAGGATGTGCAAATGGTTACAGCTGAATAGCTGAGCCAGGAGACAGGACAAAGAGGCAGAGCTGAGAGCAGGATGTTCCTAACACTCGGAGTCAGCCCATAAGCCTCAGTCAAGTCAGGTGGTAGTGAGGGCAGAAGCAGCTCTAGGCAGCCTCAGGCACCTGTAGCTATCAGATATTAGGAACTCAGTGCCCTCTTTCTTGAAAGCAGGTGAAAGTGAATACTATACAGCTGTGTGCACCTATGTGTGAAATTATGAGTATTATCAAGGGGACATATTTGAGTGTCCTCTGACAGCATCACTAGACTGTTTTGTGTACACAATTTTATGACTTGTGAACAAGAGTGTGTGTTTGCAGTGTGTCGTGTGTGTGTGTGTGTGTGTGTGTGTGTGTGTGTGTATACACTTGTGGAGGCTTTCTCTGTGCTGGGATGAGGTTGAAGATGAGCATGTGAAGTTCATCCAATCCATTCTCTCTTATTCCAGGAAGCTTTTCCTATGAACCAAAGCAGCCCCCTCTCTCTGCCTGTCTGGCAGGCTTTCCCTGCTGGGAACAGGTTCCTCTTGGAGGAGCTGAATCTCCTGCCCAGCTCTAGACTCTTTCTTGCTTTAGGCCTCAGGATGAGAAGCGTTTTGACAGGTGTTAGGAGACACTGCAGATGGGTCTGATTTGCCCAGGCTGAAACCCAGATTTCTTGTCTGGGTAGAATGTACGTTTCCTACAAAATGAGGGGAATCTAGAAAAAGTGAGACTGCCTACCAAACTTTTAGAAGCAGGTGAGGAGGAAAGTTGGGAAACAAGGCACCTTCTCTCACAGAGGGACTGGGAGATGGCCTTAGTTAAGAAACTACCTTAATTTGGGGCAGACAGGGGTTTGCAGAAAGTTGGCTGAAGAGACTGGAGCTTAAAGTGGAGCTAATTTCCTGAATTCTTGAATTCTTGGGTTAAAGACTCCCCAAGGCTTCCCTCTCATAAAGCAGATAGCAGTAAAAAGAGGGGGTTTGATCCAGGGCAGCTGATGGGATGGTTGCACTGTGAAAAAAAGGGCCCTGGGTCCTGGACAGCCCTCTTGATGGCCTTTGCTGGTGGAGGCAGAGAGGGAGGAAGCAAGAGTGCTGTCCACGGGGGCCTGACCCCTGGGGCATTTGAGGTGTAGGGAGCCCGGGTGAGACAGTGGGCTTTGGAAGACATGGGCAGCTCTGTCTCCTTCCTGCATTCTCACAGAACCTGGCTTTGACGTTCCATTATGGCCTCCAGTATATGGGCAGCACTCCTAGTATTATTTCCACTTTTCCTTCTTCCCTCCTGTCTCCACAGGCCCTCACCACTGGCCCCAGTCCAAGCCTTTGCTTACATGGGTCTATATCCCACCCAGCTCCAATTCTGGGCTTCTACACAAATCACTCCAGGAGGCTTTCATGCTGTCTTTGGTGGACAGTACTCTGGGATCCTTACTCTCCTGAGTCACCTCCTGTCTCACTACCCACATCTCATTCACCTTTGTGACTCCACTTACCTGCCTTAATTTTGCCATACCTGAGGCCTCAGCCTGGACCTTCTTTAATTACACGTTTTGAAAAAAAAATCTTTAATTACACTTTTTTTTTTCAGGGAAATTTCTTCACCTTGTGGTTTTAATTATTAAACCTATGTCAAAGACTCCAAAATTCAAATGTACAGGCCTGGCTTTCCCCATGATCTTGACTCACGGATCCAACTCTATTCATTTCCTTTTGATTATCTACTAGGAATCTCAGGCCTGTAACATCTTGATTTCTTTTTCTTTATTGACTTCTCTTTTCTCAAGTCTCCATAAATGGCACCACCATATATCTACTTGCCTACACCAAACAGAAATCTAATCCTAATTTATCTCATTCCTTTAGTCCCTGGATATCTTTCTTTGGAAAATTCTACTGACTTTGCTTAAAAATACATTCTATATCCTTCTGAAATTTTCTCTCTTTACCCAGAACAATTTATGATCTTCACAATTGAGAATATAATAACATATTTCTTTTAACTGTTCTCCTTTCCTCCACCTGTTACCTATATCCATTCTTCACAAAGCCAAATTATTTTTTGAGAACATAAATGGAATCATTACCCCATCTGCTTAGAATCCCCTAGTGTCTCGTACCAAGAATAAGACACAGACACCTAACCTTGGCCCTTGAAGTTGTCCCATAGTTGGGCTACCTGGGGCTTGGCCTCTGTCTACCTCTCTGATGTCATCTTACTCTGCTGCCTCTTGGCTAACCCTATTCTACCTTTGGTGACTCAGAAACCCCAAGCTGGCCCTCCCTTGGCTTCGCTCACTGGCTGCTTCATCTCCTTGGATGGCCCTGATATCCAGCTCTGCAAAAATGGCTGCTTCCTTCAGGCGAGTCTCAGTTAAATGTCACTTCCTCCAAGAGGCTTTTCCTGACACTGGTGTAGTCAGGGCCTTGACTACCCTCTATTGTACCAACCTGCTTTATTTTCTTCATAGACCTCATCATACCCTGGTGTGCTGTTGCTTGATTATTTGGTTTATATTTTATTGTCTATTTCCCTCACTTGCATGTAGAGTACATGAAGGCAGAAAGCCTCTCTGCCTTACTCCCTCACTTATTCCAGCCCCCAAGAAATGACTGGTGAAGAGTAAGCACTCAGTGAGTCTTTATTTAATGACTACATAAATGAGGGGACCTGAATAAGATGCTGTTTGATTTGAAATAGTTCGATTTCCTTCCTTGGAAAGGAGTGCTAGCCAATGACAATTTTTATTCCAAAGGATTCAGTCTGGTCATTTGACCCAGATAATCAAAGGGGAATGAAGGGAAGGGAGGGGGAATGGGAATTGGAAAGATAGTAGAATGAATCAGACATATTTTATATATGCATTTCTTCATATAATGTTTATATGCATGCACTAATTTATCCTATATGCATATATGAATACACAACCAATGTAATTTTACATCACAGACAACCAGAAGAATGGGGAGTAATACTCCATATATGTATAATATGTCAAAATACATTCCACTATCATGCATAACTAATAAGAACAAATAAAAAAATATATATCTCAGAAGTTCCTGTCCTTTCTGTAATATGTTGATACAACATTCCAATTATTTATTTATTTATAATGAAAGAGATGGATCCCATCTCATTTCCATGTCTTTGATGATAGCTCTCAAATTTTCAGAGATCTATGACCTGCATACCCTCCCCTCATCAGCTTGGTAAAGAGGGAGTGCTATGCTGGCTAAGGGCACAGAAACACAACTCGCCCTGAGACAGGTTCTCTCAGGGTGGAGACCACTAATCTGGCTTTTCCATGGAAGAGTTGCAACCCATTTTGGAAAGATTTTTTTTCTCCAAAATTTTGTTTCCTAGGTTAGAGATGAGCTTTATGAAATTTTTGGAAAGACAAAGATATCAACCATTTATATTTAATAGGGAGGGGTCTGCCATTCCTAATTTATTTTTGCACCCTTTCATCCATCAAATGTTTCTCAGTCAAGTACTAGACTAGTCATTGCCTGGCTATCAGGACAGTGGGATGTACACTCTTTGTTCTTCTATCTCAGGTGTCTGGTAGGGTTGATGCACACAAATGATGCTGGTTAGAACATACTGGAATACATGAGAGGGGTGTATCAGTGTGTGGTGGGGTTCAGAGATGGGTTGTAATTTCTCATCCTGAGACGGGAAAGTGGAATTTTGAAACAGATGGGTCTAACAGAGGGGTCTACAGATTTCTTGGTTCAGGGGTTAACACAGAAAAGACTACAGAAAATGAGGTGATAACTTCTGGCTAAGTCCATCCTTGATGACCCTTTCAGGGGTCAAGCTTAAACCAATCAAACCAGAAGTTTCTGAAGTACTGGAGCAAATATTTCTCCTTTTAGAATAAGACTATAACATTCACAAAGAGACATAAGGTAAAAATTACAGATATTTATTTCCTTATTTTTTTAGTTGGTTCATTTTAAGCCTTTTCTGTTTTGCCTCAATGGGGATTTAGTCTTGTCTTCCCCACGGGAACCAGAATGGAGGCAGCCCCTTCATGTGTCACAGGGCTCATCAGATCTGAGCTTGCCCACAGCTACTATTTCCATTAGGTGAAATCTTTTTGCTCCAATTAGCACTGTCTCTGCTGTAGCCCTATTCCTTCTGCCCTTCCTTCCCTGAGTGAAGCTTTGCAGGCTAGGGCAGATAAGAACCCCGAGCCCAGGATTCTTTAAGGGGGAGCATGTTGGATATCAAAGAGGTAGGAGGCAGTTGAAGGGATTTCAGCCAGGGCCATCCACAATCCTATCTACATGCAAGGCAGACAGAAAAGGGCCTACAACCCAGAATTTCTTGTGTTACAGATTGGAAGGGTCTTTGTCAAAGAATAGAAGTGCTAGCTTAATATGAAGGACTCCATCTCTGAAAGAAAAAGAAACCTAATGAGCTTGATTTTTATTTTTTTATTTTTGGAAGGAAAGTGCGGATTCTATTTATTTGGCAAGTGGAATGGAGTGGATGTTGTCTGGAGTCTCATGACTGCTTTCCCTCTTTTTTTTTTTTTTGAATAAACAATCATTCATGACGCAGGTGGGAGGCACTCAGGGTGATTCCTCCCTAACATCAATGGATTTGACTCATAAAAATACAGAATGTGTAGTTCATTTGAATTTGAGATAAAGAATAATTGTTTTAGCACAAGTATATCCCATGTAATATTTGGTACTCAACTAAAATATTTATTTGTTGTTTATTTGGAACTTAAATTTAACTGAGTGCCCTGTATTTTACCTGGCAACACTAACTTCCACAGTCTTTGAGCAGGGCTCTAGTTCCAGAGCTGTTCTTTGTCTCCTGGTTCCTGTACCGGGACGACCATGCAGGGCTTCTTGGTAGATTCTCCTCCTCACAGTTCTTAGCCCAGAGACCCTGGCTGCCAGGATCACACAGGGGACATCTTGTGGTAGAACTTAGTATCTATCGTATGCTGTTGTGATTTTCCTTCCAGAGTCCCAGAGAGCAGAAATTCTTAATGTTGGTTGCACATTGAAAATATCTAGGATGCTATAAAGGAAATACCCTGTTGTCTGGTTCTCAAGCCCAGAGGTTCTGAATTAATTGGTTTGGGGTATAGTCTACTTACTGGAATTAAAAAAATCTCCCCAAGTCACTCTAATGAATGCCTAAGGCTGAGGACTAGAGCCTCAGAGCCATCAAGGCAGAAGGCTACAGGTCTGAACCGAGGTCTCATCTGACAGGGACTTAGAAAAAGCCAACCATTATTGAGTGTGCTCAGGGTTCTGAGAGGGAAGAAAAGCCAAGTAAGAATTTTGATTTCACTGGTATCTACTAATTATTTGATCGTCTTGGTCCTTAGGTATGGGGGGTTCATGAAAGTAAGATTGGAGACATCTGCTGTCCAATGGCTCATAGTACAGCTAAAGGGGACATGTTTCCTGCTCCTCAGCCCAATCATCTCTGAAACACTCACTGCCTCCCATGGAACCCTGGACTGGGGACGTGAGATTCAGTGCATGTGTGAGGAGGTGAGCGTGGAAAAAGAGCTTGGTATGTGCAACAATAGGGAAGGAAGACTTTTGCTAGGAGCAAGACTGCTGCCTCCATATCCCAAACACCCATTTCTCTGGCACAGCTTGAGAGGCTTCCATCTCTTCTGAACTTGGGAAATGATGCAAGGATAAAGTGGCTTGGTGTCTGAGAAAGAGAGAAAGAAAGATGGCCCCATTAGTGAACTCACCACCATGGCTTGCATTTAGTTGTATGTGCTAAAAGGTCAGAGAGAATAGGTGCAATAATTATAACAAGAGCTGTTATTTCCTTACAATCTAATCATACTGTGGTGGCTATTATTACATATCATTTATTCTTATTTTTATTATAGAAACTAATGATATTGATAGCAATGCTGGTCTACAGTTCCTTGTCCAAACCTTGGGACCAGACTTTTTTAAAACAGGATTTTTCAGATATCCCAAAGGTAAAGTGATAAATTTGGTTTATAAAGCAAAACCCTGGTAGCAACTGGGACAGTATCCTAATCAAACCCACTAAGAGTTCTACAGCTAATCTTAGGATTATTGATGCTGGACAAATGAATTAGCATGATGGCAAGACTTATGTCAGTTCAGGTCAGGCTATGAAAAGTCTTTTGTTTTTTTAAATCTTTTTTGGAGACTCTGAATATGGGTTTGTGGGGATACAATACCTACCTACATCACTTATGGAACATTAACTGTTTGGCAGGCAGTTTGACAAGTACTTCAAATACATTATCCTATTTAAACCTTGCGAGGTAGAAACCATTATTACTCCCATTTTGCAGATGAGCAAAGAGGTTTACAAGGTTGAAAGGCTGGCCCATGATCCATGGCTGTTGAGTGGAAGAAGTTAGAACAGGAATGCAAATTCTGTTCTGATTCTAGAGCCAAACTATCCTTCTATGGCTGTTGCAAGCCCAGAAAGGGGAGAGAAGGGTGCACATACATGAGATGTGGGTAGACACAGACACTTTGTACATACAAAGTCAGGGTGGTCTTTCTGTGAAGGTATGTGTGTGTGCATATGTGTAAGTGGAACTTGTGTGTTCTTGTGTGAAGCTCTGTGTATGAGTGTTGTGTGTACCATATTATGTGTACAGGAGCACCAAAAGGGACGAAGTTAACATATGTTATCTACTGTGCCAGGTGCATTGTTAGTTGTTTTTCATGCATTATTTTATTTCTTCCTGAGAGCCACCTCTAAGGAAGGCATTTTATCTTCATTTTAAAGAAGCTCATGGGAGTTAGGTAGCTTATCTCAGGCCATCCTTCTAGAAGGTGGCAGAGCTAGGGTTTGTACCCATGACCCTTTGACACCATCCCTTTCCACTATATCACACTGACTCTGAGGTTCCTCCCCTGTCTGAACACTATTACCAGTAGAGCATGAACCATAAACTATGAATACATTATTTTTTTACGGTTGTAATTTTTTCTTGTGTTTCCTGTGAGGCAGTCATGAAAACTCCAAGTACAGAAGAGATTGGATTCTAAAATGTACCCTAAGGTGAGAGTCGGGAAAACTGTTCTACACTTGGTTCTTTATCTCTTTGAGTCTTAATTTCCTCATCTAAAAAACTAAATCATTGGCATAAATGCTATTCAAGCCCCTTTAGTTAAGATTAAGTTAGATTCTAACCTTGAGAGGGCTTTGTCTTATTTATTAGTTTTCTTAGAGTCTATAGCACAAAACTGTACCCAAAGCAAGCATCAAAATATCCACTAAATCCTTAATAGAGTTAATGTTGTTAATTCATGGTGATTTATTTTCAACCAACAAATGACAACAATAATTCCCAAACAATAATTCCCAACTGCCAAATAGTTGCAAACATTTCCTGAGCTCTTATTTGGTCTTGGGCACCTTTTATAAGCATGAGATGGGCAGAAGCCTTGTAACTACTATACACAGTAACTTGCTACTTTAACTACTGTGGTAAAAAGGGAGGTGTTGGGCCTTCCAACCCTGTTGAAAGCCACCCACAAACACATTGTAGTCAATATCAATTTTCCAATGTATTATTGATTCAAAGAGGCATTTATTTCAAAGCAAACAATGGTTTTCTTTGGTAATTTCCATATTGCAGATAAAACTGCCATTTTGCTGACCTGCTTGTTGTCAAATATTATCGACTGCCCATAGAAAAGAAGAGAACTTACTTTATGGGTGTCTTTATTGAACTTAACTGGGGGAAGTATACAGAATTGCTAATAATTATCCCTACCCCAACTCCTGCTGCTCTGCCCAAATCTGACATGAAACTCCTCTATCTATGCTCTCTCCTTTCCTGTTATGTGCAAAAACTTCACCCCTCATTTTAGGGGCATGCACACAGTAGTTTCATTTACTTGAGGTGTCTGTCAACAAAGCCTACTGATGGTGTTATGATTCAGGACTTACCTGTGAAGCATTCATTCATTCATTCATTCATCAAATATGTGCAAAAAGCTTGGGTGTGTGGATATGGAAAATGGAGGTCAAGGTCACAGGGTCATTGGGGAAAGATACTGGCACTGGGATTTGCCTCTCCTCCTGTTGAGTGGGATGGAGGCTAGGTGCAGGCCAGGTCCGTGGAGGTTGAACGTCCAGAAAGTGCACGCTGCCCATGTCCTCTGTGATGAAAATGTGTAGCCCAGGAGCCTCTTCCTGCTCCTTCCTCAGAACTTCTCTTTTTCCCCCGTAATCCCAAACCCTCAACTGCTCTAGTTACTGAAAGAAAAGTCATGCTTCAATGCATTGTTTGTTGTCCATTCTGAGTTTAGACTCAGAGTCTTGACTAGCAGGTACTTCAAACACAACTCTTCTAAACCAACCCCCCAACAAAAAAAAATGGAAAGACCATCTACTGTAGTCTCTGTGTTTATCTTCATCCCCACCCACTCATTAATGAGTGAAAGAAACTTAAAGGTCACACTGGAGTCTCATTTTCTTTCACTTCCATATCTGATTAGTTAACCCAAACCCTCCTCTTTATAGTACCTATTTTTATAGCTGTTAAATTATTATTAAAATATTACCTGTATGCAGAAAGTGCATAAGTGTGCTATATGTTGAGATTTTTGTCTTCAAAGTACACTATATCTCTGTAACTTCCATTCAGTTAAAAAACCCACCCTACCTGCCACTTATCCACTGCTCCCAAGGGTAAACATTCCCTTGACTTTTAACATCAGTGATTAGTCTTGTCTGAATTTGAACTTTATATAAATGGACTCTTACAGTATGCATCTTTTGTGTCTGGCTTCTTTCACTCAACACCATGCTTGGGGGATGCAGCCATGCTGTTTTGCATTATCAGTTCTTTATTTCTCAGTGCCAAGTGGCATTTTTACTTCATAGCAAGGGAGTTTTATTGTGAGTTTTGTATCTTCGTGAGGCCATTTGAAGATGTGCTGAATGAAGACAACTCATACGAAGTTTTCTTTTATAGAGCACATCTTTGAAAGTAGGACATACCTGTTTGTGATATTTGAAGTATGCCAATAAGGAAGGTGAATTACTCAGGGGAGAACTAAACAGCCAAAAAGCCAGGAAAAGTTAAAGTGAAACTCATTCCATTTTTAGAGTTTGTGCTTTGGTTGTAGTTTTGAAAGAAAAGTCATGCTTCAATTAATAACAGACAACGGAGTCAATATGATGGGAACAGAGACAATGATATGATCAAATTCCAAGAAATGACTGACAGATGAAAAAATATCATGTGAGCCAAAGCAATTTCTCTTGACTTCTAACTTTATTCATCCAACGAATAACACTTCATCACAATTTTTATCAATGGAATGCAATTCCACTCAGATCACTCTGTCAACGACAAGAAGCAGCATCAAATCATTTTGTCCACACAAATAAATCAATTGTTGATTATTATTTTCTACCATTTGGGATTCAAGTGGGAGGACCAAATATCTTGAGTAAAACAAAGGAAGGAAGGAAAAAAATGATTTTGGTGTTGATAAATCCAGTGGGGTAAATGCAGTTTATGCCTTTTTTTTAGATACACCCTGATGTGAAGAGTAATACACAATTTTTAAACTTACAGCAGAGACAAACTGTAAATATACACATTGAAAGAAAATGCAGCCCTTTATTGCTGCTTCTTACAGATACAATAGCATTTCCAGTTTTATTTACTTTTGCTTATGTGTTTCTTTTTGTTGGAATTCCTTCCCCATTCTTTGAATATACATTTAAATTTTTAAGAAAAATGAAATCCCAAGGGTTTACAAAACCCAAAAGCAAGAGGTGTCATCCTTAAAGGATGAGCTATGTGGGAAGTGTGATGGTTCTGAATTAGGCTACTCTCTGGACCTGCAATTTCTTCTTCCTGTCACAGTTCTATGTTATTGAACAGAGAAAAATTTGTTGTTTTGCAAATTTAAGCTCATGTTGATGTTATACATGATAAAGTTATACATGAGGCTTTTTTTACTTAGTATGTTAAGATGATCATAATTTTCTTTCTCAGTTTACTCTGGAAGGTTCTAGTCCCCCACCAGGATATTTTGTGGACAATAGTCTCCTCCATGGAACAATTAAGTCATGATTTCTTCTTAATGTAGTTCCTTGGGCCTCAGTTCTTTTACTTGCTGGCTTGTCCCCATTCCTCACTGTGAGCTGAGGCCCCTGCTATGTTGTCAGCAGGGGATCTTGTTCTAGGACCACCATGAGGTGAGGTGCATCCTCTTTGTCAGAAGCTTTAGATGAAAGGGGTCTAAGTCTAGACTTTTCACCGATGAGGTGTCCTTTTGCCACTGCAAGGGAAAGAGCCATCTTTGCACCTCAGTTATGATTTATCCTCTGAAGGAAGACTGAGACTTCTTTTAGTCCAGAGAAAGAAAAATGAGACAAATACAAAATAAGTTCAATATTCAAGGTGGCATCAGTTCTACATACAAAGTCAACCTGGACTTCACTCTCCTTGAAGCTGGTAAATTCACTATGTGTCTGTGTCTCTAGTATACACCACTTTCCTGAAATGAAGAGGGGCTTAGCAGAAGCATCTTCATGAGGATGAAGATGGTGACAATCATTTATGGATAAAGCATTTAAGGCATAACGGGGTCCAAGGAGGCTTGACTCTGGTCTAAATACATCCAACTAAATAAGGATCCTGATGGTAATGGTGTCTACCTTTATAGTGACACCACATTTCTCATTAAAAGCAATGCTTATTCATTAAATAGGAAAAAAAAACTCCAAGGAAGATATAAGAAAACAGAAAAAGTCTATATCCCTACCATTTAACTCACATTTGGTGAATTTATTCTTTCTTTTTCTCTTTTGTCCTCCCTCATCTATTTTTTTGTTGTTGTTTTACAAACTCAAATTCACATTCATGTTCTTATATATGATAAAATTACATTTAAGTCTTTTTCAATTAATTCATTACATCTTAAGCAACATTGTTAAACTTTTAGAAACATATTAACCCTGTTTCTAAGTCATAAAAGTTGTGTTCTTTATTAGTTTTAAAATTAGTTATATAGCATTTGTGGGTATATTAACACACACATCTTGGGGCCTATTTCAAATTATATTCTTAAAAATATTGCTAAATGTTGATTTTTTAAAAAAAATATTAAATGATTAAATACATATTTTTATATATACTCCAGAAAGTCTGAATCAATTTAATCTCCCGTTTATGGTATTTGGAGGTACATATTTATCCTGCAATGTTGTTAACATTGAACAAGATAATTTAAAAAAAGAGGAAAAGTAGTATTTTGATAAACAGCAAAAAAGGAAATCACAGTGTTGCTTTAATTTGCATGAAATACTAAATATATGTTTATTATTATTGCTTATTTTTGGTTTCCCTTGTGTGAATTGTGTGCTCATATTCTTGCCCATTTACTAATGATCGGTAAATACTTTTTCTTATTTTTTGTAGAGTTCTGATATAAGCTATGAACATTTTTCCCAGATATTTTCTTTAGAAAAAAATTAACGATTTCTCTCCCTACAAACAAAAAGGTCTAGTATTTATTTGTGTCTAAAAATTTAGCTGTCATTTAAAGATTTTTTGTTTTTGTTTTAAGGTTTAGATCATATTTCTTCTGCTTTGTTCTTTCTGTCTCCCTCTCCTTCCCTCCCTGTTTCTCTCTATTCTTTCTTTTCTCTCATTTTATAATTAGTGGGTCAGTACCTCTGGGTATGGTGCAGGAAAGAAATGCATTTTTTTTTCAAATATGTAACCAGTTGTCTAAGAACCATTTATTAAATATTCCCTTCTATATCCCTTGATTTTAAATGTGATTTTGGTCAAATGCTGAACTTTAATTTGTATTAGAGGCTATTTCTGGAAACATTGATCCATGTGACAATTTTTCTCCAGCAACACATAGCTTTAATTACTGAGTTATATAAAGTAGTAAATGTTATTATTTGGTAGTATTAGTCTTCTTTTCAATATTATTTTTTTTGGGGGGGGCTTCTTTTTTACTCTTTTAGGTGGATTTTTTTCCTTTGGAAGGGAATTTTGCCAACTTAATTAAAATTAACGGAACATTTGGATTATTTTGAAGGGAATTATACATTGACAATACTAATTCCCTTTGAAAAAAAATTCTTCCTGTTCAGGAATACTACTTGTTTCTATTTACTCAAGAGTATTTTATGTCCTTCAGTAAAATAACAGTTTGCTTCATCGAGTGCTCTGTCTATTGTTAGATAGTTCATATATTTGCTGATACTTTTGGTGGAAAGCCATAGTGGGGTGTGAATATGTGTGTGTGTGTTATTTTATATTTGGTCACTAATATTTTAGTTGCTTCCTTTAATTTTTCCTTTTGCCTCATTTATTCAAATGTATACAATTTATTTTTTTTTTCTTGTTTTGTTGCATTAGTTAGTACTTTCAAAGTATTACACAGTAATGGTTATACTCTGTATGATTTGCTTTGAGGTTCATTCTAATGCATATTTCTCTAGTGTTTCATCATTTAGCTAAATATCCAGGTTTAAGGCTTCATTGTTGTAAAGGAAAAATATTTTGTTATCTATTTAATACATATGTAAAGCATATTATATATAATACATATGATCATACAATTATGTAATCATACTTAATTGTAATCATATATTATATAATTATGCATATCATATAATATTATAATATACAATCACATATTACATAAAATTATATGTAATAATGATATATATAACTATAATTCTATAATAACATATAACATATTACATATGATTTTATTTGTACATAAATTAATCACATACTTGTATGAGCAATTAAAAGCTTAACTAGAATATTTACTTAAGAGTTTAATCAAAATATTTCCCCTTTAATAATCGATAGAATATTTGTAGATTGTAGAAACCAGGGTGAATCTTCAATTTCTGAAAATTACTTACCTGATTATGTATGTTTATTTATATTTTCAGTATACATAGGATTTGAGTTTGTGCTGATATTTTATTTGGGATTTTGCATTTGTGTTTTCAATAAGTAGTACCTGGAGATGTTTGTAAATTTGTGTGTATGTATGTTTGTATTTATTTAAAAGTAAATTTTCTTCATGAATTTGGGGTATTAACATGTGGAAAACAACCCCAAAATGTCCATTATAAAATGTACTTTTTATATTTTATATAACATGAAAATTGTCTATTCTTTGAGAATCTTAAAGAACTCACATATTTGCCTGTGTCACTTGTATTGAGATAATATCTACACTTTGAGAGTTTTCTCAATGTTTTTGATTAGATTAGATAATATTTTTCTTCATGATTAAGTTTTGATTCATTTTCTTTTCCTAAATTGCCCATTTCATCGTTGTATAATTTTTAAAGAATATCTTATGCATACATTTGCTTCCTTATCTTTAATTTTTTTGTAATTGTGTCTTTTTTATTATTTTAATATACTTGATAGATATTTAGCTAATTGACTTTTTCTTTCAAAGATCTATTTCTGGAATTTACCAATTTCCTCATTTCTAATTCATATTTTAATTTTTCTTCGGTAACTAATTTGGATGATTTATTCATTTATTTTCATGTTTCATTTTAAATTTTATAGGTAAGTAAGTCTTCAGATTTACACTGAAAACATTTTGGTATTAACATAAAAATTTTATGTATAGTTTTCTGTTTGTTGTAATTCCTAAATAGTCATTTAAAAAGTTATTTAAAACATTAATCATGCTGTAATTTTGAAATACCTTTTAATTTTTCAAGAGGTTTATTTGATTGTTTCTGCTATTTGCTATTCATTTACAAAGGTTCTCCTATTTGCAATTCATTCAAATTTGCATTATGGCTTAACATAGAATGTGGTTGTTTAATGCTTCCTGTGTATTTGAAAAGATATAGTATTCTCTGTCGGTACTATCTATAGTGAGGTGCATGTTTGTGAAGAGATTCTCAAGATGAAATGTAGCCTTAAGAGTTTTAAAAACAGTACTGGGGTTTTGGCTCAGTGATAGAGAGCTTTCCCCTCATGCATGGGGCACTGGATTAGATCCTTAGCACCATATAAATAAATAAAATAAAGGTAGTGTGTTCATATACAACTATAAAAAAAAGTTATAAAAACAACAGGTAGAGGACAAAATCTGTATAATGTCACTGATGCAACCAGTCACTTGTACTATCACTGGAGAAGGAGAGGGTTCCATTTGGAATTGAAGGACCTTCCCTCTGTCAGTCAGTGCCTTGAACATGGGTCAAGGCCTGGGAGGCCAACCTTGGTTTGAAGAGAACACCAGGGCAGGATTAGGCAGGAAGGTGACTCTGGGGATAGAATAAATGCAGTGAAAGGAGGGTGGCTGGAGGGGTACCAGGGCAAACTTAGGTCTGGAACCTTTGGAAGTGGGTGCATCTGTTGAAAAAATAATTTCTTTTCACTTTCACTCCTTATGAATTATTTTGCCAAAGACTGTTGCCTGCTCTGGTACTTAAGAGAGGGAAATGAATCCTCTGCCAAGGCAAATTAACACTGAACTGCCCTCACCAGGTTCTCTCCCAACAAGATGGCGCTGAGCAGTGGAATCAGATGAGCAGAGGTCTGGGGCCTGGTCCTCAGTGTTGATGGGGAAGGCTTGCATATGAGGAGCCTTAGGGACATTGAGGAATGTCAGAGAGAAACTTGGAGGGTTTTATCACGAGCTTGGTCAGGTGGGTGTTTGTAATGGTCATAACTGGAGCCATCCAGTGAATTTTATTTTAGGTAAGATTAACCAGATTAAAAGACATTTAATTAAAATATCTTAAATAACATTATTAATTACATTATTCAGAATCCTATATGCTTTTCTTATAATATGATCAGCCCAAATCTGGGAGAAATCTGTACCCATTTACTGTGACTACTGTATGGCTCTCAGTTTGTCAGAGACTTTGTTATAATGTTAGATGAGGGTGTGCATTTGTTGTATCTTAATTGTGGATTATACTTGTAATCAATCTAAAATGTTCCTCTTGGCCTATTTAATGCTTTGTTTGGAATTTCTATCCCAGTTTCCTTTTTGTGTGCATACATCTTGGCTAAGCATTTAACCTTTATTTCTGACCTTGTTTGAGTTGTAGCTTGTGTATTTTGTATTTTGACCAAACATAAAAAGCCTTTGTCTATTAATGAGGGAATTAATTAAACTGATGGTGATTTTCAAAACTGATTCTTGTAGTGGACATTGCTCTTCCTTCCCTCAAATCTTTTCCCTCCTACTTTGTCTTCAGGGAACCAGCATTTGCAGAAATTCACTCTTGGTACATCAGGAGAACTTAACTCCAGTCCAACTCCCAGGGTGGGGGATTAGTTTAAGTGTAATACCACTTTATACCAGTGAATGACTAAAAAATGGTCAGGGAATTTAATTTCAGATAAAATACTGAGAAAGGAAATGGATTTGGAGCATTTCTGGAGAAAATTGCTGTGCTCTTAGGAAAGGGTGGTCTGACTTCTGTTGAGTCTCAGAACTGGAATCTGGCAATGTGATAGGTGCCATCTTGTTCCCCACCTGTGGACGAAGTTCTTATAAGGATAGCAGAGCAAAGAGTTGGGGGAAAAATATCTGGGTTGCTGATGATCCCTGATCTTCTGAATCAGTGGCCTGAGGATATCCTACATCTAATGTTCATGTTACATAAAATTAGGCCGTTATTTATTGTTTAAGTCAATTTAAATCAGGGTTTCAGTTACTTGTAGCAGAGTACCTAACTAACACAATATGTTCATTTCTAATCTCTTTACTTTCATTTCATGTTTTGTATTTTGATTGTTTCCCATATATTACATTTTATTTGCTTTTGCTTCTTTTATAAATTGCTAATTATGCATCTGATTTTCAATTTTATCAAAGACTGAGTAGCTTATTATATGTGTGCCTGTAGTGTTAGAAGTATCAACATCAATATAAAGCTTATTGAGCCCCTCATGTATACCATGCTACTGTTATCAACAATATATGTGTATTCATTCATTTAGTTTTCACTTCAAGACTCAGAAATCCAGAAAGCTGAAGAAACTTGCCCAAATAAAGGAGAAACTTAGAGTTGTCTACTCTGCAAATGAAGATATTAGTACAGTTGTACTCCATGGCATGCTTTTAGCTATTCATTAACTTCCTGTTTTTTCTGTGGTTACTTGGGAATTTCAGAACTGCAATATTAATAATGAATCTACACTTCCTTCAACCATTTAGACTCATTCTATGTTTAAATGCTTTTGATATGTACCACTATTCCTTTTGAACCTTAATCTTTTATTCTAAATTATTTACCACAATTTATTATTGGATTAATTGATATGTTTGGGGGCAATTTTATTCCAAAGATATGTTTCTTCATATAGTTTTCATATAATAATTACTTGATTATTTATAGAATTTCTTTAAAAATACTATTAAAATTCTGTGTCTTCTCATATTTAGTGCTGCATAGGAATCTAGGCCTATTTTAAAAAAAATTATAAAAAAATCTTATCATATAATCTTCTTGGTTAATTTCTACCTAGATTTTGGTAGTGATTTTTTTCTTTACACTATTAATTTTCATTTAATTTCTACCCTAGCTCATGGAACTAGTGGAGACCCTCCCCAGGTAATTCCTGAAAACATTGTCTCTTTGAATATTGAAACCATACAGATTTTTAAAAAATGCTATTTGATCACCCCTTCCTGAATTTAAACTCTCTCCCAAGAGATAACTACTGTGAACATTTTGTATATAATTTTTATAGAAAATTTTCTATGAATATACATATACAAATAGTTCCTGACTTACTATGTTACAACTCAGTTACTCAACTTTACTATTGTGTGAAATGTATCCATATAACCATTCTGTTTTTCACTTTCTGTATACTTTGATAATTTACACAAGATACTCAACACTTAATTTTACAGTCAGCTTTGTGCTGAATAGTTTTGTCCAACTATAGGCTAATGTAAGTATTCTGAGGATATTTTAGGTAACTTAAGTTAGGTAATGAGGTTGGATGGCTAGGTGTATTAAATACATTTTCAATTTAGGATATTTTCAATTTACAATGAGTTTATCAAGACATAACCCCACCATAAGTTGAAGGATGCCTGTATTTATAACTTTAAACAACATAAAGTATTATTACAGGAAAAGAGTATTCTGAGGATATAGTTTGAAGGCAGGAATAATAAGTTTTGGAAGTGAATTTGGGGAGATGTCCAGAGCAAACTGGTCACCTCAGAAAGATACCCCTTTTGCAGCAGCAAGCAAATGGGCTGGTGTCTGATAAGTCACAGGAAAAGGTAAGACCATCTTCTTAAACTTGTAGCCTTGTTCCCTTCACCAGGCTCACCTGCCCATTTAATCCTTACCTTAACTCATGGAACTAGTGGAGACTCTTCCCAAAGTCTGACCAAAGAGTACTCATTACTTAGTGTTGACGAGTTTTCCTGTTTTTTTCATATTTTCTCAATGGGGCATTGAAAGAAGTGAAGTCCTGCATGTAAATAGCAAGAGGCTATCTTGGGGAGAAAGTAGGGCAATCTGAGGTGAATGGGCATGTCACCTGGAGCCCCAGGAGAGCATAGCTTAATTAACAAGCCCTTCCTCAGTGTACCTCTAATCTTTTGACAAGAAGGAAGGGAATCCTTTTTTTCATGAGAAATCCGATTATTTGATTTGAGTGGTGTTCTGACACTGAACTAGAGAGATTCAGAAAATGGGCTTGGGATCTTTCTGGTTTGAAATTGAGAGAAATGACTCCCAGATTCTCCCAAGTCAGCCTTCTGTACCCAGCTTCTTAGGGATTCCATAAGATTTTGTTTCCCAAGTGAGCCAATTTAGTAAGAACATGTTTTCCCATTTTAACTGCTCCCGTAACTTCCGAAAAGCATGTGATTTCCAGATTACCACACTAAACTGCTGTCGTTCCTGGCAACTGCAAAGGAGGCTCTGTCTCATGAGCCCAAGGAACTTGCTGTGGGTAGAAACCTGAGCCAGGCTTTTAGAAGTTTGGAAGATAGAGCAATTCACTACCTTGTATGATATGCATACTGGTGCCATTCATGTTTATAAGAAAAGAACTACAGAACAGACCAGGGAAATGCTGACTTATGCATTTGCTGTGTCCTGTTGGTTTGTAGCCTTGCTTTAGATAGTCCGTCTAGTGATGCTCTTTCAACACACATTCCTTTCTTTTCTTTCTTTAATTTCTCCCTTTCTTTTTTCTTTCCTTCTCTTTCTCTCTCTCTCTCTCTCTCTCTCTCTCTCTCTCTCTCTCTCTCTCTCCTTCTATCTTTCTTTCAGTACCATGGATTGAACCCAGGGGTGCTTAACCTTTGAACCACACCCCCAGGCCTTTTTTAAAAAAAAATTATTTAAAGACAAAGTCTCTCTAATTTACTTTAAGGCCTCGCTCACTTCTGAGGCTGACTTTGAACTTGTGCTCTCCTCCTGCCTCAGCCCCCCAAGTCACTGGGATTACAGGCACGCACCACCGTGCTAGGCCCACATCCCTTACAATCTTCCTATCTTCCTTATTTCATTTTAACACTGACCATAGTCTGCAATTATGTGCTGTTATGGTTTAGATGTGAGGTGTTCCCATAAAAGCTCCTGTGTTAAAAGAAGCAATGTTTAGAGGTAAAGCGATTGGATTATGAGAGCCATTACCTACTTAATCCACACAGTTTGAATGTCTGGTGGTAACTGAAGGTGTGTTGTGCATGGCTGGAGGAGAGGGAGTCACAGGGAGCTGTCCTGGAAGCATGCATCTTCCCTGTTGCCTTTTCCCCACTCTCTCTCTTTCTCTGCTTTCCTGACCCAGTCAAGAGCTGAACAGTTTTCCTTTGTTGGGCCCTTTCCCCTTGATGTGCCGCCTCACCTTGTGCCCAGAGCAATGAAGTTGACTGTCTATGGATTGAGACCTCTGAAACCATGAGCCTCCCATAAACTTTTCTCCCCTCATTTGTTCTTGTTGGATATTTTAGTTACAGGAATGAAAATCAACCCAAACATCTGGTGTATACACTTTGTGCTTGTCCATCTCTCACTCTGGAATGCATGCTCAACAGGAGAAGGGGTCTTGCCTGTTTCATCCATTGCAAAGCCCCAGCTAGGAGAAGACATTTGTTACAGGGAGGACATTCAACAAACATGCATTTACTTATTGAATAAACTCATAGGTTAAATTTCTAATGGTGAAAATTTGGTCACATGAGTCCCAGGCAGGGAAAGAAAACATGAGTCAATATGAACACAACCACTTGGGGATTTTGCTTGTGTAAAAAAGCTTATAGATTCTGTGTGAAGTCGAGTTCTGTAGTTTGTGGGTAAGGGAAGGTCTTTTAGGGTCTTTTATGGGTTCTAACCCATAAAAGTTGGTGTCTGTGAGCTGGGGAAATCAACCAGAAGATAAACATGGATATAGACAAATTCTGAATTTGGACACAAATTATAAGTTACACAAATGCAAGGTAGGGGAGATGTTAGCTAGATAACAATTTGTGGGAAAAATAGGTTTTTGTTTGACTTGTGAATTAACAGCATGAATAGCTGTTAATTTTTTAAACAAGTCATGAAAATTATGCCTAATAATGCTAGTAGCACCAGCATTCATTGTGGTTACCATTTATTTTGTGCTAAACATGGACCAAGTATTGTGCCTAATGCTTTTTTATACATGTTTAAAGCTCTGGAAAGCCTTATGATTATGTCTGTTTTATAGCTAGAGAAACTTAGGTTCAGAGAGTTTACCTTGACTGCTGAAGCTCTTCTTGACCAGTGAGTGCCTCAGTGCTCCATGTGGCTTCAACAAATCTAGGACATTGGAGTCAGTTGTAAAAGGCATATTGTAAGACAGAACATAAGCAAACTGTGGCTTCATGGGGAGGTCCCTATTATGGTAAGTGATAAGGAAACCACAGCATGTTGGGAACATTCAAAGAGAAGGGCATGTTTAGTGCAAAGAGAGATGGTGGGAGGTGGGGGTCAGAAATGAAAGGATGTCAAATGGAAGAGAGCAGACCTGTCCTGTGTGGCTCCAAATGGCAGAACTGGAACAGCAGATGGAAGTTGCAGTGGAGCAGATTTCAGCTTGACACGAGAACTAACTTTCTAAAGGTTAGAGATGTGGGATGTAGCTCTTGAACTCACCCCCTCCTCCCTCTAAGCCTGTACAGCCATCTGTCAAAGATGCTGGATTTCAGGAAGGAGTCTCTCCCACCTCTAAGAGTCTAGGATTATTTAGATGAACTTAAGAGTTTATTTAAAAGAGAGGTAAAGACCATTAGAACTGATTTCAGGTGAATCTTGTTCAGTGGCAGGGGATCACAGTGTGCTCTGAGTTTCTTTCAGCCTTTTGAGCACATAACTCTTCTACTGGGGCCATAATTGTAGGACATTTGCAGTCAGAAGGGGAGATTTGTATTTATTCTGAATCTAAATCCTCTTTAATATAACAATTCTTGGGTGGTCTTCTTGTATTAAATACATTTCTGAATCTTTGCTATGTATTTATTTTGTATTCAACTCTGGATACTTATAAATTTTTGGCCACACCTGCTCCCCAGTCTACTCCTCCATCATTCCCTCCCAGGCCAAAATAATGCCTCTTGTGGTCCCTCCCATCCCTGTGTATACACAGACATTGTGCAGAGAGACATTACCTGTGTTTGTAATTCACAAACCCCAAAGAGAAATGGAGAAAAGAAAGAAATGAATCCTACATGATTATAAGGAAAATGAGGGACAAATCTGGCTCCAGGTATATTTCTACAAGCCAATGTGGGTTGAATTTTCTCTAGAGAAAATGTGCTTATTTTTGGTTTCCCACCAGTCTTGTGGTGCAGAGAGCATCTATGCAATTTCACAAGGTGTTCACAGAGAAGATAGAATCCTGGCACGAGATTTGAAGAGCCGTATCCCCTGAAATTGTCCCTCTATGGTCCTGAAATCTTAGAATCAGAACACGGCTCTTCTGAGTTAAGCAGTGCCTTAGGTATTCTGAAGGTAATTTACTTGGGAGATGAAATTCCTTAACTCCCAAGTTATCAGAAGGGGAGTCCTTATCCACAAGGTAGTAGTAGATTATTAATTACTCGCTTCATGCCAGGCAGAGTCCTAAGCCCATAGCACACTTATTTAGTATTCACAGCTCTGTAATTACACACTATTTGCATTTTACAGGGGAGGAAACTGAGCCCCAGAAAGGTTAAATGCTTCAAGTTCACACAGCTAGTAAGTGGTAGAGTCTGTGTTTGACTTCAGAACCTATACTTTTAACCAGTAGGTAATACTGTTGTTAAAACTCTCTAAATATAGGAATTAAGACATAGGAGAGAGCTTGGCATGAGAATGCTACGTGTTATGTGCATGTATTAGGGTGCAAAGAGTTGGGAGGCATTTATTATAAATTAATCCTAACTAGAACCCTAGGTCAATTGTTAATTTAGAATTTATCTGAGATGGTTAATGCTATCCTGGGTTCTGACATAGTAAGATAATCATTAAGATTTTATTATAGGTCTCAAAGTCAATTGAAGTTCATATCAGAAAGTAGTTATTCACTGACTCACCCAACTACATCCTCCCTTCCTCCTCTCTCCACTTTCTCTCCTCCTTCTTTCAGTTTTCCTTCCTTCTCAGGTACTCAGTTATTTCTGAGTGTTTGTTCTATGTCTGATCCTGTGTTATATAGAGAAAATATGAAGATGAGTAAATCTTAGTCTATATACTTAGGGTCCATACAACCTAGAAGGAGAGTTGAAAAAATAATTACTATTCAATGTGGCAATGGTTATAAAGGAGCAGATTTTCCAAACTGGTGTTTCAAGGAACATTCTCTGGCAGGATGTTAAGTAAGCATACCATGAAGGTGAAGTATTTTGAGTTAAAATAAGTTTAGGAAATGCTGGGTTAAATGAAATTAAGTAAGATTTTTTTTTTTCTTACTGGGGAATTTTCATACCATTTTAAATGCTAATGAGCCATGTAAAGTTCCAAGAAAGGAAGAGAACACATTTTACAAACCCATTTGACCTCAGAACTTTCTTTTCCATGGCATACTTAATACATTTTTTTCATTCTTCCATCCATTTACCATCCACCATCTGTCTATTCATCCATCCATCCATTCACCCATCCATGCATTCAAATATCCAAGCATCCTTCTATCTATCCAGTGTTTCTTGTGTACCCACTGTGTGTCGGACACAGAGCTACCTACTTGCTGGGGATTCAGTAGTAGAAACATCTGTGGAGTTAGCATTCTAATTGGGGAAGAAAATATCAATAAAGCAAACAAATATATAAAGCTATCAGAATGTGGTAAGATTCATGTAAAAAATAACCAGGATTCCAAGATGAGAAAACAACAATCAAGGCAATCCTCTTAAGTAGGTGTTTGAGAAAGCCCTCTGTGAGCAAAAGACATTTAAAACAAATACCTGGAGGAAGAGAATGAGCCAGCTTTGCAAAGAGCAAGAGGAAGAGCCATCCAGGAAGAGGAAACAGGAAGTGTCAAGTCCCTGGAATGCAGAAGGTTTGACAAGCTCCAGGAATTGAGCTTCTTCCAGGAGTGCAGGTCTGCTGAAAGGCAGAAGGCTGGACCTGACACATTTTTAAAAATTAGAATCTCATCCTCATAAAATCATGAAATTGAAGGAGTCTTTGGCAGCATCAATTCAAAATTCCTATCCAAAAAAGTCCTGTCTTTTAAGACACTGAATTACCTGCTATGCTTGACTTTGTTCACAAGAGTTTCCCCTATTAATGAGAGATTTCCCTCAGCCCCAGAATGCAGCTGATGAGGGTTGATGCTTGTGACATTCCTCTTTCATACAAAATAAGGACAACTGAGGGTTAAACATACTGTTGTGTTTTTTTAAGGGAGAAAACAGCTCTCAGGGGTGCAAATCCCAATACAACCAATCCTAGCGGCTGACCCCCACTCCCTCCTAGCAATGGAAAACAAGCCTGAAAGGAGAAATTGACAAGGAAACTACTTTGTTACTTGTGACTCAGTATCCAAGGAGGGGAATGTGGGTAACCCTGATCCTTGAAGCCTGACTTTCTTGCTGCCAAAGCTTTTATCTTTCAATTCTCCCTGCAAGAGTAAGCATCCCCAAATACCACTTTTATGGTCTGTGCCCTGGTTCAAGAAGTTAGAATGGTTCTTCTTTACTGTCAAATCAACTGAAAACCTCTCAGTTAGGCCTTCAGGACTTTCCATGATTATTATCATTTTCTTCTGGCTCACCCTCTGCCTTCTCTTTGTGCATGCACCTACACACACACACACGCACGCACGCACGCACGCACGCACACTCACTCACTCACTCACTGAATTTGTTTCATCATGCAATTAAGACCACAAAAGAATAAAGAGAATAATTCAGGCTTTGGAGTTGCAGCCCCAGCTTTGATCTCCTTTCTGCCATTTGCTGTGTGCCTGACTGTGTCTTGCAGATCTTCAGCCTCCTCATCTGCATTAACAGATAGTAATAACGATATTTGTCAAGTAAAAATAATCCTGGTTACATGAGGTGGTTGTTGTTAGAACCCGACGGTTACAGCATCTTCCCAACTAAGGCCAGGAAATGCTCCCTCCTCTGGAACCCAGTCTTTGACCTTGCTTGTTCTTTGGTAGGGCTCCTGCTCTTTGGAGACAAGGGAGTCTCTTTGATTCTTCTTTTCTCCTTTGAATTTGAGGGGCCTTACTAAGCTAGTCCCAGTTACCCTTTAAAATGGAAAACATTATTTCTAATTTGCTCTGTTTCTCACTATCAGAAGCTACCCGGTTTCCTTCATTCCCAGTTCTTCTTTCTAAGTAACCCAGCTTGGATGAGAGATTTGGAAGGGTTTAACAGCTATTAACAGCTGTTAAATAGAATCAGAAGGGTTTCCTCTGAGTGCAACCTTGGTAAGCTGAGACAACTCGGGTCTTATCCCCATTCAGGTTTACCTCACCTTGGGTGACTGCAGAAGACACTTCTAGGGTATATGGTCTATCTGTTTAGTCTCATGGCTTGATGATTGTCACCAGACACTGTCACATGAGTCTAGCCATGACTTCTAGACACTTGAATTACTGTGTAGTCAACTGGTTCAAAATGAAGATGGAAGTGTTTTGTTCAGAACCCAGAATTCAGGATGTCTTTGCTCTTTCCATTGCCATTTCCAAAGAAACTCCTGCAAGATAACCTGTGTACCTTTTATCTTTCCACTATAACAAGTTCACAGGTAAGGTGAGGCAGGGGCCACTCAGGCAATTTCCTGGTGTTTCTGTGGTTAGGGAAGCAATGGGGCAATATGATGTTCCTGACTCTCAGCCCTCTTGTTGAAACTGCCTGGATGGAAATGCACTATGGTCTTTTCTAGAATGAAATGGCCACAGCACCACCCCAGACTCCAGCATGGACTTACTGATCACTTTGTTTTGGAATGAATATTTGTGTTCACTCAGAATTCACAGACTGGAATTACAATCCTCAAAAGGATAGTAATAGGAGGCAGGGCCTGTTGAAGGTGATTAGATTATATATGAATGGATTAGTGTTCTCATAAAAGAGGTCAGAAGGGTAGAATGAGAAGATGCCATGTCTAAAACAGAAGTCCTCTGCAAGGTAATGAATCTGCTTGGGCCTTTATGTTGGATTTCTTTGCCTGTAGAACCATGAGACATAGTTTCTGTTGTTTATAAGTTATTCAGTTTATAGTATTTTTGTTATGGCCACTCAAGTTGACTTAGACAGATTTATACATAGAACAGATTTCTTGTTAGTAGCTGGAGAAGAATGATTCAGAAGAATATATTCAATTTTGGGACGGGTCTATAGATGGTATCTTCCATGAAGTGGTAATTTCAAAATTTTATTCTTTCTGCAAGAAAATAATTGTTTGGAACTTGGAACCTATGACTAAAGGAAGAAGAGGTGTTTTATGTATTCCTCCAGGAGAATTTTACTAATATCTCATTAGTCGCACTGTGTCATGATCATCTCTAATAGCAAGGGATGCTAGGAAATGGTCTTGGAAACTGGACACATTTCCTTCTGAATTAAATTTGGATTCTCTTTGTAGGTAGGAAAAATGGTAGCATTTGATAGGCAATTACAGTGTCTACCACCGCCAACAATGCTTTTTTCTTACCTCCCACTTCTTTGAGATCCTACTTCTAGAACATTTCATCCCACTTAGGGCTCTTCTCTGTGCTTTCATGTGATCAGAACACATATCAAGATCTTAACAGAGTATAGGCCACCTCAAAGGAGTTTTACAACACTTATAAGTGGTCAAAGGAACAGAGCAAGAGACATCTGACAAGTTCCATGTACCAGAGACCCTCTAAGAGGGAAACGATGACTGTCTTTTCTAGGTAGGATGCTGGAATAGCTGTTAAAACTGTCAGGGGCCATCTACCCTACAACACTACGTGTTGTGGCCTGGATATTTCCCATGTCTTCTCTGTCTAGCTGAACCTAGGTCCCTGCTATCTAGGCTACAAGCCTCTGAACAAGTTCATGACTTAGACACATTTGCAGGCACAAAGAGTAGGTGTAACCATGTATCAAATGGGTGTCATTGACCCATCAAATAAAATCCAGAACAGAGTACTGAGTTGAAGCATGTTATCCCTTAAAGGAAGCATTTATGGTTTAAAAAGAAGTTGGGAGATCCATCTTCCCTTTTCTCCTCCTTTCACCATTTAAGTTAGAACCCAGAGCTAATGAAATAAATTTGCTGCATCAAAGTCATGGAGGCCCATGTTCCTTTAATCTATTATGTGACTACAGTCTGACCTCGTAACACTTGGGACTACAGTCACAGAACACCATTTAACATCAGATACAAATGAACCCTTAGTCCAGTAAATGGTCATTTAGTGTGGTAAACCCTAACTCAGTGCTTCCCACCATGGCTTCAGACCTGGTCTTGGAGTTCAAGATCAGTGGGTTCAGCTGGGCCCTAGATATCAGCATTTGATATCCCTACTCCCCATAGGAAACCTTGATATGCAGCCTTGGGTATAAAACTCTCTCCTCATCTCATGAGAACTGAACTGTACAATGTCTTAATTCCTTTGACAAACAAGCTTCTGAAACCAGTCAGAGTGGATCCTGACTTCAACCACACACTTGTTTCTAGTTCTTACTTGTTGATATGATGCCAAAGCAGATTAAACACACCATCCGCCCCACATTGCCACACAGTGTACCCAAAATTTCTTCACCATTTGCTCACAGATTTGAATTTTAGCTCTGGAAAGACATATATCCCTAAATGAGAGCAAAGACCATTTTCATCTTCAAAAAATTTACCTTCCTTCTTAACTACAAATAATTTCTTTTTAATTCCAACTTCCAACTCATCCCTAAAGTTAGCCACAGACTGATTTCAATTCCAGATCCAAAGTTACTCCATAACCATGACCACACGGTTTCTACCTTGTTCTGACTACTTCTGGCCTCTTTTCTTGGTCATAGATTGTTTCACACCTGATAAATTATAAATTTATAACCCTAGCCATAAATGGAACCCAGAACTAAGTTTTAGTTCAACTTCAAACTTTGACCATGAGCTAAAAATCCAGCTGCAGAAAACTTATTTCCTTATAAGATCAATCATCATTTTAGGTAAAAAATTTAAATATTTAAATTTAAATGTAGACATCAAGAAAATAGTATATTGAGCCCTATGTACTTGTTTTTCAGATCCAGCAGTTACATGGTCAGCATATCTCATTCATATTCTTGTTTACTTCCCCCCCCACTCTCCTTGATTATTATAAAGGAAGTATAGACATTGTCATATCATATTATCTGTATGTATTTTTGGTTTGTGTCTCTAAAACTTAAGGGCTATTTTGAAAAAGATCAAGATAGAACCATGATACCATGATCACATCTAAAACTAAACAAAAATTCCCTGTGCACAAATATCTAGCAAGTGTTCATATTTCTTCCATTGCTCTATATAGCTACTTCCAATTTGTTTGATCCAAATAAGTTCTTTATTGCTTGTTAAATAGGTACTTTGTTATTGTTAAATAAAATGTGTCTATCTATTTTCACTTATAGGTTTCATCTTTATCATTATTGTTTTTGTATTTTTTTGTTTCTGTTTAAGAAAATATAAATTGTCAACTACTAAGCCCTAAATATGGGGCCATGCTAAATTTCAGTTCTGGTTACTGATGTACCAGCACAAACTCTCCTACAGAAGGAAGGCTCTGATCATGAAGGATATAAGTCAGGGAGTAGGTGGAAGTGTCTCTCAGTACAGTCACTGCCACTAGGGAAAGCTTCTGCTCTCCAACTACTGAAGAGTAGATTACTTGCCTATCAAATGAAGGTTAAGTGTTTTGTTGGTCATGGTCATTCTGTCCTCTCACTGTTATTTTATGACACATGATCATGGAAGCAAAGGTGAAATCAAACCGCCAGTGTATACAAATAAAAATATAATTATATGCAGGGGCTAGGCTGACACTGTCGCTGCCCACCCTTGGTATGGTTATGGTAAGACTCACACAAGACAGGAAATGCAATCCAGGGCCACAGTCATCAATCTGGGCCATTAAGATGGCCAGTTTCATCACCTGTAGGAATTTAAAGAAGGGAATGGAGTGGAGGCATGAGGGAGAGAGATGCTTCTGGATAGCTCCATCCTGGAGAGAAAGGACCCTAATCTCAGAATAGCCAGGCTTGGGTGATATCCACTTGAGTGTGTTGGCCAGCAGCTGGTTTATATTTGAAAGCTGGGATTTTTGAAGCATTTGGCATGATTAGTGTTGAGTAAAGTAGCAAAAAGCAACATCTTCAGCAACTCTGTATTGCTTTCAGAGAGTGATGCTGAAACTACTTGGCTGATATTCAAAACTCTGCCCATCATACCCCAGACCATTTTGACAGCCGCATCTTCTCTTCTCCTGGGCTCTTCTCCAGTCCTACCGAGCTCCTTGCTGCCTCCCAAATGGGCCATGTGTTTTCCCGCTTCCTTGTATCTGCATATATTGTTCTTAACTCTTGGAACGCCCTTCCCATATCCTTGCCTGGGAGCGTGTGGTCCAAAATTCAGGGTGAGAATGTTCAGACTAAACAGGAACTGCTAAGAAGGAGTAGGAGGTAGGATGGCTTGAAGGCAAAGCAAGGCAAAGCAAATATAAGATTTGTTCAGAAAAAAAAAAAAAAAAAAGATTTGTTCAGTGACCTGGAGCTTGGTGCTAGAAAGTTCCTGAACACCTAGACAGCTGGAGAGGAGTGTGAGCTGGGAGACACTTCACTTCAACCTGGCATCCTCCCTCATCCAAAAGGAACGCTTGATGGAAACAGGTTGAGCAAAATTAAGTATGCTCATTTCTTAATATAGCTTTCAGATTTAATAGCAGAAAACATTTGTTTTGGTTTGGATTTCTCTAGTTTTTAGATAGCACTTTCTCTCTCAAACTAGGTCATTTGAATTATCTGCTGATAGTTCAAATCTGTAGATAATTTGCTTTTACTCACATTCCTAAGAACTAATTACCTGTACATATAAAATGATGAAATCTCATTATATTTTCTTTTAAAACTCTGACATGCATTTAATTACATTAGTCAATTATTACTGTACATGCCGAGGATTTGCTATTGACCAGCTCGTGCTGGAATATTTACTGCACAGATGTGTTACTTTAATTAAACAAATGTGATTACACACATATCAATTTTTATTTGGTTTCAAAGCCAGAATCTAAAAGTGATGCAGTTGGCAGAGATGTGCCGGGTGGTGCTGGTTCCTGGGAATGCAGCAGCAGGCACTTTACCTAGGGAACGTGGAGGGCCTGAGACTCTTGCATGGGAAACTTCAGCCACAAGTGGGTTTTTGTCAGTGTGTAAGTACCATTGAGTGAACCCAGGAAAGGAAGAAACAAACCAGCCCTGAATCTTCCTAGCACATCCTCAGCATTTCTCTCTTCTAGGTAGAAATGAGAAACTGGGCTGGGAGAACACACAGGAAAACCAATGTACATTGAGAATAGGAATTGCTTTGAAATCGATGCTTGGTTAATTAGGCCAGCTGTTATTTATCCTTAAAATCAGGGGAAAAGACAGGCACCATTAGGACACTCATCTCTTGGTCTCCTGTTTGTCATATCATATAACATACTCTTAAGCCATGAGATTAGCATTGAGAAGGATGAACATTTCTCAGTGCCTAGTCATAGGCAAGCAGTTTAATGGAATAAAAATAAGACTTAGGTAAAAAATCTGAATGTGTTTTACAAAATGGAGAAGTGCAAAAATTCTTTACAACTCCTGGTAGGAGGACACATACTAGGTACTTGGTAAATAGTACAGGGTACCAAAAAAAAGGCAATAAGTCAATCTGTTCATCAACACAGACAAACTGAGTACTGTATGAACTGGTTTCGGGTGGGCACAAACAGCAAGGCAGAAGCTCTGTCTACATGCATGTGGACTAGCTACTTTCCTTGGTCCTGCATGAAGAGATTATTGTGCTGGATTTCAAGGGTGCTGCAGTCTGGGCTGCATATTCACGGCACTCTAAGAGCCAATTCAATTGATTATGTCCATCAAAAGTTTGTTGCAAAAATGATGAGGGTCTCTGCTAGTAATAGAGATAAAGCTAATGCACAGATCTTGCCAAACACCAAAACTTCTAGCTTTATCCTCTTGTCATTACAGGGTCTCATCTAATGGTGATGATGAAACCCATATCACAATATTGTTAAATGCATGGTGAACATACATATGTGATACCTAAAAGTAGGTTCTCAGAAAATTGCTGTTGGAGGTGGTGGGGCTGATGGAGTTGGTGTGACATAGTTGGCTACTGTTCCTTCACTCTGCCTGTTTCCTTCTAGGTTTAGCATGTTGTGTACCACTGGCCTGTTCCCACCTCAAGAGAGAGGCCTATGATGGATACATTTGCAGTTTTAATATAAGCATCATTCACTGGTCCAGCTTCCTTGAACTGAATTGCACAAGGTCTGTTAAATGATAAATTCAGGAATCAAATCCAGGTCTACAAATTAAATGCTCCTTGCATTATGTTTCTTTATGTGATAAATGTTATACCTTATCATAGATATGCATTTGACAAGAATATGGGGAAGACAATGATTAACTCAACTAATAGTGACATTTTAGGCATTTCTGTCTTATTAAGTGAGACACTGTGAGATAGAGCCACTTTTCTGGTATGTTGGGGTAGAGCTACTTTCCTGGTAGCTCTTGTATTTTCCTACAAGTGCAGTCACCATTTTTCCTCTAGATTAGACTTGAGTTTTCCAATCCATGTGGCTTCACTGAATTGGGGGTAGGGGCAGCTCTCTCCAGGCTTCAAGTTTCACTCCAAGTACCATAAAAATAATAACATTTTCTCTGTGTGTCATGATCAGCCTTAGCATATCAAATTATTTGAAACTCAGTTTCCTCATGAGCAAAACTAATATTTTCCCCCTCACACTTTTGCTCTAAAGATTCATTGAAACAGTCCAGTTTAGTGTCTGATACATCAGATACTCCAAACTGTGAATTGAATATATCACTTTTGTTTGGGGGGAGTGATATAATTTTCTATGCTAAAGTCAAGAGTACAATCAACTTTAGGTATTTAGGTATTAGCTGTTGAGCTTTGAGTTTGACTGTGATCTGTCCCTGCCTCCTCTTTATTTCCATTTGCTCTACCAGCAGAGGTCTGGTCTGACATGGTCACCACTGCTTAGTGAGTAAAAACTGGGACTAGGTCTTACTCTCTTCAGTTCCCAAAGGGAAGCCAGGGCCCAGCCCAGGCTCAGCCTTGCACCCCAACCCTACCTAGCTCGCTGCTGCTGATCTCATCCTTTTGCCAGGACCAATTATAATTAAAACCAGATTTGTAGGAAGAAACACTCATGAACACACACAGCCAAGCTCGGAATTGCTTACCCCAAAGCAAGATTCGCCTCCTTCTGCTCCACTTCTTCAGCTTTACCAAAAGCAATGGGGTGGGATGAGGAGAAAAAATGGGACTTGTGCTGTGTGCACTGAGGCAAGGTGATCCTGGATGAGCACTGGGCATGCAGTCATCCTCCACCAAGTCCCATTCTGTCCTAGCTCAGGCTGTGAGACTCTCAGATCACTGAACTGTGGGGTCCATCTCAGAGTGTGTTCTTGGCCTTTTCCTTTCTTGGGGTGGGTCATTGTGAGTTGAACCCAGCACTGTGGGGGTGAGGACTGGGCACTGCTGGCCCACTGTACCTCATTATGTATTCCTTCATTGTTTCTTACGCAAATTAAGTTAATGAGAATTAGGAACATAATGGAGCCCATTTACCGTTCTAGTCGCTGGAAAATGGGTTTGACTACCAATTTTCCATTACAGCTGTTTTGTAATTACCGTGGAATACTCTGAATTCTAATGGAGATGCTGAGCTGCCTGACAGCCACTTGACTACTTTTTTTTTTTTTTTGGAAGGTTAAAAAAAAAAAAGGAAACCCAAACCCCATGACATAAGAGCCATTCTATCAAAGTTTTCAGACTTGGCTCCAGCTATGGCAATCTCCACTGGCACAGAAAGGGCCTGCTTCCATTGTGGGGGTTCCTTATCTTTAGTTACATGGCAGTACCACAATAATTCTTTGCCTTGGAATCAAGCAAAAGAGAGTGTAGGGCCATAGTCAGGAGCTGCCCTGAACAAGGCCCTTCTTCCTTCAGTGCTAAATTCTGCTGTCTGCTTTAACTGAACATTCAGCCACTCCTTCCACCTAGGAATCCAACCACAAACATCTCTTTTACCTGTTGTAAACCTGGAACTCTTTCTTAGGAGCTGGGGCCTGTCTTATCCCACTTAGGCTACTGTAATGAAGAACTATAGACTGGGTAGCTTGTAAAAAACAGAAATTTGTTTCTCACGATTCTGTGAACTGGAAGGTCAAAGATCATCATGCCAATGGGCTTGGTAATTGGTAAAGGACGGCATCCTGATTCACTGTGGCCTTATATAGTGGAAGGGGTGTATAAGGTCCTTGCTTAGCATCTGGATGGCCATATTAAGTGACAGCCACCATTTTAAGGAAAAAGTTTCATTTTCCTGCTCAAGGGCATTTCTGAGAAAGGCTCACCACTCCTTCATACCAACCCAACCCCTAACCGCCTGCATTAGGACCCACTCCACTGTGAGTCTTCCCCATAAAAGTCCTAGAACCCAAGGCTATGTTGTCCCTCTCTGCTATAGAGATATGGCCTTTATTTATTTGTCAGCTCTGACAAATAGACTCTCGTGTGTATCTCTGCTTGGTCTCCATCTTTCATTTCTTGCTTTCCTGTCTCTCATCTCTTGTTCCTGGCTTTCCCTTCAGGATGAGGCGTCCCTATGACGCCTCTTTTATAAGGGCATTAATCCTATCCCTAGGTCACCTAATCATCTCCAAAATGCCCTCTCCAAGTACCATCAAATTCTACTCCAAATTCTTAGAGTAGAATTTCAACAGGTCATTGGAAGGGAGTAATTATTCAATCTTTAGAGTTCTACCTTGGCCTCCCCAAGTTCACGTACTTCTTTGTTATTAACTCAAGGCCTAAAGTGTCATCTAAATTAGATGTGATGAGTCTAAATGCAGGCGGTTGGGAAGGGGAGATCAGGAGTAGGCAGCAATCTGTAAGCACCAGTCAACACCCCAGAAGCAGAAATTGAAACCTGTATTCAAGCCTGCTGCCTCTCACATTGGTGACAGGTTATCCTATAGAAACTGGGGCCCTCCACCATGGAGCTAAACATGCATATCTAGCCCAAGAGCTAGAGGAAAGGAAAGTCTATGAAGGAAAGCAGAGAAACTGCCCAGCCCATGGCTGCTTCACATCCCTGCAGTGAATCAGCAGTTAACACGTGTGTGCTATAAAATGGCTGCTGCTTCATTTCTGCTTCTGGTATCCCATATTTTTTCAAGAATCTCCTTTGTGGCTCTCCTTAATAGAAACATAAGAAAGGAAATTTTGGGAAAGGGAGTTCAGCCTACCAAAGTGCTCCAGTTACTCCAGATGTTGCTTTCTTAGCATCTTTTGTGTTACTAAGTTCTCTCTAGAGTGACTTCCCCAGGTTTACCTTCTGCCCTGCTCTGATAGCATGTTCCTTGTGACTAATTGGAATATCTGATACTCATTTTCATCACAGCATCACCATGCACGATTTTTACATGTCTATCTTAATATGCCATATTTTTTCTTATATTCCTCTAAGTTAATGCCTGAGACATAGTAGGTGTTTAGTAAGTTTGAATGATGGAGGAAGTCATGATATCCATGATCCTTAGTGTGTTTTGACTGAAGTAGTTTTGGAATTCGTGGACTCATGAACCCATTATAAAGATGAACTATGCAAATGTCCAATTCTTAGTGCTTTGTTATAGAAATTTCAGAAATCTCTGCTTGGGCCCTGGCCTATGCTATGGCAGATAGCCGTTCCATGTGTCCTGTCAAAATCTTCATCTTGTGACTAGCTGGGTCAGGGAGATGGCAAATTCTTAAAAGAACAATAAATTGGGCTGGTAATGTGGTTCAAGTGGTAGCATGCTCTCCTGGCATGCATGTGGCCCAGGTTCAATCCTCAGCACCACATACAAACAAAGATGTTGTGTCCGCCAAAAACTAAAGAATAAATATTAAAAAAATTCTCTCTCTCTCTCTTCCTCTCTCTCTCTCTCTTTAAAAAAAAGAACAATAAATTTGCAAAATTCAGGAAAGAGATGTATCGATGAAATTTCCTCTTTTAGGGTAGAGATATGATCCTTGCACATAAGGATTACCCAGTAAGTTGGAGATAAATGATACTGACTTAGGGAAATCAGGGTCAGAGAGATAAACTGTGGGCCAAAGAGTTCGTGTGTCAAATAACCTAGATCATGACCAGAGGAATTAGTAGGTCAGGCTTAGGTCCAGATGAGCAAGATGTAGTTTTTCTGTCCTTCTGTTTATTAAACACCCATTTTATTGGGGACTCACAATTTTACTACTGCTGAGAATACAGGAACTGAAGGATGTGAAATATTTAGAAGAGTGCTTGGTGTCCATGAATTCAGTAAATACTGTTCTTCTTATTATTAAGTTAATTGCAATGGTTTTGTTATGTTCTGTTTCCTAAAGGTTCATGTGCTGAAAGCTTGGTCCCCAAAGTCACCATATTAAGAGGTGATGGAGCCTTTGAGAAGTGAGGCCTAATGAGCAGTAAATAGGTCATGGGCACACGTCCCTGGAAGGTATCAATACCCATCTAGTTGGAGTGGGTTAGGGCTTGTGAAAAAGTACCTCAAGAGCGGGTTGTCATAGAGTGTCATAGAGTGAGACACCACATGTTTGGTTTCTTCTACAAATGTCACTTGCTGCTTTTCTATGAGCTCCTAACATGTGATGCCATCTACCATTATGACCACAACATGAGGCTTTCAGCAGATGTGGCCACCTGAGGTTGGATTTCTTAGATTCCAAAATTGAGTGAACTAAATAAACATTTTTCTTTACAAAGTACCAAGTCTCAGATATTTAGTTATAGCAACACAAAATCTACTAGGATGGTGATACATATAATCTTCAATATATGCTCTATCTGTATTAAAATGTTTTCTGCTCCCCCTTTCCTCCACTACTCCCCTCCCCTCCCCTTCTCTTCTCTCTCTCTCTCTCTCTTTCTCTCTCTCTCTCTCTCCTTTGTTCATTTTCATGATGCATCATCTGGACCAATCTTCCATCTGATGCTTGACTAATTGCTATAATGTATTTTGCACCTCTGTGCCAGTAACTGTGGTACATATTTGAATCTTGCAATAGTTAAGATTAGATCCAGAGGCATGCAACAGAAAAGCACATTTGATTTCTTCCTAAGGATGCCTGGAGGTATTATCCAGAGATAGGATGGTGGTTCTACAACCTTTTCATTTCATTATTTGCAAAGGGACAGGTGGACATAGTATTAACAGCATTAACAGTATTAGCAGCATTAACAGTATTAGCAGCATTAACCCGAAGTAAAATGTAACTCCGTTTACCAAGAAAGAAGGGGAAAGTGGATATCGGGTGGTGTCACAGCCTCTCAAACCTGAGCATATGATTCTGTCAGAATTCAAAGATGACCTCACCTCTGGGTCCCTGGGTTTTTATGAAGTATGAGTGAAGTGAAAGATGCCAGTGGGTGTTGCAAAGGTAGAATTCTTGCTCTAAAATGAGTAGGAGGGGAGGTTGGGTCATCCTCAGACCAGTTGCAGGGAGCCTGGCAGTATGGTCTGCCAGGAATGGATTATGAAGACCGACCACTAGAAATTTCAAGTGTCTGAAGATAAGGTATTGGTTTGGCCCAGTGTTTCTGTTTACCTCTATTCCAGGCATTGAGGGAGAACATTTCTGCTCTGTGTCAAAAGAGGGACAGATATCAGTTTGAAAAGGAAAGAAACAGAGAGCTGGTAGCCACCTTTCTCTCTAGGACCTAATTCACACTCAGGGAACATTTGATCCTCTGGGCTCTGAGGGAAGTTTAATTGAAATGCAAAAACCAAAGGTCAAAACCATGTAAAATTTAAAGGCCATTTTTACTATTTGACAAGGAACAAATTGTAACTTTATATTGCTTTTAGATGCAATTTTTTTCAGCGAAATTAGATTATACTCAACTAAAGCACCTTCTTTAGAGCTTTTAGATTAAATATTAGAACTTATTAGAAGGACCTTGATTTCGTCAGTAAATACCAAGGAAAATATTTGGTGGGAAATGCAGCTGCCTAATTTGCATTAATACAAACGAGGACTATTAAGCTTTTTTGATTAGCATATTCATATGTACTGTAGTCCCCATGTATTTAAAATAGATTTTGCTAGATTCTGATTACAAAATCAGTGTATGTGTAATGCTGTGAACCAGAGCTTGGAGAGTGTGCTGGTGACCGAGGGTGAGGGGCCCTGGTGGGAAATAATTTTTTAACAGAATCCTGGCCTCAGAATTCTTTCCATAACATGATACTATACAGAGCCAGCCTTGCCCCCAAATCTCTAAAAAGATGAACTGGCAGATAATAACCCAAGATAAAGTTTAGGTTCCGAGGGTATAAGATATAGCAGATTAAATGTGTGTGTGTGTGTGTGTGTGTGTGTGTGCATGCATGTGCGTATTTGTGCATGTGTGTGTGTGCATGCATGTGCATAATTGTGCGTGTGTGTGCTTCATTCATTCATGTGTTGGCATCTTTGTTTGCTCAGTACATATTTATTTTGTCAAGGCATAGTCAAGGCACTGGATGGGGCTGATGACTGCTAAGAATATGGGCTACCATGAGAACGGGGCTCCCTTTTCAAGGAAATCAAAGAAATGAATCCTGGCTTGCCAAATCCTGGGCTGATCTTCCAAATTCCCACCTGATTCTGTGAGCTGCTTCTGGTATCCACAGGAGTGTTGCTCACAGTAGAAGAAGCCTCCAGTCCAGGGAGTCAAGCTGTGAACCAGAGGGCAGTCAAAAGCCTGCTTTTATTCCCATGCAGCCTCTCAGAGATCCCATGAAGGGCACTTTGTGTTCCCTACTCCCCCAAATGCATTTCTTCTGATTTTCCTGTTTCCATTTCTACAACTGGAGGTCACTAGTTGGTCATTGAGCAGCCAATGTGCAGAAATGGAATGGCAAATAAGGTAGTTGTCTCTTAGTATTTCAAAGTCAGTGGCCTCCGGGAGGATAGCACTGTATAGGACAGCACTTCCTTGTCCATGTGTCTGTCTGAGCCCCAGAAGTTCCAGCGCAGGCGTGAGGTGGGTTAGTATGTGAGATGATGGGTGGGACTGGATGTCCCTGGGAGGGCAGAAAGGCAGCAAGATACTTGTTCTCTGATGATTCATGTTTTTGGCTTTGCATCTTTTCTGAGACCTAAGACATGGAATTTTAGACATTGTTGTATTCTGGAAATGAAGAAAGTAAGGCTCTGGGGAAGGCTTGGTGAAGTGGTGTAGTTGAAATCACATACCACGTCTTCTAAACCTCTGACGAGTGACCAGCATGTGAGTTACTGACAAAGATTCCTAAGGTTTATCTAGTTTCCATTGATCCAAGTTGCCCTGTGTGTGCATTGGAGTTGGATGTAATGGGTTTTCATAGTTTGTAGGAAAAGGAAAGCCGCATGTCTTGTGATTCTTTTGAAACCTGGCCAGTCACTCATTCATTCTTCTGACAAATAATCATGGAGCACAGCCCATGTGTGAGGGGCTGTCCTAGGCCCTGGAGTTGGAGCCGTGGACAACAAGACAAAGACCTTGGGGTCAGAAAACTTATGTCCTGCGGAGGAGAGTAACATGAGGAAGGTACAGTCACCAAGTAGAATGGCTGCTGTGAGGAAGGATCAGCAGAGTCCTGATGGAGAGCAACTGGATTTTGTCCTGAGAGGGGGCACGGTGAGGCATTGTCCAGTAAGCAGATAAGGTGACATTGAGCGTTTGAAGGAAATGAGCAAGGAGATGCATGCTCTCTGTGGGGAGAGAGTTCCAGGTAGGGACAGAGGTCATGGCTGGTGATGGGGTACAATGTGTGAAAGATGGGAGAGAAGGAGGATAGAGGGCCAGAGGATGAGGACCCCATCAGGCAGTGCATGTGGGTGGGGCGCGCAGCATGGTCGTGGGACTTTGCTAACAGAAGGAGTGCTGTCACTAATGACCCTAGGCAGACAGAAACCACAGGACCCTCCACAGGCTGGGGTGCATGCATGGCCACCTTCATGAAGGTAGTCACGTGGGGTGCTGGCTGTCCCTGTAAGGGGCTGAGGTGCCTCTGAGCTTCTGGGCCAGGAGAGAGGGACTTAGTACAGTCTCACTGAGGTTTCAGTGGGATTGCCAAGCTGCTGTCGTTTGCAAGGACAGGAGCAAGCAGACCAGCCAGGCTGTGATTGCAACAATCCAGGCTGGAGAAAAAGGAGCAGTAGAGGTGGGAGGAGCACCTGGATTTTAGGTACATATTGACTGTGGAATGGACAGAATTTACTAGAAGGTTGGATGGATGGCATGAGAGAAACGAAGTCAAGCATGACTATAATCTGAGCAGCTAGAAGACAGAATTGCCTATGTTGAGGTGCCAGTAGGTGCCCAGTGTGGGGAGAAATGAAGAGTTTGGTTTTATTTATGTCACCTTTGATGTGCTTATCTGACACCAAGTGGAGATATCATAAGTAGTTTGAGTAGGAGTTTGGGGGCAATGCACATGATATAGAGGCCCCCTTGGCTGGATGACATCCTGAGAGAGTAAGTGTAGACAGAGAAGAGAGAAGGGACTGAGTCCTGGGTTCTGGAAATTTTGCAGATTGGAAGGACCGGCACAGGAGGAGAAGCAGTGGGTAGTGAGGGGCCTGGCATGCTCAAAGTCAACGCAGGGAACTATTTCTGGGATCCATCAGCTTGATCAGGATGTTGCCACTGGAGCAGTAACTTGGAGCAGGATTTAGAGGGACAGGAGGGAAAAAGAGTTATTAGGGCTGAACCTTAATCCCCGTGAGGATAGACACTGCAATGTCCTGTGCAGTGCACATGTAGGCCTGCGGTGTGAGGAAGAGGGAGGCTGGGGTATTGGAAGCATCAGGAGCTGGGTTCAGAACAGGCCATTTGAACAAGCCAAGGTGGCCACTCCTTGTTCCCTGGATCACCAGCATCTAGTAATAAGGTCTCATTTGGGCCTGTTTATACACCCTTCCTCCATTGTGAAAGAGCAAAGGGGAAATAGCATCAGATTCTCTAGGGAGGCAAAGAAACCCCACTGGGAATCACACCATGAGAATACCAGGACCTGTCTATTGAGTAAGGAGAACTTAGGCCAGGAATGGTGAATCAGATCTAGCTTCTGCTGCTTCCTATTTCGACCTCTCTGAGTCTTTGTCCCTTTTGGTCTCTAACACTGGGTGCCTCCCTGACTCCCCTGGGCTTCTGTAAGAGTTAAATGGGCTCACTTATGGTACAAACAATTTATGGAGACTGGTTCATTTTACAAGTACAATGTGTTCATTTTCATGTTTATAATTTTTGCTGTCTCTATTTAAATGGAAACAGACATGGGGCTTGTTTTCTAGGGGGGAGAAATAGAAGGAGCAGAGGAAGTGGTCTGTGGTTGATGGGTGTTCAGAGAATTTCAGAGCAAAACAAGAAAGACAACTGCCACCCAGGGAGATTGCTTTTGGCACAAGGGTGCTGGTGATGACGCAGAGGAGCTTCATCTTCATAGGGAGCTTTAAGACTGCAGTGGGCGCCCTACACAGCTTCTCGATGAAGAAGGCGAGCTCCTAATCCACACCTCCAGGTAGCCTGCTGACGGAAAGCACAGTGGGCTCCAAAGTCCGAGCAGCTTTCTGAGCAGACATCTAGTTCATTTCCTCAAGTGCGAGAGGGTGGCTCAGAAGCCACAATCTCTCTCTTTCCCTCCTGATGCTGTCTGAGGCTGACTGCCAGATGAGGAGGTCTGTGAGCCCAGCTCTGCCTTCTGTCCTTGCTGATACCCCAGATAGGTGACCTTCAATCCATAGTGCCTGTGCTGGAACACAGGGACACGGGGCCACAGTGGACATCCCCAAATATCTGCTGCTTGTGGCTGGCTTATGTCTGGACAAGGTGTTTCTGGTTAGGGGATGGTGCTCTTCCCTTGATAGCCCTTTCCCTATATCAGCCTCAAATCCTCCTGGCTTTCACCAGAAATGGAATCAGATGGCCAAGGTCGGGCTTTGCCTTGAGAAGGTGTAAGTTGGGATGCCCCTGCCCAAAGTTCTCTCCCAGGGGTGTGTTTGGGGGACAGGGTGTTGTGTTTCATTGCAGGGAGAAGGGGGAAGGGCTTGGTGGTAGGCATGGCCTTTGGTGGGGGTGCAGCCTGAGGCTTGCAAGTGAAGTTAGAAGGGTCAGCCTTGTGGAACTGGGAGTCGGGTTGTTTGATTTGATTGTCCATCTTTGGCTAGTGCAGTCCTGCAGATGGCAGAGCCTTTCTGAGAGTTAGATATTTGATGGAACCACCTTCAGCCTTTGGATCCTTCTTCTAGGCTGAAGCTGAAGGATATAAGAGGGCACAGTGACCCCTGGTCTTGTAATCCTTTTAGTTCTTATTTCTTCAGGACCTCATGTCCATGTATGATTATCTCATGAATCAAACTTATCTCTGAGCTCCAAAAGCAACAGGTATGTCCCCTTCCCCCTTCTCCCAGTCCAGAAAGGGCGAGGAGACCCTTGAGCTGCAGCAGCTACCTCTTCTCACGGAGAAGCGCGAGCACCAGCAGGCAGGCGGTGGTCAGGAGGACAGCCATTTCCTTCATTCTGAGGTCCCCCAGCCTCAGAAACCCTCCAGGTGGCTGGCCATCTCTGCCCCTGCCCCTGGCCTGGCAGCTGACTGTGGCTTTGCTCTGGGTCCTGAATGAAGCTGAATACCGACGGAGACTCTGCTCGCCTTCCCGAATGGGACCACCAGGGGGCAGTGGAGCACACTCTCAGGCTGCCTGTGCTGCAGGACCTGGAGTGTCTGAAGAAGCTTCTGAGGCAGGGGAAGCGCCCTGCTCAACCTAGGGTCAAAAATCACCCTCACGGGGTCTCCTTTCAGAGAACGAGAGAGTGGTGCATTGACTTCAGACGAACAAGCTTCTCTCTTCACTCATAAAATGTCGGATCTTAATAGCTTCATCATCATTTTGTTCTGGTTCATCGCCCTTATCTCTCTGGCATGAATAGCCCAGAGAAGTTGAGTAATTAAACTGAAGTCACACGGCTACGAAACCGGCAGATCACCTGGCCTTTCACAGTGAGATTTGGACCCTAAGGATTTTTCACATTGCTTCACAGCGATTAATCCATTTCTCACCAGGGAAGCCCATGTCCACCTCCTGAGCCCCTCACCTCTTTATCAGAATCTCTTAGGGCACAAGGGTATCTTACCTGGAACTTGTGTTTTTAATAAGCTTCCAAGGTGATTATGGCAAACATGAAGAATGAGAACACTGCACTTTTGGGAAAACCTGACCTCAGCCAAATCGTACAGAAAGGTTTTTTTTTTTTTTTTTTTTTCCTTTAGTCTGCTTTGACCATGGACTCCCCACTCATGCTGAGCTTCCAGTCCTCCACCAAACTCTAATCTGTGGTGTCATCTCAGTCCTCTGAAGTCCCTTTCCAGCAGTGGACTCATCTGCATCACTCTGGGCTCCCCCTCCTCATGCTCTGACAGCAAGTGACACCGCTACCCTTTACCCTCACACCGTGCAAAGTAACAAGTTAATCTGATTGAAGAAATCAATTCTAGTGGGATTAAGATAGAAAGTTGCACCAATAACTGACCAATCCCAGGTATCATGGGAATTTAAAGCAGGGCTTTCTGGACATAACATCACAGTCTCAACTTTTAATCCAGAGTCGCTACAAGGAGGATGGGAAGTCAGAGGAGAAGAGGGAGATGAATTCTGAAAGATATACCACTTGGCGCAGGAGTGGGAGATGAGGGGTGTTTGTACTGGGGATGCCAGTGTCAGGCTCTTGTTGCAAAGGACACACACTGAATATTTGATTTACAGAGACAATATATATGCATGCAAAATATCAAGCAATAGAGAAAATTACAAATGATTTTTACTCCTGGGTTAAGGGTCAGATAATATACTTTCCAACACCTCTCTCTAAACATGATAATGATGAATGTCTGCTTAACTTTCTTGGATACCTACTATGTGCCAGACCTAGGACTAGGCTTCCTATACATTTGGTCCCCTGATTTTCACATGTCTATTAGGAAGGAATTGTGGTGTTTTTTTTAATAAATAATAATAATTTAAAAACTGGAATTAGAGGAGTAAGTAACTTTTTCAGGGTGAAACACTCTGACCAGTCAGGAAGAAAACTCAGCCCCCTTTCATACAGAGCCCAAGTTCTTATTCATCTTCTAATACTGGCTACATTCAAAGGCACACACACCCAGAGACACGACTGAATTCACATGCATACCACACATGCACTCAACTCACATGCATACCTCACCTATAACTGCAGAATTCACACATATGCTGCAGAGGTACACACATGCCTCACACATACACACACCACAGACAGATGCACATATGAAGGCTTCCACATGGCATTCACACACATGCACACACTGCAAACACACAAAACATGTACATATCATAGACTTATGCACAAGACTCACACACATAGTGATAGACACATATCTACACAGGCTCTTCTAAAATCTGATTTTTTTTGTTTTGATGCAATATGTTTCAAGAGCTTTTATTCTTTTAAAAGCTTGTACAATATCCTATTGCAAGTATTTATTATATCTAATCAAATACTACTGATGGTTATGTAAGTAATAAAATTATGTAATAAAATAAGGAAAATAGAAAGTTACTGGATTTCATTATTTGCCAAGTTGTTTACATGCATTTTGTCCCCCGATCTACACAACAACCCTGTGTGTAACCATTTTGAAAATATAAAAAGTAAAAGTCAGAATGCTTTGGAGCTTTGAACCAGAACTAGGAAATCTGTTTTCAGTTTCACCCTGTATGAATGGCTTTCAATGGACACCCTTGTACACACATGTCCCCATGGTTAAAATTCTTGGATGAGGAATTCCAAGACTAAGGATGTGTCCAGTCTCCATTTGATACACACCACTGACCTGGCCTTCAGAGAATACCCACCAAGTCTTAGTGTGAATGCCTATTTCCCTTTAGTTTTTCCAGTAATAGATATTTCTATCTTTGTTTGTTAGGTGAAACATCATATCTAAGCATCAAAGTCCTTTTAGGACATGATCAGAGAAAATTTTGTGGTGGAGAAAACATTGGCCCTAACAAATGATTAAGTTTGCATGAACAGAAGCATCAGCCCATGTATTGGGGTTCTTCGTTGGCTTGGGGCTTCTAATTATTGAGCTGCATGTCCAAGGTTAGAGGGTTGGGACTTGCTGTGTGTGTTTCCGGCTCAGATCTTACACAGGTAGCTGCTTGTTGCTTACAAATGGCGGCTCTGCCAGGTTCACCCATTATTGGATCATGATAGAATGGTGCAGGCAGCAGGGAGGTGGGGCTGGGTCTGTGTCAGATCCCCAGCCTGCCCCCTGCTCCTGTCAGCAGCTGCCTACGCCAGGCCTGCCCTGTCTCCATCACCACCTGCCAACCTCTTTAGCTCAGCTCAAAGCCCGAGAGCTGGGCAGCACTGGGCAGCTTCTGGAGTTCGCTCAGCCATTGCAGATTTGACACACCATCAAAAGTGTAGTGATTCCTTTCTCAAATTCTACCTTCCTGAGTTATTATAAAATCCAGCTTTTTCTTGCCGGAGAGATTGGATTTTTCAGCTTGGGTTGTAAATTTGCTTCTAAGTGGGCTCCTTTGGTATGGTAGGAGTGAACCCAAGAAAGGGGTGTGTGCTACAGGGGAACTGCTTCTTCCACTGTCAGTGTGGCCTGGAGACTTCCATTGCCACAGAAAGAAGCCTTTTGTCGCAAGAACGGGAATAGAATGGAATACAATAGAATAGGATAGAATAGAAAGTGAATTAGAACTGGGAGAGAAGGTTTGAATAGGTTCTTTCTTCAAGTGTCTGAAAAAATCTGCCAGGGTCTAAAGAAAAGTATATGGCAGGAATACATGAAAATAACTGGTCTTCCTTTCTGCTGAAACTTGTTCTAAAGGGGTCTCTGTGTCTCTTCACTTGTCAGAGTTAATCAGGGTTTCACCTTGTCATCTCTGGGCACTAAAGGGGTCCGCAAGTCTCCCTGCCTTCTTTCCACATCCAGTGCACCTAGGAGTCCCATCTAGATGAGAAGTATGGAGTGAAAGATTTTTGGCAAATAGAGCAGACACTGCTTATTGATATAAATGTTATTCCCAATTTCTCTTTTATTCTCTCTGTATTACTTTTATTGTACATTTTACCCTTACATATGCTATAAATACCATGCATTGCAACTATATTTGCTGTAGACAGTTGTCTTTTAAAGTTAATACAAATAATAATAAAGGAAATTTTATGTTATGTTTATTAATGCAGTTTCCATCTTTTTTCCATATGATGTCATCTAGTTTCCCAACTCCTCTCTCAGTACTGGGGATTGAGCCCAGGGGCACTTAACCACTGAGCCACATTCCCAGCCCCTTTTAAGATATTTAATTTTGAGACAGGGTTTTGCTGAGTTGCTTAGTTACTATATTAGTTACTATATTGCTGAGGCTGACTTTGAACTTGCTATTCTCCTGCCTCAGCCTCTCGAGCTGCTGGTATTATAGGCATATGCTACCTTGCCCAGCTCTGGGTCATTTTCTATAATTCAGATTTTGTATGGTCTATCTGGTGTCAAATTCTTTTGCTTTTAAAATGTTTAATAACTACACTTTTTTGTATTAGAGGTCTTCTGACAGTGAGTTCTCTTAGTTTCTCTTTATCTGATAAAGTATTTTTTTATTTGCTTTTTAAAGACCATTTTTTTTTTGTACTTGTGTTGAGGATAGGATTCTGAATTGACTGATATTTTTCTTCCAAATAGTTTAAAATGCCATCTCATTTTCTTCTGGTATGCATGATATTAGATGAGAAGTTTACTATGATTCTTATCTTTATTTCTCTATAGATAAGGCAGCCTTTTTGTCTGGTGACCTCAAGATTTTTCCTCGTCTTTGTCTTCAAGTGGTTTGAATATGAGGTACCCAGTTTTAAAATTTTATTTTTTCTCTACTTGATGTCGTATGCTCATTTTTTTACAAATTCTCAGCCCTCATCTTCCCAAGTATTTCTTCTATCTCTTTCTCTCTCTTCACCTTCTGAAAGTCCACTGTAGCTTTTGTGTGTGTCTTGGTCTTGTGGGCTCTGTTCTTTCATTGATCTCCTCCTGCTATTTCCTTCTCCTTTTGTTTCAATTAGGTACATTTCTTTGAACCTAGTTTCAACTCCACTGCTTCTTTCCTCAGCAGACTACTGTTGAGATCGTGGATGGCGTCTCCGCCATCTATGTCTTCATTTCTAGGATCTCCATCTGATTCCTTTTTTTTTCCCTTAGCTTCTATTTCTTTGTTAAAATGACCTATCTGATATTTCATGATGCTTATTCTTCCATTACCATCTTTAACATGTTAATTTTGGAATCCCCTATCTGATAGTTTCAACATATGTGTCGTGTGTATGTGGTTCTGTTGATGGCATTGTCTTAACGGTAGTTTTGCTTGTGCCCTTGGGTGTTCTTTTTCTTATTTTTGGCTATATTTTGTAAGTTATTATTGAAAAAAACACCTTTAATTGCATGGGGTATGGAGGCTGAGGTCCTGATCTTGTCCCTCGACTAGCTGTTATTTTTTACGTGATGCTTAGCCCCTGTGGTGGGAGCAGGTGTATTCTCTTTTCTTCAAATTATGCTTCTGCCTCATCCAGGTACTGTCTAGGCCTCAGAACTGTGGTCTTCTAAGTGTTCCTGCCCCTCCCCTGGGGGCAATTTTCAGCCTAGTTCATATTCCTGGCCCTATCTATAGAAGGGTTTCTCCACAAATATTTTCTATTCTCTTCACCCCAGGGAGTAGGCTTTCACAATTGCCCCTATGTAAGTCTTGCTTGTGGGCCTTCCCTCTGCTTTTATTTTGAAGAGGAGTAGGCAAGGAAAATGTGGGTGGAGTTTTATGATTTCCCATTAACAGCTGCTGATCTCTTCCTCCAGGCTTTCAATATAAGGTGCCACACCTTCAGGACTCTCCCCAATCCTTTTTGATCACCAATGAGGTGCATATAGAAGAGCCAGCCAGCAGATGCAAATTTTTATCTTATCGGAACCTTCAGGCATTCTCCACTCTCTTGAGATCCATCGCTTGGCCCAAATGGTTCAATAATGATTTCCACTGTCTGCCAGCATTTGTCCCAGGTGAGCAAGTGCATGTGTACTGTTTTTGTAGACACTTGTATTTATGTAGATTTGTTTGTTTTGCAAGTTCATAGATACACAGTGGCATATTCACCCCTAGTACTACTGGGCAGCAATGAGAATCAAGACACTGTAACTTCCCAAGACTCTATGGATATAACTCATAAATATAATGTTGAGCTAGGGAAACGAGTCATGAAGGAGAACATGCTGGGTGATTCTATTTATATAAAGTGCAAAACTAGTGTAAGCTCTTAAAAATTAGGGGATCACCTACCCTTGGAGGACCAGAGACTAAAATGGAGGACAAGGAGGCTGCCTGTGAAATAGAAGATATTTTCCGTTTTTGATGTTGTTTTTGTAGCTTTTTATTTCTGAAAATATGAGATATTTATAGTACCCTTTTTGTATGCATTATTTTTCATCAAAACTATTTAAAATCATCTGTTAATACAATTAAAAATATGAATTTATAACTTTCCAAATAGCTGGAGAAAATAAAAGCAGCTAAAACATAATCCAGCAAAAGACAAAAATATTAAGAAAATGCCAAGAAAACTTATACAGTGTGCTAAAGCCTCGGGATATCAATTATGGCAATAAATATAAATGCTTAAATTTTTCCCATTAAAAGATAATAAAATAAAACTCATATATATTTTAATGATATGGAAAAGTAAAGGATTATTATAGGTGAGCCCTTTCCCCCCTTATTTCTTTCTTCCCTTTGAATTATATTTGTGCTGTCACAATGATGTTCTTGAGATACCATAGCTTACCTATTAAATCATGGATGGGCCAAGGACTGAAAACAAGTAGGAAAGATGAGGCCACTTTTAACTATTTGAGACATACTGAGAACAGTATTTCCTGCAGATAGAGCTGTTTCTTAGCTAGGCCACCCTTAGAATGTCTAAATAAAACTATTTTTAGTGTTGCATTAGTCTCCAAACCTCTTTACTCTCACCCAAGTTCTCTACACATCCAGAATAACACCTTTATTTCTTTCATAAAATTGTAGCTCTACTCATAAGATTGTACAGAGGACAATGGATGGAAGACAGTGCCACCTTTATCTAGACCCCGGGAAGAAAGCACTTCCTACTATGGCTGCTGTGTAAGGGAAGAGATGGAGAAATTAGACCTGGAGGATTTGACCAGAGAGGTTGTTAAGGTCTGGACATGAGGTATCCCTGAAAGAGACAATGCAAAATGTTCAGAGGTGAAATGATTAGATTATGAGAACTGTAACTTGAACAGTGGATTAATAAACTCGAATGGATTAAGTGAGAGGTAACTATAGTCATGTAGGGTGTGGGCTGGAGGAAGTAGATCACATTCATTTGGGGTTTACATTTTGTTCCTGGTGAGTGGAGCTTGCTCTCTTTGGCCCCTGGCTCTCATGTCCTGAGCTACTTTCCTCTGCCATGCCCTTCTGCCATGATGTTCTACCTCATCATGAGCCCAGAGCAAAGGAGTCAGTAGACCATGGACTAAATCTCTGAATCAATGAGCCAAATAAACTTTTTCTCCTCTGAGTTGTTCTTGTCAGGTCTTTGATCACAGTGATGAAAAGCTAACTAAAACTGAGGTAGGAAGGCTTTGTATGGAAATTAAATGGGAGTTTTAAAAAAATATTTTTAATATTCTCAAAACTTCATTGAGATATAATTTATATATAAATGTACACCTATTTAACATATATAAATTTTGATAAGTTTGCATATTTGTAAAAAATTCATGATGTCAACGCCATGTTTATTAACACCAAGGTAATAAACATGCATCACCTCAAAATATTTCTTCGTGTTCTTTTGCAGGGGTTTGTTTGTAAGTATATTCCCTTTACTGAGGGGAGTCCATGGAAGTATAAATAACCACTAGTTTGGTCAGAAATCTTTTTTATGAAAATATAGGGTTTTGGAGTATGTTTTCCATTAGGAATTGTTCCAAGATATCCAAGAAAATAAAGATTCATAGATCAGGGTTTTAATAATAAATGTACACTAGAATTCAACTACCTTACTTTCAAACAAGAAAAAAGTCATTTGAAAAAAAAAAAAGTTCAAGACTTGTTATAGCTTCTTTTTATAATTCATTATAACCTTGTAGAAAACATTTTTTATCTAATTGAAATTATACAAATTCTGTTTAGGGGTACACAAAATAATGTGCATCTAAGATTTTTTTTCCTTGATCAAATTCTGACATTACTCAAATGTTGTATTTGAAATCCCAACTATGTTGCACACTATACATGGCACAGAATAACAGGGCTCAGTCTCTACTGTCAAGAAGTTCAAATTCTAGTGATGAAGATTGACTGTTATAAGGGTAAAAAAAAAACTCAGTGTTACAAAAACTGTGATTGCATAATGTTCAGTGTGTTGGAAGACAGCTCTTCATGGATCTCTAATTTTCTGCACGTTTTTAGTGAGGTGCTAATCGTTCCTTGTTTTGGACTTCTTTTCAAAGATGTTAGTATAACAATCAATCTTAAAAGGTACAGATGATTTCTTCTTCTTGTGCAAAGGGAGGGTGGGCTTACTTACCATTATAAAAGATTGGCTTCCCTAAGCTCAGAGTACCTGTCCAATAACACCACTCACTATGTTTAAAGATGCCTTTTAACTCTCTGTGATTTAGCCTGTAGGAATTCAGAACTGGAGTACCTGCTAATACTCTAGCTTCTGCAATACTATAAGAAATAACTTGTCCCTCATATCATACCTTATTCAAAAGTCTTATGTCTTCTATCATTACCCATAAAACTGTAGTAGGCTAATTTGTTAGTTTGTTAGGATAACATTTCAGACCATTCATAATTCTTGACACACAGTACTATGGGAATGTGAAGAAAGTATACATATTTTAGCAAGTACAATAGTAATACTGTGACATATGAAGAATGTTAGGAAAATAGTCTATAAGTGTAAGGGGTAAGAAAAGGCAGAGTGAAAAAATAAACAAAGCTAAAGATCTAGGCAGAATAATTAGCATAAGCAATGATAAAAAAAAGGATAAGAAGATGTTTTAATATTGCCCAATAGTGCGAATATTTTTATAAAGGCAATACAGATGATAGATATTAACTACATGATGATATAATTAGATTAAGTTTTATAAATGTTGTTTTGGTAACAGTGGAGAATAAATTGGCTCTTCAACATGGGAGGTAAGGAGCTCCAAAGACCAAACTGGAAACCACTGGAATAATACAGATTAATGATGATAGAAGTCAAAAATAGGGAAAAAGGGTAAAGAGGAGCAATACTTAACAATATATTATGGAAGAAGTAACAAATAGTCAAGTTGACAGAATGGATTTTGGGGATTCTTTAAGATGAATGCAAGTTTTTCTGTCTATTATAATTTAGATATGAGGCATTCCCCAAAAGCCATGTGTGAATCAAGGTGAAAGGGTTTAGAGGTGAAATAATTGGGTTATAATAGCCTTAAGCTAATCAGTGTGTTGTTCCACTGATAGAGATTAACTGACTGGTAATGGTAGGCACATAGGGTGTGGCTGGAGAAGGTGTATCATGGGGGGAGGATGTTTGAGCTTTATATTTTGTCCTTGTTGAGAGCTCTCTCTTTGCTTCCTGGTGCCATGTTCCCAGCTGCTCTCCTCCACTACACCCTTCTGCCATGATGTTCTGCCTCATCTCGAGCCCTGAGGAATGGAGCTAGCCTCCTAGGGATGGAGACTTCTGAAACCATAGCCCCCAAATAAACGTTTTCACCTCTAAAACTGTTCTTGTCAGGTCTTTTGATCACTGCAGTAAAAAATAACCAAAAACACTCTTTTTAAATACCTGAATAAATAAAGGTAACATCTGTTATGAAAGACGGAGAAGGAAAGAGGCACTGCATTATCCATAGGGGTACTTGGGCTCAACGTAAATATGTAGGTATTTGGTTTAGAAAGAATGAGCACTGTTGGTAGGTAGGATGGGTGTGTACTACTCTTGTTTGACAATTAATTCTGAGGGTTAGGTGGACTGAAAAGGGTTATGTAGTCAGTGAATTAATCATAGAACTTGCATAAAATGACTAGTCTAGTGGCATTTTAAATTTGATTAGTAGATCTAATGGTTAGGACCAGTCATGAATCTCTTGTCCACTCTCAAAGGATCTTGGCATCATCTGAGGAGTGAAGGAAGCAAAAGGGAGAGAAAGCCCAGGGCAATATGCTTTTCTTTAATTTGACACATATATTGTCCTTCTCAGTTCACTGCAAAAAGAAAGGAACAGAGGAGGATTTATGTTTGACATTGTAAGCCAAAGGAGGTCTTCCTTATTAATGAAAGAGCTCCAAAATGTATATTTTTAGATGTGCTGATCTTAGATGACCAAAAAGAAATATATTCTTCCAGAAACAGATACTCATTTTTGAACATCTGATCACTGTGCTAAACTTGGTTATGATAGTGCAGGGATCGAGCACTGAGTATGTGTCTGTATAATCCTAAAACATCCTATCAATGAATTCATATAAAACAGTGAAAACCTATATACATCAGTTTTCCTGTTTGATTTTTACTATTATGGGCAGATATTTTATTAAGTTGAGATATGGTCTCAAAAAGTCAGTTTTCTTTGTGGGTCTCATTTTGGTGTCCAGGAACACAGTAAGGTCCATAAAACTGTAAGATCTTTGATCATTCTAATTTTCTAAGAGTGTTTCGAGAATTCCAGAATAGAGTATGCAAACAGTCTAGTGCACAATGCGGTCATAATATTAAAGAAATCCACATTTAGTGACTACGGATACAAAGATGAATTTAAAAAAAAAAACAGTGAAGAAGATTGGGAGTGCACATTTAAAAAGTGTGTTTCTGTCTTTTTCTAAAGTTCATTCTTAGCAATTTGTGAAGTTTATGAGATGATTGGTGAGCAGCTGTTTGTCATGCCCGTGGAGTGCCCTGTAAAGAAAAATTAAAGCATGAGAAATTTGAGTTGGGTATAAAAAGTTTAAATTTGTCTTCACTATAAGGATACGGGAAGTCTTATCCTCAACTCTCTCCAAAATCTATTATTAAAAAGAAAATAAATTTCTCAATCTCAGAATACTACCTATCTTGGAATTCCTTCAGTCCTCATTGGGCCCATTGTTCATTTCCTGTATTTTCATTAAGATATGTCTTGTTTCTCCAAGTGAGATGCCCATGACTTAAGAGCAGAGTGCCAGTGTACATTGAATCAACAATAAACACATTTCAGCTTGTTTGTTGGAAAGAGTTTCGGTCTTCTGAGACCGAGAGAAGTTAAACTTGGAGGTGACGACTTAAAGAGTGGAAACATGTAGAGTTCACTTGACTAAAGGAAAGTGACTTCATGGCTCTTCAGGCTCTGAGGGCATCTGAATGGCCTTAAGTGGACCTGCGATTCCAGCTTCTCAGCTTGCTACCTGAACTATCCATCACCCTCTTGCCCTCTTTGCACCAGGGTTTCTGAGAGAGGCAGCTTGCTTTTTCATCTTGTAGAAAACACATTCTCAGAAAACAGCTGCACTCAACTGTTGGATCCTAATGGTACATATCACTCTTGGTCTTTGGCAGGAAATGTCCTTGGCTCCCAAAATAACCTTAACCACAGGGTTAAGATTTTCCCATAATTGAAGAGTACTGAGAAAAAGAATCGAATGCATGAAGGCTAATAGACATTTAATCCCACTGTACTCAACAATTTGAGTTTCTTTCGCAGTCACGTTGGTGATGGCAGAGAAGATTTAACCTCTGAGAATCCAGGCTCACATGATAGAGTGATGAGAGGTTGTGAAGTGCTGTAGTTTGAATCCACAGTGTCCCTCCAAGGCCCTGGGTAAAAGACTTGGTCGCCAGCCTTTGATGGTACTGTTGGGAGGTGGTGGAACCTTCTGGAGGCAGAGTATAATAAAAGGAAGTTAGAGATTGGGGACTTGCCCTTGATGGAGACCTTGGAACCCTGGCCCCTCCCTCTCTCTTCTTGCTTCAGGCTTCTATGAAGTGAACAGTCCTCTTCTGCCACATGCTATTGCCATGGTGTACTATGCCGCCACAGGCCCAAAGTGATAAGGCTCAGCAATCATGGATGAAACCTCTGAAATTGTGAGCCAAAATAAACTTTTCTTTCTTATAAGTTGCTTATCTCAGGTATTTTGTCACAGTGATGGGCATCTGTATAACACATACAGAGACCTTTCACTTGGAGAGAGTTCTCAAGTCAGTAATGGAGGGTGATCACATGTAGGATCATCAAGGCACATCTTTGTACTTGATTCATGAGATATAACTATGCATGGGCTATCCCATACTTGCTCTGTTCCAACACATTGACTCTTAGGATTATCTGGAGCAAAATTTTCAAGTCAGTGAAAAGTCTTCTTGGTTCCCTATTCCTTTCTGACAGAGTCCTCTACCTCTTCTTGGATAGTTGGTGACTTATACTGTTCTTTATAATGAGACTAATGTGGCAGTCATTGCACTAAGTACTTATGAACCCATTATCAACAACTTTGTGTTGAGTTGTGTGAAATTTCTTTATCCCTTTTCTCATCACTAGGAAACTTCACTGCCTGTAACTGTGCCTATTTGCATTTCTTCATGTTCAATTCAGTAGTGATTGTGGTGATATTTAAATGGATGCACAGATTTGCCAAAATGCATTGAATTTCACAATCAAAATGGGTGCAGTGCATCATGGGTATATTATAGTTTAGGAAAGTTGCTTTAAAATGAAGGTAAGCTTTTCCTTAGTGGAAGCTTATATGTCAAGGACCAGGAGATGGTTTACTTCTGATAGTGAACCTGCTTATTACTCAGATGTGGACTATGTCCACCCTGAGGTGGCAATTGAGTGTAAAATTTTACAAAACAGACCTCCATTTTAGAAAATTTAGGATCAACCTGGAGGGGAAAAAAAAGTAAAGCCCTTCAGATCAAACATCTGCAATGTGCAACTGTGTATCTAATTCATGTATTTGTTTATTATAATAGAACTGTTTTAGAGTGTGAATGCTATATTATATGTAACAATTATAGTTACAATCACTTTATTTCATTACAGTAAAGCAATTAACTATAAATCATTTGTTTTACTAAGGATAATTAAGATCATCAAAATAATTTATTATTATAATATATGGATCTCCCATATTCAGTGGTACACATTACTATTTGAAACTCAGATTTTATTTCTCTACAGAGACAAAGTGGCAGTCCATAAGAGGTCTAGCTATTAGAGCCTGGATAGATGTCTCTATTCTCTGCTCTGGGATTTTCTGGTTGGGATCAACCATGCCAGTGGCTGCCCAGGGCCATCCTGGGGAGTATAACATCTGGGAGGGGCATCCCATGTCTGTGCTGCTGTGCCCAGGGCAATGCCTGTTGACTACCTACCAATGGACTTGCTGTTTGCTTTGGTGCTAGTATTGTTTGCTTCCAAACTTCTCAATCTCCAACTGCCTCCTCAAATTCTCTGTGGTTGCTCACTTCTACAGGTGAGTCCCCATCACTTGCCCTTTGAGATTTATCTTTCTTTCATTTTCCATTTCTCCTACACATCCTATTACTGAATTGTCAATACCCCAACTCATCTACAATTTAAAATAATGCATATTTGTAATTCTGTTGACCACAGATATTTTCTTGTAAAAAACAGTTCGGGGACTGTCATCTCAGCCACGAGCATACGAGCAAGTTTCCAAACCCCACTGATGCTTGTAGTAAGTAGTCTAGTGTTTAAGATTTTTGTGAAGATAAAATAGGTTAATTTTTGTAAAGTAGAATAGTGCCCAGCCTCCAACACGTGTACGTGTTGCTATTACTATCACTGGGCTCAATGTTAAAAAACAAATTCAAACATACAGCTCACTCCTGGGAGGATTAATAAAAAGTGGCATTTATTAGGTACTTCCTTAATATTTATCTGAGTAGGCCACATGTAAATTTTGGGAATCTCTAGAAAACACAAAGAAGGTGACAACTTTGGAGTAGGACAGTACAGAAATGTTCAGAGACTGATGCTACAGAGAAGAGTGAATGAACACAAGTTTTGTGATTTTGTTTAAGTCTTAATTTTAGTTATTTCTTTACTGACACTTAGTTTTTCTTGCCACATTCTAAATTTTTTCTTGTGACTTTCTACCTTTGGGCTGAAGGGTTGTTGATGCCAGTTACCCCCTTGGCTATTATTAAAATCTGCATTCCCCTCCCTGCCAAACTCTATCCTTAATCCTGAAGGTCACATTCCCAAACTGGGCCTGATTAATGACAACAACAGCAAAAAGATGTGACAGGAAGGCAATAAAGGGATCCGTCTTTGGTTGGTATGAATAAAGTCACACATAATATGTAAAAGGCAGTCCCTGCAACAAAACCCCCAGCACCAGTCACCCTGAGGATAGAGATGCCTTGAAGGGTGCACTGGGCAGACATTTTGGTCAGCCTAGTCATATTGATCACATCCTTGGAGAAGGATGCACATCTTGGGGTTTCACTCAGCCTGTGAATTGGGGGGTATGACTCATGATGCTTCTCAGTTACCAATAGTCCCTGCAGAGAAGAAAAGTGAAGGCAAGTTCCCTGTTGGCAAATACACTTGTTTCCAATTCAATTAAATGCTGTTTAATGACCAGCTGATTGGGGCTTGGGCCATAGCACTGAAGAGAAGGAGAAGGTGTGATTTCTGCCCCTCTGGATCTGCCATTCTGCAGGGGAGTCGAGGCTCTCATTCATGAACAAGCAGAGGATGACCGAACCTGGTGGCATTAAGTAGTCCAGACTGCATGGGTTCCTGGGGAGAGAAACTATACTCGCAGTAACTTAAGTGAAGAAAATCAATTTATTGTCTATGTAACTGAGAACAAGAGTCATTGGCCTAATTCTATTCTGATTAGGTGATCTACTTCCCTTTACTATAGTGCCTGCTACTGCAACTTTGGGGTTGTACCATACAAGCTTAGGGACATGGGAGGAATGAGAAAGCCTCTTTCTTCTAATGTCGATATATAAAGTTTCAACAAAAGGCCTAGATTAGAGTGACTTGCATCATGTGCTCCTTTCTGGCCAACTGGAGGTTTTAGCTACTATTATGGGAAGTCCCAGGTATGTGACCTCTCTAAAAGGTTTGGTCCTACCCCCGCTATAGCCACATAGAATGAAAAAAGGAATATTCTCTACAATAAATTGGGTATGGGTGAAGGCTCTTGCTAGAGGAAGGGGTAAAGAAGTCTGGGACATTCTGAAACAGCTGGTGCTCCTTCTGTGGGTCAGGGCTGTCCTGTGAAGCCCAGAATTTATGGGTATGAGGCTCAGCCAAGGGCATCACACCGCGTGTGTGTGCTGAATTGGGCACAGAATTGAGAAGGCTCCCTGGCCAAAGCAGAAGTTGCAAGGAAGATGTCTTTGGAAGGGAAACTACATTCTTCCTCTCAGTAGGGAGATCAGAGGAAAAACAGGGAAGTAGGCCAAGCTCCTCTCCTGCGGGCCCCCTCCATCAGCGAGTGGTGGTTATTGAATAGGGGCCCCTGATGAAGCCACTTAGCGGCACTCATGCTAAGTGGTGGTGACCTCCAACCCCAGAACTGGGGCGCTCTGGCAAAGGCAGCCGTAACCACCCAGAGTGTAATTTGTCAGGGATGCAAAGGTTAACATTTTTCTTCACAAAAACCATCTTTAATGACCATCAGCAATCAGGACCTCCGATTTCTGTCTCATTTGAAAGCTTTTAATGCTTTCAGAGGGATAGATGGGGTGACCTAATAGGTCTTTTCCATCTCTGATTTTCTATGATTAATGAAGTTCAATTGTGCAGAATGAAATGGTGAGTTTCTCAGTGTCAGTTCAGCCGTGTTCCTTTTCCCTCCCTCTTTCTTTTCCCCATTTTTTTTTCAGACAGATGATAATCATGCACATTTTCTTTAATGCTTCAGAGAAAAAAGGGACTTTTTCTTCTGAGCCAGGCTTTGAAAATGTCAAGGTGGGTGTATTTATCTGTGGTGTAAATTGTTGCCAAATGCCACGAGCCACTCTTCACTTCCCCACCCCCAGGATAGACAGGGTGACTGCATGAAAGGCAACACAAGCATCGTAAAAGTAAAAACACTTTATGTTGGGAGACAGTGTAAGACTTTTCCCAGGTATCTTCATAAGGACTGAGTTTCTTCTGGGATTGATAAGGACTTTATAACCTGATTTGTCTGAAGGGAAATCGAGGCCCAGCACAATAAAGCACAATTGAGGCCCAGCACAATAATGGGACTTCATCAAGGTTGTCTAGCCTTTAAGGGGAAGGATACTGCCTGGGTCAGTTGGATCCCACTCTGCTGTACCTGTGAATTACAGTTCTAAATACTGTAATAAATGTACTAAGGAGTACTGTAATAAACACACTAAATAGTACTGCATTTCTTGAGGAAAATTCTAGAAAAATTCACTGGGGCTTATATCCCCTCTCAACCTGGTATTCGCTTGGTCAGAAGTCATCTGACTTAAGAAGCAGCCAGGCCTGCGGGGAAATGTTTTGGGAGTAGGAGGTTTTTAACCTTCATATACTGTTTGCATTTGGAAGAGAAAGGTTGTCCATAAGTTTGTGTATTTAGTCTCCTTTCTGGCTAAAGGACACAGTTGGGCTCCTCTGAATTCCTGAATGTGCTGTTTGACATGGACGGTAAGGGAGAAGCCTCAGAATCCCTGCTGGGAAGAGTGGAGGCTTCCCCAGTTTGACAGTGGGAGTCCCAGGACAGACCTGAAAAGATTCTATGTGATGATGATGATGATGATGATGATGATGATGATGATGATGATTTTAAACTCTAACCAAACTCTAACCGAAAGCCCCAAATGACTGAATTTAGTCTAATTCTTTGTTTCTAAGATTCTAGGAATTCACATGAATAAAACAATTGCCAGTGTTCTCATCAGTCAAAACACTCTGACCTGGACCATGGCAGATTCCGAGAACACTGGGCACAGGCTGTGATGATCATGCTCTTCAACACTCAGCCTCTACTGACACACCTATTAAGGGGGCCACATGGGTTGATGCTTGTTTTAGTCAGCTTTTCCACTGCTGGGACCAAAAGACCTGGCAAGAACAATTTTAGAGAAGGCAAAGTTTATTTGGGGGTACATGATTTTAGAGGTCGCCACCGCAACAAATAAACCCTGAAGGCACTCTCCCAAGGACCCACCTTCTCTAGCCACACTCTACTTGCTTATAGTTAGCACCCAGTGAATCCCTATTAGGGGATTAATGCACTGATTAGGTTAAGGCTCTTATAACCCAATCACTTCACCTCTAAGCTTTCTTGCATTATCTCACTCATGGGCTTTTGGGGACACCTCATATCTAAACCACAACAATGCTGCAGCTGGCTGAGGCCTGGTAATTTTACCTCTCTCCTTTTAAGAAGGAAAGAACTTTTGTGGATCCATCTCCTGGGAGGAGTCAGCTGGGCTGTTCTCCTTTCTGCAGCCCCTGGAAATTACCCTTCTCCTTTCTGCCTCTGTACATTTTACCACTGTAGTTACCTCCTGTAAGTAGAATCATGCAGTATTCCATGGTTAGGGGAATATTCTGTGGTTAATTTCACAGCGTGAGTCTCCAAGTTTATCCATGTTGTAGCATGTGCCACAAAAATGCTCTAAGGCTGAAAAACCTAGGTATATGCCATGGTTTGTTTTTCTGTTCATCTGTCAATGGACACTTGGGTGTTTTTCTTCTTTAGGAGCTTAAGAATAATCTTGTTAAGAACTTGTGGGTACAAATATCTTTTTGAGTCTGCTTTTAATTCTTTTGGGTATCTATAAGAAATGGAATTGTTGAATTATATCATTTTCAATTTAATTTTTAGCCACCATATTATTGTCTATATATAGTCTATGTATATATGTATGAATACACACAAAAAATTATACATTATGCATAAACACATATTTATAAATGTTTATGTATTGTATGTATATACATTTGTGTATGAACATATAATACAAAAACAAACATATTTATACACACATACATAGACTATCTCTATATACAGTCTTTTATGTTACATTCCCACCAATGATGCACAAGATTTCAATTTCTTCATATATTTTTGAATATTTTTTTTGCTAGTAGTTATCCTAACAATGTGAAGCTGTGTCTCATTGTGGTTTTGAGTTTCATTTCTTTAATGGTTAGGAATGTTGATTATCTTTTCATGTACTCTTTGGGATGGCTAGGATTTTGACCATATTCTTCATCTGAATGCTTCTCAATGGTGGTTGTATATTAAAATCTCCCTTGAAACTGTTGAGAAAAATAGTGGTGTTTGAGAGCTATCAATAATTTAGAATTGTAGAGATGGAGACCCAAGCATCAGCATTTTAAAAAAGTAGGTGGTGGAGCTCTGGGTCTCATATCATTGGACCGGAGTGGAGTCATGGCACATTTACTGATATTGTCCTACTTTCAGCACACACTTTTTTAACCTTCTGTGAAAATACAACACACACACACACACACACACACACACACACACACACATACACACACACACACACACAGTCTTTGTCCCTGGGTTTTGATGCAGAACTTCTAAATTTCTTTGAATTTCTTAAGTGATAGGGGTGTCAAGATCTTTCTTGTAATCCAGGTGAACCCCATTTCAATAATAGTTAAATTTACACTAATGAGGAGGCTCTTGAAGAATCTCAAGAAAACTTTGGGCTGGGGCAGTTTCCAGAAGAAACAACTATGTGATTCAAGGATTGGAAATTTTCATCCCATCTCTGGACCTCTGGGTAGGGGAGAAGAGTGGGAGATTGAGTTCAGTTACCATTGGCCAATGATTTAGTCAATCATACCTATGTAATAAAACCTGTATAAAAACCTTAAGTGATATGTCTCCAAGTGGGTGACCACACTGAGGGGCTGAGAGGTTAGCATGTATGGAGAAGGTATTGCAGCCCACATTCTGTCCTTCATACCTTGCTCTATGCATTTCTTCCATTTAGATGGTCAGTAACAGAAGGTAAGGTGCCTATTTAGTTCTGTGAGCTGTTCTAATAAATTATCAAACATGAGGAGGAAATTGGAACCCTTATAGATTTGGGGAATATAAAATGGTGCAACCACTGTAGAAAAAATTATATAAATTCTTCAATAATTTAAATATAGAATTACATAATCCAGCGATTATAGTCAGTAGATAAACTGGTACTACAATTGGTTCTATAGATAATTATAGTATGGGTGGAAACCTAGGATGTGCAACTGGTATCTGAAGTGAAGTTGGTCTTATGGAATTGAACCCTTTACCTGCAGTGTATGTACTAACTCCAGGAAGTTAATGCCAGAATTATATTGATTGCAAGACACTCAGTTTGTATCTGAAAAATTGAAGAATTGTTTAGTGGACAATAAAATACACCTATTTCACCAAAAGTGGTGTGAGTAAAACAGTTCATAACTTCCTTATAATAAGGTAGGAATAATAATATCTACTTGGAAGATTCATTTTGATGTTGCACTGAGATAATGGGACATATGATAAATAGCATTTAGTAGGTAAATGTCATGGGAGGAAAGGGAGGGGACAAATGTGTTATTCTGTTTTGATGATAACGAGGGGAGACGTACTCACCCTGGAAGAGAGGGCAAGACCGGATGAGACTGATAATGGCCAGGAACAGTGGTTCATAGCTCTGGCTACACATGAAAGTAAATCTGAGATTTTAGTTTCTTCTGAGGAGTTGCTTGTCAAATTGCTTTCCACAGAAGACACGTGGTTTAGGGCTCTAGAGTTGGTTGACCACCACCTCTCAGGCCTGTAATAGGAGAAAAATCTCACTGTAGAACCATAGGAGGCAGAGAAGCTACTTCAACCTCCAAAGACCTCACCTTCAAACATAGCCTGAAAATAATATGAAGGAAAAACATTGCTGAATGCTCTCTAAATCTCTTCACTTCAGTGTGTATTAGCAACAAGGTTGGGTAAGTAATTGATTTAAACATATGATTTCTTATTTGATAAAATATTCTTTTAATTTCCAATTCCTACCCTGCAATGCCAGCTCACATGATTGGGATAATACTACTATTATGTTCTTTCATCTTGTAGTATAACAAAGAACCAGATGGCATGATTTCAATAAAAAAATATTGAGTTCAGGTTCTTTTGTCTGCTGTCTGCATTCAGGAAGGATTTTCTTTGATATAATAAGGCCATTATTAGATTTTGATTAAGTGACAGGTGATTATGAGAGCCACGATTTTTAGCATTTTATACCTAAGTTTTACAAAGCTTAAAAATGTCCTATAGGGCTTTTTTTTAAAACATTATGTTTATACTCAACCAATGGAGAATCTCAGATATATCGCTCTCTCCTCTATCTGTGTTTCTATCTGGAATGCCAATCACTTTAATCAATCAGGAGTATACTCTGAATTATCTTATGTAGCCCTATTTATTTCCTTTCTGTGTTCAGTTCCTTTTAACTAAAAAAAAATGTCTGTGCACATGGATTTGGATCAGAAAGATCCTGGGGATGGAAACTATGCCCAGGAACAACTCTTGGCAAATCTGGAAAATGGTCCCTGTTGGCCTTCATCAAACACAACCTAACTCAACCTCCTACTCGCTCCCTCAGTCCTCATTACCCACTCCCTTCCAACTCCCAAAGTCCTAACCAGGTTATAGTATTTTGATTATCCATGGTGTAAATACCATATAAGGGTTGATTTCAAGCTGCCATAAAGTCTTCACGAAGCAAGGAAGGGGAGGCAATTTCAACTCCTTCAACCTGATCTGGTGTGAGCTGGCTCCAGCACACCACTGGCCCTAATGATTGCTGTCTGTCCTGCCATCTGTGTCAAAACCCACTGTCCGAATAGGATTTTTCATTAGTCATTTATACTTTTCTGTGAATTTCTGCCTTTTAGGTCCCTGTTTCAGAGGATGTGTTTTCCACTCTGGAAGAAAGAACCGGACATTTTATGTCAATGAGCAGGTAGACATTTCATGGAGGATGAGAAGAATGACTACTTCAAGCTCATATTCACATTGTGGGGAGAAAAGATCATGTGAGAAGACATCATGGGGGACAGGGCTGTGTCCCTAGCCTCTCCACTGTGTGATCTCAGGTAAGGTGTGCCTTTTCATTGGCCTCAGATTTCTCAGGAAGGAGTGAGCCAGCTGGCCTCTAAGGCTGCTCCCATTTCTGATATGTCACCTCTCCATGTGGCATCATCGGAGTCCAACTATGCTCAATCACAAAATCACAAAAACTATGAGCTGTGGCAAAGCAGATTAACAGGTCATTTCATCATGTTTGTTTAATCAATTGAATGCTTCTGATATGAAGCATTTGGTTAAAGAAGTAGGTAAGGGAATTAATGCGCTTATTTCTTAATAAAAGAACCCTCACAAACTTTATAAAACTTTCAGTCTGTCACCAGCATTTGTTAGTATGCAAAGAATTTATCTATTCCTTGTAACAAGTGGTATTTATCATACAGTTGTTACCTTATTAAGCTATAATAAATGTCTAGTTAAGTGCATATAGGCTGTTTCCATTGCAATTTAATTACCAGCCTAGTTAATTAGGCAACACATTCCAACACCATTTTTATTCAAAGGGTTCCTTGGCTTTATTAGCAGGTTCAAAAGAAGGACCAGTAGACCCAATACCATTGGTTAGGAGAAGTAGAGAAAACCATGAAGCGGCTTCCATTTATATAGTGCCTACTATGTGCCAGTATTTTGTAGAAACCACATCTAAATTCTCATCATGACTCATTTAGGACTTCAAATATGGAAAATAACTGCTTAGAGTGCCTATGGACAGAGGACCTGTGATGCAGTCAAATGCTCTCCCACTCAGCTGTACCCCCATGGCCTGTGATATTTGCATTTTTCCAAACTGCAGGGACAAAAGGTGGATGCTCCATACCTAGTAGATATTCTGCCTTTGGATTGCAGTCAGAGCTCTCTCAGTGCTTCTTAGGAGTCCATTCCAGTGCCACATTTCTCTTGAGGACTAGTTTTAGGAATTACTGAGAAATCTCAGTCAATGCACGGGCATTTCTCATGCAACAGGTGAATCAACAAATTTTATTTACTTGTTTTGAAATTAGCTTAAGATTCTGAAGCTTGGGCAAATGCTTCCTTTTAGGAAACTCTGGATTTTCAGTTGTTGTCAATCGCTGTACTTCAGAGAGAATGAAAGACTCCAGGGAGCAAATATTGATGGGGAATGGGAAAGAGGATGGTTGGAGATTGGGTGGGGACAGGAAAGAGGAGGAGATGGAGAAACAAATTAGTAGACTTAGCACTTGTAATGTTCCTTAGGACTTGTAATTAATTGTCCTTGTGGAGCCCAACAGCCTTGTTCTGATCAGAAAAATCACATGAGCCTAGGAAAATTTGTGGCAGGAGAGTTTTAGATTAGTTGAAGGTGTGGGGTTTGGAAAATCATTATGATGTATTTGAATCCTCACTTAATTGCTAAAAGCTGAAGGACTATTTTCTGATACATTGTGACTTGTTCTGAAATGAGGTTAGAAATGACTTTTTTTTTTGGTCAGCAGTGTGGGGTTAATGAATCAAAGTAAGGTGTCAACATCTTATGCACTAGTTTTATGTCACTACAATAAGAGATCTGATATAATTAACTTATAAAGAGAAATGTTTTGTTTAGTTTGCTGTTTTGGACATTCTAGTCCAAGATTGACTGGTCCTATTGCTTTGGGCTTGTGGCAAGGCAACCTCATGTTAGGAATAAGTGACAGAGCCAAATTGTTCACCTTTTGGCCAGGAAAAAAAGAGAGAACAAGTCGGGATTCTACAATCCCTTTTGGGGGCATGGCCCCAATGACCTAAGGAATTCTCATAAAGTCCTACTTTATGAGATTCCACTATCTTCTGAAAGCACCCTGTGGTGGACCAAGCCTTTAATGCATGGGCTCTGGGGGACATTAAGATACAAATTATGGCATCCTACCTTCCAGCTCCACTCAGTATTCATAGGAGGGATATCAGCTTCATGTTCCCTGGATTGTCATTATAAGGCACATACTTGGCGGTATGCAGATGGTTGCAAGACTAAGCAAAGGGTGTCCAAAATTTTAAAACATTTAGAAAAGGACCCTAGATATAGATTAAATATTCTTAGATTTGCTAATTGAGCCATAGGACTCATTTTAATCACTTCACACTATGATCCACTGGATAACATTTCTAAAATAAATATTTTATTTTCTTGCTTACTCATTGGAGACTTATTTCTGAACCATATTTATTAAGTTAATCACTAATTCAGCTTTTGGAGAGATGCTGTATGTCTATTTATGAATTAAAGAAAGAACTTGTATAATTCACCAGTCATCCTGTCATAAGCACCTAACACAATATCTGATACATAATAGACACTACAGTGTCTATATATAATAGTCAATATACATAATAGACACTATGGACATAGTAGAACATTTGTAGAATGAACTCATTTTCCCCTGGAGTAACATTTATATAAAGGTCATGGATTGGCCACTAAAGAGAGAAAGGATGTATATAGTTAGTATCTAAATTGATGCTAAACCGACCAAGATGAAGCATGTGAAGGGATTAGGTGATGCCAATGTCAATTATCTACTAGATACACTTTTGGCCCTGGAAATGCATCAGTGAACTAATCAGACAAAAAATTATTGCTTTTATAGCATTTACATTCTAAGAGCAGAGAGATGACAACACACAATAAATATGTGGAGAGAGAGTAAGGGAAGTGTGATGATTAATTTTAGTTATCAACTTCAAAAAGGGGATACCAAAGACAGCTGTAAAGCACTATTCATGGATATGTCTGTTAGGGTGTCTACAGAAAGGATTGGCCTTTGAATCAATGGACTGAATAAGAAAGTTCTACCCAACAGCCGCAAGCACCATCCACTCAGGTGAGGACATGGATAGTCTAAAAAAGCAGAGAAAAGGTAAATTTGCTCTTTTTCTGGATCTAGGATAGCCTTCTTTCCCTGTCTTTGAACATCAGAACTCCAGGTTCTCTAGTCTTTGGACTCTAGGACGTGCTCCAGTAGCCCTTTAGTTGCTCTGTCCCTCCACCTTGAACTTTGAGTTATTCCTTTGGATTCCTTGATGTTCAGGGCTTCAGAACAGGACTGAGGTATGCTACCAAGTTACTTAGTACTCTGGCTTATAGACAACATATCATGGAACATCTCAGCCTCTCTAATCCCATGACTCAATCTTCACAAAGATACCTTCTTATCTATCTATCTATCTATCTATCTATCTATCTATCTATCTATCTATCATCTGTCTCTATAAACATCATCCATCCATCCATCCATCCTATTGCTTCTGTTATCTGAAGAACCCTGATGAATACAGAAAGGGACAGATACAGGGAAAGGTGAAAATGTGTGGGAGTAGATAGATATTAAGGAAAGACCTCCCTCATAAGAGTACTTGTGAACAAATATCTGAAGGAAGTTAGGGAATGTTTCAAGAAGATATCTGAGAACAATAAGAAAAAATTCTGATTGAAGAGCAAGTATAAAGATCCCAAAATAGAAACATACTTACCACAATGAAGAAACAGTGAAGAAGTTAAGAAAAAAATGAATTGGGATGAATAAGTAGAAAAGTAATAAAATGGGGTGCACAGAAGTATCAGAAGTCAATATTATATAGGGCCTCATGGGTCATTATAAGGACATTGGATTTTATCTTGAGTGAGACAGGAAACTAATGAATTTTGAGTAAGTGAATCATTTTAGAGGATCACTGGGACTTCAGAAATGAGGACAGATTGGAGGGTGAAAAGAATTAAACAAGTCTGGAGATTGTAACTCTGGTGAGATGATAATAGTTCTGACAAAGATGGTACTGGATGAAGTGGAGATGGTGAAAGTAGTCATAGCCTGAATATAGTTTGAAGGTAAAATCAGCAGTAGTCTCTGATTATGTGGTATAAGAATGAAAGAGAAGAGATAAGGATGATCCCAAATTTTCTGATTTAAACAATATGAAGAATAAAATTTTCATTTAATAACATGGAAAAAATTGTGGAAGAAGCACATTTTGGAGGCTTTGGGGAATAATTAGGAGTTCAGTTATGTCTTTTTAATTTTAAAACATCTTTTTAGAATCAAAATGAAGATGTCAAGGAGACAATTGTGTGCACAGAATTGGAATTCAGTAAAGAGTTTTAGAATGCAGATGTAAATTAGGAATTGAGCCATGAGAATAGGTGAGATAACCAAGATATTGATTATAAACAGACAAGGGAGGTAACTCAAGGTGTGAACTCTGGGGCATAGGAGAATTGAGGAGAAACCAGAAAAAGAAACTGAGAAAGTTAATCAAGTGAGGCAGTAAGAAATCTACAAGAAAGCCATTAGAAGAAAGTACTCCAAAGTAGAGGGAGTATGTCTGGTTCTGCTGGTGGATCAACATCTTTAAGATAAGAATCGAGAATTGACCATATTTTTGTTGAGTTTAATAAAGTAGACATCACCAGTATCCTTAAGAGCATTTTTCTAAGGATGACTAAATTCTGAGTAAAATCTTAACTAGTGTATTCTCAAAATATGGGAAAGAAAAAAAGCACAGAAATGGAAGAAACATTTTTAAGAAGTATTATTGCAAAGGAGAGCAGAGAAATAATGTAAACGTATAGGTGGATGTGGAGTGAAGAACTTTTTTTTTTCTATAATGGAAAAAGTAATACTCTGTCTGTGTCCTAATGAGAATTATCCAACAGAAATAAAAAAGGATGATTCAGAAAAGAGGGGGGAAATTAATGGAGAAGAATTATGGAGTAGAAGAAATTAATCGGTCCAGTGGACAGGCACATATAGAAATAAAATATATCACAGCAAGTTCATGAAGAACAGAAGGATGGTAAACAAAAAAAAGTAACTTTGGTCTTATCCATTTCATGAAGTAGTAGAATATTTTACTAATGTAGGCTCTGATTAGTAAAAGACAAGTAATAAATCTGTAGCAACATTAACACACACACACACACACACACACACACACACACACACAGACATAACTAAAACATCAGTGAAGGAAATAGAATTCTAAAACAATAAAAGAGAAAAAGAGAAAGATCAGATGGCACAAATGGAGAATAAAAGAACAAAAGTGGAATTAAATCCAGATATAATAATTATATTTATTATAAATGAAATAATCCTAGTAAAATTACAAGATTTTCATATTGGATAGCTAAAGAACATAGCAATAAGCTGTGTGTAACAAGTGCACTAAATACAAAGCCACAGATAGGTTGAAAGTAGAAGAATGGAAGAATATGTAGCATAAAATATCAAGTAAAATCCAAACCAACCAAGCAAACAAAAAACAATAAAAACAAAACTAAAAGTACTGTGGTTATTTTAATAGCAAACAAGTTGGAAACAGTTTTAAAGAAGACTTTATACACAAATAGACCTTCAAATGAAAAGTGTAATACCACTGATACAGAGAAACACTTCACACTTATAAAGAGGTCAATTCATCAGGGGGACATACAACTCAAATGTGTATATCTCCAACAAAAATCTAAGAAATTCATGAAAATGAACAGAACTGAATTGAGAAAAAGAAAAATGCATAGTCAGGAAAAGGCAAAGTTACAGAATAAATAAATTAAAAAACAGTGATATAATTTGGGTAATATTGTAAAATATTTGATCTAATGTACATTTTATAGAACCCTAAAGCAGACAATAGATTAGGCATTCTTTTCAATCACACATGAATTGAATGCAAGAATGACAAAGTTCTAAGAAACAAGTTTTAATAAATTTCCAAGAATTGAAATCAGGTAGCATATGTTCTCTGAAGGCCACACATTAAATTATAAGTCAATAATATAAAGATATCTAGATATATAAATATTTGAAATTTAAATAACAGATTTAAAAATTCATAGGCCCAAGAATAAATCTCAAATATTTAAAAAATATTTTGACTTAATGAAAATTCAATACATCAAAATAAGTGAGATATAGCTTAAATACCTTAAAGGATAATTAATCTAAATGTCTGTATTATAGAAAAAAAACTAGAAAACTAGAAAAATAAGAGAAAATTACATCTAAAGTCAGTAGAATAAAGAAAATTAAAATAAAATTGAATATTAACAAAGCACAAAATGAACAAATGATACAGAAAATAGACAAAATTTCATGAAAAGATTTGTAAACTTTATATTACTATAGCAAGACTTTTTAAGAAAGAAAATATGAATCACCAATATTAGGAATAAGGGGAATTAATACAGGTTCCACATATATTTAAAAAACTGAAGAGATATTTTGAATTGTCTCATGCCAATAATGTTTACATCTTAGACAAATTCATTGAAAACAGTAACATCTTTTGATTTGCAATACTAAGGATCAAACCCAGAACCCTTGTGCTTGCTAGGGTTTATTTTGTACCATAGACTACATCCCTAGCCTGAAAACCATAGTTTTAAAAGCTGCTAAAACAGGAACTTAAAAGTCTGAACAATCTTATTTTATTTTGTAAAAAATAAAGTTTTTATTGGCAAATTTAAGATATTGTCTTAATAAATAATATAAAATAATATTTTAAATAATAAAAATATCTTAAATTTATAAGTAAAAACTTTCCACATCAAGTGAATGAAAAGATAAACCACAGACTAGGAGAAAATATTTGCAAAAGGCATATTTGATTGGGGATTATGATCCAAAATAGACAAAGAATTCTTAATACTCAACAGTAAAGGAAAAACCAGCTTGATTAAAAGGTATGTCACTAGATGAGTTGGAGGAAGTACCCAGAAATGTACTCTGCCCTGGCAGGCTCTTGTTTTAAGAAAAGCATTTCAGGAAATATCAAAAGAGAAACAAAAGAATTAGTAAGTTCCATATATTTTATATAAAATTGCACAAAATAAACATTTCCATTCCAAAAGGGAGAACACAGGAAGAATGGATGGGACCAAAGTAAGGCAAAATCTACCTGGACAAATAAATCCTATAGCTGCATGTCCAGTATCTGCGGCACATGGCATCATAATGTTCTCTCCAAAGAACTTGTATAGCTCTGCCCCTATGACCTTGCTAATTGCCCCCTGCATGGCCTCTATGTTAGCTTGTTTCTGCAGTTTTCCTCTGCAGATGTCCTACAGCTTGTCATGGGTATGGTCTCACCAATTCTTTTTTTTCTAATATATATATATATATATATATATATATATATATATATATATATATATAGTTTTTTTTAATTTACTTTATTTAGTTATTGGCAGGCACAACATCTTTGTTTGTATGTGGTGCTGAGGATCGAACCCGGGCCGCACGCATGCCAGGTGAACACGCTACCGCTTGAGCCACATCCCCAGCCCTGGTCTCACCAATTCTTGAGATGCCCTAAAGCCTTTGTTCTTATTGTCTCTGGATAATGTGCTTAGCATCTCTTTGGCAGCTGTGATCTCTTTAGCAACCACTACTTCCTTGGTGCCAGTTTGCTGACATGTTTCTAAACAAACTGTAAGGTTTTTAAATCTTTCTGCTCTGCTTTCTTCTCCTCATTGTCATAGCAAACTTGGCTGAAAGCCACAAGTAATATTCATGCCACTGCCCAAATGCTGCCCTGCTTTGAAATTTGCCTTGTCAGACTAATTAGTCCATCATCTTAAATTCAGCCTCACAGAAAGTTTCAGGACGTGGACAGAATATAGACAACTTCTTTTCCAGAATGTAACATGGATGACCACTACTAGTCCAACTTCCAGTAGAGTTCTCTTTCCCCTCTGAAACTTCATGAGCCAAGTATTTCCTTTGCAGTCCTATTGGCATTTTGATCTTCTGAGTTCTCACCAGAATCACTCATTAAACTCTGCTTACATATTCCAAGGTTTTTTCAGCCTTCATTTCCAAACTTTTTCAAACTCCTCCCACAAACCAGTTGCAAAAGCTTTTAAAGCACATAGTCAAGTTAGTCACAGTAATGACCCCACATTTGTGTAACAATTTTCATATTAATCACCTTTGTGTCAATGAGCAAAAACAACTTAGAGAAGAAAAAGTTTATTTTGGCTCCCAGTTTCAAAGGTTCAGTCCATGGTCATAGTTATGGAGTGCATGGACTTCATACGTCTGAACCCAAGGTGAGACAGAACATCATGGCAGAAGGGTATAAGGTTGTGGCAAAAACAGTTGCTCAGTTCATGACAGCTGGGAGAGAGAGAGAGAGAGAGAGAGAGAGAGAGAGAGAGAGAGAGAGAAGAAAGAGGTATATGCCAGGGATAAAATATAAATCCCCCAAACATGGCCCCAGTGACAATGACCTACTTCCTCTAGTCATACCCTATTGCCCTATAGTTAGCACCCAATTAATTCATTCAAGTGGATTAATCCATCTAGAGATTTTAGCTTTCATAATCTAATCAATTCCATTCTATGCATTCTTGCATTGTCTCACATGTGGACTTTTTAGGAGGATATCTCATATTCAAACCATAATATCCATTCTGGAAAAATTCCAGGGAAGAACTTGGAACTGTCTGCTTTGGGTGCATGCCACACAGGAGCTGTGAGAGCTTGAATAGGCTAAATGACAGTATAATTCTAATAACTGAATCTCCCTCATATGGTTATTGGGATGATCCATGAAGAACATTTAAACACAACAACAAACATGGGCTGATGTGACCAGGTTGATGAAGAGCTACGATTAGCTGAGCCTAGTTAAAGATGCTCTGTGTATGGGAAGGGGCTAAGACCTTTTCCAAAGGGTACTGGGCTTAGCCAAAAATAGCCACCTGTGCTAACTCAGGGTTTCCCTCCTCTTTGGCTGCATATGCTCCCTTTTTGTTCTTAAAGAATGTTCAGTGCTCCAACCACTTTTTCCTTTGACAGTTATACTTTTAGCATTTTTTTAAAAATTTAAATGATGTGTCTTCTTAGACCTGACACTATGCTGTCCTGAGCCTTATTTCTTTGAATGCATGATTTGGTGGATTCTAACTCGATACTTGTTCCTTTGAAGAATTAGCCAAATTCCTGGGTTGCACATTAGTAAGGCTTCCCTGGCCCTTATGTCTCTCCACCTAATCTTATAGCAGCTCCTAGGGCTTGACTGCTTAGTGTTCTGTTAAGCAGACACCTCTTTGAAGACATAGAAAGGGGTAGGAGGGCATTTATTCTGTCAAGACACCCTGGGGAGACAAATATTTACTCAAGAAACTGGACAAATTCAAGCCTGTATATGTACCTCTACAGACATGTATCTCAGAGAGATAAAGGAAAGGAATATTTACAGATTTTTTTTCCTGTTCTTCCTCATCATCTTATCTCACAAGGAGCCTATGGTGAGACTACATTCATGCTCATGTGCTGTTGGAGAAATGAAGGCTCAGAGGCAATCAGTAGCCCAAGGCTTCACATGCTTTTTCTGAGAAAGAGAAGAGGAAGAGGAGAACAAAGATGAGGAAGTATGGTAGTGACAGTGTGGTGATTTTGGACTTAATAGATTTTTCAATTATTTATGTATTGTTCTATATGTGCTAACTATGTACTCAGCTCTGTGATAGATTATATGGAGTATTCAAAACTTTTTCTTGTTCAGGGAACTGAAAATCAACTGTGAAGACAGTCCAGAAAACAAAAAGAGACGAGGGTAGGTTTCATATAATTGATAAAGCATTAATAGTGCATTAGGACACTAGGCAGAAGTCTCATGGGCTGGGGGACACCTAGGAAGGGTCTGGGGAGAGGATAATGACTCTTATCCTATGGTGTCTCATCTGGTATCTGGACTCTGGATCACACAAAATATACAGACAGACATCTACTGTGTCAAACCATTTGGAGTTTGCAGAGGGAATCCTCTCCTGCTTTTGGATACAGACCCCTGCTTTAAAAATAAACTAGGTGCAAATCCTGTTTGGGACAATGAACTCCAAGATAGAGAGAGGAGATGGTATAGATGCTCAATTTTTCATTGATTTTCAAACTTCTGTTTTTTGGGGGCAGAAAAAAAGGGCAACTTTCATGGACCAAAATCTATTATTTTGCTGAGAAAGCTGTTCTTGAGACTAAAAATGCTGACATTCCTGGGGAAAAGAAGAAAAAGCCAAATTCATGCCTTGAAGCAGATTTGCAAAAAATATGCATTTGTGTCTGCCAAAGCAGATTTGTTTTTCTCCTCTTATCCCCAAATGTTTTTTTTTCCCATTTTCACCACAATAGACTATGTTTTAGGAGAGATGTAACTAATTCCTGATCCATTTAATAAAAGATGTGTTAAGAAGAAAGTGACTCACTTTGGGTGTGGAAAATGTCTTTCCAATTCTCTTAGTGTAACTATGTTCATGGGTAGAATATGACTTCTCAGTGGTCAGGAGATTGATCCTATTTACACTGCTAATTAGCTGTCAACTTGGGCAAGTGACTTTTCTCTCTGAGCCCCTTACCTCAGTTTCCCCACATGCAAAGTGACTCCCAGTGGTATTCAAACTAAGGTTTGCAGAACCTTCTTAGGTGTCCCCTGAAGGTCAGGGTCAACTTGCAGGGATTGAAACATATGGAACTATGACCTTCTTTGCTCCTATTTACTTCTTCAGGCAAAGCAGATATGCTTTTGTCTGTTTCGTAAAGTTATGCATTCTGATAAAATTGCTTTTATTTTTGATTGGTTCTTTTTAGTTATACAAAACAATAGGATTCATTTTGACATAATTATAAAAGAATGGAATATATTTTGTTCTAATTCAGTCTTTAGTACTTCCCCCTTGCTTTTCCTCCTCACTCCCCCATTATCCATTCCCTCTACTCTCCTGATCTTTCTGCTATTTACTTACATTTTTTTTTCTTTTGAAATTAATGTCTTGTGGATGTAAGTGATTGTGAGATTTGCTGTGCTATATTTATATATGTACATAGGAAATTTAGGTCAGATTCATTCCACCACCTTTCCCTATCCCATCCCATCTTCCTTCCCTTCAATCCCCTTCTCTACTCCACTGCTTGCTCTTCTATTTTTTAGCCCCCCACCTTTATTTTAGAATAGCTTCTGGATATCAGAGAAAACATTTGACCTTTGACTTTTTGAGATTTGCTTATTTCACTTGGCACAATAGTCTCTAGTTCTATTCATTTACTGGCAGATGACATAAAGTCATTCTTATTTATGGGTGAGTAATACTCCGTTGTGTATATATACCACATTTTATTTATCCATTGGTCTGTTGAAGGCATCTTTGTTGGCTCCACAGCTTGGCTATTGTGCTTATGCTGCTATAAACATTGATGTGGCTGCATCACTGTAGTATGTTGATTTTAAATATTTTAGATATATCTGGAGAATTGGGATAGCTGGGTCATATGGTGGTTCCGTTCCTAGTTTTTTGAGGAATCTCCATACTGCTTTCCAGAGTGGTTGCACTAACTTGTAGTATTAAAATTAGTAATGTAGGAGTGTACACACAATGCATGAGTGTATCCACATCCTCACCAACATTTAATGTTACTTGTATTTTTTATTTCTTTGTACCAGGGATTGAATTCAAGGATTCTTAGTTACTGAGCTACATCCCTGGTCCCTCTTTTTATTTTTTATTTGGTGGCAGGGTCTTGCTAAATTGCTCAAGAACTTACTGAGGCTGGCTTTGAATTTGCAATCCTTCTGCCGCAGCCTCCTGAACTGCTGGGATTACAGGCATGTGCTCCCATACCTGATTTATAATCTTGATAATTGCCGTTATGACCGGAGTGAGATTAAATTTCATTGTAGTTTTAATTTGCATTTCTTTAATTGCTAGAGATGGTAAACATTTTAAAATACAATTGTTGACCATTTTTATTTCTTCTTTTGAGGACTGGCCATTCAGTTCCTTTCTGATTTATTGATTTATTTCGTGTTCAGTTTTTTGTATATCCTGGCTACTAATGCCCTATCTGAGGAGTTAAAAGAAAGATTGTGCTGATTGATGTCTTTCATTCTATTACCTCATGGCTTTAGGTCTTCAAACTTAGTGCACTTACCACATTTGGATCTACCACTGCTCTGAAACAGATGTTATTCTTTTCCCAACTGATTTCATCAATAGAGGTGGGGGCTACCTGATTGTGCATGAGAAAAGCAATGAGTCTTCAGGGTTCACAGATGCCCTGAAAATCCTGATGGAAGAGAGATGATGTCATACACACAAGAGATTTGATAACACTAGTTATATTCCTGCTATGAACAGCTTAACCATAGGTACAGCCTAGATTTCAGGAAGTCCTAACTACCCCTCAAAGCAAATAACTCTGCCCACTTATGTCTAATAATTGGCATTCCAATAGCTGAAGTTGGAATTATAGTTGTAATCTTAACCCCATGGATGTGTTGTTGACCCTGTGGATGATTCCCTAGACAATGAAGTGTGTGTGTGTGTGCATACACACACATACACCTGCGCGTGCGTGCACGTGCGCACACACACACACACACACACACACACACACACACTTTTTAACTTATTGAATAACTGAGAAAAGCGTTCTTCAGGAAATAATAGCCCATTTATGGGGCATCCTGCAAAAGTAAAAAAAAAATAGTATAATAGTATAACTCCCAGATTCTCAGAAATTTCCACCTGCTCTTCTGGAAGAACACTGTTTATAGGAATTGATTTTTAAAACTTACGTGGAAACTTCTACATTTTCTTTGTGAATCCCAGTGTTTTCCATTGTTGGCTCCTGACTTCAGTTTAGGATTTTTATTTATTTTTTTAATTTTATTTTTATGTTTTTATGCTATGATTTTTATTTTGTTTTTATGTTATTCATCCTGGCTATACCTCTCTGGAATCATCTCAGGAAGACACTGAGGAGATCACTTTGTGTGAATTCACACTGTTGGCTGCATTTTAGGCTGCAAGACTCTGAGGACTGTGTGTGGACAGGGAAGGCCCTCAGTGAGTAATCATCAAAGGAGTGAATAGACAGATGAAAGAAAGGCTAGGTCAAGGAGAGCCCTTAACACTCCGCAGACGTGGTCAACACACATTCCATCATGAACCTACTTCCTGCATCCCTAAACTGTATGCCGGTCTACGATTCTCCATCTTACCTTCATATAATGAGCTATTTTGTTAAATCACTCAAAAAAATTAACACATGTTTGAGTCTAAGAAGAAAATGAGAATTTTTTAACTTCATCTTTCCCTTCCTTCCTTTCATCATTTCTTTTAACTCTCACTTGCTCTGTGCAATTGTTCTGTGATGTAAGAAATTCCAATTGCTTTCTTCACCTTAGAGTAGAATTTTAGCTTGAGCCTAAAGATCTATCTAATTTAAAGGGTTTATATATTAAAATTCCAATTAAATACACACATATGCACAAGCCCACAGACTGATGGAATGATAGAGAAAATATGACTGGTAGTAAATAATGATCATCACTGGATAGTGGTTCATATATATTTATTATTTTTTTCTTTCTGCCTTTTTCTTTTCTCCCAATTGTTTTATTAAATGTATGAATTACCTGTGTTTTAAGAAGACATAGAGATTTTATAAAAGTGGATATGTGCTTTACCACCACCCTTTCACTTACATTGGGATTTAATTCCCTTCTAACCTTATTATTCTACCTGTCAAGCTAGTTTATTACTATTTGTCACAGGAAACAGAGTAAAATAGAAAGGACTGAAATTTCTCACTACTATCTCTTAACTTCTTATTATCTGCAAAAGACCATAGGTCTTATACTTCCCGTAGGTCTCAAAAAAATCACACTTGTTATTTTTGGTGGAAATTTTTAATATCTTGACTCTGTTTTGAGCTGCAGCCTTCCTGGTACTATTTATGAGGAGTCTTGTGGTTTATAGGCTATATGTATGTGTGTGTGTGTGTGTGTGTGTGTGCTTATATATATATATATATATATATATATATATATATATATATATATATACATATATAAAAGCATAAAGTTATAAATGTTTAGTAAGCATAAATTTTACATATACAATATGTGTTATATAGTGTAATATTATAAAACTGATTGGGATAACTAGTTTTATGATTGTCTCTACCCCCAGGAAGTACCCATTTTAATTGGGACGTTGAAGTTTCATATAGAGAGCCAGAATGGGCCATCTGATAATATGCAAGTAAAGATGAGGCTGTGTAAAGCAAATTATAAATGTTTCCAAGGAATCTTGATGAAGGTCAAGGAAAGAAACATTGGACTTCAAGGCCAACATGAACAAATTGTGGAGAGAGTTGCCTTTTCCTAATATCCAATGAGATACAAGGCATGCCATTGGGGAATGTAGGAAATACACTGAAGGCCAAGTGCTGAATCAATGCTGAATGTACAACACAGCGGTTCCCACCACTGGGATCATTGTGGGAAGACATTCTGTCAAATAAAATTTCTTAGTCAAATATTACACACGGGCACGTGTGGAACTGGAATGCAAGATTTTTTCCCCTAGTATTGCCCACCCCCACCTCTATGCTTGCTTCCAATCCTCCCACTCCTCCTTCAAGTTCTGTGCCCTCCTGCCAGATGTTGTCACCTGTCTTTTCTTGGAAGGCCTGGGTAATGTTACACAGTTGAGCCTGGCAGGCTCCTGCCCCAGGCCAAACAAACAAACAGAAGAGAAATCTTTCAGGCCAGGCACCTGGGAAAAGTGATCTTGATGCTGTCCATGGCATGAGCTGAGGCAATTGATGACTTGGCATTCTGTCCCCGCATCATCAATCATACAGAATCAATCTCCACTCCCTCAGGAGCTAGCCCCCGGCTCACATAATTCTCTCTCCCTGCCACCAACCTGAACAGTCTGATCCCAGTGGTGGGAACTGTTTTGTTCTGCGTTCAGCATTGATTCACTTGGCCTTCAGTAGTATTTTCTACATTCCCCAGAAATGTCACTTAATTTATCCTCTCTGAGTTGGCTACGTTGCCTGGGCCTCACTGCATCAAATGGAGCAGGCAAGCAAAGAAAAGTGTCTAGCTTCTCACCCTGAAGGCATGTGCCTTGAGGTCCCGAGACCTGAAAATCAGGGTGCACTGTGCAGTGGCTCTGCCTCTCAGCAATGAGTCTGAGGCAGGGGCTAGAGCAGAGGCCCAGGACAGGGACTTTCAAATCAGATGGCTGTGTGTATTTCCAGGACTGTTACTTCCTAGCTTTGTGACTTCGAGGATGGTCCTTAAACACCTTGTGCCTCAGTGTCCTCATCTGTTAAATAGTGGTAATAAAAACACCTACTTCCTAAAGTTTGCAGGATTAAATTAGGCAAAGGACAAAGTACTTCTCACAGTAGTACAGAGGCGTACATGCTCAGCTCAGTAGGTGTAAGTTATTCACTTATTAGGATACATTTAGGATTTGTAGGGTTGACCATATACTCAATGAGGTTGGTGGCCATGAGAGAAAAGGCTTTAGAATGGTGGCTTTTTCAGAAAGAACTATTCTTCTAGTTCTAAAACCACCACATTCACTTACTTTCATATCTCAAAATATGGGACTTCTCTTCCCGTGCAAAAGGGAGAGGGGGTCCTACAAAAACTAGCTGCACAGAATGTGGCACGTAGTAGGTGGTACAGGAGGTTGAGGGAGCTAAAGTGAAACTTTGCGAAGTCTGCAAATTTTCCCAAGGCAGCATGGAGGAATGTGCATGGATGAAGGGGGAGTGAGCATTTTTTCTACACAAAGACCTGCTCTTAATTTTCCTTGTAAAGGGAGACTTTCTGATAGGTAGCATGGGCTTTCCAGGACATGCACATGTGCAATGAGTTTTGAGTGGGCCAGGCTGCAGCCCCCTGGGAAGTGGCACTGCCCTGGAATAAACAGCAGAGTGTGATGGAGGCAGCTGTGGGAGTTCAGAGGACTTTCCCAGTCTGGATCTTAGGTTGTCTCTGCATCTGTCTGTCCCTCTTGCTTAGCTACTGGAATTGTCTTTTCCAAGAGATTTTGAGGCTGCTTTATTTTTTAGGAGACAAGGAGGCACTAATAAATTCCTCTGTGTGAGGTATTTAATTACACAATAATGTGTACACTAATCAGGGTAAATGTGTTTGTGAAAACACCTTGATATGGGAACAGTTAATCACCCAAGGCATTGCTTCTTAACACACCTTGGAAGTTAACTTAATTAAATTAATTAGAACAATGAAAAAATTGAACTGTTTATTGGTCCACAATGGCCTGAAGAAATGCTCCCCTCAAATGCAGGAACATCTTCCATACTGCGAACGATTTTTCCCCAAACTCTCAGCCCTTATGGTTATGGCTACACCCCAGGAGCTTGCAGCCGGCAAAGCCTCCCCCTGTGCCTTACCTTGGAGTCATTTCCTGTTGGAGACATAAGGCACTCAGTCTACGTGCCTGAACGCACGCACACGCACACATGCGTGCACCCAACCCACCAACACACCCTTTTTGTGCACTACACCAGAAACACAGAGAAATCCACTAAGCTTTTACCCAGGATTCCATGGGTGTACAGTTTTCAGGCCGCCATTGTGAGGGCCAGACTGTGCATTGTAAAGGGAAGAAGGGAGGCGTGCTTCCCGAAGGATGGTTAAAATCACTGTCATCACCGGTATCCTTAGGGTTGTCTGTTAATGATGGGGTTGATAATCTGAATTTGCATAGTGCTTTAAAAAGGGTACTACTTCTTAAGCCTTGCTTCTGGTCTTCTTGGTCTTTGTCCAGGTAATCCAAAAGGCAAGGGACCTGCCTATGGGAGGTCTATGGCTGTGGCATCCAACCCCAACAGGAATAAATGGATGAGCTGTTCTGACAACTGAGCAGACCTTGAATAATGTGCACCTGAGGTCAACCACTGGAGAGTGAGCTTGCACAGGGTGGAAAGGGAGGGTACCTGGGGGAGGGAGTCTTATCTGGGGAGAGGAATGCTCAGACCTTAAAGGTCAAGATGGATGCTGGATCCAGAGATTTGCTGCTGCCCTTGTGGAAGGGGAGACATTAATGAAGAATCAGAGTTGCCAGGTGTGAGCTCACAGAACAGAGTCTCAACTGCTCTGACCTTCTACCCTGCTAGGACCTCATGAAGCCAGACACTGGAGAACCTGGGTGATTCCATCCACAGAAGTCACCTGGGATCCAGTGGAGCTGGAACAAATGAAGCATGTCCAACGGAGGCCACCTGAGAGTAACAGAAAAAATATTCTGTAACAGGGAATAAATAAAAAAAATTACCATGAAATTTATTTGGATGATTCCTTTCTGCTGGGACCATAAAGCTTCAGTTCTCTATTATTTAAAATCTCCATATATTACAACAGAGACTCTTGCTTAACTTACTGCCAAGCCATAAGTTGGGTTTGTAAAATATCTCACCAAATAATCCTCCATTTGTTTTTGTTTGGGGGTGAGCCCTGGGGAGTAGGAGGGGATTTTCTGTGAACTCAGTAAGAAGGCTAGAAAAGGTCTAAGCTCAGCCTAAAAAAAGACAAAAACAGAAGAAATTCACCATAGGACAGCACTGAGCAGCCAGGCTCTGTAGAGATTAGCCTTAGGCTTTCTTTGTGTGACCAGGTTTCCAAGTTCCTGGACCTAAATTAGATCAGCGACGGCCAGGCAGACCTCCACATACCAAGTAGTCCAAACATACCTTCTATCACTCATCAACAAATAAATCAAATAGCCTATACTAAGTTTATAATATTAGGGAGATACATTATCAGACATGATGCAGATTAGAGTCTAGTGAGGAATTTAGATCAGGCCAATAACCTAGCACAAAGAATTATGTGATGCACACTACCTGGAAAATCCAGCTCCATTTCTTCCATTTTAATCTTTATGTGCCAGAAGAAGTCTTAACTACTGCTGGGAGCTTGCTTCTATTGCTACAAGACACACAATCTCCGTGTTTTTGTGAAAAAGATGCTGAGCACAACCCCCACCCACAAACCATGATGATTTCTTCATGGGGAGATGTGTTTCTCCCAAACCTACTTTGAGTGGATGCCATACCATTTTTATAAGTAGTTTCATGTTGCCTATCTGTGTTCTGGATGAGGGTACTTTCCAACCAGGGCCTGGGGACAGACACTGAGGGCTGCTATCTTTTCTCTCAGAGATCTGCCCCAGTATCCAGAGAGGTCAATACAGAGGAGTCAGATCTTCTAACGGTGTGAGAAGTTCTGTCTAAACTCAGCCCACTTGCAAGAAGTGCACTTTTTATGCTGAGTTTCCCAGATATTTATTCACCTCTAAGTTAATATTTTTCTCAGAGATGACCATGGAAGAAAGATGCCAGTGTATTGGAAATGGTTCTCTGTGCCTCGTCAGCTCAATCCCCCCCCCCCCCATAATTACAGCCCCATCAGATGGGGAAGGATAAACGTGTTCCTGGAACAGGATTCTTTAGCACTCCTCCTTCATTACCTGGCTCTCCCTCTCTTCAGCTCTTTCTTTAGTTACTTCCTGTGTTCCCCATGTACCTTTGGACCTGAAGACCTCAGCCCTAACCTGTGGTCCTAGTGGAAGCCTAAGGGTGCTCTGAATTTTCTGTATTATTCATATATCTTCATTCCTGAATATTCTTAGTTCTCTAATGTATTTTGCCCCTCAAGGAGCCCAAAAGACACACACACACACACACACACACACACACACAGAGAGAGAGAGAGAGAGAGAGAGAGAGAGAGAGAGAGAGAGAATTGTGTTTTTTCCATACAGTATGATACCTTTCTCCTGGAAGTTCACACATAAAGCAGGGAACAACACTTGGTGCAAGGAGATAACACATGCCTAGAGGGAACTGCAGGCCAGTGCAGGAAGAGGCTGACTCTGGGGACCCTGTTTTATCTGGAGATCACATGCCTTCCAGGATTACAGAAGCTGCTGAGGATTTCGAGGTATCTGTGAGACTCCATGTACCGACTGGGCCAAAGCTGACTTCTGGTAGGAGGTCTCATCTCTTTAGCTCACTTTGGTCTGTGACTGTTCGGTTCAGTCTTGCCATTTGATTCTGTTTAATACATTACAACCTCTTTAATTCAAATGTATGTTGAGATCTGAGTGCACCCTAAGAATTTTCATGTATGAATGGTAGAGCACTTTCCTAACATGCATGAGATCCTGCACCCAGCACTGCAAAAAAAAAAAAAAGTATTTCATTTTATTTTGCTCAAGTGGGCTGATTGTCCCAATAAATAAGGCCAAAGGAAGCCTTTTTACAGTCTGGTTCTTCTCTGTTATTATGGGCAGAGTTTGAATACTAGGTTCCTGCTTTGCCTTCTGAGCTAGGGAAGTGGCTGAACAAACACAGAGGATCAGGATTCCTTCTCCCTGCTTTTCTACTTCAAGCCTGTCTGAATTTATGCTGGTCCCAAACAGAAGTCATTCATCCATCCGTGGTATCCATTAATTGACTCCCCATTGATTCATGGATTAGTCAGATCACTTTTACTAGTGGCAGTTACTATGCTAAATTTTGGGATTACAATGATGAATTTGTGAGAAAAATTCCCCCCCATGGAATAAGACAAATTCTTTTTAATGCTGTCCTTCTTCACCTGTCAAAAGGGTTTTCTTATCATCCCCAACCTGTTCAGTTCCTCTAGATGCCCTACTTTTCACTCCCTTATTCGTACTTGAAGTTGCATACCATGTTCAGGACTATAGAATTTTCCCCTGAGTGCAAGAGTGGGTGATAATTCTCCCTCTTCCTAACTAAAAATGCAGATTTTTTCTATCTTCAAACATTAGTTGATTGACAGCCAGATGCAGCATCTTTTCTCTTTCTGAGTTGGCTCTTCCTAACATTTTCCCCTATGTGAGCCTCCATGTTTTCCAAATTGCATTATGGAAAGTCCAATAAGGTAATGAGGCTCTCCCTGAGGTTCAATTTTCTCTTTACTGGATATTTTTGACATCAAATACCATGACGAAGGAAGTTTGAGGATAAATAAGACATAGAGTTTGGCTGCAAGCAAATTATTACACAGGTGGGGGAAATAACACATATAATGTAACTAGACAAAACAGGACAAAAATGGAAAAGTAGAAACTCTTTCCTACTGTAGGATAAGTGTGAGGATCTTCAAGACTTTAGATGCAGGACTTTATCAGACATTAAAGGATGCTTAGCATAGAGGAGAAAACACCTCTGTATTCCCATCCCACATACACATAAGGCCTGCCTGCTCCTGCCAGTACTTCCTAGCTCATTCTACTCCATCAAGAAAGAAGAAGTAGCCCAATCATGAACCGAGCAATTGGGTTTCATTTCCTGGTGAAATTTCAAAGGCTTAGCTTCTTCTGCTGCTCTTGACATCTTCTTCAACAGGAGGCTAGATAGACCTGTTGGGCGAACTGGCACTGGCAACATTGTGGCTTGCCTTTTATACCTCACTGGTGAACATAGCCAGGGAGGTCACTTGTATCCCTGATCACTCTGCAAATCTGACCCTCATGCTTTGTCTCTTTCCTCAAGAGAATTTTCCTTTGTTTTCATGCAGAGAATGATAACATTACCATCATATTATACTGGCATTGCTTGCTGGGGCTGTGACCAACAGTCCTATGTACTTTTCCAGACCAGAGTTATCTGCTTTATTGTAGCTTCCTGGGGACTTTGCATGGGGGTGTGCATCTTTTACATGCTGCCTAGTTTTGTAGGCATCTATGAATGTCCGACTCTCTCTTTAACCTACAATGTTGATATGAATAATGCTGTAAATTGTATTTTGTTTGTTTATCTTTTTGCACTAATATATAGTGGTAGAGTAGAAATTTTTTTTTTCTTTATTTTTGTTTTTAAACAAAGGAACAGATCATTCAAGTATGGATGGTCTTTGGTCTTGTTTCCCAGCATACCTCTGGATGTCCTCATACATACATGCTCTTTGGAACCTCAGCAAATGGAGACATGTTTATATCAGTTTGCCTTGCTACCAGCTATCTAGACAAGTCCAGCCAGGTCATGGCTACTCTTTCCTCCTGCACCCTATATAGGGTTGGTCTCTAAGTCCTGTCGACACTCCCAGCCTTTCCCTTTTCTGCTGGGGCTCTCCTCTGCTGTCTGCATGTTGGCAGAAGCCCTCAGTCAAGCTCTTTGCATCAAAGCCCCAGTGCAAGCAGACACGTCCTGCCCAGGACCTGCAGGTTATGTACTCCTAATACAAGGCACCCAAATTTGTGCTTTTAGACTAATTTTCTGTAGCATTCACATATTCTATTTTTTCCAGAATATGAGTTCACTGTTCCTATCCAAGTTCACATCTCAACTTTCTCCTGTATCAATGGCCAATTCTGATCAACCCCACCATGAACATTCTGTTAAAATTAAAGTACCACCTGCTCTGAAAAGTCTTCAAAAGTTTCCAAACAAACATGATTCTCTTAAAGACTTGATGTCTTTCCCTATAATCATTGTGAAGCTGTTTCGACTAATCAGAGGACATAAAACCCTTCAGTGGATAATGATTAAAACTTGAGGTGAGAAATCAACAAATGAAAGGATGGTATTATGTGTGAAGTTTGATTATAAGGCAATGTCTATGCCATAGAACAATGATAGAGGAGTTCAGCTAACAGGTGCATTTTACCACTGTTAGGACTGAATGTTTGTGTACCCTCTAAATTCATATATTGAATTCCTAATTCCCAGAGTGATCTAATTATTTAAGAGATAATTAGATCATGAGGTGAAGCCTTCATGAATAGGATTAGTGCTGTTATGGTTTGGATATGAGGTGTCTCCCAAAAGCCCTTGTGTTAATACAGGAGGTGAAATGATTAGATTATGAGAACTATAACCTAATCAGTGGATTAATCTGTTTGATGGATTAATAATTTGATTGGAATATAAGGTGGTAACTCCTGACAGGTAGGGAGTGGCTAGAAGAAGTAGGTCATTGTGGGTATGCCCTTGGTGGATTATATTATGTCTCTTGCTCCTCCTTCTCTCTTTCTGCTTCCTAGCTAGCTGGAGCTAAATAGCTTTCCTCCACCATGCTCTTCTGCCATGATGCTCCACCTCACCTTGGGCCCAGAGATATAGAGATGACTGACCATGGACTGAGTCTCTGAAACTTTGAACTCAAAACAAAATTTCCCCCCTCTAAGTTGTTCTTGTTGGTATTTTGATGACATTTGATGAAAAACTGAGTAGCATGAGTGACCTTTCAAAAGGAAGAGTCCTTTCTTTCTTTCTACCATGTGAGGATACAAGATGTCTCAGTAGTATGCAACCTGGAACAGGGATCTAACCAGAACCCAAACATGCTGAAAACCTGATCTTGGACTTCCAGCTTCCAGAATTATGAGAAATAAACTTCTATTGTTTATAAGCCTCACAAGCTATGGCATTCTCTTACAGCAGCTTGAATTGACAAAGACAGACATCAACCTAGATTCTTTTTTTCTTTTTGCTTTTGTCCTATAAAGCGGAGTATGACATTATATGTAATTGACATAAGGCAAAGCAAAAAACAAACAAACAAAAAACCCCCCAAAACCAAAAAAATCCCAGAAAGATACACATTATGTTGGTCCTTGTGCCCAGTTCTAGAAACACAGACATAATGGCCAAGATGGCAAAAGAACTAAAGACATGAAGAGTTGAATGAGGCTTTTTGGCTCTCCTAGGCTTTCCAAATCCACCGCCCCTTTTTAAACTTAGAATCTCTTATAGACAATAGATCTTAGCGACTTCACTATGATTAGCAGTCATGGTTCATTACTACCAGTTTTGTATAGCTTGGACTTTGGGTTATTCTTATCCTTTTAGATATTTCCACCCTGGGAAAGTTGAAAGATTGGGAGCTATTTAACATGAAATAGGTAAGAAGAGGGAAACCAGAGAAGTAATATTAAATACTTGCTGACATCTTACATAGGAGAGAAGAAACTGGATCCTTAAAAAATATTCTTTAAAAAATATTTTCTCTTCCAGATGAAAAAGCCCAGTGAACTTGGGGGAAGATCTAAGTGGCCATGGAAGAACTTATTTGGGTCCTAACCATCTGAAAGCAGCTTGGGCTGTTACTGAAAGACCATGCTCCTTGTCGCAGGTTGTTGCAGTTGAGTTTGAAGATGCCTTGAAGGGGCAGTGGAAGGTTCTATAGGGAAGATTGGAATTCTAGAGTCTTAAGTCCTTCCTACCCCAATAAATTTGCCATTCTGTCCATTGTTAGTGTGCTTTTTACTTCCTGTATATTTCTTCCCAGTGTTGAAATGAACCTAGATTAGCAGTTAAAATAATTATTGTCTCATAATAGATGTTTGATGATATTTCAGCTGGACAAATAAACATCACTCTGTGAAACATAAAATAAAATTTCAAAGTAAATATTTTCCCAATAAAATTGTGTAACTATTTTAGAAGAAAGAATAAATAAAGAATTTATCCACTCAGATTGGAAGAGCTGAAACATACTTATTCTATGGATGCTATTTATCAAAGTATTTGTATGCACTGAGGCACTGCTATGTGCCAGCAGAGTGACACTGAGTCCTAATCATGATATTGTGCTTTACATGGTGGCTTTACATGGTGGAGTTTACTTTTCAGCTGGGAATGGTGAACTGGGCCTCAAGGCCCCACAATTATACATATTTTATAAAGAAATAGCAACCCCACTGGAGACATTAGAGTGGGAAAGGGTGATGTCATCAGCACGGCCCTTGGGTTGCAGGCCTTCATCGGGATTTCAGTTGAGAGTCTACTGGGGTGTACCCAAATCTGGATTCATAGAACCTGATCTTGTGACTCTTGGCTTCCCTCCTATGTGAATAGAACAACTGTCTATGTGTATAGAACAACTATACACATAGAACAACTGTCTGAAAGAAATAGAGGTCTGTCATTCAAAGTGGTTGTGTCAACATTGACATGTATGATCCGGCAGGATGGGGGAGTGTAAGAGGCATAGTGGATGCAGGGACTCTGCCTTCTTCCCTCTGGACAAATGAGAAAGTGCATCTCTATCTCAGCCAGAGCCTAAAGCCATATTTATATCTCTTCAGAATGTGCTGAAAATTAAGAAAATTGCTTTCTGGTTGGTCTTGATGCATCCGGGTTGGTCCTTGGCAAAATCCATCATGCACACTCACCTCTTCCTCCTCTTCCAGCCCTCCTCTGCCCATTAAATACTTAGACCTCCTGGGGATGTCTCTGATTGCCCCGGTGGCACCTGGTCTCTCCTCTGATGCCCCCAGAGCACTGTCACATGTTGCTTGCATCTTTCTTATGGCTCTCACACCAATCCCTCCCTGTGGGGGCCAGTTCTCCTCTGAGAGCTTTCTAGCCTGATGATTGATGAGCATTACCTCATCCTTGGGCCATTGGCTAAGTAAGGAGAAGGTGTTACATCTCCCTTGGTATTTGCCTCCAAAGTTCTCTGAGGAACTCAGGAGACTTGAAAACCTTTTGGAATAAAGTTCTGATGCTAGAATGTTCAGGAGGGATTTTTAAATGAGGGTCTCAACTTCAATATACAGCTTCTAAAGAATTCCCTCCCTTTGTTCCCAAACCAAAAAGTCTGGTAGACTACTCGGCCTTGGCCCTTTCCATATCCCTCTGATCTAGAAATCTCTCTGTACCACCCCATTCCTCATGATTCTGCTTCATTCTAGATTTTCCAACTCCTCCTCTCCCCATTAACCAGTCATCTGAAAAGTGCTTTCAGTTTCAATGACTGTCCTTTCCTTCCCAATGTGCACAGTGTCCCTCTCTTTCGCCTGCCATTGCTGCTTCACTCTTTTCCCAAGGTCTGACCTCTCCTCCCTCCAGTGTACCACACAGATTGACACTGCCTTCCTCTTCTGCGAGCCACATGCATGTGCCCTTCTCTGACTGACCATTCACCCCCACCAGGCCCCTACCTGATACTGAATGAGCCCCAAGTTCTGTGAGTTATGTCCAGGCTAAGGCTTCCCTAGTCTCATTCCATGATTCCAAATTTATTTCTCATGTTTCTGCTTTACACACAGAGGATCATACATATTAAACACATTTACATGCACACATAAACACACACAGACCTCACACTCACCATACATACGTGCCCAGATGCACATACACTCAGATGCAATTAAATCCACTCACTTTGTTGCTCTTTGAATCACACACTTTATAAATCTCTGTCTTTTCAGATTTTTCTCAGCCCCTGTTGTTGTTTTCTCCTGAAATATCTCTTCTTGGTTGACCAAGGAAATTCCATTTACATGATGTCTACTTCACAAAGCCCTACCCATTCTCTTCCAGTATGATGATTCGTCACTTCCTAACTCCAAAGCGGGGTTGGAGGAAGGAAAGTTACTATTTATTGGCTATTTTCTTGGAAACATACTTTGTAATTCTTTTTATAGATTTTACAATTTATCTTCACAATAATACAAGGAGGTACTACTGTCCTCATTTTGCAAATGAGGAAAGGTAATCCATGTAATTGGGTTAACTTCCTCTCTCTTGTGATAGGGATAGTTGGAATCATTTTTTTTATCTCTTTTTTTAGACCCAAACCCCTGCACTTTCTCCTTTTCCATGTGTTCTTGCTAAACCCCCCCCCCCCAAATACATGCCATGTTTTTTTTTCATTTCTTATGAAATATGCACTTTCCCCTTGTCCAACCTCTCCTGACTTTCCCAGCATGCAGGTTTGGGGACTTAGACTCTCCCAATGTGAACGGTCATGGACTTGCCCAGAGTATAAGTCAGAAAACTTTGCTCCTGGGAAACAACTGAAATTCACACACATTTCAGTTTGGTTCCAAATTTTGAAAATGGATTTAAAATATAGCTCTTTCCAGCCTGCACTTAGGATTGCTCAGAGGAGCACCTTAAATTTACTGAGATGATGAACATAGATCCTTTTATAAACTACAAAGCACCACACATACTCAGTTCAACAAACATTTATTAGACTCCTATGATTGCTGGGGTTGTGAAAAGCAGACATGATCCCTGCTGTCAAAGAGATTGCTTTCCAGGCAGAGTCAGATATGCAAAAAGGAAATAATCTCAGTGTAATTTGAAGTCTCTGAATGTTGCAGTTTGCCCACACTACAGAGATGGGGAAAAGGGTGGGCAAGTGATTCTATTATGGGGGTCAGGAAAAGCATGTTTGATGCTAGCAGATGGAATGGATTGAAGAAGAAATGTTGAAAGATGAGAGAGGGATTCTAGACTATGAAATCAGCTGAAGCAAACATAAGGATGATTCTTATTTGTTAAAAGAATATGTGAATTGTGTCCAGAAAGTCTCTACTCTGTATGCCAAACCGTAATGTGACCCTCCTGATCGCTTCTGATGATTTTTGAGGTCCAGCATATAACAGTTTTCTCCTAAAACTCTCCCTTGACTCTGTTTGCTCACACCTACTCCACCAGGATTTACACAAAACTTTTAGTGCACACTAAAACAAGGTTTTCCTTTTTCTTTAAAAAAATTAACTATTACAAACAAGGATTGTTTATCAAATTCTATTTTAAGAGTCTTGCCATATGGATACTACCATTCACACTTTGGAAACCAAAACAATGGAGGTTCATAATGGTTAATTCACCATATTGAAGTGAAACAGCTGAGGCGTGTTACATCAGGGATTTGAACCCAAGACCCATACATACAAACAGGAATGCACTGCACTGTCTGCTTGTGGGCTGGAGTATGAGACTAAGCAGGAGCTCCAGTGTCAGGAGGGGGCTGGGGCAGTGGCTTAGTCTTTGGATAATGATCCTGTAGTCAGTGGAAAGGCCAGACTGTTTCCAGAGTGTGAGAGCTATTTCTTTCTTTTCAAGGTAATGGGTTATTTTTCCAGAGGGGGTTTTGTACTCCATCAACCTTTTGAATGCTTCCAGCAAGTGTGCTCACCCACTACCCTCATTCCCTGCCCTCCAATCACAGTGCAGTTTTCAAAACTTAGAAAACTGTGAAGGTTGACTTTGGACTTTGTATAAGTCAAAGGCATGGATTGATGTCTGATTCCTCTTAGATCCTTGCTGGGCCTAGCATATAGTATTGTCATATACTAGAGAACCAATTAAAATTTGATGGATGGATAGATGAGTCTTTTAGTCAGCTTTTCTGCTGCTGTGATCAAAAGACCTGACAAGAACAATTAGAGGAAGAAAAGTTTATTTGGGGTCACAGTTTCAGAGGTTTCAGTCCATAGATGGCTGACTCCACTTTTCTGAGCCTGAGGTGAGGTGGAGTATCATGGCAGAAGTGTGTGGCAGAGGGAAAGCAGCTGGGGGCATGGTACCAGGAAGCAGAGAGACTAAGCTCAGCTCATAATATACACATCCCAAAAGCACATCCCCAGTGACCCACCTCCTCCAGACATACCCTACCTACCTAAAGTCACCACCCAGTTAATCCCTATCAGGGGATCAATGCACTGATTGGGTTAAGGCTCTCAGAACTCAATCCTTTCAGTTCTAAACCTTCTTGTGTTGTCTCACAGATGAGCTTTTGGGATCCACCTCGCATTCAAACCATAAAGATGAGCAACTGAATGAACTGTAGAACAAGTGACTTGTGAATGCATCTTACTGGGTCTGTAGCAACCTGCACTGTCCCTTAGCATGGATCCAACATGACTTTCAACTCTAAGGTCAAAATTCACCACCTCCAGGAAGCCTTTGCTTTTTAGCCTTGGACTCTCCCCTCTAGTCTAATCACTTATCATTATTTCTCTGGAGTCTATCCCTCATCCCCCAACCTCTTTCTGCTCGCTTTAAACACTCTGCTCCAGTCTAAATGAACAACGATGATGAGCCTTTCTGATCCTCTTGGGATGTTCCTTCTGGGTCTGTAACAGCCAGCTCATTCTCTCTCTCTTTGTCCCTGTCTGTCTTCCTCCCTTTTCACTGGAGAAGTCCTTCAGGTCTCAGTGAGCATTTCATAATCCCATTGCCCTATATAGGAGTTAAATGTTCCTTACCCGAACTTCCAGGACCCAATAAGTTCCCTGCTCCTAATTACCTATTTTCCCCTTCATTTTCCCCATTAAACTGACAGCACTTCAGAGGAGGGAACTTAATATATCCCTGATGAGGGTATCAGTAAGAAGGACAATTCCTGGGCCCACCCTCAGTCTCAGGATCTACCTACTGAAGTAATAAATGAATAAATAAGTGGATGAATAACAGACTGTGCCTGTGTGAGCATGAGTGGCTAACACCTTGTCACAGAAATGCTGCTCTCAAGACATGAAAGTGACTGAGTAAGATGTGCAAGATGCTTATGAGGCTTCTATGTAATTTTAATGGGCCTTTTATGTATCCTACTTCATTAATAAAAGGAAGAATGGAGTGCTCTAGCATCTTTTATCTCCCATCTGTATTCAAGTGCAACAGAATTTCTCCTAGTAAAATTTCAGTGTAAATTAATGATTTTCATTTTCTCAGAAAACCCATTTTTTCCATTAATGAATAGACTGCTGACCCAATGCATACATGTAATTTCCTGCTTAATATGGACACTGGCTGATTGATAGGGCACAGTGTAAAATGGCCCTTTGTCTTGTTATAAATCTGTGGGGTCTTGGGAACAGTAGGTTTATTGCCTCCACAGAGGTAGGGAGGGCCAGGGTGCAGAGACTCTTGCTTGGGGGTCACCCCTCGCATCTTCCATTTTCTTCTTTCTGCCTGGCTTTGGCATTCTCAGTCTGCCAATGGTGTCTGTGGGTTCATTTTGATCTGTCTTTTCTGCTATCTTTCAGCCTTGGATAACTCAGTCTTGACACTGGCCTTGGGGACTTTACTGTGTACTTTCAAGAATGCCTAAATATCCTTGGTAAACTGTGATGAGCCGAATGTGTGCCTCTAAACATTTAGCTCATCCCAGTTTACCAAGAATATTTATAAAATTGAAATCCTAAACCTAATCCTACCCCTAATGTGATGCTGTTGAAGGTGAGACACTTGTTAGGTAATTAGGTTATGGGGGTGAAGAACAGGATTTGTACATTTGTAGAAGTAAACCAAGAGTTCTTTTGCTCTTTGATATGGGTGGGTACAGAAAGAAGTCAGCATCTGTAACCTAAAAGAGGACCCTCACCAGAATTCAACCATCCTGGTACGCTCATCTCACACTTCTAGTCTCCAGCACTGTAAATATTTTTTTTTCTCTTGCTTTTAAGCCATCTGCTCTATGGTACATTGTTACAGTAGCCCAAGTTGACTAAGACAGTGGCTATTAAATTTAATGAATATGCTTTTGGAAGACACAGAGAAAAGGGAGAAGTGGATTGAAGACAGGGCACAGATACCTGTGGGAGAAGTGCAGAAAAGGATTGCCAAACAAGATCTGGGTTCTCCGGAGACCAGATCAGGAAGGACTTTTCTTATATAGAGGATGAAAATTTGTGAATGGCTCATAGGGAGATACCGTAGAACCTTGGGTCCTTGGAAATGGTCTTTGGCTCGTATTGGAACCTTAGCAGGGTTTGTAGCACAGACTAGGGACATTGCCAAATGTCATGAAGGGTCCTGGCCCCCTTCAACCTTGTGCTCAGAGCTGTGTTCAATGAGCTGTTGCCAAGGCAGAGGGGTGGTCATCTGTGGCCAAGGGAGTTTCACAAACTAAATCATCCCGTGATGGGTAATTCCACTGTTGTTAGATTTAGCAGTTAGCAAATGCTGGCTCTGGGCCAGTTTTATACATGTTCGAGGGGGAATAAGTAATACTAATTATAGGGTCATTTTACACAAGTGTGGGCAGAATACAGGGAAACAACACAAGATAGTACAATATTCCAGGGTAGAGTAACAGGAAGTTGCCATCTTTAACTTGAAGAAGCACAGGTAGAGGGCAACTACTGGTCCCTGAAAGGAGACGGCTGCATGGAGGGACATTCAGATAGTTGCTATGATCTTGGGGGAATGAGAACTAGTCCACACTCATGCTCTCTCCCATCTTCACAGAAATCCCACCAGTGAAGTATTTTCATTCCCATCTTATAGATGAGGAAATTGTAGCATGAAGAGATTAAACAATTTACCCAAATAAACACAGTGATTGGTGTTTCAGGCTCTGTATAGAGATGGACCTCCTCCAGGGTTCCACCACCTAGCCATTACTTTAAGGTAAGAAATCAGCCTATTGAAAACATTCCTATTTGGGGGGATGTCATATTTACTTTTAATTTCTGAGGAACATGTGTCAGAAGATGCCCATCTTGTCTTGAGGGAGTGAATGTTTGCCTTCACCTGGGCCTGGCTCTCCAGGGGAGGGAGGTGAACAGGTACAAATGTGATAACTACTCTCTTGGTTTAGAGTCCTTATGGGAACATGGGTTCTAAATTGCTCTTGTGGAACAGATGGAAGACTAAACCCCACAGGTGAGAGTCAAATGGAGTGAAGAGAACAGGCAGTCTTATCCTGACTTCCCCCTAGCTTTGAAATTAATTGGTTGGTAGTGTTATGGTTGAAAATCGTCTTCAGAACTCACATGCAAATTTATTTATTTATTCTTTTTTAGTTGATTTTATTTTTTTAAACACATGACAGCAGAATGCATTATAATTCTTAATTACACATATAAAGCACAATTTTTCATATCTTTGTATATAAAGTATGTTCATGCCAATTCATGTCTTTATACATGTACTTATTTTTTTGCATTACAATTCTTATTACACATATAAACCACAATTTTTCATATATCTGTTTGTATATAAAGAAGGTTGACACCCAAAAAGTACATGTGTCTACATACGTGTACTTTGGATAATGATGTCCATCACATTCCACCATCCTTGCTAGTCCCTTGCCACCTTCCTTTCCTCCCTCCCCTCTTCCCTATCTAGAATTCATCTATTCCTCCCTTGTTTCCCCTCCCTACCCCACTATGTTTCAGCCTCTTTATATCAGAGAAAACATTCGGCATTTGTTTTTGGGGATTGGCTAACTTCACTTAGCATTATCTTCTCCAATGCCATCCATTTACCAGCAAATGCCATGATTTTATTCTCTTTTATTGCTGAATAAAATTCCATTGTGCACATATACCATATTTTTTTTTATCCATGCATCCACTGAAGGGCATTTAAGTTGTCTTTACAGTTTAGCTATTGTGAATTGTGTTGCTATAAACATTGATGTGGCTGCGTCCCTGTAGTATGCTATTTTTAAGTCCTTTGGGTATAGACCAAGGAGAGGGATAACTGCGTCAAATGGTGGTTCCATTCCCAGATTTCCAAGGAATCTCCATATTGCTTTCCATATTGGCTGCACTAATTTGCAGTCTCACCAGCAATGTATGAGGATAAATTTTTCCCCACATCCTCACCAACACTTATTGTTGTTTGTGTTCATAATAGCTGCCATCCTGACTGGAGTGAGATGATATCTTACAGTAGTTTTGATTTGCATTTCTCTGATTGCTAGAGATGATGAGCATTTTTTCATATATTTATTGATTGACTGTATATCCTCTTCTGAGAAGTGTCTGTTTGGGTCCTTGGCCCATTTGTTGATTGGGTTATTTGTGTTTTTTTGGTTCTTAGCTTTTTGAGTTCTTTATATACCTTAGAGATTAGTGCTCTATCTGATGTGTGAGGGGGTAAAGATTTGCTCCCAGGATGTAGGATTTCTGTTCACCTCACAGATTGTTTCTTTGGCTGAGAAAAAAAAAACGTTTTTACTTTGATTCCATCCCATTTATTGATTGTTGGTTTTAATTCTTGAACTTTAGGAATATTATTAAGGAAGTTGGGGCCTAATCTCACATGATGAAGATTTGGGCCTACTTTTTCTTCTATTAGACACAGAATCTCTGGTTTAATTCCTAGGTCCTTGATCCATTTTGAGTTAAGTTTTGTGCATGATGAGAGATATGGGTTTAATTTTATTTTGTTGCATATGGATTTCCAGTTTTCCCAGCACCATTTGTTGAAGATGCTATCTTTTCTCCAGTGCATGTTTTTGGCTTCTTTGTCTAATAAAAGATATATCATGAGCTCTGTAATGTTTTGAACAATCAATAAAAAAAATAAAATAGAACAATTGTAAAAAAAATATAATTGTAATTTTGTGGGTTAGTCTCTGTACCAGTCTGTTTTGGTGCCAATACCATGCTATTTTTGTTACTATTGCTCTGTAGTATAGTTTAAGGTCTGGTGTAGCAATGCCACCTGCTTCGCTCTTCCTGCTAAGGATTTCTTTAGCTATTCTGGGTCTCTTATTTTTCCAGATAAATTTCATGATTGATTTTTCTATTTCTATGAGGAATACCATTGGGATTTTGAGCAGAATTGTATTAAATATGTATAGTGCTTTTAGTAGTTTGGTCATTTCGATAATATTAATTCTGCCTATCCAAGATCAAGGTATATCTTTTCATCTTCTAAGGTCTTCTTTGTTTTATCTCTTTAGGTTTCTGTAGTTTTCATTGTATAGATTTTTCACCTCTCTTTTTAAGTTGATTCCAAAGTATCTCATTTTTTTGAGTTTTTTTCACTGATATACAGAAATGCCTTTGATTTATGGGTGTTGATTTTATATCCTGCTACTTTGATGAATTTATTTACTAGTTCTAGAAATTTTCTGGTGGAGTTTTTTGGGTCTTCTAGATATAGAATCATATCATCAGCAAATAGTGCTAATTTAAGTTCTTCTTTTCCTATACATATCCCTTTGATTTTTAATTGCTCTGGCCAGTGTTTCAAGTACTAGGTTGAATAGAAGTGGTGAAAGAGGGCATCCTTGTCTTGTTCCAGTTTTTAGAGGGAAGTCCTTTAATTTTTCTCCACTTAGAATGATGTTGGCCAGGGGCTTAGCATAGATAGCCTTTAAGATGTTGAAATATGTTTCTATTATATCCCTAGTTTTTCTAGTGTTTTGAACATAAAGTGATGGTGTATTTTGTCAAATGCTTTTTCTGCATCTATTGAGATGATCATATGATACTTATCTTTAAGTCTATTGATGTGATGAATTACATTTATTGATTTCCATATGTTGAACCAACCTTGCATCCCTGGGATGAATCCCACTTGATCATGGTGCACAATCTTTTTGATATATTTTTGTATTCGATTTGCCAGAATTTTATTAAGAATTTTTGTGTTTATGTTCATTAGAAATATTGGTCTGAAATTTTCTTTCTTTGATGTGTCTTTGCCTGGTTTTGGGATCAGGGTGATATTGGCCTCATAGAATGAGTTTGGAATTACTGCTGCTTTTCTATTTCCTAAAATAAATTGAAGAGTATTGGTACTAGTTCTTCTTTAAAGGTCTTGTGGAACTTGGCTGTGTATCCATCCAGTCCTGGGCTTTTCTTGGTTAGTAATGTTTTGATGGCTTATTCTATTTCCTCACTTGATATTTGTCTGTTTAAATTGTGTATAACTTCTTGACTCAATCTGGGAAAATTGTATGACTTAAAAAATTTGTTGATGCCTTCAGTGTCTTCTATTGTATTGAAGTATAAGATTTCATAATAATTTCTAATTATTCTCTGTATTTCTGTAGTGTCTCAGGTGATATTACCTTTTTCATCACATATGCTAGTAATTTGAGTTCTCTCTCTCCTTCTCTTCATTAGTATGGCTAAGGGTCTATCAATTTTATTTATTTTTTCAAAGAACCAACTTTTAGTTTTGACAATTTTTTTTCAGTTGTCTCTTGTTTTGATTTCAAAGATGAAATTGAAATGAAATGAAATGAAAGAAAAAAAGAACAAGAAAACAAAAGGGCTTATGCAATTCCTGTATAATATATTATTCAGGTGACATAGTCCTCAAAGTCCTATTTCATGCAAAGTTCTTGGTTTTACATATGTTGGGGATGTGATGGCCAGAGGATAGAAGGGTAGAAGAGAAAGAAGAAGAGGAAAAAAAAATACTCTTAGAAATTTGTTTCTTTCTCTTCTGATCTGAAAAGTGGGGTTGTCTCATCCAGTAGATGTCTCTGCCCTGAGGCTGGTGTAGGTAATCAAGGTATGATGATTGGACCTGGTGTGGAGCGTCTGGAAGTGGGGAGTGCCACCCACCAGTCCCAGGAGGGAAACAGCACCTCACGGATCTTTTTTTGTGACCACTCCTCTGACTTGAGCCCCCTGAATCATCTCCCTCTCTTGCTTGCAGATTTCTCAGATCTTGATCTCTCTGTTATACTCTAGACTTTAGTCCCCTCCCCTCTCTTATTTATCACGTCCCAACTGTGGGACATCTTACCTCCAGGCTCACACCAGGTGGGCGGCAGCCTGTTCACACTGCATCCTGTCCAATTGAGAGCTGTTTTTGTGTTAGGTGGCCACTATGCCAAGTTAATGCCATTGGGGAGGGGGTAGGAATTGAAAATCAGGAACCTGCTCAAATGGCAATCTAATCTGATAGCCACACCCACCACAAAATGGCGAGGAAGGTTTTCCAAGATGGAGTCAGTCTGCTTTCAGCGCCAGGTGTCTGGTGATGCTGGGGGAGCTGGGCGATGGCCTTGTGCTGTGGCTAGGTAGCAGCCAAGTGACCTGCGTGGGAGTGGGGCGCAGTCTGGAGTTCTGCAGAGGTGCTGGTAGGTGTTTCTGCTAAGCCGCTTGTGAGCCCTGCATGAGATAGAACTGCAGGCTTTGGGGCCTGGAATCTGGAGACTTACTTTAGCCCAGAGGCCCTGATTTCTGCACAGGAGGTTGCAGCACTGGTGATTTCTGTGAAAACCCATTGGCCCCTGGAGATCTGATCTGGGAACTGCCCCCACCTAATATGGCCAGAATGTTGAGCCAAGATGCCGGCCGTCCACTTTCAGCCTCAGGGTGTCTGGTGAGGTGGGGGTGCCTGGTGATGGCATTGTACTGTGGGTAGGTAGTAGCTGTGTGACCTGCGTGGGAGTGGGGCGAAGTCTTGGCAATCTGCAGATGTATTGATAGGTGACTCTGCTCTCTAAGTCTTGTGTGGACTGGAACTAAGGGCTTTGGGTCCTACTTGAACACTCTCACATGCAAATTTAATTGCTATTGTAAGAGGAGTAACAGGTGAGGGAGGCCTGAAAAGATGATTAGTTCATGAGGGTAGTGTTCTTGTGAATGGATTAATACCCTTATCCCAGAAGTGGGTTAGTTATCATGGAATTGGGTTCCTGATTAAAAAAAAAAAAAAAAAAAAGATGAGTTTGGGCTACTTTTCTCTCTGTCTCAAGCAAGCTAGCTTCCCCTTCTGTCATGTTGTGATGCAACAAGAAGACCCTCACCAGAGGAGGACCCTCAATCTTGAACTTTCCAGCTTCCAGAGCAATGAGCCAAATAAACTTCTATTGTATATTATTTACCCAATCTGTGATATTCTGTGATAGCAACAGAAAACAGACTAAGGTAATAACTGGTGAGAGTGAATTTTTTCATGCACCAATATTCCCCCTTAAGGTCTATGATGAGCAAATTTTTAGGAAGATTTCAAAGATTTCTTGGAGTACACACACCTTGACACAGTTATTCAATCAAATGTCAGTCTGGGGCTAATGTAAGTAGATTTTGCAGATATAATTAGATTTCAAATTAGTGGACTTTGAGATGTGGAGATTAGCTGGATGAGTCTAACCCTAATACATGAGCTCTTAAATCTGGTCACTGACAGAGAAAGTCAGATTCACTATGTGGGGGATTATACCAAGCAAATGTCCCCACTGCTAGAGCTGGCCATGCTGCAAGGAATGCACGTGGCCTTTGGGAGATGCCTGCTGTGCCTGGGTGATGGCAGGATATTGGGGCTTTGGGCCTGCCATAAGGACCTGAATTCTGCCAACAATCAGAATGAACTTGAAAGCAGAGCATTTCTGGGGCCTTCAGATGAGAATATAGCCCAGCTGACACATTGACCTCATGAGCCTCTGAGAAACCAACCAGGTCCAATAGTGCTTCAGAACTGTGAGCTAATAAGTATATAGTCTATGTTTGTGCATCAACAACTGTTTATACATCAATAGAAAACTAACACAGGGTCCAAGTCTCATATTCCCTGAGCTGCCTGAAGTGCTCAGAATCATGTCTTTGTCCAAAAATCATCTTGGATTGGAGAAATCTGTCTTGTCCAAGTTATATCCTTTACTTGAGTGCAGCTTTTATTTGATGACTGAGTGACTCTGGAATACAAAATCTAGAGCCCCTTGTCTCAATTTGAGACAAATCTAAAAGGACTTTCTAGCACTGATCTGCCTATAGGATGATCTAAGTCTTTGTTTATGTCAAAGTTTGATTTCTCTGCCCCTTCCTGTTTCTCTCTAGGACGTCTTCTTGGGACATGCAGTGATAGACTTTTTGAATGTAAATGTCCATTTCAGAATGTTTCCCCATGAAACCAAATTAAATGGAGTGGTGGAGGAGAAGCAAGATGAGTTTTGACCCATTGGAGTCCAGCTGGAAAGAGCAGACTTCTACAAGAAGTGGTAAAATAGTACTATTAGAAACACCCAGGCAAAGGAACAGAATTTGTAGCCCAGAACTACAGTTACTATGCATTCTAGTTTTCCTATGACAAATCTGTTTATACCTGTTGTCCTGGTGGTATCATGAATAACTAGCTCTTTGGGTCTCAAAATTGTTCTGGTTTGTGTGACAAATTGCATGGTCAGCCCTCTCAGGTTCTATGAGTTAGGACAGTGCAGAGGATAGTGAGACCAGCATGGACCGAGCTGGGGTAGGGAGTGGAGACGGCTTTGTAAGGTGACCTCTGAACTGGACCCGAAGGGCCAAGCAGAGATTGTGATAAAGGAAGTGTCCAAGTATCACTGTGGGTAGGAGGAGATGAAAAATTGTGGACAGACAAGAAAAGTTGGGAATGCATGTGGTGGGGAGTGGGGACTTACAGGAGCAGAAGGAGGAAGAGGCTTTCATTGTTGGAATGACATAAGGAGCTTGTTAATTGTTGCCATTTTGTGAAAATATAAAACAAGGAAATCAGCACACATTGGTCACAGAGATGAGAGCCTGCACACAGAATCATATGACATTTCCTTCTATGTCTTGGGGAAAATTAAAAGGAGAAAGGGAACAGATGGCTTGCCTCCCACTGTCTGAGGCCAGACCATTTTGCTTATCTGGGCAACACTAGCCTCTTGTCTCTAACCCAGTTTCCTTCTTTGTCCTGTGAAGATGTCTTTGTGGATCGATGATGAAAATCACAGTATAGTTTCTGGCGAATTCCTTAAATTTGAAGCCCTTGAGGTCGGCAGAGTTGTTCCACAACCATTGCATTTTATATTATACAGGATTCTCTTTTATCTTCATCATGATTCTATGTAACCAGCAAGGCAGGTATTATTTTTCTCATTTAACTAGAGCGAGAGAGTTATCAATCAAAAGAATTCTCAAAGAGCATTGGTGTGGAGCTCATGCTAGAATCTGGACATAGTAGTTTCTATAACATTGGTTTCCCTAGTGCATCTTGAAAACATAAGGTGGATCTTTGCCTGCTTATGAATCCATCATTGTATTGCCTTCTTCTTTGGTTTTCCCAACTGCATGATGGGTGTCCATTAGATTCTCCATTAAATGGTGGTTCCTACCTACCACAGATACACACCACAGAGTTCACTGAACTTTATACTGAAAGATTTTTTCAGAGTTGTGTGGAGACTCCCTTCAGAGTAAATTATGTTGCTTTGTTCCAGCTTGGATAGGAGTGCTAAAGAGGGAATGGTTTTATTGAGTGCCTGCTTTAGGCTTTATCCCTAACCTTTATTTCACCTCTACACAGGAAGGAGTATGACGCTGGCATGGACAAACTGAATTTGAAATAATACAGTCCCTTGACTACACCATAGATTATCATGTTGAAGCCAGAGTTTGAACCCAGTTCTGTTTTCACACCTTTACTCCAGAGCTACTTTGGATCTCTGGACTTTAGTGGTCTTGGGGTAAGTACTTCTCCAATCTATGACTCTTTATGCAGACACAGACCATTTAGAATGTGATATTTCAGTTGCTCCCTGGAAAAATGCATGTTTATCCAATATTTTGCATGGATTTCAAGAGCTAATGGACCATTGATGCCAAGAATTCCTGGCTTAGGGCAGGGCAAAAAAGGACAACAGGGTATAGAAGTTTCAATAGCTCTACGTGGCGACCTGGAGTGTCTCATTTTTAAGCCCATTTCTTCTGTGACTTACAGGAGTTGGGGCTTTGTCTTAATAAAAAAGTTATTACCTAAAGGGTTGTTAAAGCAGCAGGAGAGGAGGCTGAGGTAGCTGCTGGGCGGAGGCAGCACACTGCTCTAACACACCAAAACTCCGGAGAAGTCTCCATCAGGACCATGAAAGTTGTCTTATTTTGGAGTTACAAATTTGGGGCCATAAGGAGGCTCACCCATCCTCCCCCATCCCCACTTTAGATCTGCTATCTGAAAGCAGTCATCATGAAGTCCTGCTTTTCTTTGGATGAGATCCCACGGCTGTGTCGAGATGATGAAATAAATCAAATAGAAAAAGAATAGAGAGCGTTTCAGAGGACAGCTTTGCATGTGACTTGGATCAATTTTTATGATAGCAAGGAAAAAACATATTTGATCATAGAGTCTACTGATGTCCAGAAATAATTTCAAGGTCAGATTCTTAAATTTGGGTAATTTAGCTATTTCTATAGGTATTCTTCCTTATCTCTTCCCATAATGGAATGAAGATTTAGTAGATCAGTAAAATCTAATCTCCCCCATCCTTCCTACCCCACGATATCTCCCACTCCTTTCCTGTAAGCCTTTTTTTGTCCCATTCAGGTGCATTTTCCTATTCTGCCTCTGAAAAATGCCATCTCCCACACATCTAGAGCTTTCCTGTCCTTCTTCCAGTCAAGCACCATCCCACCCACACTGCAAGGTAGAGGAAGGCAGGGGCAATCTGAAGATGTAGTGCCTTCTACTCTCTACCTCCACAGGCCTCATTTGAAATAAGGGGTGATAGTTCCTATCTTTTGGAGTCAGTAAAAGGGAATAGAAAATAATGTTTTGACTCATGTATACATTGGGTAATAGCTAAATCAAGGCGATTAGCATATCCATCACTTAAACTTATGATTTCTTCTTGGTGATTACACTCAAAATTCTCTCTTTTAGCTATTTTGAGATATATAATGCATTACTATTAACTATGTTCATCCAGTTATGCCACAGAACACAAGAATGTATTCATCCCGACTGTAACATTGTACGTCATAAATAAATGTGTCAATCATTATGAGTCAATAAAAAATTAAAAATATGTAAAGGAAATGGTATTAATAGCAGTGCTCAGTTCTTTGCTCAAGACCAGAGAAAGTACTGCTTTCTTTAGAAGATCTACCTGGATACTTAGCCTAGAATTATATTTCTCTCTTTGTATTGTCTGCTTGGACTTCCAAGCATAACAAACCTCATGCTGGGTAGTTTAAAAACAGAAATTCATTTTCTCAAAGTTCTTGAGTCTAGAATCTCCAGATCAATGTCTGGCAGGTTTAGTTTCTAATGAGGGCCTTCTTCCTGACTTTCAGGCAGCTAGCTACCTTCTACTGTGTCCTCAGGTGGCCTTTTTAGTACTTGCACACAGCAAGAGGAAGAGTGAGCTTTCTGTTTTTTTCTTTTTATAAAGACACTAATCCTATCAGATCAGGTCCCCACCCTTATGACCTCATTTCACCTTAGTTATTTTCTTACTCCCAATACAGTCACACTGGGAGTTAGATCAACATATAAATTTGGGTGGGGCTTACATACATTCAGTACATAGCATCCTCCAGTATAGAACTTCCTTGGAATTTATAGCAACAATTATCACAATTATCACATTTTAATATTGAAATATCTCTCAGTGAACAAATTGTATATATCCAGCTACGAAACTGAATCTCTGAGTTCAGATACCTATTTCCTGTCTTTCTTTTTTCTTTCTTTCTTTCTTTCTTTCTTTCTTTCTTTCTTTCTTTCTTTCTTTCTTTCTCTCTCTATTTCTTTTCTTCTTTTTTTTTTTACTTTTATGATTGACTAGCGTGAGACAGAATGCTTTAAAAGGCTTAATAAATATGAATTAATGAACTGGCTGGCTGCTGCTTTACTGATATGGAGATAATCAATTTGACCTTTATCTTATGCTGTGTGGAGATATCATGAGGAGATGTATTATTCAGGATTGGCTAGATTAAGCATCAGTAGCAAATAATCTCCAAGTTTCAGTGACTTAAAACACCACAATGTTCTCTAGCTTCATGCTACATATCCTTCATGGGTCAGTATGGTGGGGAAAGAAGGGGTTACTCACTGAAGTTATCTAGAACCTGGGAAGCCACAACCTCAAACACATTTCTCCGCTGAACCCTCTTACATTGTCTCACATGTGACCCTTTGGGGGACACCTCACATCCAAATCATAACAGTATCTAACTGCATAGATAGGACACTAGTGATTCTACAACATTGTATTAAAAGCCTGAAGTGAATCCTTATAGACTAAGTTGATACTTGCCTATGTACTGTGTGGTCCAGCACCTTCCTATTACTGAAGGACACTCCTTCTGGTTCATGAATGATTGCTGTCGAAACTGGATTGCAAGACCCTCTTCTTGCCTATGGAGCTCTATGCACTGTTCAGGGAGCTGCTCCTCCCTGATCCAGCTGGGAAGCAGCTGAGTAGCATTGCAAACAGAGATGCCCTCTCCCTGCTTGTGAATCCAGTCTTTGGTTTGTTTGGACCAATATATTATGCAAGGTAAACTAAGGAGGATTTAGAATATTTTTGTCTTCTGTGTCTCCAAAATCATAGAAGCTCAAAATGCTTAGGGTCCTTTTTAAGTTATTTTCCTTTTGTTCCTTTTAAAAAACACAGTTTCTGAGCAAACAGAGGACTGATGAGCTGTTCCCAAACTGCAGCACTTACTCCATGCAAATGTGGGAGAGTGACAAAGACCTTGATTGCAGCTTCATTTGCTTTATGCAAAACTCCAGAAGCCAGTTACAGCCACAGAAAACATGAGTAATGGACTCAGGCAAGCAGTGGTGGAGACAGTGGGGCTATTGGGCAGGCTGGCCATGTGGGCCCACCCCTATTTCATTGGGTAACATTGGCTATAGTGGTAAAGGGAGTCATCAGTGGCTATAGGGACGGGATGCTGTCCCTACACAGAACACATTTTCTTTCTGCTGCATGGGATCTGAAGCACTCATGTTGGTGTTTCTTCCCTGCATTTTTTAAATATTATTTTAATTGACACTTAAAATTGTATGTATTTATTATGTATAACATGTGCTTTAAAATACAATTGACCCTGTATATCCATGAGTTCGACATCCATGCATTCAATCAACCACAGATTGAAAATATTTTTTAAAAATTGCTTCTGTACTGAACACGTGAAGACTGTTTTTCTTGTCATTATTTCCTAAACAATACAGTATAACAGCTATTTACATAGCATTTACATTATATTATATATTTATAAGCAATCTAGAGATGATTTAAAGTATAGGGGAGAGTGAACATAGATTATATGCAAATATTTTACCATTTTATGTAAGGGACATGGGAATCTGCAGATTTGGGTATTCTTGGGGCTCCTGAATTAATCCCTTGAGGGTACTGAGGGATGACCATAAGTATACATTCATCCCTTAGGTTAAGTCCTTATTGAAATGTCCTTTTCCTGGGAGGGCTCCTTGGTCAAATTGTGGTATGAGTGGTCTCCTTAGTGGGAATGAGGATATGAAAGACGGTGTCCTGATGAAAGGAAGAAGAGGAGTAGGAGGGGGACTGTATGGAGTGGGTGGCTGTGTAAGGTTCACTTCAAAAATGGAACTGACAAAACCTCTCCTCTCTGGGGTTCCTAGGCCTTATTCTTTTGGTGGGAGAACTGCTAGTAAGTTCCAGCTGTTTTCTCAAAATATATTTGTGCTAAACTTAGGATTTTTACTGAGTAAAGCCTAGGGGTAAAGAATAGGAGGGGTATATGCATAGCCTGAAATTTTCACCACCAAAGACACTAATTCATTAATTTAATTAAACACATGACCAAACAGCAGCCATACCACATATATCTTCCCTAATGAAAGTATCCAAAACCCACTGCAAATTCTCCTGATTTATTAAATAAAATTATGCAACTCAATCAGTAGAGTTGAAAGACCCTGAGTTGGGAGGAAGGGTATCTCAGCTTTCAGACTACTAGACTAGTCAAGCTAGGAAATTTTGAAAACCAATTCATTAAGCTTAATGTATAAAAAGGGAGAGATGAAGGATGGGTATCAAGGGTCTAGGGCTGCAGGCATACCAGCTATCTGGTCCCTTGCTGCTGTCTGGCACAGAACAGGTATGGGTAATGACTTTTCTACATATGAAAATACATACATTCCATTGAGCAGGTAAGTGGTGATAACGGCAGAAGGTTGGGATGGTGTCAAAGGTGGTCCCCAAACACTGTAGATCGCCTCTTGTTCTTATCCCCAGGATCCACCAGTAAGAGCCCTAAGTTTACCAGGAATAGATTTGGAGAAGAGTTGAGATTTATTTGATATTCTGCTATCAAAATAGCAGGACCTAATGAAAGCAAGGAAAAAAAAAAAGTGTTGGATACCGAGGAGGTCCTCAATAAATATCTGCTGAATCATGGGTTTGTTTAGTATCATCTAATTTCTTCTCATTTGCATTCCTCTGTCAATCACTGGCCATCCATAAATGCAATGTTGAGGACTTGGAACTAGGAGGTGGTTTGGCAAAGAAAAGGAGGAGAAGGGAAACCTGAGCTGCTTCCTAAATAAGCTTGGGTAGGGGTTTGAGATCAGGTGGCATTAGGAGAGGACAGTGGCCCTCTGCTTCCTTCCTCAGTGCCTCTTCTTTTTTTTCTTTCTCTTTTCTTATTAGAAATTTACATTATACATAGCAGTTGGGTTTATCCTGACAAACTCATACATTCATGGAATTCAATTTCAGTTCATGATCCCCCTTGCATCCTCCCCTTTTCCCTTTGTCCTCTCTCCCCTCTTCCATTCTCCTTCCTGTACCCTACTAGACTTCCTTCCACTCATCTATTATTTATATTTCACTGTTTCTTTTTACTTATGCATAAAGGTAAAATTCCCTCTGGTTTATTTATACATGCACATATCATGATTTTTGAAGAATTCATTCTGCATTGCTTCCCCTTACCCATTCCTTCACTCTGACTCTTGATCTCCTTCTTCTACATTAGTGATCTTCCCTAGATCTTTGGTGTCCTATCCTTCTTGCCCCCTTTCATTTGTTTTACTCTAGGTTCTGCATATGAAAGAAAGCATTTGACCTTTCTAAGTTTGGTATATTTCATTTAGCATGCTATTCTCCATTTCTACCCATTTACTGGCAGATGCTACGATTTCATTCTTTTTATGACTGAATAGAACATGCACACACATAATTAAACATACAACAATTTCTTAATCCATTCTTCTATTGACAGGCACCTGTATTGATCTCGGTGCCTATAAACCTGTATAGCCTTGAAGCCTTGAATTTAGGGGTAAATACATAGAATGCCTGGTTTTTACTTGGTCCCCTCTCTCTCTAGCCCATGGGAATATCTGCATTTTTGTTTCAAATTTCAACAGGAAGCTGGCCTTCCTCTATGGTATGAGTTCCTGCCTTCCTGAGCATTGTGGGTGTTTATAGAGCCTTCTGAGTCATGGCATAACTGGGTAGCTATGTCACCAATGCCCTGGAGCAACTTCCCTGGCCTCCTGTAGCCCATGTGTGCTGTGGATTAACAATGCAATCTGTAAAACACAGCCAATTCCCCACTGGGTTCTGAGAAAATGTGTCAGTCAGTTCTCTAACTTACAAATGTTCAGTTAGCTAAAAATAATTATAAAATAATAATTATTATTGTTTTCATTATTTCACTTCTGAAGCACAGAGTACTCTTGGAGTCCTTCATACTGAGTCCACCCATCTGTGCCCATTTTTGTCAACATAGTCCAACTGGCTACTCCTAAGCTTCATGTCACTCACACTTTTGAAAGAGGCATTCGATACTGAGGAAGAAGAAATGTTCTAGTGGCACTTTCTATTTTGTATTTGCTCATGGCTCCTCCAGATTACCTTTTCTTCCTAACTTATCTTTCACTGCAGTACCCTGATCATATTCTTAACATCTTATGAAATGAGGGACATCTGTTTTCACCACTCCCAAATTTGTTGGAACACCAAAATTAGGCTTGAAGACATAGTGTCTATTATTGCTATAAACTGTACCTAAAGTTATTGCCAGATGATAGAAATCATAGGTTAAATCAGTATTCTTGCAAGGCAATTGGAACTTGAAAACCAGACCCTCTTCTATTACCCTCTTTTAGCAGAATTACAACCCCCTAAACCTTACTATGGTTTCTGTTGCCCTTTATCATAATTCCCTATAGCTTTTGATGATACCTGAGATTCTTTGGGGCTTACTTTGTAATAAATGTCCTTCAAGAAACATGCACATTTTCACTGTGGTGAGGCATTCTGTCTATATTCACTGACACATGAACAGAGATTGATTTCCTTTATAAATAATTAGTGGGCATGCAGCATAGAGCAGCTCTGGGGGATCCAGACTCAGGACATTTATAGATGAATAGGAGGAGGTAAAGGTGATGGAGGAGAAGGCTATTTGTGGTGAGAATCTGCAGAAATAAGGTGTAACAGTGTACTCCAAGTGTCCACAGGAGAAGTGAATCAGGACATTTTAAGGAGATGGCCAAGATTGGATGACTTTAATATAAAACCAGAGATTCACTGAGGGTTCTTCTGGATGCTTCTGTGGATTCCCAAATGAGCATGAGTGGGAGAATCATAGAACCACCACATTTCAGAGCTGACAAATATCTTAGACTTCAGATCTCCACCTAATGTCTGAATTGCAACCAGGACAACTGATATATAGTGATGGTTTATCCTCTGATTCAGTATTCCCAGAATGTAAAAGAGTTTCTAGAAAGAATTAAACAATTTAATTTCTGGATACTTCAGAATGGTCTAATTGTCATCTCTTTATTAAGTCATAGTGTGAGTCTATATGACTTTCAACGTGAGGCCCTTGTTTTTCCTTTGGAATTGTGCATACAATGACTGTGACCCTTCCTTTATGGGAAGTATTCAAGTATTTTCGAACAAAATACTTGGATACCCCCAGGAAAATGTCCTGGATCTCCTTGTTAGCCTGAGAATTCTCTCTGAACACCCCACAATCTTTCCCTGAGCTTCATAATGCTTGTGAACTTTGACCAGCACTACAGTGTGGGCATCGTCACTTTTGGGGTTAGTATATTTATGCTCTAGCAGTTTAAATGGAATGAGGTCATTTTATATTTATATATTACAATTTCTCTATCAGAACTCATCTTTTTCTTATTGTTCAAATATCAAGAAATTCCTCTAGAAATGTTATACTGTTCATTTATTCATTTAACATAATATTAGAGCAACATCTTTACACTGCCACATACCCAGACACTCTAAAAGGCTGAGTATAGGGCAGTGAACAAAACAAAACAAAGTGCTTTCCCTCATGAAATTTCTTTTGAAGTTAAGGAGAGAGATTATCAACATATAAATGAGTAATGCATGAATGAAATTATATAGGTGATAGGCAGAGCTGTGTAAGACCATTTTTAATCTAATGTGCTTTGTAATTTCATGGGCTTCGTATATCAGCCTACATATTTGCTTCTGCTTTATATCATCCACAACTATGAGAGAAAGGATTTTGTGTGGTGATGATAGCATCTATGACTGGTGCTGATACTACCATAGCTCTGACCACAAGCATCATGCACTAATATCATCAGCTCAAAGATAGTAGTTTGGTAAAGATCACTGGCTTCATGTGGCCAGAACGATTGGATCTAAAATCACTTCTTGGCAGTGTTACTTGGCCAAGGTTTCTTAACTCTTACTTCATTTATTTGTAAAATTGGTACAAAAATATCTTTTAAGGTTTTAGTAAGAACAAGATGTCATACTGTGTGCAAGGCAAATCTTAACTCATAGCAGAAATAAGGCATTCAGCAAATATTTACTCTCGTCATTATCCCGTCTCTATACCTCTAGCTCATGTGTTATTAAAAATGTCCAAATGATGAAATGGAACCACCATTTGACCTAGCTATCCCACTCCTCTGTCTATATCCAAAAGACTTAAAAATAGCATATTACAGTGACACAGCCACATCAATATTTATAGCAACACAATGCACAGTAGCTAAACCGTGCAACCAACTTAGATGCCCTTCAAAAGATGAATGGATAAAGAAACTGTGGTATAAACACACAATGAATATAGACTCAGTATTAAAAGAGAATAAAATTATGGCATTTGCAGGTAAGTGGATGGAGTTAGAGAATATCATGCTAAGAGAAGTAAGCCAATCTCAAAAAACCAAAGGGCAAATGCTTTCTCTGATAAATGAATGCTAATCCATAATGAGGAGGGGATGGGATGAGGAGGAATTTTGGATTGGGCACAGGGGAGGGAGGAGAGGGGAAAGAGCATGGGAATAGGAAAGATGGTGGAATGAGACAGACGTCATTACCTTATGTACATGTATGATTGCATGAATAGTGTGATTCTACTTTGTGCACAACCAGAGAAGTGAAAAATTGTGCTCCATTTGTGTAAAAATGAATCAAAAAGCATTCTGCTGTCATGTGTAACTGATTAAAACAATAAAAAAACGTCATGTGAGAAAGACTAAGAATGAAACCATTAGAAATCACCCTCATATTTATCTTATTCAGTAATGTAAGGCCTTTGAACATGTTAGGTGGGTTTGGCATTCTCCATGTTGTACCAAGTTATCTGTGTCCTAAAGTCTTTTCCTATAAGAACATCAGCCAAGAAAGAGCACTAAAATGATTTCTGTACCTGGGATGACCTAGTCTAGTAAGGATTCATTGGATTCAGATTGAATAGAATTGTGGAATATGGCATAAGATTGAACAAAGTGATTGTAATCAAATAGACTGAGGTGAGATGCATTGGAGTGGAATAAGAACAGGAGAGGGTGAGATGGGGTGATTTGATTTGGAATGAAAGAGGATCAGGAGAATTGGAGAAAGAATAGTATGGAAGGAAATGGGTTGAGATCAGGTAGACATGTGTAGTATCCAAGGAACAAAAGCATTTCTCTTCTATGTCTTTTTCATCTCTTTAGAGAATGTGAACATGGCTGTAGTGAGCATTTTGATCTCCATGTGTTTTGCTCCACTCGATGACAGAGACTTATTACTGTCCTCAATTAGAGTCGCTCTGCTATTTTAATGGAAGCCTTCTATGTTGGCTTTATGGCCTTCCTGTCTGACTTCAAATTCGTAGCTTGCTGTTTGGCACATGAGTTTCTCTTTGTCTCAAATGCTGAAAGAACGGGAAAGATTGCTACAATGGTTTCTGCAGTGGGTGTGGTTTGGGGTTCAGTGACCATTCTGCACTGAGACTTTTAACAGCTTTCTGACCCAATAGGGTCATTTTCCCCAGGGAATGCTGCTGCATTATCTATACAAGCCAAAGGGACTGGGTGTCTGTGGGTCACTGGAGAGCACGACTGCCTTTACAGACATTCTGATGCTCTAAAAGTTGATCTCTTCAGAGCGACTGCTCCTTCATCGCCTTCTAGCTCTAGGAGGGCTTCATCATCCTTAAGAGTCTCTTGATGTGAATCTTATGTGCACCTCCAGGAGCAGTTCAGGCTGACGATGATTTATCCATTTGTATTTTCCTTCTCCGCTTTGTCTAAGAATCATCTGGGATTGTGGTTAGTAGGCACTCGGGAACTAGGATTCCCGGGGCTGGGTTTGCCCAGAAATCATTTCTCTCTGTGGGCTCCTCAGAGGCTAGAATGACTGTTGACAAGCTGGCCGTGGAGAATGTATGTGTGGTGTAAAATAAAAAGTTTGGGTTTAGAAGCCAGACATCCTTGAGAGCAGGGCCAGGACTGAGAGTCAGGACTTCCTACAACTCTGTACTTTGCATTCTTTACTTTCCATACTTATACATGGCTCTGTAGTATTCAAATCCTGGTCCAGCTACTTCCTAGCTGGGGACCTGGGTGAGTTATTTAAAATCATAGAGCTTTATTTTCCTCATCTCTAAAAATAGTCCAGTGCTCACATCTCAGGTTCTAGCAACAATTAGATGAGCTACCCCAAGTAGGACATTAGGTAGAAGAGATGCTCACAGATGATCTACCTCTGGCATATACCTCTTCTTGAAAAACAATCAATAAAACAGACTATAAGACAACTACAAAGACCTGAGTCCAGTGGCTAAGGGCTATGGTTTTTCTCATGGAGACTTTTTGTGGTCTGAGTCCCAAAAGATTCCTCAAGCTTGAGCAGAACTTTCACACACAATAGGAACCAGTGGTCCACAGGGATAGACTGGGACAAGAGATCAATATCCCAAAGTTTCAATGACTTATTGGACTTTCACAGCAAACCTTCTACCTCTCTGCTCAAATGGGCAAATAGGGGTATAATCAATCATGGAAAACATGGTATGCCTATGATGACACAGGCTTCATCTCTAAGTCATCTTTTCTAATAACGTGATTGCTAATGTTTCCTCAAAGTAGCTGAAGTCATTGCATTCAAAGAGCTATATCTGATGATCATTTAAAGCAAGGTTAGTGTCTTTCCCATCACTCTTATCCCACTTATTGTGTCCTCCTGATCCTGCCCCTTCTAAAACCTACCTTCCCCTTAAAGTCCATTTTATGCTTCTCTTTCTCTTCAAAGTTCTCCTAGACACGCCAGTGCCCTTTGTTCTTTTGCCCACCCTGTTCTGGGAGATACTTGTCTCCTCCCCTGGGCTGGGGTTAGTACAGTGTTGTGAGCTAAGATGGTGACACCAACTGTGTGTCATACACTGTGCTGGGCTCTGATCTTTGAGGACATTCTCAACATCTCTGGTGGCTGAGGATCACCCAAGCAAGTCAAGGGCATTAGAACCAGGGAGCAAATGGTACCCAAGGACAGACATTGTCTTAATGACAAACTCTAGGCTAGATTCTAGCTCTTCTTAGCAAAGTCCCAGATCCACAATTACTTTACAATTGTCATTTATTTATGTGTTGTTGCTCTATAAATAGTCACTTTATGGCTAGGTAATGGAAGACCTGTTTCAACTAAACAGACAGTGATGAACTTAAAAGAAGAAAATGGGGCTTGACCAGTGTTTACATCCCCATAATGTCTAGCACACCATCTGGTACACCGGAGATGCTTTTAAAAGCAGTGACAACCAAAACCTCAAGTCCCCATATACTTGTTGACTTAGATTCATCTATACCAGAGATACTCATTTTAAAAACAATTGCTGCATGGGCAAGCATTGTATTATCTGACTATGTTGATTTCCAGTGTTAGCCAATAAAAGAATCCTGCTGTGTGCAATATTAGGGGGTCACAGAGGCTTCTCCCAGGCCTTTCACATCCCATATCATAGACAGTTAACCAACCCCTAGTGTTGGAGTCTGATGAAATCCAGGTGATTGAAAAAATCTAATTAATGTGGTCTTAATTATGGCAGTAATAATACCTACCTCCCAGCATGAGAAGGTAGATATTAAGTTAGTAATACTAAATTTCCCAAGGGTGATAAGACCTTTTAAGATGAGTTAATTTGAAATTTACTGATATGAGAGAACAGAAATAGGCATATTTGAAAGATTCCAAAGGGGCTAGCAAACATCAGTGTATCAGTTAATTGTGCAGTGGATCATTCAGCCATCTAAGAAATAATGTTAGGCCCTGGCTGTGAGAAAGTAGAAGGTGGTATCACTGTTTTTATACCATACATAATGAGGTAGGACAGGCAAACATAGGTCAGTTTGGCCCCACAACAGAATCCATTACAAATACATCATATAGCAATCTCTCCTCTTTTTACTTCTTACCCTTCATTCTGCATTACTTGTTCCAAGTGAGTTGTTCTAATTTAAGATTGCATCCTCTTCTCAGTTTGATTTGTAGCCCTTTTAAGGCAAGAGCTTATCTTGTATCTCTTCGTATCCTAAACTAACAACATAGTATTGGCATTGAGTTGGTACCCAGTAAGTATTTCTTACAGCTGAAGATTAATTACCAAAAGTCATCACTATGAGGCTCCTTACTTTGGTAGGCTTTCCCAAAGGAGGTTGGACTTGACAAAAGATAGTTCTTATGGGAAAGAAATAAAAGCTGAGGATAAGTAAGTAGAATTGGCTTGCATCAGGCATTCACTAACAGACTGGGGAATTCATAGTTTATTGTTCAGGAAATGGGGAAGCATTGGTGATATCATCAGTGCATTGGCAGTGGGAGTTCTGAGTGTTCTTCGAATATTACTCTAAACATATTATTAAAATACATAAAAGGTTTTCTCCAGGCAGCCCTGTGTCAGCTGCTCAGCTGGTTTTGCACATTTACCCTACTGCCAGCTCAGCTTCGCTCAGATTTCCAGCAAATTTCAGACTAAGACAGGGAATATATTTGCAACCTCCCTGAAGTATCTATGCAGGGTGTTTTAGAATTAGTTCATCCATCTAGACCTGGAATCGTGGCCCAACTCATCATCTGTGTTGTCACTAGATTATCTCTTGTTATTATTATTTGGATCCTGTATCAATGAAAAATATTAAAAAAAAAATGCTGTCCCAAAGATGCAAACCATCCCTAATCTTGTCTTTATCTATGTCCTTCCTCCTTCAATCTTAGATCTGAACATTTCTTCTGATTCTATATTGTAGTTTAAGGCCTGGAATTAACACACAGTGTTAAATGCTGTTTTCACATCTCTGAACCTCACAGAATCCCAAAGGTCTAACCACGAATTCAACTGCTTTCACTAGATATGATTACCACTTAATGGAAAAGGCTCCGTATCCAGCTAGTTCCCTAATCAGAAGGGACAGCTGTTCTCTACCAGGTTCTCAAACCTGGTGTCCAACTCATAAAATTATTCAAACAAGCCAATTACATCTACTTGGGGAAACTCAGGGGTATCTTATCCCTTTGTTGCTATAAAACTTGGCTCTCACAGTCCCTACTTGTTCTCTCTATTCCTGAATGCATCCTCTGTGTGGCCCTGCATGATGGCATGTGGTGTCCTCTTCTCCCAGGATGGACAATCTCATTTGACTGTGTAGGTGTTATTTTTTTTTGGCCATCTCTTGCTACTGAGCATGAGGCATCTCTTGCTGATCAATAGAATGAACAGGTGACCAGAACCCAAGTCTCTTTCTTTCCAGTTACTTTACAATTCACTTGCTGATCCTCCTGATTTTTCTTAACCCAGGGAGGATGGATGAAAGGATGGTGGGATTTCCTTCTTGGTCTTGTTAGCCCTCCTCCGTGGGCATGGATCTTATGCAGATGATTGCTGTTAAGCATTTTTCTGAGAACTGACCACTGCTTGTATTTCCTGACACTGATTTGATGTCTGTGGAGACAGGTAGTGAAACTTACTGTGTACGTTTGTGTCATTCATTCAATCACCAGGTTTTTATCGAGCATTTATGAAAATCGCATCCTGAACACAAAAAGCATTGTAAAGCAGCTTGGCCTTAAGGCACCCACATTCTGGTGGGGAGACAGACAATAACATGAGTAATTTTGACATAGACTGATAAGTGCTCTAAAAATGAAATGGCTGAAGTACTATAGAAAAGCAAAGGCAGAACCAAGAAAAGAAACGATTTGAATTTAGCCAAGGATAACAAGTTTAAGATATGGAGATATTTTTGAAGGTCAGGTGTTTCTGACACTTGTGTGGATTGTAGAAGAACATTCCAGACCAGTATCACATCATGTGCTGATGTTTGGACCACTTCTTAGTATCTTAGTTGCCACAACCTCTTTAACCTTTTTAAAATTCACCATCATCTCTTGCTGGGGTCAGTGTGTCTGTCTCCCTGCTCCTCTTCTTATATGCATAGGGTGAATTTAATCTCAGTGTCTAGAGAAGATTTTTGCAAATGTAAGTTACATGTGGGCCCTCTTTACAACTCTATATTGGTTTCTATTTCACTAAGAGTAAAGCGAATGTTTTTTCTAATATGCGGATGCTAATTCACAATAAGGCAGGGCACTAGGAAAGAATAGCATTACCTTAGATTAGGTAGAGGGAAGTGATCAGGGGGAAGGGGAGGGGATATGGGGCTAGGAAAGACAGTAGAATGAAACAGACATTATTACTGTATGTATATATGTGACTACATGATTAATATGATTCTGCAACTTGTACACTCAGAAAAATGAAAAATTATATTCCAACTATGTTTGATATAACAAAGTACATAAATGCATTCTACTGTCATGTATAACTAATTAAAACAAATAAAAAAATAAATCCCTAAAAACAAAGAGTAAAGTGAAAGTCATCCTAATATCCCAAGATCTTGCAAAGCCTTATTCTTTACATATGTCTCTGCTCTTACTCTTTCTATTTGCTGATGCTTTGTGACTTCAGTCATGACTTGCCTTCTTTGAGTCTTATTCCCATCTTAGGGCCCTTGTAGTATCTGTTCCTGTTGCCTTTGACATGCTTCTACCAGATATCAGATGAATTCTACCCTCAACTTCTTCAAGTCTCTGCTCAAATGTTTCCTTTTCAGTGAGATACAATTGAGGATGCTATTTAATTGTAAACCATGGAATCCCCTTTACCCTGCTTTCCTCTTCTGTATTTTAATAGTCAATATATTTATATAGTCAAAATATATATACAATAAATATATAGTTAATGCGATATATATAGTCAATATATATAGTCAATTACTGTAGTTTTTCATTTACCGTCTGCCTTTCTGCCTACACTAGATGATTGTAAGCTCAGAGATGTTGAGACCTTGTCTCTTTTGTTCACTGATACAGCCTAAGGTAGACAAAATGGGTACCTTGGCACATAGTAGGAATTTAGTAGGAAATTATTTGTCAGGATGAACACGAAACTGTGGCTCACAGAAACATCACAAGAAATTGGTCCATCTGAACCAATTCAGAAAACACAGCTAAAGAAGAGCATACTTCAAGACGAGGGACAGGCAATGAAGGACTTTTTCTGTCCTAGAGAAAACTTTCAACTTTATCTGAGGTAATTAGAGAGCCCCCAGGAATCTTGAACAAAGGAATAGAACAGCAAGTTGAAATATCAATCCTATTAACAAAGATAGAACATCCAGGAGTTTAGAACTTTAGTGAAACTTTGATATTTTTACTTTGAGGTATATGAAATACAATCTAAGGTCAGAAATATACACATGAAATTTGACAGACATGTCAGAGAGTCAGTGGTGCTTGGGCAGCAGTGGAAGATGAACTGAGAGTCAGTCAGACCTGGCTGAGTTCTGGCTACTTAGATGTCATGAACTTCAGATTTCTCAGCCCTATTACTTTGAAGCGCTGGTGAGGATTAAGAGAGAGAATACAAGAAAAGTATATGATTTACATCATGTTTAGTGATGGTTGTTCCTTTTTTCTAAGTATGAGATCATACATAGGAGATACCTATGTATAATAATAATAGACAATCATGGAGTAGAACAGAAGACGGGGAAGAATGGGGCTTGGAGACACCACCATTTCAGGTGTGGCCTGGGAGAAAAAGTAAAATGAATCCCAAGCAACCAAGGATGGAACAGTTCTGAGAAACAGGCAGGACAGCAGGGTTTTAGGCTGGAGAGAGGTCAAGGAGGAAAAGCATCAATCAACAATACAGGATTCATTAATTACAAAGTTCCTACCTGCCCCAAACAGGGGCAGCCATCTTTGTGAGAGGAAGAAAGAAATAGCAGGGCTATGCACAGTGATATCAAAAACCAAAGCACTGAAGGGAAGAAGGGTGGACATCTGGGCTGTGCTGGATCACGTAATTTCACCTGTTGTGATTTTGTTTGTTTCTTTTTATGGAGGGGGGGCAGTTTTCCTTGTTGGACGGTTTTTGTTGTTGTTGTTGGGGGTGGCAGATATGAACTAAGAATGCACATCTCCATTCTTCCCACATGGAAGAAAAAGACTGATACCTCATTCCAAGACATAGCCTCTTCTGTACTGAATTTCTATTTAATACCTCCCTGTGGTTGAAACAACAAGGCATTCTATACCAAATTTAAAAAGTATGCAAGAAAGAAAAAGGCCTTTACCCTGAAGTTTGAACAGGAAAGCTGCATTAACATTTTCATATTGGGATCCATGAATTGTGTAGCCTACCTTGGGAAGGTGAGTCATCTGGAGAAATAAGAGACCTGCTGAGAGGCTTAAGGACCAGCTGAAATACAGTTGACACATCCCTGGTAGGCAGAGCAGGATGGAATCCTCCAGGAGGATCCATCAGCCCAGAGGCAGGAGTGTAGGAAGTAGAGAATGGGATTTAGGAAGGCATGAATGTGACAAGGTGAGAATATTAGAACTTTCCAGGGGCAAAGAAGCTACAGGAGCTGGCCAGAAAGAAAAATTCAAACAATTGGAGATTAGGGGGATGGAGAAGGAAAAATGTGAAGTTGTAGACTGAGAACAGATTTGGAAGGAGCCAGGCACAGAAGCAAGTAGGCTCATAGAAAATTTCACCAGAAAAAGGAATTTAAGAATCAGAATTTCCAAAGTTGAATCTTACCAGGACAACCTTCTTTACATCACATTAGTAAAATTTGCCTTTTCTTTTTGCCCTGCATTTGCAAACAAAACATTGCTCTCAGATTTAAGATTTAGACTTCTGAATCATAGTACAATTCATTTTTTTTTGTATAAGTAACATATGTTTGGTGTCTTTAAACACAATTACTTTTGTATAATAAAAGTGTTGATTTGCTGATGTGACATTTTCTGCAAGTGTGTTTAAGAGAGTTTATATTTTCATAAGTTGCAATGAAACTCAATTATGTATGTGTAATAAGGCTTCTGATTGTTACACTTAGACTTTTCTGTATAATGAAGCCAGCAATTAGAATTTGCTTGCTCTATGGCTTACGAAAACACACTTGTTTTGGAGACAAAAGACTCTTAATGAGCCCCCTTTTTTGTTATTTTTTGTTGTTGTTGTTAAAAACCAGTCTATAACTCAGACATGTAATTAGATTTCTTAAAGGTTTGGATTTGTTGTTGTTGTTGTTGTTTTTATTTTTTCTCTCTGAGCACAAAACAAAGCAAAAAGCAATAACTTTAAAGAACGCTTCATTTCAAAGCTGTGATCTTGCTAAGATCTGCAGTTTTACCTTCGAGGCACCTCCAGTACATACTGAAGTCCTGCTTTGCTAAGGAGGTAGAGGCCTGGGCATGGCAGTTTTCTAATTTACTGGAGATTTTTTTCTTTGCATGTGTTGCATCAGAATTGATCTGGACACTCTGCTTAGAGTTGGCTCTGGAATTGTGCTTATCTCAGCCTCAGGGGCTCAAGAATAGAATCCCATCCTCTGCTTCTTGCCTCAGAGGCCTGCTAGTGCTAAGATGAATGAGCCACTCCCTGGTCTGGTTCTAAGCAATGGAATAATGGACTATAGAACTTTCCTTTCCTCCTCCCTTTTCATCTCATGATCTGCACCCATGTGGGAGCTGCTCAGGATACCCTCTTCACTGCTGACCATTCATTTAACTGCGGGTCATTTGTACTGTTTGCACAAAAGGCTACTTCTTTCCTGGTTGTCCTGGGGAAGGACAAGGGCTAAAACATCTCCCATCATGATTCATTTTGAAGGAAATCCTTTTACCTTCAGAGATGTTTTCCTTCTAGCCTACAAAAAAAGCCTTTCTCTTAGAAGTGCTAAATTATTTTTCATTACTCATTAATAGCTTATTGAAAATTAATTTTGATAACTTTTTACTAATTGACAGTAGGTTTTCTCTGTTGTGTTAATAACTATCCAGTGATGAGAACACAGAAAATTCTAGGCATTTCACTAGATGGGGATTTAATACAGGCACTCAGTTACATATAGGCTCCATAAACATTGAAATGATTAGAAGACAAAAAATGATAGTGTGGTTTTACACAGTGCACAAAAGTATGAACTTGTACTGATGAGGCTGAAGCTCCATAGCAGACAGATGTTTTTGCCACTGGATCACTGTTATCTGCTATCAGCTGAAACTCAGGAGCTCAGATTCCTAATGGTTAAATCCTCAGTGATATTGCAAGAGCCTTCAATTGATGGCGATTCCCTGTGGTTGTTGGAAGAGCCAGGAGAAGCATGGCTTTCCCCCACCTTCTGCCTTCCAGTTGCCACCAAATACCTCTCAGCAGCAGCAGCTGCTCACAAACTCTGGGTGATATGGTTTTCAGGTTCTCAGCCCCTGGAACAAAGAGGGAAGCAAAGTTGGTTGGAAATGGGTCTGAGTATCAGTTCTCAGTACATGGGGAGAATATGTCAAGTGACCTAGAAAATACACCCTTGTCTGGAGCAAGTGAGCCTCCCAGGACAGTCCCTGGATTTTGGATGGCAGAGTATGATACCGTCAGTTGGGACAGGTTCATTGGAAAAGTGATTAGGGACCTCAGAGATTGAGACTCTGTTTTGTGTCTAACTGAATGGACCATCTTATGCAAGTTACTCCATCTTTCTGGATTGTATTCCTTTATTTTAAATGAGGGGAGAGAGACAGGGTTTCTTAGAACTCTCCAGCGGTTGAAATTTCTTTGGGCTATGACATTTGGAAAAAAAAGGGGGGGGATTTTTAGGACACATATGGTATGCATATAACTATCTCTGATCGTAGAAATTTATTTAAGATGGTAAATAATTCTTTTAAAATGCTGACTATGTGCACATCTGTGGATGCTTACATCTGTTTCTGGAGGTGAAAAGGGATGTATACCAATGTATAAATGAACCCACTGGTGGATATAAAAATATGTGTATGTGCTGTGTGATGGTATGGGGTCTGAGCTACTGATTTCACCTGGGAAGAATACCTTTTAGCTTCCCCTTGGATATGAAATTTAAGATTTAATGTGGGTGGGAAGTGGGGCTCTCCTGACATCCTGAGGCTGATTATCTTCTCTGCAGGGTGGATGGGGTGGTCTGGGTCCTATGGAGATAACTGCTGGTGGCAGCCCCCAGAAAACCCCAACCACAGTTGTAGATTTCATGTTCCATCAGCTCTCTGAGCAGTGGAGTAGGGAAAACGTAGTAAGGGCATTCTGTCGGGAATTATCAATAAACGAATGACAGGTCAAGTCTGATCGCTGGAATTAAAAATCGGCAAACTCAAGAAGTGTTCCATTCAGCCTCTTCTCAGAGGTAGACTTTTAAAATTTAAACAAAAGATCCAATTAAATTTGATCCAATTTAGATCCATTCAGCTCAGAAACCTTTATTAAATATCTACGATGGATTGTGCCCTGGGCTAGATAGTGTAGGAGTTACACTTTTGTGGCTGGCTGGCAGGCAGGCACTGTGCTGGCACTGTAGATTCCAGTTGGAATAGACTCCTGCTCCCTGAAACTCGTGGTTTTGGTTTCTTTGTTATTTAATTGCATAAACTGCATATCCCTTTGGGAGAAGCATTATCACATTCATGTTTCATACAAAAAATAATTTATGTTGAGAATTTGCTATGTGGTAGGTCCTGGCTAAGCTTTAGAAGAGCACCATCTCAATAAATGTTACCATGATCCTGAAATTTTGTTATAACCCTCAGCTTTCTTGTCTCCTCCAACCCACCCACCCTTAGTAGATAAAGAAATTCAAGCTCCAATAAGTTAAAGTAACCTGGCCAAGGCAGCCCCCAGGCTGTTGGCAAGGACTTCTTGACCTTAAGCCCTGTGATCACAACACTAAGATGTGCTGTTTCTCAGAACCATCTTTGTCATCCCTGATCTCCCAGGGAAGCTCAGCTTCCAGGTGTGCATTCATCACCTTTGATGTTCCGTGTCCCACTGTGCAGCCTGTCCCCTTATCACTTGTTTCATGGGTCACTCTTGTTTCATACAGTCACCAAAGGATTGCATTATTGTCCCTCCTGGAACACTTGCCCTTTCCTTTCTGCTTATCCTTAATGGTACTCATCCTCTAAGCCCTATACCTCTTCTGGCCAGCCTCTGCCTAACCACCAGATACATGCCACCTTCACCCTCCTCTGAGCTCCTTCAGCGCGTACATTGGTCTGACTTGCCCACCTGGCTCTTGCAAGTCACTGGGCATTCCTATTAGCTTTTCATTTGGGCAACTCTTATTTCCTGTGTTTAATCCTAGGAAGGCAGGAACCACATAGGTGTCATATTTTTTTTTGAATCCCACTGTGCCTAATATGAAAACTCTCAGCACATGGTAGGCATTATTAATTATCATTAGCAAAGGATCTGGTGAGTGATCTATGGAATGTGTTCCTAGTTCAGAGGAGGGGTAGGGCAAGGTGGACTAGCATGTTTAGGAAGGGATTCCTGAAAAGGTGGACTCTCAGAGGAGAATTGTGCAGTTTGGGGAAGATTTAGGAAGTAGAGGAGATTCAGGATGGATTCAGTACAAATAAAAAGATGTAGGAGGAAAAACAGGGTGTTTGGGAGAGGCTGCAAGGTGAACTGCTTCTGAGTAAATTTGGACTATGAAAAAGTGGGTTCAGGATGTGAAGTATAGAAATAAAGTGGCATCAGAGGTGGTTAATTAAATCAAGAGAGTTACTCAGCACTTCTCTGGAGAGACAAGTTGAGGAAGACATGGCCTCTTCTTGATTATACAAGAGTTTTTACTCAAAACAGGGGATGGAGACAGGATCATAATGAGCTCTCCCATCTAGCAGAATATAATTTATGTCAACAGAAGAAGTACTTCTGGGACTCAGAGCTTAGCTCAGTAAACCCTGGGGTGTGAAGTTTCCAGGCCTTGGTCCTGGAGAAAGAGAGCTGGGTCTAAATCTCAGCTCCTGCACTTACTAGCCGCCTTACTGTGAACAAATCCCTTGATTTCTCTGGTTTGTTTCATCATCCATGAAATTGGATTAATGGTCGTGCCTAATCATAGGGTTATTGTGAGAATTAACTGAGATTGTGGATATGAAGTTAAGCAGAGTCCATGAGCAACTTTATTGTTAGCTATTAATAAATCTTTATTTGAAATGAAGAAAAGATGACCCAAAAGTCAGAGACCATAATGGATCTTGCAAAGGTACCATCTGGAGTGCACTTGGAACAAAGGTGGCACTAAGCACAGGCTGGGAATTCCAGGGGCAGCAGACAGCTTCATAGGGAGGTAAAGATGTGCCTGGCTTTTATGGGGAATGATACATAGCCTGGTGTTCTGGAAGTAAAACCTGAGTGACAGGGAGAAAATGTGATCATTTGGAAAGGCAGGTAAGGGTGGATGCAGGGTTTTTTTTTTAACCCAGGTTGATAAGTTTATTCTTAGTGGTGGAAGTAATGGAGTAATTCTGACAATATGAGTCTCGTATTGCTGAGGACAGAGCTGGTGACCCCAGGCATGACCCAAAGTGAGATCCAAAGCAGTACAAAGGCCAGAGGGGCTCTATCCCCCAGGTCTGCAGTAGTTAACCTGTAGAGGCAGATTCACTTTTTCAAAGTCAGTCTCAGAGAAAGAAAGCCACGTGAATCCAAATATCTGGGCAGCAATCCCCAGAGGCACCAAAGGTAATGAAACATCGGTATCTGCTGCTCCTATCTGTTATTGCTGATATTCAGATAATGATGCCAATACTTAGCTGGGGAGGGAGGAGGAAATGCCGCTGGGGCAACATGTTCAGCTCATCTCCTGAGGGTCGAGAGGAGGGGGGATAGAGACAGGCAAAGAAGAAGGTGACCCCAGAAAACCAAATTCTCTTCCTCTGGATTTTTTAGGAGAGCCATCTACAATTCGAGCTAACAGCAATTCTGCATCATGTCTAAATAGTGTTTGCAATTTTAAAGAGCTTTTGAATCTAGTGTCTCATTAGTGTTCATCACAAGAGAACCCAAACTCAGGTGATGCTTGGACTCCTGCAGGGACCTTGTCCTAGCCCCGTTTTACCACCTCTGGTGTACAGATCTCATTTTGAAGGATTAGGGGAAGAAGGTGAAGGTGAAGATGGGAGGCTCTCCAGGCAGTCTCTGGGGGATGTGGGATAAGAGCTGGGGGACGAGGGTGGAGTGGCAAGTCTGCCTCTCCTGATCCATCCACACTTAACAGCAGCCATCGACAATGGATCATGACAGGCTTTCCTCTGAGCCAGACAAAGAAATGCTGGGAATTCACTACTAATTGATCAGAGTTAGCACTTGAGATGAAATCTATTTGCTCTCCCTTCACTGAGGCATTGTCCTGAGCTTTTCCTTGTTAAAATGTCAATGCTTATGGAATGTGAGTGCAGTAAGTCATTATCAGCCCTTGGCACCTTCATGTGAATTAACTTGTCAGATTGCTGTGTTCATGTCCTCAGAGGCACCAAACTCGGATGGAAGGGTTTGTTTAGGAAGGGATGTCAAGCCTGATTGGAAGCATGGAATGACCAGTAGTGGCTCCTCTAGAAGATGTTCTAGAAGATATTCAGGTTGCTTTAAAAATCCCTTGAGAAGATGTATCGTCTATACTCAAGAGGTCGCAGTACAGAAACTTGGGCAAATCACTTAACAAGTAGGTCCTATTTCCTCAGCTGAAAGAGATAAATAATGACATCCACTCCACCCACTTCCAGAGTGTCTTTGAGGAGAGAAGCCCTTTGAATGTGTTTTGCATTTTACAAAGTATTGTATAGATGCAAGGTGGGATCATTTAGCTACATTAGGAAGAGACAAGCCCTCATTCCTCATGTCAAATGCACATGAAGGGTAAGGGAAAGAGAGGGAGAAAGGAATTAATATTTATTAGGATCCCAATTGCTATTCATCTTAAATATATTATCCCATTTAATTTCTACAACCACTCATGAAGTTGATACTATCAAGTTTATAGGCTTTCAGATCATACAATTAGTAATTTTCTAAGACAAGTTTTGAACACAGGTGAATCCAAGCACTCTTTTGTACATCCAAGTTCAAGTCCTCTCCTGTGCACACTCCTGAATTCTACTTTCATGAATTCCACCTTGAAGAATGAATTAGGGCCTGGAGGTCAGGATGAGACAGATCAGAAACAGGCAGGTGCCCTGTGACCAGAACCCTTGCACAACTGGAACTTGATATAGGAAGTCACAGTGGCAAAGTCAGAAACCTCCGAACAAGGAGAAGGGACAGAAGCATCAAGGAGATATTTGTGCTCAAGTCAATCTGGCTAGGGTAAAGCTAGCACCCAGAATCCCTGGGGAAAAACCAAATCAAGGAGACCTGGGTCTGGATTTCAGTTGGAAGCATGTGTTGCTGTCAGGGGTGTGAATGTAATCCTGAGATGATGTCAAATGATACAGATTCTTTGAAAACATAGTGAGTGTCTTATCATCTATTTAAGCAATTTACTCTCATTGTATCAAAAAGGGTTATACAGTATGAGTCCATATGACCTGAATGATGTGTGGTCCTCAAAACAATAAGCAGGGCAGGGGCACAAATATGTGTCAATTGCATAAAGTGCTTTGACTTTATCTTTCATGTGTTTGAGGAGCTGGGTGGAGTTTGGGACACCATGACAAAGCAAATACACACATTCGCTGCACGCTTTAGATGTGACTGCATGCAGTTTGATAGTTTGGAGATAAGGGAATTTCAATGTAACAACTGATTTTCATGCTCTTGTACCTAATATTTCAAATCAAATATCTTTGGCATACTGGATCAAGAAACATGAATTGTGTATTTTCAAACACTCTTAAGCACAGTTTCCGCTCAGGACCAAAGCTAGTAGGAGGAGGAAGAAACAGAATGCTGTAACCAGCGGCATGGAGCCAGCCCCTACCTACTGCCCCATGGCTTTGCTTCGTGTGGGTGAGAGAAACAGAGTGTTTGTCTGAGGAGGCTCTGGGTCCCTTTTTCGTTCTGTAGCATGGAAGGAGGAAAAAGCAGAAAAAGCATCTCTACTGGCTCCTTTATAGATATGGAAATCTGTAGAATCATGCTACAGAGAAGCTCAGGAAAAGAAACTCAAAGGACACGGGGGAAGAAGGGGGACCAGGAGTACAAACAAGAAAACTCAGTAGGAGCAGGTGGAGGGTGGAGATTATAGCTCAGCCTCCAGGTTGAGGAGCTGTTATGTCATACATGGGCGAAGTCTTAAAATAACACCTGTATCTTTTTCAACTTTCTAGAAGAGTTCCAAAATGACATTCACAGTTGACCCAAGGTGCTAATCATGGCAAAAGAAGGCCAGGGCTGCTTTACCTGGTCAGGGGATCTGAGGACATTTTGGCTCAATGAAGTCCAAAGGAGAAGCAGGACCTAGCAATGGTCACTGGGGAAGATGTGTTGTGACTCACTGTATGATAGATTAAAGCAGAGTGGTACAAACATGGAATTTTTGCTTTAGGTTCCTAGATCCTGTATCTGGAGCAATGACATTATGTATCAAGTTAACTGAGAGTATTGAGAGGACTGGTCCCCACATCCAACTGCAGGTTAGGTTTACCAGGGTAATTTCTTGGGAAGTATAGATTACCAGCTTCTGGTGCTAGAGAGTCTGATTCACAGGCAATGAGGAGATTATTGAGAACTTACATTTCAACAAGAAATTTCTAAATGACTCTTGTTCATGGAACAATAGCTGGAGAACAATTTATGAAGAATATTAAACTATTGTTGGGTAGTTCTATTCAGTGTTTTTCAAACCCATTTCCTATCTGAATGGCAAACCAATTGGAATTCTAGCCTTACATCCACCCCAATTATTTTCTGGCTCTTCCACCTTGAGGAAGTTCATTCAGTGTGCCTTTCTGAGGTACTTTTGTGATCTCCTGCTGGACTTGACCCCATGACTTTATCCCTTCCTAGGTCTCCATCCATCGCTCCTTTAAAGGAAACAGCTTGATCACATGCAACAGCAGTTTCCAGGCTAGATAAACCACATGAAAATATTTAGGATTTTACTTAAAAACACTAATAATTTACCTAGGATGCACCTATAAAGAAAGTAAAAAATAACTTCATTTTTAATTGGTATTGATAACAATAATCATTATTTCTCAGTACTACTATGAAGCATTTTTATTTTATTTCATTGTTGAATTAAAGAAAGCAACTACCCAGATGCTTTCTGTCAGTCACCCTCTTGGTCACCCAGATGTCATTTTACCTTTCATGTGTTTGATGGGGGAGGGTTCACTGAATCCCATTGCTATCTTAAGCATTGAGATTAAAAAAGTAATATCAGGAAAAGGAAATGTTCACCTCATAATTCAATCATATCAGAAATCCTACCACAAGAGTGACTGCTCAGAATGGGACTCTGGCACTAGAATAGGAAAACTTGCAGTGCTGGGCAACACCTTCTACCCATCAAGGGCCCCTGTGTGCAAAATGGACAAAACCATTCTAAATGTTTGGGGTCCCTCAACCACACCATCTGGGAATCAGAAATGCATAGGTATAATTTATGAATGGTCAATTTTGCCTGAAAAATGTGAATTGCACAGAGAAAAATAGGGGTTTCATGAGGGAGAGGGACATCTGTCAGGGTGGGGCAGAACAAGCAGTCTGGTTGCTTTAAACCAGTTCTGTGTGAAAGTCTGGTTGTGTGCTTGAACCTATCCTGACTCAGTGCTCCTGGAGGATTGATGTTCTCTGGGAAGTGTATAGAACTTAACACCTTCTGAAAGGGCTGGTCATGACAGAGAGAGAGAATGTTCTAAAATCTTAGACCCTTGCCACTGGCAGTAGCAATAGTGACTGGTGCCAAAAACATGGACACTGAATGCAAATGTGAAGCCAGCTGCACACAGTGGGGAGCCTCACAGCCAGAGGCAGGTGGCTATACCAAGTCAGAGAGCAAGGGCAAAGTCAGGGAGATAATCATGCACAGTGTGAGAAATGACCCCTTCCCACTTGCTACCAGGGATGCAAAGGAGAGAAGAGTTCCAAGATGCCCCCTTGGAAGGGGGACATATTGATTCTGTAACTTTAAAGGCAGTACAATGGCCCACCTAGGCACTGGTGAGCAACTGTCCCAGGGGACATTCATGGTGCATTTGTCATTGGGGAAATCATGATAACGAAAGAAAGATATGGTTTGACTTGAAAAATGAAATAGATTTGGAAAGGATAAACAGATCACATCAGAGTCAAATAAAAATATCCCCCTTTCCTCCTTTCAAGATTAGGGAATCTATACAATCAAGATAAAATCAGTTCTAAATTTCAATGCAATAACAATATCCAAAGCCAAGGATTAAGGTATCATAAATTTATTGAATTAAGCTATCTGTGTTCAAGTTCTGGTTGTAGATCATTCCCACGCTCTCCCCTTCTCTGGATCACACTGTTGTTTCTGTATTTCTCACTCTCTACTTTGCATTATGGATGATATTTATTGAGGGAACACCATAGATTCACATTTCCTGTTGGTTCCTCCAGGGCAATTGGAGTATTGGATTTGTTTTTCTCCACACCTCCTCCTCTCCCCATCCACATGCTGTGTGCACTGCTTTGGTTCATTGGGCCCACCTGTGCCAAACACTGGACCCAGCATTGGGTCTACATCAAGGAGAAAGACAGTTGTTGCTTTATTATCTGATGGTTTTAAATGTATATTACCTTCACAGAACAGCTAACACCACTAATATTAATAGTGGCAGGTACTATCAACTCTCTTCTGATACAAAGTACACCTAACTCACAGGCCATATGGAAAAGGGGACTTAGTCCTGTTAGACAAAGATATGTTTAAGCAGAATGTCAGAGAAGGAGGATTGTGAAGAGTTCATGAAAGAGGCAAGGAGTGAGCTGGCTTCGAAGGGATCAATTATATTATGTTGGCTCCCAATCACTCATTCTCAGTTGGAATTTTGACTCCAGTACTATTCCAGAATATTGGTGTCTTTCAATCAATTTGTGTGGCCTGGAGCAGTGAGTTAAACTTCAAATTCTTCGTTTTCTCACCTGTAAATGGGGATAATGTGATTTAATTAACTGGCTTTACTGTAGGTATCCTGTTATGCAATATGTCAAAATCCTCAACTCAGAGCCAGGTACATGGTAAGCACTCACAATGGGTATAATATCAGATATAGCATTATCTGATTACTAGTTTGTTTTTTATTGGCATAGGTTGAACATTTGATCTCCTACAGGTAACCATCATGCTTCTTTTTCTTGCCAATTTCAACCCTCTGAGAGTTCAGTACTGCATGTCTGGGTTGAATTGCCTCTCTTGGTTCTTCTTGCCCACTGTAGTGAATTGCCTGCATCCTGGTATGCCATTTGTTTACAGACTCTTTCATACACCCTTATGTTTTGTGGGAATAAACAGTAACTCATCTGGCCATAGCATTCATTACACATGGTTTGTGCAGCATCTTAAGTTAGTGATTGAAGAAAGAGAATTTGATTACTCCAGAGCATGAGAACCTTTCAACCAATAATAATTTACTGTCTCTACTAAGTACCTCTGGATGCTTACTCTTGGTGGTGAGGGACTGGGCGGAGAACTACACTATGTTATGTACAAGCAGCAAAATCCATTCCTATGAGATCATGTGGTCAGGGAGTCAGCTATGTTTGCCACATTGGAGTAGAAGGAGGGCAAAGTTTTCCTTTCCCAATAAGGTCATAGTTTTATTTTTCTTCTTCCACAGTATAAGGCAAGACACAAGGGAAGGAGCTGCACTTGATGAGGTCATGGGGAAGAGGGCACAGTGAAGCAGGGAACTATTGGCTATAGGGAGCTTGGAGACCAAAATTAGCATTCTGAGGTTCAGAATGTCCAAATAAGCTTGTGTGTATGTGTTTGTGTGCATGCTTGTGGGAATGAGTGCATATGCTCACATGGTGTTTATATGTGCATGTGTGTGAGTCTGCAGGCACATACGTACATGCATGTGCATGCATATATAATAAACATGTTTGTGCATGCACAAATGTTCTGTGTGTAATATTTTATTCTCTCTTATATGATTCTCTGTTCCTTTTTCTTCTGTTGGGCAACTATCAGTCTCTACCTAATTAATCTCTATTTTTATAGCCACACTTTAATGAAAACATTGTGTCAGGCACCCAGTTAAGTGCATCTGTGTAATGATTCTCTGAGGTTGCTTTTATAATTCCAGGTTACCTTGAGGGAATCAAAACTTAAGAAGTTGACTGATTTGCCAAAGGTCAGCCAGCTTGTGAGTGGCCCATCAGGGGACCAAATTCAAGCAGACACAGCTTTCTAGACACAGTTTGCTTTTAAAGACTCTACTTCAGGGCCAGTGGGTCTTCTTTGCAACACTCTCACGTTTTCCAACATCCCTTTTCAGCACTGCTTCCAGAACCTGGCCATGTTCCTCACTGTGTGGTTTATCCAACTAGTGTCCAGTCCTACCATTGGGTCACCATCCTTCTTCCAATGTAGCTTCAGGCAGCATTTTTAATACCTGCTTTGGAACACTGGGTTTCTATTTCCCTGACCTAGTACAGAGCTCATTGATTTTAGACCTGGGCTCCACTGTCCTTAGGAATAGACAGGTATATGTGATACTGGACTTCTTGGGTGCTTCAATTTATCCTGAATTGAAGGCCCAGGCCTCCTAGGAGGAGCTTCTGAACCAAAAGCTGTCTATGATGTCTACAAACACCTGCAGAGAGACACCGGTGGCGGAACTGATGGAGTCTGGAGAATTTCAGAGGGTAATGGGAATTTTATATGCAGAATCCCACTCACAAATTCTGCCTGAAATGTCAGACAAATTCATCCTGCCCATGTAGTTGCTCTGCAAGAGAAGCTGCCTTGGAATGTGGAAATTCCCTAAGTGAAGATATTATCTGAGAGGTCTGATACAGAAAACAATGCTTAACTCTTAGAACTTTAGGATGAAGCAGTTCATTGGACTAACATTTGACATCAGGTTTAAAATGAGCCCACAAATTCAGAAGGTACAATAACTGGCCTCAAGCTCTATGCCATCTCCTCTCAGGAGATGGTAGCCTGAGAGGATACAACTACAGACTGGTGACTACCAAACCAAGTTGCCTAATATGGTAGCCATTAGCGGTATGCAGCTATTGAACACTTGGAATGTGTCTAGTCTGAATTGAGTGTAAGCGGACAGTACACACTGGGTTTGAAAAAGTATAAGAAAGTGAATGCAAATTATTAATAACTTGCTTTCTATTGATTACATGTTGAAAGGATAACACTATCAATTTTTGTATTAGAATATATTGAAATTAATTTCACTTGTTTTTCCTTATTTTGTAAAAATGTGATAACTAGAGAATTTCAAATTACGTGTGGCTTCCATTTGTAGCTTTTGTCTCATTTCTATTAGCTAGTGCTGTCCTAGAAATACAATGCACCGAAGGTCTTCATACTACAGACAGAGGGTTTTGTAATCATGGGATACCTGTGGTGGATCACGTGGTATTAGTCTCCCATGGGCAGAACCCACTTGTAATGGTTTCTGGGAGAGGGTCTGTACTGGTGAAGCAATTTGCATTATACATTTGACTTGTCTCTTTCAAATCATCCATTTGACTTCTAGTTTAAGAATCCATATTCTGTTCTTGAACCCTATTTCTGAAGTGGTCAGCTTCCCAATTTCTCCCACTCCATGTGTGTGTGGATCTCTCTTTTTAATTCCTATTTTCAATTGTTTCTAGACATTCAGCATGATTCAAGGCTCACACAACCTTCTCTGATACATGGAACTTCTTACATTCCCCCTCATTGACATTCCTAGATACTTAGTTACTGAATGATGGTGTTGATCACACCCCCTACCCATTGTTTTTTTTCTTATGCCACATCTGAAAGTCTTGTATTCTAGGTTATAATTTGTCCCCCACCAGGTGGCTAATGCAAAGTTGGGGGTTTAATAAATTCTTAATTGGGCTGGGGATGTGGCTCAAGTGGTGGCGCGCTCGCCTGGCATGCGTGCGGCCCGGGTTCGATTCTCAGCACCACGTACAAACAAAGATGTTGTGTCCGCCGATAACTAAAAAATAAATATTAAAAAATTCTCTCTCTCTCTCTCTCCTCTCTCACTCTCTCTTTAAAAAAAATAAATTCTTAATTGATTGCATTAGTGCTTAGCTCCTCCTTGTCATGTCATCCTTTTGTACGCCTTCTGGAGCAGGGGAGAGATGGCATAGAGCTTGAGTCTAGTTATTGTACCTTCTGAATTTGTGGGATCATTTTAAACCTGATGTCATTCAGTCAAAATGTATTTAAGCGTTTCATGAACAAGGGCTCAATAACTTGTAACCTACCTTGACCTGTTGGCTAGCCACCATAAATATGTCCCCTGTGGACCTGACAAGGGAACTGCAATCATCCAATAGAGTTGTGTTTCTAATATGCCTTCTCTTTTCCTTTCTTTGTTCTAGAGACTGAGCCCAGGGGTATCTAACCACTGAATCACATACCCAACCCTTTTTATTTTTTTATTTTGAGACAGGGTCTCACTAAGTTGCTTAAGGTCTTACTTAGTTGCTGAGGTTAGCCTTGAACTTGATATCCTCCTTCTTCAGCCTCCAGAGTCAGCCTTGGTTGTCTTTGAACTTGCAAAATCCCTATGAGAAAGGATGTTTATTACCCCCATGTCCCTGGAAGGAGTGAGGCTATAGGAGAAAAAACTCTGAGAAAAAGAAAACTTTAGGGAAATGAGGGATGGGAGCAGCTAAAAATACATTTGGCCTCCTTCCTAAATTTCTTGTGATCTGGCCCTCTCCTGGGTCTTGAAAGAGTTCACATCCCTGCTTTTTCTTTCATCCCCAAAGAGCTGGGGCTGGAGGAATAAACCTTGCGACAGTAAATCAACAGAGCTGAGAGATCAGTCAGTCAATCTTAAGAGCATTCTTGGATTTGTGGATGCCTTGAGAAGGATGCTTAGAGAAACCGAGGATAGGGTGGTTATTAAAAGAGATTAAAGGGTATTAGCTAGTGCCTCAGCAAGTTATAATTAAAAAAAAAAGGAATGGAAAGGAAACAGGAGACTAATTTTTCCAGTCACTGAAATTTCAAGGAGGAGTGAGCTGGCCTGTGAACCATTACTGCTTTATATTAATTCTCCTGTATGGTTCAGTCTCACCCAAATACATGTCTTTCTCAGTTGGAAATGCCCTAGTCAATTTCACTGTATAATACAAAGAGGAAGCAACCCGAGAGACAAGGCAGCCACATTCACTTCCTGTGGTATTATTCTCTGAAGGATCTTAAATCCTGTTCTGAAAATAAATGACTTGTTTCCAGGACACACCCTTGACATGAAGAAGGGAATTATCACAGTGTCCATTCAGGGAATTTGAGCCCAAAAGAAGTAAAAGACTAGATCCTGGAATAACTGACAGTCAAGTATATTACTAGGTAGCAACTTTGTGGACTGCATTGCAATGATTCAGTCCCTTTTCTGGGAATGAGGACAGCTTAAGGAAAGCGGGAGGACACCTCTCTGATGAGGTTTAAGAGGAATCTTTGCAGTTTTTTCCTTCAAAAATCTCACCCACTGCAGAAGCTAAATGTCCCCATCAGAGTTTTTGTGTGTGAACTTAAAATATTTCTGTTAACATGCAAACCTTCTATGATCAGTGCCGCATTTAATTTGTACTATTCATTCACTCTTAAGTAAGGATCAGAGGTCTGAGAACTGATTTTGGAGAAAGAAGCCTAAATCCTTAGATTGCTGGGTAACTGATGTCAAAAAGGGATAGTTCTACTTTGCTACTCTGAAATGTTTGCACAAGTTCAAGTTTGATTGTTGTTATGTGTGATTTTATTATTTTAAACGATTGGGCAACACCAAGTCTAAAGTTCTTGGCGTTGTCACCCAGAAGAAAATATTTTTTTTTTTGAAAATAGACACATATCAAGATTTAGACAAGACAAGCATGGGGTTGAATGGAGGTCTCTGGATTCCTGATTGACGTTTTCCTCTTTAATTCTTATATTCAAGGCTCCATGAATGTGGTATTTCTCACAATGATTTCCTAATCCATAGCAGATTAGCAGCAACATGGGCACAAATAACAGTGTCAGAGAGTGGCAGGTGACAGCCTGATAGAGGTAGAGAAAAAGGAAAGTTAAAAAATCAAACATAAGATTTTCAAAGGGCACACCAGTCTGAGATCAGCTAAGGTGGGAACTAACAGTGTTTTGTGTGTCTTGACTCCCTCTGATACCACTATGTGCCTCTGAAACAACCACTGGGTTTCATTTGGGGTAACTGAAAGACAGAAGAAAACATTGCCATTACATTCACCCTCCTAGCCCTAGTTAGGTGCAGAGAGGAAAATGTAGTGGATGGGACTACCAGTAGAGGCAGGAGATTTATGAATATCATCCTTTCAATTCCTCAACATTTCTATGCAAGTAACCATTATTGTTGCACTTTTTGAGAAGAGTGAAGTAGGGACAATGAATGGAGATCAGGCTCATTGGTGTAGGTGCCACAGGAGCGTGTATCTTTCTTCCCCAGTACATTTGCTGTGGGCCACTGGGGTGGTGTCATGGCAGCTTTCTCCCTTCCCACAATCACTCTGTTCTTCACCTCTTTTCGCTCATACTCTCTGCCTCTTTCTGTCCACATTGCAAAGTCATTTCTCTACTGCAAGGTCTAGCTCCAGCTCCATCTCCTCAGGGGGTGTTTCTTACTGCACTTGGCATAACCATTCTGTCTGTCCTATTCCTACAGCACTGGGGCAACTCTGAGCTCTCAGTGATTGCTCCCCTTAGCCGGTGGTATGTATCAACCCTCATTCTGCACATTGTGCTGGGTTTTGCCTCCTCATCTAAAAGCTTGCTTCCTGAGATCAGAGGCTCTACTTTTTTTCTTCTTTGAGTTCCTAATTCCAGGTGAGACACATTTTTACTTTCATAAGTTCTTGGCTGTTTAGAACACCCAAATTCAAACATAAGCAGTCTCTGCTGTCCTTGTGGATTTTTAACTAGCTAATGGCCATTTTGTGTCCTTGCCTGAGAAACATAAACCCACAAAAGCCTGTTTCAGGAAAGTAAAATCATTTTAAGAGTTCTTTCTATACTCTCTGTTGGCTCTGCTAATGGCACACCTGGCAACCTTCTTGCTTAACCTCTACTGAAGCAGAGGGACATTTTTTCCCCAAACTTAAAGTCCTCAATGATAGTAAGTATGTTGAACATGCATTGATTAATCTTTGCTGTCCCATAAATTAAGCAGTGCTATTGCAAATTCTTCTCCATATTCTAGCTTCACTGTTCTTTATCTATCCCACCATATCTTTGGCCAGGGTCGTTTTTTTCTTCCCCTTTGTTTCCCTCTCTCTCTCCAGGCACGTGGTGAGCCCTGCTGGCTGCATCTCCCTCCACCCCCAGGAGTCACTATCCTTTGCTAGCATGGACCCTTTACTCCCGTTCTGTGCTGGTAAGGTCACTTCATCAAACTAAAGCTCATTAAAGGAAAAGGCAGAGAAACGATTCAGCATCCTGACCCCAGATATTGTAGCTTAAAAAGCCCTTTGCCTTTTATATTTCAACCTGAATAGGTGTATGACTCAGTAGTGGAAGGATTTGTAGCTGACACTCAATAGAAGCTGCTCTCGAATTTTGACAAATCCCATCTTGAGCCAAGAAGAGAAACAGATATTGATCCTAAGTGTACCTAATTCATCTCTGCACTTGTAATCCCAAAAGAAAATAGACCAGAGGGCAGTCAATACGTTTTCCATCTTGTAAAATAAATAGCAGTTATTTTGGTGTGTCTTCATGCATCCGGGGCACCAGAAGTAAACAAAGAGTTGATTTTTCCTCTTTCTACAGTGGAGTTATAATAACTACTGGATCCCTTGTTTGGAATAATTAAAACTACATCAAATAATTTGGATTGATGAGTGACTAGGGGCAACTGTGTCATACTTTGGCCACATTAACAAGGAAACCTCATTCCCCAGGCTAGGACTGGTATATCTGCTGAGACTCAGCTGGAGACTACGATAAATTGCAAGAGAATTCATTTTAGGGGATTCTCTCTGACTCTGGTAGCATTACAGTTTTAGCCACACCGGGGAGGTGTTCATCCCAGCCAGGGGTTTACTTACAAACACGGTTTCATTTATTGTCCTCCTTCTTCTTTACCTGTGAGACTAGAGTTAGTTATGGGAGAACTTCCAGAGGGTCAATGGGTCAGGCCAGATAGAGAACAGTTCTGCTTCCACAATCATTCTATATATTCTCAACTCGGATAGAGGGTCACAAGTTGTTGGAAATACTGAAAAACTGATTTGTGTCTATATTGATCTAAGCTCTGCATCATTTCCCAACCACCCCAGGTCAATCCCAAACAACAAACACAAAATCTCTCTGAAATGATGCACATCAAATAATGTGACCACATGTGGGCAAACCATCTACTCAATTCCACACATTAATAATTATTTTCGTTCTTACACCTGACTGGTTCACTCAGACAAACCATCCTCCCAGCTTCTTGAAGATTAAGAAAAATATCAGAAGTCAAATTAATTAATTTGATTAATCAAGACTTTGAAAGGCTATTAGTTTCAAATTGCATATCATTTCATTTTGGCAATTTAAAAGAACTATTCAGATTTTCCACAGATTTTCTCTTGGTGCCTTGTCAGAATTATTATTTGAATGCAACGTGAGCCTTACCAAGAGAGGCAATTCTGATTTTCTCATAATCTGTCAAAGCTGTTGGGTGCTGGGTATCCCAGTCATCATGACACAACACTGAAATGTTTGGAATTTGTGTGCACATTTTTTGCTCTCTCACACCTCTCTACCTCCATGGACCACAGAGTGTTACTAGTATCATTGCTGGTTTTCCCAAGCCTCTCATGAGTAGACCTGCAGATTCTGTACCCCAACTCTAGAAGTCTCCTCTGAATTTATGAGAGGTCCAAGGCTCATCCTGCTCATCAAGCAGAAAATAACTGGGCAAAACTAAACACAATTGTTTTTAGTAGTATAACATTTCTTTCTAATATGAATTTAAAACTAAATATTATCAACCTTCGTAAAAATATAAAAGCCCCAAAGCTTTTAAATGTGAATGCGTCAAGTGACATATTTAAATGAAAGTATATAATTTGATGAGGAGTTAGAATCCCCAATAACTAACTCTCCTTAGTCTTGGCCCAAAGTAACTCTATGTCCATGGTCAAGTCGGATAGTTTTTCAGGGTTTCAGTATCCTCATTGTCAGACAGAGAATTTGGGACTGGATGGCCTCCAAGCCTTCCTGCTGCTTTAATATTCTTTGAATCTATATCTCAAAGGCATGTAAATAAGCCATTTGGGGGAGATTTACATGGTTTTCTTTATAACTATAATGCAGAAATTGAGATATTGGGTTTATCACAGCATGGTTAAAACTCAAGAAATATCAAGCTTATTCTGTGAATCTCCTTAGTGGATCAAAGTATTTACCAAGGTTCTTCTTCAGTGCTTTTATCTTCCTGGGTCCCCAGGTTGGAAAATGTGGCACATATTTGCAAAAGTAACACTCTTACAATATACATTGTCTATGATATTGTATTTCATAACATAGCTGATGCATTAAAGATACTTGAATATTATATGTACATATTCATGATCATATTCTCATATTATATATATGTATATATATATGTTTTAGAAAAGAACTCAATAGTCTCATGTGATCCCTGCTTTTACAGATGAGACTAAAAATTTCCTGTGAAGAGAAGTTGCCTAAAGCCATCCAAGTAATTAAAAAAAATGTTTAAATCTGAATGGCTTAGATGACACCTGTTTAATCCTTATTTTTTTCTTTCCTCCCACACTTCTGCATGTAAACTTTTACACTATTGAGATATAAATATATTTTTAGTACCTCTGTTATACACCAATAATTACACCCACCAATAAAAAATGAATTTTAAAGACCTTTACAGAATTACTAAAGATCTGTTAGACTTCGGACCTCCTCTTTAATCTGTCTAGGAGCTGGCATAGCCAGACCCCTTGGTTTGTAACTTATCCAAAGTCACAATGAAAACCTGTGCCAAATCTCCTGTTATTTTCAGAGTTGAGCCTGAAGCAGGGGCTTTTAGAGTTGAGTCTATGTTTGACCTCTCATAACACACTGGCATTATCCACCTTTCTTCACTTTTCCAACCCCTCACTTGGTCTCGGCTTGAATACATTCAATAAATGGAGTCTCCCACTGATGGAAATTGCCAATGCCACCATGAGACTGTTGTTTCTGATTCTAACCCTAAGTCTGATTTCTTGTGACTCCCACTCCTCTGTCTCAATTGGTCCTCTGCTGCGTTGGGTGCCACCCACACCAAAACACCCTTTATTTTTTGAAGACAACAACAGTGTTCCTGCCACACCAGTCTTCCATCACCAGATACAGCTTTCCTGTTCAATTCTCCCTTTCATTCTTCACACTGTGTTTCCCTCCTTGGGGTATTTCTCATTGTCCTTGGGAAAACATTGTGCTCCAAATGGAACGCAACTCCCTAGATGTTCTCTGATCAGTGTAGAGGATAAGGGAACTGCTATTCACCATGAGAAAGATACTACCTTTCCATCAGGCACAGAAACTCATCAGTTTTCACTTATTGCTTTGTTAAGGGGTGATGAATTTGCTCAATCCTTCCATTGGTTTCTCAGCAGAAGGCAGGCAGAGGAGCAATGGGCTTGATTTCAAGAATCTCTTTTCTGCTAGAACACTGAAGAGCCTGTCAATATCTTTTCTAGGTGCATTTTGTCAAACCGATATTCCAATAGACAGCCATTAGCACCTCACCCTATGCTTCAGAATCACATTTGGGGGAATTTACTTTGACTGATCACAGCTTGCAGGGATCATTTGGTTCTATGGATCCAATTTTATGTTTCAAAAGCCATTTCCTATCAGTGATGATGTGTGTACCCCTTGCTCATACTGATTTGCAAAGAGCACGATAGAAATGAGTCCTTTGATTTTCTTTGAGTCTTATCTGAAAGAGAGAACAATCTCTCTCTCCACCTCTCCCCCATCTCAAAAAGAGCCAGGCACTGAAGATAAAAGATATCACACCTCCTAAGAAAACTGATGAGAGTAAATTGTCACCCCATTGACATATTGAGGTGGCAAATTGCACAGAGCACTTTCCGGGCCCCAGCAATATGGATGTTTTTCTTTCTAGGAAAGTATCTGATTTGGGAATTTATTGTCCCATATATTGGAATGTAGTGATCCATCAGATAAAATCATCAAAGGCAGAATAATTCTGATTCTTATAATAAGCTGCAGAAGTATTTACTTGGGGGCACCAAAAAAAAAAAAAAAGATAGAATTCCTAAACAGAGGAGATTCAAGGATATAATTCTGTTGTTCTAGAAGAAGAGTAATGTAAGGGAGAAACAGTTTAATAGGCCAAAGGAAACAAAATCCAATTGGTGACAATAACAATAGATTTTACAGGAAAATATGTGATAAGAAAGAAACATGCATTGTTTAGGACACCTGTAGTTAATTATTGCAGCTAAAGACATTAAAATCAGTTTCTTTGCTCATATATCTTCATAGACTGTTTGGCAATATTAAATGACAAAGGATTAATAATCAAAAGTACTGAGTTAGCAAATGTTTTCTAATTTTAATAACTTCTTGTTGTAATTACCAAGTCCTAGAGTGAAATGATTTAATTAGAAAGTAATCAAGAAGTGTCTACTGTTAATTGAAGGAATTATAAAAGATCTACATTTTTAATATATTTCTGGGGTAATAAAATTAGAGTTTACCATAATTATTTTTAAACCACCCTGATGAGGAATGTTTGATGTGGGAGACAAGTATTTGGTACTCTAAGAGTGACACCCATTGCTGACAATGTGGTGGGTTTACAAGAGCTAATTTTTCTTGTCTGATGATGATGATGATGATGATGATGATAATAATAATAATAATAATAGCTGATATTTATCAAGAACTGCCTACTGTCAGAAAAATGATTCAAAGCAGAAATCACGTGTTTTATTCACCAATGTAACTTCTGTGCACAAAACAGGTTCTTAATAGCCAGACATGGTGGTACATAGTTATAGACTGAGCTACTTGGGAGGGTGAGGCAGGAAGATCACTTGAGTCCCTGAGTTCAAAGCTAACCTGAGCAATATAGTGAGAATTTGCGCCCCCCCCAAAAAAAAATCCCCAATAAATAATTTTAAATCATTTTAAATGAACACAGATCAGCAACAGTGTGACATGGTCCCCGATCTCACTTTTAACAGAGCTACTTACACTTACCATGAGAGTCCTGTTGGCACTTGCTCTTCAAGGTGAGTCGACACATTCATACTTGTCCCAAGCTGTATCGTATAGTACACATTTATATTCATATTTGGTTCAGTTCAAGTGGCAAAGACCTTGCCACAGACCCTAGAGTGCATATTTTCATTATTTGTCTGCTCCTTGCTTGTCCTCATGCTTTCCAAGCACTCAAGCACTCGACATTCATGGGTATTTGCAGGATGAAAATAAATGTAATAAACCTCCAAAACCAAGGGAGAGGAAAAAAAAGAGAAATAAAGAGAAGTTTATGCTAACTCCATGAAAGTAAGAGTGACTTTACTGAATATACAAAGATAAAATCATTCCCTGATGTGGAGTGGAGGAGGTGAGATTTGCCTTTAAGTATTTCGCTGTACAAAACAATCATTATCACAGGCACTGGAAAATTCACCTCTTCACGGAGATCTCTCATCTCTTGCTGTCCCTCCCAGGTCCATCGTCATAGTATTCCTGCCTCACCATCCACAGTTCTTAGCCACAGTGAATTACCAGGGACTTAATAGTTATCTGGGGTTTAATGACTCTTCGGTGTGTCTTGGACCATCAGCTCCTCCCGGACTCTCATTAATCCCAGGGGCAATGGCTTAGACCATGATCATTATTGCTTTAACAAACACTTCCAGGATACGGGGAGAGTGACTTTCCATTTATCTTCCATGGAAATTCATTCTGCAGGACTGACACTGTCAGCCTAAGAGACACAAGCTATTGTCACAAGTTAAAAAAAATGGTATTATTACTCTCTGTGCTTATTATATTGAAAGACAAAAGCTAATTAAATGTGAAAGTTCCTGGCTTTCTGGAGACAGAGAAATGCTGACGAACTTTCTTTTAAAAAGTTTTGTTAATACTGTAAGAAGAACTTTGCCATTATACAGGTACAAGCTAGTGAGAGGAAGAGAGGGGTCAGGAGTGAGCAGTGAGAAACTGACAAACTTGAATTAATATTTCAAAGAATGCAACTTTTAATTGACTAAACTAGTAAGTGAATTAATTAGATAGCTAGTATTTACTCATTAAAAATTCCAATTTGTCATTGAGGGTTTTATTTATTTATATATGACAGAGGAATAATGCATTACAATTCTTAATAGAGACATAGAACACATTTTTTCCATATCTCTGTTTGTATACAAAGTATATTCACACCAATTCATGTCTTTATACATGTACTTAGGATAATAATGATCATCACATTCCACCATCATTATAAGCCTATACCCCCTCCCTTTCCCTCCAACAACTCTGCCCTATCTAGAGTTTGTCTTTTCCTCCCATGCTCCCTCTCTCTATCCCATTATGAATCAACCTCCTTATATCAAAGAAAACATTCAGCATTTGGGTTTTGGGGATTGGTTAACTTCATTTAGCATTATCTTCTCTAACTCCATCCATTTACCTGCAAATGCCATGATTTTATTCTCACCTTTTATTTCTGAGTAATATTCCATTGTGTATATATGCCACATTTTTTTTTATCCATTCATCTATTGAAGGGGATCTAGGTTGGTTCCACAGTTTAGCTATTGTGAATTGTGCTGCTATAAACATTGATGTGACTGTGTCCCTGTAGTATGCTGTTTTTAAGACCTTTGAGAATAGACTGAGGAGAGGGATAGCTAGGTCAAATGGTGGTTCCATTCCCAATTTTCCAAGAAATCTCCATACTGCTTTTCATATTGGCTGCCCCAATTTGCAGTCCCACCAGCAGTGTATGAGTGTACCTTTTTCTCTACATCCTCGCTAACACTTATTGTTGTTTATATGCATAATACCTGCCATTCTGGCTGGAATGAGATGAAATCCTAGAGTGGTTTTTGATTTGCATTTGGCTAATTGCTAGTGATGATGAACATTTTTTCATGTATTTGTTGATTGTCTATCATCTTCTGAGAAGTGTCTCTTTGGGTTCTTGGCCCATTTATTGGTTGGGTTATTTTATTTATTTTTTTTTATAAAATTTTTTAGTTGTAGATAGACACAGTGCCTTTATTTTATTTATTTATTTTTATGTTGTCCTGAGGATCAAAGCCAGTGCCTCACACATGCTAGGCAAGTGTGCTACCACTGAGTCACAGCCACAGCCTTGTCATTTATTTTTAACTTTAGGTTTGTAGAGTCAATCTACAAAAGCTGTTGGTTGTTACTGCTGTAAAAAAAATGAAAAGCTAAACTCATGATACATGGATAGAGGCAGTAGGTAGCAAAATTTTTCTCAGTGGTATACACAGTGGTATACACTTGGGATGATTGTCAAAGATCTAGAATGAAACATAATAGTGTATTATTATTATTAAATAATATGTTGAAATAGATTAATATGAAAAACAGAAAACAAATAACAATTTAACATGCTCTTTGAGAGTAACATTAAGCAATAATAAATTCAAGGTATAATTGCATATTTTAAACTGTGTCCTAGCATTTACTTCTTTTTTTCTTTTTGCTTGCAGGGATTGAACTTAGGGGCATTCAACCACTGAGCCACATCCTCAGCCCTATTTTGTGTTTTATTTAGAGACAGGGTCTTACTGAGTGCTTAGGGCTTCATTTTTCCTGCAGTCGGCTTTGAACTTACAATTCTCCTGTCTTAGCCTCCAGAGTCGCTGGGATTACAGGAATGTCCCACAGTGCCAGGTTAGCATTAACTTCTTAAAAAGAAAATTTCAACCCCCTTTTATAATTCCAGAGTACAAATATCAGGTTTTAGGCTACTCTTATTTTATTTGAAATAGAAATATTTGCACACATCTTCACAGTCGTTTGTTACAAAGTTTACCCTCAATGTTAGTCTCTCATTTAATAATGGACCAATCTCTGGCTATAAGGGAAAGATTTCTCTTTATTTCTATGTTTTTTTCTTTCCAAATATTTCTTTATTGATATTGCAGAAGCAGGAAGGAAGGATCCATGGAATATCTCTAAGTCTAATTTCCTACCACTGTTGCCCTCAGGAGTCTTGAAACATTTGGAGGAGGCGACATCACAGGATCATGAGGATGCCTATGGCTTAAAGATACATGAGTCCAGAAGAGAAAGCATGTTTTTCATGTTGCTATTTTTGAAGAGAACCATTTCTCCTCCCTATTTTTTTAACATATTAGGCAGATACCACCATAATTTTTTCTTTTTCATAGAATCATGCTTTGAGATAAATCACTAACCTAATCAATTAGTTCTTGATATTGAATTTTTAGAAAACCCTTTCAGAAATTGTTTGCACATAATTTGAGAAATCTGGAGTAAATGTTTCAAAAGGACAGCATGTTTTAAGAATTCAAAGAAACTTCTACAACCTTGAATAAGTTTCAATCTCTGTATATTTTTGTACAATGAAGCATACTTAATAATTTGATTGCATTTATTTAGTATATGTATATTTTTCCACATTAATTCAGGACAATCCTGACTGACTGCTATCAGAACTTAAACTAAGAATGAAATGATCAAATTTATTCATTTTCCATGATTCTAACCCAAAGAAAAAAAATAGTCCAAATAACATCATGATGAAAAAAGAATCTGTTTCTCATCTAGTTTTTTGAGGTACTGAAAATAGTTTCTCTGACTCATTTATATTGTTAATGTTCTGAAGGTCTGTGGATACAAGGTGGAAATCATCGTTTATCAGATAAGAAAACTGAAGTTGGTGACTTACCCAAGGTGACAAAAGTAAACAGTGATAGTCATCACATGCCTCTTTCAGCATTACCTAAGTTTATTCTTTCTATCTCTTGAAAACTGTGGAGTTATCATAAACTCCTTTTGATCTCAGCTGCTTTCAAGACCTGTTAGATAGATTTACCTCAGATATATGTCACCCATTTCTCCATAAACATGGCCACTGAATTGTCTCTTCATTTCTTTTCTTAACTATTGTGTTTTCATTGGTCTTCCTGACAATCGACCTTCAATAAACTCCTCAAATATCACCTCTGACCTCTCTTTGAAATTAGGCAACTTACCACCTATCACACATTTCATCTGTGATAGAATGTTTACCTCACATTAGTATGACGATCAATTTATTTTCTCTAATATTTCTCTATTTTCTCTAATATTTCTTAAAACATTAGACTAGGGACTATTCTGGTCCTTATAACTGGCAACAAATAAATGTATGGAAGTTGTGCCCATAAAAAAATTGAAACAAATAAGATTAACCATTCGAGGATTGGGAAAAGCATGAACTTTCTTACATATTTTCCCAAAAAAATGATTATAAAGGAGTTTTCTTTGCAGCTTGGTGGTCGTCAAAGAAAGAACAACAAATGTTGCTTTCATGTTTGAATATAAACTATTATATTCTCAAAGAAAGGTTTCCTAAATGACAGAGTTCTATTTGAGTCTTGAAGAATTGGGGATTGAGGATGAGGAGAAAATCCTTAAAGAGATAATTTCAAGAATTGTCACTCCCATGCACATTCTGTGAGACCTTCCTTTAGGGGTCTAATTCATGACAGAATCCTGGATTGAAGGAAGCACTGTATGTGAACCTGCACACGAATTGAAGGTGGTTTCTCAGATTTTTCCCATGTGTGTATTTTAACCTACTGGAGATGAGAAAATTCAAGCAATTTTCTCTGTCTTCTAGTCATACCTTTTTATGGTTAATGCTCTTTTTCATTCCTTCTATATCAAATGTGTCCCTGACTTTCTGGCCACAATATAAGAATTTATGCTTCCTTATCTCCTAGAGATTTTTTTTTCTGATCTTCCAAGTCCTTATGCCTGGTAGAACTAGGTAAACTCTTTGTCAAACAACTTCAAGTTTATCAAGGAAAGCTGTTGTGCAAAAAACATAATTTTAAAACTTTTTGCAAAGAAATTGCTGAAATTATCTCCCTCTTGTCTAAGTCCAAAGTGAAATGATTCGTGTTTTAAAAGCAAAACGTGTTCAGCTGTCACCAATGTGATGCAATGTAATCTTCCTGCTTTCAGAAAAGTGTGCACTACAAGATTCATCTGAAATACACTATGGCCATAATGGAGAACATTTCTCTACATCTAAATTTTCTGAGAAAAAAATCATTTTGAATACATTTGGAATAACACAACAGATATTTGCAAAGGGGGTAGCAACAAATACCTACATTTTAATAATATAAATGTATTGAAAATGACCACGTGCAGATGTATGAATTTACATAATTTAGCTTGAAAATATTTATCAAACCTCAGACATCAAAAACAGACCCTTTAATTTTAAAACCAGAGAGATTTCACTGAATGAGCTCCAAGGTTATTGACCTTGTCCTAGCTCCATATCTTTCTGGATTGGATTTGTCAGCCACTTGATAGCCACTTGCATGCCTGCTGCTCACACTGACTATGGCCAATGTAAGAGGGTCATTTAGCATGTGAACATGATGACTAACTGGCGCTATGAGGATCAGGATGCCTGGATTCACTGTGGCATAACCTAATTTCCTAGATCTGTGTAGCTTCTTAGAAGCCACCTCAGCTCTGGCTTTCTCAGAGGATAGATGATTAAACTTGTAAGAATAAAATTAGAATTATAAAGTATAGTGTGTCTTTTCCATTTTCTTACACCAAACATCAGTCCTTGTACCCCATACAACCAATGAATCCATATTGCTCATTTAACTGTTAAGTTTTTGTGACCATTTTCTTTCTTTTCCTTTTTTAAAAATTTTTAAATCATTTTTAAAATACATGACAGCAGAATGCATTACAATTCTTACTACACATATAGAGCACAATTTTTCATATCCCTGTTTGTATATAAAGTATGTTCACAACTTTGGATAATGATGTCCATCACATTTCATCATCATTGCTAACCGCCTGCCCCCTCTCTTCCCCTCCCACCCCTCTCTGCCCTATCTAGAGTTTGTCTATTCCTCCCATCTCCTCCTCCCTACCCCACTATGAGTCAGTCACCTTATATCAGAGAAAACATTCAGCATTTGTCTTTTTGGTGACCATTTTCTGCTGAAAAACCCATATGTCCTCAGGAGCCTGAGAGAAAGACTATTAAACTGAAGCTTCACAGAAGTGGATCTCCCATTCCTTCTAGGCAACATGCTCCGCCTTGGGGTCTATTGCCTCTTGAGTTGCTGAATGAGCAGTTTTCCTGTGCTTTACCTATTTTAGGCCCAGGGCACCCTGTGGTTCTTCAAGAGCATCAGGTTGATTGAAGCTTCAAAAAGCTCTTTAAGCCACTGTGAACCTCTGGACTGCTCTGATGCTGAATGCCCTTAATTCTCCCTGCCCCACCTCATAGAGGACAAGGATTCTAGGATACTGTCCCCAGCTTCACCTCCTTTAGGAGGAAGCAGTTTGGAGATGTTGTTGCCCATTTTTCCATATAAATGGAACATAGAATTTGACAGTGGGGAAATGTAGCAGTGGTCTAATTTATGCTTTGAATATAGCCCTTGCTGCTCTGCCACTGTGACTTATTTTTAAAATGGGTAAGGTTTTGTCTCTTCTTCTCCCCCTGATCCTCCCTTATCTCTCCCCTTTTGTAATCTTAGGGGAAAAACATTACTTTTCTTCCCCATTCTAAGCAGAGTTATCTGTCCCTGAGTACACACTCACCATAGGAAGGAAGTAATCCTGACTTTTGGGGATGGTACCAGAAGATCTCAGAAATGACTATCTCCCAAATTAACAAGTGAATTACAATTCTAGACAGAGAACATGTGGAAGGCAGCCTTTGAATCACCTCTTTAAAAGCCCCCAGTTCCTGCTGATAGTCAGAATCAGACTCTGAAACAGGAGTCCCTATGTTTCTCCTTTACTAATATAGCAATAAACCATCTTTTTCTAAAAAATAAGAAGAAGCTCTTTAAGGAAAATATGATTATGCTTACTCTTGTGGAAGAACATGAGTGAGTCAGATTCATTAGAAAATAGGCGACTTCAATACAGTGAGTTGTCCTCACCAGGGAGCTGAGCTTTGTCACAGTCCCATGTGCCATTCAGTGAAAGAGTGGAGAGCCCTTGGTGTAAATTCCTTGATGGGGTAACCTGGCACTTAATAGCTTCCATAATTCACTGAGTGTTCTTTAATTACATATTTTTTAAAGGTTTCATCCATTGCTGTGTTAAGCCTGAGATTTATCCGAAGATAATATGCTCAATTATGTGATGATGAAAATGCCTTACATTTATCTAGATCAGGGTGTTTCAACTTCACCATTATTGACATTTTGGACTAAATAATTTTGCACTGGGGAAGACTGTCCTAAGCATCACAGGACATTTAACATCCCTAGCACCTACCCACTGGATGCTAGTAATGCCACCTCACACAGTATTGACAATAAAATGAAAATCTCCAGACACAGTCAAATGTCCCTGGCAAGTATGAGGAGGGGAAAACTGTTGGTTTAGGTCTTTTAACTTTCCAAGTATTCCTGTATTCCACTGGATCCTCACAACAAAGCTATGACAACAAGTTTTGTTATCTTCACTGGACATCGAAAGAAGAATTGTAGATAGAAAGAGCTTCCGTCCCTGACCTCCCTATGAACACTCTTTTGCTTCAGGTATAATAACTGCTCTGTTTATGGGCACCAGGTGGAATGCTGACTTAACAAACTTCATAATACAGTTGGAATGTAAGCTTAGAAAGGTAAAAGAAAAGAAAAATGACAATTTGAATATGCCCACACTGAAATCATTTTTCTTCTGTTGAAGACTAGATTGGTATTCCACCTGCTCCACAAGATGTACCACAGGAAAGAAATGTCATGTACTAATTCATGGTCATGTAACATGTGCCTAAATAAAGTAAACTGCTTAGTTGCTTGTATTATTTTTGAGAAGTTTAAAACCATAAGCCATAATCAATAGAGGTAAGTTTCTCTAATACTTTGAATTACTATTAACAATTTATAATTTTGTTTTATAATTTTTAAGTAAACAAAATACAAAGAAAGTAATGCACAGGATAAAAGTCTCTTTGCTCCCATATTGGACTTATTATCCTTCCAGTGTCACTATCATGAATTTGAATCATATTCCTAAGGTCCACACTGACTTTTCTACATAAATATATCTTCCTTTAATCTATACATATACATATACATATGTAAATAGAAACCCACAAATAATTTGCACTTTAGCTAAATGTGTATTTTTTTAACTTGTAGAAGAGCAATCTATTGTATATTATGCTTATTTATAAAATTTAATGGAGTTGATATTGTGATAGTTATTATAGAGGAGGGGCCTGAACTGGGGCTAAGGCAGCCATGAAAGTACTTTCTCACTAGTTATTACAATAATGCCAGAAAGATTTCAGACATATTGTTCAGAGTAGGAAGCATGAGTTTATTAGAAGGGATAAGAACAGGGAAAAAGAGACACTATCAAGGGAGGAGAAAGTGGGTTTTCTTGGAGAGGAGAACTACAGAGCACTCCTCCTGCTCTCCAGTATTATTAGGTGTTCCAGGGAAATTTCCAGACAGCCTTGCCCAAGTCCATCTTGTCTTTTGACTGATAGCAGGATAAATTTCCACTGTACATGGTAAAGGTTCAGGGCAACTCTTGGCCACCTCGGTCCATTATGATTGGTTCTAATTGGAAGCTGTTCTTTACAGATTTTATGGTTAGGGGAATTATTCTTATCTCCCTGAGTTTTGGAACCTTTCCTGTCTAAGAGTCACAACCCCTGATCCCACTCCCTTCAGGGTAACTTGTGTTCTTTTCGTCAAGCATGCATTTCTCCTGCAGATAGCTGGTTATTTGCTGAGGAATGTAACATATCCTATTGACTTAAGCCAGGAAGGGCTACAGTTAAATTGCTTTTTAAAAGAAAGCATGTGGGGGTCAACACAGTGGGCAGGGTTTATAGAATTATCCCTTTAACCTCATGCTCCCACTGCTCATGTCTGTCTGTGACTTTTCAGTTGTGAAATCTATCTACTACCTATCTATCTAGTTCATTTTAATTTCATAATACTCAATTATGGGATCATACTGTAATGTAGGGACTTATTCATTAATGGTCACCCAGTGTGACAGTAATTTTTCCAGTATTTCTAACAATATTGCAGTATATGTCTTAGAACATAGCTCATGAGACACACATGCTAGGATTTTCAAAGGGACATATTTAGAATTACAATTGTTATTTGACCTGAGAATCTAATATAAGGAATAACTGAGACAGAAATTGATGATGACGAGAAAAAATACACATATACACTTTTTGAAAAAATCTTCAGACAGAAAACCACATTGTGTGTGTGGTAGTGGTGGTGGGGGGGGCACAATGTCCAACGAAGGAAGGATAATATTGCAAAAATCGTTGAAAGTGAAACTAACGTTAGAACCACAGTACATAGAAGGAAAATTGGAACTTGTATCCTTATCAAGTTGACACAGAACTGCAAAAAAGTATCATATCCAATTGAGTTTTATACAAAAATGCAAGGCCAATTCCTTATTTGCAAATTAATCAATGTAATCTGCTATGGTAATAGTCTAAACAAGAAAAAAACAACAACTACCCATTACTGGGAGTCAAATTATATTTCTTAGCTCTTGTATTCTTGCAGGAGAAAATTTAACTGTCGCGACCCCTTGCCCGCAAGGAAGACGCAACTCAGGAATCTTCTTTCAGCAGTTTATTCAGGCCCTTGATATTTCTTCTAATTCCTCGTCGGATGCCCCTCCCAGCCTTAATAAAGCATCCCAAGCCCCAATGCGAAGCTGCCACGTGGAACTTTCTCACAGGGTGCTGAAAAACCATGCACCAACTCTCATAAACAAGGAGTTGTTTGTTACAGACCACAGTGGAGCCAGCGCCATCCTGCAATGGCGACCATAATCTGCAGAAGCGGCTCACCACAGTTCCCCCCTTCTGTTTTCTGAAAACAATACAGGCGAGAGTAGAGGTCCTATCCCACTATGCAGAAGTGGCTGCATAGTATGGCTCAGTCCTAAGGAGGGCCCTTCCCCAGATCTGAAGCCATATCAGCCGACGCCTTTTTCGTGGGGCAGGGTGTGGACATCAAACCCGCATGCAATAGGACATGCTCTCCTTGAGGTCCACTTCAAGGATCACTCAAGTGCAGTGCCTTGCCTCGCATCCTGTATCGTGACGAAGGTGGACGAAGGGGGACAGCTGAGGCTGAACTGTGGCTGTTTACAACGACAAACAAGTTGACAGCACCCTGAAAGAAAGGCACGGACTCTAAGACGATAGAGAAGCATTAGTGTGAAAACCCACCTGCGTGCAATGGCAGCAAGACCGGCAGAGTGCAAGGGCTTTCCAACACTAAGAGAATAATGAGGAAAGACATGCCGATCCCAGTGCAATGTTATAATAACTTGGGGTGCAACGACCATGTCAAAGATTTACTGTTTAAGATGCGCAAGCCAGACTTGAGGTGAATTGCCATTTTCTAAAGCTGCAAGAGCTTGGATGATCATAGCCTTATCATGAGCATTGCGGGCCTTGAGGCGACAGAGAAACCACAAACAAAGAAACATACCGAAGCAACACATTGCACCAAAAATGCCTACCCCCACCCACTCTTTAAAAAAGGAAAAAGCAGAAGATATCCAATCGGTGAATTGACCCAAAGTCACGGGATCAACACGGGTGTTATTCAAGACAGCTATCTGGGTTAGTTGAGACTGGATCATGTCTTCCGCTTCCATGGACCAATTTCCAGCCAAATATTCGCCAATGATGCGGGAAGCATTCCTGGAATCATTAAATCTGATAGAGGTTATGCATAAATGTGCACGTTGGTCAACACAACCCCAAAGCACTAAGTCAGCCAATTCTTCTACCTGAGCTTGGAGCAAATCTATTCTTTGGTTGGCAGCTAAAATCCCTGACAAAATATGTTGATTAATTGTATTTTGGGATTCAAGTATGATGGAAGTTTGTTGGACAACTTGATTAATGGTGGCAGCAGTTTGTACTTGATTGGCCATAGCCACTCCAGCCGTAACCGCTGCAGCAGCAGATACCGCCACGGCTGTCACTATAGCCGCTGTGATTCCAAAATCTCTGCGGACTCTATGTAGCTCAACAATAGGGAATTTATCAGGATCCGCAGTGACCGGGATTGGGACAAAAGTTGGAATTTTCATAACCACTGCTACAGTTCAGGAACCATTCCAACACTCAGATAAGAGACAGGTAGTATGAGAACAATCCAGCATCCCCGACGAGGTGGCCTTAGCCAAAAGGAATAAGAAGGGGGATTGGACACAGACCATTGCAGGAGGCAATGTGGCATTATACAACAGAGAGTTGAATGAAACAGATGTAAGTCTATTACCTCGTTCACTTTTCCTAACAGTACCAGAAACATTAGCCAGCCAACTTTTGGCTCCTACCAACTGAGCCAGTGCAGAAATATCGGCTGAAGCCCCCTTTTCATTAGAAATCAGCCATTGAAACCAGGACCAACCTACTCCTGTAGAGGAGCTGGCACTATTGTTAAATATATAAACATACCTCTTAAGAGAGGGGGAAAGGGAGAAACCTTTAGCAACTTGATGTTTCTCCCAAGAATGATCCTGACAAGGCGTAAATGTTGCGGGGAAACCAAGATTAGGGGAACAGTAAGGAGAGGCCTTGAAATGAGTGGCATCATGAATACTACTAGAAGAAGGAGGCACTGCGATTAGTACCTCGGAGATAATAGCCAAGGTAGTTATGTTAAGAGCAGAGCTGCTGTTTGCGGGGGTCCCTGAGCCTGATTGCTTCCCCGAAACTACCTTGCTCAATACAGCACTGATAATGCTTCCTGAGACCTGATTGGACCGCAATGGGTCCTCCCAGTTAGTCAAATTTTTGGTCTTAAGGCTAATGTAATTAGCGTTTCTAAGGCTGAAACAAAAAACTCCTGTGAGATTAACTTGAGATTGATTAAAAATTCTCTCCATGTCCCCTCTAGGAGAGGCACAGGGAGCAGACATCTCACATGAGGTAGAAAAAAGAGTGGGGAGGACACTAGAATTACCATGAACCTGCATCGGCATTGGCCATGCCCGTGCCACTGCCCACCACCGCATTGGTGTCGCCTGTGCCATCGGCACCAGCAACAGAGCCAGAGCACTTAGCAGAATGAAGATCCTCATCACAGGATTGTTGTGGTATCTCTTGTTGCTGGTCAGTTGATGTCGAGACTCTTCTTGTCAAGTGTTCAGGGACCCACAACGGTTCCGTACGATCCTGGGGAAAAACACATACAGATCCTCGTGCCCATGTCAGCACGGGGTCAGGGCCGTTCCATTGGCCTGTAAGAACATCCTTCCACTTAACATAGCCAATCACAGAGGGCTGAGGGGACACATGTCTATCGGCCGCAGAGCGACCATGAATATCCAAATTCAAAAAATTAATGGTAAAGAGAGCTAAGGACAGGTGTTCTTTAGGAGTGTGTTCAGCTCCTATTCCCCCTTTTTGTTTTTGTAATGTTTCCTTTAAGGTGCGATGAGCATGCTCAACAATGCCTTGTCCTTGAGGATTGTAAGGCAAACCATGAGTAAGTTGCACTCCCATAGTAGAAAAAAAGGCTGTAAATTGTCTGCCAGTATAAGCAGGTCCATTATCAGTCTTAAGGGATGCAGGTGCACCCCATGCTGCCCATGCCTCTAAACAGTGAGTAATGACATTACGTGCCTTTTCTCCCGATAAAGCAGAAGCATGGATAATTCCAGAGCACGTATCAACGGAAACATGCACATACTTAAGGTTACCAAAGTCAGGTATATGTGTCACATCCATTTGCCAAACAACCAATGGCTTTAATCCCCGTGGGTTTACTCCATAATTAGGGCGATGAAGAAATGTGACACAATGGGGACATTGCAATACTATCTGCCGAGCATCCGCTCTTGAAATGGAAAAAAGCCTGCGCAGCGTTAATGCATTAACATGGAAGTTTTGGTGAAACAACTTAGCCCCCTCTAAGGAGGAAGCCAAGCATATCAATTGACCTCTAGTGGCTAAGTCCGCACAGGCATTACCCTGGGATAACGGACCAGGAAGAGACGTGTGAGCCCAGAAGTGCATTGGATAAAAAGAAGCAGTGCAGTTAGAGATAAGCTGTTGAAGCTGAGTAAAGTAAGCAGACACATTGTGGGCATCACTAATAGCTCCCACGGCCTCCAGGACTTTTAGTGCTTGTACCACATAGCTGGAGTTCGAAATAAGATTAAAAGGAAAAGAACACTGTTTAAAAACTTCAATAACAATTTGTAGTTTTACCCATTGTGGATTTCCAGGAGCAAATTGATGCTGGATAGGGGGAGAGTCATTAATTACATAAGCTCCCATTCCAGACTTGGAAGCATCAGTAAAAATGTTAACAGCCCCCGGAATTGGACTGGATGAAGTTACCTTAGGGAAAATGATGGGATGTTCTTTAACAAAATGGAGTAATGGATGAGAAGGGTAGTGATTATCAATCCCCCCTTGAAATGAGCAACACAGAATAGCCCAGTTGTCTAGAGTAGCACATAAAACATTAAGTTGAGCTTTAGTGTAGGGTATGATAAGAGAAGAAGGTGATTGGCCGAAAAATTGAATGCTTTGTTGAATCCCTTTAAGTGCCAACGCTGCAACAGCATCAGGATAATATTCTAAGGATTTTCCTGGGGATACATGTGGGTGGATCCATAGTAAAGGCCCATCTTGCCACAGTACTCCACTAGGCTGCCGCATAGTGGCAAGCACACATAACTTGCTAAGGTTTATCACTCTGGAGCCTGCATAGAGTGGCATGCTGTATAGCTTGTTCTACTTTTATAAGGGCCGCTCTAACCTCAGTAGTGAGGCTACGAGGGGAAGCAAGATCTGGATCACCCTTGAGAGTAGCATACAAAGGCTGGAGCACAATATTAGGAATATGTAAATATCCTCTTATCCAATTAATATCTCCCAGCTATTTTTGAAAGTCATTTAGAGTTTGGAAATCTTGAGTCCTGATGGTAATTTTTTGCGGTTTTAATTTGTCATACCCAATTGTCGCTCCCAAATACCTGATAGAATCCCCCGTTTGAACCTTTTCAGGTGCGATGTGCAGTCCATGTTGAGCCAACAGCATCACGAGTTCTTTATAAGCTTCATTAACTGTCTGTTCTAATTTTGCGGCCAATAACACATCATCCATATAATGAATGATCTTGGTGGAGGAATACTTATGTCTGAGAGGTGCGAGTGCCTTCCCCACATACATCTGGCACATCGTGGGACTGTTAGCCATCCCCTGTGGCAACACCACCCACTCAAACCTTTGATCCGGTTCCTCGTGATTACACGAGGGAAGGGTGAAAGCAAAACGTTGTGAGTCTTTAGGATGCAAAGGAATGGAAAAGAAACAGTCTTTAATGTCAATAACAATTATATGCCAGCCTTGAGGAACAGAGGAGAGCAGAGGCAGCCCTCTTTGAATGGGCCCCATAAGTTGCATCTGAGCATTAACTGCTCATAGATCATGCAGTAGGCGCCACTTCCCTGATTTTTTCTTAATGACAAATATGGGAGTATTCCATGGAGAAGCAGAAGGTTGGATGTGCCCCAAGTCAAGTTGTTCTTTGACTAGATCATGGGCTGCTGCCAGTTTAGCCGAGGGAAGAGGCCACTGAGGCACCCAAACAGGCTCCTCGGTGAGCCATGTTATGGGTATTTGAGCCCCAGTGGCCCCTAGGAAAAACCCAGACCAAACCTGTTAAGCTTTTGATGACCTTGCACAGGATGCTTACGCCCCTGTAGGTGCCTATTAGGGTCTCCAAAAATCTTTCCAGCAGCATCCACCATCCTTGCTACAAAATCTGAAAAGGGTTCTGTAGCGCCCTGCAGAATCTTAGTCAAGTTACCAGACACCTCTCCTCTATTTGGAAGTGACTTCCATGCCTGAATGCAAATGTTGTTAATTTGATCATATGCCTCAGGAGGGAATCCTGTCTGTTGATTAGCAAATCTGCCTTGTCCCAAAAGCATATCCTTGTCCCAATGGGGATATCCCGCCACATAGTTTTGGGCGGCCTGCTCTACAGCGCCCTCTAGCACAAAAGCTCTCCAGTCCAAATATTTACCTGGAGAAACACAAGCCCGAACAAGGCTAGCCCAATCTGAAGGAGTCATACAAAATCTAGCAAGTCCCTCCACCTGAGTAAGGGTGAAAGCGGCATCCACCCCATAAGTACGCACAGACTCCTCCAGGGTCTTCACAATTTTGAAATCTAAGGGCTCATGGAATCTTCCCCTATTGTCATCCTGGAAAACTGGATAAGCAAGACCCATCTCAGCGTTAACAGCCCTCCATGTTTGGGCATGGAAAGCTCTCCTCGAAACACCCCCACTGTATGGCGGCGGGTCCGGAGGATCATTTTTCTTGAGCTCCTGTTTATTTTTGTTCCCTTCTCCCATAGTTAGACTCCCTAGCTGACGAGACAGTCTCCCGAGCTCCTCCTCCTCATCCTCCTCCTCTTCTGACCCACTTTTGCATGGGAGTGTGTGCAGTGTACTGAGATATGGATACAATTGTTTCCTCCCCCGTTTCTCGCTCTGCACATTCCCTTCCTCCTGAAATACCTCACTTCGTGCCAGAGACAATCGCCTCCTCCCCTGTTTCTCTCTCCGCACACTCCCACCCTCCTGAAATACCTCACTGCCTGCTGTTTCTGATCTTTCTTCATGTAATTGCTCTAAAACTTCTTGTCCTTTAGTAAGTGCTTCCTGACATCTGCCATCTGCGAGGCAACTATGGGTCATCTTCCAAAGGGGTATCACCCCACCCTCTAATATGCCCTGCTCAAAAGCAAAGTCAAGATCTGTGCCTAACTTATCCCAGCTAGGTATAGTAAGGCTGCCCGAGAACGCAAACCACGGTGCAGCAATATCTGTCTTCTGTAAAAATCTCTGTAAAGTACTACGTTTCACTTCTAGGCCCTTGGAACGTAACAGGTCATCTAGGGCCAGGAGAAGCGGACTTGAAGATACGGCACCCATGACACAACAAAAGACACACAAAAACAAAAGTGAAAGTAAGAGCGAAAGTACACAGTGCAGCTGCAATAAGATGTAATGCTCTCTCTGGCTTTACAGAGGAGCTGCCGCTTTGATAGCGGGTCCCACTTACCTGGGACTAATCCCCGCTTTGACCACGGGTCCCACTTACCTGGGACTAACTGGTGCACCACCCCTGACTGCTGAAAGTTCTGGTTCCCGGGTTTTCAGCACCACTTGTCGCGACCCCTTGCCTGCAAGGAAGACACAACTCAGGAATCTTCTTTCAGCAGTTTATTCAGGCCCTTGATATTTCTTCTAATTGACACAAAATGTAGTGAAGCAAAGTTTATTAGGAAAAAAAAAGCACCATCTAAAAAGAGTTTCTTCCCTAGATTTATTAAGTAGCTTAGGGAAGTTTCCACCCATGCAACACTTGTCAAAATTTTTAATTTTTTTTTCCTTTTTAGATATACATGACAGTAGAGTCTATTTTGGTATATTATACATACATGGTATATAATTTATTCTAATTAGAATCCTATTCTTGTGGTTGTACATAATGGGGAATTACCCTGATCCTATATTCATATACAAGCAGAAATCCTCAAAATGAAGGAACCAATAAACCTAATCAATTCCTCAACATTTTACTCAAAGTAGCATTGCATCTGATCTTTTAAGTAGATAGTGTTCATGGTCTTACCCAAGGATATCAAGGTGAAACCCACTGGGGTGGATTTTACTCTTATAATGACATGCTAAAGATCTAAAAGCAAGTCTTAAGTCACCTTGGTCTTCCATAACTTGTTCTAATTAGAACTTATTCTTATAAAAAATTTTATGGTCATTATACTTTGATTTTAATTATCCTGTTTTTCTAAGTCTTGGAATCTATAAAAGTCCCATCTTCAGATACTTGTGTTCTTATTGGTAGGGGGACTCTTATGATCAAGAACCTAGAGAGACTAGCTCTGCAGACAACAGGCTGTTTCCAAAGGAATGTAACATATCCTATTGACTTAACCCATTGCAAGGCCAGAATGGATATAGGTAAATTGCTTTTTAAAAGAAAGCATAATGGGCCAACATGTGGTCCAGTTTATAGAATTATCCCCTTAACTTAATGTTTGTACTGCTCAGTCCATCTGCTACTTATCATTACCATTATGATTGATCAAAATATAAAATATAAAATAGAGAATGTTTTCATTCAGATGAGGTGAGTTTATAAAAATTCTACAGCTCATTTATCCTTAAAAATGAAAGACTGAATGTTTCCTTTTAGGATTGGAAGTAAGCAGCCATGACCATGTTCACCAGTCCTATTAACATTTTGCTGGAATTTTTAGCCAGTATTGGAAAAAACAAACAAAAACAAGGAAACAAACAAAAACAGAAAGAAAGAGAATACTAAGAGCAAAGGAGTAAGCAAAAGTGTTCTTACTTACATATTACATAACTATTCCTATGGAAACTTTAGAAAATCCTAGGAAACATTTTTTAAATTTCAAGAATTTGAAAGGAAGTTGAATAAACTCACACAGTGCAATGTTAACACACAAAAATAAATTGCATTTATTTGTAGTAGCAGTGTATGACTGGATATTGAAACTTTTTAAAAACACCATTTAAAAGCATTCAATAAAGGAAATTCTTAGGTGTAAATCTAACAATACTTGTATAAACTCTGTATGCTGACCCCTGCAAAATCAATAATCTTCATTTCCTGGACCCAGTTGATGCAAAATGTTGATGAAATATATAAAATATAGCAAAAAAAGACCTAATTAAATGGAGTGATAGATCTTGATCATAGATTGAAAGAGGTGATATTGTAAAGATCCTAATTAAGATCCACTTTAGCCATGTATGGTGGCACACATCTGTAATCCCAGCAGCTGGGGAGGCTGAGACAGGAGGGTCACTAGTTCAAAATCAGTCTTAGTAACTTAGCAAGGCCCTAAGTAACTTGGTGAGATCCTGTCTCTAAATAAAATACAAAAAGTGCTGAGGATGTGGGTCAGTGGTTAAGTGTTCCTGGGTAATTCCAAAATTTGTAGAGAAATGTAATGAATCTAGAATAGTTAAAATAGTTCAAAAGAAGTTTAGGGAATTACTAACATTTTAAAGACTAAATATAAAGGTCTGATAATTCAGGCACTGAGGTACTGAGAAAATGATAATCATGTTTATCAATAGTAAAGATTAGAAAGTGAAAACATAAACATGTAAACATAAGACCATTTGATCTTTGACAAGGCCACATAATATATTCAGTGGAGAAATGATAGCATAAGAGTCTTTTCAATAAATGATATTGGAATATTAGAAAGTCTGAAGAAATTTACCTTTCCTTGTAGGAAAGTTTTGGTGACATATTCACTTAGATTTAAATTTCTTCATTTTGTTTTATTGTTGAAAAATATTTTTGCCATTTATCTTACTAAATCCACTAAAAAAAGTTCTTTAATAATGGAGTATTTATCTTTAGGAACTTTTAAAATGTGTTCCACTATCTTTACCCTCTATAGTTTTTGACAAAAGATCAGTTGTTATTCAATTTATTGTTTCCCTTTATCCAAAGTGATTTTTTTTTCTTTAGCTGAGTTCAAGATTTTGTCTCTTTAATATACCTTAATCTAGTATGCATCTGAAAATATTTTTACTTATAATTATATTTATTGTTAATTATGAAGATACCCGAATGTATAATTTTGTGCTATGTTTGAATTAGTCTTTGAATTAATTATTCAATTTATAAAATGAAAGAATAATAGAATGAAACTGCACCTTCAGAAAGTAATAAATTTGATTAACAATGGGATATACCTGTGTAAGCATGAAATATTATTTTTTTTCCTTTTCTTTTGATTATTTAAAATACATAAAAGTAGTGGAGCTGTATCTCAGTAGTAGAGCACTTGCCTAGCATGTGTGAGGCACTGTGTTTGATTTTCAGCACCACATATAAATAAAACAAAGAAAGGTTCATCAACAACTAAACAAACAAACATGCTAAAAGTATGTAAGGCTAAAATTATAACATTGTGTGTGATAAATGTATTTAGACAATTGCTAAGTTTCAATATTTTAAGTGAAGTGAAATGGATTAAAAATTTAAAGAGGTGTTTTTATTTCTAAAGGAATATTTTTAAAATAATGCAAAAATACAAGTACAGATTTCTCCCAAAATTCTAAAATGACACTCAAATAATTTAATAAAAAATAAAAAGTGGAAGAAACGTACTGAGGTCTGCAATTTACTGACTATCAATTTACAAGATTTGTTAATGCATGAATAAAGAATGGATAGGTAGATAGAATGTGATAAAGTAAATAAAGTAAATATAAGAACTCCCTATAAAATTATCTCAATTTTTCTATGTAGTGTTTGATAATTTACATAATAAAATGTTTGGAATCACTTCTCCTCCTCAAAATAATCAATAATAATCAATAATCTTTGTTTCCTGGATTCAGTATATTTTAAACCCACACATATTCTGTTCAAACACACATGGCACACTTACAAACATGTGGTGTGTAACAATTCTCAGCCAATTCTTAGTAAAGATCTGATAACTAGTATTATATAGATCAAATTCCCTGACAGCACTGTAATGGTATTAGGGATCATTGCAAAAATCTTTAACATTTTTTTTTTATTTCAGAAACTACAAGCCACATTTATCAATAAGCTATGTATCCAAAAAAACTATAATAGAAATTACAAAATATTCAGAAGTTAAAAACAACAACAAAATCTTTGATTTGAAACTACAATGTCTTTTAGGAGGAAATTTGAAATCTACAATCTAACATGGATATACAGAAAGAAGAAATAACATCAATGTTCTGAGCACCCAAATTTTTTTAAAAAGTGAAACAAATGAGAAAATATAGATAAGATCAGATACTGATTAAATAGAAAATATGAAAAGGAAGGACTCAATCAAATTAAACTTGCTTCTTTGAAATAAAAACTCACTTCTGCTAAAATTGGTTAAGAATATTAATAAAGACACATACATGCATATAAAATGGGCATGGGGACATACATAATATGTGTATATATAAAAATGTGAAATACTAGCACATTGAGCAAATCAAGTTAACTTTTTCTGTGGGAAATTGACCAAAAATGAATAATTTTATATAGACAAATACAGTTTACCAAAATTTCATTAATAAACATTTCATACATTTTAAATAATTAACATTTCACCTGCCTAGAAAACAAGCACAGACATAAGTGTTATCAAAATATCTAATATCTATTTTTTAAATAAAAATCTTTGTAGGAAAAGAATTGAAATAGATACAATCCTTGGCTTATTTTAGGTGTCTAGTATAAATTTATCAATAACATGAATAAAGACAGCATGAAAAAGAAAATTTATAGACTCTAAAATATACATGTAAAAATATCCCAAATAAAATACTAGAAAATCTGATTAATATCATATAAAAGTTAACAGCTGTGGTAGCAACATCAGTGATAACAACCAAGTAGTTTTTATCCCAAGATATAAAGAAGGTTCAATTATAGAGTATTTATCAATGCAACTCTCCATATTAATAGGTATAGTAAAATATCCATATAATCAATTTAATAGATTAAAGAAAGCATTGAATAAAATTAAAAGCTTGTTCTTAAGTTTAAATAAGTATGAACTCTATCAATGGAAATAAACTTCTTCATTTGATCAAGGGGATCCACTAACACCTAGAACAAAGTTAATTTGGGGGGAAGAGAGAGTAATGCATTCTCATGAAACTCAGAACAAACTACCACTACCAAGTTCTAACTAAAACAATAACAAAATGTACAGGATAACTGAAAGAGATGTAAGTATTAGAAAAGAATAAATACATTCTCTTTATTACTGTATTCTATAAATATCTATATAGAAAATCCAGGGAAACATTAAAAATGTAATTAGTAATGAACTTGTATAGCTAGATGTCACTTTTTAAAACATTTTATGATTTCCATTTTGATTTCCTTCTTAACATGAAAAGCTTGAAAACTTTCTACTTTGGATAATAATGATCATCACATTCCACCATCATTAATAACCCCATGCCCCCTCCCTTCCCTTCCAACCCCTCTGCCCTATCTGGAGTTCGTCTATTTCTCCCATGCTCCGGCTCCCTTCCTACTATATAACTAAGAATTTTTAAAACTATGATTGGTTAATGGGGTTTCTTTATTGACTGAAATAGTCATGTCATTTTCTTTCTTTAATCTTTCAATAAAATTAATAAATTCATGTTTCTGATTTTGAAATAATCATGCATTTCTGAGTAAAATGCTGACTGATAATGATAAGATCCTTTCCAATTCACATAAAATTCAATTTTTTTTGATGGCTCATTTAGGTGTTTTATACTAATACTAATAAGGACATTTGTCTGCAATGTTAATTTTTTTTAAATGCTCTTGTCCAATTCTGGTATCAAAGATATGCTAGAATAGTAAGCAAAACAATAATGGGGTCATTTTCCTGAATTTTCCTATTTCAAACAATTTGCATAGTTGATTATCTCTTTCTTGGCATCTGCATGTTATTTTTACTAGACTGCTTTCTTATTTTATAGTTTATTTTTTATTTTTATCATTATGAAGTTTTTAAGTATTATTCTTTCATGGTTAAAAAATCACATTTGCATTTTAATTTATGTATCCTTTATTGTTAAAAATGTTTCTATAAAATCAGACTATTGTTTTTTATCTCATATATCTGTTGATTGATTCTCTAATTACTAATATTGTTTACTTTTGCCTTTTTTAATCTTTATTTTTTGATTGTTTCCAGTTAGTTTATTTATCTTATTAATTTTTCCAAAGAAATATCTCTTTTTAATTTTGTTGATACTCTGTATTGTTTCTTTGTTATTTTTAATTATAAACATTATAAAAGAGCAACTAATTGATTAATTTCTGATCTTATCATTGTTATTTCCTTCTACTTTCTTTGATTTATTCTTTACCTTATCAGTCTTTTGAGTGAAATTTAATTCATTTATTTTCAATCATAATTTTTAATTAATACTTGTATAGCTAAATGTTACTTTTTAAAACATTTATGATTTCCATTATGATTTCTTTCTTAATGTGAAAGTTACTTAGCAACCATTAAAACAATCCAAACATTTTTTTGTCTTGCTCCTGTTAATTTTTAATTTAATGGCCTTGTGGTCAGGTAATATGGACTTTATGGTATTAAGTGTTTGAAAGTGCCTAAGAACAGCTTTCTGACTTCTGTAATATATGGTGACTTAAAACATGCTTTATATGTTCTTGGAAACATTATATAATCTTTATTTTTAATGTAGAATTGGACTAATGTCCATTAAATAAGTATTTTTATTTCATTGCTCAAATTTTCCATATTGGTAAAGATTTATTGTCATTTTAATGTTTCAGACCATGATAGATCCATTTAAAAATTTGCTCTATAATTATATACTAGTCATCTGTTCTGAATATTCTGTCAGTTTTAAAATGGCATATTTTTTCATTGAACAACCTTCCCCTCTAACTTATTAATTTAAAACATATTTTTAGTTTTAAAGTAAAGGTTAAATTTATTTATAATTTGTAGCTAATTAAATTTACTCATTTTAAAAATCCATTTTTGTGCTCATCACTGTGGGTCTTACCTCTAAGTACATGTTCTTCTTGCTGAAGTGGATTGTTAATAAAAGTCTAGGGGTAACAAACTTGCTTACTATTTATATAACTGAGATTGTCTTTTCAAGAAAACTGGAAAGTGGTTTAGGTAATTCTGCTCACTTTTCTGACTACTTTCTGGTCAGACTGTGACTGTTCAAGTCCCCGGGACTTCTCTGAACCTATTCTTATTGATGTCCAGCAATGATCTTCATGGCCAGATGCAATGGAATGTTGTAGTCTTCATCTTCTTTGACCTAGGAACAGCATTTGACAGCTTACTGTCTGATCCTCCTTGAGCTACATTCCACAGTTCACTTCCATAATACTATGCCTCATCGTATCTGTTGAGTTTGATCAAGTCCTGGCCTCAAGAAAATAATGTGTAATCAAGTAAAATAAACCAGTTTCAAAAAAAAAAAAGGTTGAATGTTCCCTCTGATAGGAGGAAAGTAGCAAGCCAAGGAAAGATAGTGGAATGAATCTGACATAGTTTTCCCATGTATGTGTGTGAAAACAACACAGTGAATCCCACCACATGAACATCCATAATAGTGGGACTCTAACTAGAGTCCCACTATCAAAATGGATTCTGCTGTCATACATAACTTAAAAAAAATAAAAAAAGAAAATAATGGATTCTTTGCTATTTCCCAGGTTGATGGGTGGTAACTTTTTAGCCTCATGTAATGAAAAGGAAAGCATTTGACAATTTTTAGCTTTCAGAGCTCAGCTTCTGTTATCATACTGCAGAGGCCTGTGACTACATTACTCCAGTTAGGTGGCTGACAGGTAATTCTGAATCAGTTCCATCTCCTATTTTGATCTCAAATCTTACTATGTGTTTCCAAAACACAGAGCTTTTAAGGATACATGTGATGAAATCTCTAAAAATATATTATAATAAATACTAGACAAGACTATGAAGTCGGGGCTTGCTAATCTGTATATCTATAGCCCCAATGTAATGTCTTGTCCATGGTTTCTTGGGCAAATTTATTAAATAATCTTAATTTATTCAGATTAAATTTTAGCTTTAATGTAGAGTGAGGTGTAAAGAAGATACAGTTGGAATCCATTTTCCTGCAGGTTTTCCTTAGAATAATTCTATTCTCATTTGTATAAGTTATGACCATTTGACAAGAGTCCATGAGAAAGAGAATATGATAACCCTTTTGTCAATATCAAGAATGTGTCAATAATGGGAAAACTCTGCTTTGCAGCGTGTCCTGGGAACAACAAAGCAGACAATACCCATTATCCATATGTCATTTCCTGGTTGAGAACATAAAAACAGATCAAGGCAAAACCCAGCACATCTTTAAATTAGTGACACCGATCGATGCCCATATTTCTTAGTGACATGTTTCATTATGTTGAACTATTTATGTCATCGTAATCCAAAGCATCTTAATGCAACCTGACATCCAGGTTATGTTACATTAAAAAAAAAGAAGCTATTGCAGTTTGTTAATGGGTCAGAAAATATTCTAGGACTCCTTTTCTGCTCAGTAAAGAGTTATCATAAGGGGTGTGTGTGTGTGTGTGTGTGTGTGTGCGCGCGCGCGCATGCTGAGGGGGGCAGTCAGCAGGTTGGAGGGGTAGTCTGATTTAAAGATTGAAATGTGAGAGACCTTAAATTTGAGTCTGTCAGAAATATCTCCTTAACTTGGCCTCTCACCTCTATAGTTTATCTTTGATGGAAGTTTCAAGATTAGTTTTGAGGCAGTAAAATTTTTCCTCATGATAAAGTTTAAAGATGACCAATAAAATTGGGGCAAAGCTCAACTAACTTTTTGAATGAATGTGTCACACATATTTTAATATTTTACTTAAACACTATACCTTTCAATATACTTTTCATTTTTACCATTTGGTTTTCTTTATTTTCTGAGTTTTCATAACAAATCATCTCTATTACTGTGGAATATTTTATATTGTAATAATACTTTATATTTTTGGATATATATGTTGATTCTATTAAAAGTTCTGAATTTCTTCAAGATAGGAACTAACTTATGTCAATTTATTTATTCATAATTGGTGGAATATAATTTCATATAACAATGAATTTCATTATGTCATATTTGTACATTCAACATAACCATAATTTGGAAACCTTATTCACCTTTATTTTACCTTTACCTCACTTCCTTCCTCTTCTTGATCTGTATGTTATGCTTTACAGATCTACCTTCTATTAAAACTATTATTAATATCTTATGTAATAATGAGTGATTATAATTACATAAAAACAAATTTCATTGTGGTATGTGTGTACATGGATGTAGCATAAATTTGGTAGGTTTTGTTCCCAATACTTTCCCAATCCCCCCTCTTTTCACAGCCTTTTAATCCCCTTCCTCTTTTCTGATAGTCTAAGATAGGGACTATTTTATTGCTGTAGTTTAGTGGCTCTCTGAACTTAAATGTCCATAAATAATAATGTTGTAATATTTAGAAATTTCTTACCTTGTAATCCTATGATCCTGAATCAGTAATATGCATATGCAACAAAAGGAAGAAGTGGAATAGCAATATGAAAGATGGTTGATTTTTCATCAGAAACAATGAAGGCCAGAAGACAATGGAAAGACCAGCTTCAAAATATTGAAAGATAAAACAACAACAACAAAAAGCTGTTAACCAAGAATCTATGTGAAGTAAAAGTATCTTTAAAAAACAAGAATAACATAAACTGGGCATGGTGTTGTATGCCTGTAATCCCAGTGATTTGGGAGGCTGAGGCAGGAGGATTCCTAGTTTAAAGTCATCCAGTCATCCTCAGCAAAAGAGAGGTACTAAGCAACTCAGTAAGACTCTCTTTCTAAAAAAAAAAAAAATACAAAATAGGGCCAGGGATGTGGCTCAGTGGTCAAGTGCCCCAGAGTTCAATCCCCACTACCAAAAGATAAATAAATAATAAGAACAACATATTTTCACATAAAAAAGTGGAAAATTTCATGATGAATTTATTGCTAAAATAGAAAATTCATCACACTGAAGGAAAATTATATAAGGTGGATATTTGGTTTTAAAAGAAGGGAGGAATAAAAACACTGAACATGGTAAATACATAAATTTATAAAAAAGATTAACTTTAAAATTTTTTTTCTTAATTTTTTTAAAGAACAAATGATTCAGAGCAATAATATAATTGTTAGCTAAAGTTACATGTAGAGATAAGAGTATTATGAATTTGGCAGTATGAAGTGAGAAGTGTGAACTGGTAAAATAGTAATTCTAAGGACACTGTGAGAAATTAAGTCTACAAATGGTGATACCAAGATCAACAAGGAAAAAGTAATAAAAAGCAATATAGCCAAAAATCCAATAGTGGCAATAAAATAGACTATTAAAACTCTCCAAACCAAAAAAATAGATATAAAGTAAGAAAGAGAAATAAAGTAATAAATAAATGGCGAGGTGATAGATTTAACCTCAACCATGCAAATAATCGCTTTCAATGAAGACAGACTAAATACTCAAAAGGAAAAAAAAATTGCTGGATTGGATAGGACAGCAAAATATATTCCGTTGACAAAAGACAAATGTAAACAGGGTAAAGGTCAAAAGAATGGAAAAATACATATCAATGCAATAATAGATAAAGTATTAGCAGCAGTTAATAGAACAAATAAGCAAAAAAATCATTTAGAATATCAAATCTAAACGATACAATTAACCAACTTGACTTCATTAACATTAACAGAACATTGCAAGCAACAACTGCTGAGTAGACATAATCTTCAACTGTACATTGAACATCACTGAGAAAGATCATATATGGGTTCAAAATATATCTCATAGATGTCAATAAATTGAAATCTTATGTTTTTGACCACAATAAAATTAAATTGGAAATCATTAAGAATATGGATGTATTAAAAACATCCAAATATTTGGAAATTAAAGAACACTCCTAAATTACCAATGAGCTAAAAGAAATTATAAAAAAATAGAAAGTATTTTGAATGAATGATAATGTCAAAATTTAAAATCTTTGTACTTTGTGGACACCCTAGCACTATTGTAAAAGAATATTGGCCTTGAAGAGGTGAAGTTAAAAAGCTTAACTATATCACATGAAGATATGGAGCAATTAAACTTTCATGCATTGCTGGTGAGACTAGAAAACAGTACAACCATTTGAGCAAACTAATGGGTCTTATTGTTTTTTAAAGTTAAACACATATGTATACCCTATGGCCCAGTAAGCCTACTCCCATTTAGTTATCTAAGAGGAATCAAATCATAAAATGATTTATATAATTATGTTTATAATGACTTTAATCACAAAACTGGAAACACCCACAGTGTATTACTAAGACTATGGACCAACAAATCATGGTATATTAATATAATAGAAGAGTATCCAACAACAGAAAGAACAAATAGCTGATGCTCACAATGGGAGTGAACCTCATGATGTTGTTGAGAAAAAGTTATTCACAAAAAAGTAAACGTGTGATCCCATGTATATGAAGTCTACGGAAACTCAAAACTAATCTGTGGATGTTGGAAAGAAGATCAGTGGTTACCTGCAGCAGTGGGGAATTGACTACAATGGAGAGCATGAAACATTCTGCAGTGATAGAAATGTCATGTATTTTGATTGGATAAAGTTTATATGCATGGATATATTTGCTGGGATAAATTTTATATGAGAGTATATAGTAGAATTTATCATACTAAATGCCTAAAATTTATACATTTCATGATATGAAATCTATATAATGATAAAGTCCATTAACAATAATTTGAGAAGCAAATTCATGGCCTCATTGTAGAAATTCTGACTCAGTAGATCTATGGTTAAGAATCACCTAATCTGAATTTTTAAAAAATTTTCCTAGCTGGGTGACACATGCCTGTGACCCTAGTAGCTTAGAAGGCTGAGGTAGTAGGATCACAAGTTCAAAGCCAGCCTCAGAAATTTAGCAAGGCCCTAAGCAACCAGCTTTAGTGAGACTTTGTCTCAAAATAAAAATGAAAAGGGCTGAGGATGTAGGTCAGTGATTAAGTGCTCCCGGATTCAGTCTCCAGGACCCCAAAAAAGTTGTCCTTAAGCATGTGAGGCACCAATGATACACCTGAAAGTACTGACCTGACATAATATCATATGTCCAGAAATGTTGATCACATTTTCTGAAAATAAATGAATTAATCCTTAGTTACATAAATTTGTTGCCTCTGAATTATTCTCTTTACTAGGGAAACACATTAACATCTTTATTTTTGCAAAAATGTCAAGTTTTGTGAGCTTCACTCAAACTAGAAAATGGAAATTTATTCCTTCGTCATCTCATGTTCATGCCACAATAATTTCAGCAATCGTTTTTGCCAGTGTGCTCCAGCCGCCTCCCAGAAAAAGCCTCCCCTCAGCCTTCTGCCTGCCTTATTTCCTCTGCAAGCCCAATGACATGAAGCCCTTTCCAACTAGGCTTGTTGCTAGTATCTAACTAATAATGATGTTCCCTTCCCTAAGTCATGTAGCTCTTATTGACTGATGTATTCAGCCTGGCACTTACATATGTACTATACCGCATGGTTCTCTTTCCCATGTGGCTCTTTTCTCTTCAGTGATATTGCAAGTGCTTATTGAAAACATCTCTGCTTCTCAAACTCTTATAGCCTCTCTTCTTTTCCCATATTAATTAAAATTAAAATGCTCAATATTATTTTTTTTAAATTAAGAATACAGGGTTTTGGGGAAGATTCTAATACCACTACCAACAAACTATATAACTGGAAAACTCGTTTGTCTTCATCCATACAAGTGGGATTTATAATTCCTTTTACATTGTTACTTTGAGGACTATGAAAGGCAAGAAAGATCATAAATCACTTAGCTGCCTTGTGCCTCTTAAGCAGTTAGTAAATGGTCGTCAGCAGGGTTGTTGTTGTTGACCTGTAATTATTGGGTAGTTGTGACATTAACATTTATATTGTTAAAAAACATATGATTCGAGACTGGAATTTTAAAATTATGTAATCCAATTCATCTGTTACTGTAATTAGGAAACAGGCCAGGGAGGAAGTTGCCTGTCATTGATTATTTTGTCTTAAAATAATTCCAAGCCTTAAAGCTTATATTCTGAGTTACTTACAATGTGCTGCAATGTAATAACATATTGGTTCTATACAGAGAATATTTTCCAGGTAAAATGCTCTGCATTTAGCATGGAAGGAGAACCTCAAAATTTCCTAGCTTTTTTTTTTTTAATCTGACTTTTTCTTTTAAAAAATAGACCTTAAAAATTGTAGGAAGTTAAGCCTCTTCTTCCCAGTATACTTTGACAGCACATTAAGATACATAATACATGTAGTCTCAAATAACCATCCATGTTCAGGTCAGCTTTATTCAGGGAATAAAATAATTTACTTGATTACTTACCGTTCAGTTTGCAGTGCTATTCAACTCTCCAAGTTAAATGCCTCTGACCTATTTTTATCATGCACTCTTGATCTGCTAAATTCTTGGCCAGCAAATGATATGTCTCACCCAGAAAATGCCAGCTTCCTGATCTGGAAGCCACTACAGCAAATCAGTGAGCCGATTTTCCTCTGCCATCAACTGTGGCACAAGATGCCATGCTGAGTGGAGTTCGTACATGAATTTGCAGATGGTCAGAGAGAAAGGGATGAGAAAGGTGAGATGTGGAATATGAAACAATAGAAATTTTAATATCAAAGCTTTAGGGAGATGATTAGGGCCTATAAAACTGAGCCTTTATGGCATTTGTTGCAATCGTTATATTATCTTTGCTAAAGGTTTGGTCCTGTTATCCTTTGACATACTTTGGGTATATTTTTAAGATCTCTAATCTCGTGGATGGTTGTTCAGTTACAAACACATATGTATACCCTATGGTATACTATTTTTATCCCTTGCCTTGGGTTCCCTGGGGTGTCTGTGGTTAAGTGCCCTAAGAGCTGCTGATTATTGTGATTTCCTTTAACCAGCTCAGCTCGATACATTCTTTGCTTTTCAATTTTTGATGTCAGCCCTAATGTGTTGGGCCAAACACGTTAGAACTTGTTAAGATTCTCCAAATAGCTTCTTTGTGCTACAGAAATCACACCAGTGACAGGCCCTTTGCTCCATCTCCCTGGAGCTTTTATGCATGTGCTATGCCCCCTACTATCACTCTCTCTCACAGAGGAACTGACATTCAGAGCCAGAACCCAGACACCAACAACACTTACTATTTTTTAAAACTTCATTTCTCTCTGTATTTTTCCCTTATTCCAATTTGAATGCTGAACATAAAAAAGTTGCCAAAACTCTCCCTCCATTGAAGTGAAAACCATTGATTTGTCATCTCAATTTAAGATTCCTGACTCCAGATAGAAGGATATTCTCTATGGACATAATGGGACATTTAGCAATTCATTCATTTTCTTCACATGCTACTTATTTAGGCACTCAGCGGTTGGTGGCTTTGATGTGGAGTGGTGAAATTATAAAGACATTACGTATCATAAAAATATAAATGAAAGAAAACACAGACCCTCTTTTATATCAGGCTAAATTGACTGCTGTCATATTAAGGATATTTTGTTTTATAAATTATACCTGTTTCAAGGTATTCCTTTGTGTGAATCACTACATTGTCTTTTCTTTTTTTCTTTTTTTTTTTTTTAAATAAAACAGGTTTCTTTTCCAATGCATTGAAGTAAAAGAACTCTCAAGGCTTAAGTATTGAAATTAATGTATCTGGTACCAAACATGACCTGGTATTTGCACTCTTGTGCCAGCAAAGCAATCAAGTCATGTGTGATTTGCCAACTCATGTGTTAAACATTAAAAAAGACTTTGAAATCAAATCTGATTCATGAATTATATTCTTCAACATTTACTTGCTTGAAAAGTTTCCATAAGTGTAGCTCTCTCTTTAGTATTTGGTCCTGTGGAGCTTAAATTGCTGTAAAAACCTGCTAACCCCTCTAATAACCCATGCTGTGTGTGTCCACCATAAAATGCACTTAATCATATACCAAGATTTGGTCTCTGCTGAGTGGGCATGACCAGCAGGAGTAGAGTAGAACTGCCAACCCCAGAACATCAAAGAACAGGGATGAGAGTAGTCTGACGGTTGGACAGGTGAGGGAACTTATTGTGTTATTGTGGGAAGGACATGTGACCTCCTGGCCTCATGAAGAGCCACACTGAAGGAGGAGCAGAAGGAGCAAGGTAAGAGGTCATGGAAGTCAAAGTCCAGAAGAGTTAAGGCAAGAGATTCAGCAGGAAGGCACTACATCATCAGGAATGGTAGGAAGTAGAATAAGACCAGGGCCAGCAGAAGGTCAAATCAGAGCTGGTGAGATTTATTAGGAGTTGTCTGAGAGAGGATAAGATACAAGATTTCCCCATGACCTGTTATTTCTAAATGTTAGGAAATCCCTTTCTTATGATTGGCTATTTTGGTTTAAGGTTTGCTGTGTTCATTGGTCAAGAATAAATATTTAAGAACAAGTACTTCCTAGTATTGTATGATTTGACTGAATAGTGTTTTGTTTAATCTCCCAGAAATGATTGTTGTTAAAATTATTACAATATTCTGTAAAAAAATACATGTTTCCCTCTTCCGTTCTTCATTCCTCCTCTTCTTAGTGGATCATGGTGTTTGTTTTAGTCTCACATCAGAATTCCCTTGACCCCTTGGTCCTTTGAGCTGAGAATTGCTTGGGGTTCCTCAGCCCACACATTGGGACTTGGGGGTAGATTAGCATGAGGAAGTTTCACTAATTAGTGACATATTATAGCATAAATTCATAGCATAAATTTATGTTAGCATCATTTCTTTCTTTCCCCAAAGACATGGAATTTTTTTGAACAATATTAGAATCTAAGTTATGAAGTAAGATTTATGGGCTTTTCCCCTAAAATAATCCACATTCAATAGTACAGAAAAAAATTGGTAAAATCTTGTCTTATGAAAACTACTTTGTCTTTGGGACAATGACACTGATAGAAAACACCATCTCACCAACATTTAAGGATTGTATGTATTTTCTTATTGAGGAACATATTCAATAACTTGTCAATTTGCAAAAATACCCAAGGCATTTCTACTTTTATAGCCAAGTTATAGAAAGCACTGAAACTTAGTTGATTCAGGGATAATCATTTGTCCTTCCTTCATTTTATACATTTATTTGCAAATCAATTCTACAAAATAAAATACAATTAAAAATACAACACTATCACATTAGGAATATATAATTATTTCATATTTTGTTACAATTATCATTAGTCTTTAAAATAAAAAAGAAATGCATAGATACTTAAAAATCTAAATAGACTGTGTTTGGGGAGAGAAAACAGCACCACAGTGATAAATAAAGATCTCAGTCAAGAAGTGTACTTTGGGAGGTAGCTACGAGTCTGATCGTGTAAGATGCATAAAATCCAGAGTGAGGGCTCTGGATATAGATCTTTGAAAAGTGTGTCTGTCTTGTTAAGAGCTTGAGGTAAAGAGCCCCAAGGTTGCTTATATATACCTCATAGGTAAAAAAGTAATTATAAAAACAATATATAGGATGTTAAATGGTATTATATATTTTAATTCAGTTAAATTTAGCAAGAAAATATTTGAAAGCCAAAAACTAATGTGTCTGATGAATGAATGTATTTTTCAGAGACTAACATTTATTGGGTACCTCAATGAGTCTGATGTCATTAAATTATTTTCATAAATCCACGAGAAACTTAAATGACCTGTCTGACCTGTCTTCAGACAAATTATTGGAGTGGCCATTTGTGACAATAGCTATAAACAGTCTACTGAGGGTGGGGTGGTGGGGGGGATGGATAGCTGTTTTTTTTTTTCCTATCAGTTGAAAAAAGAAAACAATGTTTATGCAAAGAAGACGGAGACCTCCCAAGATAAGAAAGCACCTCACTCTCTGCTTCTCTTGTTTATTATACTGATGCACCATTGGTGGCAGAAGGGACTTAAGGGCAGTCTCCATGCATGCCTTTGTGTTTGAGAGGTTAGGAAATGGTCTAAAATCTAACTTCATGGCTATTTTTTTTTACTTTTCCAAGAGAGAACTTGTTATCCCTTTATAGAAATAAGTTCTATTTGTTCTGAAATAAGTTTAAATGCACAGGCAATTCATCTAATGTTTGAAATGGTGGTCAGTTCCAATATCCCTCACTGTTCTTGAAAGTCATCTAAGCTATCTTTCACAAGGAACTTTAATTGAAGTTATAATTTTATGGTATCTAATTAATTTTGTCAAGAATATTCTGCCCTTTACAGACACTTCTATGAAACTGTTTACTTTTAGGATGCTTTAAGATGATCCAACATGGTACTCAGTTTCTCTGTGCATCTCCTGATAGATACTCATGTCCACAAGATGGATTGTTTCAACAAGTTATGCTGTACGGAGACCTGGAAATACAGGTGTTTGCCAAGGAATGGCTGATACTTGTCAATAATCTTTGCCTCAGGATTACTCCTGTTTGATTCTGGCTAAAACAATAATTCATTAATTAAGAGTATGTTTTTATAAGGAGTACATTTTTAATGATGCATTGAATCTTTACAATGAATGCCTTTCTCAAAAACTTTAAAATAAGATAGTTTATGCTTTGATTCTGTGATTTATTTTTTACTGAACCTATTAGATGAGAGAAAAAAAAAGAAGACAAATGATATAGTACTCAGTACCATGTTGAATCATTTTAAAGCAACTTAAAAATCAACACAGTGTAATAGGAGGATCTGTTGCTAAAGGGCAGAACAGTCTTGACATAAGTTAATCACATTTCACAGAATCATGTCTTCATTAATAGTCACTTCTGGAAGATGTGGGTTTTGCTAAACTATCTTAGATTACTTTCAATAATAGAGAGAAAAAAATATAAATATTTATGTGTAATCACTAGATGAGCCAAGGTTTGTACTTTTTTTTAAAATTTCAATAATAGGTTGATTACTATTTAGTGTACTTGCTGTTTTGTCTAAAACCAGAACACATTGAGTGCCTCTGTCAATTACAGATCTCCTCTGGCATTTTAGATAGTCACCCCTCCCACACACACACAGGGCTTGCTGCTGGGTGTGGGCAGAGCAGGCCAATCCTGCACCCTGGGCTCCTGCTGGATTCTCCATTTAGGGTGCTGGTTCAGTTAAGCTTTGAGGACTGCTGCATCCACATAAGGAACCTTCATTTTCCTATAAACCAACATGATAGAGCAGAGGACCTCAGGAAGCAGACTCATAAGCCTTTGGGCCCTGGAAAGTATTTTGTGTGGTAGGACTGTTAGCACTGCCTAGGACCACAGGAACAAGTGGGTGACTGCTTCTCTTCATATCAGAAGGCCTACCTTAACGCACATCTGTGCATGTATTTTTGTCCTGGAGATTTTTAAAAGGAGAAAATTGTTGTGGACCAACTTTAGCTTAGTGTCTTAAACAGAAAATAAAGAACATGCCACAAGGACCACGGAATTCAAAGGGGATATACAAAGGGCAAAGCAGCACAAGAAAAGATGCTAAGCACCATTGGCCATTAGGTTGAACCAAATTAAAATGGAAATTCAATATTAGCCCATATCCACACAAATGGCTAAAATAAGATTTGAAAAACATTATTGACAGCACAAAATGCTGATAACGGTGCAGTGTTAGTGGATCACTCATACATTTGGGTGCAAACAGAGAGTAGTGCAGCCACTGGAAAACAGCTAAGCAGTTCCTTATAAGAATAAATACACAATTGCCATGCTATCCTGAAACTGCACCCAAGGCATTTATCCCAGAGAAAAATAGCATATGCTCACATGTTCACAAATATTCAGGACAGTTTTACTCATATTAACGAACACTGGAAATACCCCCAAGGTCCTTCAACTGTTGACTGGTGAAAACAAGACAAACTTGAAACCTAATAAATTGTGCTACATCTGTATGGTGACTTACTAAATAATAAAATTTGAACAAATAATTGATACACACAATGATGTGGATGGACCTCAAGGGAACATGCTGAGTGACAAAAGCCAATCCAAAGGGGTCATATATGATATGATTTCTTGTATGTGATTCCTTTGTATAAATATTGGCAAAAAGTTTACAGGAAGCCAGTCGATTCTGACAGGAGAGTGAAGGCTGAGAGGTGGGAGGGATATGTACATTTATAATCAGATAACACAAGCAACCTTGGTGGTAATAGAATTGTGATCTTGGACATGTCAGGCTATAACTGCAATAAACCTATACGTAACTAAATGTACACAATGCGCACGCACACACACACACACAGTAATATGTGAAAGTGAGGAAAACTGAACAAGAGAGGTTAATTGTGTCTGTGTAGCTTTCCTGCTTTTGATAGTGTACTTCAAGAGGAACACTGGATACAGACTGTAAAAAAAAACTCTCTATATTATTTCTTACAAATACACTGTAATCTGTAATAATTTCAAAAGAAATAAATAAAATAAATAGCATCCAGAAAAACAGTATGGAGTTTCATTCAAAAATTAAAAATAAAACTACCACAAGATTCAGTAGTCCTGTTCTGAGATGATAACCCAAAGAACTGAAGTCAGGATCTCATTTCCATGATTCTTACACTATTACTCACACACAGGTAAGATTTGGAAACAAAGTAAACATCTATTGGCAGACATGGAATAAGCAAAATGTGGCATATAAAGACAGTGGGATACAAATCAGATTCTAAAAAGTGTGGAATCCAGATGTGATTATGGGGACCAACAGAGAGGACATGAATCTCAGTGAAAGTCCAGTCATAGAAGGACACACACCAAGATTGCCCTAAAGGAGATGCCCAGAAAAGCCACAGAAGGAGAAAGGAGAACATTAGTTGCCATGAGCCACCAGAGGGGGAGGTGTGGCATTGCCCATCCGAGTATTAATATTCAGTTTTAATATATGAAAAGGTCCAATATCTGCTGAGAACATTATAGCTAACAACAGTATATTTTGTATTGCAAATGCTACTTTAAATTTTATGGTTAGCCTCATGTTTTCTTATCACAAGAGCAGCAAAAGTTTTAAATAAATAAATAAAAATTGAATAGCCATGCATAAGGTTTTCTTTTCTTCATGTGTTTATCAATTTATGGTAACCTCATATATTTTAAAAAATTTCTTAGTAGTTGCCTGTTATTGTTTTAATTTGCATTCATTTTGTCAGTTGGGAAGTAGACCCTGTTAGTATCTTCATTCATCATTTGGACTTCTTTTTTTTTTTTTTTTTTTGTAAATTTCTAATGCATTGTTTTCCATATTTTGAGTGAAATGTTGTCAATTTTCTGTGTGTATTCTGAATACTAACATTTTCTACTTTGAGGCATACCCAATTCTCCCATCTGCGACTTTGCTTTTATGATGGTCATAGTATAGAAATTTTTTAATGTGATCAAACATCAGAATTTTTATTTATGTAGTGTATTTTGGGAATCTTGGTTTAAAAAAAAATCTATTGTATCTTAAAACCATAAACATACATCCCCAAAGACATAGCAGCTAGAAAGAATGGAGAGTTTTCTTACCATCTAAGGATTTGGAGTGAAATATATATGCATGTCAATAGAGAGATACCTTCAGAACCCCCTTGGAATTTAACTAACAATCTAGACTGTTGTACCATGTAAACTTTTCATAAAAACTGTGAAATAAGCTAATTAGCAATGCAATTCACAATAGCCAAATGATGGAACCATACCAGGTGTCCATCAGCAGACAAATGCAAAAGGAAATGTGATATGTTTACACACACATGCGCGCGCACACACACACACACACACACACACACACACAAAATGAAATTTCACCCAACCATGAAGAAAAATGAAGTTATGTCATTTTTTTGGCAAGTGAATTAAATTGTAGAGCATCATGCTAAGTGACATAAAACAGATTCAGAAACTCAAAGGTTGGATGTATTCTCTCATACATGGAAGCTAGGGAGAGAGAGGTTGGGTGCAGGATGACAAAACAGATCTCCTGAAAATAAAATTGTCAGAGCAGAGGATGCAGATGTAGCAGTTGGGAGGAAGGTAAAGGATGGAGAAGTGCTAGGGAACAAACTCTACCAAATTTGCATATCTCTATGTATGAATAAACAACAATGAATATCACCTATATGTGTAATCAAAATGTACAAAATTAAAATAAATACAGAATATAAGATTTTCCCCAAAATCATCCATAGAGACGTTATCACATACTTTCAAATGTAGAGCAATCACTATGCCAAAAAAGCAATATGATCCCAAGAATTTAGGATTGCATGAAAGAACGATGACCAAAGATTCTAGGAAAATGCATGAATAAGCCAAAATAAACATTCACTCAACAAATAAAACCAATGATTTTGTCTGATGTGTAGGATTAAAACCCATCACAGACTAAAAACTTTGGACAAAATATCTTGTAAATTGGTAATGTTAGCAAGACTTGAGTCCATTTTTTCCTCATGTCGACCTGTTAAGGAGGAGGATGAAAGATACTCTAGCTTATGGTATCTGGAAAATCCAGTAATGAAAGAAAAAGTATAACTTCAAAATTATAGAGTAAGCCTTTGGAAATTCTAGAAGAAAAAGAGAATTATTGTAGAAAAAAATGCACATTGTAAAAGTTGCCAAAAACAAACCCAAGTGATGTTAGTACAAATCTAAATGCTTGACCCCCAGTAAATATTCTGTTCCAATTAAAAGCCTTGAGAGGATTACAAAATTGTTAGGTACCTTCTGATTCATAGATAGTAAACACAAAAACACTACCAGTGGAACTCCAGAGAAACTAAATCATTGCCAAGGTCAGAAGGCAAACATAATGTTCACAGATTCTCGTAGTTTCACCCTACATGTCTGTACTGGAATGATGATAAATGTGAAATGCATTCTAAAACTCTTGGGTCAAAAGATTAAAATCACTACTTCTGTAAAAAAAAAGAGAGAGAATATTACACAGCTGTGAAAATTTAATAAGGTATAACTTACTTAAAATCCTAAAGCATGCTATATAATATATTGTTCTGGAATGCTGTTGTAATTTAAATATGAGGTATCCCCAGAAGCTCCGGAGTGAGAAAATCGAACAAATTTTATGGATGAAATTATTGGGTTAGGAGAGTTTAGCTTAATCAGTGCATGAATCCTTTGATAGAGATTAACTTGGTAGTGACTGTAGGCAGGTGGGTTGTGGCTGCAGAGATGGGTCCCTGGGGCAGTGTCTTTGGGGTATATATTTTATTCTTGTTGAGAAGAGCTCTCTCTCTGCTTCTTGACGGTAGTGTTCTGAGCTGCTTTCTTCCACCACATACTTCACCTCCCCCTCATTCCTCAAGGAAAGGTATCTGCCATCTGTGGACTGAGACCTCTAAAACCTTGAGTATCCAAATAAACCTATCCTCCTCAAATTGTTCTTTCTAGGTCTTTCCAGAATAGTGAAAAAGCTGACTGAAACAGATGCTTGCATATATGGTTAAAAAAGTTAAAATACTGAGGAGAAGTTAGACACAAAATTCTAGATACAGTTTACTTCTGAGAGTGAGTTGCTATACAGAGGGACCCAAAAGAGCATGCAGTCAGAACCACCCCAGGAAGCGGGCTTAGTGTGTGTACTGAAGTTATGTGGCCATTGCCAGGAAGACACATGATTTTTACACTGTCATGCGTATTTTAATGTGAGTTCACTAAGTACTCAAATGGTTTCCTTAAAAAAAATTAAAGTAGGAAGAAAAAGAGATAATAAAACAAATAAGATTGAGCATCTAGGGCTGACATGAGATTATAATAGTAAAAGCAGATAATTGATAAATTATGAAACCAGTCAAGTTACCCATAGGAAAATAATTGATAAATTATGAAACAAGTCAAGTTACCCATAGGAAAATATCAATTCACAAGGAAAAGATAAATATAAAGAGTATATTCAAAAGAGTGATAAGATTTTTGTTTTTATTTTTGTATTTCAAAGTATGTAAATGTTTAAAGCATTGATACTATGCCTCACTAAGCCACTTATACTCGTGTTACTAAAATCTCTGGAGCAAAAGTTCCCTCCCCACCCAAATCACAGACACCTCTCCTTCTGGGTGCAAATCAGGCCCCTTTTGGGACCCCATTGTTCTCCATGGATAGCTCCTTCAGAGCAGAGCCTGCATGTATTCATAAACCCTGAGCTCTGCTCTGTTGTTCAATAACCTGGGAGCTCCCATTCTGCAGATGTCCAACACATTCCTGGTTGTAGAAACTTTATGCACTTTTACTAAATAATCAAGTAAACAAAGAAACATAAGTTAATGCTATCATGAAACAGTTATAGCTACTTTCAGGTGATTGTAAAATTTATCTAGGAAGTATTTAATACTATATTTGAAAAATTATTCAATCTAACATATATCTACTTTTTTTCTCAGGAAAAATAAGAACATTGATAAGGCTTAATATATATATATATATATATATATATATATATATATATATATATATATATATATATATATGTTTTGAGAGAAGACTAATTCAAATTAAATGTGGGTATAAAAAATATAAAAATATAAAATATAAAAATGTGGGTATACCTGTGCTTTATCTCTGTAGTGGTTGAAATAATTTATGAAATTATTTATGCCACTGGAGGTCTTTTAATAATCTACTGCAGGCATTTCAAAATATCCATCTCTTGCTCAAGGCACAATAGTGTGCCTTGGTTTGCACTCACTCTGAACCAACTGCATGCCTGTAAATATTTAATTTACAAAGCTGTCAGTGGGCATTGCAAGTTTATGAAAGACTAAAGGTTTCATCCATTTCTGTGTATTACAAGATTATGATAAGAAAAATGAAGTGAAGTTTCCCAATACACTTTTGACAGACTGGAAGCAACAGGCTTCATTTGTAGGTAATGAGTGAATAGATATAAAACTAAGCATAGAAAGGATGCAAGCAACCGTTACTGAAAAAGCACAGATAGAGCAAACAGGTGGCGGGGAAACAGTAGGAGCTGATGATGAATGGAATGCTGATGGTGGGAAATAGGACCAGATTCCATAAAAGTCAGATGTATTTCATCACAGGCTACTCAATTCTAGAGGACAGAATCAGGAACCCATCTGGGCACTTATGGTTGATATAGGAATGCTGCCAGTACTTGAAAACAATGCCATACCTCTGACTTATTGAACAAGGAACTTGGTATCAGCCATCCAGGACTGATTCATTGTTTCTAAAATTTTATTATTGAACTTGAGTGGGAAATCTATTTACAGAGAAGGATTTAAGAGGGCATCTTGGCATGTGACCAAAGAAGTGACCATGTATTTTTTGTAAGATACAGAGTACAATACCTTGAAGTATAAAAGAAAGGATAAAAGTACAGAAAGTACAAGCCATTTGTGACCTGGTAATGATCCTTGATGTGTCAGCAACATCGTCATTAAGTCTTTCATTCAATGAAACCCATCAATATGGAAATATGTCAGAGTCACAGTACATTATAAAAAATCACTAAGAACTTCACATCCTGTGTAATACCGTTCCTTGGGATAGAAGTACAAAGATATTGTCCTTTTTCTTCCTATGAAATTTTATTTTATTACCAAATATTTTAAATAGTACTATTTTATGTAGTTGTTCCCACCAAAATATTTTTCAAAATCTTAAAAATCAGTTCTAAAAGTTGATTTTATTTCAGACCATTTAGATTTGGCTTATTTAATGCACAATATGTATGACATATAAAAACCTCAGGGGGCTGTGTTCAAGGTTTCAATGAATAGTAATCATAATAACCCTGATTTTGAAAGCCTTTTAGATATTTTCCCTTCTGTTTGCTCAGGAAAACAAATTATTTCATTTTCATACATATCCTAATTTCAAAAAAATCACTAAATAAAATGCATCTGTCCTGACATCTGCACTGTAGTGTCAGTAAGTCTGTAGAAAGGATGAGCATTCCTTCACACTAAATGAAAAGACATACTGTTGAGAGCTTATGTATCAGTCTCTGACATAACATGTATATTTCACACAGATTCATGCCCAGATCACATGTTAACATGGTACTTCAGTAGTTAAAATGTACTAATGTGACATCTACATATAGGAAAAAATCATTTCTTTGAGAAATGCATAAGCACTTCAGGCACTTCATGGATCAGTTAAGGTCAATGTACAGAGTGGCTGGGATGTACCCTGAGCAGTGAGGAACCTCTGGTGACACTGAAACCTGCAGCAGACTGCTGGGCAAGTGGGGAGGAAGTGGAGGAAAGACTCAAGAGACGGAGATGCACAGGAACCTGAGTGTCACTCAGGCAGGACCTGCATCAACACTTAAATGTCCCAGTGAATAAAACTCCAAAGACTGCAGATCACACTGTACAAGTTTGAGGATAACATGTGGAAGGTTCAGAATCATTCTTCCTGGTTTCAAACTACAGCTTTGCTACAATGGCCATCTGAGCTGGATACATAATGAGAAAAGGATCCAAAATTAGGGGCGAGGTTACCTCATCTATATATATTCCTAAGCACTAACCAACTTCTCCAGCTGAAAACTGTTCTTGTATATGACAACACACAGCAGCCTCCATGGAATGGGTTATATAAGAAATGTCAAGTCAAGCAGATAGGCTATTTTTGAAATCTGCTTTCTCTCAAGATTTTATTCAGATTTCTCCTCAATTTATTCCTTCTTAAATATAATAATTTTTCTTCCTATTATTCCAGTGTAGGTCCAAATTGTTCATGGTCCCTTTTCACCTTTGAGTCTAAATTCTAGGCATAATTACTTTCCCCCTATATTTTGTGACTTATACACCTCATTAAATATATACTTAATATAAAATGTCAATAAACATCAGCGATTATTCCCTATGCTTAAAGATTTTTAATTATTATTTTTCCTTTCAGAAGAGAAGAACATCCCATGTTCCCGAGTGTACACAGGATATTAGTTTCAATCGAACGCTAACATATTTAAGCAGAAGGTCCAGAATCCAAATCTTCATGTGGGGAGCAGCATATTCTCTCTGATACTATGTAAAGACAGTTAAAACCTATTTTTTTTTCCTATTTTGTTTACTGTTGCCTCTCCAGCACTTAGGGGGAGTTTCTGGTTTATAGATGGTGCTCATTTATGTTTTCATCTAACATGTTTGTGAATCAAAGGCTTACATTAGAAAAAAAAATTTAAATGTGAGGAGATAAAGCAGTGTCAAAACTGTGGACCCCTGGAGAGGAGCCAGCCGGTGAGGAGCCAGGGATGGGAGTGTGATCGTGAGCCCTGCAGTTCTGCCACTCAGAGGTCAGGGCAGCAACTCTAAAAGAATGGCTATATTTTGTTCATGGGAAGCAAAGCAGGAGAGTATTCCTGGAATCTGAAATGACAGGGAGCAGACAGAATCCGTGTGGCACACTTTGAGTCAATATTAGACATACATGTACATGGATCCTGTGCAGTAAAAAGTAAGTCTGTACCCTCCTTCCCTAGCTCCAAAACTGCCCTGCTTCTGTCCACCAAGGAAGCAGAACGATCTGAATTCTGACATTTTACCCCAGCTGAGCTCCCATCCATTACCACCACTATTATTGTGCCCAGAATATTCACGCTTCCCTCTTCCTTACTTAGTTCTCACAGTTGCAAGTCCAAGACTATTTTGGGGGTCTCACTTTAAGTGTCTTCTACCTCAGGATCCAGATCCCAGGGACATCAAAAACATGAGTTGTCTACCTCCTTCTGTGCCAACAGGCTTCGTGAATTTCCCACTTCCCTCTCAAACCCCAAAGATTAAAAGAGATGGTAGTCCCAAAGGGTCAGTGGTCAGGAAGAGGCTGAGAGCAACCACCCGATGGAGGAAGGATATGGAGAGTGTGGACCCAGGCCCTCCTGTGTAGGCTGGTTATTCAGCAAGTTAATGATGGCAATAACAAAATTCTCAGTTACTCAAGACATTCCAGGTTTATTTCTCCCTCATGTTGTGATATAAAAAAGAACAGGCAGAGGACCCTGCAATGTGTTCCTATGTAGCCTCCTTCCATGATATGGACTCACCAAAGCCTATGACCCCGGATTCCCTCCTGTGTTTTCAAATGTAGGCAGGAGGCAAAGCAAGTGTTTTTATTTAGTTTGGTGATTCTTTAGGATTTTCTATATATGAGATCATGTCATTTGTGATGGTTACGGTTCTACTTCTTTGTTTTTAACTTGGCCTACCTGCCTGTTTAGAACCTCCAGTACAATTTAGAATTGGTGGGAATGAACATCTTTCCTTGTTCAGGATCCCAGAGGAAATATTTAATGTTAGATGTGGGCTTTCCATTGAGGCCTTTTCTCAGGTTAAGAATCCTCCCTGTAATCCTAATTTGTTGAATGTTTTATAATGAAAAGCCTGGATTTTGTAAAATACTTTCTTATATATCTAATGAGATGTTCATGTGATTTTTATTTATTTATTTTTTGTTTTATGAATATACTATATTACTATTTCCTGACTTTTTAAAAATGGAATGTCTTGCCTTCTTGCAATAAATACCATTTGGTCATGGTATGTGATCTTTTCATATGTTGCTAGATTTTTTCTGCTGGTATTTTCTTAAGGATTATTATGTGTATACTCAGAATGCATATATGTCTGTGATGTATTTGTCTGATTTTGTTTCCAGTGTAATTTGGCTTTATAAAGTAAGTCAGGAAATGTGTCATCTTCTGAAATTTTGGGGATGTTTCTGAAGGATAGTTATTATTTGTTCTTTAAATGTTTCATAGAATTTACCAGTGAAGCCACTTATTACTTTGTTAAAAATAACAAACTTACTTTGTTCAAAGTACAAAAGTACTTACTGTACTTTTCTTTGTGAAAAAAAGTCTTTCATTTTATGAATGAATTGATTAAGTATACTTTATTTTTAGGGCACTTTTATGTTTACAAGTGGGTTCTTTTTATTTCAGTAAGGCTGTTACAATTATCCATCTCTTATCATTGATTTTAGTAATTGGAATCTTTTTTCTTTTCCAAGTCTAGATAAAAGCTTTCAAATTTTTTGATCTTTTCAAAGATCTAGTTATTGGTTTCATGGATTTTCTTCAGTGTTTTTTCTATTCTGTTTCATAATTTTTTTGCTCCAATTTTCATTATTTTCTTCTTTCTTACTATAAGATTAGTTTGTTCTTTATTTTCTAGCTTCCTAACATAGAAACCTAGAAAAAAATGAGTTACTGATTCAAGGTCTGTCTTAATTTATATATAATATTTATCTATTTATGTATGTATGCTGACATATGAATACATATGTGTGTGTATGCTATCAACTACAAATTTTCCTCTGAACACTGCTTTTGCTGATCCTAAAGTTGAACATGCTTTAGCTTTTGTTTTTATCTCAGAGCTTTCAGATTTTTCTTGTGATTTCTTTTTTAACCATTAGTTATTTAGCAGTCTGTAGTTGAATTTCCACATATTTGTAAATTTGTCAGATTTTCTTCTCTACTGATTTCTGTTAGTCAATTTTTTATCACTTTAACAAATATCTGAGATATGGGATTATCAAAATAAAAGGGTTTGGGGCTCATCTTTTCATATAATCCACTCCATGACTGGTTGGTCCACTGCAGCTAGGCCTGAAGCAAAGCAGCAATCTGGTGAGAGCATATGGCGGAGCAAATCCACTTACCTCCTGATCAGATTCTGATTTCATTCAATCGCAAGCAAAGAGTTCATATGAGTTTAGTCTTTTTAAATGTATCCACACTTGTTTTGTTGTTTGTCTTATGATCTGTCATGGAGAACAATCCATGTGTACATGAGAAGAATGTTTATTCTGCTTTTCATAGCTCTGTTTATGTATGTTACATCTTTTAAAAATGTCTATTTTTTTTCATTTAATCTATCAGTATTTGTTCCTAAATTTCCAGGAGCTGCATTAAGGTCCATATGTATTTATAATTATTATATCTTAATAGTAGAAGATTATTTTTAACATAATTTTTTCCTTTTTGTCTCTGCTAAGAATACTTATCTTAAATACTTTTTTATATATTAGCATAGCTAGGACGCCTTTCTTTGGTTTCTCTTTGTATTTTCAAACTTTTCTGTATCTTTGATTTAGAAGTATCTCTCTAGACACTAGTATTGCTGTATGTATATATGTGGCTGTATAACCAATGTGATTCTGCAACCTGTACACTTGGAAAAATGAGAAATTATACCCCATTTGATTCAAATGTATGATATGCCAAGATCGTTGTATTGTCATGAGCAACTAATAAAAAAATTGGAGAATATCATTTTATCCATTTTTCTAACATTTACTTTTTTATTGGAAAGTTTGTAAAATTCTCAACATAATTGCTGGCTAGATAAAATTTAGATAAGCAAAGTTGCTATTTTTTTTTTCAAATTTTCCCCCTTATTCTGATGTGCATTCAGCACACAAGATCAGGCTCTGACTTGTTCAGTGACACCATGCTAAGTTTAAACTTTCCCTCTACATGTCAGAGTTTTCACATATTGACCAAATAAAATGAGGATGCCATCATTTAATGTTTTCTTTTAAAAATATTTACTCTTTGGCATTTCAAAGTTTTTTTTTTTTTTTTTTTTTTTTTGCTAATAATTGGTGAGGAACTCAAGACTAAAATTATCCCTTGTTTACAAAGTGGTAGCAAGTAGGATTTATCAAAGGATTGATATCACATGATTATAATATTCAATATAGCTATTTGGTACAGAGTTGGGCCTAGTGAGCAGTGTAACACCTCATCAAAACACCTTTGAATTCCTTTCCAGTGACTGGATGAACTTCTTTTATGCATTTCTCACTTAATAACAAAAGGAATACCAACATCTGCTCAATATGCCAGGAAGCTGTACAATATTGAGATGATGTATTTAATAAAGGTAAAGAAAGATCTTGTCCTAGTGCAGAACATATTCAGAAGAGACAAAATAGAAATAACCAAGTGAAACAATATAAAAGAGCTTTAAAGAAAATTAAAAAATAAAAGTCATTATTTTAAAAAGTATGTTCAAATCGAGACTTTTTTTTTTTTAAGTAACAGCTGTGCAAGGGTTGAGTGAACCAAAGGTGAGCAGACCAGGTGCACAACCAGGGGAGAACAATTTCAGGAAAGAGGCAATGTCAGGGAGACACTTGAAGTGCTGGGGATGCTCAGAAAGCAATGTGCACATAAAGCCGATTGAGCAGAGAAGTGTAAGAAAGGGAGTCAAAATCCCTGTTTCTCCTTGCAACAGTTGGTGTATTCCAAACTAACCTTGTGTGATGTCATCTCAGCTGCTATTGATACTTCCTAGTACTTTCACCTCTCAGGAGGAGCTTGACCAGGGCTGTGAGCACTTGGGCCCATGTGAAGGGTCCCCCGTCTGAATAGAAACCCTCACAGCATCAAGGTACAACTTCTGAAAAATCCCAGCTGTGAATCCTATTCTTCATTGTACCTTTGTCTAGGACAGATGACACATTATGAGACATTATAAAGAGGATCCTGGGTGCGAGCGCTCTCTCTCTCTCTCTCTCTCTCTCTCTCTCTCTCTCTCTCTCACACACACACACACACACACACACAAAATTAATAAAATTTTTCATCCCCTGAAGTAGCCTGATCTGTGAAGAAATAAGATACTGTACCTGAGCTTCCAGGTCAGAATTCATGTGCTACTATGAATAGAGAATCTCAATGTAGGAGAATTCTCTAAATCAGAGAAGTAAAGGTAGTAACATAGCACAGTTATTTCTTTCTTTCTTATCTTTAAAAAACTGGAATCATCTTGTAGGTGCTCCCATCCCATGTATTTCTGACTTTTTCAGTGTAATATTTGGACAATCATTAGCATTTTGGAAAACTTTGTTTTAAAAGCATACTTTCAAGCCATTGAGCCTTTATTTCCATTTTGCATTTTTTCATAGCTACAATAGTAGCCTAAATAATTGGTTGTTGTTGGCGGGCAGCCTCCTTTGGAAGTCAAGGTTGCCTCCCATGTGTTCTATAATCCATTGTCTGATGGCTTGAATCCAAACCTGCTGCTCTGTTGGGCATGTCTCTTGAACTACGTGGTATAATTCTATTTGTTATTATTACTCTTTGATAGTAAGTCTCCCGCTTTGTATTTTCTCCATGTACCTGGACATATATTCATATATGTAAATATTATATTTAAATAGAAAACTTCTTGATAATTCTATCATAAATGATTTTTTTTCAACGAAAAGTTGTTTCCTTTATGTTCAGATAAGGGCAAAGAAAATGAGCATATATTATTTAAATTCTACTCCCATTTTTGAGAATATTAAATCCTGTGACCCTTAAATGAAATGCCTGCTATCTTACATTTGCAAAAGTATTTTACTATAGTCTTATTATAGTTAATTACTATTGGTATCTTATTTAGTTTCTCAATACTGTGTTATAAATGCTTAAATTATAATTATTTACACAGAGACTTTTCTGGTTCTTTTTTTGTCTTTCAAATGCTATAATTAAAATAAATACCCCTTAAACCCTTGTTAGTTGTTAAATAATATTTTTCATAATATGATTCAAACAGTGAAATGCAAGATGGAAAGAATATGAATCCTGCTACAATATTAATCCTAATTCTTTCTTGAAACAAGGAAATTCCTTAAACTTTGCAGACACAATTTTTTTTCCATATGAAAAAAAAAAATCTAGCAGAGAATAAGTTGGCTTTCTGAAATAATCTGTGTAGGAAAATGCCAAATGTATGTTAATGAATTGGACAAGGTTTACCTTAGACACCCCCAACATATTCTGAATCAGTGTCTGATAATGTCTTCCTAATAGAACCTCTAAGTACACATATTCCTGCACCTAAATCATGTTCTGAATTTCCTTATGTCTTAAACCTACAAAAGAGTTGTATTCCTAACTATTTATGTGAAGTACTTTTACTAGGCTTCTGAAGTTTCCTAGTTGGCCTTCATGTTGGTTTTGTGATCTTGGGAGTTTTGGCAGTACATAAAGACTTCTTTATGTTTAACTTTTCTGATTTTATGTACTTCAAGTGTTCATTTTCTTATCTGGTGCTAAACTAATAACTCTGCATAATTTTTGTATCCAAAACTATATCATAGCCAATATTAATACTAAGATAAATTTAAAACAATTTCATTATGAATCTTCTAAGAAGGTACCTCTTAAGTAACTTTGTTCTGATCAGGGAGCTTTTATAAACTTTTTTAGTTATACATGGACACACAATAACTCTACTTTATTTATTTATTTATTTTATGAGGTGCTGAGGATCAAACACAGTGCTTCACACTAGCAAGACAAGCACTCTATCACTGAGCCACAGCCACAGTTCATAAAATATATTTTTATAAATATATTATTAAGGATTTAAAATTGATTATGAACAATATTTTTAGTTAAGAGAATTTAAGCAGAGTTTCAATACCCTGAAACATAAAGGGAAAAAAGTGTCAGTCACCTTGATTGATATTAGAATGTTATTGTGTATTATTTATCCTAGGATTTAAATCTTTCCCTAGAACAGCATTGAACAGTGGAATTCTAATTGTTATTTGGCTGAAGTTTATTTACTAATAGTACTATACCATCGCTTGAATTTTAGCTGAAGGATAATGACTTCAACTAGTTGTTACATTTTTCTTTTTCCACCCAACTTGTCAATCCAGTGACACAAATCTTGGCTCTCAATTTTTTTTTCTTTTTTCTCCTAGTGATCTAAATTCCCTATGGTGATTTCCTACTGAATAACTACTAAAATATGAACAATTATATGCTCACCCAAACACCCTTAAGGGCCTGGGATTTATCTTTGCTTTAAGACATTGGCCTTTTGAACTTTAAATCTGTTCTAATCCCCAACAAGATAGAGTTGAATCATTATTCTCCTTATCATATTCTGTCTTAATTTATGTTCTCTTCAAGTACATTCTGAGATAGCCAAGTGTTTACATTTAGCCAAGTGTAATGTATTTTGTAGTTGACTGACTGCAAAGAACACCATCAGTAGGACAGTGGAGGAGGAAACTAAATGAACATATGGAGGCAATGCAGAGTTCTTCAGCAAGCATATTGTCAATGAGAGTAAGTATTCACTGCCTAGTAATGTAGAACATATGTATTGTACAGTTATCCTTGTAGAACATGTGTGCTATAGAGTCCCCCCCCCCAGTTGTTGAGGAAGTTGGAGTAAATTTATGCCAAGTCTCTTAACTCCCTGGTGCAGACATGCTCCTGGGAGGATATCAATTCCTGGATAATCCAAGCCTGATCTCAAGGTGATAAACCCAGATTCAGTTCCAGAAAATGCACTCAAAAATCTGAAAGAGATGTACGTGAACTGAAGGGAGGTGTAAAGGGATATGAGGGCACCACTGATGGCTGCTGCTTATCTCATTTTTGTTCTTCACACATTTCTATTCTCTTTAACTCTGTCTTTTGTTATATTCATGATCATGTTATCTCCTGGACTAAATGCTTATCTCTGTATACTGGCAGTCCATCTTATAATCATCTAGAGTATACTTTAAAATTACTATAAAGAATGATAGGCATTATACATAATATTCTTATGCATGTCTATAAATCGAATTTACTAAGAGAAAAACAAACAACAAACAAAACAACAACAAATAAACAAAACATGGCTACTATGATGTCCCCCACAGTGAAATGAGCGAAGCTTTGGGGCTTTTGCCTCAGCCTCTAACAATAATGATAGTGCACACACATGTGCACACTCAAAAACAACATCAGCATTCCTGAAAACCATCTACAGGCCAGAAAAGAAAAAGAACAAAGATGTGAGAGGCTAGAAAGAACTCAGAACTGTGGCTTTGAGGTTCCCAAGGATGAGGTGTCAACCAGGTCTATACTACACATATGACAATAATTTGTAGAAATACAGGGTACTCACAAGTGAGGATTCTGAATTATCTCATTGAAATCAGGAATTTTAATGAAGTCTGCTAAATTGTTAAAGAAAGGCAAAATACCCTCTGGGCATCACATGGCATAAACCACAGCCAAAGGGTAAGGGTCCCTGAAGCAGTCTCCACAGTACCTGAAGCAGGCTCCTGCTGCTTGAGATTATAGCTCTCCAGGACCTCAATCTCCTGTGGAAGGTCAAATCAATACCTGGGCTGCTCAGGATCTGCAGGCCTCAGATCCCGAAAGCTCAGCACTTCCTTCAAAGACCCTTCTTTCATTCACATTTAAGAAATGGCCACACATAGCAAACCATCAAGAAAGAAGGCCATCCCAAGGTCAACCCAAAGACCCATGGGAGGACCATGAACAAAAGAGTGCATTCCTTAGAGCTGAGATTCTGTCTGTGCTATGGATTTACCAAGCACATTGCCGAACATCTAGGTCAGAGATTAGAGTATGTTAAACTACCAGTATTTTCTGTTTCCTGTTTTTCCCTCTTGGGATGTGAACTTGCATTCAATTCTCTAGTTACTACTCCACTACTGCATTTAGATGTTGGGAGGGATGTGTGCTTTCATTTACTTTATAGGTTGTAGGGTTATAATATTCAACATACAAATGAGATGTAGACGACTCTTCACGACCCAATTATCCAGGCCTTTGAACTACATTCCATAACTGAATGAACATCTATTGGTAGGTGAGGGAAGATGTGTTTGATGCATGGCCAAAATTATATAGATTAGAAAGATGAGCAAATTACAGGTTGAAAACAAGACCGGGTGGAGATTTGCCTTCACCATGAGAGACACTGCAGCACCAAGGATAAGCAGAAGGGCATGTTGACACTTAAGGATGGACAGGCAAATATCAGAGTTAAAAATGTGCTGCATCTGAATTTGTAATATACAAATTAGAAATCTTTACACATTTAATATAATAGTGATGGAAAAAGTCATCATACCAAAAACAGCATCTTCCAATATGTGATATGTGTATTTGAATTTTAATAGTCACTAACTGTACATTTGTGATGGAAGTTAAATCAAATTATGTGTTTATACAATTGGAAATGTAAAAGGGAAATTCAAATGGGTAGATAAAGCTTAATAATTCCACTCATAGATAGTAATTAAAAATAAAAAGATAAATATAAGATAAAATACCAAAAAAAGTAGATGAGATTCAAGGAAAAGGAAAGTGAAGGATAATTTTGAAAAGAAATAACATTACAAAACTTCCCAGAACAGAAATAGATAAGATTCCACTTTCCATAGAGACAAGAGTTCATCTTTTACAAAAAGATAAACACAGGGAAAGCCAAAAATTATCATAAAGTATCAAAGAGCCTTGGTTCAGTTTTTAGTAGATTCTTTTATTATTATTATTAGTTGCACAAAAGATTACAGATTCTTGACTGGGGACAGGAGAAAGAAACATGCTACATGTAAAGTTAGAAGTCATTAAATACATTTCTTTAAAATTCTAAAGGGGAGGGCTAAGGTTGTGGCTCAGTGGTAGAGCGCTTGCCTAGTGTGTGCAAGGCCCTGGGCTCGATACTCTGCACCACATACAAATAAAAATAAATAAATAAAGTTATTGTGTCCAACTACAACTAAAACAAGTAAATATTTTTTAAAAAATTCTAGATGGGATAGAGAGAGAAGAAGATGGGATAGAGAGAGAAGATGGGAGGGGAGGGGAGGAGGGATAGTAGAGGATAGGAAAGGTAAAAAAATAAAATAAAAAATTCTAAAGGTGAAAAACCCTTCAGTCTAGATATCCAATACACATTAAATATTCAATAAAATATACTGGTAAAATTCTCAACTAGTAGCATAAAGACATTTTCAAGTACGAAGTATTCTACATGTAACCATTTCCAGGACGTTACTGTAGAATATGCTCCACAAGTGTGAGCATTTAAAATGCTCCAAATTATAAAAGAATATGTGGGAACCTGAAACCACAGCAAGCCAACAGTGAAGTACTGGGAACTTTCACGGAGCATTCAAATCCAATTGCTCATGACTTTGTCCATGACATTGCTGCTGACTCAAAAAGCAATAATTTATATTGAAAAAGAACAAGGTCTGTGTCATACATGGTCATTTCCGAGAGAAATAAAAATGGATCTGGTAAAGTATTCAATGTGAAATCTGTATTGACTGAAGTTTCTCTGTTATTAAGACTTGAAGATGAATTCATTATAGCTACACAGAAAACTAGGCAAAAAAATAACATAATGATGGAAAGGATGCAAGAGAAAATTACCCAAGAAAATAAATATTTAGAAAACATATTTTATTCTGTACCAGTGAATAGTATTTATAAATTAACAATCATGTAAAATTTGCATAATGATTTAACCAGTTTTTCATTCCTATTTAAAGAGAGTAAGAGAAATGAATTTAATACAGAGTGGGAGGGGATAGGAAAACTAAGCCTTTATCTCCCATAGAAAGTACATTAATGATGTCTAAAATTGAGACAATAGGATTAGATGTTCAGGATTATTTGGTAATATATACTATATGATACATTTTTAAAGAAAGGACTAGGAGAAATGAAAAAAGTGACATTCATACAAAGAGCTCATGACTAGGTAAGTTGCAGCAGACATTTTTATCCTTCCTTCCTTCCTTCTTTTTCTACTTTCTCACGGATCTTGTGATGCTCAAGACAGGGACTATATAAAAATACGACATTAATAAGAAAATAGTAATCAAATTTCACTTTCCTATACCTGAAAACATATAGAAATAAAATAGCAGTATTAAATGGTAAAGGTTAAACTGCATTTAAAAAACAGCAGTTTTTAAAACACAGTGACATTGGATTTATTGTCATTGGAAGAAAAGCCCACAAAAATAGTTTTATCTTTGAAGAATTTCCAATTTAAAATTTTATAATCCACTAAATTGTCATTAAAAATGAAGCATAATATATTTTATATAACATCTATGTATCTTTTTGAAAAATAAATCAAAATAAGAATTATTAAACACAATTATGAGGAATTCATTTTTCTAGATAACATGGAAAATAATGCACATACACACATATATGTGTACAGAAAGAAAGAAAATGATATATAAATAGAGACAAAGACATAAATCTGTAAATGTAAATAATAAGTATATCAGTGCCTCTAAAATATTGATAGTAACATTTGGCTTTACAATGTGAAATAAAAAGTGTCATTAATAGGAAACTATATTTATTAAATATAGTTATATATATATGTTTATAGTTATATATATATATATATATATATATATATATATATTTATATATATATATTGTCATTATCTGATTTCTTGCTCCAATTGCGAAAAAACATACTTGTCTTTTATTTTCTATTTCCTAAATCTTTGGAATTCCTAACAATTTGACACAGTGTTGAATAATCTATGGTCAAATAAAAATATGAAAAAATTTCTTATCCAAAAATATAAAATCTACTACTTGTAATATAATAGGAATGAAATAAGATGTATTCAAAATAGCACCATGAGGACAAAAGAAAGAAATAAATAGAAAAGAAGACCACTGATTAGCAGAAAGCCCAATTAAAAAAGATGGTAGAAACAAATTTGAATGTAACATTAATGATAATAATAAATAATTATCCTCAAAGGATAGGATTTTAAATTGGAATATGGAAAGATAAGTTCACTCCTTCTCAAGAGTAATGCTAACATACCATGATGAGGAATGGCTATAAAAGAAAATGATAATCTCAAACCACTACAATACAAATTTTAAAAATGATATAAATAAAAGAGAATGCTGTAGAATTAAGGCAAAATGTAATCATGTCAATGAAAAGTTAACTATTACAACATTTGTGGTACGCTATTTTACGCTATTTTGCACTTGAGGTTAAAAGGATCCCAAAATAATAACCCAACAGAAACTTATTTCTTGCCTACTCTACAGGCCTAACATGTGTTGGATGAAAATGTAAGTTTGCCAAGTACCCAGACTTACTCTTCGGGATTATTTTGCTTTCCTTAAGTCTGAGATTGTTTTCCAGCCTTTGTTCCAGCAGTAGAAGAGGACATGAGCAATCCTGCTCTGGTGATTAAGCTTTTCCAATCATTTTATTGGTCAAAGCAAGTCCTACTTAAAGAAGTTGCAAAAGCAAAACACTTCCAAATATCTAGCTGGAATGAGTAACTAGCCTTTGATAAGACCAACTAACTAATTCTCATAAGTACATAATGATAAAATGTGCATTATTCACAGATAAGTCAATTATAAATATTTGTAACCTAATAGAGAATAAAAATCTCTTAAACAAATCAAAAATTCACAAAGAAAAATTAACAATACTAGAAATGTAAGGGTTGAGTTTTCTGTAACTTTTTTTGAGAAACTAACAGATCAAAGAGACAAAATTAAACATAGACAAATTTTTAAAAGTGCAGAATATGTTATCATACACTATGCAGAATATGACATAGCCTAACAATACAACTTCTCACTCTCCACTTTCAACAAGGGCCTGCCATGTCACCATATCCTCCTGCATCAAGCAGCAGAAGTGGGCAGAACACAGGGAGCTGAGAGTCACATAGCATTTTGTCTTCCCTAAAAGGTATATTCAAGCTCCAATTCACAATTCCTGTGAATGTCACCTGATTCTTAAATACAGTAGCAGATGTAGTCAAGATGAGGTCATAATGCATTAAGCTGGATCCTAAGTCAACATGATTGGTTAGGTACAGGAGAAGAGACTCATAGGTGCACACAGGCACAATGCCATTTGACCATGGCTGCAGAGACAGCTCTGCCAGCCCCCACAAGCAGGTAGAAGAGAGATGTAAAGCAGGATATCCCTCAGGTCTTCCAGAAGGTTCCCACCCTGCTGATGCTTGGATTTTGACAATCTATTCTTTGAATTTGAGAGTACGTTTCTATTGTTTTAAATCACTGAGCATGTGCTGTATCATAGTAGTCATAGGAAATCAAAGCAGCGTGTACGAGAGATTTTTAAACACCCAACCTGAAAAGGGGAAACACAAACCTGTCATTCTTCACATTCTGTTTGCCAACTCTCCACTTCTAACTGCAATGCAGATATGGAAATGTAATCTAGCTGTATTCTAGGGAGAAGAGAAAATTTTGTCAATAAATAGCCACTCAATTTATGGCACAGAAAATTATAAATAAAAAGACAATAACTAAGTCTAAAAGGGTCATCAAAATGTAAATGGCAAGTTATTTAGAGCTGTGTTAAATGAGTACATCATACCATATTTGTCATGGGTTCTTGATTTAGGGGAAATTCATCCTGAAAAGTATTTGTTAACAAATTAGAACTAGAAATGAATTAAGCTGTCAACTCTGAAAGTCATTAAAAGAGTAAAGAGGGAAACTAAAAGAAAACAGAGCAGAAAAGGATAAAATATATAAAGTACAAATTACCCACAGAGTAAATAATCACATTACATATAATGATATGCTCACACATAAATATATTGTTACATATAGTTATATAGTTATATGGCAATACATGGCTAGATATGGTACAGATATATAAATAACATAGAACATATAATTATGTGGTACCATTGAACAACAGCATATGTATATATGGAGAAAGAAAAATCAAGAAAATTCTATATTTAAGATAATATTTCTAACAAAATATTACTTTAATTTTAAATTTTAAAATGTTACATTAACAGAGCTTTGATATATGGATTACGGATTAAGTACATGGGGAGAATTAATCTTTTCACTGGAAATTTTATGTAATTCTTAAAGTTCTAAAACGGTGTTTTCTATTTTGAAGTGGAGCAAAGAAGCCCCAGGGATATGTCTGCCGGGCACTGACATAGGCATTACACTTCAGTATCTGTAAACAAGGGTCGTGAAGCACACGTCTTAAGTCCTGAGCTTCTCCAGAATCTTTAAGGGTGGGGGTGGCTTTTAACATCTCACAATTGGATTTTTAAAAGTCCACTTCTATTTCTAGATGAGTTATTTTCTTTAAATATTGAAGAGCAGTGAATATAATTTCTTAATTATATCATGAGGAAACATTTCACTTAAACTTTTCATTTCTTACTTAATCTTCAAATTTTGTTGTGGGTTATGAGGAGTGTGAATATCTGAGAGAAGGTGCCTGGAAATACATAGCATCATTCAGAGACCCCATAGTCCTTCCTAGATGCTGCTCCTGCTGTTATTAAAAGTTACTAGATTCTTAATGGAGAGGTTGTGTATTTAAATATTGAGAATAACACCCTCTAAACACATCTCTGTACTTACATTATTTAAAGACTCCAAGGCAGTGACACTTAAATATTCGCTCCTTCATCACCCATGTTCTTTGTATTCTATTTGCCAATATTTTTCTTGCTTTGTTATTCTTCTCAATATTCAAGAGGGTCTGGTACTCCATAAGATTTTAAATACTTCCACATTCAGAATTATCCCTTTCTCATTCTGCCTTGTTCTTACCAGTGTGTTCTAGTAGTCAAATCACTGAAGTTTGTGAATTTCAGTCTCTCTTTCCCTTAAACTTGTTACATATTGCATATTGCATTCAGTGCTTATATCTATTAAATCACAATTATGGCAAGTAATGTTTTCATATTAAGCAAGAAAATTCAACACCACAGCATGTTGAGTGGCTTGAGCTGTGGAAGGTTGGTGCCAGGACCTAGCTCTAGGAACCACACCACGGATTCCACACAGAGCACTGTATATCCCCTGAAGGTTTTCTTGAGCTCCAAACCAGACATTTCATTGTTTGCTAGAAATCTACCATCAAGTGTGGATCAAGTGACTATCAAAAACAGCAGACGGAATAACAACTTCTTCAGTTGTTGGTTAGGGCAGGAGTCACGCAGGAGTCACAGAGTCATTATTAGCCCTTACATTTTTCTTTCTTTTTGAACAAGATTTCCAAGACAAATCAAGGATTTCTCAAATCATGCATCTCTATTATTTTTATTACATAGGCAGAACTACCTCTATATAAAGTAGGGACCTTCTTTCTCTGACACGGGAGGAGTTTTGTTTTCCTTTTTGATTTGTATTTTATTCAGTTGAGCTCTTTTTCTATGAATATTTCACTTCCTTCTCAATTTTATACAGTTGATTTTATTAATCTTTTATGGCTTTGGATTTTGCATAATACTGCACCTTTCTGTCAAAAGATAATAAAAATATTTTTTAAATCCTCAGATTTCCTCTAGTACTTTTATGGTTTGGATATTATATGTTTAAATTAAACTTATTTAAATATCTTTCCCTGCTCCCCTTGTACTCTGTTCTTATACTTCCTTATACTGCTGCAGTTTAAGTTTCCTCAAAACTAACACACAAAGATGGGATGAAAGGAAAGGGGAGGAAGCAGGCTAGGCAGAGAGAGAAAGAGAGATTGAGAGAGACAGAGGTCCACCTGTGATGCAGTCATAGAGGATTCCTGTCCATTGGGAGGTCTCATGAGGTTTGGTAAGATATCTGAGCCCTCACAGCTGCACCAGTCTGAACTTGGCAGCAGAGAGCTTTCTGTATGGCACAGTCAGGGGGTAGTTGTATTTTATTCTGCGGATGGACTTTGGGTACATATCGATGTCACCATCACAGTTCAGCCCTGGGATTGCCCCATTTCCACATTTGTAGATGTTCTGGGAGTCTCTCCTCTTGATCTACTGAGCTTTCTTCCTGGTGGAATGGGGGGTGCAAGTTGTAAGAGAGATTAATGATCTTACTATAGCAATAACTGGGGGACACAACTGGTATCCATCCTCTTGTGTCCTCTCCTGTCAGTTTAAAATTTTCTCAATCATAGCTACCAGTTTGGCATTCTTGGTTGGTCACACAGAGATGAGACCCATCTTCTCAATTCTGAGAGCCCTAGGTCCCTAGCCACAAGGTCTTTCCAAGGTCAGAGAGATCACCTGTGTAATACTAGATTTGGACAAGGAATTAGTACCCAAAGGAATTGTTATGCCTTGTATGTCCATATCAGTGCCCACCGTTTAACAGCACCCCTGTTTCCCGCTGAAGACTAAAGATTAATACTCTGCTAGTGTGATTACCCCTCTTGGTTTCTGGAGATTCCTTGACATCAAGATTCAGAACTGCTCAGGGAATATTTATAGGTTTTATTTCAATGAATATTCTGTGTTCTCCAGTAGAAGCATTTCTCTTTTGTAAATGAGCATCTTTGCCCACAGAGCACAGAGGTGGATTAGGAAAAAACCTCAGAGTCCCTATGTACTCCACACAGTGTCATCCCAGGGTGCCCAGTCTCCATGTCTGTGAAAGTTCTGGGAGTATCTCCTCTTAAGCTGGAGAGCCTCTTTTGCTGGAGGAAGACAAAATGAAAGAGAACCTAATGCTCTGACCACGGCACTCTCACTGTCCTCAAATCTGCACCGAGTGTCACACATGAGGACACTGTGGCTTCTTGTGCTCCTCTCTTGGTGCCTGACCTTTATAGTCCATATTTTAGAGACATAATTCCATATGAAGGTATCTGGTTCTCACTATATAAAACAGCATGGAGAAAGACTCTTTCCTCACAGGGTCTGGCTTCCAACTGATGCTTCAGCTCTGGCCATCAATAGCTGTTCCACCACAGTGAGCATGGCAGCTTCTGAGTTTCAGGTTGCAGCATGTCTGGTGGCCCTGTGTCCTCGGCCCTTTCTCCACCCTTCCTCTGTTGTTCTGTAGATCCCTTGGGTCTTACAGCAGATACTATGCAGGTTTCCACTTACCAAGTCTGACTGATGTGCCATTCTCAACGAATGGCCGATACCAGGCATTCAATGTTGATCACTGTTGATGGAAAGATGGGTAGTTGGTGAGAACAGCAACTAACCCAGACTGGGTGCATCAACACGAAAAGATTTCCATCATTTGTGTTTCCATTTCTACATTGTTTATATGGTCATTGTGCCAAACTGGAAAAGCCAGTGACAGAGAGGCTGGATGCAGTTAAGTGGCCGAGTCACTTTTGTCTAACTGATCCATGTTTCTTTCCTGGTTATAGCTTTCCAGGAATCATGAAATACTGAGCCTCCTGGGACATAAGCTTTAAGTAGTAGGACAGCTATCACCACAGACTAGACTGCTACAGAATCTCTCTACCTGGTATGCATTCAGCAAAGCTGACAGCTTTTTTATTTCAGTGACTCTATGGGGAAGAGAAGTAACCTCTTCTGGAACATGTGGCCTCTCAAAAGTCAGAATGACTCCAGATGTCCTTTCTTCTTCATGGTGGTAGGTACTAGATCATATGTTTATATGTTATATATGCCTACATATGTGTGGGTATGTGTATATGCATACATCCATACAAACTTGGAAAGTAAAATGCTCTCATTGCCGAGAAAGCTGGGTCTTTACATATTTTGACTACATAGTGACACTTTGAGTCTTCATAGTGTTTATACCACTAAGGCTGCAGTGTCCTAATTGCTTCTTAATTACTTGGTTTGATCTACATAAAATAATCAGGATAATAGATCAGAGAGTTTGGTTGTAGTCCATAATTCTTGAGTTCATATTATGATAGAGTGGCAGAGTTAACCTAACCCTGTGGCAAAACTAGCTGCATATTATTGTCATTGATTATGGGTTGACTATGTGCTGTATCTAATCTTGCAATCTTATGGGGATTTGAAAGACACCTCCACCAGTTTGGTTGTCATAAACTTGAACTCATGATTTACTAATGTGCTTTTGCAGAGATATTGACTTGGTATGATGGCTATAATAGGTCATGCTTGGTTGTGTTGATAGTCTACATATACCCTCTAGGATCTGTCTTGTTCAGAGTCTGGTGAATTAAATATAACTACACTGAACCATTATGTACTCTTTGTATGTGAATTACATATTTGCCAATTCCCTTGGGATATGATATTGTTTTAAATTTATTATACTGTGGGGGTCAAATTCTAGAGGCTGCAACTGGACCTTTATTGCCATAAGAGCCTTTACTGTAGAGGACAAGGATAGTCCCTAAGGTAAGGACCATGTCATTATCCAGTGCCGCAGTCTGGCTGGGCACAATTCAGGAGCCACTTGTCAAAAGAAACTAACTTTATTTTTAGAACCACACACGATAAACAAAACAGCTCCTCAGGAAAAAACCCTCAGAGCCCAACTGCCACCACCAGCTTCCCACAAGCCACACACCCCAACAACCTCTTCCTCCCACAATCCTCCTGCTCTTGAGGCCGATTGGCTGGGTCGCATGGGCAGAGCCAAAAAAGTCCCCCAATGGGCAGCTCCGTGGTCTGAAAGGGCAGGGAAACAGCCCAATGAGCATCACCGCAGAGGAGCCAATCAGCTAGATGTTGCTGGGACTGCTGTGAGCCAATCATCAGCTGGCAGTCTGAAAGTTTGCTGGGACCCCTTCAGCTCATCAGCTGGCAGTCTGAAAGTTTGCTGGGGCCCCTTCGGCTGTGGCTCTCAACATCTCCCCCTCTCTGTTTAAACAACAAGCATGTGGCTTGGGGACCGTGCCTGCCTTAGGTTGTCCAATATTACATATGGTCCTTACCCGTTATCGGATGAGCTGACTTCAAGGCGTCAGCCTCCTGTCTTAGGTTGGTACCATAGTAATTGGATCTTACCCGTCATTGACTACCAGTCCAGTATACAGCCACACCTGTGTAGAGGTCTTCATACCAGCGGGGGGGTGAGGTTCTTTGCCTCACCTCTGTTGGCCCCCAAATTTTAGCTGAACGATCATGACAAACAGAAGGGAGGAAGATACACCAAGCCAGCTGACGGCTCCTTTTGGAAAAATTGTACCACTGATGACACCATCAGCATAAATACCCCAACACTACCAGAAGTTGCTGCACCAACAGATAGTTCACAATGCATACAAGTGAGTTCACAATGCATATAAGTGATACATAGTCCAGGCAAGTTCTGCAAGCAGTTCAGTGATGGCTATTGCAGAAGCTGTAGATTGGGTTTATCTTTGTCTTCATGCACTGGGATGAAGATAGGAATTCTGGCAATAATGGCAAAAGAAAAATTATATAACATTATATAACATTCCAGAAGGCACTAAAAGAAAACAATTTTCTTGACAATTTACATTGTCTTCACTGAAGATAGGAATTCTGGCAATAATGGCTAAAGAAAAATTATATAACATTATATAACATTCCAGAAGACACTAAAAGAAAATAATTTTCTTGACAATTTACATTGTCTTCACTGAAGATAGGAATTTTGGCAATAATGGCTAAAGAAAAAATTATGTAACGTTCCAGAAGGCATTAAAAGAAAACAATTTTCTTAACAATTTACATTATCTTTAAGAGAATTATTAAATATAATGAAAAGGAAAGGTGAAAGTAAACAAACAGATCTGTTAACCTCCTTTTTTGTTCACATTTTAAAACAATCTTCAACAGCTGTTTACCCAATTTAAATTAAACCATTTAAATCACGTGAATAAAAAAAAATTATTTGGATCCATTTTTTCATGAGCGCTCATCATATATGACATATGGACATACGTACAGTCAAACACAAAACACAAGTGTGCACACATAATACATATGACACATAACATAATAGTAAAGGCCTTATAACTTTTTACAGGTGAAATCTCCATTGCAATGTTTAAAAACTCTATAGTCAAAAAATAGAACTGATCAGCAAAACATTAACCTAGGTCTGTATGAGCTCAAAAAAAAAAAATATGGGAAAGGGCAATAATAAAATAGATATTGAAAAAAGCATTCTGGTTCTGTCGCAGATGTAAGAATAACCAAACTGGAGTTCTGGATATCACATCTTCTTTTTGGTCTGTAGAAATCGCTTTAGTTAATCTGTCTGGAATCCAAATCAGCTGCTGTTCTCCCTGTGGAAACACATAAACAGACCCCCGATTCCAGGCAATCACTGGGTCAGGACCTTAGTTAATCTCTCTGGAATCCAAATCGGCTGCTGTTCTCCCTGTGGAAACACACAAACAGACCCCCGACTCCAGACAATTACTGGGTCAGGACCTTTCCATTGTCCTGTTAGAATATCCTTCCAAAGTACCTTGGGCTTATATACATTTGTTGGACACACATGCCTTTCCGCAGCACTAAGCCCTGATGAATCCAAATTTAAAAAGTTTAGAGTAAAAAGGGTTATTTTAAGTTTATCTTTGGGGAATATATACCCCTTCCCAATTCCTTCTTTTTGCTTTAATAAGTACATTTTAATAGTTTGATGAGCTCTTTCAACTATGCCTTGTCCCTGTGGATTGTATGGGATTCCTGTTATATGAGTAATGCCAAATGATGAGCAAAATTGTTTAAAAGAGGTAGAAGTATAACCAGGGGCATTATCTGTTTTTAACTGTTTTGGAACGCCCACAGTGGCAAAATTTTGTAAGCAATGAGCTATAACATCTTTAGTTTTTTCTCTGGCATGAAGGGAGCCCATCAAAAATGCGGAAGAAGTATCAACTGTAACATGTAAATATTTTAATTTTCCAAATTCTGGCAAGTGTGTGACATCCATCTGCCAAATATGGTTAGGTATCAGTCCTCTAGGATTGACTCCAAGATTAACTTGTGGTAAAAAGGTCACACAATTTTGACATTGTTTTATTATATATCTGGCTTGTTCCTTAGTTATTTTAAAATGCTTTTGTAAAGTATTAGCATTAACATGGAATTTTTTATGAAAATTCGTAGCTTCTTCTTGTGTAGAGAAAATATGTATGTCATGTGTAGTTTTATCTGCTAAATCATTGCCCAAACTAAGGGCTCCAGGCAATCCTGTATGTGCTCTAATATGTCCTATTAAGAATGAATCTTTTCTGTCCCAGATTAGACTTTGTATAGTGGAAAACAAAGAGAAAACAGTAGAAGAAGGGGAAATCCTACCAGCATCTTCAAGAGATACTATAGCATTAACTACATACTGACTATCAGAAAATAAATTAAATACAGAATCTTTAAACATTAAAAAGGCTTGTAATACTGCATTAAGCTCTACCTTTTGAGCTGATTGTTTGGGTACTAAAAATGTAAAAGTTTGATCAGGGGTAACTACTGCTGCTGTACCATTATTTGACCCATCAGTGAATATATTTGGAGCATTCATGATAGGGGTTTTTCTTGTCATTTTTGGAAAAACTACAGGATGCTTTGACCAAAAAGACAACAAAGGATTAGATGGTAAGTGATTATCAAATGAAACATTAGATTTGCACATGATTATTGCCCAAGTATTTAACTCATTAGCTAACTCATCAATTTGATTCATAGTATATGGAGTAATAATTTTATTGGGAGAAATTCCAAACACTCCGTTTGCTGCTTTTATTCCTTTGAGTATTAATTGTCCTACAGCCTCAGGATACCTAGTAAGAATAGTGTTAGGAGAATAAGATAAATGTATCCATAATAATGGGCCTTCTTGCCAAAATACTCCTGTAGGAATATTTTTTGTTGCTAGTACAATAAATAATAAAGGCAAACTTATATCAATTCTATCCAAATGCATATTTTCCATATATGTTTCAATGATTTTTAATGCCTTTCTTGCTTTAGGCGTTAACATTCGGGGTGAATTTGGATCTGATGGACCTTTTAGGATATCAACTAAAGGTCCCAACTCTCCTGTTGGTATACCTAGATAAGGCCTTATCCAATTTATGTCTCCTAATAACTTTTGAAAGTCATTAAGTGATTTGAGTTGATTTACTCGTATTTGAATTTTTGGTGGACGGACCATGGTTGAGGATAATAGAACTCCTAAATAATTAATTGGAAAATGTAATTGTACTTTATCTATTGCTATCTCTAGATTATAATTTTTAATAAGTTTGTAAGTGTGGCATAACAGTCTAGCAATGTGTTTTTAGCTTTGTGTGCTAATAATACATCATCCATATAGTGAAATATTTGTAGTTCAGGATTTTGATTTCTAAGTGGCTGGATTGCTTTGTTGACATAAATTTGACACATAGTTGGGCTGTTAGCCATCCCTTGAGGGAGTACTTTCCATTCATATCTCTGATCAGGACCTTCATGATTCAGTGCAGGGATATAAATGCAAAACGTGGACTATCCTCAGGATGAATTGGAATTGAAAAAAAACAATCTTTAATATCTATAACTAAAACATACCAAGTTTTTGGCAAAGCAGACAATTGAGGAATCCCCAATTGAGCAGGTCCCATAATAACCATCTCATTATTAATGGCTCTTAAATCTTGCAATAATCTCCATTTACCAGATTTCTTTTTGATGACAAAAATGGGAGTATTATGGGGAGATACAGAAGGTTGTATATGTCCTTCTGCTAATTGTTGTTTGACCAGATCATGGGCTGCTAGTATCTTTTCTTTAGTCAGGGGCCACTGAGGAACCCATACTGGTCTTTCTGATTTCCAAGTAATTTTTATTGTCTCAGTGGCCCTTTCTGAAAATCCAACCCATGTCTGTCTGTTCCTTGATCTATTTGTATTGGTGCTGCTATACCTTGTTCTTGTTTTCCTAATCTTTTTCCTTTCCTAAAACCTTGTCTAGTCATAATAGTGGGTGCATTTTGGTTGATGTTATTTGTTAATGTCAAACCTAATTGATCTAGGACATCTCGTCCCCATAAATTTATAGGAAGATAATCCAATACATATGGCTGTATAGTTCCTTCACATCCTTCAGGATCCTTCCAATCTAATACCATTGCACTTCTATGGGGATTAGTAGCCACTCCTAGGCCTCGAATTGTTTGAGTGGCTTGTTGTAATGGCCAATGTTTTGGCCATTCTTGACGAGAGATGATGCTAAGGTCTGCACCTGTATCCAGTAGCCCATTAAATTCATGTCCTTGAATATTTAGTTTTAGCATGGGGCGAGAATCTAAATTTAAAGACAGCATAGCCCAATCTACACCTGTGGAGCTTAATCCCTTGGAACCTCTTTCTATAGCACGACTGGAAAATTTATCATGTAGGCTTGGTATTATTAGTAACTGTGCTATTCTATCTCCTGGTGAAATTACTGATATACCATTTGGAGAACTGGCTATAATTTTTATTTCACCTTCATAATCGGGATCAATTACCCCAGGACTTATCATAAGTCCTTTTAGAGTAGAAGAGCTGCGTCCCAATAATAAGCCTACTGTTCCTTTGGGAAGAGGTCCTTTCACCCCTGTGGGAATGATTTGAACTCCCATCTCTGGAGTTAGTACTGATCTGGCAGAGGCGCAGATGTCCAACCCTGCACTCCCTCTGGTTTGTCTGATGAGGGATCTGATGGACAATGTGTCCTGGGAACTACCCTGATGGGGTTGCTGGGTTCCTCCTGTGCTCCGTATATTTGTGGTTTTGGGCCCCGGAGCATTGGGCCCCCCTGTCCATTTTTTGGCAATGGAGCCCAATGCCTTTCTCCACGATATCGTGGATAAACACTTGGTCCTTGTTCGTTTTTTGATAATGGAGTACCCTCTATGGTGGTTTGAGAACGGCATTCATTAGCCCAATGTCTCCCTCTATGGTATCGTGGGCAAATACCCGGTATTCTACTCCTTTGATACCTAGTTTTGTTAAACCCTCCTCCTATGGGGCAATTCCTTTTAAAATGTCCTGTTTGTTCACAATTGTAGCATGTTCTTGGCCTGGAATCTAAAGCCTGTTTTACTGCAGCTGCCACAATTTTCCCTTGTTCATTAATGTCTCTGGCATCTAAAGCCTGTTTTACTGCAGCTGCCACAATTTTCCCTTGTTCATTAATGTCTCTGGCATCTAAAGCCTGTTTTACTGCAGCTGCCATGACTTGCTCTTGTTCATTAATGTCTCTACATAATTTAATATATGTGTTTAAATCTTCATGTTTCCATGGTCTAATGATATCTCTGCACCAACGATTCGCTTGGTCATAAGCCAGTTGTTTTATTAATGGCATTGCTTGTTCTGTATTCCCAAAAACTCTGGTAGCTGTTTGAATAAGCCTATCTACAAATTCAGCGTAAGATTCATTAGTTCCTTGTATTATCTTAGATAATTGACCTTGTAAACCTCCATGTCCTTGTAAAGTCTTCCATGCCTTAACTGCATCTACGGCAATTTGTAAATATACACCAGGATCATATGCAATTTGTTGCTGCTGATCCTCATAAGGTCCCTTTCCTAACAACATATCTAGATTTCTCTGAGGATAACCAGCTGCTGCATTTCGCCTAGCCGTCTCCTTGCAAAATTCCTCATTGGCAACCTTCCATAACAGGTATTGTCCTCCATTTAGCACAGCTTTACACATATTAGCCCAATCTGCTGGCGTCATGTTCAAGTTGGTAATGGATTCGACCAAGCTTACAGTGAAGGGTGCTTGAGGACCATAGGTTGTTACAGCCTCTTTTAGCTGCTTCACTGTTTTGAAATTTAAAGTATGGTAAATTCGCTGCCCTCCTACCTCAAATACAGGGCATGTTAATACTTGAGATCCTGTCTCAGGATCTGAACTATCCACTGCGGGGGTTGGGGGCCTCTCAGCATATGAAGGTGGCCTTGTCAGTTGGACACTTACGTCCTCTGGTGATAGAAAGGTGTTAGTAGCAGTCTCCTGTAGAGGTGGTGCTGTTGGTTGGACACTTAAGCCCTCTGGTGATAGAAAGGTTTTAGTAGCAGTCTCCTTTTGTAACTTTCCCCCTGATGGCTTTTTCTGCTCTAAACTTTCTTTCTCTTTCTGATTAGCTCGAAAGACCTTCTCTTTTACTTGAATCTTTTCCTCTTTCTGACTAACTTGAGAGACCTCCTCATTTACTTGAATCAATATGTCTTCTCCTTCCTCTACCTTTGTCTGAATTGAAGGTTTTGGACTAAGAAAACCAGATACCAACGCCCACAATGTCAATGTGCCAGCTGGTAGAGTTCCTGGGCTGTTCTTTTCTATTCTTTTTAAATCTTCACCATGATGGTTCCATTGTGTTATATTTAACAACTCCTCCTTAAAAAGCCATGGGCTACATTTTTGCATTGTATCAACGTATGCCCTGACTGTTCTTGATTTTATTGAGATGCCTTCTTCCTCTAACAATTTACTTAACACTCTTTCAGTTTGTTTTTTACTAGTTTCTGATCCCGTATTTCTACTATAATACAACCCAACAAGATGACGCCAAACAAAACCGAGACAGAATGAAATAAAAATGGAACAACAAAAATTCATTATAGCCTTTCTATCCTCCTTACATGTGCATCCGTCCTTTCTCCCTATCTGTTCCTCAGACGTAAATAGTTTTTCCTCAGAAGTGAGCAGTTTTTCTTCCATCTCACTCATCTCCATGGACAGGCAACTTAAAACAAAAATGAAGCAAAACAAAAGGGGAATCTTAAAATGGGTCCCCATCCTCTCACCCTGCCCTCAGGGGCGAGCGGTTTACTTACCCTCAGTCGCTCCCCGTGCGAGCCACCAAATGCCGCAGTCTGGCTGGGCACAATTCAGGAGCCACTTGTCAAAAGAAACTAACTTTATTTTTAGAACCACACACGATAAACAAAACAGCTCCTCAGGAAAAAACCCTCAGAGCCCAACTGCCACCACCGTCTTCCCACAAGCCACACACCCCAACAACCTCTTCCTCCCACAATCCTCCTGCTCTTGAGGCCGATTGGCTGGGTCGCATGGGCGGAGCCAAAAAAGTCCCCCAATGGGCAGCTCCGTGATCTGAAAGGGCAGGGAAACAGCCCAATGAGCATCACCGCAGAGGAGCCAATCAGCTAGATGTTGTTGGGGCCGCTGTGAGCCAATCATCAGCTGGCAGTGTGAAAGTTTGCTGGGACCCCTTCAGCTCATCAGCTGGCAGTCTGAAAGTTTGCTGGGGCCCCTTCGGCTGTGGCTCTCAACAATCCAGCATGTCTATTATAGTTTGGTGTTGGCTACCAGGTAGTGAACCCATGGGAAGTGAACTCCAGCCAGGACTCCATGTATTCCTAGTACACATATGTCACCAATTTTGATAGGCAGAGAGCGTAACACATATTCTAGCTATTGTCTTCCGCCTTATGTATTCAAGAGTCCTCAACCCATTTGGGTAGCTCTGTTTCCTTAGCACATCGTTAACTAAGAAAATGCCCACATGACCCTCTGAGTGATGCCTGGAGAAATCATCATCATATGTGTTTGATGAATGTAGATGGTTCCCTCTTTCTGGACCTAGATTTTCACTTAGTCAGTAGGTCCTGCTCTGAACATTGGATCGGTCTGGAAATTGAAAACCAACTACAACATTTTTATTGAACCAACTGGTCTCATCTTTCTCATGTTTCATGTTAATTTCTTTCTTATTTTCTCTGATGGAGGAGTACACTTTTGGCTGTCCATCCACATTGACCTGAAAGATGATACATTGTCTTTTGTCTCCACAAGAGTATGGGAGACAGAACCTCTTGTGAGGATGCCACTCATGGTCATTGAATCCTGGGGCTTTTCCTGTTCAGGTGCCACCCTGGATCCCTACTATTGGGGGAGCTACCATTCCCACCACTGATAACCACAGGAACCATCCCCTTCCATCAGCCCTGGCCAACACAGCAAGATCATTTGTTTCTCCAAAATATTCCCTATGTTTTGCCCGAATGAGGTGCTACTTTGCATTATGTACCATGTGCTTTAATATGTTGGTTTTTTTCACCCTTTAATCCATTTTTAATCCTCTGTGTGGCAACTGTCACATTTTTGTATATTTAAATAAGGACCATCATTTTCTGTGCTTCTATTTACCAAGTTCACATTATTTCTTGTGTTTCTTGCCAATTTGCTAAATCTATTGCCCTGGGAGAGTACATCCAACTGATGCCTTTACTCTATATTTTTACATCCTTGTCTTCTTGATCATAGTCCCTCTGATACTATTTTTTCTTAAAACCTTTCGTTCTATCACTCTAGAATTAAAGATCTTAAGAAAGTTTCAAAAATAATTTAAAAACCCCATTGATTTTTAATGTTGATATAGAATATCTGTATTGTGTGTGACTTTTCAGTGGTTTAACCCATCTATAATTCTCCTCTCTATTTTCTTCAGCTGTCACAGACTTGCAACTGCCCCACTCCCCTGGAGCTATTTCCATTTACCCAAGTGCACCTGTCTGTTTGTGCCTCTTTTGTGTGCACACTTTTTTCTATGCGGAGTCATTTGCTTTTAATTAACTTCTACTCAGACTAGAAGTCAAATGTTTCATCTGTTTTTCACTTTTTCCTGCACACATTTTCTAACCTTCTCAATGGTGTCATACTGTTCTCAATGTGAAACATAATCACCCACTCATGTGTGTGGTTTGACACCATTCCCTGTCACTCTCTTGACTAGTGTTCCCCAGGTATTGATCTACAGAGAAGTAAGAATTGATGTCAAGTTGTTATTTTCTTTTTCAGAGAAATAAAAAAAAGATAAACACAAGTAACTAAGGGAGTTTTCCAAGTTTGTCTTCTCAACTTTGTGGTCATTAAAATGGCTTTTCATTATAAAATGAGGATGGCAAATATCATTATGTTTCCCTTCCTACATTTCCTTCTTTCATTCCATCTTCCTTCCTCCCACTCTCTTCTTTCTATGTTCCTGCATTTATTTAATCCCTCTTTCTTTCCTTTTATTTCCCCAAGCCCTAATATAGTATGATAACAACATTTGGATCCAAATTTTCAAACTGCTTTATTGCTCAGAACTACTAACTGTGTGTGTGTGTGTGTGTGTGTGTGTGTGTGTGTGTGTGTTGTGTGCGTGTGTTTGTGTGTGTGTGTGTTTGTGTGTGTTTAACTTTTCAAAAAACACTGTCAACAATTCTCTGGTAGCTTGATCAGTGGGCAGAATACTGTTGGTGCAAAGTATGTTGGATAAGTGAGTTATTGAACCCTCAGAACTAGGAACTTAACAGGATACAGAATGGAACAAAGACAGACACTACCAGCGCTCAGGTGATGGGAAATCTGCTTGGTTTGCAAGCTAAGCAGGTTCACTGCCTAAGTATTGTAATTATCCCCAAATGACTTCTCCAGTGATTCTATTACTTATACTGCTCTGCACCCTAATGAACCCAGTGCCACCATAATTAATACTCACTGTTTTTGGAACAGCCCAGTATATTCTGTGTTGCACAGCTGCTGATCTGCATACAAACTACTGAGTTAGATTAACATTTTTTACTTCAGTTCAGCACATAATTAAGGCCCACCTCAAAACCTCAAGGAAAAGTAATATTTATAGAAAAAGGATTGTAGAATGTTTTGGACCTAATATGCCAGTTCAAATTCAGCAGCAGATTGTGAGAGCAATAAATCGTGACCTTTTGGTAGAACTGTAAAGTGGTACTTAAAGATAGTCCTCTAATTGCTTCACTCACTGGCAATTGGGTGAGAAATAGTCCAATACAGGTCAGATAAAGTGATTGAATTACCCTTTGGCTCCCAAATAGCTAATTTCTGTGCTGTAGTGGACTCCACATACAGGTGTCTGTCTCTATTTCTAAAAAAATACTAGATGGAATCCTTTGGGATAGTATAAAAAATACATGCAGACACCATAAACCACATAATAGAGTGAATTCAATACCTATTCTGCACCCCCACTGAAACAAGGTGCAAATTCAATTTTAAGGAAAGCTAACACTTTTATTCCATTTTAAAGCAATTTCTTACCTGGCAGATGGGTATCTCTCTCTTCACTTGTATTTCTTGAGGTGCAAATTAATTTTTGGTTCAGCTAGTAACTCATCCTAGTGTAAGGAAATTGTAAGAGTAAGGGCTGATCTCTTTCTCTGATGAAGACCATTGTGTTAAAAATCATTATTCTGGATTCAAAAAAATATTTGCATTCTTTAGGAATAGACTTCTACTGGCAGATTATTCCCTAATAGGTGATTATATTTTATTTCCTCAACATATGTTGCAAACTATTATTTATTTTTAGATATCAACGGGGCATAATAGATATTTTATACACTAATTGCAAATTCAAGCAGCAAATGCAATTCTGAAGTAAACAAACATATTTCATTTAAAACATGATAAATGTTTTCCATTTTTTTAGTATAATAAGCTGCTGACAAAGAATTTAATAGCTAGCTTTCTTCTTGAAGAAATTTAATACTTATAACTTAGTTAAAATTTTTAAATGATATTTACCCTGTGATTTCAAATGAGACATGAAACCTTCTATTTTAGAATAGAAAGAAATGTTTCACTGTGTATGTGTGTGTGGGTGGACATCTTCTAGAAGTAAGGATTTGCAAGTAGATGATGACAGGTATTTTGATGTTGAAAAATAATGTTTCATCTGTTATACATTTAAAGTCATAGAATATCTGTAAAATATTTAATTTGATTGATATTCAAGGCTGAAACTGAGGAATCAAATTATTTCAAAAAATTGAGTATGATGAAGAAGAAATATGAATTAGTATCATCCACACAAAACAGATCTTGTCACCAGATTGCCTTTCTTAGAAAAAAAAATAACTGATTTTATAAATAAAATGTTTATTGACTCTCATAAAGCCTCTGTTTCATGCTGGGTGAAGTTCATCTATCCTACAAGAGGAACATATTGGTGGTGAGTAAATTTTAAATTAACAACGATCACCCATCTATGTAAAAACTAATTTTTCCATGACCCCTAGAATAAAAGCGTGACTCCTGAGCACTATTTGCATGACATAATCATCTCACAGAGCCTTCTGTCACCAATCATCACCACATGTAACACACTCATTGGTCACTTGATCCACTACCTTAGTCTTTCTTGTGACAGCTCAGTGACCTTGGATGGCAAGCTTATCCTCAGTTCCGCTAATGGGTTTACCCAAATCCTGCCTTCTAATCCTGACCCAAATGTCACATCCTCAGTTTTTGTCTAAGCTCACTATTCTCTTTATTTTCTCCCATTTTTTCTCCATATAGTCTATAATTCTTCCTAGAACTTGCTATAACTAACATCGATATTTTACATATTTATTTGTATAGCGTCTGAATCCTCCACTAACTCTTTTCTCCAAGAAAAAAGAAAGGGGGGGGGCGTCTTATTCATTGTTTTTCACTAAATTAAAAAAAAATCTAAAACAAAGGGGGGGGCGTCTTATTCATTGTTTTTCACTAAATTAAAAAAAAAATCTAAAACATGTACACACAATCATTACCATAAATAGTTTTAATAAAAGTTAAAGCATGTCAATGTTATTTTTAATATTAAAAGAGTAACAAAAATGTTGCTGTTAATGCTGTAAATACCATACATGATAAAAGAATTATAGAAGCAGTGTTTTTTAATGTGTAGTTCTCAGTTGTAGGAGGGAGTGAACTCTCTCTAAATGTTCTACTGATATTTCAGCTATATATAACAGTTTTTCAACAATGTGGATTAACAGGATTGAGGCAGAGTGTTTAAATGAACACAGCGTAGTTGTAACCTATAGCAATGTATTGCATCTGTGTCTTTGGCAATACTGAGGTTCCTCCAGGAAGTCACACCATCACTGGAATACAAGGGAATTGTGTTGCTGCCCATCTTTGTATGACAAAGGCGATAAATAATCTATTCAAGTACTGGCAAAAAGTGAAAATTTATAATCATCATGGATGCCTTTATATTCAAAGTAAGATTTCACTTATGATTGGGTTGTAATTGATTGTGTTCATTACATGTTTCTTTGCATAGCGTTGTTTTCAATTTTGCAAGTTTTAGAAATGTGTTTTACAATAATGTGGTATTTAAAATGTGCTTTAAAAATTGAATGGAAAATAATTGTCTCATATGATCTGTGTTCCTTCATTAAACAAGTACTCTGGGTTTCATTGGTCTGATAAATGTTATGGGTATGTGATTTATTTTACTCTTCAAGAATCCTTCCATAAATATTAATCAAAATACGGACATAAAGCCTCAGGCATGAAAATTATATAGAGCTTGGAGAGTATACCAATTTTTCTTCTTTCCTCTCGATTGAAGAATAGAAAATAATATTTATTTAATTTCTGCTAAGAGTTAAGTTATTGTGCTGGTTGCTTTCTTAAACTTTATGTTAATTCTTAGAAGAATACTGAGGTATAAGGAGCTTCATTTAACAGATGGGCAACTAACTTAAGTGGAAGTTTAAAAGATTAAGCAATTTCCATAAGTACACAGAATTCTATAACCAATGGAATGAGAATTGAAGTCTTGGTTGTCTGATTGCAAGCTATGAAATTTTTCTTTCTTCTGCTGCTTCCTCTAAATGGCTATTTGAAACAAAGATGATTTTTACTTTGTAACCCTCCAGATAGTGTTCTACAAAGAAAATTACTTACTGAATTTGAAAATAAATTATTTATAATAATAATTAATACTGTATATTAAAGTTTTTCATTCTAAATCACAATGTGCTTCTTGCATACACTTTTGAACCATTACTTAATTGTTTATAATGACTGTACACAATAATCTCTACTGACCATTTGAGTCAGCAGCACACACTCAGACAAAAAAAATTCTTTAGAAAAATAAAAAATAAAGAATTTTAAAAACAAAACAAAACAAATATTTTGAAAATATCACAAATCTTTATCAGTATGAATTACTTACTATTTATCAGATAATTTTTATAACAGCTTTTCAACATCTCACTCAGTAATCCCTACTATGTAAATAAGAATGTGAGACTCAGGAATGCCTAAATAAACATGTGTAAGAATGTATAACCTAAATGAGATTGAAAGAATAATTTTCCACCTCTAAAACCCAATCTTTATTGTAATGTTATGTCAAAGATCCTGTTAGTCCAATGAGCAATATTTGAATCAGCTCTTAAATCAGTGATTTAAATCAGGTACCAGATTCACCACCAAAAAGTTCCTAAACTATACATAAACCTAGACAAGCAAAGGCATATTAGTTTATGAATAAAGAAGGAAAATTTGTGAGGAGGAATTCTAGCTTTCACAAAGTACTTGAATATCTGCCAAAGCTAAAATTAACAGTAAAGACCACTGCAATGATACATATAGTTTATGTTTTCTAGGATGATTCTTAAGGCAATCCTGTGTACCCACATTCATGCAATATGGGATGGAAACAGCAAATGACTAGAGTAGTGACAATTTAAGCATTGGAGGAGAATATAATTTAGTGGCAATCTGTGTGTCTCCCAATAGAACTATGCTTTTTCAACAATAATGTCGTTAGTCATTTACCCAAATTGATTAAAATTAAAAATAAAAAGCACTTGTCACACTTTTATTATATTTGAGAAAGAAAGAATATATTTTCAGCAAATTACTAGTATGGCTTCATAAATGGTGAATTAACTCCTAACGTTTCATTACAAATCTAAGATATTTAATTCAAGATTTTTCCCTGGATCCTTGGTAAAAGCAATACTAAACTCTTTGCAAAGCAATTCAACTAAATTGCTCATTTGATATTAAAAAATATCTCCAAATAGTTTGGCATGTACTGCATTTACAATGCCACACTAACATATCTACTACTTCCTCACCAGAGTTTTCACTATTGAAAATATTTAATTATAAATTGCAAATCCAAGAAAAATATTTTTTTTCTATATGTGATACCTGGGAACAACTTCCACAACAGGCTTCACAGTATATTATTCTTGGAAAGACATAAAACATTTTTTGATCGCCAAAATTTTTAGATTTCACTTTGGTCATTGTAGATTGGAATTCTTAATATGTCCAATAAAAATTACTAAAACAAACAAACAAAAAAATACTCTAAGTAATAAAAGTGCATTGCATTCTCTCTTTTAAGTGAATTATATTCTCAGTATAACATTAGGTAGTCTAGTTCATTTAATTTAAATTAAGACATGATAGTCAACATTGTATATGCTATAGAATATTTTATGAGAACTAAAGGATATAAAGAGTTGAATTATAAAACAATGTACAATAGGACAAAGGAACACACAGGAAATAATTGTAAAATTGTTTCATTCTTTTTATAGTGTGCAATACAGACATGTATAGAAGCACAAATTAAAATATACACATACATACACCTATATAAAAACAGGGGTATTACAGAAAAACTTAGACTTTTATTCAGTGTGATGAGTTTTATAAAATTTGGGACAGACTTCACATTCAGAATCACTAAAACAAAAACAGTTAACAGTGGCAGCATTTAAAAAGTTTTAGTTTAGGTGAAATGTTAGGAGTAGCTTCAACAAGTGACTCTAACACATTAAATCAGAAACTCCTAGGTTGATTACTTAATATGTTATGGTTTGGATATGAGGGGTCCCCCAAAAGCTCCTGGGTGAATGCAAGAATATTCAGACAAAGTAGGTAGATGATGAGAGATGAGATTTAATCAGTCCATCCTAGTTTAAATGGATAATGGGGTGCTAGCTGTCGGCAGGTGGGGCATGGACATAGGAGGTGGGTGACTGGGGGCTTGCTCTGGAAGGGTGCATCTTCCTTGTGGCTCCCTCCCCTCTTTCTCTTCTTTGAGCCATCAGGAAGTGAGCATTGCTCCTCTTCCATACTTTTCTGCCAGGATGCTCTGCCTTCCCATGGACACAGATGGACTTGTTCCTCTATGGACTAAATGTCTAAAATTTTGAGCCAAAATAAACTTTTCCTTATCTGAGTTGTTCTTGTCCGGTATTTGGTTCATAGTGTTGAAAATCTGACTAACACCATAAGGAAACCACAATGACATAGATGGGCGTATTTTCCTGAATTAGTGTATTCCTCATCTGTTAAAACAAATATTCACCTCACAGCATGATGTGGGAATTAAATCAATGTGTTTATGCATAATGTCTGAATATTTGACATACAGACAAGTGTAGTGAATATTGCATTTAAAAAAATTCCCTTGTTATAAGTTGATATATACAAGAATTTGAATCCATTGACTTTAATACTCAGTGTTTGACCATGTCATGCAATACTTGTTGCTTTAAGATAAGATCATGTTGGCTGGACATGGTGGTACATGCCTGTAATCCCAGCAGCTTGGGATGCTGAGGCAGGAAGATCATGAGTGCAAAGCCAGCCTCAGCTAAAGTGAGGCATTAAGGAGCTCTGAGACCATGTCTCTAAATAAAACACAAAATAGGGCTGGGGATGTGGCTTGTGCCTCTGAGTGCCTCTGAGTTCAATCCCTGATAACTGGGGGGAAAAAAAAGATAAGATCATCTTCCAACCTTTGACTCTTATATTTGATATCAGCATGATAATGAATCATAATTGCATATGGCTCTCATCAGTGAGGTGCAAAGAAACACAGTAACTTTTTGCAGCACAAGTGTTGTCTACAAAAGGCTCAGAGATAAGGGAACTACCTGAAAGAATCAGGAAGGCCATTGGGGCTTTTGTCCATTTTCCCAACAAAAGGAATGTTTGTTTGTTTGTTTGTTTGTTTGTTTGTTTGTTTGTTTTTCCCAGCTCTTCAATTAAATCTAGAAGTCAGACGTTTCATGTTCAAAACCAACCTTAGTTTCTATCAAGACCCTAGAAATTAGGGAGAGGTTCATTTTAGAGTGGTGAGTTCCATGGAAATCCATGTTTGTCATCTTGAAAAACTTGTCTTGGCAAAGGATTGTTGCCTGTCAACTTTCTAGAAAGATTCTTCACGAACTTTCTTCTTCTAAGATATCCTTTACATTCTTAATGAATATTGAAAAGTCGCCCGATTTTTTGTTTATGTGGGTTATATCAAACAATACTTATCATATTACAAATAAATCAAAACCAAATTATATGAAATGCATTTATCAATTCACTAAAAATAACAATGAACTATTCTGTTACTTTAATAACACTTTACAAAAATTGTTATATCTTTCCAAACAAAAATAATGAGGTGTGGCATTCTAAAAATGTTTTTGTAAACTTTATTAATGTCTACTTAACAAAGATAAGTGTGTGGGAGAGAGAGAATCCCCAGTTGCCTGGCATCTGTATTGCAGTCTGGGTCTCTCGCTGACTGATCTTGCTGACTGTCCACTCCATTTTCTGTATCAGTTATCAGACCTGCATTGTGGTCTGAAGGCCTTTCCTACTCAGTCCTGCTCATTCTTTCTTATCTTGCTCCCAGATGTGACCCTTGCCTACCTGTTACATCTCTTGCACTTCTCAATCCATCTCAATGTCCCTTTCCCACAAGATTCACCTGGCTACACACAGTTAGCAACATGAAAGTAAACTGCTTTTGTTTTACATCTGCAGAAACAGAAGTTACTGAGATGTTTAAGGTATCTTTGGGTTATGGAACTGAGAGCTATCTCTCTGTACAGGCATTTGCATATCAGAGCTCTAGATTTTATTCTCATTCAGGTCCAACTCAACTATAACCATGAGGCAAGGGACACTTCTCCAAGAAGCCCTTATTTACATGAAGTATACACCTAATTCACAGTTATGCGATGTTAGAATTTGTGCAGCCCACTGAAGATACATTGGAATTCCTCGTCTTTATATTTCAATTCTAGGGACTTTTAACTGATGCAGGTTTATAGATAACTAATGCTGCATGTGAGTTCTGCTGGTGAAAGGAACTGCACTGAAGGTATTCTGGAAACAATACCCATGCCCGTTTTTATCCATAGTGAGCTCCAAGCACCAGAGACTTCCACGGGAAAGACATACTTTATACTTAAGATGTATGAAGGAGAGATTCTTAAGAGAGCTGCTGTAATGCTTGTCACCTGGTATTCACACTACAGCCTCCTTCCCTCCACCTGACTGTGAGCAAACAATGACTTTCTTCTGCAAGGTAGAATGAACAAAAGTCTCACATCTGCCTTGTAGTTCTCTCCTTCATTGGTTTGAGGGAATAAACCTCATGCTCTGATCCAGAATATGGAGAAATCCATAATGTAAGAAAATAGGATTACACATCCAATGTCCCTCAAAAAGCTAAGTGAGCTTGGAAGTGGACCTTTCCCTATGGAGCCTTGGGATGTGACCAAAGCCCCAGCCTATGCCTTTATCAAGGCCACAGAAAGAACTGAAATCAGATACCTGTTTCAATGAGGCCCAGACTATCACAGAAAATGTGAAGGTAAGGAATGTTTTTTTTTTAGAACTCTGGTGATTTTTTACATAGAAATAAACTTTAATAGAATAGAGGCTGGGTTGTGGCTCAGTGGTAGAGTGCTTGCCTAGCATGTGTGAGGCACTGGGTTTGGTCTTCAGCACTGCAGAAAAATTTTTAAAAAGAAATAAAAGAGTAACTCTCACCTTCCTTCCTCAAGACCCCATTTTGACAAATTTAATGATAAAGTTCATCTACTCAATACATTCAGGGACCTGTTTGAGAGCTGTCAAGGGCTTGGCAAAGCTTCTTGTCAGCATGTCCATGGACTTCAGAACCCAAAACAGATTATCAGGTGCACATGCTGAGAAAAGAAGCAGGGAGGGTTCAGATGCAAAGACACACAGTGGTGCCCATGCAAGTGCCAGTTCACAGTAAGGGAGACTGTTCTGCATTTAGATGCACTCCATATAATCCTTTCCTAATATATGTTGCTATCTAATGTATGTTTTATCCTCAGCTCATCTGTTTGGCCACCAATTTGATCACTCATTCAGTCTCTGTCTGGTTAATTTTTGCTATTAAATTTTGTCAGTCCTCAAATCTTCAGTTATAAAATACATGCATGTCACTCTGTGTGTGTGTGTCTGTGTGTATGTGCACACACACAGAGAAATACATGCATCACTTTATTTATGTTTGCCAGGATCCAAAGAATACAGCTTTTCTCTTGATTATGACACCTAACTAAAGAGGTTTTCTATGTGTAGTATGGGCATCTCTGCTTGATTTTCAAATGTGGTGGCTGAAAGACTCCTCTGTTCTTCCAAATGATCCACTTTTGTAAGGCTGTGATGATGTGTTGTTGTCACCCTACTGCTGTGGCACTTAGCATGGCTATCTTTGAGGCCTTACTGACTCCTGCCAAGGAACTCTGCAGTTGTATTAGATCTATCAATCAATTGGAGTAGAATTGACATCTTTACTTGAAGTCTTCCAAACCATTAACATGATGTATCACTCCAGGCATTCAGATGATTTTCCTCTCTTACATCTGCATTTTCATAGATTTCATTTCTTATATATTTATTGAATTATTTTTATAGTTTCTATGGGTCATATTTTTCTATTCATTTTTAATGCTTATAATTTTAAATCAAACACAGATCATTAGCATTATTTTCCTTACAGTTCTGTTTGCATGACAACTTGCAGAAAATATCCCTGTGTTTTTATGATATTTTTCCTGTTTTTTAATCTGATTTTTCTCTTTTGACTGTTTAAAATGTGTTTAAAATCTCTGACTTGACACATTATTTATGGATTTTTTTCAATACCACGTTAGGATTAATTCATTTATATTTATCTCAAATTATTATCTTAATCCTGTTATTAAGAGGCTATACTGTCTAATTCAGAGATGATGGTTAGACTTCAATATTAAGTTCACAGAGTATATTATGACCTCATATATTGAACATTGTTAGTCATAGTATGATAAAATGATACAGTTTGGAGTTTAGCGACAATAAACCAGAATCTTAGTAAATATAAAAAACATTGAGATGCTTTGATTAAGTGATGATATCGACAAACCAAATACAGCTATGTATAAGAGTAATTGTTCACCATGACCAAGTGTCATGCATCCCAGTAAGCAAAGCTGCTTCAACTTTCCAAACTCAATTATGTAATTTGAAATATTAAAGAGGAAAATCATATTAAAAAACTAAAGAGGAAAAATCACAGTTACCTTATGAATAGATTCAGAAAAAGCATGTGACCCACACAATACCTAGTTATGATGAAATTTCTCAGAAAACTAGGAATAGGGGAAGATATTGTCCTCAAGTTGATAAAGGACATTTTCAAAAAGCTTACAGATAACTTTATACTAAGTGTTAAGAAGTTTCAAACTTTTCTACTAAAATCAGGAATAAGACACAGATGTCCTCTCTTATAATAGGTATTCAACATCATATTGAATGCCCTCGCTAATATGGTAAAACCAAACCAAACAAAAAAAAACCAAAAGGCACATATATTTGGAATTAAAAATAAAATTGCCTTTGTTTATAGATAACATGACCATCTATGTACAAAGTCATAAGGACTGGAAAAATTATGTAACTAATAAGCGATTATTTTAGCAAGGTTGAAGAATACAATGTAAGCTACAAAAATCGATCACTTCCTTATACATTGATAAAGAACAAGTAGACATAAATTTAAAAACAATGCATCACTATGAACATCCTCCACCAAAAAGGAAATCTAACAAAATACATATAATATCTACATGAGGAAAAAAATACAAAAATTTGATGAAAGGTATCAAAAGTCAGCTAAACTAAAGAAGAGACATTCCATATTCATGCAGATGTCAGACCTTCAATCAAAAGTATAGCAAGTTATTTTAATCAGTTTAGTGTAAAGTTTATATAGAGATGAACATAATCTAAAATAGCTGATTCAATATCGAAGTGTATAGACTCAATCTGGGGACTGCTACTACCTGACTTCAAGACTAACTGTGAAAGGTGCAGTAATCAGGACATCATGATTTCAGAAAACAATAAACAAATGGACCAAAGGAATAGATAAAGAGTCCACAAATAGATCCACATAAATGTAATCAACTAAGCTTTGACTCAGAGTCCAAAACTGTACAGTGGAACACAATTGACTTTCTCAGCACTTGGGGCTGGACCCACTGGACCTCCAGCCCCACCCTACTGGCAACCACACAAATCTTTATGTTGTTTCTACATATTTGCCTTTTCCAGAATATCTGATGACTGCCATTGTACAGACATGGAGTATGTATATTTACACTCCATGTAGTGTTTTTTTGTTTGCTTGTATTTGTTCTTTTTCAGAGTACATAGGATATTCAGGGCAGTAAAATTTGTCTGTATAATATTACACTGTTGTGAATACAGGTTATTATACATTTGTCAACAAATAGTCCAATGAACCATAGAATGTACACCACCATGGGGGGACCCTCATATAGTGCTCTGGATTTTGGATTATACTTTGTCAATTTGTTCACCATGACAAATGTATCACTGTGGAAAGGAATGCAAATTGATAAGAGCTTCTGCTTGTGTGGGGCAGCAGATACAAAAATTCATTTTTCACTCAATCTTGCTGTGAGCCTAACACTTTTATAAAAATAAAAGTTTATCAATAAAAATCATAAATGTGAATTTAAAAATCAGAGCTCTTTTAATATGTACTTAGAAATATTTTAGAACTTGGTTTTGAGTATTCACCATTAAAACAGCACTTCATAATAAAAGGAGAATTTAATCATTTTAATAGCTAAACACCTTTGGATTTAAGTCTGATACATAAAAAGAGAAATCATATTGAGAAAAATCTATTTAAAATTAAAAATTAGACATGAATTTAAAGTAATTTTGATTGATTTTATTAATTCAACAATAAAATGTCTCTGAAAATGTTTCCTAAAGAGGAAACCCTTTGAGATTTTGAACAATTGCAGAAAAATTAATTTGTTTTTTCAAGTCAATATTTTTTAAGACAACTGGAATATATGTATATTGCATTCTGTTATTTCAGGTAATCTTATCAAAATTCAGTCTTAACCATAAACAATATAAAGAATTAATACCAAATATTTGTTTGTATTTTGTACTTTTTTGTGACTTCTGGATAATTACTTTATAGATATAATCCAGGTGATACACATAAGTATATGCATATGCACACCTATATAAAATATCACATATCCAATGTGCATATGTGCTAGATATGAAAATATTGACAGAGAATTTATTTTCTCCTAAATTCATAGAAATACCATTTAAATATTACGAATCTCAAAGCATTTCAAACTTTATATCTGTATTTCATTATACCATTTGCCATCCTAAACTGGAGATTCAAACAATGCTTATTGTACCAGTGTTTTATACTCATAAATCCATTAGGTCATTTGCAAATTTTGTTGGAATTGTGTTTTTTTATTATTTATTTTTTTCATACATGACAATAGTGGAATGCATTACATTCATAATTATCCATTAACAACACAATTTTCATAACTCTGTATATAAAGTATATTCACACCAAATTATGTTGGAAGTTCTGTAGTATTCATTAGAGAAAAAAAAAGTACAGTGAGATGTGGCTTAACAACAGGGATACACTCTGAGAACAGTGTCAACAAGCAATTTTGACTTTGTTTGAACAACAAAGAGCATGCTTCCACAAACCTAGGAGGGCAGAGGTGAATTCTGGATGAGGCCATTGGTGCAGTCAAGAGACAGAGTAAACAAAAGTTGCATGAGGCATGCAAAGTTTTCTTATCTATTAGTAGAAGGATTACACTCTAAACTATGAATAGAAAGGAGAGTAAATACATAAACCAGTAAAATAATGGTTTCTAGGTACTCTACCTGTGTGCTGAGTTTTTGTATGACTGGCAGGGCAATAGTTCTGTTCACACCAGAATCATCACCAACACATTGTACCGTGACATTGTCATAACTACCAAGTCTCTAGGTGACAGGAATTTTTCAACTACATTGTGGTCCTTTGGAACTTCCATCATATATGCAGTCTGTCATTGACCAAAACATTACCATGCAAGTCAGGACTGTACAAAGTATTTACAAATTGTTTAAATCCACTCATTAAGAAATTCTGTCCCAGTTTAATCTCTCAATAAAAGCTCTTACACATGGAAAGGCTGCAGGATGCTATTTAAGCTGTATTTTGCTAAATGCAGATTTTGTCAAAGTGTTTCAGGGAAAGACTTTCTCTTATCTGAATTGATGCTTTAAACCATCCAAAAATGTAACCTCACTATTGTACTCAGGTCTAAGAAGGAAATATCAAAACCTCTAGGAAATTATGAAGCCTAGCTTTATTAAAGATAACTTGTCAAGATCATTTTTCTCTTTTTCTCATTTCATTTTGTAACACCACATAAAAACTGACACACTTGGATAACCTTGTGTAACATCTTTCTGTAGAAACCTGAGACCTCCCCTGCTCCTTGCTACAGATTCTTTCTGTATTTCTACATAATTTTGTTCCAGGGGTAGCATTTTATAAATGCTCACTTCAGTTGGCTCCAAAGTGTTGCAGTTTTTTTTCTTTCTTAAGTCTTTATTACAACATGTAATAGACAACACCCAAGGGTTGTGTTACTCTACCAATAATCCTATGCAAGAAATTAAAAGTTTACTTTTTCCATTAACTCAACAACTATTGTGTATTCTCTCTCTTACAATGTAAATATGTAAACTTGAAATACAACAACAAAAAAAATCAAAGCTGCAAAGTCATTTGCTGAAGGTCCCTATGATGACGAATGTATCTTTAATTTTCCTTTTTCCTTGTATGTCCCACATTTAATATTTCACAAATTCTTGTCATTTTTACTCCTCAAATCATCTCCTTGAATCAATTTCATTGTTATTAAGTTAGTGTAATCTCTTATAATTTTCACTTCAAGATTTGCAAATCTCTCCTCTCTACCCCTTTTAGCTGGTTCACAATATTGTGACTACAGCTATATTTTTGAAATACAAATCCAATCTGTCATTATTCTAATTAAAATCCCTTGACATCTTCATGACAGACAGGAAAAATTCAAACCCAAAGTAAAACAACCAAGGTGTCTTGCTCTCTTGTCACAGAATAATATTTTACATTTAATTCCAAAGACTTTTTTAGATATCAATCTAATGAGATTTAGGAGACTTCACTCTGTGTCTCCTCGGGAGCTTTACCTGTTTTGTTTTATTTTTCCTTCGAAGGATGTCATGAGTTTTTGCACCTATTTGTGTTGAGCTCTCTGTGAGCATTTGTTTACATGTTGGGTTACGTTTAAATATATTTCAGTCTTTCAAATCCTGAATGGCCTGGATTCTTGAACAATATTTTAGAAACGCTATTGTCCTGTACACTCTTAGATATTTATATCACTCATAATCTTTCCTGAAATTTAAATCCATATAACAAAAACATCTCCAAAATGCACACAGATGAGCTTATGCAGGGTGAGGATTGTAAACTCTGTTCCTCAGAGGTAAAGTGTTCAATAATGAGTAAGGTAGTTATGAGTATTTTAAAGAAGTTCTTAGTATCATCAGTATCAACAACAAACATATCTGGAATGTTTCTATCTATAGGATACTGTGATTTAGTTGAAGTAATCTAAATATTTAAATTTATTGTAGTTTAAATTGGCAAGACATCTGGGACATTTAATTCCACTTGCATATTCATCTACCAAATTCAGATATGAAAAGTGAATTTCACCACTATATGTATAATTCAATGTCTGCAGTGTCTCATTCATGAATGTCCAAAAAGACAAATTGTTCTCATCTATCAAACCTTATTTTGGCAAGAAACTGGCAGTAAAACCAAAAAAGCTGCCAAAGTTTGGACTTCACAGAACTTTATGCCTCCTTCAGACTCTATTGTAATCTGTCACCATGTGTCAGTTTGAATGTGTTTCTTTTAGGCCTGGCATGGAGTCTTATTGGCAGGGAAAGATAATATTTATTGTTGTTATACTTTATTCAAATGAGTGAGAAATCCAAATGAGGCATCAGTGTTGAGAACACATATTCAAAGCTGTAACTTATTAGGTAAGATCTTTTGGGTCAGAACTCAATTAGCATGCATGTCTATCTGCCATAGTTATGTGCCAGGGGCTTATGGGTATTCTTAGTCAATAATTCACCAACCATCCAACTAATACTCTTGCATGTTGAATATTTCACATTTCAAAAACAGCAAATTTCATCTATTTTATCTTATTTAATATTCAAAACATTCTACAGGGGACACAATGTACTTGTTAAATCCCCACTTTTTATACCACTAATTTGAGACATTTATTTAATTGACCATCCCAGTAAATCAAGTAATTTGCATCAAATATAGATCACAGTGGAGCATTTTCCCCATGCATTGAGGCTGATATGCCATCACCTTTAGTTTTTCTGAACTAAATATATGATCAATAACAAAACGGGATAGCAAATAAGCAGAAGGTTTTTTGTTATGTCAGAACAAGTACTAATGAATTTCTACCCTTGGACCTCAGAATTAAAAGAGTCCCTAATTATGGGTGTGACTTCCAAGCATCATGCACACTTAGGAAGACCACTTACTTAATCCATGGAACATTCAGTCTCAGACTGAGCAGACTTTGTAATGGGGATATGCAGGATGAAGTGACAGCAGAACCAGCAGCAAGTGTACCTAATGCCTTGGTGACACAAGGGGAAATCAGGCTTTGCTGTTGAGTAAATGCTTCTGAATGCGTGATCGTTCCAGACACTCAGCTCATCTTTTGTGTCCAATGATTTGGAATATGTAAAACATTTCTAATTTGCATGAAAAGTGTGTGCAAAAATAAACCTCCCTTCCCTCCTTTGCTCCCTCCGTCCCTCCCTTTCTTTCTTCTTTCCTTCCTTCCTTCCTTTGTTCCTTCTTGGACTCAGATATTTATTGTAACTTTAGGTTTTAACCCAATAGTGTTTATTTTCTTGCTCATATTCCCCCACCTTTAGACACTGGAGACACTTTCTGTTACTTCTGTAGTATCCTTGGTGTGTGCCATCAGTGGGGGATAAACTATTGAGGGAAAAGTAGAGGACTTGGACTCTTAATTTATCAAAATATGTTCTAGGATCATCTTACATAACTTCTTCTCAGCTCAAGATTCTGTCACTTTTCCATGGAGTTTTAGTCTTTCTTGTTGCAGAATAGTGTTTTAAACCAATCTCACCAAGCTGTCCTTAGTACTTCTTAGTGTAATTGCTGCTGTGCTCTCTGTGCTGACAGAGCATGAATGAATGCCTACCTGTTTGTGTTTGTGTACTGTTTCATTTACATACACATGCGTACCATGTTTCTTTCTTTAATCACCTGTATTGAGCAAAATGTGAGTCTGTATGTATCCCAATTCTACTCCATTGTCACATACTGTCTTATTTTCTCCTTACCTGTCTGTGTACAATCACTCCAGCAGTAAGGAACCTGGTTGCAACCATAAGCCTTCCATTTGCTTAACTGATTGGTTATATAACACATGGTGTTGGCAATATCAAAATCATTTCCCTGGACTTCTTGAGCAACAACTTTATCAACTGCCATAGAACCCTTCTGTGCTGGGCCTTTCCACTCTTATCCTCTCTACTCATTGCTCAAGTTGCTTAGGTTAGCATTTTCCTGACTCCTCCATTCTACCCCACCTCCCTTACTGGGGATGTTTTGTATATTTGGAATAGAATCTCTTGTTACTGTTTATGTTCACTGCTGGGAAGATTCATCCATCTAGATGGTATTGTTTCTATTTTTTAAAAATTTCAGTTATTGTAAGAGTCTACTGTTTCAATATGTAATTCAAAATTAAGAATGATACACATGTTTCATATGTTAATTTTCCATCCATATTTTTTTTGGGGGGGACCGAGATGTGACTGTTCTGTTCTTTCATTTTTTTTTTTATTTTGTTGCTTCCTTATTGTCTAATTTACACAATTTTCCAAGTTCTCTATCAGATTTGTGCTTTGCGTACCTTTTCTGTCAGTCTGTCACTTGTCTTTTCATTCTCTTAAGAGTGATTTTCACAGAGCAGGAGTTTTTAATTTTAATAATGCATAAATTATTGATTTTTGTTTCATGTATTATGCTTTGGTATCCTAAAAATTCAGCATAAAACCCAAGGTCACCTTGATTTTCTCCTGTGTTATACAAATTTTAGAGTTATGCTTGATAAAGTTGGGTTTATGATACATTTTGAGTTAGTGTTTTAGTGTTATTCTTGTGGAAACTCTAAGACATAGTCTAGACCCACTTTTCTTGCTTATGCATATCAAATATCAAATTGATGGAGCCACCTTTATTGGAAAGAATATCCTTTATCCATTCGCTTGCCTTTACTTTTTGTAAGAGATCAGTCGATTATGTTTGTAAGGGTCTACTTCTGAGTATGCTTCTACTCCATTGATCTATAGTTTTGCCAATATCACTCTGGTTTGAACACAGTAGCTGTAGAGTTAAGTCTTGAAATGGGCTAGTGTCTACCTACATTGTTCTTCAGTAATGGGTGGTGATTCTTGGTATTTTGCTTTTATATATAAGCTTAGGATCATTCGGTAAATATCCACAAAATAGTTTATTGGAATTTTGGTTGATATTACTAAATAAAATCTATTACTCTAATTCCAAAAATTCTCTACTAGCAATATTTGAAACAAGCAATATATGACATGAATGTTTCTCCATTTAACCTTCTTTAATTTCAGAACTGTATACCTTTCCTCAACTAAATGCTTAGTATTTTGTAGGTTTGTATATTAATATTTAATCTTTAGGGGCATTTTTAACTGGTATTGCTTTTTGTCATAAATTTCAAATTACAATTTTTCATTGCTTTTATAAGGAAAATCAATTAAGATTTTTTTCCTGTGACCTTACTATATTCACTTACACAATCTAAATGTGTTTTAATAGATTATTTGAGATATGTAAGACAATCATGCCAACTATATACTGCAGATTCATTGATTATTTTTCCCCCCTTCATTGATCGGTGTACTTGTGTTTCTTTCTTTTCTTCCTGCACTCATTAGCTGTTCCAGGCTGTTGCTAAATAAGAGTGATAACAAAGGACACCCTTGCCTTGTCCCCATGTTCTGCCCTAAGCACTGAGGTGGTATGAGATCAGTTCTTATAGTTATCCTTTGTCAAGTTCAAGAAATTCCTCTCCACTCCTAATTTGCTGATAGTTTATAAACAAATGACCCTTGTATTTTGTCAAAAGTTATTTTCTGCATCAATTCATATGATCATATAATTTTTGCTTTATGCATTAATTGATTTTTGAATCCTGAACCAAACTTGCTTTACCTGAAATGAATCCTGGTTGTACATGGCAAATTATTTTTATACATAGTTTCACTTAATGCCCTTATAATTTGTTGATGATAGTTACATTTGTGTTTTGAGAGACACTGGTTTGTAGATTTCTTGTTAAGTGTTTTTTTTTTTTTTTTTTTTATTCTGTTGGGGTAATACAGAACTTTTAGAATGAGTTGGGAATCATTTCCTCTGCTTTATTTTTTGAAACATATTGTGGATAGTTGTAAATTTTTCCTAATCATTTATTAATTCACAATTAAAGCCAAATCAAGTTATTATTGATTTAATATATTTAATAGATATAGGCATATTCAAATTTTCTATTTCTTCTTGTGTAAGTTTTATTTAGTGGTCTGTATTTTCTAAGAATTTTGTACATTCTAAGAAATTTAATAAATTTGTGGGCACACAAATGTTCTCAGTTTATTATTTCTTTTAATGTCATTATTATTATTATTACTATTATTTTTATTATTAATGACCCCTTTTTTATTTCTGACATTGGCAATTTTTGCATTCTCATTTGATTTGTTGGTAGCCTGGCTGAAGGCACATCAATTTCACCAATGTTTTTTAAGAACTAAAATTTGCTTTAATTTCTACTATTGGTTTTTCTGTTGTAAGTTGTATTGATTATTATCATTTTTGTTGTTGTTATAGCTTCTGTTTTCTTTGGGACAAAATTCTTCTTCTTTTTTTTATTTTGTTATTGTGAAATCCTAGACTATTGATTTTGGATAAATGTTTTCCCTAATGTGTACACTTAATGCTATAAATTTCTCTATCAACATTGTTGGTGCTGGATCTCACAAATTTGTTAGGTGATATTTTCATTTTTATTTTTTTCAAAATTATTTCATACTGCCTTTGAGTCTGACTTTTTCTCATGTGTTATTTATAAGGGAATTATTTGATTTCAAAATTTTAGGGATTTTCTATGTTTCTATTATTTAGTTCCAGTTTAATTTCTTTGCAATTGGATAGTATATCTCAAAAGAATTCTAATTTTAAAAAGTAATAACATTAATAATCTTTACATTTGATAAGGTATGCTCCATGTCCTAAAATGTGGTATGAGCATGAGAGGAATATACCTATGATTATTAGATGGGACAATCCTATAAATGTCAAATAAACCAAGTTGATGAAATGTGTTTTTCAGGACAACTACAAACTTAACTAGTTTTTCTGTTTGCTATATGCACTAGTTAATGAAAGTGGTAGAAGTGTTGACTATAATAACTATATTTATATTTTTTCTTTTATTGCATAACGATACAATTCATTATCATTGCTGTTATTTACTAAAGAATTTTTTCTTTTCCTTTGGTTTTTCTGGTTTTCTTTTAAACACACTACACACATACATACACTCTCTCACACACACACACATGCACACACACAAATTTGGTGTTTCTGTAAGCTTTTCTGGTGGTGTGGTTTGGTGGCATGAATTTTGGAAAGTTAATATCCTCTCCTACTTTACATATATGTCTACTCCTTTGTCTCTTCCTCAGCATCAGACACAGCTCTTCATATGCTACAGCTTTTGGAACTGCCCCACAGCTACTGAATATTTTTTCCATTGAGTGTATGTGTGTGTATGGTTGTATTTACGTTTCTTTTTAAATTTCAGATTGAGAAGTTTCTATTGACATGTTCTCAAGCTGTCTGATTCTGTCCTGAGCTAAATTCAATCATCTGATAAACCTATTAAAGAAATTCATTTCAGTTACGGGGTTTTGGATATCTGGCTTTTTCTTTTGATTCCTCCTTAGAATTTTAATCTTCCTATTTAGATCCGGTCTTTCCTGTTATGTCCTTTATAGAACCCTTAAGATATTAATCTTAGCTTTTCAAAAAAATTTCCTTCTGGATAAATCTAATATCTGTATCTTAAATGAGTCATGCTCTGAATTTTATTCCCACTTGTGGGTGTGCACTGTGGGGGTTTTGTTCTGTTCATTAGTCTCTGTGGATGGCCATTCTGTTAGTCAGATAATAGGGCTTTATGTATGTGGTGTGAAGCTGATCCTTGTGCACTCCTCACTGAAGTACAGATACCGAGGCTTCACCTTTGTTGAGAAGGTTCCTTTTTTTTTCTTTCATCTCCACTCTTGACTCGGGGACTCTTCTGTCTCCTTTTAAGATAGATTATGTCCTGAAGATCTCTCAGCTGTAATGCTCTGCAGTTATACTGGGGTCCTGTTGCTGCAGAGCAAGGTGTGGGAGGAAACCATCTCACCTTATGGGTAATGTGAGAACTCCAGCAGGTCTGTGTTCCTGAGCTGTGAGTTTCACACATGTGTCCCCTTCCATCTACACTTTTTCCTTAATTTTTGTTGAAAGGTGGAGGGAGTCAAGTGGGAGGAATGCACATACTCTAGGACAGATAAAGTTCTGGAATGTTCTTTCCCCTGTACAGAACAGATTCCCCTTGTGGAGAACTCTGGGGGCATACTTCACTGGGATTGCTCTCCCCAGCCTCTACCAGAGACAGGAGTGGATCTCTCTTTGCTCCATACAGTGAGACTTGGTGTGGCTGCAGTCAGTAAAACCCATGAAAGTGTGAGGGCCCTCTGAGTCTGCAGGCCCAGGGCTTTCTATTTCTGGAGGCTGGTCAACACTCAGCCTCCAGCAATTTATGTAAATCATCATTTGAGTGCTCCTACCCATTCATGGCTCCCAGGGCATCTTCTTAAATCCTTAGATTTTACTGTGCCCATCTGGACTTTCCTACCTCAATTTCTACAGGGGTGGCTGGACATGACCTTAGATCTCTGGTATGTCCCAAAAAGCAGGATTTTTCAGCCTCTTCAAGCTTTCATGTTGTGAGAATACCTTCTAAGAATTTCAGGTATGGAAGGAAAAATGGAAATCAGGAAATCTTTTTGTACTTTGTATTCAAAGCTGCTTTCTCAAGGAATCTGTATTAATTTACATTGTATTTATGATACCACTGGTTATTGGTGATACGTTCTGCTCCCTCACTTGTTGAAGTATAACTTTAGAGAAGCACTCTGAGGCAAGCATATAATGCAGGGTTTATTTAAAAAGGAGTTACATAGACTTCTCTCGGGAGGGAGATGGGGGCCATAGCTGGTGTCTTGGTATCCCAAGGAGCGAGGTGTTCTGCCCTTTATATGTCCTAGGCTTCTTTTGTTCTCCTCTTCTCTTTCTCTTATCTCTGTCCTTCCTTCATACATGATGAGGCCCTGGGGATGCTGGGTGGGATGGCCAAAAGGTGAAAAGCAGATGGTCTGGAGGGGCCAAGGTGGTGTGATCTGGGCAGGAAGGGGGCATAATTAACAACTCCCTCTAAGGAGGGACAATCCCTAGGACAGCTTACCTTAGCAACAGGTTGGAGCTGGGGCAGGTTATCATGATTAGGGTGGAGGAAGGGCTGTGAAGGCAGCCCCAAATGTTCCAGTCCCAAATTGGCTTCCTTGATTCAATCTCACTGATTTGCCTCATATAATGATTGCCTGCCTAATTCTGGCTTGGCTTCACTTATGGGGTCTTTTGTAAGGGAAGCAAGGATACAAGGACTAATTTTTAATAATTAAGGAGGGATGACCTGTTCTCTGGGGACACTTTCTGGGGTCAATAGGAATCAGTGTGTCACACAACATGGTAGGCTGAGCTGTTGAGTCCAGTTAGTGCATGAACCACATGGGGAATCCAAGCAGGAATAATCGGTATGCCATGGAATTTCTTCTTGCCTCTGCCCTGACCACGGTAAGTTTAGGAAAAGGGATCTTGGGAAATGTGTGGAACCAGCAAGCTCCTTACTGTCAATACTGTTACTACTGGGGGACAAGTAAGTAGATATTTTCCAGAAGCACCAGCCCTCCTTGAAGAGATTGAATGCCAGAGTAAAACAAGAGTGATTAGATTCTGGACTTCCCTTTTCTCCAGCATTTGGATCCCATCACTCTTTGAATTAATAAACATTTGGGATTCATGGATAAATGGAAAGCCCCTTGAAAGCTCCATAATTGACTATCTTCTAGTTGTTCTAGTTGTAGTAGGGGCAAAATTGTCAATTAAAAAACTTGAAACATGTGAGTATTATGTATCAAAAGTTTTGGAGAAATGTAAAACTGGTAAGAAATTGATGTCCTTAATGTATATGTGGAATGAAAAGTATGTAATGCTTAATTGTATTTAGTATCATTTACAATTACCATAAATATGAACACAAAGATCTGAAATAAATTTTAAATTTTAATTTCATTAAATATATTTTTATTCTAAGAATTTTATACTTGTGCTTTTTAAAAACTTATTTACATTTATTACTAATTTGAATCAGGTTATGATTGAATAATATAGAGGGATATTTGGATCATTGAATTCTTTATTTCTTCATTTTAATTAGCAAATTATAAAAATAAGTTAAAAGCATATATGAATTTTTTAAGGTATGAAATGCAGTAATAATTCTTAATATTAATTTAGTTATCTGTGTTCCCAGCTCTCAAGAAGCCAGAGGACAGCATCCCAGATGAACATCATATATTCTCAGATGTGTTTCAAGGAAAGATTGTGTAAATAATTCCCAGATGTGTTTCAAGGAAAGATTTGTGACTGAGCCTGAGTCCTCTGTTATATAAGAATGCTAATAACTATAAGTTCTCAGCTAGCATTTACAAAAAAGGTCTGAAGTGAAAGTATCCCTAATATTTATCATATGGTTTAACTGAAAAAAAATACATTAACATTTTGCTTTTTTCTTTTATCAAATTGTACTTCAAAGATAATAATAGTGCTAATAATAATGATTACATCTAACTTTAACTAAACCTTTCATCTGTCAGGCAATTGCCAAGCTCTCTATCTATATCAGTTTACATAATTCCTGAAAAATTCCCAGGATAGAAATAGTACAATGGTTAATTTGAATTGTCACCTTGATTGGATTAAGAGATGACTAAAATTCTTGGTGGGTGTGTCTAGGAATGATCCGCTGGTGGGATAGTGAACTGAAGTGGAGACCTTCCCTAAATATGGGCAACACTGTCCAATGGGTTGGAGGCTTGGACAGAATAAAAGTTGGAAGAACAAGGAAGCAGAAGCAGATGCAAGCTTGATTCTTCTCAAACAGGTTCTTGATTGCTGCTGTGATGATCTGAGGATATCAGACTCTTACTTCTTCACTGTTTCAAAGTGAACTCTGCCAATGATTCTCCAGGGAGTTTCCAGAAGCCTTTGGTCTCAGATTGGGTAGCATCATTAATCCCTCTTGTTCTGAGGCTTCAGCATCTTGAATTGTGAAGCTACTGAGTCCTCCATCTCTCCAGCCTGCAGAAGGCCACTGTGGACTATCCAGCTTCTGGTTGCATAAGCCAATCTAATAAATCCCCTTTTTACAATGATACCTCCTGTTACTTCTCTTCCTCTAGAGAACCCTGACTATTACAAATAGTTTACTTTTCATTTCACAAATATAAATCTAAGGATTGAAGATGTGCATGGACTCTCAGATTGTCTCCAAGTTGGTAGTGGACAGAACTGGGATTCTATTGCAGAGAAGTGAGTCTCGGGTTCACTTCATAACCCTTCCTTGTTTATGCAACAATTGATTCTAATAGAATGTTGAGAGCCACGGCCAGGTCAAGATGGTGCATGGCATTTTGCCAGAAGGGGTGGCTCCTGCTGCCTCGGGTGCCCACTACTTTTGAGTTCTCGCAGAGTTCCTGTTGAGTTCCCATTGAGTTCTCGTGTAGTTCCTGTGGAGTTCGTGTGGGTTGGGGAATAAAGTTCATTCCTGCTTGAATCTACAAGTGACTTGTGACCTCCCGGTTATTTGTGCCCAGCCAAACTGAGGCAATAGAACTTCTCTACTTTCAATTTTCTTGATTTAATTTAAATAATTATGATTTTTTGTCATTTGAAATTTAACATAATATGTAAAATATACGATCTGTTTTAGACTTATAATTTTGAGTGAATTATACTTGTGTGATGTTTTCATGTGTCAGTTGAAATAAAGTTAAATTAAAAATGTGGATTAGGTTATTTAGGTCTAGCATTGTTTCTGAGCCTTTTTTCACTAAATATGCAAAATATTTTATAGGCTGATATTTATTCAATTTAGTCATTACCCAATTGATATTAATGCATTCATCTATCAAAGTAACTAACACACTAATTGAGATAAATTAGACCATAAGCTAAACTATTTATGAAAGACAGCAGCTAATAATTTATAATTCAGCTTGAAATAAATAATGGCTCCTTCATTTTAGGAAGAATTTTTTTCTACTATCATTACATTCAGCCTTGTGAAATGAATATAAAAAATAAAGATTACCCACCTTCTCTTAGAAAACTGTTTTTTTTTAAATTTCTTCTGTGCAAAATGGCTAATAAAATTTCGAATCACATTTTTTCCTAAAATCATTAGCAACCTAATAATATTCTGATCTTTTGTCAGAAAAAAAGTGTGTTTTAGTCAGCTTTTCACTGCTGTAACTAAAGGTTCTGACCAGAATAACTATAGAGGAGGAAAAATTTATTTGACTGCTCATGATTTCAGGGTCTTAGTTCATAGAAGGCCAAGTCCATTCCTCAGGGCTCAAGTTGAGGCTGAATATTGAGGGGAGTGTGTGCCAGAAGGAAGCAGCTCACATTATGGTGACCAGGAAGCAGAGAGAGACTCCACTTGCCAGATCCAAGTATATACCCAATTCCCATCTCCTCCAGCCACACCCCACCACTTGCCTTACCACTCAGTTAATCCCTATCAGGGAATTAAATCACTGATTGGGTCAAGATTCTAAACAACCCAATCATTTTTCCTCTAAACCTTCTTACATTGTCTCACATGAGAGCTTTGGGGGGATACCTCACATACAAACCATAACAAAATGTGAAAATAATAAGTTTATTTTAAGTAAATTTTTATCTTTTTGTTTACTCTGGCATACTCAGAGTTCAGTACCTGATGAAGCGAGAAGAATGGAGATTTGTGAGTTAAGCCCTCTAATTGTCGCAGAGGGGAAACAGAAAGAGGGGAACTCAACACTTGCATGGCTGAGAGCCTCCCATGGCTGCAGGTGAGCCATGTGTGAAACACGTATACAGAAGGGCCAGGTCTGTGTACGCTTCTATCAAGAACATGTCTGAGGGGAAAGTTGAATGGATGTGTGCTGCTCCTCCTCAGAACAGGTAGCTGGCCTTTCAGACAATGCCAGACAATTTTCCTGAGCCCTAATATTATCACTAAGAGCTTCATTTTAGTCAATTGTGATTGAAATTTAAGGACTAAGCATGAAACTTAAAAGTTTTGTGTAGAAATAGAGTATGAAGATTTTCTCATCATTAAAGGTGACAACTCATAGTCCCAAAAGTGGCTTAAAACTAACTCTGAGAGCTAGAATAAAGAGTTCTTTTATGCCTACAGTTCCTAGTAGGATATTGTTAAATTCCTATTTACTTTTGATGATGGAAAGGCAGAACCTATATTCTAGTTTGTTCTCAGGGGCCATGCTAGTGCCGGATATTGTTTCTCTTATTGCAAAAGGATTGAAGGAACTTTCCAGTAGCACCAGCATGAGGCACTAATGTGTTTGTAGGAATGTTTAGTTTGAAATAAAAGTATTTCCAAAGTGAGATACATTATGTTCTCTTCCTTTCCTTAAAATGGCTAATCTGATGTTGTTTTCCTACCTTTTCCCAATACCCTGAACCTGGTATGGTGTGATCTCACTGTTTGCAGGACCTGGAAAGCTTGGGTCTCCACCTTTTCCAGGAGTCTCCAGTCATCTCATAGTCTTTATTTTGAATACAGAATGACAGCTTCTTCTGGAAAGCAGAAACACTGATAATTAGGCACACTGGCAGTACTGTCAATATGTTAATGTATGCTTTGAGTGTGTGTTAATTTTCATAACTAATGCTAGAATATCAATTACAGATTCTTATTTGGTATTTGCACAAGCCAACATAAAGGGGTAGGGATTTCATATTGCATCCTAAAAAAAACTAAAGACTTGAGTGTATACATGTGGAAAGGGGGATTGTAAGAGCTATTTCACTTTAAACTATAATTTTATAAAGTGCAACAACATTCGAGTTGCCCTGAATCATGATTTTTGTACTCAAATTATAGTCTGTGGGCTAGTAGTAACACTAATGTCTCCTAGAAGCTTGGTAATAAGGCATAATCTAAGATCTGTGGTTTAACAAGCAGCTCATATAATTAAGATGTATTAATGTTAAAAAAAAAACTCACTTTACCACCTTATATTCAGTGGTAAAATTTTGTTGAGAGACACCTATATAAGGCTTTGTGGGATATGTTAGGGCAGTCTGATTGTTTGAGGACCTCCAGTATTATTAATATTCTGTTAGTGGCTTTAAATTAATCAGTTAAGTGTGTTCTCTCACCACCAAGCTAAGTAATGGTTGTAGATTAGGACAAAGACTGACATTTACTAGAACGACAGTTCTAGCTTTCTCCACTTACAGTGGAAATAAATTTTCTGTCCTCATCCAAATAGTAAACATTTGTCTGCTGTTTATTACTTACATAGATAGGTCCAAATTTATTTTAAGTCTCTACATTGGCTTCAAGAAGATGGAATTAAGGATAAGCTTAAACAAGTCAATGACTGCACAAATCCATAGAAGCCATTTTCTTGCTATAATGGAGATTCAGAACCATGAACTTCTATTTTATAAATATATATATAATTTTGATTAGGCAACCGACTTCTATCACTTATCCCAAATTTCTTCTGATGGCATAAATCAGCAACATTGACTTTCTGTCTGCATGGCTCTTTAAGATGCCATGTTCTAGGTAACATTTCTGTGTTCTTCAGGTTAGCTCTCTGACTGCTTCTGCAACCTTGCCACTCATTACATTAGTGTTCATCATGAGTCTGAAGTTTGAACTCTCCATCCAGAAACCTGTTTTTTTGGGGATCCTTCATCTGTTTTTCTCCAAGCACATTTTTATACAAACATCTCTTGTAGTCAGCTCTGATATACAGAACACAATCCCATCTGAGAATTTCTCCATGTTTGTTCTGTGGCTTTTGACTCCATTTTATTATTTGCCAAGGCAGTGGAGGTATTTCTGCTTCATTTAACGTGGGCCTCTTCTTACTCCAATGTTGTAAGAGGGACTCTTGCAGTGTGTTTGCAGAACCTCCCAGGTTCTGCAGAGACATTAAATGTATCTATTCTGTCAGAATATTCTCATATAAATAGACTCCAATTTACTCCACCTTATTTTCAGGAAATGATCAGGTACCTGCTGGTCAAACCTGTGCTGGTTCTCACTGGCTGTATTCTGCCCCCTCACCCACTGCACCTGTCCTTCACCAACTGGCCCAGTAGGGTTCCTTGTAACTTGATCATAGTTTCTGGTTTGGTGGTCAACAGCAGATATTTGCTTCCTCAAAGTTCTTTAGTCTGAGAAATCCAAGATCAAGGTGATGGCATCTGATGAGGACCCTCTTGCTGTGTCCTGACAGGGTAGAATGTAGGTGGTCTGAGCAAGCCCACCCCTGGGAATCCCTTCTACAACAGCATTACTGCCTTCATGAGAATGTGGCCATCCTCACCTAAACGACACTCCTCAGTTCACATCTTTTTTACTTTGAGGATTAAGATTAACACATATGTTCTGGGGGATACACTTAGACCATAGCAAGACACAGGGGGAAAGTATCTAGATATTGGTGTGGCACTGTTTGGGATTTTTTGTTTGTTTGTTGTTTGTTTCAGATGTCACATCAAAACCTCAGGTTATGAAAGGAAAAATAAATGTGACTTCTACAAATTAAACATCTTCTGCACAGCAAAAGAAATAAGCAACAAAATTAAGTACCAAACTATAAATTCAGAAAAAAATTATGTGCAAAACCATTATCTCTGATAAATAGATTACTAGCCAAAATTTATGAAGAACTCATACAACTCAGCAGTATATAAACAACCTGGCTAAAAATGGAGAATGGACCTAAGTGGACATTTTTCTAACATTTTATATTGGACATAAATTTGTCAACAAGTAGTATGAAAAAATCACCAGGGAAGAGTCATCAGGGAAGAGCAAACCAAAGCATTTGAAATATCCCTCACACCTGTCAGAATGGCTATTATCAGAAAGCCAAGGGAGTGTAGAGAGAAGCGACCCCTGTACCCTGGTAGTGGGAAAGAAAAATGGGGTTGCCTTTGTGGAAAGTTGTGTGGGGGCTTATAAAAAAATTAAAATAGAACTACCATGCGGTCCCACATTCTTCTTCTAGGCATTTCACCCACAATCTCACAAAAATATTTTCATTTCCATATTCACAGTACCATTATTTATAATAGCCAAGATATGGAAATAATCTGGGTACTCATCAGGGGACAAATTAATTCTGGCATGTACATACCATGGAATAGTATTCAATAGTATCCTTAACAAAAGAGATGCTGTCATTTGAAATAGGGATGAAACTGCAGGGCATTATGCAAAGTGAAATAAGCCAGAAACAGAAATGAAAACATTGCATGATCTCACTTATGTGTCAAACCTGAAAAAAATAAAAATATAAAGTCAAATATACAGAGAGAATACAACAATGGTTACTAGAAGCAGGAGCTGATGATGGAAATGGGAAGTATAGGCCCCTGGATGCAAAGCAACACATGTGCAATGAACAGCTCTAGAGAGAAAAGGGAAAAATGAGGACTGCACTTAATAAAATTGTATCATAGATGGAATTTCGGCCAAGTGAGTAGATTTTAGCTACTCCTTCTACAAAAACAAAACAAAACAACAAAAAGAGGTTATGTGACAACAGATATGTTAATTCACTTCACTATAATAACCTTTTTTTACTATCTCTATATATTCTAAAACATCATGCTGCATAAGTTTACACAAAAATTGATTTTTAAAAATAGACCTATAATTCCCTTAAGTTTTGATCCTGTTAACTGGCTGTTTATTCTTTTCCTAATGTGATTTTTTTCTGTGTCTTTTTCTGTTTTATAAACCATCATGTGAAAGTTGTAGCTAGTTGTTTTTTTTTTTTATGTAGTCTTTAGCACTGTCAAACTTTAAATTGTCTAGAAAAGAATTAATATTGGTGATGCTTGGGAAATGGTTCCTAGAATATCACCTTGGTTTGGATAGCCAATTTGAATTCTAGCATACTTAAAAGCCTGGTTCTATGTAACCTCTTGAAGTGTATTTAGCCTCACCCTCAGAAAATTAATTTTCATGTAATGGTTAGAATGAATATGACAAAGCACACATTTTGTGGAATGTTGATTTTCATAAAATAGACTGCAAGCTAATATGTTATGCATTATTAAATAACATTGATCTTACAGTAAACTAAAACCTTTGACAATTTTCACATTAGTTGATAATCTCAAGCCCCCAAATTAATGTGTTCATTCTTGAAGGCCTTTGAAGTTTTTTCTCCCTGATTAAATATACATATTTAAAGGGTGTGTTCAAACAAATTTTAGTCTTTTCTACTTTTTTCATTAATCTTGAATTTTCCTGTATATCTTTCTCGTTTTTATTATTCTCCAAGTACTAAAAAATGTAATTTTTTATTCTGCCTTTTAAAATAAGTTGTCAATTGTTTTTAAAAGCAGTCTGGACAGAGCTCAGAGCCTTTCAGCTCAAATTTCTAGTGATCTTTGTCCAGATGCTATGAAAATAGTGATAAAATCACACATACACAGGTGTGGTCCAGGCATCTCACCTTCTGTCCAGGAACTGAATTTCTGTCTTCTGTACACATAACAATCTGTAGAACAGGTAATAATTACCCTATCAAAAAAAGGTTTTTACCACAGGTTATTATTACATAAATGCTAACTTCTCACACACTCAGAGTGGTCCAGAGGCCTTTGAACCAAATCAAAACATGAAATTCAGCAAGAAATATAACTCAAAGCCAATGTGACCTTTTAGAATCCATTTTGTTTTCTATTGTTAAAAAACTATTAATTCAAAATATCTGTGCATTGTTTTGAGGTACAATGCAATGTTTAAACTCATGGCAACACTGGGTTATATCAGCTCACTCTAATTGACATGTCTTACACTCCAAGCATTTTACTTTCTTTATTATGAATACATTCCAAATTCTTTCTTCTATATAACAATATTACATTTCAAGATATACAAGGATTCATTGTTAATTATATACACTTTTCTTTACACCATAGACCATCAGAACTTACTCCTCCTGTCTACCTGATATTGTACCTGTTGGCCCTTCCCCTCTGCCTATCCTAACACTGTCTAACCTAACATTGTGTTCATTGATGCTTCTCCTTAGCCCTTTCCTTCCCATTATTCTATGCTCAGCAAAGCCTTCGATTTCCAAGGGGTGGAAGAACTGATTTCTAAGGAATAGATTAATTTATCTTGGTTCTGTTTCTTAGCCTTGACCAGTTGTATATGTAAGGAAAGGGATTCACATAGTACAAAAGGACCCTTAAGGGCTGAAAACAGGGATAGATTCTTTTTAAGGCAGTTCAAAAGGCAAGAAGAGAATCACTAGTAGATAAACCACAGTGAAAATATTTGGCATTTTCTACCATGTCTTCAATAGCCTCTGAAAGAATTAACAATTAAACTGCATCTTTTATTTGACATTACCTTTGGCTTGACTGTAGCTAATACTATAACATTGTCTCCAGGTGAGTATATTTTCTGGTCAGAAAACATTGTTTCTGCATGGAATTTTAAGGCATTTTCCTTGGAAATTTGTTGAGTCAAAAAAAATGGTTACTTATGAGAAGATTCAAGAAAAGGAGGCACAGCTGGGGATGGCTGGCCTCTGACTGGTGAATACAGTGTGATTAATAGACCATGGTATATTTTTATTTGGAGCACTGACATGCAGAATTACCCACTGACAAGAAAGGGAATTTTCTATTCATACTCAGAGGTAGTCGTATGTATACAGAAAGCCTCATTTTCCAGGCACTTTTCAGGGAAGGGTGCTCATCCTGGGTCATATCTGTCTAAAGCATCCAACTATATGTTGAATTTAGAAAGCACAGAAACAGGACTTTCCGCCAGTTCTCACCTTTCATCCTGATTAGACAAACAAGCAATTTAAAGTGTGTAATGCTGTAGAATTCAGGCTAGAAAAATTAAAGAGTGCTCAGTGAGAGGATGACTTCATAAAATTGAAGATTTTATTACCAAGGCTGTCCGTGACCTCACAAATAGTTGTTTGTAAGTATCAACCCAGACATTCAGTATGAAATGCTTAAGCATCAGATTAAATTCATCATCAGGTTCAAGTCTGTTGTGGGTCGAATTGCCTCCCCATAAAAGATCAAGTGTCATATTAATGCCTGGTATTGGGAATGAGTTCTTATTTGGAAATAGTCTTTGCAGACATCATCACAGTCAGAAGAGGGCACAGGGTAGTCCCTGATACAGTTTGGCTGGGGTTTGTCTAAGAAGATAGTACAAAGACACAGACACACAGAGAGAATGCCATGGGGTGGCGGAGGCATAGATCAGAGAGATATAGCTATAAACCAGGAATACCAAGGACTGATGGCCACCAACAAGAGATAGGAGGAGGTAAGGAAGGATTCTACCTGTGGCCTTGTGAGAGCATCCCTGCTGATTGCCTCAAGTCAGATTTCTACCCTGCAGAACTGTGAGAAGACCATTACAGTGTTTGTCATACACTCAGCTTTTTGTACTTGGTAGTGGCACACTTAATAAACTCATGTACACCTCTGTGCATTAAACACTAAAAAAATTATGAATCTGAATTATTCACTTCATTTTTATAATTCTGTGAATCAATTCAACATAATAGATGATAACCTTGGGTGTCTGAGAGATAAAATAATGTTTGATTACTACCAAATTGTAACATCGGAGGACACTGAAACACCTCGAGCTGTCTACCTCTTAAATTGTGATTCATTAATTCATATAGTTTCTTCAAAACAAAGATCAGCAACCAAATTAGATTTAAGGAGAGCTCATACATTGCTAGACTTTTTAAAAGTACTTTTTAGAAAAAGTTGTCTATTTTTAGTTGTTAATTTGTAATGTATACAAATGGTTACTTGGGATTTTGTTTTATATCATAAATAATAATATTAACTATATACTAAGTGATCTAAATGTGCAATAAAAGTTTCATTTGTCAGTTTTGTTTTTATGAATACTGAGCAATTATAACTAAGAAAAGTAAAGAAAAAGATGTAGACTCTTATTTCTAAACAGGGATCCCTGAGTGTCCATCATGCCAAGCTTTCAACTCACATTTTTTTTTTTTTAGAGAGAGAGAGAGAGGGAATTTTAATATTTATTTTTTAGTTTTCAGTGGACACAACATCTTTGTTTGTATGTGGTGCTGAGCATCAAACCCAGGCTGCACGCATGCCAGGCGAGCATGCTGCCGCTTGAGCCACATCCCCAGCCCTCAACTCACATTTTGCTAGATCTCCACCTTCAGGGCTTCTTTACAATGTGATTGAGAGGAGGAAGAGAAAGAGAGGGTGAGTCATCTTGATTGTGACTTTGAACCTGAGCACTCAGTAGGCAACAGACACCGCACTAAGCACTCTTTATGCATTTTCTTTTTAACCTTTGTAGAACAGTGTGAGAAGATATTGATTTTCAAGTAATATTACAGGAAAGAAAAGCAAGTCTTATCCAACATCATCAAGTCTCAAAGCTATTGATTGGCAAAGTTAAGGCTCAAATGGTTGACATTTTTGTAACTACTTCTGGTGTGGCTCTATTTCCATAGAGTATGGGAGGGTAAGGGGCTGAATGTAAAAGCTAAACTGTAGCATTATATTTAGTTCATACATGTTTATAGGTAGAATACAAATCTGCACCCAGCACGTGGGTATGTTCCACACACGTGCAGAGTATAAAGACTCTCTATTCATGGCAACAACCTAAATTGCATTTAGCCAGTCACAAGAAACTAGTCTACATTGAACAATTACAATGTGTTAATAAAACCATCACAGAAATTTCATTTAAAAGCTTGAAATAATCCAAATTTTTAGCAGCTCTGACTTCATTAGCATTACCTCATTTTATGCTAGTCAGTGAACTGTGCTGCTTTGGGATTCTTTCTTTTTTATTATCTTTTAATATTCTAAGTCAGCAAAATTGTATTTACCCAAACCAACAATTATATGCATACAAACAACTCTTTCAAAATGTAACTGTTTTTTCACTATTATGCATAAAGAACATAAACTATCACTGATAGATGCATTTTCTAAACAGAATATTAACATTAGCTGTGTAGACAGCTTACATAGATTCTCTTAAATATTTGTTAACATTCAAAGTGAAAGGGATTATTAGTTTATTTGAATACTACAGTATTGATCTATCTTTACAAAATAATAAAAAATGAAGAAGAAAGTGAAAGCTTACTCCCTTGCATCCAGAGCACAGCTTGATTTCACAGCCAGCCTTCCATGTTTCTTGACCATGTGCAGTTTGCCGCTTCTTTGCTCTCCACACTCTGCTTCAGCCATAAACCAAAAGATAATGTATTCTGTCAACAGGATGAAATAAGGCAGGCAGGTAATAGAGTCTAAAATGTTTACCAACCTATAAATGAAGGCTACACCATTAATATGAATGAATATAATCAAATGCTTTCATGATAATTGCTACATACATAGCATAGCATAACCTAGCAATTTTTAGTACATTAGTTGCAGGTTTTATAATCATGGGAAAACAATTAGTGCTTACAAGTACTGATTTTCATGTTATAAAGAATGTTCTTTTAAAATCTTTCCATGTCAACAGTAAGGCAATTATCACAGATTCCTATGGTTTCTTCGTGAACCCCAGACAGACTAGGTATTGTAATGTATTTAGCTCAGCCATTGTGCAAAGTAGACTACTACCCAATTAAGGACAACTACCCAATTAAGATTTCAAGTAAGGCAGGTCTTTTCTAGTCTATGTTAGTTATAGACCATGATCCTGAACAACAATAACACAAGGAATATTCATAGAAATCAACTTTGCTGAAGCAGTGGAAATCTTATAAGCAAGGGACAGTCCTCCTGTGGTGGTCAGGATGAGGCCTCTTTGTGAGTACCCATCGAGGCAGGACTTGTGTCCCTAGTTATAGGAAGTGGTGTCAGCTTAAAACTGACACATGCTACACTGATAGGCTATGGTGCAAAGAAGACTCTCAGCTGATGTCACACCCTTCCTCCAACAGTGGACACCCAATGACTGCTAAAGGCAGGACAGGGAATAAAAATATTCTCAGGAATTATCAGAGGAAGCCAGCTCCTGAGGAGGGGGAAGCCTGAAAACCTACCCTCCTCCATGTGAAAATCAGAGAGTGGTTGCAGCTCCATCGTCTGTATAAAGATACACACCAGGCTCCAGAAATAGAACTATTCAATCCACACAGTGAGCACTCTATCATTTTATACTGCAAAGATGCAAGATACAAGTAATTTTTACATTGAATCACTGAAACAGTTAGAAAAAAAATAAATCAGACATAAATAAAGACAGAGTTTAAGGTTCATAGATTCAAGGATAGATTGACACATTGACAGTGACTTTATTATTTGTTATAAACCTAAGAATGAAAGAGAATAAATTTACGAGATTATTATTTTCTTTTTGGTACCAGGGATTGAACTCAGGGGCACTTAACCACATTCTCAGCCTTTTTTTGTATTTTATTTAGAGATAGGCTCTCACTGAGTTGCTTAGTGTCTCACTAAATTGTTATGGCTGGCTTTGAACTCAAAATCCTCTTGTCTCAGTTTCCAGAGCCACTGGAATTACAGATGTGTGCTACCACACTGGGCAAGATCATTCCTGATAATAATAATAATAGTAATAATAATAATAATAATAATAATAATAATAATAATAATAAATTTACATATAAGTATACATATAGGCTCATAGAATCATTGATGTCTTAGGATCAAGTATTAAGGATAGCTTATGAGATTTTCCATAACATCTAGAAACTTAAGCGATATACTTTTCTGAAAATGTAATACCTATTTTGAGCTTAGCATCATATTATATGTTCTCTAATATATGACCAACTAGTTAATAAGTGATAATGTCATTTAATCATTCATTGGGGATAAGATTTGTATGTTTTAAGACATTCTCTGAAAACCATGACTAAGTGAAAATTATTACTGTTAGCTCAGCTATTTAGAAAAGGATACCAGTTCTTCCAACCCTCAGAAATAAACTAGGGAGTGACATCAGCAAGACGGCAGGATAGGAGGGCTCCCTCATATCCCCACAACAATAATTAGTAAGCCGTCTGGGAACAGAAGTGCCTCTGTGGGGGTTTGGGATCCAGAGAGGAGGCTGCAAAGTCTCAAAGGTGTGCGAAGCACAGAGGGGCTATTTTGAGGCTCTACACTTCCATGAAAATATCAGGCTCACCTACTGTAGTCCTAGTGACAGACCTGGAAACAACCCTGTTCCCTGGCATTAACAATTAACACAACTTCAGGAAAAAATAGACAGCATTTCAATCATAGTAAAGACCTCCAAAATCCCAGCTTCAGAGATTGGATTGGTTTTCTAGACAGCAATTAATAAGAAACCAATGGACTTGAATAAAACTAAAAAACAAGTGGACCTACTGGATATGCACAAGGTATCCAATATAGCAGCACTATGAATGTTCGTCTCCAGAGACACAGAACATTCTCCAGGAGAGATCTTATGTTAGACAATAAGATTAGCCTTAACATTCTGGGAGGATTAAAATCACATCAAGTATCACTTCTGAATTAATGGTATAAAAGTAGAAATCAATACTAAGATAAATATTTGAAAATTCAGAAACATGTATAAATTAAACAATGCATTCCTAGAAATAAGCAGTATAGATTTAGTTCTTCCAAAAGGTAGCCGAAGGAAGATAAATGTAAAGATGAGAACAGAAAAAACAAATTAAATTCAGACTAGAAAGATAGCAAAGCCAAGAGTTCAATAAGAAACAACTGACAGAATATAGCTAGACTAACCAGAGAGAGAGAGAGAGAGAGAGAGAGAGAGAGAGAGAGATTACTACATTTTAATACTTTTTACAGAAACACAGAAAGGATAATTGCCATGATTTAGGCCTTAGGTGTCCCCCAAAAACCTCCTGTGTGAAACAATGCAAGATAGTTTAGAGGTGAAATGATTTGGTTATGAGAGCCTTAAGCTAATTAGTGTTTTAATCCTCTGATAGGGAGTAACTGGATGGTAACTGGAGCCAGGTACATGTGGCTAGAGGAGGTCGGTTAATAGGGGCGGGTCTTTGGGGTGTATATTTTGTCCATGGCGAGGGGAGTCCCTCTGTTTTCTTAAGCATGTCCCAAGTTGCTTTCCACCTCCACAGTCTGCTGTGTAAGGTTCTGCCTCCTCTCAGGCCCTAAGGCATGCAGTTGGCAATATGTGGACTGAGACTTCTGAAATGTGAGCTCCACATAAACTTTTTCTCTCTAAAATTGTTCTTCTCAGGTCTTTGGTTATAGGGGCAAAAATGTTGACTAAAACAGTTAGAAAAGCTACCATGAGTTATCACATGCATGAATTATATAACTTAGAAGAATGGATAAATTCTAGAAAGATGATTCTAAGAGTGAATCATAAAGAAATAGGAATCTGAACACATCCATATTGAGTGAGGATTCAGAGGATTAATCAAAAACATCCCCAAAGGAAAAATCCTTGATTTCATAACTCTACTGCCATATTCTAACAAATACATAAAGACAAATTAACACCAACCTTCTCGAGATCTTCCAAAAAAAATTGAAGAGAAGAGAATATTTGCAAACTAATTTTAGGAGGTCAGAATTACTTTTGAACCAAAACCAGGAAAATATGCTATTCAAAAGAAAATAGTTTTGTTTCAATAGGGTGTTACAATCCTCTACAAAATACCAGTAAAATGGATTCAACAGCACAGTAAAAAAAATTATAACCTAATGACCAAAAGGATTTTAGCCCTTGTTGGTAAGAAAAATTTCAACATATACAAATACACAATTATAATCAACCACATTAACAGAATGAAGGATAAAATTTGTATAATCTGAATAGATCTAGAAAAATTTTAATCCAACATCTGATCATGAAGAAAACTCTCAACAATTTATGTGTAGGAGGATTGTATCTTATCTTAATAAAGATCATACTGACCTATCACCTAACTTGAGACATGATGCTGAAAACTGAAAGTGTTTCCTCTGAGACTAGGAACAGAACAAGAATTTCCATTCCTGCTATTTTACTTTATCATTGTTCTCGAGGCCCTATCTATATCAATTAGGTGAGAAAAGTAAATAAAATGTACTTTTATTGGGAAAAGATGTGAAATTATTATTAAATACAATGCAATTATGTATAGAAACCCTAAAGACACCACCACCACTATCACCACCACCACCACCACCAACAAAAACCTTTTAAACCAATAAGCCAATTAAGAAAATTCACTGGGGGCTGGGGATGTGGCTCAAGCGGTAGTGCACTCACCTGGCATACGTGCGGCCCGGTCCTCAGCACCACATTCAAACAAAGATGTTGTGTCTGCCGAAAACTAAAAAATAAATATTAAAAAATTCTCTCTCTCTCTCTCTCTCTCTCTCTCTCTCTCTCTCTTAAAAAAAAGAAAAGTTACTGGATACAAAAAATGTAAAAATCAGTTATATCTCTATGTAACTAACTGTGAAGTTTCTGAAAAACTAATTAAGAAAACATTGCCATTTAGAGTTCATTCAAAAGAATAAAATTCTTAGTAATGAATTTAATGAAATAACTGAAAGTGTTTGTACATTGAAAATAATAAATAAGACATTAGTGAAAGGAATGGAAAAGAACCAATTGGAATTACATCCCACATTCATGTCTTAGAAGTTTTGATGCTATCAAATTGTCCATTCTACACAATGTTGATCCCACAGAATTAGAAAAAAAATCCTATAATTTTTACGAATCCACAAAAGAGCCCAAATAGCAAAAGCAACATGAGCACATCACACTTCCAGAACATAGCTGGAGGCACACACTGGAATCAGTTGTGTAATAAATCTATTTAAAGAGTGTTGCTGGGGAATAACAGCAGACACACACACTCGTGGAAGAGAATAGAAAGACCCCAAACAAGTTCATGCTTGTAGAGTCAACTCATTTTGAGAAGGGCACCTATGTATAGGGAGATGTTCTCTTCAGAAACAAATGGTGGGAAAACTGAGTACCTATATCAACATTGAAACTGGATCCTTATCTGACATTATATTTTAAAACTAAATTGACATATCTTAAGGACTTAAATTTAAAATCTGAAAAAAAATTTCTAGAAGTAAACAAAATAGAAATCTCAATGACATTGGTCTTGGCAATGGTATTTCTAGGTGTAACACCAAAAGCACAGAAATAGGAGTAAAAACAGACAGCTAGGATTATACCTCACTAAAACGTTTCTGTACCCAAGAAACCAGTGGGGTAAAGAAAGAACCCATGGCATGGAGAAAAATTTTATAAACCATACATCAGCCCAGGGGCTAATATCTGAAATACATAAGGAAATAAACTCGACCTCACACAAAAAAGCAAAAACAGAAAGAAAACTAAGCTGCAAAAGAGGAAGCTGCAAAATAGGCAAAACACAGAATAGAAAAATCTCCAAAGTAAATACAAATGGCCTAAAGACTTATGGAAAGGTTCTCAATATCACTCATCACAGGGAGAGGCAGATTAAAAGTCCAGTGACACATAACTTCACACTCACAGAATTCCTATCATAAACGGGATGAGAAAGAAGTGTCAATGACGGTGTGAAGAAAAGGGAACACATATATTATTCATGGGAAAACAAATCCATATAACCATTGTATCAACTGGTTTGGACTTCCTCATGAATTTAAAACCACTATACCATGCAACAATCCCACTTCTGTTATCAAAGGAGATGAAGTAAGCACCTCAAAGAAATGATAGTACTCCCATGTTCAATGAATCATTGTTCTCAACAGTCAGGATATGAAGCAACATAATTTGTCCATCAATGTCTTAAAAGGCAAGAAAAACAATATATATATATATATATATATATATATATATATATATATATATATATATATATATATATATATATATATTTTTCCCTGTGGTGTATGTTACTTCATATATATTATGGAAAATTATTCAACCATTAAAAAATAAAGAACCCTACCCTGTGCAACAATATGGATGAAACTGAAGGACAATATTCATGCTATGTGAAATCAGCAAGACACAAAAATACCCAAACTTTATAGCCTCACTTAAATATGCAACTTTAAAAACGTCAAACCTGAAGAAGCAGATATTAGAATATTGGTTTCAGAGACTGGGGAGGGGTGGAAAGAAAGAGAAAATGTTGGTTATATGGTACAAATTATTAGTTATAGACTGAATAAGGTCTGGAGATGGACTGTACTATATGTGGCTACTGTCAATTATATTATACCAATCTAATTTTTTTTAAAGGAAGTGGGTCACAAGTGTTTTCATCACACACAAAATACAATTAGTATGGGGTTTTTTCCCAAGTTTTTTTACTTGATTTGGTACATATTTCATGCTTCATTCTTATATAAAATCATCATGTTGTACAACTTAAATATACATGATTTTGTAAATTATATCTCAATAAACCTGAGGAAAAATAAATTATGGATTGTGTTCTTGAATATAATTATCTGATTTATTATCAAATTGCATGAGACATGATTATATTTATCAGTTCTAAGCTCCTATATTCTAATTCTAATTCTACAATTTATTTGGTCTTTTCCTAATAATGAGTAAATACTACATTAAATAACATTAAAAGTAATTGCGATTTAAATGGGGTTAGGTGAGTAATGGCATTATATAAAAATAAAATGACCTTGCCTAGAGACTGTGATCTTTGTGAGAAGTTCTCATGTTGTATGACCTTGGGTAGCAGTGAGTTATGAGCTCTCTTCTTTGCTGGCTCTTCTATATGACAATTGCATTTATTTCTGCTTCAACTAATAGTAAACACAACCTTACTGTGTACCTAAGCTTTCTGAGGTACACATTAGAATTTTTGTTTTGCACTAACAATATATAGAGAAAAGAAAGGTTATACATGCAATTATTTCCAAAATAGAGAAATTTTATCTGTGTGTATGTTCTTTAGAATTGTTCAAAAATATAGTGTTCTCTTTTTAAAATAGGACAAAGGAAATTACTTCTGACTGTCTTGTTACTGTAGGAAACTACATATTCAGTGGGGGAGAAATAGTATTGTTATCATTATGTTAATTGTATGACAATTTTCCCCATCCAGAAAAGAATTGATTTTTTTAAAGTACTCAGATGTAGTAAAAAGTCTATATCATACTGAAAATGTATATGATAGTCACTTACTTTTCAAAAATATGTGATCCTTTCTACAACCTTCCCACATAAAATAATGTAATTTTTATTAATTACATTATTTTAATTTTTTTAAAAATTAATTAATTTTTTTATATTCTAACCATTAAAAAGTTTTTTGAAACATAGTTACAGATAACCCAACTGCATTCATTCATATTTACTACTTGCTTTTGTTAAATGCATAAACTTTTTTACTCAATATATAATGAAATTTATTACAACTTTTTTCTAAATTCTATGCATTTTCTTTGAGAATGGGATACATGAGTTATGTAAAGTCTGCAGTTTATGTGCAGTTAGGTAAAATGCTAGAAATGAAAATGTGAATGCATTTTGCTACAAGGAAAATATTTCATTGGGGACAGGTATTTGCTCTGTTTGTAACCTCACTTTTCTTTTTTAGGTGTTGTTTTTATTATAACACAGTAGCAATGAAAGACTAAATTGTAAACATTCATCATCTAAACATTGCATTTATTGATTTTCTCATATAGAGCACTTTGCATACTTAGTGATAGATGTAAGAACCCAAGAAAAATGAAAGGTTATAACTGTTCCCTGATTATGGATATACATGAAAGTTAAAAAAACAAAACAAACAAAAAACTTCTGTAACACATTGCATTCATATGAAAATACTACTTCAGTAGTCCTAAAAAGACAAAGAATTCTGTGCATGCTAATGTATGCATATGCCTTTAACTTCCTAAAAAGCCTCCATGTCTATTTCATATTTATGTTCCTTCAGTCACTCTTAAATCAAAGCAAAAAAAAATCTTTGGTTTTTGAAGGTGGTAATTATCTCCTTGTGTTTTAATTTACCATAACATAAAGAGATATGTAGTGAAATTAACTGTATATCTTTTATTTTAATATATTGGCGTTTGAAGCAATAATATAGCAGCACAAATGTTTCCACAGAAATAGAATTCCATTTAGACTTGAGAATCCAGTTACTCACTCTGCACAATGGGTGCACAGTGCAATTAATAAGTAAGTATGGAATAGATGGTGATAGAGACCAGGATTGAATGAGTAGACAAAAGCCAGTTTTCACTGTTTGTCTTATTAACAAAGATAAGAACCATCTTTTAAACTTCTACCATGGAAGAGAAAACTCTGTCAGATGATTTTTCAAATAACAAAAAGCTACATTTTCCTGAGTGCCTATTTCTTATTCCATCTGAAATTTATGTAAGTAAAGGTAAATAGTGGAACTCACAAACTCTACGTTCATAAACTCAGACTGACTGTGGGAGCTAATTGTGATCAACAAAGGAAATAGACACTGAAAACCAGAAGCATTTTGGTTTTAATTTTGAATCTAGTGTCTTCTGTGATCCGGAGCAAATATTCTCTCCAGTTCACCTTGATTTCATAACTTTTATACAGATAAATTTTCTAATTCACAGATAATAGCTCTTAGTCCAGGCACTAGAAAAGAAGAAATCCTGAATAAGTGAAAGAGCTGGTAAGATTACTAAAACATATATGTAAAATCCAAACAGTTAGCTAAAAAGTTGACAGTATATTATGTAGAAAGTGTAAAACTGCCTTAATTCAAGTTCTGGCTCCTTTCTGTGGGGACGTTACACATACGTGTTGTGTAAAGCCAGTGAACATGCCAGTGTCTAGCATCAGGCTGCTTGTTTAGTGGCTTGTTTTCCAACAACCCATCTCACTGTAAAAAAAATCAAATATGAGCAAAGTCAACAAACACCTAAAATTGCTCTTGTCAAGCCCACATTGACAACTATGCTATCATTTTTTTTCCTTTTTTTTTTTTTTTTGGTCTTCCCTCAGAATCTTGTTGGCTGTAGATAATTTAAAATACTGTTTTTTTTTCCTCCTTCACAATCTACAGCAAGTAAGACACAGTTGAACACAAAAGGTTTGGTAATGATGACAGCTGAAAAATTCAGCTCAGAGAGAGTAGAAATGACAATTTGACAGTTTGGTATCAAAGAATAAGACAGAAGAGTCATAAAAAAGTATTGATGTAATATGCTGAGATTTCCTACAGATGCCTGGAATCAACCACAGTGCAAAAAAAAGTGAAATCATCTTTGATGGCCTTTGGTTAAGAAATCAGTAAATTCCATAGACCATTTTACAAAGATGTTATGAAACCATAGGAAATGAATCCAGGGAAAGATGCCAGCGATGACCTGAGCCCTATGAATGCCCCAGTTTGTGTACGAGACACTAAAGCAAAATGAATTTTATGATTTACTCAGAAGTATAAATAAAGCATTAAAATTGAATAAAAATTTACTTGCTGGGTAAATCTTAATTCTCTATAAAGTTTTCTTCTGTTAAATAGATTATTCATTAACAATCTAATGGGTGTATTTATCTGTGTATATATTTATATATTCACACTTATGTATACACCAGCATATGGAACTTTTCAGTAACTATGAGAAACATATGTCCTAGTTGTCAAGTAAAACATTACTTTAGAATTTCTGCTATATTTTTTAAACTTCAATTTAAGGTTGAACATACTTATGCTTTTAGTATGCATTTTAAAGTTACAAGTTTATATCTGGAAAAAAAAAGGTAAGTCCAGAACCACTTAATTGTTATCACTGGATGGGGAGTAAGGACAGGTTCCACTTGAGACCTGATATCTATCTGATATATACACATGACAGATGGAATGGTCTTAGGTTAATATTTTATACATGAGTTTAATATCAAGCCAGCGAGACAGAAGAAGACAATATCCTAGACATTTGAGCCATGCATAAACTTTCATTTACATTTAGTGTTTTCAAAACGTAATTCATGAGTCACTGAATGAAAATCACTTCAATACTTGATGAATATATTCTAATAAAGTAAAACAACTACCACAAACCATGGATAATGATACGGTACTGACACCAGATCAGGGTGAGAAGGAAGAGTGAATAGGGGCATCTCATGTCACAGAACAGCTCTCAGAATATTTTTTTCTCCTTTCATGCTCTCTGCCTTTTCTCTCTCCTGTTCTCTCAAACACACACACACACATACACACACACACACACACACACACACACACACACACACACACCACATTTAGGAAAAGTCTAATTGGACTTTGGAAGACTTTTTTTTAAAAAAGTAACATCTCAGCAGAAAACTGAAAAATGAATAGAAGTTCTCTACAAGAAGAGAAAGGTAATGAGATAAGGGTGTTCCAAGAATTATAGGCATGTGCAAGTTTGGCAGGTTGAAGAAGTGAAATGTGCAGAGTCCACTGATGATGGGGCATAAAGTTAGGGGTCTTTGTGGACGCCAGAGAGTCATATAAGAAAGAGATTTAAACACCATGGCAAGGAGTTAGTGTTTGAAAGAGGAATCTGAACATGAAAGAAGTTAAATATATATATGTATATAAACAGTATGAGGAAGAAATCATTAAAAGGAAGAGTTGAACAAAGAAAGGCAACAGACAATTGGCAAAAACAGTCTTGACTGGAATTAGCACTAGAATTTACCTTGTATTCCTTTTTTTGCTTGTGAAAAGTTTGTGCTTACTTACCTTCTGTCCTCATAGCCAAATGAAGGATTTGCCTTCACACTTGGAATGATTTCCAATCATGCATCTCACCTCATCCCACTACAATTTGCCAGTCTCTCTATGCACATCACTCATCTGAATCTAACAGAAACAATTGAGACCCTTTGAAAGAGACCAATGAATGGCTGGACTTTTACCATATAATTTATTATATGTCCAGTGACCTTTGCTGATGCTGATTATTACCTCCTCTGAAGAATCTCTTCATATTCCCAGCATATTTTTACCCAAAGATAAGAATTTTGATGGTGGTTCTTTTATAATAGCCTCAAATTGGAATCAACAGTAGTATCTATCAGATTAACAGTGGATAAATGAATTCTGGTGGTTTTAGTTTATTGTTATTAATAGTAACAAAGAGAGAAGCTTAGTTACATACAGCCACATGATGTCATAAGTGAGAAAGCTGTGTAAAAAGTATATTCCAGTTATTTATAATTTAAAGGGGTTAAATTGGGATGGGGTATATGAGAGTATTAGACATGTCCTAGGATGTTAGAAATGTATTATTTATTGGCCAAGATTTGGATCATGACCTTCAGTTAAAGTTAAATAGCAACATTTATTTTCAGGAATATTTCCTTAAATGTATTCATTTCACAATTTTTTTAAAAAATTAGGAGTATTAAACTGAATATAACAAATATGACCACTCTTTCTCTGTAGAGTTTTTGTTACCGTCCCTGGTATATCTTCTTACTTTTCTAACTGCACCTTCTCAACATTTTTGGAGGGTCTTACACCCCAAAATTTTGGTATTAATCAGAACTCTCACTTAGATTTTTCCTTGGGCAATCACTTGCTTTAATAACACAGCCAACATTGTTTATATACCATCCATATTTCAAACTCAGAAAAATTTTAAAGCTCAATGCAAACATGCCCAACTCCATAATGAAAATTTCTTTTAGAAGGCCCCAACAAAAATTTCAAGCCCAATGAGTCCCAACCTAAATATTGTCCTACCCTCTTTTAGTTATTAATTTTATTTATACCCAATTGCTCAGACCGTGGGTTTTGGAAATAATGCTGAATTCTCCCACTGCAATGCTTCCCATCCTATAGATTTCCAAGCCTTGTGAACCTATTTTCAAGTAAGTTCCTAATCTACCTATGTCCCTTAAGTAGTCTTTCTTCTAGCAATAAGTGTCATTTGAAGTCAACACTTATGACTTGCTTGAAATTATTTGCAGTTTCTGTAGCTCATTCCTAAATAAGCACTGCCTCTCATCAATCTATCCCTCCACACAAAAATTGAATAAACTTTTTTTCAGAAACAATTTGATCTTATTACTCTACTAATTAACTGCCATGATCTTTCAATTTTGTGTAAATATTTTTTCAATTTACTAGATAATGTTTTCAAGGTAGATATGAATCACCTTTGCAAAGGGTATCAGACATATGTAGATTAAATGAAAGATTAAAGCACATACAAACTTTAAACAAAATAGTTCTCATAAGTACCAAAGAATGACCAAAAGTTGATTATTAATTTCCAGAAATTTTCCTTTCTATGCACATTCAAAATTGACTTTTATACATACCTCATGTAAATAGAAAGTGGGTCAATCATGACCTCTACATATTTCTCTCCATATGGTCTTGCCAAAACCCAAATTTTGAAAATTCCAAATATGACCATCTTTGGAAAGTACTGAGATTCAAAAGAAAAGCATATGTCCACTAGTTTTTGAGTTTGTATATTATTTCTCTCTCTCTCTCTCTCTCTCTCTCTCTCTCTCTCTCTCTCTCTCTCTCTCTTTGCCTATTATCATTATCCTTGATTGATAAATAAATTCATATTACTAAAATATGACTCTGTGAATGCAGAGAAAGTGTCTGCTCTCTCTCTTGCTCTATCCCTAATACCTGCAACAGTGCCTGAAACAGAGTAAGTTTTCTCTGTGTTTAAATCCTCCAGTGAATGAGTGAAACCAGTGTTTATGGTAGGGGTTTCTAGATACCCCAAAAAACTGAAGAATGAACTCTTCAGTCAGCAATAGGCATTTAAAGTAAAATTCCTTACAGAGGAGCAAGAGGAGTTACTAATCTCTTGTGGTGGTCTAGCTGAAGTGATGTGGAAAAGCATGTATTTTGGAAAGCAAGAGGACAAAGTAACAGGGAGCAAAGACACAAATAAGTAGAACATTGCTGGATACCATTACCCCCATGGAGAAAGACCCAGAATAATTCTGCTGGACACAGTCTTTCTGTGTACTCACTTCAGTGAGAAATTGTCTTATGCATCCCCAGGTACACTTGATCTGAATCTACCTACTTGCTGTATCTCAACAGCAGTCTTGGCATATAACTCAGTGACCAAAATGCCCATATAACACTTGGGTCAAATCTTCTAAATTGGAAATAAAGAATAATAGATAAAAAGCTCCCTGAGGTAAAATGCAGGTAAAAACACTGCTGAAAATACCGTCTGTAGATGACATTTAAATGAGCAGAGTGTCTGGAAACCTGGTCAATTGAGGATAAAGCTGGGAGTGAAATGGATAAGTAATTGGACTGAGGACAGGATTGTCTGGATTTCCTTCTCTATTCTGACACTTTCTAGAAGTGAGGACTTGAGGAATTGACTTACTCTCCTTGGGTTTGGTATTCACATTTATAAAATAATGATAAAACCGTCTTGTCTCCTTCCCTGGGGCATTGGCAAGCTCAGGCTTAATAATACCTGTGAAACCATTTCATGAAATTCATAGAAATCTTTGAATCACCCTTTTCCCTGTAATTGTTATTATAAAGCTCTGTTCCATGTACAGTGGTCCTTTTTATGAAGCTGGGTCTTTTGTCTTTTAACAGGGATTCTAAGGTGAGTTTTACCTTTGTGTCCAGTGATAACTGAAGCAGCTTATCCCTGGAGTCTGCAGTCAAAGTGGAGCACAAGGAACTGCAAGTACAGGTCTGAAATCCAACTAAAGATCAGGGAACTACAGAGAGTCAAGTTCAATGTAAAGCTGTCTCTTGATCACTTTCTCTGGGGAGAGAAAAAAAAATGAAAAAGGAACAACAAAAAAGACACTGCCACCCAGAATGAAAGTCTTAATATAAATACATCTGACTACTGCTCCTTGAGAGGAGTCTAATCACTGCTTACTTAAGGCAGATGCAGAAGGAGGGCTGTCACCTCAGCCCCTGAGGAGAGAGGTCAAAAATATGCCTCGGCTTTTTGCAGCAATTAATCCCACTGCATCCTTCCTGTAAGACATCCTGGGGGTGAAAAGACCTTTAACTATAAGAAGTCTTTCTCATCATTGTACATCTAGTTTCCAAGGAGAGTATGCATCTGTGTATCCATTATAGAAAGCAAGGGTATTATGGCTGTAAAATACCTATAAAGAAAGAGAAAATAATCTCCGTGTTAGGATGCTCAGTTATGGAGGCAACATATGTGGCTGCTCAGCTGCATTTAGAAAATATTCCTATGCAATCATTATCCTCAACTCTGAATTTCAGGGTTGTGGTTCATCTGAAATTCTGAATCCAGAGTGAATTAAAATTAAATATAAATCTAATCATTTTGATATTTCTTTTCCAGAAAATATAGTATTAGATAGATTTGACTTGGGAAAAATAAGAACCCTCTAACTTATCTCAGCAGATAACAAAGCAAAGTAAGCAGTTTGATGTCCTTTATTTCCTGGTAGTTATTTCTAAGCAAGATAAATTAAAGAAGGAATCAGTTTTCTTCTGAAAGATTTTGCATCTCATAATCCTCACCTTGAAGCCATCACACAGTTTCCCTAATGACCTGGGAGTGCTGTTCTGAGTGGAAAAGCTATGAGAGAGGCAACTGCAGCAGTAACACTGTGGCTGGAGATACGAATTTCAACGTTGCAAAGGTGTGGGGAAATATAATTTTTCCATTTATTTTACGGAACAGAGAATTGAGATCCAAAAAAAACCAAATAACTTGCAAGGTCACAAAACAGATATATGTTGAAATCAGCAGGAGAGGTTCCTTTCTGGCCCCTTGTCTGTAAGTTCCCAGTTTGCATTGTCTCCCAATTATACACTAGGGGTTTGTTAATGTTATGTTAATGCTTCCCAACAAGATGTACTTTTGCTCTACAAAATGTTGTGATTATTAGACAACAAGAACAAACTGTGTTAATGCATTTTTCATACCTTGTCTATGCCAGTGGGCCCAGAACAGTCGGTGAAAAACTCACCTGAAGTCTTTCCAACATATCCAATCTAAACGCAGACCCCTTCTGAGTTGTAGGGGATTGCTTTGAATTCCTGTGAACAAATATTCTAGAAACAAAGAGTCTTCTTTGTGCTTTTTCTTTAAACTCAATAATAGTATTATTTTGTAAATAAGAAGATAAAAACTATAAATCATCACAAGATAAGTCCTAAAAACAAAATAATACTGTAAGGGAAAATATAAGATGGGAACAATAGCATGGATCTTCAAATAAGCATGTACAGTATGTGAACCATCATTAAATTAATTTAAAAATTAACCTCTGAATAATATTTTCCATTCAGACAGAACCAAACATAATTAAAATTAATTGTGAATGTTGCTATTAAATTATTTGTTTGGCTTCCCATTTGGGGGGATCATTATCTCAAAAAAATGTTAAAGAATTTGACAAATGAGACAAGTGTTTTTATAACTAAAAATATCTAGCTTTAATACTTAACTAAAAAGAAAGAAATAAAGGAAGGAAGAAAGGAAGTAACAAACAAAAATTCTGATAGGGAAACACGGGGATTATTTTAGGTATATTGTTTCATAAATCTACTTTGAATTCATCACATACATGGTTTCCTTATTGTATGTCTCCTCTCCCTTAAAAATAATAGCAACAACAACATCCATGGAACCTGTGAATGTTGCATTGTTGGAAAAGGGGAATTTTGCAGATATGATTAATATGAGGCTCTAGAAATGTGACAATTACTGTGGGTTGTAATGTCTGTCCCATTGTTCTCTGCTCTCCTCTTCCCTCTGCCTTACCCCAGTTTGTGGGTTGTCTGGGTGGATCCACAGAAGGAGAGATTGGAGTGGTGTAGTCACAAGCCAAGAAATGCAGGCAGCCACCAAGCTGACAGCCAACAAGAGCCTCCTCAAGAAACCAGCCCTACCAACACCTTGATTTTAGCCCAGTGGACTAAACTTAGTTATCTCAGCAACAAGATTAAAAGACAAAAATGATGGAGGATGGGGCTGACTATATAGCTAGTTGGTAGAGTGCTTGCCTTGCATGCACAAGGCCCTAGATTCAATCCCCAGCTCCACCAAAAAAAAAAAAAGATGGAGGTTATCTTAAGTCACTAGGTTTATGATAATTTGTTATGGAAGCAACAGGAAACAGACACAGGAGCAACAAATTCATTAACATAAAGATCAGTGACTTCTAGTCTAAAATAAAATATTGTAGTCAAACTGTGTCCTTTCTCTTGAGTTTTGAAGGTAAAAATATCACTGAAAACTCCATTATGGGATTATGGCCATGTTGTTTTTCTATTACTAAATTTTACATATAGGAAATAATAGATCATCTAAATAGTGAAACTTACTTAAACTTAGTATCTGCCATTGGTAATTACTTTTCTTCTTTTACTACAACATTATTGTTACACATAATAGTTGGGTTCATTGATGCATGGAATTTGATGTACTTCATTTCAATCCCCATTGCTCTCTGCCCTCCTCTTCCCTCTGCCTTACTCCAATTTCCCCCTCTACTGATCTTCCTTTCATTTGCTTATTTATTTATTTATTTATTTATTTATTTATTTATTTATTTATTTATTTTCTTGGTGATATATATATATATATATATATATATATATATATATATATATATATAAAGGTATAATTGTAATTCACTGTGGTGTATTTATACATGTATATATGATGATTTTGTTAAATTCATGCCAACTTCCTCTTCTTTCTGGTACCTCCTCCTTCCCTCTTGTTCTCCTTCTTTGGCTACCCTCCCCTATATATTTATCATATGTAATTCCCATCCCCTCTTTTCCTTTATTTTGCTCCAGCTTTCACATATGAGAAAAAAGATTCTACCCTTGATCTTCTGAGTCTGGATTACTTTTCACTTAGCATAATGTTTCGCAGCAAATGTCATAATTCCATTCTTCTTTATGGCTGAGTAAAACTTGATTGGGTATATACACCACATTTTTCTTAATCCACTCATCTATTGACTGGCATTTTGGCTGGTTATGTAATTTGGCTATTGTGAAGTGCACTGCTCTAAAAATTGATGTGAATGTATTCCTATAGTAAGCTGATTTTAGTTCACTCAGATAAGTACCAAGCAATGGGATAGCCGGGTCATGGAATGATTCCATTCTGAGTTTTTTGAGGAATCTCCAAATGGCTCTCCAGAGTCGTCGTACTAATTTATAGTATACCAACAATATGTATGAGTGTTCCTTTTTTCTCACAACTTCACTAGATTGTTGCATTTTCCCCTATAATTGTTGGTCATTTGTGTTTCTTCTTTTGAGAGAAGTCCCGTTTCATTTATTTTATTTATTTATTTATTTTTTTGATGTTACATTTTTTGAGTTTCCTCACTTTTCACTATCTTTACGTTTTCCTCCTCCTCTCTTCAGCAGCTGTAGTCACCTGTCAAGCTGGCTGGCAAATCTCTAATATATTTATTCTTATATTTGCAGTTGCTGATTTTTTGTGTCTCTATCATTTCATTTACTGTTCAGTACTGAATTTTAGTTAGTTCCCTAGTTACCTACCTGTTGAGGAGAAGTCTTCCTGAATTTCAAATGTGGAGCTAAATAATTGCTGAGAAGTGTATATCTACCATTTTCTCTCCTCAGTAATTAATTTTCTTGATATCCTATTTTTTTCTTTCCTTGTATGATATCTTGTAACACTTATTTAAAATTAACTTTTCATTTAAAAATATATACTACATCAGGTATGGACATGGATATTTCCAAAGTTAAAAAGTGGGCACCTAATAAGATTCTTACAGGTCACACTCTCAAGAACAAGTCTTATTGTCCTGGAGGAGAAGAAAATGAAAAGTGGTGAAATGGTGCAGGCTCCCAGCCTCACATCTGTCTGTCCCTAATCACCTTCAGCGTCCATTGACATGGTGCTCCTTGTGGTGGTGGAAGCCAAATGCAAACCAAGGTGGGAAAGATGGCAGGGAGCCATAGCTTGAAATGGATTGGGATCAAACTATAATGTGAAGTCACATGCTCATTTTATAGACTTCTTCACAACAACCCTGGGAAAGAGAACAGTAGATTACCTCAAAGTAAGTTTTATGAGAAGTTCTTACATAAGCAACAGAATTTCGAAGGTAAAAATATGGAAGTAAATCTGAGCTCACTATTTTCTACTTAATCTTTATGTATTTTGATAGTAACATACTAAGGTGAAGCCATGTGAGTCGCAGTGTCTCAGTGTACCCTCCTCTTTGGGCTGTGTGGAATCTGTGGCAAGAGTGATGAGAGGTCACTGACACGATTATGTTATATCACATAAAAGTTCCTCTCAGCAAAACAGAGAGATTGTCTTGTTCTCTTGGAAGAAGTTAGATGCTATGTTGTGAAAAGCTCTGTGGAAGGGTCACGTGACAAAGTACTGTGAGTGGGACATGGCTTCAGGAGTTGGGTGTGGCTTGCGTCTCATGACAGTTTGCAGGAGAATAGTGCCTAAGCCATGGAGCTACAGGTATGAATTCTGCCAACCGTGAGCTAGGAAGAGGACCCTAGGGCCTAGCAAGGAACACAACTGGCCAATTCCTTGATGGAAACCCTGGGAGATCTGACTCACAGAAACTATGAGGTAATTAGTGTGCTGCATTAAGTGGCTACGTCTGCAATCATTTGTTAAGCAAGGATACAAAATGAATATATCTATAAGCACAACAAATCAGCTTCACAGAATATTACATAATTCATATAAATTATTTATGCATCATAAAACATAGTTATCCATATGCTTAATTTACAATTTTTAAAAATAAGAAATTAAATCTATGCAAGAACTATTGCTTTATAATTTTGTTTTCATATAAAGATGCTTGACTAACTTTCAAACTGAGAAATTTGTTGAATATAATTATTCCCAAACCAAGACAAACAGGCTAATCAATCTGAAGTTTTGCAAAACAATCATCTTGTCACCATCCATCAATATGGATGAACTGTTTTATATTCGAGTATATATAGTCCTTAAGAGTGAAATTACATTTTTCATTAAAAATAAATTATTTAATATATAATTTTTTAAAAAAATCATCCTATTTTTTTCAGTACTAGTGATTTAGCCAAGGACCTCATACATGCTTGGTAAGTACACTATAACTGAGCGAAGTCTATAGTCATTTTTATTTTAGTTTTGGGACAGCCTCCTCTGAGTTGACCAGGCTGGCTTAAAAAATGTAATCCTCATCCTTCAACCTCCCTAGTACCTAAGATGACAGGCATGTTCTATTGTGCCTGGCTTCATATTATCTTTAATAAAATTGTGAGTTAATTATTTAGGGAAAAGTTTAGTGCCACAAACTGGCCTTTCTATATATGGCTTGTATTTTGAAATGGTGGCATAAATACTTTAGTCTGCTCTGTGGGTTCTGAAACCAAGATCTAAGCTTACATCTAAGTTCTACTCTGAGTTTTTATCTGACCTTGAAAGTCACTTAACCTCATTTGACACCATAGTTTTCTTAACTGTAAAATTAAAGTAGTCCTCTTCATCTTGATGTCCATGAGAACATTCTAAACTGTAACTCCCTATAAAATGTTACTTATTATTTAATATTTTCATTTTCTACCATTTCATAAACATTAAAATGCCAAGAAAGAAAAAGAGATAGCTCTTTGATAGATCATTTTCTGTACTCTGATTTTTGCAGCTAGATTCTTCTTCTGTGATAAAAATCAGTTTTGAAATGTTATTTTAATCTTTTTTTTTCTGCTTTGAGTGTTGATTTTGTATCTCTCACAGCCATTATACTTTCCATCTTTTCAGTTTCCTTTAATTCATGTGAGAAAAATCCATCAAGGTGATCAAAAAATATCCAACATGGTAAGAATGTTAACTCCTTAGCACATTTCAACCATTTTTGAGTATGCCACCATCACAAGGAGAGTGGGCCTTGATGGGGGGATAGAAACCCCAATCAAATCTACTGTCCAACTCTACAATTTCCATTGTTGTAAAGTAGCAAAGATCATGTTCACATCGTGTTTCAGTTGAGCAATGGGAACTCACTGATAAAGCTTTAGAAGAAACTAATTGTGCTATAAATAAGGATTTGTGGTATACCATCCCGTTTGCATAACCCCACAAAGCAGCATTGCAGATAATGTAGCACTGTGTGTAATGTAACATGCATTAGTAGATAAGTTGGTTTGAAACCAGGGTCTTCCTTTAGCTTTTGAGGTCTTTATTCAGAAACCTATTGTGATATCTAAATATCACATATTTGACATAAAATTATCTATATTTAGATGTACAATTGGATGTTTTGATATATGTATAAATTGCATAAAGTTCACTCCAATGAACTAATTAACATACCCATTACCTCTACATAATTAAACATGGTGTAAAAGATTTAAAATGTATTCTTTTAGCAAATATCAAGTAAACAATATGGTTATTGTTAACTACTTTCATGATGCTATACATTAGGTTTCTAGAATTTATTTATCCTATGTAGCTGAAATTTTTCCCCTTTAGCCAACATCATCTCATTTCTCCTTCCTGGCCTCTATTTTGGTGAGTGGTCTATCATCATAGAGATCATTCATATTAATTCTAAATTAAGTACTTAGAAAGATATTCATACTTGTTATAACTAAGGAATACCTAAGTAAACAGTTTTCTTCTGAAGTATCAGACAATTTAAATATTTGGAGAGATATGTACCTCAAAGTGATAGAGAATGTGCTTGTTTGTGTATGTTTGTTCTTAACCCCCAAGTCCCTGCTCATATCCTGTTTGCCTTGTACAAAACAATCTACTCATAGTTCTCATTGTTCAAGGGGGCCTAACAATTGTTGTAATTTTAAAGTATACATATATGTAGGGTAAGTCAAGATTTCTATTAATTTACAAAAAGAGAATAATGTATCTTGAAGGGAGATGGACCTCCTGATCACATTTTCTATGCAACTATTTCAATTGTTGTGTACTATTAGCAAAGACAAAGTTCATACAATGTTTCTTCTGACCAATTAAAATATATTTTAAAAGTCTCAGAGATTTTTAAAGAGTCATATATATTTCAATATCATTTATTGTTTATTGTTTTTTATCAGAAAAATTAAACAAAAGTACTTTTTTTACGCCCCAATGACCAGATATTCGGTATAGATAACTAATACAAAGTAATATTTGTACATATAATAATTTCATCAGAATATAAAGGTACAAAAAGAAATGCTAAGCCATCTTCTATCACTTTCCTTTCCCCTGCATAAATACAACTAGACTTGACCTAGTCTATGGATAAGGTATGCCCCTTATAGAAAGAGATGTTTACACTGTGACCTGAAGCAAAGGTAAAGATTGTGCCAGGGCATAATATGAAAAAAAAAAAGGATCATTACTATTTTAATGAATTTTCATGCAAATATCTCAGGTAAAAGTGTTTGTGGTATTGGGGGAATTTATGAAGTATAGATTACTAGAAGATAGGCATGAATGGGACAGGGGACAAGAGAAGAGCAAAACCTTTCTGCAAAATCAGAAAGGTTTGTGAATCCTCATGTCAAGGAGTACAGGCTAACCCGACAGGAAACACGTACTACTTAGAGGTAACAGGAGCAAATGTAGTGACAGATGTGGTGTATCTTGTGCTAAAACAAAACAAACAAACAAACAAAAAACAGCATTTTGCTTCCAACAGTTTTACTCATCAGATATTCTAAGAAACACAGCAGGTGGAATCATTATAAAGGTCTAGATGATATCACAAAGACTAAGGGGGATGCATAGGGAAAAAGTAAGAAAAGATAAAACCAAAACATTATCATGGAAAGCCATAGGGGATCTGGGACCTGTGCAAATATCACACACTGAGTTTAATAATAGTATTTGGAAATCTCAATACCCTATCCTTAGTATTAAATAGAACAACCAGACAGAACAAAATCAAACAAATAGAGGACTTGAATAATAAAACCACCAAAGATATAAATAGGACAAGAATAGCATACACAATCTTTATGGACTCAGAAATTGGAAGAAAAATTGTTAAGATGTCAAGTCTACCCAGAGTGATTTACAGAGTCAGTTCAATCCTTGTAAAATATCAATATTGTTTTGCAGATAAAGAATAATTCATCTTAAATTTCATGTGGAAATGCAAGGGACCATGTATAGTCACACCAATCTTGAGAAAGAAAAGCTAGGGGCTGGGGTTGTGGCTCAGCGTTAGAGGACTCACCTAGCATGTGCAAGGCACTGGGTTTGATCCTAAGCACCACATGAAAATAAATAAATAAAATAAAGGTATAAAAATAATATTTTATATGTATATAAAGTAAAACTTCATATATATATATATATATATATATATATATATATATATATATATATACAGAGAGAGAGAGAGAGAGAGAGAGAAGAATTAATTTGGAGGCCCATACTTTCTGATTCCAAAACATACTAAAAGCAATAAGAAAACAGTGTCATACTAACCTAAAGACTGATATATAAACAGTTGGAATTGATGGAGGCTGAGAAGTAGTTCTCCTTTATTTGTTCAAATTATTTTTGACAATGGTGCCAACCTCACATAATGAGTAGATAGTTTTTTCAACAAATGGTGCTAGAAAAACTTGCTAGTCACATACAATAGATTAAAATTTGACTTTACATAACACCACAAACAAAATTTAACTCAAATGGAACAAAACTGAAATAGAAACAAATAGGGAATATCTTCATAACATTGCTTAAATCTTAAATCGAATAGAACTTTTAAGGAGTCAAATATCATTCAGTTGACTGGCTAAAAATTTGTGAAATGATAAACCTTATTATTTGCCAAATGTTTTGGATGGCATTTTGAATACATTCTGAAAGAATAGAATAATGAGTTAATAATATAGATTAATACCACATATCAGAGTGCTTCTCTCAGTACAAGTGTTTTCTATTGCTTATTGTAAGGCCTCAATTACACATTATGTTTGATGTGATTGATGGGGACCTTATGTCTAATTAATCCATGAGCTTGGGATTTTGTTGCCTCAGCCTCCCACATTCACTTTTTAAAATATCAGAACATAAAATAATATTAAAAGAATATCCCTTGCACAAAAAATGTGCAAATATCAAGTTCAAATTTAAAATTTTGAAAGCAGTCCTTTTAATATTGTGAATAAAATGATGATTTATTCTATCATTATTTATATTTATCTGAGTAATAAAAGCCCTAGAGATTTCAGGATAAAATAAAATAAAAAAACTATATAAAATTTAAATATTAAAAGAAATAGTCATTTGCAAGTAACATGATTGCACATAAAAAACAACTCAGTAGTAGCTACAGGTTAACTATTATTAGTCAATAACCAAATTAAGCAAAATTATTAAAGAAAAGAACAATAGACATTTTGAATCTATTTTTACAAGCTAGTCATGAGCAATAAGGAAAATTATAGTATCTATAAAAAGCAATAATAAAATATATAAAAGAGGACCCGAAGAAACTAAAATATTATTGAAATAAATTAAGGAAGACTTATATCCATGAATTGGAAAACTCAATAGAATAGTATAAAGATGTCCATTTTCCCTTCACTGATTTGTAGATTAAGAGCAAGTCCCAGTGCAAATCCCAGGAGGCATTGTTGTTTGTAGAGTTATTTTAATGCTTTTCTACAATTTTCAATTATCTAAAATGACCAAAAAAGCCTAACATATAAAAACATAAATAATGTTCTATTGAGTATATGTAAGAATTTGAGAAGGGTATGACTAGGTGACACTACTGTGACTGAATCACAGTAACCTCAAGCCAACACACAATCAAGAACAAAATGAAATTGTGTAATTTTTTTTTAATAAGAGGAGTGCCAACAGATTTTTAGCACCTTTAATCCAGTGCAGTTCAATGTCCTGTCATAAATTCACATTTCTCCCTCATGCTAAATTACTCATCTTTCTAAAGATCCTCAAAGTCTAGTTCCCTTACATCATCAAATCAAGTACTCAATGTCATTATCTAAATGAGTTGCATTTAGACTGTCGCATAGTCCATGGCAACTTAAAAACTACTTCAGAAATGCTGAAGTTCCTTTACTAGGAGTCAGTCCAACTCTCAGGGAATTATTCATCGTGGCTCTCACCTCTGTCTTATGAATTATTTTTCCTTCCAACTTCAGAAATAACCTATGTCTGCAGTAGCTGTGCAATATTTTCAGCCTGCTTACTGCCTGTTGAGAGAATAAAGAGAGTAGAGAAAACTGTTTTCATTTTAAATTGTTTCTTCCCCTTCATCTAATTTGATGCAATTACTTTAAAAAGTGTGTTGGTTTCCAGTGTATCAATTTATAATTCATTCAGTTAGATATAAGGCAAAATATTTTTTAAAGGTGTAGGTGTGTGTGTGTGTGTGTGTGTGTGTGTGTGTGTGTGTGTGTGTGATTCATTTGACTTGCAGTTCTCATCCAAGGTTGAGTAACCTCAATTCGTGAGGCCTTCTTGCTGATGGAGTCCCAAGGGAGCACAGGACCAAACATTTATTTTTAAGGTATTAATTTCTCCAGCCTATCTAGGAAGACAGGGTACTTTGGGACTGTAAAATCTCTGGCCACAAAGCTATTTCCTGTTGGGATATTGTAAAAAGCATAATCCTGAAAACCTTAAAGACCCTCCTATTCAGCCGAGTTTCGGAAGAGTAGACTAGTTCTTGCATATTTTGGATCTTATGAAAAATTTCTCTTCCAGTTACATTCCTGATCTCATTGCTATGGCTTTCAGGTAAGCCCTGAATTTTCTTTTTGGCTTGTATTAATGTATGGCTTTGAGAGTTTTTTTTTCCAAGAGAGACTAGGGGTATACAACAATTATTTTATTTTCAAGTCTAGCAAGTTCCAGGACTTTAGATGTCTCCAACTGTGCTCAGAATGGCTCTTTCTTTATCTCATCCTTCTCTTAATTCATCATAGAAGACAAAAGGCTTCTAGAATTGGCCACATTGAGCTTGCAAACATCCTTGGCTAAGCTTCAATAAACACTCTATTCAATAATTACTCTATTTCCCCGATGGGATGGCAGGTTGATCTAATATTATTTTCCTCTAATAATATTTTCCTCCCCATCTTTGTTCTTATCAGTAGTCTCCCCCAAGCTCTTTCGATTTCACTGAAAGATTTCTCAAGGTATTTTCACCTTTCCACAACAGTCTCCTGTGAACTTTTCAGCTTCTACCAACTGATATGTTGAGCAGCATTTTGGTTTATGTTAGGAATGCCTTTATTGCCCTATAAATAAGATATTTAGAATATTAAATATTTTAGAGTATAAATTATTTCTTTTAATTCTAATGAGCAGAGGAAAAACAGTGGCCGGCCTCATGGTGAAAGGCATGGGGGACTCCTACTTGTGGTCAGTAAGTCTCTCTACATGAGCTGGTGGCTGTGGAGAGTCAATGTGGTTGAACTTCCAGGTGTATGATCAGGTTCTATTTGATTTGAAGTGAAATGTTTAGGCCGAGTTTAAACAGGTCCACAAAGCTTTTACCACCAGAGTCAAAATAGGTGTCCCTATAATTCAGTTTTGCTTCTTTAAGTTTCTGTGAGCTGAATTACCATGCAATTTTGAGTAGACATCAATTTTAGTCATGTAATGAGGTTTCCTTTTCTCAAAGAAAGGTGAGAATAGAAAAACACAATTTGTAGCGATTGCCTTTTTAATGTTAAGAGGGGTTTCTTTGGATGTATCAGTACTCCCTAATGCATACCATAAGAAAGAAATACTCAGTACTTACATGTATATTTACTTCTGTTCATTGAGGAAACACAAAATCAAACTAAATCATACTCCTAGAATACCTTTCAATTAACTTCAATTATGTATTGTATGATATCTAGCTTCTTACAGGGAGACTAATCATTAACACAGTATAATTACTTCTTAAATAGGTGACTCTTTTCCTAAGGACTTGATTATATTTGGCATTCATTACAAATGCACAGATACGTACCTAATTTCAACTTATTCTGTGGCCAGAACTTAGATCAAGTTTTATCATTATTCCCTGAATTTACATTCAGCTTCCCTATCACCTCCTACCAAAAGCCTTGGATCATTATTGTCATTCCATTTTAAAAAACCATCAATAAATATTAAACAGCATGATGAGCTTATGTTACAAATATCATTATTTAAAAAATTAGCATTGTTGTCTTATAAATAAAATATTTAGACTATTAAGTGTATTTCAGTATAATTTTTTTTCTTTTAAAGTCAGAGAAATCATGAACACTCTCTGTGCTTCCTTCTTTTTCTAAATTTACAAATTTAGAGCAACTCTGAAGAAAGCAGAACCAAATTCTATTATGAAAAACCAGAAAAAGAAGGCCAAAATGACACCCTTGTTACAAAACAAAACAGGAAGTTTAGAATTTAAGTGAATATATTAGAGAAAGCACATCTCCCCTGAGTCTAAAATAAATTAATTGGTCTGTGTATAAATAAGTCCTGAACATTTTGTAATCTTTCAGAGTAAAAATAAGTTACCTGAAAAAGACCTGGAGGACTAAATATATGTTAGAGTATTTTCATATTCTATAAATACAAGCAAGATACAGAAAATCTGCAGGATGAGAACACACTGTCTTTAAGATTTTATGATTGTCTTTACTGTTTTTCAATATATTCCTCATTTCATGATGGACATAATTATTTATAAACACCTAGCATGAAGACTGACCTGAAAAATGAAAACCTCTAGGGTGCAGAGTTTTTAAAAGGATAGTCACTATCATTTACTATTCATATAAACTTTGCATTCAACCTGCCATGTTGATTTTTTGATGCACTTTATTATTCCCAAACCTTTGTAGCTTTACATGTATACACTTTTAACTCTTATTGTGAGTAAGTAGTGAATAGAATGAAATTAGGAAAAAGTCACCAGTCTTTTTTCTTTTTTTCTGGATAAAAGATAAAAATTACCCACTTTAATTTCTACGTCCCTAAAACAATAGCAACGAGAAAACTCTTCCAAGTCTATGACTTTAAGAAACAAGTAAAGAAGAGGATAATCACTTGAAATACAGCCCCTGCCCTCTTAAAAAAGTCATGTTTTAAAATACTTTCTCCTGACTCTTGCAGTCTCATTATAAGTCATTGTCCTAACTTTTTATGACCAAATTATGAAAATTTTGGAAAATCTAGATAGTTTGTTTCTCATTTTCCTTTAATACATATCCTGTTTCATATTATGCTGAATCAGTTAAAATTCCTGCTTTATCATCTAGTTGCACATTAATGTTGTCATTGTTAAGGACATTGGACAAAGTCCATTACAAGAAGAAATATTACAATATGTTTATTCATTAATATATACCATGTAATTTTTTTCTGGACATACATACAAAAATAATAAGTGATGGGAGTTTCCTGAATTTTGTCAAAGACATTTTAATAAGAAATAAATTTTGAACATATATTTTTAAAACAGGTAGAAAGAAAAAAAAGATGTAGAAAACCCTCCAAATAAATGAAATTGAGGGGAAACTGTATCAATTGTATTCTTCTCACCATTTTTGTTATTCTGTTCACTTAATTCACATGTTCTTAAGCACATATTTTTCTCAGCATTTCTACTGCTGCTCAAAACACAGACACACACACACACACACACACACACACACACACACCATATTCACATACATGCTCAATCACAAATAATCTAATTTTTTTCTATTTTATTTTGATATTTTTGAAAAAATAATTTTTCCCTTTGTATTTTTTATTATACTATAATCCAAACCACTATCATGCGTAGCAAAATAGCCACTAGCATAAAGAAAGACATACTTTAAAGCACCTTTGCATAAATAAGTATGGGAATTTAAAAAAAAGATAAACAGCCTACAGTTTCGCATAATATCATACAAAATAAGAATAGTGTGTTGTGTGTGCGTGTCCATGCATGTCTGCAGGTGGTACATGTGGAATGACTGTGTGTAAATACATGTGTATCTGGACAGTCCCTAAAAGAGTGTGGGAGAAGAGGCGACTCAACTAAGGGGTGGGGCATTCCCTCCAGATAAGTGCACTGGAAGGGAGGCAGCCCAGGCCCCATCCTTCAAGTGATCTGTGGCAAACTTTTAAACAAAATGCCAACACATGTAGATCTTCTTCCCATTCACAAAATGTGTTTCCCAATGGCCCTCCTACAGGATCAGAATAGATTTATATCATTTTGGAAATATTTATTTGCATAAACTTAAACTTATTAGGTGATTTAAAAAGAACATTGTTTTTAATTAGTCCTTTAAATGCATGACAAACAGCATCCATACATTTCTACCTCTAAATAGATGCTGCGCATCTTGAGACCTGGTGAATATGCGATGGACTTTCTTTCGTATAATGGTGAATAAGAGAATAGAAGTGGTCCTTTAAAGGGAAGGACACGTTTGCACCTCAGTTTCTGTTTGTTGTCAAAAAGCTGAGAAACAGGGGCTGGGGCTGGGGCTGGGGCTTAGTGGTAGAGTGCTCACCTAGCATGTGTGAGACACTGGGTTTGGTCCTCAGAACCACATACATAAATAATAAATAAAGGTATTGTGTGCATCTACAACTAAAAATAAACAAAAAACTGTGAAACATCTAGAACATTATATTAAAACATCTTTGTTTACATCAGTCTTCAGAAATACATAGTTTTGTCTTATTTGTGTTTCTCTGTCCTCTGTTATCCACTTGTTTAATGTGATCAAGGTTAATTATCGTCACCACACCATGAACTAGTTAACAATATGTTTTCAGAGCTTGGGGATAAGTGAAAGCAGCTAACTTACTGTCAGAGTTGGGAAATAGAGTTCCTGCAAAGAACTCCACATTCCCAGATGGTTGAAATATCTAAAACATGTGTCCATGTTCAGCAGGAGATGGTTAGGCCTTTTGAAGTTTCCAAAGGACTGTTGTCAAAATAATAGCTTTAGATCATGTAGATGTACAATACAGCACATCAAATAAACCTGTGTAACTCTATAGCAGGTAAATTTATCTAATGTAACATGGAAAGTAAATCTGTTACATTACTAAGTCTCTGTATATGATTTATCTTAAATGATTGATTAGTAGTTGATTTTATAAATAAAATGGTCCTTTTTAAAGAAAATGTTTTTATGGATTGTTTTTCCTTTTCAATATCATAGTTTATACTATTGTAAATATTGCTTAATCCTCCTCTGACTAGATAAGTTAAAACATGTTCTCCTGGAGTATTATCATCTATACAAGGATGTTAAACACTCCTCTTTAGCATAGGATGCATATTATTTTTAAAGTCAGACTCAGAAAGCATTTCAATGGCTGAGATTTTTACACAGTCTTTAGAATGGAATTTAGAATGGAATCAGCTGGTTATAAGCGACAAGTAACATAACAAAATTCTTCCTTCTCTATCCTTCTTTTCATCCCTGTCCCCTCCTTCTCTTTCTCTTTCTCACCCTCTTTCTTTCCCCACTACTTCTTTTTCTCATACTAACTAACAAAAAAAGCTACACCACACTAGTTGTTCCCAAGGTATTTTCTAATGTTCAAACTGAGAAAATGTGTAGATAAGGTCAGCAAGATGTAATGTACAACTTCACTCAAACAGAAATCTGTAAAGTGAATTTTCCAAATTTACTTTTAATTTTTGTCTTAGTTATGCTTCATGGAAAACTCAAAGATTTTCCAGGAATGGAATTCTTACAGTATTCTGTAATTATAGTCATTTCATTTCTTTAAAACACTAATCTCTTTTTAGCTTCAAAATAGGGACTAAAGCTTTTATAAAAGAGAAAGGGTGTTATGGGTGTAGCTTAATTTGTTCAAAGAGATTGAGGAATAGCTTCTGATCCTTTGAACGTGAGGAAGGGAGGTAAGCAAGAGGCTAGTAAACTCAGAGTTACCCTGAAAAGTTTTTGCCACAGTTGCTACATTTAACCTTGCACGCTCAGCTGCAATGACTGTTCACATGCTGCAATGATGAGGAAGCAATCAAAGAAGGTTTCCAACACTATTAGAGTCAGTGCTTCTATTTTATGAGACATTTGGTAATATGCTTTTTCACTTAAGCTCAAAAATTAATTTGTATTTGTGATCAGAATGAATGTGGAAGGCAATGGTACTCCCCCTGGGTTGCACAGCACCACAAATCTGCTTTAATTAACCTGTGGGGTGGCCTGGGAATCAGAATGCAAAAGCTTTCCAGGAGATTCTTAGGTATAGCCAACATTAAGCTCTTTGGAATAAAATATATATGTATGCAATTCTTGGAAGGTTACAGTCACCAATATAACTGGTAAAATTGGAATGGAATTGACGATTCTAAAAAGATAGGCTGCATTATATCAGTGGTATATTTACCTGAAATGACAGATATCTAATGAAGATTATATAGAATCTCTTCCTGAGTTATTTGAAAATATGTGTATGTGTATTAAAACTTTGCAATGAAGTCTATAAGTTTATATGTAAAAGGAATCTGTGTTCTGTTATCAATGATTACAAACAGATATAGCAACATAAGATTGAAAGTGACTTCAGAAGTATTGAGAAGACACACATGCTAAGATTCAGTATTCCTAGTTACCACAGTTCTATCTATAATCAAGGAGAAAAGTAGAACACCCCGGGTGCCTGCATACCTCTGTGAAGCACTCCTTAGTGTAGTTGAGAATCATAGGAAAAGTCAATTGCATCAACTGAAAACGTATTCCTATGTATCCCTTAGTAAGACAGCTTACCTATGAAAAAAAATTATTTGGTTACATATTTTACTTTTATATAAATAAGTAGTCATTGTATTTGTAATTTCTCATATTATATACACCTAATATATTTATTTACATTTACTTTGTCTGAACTAATGGTATTTTTAAGGTCTGATATACATTTATTTATATGTAAAAATAATACAATTATATTAAAGTCTTAATGATTACACTGTGCAACTTTCTTATTTTTAATATTTATAGTTTGGAATAACCCATGTCAGATCATTAACATTATATATATATATATATATATATATATATATATATATATATATATATATTTATTTATTTATTTATATATATATATATATATATATATATTTATATATAAATTATATATATAGAACTATAGTTATATACACACACACTATGTATAGTATGTGTGTGCATGTGTTTGTGTGTGTGTATATATATATAGTGTGTGTGTGTATATATATATATATATATAGTTAGAATGTGTTTATTATACATAGAATATATACATAGTTAGAATATATATACATATATATAGCACATTGCATGCAATTTCAAAATTTTACATACATATGTATGACAAGTCTCATTTTATTTTAGCAATGATAATTTCTTCAGTAATTAACATCATGTGGTTAATTGTCTCTTCAATATGGCTATGTTCTTAAGAAAATGTAAGAAACAATCTGGCACCTTACGATGTGCACATGTATCCTTCCTCCATAGATAAAAGTCTGGAACTTAAATAGATTGCACACTGAGATTCTAGCATTAAATGAGCCACAGTGTTCAGTGACTGATTTTTACCTTGGACTTGATCTTTCGTTATTACTAGCTACATACCAAGGACAAAGTACATATTTGCACTCCCAAAATGAGCCTTAATAGTTAACAGAAAGCAATCATTTTGTAGTATTATTTGGTTATTTTCTTGTACATCATCATTGTATTTTAATATTTTCAGGGTTTGTACTCTGATTTTATATTACACTCTTGCAATAAAGGCAGAGTGATCTCTGAAACATGACCAATTTAGACAAGATTTGTTCAAAATCACTTAATAGTAGTTTAACAGGCTGATACATTATTACTTTCATCATTGTCCCTCTTTATTTTGGTTATTGCACTATTTGGTTTTTTTGTTTGTTTGTTTTTTTAGAGAGAAAAAGAGAGAAAGAGAGAGAGGGAATTTTTTTTTAAATATTTATTCTTTAGCCCTCGGCGGACACAACATCCTTGTTTGCATGTGGTTCTGAGGATTGAACCCAGGCCACACGCATGCCAGGCAAGCGCGCCACCACTTGAGCCACATCCCCAGCCCTGCACTATTTGTGATATGTTCAAAAAGCTGACCTCTTCAGCAGATTTCATTAAGCAAAAATTTCTTTGGAAAATAAACTCTAATTTAAATAAATATTTAAATAAACTTGATTTAGAGATTGACAAAAATGATTCTGGCAAAAACGAGTGATTTTTGTGGGAAAGAGGGTCCAAGCCATCGAGTCAGACAGATGCACTTTCAAATTTTAGTTCTCAGCTCTCTAGAAATAAGGTATGGTAACTTATTAACAATGGTTATCCTTATTTTCTCAACACTGAAATAGTCATGATAATATCTAGTTTGTGGATTTTGTGTGTGTGTGTAAGAGAGAGAAAACAAATAACTTGTACTTATTAGATTGTCACTGAAGAATAGGTATTTATATATGGCATAAATAATACATACTGTAATACAATGTGTACTTAAACTCTGTGCTATTTCAATATGAAAATCTGTGGTTTGTGAATTTATGCCTATGTATATTGTGTTGAAATGATAATCTTTCTTATAATTAGGTCTATGGATTTATATTTACTTTATTTTGCTTACAATATAGTTCTTTCTGGAATTTGACTCAGCTTTTTTTTAATTGAGAGATTACATATAACAACATTATTTTTAAATACTTCATGGACAGATGATGGATAGTTGTTAGTCTTCTATAAACTTTCATTATTTAACCATCATTCATGTAATTCAAATATGGTAGATTTTAGTAAGTAACACTGGTAAATGTTTGTGTGTATTCATTTGTTAAGCAATTAGTTATCAAGCACTTATTTATAAAAAGCTTTGTTCTGTAGGTGGAGGTATAACTTCGAGTTTGTCCTGAAAGTGAGATATGGACCAAGAAGTCACAAGTTATTTTTATTAGGACTATTTTAAATGCCAAGACAAGAATGCAGAACTGTTGGAAGTTTATGATGAAAGATGTGACACAATTTAGGAGAGGGGATGCACAAGCCATTGAGCAAAATAAATATGAATTGGGGAATGAACATTGAAAGTAATTAACCAGGTGACCTCTGAGGGTGCTGAGGGGGTGAGTTCCAGGCAAGGGGCAGTCAATGACCACCTTTAGGCAGAAAGAGAAATGACAAGGAGTTTCAAGGAGGCTGTTGTTACAGGAAGGCAGAGAGAAGCTTGAAGTGGTCTGACAAGAGGCTGGTGATTTTTCAGGCTGAGGAAATGTAAGATTTTCTAATGTTAAAAGTTTTATTTTTTTTCTTCTTTATCTGATGAGCAATGCTAAGTCATTGAATTATTTCAGGTAGGGCAAATGTGTCTTAAGAATGGAAACCCAAAGGATATTTTAGTGCAGTTAGTAATAGAATAATTCCAGACATATTTCAATCTGAAAAGAGTTAATGAGTGAGAGAGAAATGGTAGACATTAAAGTCAGAAATGAGCTTGGAGGAAGCCAGCCTCCACACTGAAACTCTGTCCCCAGTATCTGAGCATCGTCCATTCCTGGGGTCTAGCTCAATACATGGGGTATTGGATTCTGTCAGATGGGAAACCCAGGGAGAAGCCCCAAGCCTGCTATCTGGACAGGGGATTTTGTAGCAAAAGGAGTAGAAGGAGTGAGTGGCCATTGTGAATGGACAGAGCCTGAAGCCCACAGCACTGCCCTGTGTGTGTGTAGCAGAGTCAGGCAAGAATCCAGCTGAGGTGCTCTCAAGCAGGGTGCTACTTGCATCTTCCTGTCAACTGGGGTATTATAGCCTTTCTTCCAGGTCCTGATGTGGTGTGCTTCCATGTTCTTTTTATGGTATCCCCATGAAGAGCTTGAACAATTGTTCAGATTCCTTGATCTCTGGGTTATTTTCCTTGAAGAGGTAGCTGGTAAAGTCTTTTGCACTTTTTGAAAAAAGAAATGCCTCATTTTCCTAATTGAATTATGTGATCTTTAATATATTCTGGTTGTAAGTCCTGCCTTGGTTATAACAAGTGATTTCCCACTTGAAGGCTTTTCTCTTTATTCTTGTAATGGTGTAGCTTAAAGCACTCCAATCCACCACTTTCTTCCCATATGGCTATTGAGAGCTTGCTTTTGATTTACTTTTAATAAAACATGATCATATGGAAATTATTTGCTTTGGATGAATGTTATCTGAACAATCAAGTTCAACATATTTCTTCACCAGCTTTTCCATAATTCCTCCATATGGTGTTGAATTTCTGAGAATTGCTCTTAGGTTAAAACTATTCCACTTGCATCCATGTGCTTGGCTTTCTAACTTCAGCCTGCAAACATTGCATTCTTCTACCACATAACACACCACACCACACACACACACACACACACACACACACTGATTGATACATGCCTATACATGCATACACATGATCACATGCACACACATTCATGAACACTCATGTGCTTATCAGTATGCAGTACACACTTTTGTGCACCTGCTTATATTCTTACACTCACGCTGTCACTCACCCACACACAAATGAACAATCTCCCAATATGCCACAATTTTCCCTTTTTAAAAGCAATTGAAGGATTATCCAGTACTTTTCTCTTAACAAAATTTTGAAAGTTTACTTATAAAAGCATATTGATATTGAAAGTTGCTTCCATATGGGAATCTTTCCTGTCACCCTCTCTCATATGTCTTCTGACATGGTCAAGGAGCCACTGTGATCAAGCAGCAGATCTTTTCAAAAATAGTCTTACTCTGGAGTAGAGTACAAATGGGCAAAATTGAATTATTAAGGCAATTCAAAGTTTTTCATGAGATAAATATACTACTCCTGACTTATCCTGAGGATTGAACATTTTAAAATCTGTCTAAAGGAAACGAATCATCATTTTCAAGAAAGTAACTGAAAAGTAGGCCTTCTGTATATAAATACAGAAATAAATATGTAAAAAGAATAAACAGTGTGTCAAAATTATTCATTAAAAATCTAATAATCCTGGTTTGACTCAACTTGTAATATTAACTATCAAAGTGATATTTAAGTACACAAAGGCAATTCTTTTAAATCCAAATGATTATGAAGTGAGAAGTGAAGGAGAAGGTGAAAGGAGCTGTAAGAAAACAATCTAAGTTTTCGGAATCTGGGAAAAGGCAGTTTCCAATTTCCTATCTTAAGACATGCCAGCCTTGTTCCTATCACCTCCTGGCCTCTTGAATCTACTGTATGGATTTCATGATAGGTGTAAACTGCCGGGTTAAACAGGGGCAGCCATTGGGGCTGCATTTTGTGGTAGATTGTTCCTGGAATGTTTACCTTTGTTCTGTTGTTTGCTTCTAGTTAAGACCTGGGCCCTGGAGGTTCCCCAACAGGCCTTGGAGCCTGTTGTCCTTCCAGCCTATCACCTGACAGAGCTGCTGCCAAGTGTAATTAAAAGTCAAAGCTAGCTTTTGGGATATATATTCTAACGAAGGAGCATCTGAAATTAGGACTTAACTAATAAAGGGTTCAGGGACATGGAGGGTGATATTTGTTATGCATTTTAATGGCACAACTTTGCAGCTAATGGGAGGCTACCTAAACCCCCTTGGACACATTTCAAGTCATGTCAGTGATGTTTTTCTCCCCAAGGAAGCTGATAGGACATGCAGCTTAGTACTACTTTTTTTCTATCTTAATTACCACATTGAGTTGTGCTAATATAGATTTACTTTGGAGACATGTTCTCTGATTATAACCAGGCAAATATTGTTGGCATTTGTTTTCGATTTTGTGAGAATCAGAATCTAATTCAACATTTAAAAATGATTGTCACCTTAAAGGTAAATTCATATTATTTTTAAATAACTGAAACACAATTTAAGTGCACAATCAGCCCAACCTTAACATTTGTTGGATATTGAGAGAATTTCAAAATCTATAACTTGCAACTCAAATATCACTTTAAAAATTAGGTTTGTATTTTTTTCAAGGTTTTTATTATATTCAGTTGACTCATAGCCATGATAAAATAGATGAGATGCTCAGAAAGAATGTACAAAATTTTAAAATAATAGAGAAAGTGGACAATATAGTAAATTCTAAAGACCAGTACATAGCCATCCTTAAAGTAGGGTTTCAGTCAGAAAATTGTGTAAATTTCATTTGCTGCAGCTGAAATTCCTGAGGTCTTTTGTCATATATTTTCCAAAGTGGAACACTAAACTTCATTTACTAATATATTTCAAACAAATGCAGCAGATTTTCTGAAGTAAAAATTTGGATTAAATAAAATCTAATTAATATCTTAGGCTTGAAGAATATTTTTAAGTTATTCACTCTAAATTTTCACCATTTTTAAATAATTTTTGAATATTTCCCCTTAAAATGCTTTGCCTCCATTTTAAGTGAGGTGTTTTGCTTTTGAAATAGATTAACATACATGCAGAACTGAGTGTGTGATTAATTTTTGATATAGTTTGCAGATAAAGAATGGTGATATTTCACTAGAAATACCACAAAGCCGAGATTCTTAGGAAAATTCCCTCTCCATTCTTTTCTTAGTTCTTTCCCTGGGCCACGTTGCTTGGAGGTAAGCAGAGCAACAGAGTCATTTTCAGAGGTCTGAGAAAAACAGAGCATCTGGAGTTGTAGCCATTGCTGAATTGAAGCTCACGATTCCTTCTTCACTTCCAAAAAGTGGCGAAAAAAGAAATCTGAAATGAAGGTCTGTGAAGGAGTCAGTGCTCATTGCATGATATTGTCTCATTTTCTCCTGTAATTAACCATATTGTAAGTCCTGTGCTATTACTCTTCAATACAGAAGAGTGAACACTTCATCTTACAACATTTTAGCCCAAACTGAGGAAACTTAAATTCCAAATTTAAGCACACACATAAGAATTTCATTAAGGATCCAATTTAAGAGAGTTCTGTCTGGTAATCCCCTCAACCCCTGCGATGCTGGAAACCATTTAAATGTAATACTTTTTAACTCTCAGTACATTCACATAGTTCAAACATCAAAATGTAAGGAAGTATGTGCAGTGATACCTTGAATGAAAACCTGTCTCTTAGCTGTCCAGTTCATTTCCCCAGAGAAAAGAAGAGTTTTTAGTTTCATGCCCTGTCTTCTATACATACATGTAAATGTATACACGTCTGTCCATCTCTCCATTTATTTTTAAATTGTTTTTTAATTGTTGATGGACCTTTTATTTATTTATATGAAATGCTAAATATCAAACTCAGTGCCTCATGCATGGAGCAAGCACTCCACCAGTAAGCCACAAACCCAGCCCATACAATCATTTCCTAACCCCCTTGTTCTTTGTTACTTTCAGCAAGATAGCCAAATGTAACATTGCAACAGGGAAAGAAAACTGAATTTAGGAAAAACAACAAACAAAAAACAAACTCCTCATTCAAATACCACCTCTGTATGGTTTTGAAAATCACCTAATTCATAATCTTTGATCTCCTCATCTGAAAAAAAAGTTTTAAAAAAGTCCATGAACTTTTAAACTCTAATGAGGTGATTACAGTGTAACCTCTAGCTTAAAAAGTAATGTCCCCATTATATTAATCTATTTTTCTCTTTTAGATGACATAATTAGTATTATTTCAGAAAGAAAAATAAAAAGAAATAACTTCAGAATCCAGACAACATTAAAGATATTATTTGTTTGTTTATTGTTTGTTTAGAAATTCTGATGGTGGAACCCAGGGCCTGCTGCCTGCTAGACAAGTTCTCTACATGAATTACATCCTAAGCCCAAGAGGTTCGGTTTTATTTGTAATTTTTTTCTTAAGATCATACCTTAATATTATTTATAAAAGGCTAAAAGTATCTTTTATTTTGTAAGTTCTCTTGTCAAGGATTTCTTTCACTCCAGTGTTGAAAAGCTTTTCTGAGACTTCTTGTATCTAACTGAATTTATCTTGAACTAAATTTCTCTAATCTTTCCACAATTGATCTGGTGCAAAAATATCATCGTCCTCTATTCAAAAGCACTTTGCACACTCCGAGAATATTATTTGTACATTTCAAAGCTAGCTATAATTCAGACTAAAAATGTTTTTAAAAATCATAGGTAACATGTTTCAGGAAAAAAATAAAAACAAAAACAAAACTTCGTATCCTTCCTGGTTTCAAAGACTTGTGAATATTTCTAGAATTTTTTAAAGTAAGAATCCAAGTTCAGAGTGCCACAGCCCAGCTGGCTGGGTGAAGATGTTAGGGTCTGTAAACAAGTCAAGATGGCACCTGGCATTTTGCCAGAAGGAGTGGTTTGTGAAGTAATGCCAGTGAGCCATTAAATGTGGAGATTCCTTATTGGTTGACTGCTGTATCTAGTTTATGTTAATTAAGTTAAGCTGTGTATTCAGTTATGTATATATACCCTTCCTGTCCTACAATAAATGGCTCCCACTGTATCAACTTTCACAAGTTCCTCGTCACTTGCCCCCTGGGTTATTTCGCCCAGCCAGCCGGGCTGCGGCACAGAGAAAGAAAATAAGATAAGTATATTTATCTTACCTTATTTAATGTTATAGATCCCTTTTGCCAATGTATCAAAATAAAAAAGTGAAAACCAAGTAAATGACATTTTGGATAGTTGTTGGTATACTATCCAAATGTAATGTAAGGTGATGGATGTATCAGTGCTGTAATCAAGCAGAGCTGTGTTTGATTCTTGGCTGCTTTTGCTTCTGCATGTTTAGAAATTTGTCTGATGTTGCTTACTTGGGAATGTTACAGGAATTAAATGGGATCCAGTAAATATCATGACCATAGAGACACCTAACTGAGGTTCTGTCTTGGCCTCCCAACTTCTGTGCTCCAGATCAGAGGGTGCATTTTCTGCTCACATTGTGTTTGATGTATCATCTGAAGTAACTTGTGGGGAAGAGCAAAAGCTTTCTGTTTGGGAGCTGGGGTAGCAAGGATCCAGTGGATTGGAAATCTCGCTGCTCTCATTTAAGGACAAGATGTCTTAAAATAATAAAATGGTTTCTTTTCCATCTTTCTGACTTCCAAGTCACTGGTGTTACCTCTATAAATCATTAAACCTATCATTTTAATAGCTTACTGTAGATATTTATGTTTCTATTTTCTTATTTCTAATTAAAATAGATGAATATTGGTTTAGGATATTTTATCTGATAAATTCAGCAGAGTACTTTGTTTTTCAGAAATCAATTTATCTTTAATTTCCAACCAAATTAAAAAATATAATTGGCCAGATATAATATTTTTGTCTAAAAATCAAATGTATTTTTCTTTTCCTACCCATTTAGACTCTAAAGTGTCTCAGTATAGTCCCTGCCTTCGATCTTCTTCTTCTGCTACTTCAAATCTCTGTATCTCTTTAATAACTTTAATATATAATATTATTCACTCTCTTATGTAACTCCATTTATATATTCAACTTTCCAGTATGTACAATAAAAATCCCAAATAAATAGGTTCATATTTCCAGTTAAAATTAATGAAAATTTTAATTTTTTGATTAAAAATATGCAGAAAAATTATATGAGTTTTCAGAAGTCACTTCAACTATTTGCTTGGTATGAAACTAAGATCTACTTTGTAATGAAAAATTTTCTACATATTTCATGTTATTAATTCAAATCGTTATTTAAAGTATATGGTTGGACATTCTATGTGTTTAAAGAAAAAAATTACTATCAACCTTGTGATGATGCTTCAAAACACATGTGGATTTTTTGTCGAAATTTTGGATAATCCAAAATCCAAAATTTTGATTCTTTCCTAAATATTAGTATTTTGGAGCCAAATGTGGGTGTATTCATTACAATGCATTCATCCAAGTACTTTTGATTTAGCTGGCATGGATTAATTGCTTTGAAGACCTTATTATTCTCAATGTTTTCAACTCATGCATCCTCCCTCCCCTCTTGTCCCTCCTACTCCTAAAATTACCATTTCAAAGCTCACAGATAGGTTAAGAAGCAAATTAAAACTCACCTTTTGATCTTTTTCCCCTAATCCACTGAATTCACAGCCACATATAGGCATGACTTCCTGTTTTCAACTCACATTTTACCACGTGTCTCCCTTAAGGATGTTACCATGTTTGGAATATTTTTCAACTATCCTTTTTAGTGTGTAAACCCTCAAGGGATTATTTCTTATTTAATACCCATCTAGCATAGAGTTTCAGCTTAATGCATAGTGAATAATCAAGAAATGTTGGTTGTAATAAATCATAAATCACTGCAAGAATAATACACTAATATCTGTAAGGCAGTTATGAACTTTTTGATAAATATTTGTGGAATAATTATCTAAGTAAAGTCCCCCTCCAAAAAAAAAACAAAAAACCCAACAACAACAAAAACAAATGTCTTTACTCATATGCAAAAACATTTAAAGACCAGAAACACTATTGGATAAATACAGAACTCTTTATTAAAATGTGAATAAGATATATTCCATGCTTATATAAGTATATCAAAATAGATTCTACTGTCACATATAACTAAAAGTAACTGGGCTGGGGCTATAGCTCAGTTGGTAGAGTGTTTGCCTTGCATATACAAGGCCCTGGGTTCAATCCCAAGCACCACCAAAAAATAAACTAAAAACATAAATATATAAAAAACAAAAAAAAATTATAAGTGAATGTATAGGTAGAATTTATGTATAAGTAATTTCAAAGTGAAAAAAATTGTAACTCTTTTTATGTATAATATTCCACCACTACATTACTTGTGATGCTTATTATAGAAACATTTTCAGTTGATAAGCTACAGACTCCAAGGTAGAAGCTACAATTTATAAAGACTATAAATTGAACAAATGTCCATGTGAAAGTTGTCAAGATTTAACATAATGAAAAACTGTTTGAGCTTAAAATCAAAGTATATATTTCATCATAATTCCGTGAAAAAAGAGAAAGAAAGATAGGAGCCAAGATATATTTCTATTGTGTGTGTGTCCATGTGAGATTCTGGACAGTGGAATTTCAGAAAAGAACTAAGTCAGATAACTGTGAAGCACCGCAGCACTAAGGGAATTGTTGCAGGCAGACAGGGCAAATGTGCAAAATGAGTTTTCATTTATACAGAAATAATTATAAATTCTACCAAGTTTTTTTTACATGAAAATGTAATATCATTTAAAGGAAAAAAACAGGCAAGCTTAACTGAACCAAAGGAAATGAAGGAAGGAGTTTGGGAATAGGAAAGACAACAGAATGAATTGGACATAACTTTCTTATGTTCACATATGAATATACCACCAGCATAACTCCACATCATGTACAAGCATAAGAATGTAATACACTCTGCTGGCATGCATATCTAAAAAGAGCTGATAAAAAATACACACTGAACAAAAAAGTGACCACCTGAGGTAGCATATTAAAAAATATCAGTGTTTGTAATCTGAGGTATGAAAAAGCACATATCTTTTGTAGTTGTAAACTTACGAAATTTTACATATTTAAAAATATTTTTAAAGACAAATTTTGCTTATTACCTTAGTGCTAGCAGATCAATATTGCTCATGTTTGCACACTGGGGACCAGAGGTGGAAAAGAAAGATATGTAGCAAATCTAAGCTTGGAAAAGTATAGATATTTGTATCCTTGCCATATTTTTTTCTGTAATATATGACAAATGCATCTTTGACCATTCTTGATGTGACCATATGACTTTTACTTTTAATATAAAAATCAAGGGTAGAGAGAAAAAAAAAGAAGATAGCGAAGTTAATCCCTTCATAGCACTGTATAGTACATATTTAATGCACAAACAAAAATCTGGAACAAAAGAAGAGAGTGAAGTTTTGTATTTTACTGATTTAAATATAAATATAGTTTTCCAATGTTGATAAGAAAGTCAACAGTTAGAGACTGTCAAGCCCATGGTCAACACAAGCATACTGAGAACATGGTGAAAAGCCAGCTTTATATTTCAAAGTAATTATTGTCAATGTATGATATATATCATATGCTTTTTTTTTCTTTTTTTTTTATTGGTTGTTCAAAACCCTACAAAGCTCTTGACATATCATATTTCATACATTAGCATACATTAGCTTCAAGTGAGTTATGAACTCCCTTTTTTACCCCAAGTACAGATTGCAGAATCACATGGGTTACACATCCACATTTTTACATAATACCATAATAGTAACTGTTGTATTCTGCTACCTTTCCTATCCTCTACTATCCCCCCTCCCCTCCCCTCCCATCTTCTCTCTCTACCCCCTCTACTGTAATTCATTTCTCACCTTGTTTATTTTCCCATTCCACTTACAACCTCTTATATGTAATTTAGTATAACAATGAGGGTCTCCCTCCGTTTCCATGCAATTCCCCTTTTCTCTCCCTTTCCCTCCCACCTCATGTCTCTGTTTAAAGTTAATCTTTTCTTCCTGCTCTTCCTCCCTGCTTTATTCTTAGTTGCTCTCATTATATCAAAGATGACATTTGGTATTTGTTTTTTAGAGATTGGCTAGCTTCACTAAGCATAATCTGCTCTAGTGCCATCCATTTCCCTGAAAATTCCAAGATTTTGTCATTTTTTAGTGCTGCGTAATACTCCATGGTGTATAGATGCCACATTTTTTTAATCCATTCATCCATTGAAGGGCATCTGGGTTGGTTCCACAATCTAGCTATTGTAAATTGTGCTGCTATGAACATCGATGTGGCAGTATCCCTGTAATACGCTCTTTTAAGGTCTTCAGGGAATAGTCCGAGAAGGGCAATAGCTGGGTCAAATGGTGGTTCCATTCCCAGCTTTCCCAGGAATCTCCATACTGCTTTCCAAATTGGCCGCACCAATTTGCAGCCCCACCAGCAATGTACAAGAGAACCCTTTTCCCCACATCCTCGCCAGCACTTGTTGTTGTTTGATTTCATAATGGCTGCCAATCTTACTGGAGTGAGATGGTATCTTAGGGTGGTTTTGATTTGCATTTCTCTGACTGCTAGAGATGATGAGCACTTTTTCATGTACTTGTTGATTGATTGTATGTCCTCCTCTGAGAAGTTTCTGTTCAGGTCCTTGGCCCATTTGTTGACTGGGTTATTTGTTATCTTATTGTCTAATTTTTTGAGTTCTTTGTATATTCTGGATATTAGGGCTCTATCTGATGTGTGAGGAGTAAATATTTGTTCCCATGATGTAGGCTCCCTATTTACTTCTCTTATTGTTTCTCTTGCTGTGAAAAAACTTTTTAGTTTAAGTAAGTCCCATTTGTTGATTCTTGCTATTAACTCTTGTGCTATGGGTGTCCTATTAAGGAATTTGGAGCCCGACCCCACTATATGTAGATCGTAGCCAACTCTTTCTTCTATCAGACGCAGAGTCTCTGATTTGATATCAAGGTCTTTGATCCATTTTGAGTTAACTTTTGTGCATGGTGAGAGGAGGGGGTTCAGTTTCATTTTGTTGCATATGGATTTCCAGTTTTCCCAACACCATTTGTTGAAGATGCTATCCTTCCTCCATTGCATGTTTTTAGCCCCTTTATCAAATATAAGATAGTTGTAACTTTGTGGATTGGTCTCTGTGTCCTCTATTCTGTACCATTGGTCCACCCGCCTGTTTTGGTACCAGTACCATGCTGTCTTTGTTACTATTGCTCTGTAATATAGTTTGAAATCTGGTATCGCTATACCGCCTGATTCGCACTTCCTGCTTAGAATTGCTTTTGCTATTCTGGGTCTTTTATTTTTCCATATGAATTTCATGATTGCTTTATCTATTTCTACAAGCAATGCCTTTGGGATTTTGATTGGCATTGCATTAAACCTATATAGAACTTTTGGTAATATCGCCATTTTGATGATGTTAGTTCTGCCTATCCATGAACAGGGTATATTTTTCCATCTTCTAAGATCTTCTTCTACTTCTCTCTTTAGGGTTCTGTAGTTTTCATTGTATAAATCTTTCACCTCTTTTGTTAGGTTGATTCCCAAGTATTGTATTTTTTTTGAGGATATTGTGAATGGAGTGGTTTTCCTCATTTCCATTTCAGAAGTTTTGTTGCTGATATACAGGAATACCTTTGATTTATGTGTGTTGATTTTATAACCTGCTACTTTGCTGAATTCATTTATTAGTTCTAGTAGTTTTTTTGTAGACTCTTTTGGGTCTTCTAGGTATAAAATCATGTCATCCGCAAATAATGATAATTTAAGTTCTTCTTTTCCAATTTTTATGCCTTTAATTTCTTTTGTCTGTCTAATTGCTCTGGCCAGTGTTTCGAGAACTATATTGAATAGAAGTGGTGATAGAGGGCATCCCTGTCTTGTTCCAGATTTTAGAGGGAATGCCTTCAATTTTTCTGCATTCAGAATGATGCTAGCCTGAGGCTTAGCATAGATAGCTTTTACAATGTCAAGGTAATTTCCTGTTATCCCTAGTTTTTCTAATGTTTTGAACATAAAGGGATGCTGTATTTTGTCGAATGCTTTTTCTGCATCTATCGAGATGATCATATGGTTCTTATCTTTAAGTCTATTGATGTGGTGAATAACATTTATTGATTTCCGTATATTGAACCATCCTTGCATCCCAGGGATGAATCCTACTTGATCATGGTGCACAATTTTTTTGATGTGCCTTTGTATCCGATTCGCCAGAATTTTATTGAGGATTTTTGCGTCTAGGTTCATCAGGGATATTGGTCTGTAATTTTCTTTCTTTGAGGTGTCTTTGTCTGGTTTCGGAATCAACGTGATGTTGGCCTCATAGAATGAATTTGGAAGAGCTCCCTCTTTTTCTATTTCCTGAAATAACTTGAAAAGTATTGGTATTAATTCTTCTTTAAAAGTTTTGTAAAACTCCACTGTATACCCATCCGGTCCTGGGCTTTTCTTGGTGGGTAGTCTCTTGATTGCTTCTTCAATTTCCTCCATTGATATTGGTCTGTTCAAATTGTGTGTATCCTCCTGACTCAGTCTGGGCAAATCATATGTCTTAAGAAATTTATCGATGTCTTCACTATCTTCTATTTTATTGGAATATAGGTTTTCAAAATAATTTCTAATTGTCTTCTGTATTTCTGTAGCATCTGTTGTGATATTGCCTTTTTCATCCCGTATGTTAGTAATTTGAGTTCTCTCTCTTCTTCTCTTCGTTAGCATGGCTAAGGGTCTGTCAATCTTGTTTATTTTTTCGAAGAACCAACTTTTAGTTTTGTTGATTTTTTCAATAGTTTCTTTTGTTTCAATTTCGTTGATTTCCACTCTGATTTTAATTATTTCTTGCCTTCTGCTGCATTTGCTGTTGTTTTGTTCTTCCTTTTCCAGGGCTTTGAGATGAAGTGTGAGCTCATTTATTTGTTGGTTTTTCTTTTTTTTTTTGAGGAATGACCTCCAGGCGATGAATTTCCCTCTTAAAACTGCTTTCATTGTGTCCCATAGATTCCGATAAGTTGTGTCTGTATTTTCATTTATCTCTAAGAATTTTTTGATTTCCTCCTTTATGTCTTCTGTAACCCATTGATCATTCAGTAACATATTGTTCATTTTCCATGTGATATAGGATTTTCCCATCCTTCTTTTATCATTGATTTCCAGTTTCATTCCATTATGATCAGATAAAATGCATGGTATTATCTCCACCCCTTTATATTTACTGAGGTTTGCCCTATGGCATAATATATGGTCTATTTTTGAGAAGGATCCATGTGCTGCTGAGAAAAAAGTATATCCACTTGATGATGGTTGATATATTCTATATACGTCAGTTAAGTCTAGGTTATTGATTGTGTTATTTAGATCTATAGTTTCTTTATTCAACTTTTGTTTGGAGGATCTGTCCAATGGTGAGAGAGGTGTGTTGAAGTCACCCATAATTATTGTATTGTGGTCTATTTGATTCTTGAACTTGAGGAGAATTTGTTTTATGAACGTCGCAGCACCATTATTTGGTGCATAAATATTGATAATTGTTATGTCTTGTTGGTGAATGGTTCCTTTTAACAGTATATAATGGCCTTCCTTATCCCTTTGGATTAACTTAGTCTTGAAGTCGATTTTGTTCGATATGAGGATGGCCACACCTGCTTGTTTGCGAGGACCGTGTGCATGGTATATTTTTTCCCAACCTTTCACCTTCAGCCTGTGTATGTCTTTTCCTGTCAGATGTGTCTCCTGAAGGCAGCATATTGTTGGATTTGTTTTTTTAATCCATGTTACCAGTCTATGTCGCTTTATTGGAGAGTTTAAACCATTAATGTTTAGAGTTACTATTGCTATATGGTTTGTACTTCCATCCATGTTTGATTATTTGTCTCTCTCTCTTTTTTTTTTTTAAATTTAGTTTATTTCTCCATGATTAGCTTTCCCCCCTCCGTCAGTCTTTACTGGGGCACTTCCCACTGTTGGCTTTGGTTATTGTTTCTCATTTCTTCCTCGTGTAGTGTTTTGCCCAAGATATTCTGCAATGCTGGTTTTCTGGCTGCAAATTCTTTTAGCTTTTGTTTATCATGAAAGATTTTTATTTCGTTGTCGTACCTGAAGCTTAATTTTGCTGGATACAGAATTCTTGGTTGGCATCCATTGTCTTTCAGTGTTTGAAATACGTTGTTCCAGGATCTTCTCGCTTTCAGTGTCTGAGATGAAAAATCCGCTGTTAACCTTATTGGTTTACCCCTGAATGTAATCTGCCTCCTTTCTCTTGTAGCTTTTAATATTTTCTCTTTGTTCTGTATATTGGATATCTTCATAACAATGTGTCTTGGCGTTGGTCTACTTTGATTTTGTATGCTCGGTGTTCTGTATGCATCTACAATTTGTATATCTGTTTCCTTTTTTATTTCTGGAAAGTTTTCTGTAATTATTTCATGTAGTAGATTACACATTCCCTTGGTTTGAATCTCTGTGCCTTCCTCTATCCCGATCACTCTTAAATTTGGTTTTTTAATGTTATCACATATCTCTTGGATGCTTCTCTCGTGATTTTTGACCAGCCTATCAGAGTTGGCTAGACTCTTTTCAAGATGATATATTTTGTCTTCATTATCTGACGTTCTGGCTTCTATTTGCTCCACTCTGTTAGTGATACTCTCATTTGAGTTTTTAATTTGGTTTATAAGTTCCTTCATTTCTAAGATTATTGTCTGATTCTTTTTTATAATCTCTATCTCCTGATAAAGATGCTTAACTTCTTCTTTTATCTGTTTTTGTAATTCGTTCTCAATGTGTTCTTTTGCTGCTTGAATTTGCTGTCTCGTATCCTCTTTAAGGTTCCATTCCATCTGTCTAAGGTATTCCTTGAGGTCTTTATATGACCATTTTTCTGATGAATCTATATTCTCCTGGGTATTTAGGCCTTCCTGCATTGTTTGTACTCCTTTCCTTCCTTGCTTTTTCATATTGCTTCTTGTTCTGTTTGACTACTGAGTTGTTGATTACTCCTATAAATTTATTTGCTGCTTGGGAGGAAAGGTATTATAGGGGGAGGGAATAAGTCACCAAGGAGAATGAGAGTAAGCAGGCAGAATTCAAGGAAGGGTGAATATGAGAATTGAAAATAAATGCAAAGACAGAAGAAAAGAAGAGAGAGAGAAAGGAAACAGAAAATTAAAAAGAATTAAAAAGAAATCATAATTGCAATAAAAAAATGAAAATTAGTATTAAAAAATAAGATAAAATGAATTAATAAAAATTTGGGGAAAACAACAACAAAAACAAAACAAAACCAAAAAAAAAAATTTTAATACATGCAGTCTTTTAGACTCATCAATTCAGATTGTTAACTACAATTCTGGTATGAGAGAGATCATCCATAGTGTGAATAAAACAGGAGTCCAGAGAAAAGAAAAAAAAAAAAAATGCAGTATTAGAGTTCGATTCACTATTCTTCCAGTAGGTGGAGCTGTGCCCACCGGGCCACGCTTCTCCTCTCAGTAGGCGGGAGCCAATTGCTGTGCATCAGCTCTTCCTCCTGGACTGGGCGGGTCTCTAATCCTGAGTGCACCGGTGAAGCTCACCACAATATTGGCTACACACCAAGTCTGCTGTTCCTGTGAGCCCTGTTTTCAAGAACGCCTGGGCACATTCTCCCTGTTTGCCATTCCCTTGGACCCTAAGTTTGTAGAGCTTGGGGTTGAGAACCCCCAGCGAATTTGCTTGCCCTCTGGTAGCCACGCCCCTGGAAGCTGGTGCAAGAGACCTCAGTTGTCAGCACTGGTGATAGCGGTAGCCGGAATTCCGCGCCGCGGGTCACGCGCCACTCCTGATTCCCCCGTGCAAGAGCCGGGCGGGCGGGGCCTTTAGCAGCGCCCAGCAGGCGGGGACTGTCCACACGAGCACGGGGTTGGGGGTTGGGGTGGTTGTTTCCAGTGCTGAACCGCCAAAGGCGGCTCACAGAGCTGGGAAGGCAGGACCCAGCCTTCCGTATGCTCGCTGCAATGTGTGAGCAGCGGTTTTTCGGCTGAGCCGGCGGGACCGCGCCCCAGTGGGAGCTGTTTACACGAGCGCGGCAGGGCAGGGGTGGGGGGTGGGGGTCGTTGTTCACAGCGCCGAGCCGGCGGGGGGGGGAGGGGGTGATCGGAGGGGGTGGTCGTTTGCAGCGCCGAACCGCCTCTGCGCTAGGCCGGCTGGGGCCCAAGCAGGCTGTGGCCGTTTGTAAGTATGCTGCAAAGTGTGGGCGGCAGCAGGAGTTCGGCGTTGGCCGTGAGTTTCTGCTGAGTTTCACTCGCTGAGATTCACTCGTCTGGGACAAAGTGACCCCTCTAATAGACTTACTAATTCCCGGCAGGTCTCCTTTCAGCGGAATTTTGCTAGAAGTCCCTCAGCAGGCTGTATGCAGGTGAATTAATGGTCCTCTCTGCTCCCGTTCCTGCAGAGGCATTGAAAGTGCTGCCTCCTTGCCGGCAGTCATGTTGGGTCCCCTGAATTCTTTTTCCATGGATTTCAGGAGAGACTGTTATGCTCAAATGTGGGATCACCAAAAAATCACTAGAAATCAATATCGATGTAAGCACCAAACAGGTGTTTATTGCAAGCTAGCTCAGTCTTCAATGCACACAGAAACTGGTGGCTATATCATATGCTTTAAAAGAGATGAGAGTAAAGTTGAAACTTGAGGATTGAAGGACCAACATATCAAAACATATCTGCTTGAATATTAACCTACTTTCATGAAAGTGACAGATGATTTTGAGGCCAATTCCTTACTCGGGCAATGTTACCAGTCCAATCCCAGAAGTATGGCTCTGCCTGATGACAGCTCCCATGCTGCTCTGTGCCTTTCTCTTGAAAAAGCTGCATAAGTGTATACAATCACAAGAGCCATTGATAACTGTAAACATTTTCAAAAACCTTATTTATCGCTAATGCAGAGATATTTCTCAATTGAAACCAAAGCTTAAAAATGCATTAGGATGTTTGTCAAATAGAGATGAACTGTCTGTTCACCACATGTTATAGCTGAAGCATAAGAAAGTGACTATTCCCATTCCTAGTCCTTTAAACAATATAGCTAATGGAAGGCAGGCAAGAGTTTAGTTATAGAAAACGTATTCCTAGGCTTCAAGATTAACTTTTCCTTTGCTTTATTAAATATTGAATAATAATTCAGTAAATCTTTAAATTATAAAAATATTGGGCTAAGAAAAAAATTGTCGACAGGCTCAATACCCAATATTTACACAGCCTCTGCATTTGTTCAACAGACAAAGGTACTTGTTACAACTATCCTTATTTTTCCTTAAAAGAGGAATACACCTGAGTCAACTGTACAGAGCCAAAGGGAAGATCATTTTAGAATATGACCGGCTGCAGCTTTTAAATGAGAAAACACTGAGCAAACTAATGAAAGCAGTATAGACAAAAACATATTTTCTATCATCTGTCTCTCTGTCTCTATATTTAGAGATTAAAGCAATTTATTCTTTGTTGCTTTGGATTGCCTTCATTTTGAAGGGCTACTTATTTATGATCTACAGAAAACGGGTCCATGTTCCTTCTTCCCTTTTTGCCTATCATGGGCTCTATTTTAAATTTTTGAACTGGAATTTCTGGTCTCTCTCCTTGTACTGTCACTCCAGCTGTGGCCATGTGTGTGTACCACTATCAGCCCTCAAATGCCACCCTTCTGTGTACCCTGGGCTGAATCCTGCCTTCATCTTTGAAAGCTTTTTCTTTATTACTCAGCCTTCAATTGACCTAAATTGAGGTTTTGTTTTTTGTTTTTGTTTTTGTTTTTTGTTTTTTTTTTTTCTGTTTCCTGCCAGGATGCTTATAGATCCAGGGAATCATTAGAAGCTTTCCATCAGGGAAGTGGCATAATCTGACATATAAATTATCTTTCTGCAGTTGTGCTGAGAACAGATGAAGAAGGGGATTGAGGGTAGAGGGTTAAAAGCAGATCAAATCAGAAGGCTGTTACTATAATCCAGGTAGAAGATTTTGAGAACCATTCAGATTCAAGGTCTTTACTTGAGAGTGCTCCAATAGAATTTTTTAAAATTTCAGAAGCTAGGTTTGTCCACAAAATTTTGAGCTAAACTTAAGGAGTAGTAGATTTGAAATGACTAACGCATTCAAGCAAAGATTCTATAAACATTTCAGTCGTAAGAAACATTCTTGATAAAATCAAATAATGTTCATCAATAGCAGAAGAGGAGACAGCTGTATTCTAAGGTTGCCTTCTATCATTTTTAAAAGAAGTACAAGCATATAGAATATCCATAAGCTGTTTGACTATTGAGTATACTGCATACTTCATTAAAATATCTGAACAAAATTAATTTTCTCTGTGTCTTAGCCCTCAATTTTAAAAAATGTTATAACAAAATATCCATTATGTTTTTTTGTATATATTTTCATGGTTAAAAACAAGAACAAAATGTTTACTTTTGAGATTTAGAAATATCCATGATAACTTCGCATTAACATGGCCTGGAAATTATGCAAGTGGTAACCAGAAATTTGAACGATGGCACAAGAAAGTCAGATTTGTTAGTGACCCCCAGAACTGAAGGAACAGCAAGGTGGTCAGTCATCTTATGATTCTCACTACTCACCCCATAGGGACAGAAAGATACTCAGACCTGGCACTTCCCAGACCATCTGCATGGCATGAGCTAGTCCAGGGAGAGTCATTCTTCCCAGATGCACAAGAGTAGCATCACAATACTGCATGAATGAAGGCACACCAGTAGGAGGAATCATATCACAGAAAGGTCAATCTTGTCTAACAAATTCTCTTTACCCCTATGGCAAGAAATTCCTCTATCTCACTTAGAGACACTGGATGGTCTTGTGGCATGAACAGGGTTGATCTAGTGAGAAAAATAAGTTCAGCCTGAATAGCATTCTTTATCCTGGAGGCTGAACAATCCCTTTCTGATCTAGATGCTGAAAAAGAGCCCCAAATCTCATCACACCCAGCAAGACAGCTTGAACCCAATGGGAGAAACATATATATCATGTGCAGGGGTATGTGTAATAGCCAGAGCAACCAATAAAGGTTTGCGACCACATACACTCACATAAATACATATATATGTATTCTCAGAAGCCTAATAAATAAGATAGAATCTGATGACATAATCAAACAGCAAACAAGAAGATAAAAGAAATGGAGCATTAATATACAGACACTGCCCCCAGAAAACTAAATATTTTCAGATTTAAGCTACCAATAATTATCTGAAATGCAACTGGCTTAAATATTTTAATTAAAGGGAAAAATAATAGATGAATTTTATAAACATGTCTAGATTATATCTTGTGTACAAAATACAAAAAAATACTTCAAGTACAAAGTTATAGGTAAATTGATTATAAAAGGAGCAAAAAATGTATATTGTATGTCTTAGTCCATTTCCTGCTGTTATAAAAGAAAATAAAAGACTTTCTAATTTATGAAGGAAGTGAATTTATTTCTCATAGTTCTGGAGGATAGAAAAACCAATGTCAAAATGCTGACATCTGGTGAGGGCCTTCCTGCTGTGTCACAAAATGGTGGCTGGCATCACATGGTGAGGTGCACAAGCATGAGAGAGGACGCAAGCACAATGGCATGTGATTAGTTTTATTTTATCTTTTTATGGTTGACAGATTTCTGAGATGGCCCCTAATTTCTTGCACACAAGGAACAGACACATAACTTCTTCTGTGAGTGATTTCACAGATATAATGACATAAAAAAATTTCTGTGGACTTTAAGAAAGAGAGATTATCTTCAGAATGTCCGACTGAGCCAGGCAAAGAGAGTGTTTCCTGGCCAAGGAGATTTAGAGTGTGGGGAATTCTGCTTGAGAGAAAGTCTTTAGTTGAATATGAAGAGGGAAGATGCAAGTGACAGGTGGTCTCTATTTTCATGGATTTATTCCCTGACCAAGAACCAACAAGAATATGAGGTCCTTAATCCGGCAATCACTAGGAACTTAATTTTGCCCTTGTTGCTTGAAAGAAGATCTTAATCAATCGATGTGATCACAGTCCCATCCAACAACTGAAATGAGCAATAGAGGTGACCCTGAGCAAGGAAGCCCATACACTGTTCCCAGGCTCTGAGGGGAAAAACTGTGAGAGGACAAATGAATAATATTTGAAGCCATTTATTTTGTAGTAATTTTCTATTCAGTAACAGAAAAATAATACAGTTTTGCTTAAGACTAATGTTTTGACTACAAGTGGTGAAATTCCATATTCAGAAGCTTGGAAGAGGGGCTTTACTGGAAGTCTCAGGTAACCACATGGAGGGCAGCTGTGCTGGTCACCCACTGTCCATTTGGGACCTGACACTCAGGAACTCCAAGGCACCCTTTGAACCCATCACTCCTGTCTTTCTCTTTGATGGTTTCACTGTCTTAGATAAATTTCTCCCACCTCATGGGTGCCATGACTACTACAGATAGCTTCTGTGTGGACCTGATCATGGTGAAATTAGAACTTTCCCTCACTTTTAGCAAAGATTCATCTGTACATTGGTCCCATGTGAGTCTCACTTGTACATTTTTTACCACTCAAAGAGGAGAGTTAGGGATGGTGACTGGTTGGCAATGCCCTCCAGATATATTTAGCCAAAGTTTTTGTTTCTAGGAGTACAAGGAAATGATGGAAAGAGAAAAAACAATTATTTATTCAACAATATTTATTTAGTGCCAAATACATGTCAATAGCTAAACCCTAAAGATATAGCTGTGGACTACCTGAGTTCATAATGCCTACCTTTTATGGATGAGAGACAGGCAGAGCATGAAAAAGCAGGAAAGCATGCACTGCCACAGCCCGGCTGGCTGGGCGAAATAATGGTGGGGTGGGGGGAAAGGCAAGTGACGAGGAACTTGTGAAAGTTGGTACAGTGGGAGCCATTTATTATAGAACAGTAGGGGTATATATACATAACTAAGTACACACAGCTTATCTTAATTAACATAAACTAGATATAGCAGTCAACCAATAAGGAATCATCTTAATGATTACACACAGCTTAACTTAATTGACATAATCTAGATACAACAGTCACTCATTAAGGAATCTCTATCATCTTAATGGCTCACTGGCTTACTTCACAAACCACTCCCTCTGGCAAAATGCCAGACACCATCTTGACTTGTTTACGGACCCTAACAATGCACAACAAAATAACAAGTATTAATGTCTACCCCCACTCCAAAATAACCAGATGTGGATACCCCAGGGACAAAGGTGAGTTCATTTTCTGTCCTGAGTAGTCTGTAAAGATTGAACTTTGAATAATTTTCTGTAGGCAAATAACACATTTCAGGATACAAAGACTTAGGAAAGATCAAGATTAAATTCAGCCAACTTAAAATTTTATCTTTATTTTAATGCTTTGCAATAAGCTCCAAGATTTGATTCTAAATACCAATGCAGTTTTGTTTTCAGAATATATGAGCATTTATATAACTGTGTTTTTGAGCATAAATTCTGGAGGCAGATTACATCAACCCTTGTTTAAACAACTTCCTATCTACATGATCTTGGGAAAGTTAATTTTGTTCTTTCTCCCTCAGAATATCTGGTACACTCTCATATATTAAAGAATAAAGTGTAGATGTCCAACACCATAATTTCATGTATATTACTCAAAAATAGAAAAATATTAAAAATGAAACATAGACCCAGTTTAAATATCTAAAATATATTCAACCTCACTATAATTCACATAAAAACTTATTTTAGAACAACACTTGGCCAAGAAGGAAAGATTTTCAAAAGGGAGCCTAGTCATAACTAATATTCAGTAAAATGAAAAATTTAGGTAACAATGCATTTCCACATGAGAAAAGTAATTAAATAATGTTTACTATGGATTTTCCAAAGTATTAACCTATAATTATTCTAATATTGAGTATAAGCACTTAGAATGTAAAATTATTAATTCAGTATGATCCAAAGTATTTAAAAATATTTTAGGAAATATTTCACAATGTCAGCTTGCTTGATTGCTAATTGGTTCTCATGTTAAAGTGACCTTTTCACCATTTTTATATTTTTTTCACATTTTTATAAGTACACATTTTATAATGAGGAAAATATTTTTTAAAAAATCAAATGGAAATGCTTCCTTGCAACCTAAAGGATGCCAAATATTTCAATGGATTTTACACGTACCTATTCTCTTCATTCCATCTTCCAGATATTTCATGAAGTCTTTTACTTGAATTATTTATGAGACAATGTGTAAATTATTCCAGTACTATAGGCAGGGTCTGAGTTATAAACGTCATCAGGAGGGAGCTGAAGAGGCAGACTTTTCTCTGGACCTATGGACAGGACACTTTAGAGAAGCCACTGTCTCTGAAGCTGCTCTAGTTCACTCCTGGGCAACAACTGCCCCCATGGGAAAAGCCTGGAGACTGGACTGGTGCAGCCTCCAGCTCCCATCCAGAGAAAATGTCACGCCATGGCTGGTCAAAGTTCAGAGCACAGCAGAAAAGGTTCAGCATGGTTTCCTCGGTCAGTGAGAGAACATTCATATTTTTCTCCTGAATTGCTTGATATGTTTACATTATTATTTTAAACGCCAATATATTTTTTCCTTTCTTTTTTGATATGAGTGATTGAACACAGGGGCACTTAGTCACTGAGTTACATTCCATATCCCTACCCTTTTATATTACATTTATTTTATTTTATTTTATTTGAGACACGGTCTCCCCAAGTTCTGCAGGGCCTTGCTAAATTGCTGAGATTGGCCTTGGACTTGTGATTCTACTGTCTTAGCCTCCTGAACCTCTGGGATTACAGGTGTGCATCAGTGCACATGGCTTAAATGTCAATCTTCATATGAAAACTCAATGTATCATTTCAACATACATATATACACACAAAAATCACATCACATAGTTAATTCAGAAATCAGAATGTAAAACATATTTTACAATACAGATTACAGATAAGTAATTTGTCTTAAATTACAGAATTACAGAAAATAATATTTTCTTAATTGTGTAACTGATTTTAAAAGTCAATTAAATGATCCCATTTTTGAGAACAACATATTAATTTTTCTTTTCAAATATGATTATTCCACTTAATACATATGCAGATTTTGTCATATTCTCCATCTGTCTCTCCTACAGTTCTCTGAGTGCAAAATGGCCATTTGATTCTCTGCTTGGAATACCCCAGTAAAAGCACAGGCACATTTCAAATTCTCCAGTATATACAGGCAAGCTCAAACTTTATCATGAAGATCACCATTAGATTGCTCTCAGTTATTCAATTCTACTAAAGTTTATTGCACCACATTCAGCATATTCTCAGTTTCCCCCATGTGCACAGTGCCATTCTATGTTCAGCACTATTCCCAGAAAGTAAACTTGACTTTGGAAGCTGATTTCTAACCTTCCAGACTACACATGTCTTTCTCACATACTAACTGGGGCTGCCTGACATCCATCTGGTGCAGCATTTCCTGGGTACCTTCTTCCCTTTGGACTGAAGGCAGTGTGGATAACATTGCCTTGCTTTTCCAGATGGATTTGGCTAGTGGATCAAGTGTGAAGTTGGCTTGTCTCCTTCACCTTACCTTGTTTCTTGTGTATACATGAGGTCACAAGGGGGGAGGCTTTCTTCCTAAGCAAGCTCTCCTCTTCAGTCATCGATCAGATCTGCTACATCTTGCCAGAGTCCCTAAAGATATTCTCAGTAGTCATGGCTTCACAAAACACACATGCTTTGCTTCATCAACTTTTTCTTGCTTTAAACATTGCCCACAATTTTAAAGATATTTAAATTACTCATATACCATTACCTTCACAGTTTAATATTGGCAGGCATGTCTATATAAAATGATTCTATAAAATACTATGGGTAAAGTTCTAATTTATTTCTGCCATGTTTTTAAGCACAGTAATGGTCATAATAGCTTTATTATCAATTTCCCTTAAAATATCCACAACATAATTAATAGATATTAGTATTAAGGTTCTCTAGAGAAACAAAATCAACAGGAAGTATAATTAAAAAGGGGGACTTATTAGTTTGGTTTATGTGACCAGAAGCTGTATAGTCCACAGTGGCCATCTATAGGCTGGAGAGCTGGGAGAACCAATAGCTGCACAGTCCAAGAGACTGAAGCCCCAGAACAAGGGATCAATGGTGCAACCCTAGTCTGAGACCTAAGGCTTCTGCAGAATCATTCTCAGAGTAGCTTTGGAAGAGTGAAGAAGCAGAATTTGATATCCTCAGTGGATTGCAGGAGCAATCAAGAACCCATGCAAGAAGAATCAAGCTTACATCTGCTGATCTTCTTTTTTCTTCCAAATTTTATTCCATCCAACCCATCATCCTATCAGTCAGTGCTACTCAAACTTAGGGAGGGTATCCATTTCTATGCTATCCCACATGCCAACAATCTTCCCTAGACACACCCTCACTGAGATACCCATAATCCCCTTAATCCTTGGCATATCTTAATCCAATTAAGTGGGCAATTCAAAACAAACATTACATATTTATACCATTACATAATTCCTAATATAAATGAGAATGCAGTCATTTTTCTTATATTTCCTTATAAAGGAAGTGCAGTCTACTAGCTGTTCTATAAAGTACCTTTATATATACCAAAATTGCATTTAGTGTCTGAGATTTTTTTTCTCAACCATGTTGCCTTTTCCATTGCATAAATCATTCAATTATTTATGATAAATTTTATTGACCTGACTTTGATACTGCGAAATTTCTATCTGAAATCATTGTGATTATGTACTGTGTACTATGCACTGTTCTATGTGCATTTTATTCCATACAAAACATATTTTCCAAAGTTGTAACATATCTTATTTAGCATAATATTTTTATAATTTAAAATATCTTCACAGTAGTCTTGTAGCTAGGCATGAGAAAAATAGGATGCCATTATTACATGATTGCACTGATGGATTATAGTTTTGCGTTAATCACCAACCACCTTGTATGCCAATCTTCTGAAGTGTGACTCAACACTTAATTGATGTCACCTACTATTTCACAGGAGTTTTTCATTTCATTAAATAGGTGCTATAACTATAGGGCCAAGCATTATCTCTGCATTGTGCTACTCATTATAGCATGTATAGAATTTTAATTACCACACAGAATGCAGATTTCCCCAAGGGCACCGATGTGGAAAATGTTCAAATGTAATCACAATAAATCTTCCTACTCTTATTAAATAAAACATTCATCATTAAAACAGCTTTTTCTTGAAATACTATTCCTTCTAGATCTCATTTTAGAAAAGTCATGCATGAAGAGAACAATAATAAAAAGCTTCCCAAAATTTAGTTAAAAGTTATGAAGACACTTTCATCGTCTGCCACTTACCATTCATTGTCTCTGCAAGCCGAGGATATTCTTTATGAGTTTAGAGTCACTTAATTTATTCTTTATAATGCAGAGATGTTTCTTTAGTCTCGAGGTATATGAGCTTTCACCATCTTAGTGAGATTTTTATGATACTTCCAACAAATTAAAAGCATTTCAGAGACAATGAAAAATGAAATAAGAAAATAAAAAGGAGTCTGAAAAATCAATAAATTGGAAGATATTTTGGGTAAAGCAGCTCCAACAATATGGACATTGACTCTAATGAGAGTTATCTTTTTAAATCACAATAGTGATTTGTGGTAACGTTCTCATTTTTCTCATAAAGCCATTTTGAAATACAAACACAAACAGAAACAAGAAAATAGCAGTAATGGTGTATGCCTAGATATCAAATGCTAGTGAATAATTAGCACACTACAGGCAGAGACTTTCAGCAGAAAAGTGGGCATTTCCTTGGGTTATCAGATTTAAAAACCTTATGTTTAGGTTCCAGAATTCTATCTAAATGGCTAGAGTTATATCAAATATTGAATTTTAAATTGTTGCAGGATCCTTGAGGAAACATAAAATATGCACTATCTTTTTGTTGTTAGTACTTAATCACAGTGTCTATAATAAACTTAGAAACTCCTCACCTTTCTGGCATTACCTATGTGTTGATTACTTATTAATCACAGTATTGTTGTATATGTATAAAACATGCAGCATTATAGTGTTAATGACCTTAAGTGGGACAGTCATCTTTTTGTGCCAGTTTGAAGAGAGAGATTTCCAAATTCTCTTTATCAATTAGTCTTTCTTTTTCATGTATTATCTAACTTTTGAAATAAAACTGTGGGTCATCTGATAAATGAATTCATTTTAATGATGTAAATACAAGAATTTATGAAAGATAAAAGTCCTTTATGCATCACAGCATCCTAAGCTGAAATGGTATTCCTGACAGCAGTCTAGGGATCAAGCCTTGCAAAGCTGTAGCTTGGAAATTTGTTTTATTTCTCCCCGTTACAGATATTTTCAATTAAGTATAAAGATTTTTTGCTTCACATGGTGGTTTTAAATTGGCATTTCATCATTTTATGTATTGCTGGCACTGGCTCTGGGTTATTTAGCATTTATTAATAATTTCCATTTTGACCTTTCCCGCGTTTTGCTATTTATTAAGTATTTTTTTGCACTATTGCAGAGATGACTGAGCAGAATTGGAGACTTTTTTTGCCCCTTTTTAAAACTTCATACTTTAAATTATTTTTACATTGACCTTTAAAGTTGGGATACAGCTAAGATTTGAAAGTTCTGTTTAAAATCCACCCTGCTGAAACATCAGGCAAACCCCAAAGTTTAAAAGAGATTTGTCAGCCAATGGCTTGCTGCAATCTTAGGAAAAGCTGGAAGAAGAGGGAAGAGGTTGGAGAAGAAAGAGACATATCAGGGAAGAATATATTTGGTATGGCCACCATCACTATTTAATTTGTAAATTAGCATTGATTTTCAAAAGCTAGAAGAACACTGCTAATGAATAAGTTTTGTCTGGTGGACTACATCAATGTATATGTGAAGAATGGGCATATTTTTTTTCTTTTCCTTTGTTCCATCTTGAACAGGTCATTCTATTATCATCTAGTTATTTTCACAAACCAGTTCATCTCTGTTCCAGCTTAAAGTCTGAGAGTTGAATCGCTTGATGGGTTGGCGTTTTAGGCTAGATGCATCCTCTGTGCCCCTAGCTTAAAGAATGAAAGCTGCTTCACGTGCAGTCACGAATGTCATAATTCTTCTGTTGCTTGTGGCCAAGAAAAGCCGTACACAGGACTGATTGCTGTGCTCAGATAAGTTCTCTAAAATAGTGCATGAAACTTGCCTCCATTTGGAACTTTTCCTGACTGCTCATATTTTGCCAATGCCTTGGCAACAGCAAAGAAACTATTTGTTACCTGCATTTTCCAATGGACAACAGTACTCTCTTTTTCTTCATTAAAATGTCATCCAGTGAAAGATGAAATCTCTTTTTTAATCAAGCAGCAAAGTGTGGCTGATTATCTGTAACAAAATGGTTTGATGTTTATAGAGCTATTTAAAGCAAAAAGGCTCCATTGACTGAGATAAACGTTAGTGTAAATAATCCATGTGTAACAATAAAGTAGCCCTCTATTTTACAGATGAGGCCCAAGAATTCGACTTTCACCTAATGCTCTATTTTAATTTTAATTCAATGTATCCTCTTTCTTCTCCTACTCTTGAGGTATGGAGAATTTATCTTTGGTTAAGCTTAGAAATAAACTATTGAACCGTGACTACTAAGATATTTTACAAAACTGTGACAGTAGATGTGTAAAAGTTCACAACTATTTATTGATATTGAGCATGGGTTCCAAAATTCAATTCTCCAAGCCTCGACAGAGGACACTGCCAGCACTTGCAGTGGGTCCCCAGGAAGCCACATGGTGGTCTATACTGGAGGGTTCCCAGGAGCCAGCCATCACCATCCCAAGTGTGTGGTCTGTGACCAAAGGAGTTGAGGTTGAGCATTAGCTTTGGGAACATCAGTGTTTAGGGGAAGGTGTGAATTGTAGCTCTTTGAGTCAATTAACTGGAATCTCATGATCTTTGTCAGTTATATTCAGAACTTTAATATTTAAGATTTTAAATGTAAGCTTTAAAAATCAGTTTATTGATTATCTGTAACAAAATGATTTGATGTTTATAGAGCTATTATAGAGCTATTTTATTGAAGTAAAATTCACAAAATAAAAAAAAATTATCCTTTCCAAGTGAACTGTTAAGTGGCAAGTAGCACACCCATGTGCAACGGCTGCCTCCATCTGGTTTCCAACCTAACCCTTGAGTTACTCCTCAGGGGAATCCTCATCCATGAAGATGTGCCTTCCCACTCCCCATCTCTGCAGACTCTGGCCAACACCAAGCTGAATTCTGTCCCTACAGGTTTTCCTCATCTGGATATTTCATAGACATAGAAGCATAGAGGGGGGAGCTTTTTCTGCTGGAACAGTGCTGCAGAGTGTCCCTTCTCTGCCTGGGAGCACACCTGCTCCTGCTTCGCTCATTCTCGGGCGCCAGTGGACAGAGCACAAGCTACTTCTCTAGACAGACCAAGGCCAGATCTGCTTCCTCTTGTTGTCCTTGGGATACAGTGCATGCCATTTAACCTTTCTGGGTCTTACCTTAATGCACAGCCCATAGGAATAAATATGTGCCTAATGGGATGATTTTGAGTAGAAATGACAATATATATATATATATATATATACAAACAAGAAGATATGTTCGGGCCTCAACTGATGATTCTGTCTTTTGACTGTGGCAGAAGTAAAACTGCTATATCTTCCTGACATCTGAATGAATTCACATGATAATCTTTCAGAAATATTTGTGTCAGTACCTACTGTTATGTAGGCAATTAAACGAAAGTGTTACCTTTTAATATATATAAATTTTGTTATGCTGGTTCCATATCTATGAAGATATCCTATAATTTCATTTCTTACATTTTAGTAAAGAATAGATTAATAAAATTTGCCCTCAAAAATTACATCTCTGTTTGGTTTACAGCCCATTTTGTCTAAATTGCAATAATTTTTTGTTCTCTCTGACCCATTTTATAAGATTTCTGTTAACAGTTATAAAATCCTTCCATGGTAAACAGTGTTCTTTAAGGACAAAATAATTCAACAAAACAAAGCTATGTGAGGTCACAAGGTTATTTCTGATTCACATGGAGATTGTTATTTCAAATTACACACACAGTTAAACTGCTTTTACCAAAGCTAAAGAAAAAAAAGTCTATTTTATAGGCTTGATCATGTCATGAAGGACAGCAGGGTTTTACTTTTATAAAGTGCAGGCCTAAATCTTGGTCTTAAATGTGAACATTATCAAGCCTCAGCCTGAATTTTATCCACTATATTCGAGAGCAAATGTACTCTAAATAGAGATTAAAAAAATAGAGAACGATGTGATTTTCTGCCTATATCAAATGCGGCTTTTTAATAACTACATAAAATGACACTTTAGAAGTCAGCATCTGCTTCCTAGAAATTTGAGTGATTCTCTTTGTCTCCCTCCCTCCCTGTCTCAGTTTCTGTCCCTCCCCCTTCCTCCCCCCCAGTGTATCTTTATTGATTGTTCCCATTGGATGTTTTCTTTGTTAAATTTTATTTGGATTGCTTTTTTAAAATTATTATTTGTAATCACTATAAGTCTTGTTTGTTGTTTTTGTTTCTGTTGAAGGTGGGTTCTTGCTGTGTTGCCCAGGCCAGTTGCCAACATGTGGGATGACTGTCCTCCCATCTCAGCCTCCCAGTGGTTGGGCACATGGGAACAGGCCAACCTGCCTGGCTACTCCAAGTATTTTAGTTCCATTTATTATTTGGTGATTCACGTGACATAATTATAGAATTTTTATCTTTTCCACATCTTTTTAAAACATGATGTTTTTCGTAAAATAAGTTTTATCTAAAAATTTTCAGAAGCACATAGAAATGAAACTAACTCATTTTTATTTATTTGTTTATTTATTTATTTATCTATTTATTTATTTATTTATTTATTTATTTATTTATTTATTTTAGTTATGTATAACATTAGGATTGGGGCATAATTATAAAAGCATGGAATATAATTTGTTCTAAGTCAGTCCATAGTACTTTCCCTTTCCTTCTCTCCTTCCTTGCTGTGTTCCCTTCCCTCTACTCTACTGATCTTTCTGCTTTACTAGTTTTTCTTTTTTTCATAAGTTAGTGTCATGTGATTTACATGGTGGTCAGATTCACTTGATATATTCATGTATGCACACAGTAAAGTTAGGTCAGATTCATTCCATGCTGTTTCCCAATTCCATTTCTCTTTCCTTCATCCCCTTTGTCTACTCCACTGATGTTCCTTCTCTTATTTTTTTAAATCCCACCTCCCTTGTCTTGGATTAGCATCCACATACAGAGAAACATCCAACTTTTGACTTTGGGGACTGGCTTATTTTACTTAACATGATAGTCTCTAAAATTCCATCCATTTACCAGCAAATGCCATAATTTATACTTCTTTATGGCTGAGTAAAATTCCATTGTGCATATATACTGCATTTTCTTTCTCCATTCATCTATTGAAGAGCACCTAGGTTGGTTCCATAGCTTAGCTGTTGTGAATTGAGCTTCTATAAGCATTGATGTGGCCTGAAACTGTAGCTTGCTGATTTCAAATCCTTTGGGTATATACTGAGGAGTGGGATAACTAGGTTAAATGGTGGTTCCATTCCACCTTTTCTGAGAGTCTCCATCCTGCTTTCTAGAGTTCTGCACCAATTTGCAGTCCCACCAGCAATGTATGAGTGTACTTTGTCCTTCCCCCACAATCCTTACCAACATTTACTGTTACTTGTATTCTTGATAATTGACATTCTCACTGGAGTGAGATGGAATCTCAATGTATTTTTAATTTATAATTTTTCTAATTGCTAAAGATTTTTGAACATTTTATTTTCATATATTTTTGACCATTTGTATTTCTTCTGTTGAAAAATAGCTTTTTAATTGCTTTGCCCATTCATTGGTTAGATTATTCATATTTTTGGTGTTACTTTTTTGAGTTCTTTGTGTATCCTAGTTAGTGATGCTCTATCTGAGGAGAAGGTGGCAATGAGGTTCCCCCATTCTGTAGGCTGTCTACACAACCTTCATTGTTTTCTTGGCTATGAGGACATTTTAGTTATCTGATATTAGACAAAGGTAGCAAAAAGATAGGAGAAAACATAGCTTTTTGCCAAATGGTTCTGGGGAAACTGGATATCCATATGTAGTAGAAGAAAATTTATCCCCTTTCTCTCTCCCTGCACAAAACTCAACTCAAAGTGGATCAAAGACCTAGGAATTAGACCCAAACCCCTGCAACTGCTAGAAGAAAATGTAGGCACCAAACTCCAACATGTCAGCTCAGAAACTGACTTCCTTAACAAGATTCCTAAAGGGCGAGAAGTCAAATAAAAAACCAGCAAGTGAGATGGCATTATATTTTATATTGATTTATATGATTTTATGATCCTCCCTTATGGAATATCTATCTATCTCTCTACCTCTCTCTTTCTCTCTCTCTTTCTCATACACACACAGAAGGGCAAAATAAAGTTGCATTCTTTGATTTCTAAACTAAAAAAGTACAACATATGTTCTCTATTATAAGTTTTCAGTTGCTTTTCATGAGCTGTCATTTCTGTGGGCTGAATATTCACCAATTCAGTATTTCAAAATTGCAGTTTCCTTAAGTGTAAGTTAATTTTAAAACTTGGAAATAATTATAAAACATATTCACTCTTGGCATTTACTCAAACAATCCAGCTAAAGATTTTGTTTCAATAATAGAAATGATATTCTGCAATGTGACTGTATACAGTTAGTAATACAAATAAGTGTGTGCTATATTTTCCATATGTATGCTCCAGATGCATACATATTAAAATATGTTAATTTTATCCTATAAAAGACTATTTCATATATTCCACATCATACTTCATTAAATTATGTGTAATGATAAAATATGTATACAATTTTAAAATGACACTTCAAAGAAAGATTATGCTAAGACACAAATGTTTGTGGGCTTATTATGCAGATGTTGTATGTTCAAAATTACTTAAAGGTTAGTTTTCTAATATAATTCCACAGCAATAAGTTTAAGGTCGTCAAACTGCTTCAGAGTTGAAAAAAACAATAATCTTTCAGCCTTGACAGATACAAGGGAGAGAGAAAGACTGGAACTAACTGAAATCATACATAAATATAAATTAAAATGAAATATATGGTCTTTATGATGATACATGAAGAACAAGATCAGTTTTGGTTTCCAAAGTTAGAAGGGAAAAAGTTAATAAAAATTAAGCTGTTCTTTTGATATGTAGCCAAAGAAAGTTCTCTTCTCACTTTGAATAAAACTATCAAGTCAGGAAGAGCATGATATGAATCTGAACAGGATAATAGTAAGTGGAATTTATCAGCTTTCCATAAAATTGGGGTTACACAACATTGTAAAGACATGGGCAAAGGAGAATATTAATATCAGAATTTGCAGGAAAATACTATTTCTATAGTGACATTCTCTCTGAACTAAGAATTCTAGATTTTAATCCTCAGGGCCTTTTACAGCTGCATCCCTTAAAGAATCTTATCATAATTGTAGTAGGAAAAAATGACACTGTCTGCAACTGACTGTGTATGATGAGGCACTTGGACTCCGACGCTCGGTTACCTTCTGCTTGTTAACATTGTCATGGAGGGCCACTGCAGAGAACACAGACCAAATGCAACCCACAGTAATTACTGTAATTCAGAAGAAATGTAGTCACTCAAGGCAGCCGCTCTACCCCCACAATCATCCTTCTGCAATTCAAAGAAAACACAAACATGGCCGGGCTCGACAAACTAGGCATGAACAAATGTTTCACATTAACTGAGTTAAAGGACCTTGCTGAAAATTACAAGGGCTGCTTAGAAAAGCAATGAATCCCATTATGGAAGTAATAGGTCTAAAAACAAGCAGCTTGTTAGAGATTCATACATAGACGCAGAATGTAGACACCTTACTCAAAGGAATCCTTGACCTGGACGTTTTCAGACTCCCAGAAGGGGATGGTAACAGCCCTCTCTGGGAGGCATCATCAAAATCAGGAGCTGAGCCTGCTCTCTCTAAAATATGATCAGAAAACAAAATGCTGCTTTTGAATTACCTCAAGCAATTTTATTATGAAACAATCAGGAAGAAAACAACCCGCATTTCCAGGCTTAAAGACTCTACATGGTTCAGGCAATACTTGATTTGAATTCATAGGCTGCACAATACGGACTGTGTGTGGACATTTATATGCGCAATATGAATTGCTTTCACATTAAGACCTATATACAGGCCTAGAATATAGGTATGGGTAAATAATTGTTTTTATAAGACATATTATTTCAATGTACATTTTCTCTGCCTCCCACCTCTCTTGGAGGTAGGTTAGAGGTTGTTATTCTTCAAACACAGCGAGTCTGGGCTGCACACCTTTTCCTGGGCTTTGTTGGTAATGTAATTCATAGAAAATGCTACCTCAACTCTGCTTTACAGTATTTTCTAATGGTTTGCCATCTTCTGAAATAGTGCACAGATTTATTCAAGTCCATTCTGTTGTGGAAGAAATAAAATTGAAGTGGGGAGAGCAGAAAAAGAGATATATGTAACACAGAGGTATAAATATGTGGTTGACAGAGAGGCTTAATAGAAAATGAAGTCAGCAGGGGCCTGAGCCATGCGCTGCCACTATAAATATAAGACATCTAACAACCACCCTATGTTTTACAGGTGTGCATTAAGGGAATCCTTTCATGTGAGTAAATGGCCTGTAAATTTAAGCCCTTTTTTGTGTGTGTTTTGACTTTAAAATGTGCCTCCTTGATATTTTGTTTTATGCTAACATGTTGGTATATGCTTTGAAGGTTACTGAATCAGAAAAACATTCAAATGGAAAAAAAGAATTGGTTATACAATGTATCACACATTTCTAGGTTTCAATAGATATGCTATACAGTCTATATTTAAGAATGTTTTTCAACTTTTTTGGTTTATGTAGTTTCTTAAGTGAGTACAACATTAATCCCTTTCTCTTTCTACTTTCACTTTTCAACTAAAAATTCTTCATGATAAAAATGGTACAATTAACATTTTTTGGTACTGGGAATTGGACCCAAGGTATTTAATGCCTGAGCCATATCCTAAACCTGTTATATTTGTATTTATATATATTTTTAAAATTTTGACAAAGGGTTTTGCTAAGTTGCTGAGGGCCTTTTTAAGTTGCCAAGGGTGACTTTGAACTTGTGATCCTCCAGCTCATCTTCTCAAGTTACTGAGATTAATTACATGCATGCGCCACCTTGCCTGGCTACATTCAACTTTTATGGAAATACAGATTATTCATGTTTGAAATGGTTTAAACCATTGGGAAATACTGGGCCTATAAATAAAATTGATGCTAAGAAACCGTATTTACTAAAAAGCCCACAACTAAACTGATAACTACATCAGGCATTAATAGTACACTTTAATGAACAAGCAAAGAGAGAGGTAATTCAGATTATACATAAGATTGTGATCAAATTCAAGTTAGAATTGAAAGCAGTTATGTTTTAGCAATCACAATTTTTAGGAAGAGATCTTTGCCTTCTGGGTTCCCAAGAGTGCAGAACTATATTAAACATTTTGTAATGAAACATTGAAATAAAGCAAAAGGCTTGAAAACATAATGCACTTTGTTGTAGAAATCATTAAGAGTAATTTTATCGATATGTAAGAAAGGAGAAGTAGTAGCAGAGATAGAAGAATTCTAAAATAAATTAGGATGATTTTGCAGACTCTGAGACTGGGCTCATGATGAAGGGAAACAGAGCCACTATCTGGAGATAATTTAGGGCAGTGAGAATGAAAGGGTTGCTGTGGACAGAAGACTTGAAAAGGATAGGAGAAATAAACACGGTCAGGTCATATAGCGCCTATGAGATCCTTACATAATGGATATTTTTGCAGAGTTGATTTAAGAGTGAGGAAAGGTAAAGAGAGAAAAATGTCTGTGGATTATAGCCAGGGATTTGACAAGGATGAAGAAATGTGCTTTAACAGGGAAGTCACACCTTTAGAGTTGAGCAACTTGATCAGTTGGTGAAACAAGAGGGATAAATGCCACTTGGCAATGTTCATTAGTATTTGGAATGTCCCTTTGGCTGACTTGTGTAGTGATAACTGGCAGAGATGACATGATAAACAGAAGCAAAATAGTGGGACATGTGAGATTTTTAAATTAGGAAAAAGACTTTTTAGAAATAATTAACATTGACAAACTTTAGGAACAGGAATTTCATACCATGATAAGCACGTTATGAAACTGACATAATCTTCCCTATAACAACAGCAAAAATACTACTAATATCAGGTTGAAAAGAATAATACTCATAATAATAATGAATTATATGCCATTATCAATTGGTCTGATACTGTTCTAAGTACATTACACACATAAAATAAATTATAGAAATACAACTTGCAATTATTATTTTCATTTTTAAATGGAGTTTGGCTCAGAATTGTATCCAAAACCACAAAGAATCTGAATGTTTCTGGAATTCTTGATATTAATCATGATATATTATGACATTCAAAAAACCATGAAAAATAATGAAGGGATGGACATGTCCAAAAAGGGAACTACAGGATATTTTATGTGGTTCTTCCAAAAGACCATTGAAAATCTCTATAACATCTTATACAATGGAGTTATGCATGTTCCCTCTCAGCAGAATTTTAATGTGGGGCACACCACTTTTAAAAGACAATTTTTCTTGGCTTCTATAAACATGGTCAAATGTGTGCATGCTACATTATCTGCTTTTTTGCTTCCTTGGCTAACTTTGTCTGGGCTTCCTATATAGGAAAGGAAAGAGTGCTCAAAGACAAAGCCTGAGGGTTACTTATTTTCCAGTATGTATTCTCTCCCTCCAGATACTTTGAACTTGCAACAAGCCATGCATTTCACCCACCAACATTTCTTAACAGACAGGAAAAAGTTGTTAAGCATTGTAAAACCTCAAACTGCTCAGTTTATATACTAACGTGCATACATACATGCAGAAATGCTTACACAAAAAGAAATAAAAATAGTAATTTTTATCCCCAAAACTTACTTTCCTCCAATCTTCTCTGACTGTAGGAACCTGATGCTTATTATCCAGAAGTGGGTTAAATTTTGCTCCTTAGAAATGATTTCCTTCATCACTAAATCTAATACTGTTATACGTTTATGTGTGCTTGTTTCAAATTTTTTAAAAATGAAGATTTTTGGGCTGGGGATATGGCTCAAGCGGTAGCGCGCTCACCTGGCATGTGTGCGGCCCGGGTTCCATCCTCAGCACCACATACAAACAAAGATGTTGTGTCTGCCAATAACTAGAAAATAAATATTTTAAAAAATCCTCTCTCTCTCTCTCTTTCTCTCTCTCTTTCTCTCTCTCTCTCTCTCTCTCTCTCTCTCTCTAAAAAAAATGAAGATTTTTTTTATGTGTGTTTTCTGTCTTCTCTGACTGCAAGTCTTGAGAACTGGTATCTTTTTTTCCTTATTCAATTAATTTTTTCCCTTTTTTGTTCTTTCTCTCTTTATTTCTTGGAACTGAACCCAAGAGCATTTCACCACTGAGCTAATCTATAGTGGTTAAAAAAATTTTAAATGTTTTTAAAAACATTTTTAAAAACATTTAAAATTTTAAAAACATTTAATTTTTTTTAAAAAAATATCTCTTTCTGGTGGCCAGTTAAGCCTTGAATTTGCAATTTTCCTGCCTCAGCATTCAGAGAATGTGTGTGTGCTACCAGAACCAACAGTTTTATTCAATTTCATATTTTATACCTAGAACATTCTGAACACAAACTGTAGACTTAGTTCAAATAGTCATAGAAATATAACAGGATATTCTAGTAAAAATGCTTAATTAAAATCTAATTCAAAGTCTAGACTTAAGTTCCACCTTAATATATATAAACAGAATATATAAAAGAATATATAAACATGCATTAAGCAAAATGATATGGGAATGATGAATATAAAATGATAAATATTCAATTATATTTTGTATTCTCCAAAATTAAATATTTTACATAAAAAGGAAGAGTAAGATTGACTTGGTTTAAAATGACTAAAGATGCATTTTTTAAAATCAAAATAAATTTTATAATCTAGATTATGTTCTTGATAAAATTACATATAGACACACATAGTATATTTTTTAATCTGGAAAAATTTTAATAGATTTACATTCGATATTTTTATTGATATTAGGTGTGATAGTGGCATTTCAGTTTTGTAGAATGAGGGTTATAATGTTAAGTAATGCATACTAAATTACTTGGAAATAAAATGTCATGATGTCTTCAATATAATCTTAAAATGTTTCAGTAAATATGACAAATATACCCACATACTAAAGAGGAAGCAAATTTGGCAAAATGTCTTAGTAAATTTATATAGAAAGTTTATGACTGCTTGTGCCACTATAATTTTGACTATTTCAAAATATTGAGTTTTTCATAAATAAAGTTATTAAAAATGTACTTTAGATTAATTTCCTTAAAAAGAAATTTGTAAACTCACTCTACTAAAATCAGACTGTGTAAAAATGATACTTTTGTTTTTATTTTAATAGTATTATTAATAATAATCAATTCATTGTACATTTTACTGTAATTATTTGGTTTTGCCTCCATAAATTCATTCTTTAAAAGATTTTACAATGAATCAACCCTCCAACTCAATGAGAAATTCTAAACTAGTCATTGGCTTTTATTTCTTTCTTTATTTCTTCTATAGTAGAATGTAAAATTTTATATATGGGACTGTGAGAATCCTTCCCCAAACTAACTCTCTCTCTCTCTCTCTCTCTCTCTCTCTCTCTCTCTCTCTCTCTCTCTCTCTCCCTCTCTCTCATGCACACACACACACATACACACACACACACAAATCAAACAAACAAAAACACCAAAGTTATATACAACATCAACAATGGATCAAATTAAAATTACAGATAACAATAAGCGTAAACAAGAATGTTTACAACTGGAACTAAAGTATATTGTCACGTTTATTTGCATGTGTGTACATATGGGGTTTATTCTCCAGAGTTATCATTTAACTTTTGACATTGCTCTGTTTTAATGCTATTCTTTAAGAGTTCAGATCCTAATCACAAAGATTATTGATATAAGTGAAGAGTTATTTATGTGCTAAATGGAAGTCCATGTTGAATCTAACAAGAATCACTTTTATAGGGTCTTTCTAAACACATACAAGCTACTAATAATAAATCAATAAGAAAGGGAACATGTGAACAGATCAATAAAGAACAATGATATTCTAGCAGGAATGTCTCATACCATAGAAAAGGCCAAGATCTGTTCAGCTCCACAACTGAAAAACACAAAACTTAAGATAAATTAAGTAAATTCTGCTAAAATCATTCCAAAAAATTGAAAAGGACAAATCTCTGTCAAAATCATTCTACAATACCAAAATGACTCTGATACCAAAATAAACACCCAATAACAAAGAAACTAAATTCCAATATCCCAGAAAAACATAGGTACAAAAATTCTCAACAAAATAATAGCAAACTAAATCCAATGGCACATCCAAAATATTGTGGGATTTATCCCAGGAATTCATGGTTGGATCAGCATACACAAATCAATAAATGTAATACAATACATCAAGAGAAGGAAGGATAAAAACAATATAACCAATTCAGAAATAAAAAAATAAATAGCACTTGAAAAAATTCAACCTTTATGATATCCTCTCAACAAATTAGGTATTGACTGAAAATGCCACAATGCAATAAAAAACTATATGTGAAAAATCCATAATCAATACCATGGAAAGAATTGGAAAGCATTTCCCCTAAAATTTAGAAAAAGACAAGGATGTCTACTTTTTCAACTCTTATTAAAAATACTATTAGATTTAGTAATGCTAAAATACCTGTACTTTCCAAAATGATCTACAGATTCGGTGCAATCTCTATCAAAATATCAACAACATTCTTCACAGAATTTTTTTAAAAAATCCTAAATCCAGAGGAAACCACAAAAGACCCAGAAGAGTCAAAATAATCCTAAGCAAAAAGAACAAAGCAGAAACCATTGCAATATAGAACCTCAAAATATTCTACAAAGCTCTATCAACTAAAAACAGCATGGCACTGGTATAAAATCAATGAAACTCAATAGAGAACTCAGAAATTACTCCACTACAAGATTTTAAGAAAGTTGCCGAAAATGTACATCAGAAAAATAAAACAGTCTTTTCAATAAATGGTGGTGGGAGAATGGATATTCACATGCAGAAGAATTAAACTAGATCACTATTCCTCACCATTTATCAATTTAATTGGCCTAAAACCTAAATATAAAACTGAAGACTTTAAAACTTTTGAAAGAAAACTTAGTAGAAGCACTTTATGACATTGATATTGGCAAAAAAGTTTTTTTGTATAAGACCCACAAAATAGAATAAAAAGTAAAAATAAACAGGAATTATATCAAACTAAGAGGCTTCTGTTTAGAAAAGGAAACAACAGAATGAAGACACAACTTTCAAAATGGGAAAAAAATATTAGCAAACTATTCATCTGACAAGCAACTAGCTTCCAGAATATATAAGAAATTCAAAAATTCAAATAACTTGACTGTTAATATATAATCTACTTAAAAATGGGCAAATGAACTGAACAAATATTTTTCAAAAGAAGACATACAAAAGATGAACAAACGTGTGAAAAGGTATTCAATACCACTAACAATTTTTGAAATGCAAATCATAATCACAATAGGATGTCATTTTGCCCCAGTTAGAATGATTACTATTAAAAAGAGAGAATCAGCAAATGCTGATGAGGATGCAGAGAACAGAGAACTCTTTTACTATACTGCTGGCAGAAATGTAAATTTGTACATAAATATATCAGATATTATGTGCCGATTAAAAACTCATTTTCATATGTCACTATATATTGCATCAGGGATTCCTGAAGCCTCATTGAGCCAATGGTTCTTTTCCACAATGGAGCCTATCATACTGAAGAGAGAGTTGCCAAGAGAATCAGAGGTAAGATACTGAGGAGGTGATAAGGACTGTGTAAACCTCAGAGCAAAGCAAATTGAAAAAGGACTGTGAGAGAGAAGGTCATTATATTTCAGAAATGGGGAATAAATTGTAACATGGAATGTGCTAAGTTACCTGATCTAAGATCACCTATAGTCTTACCTGGTACTTACCAAAAAAAAAAAAAAAAGAACCTGGACATGGTAAGGAGAGACTGTATTTGAAATGTGCTGTACAGGGGGAGGTACTATGGTAGTGGGGGCAGGAGACCGGCAGCAACAAGGAAATCATGGTGACCATAAGACCCACCAACCTCCCCAGGTTTAGGCTAACAGTTTTTCTGTCATAGGGAATAGTAAGCAAAGCTAAAAATACTCAGTTCTGGGGAAGTAACATAAGCAAGATGAAAAAGTCGCTGAACAGAGAGCAGATTAGAGGAAATTTTACCTTAATCTCAGTTTGTTCTTGGGATGAATCCTTGAAGAGAGGCTATTTGCCTATTCAGATAGAAGGCAACCTGGGTGAAGAAGAGCAACTTATTCAAGATTTGGTCTTCAAGTATTTTGTTACTATACATAAGTAGGGACAAACTGTTCAAGTACTTTATGTGATAAAGAATGAGAAATTTTCATGTATTCATATATAAAGGTAGGAAAGATGTGTGTGGTTCATTCAACTGTCTTTTCTATTCCCATCCTCCTCCCTTCCCTTCATTTACCTTTGTCTAGTCCAATAAACTTACGATCTTCCCCTACCTTGTGGGTTAGCATCCACATATCAGAGAGAACAATTGGCCTTTCACTATCTGTGACTGGCTTATTTCACTTAGCATGATAGTCTCTAGATCCATCCATTTACTAGCAAATTCCATAATTTCATTCGTCTTTATGGCTGAGTAAAATTCTGGTGTGTATATATACCACATTTTCTTTATCCATTCATCTGCTGAAGAGCACCTAGGTTGGTTCCTTAGTTTGGCTGTTGTGAATTGAAATGCTATAAACAGTGAATCAGCTGTGTCACTGTAGTAAGCTGGATTTAAGTCCTTTGGGTATAAACCAAGGAGTGGGATAACTGGGTCAAATGGTGGGTGCATTCCAAGTCTAAGGAATCTCCATACTTCTTTCCAGAGTGGTAAATGGGATCCTAATTGGAACCAATTATACTTATTCTACTTGTGTATATGTCAAAATACACTCTACAGTCATGTATAACTAGAAAGAACAAATAAAAAGAATGGGAATTTGGATGCTCTACTTCTGACATTGTCATAGATAAGCAAGAGGATTGATTGATTGCCTCAAGGTGTTTCCTGAAAGTGAAGGTGGGTGTGGTAGTGGTAGTTATTTAATCATTATTTTTATTCCAGGAACACAGAACCTGGATAAATCTCATTACTGATGCGTTTCAGATAACTTCTGGGGAACAGGCTAAATGATACGCTATCAAGGAGAGATCTATAGTGATAGGGGCCTCCCAGATACTGAAATGAGAACACCACATAGTTATTTGAGATATGTCCAGAAATACTTTGATAACTCTTTGTTCAATGGTTGCAGCCCCATGTGAATGTGTGGCCCTTAAAGACTCACCTGTAACCAGCGAAATATAGCAAAAGTGATAATGGGCAACTTTGAAGATTAAAGCACAAAAGTGCTCTGGTTTCCCCCTCATCCTTGCTTTCTGTTGTTAGGGTCATTCTGAGAGAAGTCAGCTGTCAGCAGCCTAAGTAGCAAGAGCTTGCTGACAGTAGCTAGTGGAAGAAATCTCCATCCAGTCCTCCCATGAGTGAGCTTAACCCTCATAGAGATTCCAAATGGCTGCAATCCTGATGACATTTTGAATACAAACTCATGCCAGACCCTGAATTAAACAGCCTTTGCTAAACTTATCTTGAATTTCTAACCCCAAAAACTGATGTGTTTAGAATAACATATTCCTTTTCAGTAAAAAACTAATCTAAGCCCATTGGAAAACAGGTTCTGATTTTGTGTGTGTGTGTGTGTGTGTGTGTGTGTGTGTGTGTGTGTGTGTGCTGGACTTGCTAGTTTTATTCCAAACTATAGTATGCATTTCATAAAAGAATAATGTTTGTTTCCTTGGTGTTTCCCAGAGTACCTATATCATCAGACCATATAAAAGTGTACAAAAAATTCCTTATTTATTGCACACACATTGGGGCATCCATGATGAACATCAAATTTTAGAAGACTAAACATAGAATAAAAGAAATAGATAAAAAGAGGTCATAATGTCAGACAGAAATGGAGAAAAATAACTATGCACAAGGAAAGAGAAAATGTTTAAAGAAGTCAATAATAGTTATTACAAAACTTAATACACATGACTTTTATCATATTCTTGCAGCATACAATTATGCTTTATTCTGTTTAATTTTTTTCACATGCCTTAACTTCAACAATGAAAACTTAAATATTCAGTGATTGGTCTCAGATATGAGTAAACTGGTAATATAGTTACATTTACCATTAATAAGCTCATTGAAAGCTGTATTCTTTTAACTTACTAAATGTTAAAATTGATGTCAATAAATTTTTAAATACAATAATCACCTCCAAACTCTTACTGTTATGTTTTATCCTCATGGGTGAATATAATTCCAAGATCATCATTGATCATAATCTATAAATAGGTGCTGTTTTATAAGAAAAGTGAAGTGTCCTCTTTGAAAATGTTTCCTTAAGCCTAGATCAAGCCTGGCAGTGTCTGTTCCTTGGGCTGCCTCTAGTCCTGGTGTATTGAGTTCAAAACTGACTCACTCTGCTTGCAGAACAGAAGTGGATGGGGCCAGAGATTGACAGGGTAGCAGCAGGGGACACTCAAGTGACTCAGCTTGCATGACTGTGTACGTGACTTCACATTTCTTTGACTTTCACAAAACTCACAATTAATTCCTGGGTTTCTCCCTGTTGTCATTTCTTCATAAGACCTTATGTGAAGAGGTTAATAAGGAAAATTGTGTTTTCTGAAATGATTAGGTTAGCGGCGTAGATAGAATAGAAATAAGTGCTCCCACTGTTTCATATATAGAAGTCTTAACACAATTTCTGAAAATGTTAAAGACAAGTAATTTGAGCACAGTTTGAGGACTCAAACGAGAAAATAAATATAAGTAGGAAAAATTTATTAGAAAATTTCTCACCATCTTCTCTTGTTTGAATGCAGCTATATTGGACACTTAATAGCCTGTGAAATGTTTAGTCCACAGATTATACCAAACGAAAGGTGTCTGGAAAGTTATTTTTGTTGTTAATATGGGCCAGATTCTTTCAAAATTATCTATTTTTTTCTTACAGTTAACATAAATGTTAGTTTAAACTTTAATTCATATTTTGTGCCTGTGTTAATTACGTGTTTACTTTCTACCAGATGAAATGGCAAAAAAAGAGAAGTCAGGCTTTCTGTTTTGTTCATTTTACATACAGGTTATGTTTTTCCATAGGAAAAAAATATGTCTCTTAATATGGCTTCATTCCCTTACTTTCTTCCTCTCTCTAAGGAGAGGTCCAACATTTTATATGGCCAGGTTCTACAGAGTAGATTTAACTGACCCAAGGTTAGAGTTTTCTAGAAGGCTACCTTTGATCTGCAGTGTGGTCTTTGATTTATTGTAAGGGTCCCATTATCTGGAGAAGCAGGTTTGGCTTCGAGAATCTGTGATGGATAGAAAGTGAATGAAACTTGAATCTGTAGTAGCCTGAAAAAGGCATTGGGGAAGGTGTGGGGAACATGAACAAGAACTGGTTCACTTTCTGGACCAGAGCTTTCTTGATTTTAGGCCAGGAAAGTAGCATGAAAAGCAACTTCCTGTAGCCCTCCCCCCATCTTCTAGACCTTCCTCCTTTAGTTTTAAATGTTATACCTTCAACATTGTTCTTCCCAAAGAGGTCATCAAATGATATCTCCCCAAAGCATATTTTATAATCTCTTTCCACTTTAAAATTCTTCAATAATGGATAATGATCTTCAAGATAAAAGCTGAACCATTAAGATACCAATGGTTCTGCAGCCTCTTAACATTCCTCTTTCTTCATTATTTTTATCTTCTCCATCAGGACATATTTTCTGTGGTATATCTCATTCTGCCATCTTAGGATACTGTAATTAACCATGACAATATCTGTATTTTATTGCTTTTACTTGTTTATCTCTTCTGCTAAGCTGTGATTTCCATAAGAGCAGAATTTTCTCCTACAACTCCGTATTCTCTATGTGTGGCTCTTAGGTCACATAAAATAATTAATAGGCAATATTTAGTGAATAATGTGGCAAATGGCTCTGGTATGTATGTCCCCCTTCTGTTACTGTGATAGACAAGCCAAAGTGACTTCATTTTGTTTAGTAACTCCAATTTGTAAAACAGTCATGCCAAATAGAAAGGCTATTTGACTGGGGCAAGTTGTCTTCCTTTTTGTTGTAGAAACCCTCAAGGACATGGAACTATCTAATGGGGCTCTGTTTCTGTAACTGAGGTGAATGGGCTAATTGTGATTGGCTAAGCTTCCCGCCACCACATAGCAATCTCCCACTTTTATAACTTGGCTTGCTTGCATTGGCTAAACCCCCATGAGCCTTTTGCAGTTTTCAAGCTTAAAATAAATGCCCTTACAATTGTTTTGGGATGATCTACAGACCTTATGTTCCTGGTCAGTCACCGCCAGTGTGCTTCGATAAAGGTTTGATTTGATTATACCTGAGTGTTCTGGAAGTCAATTTATGAAACCCTGAATTGTTGCTTTAACTATAACATTACTAATAAAGCAGCTTCACTTGTGTTACAGCTTTTAACTGGATTTTTCAGTTTTTCATTAAGTTTGCTTATACAAATATACTTTAATCACTTGGAAGTACTGGGAGTGTTGGGTGCAATTGAAGAGTGAAATGAAATATTTAAAAATGAAAATACTTCACTTCTTGCTTCCCCTCGGTTCATGAAAAAGCAAAACAGGTAGAAGTACTCAGATTCTTGGAAAACTTTATAGAGTAATTACCCTCACTCTTCTTGTACTACTTAGATACTCTGTACATGAGGGAGAAGTTTCTGTAATGGCAGCTTAGCCTTTCCTCTAATGGATATATAAGGGAGTGTACCATATGAATATGTCTATGTTGCTTCTCTTGTGGGATCTCACAGAATTTTATTCTATTGGCAGGATATTATTATCCTGCAAGAACTACTCTGCATTAAGTCAACTCTCTCGGAATTGATCTTTAAGTCAAAATACTTAATTTTGAAGACAATTAGAAAAATATTTACTCCCATGGGAATATTCCATAGTTTTTGGTTGTTTTAACATAAAACCTAGTGACTAGGAGTGCATTGTTCTGTAACACTCTTTAGAGTTAGTTACACTTTCTGGACTCTGTCCTTTACTCAAATACTCTTTAGCACAATATCCTCACAACAGTCTTGTCATAGTGACATACACATCTAATCCCAGTTACTCAGGAAGCTGAGGCAGGAGGATCATCTGAGTCCAGGCATTTGAGGCAGGCCAGCCTGAGCAATATAGTGAGACCCTGTCTAAACAAAACAAAACAAAAAGTAACTGCAAATATCTAGTATAACTAAATGTCATGTAACTGGAAAACCACAGGCAGAAAAATAAAAATAAACCCCAATCTCTCACCGTGCTCAAAACTCAACTCAAAGTGGATCAATAACCTTGAAAGCAGACCAGAGACCCTACATCTAACTGAAAAAAATGTAGGCCCAAATCTTCATCATGTCCGATTAGACCCTGACTTCCTTAACAAGACAGCTAAAGTGCAATAAATAAAATCAAGAATTATCAAATGGGATGGACTCAAACTAAAAACTAAAAACCTTCCTCTCAGCAAAAGAAACAATGAGGTGAAGAGAGCCTATAGTTTGTGAGCATTTTTTTGCCACATGCATGTCAGATAGAACACTCATCCACAGGATACATAAAGAACTCAAAAAACTTAACACCAAAAACAACACAATGAATAAATGGGCTAAGGAGCTGAACACACATGTCTCAGAAAAAAACATACATTTGATCAACAAATATATAAAAAAATATTCAAAATGTCTAGTAATTAGAGAAGTGCAAAATCAAAGCTACTCTTAAGATTTTATCTCACATCAGTCAGAACTGGCAGTTATCAAGAATTCAGACAACAATAAATGTTGGTGAGGATGTGGAGGAAAGACACACTCATACATTTCTGGTGGGATAGAAAATTGGTGCAACCAATCTGGAAAGTAGTATGAAAATCCTTTGAAAACTTGAAATGGAATCAGCATTTGACCCAGCTATCCCACTCCTCAGTCTATACCCAAAGGACTTAGAATCAGCATACTATAGTAATGTAGCCACATCAATGTTTATAGCAGCTCAATTCACAATAGCTAAAACATGGGGAAAAAAACAAGATACTCTTAAATCAATGAATGGATAAATAATCTGTGGTATATATACTCAATGGAATATTACCAGGATTAAAAGAGAATAAAATTATGGCATTTTCAGGTAAATGGATAGAGTTAGAGAATATTATGCTAAGAGAAGTAAACCAATCCTAGAAAACCAAAAGCCACTCTGATAAGTGGATGCTTATCAATAAGGCGGGGGGCAATGGGAAAAATGGAGAAACTTTGATGGAACAAAGGGGAGGCAGGTGTTTGGATGGGGCATGGGGGCAAGAAAGATGTTTAAATGTGATGGACATCATTAACCAAGGTACATGTATGATTGCACATAGGGTGCAATACTATATCATGTACAACTAGAGAAATGAAAAGTTGTGCTGCATTTGTATACAATGAATCAAAATGCATTCTGCTGTCATATATAGCTAATTACAATTAATTAATCAATTAATTAATTTAAAAAGGTAAAAGAAAAAAAAAAGAAGTCAGGTGTGGACCTTGTCTAGAAGCAAAGGACAACCTTCTGTTTAATTTAGCACTGCGTGAAAGAAAACCATCTAGGCTCCCTGGCATTACAATGGCCAAGGAAGTGGACATAAATATGAAAAGAAAGAAAAAAAGAAAATGAAAAAGAAGATAATAAAAAAGAATTAAGACATGCATAGCAATGTTGTGAAGGATCCAACATAGGAAAATAAATTAGTGTCAATATTTATTGTACTTAGTGTGTCTGTTTATATGGAGGGGGTGCAGAATATGATGGAGACAGTGATGCCTCCCTGGAGAACTTGCTGCTCAGCTGTGGGAGAGCAAGCAGGTCCAGCAGATGCCCTGCACAATGGGCTCTTTCAGGTTCGCATCTTGCCTCAAGGTCACACCTTCCCGGGACAGCCAGTATCCAAAGACAGGACAGACACAAAGGGAGAAGGCAGCTGAGAACAATTTCATGTCCCATGCTGGCTCAGAGCTTTGAGTCTTCATCCAGCCATCATGGAAATTTTGCTTTGACAGGAGACAATTAAAAAAAAAAAAAACCAAACCCTCCCACAACCCAAACACCATCTCAGCATCTGCTTTCAGAGACTCCAACCTGAGACCATGATGCCCTACTACCTAAAATGAAACTTTATTATCAAACAGGAGTTCAAGAAGGGGAAAATGTTGAAAAGCAATACATTCAATTTAAACACATTCTACTGGAGGAGACTTGGCAGAGATCTCCTGCAGGTATGATACTCAGGACTGTAGCGGAAGAATAAAGAATAAGTGGGAACTTAAAGTTGCAGACATTTGAATAATAAATCTAAAATATCTTTAATATTTTATATGTTGTAGATATATTTTGGAGCCCATTTTTAGAGATTCAGTTAAAACTAAAACAAGTGATTTTTTTACATATAGTCAGATTTTTTTATACAATCTGATGTTTAGCTATTGCAACATTCATACATCAACTCTGTTGTCTCACATGATGCTGAAGACATACAACAGATATGCTCAAATTAAAGTCAAGATTCTATCACCTCTGCAGCTATTTCTAGATCCAGCATCCCTATATCAAGCTATTTTCATTATTGTCAAATTGACAGATAATTAATAGAGTCCCAACTGCCTGGTTATAATGTCCTTGCTTCTTCTCTGACAGGAAAGTTATTACATTTTAAGGGACTTTCTACATATACATTTATCAGCTTTTAGCTATTACTTCTGTCTTAACTAGGTTATATTTATGCCCAAGGGTACTTTGTACATTTAAATCAGAATGAACAGTGTTTATTCACATTTTATCTTTCATAAACATAGGAAAAGATACAAGAAAAATTTTATCTCTGCCTTCACATTCCTGCCTAGGAGTTTGAATGCTCAATGCCAGTGTCAGTCTTCTTCACTTCCAATTTAACCCTTTTATGCTATTTTGATTCACATTTCATTGGTTAAGGGTATTGGATTTGTGCCAAGTAAATAATATATACACATACAACTTTGAAGTTGATTCTGAATGTGTATAAAAAGGGAACATTCTCATGCCAATAACCAAATCAAAAAGCTGATGAACACACACACACACACACACACACACACACACACACACCAAACATACCCTTTCTCTCCTAAAAAGGGGAAATAAAATATTGTTTCTCTAATGATCACTTTGTAGTAAAATATTTGACAGAAAGAAATAATGCAAAAAATATGCTCCCAAATCTATTAAATCTGGCAGATGTAGACAAATGAATATAACCTGTAACAGCCAGGGTGATCATGTATCCTGGTTTACCAAGGGCAGTCCTGGCTTCTGCTATTGTCCCCACCCAACAATTTATTGCATCCCTTTAGCTTTTCAAATTATCTTGATTTGAGAATTGAATAACACAGTCATATCAGAGTAAACTGATTAATAATTTAGCTTACAGTATGCTAAGCAACATGTGATGCAACATCAATGTTTTATTAAGTATTTCTTGTCAATAAATCATAGTTATTACTAAAAGAATAAAGTAGTTTAAATACATTGGGGATTGTTACAAATTGTCTATTATATTTCATTTTGGAAAAATGTGAAACTTATTTCAGGAATAACATGGTCTTTAAACATATTAGTTCATTACTCTCACTCATCATCCTGGTGTAGAATAATCTCTGGGGTTGTAGCTCAGAGGTAGAGCACTTGCCTTGTATGTGTGGGACCCTGAGTTTGATCCTCAGTACCATATAAGAATAAATAAATAAAAATAAAGATATTGTGTACATCTACAACTAAAAAAATTTTAAAAAGGAAAACATGCAGAACATCAAAGGAGTTCAACATTAAACCAAAAATAGCACAGATAGCTACATCATTGCAATTTTGTTAATGGCTATGAAGAAGCATGGAGTGCCTTGAGAACACTAAACTGAGGTATAATCTAAGCTGGAGAAGGAGGAGTATTAGGGAAGCTCCCTGGAGAAGTACATATTTAAGAAACACCTTGTAGGATAAATTGGAATCACCTAGGCAAAATGTAGGGGTCAGGGAAAGAATTTTCCAGGCAAAAGAAACAATATGTGCAAATGTCAAACAGCATGTTCTAGAAACTTTATGTAACTTGAACATGGAAATGAGAGCCATGCTTTGGGAAGGAAGGCAGATAAGGATTATATAAGACTTTCAGGTCATGTGAAGGACTCTAATCTTCATTTCAAAAGCCCTGAAAGTTTTAAGGCAAAGCAATGACACAATCAGACTCTATCAAATGTTTAAAGAATATCATCTCTTTCTCAAATTTTTCAAAAGTACTTAAGAGTGGGATGCTGCCACTGGGTACTCAGCTGTAGTACACTTGCCTGGCATGTGTGAGGCACTGTGTTTGATCTTCAGAAATGCATATAAATAAATAAAATAAAGGTTCATCAACAACTAAAAAATAAATAAATAATTTAATAAAGAGTACTTAAAGGGAAGAAACATTTCCCAAATGATTTTGCCAGATCATCATTATACAAATATCAACCAGATGAGGAAACAAGATAAAGAAAATCAATGCCTCCAATGAACATAAAAACAGAAATCCTCAACAAAATTCTACCTCATTGAATTCAACAAAAAGTTAAAAGGATCATTCTCTGATTGGGATTTATCCCAGGAACAAAAACACATAACAATCTATAAATGTTTTGCACAACATAAGAAAAATGAAATATACAAATCATTATAATCACATCCATAGATACACAAAAGGCATTCAGCAATATTAAACATCTTTTCCTGGTTTAAAAATTAACCTCCCCAAACTAGGTATACAATGAATGAAACTCAATAAAGACTATTTGCTACTATCAAGCTAACTTAATACTCAAATAGGGAAAAGTTAAACATCTTTCTCTAAGATTAGTAACAAGAAAAGAAGCCCAATCTCACCAAATCTATCAACATATTCCAGGAAGGCAAAATAAAGGAAGAAAAGATTAAAAAGAGTTGGACTGTGGGCAAGAGAAAATAAGCAAAGTGTTCATCAATAGATGTGAGAGACTGTTGTAATACTTATTGTTTTCAGTTTGTTCTCCTCAAGATTGCTTCAAATATTTCAAGTTTTGTGGTTCCACATAATTTTTAGAATATTTTTTGAACACTGTCACTGTAATTTTTATAGATATAAAATATTTTCAAGAATCCACATAAAAATTGCAGTTACAATGTTCAAAAAAATGTTCATTTCCTTTTGCTTTTAGAACAAATCATGAATTTGTTACATCATGTTAATGATACAACCCTTTCAAATTAGATAAAAGAGAACACCAATACAATGAATCTATGGTTTTAGTCTCAAGTATGCAACCTATCCTAACCTCTACTAAATAATTATTTGGTATTCAATGAGAATTGGATTCTGGCATCACTTTTAAAACTTCATTATTTAACCTTCCCTAGCAACAAATCTCATTTGCATTCATATACATGAAAAAGTACACACACTTCACTATGAAGACCCTTTAGTCCAAGTAGAGATTCTTGCTTGTACTCGTGGATGGGTAGGTTACATGTAAGAGGCAAGCTTCTGCAGTCAAGCAGATCGTAATTCCAGCAGATCACAGAAGCATGAAGCCAAGTCTCTTTTGCAGGGTTCCAGTGTTCTGAATCCAAATGACAGGAAACTTTGAAAACTCCACAGCATTTTGTCACTGGAGCTTGTTTTGCTAGGATTTTATAATCCTTGGGTCAATGCTATTGGTCCACATTCATGCTAATCAGGGTTTGGAAAATGTAGCAATGCAGCTGGTCCAAATTTATGCTAATGATGGTTTGGAAAAGTACACATGCTATTGGTTACCACTTGAGCCTGAAACTTTGGCTCAGAGATCACTTCAGTTTTGCTCACAAGGGGCATGGTGGCAGAGACAGTTCAGTGTACCCAATCCCCTGGGCCTTGACCTGCACCTGCATAACAGGCTAGGCTGCATGGCCCACCACCACCCTTTCCACTCCAGTCAAGCCAGAACCAACACTGGAAGAGCTTTCTAAGAAATATTCCTGACTTAGAAAGCAAGAGTTGAATATTCTCCCTGATGTGAAGGATGTTGCCAAAGTAAGGGAATCATAGCCAGTTAATTTTCAGAACTTTTCAGCTTCTAGCTTCCTTCAAGATGCCATAGTACTACAATATAAAATACACTATTTGAGCATGGTCAACAGGGAAAGAGTAACAATGAATTAAATTAAGCTTAGCTTTACAAATAATTTGTTTGGAGTGATTAACGAAACAATAAGTTGTGGGAACTAATAACGCAGAAGTTTTGCCCAAGACAATATTAAAAAAATGACACACTCCTCATTTTATATTGAGAATATATTAGTGGCCTGTAAACTTAGTTCTGTGAATATGTGGTACAAATATTTTAAATACAGGTTCTTATAAGTGTGGCCTAATTTCATTTCAGCCCATTTTTTTCAATTTTTATATCCCAATTTATAAATTCCCTCCTAATATCCAAGTTACTATTTCAATATCTATTTCCAGAACACTGTCCCTGCCCTGGGCTCCCTACTATTGTCTGCCTTTCATGCCAAGGAATTTGAGACCTATTATATTTGAGTTTTCTGTAATATGAATAATTGTATACATTTTTTCAGTATTATCTATCCATACATGCAACATCATTTAAAATAAATGTTTTTTAAAGTAAACCTTGGTAGTATACTTGATCCATTTCTCTGATTACCTTCTAGCTAAACCACTCCTTTAATGAACCTGTTTTCCCAGTTTATTGAGATTTTGATATTGCAAAATATTCAGCTAGAATCTTGTACCCATCCTGTCATTCACTGTGCCATGTTTTTAAACCAGCAGTCTTCATTTATTTATTGATCTTTTCACCATAATTATGCAGTCAGTGGAAGCTTGGGTACCACTTAACACTTTGTTTCTCAGATTCTATACCAGGAAGCTCACAGGCAGGTTGTAAAGATGGATTACAATTAGGGTTCTACCTTCTCTGCAAATTTGGTTACATTTGTGAAATTAAAACAACAAAACAAAAATATGCCAAGGCCAACAACAAAAAACCCTTTTATATCTGAATAGCTGATCTGAACCTTTTTCTGTTATTCACAATGCATATTTTAAACCTTAACTCTCAATTCTTAGTTCTCATGGGGCTTATTCTCAGTATGTCTCCTAGCCTTGTGCTTCATGGAAGTAAAAACAGTAGCATTATCTTTTTTCCTCCTTTTGCCTAAAAAACATTTTCCTCTTTACTTTGTCATTAATCCATGTGAAATTGTCTCCCATATATTCCCAAAGTTTTCTCCCTCCATTAGAACTATATAAAAGTTCTTTTTTTCCTGTGCCTTTATTCTTTTGTTGTATTCCCTCCCCACTTTGCTTCCTTCTACTTCCTCCATAATTTCATTTAAAAAATCAGTGTTTTTAATATCTATTAAACCTATTCTACAATGTCCTCCTTTATGTATCATTCCAGATGTTTTGTATACTTTTTATTGCTAGTTTTACTGAAATTATGATTAGCATCAACTTGTTTCATTTTTTAGCCATTCTTCTTTTCAGGATCCACTGATATATAATGAATATTCTCCTAATTTCCCATTCTTGAAAATACCGTTGATGGGGTTTAACATGGAAGACAAAGGGGTCATTCACTGCCCCTCACTTTTCTAAATTCTATGCTTACTTTTACAGTGAACTTTATCCCTTTCTCTGGGAAATCTTCCACCTTTAATTTCCAAGACACACACATATTTGATTCACTCCCAAGTACTCACTCTCAAAAATGTTAGCAAATCCTAAATTTAAACATTTTGGATTAATCTTTCTCCAGAATTCCTGACTTATATTTCTCATACAAATTAATTCCTAGTAAGTACAAAAATCCCTAAAGTGTAAAAACTGACACTTTACCCATTAATTACCAAGAAATGACCCTTCTTTCCTATTTCCCAGTGTTACTTAACCATTGAGGTAATTTTATATCTATATACCCTGCTCTAATTTCTTCTGCAGGTCCTCCCATCTTTGAGGCTTTTTGCTTTTGATTCATTTATTTTAAAAAATTATGAAACTACTTATTTCAATTTTCATAAGATTTTTAAAAATAGTTACTTCTATTTTGGTTGTAAATGGTAAAAACCTAAGTACATTCACTTTGTCTGTTTGTTGGTTTTTTACAGAATTTATTGGACCAAAGTACTGAATACCAGAAGAGTCTTCAGCTTTGGGCCTTAATGGATCAAAGTGTGCAGAAATGTCCTCGGCTCTTTCTGTCCATCCTGCACTCTTGCTACCCTCATGGATTCTTATTTTCATGTTCTCTGTTAGTTTCTCACTGTGGTTCTCTTAACTTTATTGTATCAATTTAGTAATATGATTGATATGAAATGTCTATTATGTGAGAGTTCCAAATAGCTGATTATCCAAAAACACTTGATTTATAATACACCTTAATAGCAAGAGCAGAGAAAGTAGTGCTTGAAGTGGCCAGGACTGAAAAACTTGGCTACATGCATCTAGGTAATTCAGATTTATTCAATTCAAAATGACTGAGCATCAGGAGGGACTGATATCCTCAGAGGAAAATGAGTGACAATCTAAATTGCTGATACCTATTTTATTAATCTAAATTGCTGATATCTATTATATTTCTGTAATATACAAACTTGATATTTCATAGGTACAGTCTAAACTCTTGAGAATGGCACGCAAGCCTCTTCACCTACAGCCTAAGTTCTATGTTTCCAGCATAGAACTAAGTTCTATGTTTCTCAATCCTGGCCTTACTGGGATTCATGGATCTTCAAATACATCAGGATCAGGTGCGGTGCGAATGGCTCACTCTGCTCTTTGAAAAATCTTTGTGTTCCCCATTGACTAGCAGTGCTTCTTTCATCTTTTCAGGTAGAGCTCATATTCCATTTTCTTACTTCCTCTAAAGAGATTTATTCATCTCCAGGTAGAAACTAATTCCAATGTTGAACACTGTATCAAGGTCCCTACTACAAACTTCCCCATTCTTCTTTTATTTTCTGGAAGTAGGGGCCATACCCTACTTGCATTTAAATCTTTGACATTGAGGGTAAAGCTGAGAATATTCCAGGAGAAATTCCTGACATGGAACATATGCTCAGTAAGTATTTGTTAACATAACTTTTGGTATGGTTGTCTGTATTTGCTCTGCTAACTGCCTTCTCTGCCCCGTAGTCCACTTCGTTGTGATTTGCAAAATTTCACAGGATGAGGTCTTCTTCCTTAATTATTTGGACCACAAACAGCTCAAGGCAGCTTTTCTTTCAGAGAGCCAAATTGGGCTCTGTCAGAAATAGTCCCTGGCCATGTAAAATTGGCAATTGGCAAAATAGATAAAATAAAATTCTTTTTATTCATTTTAAATTCAGATTTAGTGTGTTTTCTGAGTGGTTGCTCCATAACAATACCAATGTTATTTTCTCATTTGTATTAGATCTGTCTCCAGCTCAGCAATGCTTCTTGGCATTCAGTTATTTTGTGATTTGGAAGGTAAAATTCAGTCTTATATTCATTTTTCAAAAATGCACATTTACTTAGCTAACTGTCTACTGGACATTGTCCAGTGAATTTCCTATAGAGGTCTATGGTTAAACTTCCCTGAACATATTACACCTAAACTTTCTCCAACATGTCCCATGAGAGAAAATTGCACCATTCATTATCCAGTGGCTTAAACTGTAAGTGAGAAAGCCCTCCTTTTTTCCATCAGTCAGGCATGGAGAAGATGATGCTGGGATGGTGAAAAGATTTGGCAATGAGCAAAGCTTGTGGTAAAAACTACCTAAGTGCCAGACATGGGGGCAGATGCCTGTAATGCCAAGTAGCTCAGGAGGCTGAGGCAGGAGGATTTAAATCTCAATGCCAGCTTCAGCAATTCAGCAAGGCCCTAAGAAACTCAGACCATCTCTAAATAAAATCTGAAAAAGTGCTGAGAATGTGACAGTGGTTAGTGCCACTGGCTTCAATCCTTACTACCAAAAGAAAAAAGAAAAAAAGAACCCACAGAACAAACAAACAACAACAAAAAAAAACCCTAAAATCTACTGAAGTGTTTAATTTCAGAGATGAAAAATAAAACAACGGAGGTTAGTAAATTTTTTCTGCTCCCAATGAATAATTTTCCTTTTTGAGTTTCCTGGTTGGGTTATTTTAAGTTCCCTGAGCATAAGTATAGCTCAGAAATGATCCTTCTGGACATTCCACCAAAGCATTTTTAACTTGTTATTTTTAGTTATACATATACACCAGGATATACCCTGATATAATCATAAAAGCATGGAACACAGTGCACTCAAATTCAGCCCCCACCACTGGGCCCACCATACCTGCCACTCACAGCTTTCCTCCTCCACTCCACTAAGCCCTCGTCAATCAACCTATAGTTTACTATTTTCTTTTTAGTCAGTGTCCTGTGGGTATCCCCAATGCCAAGACTTACCATGCCACATTCATGCACATATTCAGTGTTTAGTCACATTCAGTGTTTTTTCCCTTTTCCTGTCCCTTCTTCCTCCTTCTCAATCCTAGTCATCTACTCTACTGATCCTTCTATTTCAGTGAAATTATCTCTTCCTTTTTCTGCCCCCATTTCTCTCTTTTATGTTTTTAATCCAGAACCCTCCCTCCAATTTTTAACGAATTTCCTCATATCAGAGAAAAGATTATACCTTTGACGTTTTGGGACTGGTTTATTTCACTTAGGATGGCAGTTTCATGTATTTAACAGAAAATTTCACAAAGTAATTCTTCTTTATGGCTGAGCAATATTTTATGTGTATATATAACATATTTTGTTATATGTTCATCTGTTGATGGTCACCTAGGTTGGCTCTATAGTTTGGCTATTATAAATTGTGCTGCTATAAATATTGATGTGGTTGTATCAGTGTATTTTGCTGATGTTAAATCCTTTGGAAATATATTGAGGAGTGAGAGAGCTGGGTGATATGGTGTTCTACTCCTAGATTTTAAAGAAATCTATATAGTGATTGCAAGAGTTATTGCTATTTAGCAAATAAGAGTCAAAATATATATTCCCTTTTGCTTTGTGTTTATAGTATTCATCATCCAAATTTTAATTCCTTAACTATAGAAGTCATTTTCCTTCAGTTCTCTAAAATGAAACTATTCCTGTATTATTAAAATTCTGTAAAATCATCAGCTTAGAATCAAACAAAATTATAATTATACAAAATATTTGGTAGAACTACCTAAGAAGAAATTTAAAAAATTTGGCCCAGGTGAAATGACTTCATTAGTTCAGTATAACTTTAGTAAATATATTTATTTACAGATCAGATTGAAATATGTGCATCACTTCTTTGTCAATAGGATTTTTTCAAGCACATTTTCTTTTTTCTCTTAAGTGGCAAACAGAGATCACCAAAAGTCACATATAATACATTCTTTTCTCAAAGAACAACACATTAGACAATGTATATTGTTATTCCATTTGTGGATCTGAGGAGCTTCCAGGCATATACATACTGAAGTATTGGTCCTGACTTACAATGATTATTTTATAATTATAATAATAAAAAAATAACTAAGACATCATTGTAGACTTCACAGTTTGTCTCAATGTTGAAGAACAGAGTCTCTCATTTGAGTTTAAATCTGGGGTCTGGGGTAATTGTAGTAGGTAGGTCATTTTTCTTGCTTCATTGGTATGATAGGGGTGATATTATAGAGAATGTATTGTATAAGATGATTACAAACATTAAATGAGGTAATATATTCAAATCATTTGAAGCAGTGTCTAATACACAATGCTGAAGTGCTTCTCTTAGCATTGTTGTTGTTCAGCATCCACCTACCTCCCATTATCTCATGCCATCCACTCACTTCATCTCAACAGTAACTAGATTTTGTTTCTAAATTGGGTTTGTTCAAGAAAGAACATTTCTTCATGGCAAAGGATTAACCTAACCATACATCATATAGTTTCCTTAACTATGAAAGGTAGCTTAGGTTTGGAAGACTTCTATTTTAAAATAATTATCTTTTGCTAACTGATGATTTGTAATCCATTTACTGAGAACTTTTAAAACATATGTAATCACAGTCAGTCCTTATATCTCCACAGTGTTGTTTGTTATATAATTTTACAGCTGGGAAAAAACAAATGAGGTTAAAGAATGCAGATTTGTTCTCAAAACGATAATTATTAAGAGATAGGTATGGAGTTTAAAAGCAGGATGACTTTACATTTACACCAAAGTAATCCTTTCTTCTTAAAGACATCTTCAAGGAAACTGGATATACTATATCAAAGAGTAACAATCTATTACTAGTAGTTTTCTAAAAACAGAAGTCTGTGTTTGTTTGTGTATGGGTGATATATTAGTATATAAATATACAATAAAGTGTGTATATGTAATATATATATAATGAAATATATGTATACATATATATGCACTTTGTAATCATGCATCAATGGGAAAATCAGTATGTAAGACACATTCAAAAAACTATATATGCAAATCAACTACTAAATTTAAAAAGTACTTGTCTTCCTTTTAACATTAGCAGTTGAATGAGATGGTCATTTAAAATAATTCCAAATTAATTTGAATCATTAAAGTATTTGTAATTTACTGATGTATGTCAAAATAGCTGTCAGGAAGGAAAAAATGTGCTATTTTATAAAAAGAAAATAATTTTTCTTACCTATGACTTGCTTTAATTATATTGACCAATAAATGCCAGATAGTTCCATTCAATGAAGAATTTATGTCTCTCATTCCTACCAAGATGACAGACTCTATATTCAGTTACACTTTGATATTCTACTGAGAATAACTGAGTTCAAAAGTAATCCCATCATGTCAGAATAATTCAACAATTAAGGAAAAGCACAATTAGCTTATAAATAAAAAATTGATACTGAACAAAATGTTATGAAAAATAGTGCACAGTTGCTGACATGAGAATGCACTACCTATCATCTCATAAGAAAAAATATATTTTAAAAAATAATACAGTATTCTGGTTAATTTCTCTTTGAGCATTTTGGTCACAGCATTTGTTTTGCTCCAATATTTTCTTGAGTATTCTGCATTATTTGTTCACTTCCATTCTATTCAAGCCTTGATTAGTACATTAGGAAGACATTGAGTAGTTGACAGCATGACCTTGAGTCTGGAGCAAATGATAAAAGAAGAAGGGAGATTCCTTTTACAGTTTATGGCTTTCCTTTTGTTCAGTATCCTGTCCCCTGTGAATCAAAGGATGATAGATCATGTAGTCTATTTATGAAGCTGAAAGTTTTCTTCAAATAAGCAGTTTAACAAGAAGCCAGGTAAAGAAATTACATAGAGCCAACAGCCTCTCAGGAAAAAAAAAATAGAAGTGGAATTGGATGGCCATGTTTTTTTTTTAATTCCAAGTACACACACACACACACCCACACACACACACACAAAAAAACAAACAAACAATTTACTACACTAAATGATCAGTAGGAAGATGTTGACAAAAAATGAGAAGTTCAGTCTTAGAAATGTCAAGTTTGTGATACCAACAGATCATCCAAGTAAAATGACTGCTGGAAGTAACTTCAAATCACCTGCTATTCAATATTGACAAGGAGTTTGACATTATACATACAAAAATAATAAGATATATATATATCTTATTATATATGTACACCACAGGGCTGGAGAACAGAAGCCATCCAGTCATGGAGACCAGAGAATAACTGTGCATGTCAGGGAAATCAGATGCATCAGGTATGTCAGTAGAGAAACAATGGAAAGTGATATAAATCCAGAACCCAAGAGAAGAAATTCTCCAAGAAAGAGGGGAAATTATTTACAATTGTTAAAAAATGTTATGGGGGTCAAATAATGCAAATTCAGAACTGGCTTTGTGGTTTTACCCTTTTGACATTAATAAAAAAATTGGTGAAGTCATGCAGATTATAATATAACTTCATCAGGTTGAACTGATAAAAGTAGATGAACAACTATAGATTTTAGGTGTAGACAGTATTTTTAAGGAGTTTTCCAATTAAATGGACAAAGGAATAAATTGGTTGAACAACAGCAACAACAAAAAACAGAAAAAGCTTCAAAGAGAAATGTTATTCTAGTAGGGATCATCCCATTTCCATTAGCAAAGGGTGATATTGACTCAGGAGAGAAGAAGATGATGCAAAAATGATGTTCCTAAGTGGAATCTAGTTCACAGTGGAGGTTATGGCCCCCCTAGGGAGCTTAGGCAACTGATCACAGCAATAGGATGGAAAGAATAGTATATCAATCATGTTCTAAAATCTAGGAGATGTAAATTTTATGGATTGGACACATAATAGCATCTAGCCTGGTCACTGTAAGCAACCGTGTTGATGATTATAAAATTATTGATGGGTAATAAGTTTTTATAGATCAAAATATCAGTTATTTTTTTCCTTGTGAGTACATACGATGGTTATTGTGTTTCTCTGTGACTAGCATCTGTGAATATAAGGATGACAAATGCTAGGATTCTGTCCATCATCACACAAATATTCTTAAAACCTTGTCCTAAAAATGATGGGTAGCAAATTAGCCGAGGCCATACATGCAGCTACAGAGCCATTCAACTCTTCATAAGTTAGTGAAGCTTATCTTCCCCAGGTGAGCAAGGTATTGATCAGTACACTTTAAAAATAAAAGGCATTATTAAAAATTATCTTGAGAAAAATCAGCATCAGTAAAACAAACGTTTTATAATATGTTTAAAATGAATGATTAAGTTAAAACATTGCAGTAGAAACACCTTTTAAAGGGATAAAAATATCAAGGTACCCTCACAATGTGGTTCATGAATATGCTATTGGGACATGTGGCAAAATGGTGAGAGCACTGCTATGTCCACCCACTTTAATGCAAGGTGTAAACTTAACGTAAGACATGCCTGTGACCTCAAAGGCTATTTCTCTTTTCAACATCCCCATAATACTCAGCATGGCCCTTCACCCTTTTCTGCTCTTCTCCAACACCAGCCCTGAGAGTTGATGGAAGCCAGGATGCTCCTTTCTCTACTGAATCCTTAATCACCACATTGTGATGGGTAATTGTATGCATGATCTTATGCTTCTTGATGAGAGTAGCATTTAAGTATGTGAACTCTGAGTAAGTTGATTGTACTCCCTAATGGGGGTGAGTCTCATTCAATCAGATAAAGGCCTAGAGGAAAACACATGGCTTCTCTGAGCAAGAATTATCCATCAGTCTGCCTGTTGGTATGACCTGTACTGTGAGTTCTCCTGGAACTGGAGCCTGCACTCCTACACTGCAGACCTGGACTTGCCAATCTCCTATTGTTATGAACCAATGCTTTATAATGAATCATTTCCTATTCCTAAATGTATCCTGTGGATTTTGCACATCTAGAGAATCTTGACTGATACACATAGGAAGTATGTGGACTTTTACATGGTAAGATAGAGGGTCTTCTATCAATTCTTCCTCGACTGGCATTGAAGAACCAAGTCTGGATTCTACCACAGGTTTCTCGGAGGGTCGTACAATCACATTTCCTGCCCCTTTCCTTGAACACAAATCTAAAGGGACTCCCCTGGGATTTATTTGCCTTCTCTGCTATCTCCAACCTCTGAAGGGTCAGCCAATCCCAAGAGCTGGGGAGGCATGGTGGTGAAAATGAAGGCCTGGTATAGTGTCTGTCTGCCGCCATGTCCCATTTTCAGAAGACTGAGGACTAGTCAGTGTGTGCTGCCAATTACTCCCCTACTGCCTTCAGGACTAGTATGAGTACTAGAAAGGTAATATTCTTGCTCCACTTCTCACTATGTCTGTATATGGCTGGCCCTGGTGCTACAGCAGGCTAACATGTGCAATCAACAGCCTCTATCTCCATCATTTCCATTTCTTTTATGAGGAGGCTGAGGAGCAAGCCATATGATGGGTGGCTGTAGGCAGCTGCAGCCAAGCCATGGTACATCTGTTTGAGCCTTCTCAGCTCACCTGATAGCTGTACACTTTTCTCTGTGTTTATTAAGAAGTTGAAGGGAGTGGTCCTGAACTACAAGAAAGACCCCAGCACTAGTTCTAGGCCATCAGTAACCAGGTGAGTAGTTGTGCCCATTCCTGCAGGTCTTGCAGCTGAATAAGACATTCTTTGTCAGTTCTCTAGAAGAGCCATTTCCTAAGCATTCAATGACATGGGTCAGCCCTCCTCAGGCTACCCCCACAGATCCAGATTATTATGTGCTGTGAAATACTCTGATGTGGCCAGAAGCTCAGCAGATGTATAGTACCAAACTCTTGATACACACGGTTAGCACTAGGTTCTCTGGGTTATGGACACAACTCTATTAAGACAAGGAATGACAAGGGAGCCTGGAAGGGCAGCATCACAGCAGAGACAGATTCTGCTTGGGCTTTCTAATTTCTGGAGGCACCAAGATTGTGTGTTTATGTGTGTGTGTGTGTGTGTGTGTGTGTGTGTGTGTGCGTGTGTGACAGTGCATATCACATATACACATGCACATGTCTTTGGTGTGTGAACAAGAGGAGGTGTGGGTGAACAGTCAGCTTGAAGGTGCATCTATCCAGCTCTTAATTTCTCCAAGGCTCCAATACCATTTGTTTTATAATGAACTTTAGAGTCTCATCTCAGCCAAGCTACTCAGTGAATCAAGGCCCTTTCAACATACAAGGTGCATTTTAATGCTTCACTTCGGTCACTCCTTAAACTAGGAAAACTTCTTCTCCTTGATATCTCAGGGAATCTCTCTTAGTATATCGTTTCCCTTGGCATTCTTAGAACACCTATAAACATTCATAATTTAAACTAAAGTTTCTACCTATGTGTTTGCTTTCCCTGGTAGATGCTGAACATAGTTGTTATGTCTTTTGTATCTTTATATCTTCAAGTCTTAGCTCAGTGCTCAGAATTTATTTTATTATTTATTAAAAAATATTTTTGAGTTATAGGTGGACACAATATTTTTATTTAATTTTCATGTGTTGCTGATGATCGAACCCAGTGCCTCATCGAACCCAGTGTTCTAGGCGAGCACTCCACCACTGAGCCACAACCCCAGCACCTCAGTGCTCAGAATTTAAATGTCCAAAAATGCCTGCAAAATTGTACATGTGCATCTCTGTGTATGAAGTTGTATACAATGGAGAAGAATGCTAAATTCTAAGCAACTTAAATAAGAGTTCTTTCAAGATGATGACTGCCTTTGTTTATAAAATACTTTGGATGTTTTTGGATAGGGATGTGATGCTGAGAATGGGGAAGAACAAAGAAATAGAAAAAAAATATGGCTAATGATTTCCGCTAAAGAAATTTTCAGAAAATTCCTGAAGTATTCAGCCAAGAATACCATCCACTCAAAACTGTGTATTGGTGATTTAATTTTATTTTTTTTGTTCTACTATGAATTTGTGGAAGCCAAAGTAGCTGAACTATGTATGTGGATATATGCTAGAGCACAACATGATTTTTTACACTGAATTAGTACATGAGCAGAAGATTCAAGAAAACAGGTGAATGATAAACACTGTGAACTTCCCCCAAAGCCTGTAGTAGGCATTTCTTGAGCTAATTTCACTCCTCTCCTGTCCAGAAAAATTGTTAAATAACAAGTCTCTAAAGAGACCTTTGCTTTTTTCCCCCACAGCCCTAGAGATTGATCTCAGGATCTATGTCATGCCTGTCAATACTTCACTACTAGGTTACATCTCCAAGCTATTAATTTATTTATATTTATTTTGAAGCAGGTTTTGGGGAAGCTTTACAGCTGTCTTTGAACAAGTGATTCTGTTGCCCTGGCCTCCTGAGTAGCTGGGATGACAGGAATACTTCATTGACTAAGTTATCTTAAAGAGGCAATTATGCCCGTTTTGGTCAATGCAATATTCTCATAGTGACCCTATTTGCTTCTGACTTTGCTGCCTCCTTGATACACACCAGCAAAGAAAACTTGAAAGGTACATGGAGATACAGTTACATGATTGAAAGTAACTGGGTTCCTATGTCATATTTTGAAACATATCCTCTCACTTTATGAATACCTATTTTAGATATTAGGTATGTAAGAAATACATTTTTATTCCACCTGAGTCATTATACATTTAAAATATTTAGGAAGACTGGCATATTGTAATATTTCAACATTAATGCATAAAAGGAAAACAGTCAATCAAAAACCAAAATAAAATCAATCTAGTAAAAATATATCAGTTCCTACAAATACGAGAGAATGCAGGTTTTTTTACTGTTTTTCATTTACTTTAAAAATCCTCAGATTTTTAAATTTTGTAGAATTTTTAATACTTTGTAGAATCTTACTAAGTATGACATGTATTTATTTAAAGAAGAGAATTACAACTCGTATTTTTCTGGTGTTAATTTAGAAATTAAAGTCTGTGTCATCTCAATCATTGAATATTAGATTCTAAATATTTAATTATAGTGTTTTATTTTAGTTTCCATTGTAGTTTGTGTGTATATTTTTGGCACTATTACAATGTAGCCTTATATAGTAAAGTTTGTTTAAAACCAGATGCAAGCTAGGTGCAGTGGCACACACCTACAATCCCAGTGGCTTGAGGGGCTGAGACAGGAGGATAACAAGTTTAAGTCCAGCCTCAGCATATAAGCAACTTAGTGGTACCTTGTCTCAAAATAAAAAAATAAAAATAAAAATTGTTGGGGATGTTGCTCAGTGGTTAAGCACCCCTGTGTTTATTCCCTAGTACCAAGGATAGATGATAGATAGATAGATAGATAGATAGATAGATAGATAATTTTTAAAAATCAGATGAAGAAATTGAGGATTAACTCAGTGGTAGGGTACTTGTCTTGCATACATGAAGCTCTGGGTTCAAATCTCAACACCATATGTCAACACACATACCCATATGCACACATAAATCAGTTGCAATTCTTCTTCAATATGAAGAGAAGAAAAAGAACATTTTTTAAAAATTTACTACACTGTGGAAAGTAATTCCATACAAACAATACCATACTAATAACTGTCTGTGGGATACTATTTGATATATAAGGCTATATTGAGATTATTAATGACTAATTTTTCTAACATGACAGATTAGTCAAACCTAGTACTAAGACCTAATAACCAAGGTCTTTACTTTATGCTGTAGCATCTATTAGTGAGTTCAGTATTCTCAAGCACTATTTTCTACATATTGCCATGGGAAATATTTCTACTCACCTAAATTTTATTTTTCATTCTAACTCTGTGAAAACCTTTTATACTAGACACTTTGCAAGTTTCAAAGTTTTACCCTTTCTTCTATATATATAGGTATATGGAGGCCATTTCAGCACCAAAGACTTGCTTGAAAGTTGAACTCATTTTTAACACTTGAACTTTCTATGCATTCTATAATTAACCTTTGATCTATTAAAAACAATTTATTTTGTCAATTAGGTCACAAAATTGACAATAACCAAGAAATTATCCATTTATTTTGCTCCCCATATTAAATAACTATGTAAGTTTTGTCAGTGCTGGCTCTTAGATTCCTCTTGGCCTTAATCTCTGATCTTAGACTTAGTATGGATCAGCATGCCAGAAGAAACAGATGGTTCACTCAATTTTTAAATTTGAGAAAGTTTAAGGAAGTTCAGGATTTAAGGAAATTGACAGGGACAATGAAATAGCCCTTGACTTTCAGTGATGGAGTCACCATTACCATATTCCAGCCTTCAGGAGGAAAGTAAGAAAGAGGAACCAGAGAGATTACTTAAGAGAGGCAACTTGACAAGAGACACAGTCTTTGGAAAAAAGAATGGCATAGGAGGAATAGGCTATATAAATAGTTCAAATCAGCTTACTTGATGCCTATCACGTGATGCCTTCTGCCACTTCTGCCTATCCACTGAGACTATAATCCAAATGAAAATCAGAGGGTAGCAGAGTGCAATCTATTTAGCTCAGTCTTCCAGGGTAAGATCAGGACACAAAAGGGTGAAGAGTGAATCTCAATTGGCATATTTAAAATAAGCCTTTGTTTAGATTCCCAACATCTGTTTTTATAACTTCTTCTCTATTGTTTAATTTAGTATTCTAATTTAATCAACGTATTCTTTCAAAGTAGAAAATTTGATCTTTCCTCTCAATAGCATTAAATTCTGAAGAGTTTAGACATTTTAAGAAATAACTACAGAATATTCAGTAACATATTAAAAATATTCAAACTTTTATCCCTAGTTATTTCTTATAACTCTCACTCTATGATCTAAAGATATGTTATTTAAAATATATAAAGCTTTCTAAATTCAGTCTCAATGCTGTTTTCTTGTGACCTCCCTGACTTCCTTCAATATCTTATTCAAAATTTATTTATCTTGTTAGACCTCAACAAAAAATAATACTTATAATTTGCACAACTGCAAATCTCTATACAGATTAACACTTGTCTTTCTATAAAGTTAATAGATACAACAGTATCCACCAAACCTACCATTTTAACTCTTTACATCTTTAAAGAATTCTATCCTTTTCCAGGTATCTTACATTTGTCACAAAATGTATGAAACAAGGAAAAAAAAGACTTGAAAAGAAAGATTTTGTAGCTATTGTTGATGATCCACTAGTAGTCTATACATTAATTTTCACTTACTCCCTCATTCTTTTTCTTTTATCATGGAATCATTTTATTACAGAGTTGGGTGCAAGTATACACATTTGTTGACACATACCCCTGTATTTTCTTCTACAATGATATGATACTGTGATGGTAAGTATGTATTCAATGTGATGTATCAAATCTGAATCAAGTTTATAACAGTATTTCTGACTGGTATGTTTTCAGCTACACTGAATCATATAACTGGAAATCTCTCCTTTTTTGCCCTTCTTCTCTACGTGTTTGTGAGATTTTCCAGTGCATCTGAATAACATCCACAGATTTTTCTGCTACTCAATCGAGGAATAAAATTTCCTCCTCAAACTTTATGTATTCACTAAAGAATTAAATTACCAAGAAATTGACCAACATAAGACAGAATAATGACTTGGAAGAATTAAAATTTGAACATTCTAAACATAATTAAGATGGATTATAACAATATATAATTGTTTCTCTTTATTTGTATTCTTTTCTATACTGTACTATTTGTAGTCTCACAGGAGAAGCAAGTGATAAGCATCTTAATATGAAAACACCCATAAAATTTACATGTTATATTTTATCCAAACTCTATTCCTTTATTGGAAGAATCAACCTCTGTAAATAGAAGACAAAATGAATATAGAGGAACATTTGTCACCCTTTATATCCTGGCAGATTGAAATGTGACACCTTCAAACAAAAGTAAGTTATAGAACTGGAACAAGAAAAGATGCCTTCTTTCACTACTTCTATTCAACATAGTTTTTGAAACACTGACCAGAGCAATTTTAGACAGATGAAAAAAATTAAAGCCATATGTATAGGAAATGAAGAACTTAAATTAGCACTATTTGCTGATGATATGATTCTATACCTAGAAGAGCCAAAAAGCTCCACCAGAAAACTTCTACAACTAGTAAATAAATTCAGCACAGGAGCAGGATACAAAATCAACACCCAAAAATCAAAGGCATTTCTGTATGTCAGTGACAAATCCTCTGTGAAAGAAATGAGAAAAACTACCCCATTTACAATAACCTCAAAAATAAATAAAGTACTTGGGAATCAATGAAAGAGGTGAAAAATCTATACAATGAAAACTAAAGAACCCTAGAGAAAGAAATCAAAGAAGATCTCAAATGGTGGAATAATCTACCTTGCACTTGGATAGGCAGAATTAATATTATCAAAATGACCATACTACCGAAAGTACTATACAAATTTAATGCAATTCTGATAAAAATCCTAATGGTATTCCTCATAGAAATAGAAAAATCAATCAATAAATTCATGTGGAAAAATAAGAGATCCAGAATAGCTAAACCAATCTTTAACAGGAAGAGTGACAAGTGGCATCACTATACCAGACCTTAAACTATACTACAGAGCAATAGTAGCAAAAAATAGCATGGTATTGGCACCAAATCAGACTGGTAGACCAATGGTACAGAATAGAGGACACAGACACTAACCCACAAAATTACAATTATCTTATACTAGACAAAGGTGCCAAAAACATTCATTGGCAAAAAGAGAGCCTCTTCCCCAAATGATGCTGGGAAACCTGGAAATCCATATGCAACAAAATGAAAATAAAACCCTCTCTCTCACCATGCACAACACTCAATTCAAACTGGATCAAGGACGTAGGAATTAAACCAGAGACTCTATGTATAGTAGAAGAAAAAGTAGGCCCTGATTTTCATCATGTGGGATTAGGCCCTTACTTCCTTAATAAGACTCCTATAGTGCAAGAATTAAAACCAAGAATTAGTAAATGGGATGAATTCAAACTAAAAAGTTTCTTCTCAGCAAAAGAGACAATCTGTGAGGTGAACATTAAGCCTACATCCTGGGAGCAAATTTCTACCCCTCACACATCAGATAGAGCACCAATCTCTAGAGGATATGGAGAATTCAAAAAGCTAAGCACCAAAAATCAAATAACCCAATCAATAAATGGGCCAAGGACCTGAACAGACACTTCTCAGAAGAAGATATACAATCAATCAACAAATTTATGAAAAAATGTTCATCATCTCTAGCAATTAGAGAAATTCAAATCAAAACTACTGTAAGATATCAACTCACTCCAATCAGAATGGCAGCTATATGAATACAAACAACAAGTGTTGGCAAGGATGCAGGGAAAAGGTACACTCATACATTGCTGATGGAACTGCAAATTGGTGTAACCAATATGGAAAGCAGTATGGAGATTTCTTGAAAATCTGAGAATGGAACCACAATTTGACCCAGCTATTCCTCTCTTCCATCTGCACTCAAAGGACATAAAATCAGCATACTACAGGGACACAGCCACATCATTGTTTATAGCAGCACACTTCACAATAGCTAAACTGTGGAGCCAAGCTAGGTGCCTTTCAGTGGATGAATGGATTAAAAATGTGGCATATATACACCATGGAATTTTACTCAGCAATAAAAGAGAATAAAATCATGGCATTTGCAAGTAAATGGATGGCATTAGAGAAGATAACACTAACTGAAGTTAGCCAATCCCAAAAAAACAAATGCCAAATGTTTTCTCTGATATAAGGAGGCTGATTCATAATGGGGTAGGGAGGGCATGGGAGGAATAGAAGAACTCTAGATAGGGCAGAGGAGTGGGAGGGAAAGAGAGAGGGCAAGGAGTTAGCAAGGATGGTGGAATGTGATGGACATCATTATCCAAAGCACATGTATGAAGACACGAATTGGTGTTAACATATTTTATATACAACCAGAGATATGAAAAACTGTGCTGTGTATGTGTAATAAGAATTGTAATGCATTCTGATATCATTAATTTTTTTAAAAAATCAAAAAAAGTAAATTTTGGATAAGTTTCAATTTAAAACATTAGAGAGATGAATTATAATAGTATTTATACTGAATGAAAATGTCAATGTTAACTTCAATGTATCCTTATTGAATCTTATGTGTAGAAATGTATAAGAGTTTATTTTTTACATCATTTTAATAATGTACAACCATACAGCAAGCATACAGCATAGGCTTTTGTAGCTACATTGAAAATAAAAATTCTCAACTTCCCTGACAAGGTTTTGATGAATTATGATACACAATTCTATTTATATATTTATTTATATACATAGTTAATAAACCAGTGCTTTTACCTACATGTTTTAAAATGTTCAGTATAGACATGCAATTGTCAAAACATCTTCTGCGTGCTGCTTCCAAAGTGTTGAATATGTATTTATTCGTGTCCTAGCTTCTTCCAGAAAGGACTGCATGTGATAGAAATGCACATATGACAAAGTAAAACATAACTCACAAAGATGAGTGTGAACAATGTTAAATGATATAGAGGAAATTATGTTTTTAATTAAGGGTAGATAAATATTCTGGCTTATTGCTATCTTTCAAATCACTGGGAGTCACTCATGTATCAAAGTGAATAAAATTACAAGATGCTGCAATATTGTTAAGAAACTGTTTAGTTAAACATATTTTGTTAGACTTTTTTCCATTTTTAATTTCAGAATAAATGCATTTCCTGATTTCAAGAAATATAAACCAGAAGTGTGCAGAGTTTAGAGTTTCACATCTCTCCTGATTTGCTTTCCACATGTTTTGCTGAGTGCAGCTTTCTCATTTTAGAAATATAAATGTACTCTTCTAAAATGCAAAATGCATAGTAGGAGTTGACATAGAAACTCTTTGAAGAAAGACCAGGTTTGGTTTCACAGATATATTCAATGTATATGTATTACAAGTTTCTAATACACCAGGAATCTTCTGAGGTTCTTATGCCACAGTGAAGGGGAGAGAGATCAACATACTCTGCCCTCTGAGAACTGATAGGTAGGAGGGACAGAAGTTCTCGATAAAAATGCAAAATCAGCTTCATAATGCAGCTTTGGGTATATGCCTTGCAGGAGAACTGCCAGGGATTGATCCAGTTTGGAGACTGAACTAAGAGAGGGAGCAGAAAAGCATTCTCTATTTGGAAGTTATCTTGACCTGAGCCATCATAGATGAGAGACCAAGGTGGGTGAAGAAGACTATGGGAAAATAGGCTATTTCTCATTCTGAAAAGGGAAAAGAAATGCAGTTATAAATTCGCTGTAGTTGGAAAGAGACAAGTTTAGTTATGGGAATGTTACTGGAAAGACACTGGTCTGTCTTGGGAAATCAAGTGAGCATGTTTTAAGTTTGGCAGGAAGTTTTCTGAAATGAAGTTGACAGGAGTGTAGGAAAATCCAGATCTTATAACAGGAGATGTGCTGTAGGTGATTCTAATGTACATGTCCCCTTTCTCAAATAATTTATTATGGAATTTGATTCAGATAAAATATGAAACCAAAATTCTAATCATGTGTCAAAAAATAGAGTTACAGTATTCCACATCTTTTTTCTGTTTTTGATTACATCCTAACATTAAAGTCTTTATGTGTCTCAAATGAACAAATCACATGTTATTTAAACTATAATTACTCACTGAAAACCCTATGTTGTTTTTCTTTCATGTTTAGCTCAGATGAGATGTTTTATGGCAGCTAAATTGTTCTATATCTATTTATAGAACATAATTACTTGTGTACAAAATTGTCAACATTTTTCTCACTTATATATTTGGAAAAATTAGGAAAACAGTTTTTTATAGTTCCTGGGAAATGTTAAGTACTGAAAGGGTTATGAATTTCTTTGTTATCAAATAAATATATATTCATATCATTAAGCTGCTCACTGAAAGCCCTGTTACACTAAAGTTTTATCTTTTTAAGAATTTTAAAGGGAAATGGACAGCCAGTTAAATAAATAAAAACAAAGGAAAGCTAAAAATCACCTTAATACTTTTATATATTTTACTCATTTCCTTAATCTACAAATTTGTAAATTGTAATAATTAATCTAGGATTTATCCTTCTTTTCTAGTAAAAACTACACTGCCATTTAATCTAATAACCTGATAATATAAAGTTCTCTTTTCAAAATAGTTTTTAGTTATATATGGATATAATACCTTTATTTATTTTATGTGGTGCTGAGGATTGAATCTAGTGCCTCACACATGCTACATACTTTATCACTGAACTACAACTCCAGCCACCCTCCTTTTTTCTTTTTTTTTTTCAATAGAGGTTAGCATATAATGAATTCATGCCGAATGGTAGGTTTGTAAATAATATTTTTAGCCAATGAGCAGCTATATAATCCATACATAGTGAAATCTTTGGATGAAATATTAATGGACAACTAAATATAAGTGTGCTAACTACAGTCATATAGATTGTATTTGAGAATTGGTGGATCTAGTGGTCCCTGCATTGACCTAATGCTTAGTCTTGGCAGCTCAGTAAGTGGCATGTCCAGAAGTCAAGGGGCTTGTGATTTGAAATCATATGTTACATACAGAACCACCTGTGAAGTAAGATTGCCACAGGTATTTCAGCTGTATTGAGTCAAGCAACTTCAGGTGAACTGGACACCTCTGTTCAATAACAAAGCTTAGAATTAGGAGACAAAGAAAGAAAGTTTACATTAATTTTGGGCTGTGGATTTTTAGAACAGAGATCATATGAAAGATATGTTAGAATAAAAAGAGACTGGTGAATACTAACCATGAATTGTGTTGTTAGTAAAAAGAGAGTATTAAAATGTAATTATAACATGCAGAAAATCATGTGTATGCTTGAGAAATCGAGGATGTAATATTAGGTTGTTTGTTATTATATTAAAAAAATTTTAGCAAATGTTGATGATAATAACAACTAATACTCTTCATGCATAATTAATGTTGTTGATACTAGTATGAGTGCAAGGGATAGATTATACATATTTTTTCATATATATGTACACATATACATATATACAGTTTATATTTTTTCTATGCATTTACATATTTTGAGTTTTTGAAAAATATATATTCAGAGTTACTAATTTTAGAATGTATATGTTCTTTTTTATCAATCAATAAATATAAATACATATATAAAGGATAAAACTATTATCTGCATAATGGAAAGAAGGAAAGGACAGTAAAGAGAGGAGTCGTGAGAGATGTTATCTCCTGAATGTTTGTGTCCACCCAAAATTCATGTTGAAAACAAGTGTCCAGTTGAATGATATAGGAGGTGGGACTTTTGGGAGGTGATTATGTCATGAGGACTGCACCCTCATAAATGGGATTAATGTTGTCATTAAATAGGTCTTTGAAGCTGACTTGACTTTCTACCACAGCCAGCATGTGCCATCTATGTATCAGAAAGCACAAGCTAACCAAAATGAATGGCATTTTATTTTTTGGCATCCAAGCTGCTAGTGAGAAAAAATTCTGTTGTTTTATTAGCAACTTAGTCTGTGAAATTCTGTTATACAAGCCTAAATGAACCAAAACTAATATGGGAGGGGATGAAAGAAGAGAAGAGGAGGAGCTCATAAGTTCATCATAAACTTCCTATTGCTTTATAATACCTAGTTGGCTTATTCATGAGGTGTTCTTCCATAATTGTTAATTATCTTTGTATGCAAAATGTGCCAATGATAACATTTTTGCTCTGTTTCTACAGCTTAACCCTTTCGTCAATCCTGATATATGTTCTCAGTTCAAGACATTATTTATAGAAGTTTGTATTTCAATTTCTTAACCAGGCATTGGCCAATATTCAGGTCTCCCTTGTGCCAGCTAAACTGACTTTGTTCTTCTTTTCTCTGTCTGAACATAGGAACTAACTTATTTAATGCATGGAGATCACAGCAAGATCTCTAAACCAACTGTAGAAAAACTTGAAAACTTAGTTATAAACTTTTTTTCTAAACATGGGCTCTCTTGGCCAATGCTATTATTTTAAAATCATAGGAATTACATCACATTATTTCCTGCCCATCACCAGTACGGAATATGGCAGTGATAATAATTAATACTCCTCATGTGTAATTGATGTTGTTGATACTAATATGAATATAAGGGATAGCTTCTGCCCATTTCACAAAGGCAGAAACTTAGAATCAGAAATCAACTACCTTGGCTAACCCTAAAGCCAATCTGATTAAATATCTAAACTGATTTTTATTTTAAATTTCTTTGATTCCAAGATTATTCACAAAATTAATCATAGATTCAATCTTAAATAGCAGAACTCTAATTTACATAGATTCCTATTAGAAAAATGATTACAGTATGATTTCCAGGACATAGATTAATCAGTTATGAGGCACAACACCTTGTATTTTCTTTGTCACAGTACAAGTTGCTAATAGTTACACCTTTGGGCTACTCTAGATATTTATCATATTGTTTCCAGAGCTCTTGGCTTGGAGATATTTTGGATCAACAAACATTATGGGAACCATAGCGGTTTCATTGGGAAATTTTCTATCAATTCAGACAAATCCCTGGCCTTACATTAGGAAATTTAAGAAACATCTGTCACTGTAGATGGCAGCCTTAGAAAGCCCTGTCGCACTGTGCCTGGACTTTGAATTATATACTGACCTTAACTAGAAGCAGGACTTAGCAATGAACTTGTTGCTGAGAATCATGGTTAAGTATCTAGAAAGGTTTATATTTCCTGAATATATGTCAGGGGTCAGTAACTAACTGACCCTTATCCTTTATTAGTTATTCTAAGGCATGTTTAAAAATCTCATGGGCTTGAAATACATCAGACTTTCTGACCTAGTCTTTTCCTGTTTGTATTACAAATGGTAGACTTGACAGATACGCTTATATTGGTAGGGTTTTGTGTATGTCTGTCTCCATGCCTTTTAGTACTATGCTGCTATTCAGAGGAGGGGGGACAAATATTTTACAGGTAAAACATTACTAAAAAATGCACTTATTATTTTAAAAAGAGGCACCACTCTGTAAGGACTTATCAAAGCAAATTGATAAGACCACATAGAAAATTCTGTAAATTTGGTTCAACTGGATGTCACCTTCTACTGATTTTATATTAAGCACTAACTCTAGTCCTGCTACAAGGATATCTGGCATATTTAACTTTTATTACATATCCTCTGAATCCTGAATATTCATTTCTGCTTAACAGTTTTGTAACTTCTATTAATTGATATTTGTACAATTCCCTCTTTAATAATTTAAATACATGTATCCTTTCGTTTACAGCAACAAATGTGTATTTCCATTCATTTTCCTTGTCTAAAAATCCAATTCCTCAACACTTCTATAATTATCATCAAATCCTGGACACCCATTTCTATAGAATGAATGTCTTCTTGGCACAATGACTCCATTGCAACTCAATTTCATTTTTTCTAATTTTTTTCCACTGTTTGTTACTTCTCTCTTTCTCCCAGGGAACATAGAGAGGATTGAGTTATCAACTGTGCCATGACTTAGAACAATAAAACATTTTTTATTGTCATAAACTGAGAACACTAAAATTATTTTTGATTCACTTTACTGCCTTCTTTCAAAATAAAAGTAAAACCCCTTTAACATAGTTGTTTTGTGACATGGATACTGAGAAGCACCACATTGTCTTTGGAGAAAGCCCAGAAAAAAATTATTATACCTACAATAATATTTTCCATAGCTTTTGAGTAGTTAGTCATTTTTTAAAAGTGGTTTATGTTTGCTTTGTCTTTTATTTTAATTATGGTTATGTTTATACAAATAAAATGAGGTTAGCTTACCAAAATGTCACAATAAATCTTTTATTTCATTCAGAAGGAAGACTGGATACTTCAAATGGCCATTTTACAAGAAATTAAAAATTAGGTACTTACATGTAAAAACCATTTAAAAAATGTTTTGCATACATAACTACTGAGAGAAAATTATAAAGAAAAATAAAACCAGGGAAAATGGAGAGTTGTTATGTAATGATTAAAATTTCAATTCATTAATAAGGTAACACAGTTGTAAATATATATACACTTGAGAGCATAGTATAAAAGTAAAAGTGAAACAAACAAAAATTTCACATGGAAAATAATTACTCTGTCAATGATTGGTTGAGCAAAAAGATATTTTAAAAAAGTACAAAATAGAAATACCAAAGGTTAAGAACTTGAGTGGGCAGGGGATGTAGTTCAAGCGGTAACATGCTCATCTGGCAAACATGGGGCGCTGGGTTTGATACTAAGCACCACATAAAAATAAAGATGTGGTGTCCACCATAAACTGAAAAATAAATATTAAAAAATTCTCTCTCTCTCTCTCTACCTCTCTCTCTTAAAAAAATTAAAAAACTGTGAGCACTGATTTCCAAGATAAATAAAAAACTCAAAAACACTTAACACCAAAACAACAAATAACCCAATCAGTAAATGAGCTAAAAAACTGAAGAGATACTTCATAGAAGATATGTAATAAATCAATAAATATATGAAAAAACGTTCAATATCACTAGCAATTAGAGAAATGCAAATATTTCATTTCACTCCAATCAAAATGGCAATTATAATGAATATAAACAATAAGTGTCGGTGAAGATAAAGGGTAAAAAACACACTCATGCATAGGTGGAAGGACTGCAAAATAGTGCAAACACTCTGTAAAGCAGTATGGAGATTCCTTAGATAATTTGGAATGAAACCTCCATTTGACCTAGCTAACCTACTCTTCAGTTTGTACACAAAGGATTAAAATCAGCACACTATAGAGAAGCAGCCAAATCAATATTTATAGCAGCTCAATTAACAGTAGCTAAACTGTGGAACCAACCTAGATGCTCTCCATCAGATGAATGGATAAAGAAAATGTGGTATATATACACAGTGGAATATTACTAAGCCTTCAAGAATAATGAAATTATGGCATTTGCAGGTATATGGATGGAGCTGGAGAATATCATGCTATGCAAGGTAAGCCAATTCTAAAAAAAAAACAAAAAACAAAGGCCAAATGTTTTCTCTGATATGTGGGTGCTGATCCATAATGAAGGGGAGGGTGGGAGAGTGGAGGAACTTTGGATTAGGCAGAGGGAAATGAGGAAAGGGGAGAGGGTTTGGGGGGGTGGGAAGAACTGTGGAATGAGAGGGACATTATTACCCTATGTACGTGTATTATTGCACGAATGGTGTGAATCTGCATCATGTATAACCAGAGTAATGAAAAGTTGTGCTCCATTTTGTACAAAAGTCAAAATGCATTCTGCTGTCATATATAACCAATTAGAACAAATAAAAAATTAAAAAGAGAAAATAATCATTGTTCTTCCTAAGAAACTCATGGGAGGGTAGCACACTAAAGAAGTTTATGCAGCCTTAAACAACCTGAAAAAATAAAATAATATTTTATTATACCCCCTCCCCAGGAAGATAGAGGATTATCAGGGGTTTTAGCCCTCCATTCCCTCCTGACCTGCGAGAGAGATTGGGGGAGCATGCCCCAACCAGGATGGGCCAAGAAAGGTAAAGGTCCAAGAAAGGTTAAGGTCAACTGGTGGCCCACACCCAGCCCTCCCTCAAAGCAGGATCTTGTTTATTGAGAAAACACACACAGCTAATGTAATGTACAGGAGCCAATCAGGATAAAGGTCAACAGGGTGAGGAGAATTCACATTTACATCCATCCTACAGGCAGTACTGGGAGACAGGAGCTGTCCTTGAGGGCGGAAGTGTTCTGAGCCTATCCTAGAGGAGGTCCCATTCTTCATCACAATCCACGGCAATGCCTTCTGGCTAATCGCTAGGTGCTTTCTTAGCCACATGTGGCCCCAGGACTGGGAAGTGGGTAGCAGCCAGCAAGTTAATTCCTCTTTTCTGATGCAACATGCCCCACGTTACATCATGCCCTACAGAGGATAATACATATTCATACATTTCTCTAAACTTTAAAACAAAATTTTGAAAATAAGTATTAATGTGGACTTAATACAAAACTCTAATTATTATAACAGTTCTGCTTTCTCTAAATCTTAATTCCACATATTCCTTTTCCCAAATTACACTTTGGTGTCACAGGAATTTTCTGTGCCATACTTTTTAAGTCTACTTTTCATCCCAGAATTCCATATTCACCATTACTGAAAAAAAAAACCACCCAGAATTTCATCTTCACTATTTTCATGTTATATTCAATTTCATAGGATCCAGCCTATAGAAACCATCTAAATTAGACTACAACATCATTATTTTTCAGTTAGTACTGTAAGCTAAAGTTATATCTCCATATGGAAACTCCTTCAAAAATAGTATGCCTTGTACCTCCATAATCACTAATTATAAAAAGTACAATAACTAATTACATATTTAGCTAATTGAGACAAGCCATGTAAACAAAACCCAAGGACAGGCTATTTAGTGTTGGAATCATGGGCTGGGAATCACAGGAGTTGAAAAACATTCTTAAGCAGAAGTTATGTTCCATGTCCATATGCACTTGCAATACTGGGTTCCATTACATGAGGGTGCATTCACACTGTGTCTATTTCAATTTATTTGAAACATAAATTAATAATTTGTTTTATAGGTGGCCATGACAATTCTGTCTACATCTGTTTTAGGTTTCTCATTCCCCCTTCTGAGAAGTACATACTCATGCATGATCTCTCTCTAAAGCAAATACATGGGCAATGTTTCAAACACAGGAAATAGTGATGAATGGTTCATTGAATATAATGATGTCACAATACATAATTATTTGTACTACATAATTATGAATGATGCTTACTTCTTTTCAAATAATAACTCTGAAAATGCAAAAATGGGGCATAGGTTATTAGTCTTGTTGGAAATCAGAAGCCATGGGAGAACAGAAAGGTCTATGCAAAGCACACAGTGAAATAATCAGGGTCCTTATAAACACAATTGCTCTCATGAATACATTTTTCTCCCAAGGAGGTCTGTTTGTTCACATTTCAAACAATATCCACAGCATAGGGTAGGGGGCACATATCCTCACAGATTTCCAGCAGGTTCATATAACACTTGTACACAAATGAAGGTTTGCATGCTTGATATTTGTCCATAACCCTGCAATACCCAAACTCCTGCTTTCTCTTCATTTCCAACCTGCATTCAAGAAGAGCCACCCACATGCATGAGCATGCAGATCAAGATCAATATCACAACTGCAACATGCACCCAGCCAAGCAGACAAGTGAAATCTGCTCCAGTGAGTTTTCCTCCTCCAAGGGTCAGCCATTTAAAACAAGCAGAACTTAGTCTTGCTGTAAGGAGACTGCCTGGAGAGGGTTTCAGAGAGGGGTTCCATTGCAACTCAATAGCCACCGCTAACCAAGTATAGACTGACTGGGTGAGTAAAAAAGCACAGCCTGGCTAAGGACCTTCACATACACTACTCTAAGACCAACATTTACCTCTTGGATCCCCTAAGTGTCATTCAAGCAACTGGATCCTCTAGAAGGTTGGTGTGAATGCTCTCCTAAAGACCTTATGAAATCAAATGAAGGTCCCACCCATACTGTGCTCACAAGGCTGGGCACGAGTACACACACACTCACACACAGAGCCTAAAAACTCTGCCAGCCCTGACACTTGGTGTCTTGGATCCAGCATCAAAGGAAGAAAAAAATCCAAGAGTAAGTAATCTGGGTAGGGTGACCCTGGCTCTTTCCTAGCCAGCTCTCATCATAGTCACATCCCATTGCAGGAACATCCCATTGGTTGGCACCTCAGCATTTCCCACCCTCAGTCCAGGAGCTGCAACTCCACAGTAGACTGCCTTCTCAGATTCAACTCCACCCCAGGCCCAAATTGACAGAACAACCTCTTTTGTTCCCTCCACAGTTCCTGCTTTTAACTCCTCTAGCAAAACATTTCCTATTAGTGCATAAAATATTTCCCTCCTTTAGCAAGGAGCTAAACCAAGAAAACATGTCATCCACTACTGCCTCTTGCTTGACTCAGCATCAGGTGGTGAGTGCAGTGCTTACCAGGCAGCTGAGCTCCAGGTAGCCTTCGCACACTGGTCCTTCCTGCCTCTCCAAAATACCGTGATCATGTGGTCCACCATCTCTTAGTAGTGTTCATGTAGCCACTGTCCTTAGGTTCTTGAGTCCCTGCCCAGAGCCATACCTCTGTTCATTGCCTGTCATTCCAGAAGCACTGCTGCTGCCACATTTGCAAATCAATGAATAACTCAGGATCCAGGATGTCACCAGTTTGCCCCTAGATGTGCTCTCCCAGCTCCAAGAGGGCTCTGAGAGGAGGCAGCTTTGGCCTAATATCATATGCTGCCTCTGGGAAGTGGCTGCAGCACCTGCCCAAATAGAAGCACTCAGGGCTGGGAAGAGGCCTCTTCCCATGTCCCTGATTCCCCTGCATACTCAGGCCCTTTCTGTTCACACCTTTCCCCAACACTCTGCCCTCTTCCTTTTTTCCACTTCTCTATTCCATCTCCTTTATTTTATATTCACCTTTTTCTTGGGCTGATAACTCACAAGATGCAAACATAGCTGCAATTTTGTGCCAGGCTGAGTGATGGGGGTCCTGAAAAGGGAAGGGTAATACACTTACAGCACACAAGCACACACACAATCATAACCTTATTCATTCCCACTAATTCCACATCACATAAATACAGAGTTACAAAAACAGTTCATGAACACAGATACACATACATACAATAACTAAATATACACTTGAACATCTGGAGAGGCAGCTGCACATTCTCATATACACATATTCCAACCACATGTCCTCAAGCATAAAGAGCCATATTTGTGCACCCACATTCTCCCACTCCAGACATGCAAATGCTATCCTTAGTCTCCACAATTGTAAACATTCCCAACCTCTACAGGGACCTGAAAAGTTGTTGGCTATAAATCTAGATGCCAGACTAAGCTCTAGGCTGACCCAAGAGAAAATGAAAAGGCAGAGGGCCAGCCGAATTCTGTCATCTTCCTGTCATAGGAAGCAAGGGGCGAGGAGACCCTACTTGCCAAAGGAGCAATCCCAATACTTTATCCTGGAACCTTTAGTGACTGGGACCACCTGACTTCTAGAGTTGTCTCCAAGGAGTGAGAATATTGTGGCATGGGAGGAAATCTTTATGGCCCCAAACTGAACCTGTCCTCTTTGTTGAATGCTGGGCCCCCTTTGACATCATTTTTTACATCAACCCCCACCAACTGGCCTCCCAGTACCCAGGAGATTGTCTTTCCTTTAAGATCTCCTCACTGAGACCCACATACCTCTTCCTCCACTAAATGGGGTTCCACCCAGACACCTCAAGTTATAACCCCCACGTGGAGGATCTTCATGCTTCATCCACCCCTGCACACATGGTAAAGACACCAGAGGCATCCCCTTACCTCCAGCCCCACAACCCCAAAACTCACAGGCCACACCTCCAGCCCTGAAGAGGAAGATGCCCATCCTGGGTGAGCCTGCCTATTATGTGGTGACTCCCGTTGCCAAACAGTACCTCTCCAGAAGCCACTGTCCCCCAATCCAAGGCGACTGCACCCTCCCTGAGCAGCTCCCAGCACCTAGCTCTTTTGGCTTGGGTCCCTTAGTGGATGTCTCTGAGCTTTAATGGCACCAGCTCCTGCATTGCAGCTGCAACAGCACTGGCTCCCGTTGTCTTGGGGCAGTTGCGGTGGGTCCTGCATTGTAGACACAGTGACTGGCAGCATTGGCTCCTGAGCATGGCGGTGGTGGTGGCAGCAGCTCTCTGGCTTTATAACCTTTTTTTCTTGCCAGGTGTTGAGAGCCCTGAATTGTGCCCAGCCAGACTGCGGCACCAGGAAAGCAAGTAAAGCTTGGGTGCTCTGCTGTGAGGTTTCCTTAGTTGGGGCACAAAGGAGGATGTTATCTACATATTGTATGACCTTAACTTGTGATTGACTAAATTGAATTAAGACTTGGGCCAATTCCTGGGCAACCAATTGGGGGCTGTCTTTAAACCCCTGGGGCAGAAAATGTCAGGTTAATTGGGTGCACTTGTCAGCGGGAATCCTCAAAAGAAACTAGGTATTGAGAATCTGGGTGCAGGATGCAGAAAAAAAAATGCCTCTTTTTAGTCTAAAACTGAACTGGTTAGAATCTTGAGGATTTTGGGATAACAAGGTATAAAGATTGGGGACCATTGGATATATGGGAACCACTGCCTAATTTACTAATCTGGGGCCCTTTACTCGTTTTCATTCTCCACTGGCCTTTTAATGGCTGTATTATGTGGACTATTACAGGTGTGTGTGTGTGTGTGTGTGTGTGTGTGTGTGTGTGTGTGTGTGTTGCTGGAGATTGAACTCAGGGCCTCATGCATGTGAGGCAGGCACTCCACCAACTGAGCTATATCCTCAGCCCCCTATTACAGGGTCTTAATAGACCCTGTCATTTTAAGATCCTGTCATTTTAAGTTATGTTATTATAGGTTGTCACCCCCTTTTTAGTCTCTGGTTTCAAGGGATAATTTTGTGTTGGGAAAAGGATGGAGGATCTTTAAGATGGATCTGTACAGGAGCAGGTTCTATTGCTGCATTTTACCCCCTCCCCACTGTGTATCCAGACTTCTGGTTTATTCTCAGTTTCAACTAGGGTCAGACAAAGTCTCTCTTCTGGTGTCATAAGAAGTGTGGTGCCTAGGTGAATCAAAATATCTTTTCCCATAACGGGGATGGAACTTTCAGGCATTATCAAAAATGCATGTGAGAAGAGGATATCATTCCAAGAGCAGCTAAGAATTTGGGATAAATATTCAATCACAGGCTTTACTGACACTCCCCTTATGGTCATACTGTGAGAGGAGAGGAGGCCTGGGTTTGAGAGGAGAACAGAAAAAATGGCTCCAGTGTAGACATATAAATTAATTTTCCTTTCCTTGAAACTTAAAATCACCATGGGACCCTGTAGTTGGAGACAAAAAATGTATGCTTTTTTTGTAGTATCCCTCTTGGCCACAGTTTTAGCAGGCTATAATGGGAGCAATACCAATCTGGGGCACTTGTCCCAGACTTTCTGTCTGTGTCCTTTAGGGTTATGGATGTTACATATTTATGACCAGGGTGTATCTGGTTGCATTAAAGCTTGGGGAAGTCCTAAGAGCTTTTTGTGTAAGTTGGGGATGAAACAATATTACTTATGTTTATTGGGTGTGTATTTCTGTTGAGAGAATCAAGTCTTTGGATTTAGGATTTTGTTTATGTCACTTCTGGTAACAAGTAGGTTTTTTGTGTGTGTTTATGTGTGTGTTTGTGTGTGTGTATACTTGTTGTTTGGTGATATCATGTGCACATGTCTTCAGGAACTGTAGAGTGTATAGGAATGTATAAGCCTGCATTTGGAAGAGTATACATTATAGTTGCCCGTCCATCAGTACCTGAGTAGTCACAAGCATGTATATTTGGGGATATGCATTATTAAGTTTATTTTTTATAAGGGAAAGAGTTGTGTGTGAATTCAGGGAAGGCAAGTATGGGGTAGATTTACACATCTGTGTATTTGGGGGTGTGGCAATGGGTTGTGGGACATGCGCCTTTTTCCAAATATGAGGGGTTTTGATGATATCCGTAGTGTGAGGGTTTGAGTGTGTATCCTCACATGTATGTGTGCCTGAGTGGTATGTGCACAGATCTCTGTGGCTGGGTGGCGTGTGTGTGTGTATAGCTGTAAGGAATAGCAGGAGCACATTGGTGATAGCAAGCTCTTCTCATGTGCACTGACCCTTGTTCCTGTGGATCTGGAGCTGCAAAAGTGATTTCTGCTTTCTCATCCTTATCTGACATCTTGTCTGCATTGATTGTGATGGTGAGTGGATGTGCCTCTGGTGCTTGAGTAGGGCTGACTTCCAGGATCCTGGGTTGGTGGATGGAAGCTGATCAAAGATGACCCCTTAGAAGTGGTGGGAGAGATTTTCTTTCATGATGTGAGGTATGGCCATTCCTCTTCAGAATGGTTCAAGGAGACTGACTCCAGAAGGAAGTTTATGGCAGATTCATAGATCCAGGGACTATTGCTGAGAGAGTTGTTTATGATTGTCCACCTATTGGTTCCTCCCTTAGGTCTTTTCCCTCTGAAAGACAAAGGCCAAAACTCTAAGTATAAGTCCCCACAGGCTCCTCCCAGCCGGATTCTGTTGGTGGTCCATGTGTGCACATGACTGGCCTCATAGGGTGCATGCTCTGGTAACCCCATGAGCTCTATAATTATTACATAGTTGCTCCTCAAGCACATTAGGAAGGAGTCAAAAACTGAATGTACCAAAAAAGGCTTAAAATAAATAAATAAATGCCATGAGTGTTAAAAAATAAACTTATCACATGAAAAAAGAAAACAAAATGAAAAAATGTACAATGAACAATGATAATGGTTTTAAATTTTCCTGAAGAGCTACCCTCATTGTTATTCTTCATTTCTTGTCAGGAATGAGTGAGTTATTCATCCTTTCAACCTGAATGAACCTTTCACATTCCTTATTGATCAGTTCTACTAGTGGAGAACTTCCTTGGTTTTTATGTGGAAATAGATAAAAGAAATTTAGTTTTTTATATGTGATCAAACACAGCAAAATTGTACCATGTTAACTACTTGGGAAGGCACATTGTTGGTGATATTTACACTTATTTTGCCACTATTCTAATACCAGCATTCTCCCACAGAAGTTTTTTCATCTTGCAAAATTGAAGCTTATTTATTTTTTTATTGTTGATTGTTCAAAACATTACATAGTTCTTTTTTTAAGAGAGAGAGAGAGAGAGAGAGAGATAATTTTTTAATATTTATTTTTTAGATTTCGGTGGACACAATATCTTTCTTTGTATGTGGTGCTGAGGATCGAACCCGGGCTGCACGCATGCCAGGCGAGCTCGCTACCGCTTGAGCCACATCCCCAGCCCAATTACATAGTTCATCACATATCATATTTCACACTTTTATTCAAGTGGGTTATGAACTCCCATTTTTACCCCGTATACAGATTGCAGAATCACATCGGTTACACATCCACTGGTTTACATATTGCCATACTAGTGTCTGTTGTATTCTGCTGGCTTTCCTATCCTCTACTATCCCCCCTCCCCTCCCCTCCCCTCCCCTCTTCTCTCTCTACCCTATCTACTGTAATTCATTTCTCTCCCTTGTTTTTTCCCCTTTCCCCTCACTTCCTCTTGTATGTAATTTTGTATAACCCTGAGGGTCTCCTTCCATTTCCATGCAATTTCCCTTCTCTCTCCTTTTTCCCTTCCACCGGAGGGTCTCCTTCTATTTCCATTCAATTTCCCTTCTCTCTCACTTTCCCTCCCACCTCTCATCCCTGTTTAATATTAATCTTCTTCTCATGCTCTTCCTCTGGCTTCCAATCTTACTGGAGTGAGATGGTATCTTAGGGTGGTTTTGATTTGCATTTCTCTGACTGCTAAAGATGGTGAGCATTTTTTCATGTACTTGTTGATTGATTGTATGTCCTCCTCTGAGAAGTGTCTGTTCAGGTCCTTGGCCCATTTGTTGATTGGGTTATTTGTTATCTTATTGTTTAATTTTTTGAGTTCTTTGTATACTCTGGATATTAGGGCTCTATCTGAAGTGTGAGGAGTAAATATTTGTTCCCAGGATGTAGGTTCCCTATTTACCTCTCTTATTGTTTCTTTTGCTGAGAAGAAACAATTTACTTTGAGTAAGTCCCATTTGTTGATTCTAGTTATTAACTCCTGTACTATGGGTGTCCTATTGAGGAATTTGGAGCCCCACCCCACAGTATGTAGATCGTAGCCAACTTTTTCTTCTATCAGACGCAGTGTCTCTGATTTGATATCTAGCTCCTTGATCCATTTTGAGTTAACTTTTGTGCATGGCAGAGAAATGGATTCAGTTTCATTTTGTTGCATATGTATTTCCAATTTTCCCAGCACCATTTGTTGAAGATGCTATCCTCCCTCCATTGCATGCTTTTAGCACCTTTATCAAATATAAGATAGTTGTAATTTTGTGGATTGGTTTCTGTGTTCTCTATTCTGTACCATTGGTCCATCCGCCTGTTTTGGTACCAGTACCATGCTGTTTTTGTTACTATTGCTCTGTAATATAGTTTGAAGTCTGGTATCGCTATACCTCCATATTCACACTTCCTGCTTAGAATTGCTTTTGCTATTCTGGGTCTTTTGTTATTCCATATAAATTTCATGATTGCTTTATCTATTTCTACAAGAAATGCCCTTGGGATTTTGATTGGCATCGCATTAAACCTGTAGAGAACTTTTGGTAATATCACCATTTTGATGATGTTAGTTCTGCCTATCCATGAACAGGGTATATTTTTCCATCTTCTAAGATCTTCTATTTCTCTCTTTAGGGTTCTGTAGTTTTCATTGTATAAGTTTTTCACCTCTTTTGTTAGGTTGATTCCCAAGTATTTTATTTTATTGAGGATATTGTGAATGGAGTGGTTGTCCTCATTTCCATTTCAGAGGATTTGTCACTGATATACAGGAATGCCCTTGATTTATGCGTGTTGATTTTATATCCTGCCACTTTGCCGAATTCATTTATTAGCTCTAAGAGTTTCTTTGTAGACCCTTTTGGGTGTGCTAGGTATAGAATCATGTCACCTGCAAATAGTGATAATTTAAGTTCTTCTTTTCCTATTTTTATGCCTTTAATTTCTTTTGTCTGTCTAATTGCTCTGGCCAGTGTTTTGAGAACTATGTTGAACAGAAGTGGTGAGAGAGGGCATCACTGTCTTGTTCCAGATTTTAGAGGGAATGCCTTCAATTTTTCTCCCTTCAGAATGATGCTAGCCTGAGGCTTAGCATATATAGCTTTTACAATGTTGAGGTAAGTTCCTGTTATCCCTAGTTTTTCTAGAGTTTCGAACATAAAGGGATGCTGTACTTTGTCGAATGCTTTTTCTGCATCTATCATATGGTTCTTATCTTTAAGTCTATTGATGTGGTGAATGATATTTATTGATTTATTGATTTCCGTATATTGAACCAGCCTTGCATCCCAGGGATGAATCCTACTTGATCATGGTGCACATTTTTTTTTGATATGTTTTTGTATCCAATTCGCCAGAATTTTATTGAGGATTTTTGCTTCTAGATTCATTAGAGATATTGGTCTACAGTTTTCTTTCTTTGAAGTGTCTTTGTCTGGTTTAGGAATCAGGGTGATGTTGGCCTCATAGAATGAATTTGGAAGAGCTCCCTCTTTTTCTATTTTCCGGAATAGCTTGAAAAGTATTGGTATTAGTTCTTCTTTAAAGGTTTTGTAAAACTCTGCTGTATACCCATCTGGTCCTGGGCTTTTCTTAGTTGCTAGTCTTTTGATGGCTTCTTCTATTTCCTCAATTGATATTGGTCTGTTTAGGTTGTCTATATCCTCCTGGCTCAATCTGGGTAGATCATATGACTTAAGAAATTTATTGATGCCTTCACTATCTTCTATTTTATTGGAGTATAAGGATTCAAAATAATTTCTAATTATCTTCTGTATTTCTGAAGTGTCTGTTGTGATATTGCCTTTTTCATCTCGTATGCTAGTCATTTGAGTTCTCTTTCTTCTTCTCTTCGTTAGCATGGCTAAGGGTCTGTGGATCTTATTTATTTTTTCAAAGAACCAACTTTTACTTTTGTCAATTTTTTCAATTGTTTCTTTTGTTTTGATTTCATTAATTTCAGCTCTGATTTGAATTATTTCATGCCTTCTACTTCTTTTCCTGTTGTTTTGCTCTTCTTTTTCTAGGATTTTGAGATGAAGTGTGAGATCATTTATTTGTTGTTTTTTTTTCTTTTTTTTTAGGAATAAACTCCAGGCAATGAATTTTCCTCTTAGAACTGCTTTCATTGTGTCCCATAGATATGTTGTGTGTGAGTTTTTATTTATCTCTAAGAAATTTTTAATTTCCTCCTTGATGTCTTCTATAACCCATTGATCATTCAGTAACCTATTTTTTATTGCCCAAGTGATGCTTGATTTTTCCTTCCTTTTTTATCATTGATTTCTAGTTTCATTCCATTATGATCAGATAAGATGCATGGTATTATTTCTGCTATTTTATAATGTGTAAGAGTTGCCCTGTGACATAATATATGATCTGTTTTTGAGAAGGATCCATGTGCTGCTGAGAAAAAAGTGTAACTGCTTGATGTTGGGTGGTATATTCTATATATGTCAATTAATTCTAGGTTATTAATTGTATTATTGAGTTCTATAGTTTCCTTATTCAGCTTTTGTTTGGAAGATCTCTCCAGTGGTGAGGGAGGTGTGTTGAAGTCTCCCATAATTATTGTATGGTGGTCTATTAGACTCTTGAACTTGAGAAGAGTTTGTTTAATGAACATAGCTTCACCATGGTTTGGAGCATATATATTTATGATTGTTATGTCTTGTTGGTGTATGGTTCCCTTGAGCAGTATGTAGTGTCCATCTTTATCCATTTTGATTATCTTTGGCTTGAATTCTATTTTATTTGATATGAGTATGGACACTCCTGCTTGTTTCCAAAGTCCATATGAGTGATATGATTTTTCCCAACCTTTCACCTTCAGTCTATGTATGTCTTTTCCTATCAAATGTGTCTCCTGTAGGCAGCATTTTGTTGGATCTTTTTTGTTTTTGATCCAATCTACTAGCCTGTGTCTCTTAATTGGTGAGTTTAAGCCATTAACATTTAGGGTTATTGTTGAGATATGGATTGTTCTTCCAGCCATATTTGTTTATTTATGTTACTTAACATGGTTTGTTTTTCCTCTTTGATTATTTTTTCCCTTTACTGTACTACCTCCCACTGTTGCTTTTCATAGTTATTTTCCATTTCCTCTTCCTGTAATGTTTTGCCGAAGATGTTTTGAAGAGATGGTTTTCTAGCTGCAAATTCTTTTAACTTTTGTTTATCGTGGAAGGTTTTAATTTCATCTTCTATCCTGAAGCTTAATTTCGCTGGATACACAATTCTTGGTTGGAACCCATTTTCTTTCAGCGTTTGAAATATGTTGTTCCAGGATCTTCTAGCTTTCAGAGTCTGTGTTGAAAAATCAGCTGTTATCCTGATTGGTTTACCCCTAAATGTAATCTTCTTCCTTTCTCTTGAAGCTTTTAAAATTCTCTCCTTATTCTGTATGTTGGGCATCTTCATTATAATGTGTCTAGGTGTGGATCTCTTATAATTTTTCACATTCGGCGTCCTGTAGGCTTCTAGCATTTGGGATTCTGTCTCATTCTTTAAGTCTGGGAAGTTTTCTCTTATTATTTCATTGAACAGATTGCTCATTCCTTTGGTTTGGACCTCTATACATTCCTGTATCCCAATGACTCTTAAGTTTGGTCTCTTTATGTTATCCCATATTTCTTGGGTGTTCTGCTCATGGTTTATTAACAGTCTCGCTGAGCTGTCTATGTTCTTTTCAAGTTGAAATACTTTGTCTTCATTGTCTGATGTTCTATCTTTTAAGTGTTCTACTCTGCTGGTAGTATTCTCATTTTTGTTTTTAATTTGGTTCATTGCTTTCTGCATTTCTAGGATTTCTGTTTGTTTGTTTTTTATAACCTCTATCTCCCTGTATAGTTGATATTTTGCTTCTTGGATTTGTTTATGTAATTCATTGTTGAAGTGAGCTTTCATTGTCTGATTTTGCTGTCTAAAGTCTTCCTTGAGACTCCAGATCATCTGAAGCATGTAAATCCTTATTTCTTTATCTGACATGCCATCTGCTGCAGCTATTATTTCTTCTAAAGTTGAGTTGACCTGCACTGCTTGTGGTCCTTTCTTTCCTTGTCTTTTCATACTGCTCACGTTTCTTTCTGCTTGGTGAAACTGTGGTGTTATTGAATTTTCCCCCTATATATTTATATTGCTCTTGTATAGTTGCAACGTCTCCCTTGCAGGGGCATGCTGTGGCTGTGCTCCTCCTCCAATTGGAGTGATCTGTCTATCATGCCAGCAGGCCACTGGGCCCCTTCTCCAGGCCTCGTGGTCAGCCTCCCTTGCAGGCAATGGCTGGGCCTCTCCTCCAATAGGGGTGATCTGTCTACCATGATGGTGGGCTGCTGGACCTGTTCTCCAGGTTGCAGGTCTGCCTACCTTGCAGTTGTAGGTGGAGTCTGTTCCCCTCCTCCAATTGGGGTGATCTTTCAACTAGGCCAGCGGCCGCTGGGCCCCTTCTCCGGGTTGCGCGGTCTGCCTACCTTGCGGGCAGCAGCTGGGCCCTTCCTCCAATTGGGGTGATGTGTCTACCACCACGGCAGGCCGCTGGGCCTGTTCGGCCGGTCGGTCGCAGGTCTGCCTACCTTGAAGCTTATTTATGAAATAATAATAATTGTCAGTTTCCCTCATGTCCTAAGAAATCACCATTCTCCTCTCTGTACTGTTTTAATCTCTCTGTGTACTATTCCTCATATAAGTAAGTATCATACAGAATGTGTTCCTTTACTCAGCATTGTCAAGGTTAATCCTTGTTCTAGCATCAGCCAGAATTTCCTTCATTTTCCAGACAAACTAATATTCTATCTTTTGCTACATGTAAAATATTCTTCCTTGGACTATGAAAAGGCTGAAGTAGTGGAATGAAATTGACCAAAGTATCCTGTGGACCTCTATAAAGAAACCATAGTGAATGACATCTTTACATATGTTGGTAAAGTCTAATTAAGAAAATTATATGTAAATGAAAGGAGGTCTAGTAGAGAAGAAGAAAAGAAACAGAGCCAGATAGGAGGGGAGGGAATGGACAAGTTCTGGGGACCAAATTGGAACACTATATTCCCCACTTATGTATAACTATAATGCACAGCTAAAAATATAAAAATTCTTCCTCAATGTACCCTTGAGTATAATAACAAACCTAGAGTGATTGTATGTGTATAAATATTTCTTCAAGACCTTTCTTGTAATGTTGTATAGGTGTTTGCTGAGAAGTAGAATTGAAAGATCATGTAAATCTACTTTTGATAATTTAAGGAACCACCAGTTTTACATAGAGCCTCCACCATTTTGCATTCTAACCCATAGTGCACTAGGGTTCCAGTTCCTTCACATTCTCAGGAGCACTGGTGTTTTCTGGTTCTTTTATGGTAGGCCTCATCATGTATGTGAAGCTGGATTTCATTGTGATTTTGATTATGATTTCTCCACTTATTATTGATGTTGAACATCTTCCCATGTGCTTCTCAGCCACTTGTATATATTTTGAGAAAAATCTATGGAAGTCATTTGCCCATTTTAATATTGGGTTGTTGTTTTCTTATTGTTGAGGTATAAGGGCTCTTTATATTTTAGACTTTAACTTCTTATCAGAAACATAATTTTCAAATGCTTTCTTACATTTAAGGAGTTGTCTTTTCACTGATGTTTGTGTCCCTTGATGAATAAGTTTTCAGGCTTGATGTAATTCAGTTTTTTTCTTCTTTTTGTGCCTTTCTTAGTCTTTGCACATGGATTTTAGGGTTGATTGTTTTCTAGTTCTCTGAAGATTGTCATTGTCCATTGGATGGGGACTACATTGAATCTACATAACACTTTTGGTAGTGTGGCTACCTTGATGATATGAATTCTTCCTATTCAAGAACATGGGAGGTCTTTTCATCTTCTAAGTTCTTCACTTTCTTTCTTCAGTGTTCTATAGTTTTCATTGTGGAGGTCTTTCACCTCACTGGTTATTTTTTCCCTAGGTATTTCTTATTTTTTTTTTAGTCCCTTTCTGATTTTGCTTTCACTGGGATTATTATTGGTGTATAGGGTATATATTGATTTCACAGGCTGATTTTGTAACCTACTGCATTGCTGAATTTGCTTATTAGCTCTAGCAATCTTTTCATAGTGTTTTAGACCTTAGAAGTATAGCATCATGTCTAAAAAATGGCAACAATTTGAATTTTTCTTTCCTATTTTTATCCCTTTTATCTCATTTTCTTGTCCTATTGGTCTGCTTAAATTTTTAGTACTATTTTGAAAAGTTCAGGTATGAATGGGCTGCCCTCATTTTGTCCCAGATTTTAAAGGAAATGCTTTCCATTTTTCCTCTATTCTGTATGATGTGTTTGTGTTTGAATTTGTCATATATAGTCCTAATGATGATTAGAGGTAAGTTCCTTCAACCCCTAGTTTCTTCAGTGTTTTCATCATAAATGGGGACTGAATTTTGTCAAAGGCTTTTTCTACATCTCTACATGAGATGAATGTATGGTTTTTCTCCTGAATTCTACTCATGTGGTGAATTACATTTATTGACTTATGGATGTTAAGCCATCCTTGAATCCCTGGAATGAAATCAATTTAGTCATGATACATAATCTTCTTAATATGTTGTTAAATATGATATGCTAATATTTTGTTAAGTCTATTTGCATCTAAGTTTATCAGGGATATTGGTCTATAGTTTTATTTCTTGGATGTGGTTTTGGTATTACGATGGTCTTTGGTTTCATAGAATAGATTTGAAAAGATTCCACTGTTTTTTACTTCATTAGTTTATGTTTGAATGTCTGTTAGAATTTCACTGAGAATTTGTTTGACTCTGGACTCTTTTTGTAAGGCATTTTAATTATTGCTTCTATCTCATTTCTTTTCTTGATCTCTTTAGGCTTTTTATATAGTCTTCATTAGGAATATTTAATATTGTATATTAAATATTTGTATAGAAATGTGTCTATTTCTTCTAGGTTTTCCAATTTACATTTCAAAACATTTCTTAATGATCCTTTGGATGTGGTGAAACCTTTGGTGATTTCTCCTTTTTAATCTCGAAATTTGTTCATGTGGGTTTTCTCTAAGTTTTGCTAAGGGCTCAACTATTCAGAGAAGCAATGCTTCATTTCATTCATTCTTTATGCTGAATTTTGTTGTTTATTACTTTGATTTCAGACCTGATGTTTATTATTTCCCCCCTTCTTCCATTTTTGTAATTGATTTTTTGTTTGTATTTTTTCTAAGACCTTGAGTTGAACAATTAAATTGTTTGGGATCTTTCACATGTTCCTACATGGGCACTCAAGGCTATAAACTTTCCTCTTGGAAGAGCTTTTACAATGTCCCAGAGGTTCTTGTTTGATTCTGTGAATTTTGTACTTACCTGATTTTTTCTGTCTCCCATTGATATATTGATCAATTTTCATGTTTTTATTTGTTTTTTATCTTGCTTTGATAGGTGTTGATTTATTTTTTCTTGTTTTGCTATTGGTGCATTATAGTTGTGCATAATGGTGGGAATTGTTCTTACATATTCATCAATGCACAAGATATAAGAATATAATTTAAAGTATCATTCCCTTCTGTTCCCTCCTGCTGCCTCCTGGTAGTCCCTTTCATCGATTCTACTTATGTCCCTTTGATTTACATTAGCCACACCTCTCTTTTTTATTTTATTTTTCTGTTGCTTGAACATATGAAAGAAAACATCCAAGCATTGTTAGTCTGATTTTGGAATGTGTTGTTTAAATTAATGGTCTCCAGTTCCATCCATTTTCCTTCAAATCACATGATTTCATTTTACTTTACAGTGAATTTATATATATATATATATATATATATATATATATATATATATATATATATATAATCACATTTTCTTTTTTTTTAAAGAGAGAGTGAGAGAGAGGGGAGAGAGAGAGAATTTTTAATATATATATATTTTTAGTTATCGGCAGATACAACATCTTTGTTTGTATGTGGTGCTGAGGATCGAACCCGGGCCACACACATGCCAGGCGAATGCGCTACTGCTTGAGCCACATCCCCAGCCTCCACATTTTCTTAATCCATTCATTTTTTAAGAGACGCTGAGGCTGGTTCCATATTTGGATACAATGAATCATGCTGCTATAAAGGTGAGTGTACATGTATCTCAAAAATATGATGACTTTAAATCTTCAGGATAAATACTGAGGAGTGGTATTCCTGGGTCATATGATGGTTTAATTTCTAGCATTTTGAGGACCATTTATATTGATTTCCATAGGGTTTTTACTAATTTCCAGTCCCATCAGTGGTGTGTAAGTGTTGCTGTTTTTTACATTTTGTCCAGCATTTGTTATTATTTCTTTTCCTGAAGGCTATCATTTTGAATGAAGTGAGATGAAATCTCAGGGTAATTTTGATTTGCATTTCCCTAATTAAAAATGATGTATTATTCATGTATTTGTTGACCATTATTCATGTACTTGTTGGCCATTTTTATTTTTTATTTTGTGAGGTGTCTGTTAATTTGTTTGCTCACTTATTATTGTGTTGTTTGCTTTTTAATGTTAAGATTTTTGAGTTGTTATATTTTGGATGTTAATGCCCTGTCATAAGAGTAACTTGCAAAGGTTTTTCCCCCCATTCTGTATGTTCTCCACACTTTTGTTTTCTTTCCTGTGCAGAAGTTTTAAAATTCAATGCTCACCCATTTATAAACTCTTGGCATTATTTCCTGTACTTTATGAGTCCTATTGAGAAAGTCCTTGTTGGAGTGCTGACCCTCTATTTACTTATTTGTGTTACATAGTCTCTGGTCTGATTCCTGGATCTTTGATCCATTTTGAGTTGATATTTTTTTCAGGGTGAGAAATAAGGGTCAGGTCTCATTCTTCTACATATGGATAACCAGTTTTTACAGCACCATTACTTTAAAAGGCAGTCTCTTCTCCAGCATATTTTTGGCACCTTTGTCCAGTATCAGATGATGGTACCTGAGCATTTTGGGCTTAGAATTGCTTTCAATTTCTGGGTCTTTTATGTTCTTCCAAATGAATTTTAGAAGTTTTTTTTTTCTTTTCTAGTTTTATGAAAATGTCATTGGTAATTTTACTGAGATTGAATTGAATTTGTATATTGCTTTTTGTAATTAAATTGTTTGGGATCTTTCTTATGTTCCTACATGGGCACTCGAGGCTATAAACTTTCAAATTTAACAGTATTAATTCCCCTTTTCCTTGAATATGGCATTCTTTACATCTTCTTATGTCTTCATCGATTTCTTTATTCAGTGTTCTGTTGTTTTCATTGTAGAGGTCTTTCACCTCCTTCATTAGATATGTTCTTAGGTATTTTTAAGGCGTTCTACATGGTGTAATTTTGGGGTTTTTTCTCAGTAGATTCATTACTTATACCTAGGAAATAAATTAATTTTTGTATGTTGATATTGTAACCTGCAAATTTACCAAATTCATGTATTTGCTCTATCAGTCTTTTCGGGTAGCTTTTTGGATCTTTCAATATGGTCTGGTATCATCCAAAAACAGTGAAAATTTGACTTCTTGCTCTCCTGTTTTTATACCCTTTACTTTCTTCTCTTGCCTAATTACTCTGACTAGAATTTCTAGTAGTATAATTAAATATGAATGGTTAGAGTGAATATCCCGGTCTTGTTCTAGGTTTTAAGGGAAATATTCTCCATTTGTTCTTATTCAGTATAATGTTGGATTTGTTTGTTTGTTTTTTCATGTACACTGATTATATGTTGAGTGAGGTTTCTTCTGTCCCTAGTTTCTTCATTGTTTTGATCATAGATGGGTGCTACTTTTTATTAATGCTTTTTGTGCATGTATTGAGATGGGTAAGTTATTTTGACGTTAATTATGTTTACATGATGGATTATACTCATTGATTTGCATACATTAAACCATTCTCTTATCCCTGGAATAAAGTAAACTTGGTCATGTTGTATACCTTTAATATGTTGTTGAATATGATTTGCTAATATTTTATTAAGAATTTTTACATTTAAGTTCATCTGGAATATTGGTCTGCAGTTTTCTTTCCTTGATGTGTTCCTATTTAGTTAATTACTTGATTTTCTGTAGGTGTGGATATACCTGGGTGGGACCTAAAGTTACCACCCAGCTGTTTCTACCTGGGGCCTGGTCATTGATTTGGAAGTTTTGTCTCACAGTGTGAATTTGGGCATGTTCCATTCCTTTCTATTTTATGGAATTATGTGAGGAGCACTGGCATAAATTATTCTTTAAATCTCACTGTATTCAACTGAGAAACCATCTGGACTTGGGTTTCTATTTGTTGGGAAGCGTTTTATTACTGTTTCTGTCTCATTACTAGTTTTTGGTTTTGTTGGGTATTCTATGTCTTCTTTTTTTTTAAAGGAGGTATCATGTCACCTTGATTTATCATATTTTGTGTTTTTTTTTCTTTTGTGTTTTGTGCATTCTTTGGGGCAGATTTGTCTTCATTAGTATGTGTTATGCTTCTTAGAACATAGACTCACTCTTCTGAATATCAGGTTTTTTGAAATTTTTAACAATTCCAAGTGTTTTTGTAGTATAGTTTCCCATCTGGTCCTTTAGTGATGAACAGTGTATTTAGACACAATGTGCATTGTGTCAGAGCTTGAGAATTCCACTGTCCCTATAGGTCTCAGAAGAGTGGAGTCCTTGCAGATACCACAGGTGTGTTGGGTATGTGGTGTATACCCACAGTGATTGCTCTTTTTTTTTACTTAACAAGACTCTATATATTAAAGCGGCATAGGAGCTGTGTAAATTGAGATTCCTTATAGGTGGGGTATCCACAGTATAATACTAGTTAATTACTTGATTTTCTGTAGGTGTGGATATACCTGGGTGGGACCTAAAGTTACCACCCAGCTGTTTCTACCTGGGGCCTGGTCATTGATTTGGAAGTTTTGTCTCCATTAGTCTATGTATTAAAATGTCATTGGTATCCAGTGTGGTTTGGGTAGAGTGCAAGGCACACTGTCTCTTGTTTGTGTTTTGGAAGTGGCTCAGAAATAGTATCCTCAACCCTGTCAACTTATAGCATCCATGTAGCTGCCCAGCACCCCACAAAAAGGGACAATCTCACAAAAGCAACAGAAACAGCAACAGCTAAAAATATACAGCATTAAATAAATACTCATTGCCTATTATGACATCAGCAGCACTAATTGCCACAGGAACAGAAGTGGCAGGGTGGCCAAAAGCAAGAATATTGTATTATTTTGCCCAAGATCCACCTTTAAAAATGAGCATGTGATAACTACATCATTCACAGTACTTAATAACTGAAACACCAAATAATGGTGGAAGGTTAGGAATTTATAAAGTCAATAGTTCTAAGAGATGAGGCAAATGGAATTCATTGAGAGAAAATGAAATGTGACATAAATGTATAATAAAGTTTATAATATTCAAAATGTGACCATAGAGAAGAGATTTAGCAAGATATAAGCAAAATACAAAAAAAGAAAGAAAGAAAAATAAAGAGAACAATGGAAACTGGTATTAGAAGATGAAGAAAAGCAACAAGAGAAATAGACAAAAAAGAAAAAAAAATAAAAAAAACTAAATAAAATTAACACTCAAGAGACAAAGAAGTTAAAACATAAAAATGTGAAAAAATATGTGCACGTATATTTAAAACTAGTTACTATAGTAAGAACATACACACACACACAAACACACACACACGAATGAAGAAAAGAAAGAAAAATGCAATATCTTAAATAAAAGTCTTAAGAATTATTTTTTCTGGGGTGGTCAAAACTGTCCTCAAGGATGGGATATTCACTCCTGTGCAAGGCTGTTCCCCTTTACAGTCCTTCATGGGCTATGTATCCCTTAGAGATATAAAGGATAGCTGCCAGCTGGAGTGATGTGGAACTGCAGTTGTCTGGAATAGCTTACAGCTTTATTTGTCACTGGTATATGTCAGGATGGAATGGGAAGTACTGTCAATTGCAGTTTTGTCTGGACCAACATATATATGCAGAGTTCTATGTGGGAAGTTACAGAGGCTGGTGTTTAGCTCTACTCAGCTATTGTGAGTTTGTTGGGTGTATGTGCTCTGGAGACATTGATCTGCTCATCCCCAGGGCTGGAAGATGCTAATCTCTGCTGGGTGCCTGGATCTCAGGGGTCTTCTGAGGATTCTTTAGGTTCTGAAGTGGAGTCAACCTTCCACATGTCATGCATAGCTACCACAAATGTGGCCCTTCTAGACTCAGGCCCAGAGCAGAACCTTTGAGTGAAATCACACACACCTGATTAGTTTCCCCTGTGGTCATGTGAGCATCCAGACTCAAAGGAAAAGTGAGTTGCACTCCCATGCATATCTCCGACTTGAATCCCTCTGGGTACAATTTTCTCTGTGCCTGTTTCAATTACCTACTACCAGGTACATCTTAGGCAAGTGCTTGACAGGACAGCATGGTATTATTTCCTGTGATCTCCTGGGGTTGTACATTAACAAGCTGTGGTTTCATTACTTCAGAGAGAATCACCTCCAGTTTTTGCTTGCTGGTATAGAAGCACAGAGTCTTTTTCAAACACCAGCTTGCCATACAGCCAAGTTTAGACTGCTTTTCTGTTTTGCATGTTTTCTTTGTCCTTTGTGTTTCTCTCTGTTTGTGTTATTCCCTCCCCTTTGTGTTGAACCAGTGCCTCTGCCCCAGATGCCACTGGCTTTTTTCAAAAGTCTTTTCCTTTGTTACTACATTTGAATTTCTGGCTCTTTTAAGCGTCTGCCTGTCTGGTAATGAATTTCAGTGAATTTCCTCTTTTACCCACATTGCTGAGAATTGTACTCCTAAATTCTTGAATACCAAGCCATGGAGCAATTGGAAAAGAAGTCTCAGATCCGGTTGTTAAGTCCATTTTCTCAACATATGGCTTTTGATTGGGGAATTTAATCCATTTACATGTAAAATAACTGCTGACTATTAAAATGTCATCATCATTTTGTTATTATTTTTTATATGTTTAATATTTTGATGCTGATTTCCTCATTTACTGTTTTTTTCTTTTTATTTCCCTGATGTTTTGTAGTGAAATTTTAATTCCTTTTCTGTTCTTTTTTATGTATTCTCTTAAAATTTCTTTAGTTTCCAAGGGAATTAATAATAACCTTCTAATGTTATAACATGTATTTGAAGCCAATATCTTCTGTCACATTCTAGTACTCCTTTGTATGTTTGTCTGCTCCCCTTTGTCTTGTTGTTGTCACAGCAATTGATTTTATTTTATTATTTTTTAAATTGTTATTGTAATTTTATACCTTTATTTATTTTTATGTGGTACCCAGTGCCTCACAAATTCTAGACAAATGCTTTACCACTGAGCTATAACTGCAGCCCCTCAATCAGTTAATTTAATGGATATTTATTATTATGGATGTATAATTTGCATGCTTTTTTTCTTTTGAATTCTTTAAGAAAATAAAAAAGCCATAAACCCCAATTTAAAAAATACTCTTTTATTATATTTTTTGTATATTTATATTCATCAGGATTTTATGTTAAGAATTTGCTTTCCTATTTAATATTCATTAATGTTAATTCAAAGGACTCTCTTTGCTTGCCACAACCAGTGTGGACAAATTTGTGGTGATTAGGGGATTAGAAAATAGAGGTACTTTTCAGATTTTGAAGTTAAATAGCTAGGATCAGGTGGAGTTCTGCTCTCTGATAGAGGAAGCAGATCTAAAGTGTTACATGAGCAATATTTATTTATATGTGTCATTACCAGGTTAAAGACTATGCAAGCATTATTCTTTATACTCACAAAATTACAGAAACTAGAAACATCTATGTTTTTGCAGCTTTTCCACAGTTGCAATCCACAGTTGTAATGTGCAATGAAAGGAGCTTTGTGTAATACTCAAGAAGGTCCATTGTTTAAAGTTACAATTAAGTGGGCAGGCTCAGGAGTAGCAGAGCTGGTAATACATTGTGGTTGTCTAGCAAAAGAATTCCTGTATACCTGGGAGCTTTGTGACTGAGATTAAGGTCAAAGCTGATAAGACTCTTTCTCAGAGTTTCCTCCAGCAGAGCATTACCAAAGGAACTAGTCATCCTATGCCTTTGCATAGAAACATTTCCAGGGACCAGGCAATCACAGCTATGAGGTCATCAGAAGCCCCAAGTCTCAGTCACTGCTCTCTCATTCTCCATCACCATTCTCCATATTTCTCCATTGATTGATTGGATTATTTATTTTTCTCATGTTAATTGTTTTTTGTTCTTTGCATATCCTGGAAATTAATGCCTTATCTGAGGTATTGGTGGCTAACCTTTCCCCCCATTCTGTAGGCTCCCTATTCATGTTTTTGATTGTTTTATTTGCTGTGAAGAAGCTTTTCAGTTTGATACAATCCCATTTATTGATTCTTGACTTTACTTTCTGTACGTTAGGAGTCTTATTGAGGAAGTAGGTTTCTAAGCAAACATGTTAGAGACTTGAACCTACTTTTTCTTCTAGTAAGTGTAGTGTCTGCTGTAATGCGTAGTTACTTGATCTACTTAGAGTTTAGTTTCATGTAGGGTGAGAGATAGGGGTTCAATTTTGTTCTATTGTATGTGGATTTCCAGTTTTCCCAAAATAATTTGTTGAAGGGGGTATGTTTTCTCCAATATATGTTTACAGTGCCTTTTTCTAGGATGATATATCCATATTTATGTGGGTGTGTCTCTGTGTCTTTTATGCTGTTCCATTCGTCTTAGTGTCTGTTTTGGTGCCAACATCATGATGTTTTTTGTTACTATGGCTTTGTAGTATAATTTAAGTTCTGGTATAGTGATGCCTCCTGCATCACTTTTCTTGATAAGGGTTGTTTTGGCTATTCTAGACCTCTTATTTTTCCAAAAGAATTTCATGATTGCCTTTCCTATTTCTGTGAAGAATATCATTGGAATCTTTATAGGAATTGTATTAAATCTGTATAATGCTTTTGATGGTTTGGACATTTTGACAATATTAACTCTACCTATCCAGGGAGATCTTTTCATTTTCTGTTATCTTCTTCAATATTTTTTCTTTAGTGTTCTGCAGTTTTCATTACAGAGGTGTTTTCCCAACTATCCTCACCTCCTTTTTTTAATTTTTTTTTTCATTGTGGATGCACTCAATACCTTCATCTTATTATTTGTGAGGCAAGTGCTCTGCCACTGAGCCACAATCCAACACTTGCACTTCTTTTTTTAGGTTTATTCCCACATATTTTATTTTTTTGAGGTGTTATGCTCAAATTCAGGACCCCCAAAAGGACCACCAGAGACCAAGTTTAATGTAAACAGCAAAGAAGCATTTATTGCGAGCTAGCTCGATCCTCCATGCACACACAGCAACTGGTGACACTGAGAGGCCCCAAGCCCAGGGTTTGCAGCAGTGTTATACACTCTTTGGGGAAGGCAGGGACTTCACATACATCATAGCATCTCTTAGCAAATCATCACACACCACGGGAAAATCATAAAACAACTCTAAAACATGATTGGCACATTCACTGGTGGGAACATGTTGGGTAGGGGTGATTGGTTACTACAAGAGGGGGATTCATTTGAACTGATTGGTTTAAGCCAAGAGGGGTGTTCGTGCTAAACTACATGTTTCCCAATATCATAAACTACTGGGAGGGTCATCTGGCATCCCAGGTATTTTCCTGTCTCATGTTGATTGGTGGCTGCTAGGGATTGCTATGGGTCCCCACCTAGCCTGACTGAGTCAGGGACACATGGAACAGCAGACCTCTCCTGTTATTTGTAGATAAACAACTTAGCAGGATGGGAATGTGCCTAGTAGTGCCCTGTGGGTCTTTCCAAGGACAAGGGTCATGCCCCCTTCCTTGGACAGGCTTTGCTCTGAGGTAAAGGCTGGTTTTTCAGAAGCTATTGGAAAGGGGATAGTTTTCCTGATTTCTCTTTCAGATGATATGTCCTTGGTGTATAGAAATCCTATTGATTTATGAAATTTGGTCTTGATTTTATGCCCTGCTACATTGCTGAATTGGTTTATAAGTTCTAGAACCTTTCTAGTAGTTTTTGGGTATTGTAAATATAGAACAACGTAGGTGACAGGGCACCACCTATGGAATGAGGGCATCCTTCACTGGTTCTGTTTGTTGGGAATACTGAATTTGTTTATTTTGTTTTGGGATTTTCAAGGGGGCACTGAGCTCAGACGCTCTGCCCCATTCAGTTTCTCCTTGCTGATGGTTCTCTGTGCTTTTGGCTGCAGATTTAATGGAGGCGTCAAGGTTTATCTGGCTTCTCTGATCTGTCATTTTTCTCTCTGCTGCTGGTCTTGCTCACTGCTGATGAAATGGAGTGGGGGGAGGGCTTTCTCTGGCCTCTCTGATCTTTTAGTGCCTCCAGGCAAAATGGTCTCTCTGCCAGAGATTCTCTCGATTTTCTAGGCTTACTTTAGATCTCCTGGTTGGCATCTGCTTGATTCATGTGTAGGATTCAGCCTGGAATTCACAGATCTAAGGACCACGTGTAAGTTCACACCACTTTTACATGAAGGTATTTAAGTCTATGCATCCTGTGCATGCCTGGAAGGCTGTGGCTTCTGCATATTGGTTTAGTGGGCCAAATAACCTCCAATCTGCCCGGGGCAAATTGCCCCTCCTATTCTGGGGTTTTCCATGCCGAGAAATTCCAGCACTTATAGATCTTTTCAAACCTTGTATTTCCCCACCCCCCTTCAGTGTAAAGTCCTTACTTAACATCTGGAAGGCCATCTTAAGTGACAGCTGCCATTTTTTTAGACTACTCTTTTTTTTTAAACAAAATGCCTTTATTATTTTTTATGTGGTGCTGAGGATCAAATCTGTGTTGCCTGCCCCTGCTAGGTAAGCGCTCTACTGCGGAACCACAATCCCAGCCCCAGACAGCTGCCACAATCCCATCACCAGACAGCTGCCATTTTAAGGTTTTCCACCCAAGAGCCCTTCTGAGAAAGGCTCAACGCTTCTTTATTCCATCTCCACTATTAACCTCTCACATTCTTTCCAGACCAAGAGCTTACCAAACCCACCCTTAATTGCCCACTTTTGGATTCAGTGGGCTCTAATCCCTGAGCCTCCCCCATAAAAGGCTTGAACCTCAAGCCTCTTTTATCTCTCTCCTGTGTATCTCTGCCTGGTCTCTGTCTTTCACTTCTGACTTGCCTGTTTTCTGCTTTCTTGCTTTCTTTCATGTCACTCCCACCTGGAACTTAGCTCCGATTTAGTTTCTTACCCTTGTCTGATGTACCCCAAACTTTTCCAGTGTTCAAGACATTCTTTCCAATATTAAGTATCAGTGTAGTTTGTGTTTCCCTGAGTAAGGAGGGCATGCGGCTTATAAAAAGGCTTTTCTGTATTTGATCCTTCTCTAAGGGAAACTGGTTTCCTTTTTAGCCTTTCCTGATATATTTGCCATTGTACTCATACCTAGGTCCACTAAAGTCCTGTTCTATTTGCTGAAAATATTGGATCTAATATACCTTGAGAGTCTTTGTTTGAATTGCATTTTTTTTAGTGTAGCCAAGAGTGAAGAATCTAATTTACATTGTTTGCATAATTCTGGATTGTGTCTCCAGGCAAATAAAAAGCTTTTTTGTAGGGTACCTGTGACCACTATTTAATCCCTTTAAATCTAAATTTAAGTGTAAACTGCTATTCCCTCAGGGGAATTATAAACTGTAATACTAGTAACTGTATAAACTGTAATACCATATCCTCCAGCTGGTATTCAGGCCAAGCTTGGGCTCAGAAAAATACCAGACACTTCTTCTTTAGGGTCTGAGTGTCAAAGGAATCCCAAAATTTCAAAATGATTTTTAAAGGAATATGTGTACCAAATGTAGTATTACCTATCTGAAAGACAAAGGGGGGAGAAGGCATCCCTTAGCATCCCTCCATTGTCAGATTGAGGTATTCCTCAGTGCCATGTAGACCTGAAAGCCATGGGCTACCACACTGTAAGATCAGGCAAGTTGGGCAGCAACCAAAGGAGATAGATTTTAAAAGTCCACTGAAAGAGGCATTATTTGAGATATCACTCCTGGGCAGAACTCCGTCAGATCCATAGAGGGGGCAGGAGAAGGATCTGAGGAGAAACCATGTGGGAGGTGGACTGGACTGGGGTTTTATGAGGCTTAGGCAGGAAGGGAAGGGCTTGGGACAGGAAAAGGTGTTTTTAGAGTCCTTTGTCTTACTGGAGTTGGTCAGGGGTGCTGCCTGAACTCCAGGATTGGCCAGGGGGTCCTGATTATTGACAGGTATTAGTCAGGAGATCCTACTGATTGATAGGCTTTTTTGTTGGTGCCTGATTGATCTTTCTCTTTCCCGTGCAGGCTGCTTTGTTCTAAATCACCACCACCAACCTGAAACACCTTTGAATTCTGCCAGTTTGGAGTAGTTGCTCTTAGCACCACAAAGCACTCAGAGCTACCTATGATCCTCAACACATGAGCAACCACATTTTGAGGCCTTCATAGGATTTGGGATGCTTCTATTATTTGCCCTTACCAATGCATTATTCAAAATTCCTTTCCTGTGTCATATTCCTCTTAATATGAGTGACCCTGGTTTTTCTGTACTGTTTTGCCATCAGTTGTGTAGACATTAGAGACAGAGTTGCATTTCCTGGAGGAACTCAGTTATGTTATGAAAGAGCCATGTCCCTCAGGGTCATGTACCCTGAAGAAATTTTTTAGCCTTTCCTGCCATCAAACTCATACTAAGGGCCACTAAATTCCTATTCTATTTGCTACAAATATTAGATCTAATATGGTTTAAGAGTCTTTGTTTGGATTGCAATTTTTCTTCTTTGAACTGACAGGGTTAGAAACCTACAGAAAGGGACCTTTTTTCTGGGTGGAGCTCACCAGAGACACCATGGGGTTTGGGGCCTAACATGTGCACTAAGCCTTGAAAATTTCCAAAAACCTTATCCATGGTTTCTTTTGAAACAATTTGGGTTCCAAGGAGTATAAAAATCCTAAATCTACATGATGTTTGCAGTGCATATGAAAGAGAGAAAAAAAATATGAAGAGAAGGGAAGAGAAAAGGAGAAATAGACCATGTGGCTCATTCTCTGGGGATTAATGGGTTGCTTATTTTTCAAAGACCTTGGATCAGACTAAGATTTTGTGTTAGGATACAAGATACACTGGGTGAGGGATCCCTCCACTTTTGGGTCAAGTCAGTCTGGGAGAGGAAGAAAGAAGCTGAGCTTAAATAATCTGTTGACCTTGTTGTATTCTGCAGAGAGAAACCTAAGCTGAGCTTCACCAACGTTCCTCCATTAGTGATGAAAGGGAATGAACAAGCCTCCAGTAAGTCTCTCACTTGGGGCTTTAGAACAGCAGCTGATAACTGCATTGAAACCAGCATGACAGGGCTCCCAGGAGCATCAGGCCTGTCGTGTAGCCAGTATTCTGGTGAGCATCACAGGTGAGCGTGGCCTGGCTTGAAGAAACACAAGGGAAGGCCCTAGACACTCAGGATTGGAGACCCGCCCAGTCTGGGAGAAAGAGCTGCTGCACTGTGAATGGTTCCCACCTATTGAGAGGAGAAGCTTGGCCCAGTGGGCACAGCTCCACCTACTGGAAGAGAAGTTAATCGAACTCTAGGACTGCATTTATTATTATTTTTATTATCAGTTTTTTCTTTTTCTTTTTTTTCTTTTTCTTTCATTTTCAATTTTTATTTGTTGTTGTTCTTTAACTTTTTTCAATGTTTTTAATTTTTTTAAATTTTTTAATTTTATTATTATTATTTTTTTAAATTTTAATTTTCAGTTTTTTAGTATCATTATTATTTTTGTATTATTTTTGTAAAAAAATTTCTTTTTCTCTTCTTTTCTTTCTTTCTTTTTTTTCTAACTTTTTTGTTTTTGTTTCTTTTGTCTTTTCAATTTTCTTATTCCCCCTTCCTTGAATTCTACCTGCCTACTCTCATTCTCTTTAGTGACTTCTTCCCTTCCCTTCTAATATCTTTCCTCCCAAGCATCAAATAAATTTATAAGAGTAAACAGTAACTCAGCAATTAAACAGAACAAGAAGTAATATGAGCAGCATAAAAAATCAAGGAAGAAAAGGAGTACAAACAATGAAGGACAGGCTAAATATTCAGGAGGACCTAGTGTCAGCAGAAAAATGGTCATTTAAAGAAATCAAGGAATATCTTAGACAGATGGAATGGAACCTTAAAGAGGATACAAGACAGCAAATCCAAATAGTGAAAGAACACGTTGAAAATTAATTATATAAACAGATAAAAGAAGAAGTTAAGCATCTTTATCAGGAGATAGAGATTATAAAAAATAATCAAACAATAATTCTAGAAATGAAGGAAATGATAAGCCAAATTAAAAACTCAATTGAGAGTATCACTAACAGAGTGGAGCAAGTAGAAGCCAGAACGTCAGATAATGAAGACAAAATATATCATCTTGAAAAGAGTCTAGCCAATTCAGAAAGGCTGGTTAAAAATCATGAGAAAAACATCCAAGAGATATGGGATAACATCAAAAAACCAAACCTAAGAGTCATCGGGATAGAGGAAGGTACAGAGATTCACACCAAGGGAATGAGTAACCTGCTGAATGAAATAATTACAGAAAACTTTCCAGAAATAAAAAAGGAAACAGATATACAAATTGTAGATGCATATAGAACACCGAGCACACAAAATCACAGTAGACCAATGCCAAGACACATTGTTATGAAGATATCCAATGTACAGAACAAGGAGAAAATATTAAAAGCTACAAGAGAAAGGAGGCAGATTACATTCAGGGGTAAACCAATAAGGTTAACAACGGATTTTTCATCACAGATGCTGAAAGCGAGAAGATCCTGGAACAACGTATTTCAAACACTGAAAGACAATGGATTCCAACCAAGAATTCTGTATCCAGCAAAATTAAGCTTCAGGTATGACAACAAAATAAAAATCTTTCATGATAAACAAAAGCTAAAAGAATTTGCAGCCAGAAAACCAGCATTGCAAAGCATCTTGAGCAAAACACTACACGAGGAAGAAATGAAAAACAATAACCAAAACCATCAGTGGGAAGTGCCTCTATAAAGACAGAGGGCAGGAGGAAAGCTAAGCATAGAGAAACAAACTAAATTAAAAAAAAAGATGATAAATAAATACATGGCTGTAAGTACAAACCATATATCAATAGTAACTCTAAACGTTAATGGCTTAAACTCTCCAATAAAGCGACATAGGCTGGTAACATGGATTAAAAAAACAAATCCAACAATATGCTGCCTCCAGGAGACACATCTAATTGGAAAAGACATACACAGGCTGAAGGTGAAAGGTTGGGAAAAAATATACCACACACACGGTCCTCGTAAGCAAGCAGGGATGGCCATCCTCATATCAATTAAAATTGACTTCAAGACTAAGTTAATCAAAAGGGATAAGGAAGGACATTATATACTGTTAAAAGGGACCATTCACCAACAAGACATAACAATTATCAATATTTATGCACCAAATAATGGTGCTGCGATGTTCATAAAACAAATTCTCCTCAAATTCAAGAATCAAATAGACCACAACACAATAATTATGGGTGACTTCAACACACCTCTCTCACCATTGGACAGATTGTCCAAACAAAAGTTGAATAAAGAAACTATAGAACTCAATATCACAATCAACAACCTAGACCTAACTGACATATATAGAATATATCAACCATCATCAAGTGGATATACTTTTTTCTCAGCAGCACATGGATCCTTCTCAAAAATAGACCATATATTATGCCATAGGGCAACCCTCAGTAAATATACAGGGGTGGAGATAATACCATGCATTTTATCTGATCATAATGGAATGAAACTGGAAATCAATGATAAAGGAAGGAAGGGAAAATCTTACATCACATGGAAAATTAACAATAATTTACTGAATGATCAATGGATTATAGAAGACATAAAGGAGGAAATCAAAAAATTCTTAGAGATAAATGAAAATACAGACACAACATATCGGAATCTATGGGACACAATGAAAGCAGTTTTAAGAGGGAAATTCATTGCTTCGAGGTCATTCCTTAAAAAAAAGAAAAAACTAACAAATAAATGAGCTCACACTTCATCTCAAATCCCTAGAAAAGGAAGAACAAAACAACAGCAAATGTAGCAGAAGGCAAGAAATAATTGAAATCAGAGCGGAAATCAATGAAATTGAAACAAAAGAAACTATTGAAAAAATTAACAAAACTAAAAGTTGGTTCTTTGAAAAAATAAATAAGATTGACAGACCCTTAGCCATGCTAATGAAGAGAAGAAGAGAGAGAACTCAAATTACTAACTTACGGGATGAAAAAGGCAATATCACAACAGACGCTACAGAAATACAGAAGACAATTAGAAATTATTTTGAAAACCTTTATTCCAATAAAATAGAAGATAGTGAAGACATCGATAAATTCCTTAAGTCATATGATTTGCCCAGACTGAGTCAGGAGGATACTCACAACTTAAACAGACCAATATCAATAGATGAAATAGAAGAAGCAATCAAAAGACTTCCAACCAAGAAAAGCCTAGGACCGGATGGGTATACAGCGGAGTTTTACAAAACCTTTAAGGAAGAATTAATACCAATACTTTTCAAGTTATTTCAGGAAATAGAAAAAGAGGGAGCCCTCCAAATTCATTTTATGAGGCCAACATCACCCTGATTCCGAAACCAGACAAAGACACCTCAAAGAAAGAAAACTACAGACCAATATCTCTGATGAACCTAGATGCAAAAATCCTCAATAAAATTCTGGCGCATTGGATACAAAGGCACATCAAAAAAACTGTGCACCATGATCAAGTAGGACTCATCCCTGGGATGCAAGGCTGGTTCAGTATACGGAAAGCAATAAATGTTATTCACCACATCAATAGACTTAAAGATAAGAACCATATGATCATTTCAATGGATGCAGAAAAAGCATTCGACAAAGTACAGCATCACTTTATGTTCAACTAGGGATAACAGGAACGTACCTCGACATTGTTAAAGCTATCTATGCTAAGCCTCAGGCTAGCATCATTCTCAATGGAGAAAAATTGAAGGCATTCCCCCTAAAATCTGGAACAAGACAGGGATGCCCTCTATCACCACTTCTATTCAATATAGTTCTCGAAACACTGGCCAGAGCAATTAGACAGACAAAAGAAATTAAAGGCATAAAAATAGGAAAGGAAGAACTTAAATTATCACTATTTGCAGATGACATGATTCTATACCTGGAACCAAAAGGGTCTACAAAAAAACTACTAGAACTAATAAATGAATACAGCAAAGTGGCAGGATATAAAATCAACACGTATAAATCAAAGGCATTTCTGTATATCAGCGACAAAACTTCTGAAACGGAAATGAGGAAAAACACTCCATTCACAATATCCTCAATAAAATAAAATACTTGGGAATCAACCGAACAAAAGAGGTGAAAGATTTATGCAATGAAAACTACAAAGCCCTAAAAAGAGAAGTAGAAGAAGATCTTAGAAGATGGAAAAATATACCCTGTTCATGGATAGGCAGAACTAACATCATCAAAATGGCGATATTACCAAAAGTTCTCTATAGGTTTAATGCAATGCCAATCAAAATCCCAATGGCATTTCTTGTAGAAATAGAGAAAGCAATCATGAAATTCATATGGAAAAATAAAAGACCCAGAATAGCAAAAGCAATTCTAAGCAGGAAGTGTGAATCAGACGGTATAGCGATCCCAGATTTAAAACTATAATACAGAGCAATAGTAATGAAAACAGCATGGTACTGGTATCAAAACAGGTGGGTGGACCAATGGTACAGTATAGAGGACACAGAGACTAATCCACAAAGCTACAACTATCTTATATTTGATAAAAAGCATGCAATGGAGGGAGGATAGCATCTTCAATAAATGGTGTTGGGAAAACTGGAAATCCATATGCAACAAAATGAAACTGAATCCCCTCCTCTCGCCATGCACAAAAGTTAACTCAAAGTAGATCAAGGAGCTAGGTATCAAATCAGAGACTTTGCGTCTGATAGAAGAAAAAGTTGGCTCGGATCTACATATTGTGGGGTCAGGCTCCAAATTCCTTAATAGGACACCCATAGCACAAAAGTTAATAACAAGAATCCACAAATGGGACTTACTTAAACTAAAAAGTTTTCTCTCAGCAAGAGAAACAATAAAAGAGGTAAATAGGGAGCCTACATCATGGTAACAAATTTTTACTCCTCACACTTCAGATAGAGCCCTAATATCCAGAGTATACAAATAACTCAAAAAATTAAACAATAAGAAAACAAATAACCCAATCAACAAATGGGCCAAAGACCTGAACAGACACTTCTCAGAGGAGGACATACAATCAATCAACAAGTACATGAAAAAATGCTCACCATCTCTAGCAGTCAGAGATATGCAAATCAAAACCACCCTAAGATACCATCTCACTCCAGTAAGATTGGAAGCCAGAGGAAGAGCATGAGAAGAAGATTAACATTAAACAGGGATGAGAGGTGGGAGGGAAAGGAAGAGAGAAGGGAAATTGCATGGAAATGGAAGGAGACCCTCAGGGTTATACAAAATTACATACAAGAGGAAGTGAGGGGAAAGGGGAAAAAAACAAGGGAGAGAAATGAATTACAGTAGATAGGGTAGAGAGAGAAGAGGGGAGGGGAGGGGAGGGGAGGGGGGATAGTAGAGGATAGGAAAGCCAGCAGAATACAACAGACACTAGTATGGCAATATGTAAACCAGTGGATGTGTAACCGATGTGATTCTGCAATCTGTATAGGGGGTAAAAATGGGAGTTCATAACCCACTTGAATAAAAGTGTGAAATATGACATGTGAAGAACTATATAATCAGGCTGGGGATGTGGCTCAAGCGGTAGCGAGCTCGCCTGGCATGCGTGCAGCCCGGGTTCGATCCTCAGCACCACATACAAACAAAGATATTGTGTCCACCGAAATCTAAAAAATAAATATTGAAAAATTCTCTCTCTCTCTCTCTCTCTCTGTCTCTCTCTCTCTTTCTCTCTCTCTCTCTCTCTCTCTCTCTCTCTCTCTCTCTCTCAAAAAAAAAGAACTATGTAGTGTTTTGAACAAACAATAAAAAAAATAAATAAGCTTCAATTTTGCAAGATGAAAAAACTTCTGTGGGAGAATGCTGGTATTAGAATAGTGGCAAAATAAGTGTAAATAGCAGTCAGAGAAATGCAAATCAAAACCACCCTAAGATACCATCTCACTCCAGTAAGATTGGCAGCCATTATGAAGTCAAACAACAACAAGTGCTGGAGAGGATGTGGGGAAAAGGGTACTCTTGTACATTGCTGGTGGGACTGCAAACTGGTACGGCCAATCTGGAAAGCAGTCTGGAGATTCCTGGGAAAGCTGGGGATGGAACCACCATTTAACCCAGCTATTGCCCTTCTCGGACTATTCCCTGAAGTCCTTAAAAGAGCGTACTACAGGGATACTGCTATATCGATGTTCATAGCAGCACAATTCATAATTGCTAGAAAGTGGAACCAACCTAGTTTCCCTTCAATAGATGAATGGATAAAAAAAATGTTGCATTTATACACAATGGAGTATTACGCAACACTAAAAAATGACAAAATCATGGAATTTGCAGGGAAATGGATGGCACTAGAACAGATTATGCTTAGTGAAGCTAGCCAATCCCTAAAAAACAAATACCAAATGTCTTCTTTGATATAATGAGAGCAACTAAGAACAGAGCAGGGTGGAAGAGCAGGAAGAAAAGATTAACACTAAACAGATACATGAGGTGGGAGGGAAAGGGAGAAAAAAAGGAAATTGAATGGTAATGGAGGGAGACCCTCATTGTTATACAAAATTACATATAAGAGGTTGTGAGGGGAATGGGAAAATTAACAAGGAGAGAAATGAATTATAGTAGATGGGGTAGAGAGAGAAGATGGGAGGGGAGGGGAGAGGGGATAGTAGAGGATAGGAAAGGTAGCAGAATACAACAATCACTAATAGGGCATTATGTAAAAATGTGGACGTGTAACCTATGTGATTCTGCAAACTGTATTTGGGGTAAAATTGGGAGTTCATAACCATCTTGAATCTAATGTATGAAATATGATATGTCAAGAGCTTTATAATGTTTTGAACAACCAATAAAAAAATTAAAAAAAAAAACATAAAAAAAAGAAAGAAAACTTGGAATCTACTTTGGTTTTGTTATCTGTAGTCATACCTACTTCATGCATTTGTGAAATTTGATTATTTAATATTCATAAACATTCACATTGCATATAGAACACAAAATCTAATAATTCAAAGTATTTATAACTTAGTCCAATTTCTGATTATGATTTTACCTTTTTAAAAAACATTATTATTTTCAATTTCCTTTGTTTCACATAATATTATGAGGATTTTTGTTCATCCTTGTGATTATTGACAATGATTAAAAAGTATTTAAAACATAAAACAGTGCAGGTTGCATAAAAATTAAGGTCTACTACTTGTATTATCAATGCTAAAAGAAGGGTGAAATAAAATTGTTAATATGAAAATTATTTGGAAGTTAACATTGGGATGAATACATGGTAAAATATCTGTATTGATATATAAAGGTGTCCTGGAATAATGGTATAATTTGTATGAGAGATTAGACGAAATGAAAATAAATCTAAATAAAAAAAAAAAAAAGAAAAGAAAATAAGAGGATCGTTTGTTGGCCCATTGCATTCGCCCTCCAAAGAAGCCCTAGGTTGGGCACAAAAAGAAGAAACTTGAATCTCTACTTCTGTTAGCAGGGGAAATTGAAGTTTTCTGCTTCTTCTGGCAGGTGAGGCCTGTGTAAGTTGCATATTTCTGCAGCTAAAAAGTGGTACCTGTCTCAAAGGTGGGTTATTCCCTCATATATTTATGCAGACCCCAGTGGCTCACCATCAATTCCTTCTTTCTGGTATCTTCTTGAAAATTCAAAGAATGAACTCCACAGACCAGGAAAAATGAATGCAATGGTAGGATTTATTGAAGAAAGGTAGAACTCTTGTAGTGCAAGAGGGGACATGATAGCAGGCTTTCTCTGCCCAAGTGTGGTAATCTAGGGGTTTATATTGCTCTTGGGTCACTGTGTTGTGTCCAAGCTTATGCTGGTTAGGCTCTGGAAACATACAAATGCTATTGGAACCAATTTATGCTAATTAATGTTTGGAAAACATTAACACTATTATAGCCCCAAATCCCACTCTGGTTTTTTTCACTTTCATTTTCTGTAAGCTTTGGGAAGTCAGAGTTCAGGTCATTGAATTGTGCATGCTCCATGGTGTGTCTGAAACTGCAGGCCTGTGTGGAGTGTGCTTCTGCAGTGGGCATCACCCATGTGTGCAGGCGGGGCTCTTGCAGGGTGATGGATCAGCTTTTCCCAGCTCACCTCAGTGCTGACTGATGCTCCAACTTATGTGATCCATCACTCCCCTGTTTACTGGAACTTGTTGGCAGTGATCAGTAGGATGGATGTCTGGGTATACATCTGGGGAGTCATGACAATAGAAGGAGTATATCTTGATTGTGTTGTTAGTTGAAGTATCGAAGAGTGCCATGAGTTCTTTCCCTAGAAACCAAGCCTTGTTCACCTATGTAGGAAGCCCTTGGCCATGCTGAATATTTGTTCAGCCTGGCTATCTATCCTTTACCACAGGATCATAAAACAGCTGTCTAAGAAAAATGCCATCTCCATGGGCAATTCTAGAAAATGCTTAAATGGATCAGAAGACTGAAGGCTCAAAACAACTCTCCTTCTAAATGAGACAGAGGAGAAAGAGCCAACACTTCCCAGGAAGCATTTAAGCAAAATTGGCGGGGGGGCTGGGGTTGTGGCTCAGTGATAAAGTACTTGCCTAGCCTGTGTGAGGTCCTGAGTTCAATCCCCTGCACTGCCAAAATGAAAAAAAAAAAAGAAAGAAAAGGAAAGGACAGGACAGGAAAGAAAAGAAAAATTTGTTTCCTTGTGTTTGATATCTATGGCTGCCCCAATTATGTCACTGTGACACAGAATTATATTTGGTTACAGGTATATTCTAGATGACTCCATCCTTCAGTCTCTTTTGATGATACCACCATTTTGAATATTTTCAGCTGTTCCTTGTCTATTGTGTTAGGAGCGTCTTCCCTACCCATACCTCAGAGAAGTCCCATGATTATCTGGAAGAACACTGGGTGTGCTTGTGCCCACCATTTTAAAGCAAATGTGCTTCTGTCCCCATCTCCCTATTCAAAAAGTACACATACTGCTTCCCCTTATGGTGCAGCATAACTCCTAGTGAGGCTTCAAGTAGATGGTTATATTTAACATATTCATGACTTTTTTCTCAAGTAGAGCTGGTGGAGCAGGTTGCATGAACAACTGTTAACAGTAAAGGCTGCTGGAACTAAAAGCAGCCTGGGCAGGTCACTTTGAGGGCAGCTATCAAAGAGAATGACAGCAGTTGAGAGCTGCTAAGAGCTGCTCGGACTGGCCATTTAAAGGGTTCCAGGGAACTGTCAGTAGCTTCCGGCTCCTCCTGTCAGGAATACAGTGACAGAGTTGCTCCCACTGGACACTGAGGGTCACTGGCATTCACTCCTTGGTCTGTGAATGCTAAGATCTGAGAGATGTTGGCCCTGGAAACTCAGAGCAGCTAATATTAAGGGAGGTACAATTTACCTATTTGTGGTTGCTCTCCAGATGGATGTTTGAATCCTCAGCCAATTGGTAACAGAGATGTTTAAGGGACACAGCTCATGAAGTGATGTACAGAGAAGACCCCTTACATTAACTAAGGCCATGTGAACAATGTGATGATCGGGTTTCTGTTAAGATTTTTGATCTGTTTTTCTTCCAGGATCAGTGGAAGGGGTAGAGGCTAAATTGGAGGCAAAGGCTTGGCTCTGCACCTGTGCACCCTGAGGAATGAAATCTGCAGATACCTCCTCCTTTCAGTCCTCACCACACAGAGTAGCACAGACACCACAGCAGAAGGCAGCAGCCATGAGAACATTTCCCTACTAAACTATTTTTTCCTCACTCTAGACAGTCAACTTCCGTGATGTATAGCTTTGCTCCAGGTATGTATCTCTCTCCCTCTCCTCTCCCAGTACCCACCTTTTGCCTTCCTCCTACATTCCCAGTGCCCTCTCCTTGCCCTCCCTTTCCTGGGGACTATCAGGATCATTCCTGAGTGACAAGGATCCTTTGCCCCTTGTGTTGCAGAATGAAGTGAGGGTGAGATCTCACCAAGACCCCACCTGAGAGGTTGGCTCACAAGATATCACACACCTACACAGTGCCTCTACTTCTTTCTATAGGGTCTGATGACTGAAACTTTCTCTCAAATACTGGGCATTAAAAATTAGCCCCAGAGTCACATGTTGCTCTCCAGAGACCTAGAGATGAGACCCAGAATAGGGTGTCTTTCTTGCATGAGTTGAGGTCAAGATGGAACTCACTTCCTAGACTGCCAGTAGGAGGGGAATGGGGATGAGGGTTCCTCTTTGAGAATGAGGTTTCTGAAGTGCTCCACCTCCAAGGATGAAGGGGTCTGTGTGAAGGCCCTGGTCTGGGACAGTTTTCAGGACAGCAGAAGGTGCTGGGAAGCCAGGAGGATGCCCCGGGTGTGAAGGGTCATGGTCGTTCTCACTAAACACCTCTGCTTTCCCATTTGGCTCCCCATAGGAGAAGTTGTTCTGGGACCCACTGCTCTTCTCTGGCCCAGGCTTAGGAAAGAGATTCTGTGGTCCAGGGGAGGGTTAAAAACTGGATGGCACCCATTGAGGAAGACTCAAAACAGTTCAGGATGTTACCAGTATTCTTCTCTTATAGGACCTAGGGTTGTGCGACCCTGCATCTCTTAATTTCTTATGAGGTGACCCATGGCAGGGGGGCTGATCTCCATTTAGGCCTCATGTCCAGTGCTATCACTATGTTTCTCTACACCTTGGCTGGCAGATGATTTAGAAGCACTTTAGTCAGGGCACAACATAACTTTGGGCACCTACACCAATCATTTCTACTTCAAGGGCAGTAGGTGATTTTTCACCAGCTGCAGAAGGAAATGGGCATTTGAACAGTCTTCACTGGGCATGAAGGGAGACAGAGGGACTGGGGGGATGTGTAAATTTGAATGAGAGGTGTCACCTGTCTTGGTGTCAGACTGAGGTTCTGATGGCCATTCTGCTGGGTGAGTCCTTCCTCCTGGTTCAGCTCTTTGGTTAGGATCAAGATATCTATGTGTAGTCCTAAGGAAAGCTACTTCCAAGAAATGGGGGTGTGGTAAATATAGCCTGCACCTGGAGGAGAAGAAGAGATTGTGTGTGGCCTTGGTAGGAAGTGTCCCAAAGTCAAGACACCTCTGGTATTCATAGGAAGCATTGATAACGTCTTCCTGGTTCACACTATGGGGTTGTTAAATCAAGACCATGAGCTACCCACCCAACAGACACACAGTGCTGAGAACCTAAAGAACTAAGGATAATTCCATGAGCCTGGGCTGGCTTTCCCAAAGTCTTGTATACACCTGGGTTCCCAGCCCAGCCCAACTTGGTGACAAAATCCTCTTGGAGCAAAGTTCATCAATGTAGGGTAAGAGATCTGGATCTTGGTACAAGTTGTCCCCTTTTAAATGTCACCCCATTCCATGCTCTTCCAAGTTTCCCTTGGTCTCCTCCATGGCCAAATGTGGGGCTTTTCTCATGATGAAGTTAGATACCCCACCAGGTGTTCATAATGTTCATATATATCATAATGGCTTCAGGCATGATCTAGTCAGGCACCTTGATCTTTGGTACCACTATCATTAGACTTCTGGTGGGTGAGCCTCAGGGCCAGCCTTTCTAGAGGTGCACACCAGGACAGAGGGAAAGGGATGATGCATATATGGTGGTTCCAGGTTTGCTCCAGCCATTTGGTGGAAGGAAGTGTGTTCAAGGGACCTAATCTGGTCCAGGATGGCTCTGCACATTCTGACATCAGGACCTATGAGTGGTGACTCTGCACTAGTTGGACAATGTATGTCACATGGGAGGATAGTTTGAGATACCCATATTGGATATACTTGGGCCTCAAAGAGTCATGTCCTGTGCAGAAGGTTTGTTGGCTCTTTGCATAGATAAGAGGAGAGAAGATATCAACTTAGACTAGGCCATATTCACTTCAAATCCAAGGGTAGTTGGAATCCCAGATGCTAGATTCTGTTCTTCTTGCAAAACAAGTATTCTACCCTGAACAAAATGTTCACATGTGGGACAGCAGACTTCATTGTTACATTTTTTCCCTTTATTACAACTACTCTGGAAATGTGTTTAGCTCTGTCCTGCTGCACAATATCAAGGACTGGAGAATGTGGAAGATAGAGCCTCTGTGGAATTAGAAGTGTCTGACACTGGAATTCATCATCAACTGAAGCTTTGAATCTTCCATCTCTACCACAGCCTCAAATTACACAAAACTGGCAGGTAAGAAAAGCATTGGATTATTAAAAAAAAGAATACTCATTGGAAAATCCAAGCTATAGTTTCATAGTAATGAGGATCTGATAGAAGGAATGGGCAACAGTGCTTAGACATGGGCCAGTCCAGTTCCAGGAGACATCAATTCCCAATACAGAAAAAGTTCTATGTGCACCCAACATCACTTAGCACCTGAAGAGAACCATGTGGGCCTTAGTGAACCAGGCACATTCCTTTATGTATCCCCCTGTGCAGCCCTGCCACTTATTCCAAGCTTCTCATTTCCCTGTCCTGAACCACAAAGAAAAGCCAATCATCAGCATCTGGTCAAAGATATGATTTATGTAAGAGAACACCATGAATCCTCTATCACTATCAATGGTGGTGTTAGGACTGTTTGCTCCAGCCATTTGGTGGAAGGAAATAGAAGAAGGGCCAAGGGGACAAGACTCAGGAGAGGTCATGAGAAAGTAGAAGCTATGCTGAAAGTATTGGGTTGCTTCCAAAGAGGACTGTTTTGCATTTGATTGTTTGAATGGCAAGGATTACATGCAACAAAGACAAAAAACTCCAGAGGTGTGTGCTCAGGGCATCTGAGACATTGGCTTTCCCTGACCATATTCTTCAAATTCCAAATCTCTTCTGGAATATCAGGGTTTAATTGTGTCATGTTTTGAGCTGGGGTGATCTATATTCTGTAAGAGAGTTTATTTCCCAGGTGGTTGGCCAACACCAAGCTAGTGAAACTTGTACCCTGTGCACAGCCCTCACTGCTGAAGGACATCTCCTGAGCTTGGCTGGTTACTCCCCCACGTCCTAACCCTGAACCTTGAATGTTGAGGCCAGAGTTTCTGGGACTATTAGAGAGTATCCAGCTCTCCAGGTAGAGGGAACAAATACTTGGAGAGGTAAGTGTTCAGTAATTTTCTCTGTGGTAGCAGATGCCCTTCCTGGCTGGGTATGAGTGACAAGACCCACCAGAACCAACTGTGCAACCCACTTTCCATAGCACTTAGGCCTAGCACAGGTCTCTGCCTCACTTTTCTGCCATCTCATCAATCAACTGGTAAAAGATGTGTGTTGAGATTCCTGCAAGACCCTCCTCCAGAGTCATGGTAGGCTCCAGTCCAGATAGGGTACAAAACACTGGCCTGGGATTCATCAGGAACAGTCAAAATCCACAACCCACACTTCATTGCCAGTTGATCTGACCCAAAACACACCTTGCCTTTGCCTCCTCTATTCTGTCACTTTGACCACCCCATGTAGGCTCCATGCATCCAGGACATGCTCTCATATACTAGAGAGACCATCAAGTACTGTACTGGAATCTGATTTCCCTTGAATTCTTGATGTTGTTGTTTATTGTGACATGAATGTTTTTGTCTTCCAGAATTCATGAGTGAATGCCCTAACCTACAGTATGATGGTATTTGGAGATGATAGAAAGTCGTTCTTAGGATTTTAATGAGATCATGAGGGTGGAGTTCCCATGATAGTAGTAGTACCCTTCTAGGAAAAGGAAGAGACACTAAAGCTGTTTCAGCAATAGGATATAACAGGTAATGCAGCCATTATCTAAAGCCTATCTGGCACCATTTTTCTGAGACACCCCAATTTCAGAACTATGATAAATGAATCCCTATGGTTTCAGCTGCCCACTCTGTAGCAGTGTGTATGGCAGCATGATTTGAGCAACCCAGAGTATAGAGTGTCCTGGGAGCAGGGTTAAAGCCTGAGACAATCCTACATCTCCATGGAATCCTACATTCCAAATGGAATGAGTACCCACTCAAGAATTCTGTACCACCTCAATATTTTAAAATGAAATTCCCCAGAACAATATGGGTGGGTGTTCAGAGAGATCTGTGTTGGTACCTCCACCCCTCTCCCTGACACTAGTTGTGATGTTGCCTGTCATGAACAATCAGGTCTATGCTAGAAGGTGAAAATACTTAGTGAGGGACAATCATATGGCATTAGAGAGTCAATTCCAAATCCTGGTTCACATTATCCCCAGGATCCTTCTCTGACCTTGGGTCCTCCATGTGATGGTAATGCTCATTGGACAAAAAGATTACTGCACTCACAGGGCTATGATGGGCAACTGAGATAAGGCACATTTCCTCCCCTGGTGTAAGATGAACATGGCTGGGAATGTAGGTCTCAGCGTATCCCTCACCCTCAGGATGTTCCTTCCAGTTTCCCCTATAACCCAGCCTCCTTTTTCCATGATACATTTTTTTTTATCTTTCAAAGCTCAAGGAGAAGTTCTGGGTCCCTGGGGAGAACACTCACATGAGGAAGCAGGAAAGTGCTTCCAAATCTGGCATCTGAGGAAGGTGCCAGTGGATCAGGAACTTAAAACACTGCCAGTGCCAGCAGTTTCCATAGATGCTGTGAGGCCCGCTGCAGTTATGTGGAAGGTAGGCAGTGTGCCCTCCCTGTACACTCCCTGTGGCCATTGGTGGGCATTTACTAGGAAGATGATGTGGGCTGGTTGGGCAAATGGTGGTGGTGCTAAAGGGTGAAGACCCAGGTGCCCATGGCCCCCATAGTTCCAGGTTCCCCCACTGGCTGAGGCAGGCATAATGGTCCTTTGGGCAGAAGCTGCTGTGAGGAATGGATCAGGATGGTCCTCACACCTGGGGCCCTCCAGTGAGGGCAATCTTCTGAATGTGGCTCTCCTGGCCTCCACTTTGCCAATATTGACCAAAGTTGAATTGTCCAACCACACACAAAGCAGGAACACCAGCTCCTGCTGCTATTCATATTTAAGGGTAAGGAGACTACACCTGTGGGTTACCCTGGGAGATTGGTGCAGTCACAGGAGGCAACACAGGCAGCACCCAGAATGGCTTGTGTGTTGGCACAGGAGCAGAGGGAAGACATGGCAGGTCTCTGAGAGGAGACATATGGGAACCAGGTTCTGCCTGGTCTCAGCACTCAACATGCTGTCAAAGCAAAGTAAAGGGGAAGTGGCAATCAGAGTGAGGCTTCCGAGCCTTTGTCACTGGGCATCTGAGGAGGAATCACAACAGCTCAGGGTCTTATGGGCAGGGAAATCATATGGTTTGCAACTTTCTCTGAGTGAATTTTAGGCTTAATTCTTCTAATGGAAAGTTATATCCAGAGAAATATTGTTCCCAGTACTCAAAGATTCCATGAACATGGTCTATAGTGACACCTCAGCTTTCCCTGACTTAGAGGCCCCTTGGCATTCTTTGCTGTCAATGGATCAGCCTCCTAGACATCTTGCTGAAAACTGACTCTGCTGAGTGGCAGCATTCCTCTCAGCATTCTCACCAAAAGGAAGGAGACCTCCCTTCTCCAGGGAAGTTCCAGGCACTCCAAAGGCCTATGTGAAGGTGACAACTTCATAATTTATGGCTTCATCATCTCCTCAGCCTGACTTTTGCTGATTCTCCTTGGAAAACCCTCTGTTTATTTCCTGGACTTGCACAACTAAACAAGAGCAACTGAATGAAATTTCTCCCTAGCTAGATCCTGAGGAACCTTGAAGTCACCAGGAGCAAGCACATTCTGCCCAGAGTGTGGGTACTTCTCCCAGAGCTTCTAACCACAAACACAGGTGTGGACACAGATTCTGGCACCTCAGTGTATCTGTAAACAGGATTTTCCCAAGAGAATTCTTGACATGGCAATAAGTAAACTACCACTTGAATATTTTGGCTGGAGGTGCAAAAGCCATGGTCGCCGAACTGTTCTCAACTTGAAATGAATCAAGGCAGTGGACCTAAACTGTACTAGTAGAGATTGTATTTTTTTCCACCCACCCAGCTGCAAGAGAAATGACAGTTTTAGTTAAGAATGTTCTAAAAAAAAAAGTAGAAAGAATGTCAATCATTCTTAAATCTTGAACCATGTGAGAAGCAATGCTAAAACTGAACACACTAGGACCACACTTGCATATATCAAATAAATGGTGAAAAGAATTGATTAGGCACAGAGGTATTTCAAAAGTGGTGGGAAAACATATGGGGGATTGGGTTTGATAGCTAAAAGGTAAGGGATTTCTTTTTGAGCTGATGAAAGTAATCTATATTTTATTGTAGTCATGAAATTGTCAATATTGTTGCAAACTCTATGAAAACTTTCAAATTCTAATATTTGATGGGTGATGTGAGTTATGTGAATGTCTTCCTAAAGTTTTTTTTTTGTAATGATCTATACAAAAAATAGTAAGATAGTAGCAGATCATGCCTCAGATGGTTGAACAGTGTGCCACAGCCTGGCCAATATTCCAGGAAACAGGAGACTCTGATCCGTCCTGACCAGTGCACAGAGATCAGGAGGAAGTTCTTAAAATGAATTTCAATAAGGGTATAGCTCAAAAAGGAAACACACAAGGGGCTAGTCCCATTGGTCACTGCCATAAAGCACAGCTTTTCATTAATGCAGAGAGTGGGTCTTGCTGGTGGTGTAAATTGATGATTCCCTAACCTGCTGCAACTTCTCCTCCTAGAAGTCAGGGCTGGTCCTCTCATCAGGCCATCTGCTCAGGAAGACCTTGGTCATGCTGAGGTTTTGTCCATCCTCACTGCCCAACATCACTCAGAAAAGGAAAAAGAAACTAACTGTCTTTTAAAATACTGTTTCCAGGTTTACTTCTAGAAATCTGATTAATGGCACAGGGGCCTGAAGCCTGAAAAGTAGTGCTCTATCCCAATGAGATAGGAGCGCCCAAAGTTGTCAAGAGGTACTTGATAAAAAATTGTGCCGCTGACTCTGATGACATGGAACCTGTGTCCTATGAAGAACCATGGAGTTTGATTTTACATGACAGATCACAAACAACTTCACCTCCAATGAGTTTTGTGCATGTCTGAACTCACCTGAGTACTTTATTCCATAAATAGCACTGAACTTTGGCCTCCTTGCAATTTAATTATTCTCCTTTGCAAACCTCCCCCCTTTTTTCATTGCAAACCATATGGTGTGTAGCTTTATTTTTTCTCATTGATTTGTAGAACTTAATTACATTTGGGCCAGCCACACTCTGTATAGGTCAGGCTGGGGTCGGGGTGGGGCCAATACTACCTATGGAAGGGTCAGAGCACTGTCAGTGGGGGGTGGGTCTGTGTTGGGATGCAGTCAGGACCTTCAGCCTGTTGGTCCCCCAGTGAGTTCCCAGTCAGAACTGTAGAGGGAGTGGGAGAGGTATGAAGGCAGGCCTTGTCCTCTCATCAGGACACCTACACAGGAAGACCATGGCCATGATGGGGATCTAGCCAACGATATTGTCCATCTTCACTCAGGAGAGAAGAAAGATGCTAAGAAAAAAATTCTAGAAACCTGCTTATTTCTAGAACCCTGATTATTTTCACAGGGGGTTGAAGGCTTAAAAGCAGCTCTGCATCCAAATGAGACAGGAGGCCCCAAAGATCTCATGAGGTACTTGATAAAAAGTTCTGTATCTGTTTTTGATGGCATGGCTACCACAAATGCCTCTTGGTCATTCAGAGGTTTTTGATTCCATAGCAGTTCTCTCCTGCTGACTCTACCCTGCAGTGGCTCTACATAACTCCACCCTATGGGAACCTTCAGTAGTCCCTAGTCTGGCATGCAAGGAGCCGCTCCCCAACCAAGCAGAAATACTGTGGGTATCTTGGAAGGACACTACATGCTTGAGTTCACCTTTTGAATTCCAAAAAGATTCCTTCCCCATCTCCTTATGCAAACAGTTCCTGTTCCACTTCCCCTTCTGTAGCAGCATGAGTCCTAATGAAGTCTCTAAGGGATGGGTATAGTTTGTTTATTCATGACTTTCATCTCAACAAGAACAGGTCAAGTTGGTTACACTGAAAATGGGCAAACTGGGCATGTCAGCCTGATGGTGGCAAGCACAGAGAATGCCCTAGAGCAGTGGCAAACTACAGCAGCTGCTAGGTGCAACTGTCAGATGATCTCCAGGAAAGTGTTGGAAGCGGGTGGCTACTGATCCCAAGAAGGCAACATGGGAGTTTCTATTACTAGGAGCTGAGGGTCAATCTCAGGACTATTAACACTAAGATCTGAGAGCCACCAGTTAGTCCTCAGACCTCAGAGTTGTGAATACCAAGGAAGATGTGCTTTGCTTCTTTGTGATTTCTCTTCATAGCAGGCCCTCAGATGATGGGTAAGTGAAACGTTTAAGAGGCACAGATCATGAAGGAATGCACAGAGAAGATCCCCTAAACCAAGAGAGGCCTTTTCCATGAGGTGATTGAGTAAAATTTTGGGATCTTATCTATTTTCTCCCAGGATTAGGGTGAGGGCAGTCTAAATCTGGAAACAAGACCCAATAGATGGACACTTGTGCACCCTGGGTCCTGACAACCCCAGTTATCTCCTCTCAGTTCTCACTGCATGAAATTGCACAGACAACATGGCAGAATGCAGATGCCGGAAAAAAATTTTTTTTTTCCTACCAAACTGCTTTTGTTCCCACTGACAGTCAAACAAGGTACAGCTTCCTACCAAGGCTTGAACACTATGACCCTCCCCCTCTCAATACCCTCCCACAGCCCTCTTTCTATATTCATGATACCCTCCCACTCCCTTCATTTTCCTACAGGAACTGTCCTTTGTGAGGAAGAACCTTTGGCCCTTCCAGTGCAAACTAAAGCAAGGGTGAGATCTTGCCTGAGGGGTAGTCACCCCAGAGGTCACTGGCCAATATGACATATGACTGTCCTCAGGGCCTCTTCTTCTTTGGGTTGCCTGATGATGTGCACTTTCTCTTCTGAGGCTGTGAGGTTCAAACCAGCTCCAGATCTACATCTTGCCCTCCGGTGACATGGAGGGGGAGCCCACATTATGGGAGTGTCCAGTGAGAGTGCTCTTCATGGACATGGCACCTGGAGGAGGGTGGGAGCTGAGGTGTCCTCTCTGGGGACGTGGGGCCTCGAGTGCTTGATATCCTGAGCACAAAGGTTTTATTCAAGGGGCCTGGATTTGGGACAGTCCCCAGGGAAGCAGGCAGCGCTGGGAGCTAAGGAGGAAATTCAGGTTTCGGAGGTCATCATCCACACTGCAGCCATTGGCTGTCTTATGTGGCCACCCAGAAGAAATGGCTTTTCTGGGACCCATTATACCTTTGTTCCCCAGGTTTAAGGAGGAGGAGCTGCAGTTCTGGGGAGGATCGTTGGAACGGATGGTCCCCAATGAGGAAGACCCATTAAAGCCTTGGAGGATAGCAGTGTCTTTTGAACCCAGCAACTCTGGCTCTGTCACCCTGCACCTCTTCTTGACCTGGGGAGCACCTCTGTGGACTAGTCCCCATGATGGCCCCTTGATCATTGCAATGTTTCCATTTCTCTGAACTTCTGTTGGCAGCTGCCTTGGAAGATTTTGTATCCTATGGAGCATACCATGACCTTGAGGCATCTGAAAAGGTGCTTCTTCACAAGCTGAAGGCAGATATGGGCACTGGCCAACTCTTCTTCATAGATGAAATGGGCCATAGGGATCAGGACAATCATATTTCAATGGGAGTTGGGAAGTAGGGCTGTCACTCTTCTTGGTCTCAGAGAGACAGACTGAGTGTCTGCTGGTCACCCTCCTCGGCTTTCTTTCTGCTTGATATCCTGAACCTACCCATAGTTGTCCTGTCTTGTTCCTTTTTTACCTCCTACATCCTATTCCTGGAACAGACTCACTCAAGGAGACATCACAGACAGGATATGGTTAAACAAAGTCCCATGTGCCACATGAGTAAGGTCCTGAGCCTTCCTCATCTACCTGTTATCCCTTGCTTCCCTCTGTATCTGTGGCCACTCCATTTTCTGTCTACTTGTGTGCCTTTGACTCCTAGTCTGCCATGTATCACTCTCTGCCTTACTCACTTTGTGTCTGTTACCAAGCCCAGGGAAACCTCTTTTCTTTACCTACTTAGTTCGACCTGGTACCCCGTTCTTGTTGTCTACCTTTTGTTTCTCCCCAACCCCTGTTGATCCTGGTGTCCCTGCACTTGTTTATCAGGTGTCCCTGCCACTCTGGTGTGTCTCCTATCCCTAGTCTACTGGGAGACCCTCCTTCCCCTGTCTACCTGATCAGTGGTGAGTCATTCCTGCTGCTCCAGCACTTTGTTAGGGCCAAGATATTAATATTTATATATGGTTTGGAGGAAATTAATTCTTTTAGAAAGTGGGGATGAATCATATTCTCTGCCTGGGGATGAGAAGGAAGAGAGTGTGAGTGACCTTGGGAGGAAATGGCCCCAAGTCAGGAGGATTTCTAGGAGAAAGAGGAAGCAATGTTGATACCATGTTCATCTACACCATGGGGTGGTTATATCCCAACTACCAGCTACACTTATTTACAAGTGTACATGCATGTGCAAATTCTTTCTCTCTCTCTCTCTCTCTCTCTCTCTCTCTCTCTCACACACACACACACACACACACACACACACACACACACACACAAAACATCTGATATTCTAAGCTCAATTCCATGGGTCCTGAAACCTTGTATACACCAGGTTTGTAGGCCCAGCCCACCTTGTTGACAAAGTCCTCATCAACATAGCTCAGGAGACTTAGACCTTGATATAAATTATCCTGTATTGGCTGTTGCTCCAGTCCTTCCTCTCCCAAGTTTGAAGCAAGCTCTCCTATGGACAAGTGGGGGTGCTCCTACTTGGAAAAATTAGTAGGCCCAAATAACTCATCTATGATGTCCATGTACTCTTGAATAGCTTCAGGTGGTATCTCCTTGGGCACCTTGATCTCAGGCCCTTTGGTCTTGGCCACCTTATTCTTGGGCACCTTGGTCTAGCATGTCTTTGTTTCAGGTACCTTGGTCTCTGGTGCCTTGGGTTTGGCTGTTAATGAGCAGACAGGCTGTGCCTTAGAGTTGGTCTTTCTGGAGGTGCACACTAGGAAAGGGAGGACCATAGTGGTGCATGAATGAGGGATCCATGTTCATCCCAAACACTTGGTAGTAGGCAGGGTTCAGGGGACCTAACCTTGTATGTCATGCATGAGGACAACCTGACCCAGGACACAAGGGAGGTAACAGAGCACCAGATGCAATGTATAGGAGAGTCAAGTGGGAGGACATGTTATTGCATGCGCTCTACCGTAACATGACTTAAGTCCCAGGCATCTAGTGTGTTGATTCTTTGAATAGGCAAGGAGAGAAAGGAGATCTGTATTTGGCCCAGTCAGTACACAGTTCAAAGCTGGGTGGCAGGGACCTCAGGTGCTAGGGGCTGTTTTGCTTGTAAGACTGAATCTCCCATACTGAAGGAAAAGTTCTTATTTGGGACAACAACTTGCCTTGGCCTTTTTCACTGTTTAGACACTATCATGGACTACTGTGGGAATGTGGGAACCCTTCTTGGCTGTTGGACAGCCTCAGGGACTGGAGGCCTTGGAAGTTCCAGCCTTGGAGTTGCAGGAGGAGGTTGGCACTGGAAGACCCCTGACAACTGCATCCTTGGATCCTCCATCTCCTCTGCAGCCTCAAACCCCATGAAACTTTGTGGGATTTAGGTAAGACAGGCAAAGGCTGAGCTGAAAATCAGGTTGGTCATACCAGGCAGGTGCTGGTGTGGGTCTCTAGGCTATGGAGTATTCTAAATTACCAGTCAGGATCTAGTGGCAGGGATGTGGAGCTGTGTCCTGGAGTGCACTGGACCAGTCCCAGGAGGGAGCTGCTACACAGGAAGAACAGCAGTTCTCGGGAAACACTATATCAACTAGCATTTGAAGGGAGTCAGATCTGAGGGACCCAGGCAGGGCCCCTAGCTGACCCTTGCTCTGGCTCTCTCCTATTTCTGCCAGGAAGCACACGATCAGATAAATTCCTGAAGCAGGTCAGGGATGTGATTTTTGTTAGGGAACACCAGGTGTCCTGACCCAATTCAGGCATAATGAGGCTGGGACCATGAGCCCTGGAAATATCACCTAGGAGACCAAGGTTACAGCTCATGTGGAAGTGGAAGTTAAACTGAGAACCCCAATTGATTGCTTCTAGTGAGGGCTCCTTTTCCCCATCCCTTGTTATAATGGCAGGGATTACATAGAGCAAAAGCAGTAAGAGCAGACATGTCCTTGGGGCATCTGGGGTGCTGGCTGCCCCTGACCATGCACTCCCCACTTACTGCCATCCTCTTCTGGAACATCAGGTTGAAGTAGTGGCCACTTTCATGAGTTATGATTGACCCCACTCCATAAAGGGGTACAAGTTCCCAGGCAAGTGGCCTGAGTGAATCCAGAGCAACTTTTCCCTTCTGCAGAGCCAGCAAAGCAGAAGCAGACACTCTGGCTGGGCTGGTTACTTCTCCCCATCCTGACCCTGAACCTCAAGGCAGAGTTAGAATCAGGAGTATGGAGCCTGGAGTTTCTGGGATTGTTGCAGAGAAAATGCCCAGGCCTCCAGCTGGAGAGAGCTGCTATTTGGAGAGTTAGATGCCTCAGAGCCAACACACAGGTAGGTGACAGGCTGTACCAGACCTTACTATGCAAACCGTGATTCCCCCACCAGTAGATTTTGGACCCTGAAAACTGACTCACTTTTCTGCAGACTCATAGAAGATCATTCTGTCAAAGTTGCTTGTGCACTGCCATTCCTGCAAACCCTTCAGCAGGCCCTCTTCCATGGTTATGGTGGGCTTCCATTGGGACAGAGATGGAAGCACTGGCCTGGAATTCATCAGGATCAGTTTCCATAAGATCACCCTCCTTTATAACCTAACCAGACCAACATACATTTCTACCATTGTTACATTTGCCCCATCATGTTCAACTCAAAGTATTGATATTGGGACTCCAGGACACTTATACCAAACATTAACACCAAGGGCTGCACTGGCCAGCATGATTGTGCTTGGATTCCTCAATGATATGGTGTACTATGTGCTGAATGTTTTATCCTCCCAAATTCACCTGTTGAATCCCTAACCCCCACAGGATTATATCTGGAGATTGCATTTAGTGAGATCCTGAGGAAGGTGCTTCATGAGGGCATTAGTGTTCTTCCTGGAGAAGGAGGAGATACTGAAGAGATATAAGTCATGTGAGGCCCACATGAGCCAGCTATCTTTTCAAGCAAGAAGAGAGAGCATTTATGGGACATTAGGTCAGGTACACTTTACCTGGGAATCCTGACTCAAGAACTGTGAGAAAGAAATTCCTGTGTTTCTGTCCACATTTTCCATAGCATCATGTATGGCAGCCCAGGCTGACTTAAGAGAGTGCACAGAATGGCCTGGGAACACAGGTACAAACTGGGGCAAAGAGGAGCATCCCCATCCAGTATCCAAAGACAGCTCCCCCTTGAGTGTCACATCATCACCAGAGGGTCCCAATCAGGAGTTCATGACAATGTGTATGGGTATCCATAGAGTTCTCTGTTGGGGCCAGCACCCCTAAACCTACTTGTGGTTTTGGTGTCCCCTGTGCCATGAACAATTAAGTCTATGTTGGAAGATGAAATGACTGGGAGAGGCATGGAGTCAGACAACTTCAATTACTGGCCCACATTACTCCCAGGAGCCTCCTCTGACCTTGAGTCCTCCATGTGATGGTGATGATCATTGGAAATAATGATTACCTGCATGCACAGGCCTGTAATGGGCACCTGAGATAAGGCACATTTTATTCTCTCCTGTGAGGTGAATATGTCTGGAAATGTAGGTGACTCAGCTTGTCCCCTCACCCTCAGGACATTTCTTCAAGTTCCCCTACATCCCAGCCTCCTCTTTCCAACCCATGCTTTTCCTTCTGACAGAGCTCAAGGAGGAGTCTGAGGAGAACACTCACAGGTGGAAGCAGGAAAGTGCTTCCACATCAGGAGTCTGAGGAAGGTGCCTGCCAACCAGGGTCTTAAAGCGCTGCCAGTGCTGGAAGTTCTCATAGATGCTGTGAGGTCTGCTGGAGTCAAATGGTGGCACCGCAGCTGGGAAGGTGGGTGGTGTACCCTCCCCATACACTGTACCTGGCCATTGGCACACATTCATTGGGAATATGATGGAACCAGCTGGGCAAATGGTCTTGGTGATAGAGGCAGAAGGCCCAGGTGCCAGTGGATCCCATAGTTCTGGATCTCCCCAATGGCTGAAGAAGGCACAGTGGTCCTCAGGACAGAAGGTGCTTCTATGAATGGAGCAGGTTGCTCCACACCCCCATAGTTGGCCTCCAGGGCCCTCCAGTTGAGAGGTGCCTGAGTGTGGGCAATGTTCTGAATATGAGGAGGCCCTGCTGGCCTCAGTTGTGGCCCATGTTTTCCAAAGGTTAACAGCCCTGGCACATATGATTGTCCAGGGTAAGCAGACATCACCAGAGAGTTACCCTTGAAGATGAGTGCAGTCACCCTTGGTGCCAGGGGCAGCTCCCAGAATGGCTGGTGTGTTGGCACAGGGGCAGCTGTAAGAAAGTGTAGGCCCCTGAACGCAGACATGTGATCACCAGGATTGAAGTTCATGCCTGGTCTCTGTGATGCAGATGCTGTGGAGGCAAAGCAAGAAGAAGAATGAGGAAGGGGAAATGGCAGCAGGATTGAGGCCCCCCAGTTACTTATACAGTGGGAATCTGAGGACAAATGCTCACAACTCAGGGCCCTGTGAGCAGGAAAATTGTGCATTTTGCAATATCCCTGAGTGAATTTCATGCTGTGTTCTCTTAGTCATAGTAATACATAGAGAAAACTCATTTCCAGGACACCAGAATTCCCTGTTTTCTGAGACACCTAAGCTTTTCCTGCCTCTGGAAGGCCCTTTGTGTATCCTTTGCAGACAGTACATTGGCCTCCTAGGTGACTTCCTAGAAGTGGACCAATTTGACTCTGCTCAGTAGCACCAGACCCCTTCTCATGAAGGTTCTCTAGGGTCATTTGGGAAGATGACTGTTTCTAAAGGTTATTGCTCCATCACCTCCTCAGCCTTGTTTTGCTAATACTCCTTGTATATCCCTCCACTTTTTTCCTGGGCTTCCACAAACAAGGGAAAAACACCTGAATTAGATCTCTGACTAGCTAGAGGCTGAGGAATCCTGTAGTTCACCCAGAAGCACATCCTGCCCAATATGTGGGTGCTTCTCCCAGCACTTCCCACAGAAAATACTAATGGGGGGGACAGATTCTGGCCATCTGTGTCCACAGTGTTCACTGATTCCTGCCATGATACAGGAAATTCCTTTCCCAGGGAAGAGGTCTATGTGATAGACACTGAGTTCCCAAGATCCTCTCCTGGGCTGACCAGTAAAGGCCACTTTATGAAGTTGATGGGATGGTGAGGATTGGGGTTTTCCAGAGACTTTCACAGCCACTGATTTTTTTTTTATTGGGCCTGGAAATTGGAGCCATTCTGAGGTCCTTTACTTTGCGTTCCCAATAACGGGAAGGAAAGTGTCACAGAGACTCAGGCCTGTGACAACCTTGCAAACCTATGGCAAGGTTGTTGGGATTACATCCCTGCTCACCAGGACATTATGCAGAGTGTAGTGAAGTAATGGGAGGTCCGCCACACTTCAACACTTTCATGTTTAATCAGGAAACCTGCCTAAGTTCAAATGACAGTTTGAGTAGGGCCCCCTCCTATAACTTTAGGCTATTTTCCTTCTTGTCTTCATAAGAACCAAAGTCATCCTCAAACCCGATCTTGGAAAATGAAGAACACCACATGTGCTCCCTTTTCATGGAGTACCAACCAAATCAGGAAGCTAAGCAAAGTCTTTGTGTCAATGTAAAAACAATTTCACAGAGTGTATGAAAGTGATAATGATTCAGAATACCTCACAGAGGCCCAAGTATATGGTGGGTGAAGTTTCCAGGGTTCCTTGCCCTTCAGGAATCAAGGACCCTGGTGTCAGAATTGACAGAGAAGTTTTCCTGGGCAGGAGGTTGGTGAGGTGTCCCGGGCTATGGCAGTTGGAGTGCCCTGCAGCCTCACCCATAAAGAGTATATCACTGCATTTGTGGTCATTGAGAACCCCACTGGACAGTTTCCTAGCTAAGAATATTTCTATCCATTGTCCAGGTATGATCTAAGACTCTCTGTCAATACCCTCAGAATGATATCCCAGGCAGCTTTCCTGTATCTGAAGATTGGACACAAGGCTCAGCATCTCAACTCCAAGGAACCCTAACTGACCACCAATGTAACACCATCTGTGACTGCCTAAAATCCATGCAGTGACCTGTGTCCATTCTACAAGGAATCAATCCCTTGGCTTTCTCCAGACCCAGTGTACTTCCCCTGATTTGTCTGGACCTGGGTCTTAGGAACCCTCCTCCCCATGAGCAGTATCAGTCTTCCCAGGGCTTCCTGGGCCATGTCAAGTGCATTGTCTAAGGCTTTTTCCTTCCCTTAATTCTGCTCAATGAGTTGACCACAGGGGAAGTGCTCCATTATAACTCCCAAGGGTTTGGGGGTTGACTGGCCCTTAGATAACAAACCCCTGACCCTCCTGGCTCACCTCCTTCTAAAGGACAGGCAGGATACCTGACAATTGTGTCTCACAATCTCCACAGTGGGAAAGGTCAGTACAGGACACAGAGAGTGACCTATCTGTAACAGATGCTCAGGATCCAACTGAGCCAAGCTGGACAAAGTTTAAATGTAAACCCCAGTAGAATGTTGGATCCAGACATTCTGGAGGGGAGAGGGGCCAAGGGGAGCTGGCCGGGGGGGGGGGGGAGGGCTTGGCAGACATTCCATGAAGAGCTCTAATAGGTATAGAAGAACTTTGAGTTCTCTTCAGGCAATTCAGGGGTGACACAAGTGGTGTGTGCCTCTGGGTTATTTTGAAGTAGTTTCTAAAATACACAGGAGAGGGGTGTGACAGGTGGCCCTCTCTTTGAACAGAATCAACTTTGCTCCATCTGATGGGCAAGACCAGTGAATCATGGCTCTCATGAGCCACAGAAATCATGGGTATAAACAGTCAATACTCTAAAAAAAACTGTGGAGTATGGATGGTGTTTTATGTATAAAGTGTTGTTTTTTCTTGTTGTTGTTGATTTTGATGTTTTTTTAATCTCATCACTGGCTTGCAAAACACACAGTTGGGTGTTCAAAAAATATTAACACCTTATTATAAGTCTTTTCAACAAATGGCAGGAGGGGGACAAACTATGATAATCAGGCATGAAAAGGAAGCTTCTTTCATTCTTCCTTCATTTGTTATTTATTATTTCCCACGTTGATGTAATCATTGATATAGCTGGTGGGGCTTTTTTTTAACCAGTGATATAAAACATGCAGTATAGAAAAACTATCTAGTCCTCATTTCACAGTTTTTTTTGTTGTTGTTGTGTTCTTTTGTTTTGTTTTTAAATAACTGTTTACTACTGCAAGACAAACACACACACACACACACACACACACACACACACACACACCTGAGGTGGGGTAGTTAATACAAACTCAATACACAAGTAACTCTCCATAGGTATCTCATCTTCACATACAAGCTCACACACTCCCAAATATGAAGAAATAAGTCACTGTCTTCCAAAATGCAGAAGCCTGCGATCTTCGTACCACACAATGAATATATTCATCCTACTGTTCCACAAAACTAGTAACTGACCAGCCTTCACACACTCAAGTACATATGTATGGGTAATGAAAATAAAATTTATTGAAAATCCCTTGTACCAAAACACCATGTCCAGAATGAAAAGATGTCCAGAATGTACAAATATCCCATTTCTTGGGAGTATTGCTTTTTGTAGGACTACACATGGAGATCTTGACCCTAACCAAAGAGCTGGACCAGGAGGAAGGACTCACCCAGCAGAATGGCCATCAGAACTTCAGTCTGACACCAAGACAGGTGATACCTCCCATTCATTTTTACACATCCCACAAGTCCCTCTGTCTACCCTCATACCCAATACAGACTGAGCATGGGCCATTTCTGTTCTGTAGCTGGTGAAAATGCAACTATTGCCCTCAAAGTAGAAATGATCAGTGTAGGTGCCTGAAAGTTATGTTGTACCCTGACTAAAGTGCTTCTAAATCAGCTGCCATTCAAAGTATAGAGGGAGATAGTGATAGCACTGGACATGAGTCCTATATGGAGATCTGGCCCACCAGGTGTCACCTCATAGGAAATTAAGAGATGCAGGGTCACATAACCCTAGGTCCTATAATGAAAGCACACTGGTATCTTCCTGCACTGTTGTGAATCTTCCTCAATGGGTCCCATCCAGTCCTCAACTCTTCCCTGGACCACAGAATCTCTTCTCTAAGCCTGGGCCAGAGAAGGGCAGTGAGTCCCAGCAGAACTTCTCCTACAGGAGCCACATGAGAAAGCAGAGGTGTTTAATGAGGACAACCATGACCCTCCATACCCCAGAAATCCTCCTGGCTTCCCAGCACCTTCTGCTGTGCTGCAACTGTCCCAGACTGAGGACTTCACACAGGCCCCTGTATCCCTGGAGGCTGAGCACCACAGGCTCCTCAGCCTCAAGGAAGAGTCCTCATCCCTATCCCCCTCCTGATGCCAATGTATGAAGTGAGCTACAGCTTGACACTCAATGCATGCAAAAAAGACACCCTATTCTGGGTCTCATCTCCAGGTCTCTGGAAAGAAGCATATGGCTCTGGGGCTGATTCCTATTGCATCTGGGAAAAACTGTCAGTCATCAGACCCCAGAGGAAGAGGAAGAGACACTTAAGACAGTAGCATAGGTATCTGGTGAGCCAACCTCTCAGGCAGGGTCTTGGTGAGATCTCACCTTCACTACTTCCTGCAACACAAGGAGCAAAGATCCTTGTCATTCAGAAGTAATCCTGCTAGTCCTCAGGAAAGGGAGGGCAAGGAGAGGGCACTGGGAATGTAGGAGGAAGGCCAAAGGTGGGAACTGGGAATGGAGAAGGAGAGAGGTGCATACCTGGGGCAAAGCTATACATGGCGGGAGTTGACTGTCAAGAGTGAAGAAAAAGCATTTAGTAGAGAAATGTTCTCATGGCTGCTGCCTTCTGCTGTGGTGTCTGTGCTACTCTGTGGGGTGAGGACTGAAAGGAGGAGGTATCTGCAGATTCCATTCCTCAGGGTGCACAGATGCAGGGCCAAGCCCTTGCCTCCATATTTAGCCTGCACCTTCCACTGATGCTGGAAGAAAAACAGAACAAAAGCTTAACAGAAACCCAGTCATTATGTTGTTTACATAGCCTCAGTTAATTTAAGGGGCCTTCTCTGTACATCCCTTCATGAACTGTATCCCATAACCATCTCTGTTATCAATTAGCTGAGGATTCAAACATCCATCTGGAGAGCAACCACAAATAGGAAAAGTGCACCTCCCTTAATATTATCCGTTCTGAGTTTCCAGGGACAACATATCTAAGATCTTAGCATTCACAGCCCTAAGAGTGAATGACAGTGACCCTCAGTGTCCAGTTTGAACAGCTCTGCCACTGTGTTCCTCACAGAAGGAGCGAGTAGCTACTGAGAGATCCCTGGAACTCTTTCAACAGCCAGACCTAGTAGCTTTTAGCAGCTCTCCATTGCTCTCTGTCATTCTCTTTCATAACTGTCCTCAGGGTGACTTTCCAGGTCTGCTTTCAGTGCCAGCAGCCTTTCCTGTAACCAGTTCTTAGTAAAATCAGCTCTACCTGCGCTACTTGAGATAAAAGGCATGCATTGGTTGAATATAACAATGTACTTGAGGCCTCAGTAGGAGTTATGCTGCACCACAAGGGTAAGTGATACAGGCACTTTTTGCATAAGGATATTGGGAAGGAAACTCATTTTCTTAAAAAGAAAAAAAAAAGGTGGGCTCAAGCACACACAGTATTCTTCCAGGAAACCATGGGACTTCCCTGAGGTTTGGGTAGGAAGAGGCTCTGCATACAGTAGACAAACAACAGCTAAGGAGATTCAAAATGGTGGTATCATTGAAAGAGACTGAAGGATGGAGTCATCTCAAATATACCTGTAACCAAAGATAATTCTAGGTCACTGTGACATAATTGGGTCAGCCATGGATGTCAAAGACAGGGAAACCAATTCTTTTTCTTTCCTTTTTGTTTTTTTGGTGGTACAGGTTATTGAACTCTGGACCTCACACATGCTAGGCAAGCATTTTATCAATGAACCACAACCCAAGCCCCCAAAGTTTTCTTTAAATGCCTCTTGGAAAGTGTTGGCCCTTTCTTTTCCATCTCATGTAAGAGAGATGTTTGGACCTTCAGTCTTCTAAATCATCATAGCATTTTCTAGAATTGGCCACGGGGATGGCATTTTACTTAGATACCTCTTTTCTGATCCTCTGAAAAAGGCTAGATAGCCAAGCTGAACAAATATTCAGCATGACAAAGGGCTTCCTGCATAGGTGGACAAGGCTTGGCTTCTGGGGAAAGAAGTCATGGCACCCTTTGAAACTGTAGCTAACAACACAATCAAGATACATTCTGCCTGTTGTCATTACTCCCCAGATGATAAGCCAGACTGTTATCCTACAGGTCACAGCAAACAGGGGAGTTATGGACCATGTAAGTTGGGGCATCAGTCAAGCAATGAGGTGAGCTGGGGAAAGTGGATCCATCACCCTGCAAGATCCCCACCTGCACACATGGGTGATGGCCACTGCAGAAGCACACTGTACACAGGCCCTGAAGTTCCTGAAACACCACTAAGCATGCAATGACTCAAATTCTATCTTCAAAAAGGATACAGAAAATGAAAGTGAGGAAATCCAGAGTGAGATTGAGGCTAACTAATAGTGCTAGTGCTTTTCTAAACGCTAGTTAGAATAAATTGGGACCAATAGCATTTGTAAGTTTCCACAGCCTAACCAGAATAAGCTTGGACACATCAAACTAACACAAGGGCAATATAAACCCCTAGACTAGCACACTTGGTCAGAGAAAGCTAGCTATCAGGTCTCCTCTTGCACTGCAAGAGTTCTATACCTGTTCTTCAATAAATCCTACTGTTACACTCACTCTTCCTGGTCTGCAGAGTTCATTCTTTGAATTTGCAAGAAAGATCCCAGGAAAAGGAATTGATGGCAAGCCACTGGGTTCTGCATTAAATAGAAGGATATAATCCACCTTTGAGAAAAGCACCACTTCTTAGCTGCGGAAATCTACACTTGACACAGACTTACCTGCCAGCAGAAGCGGAAAACCCCCAGTTTCCCCTGCTAACAGGGGTAGAGAATTTAGTTTCATCTTTCTGTGCCCAAATTGGGGCTTCTATGGAGTGACTGAAATGGAGTAACAAAATATCTCCTTATTTTCTGCAGTTCTTTACTCCTTTTAGAAATAACTCTCTCTTTCAAAAATAATTAATGCCTGTCACCCACCTAAAATTCAATAGTGCAGATTCAGTCTAAAGCCACAAGTGTCAGACTTACTGGAGGAGGATTTTCAATCTCTTTTGTCACTAAAGTAGGAATGTTGGTCAAGCTTAGCTTCAAACTCTCTCTGAGGAATACAACAGGTCAATGGATCCATTAAGTGTTTGCTTCTTTTTTCCACTTTCAGACTGACTGGACTCAATGGTGGCAAGGGGTCCCTTACCTGGTGTATCTTGGATTCTAACACAATGTCTTAGTCTGATCCAAAATCTTTGAAAAACAGTAAGACACTAATCACCAGAGAGTGAGCCACATTGTCTATTGCTCCTGTTTTCTTCCCTTCTTTTCCCTTCTGTGTCTCTCTCACACATGTGCTGTAAACATCATGTAGATTCTGATTTCTTATACTCATTTAAACCCCAATTGTTTCAATAGAACACATGAATGAGGTTTTGAGGAATTTTCAATCCTTAGTGAACCTGTTAGGACCCAAATCCCATGCTGTCTCTGGTGAGCTTCACTCAGGAGCAAGGTCCCATTCTCTGGGTTTCCAAACCCTGCCAGTTCAGAGAAGAACCCTGACAGTTCATCCCTCTCTTAGTCTAGACTTCAGATTAGGAACTTTGCCTCCACCATGGGAGAGAGCCAAGAAATGTTTTAATGTTTTTTTTTTTCCCCCACAACATGGAGGGGATTCTGGTGCTCAGAACCCAGGAAGAAGGAGACACAGCATGTCAATCCGCAATTCAAAGTCTCTTAAACCATATTAGATTTAATGTTTTTGGTAATCAAACAGGACACTGGTGGCCCTAAGAATAAGTATGATATCAAATATATTAGGAAAGACTAGAATCTTCTTTAGGGCACATGACCTAGAGAAACATGGCCCTCTTTTAGCATAATAACTAAGTTCATCAAGGATATGTAACTCTGTTTATACAGCCTCTACAATACATGGCAAAACAGTACAGTAAAACAGAATATCACTCCTTTTAAGAGGGAAATGACACAGGAAAGGATTTTTGAATAATGCATTGGTCAGCACAACTAATATGTTATGAAGGCCTCAGAATGTGGTCATTCATGTCTTGAGGATCATAGTACTTTGTGGTGCTAAGAGCAACTACTCCACCTAGCAGGATTCAAAGGGTGGTCATCCATGGCTTTTAGGTCCACATGACACTGAGGGATACCTCAATATGACATTGGAGGGATGCCAAAGGATGTCTTCTTCCCCTTTGTCTTTTAGATGGGTTACACTCCACCTGGCACCCGATTCCTTGAAGAAGTATTTTGAAACATTGGTATTTCTTTGACATTCAGACCCTAAAGAAGTGTCTGGTATTTTTCTGAGCCCAAGCTTGGCCTTAATACCACCTGGAGGATGTGGAAAAATAGCCTCCTGAGGCAAGTATAAACTGTAATCCACTTTACACTTAAACATAAATTGTAAAAGGGAGAAAAAAATGGCCGGGTACCCTATACATAACAAGCTTTTTTTTTTTCCCCTGGAGACACAACCCAAAATTATGCAACCAATGTAAATTAGATTCTTCACTCTTGGCTACACTAAAAAAATGCAATCCAAAGATTCTCAAGCTATATTAGGACCAATATTTTCAGGAAATAGAATAGAACTTTACTGGCTCTAAGTATGAGTATGATAACAAATATATCAGGAAAGGCAAAAATGGAAAGCAGTTTCTCTTAGAGAAGGATCAAATACAGAAAAGTCTTTTTCTAAGCACTTATGCCCTCCTTTCTCAGGTTTTGCCAACAGAGCCCCAACATCCTGAGGAAATAGAAAATCAGGAGGAATGCACTTCAGCTTCTTCCTATACCTACAAGTCATAGGAAAGAGTCCCAAAAGACTCATTATTAATAATACAGGTCACTTTTCTCTGCAAGACTTGAGACAAATAAAGAGTGACTTAGAAAGATTCCAGGATGACCTTGATAAATATACAGATATTTCATGGCATTAACCAAACTTTGACCTACCTTGGAAAGACATAATGATGTTAATGAACCAAATTCTCTCTAGCCCTGAACACTAGGATGCTTTATGGGTGGCTGAATCCTCTGGGGATGAATGATAGATAGTGCAAGTCCCAGGAGGCCTTCTCCTTCAAACTAAAATGGACTCAGAAGAAACATAGCCAACAAAGCAATAGGCAGTTCTCTAGGAGGATCAAAAATGGGATGCAGATGGTCACATGGGGCAATGGAAGGGAAAGTACTTTCAGGATTGTGTGGTACAGGACTTTAGGAAAACCCATACTAAATCTCCAAATTATTTCAAACAATCTGGAGAATGCAGAAACTTCCACAAACATTTTAGAAAAACTCAGGGAAGCATTAATTAAATATACCACAATGTCCCCTGTTTCCCCAGCATAACAACCTAAAAAACAAATTCATAACTCAATCATTAAGAAAAAATTACAAAATCAACTGCAAAAGGGAGACAACACTTTAGATAGTCTCTTAAAAAATGCCACTTGGGTGTTCTACAATCATGACCCAGAGGAGGAGGAGAAAGAAGATGAGGAGAGAGAGAGGAGAGAGAGAGAGAGAGAGAGAGAGAGAGAGAGAGAGAGAGAGAGAGAGAGAGAGAGAACAAAAGAAAGGCAACTGCCTTTATGACAGCCCTACAGATGGCTAAATCCAGTAGACAAGGTCCCCAGAGTGGTATTGCTCCCACCATTGCTGGCTAGAACTGTGGCCAAGAGGGACATTACAAGAAAGACTGCCCATGAAACAAAGCGATGCCACAAACACCCTAACCTGTCACTGAGGTAGATCACAGGTGGTTAGAATACGCACACAGGCTAGGACCAGTAGACAAATCCCTCACTTCAAACAGTGCAACAATAGGAATGATGGGTTCTGGGGAATCCTTCATAGGTTCCAACTATTCAGACTGTTTTATTTCTGTACAGGAGCCCAGGATGACCTTGACTGTCAAGGAACGGAAAATTAATATCTTTCTTGACACTGGTACCATTTTTTCTAATGCCTCTCAAACCTCTGATAAGTCCATCTAATAGACCTTGACTCTTCTACCCCTGCCTCAGGAAGACCTGAGCCTGACAGGCCAAAACCAAAGTGAGCTGAGGCATGCCGATCTGCTATCCTTCTGCAACAAATCCTGCCCACAGTGGGGATGCCCACTGCACAACTTTTCCAAACCCCAATTAGCATAAACTTGACCAATAGTATTGGTTCTCCTTCCAATTAATAAAGACAATAAATATTTTTTACTCAGGAAAAAAGTGAAGTTGAACCAATGGAATTCCCAAGTGCAAAACAATTTCTGACTAGCTACATGCATTTTTTAGAATATTTATTTTTTAATTACAGATGGACACAATATCTTCATTTTATTTTCATGTGGTACTGAGGATCAAACCCAGTGCCTCATGCATGCTAGGTGAGTGCTCTACACACCTCTGAGCTGAAACTTCAACTCACAACCCTGCATTTCCATGAATTCTAAAGACAATGTGCAGTGTGAGAAAGGTTGTCTAGTGTTGCATTTCACATGGTGTAATACGGAAATGACACATTAAGATATCATAAAACAGTGCATAAATACTTTTCTCTCTTTACTGAATTCAAGAGGTTTAAAGATGTATGAAGTTTTGAAGCATTTTGGTGATGGCTTTCCATGATAGAGAGTTGCTGTCTCAGGGTTCCAGGAACATATGGGAGTTCTGCTAATGCTACAATCTGAGAGCCACTGGTACTCCAACCACAGAACTGCTAATACTAAGGGAGCTAGTTGTACTCTGCCTATTTGTGATTGCATCTAAATTAATCCAAAGAAGCCTAAGATGTTTGAGAACCTCTTCTCTCTTGATGCTAATTCTGAATTTCCTTCCTGCCCCATAAATACCAGGATATGTAGGTTTTAATGCTTAGTGGATGAGCAACATGCAGAAAGGGCACTAAGAGAACAACTTCCTCTGTAAGCAGCCCAAACATGTGTTCATGTAGGTTTACTCATGTGAGAGTTCTTCAGTTCTTCCAAATAATGTCCCCTCTGCACATCACCACATCAGCCTACATCTACCTGGAGAAGGCCACATTTTCTTGCAGCAGTGCACTTTGTGCTTACTTCTGAATCTAGGCCTCAGGGCCCTCTTCTGTATATTGACAATTCTTCCTTATTTACTTTCCCTTGTTTCTTGAAACAAAGCTCTATTACATCTTGTGGTTCTCATTTACACTTTCAGTGTTATCTGTACTTCACATATGATACCACACATACATATATACACATGTAAGCATAGATTCATATGTCTACTTATACACATTTATGTGTTCTAATTCAAATTACAAGGGTGAATATTGTTTACTGGCTGTATCATGAATGATATGCTCAATAGAATAGTGGCTTTCTGGGGTGGAATTTATTTCTGGTTACCATGGGCATGCCATGGAATCAGGGAGAGTGATTAAGGAATAACTGTAGGAATTAAGAAAATTGTTTGTGAGAAAATATTTATCAAAATAGTGCCCAGTCTGGGTTCAAACATCTTTGAGACTTAAAACAACACTTGTATTCCCAATTATCTAGATGCAAGACTCTGGATGAGAAACCTAATTACTCTAAGAAAGAAAAGGGCATTTTGTTCAATGTGTACTTAAGGCCAGGGGGCTGGGGTTATAGCTCAGTGCCAGGGTGCATGTCTAGGATGTGTGAGGCCCTGGGATTGAGCCTTAAGGGTAAATCAAACAAACATACAAACAAACAAATCATGTCCATCGGCATCTACAGGGAAAAAAAAAAAACTTAAAAAAAGGAAAATCCAAAATGACAACAGAAAGTTTTCTCAGACAAAAGACCCAAGAGCCCTACAAAAATTGAGATAAACAATAATGTGAAAGAACTCTTGTCAAATTGAGTAATAAACTCCACTCCATAAAAGATGACATTAAATTATCTGCTCTGCAATATGTAAGGAGTGTTATAGAGCAGGCATTTTGATCTTTAATCTACCTCATTACATTAGTCATCTTTCTGTGGCTTTGAAAGCATATGTAAGGTAAACCAATTACAAGGAAGAAAACTTTATTTTGACTGAACATTTCAAAGATTTCTTTCTATGTAACTTGGTCAGCTTCATGGTTCTGGAGACTCCCTGGAGGCAGAACATCATGGCAGAGATCACATATTGGAGTAATGCTGCTCACCTCATGGCAGCTGGGAAGTAGACAGCATGAGGCCAGGGTCCCAATATCTTCCTCAAGGGCATGTCCACAACCATGAAACCTCCTTCCAGCAGGACCCACCACCTACTGTTTCATCACCTCTCAATATTGCCAGAGGCTGATAAGGAAATATTTATAGACCTTTCGTGGATATTTAAGATCCAAATCACAACACATATTTCATTCTATACTTCCTACATCAGGATGCATATGCCTAACACTGCATGCTGGTATTTCGAATTCACAGCTGTGACTTAAGCAAGGTCAAACTGGGTCTCACATGTGGACTGGTGTGAATCATACAGAGATATGGGATTCTGACTACATTCTGGCAGTGAATGAACACTTTGGTTGTTATCTCTTTGGGAGGGGTAAGCACATTTCATGAGAGGGTGGAAGAGAGAGCCAACTACAAGTGGTAGTAGTTCAGTTTATCAGTGGGTTCTCTGCTTCTCAGGCACATATCATAACTGTCTTTCTTGAACTTCTCTGAAAATTGTTTCAGCCAAACTTAATTTTCTGCTTGTCCACCCTGGGACATGCTGGATTCTATAAAAAAGATTATTCAATGTTACTGTAATAGTTAATTCCATGTACTGATTTGGCTAGGCACAAATACCCAGCAGTTTGGACCAAACACCAGTTAAATGTTACTGTGAAAGTTTTTGTTTTGGGCTTGGGGTGGGAATTCGTATATCCACTCAGTGGACTTTGATTAAAACAGATTACCTTCCACTATCGGGGGTCTCATCTACTTCATACATATATGGCCCCACGAAGCAGACATCAATTGCCATGTCCCTTAAATGCATCTACTAACAGACACCTAAATAAATTTCCTATTCACAACTATTGCTAATACTTCAAGACAAATACACACACACACACACACACACACCTGAGGTGGGGTAGTTAATACAAACTCAATACACAAGTAACTCTCCATAGGTATCTCATCTTCATATACAAGCTCACATACTCCCAAATATGAAGAAATAACTCTGTCTTGCAAAATGCAGAAACCTGCCATCTGCACACCACACAATGAATATATTCATCCGACTGCTCCACAAAATTGGTAACCGACCAGCCTTCACACACTCAAGTACATGTGCATGGGTAATGAAAATAAAATTTATTCAAAATCCCTTGTACCAAAACATGATGTCCAGAATGTACAAATATCCCTCCTCCATTTCCCAACTATAATAATCACATTGCAAGTGCAGAGAAACTACCCAAATGCCTTCCTTAACATAGCCCATATGCAAACACATATGTATCCAAACTCCCCAGGGTGTGTTCGTGGGAAAACTATATATATACAAGACCACCACAAGTTAAATATTACAAAAACCAGAGCTGACTTTCCCTTGATCTCCGATATCCACACAGAACAAGAAGATGACCATCACCACTTCATCTGACCCACACTTCTGAACACATACCACATTCTCATCAGGCAGTCGAAACAGAGCAAGATCCAAATTACGAATGCACATCAACACATTAGGGACCCCACCACGCCATCAAAGAAACAGTGAAAACAACCAAAGCCCTCTGAACCCCTACTAACCCTCCAGGACCAGCGCAGTGTCTCATGTTCTCACCCAAATAACCACCCCATGATCTCACGCCTATCAAAACGGAAGGAAAACTTCCTGGCACCCAGAAATATCCACAGGGGCCCCCAACAGCCCAGCAATGCATACGTGAGACCATATCATCAACTTCACTGCCGCCATACACAAGCACCACAAATTAATAAGACAACATGACTCTCTTTATTGCACACGACTTGTGGTCACCCGGTTCTCCCATCATCATTTAGGTGCTCTGTCCAGACGAGCCCCCCAACAGCCCACCTACGATGGCCCGTCAATCACAGGGTGACTACAGCAGACTCAGCACACTTGGCTCAGTGTGTTCCCTTCTGCAAAGTTGCTAAGGACAGGGAAATGAGCGTCCTTCAGCTAACAACCCGGATGCCAGGTGACAGTGTCCCCAACATTCACAGGTTTCAGGTGGAACAAGAAGATGACAGTCACCACTTTGTCAGACACCTACAGGAGCCTCAGACCTGCTGACCAGGACCGCGCTTCTCAGGCACCAAACAGGTGCCCTGGAGCCGGGTTTCACACAGGCTGCAAGGGACATGGATGGAGGATGCTTCCAAGTGGGCGCCACACTGACCACCTCACCCCTCACTGCCAGGCCTGCTGCGAGTGGCCTGCATCCCTGGGGAGGCAAGGCCGGGCTGGGCTGCCTGGCGAGGCGCAGGGGCCAGAGGAACGGGCAGGGACACAGTGGGAACGGAAGAGGTTTGCTGGTTCAGTACCTAGAGGCTTGTGGGACCGAGTCTGGACGCCGCCATGGGAGCCCAGCTGGCAGTTGGGAACCCCCTGTCTGTGCTCGCGCCTGTGCCTTTCCCAGCAGGAGCCCCAATGGACGTTGGAGCCTTTGCATGGCAGCCTGTGCGCGCACCCTTCCATCCAAGCATATGCTCAGGCGCGAGGGATGCGAGAGGGACACCCGTGGCCCTGCAGGAGGAAGAAATGGGTAGGGAAGCCTGCAAGGTGTCTCCGGCAAGAAGGCTCCCCATAAAGAGCGTCTGGGCTGGTCCTTCTTTCAGTGGGAGCACCTGAAATGACAAAGTGATCTTCACAGTTACAAACTGCTCATGCCTACAGTAGAGACCACCCTGCTGCAGTCCTTGGAAGCTAAGGAAGCTCTCTACCCTGTGCTCCTTCCCATGGCCAGTTTGCACAAATTGAATTTGACTAGTGTTATCATATGAGCACCTGTGGTCTAGCAGTTTGAAGCAGTGCAAACTGATTGCATGGGTAAGGGCTGAAGCTCAGTGGCAAAGCACTGACCAAGAGTATACAAGGCCCTGAATTCGACCTTGGTTTAGCAAATAAAATTTGCTTTGAAAATCTGGTCTCCAGCATTCATTACAGTGTATGATTATTTTTTAAAAAATTTTTAAAAAACTGTGGAATGAGAACAGAGTTTTTCTGCACTGCATATTTTATATCACTGCTTCAAAAGAAATAACAAGGGAAGAAAGAATGAAAGAAGCTTCTTTTTCGTGCCTGAATATCATGGTTTGCCCCCCTCCTGCCATTTATTGAAAAGACTTATAATAAGGTGTTAATATTTCATGAACACCAAACTGTGTGTTTTGCAAGCCAGGGATGGGAGAAAAAAAAATCATCACCAACAAAAACAACAAGAAAAAAACACTTTATACATAAAACACAATCCATACCCCACAGTTTTTTAGAGTATTGACTGTGTATACCGGTGATTTGGTGGCTCATGAGAGCCATGGTTCACTGGTCCTGCCTATCATTGGAAGCAAAGACAATTTGGTTGTTGAAAGAGAGGGTCACCTGACACACCCCTCTCCTGTGGATTTTAGAAACTACTTCAAAATGACCCAGAGGCACACACCACTTGTGTCACCCCTGAATTGCCTGAAGGGAACTCAAAGTTCTTCTATACCTATTAGAGCTCTTCCTGGAATGTCTGCCCAGCCCCCCCCTCCACCCAGGCCAGCTGTCCTTGGCCCCTCCCCCCCTGCAGAATGTCTGGATCCAACATTCCACTGTGGTTTACATTTAAACTTTGGCCAGCTTGGCTCAGTTGAACCCTGAGCATCTGTTACAGACAGGTCACTCTCTGGGTCCTGTACTGACGTTTCCCACTGTGGATACTGTGAGACACTGTGTCAGGTGTCCTGCCTGGCCTTCAGAAGGAGGTGAGCCTGGACAGTCAGGGGTCTGTTATCTGAGGGCAGTCACTCCAAAAACCCTTGGGAGTAAGAATGGAGCACTTACCCTGTGGTCAACTGATTGAACAGAAGTAAGGGAAGGAAAGAGCCTTAGACAATACACTTGACATGGCCCAGGAAGCCCTGGGAAGACTGATACTGCTCATGGGGAGGAGGGCTCCTAAGACCCAGGTCCAGACTAATCCGGGGAAGTACACTGGGTCAGCAGAAAGGAGAGAGGCCACGGGATTGATTCCTTGTAGAATGGACACAGGTCACTGCATGGTTTTTTAGGCAGTCACAGATGGGGTCCCAGTGAGGCCTTCCTGGAGTCAAGATGCTGAGCCCTGTGTCCATTCTTCAGACACATGGAAGATGCCTGGGATATCATTCTGAGGGGACTGACTGGGAGTCTCAGATCATAAGTGGGCAGGGGTAAGAAGTGTTCTTAGCTAGAAAACTGCCCAATGGGGATCTCAATGACCACAGATGCAGTGCGATATAGTCTCTGTGGGTGAGGCTGCAGGGCACTCCAACTGCCATAGTCCAGGGTCCCTCACAGACTTCCTACCCAGGAAAACTTCTCCTTCCATTCAGACAGCAGGTGTCATTGATTCCAGAAGGGCAGGGAACCCAGGAAACCTTAGCCAACATAGATTTGGGCCTCTGGGGGATCTTCTGAATCGTTATCACTTTCACACTCTGTGTGTGTAGCCTCAGCTCATTGTTTTCAAGACAACACAGAAGACTTTTGTTTATATTCATGGTTTGGTTGGTACTCCATGATAAGGGAGCACATGTCGGGTGTTCTTCATTTTCCAGGATCACGTTTGAAGATGACTGGGTTCTTTTGAAGACAGGAAGGAGAATAGCACACAGTTAGGAAGGGGCTCTACTCATATTGTCATTGGAACTTAGGCAGCTGTCCTGATTGATACATGCAAGTGTTGAAGTGTGGTACACCTCCCATTCTTTGACCTCACTCAGCATAATGTCCTGGTGAACAGGAATGTGCTCCCAACAACCTTGCTACAGGTAGCAGCTGGTGCAGGCCTGAGTCTCTGGGACACTTTCCTTCCCATTATTAGGAGTGCAAAGGAAAAGGACATCAGAATGGCTCTAATTCCCAGGCCCAATAAAAAAATGACCAGTGTCTGTGAAAACCTCTGGAAAACCCCAATCCTCACCATTCCATCAACTTCATAAACCTCAGTAACCTTTGCTGGTCAGCCCAGGAGAGGATCTCCAGGACTCCGTGTCTATCACATAGACCTCTTCCCTGGGAAAGGAGCTCCCTGCATTATGGCAGCAACCAGTGAGCACTAGGATCACAGATGGCCAGGATCTGTCCCCCATTAGTGTTTGGTGTGGGAAGTGCTGGGAGAAGCACCCACATGCTGGGCAGGATGTGCTCCTGGGTGAACTACAGAATTCCTCAGCCTCTAGCTAGGCAGAGATCTAAATCAGGTGTTTCTTGTTTGTGTGTGGATGCCTAGGAATAAAGTGGAGGGGTATATAAGGAGTATTAGCAAAAGGAAGGCTGAGGAGATGATGGGGGAATAGGTTTAGAACCTGTCACCTTCACAAGTGACCCTAAAGTCCCTGCATCTGCCCTGGAGAAGGTCCCTTTCCTGTTGGTGAGAATGAGGAGGAGCATGGTGCCACTGAATAGAGTCAAGTTGATCCATTTCTAGGGAGTCACCTAGGAGGCCAATGGAGTGTCTGCAAAGGATCCACAAGGGGCCTCTCAGAATCAGAAAAAGCTGAGGTGTCATGGTCAACTGGGAATCCTGGTGTACTGAAAATGAGATTTCTCTGGGTAGAACTATGACTAAAGGAACGGAGCATGAAATTCACTCAGGGACATTTGCAAACTGCACAATTTCCCTGCCCAAGGGCCCTGAGCTGTGAGCATTTGTTCGCAGATTTCCACTGAGTAAGAAACTGGGGGCCCTCAATCCTGCTGTCATTTTCCCTCCCCCATTCTCCGCTTTGCTTTGCCTCCACAGCATCTGCATCACGGAGACCAGGCATGAACTTCAATCCTGGTGCCCACATGTCTGCATTCAGGGGCCTACCCTTTCTTCCAGCTGCCCCTGTGCCAACACACCAGCCATTCTGGGAGTTGCCCCTGGCACCAAGGGTGACTGCACCTATCTCCCAGGGTAACCCTCTAGTGCTGTCCACTTACCCTGGACAGTCATATGTGCCAGGGCTGTCCACCTTTGGAAAACATGGGCCACAACTGAGGCCAGTGGGGCCTCCTCATATTCAGAACATTATCCACACTCAGACACCCCTCAACTGGAGGGCCCCAGGGGCCTTCTGTGGGGGTGTGGAGCATCCTGCTCCATTCCTCACAGCACCTTCTGCCCTGAGGACCACTGTACCTGCCTCAGACAGTGGAGGGATTCAAAACTATGGGATCCACTGGCACCTGGGCCTTCGCCCTCCAGCACCACGACCATTTGCCTAGATGGCCCCCATCATGTTCCCAATGAATGCACGCCAATGGCCAGGTACAGTGTACGGGGAGGGCACACTACCCACCTTCCCAGCTGCAGTGCCACTAGATGATTCCAGCAGACCTCCCAGCGTGTATGAGAACTTCCGGCGCTGGCAGCGCTTCAAGACCCTGGTCCGCAGGCACCTTCCTCAGACTCCTGATGTGGAAGCACTTTCCTGCTTCCTCATGTGAGTGTTCTCCTCAGGGTCCCCCTTGAGTTCTGTCAGGAGGAAAAGCATGGGTTGGAAAGGGGAGGCTGGGATGTAGGGGAACTGGACGAAAGGTCCTGAGGGTGAGGGGACAAGCTGAGACCAGGGAATGAAACGTGCCTTATGTCCGGTGCCTATCACAGCCCTGTGAGTGCAGGCAATCTTTGTCTCCAATGATCATCACCATCACATGGAGGACTCAAGGTCAGAGGAGGTTCCTGGGGGTAATGTGGGCCAGGAATCGAAGTTGGCTGTCTGACTCCATGCCTCCCCCAGTCATTTCACCTTCCACCATAGACCTGATTGTTCTCAGCACAAGGGACATCCCAGCCACAAGTGGGTTTAGTGGTGCTGGCTCCAACACAGAAATCTATGGCTACCCATACACATTGTCATGAACTCCTGAGCAGGACCCTCTGGTGATGTCACACTCGAGGGGAAGCTGTCTTTGGATACTGCATGGGCATGTTCAACTTTGCCCCAGTTTGTAACTGCTCCCAGGCCATTCTGTGCCCTGTCTTCAGTCAGCCTGGGCCACCATGATGCTATGGAAAATTTGTGAAAAAACAAAAAGGCATTCCTTCCTCACAGTTCTTTAGTCAGGATTCCCAGGTAAAGGGCAACTGACCTAAAATCCCATGATTGCTCTCTCTTCTCCTTGCTTGAAAAGACAGCTGGCTCACCTGTGTCCTCACAGTGTCTCCTCCTTCTCCCAGAAGAACACTAATGCGCCTCAAGAGGCGCCACCCTCAGGATCTCATCTAACCTTCTAAGCACTAAATGCAGTGTCCAGATACCATTCCATTGGGGGTTAGGGCTTCAACAGGGGAATGTTGGAGGATAAAAACATTCATCACATAGTACACCTCAATGATATTTAAGGAATCCAATCACAATCATGCTGGTCAATGCAGCCCTGGTGTTAAAGTTTTGTATAAGTATCCTGGAGTCCCAATGAGTTGAACAACATGGGGCAAATAAAACAAAGGTAGGAAATTGTGTTGTTGGTCTACTGATAAAGGAGGGTGACCTTGTGGACACTGATCCTGATGAATTCCAGCCCAGTGCTTCGGTCTCTGTCCCGACGAGAGCCCACCATGACCATGGAAGAGGGCCTGAGGAAGGGTTTGCAGGAATGGCAGTGCACCAGCAACTTTGATCGGATGGTCTTCTATGAGACTGCAGAAAAGTGAGCCAGTTTTCAAGGCCCAGAGCCTACTGATGGGGGATCATGGTTTACACAGCAAGGTCTGGTACAGACTGTCACCTACCTATGTTTTGGCTCCGAGGCATCTAGCTCTCCAAATAGTGGCTCCTTCTAGCTTGAGGCCTGGGCATTCTCTCGGCAACAATCCCAGAAACTCCAGGCTCCATACTCTTGATTCCAACTCTGCCTTGAGGTTCAGGGTCAGGATGGGGAGGAGGTACCAGCCCAGCCAGAGGGTCTGCTGCTGCTTTGCTGGCTCTGCAGAGGGGAAAAGTTGCACTAGATTCACTCGGGCCACCTGCCTGGGAACTGGTACCTCTTTCTAGAGTGAGGTCCATTATAACTCATCAAAGTGGCCACTACTTCAACCTGATGTTCCAGAAGAGGGTGGTGGTGGGGAGTGCATTGTCAGGGCCAGCCACCACCTCAGGTGCCCCCAGGACATGTCTCTGGTCCTTACTGCCTTTGCTCTATGTAATCCCAGCCTTTCTAACAAGGGAAGGGAAGAACCCACCCTCCTTGGAAGAAACCCAATGTTCTCAGCTTAGCTTTCAATTCCACATGACCCTGCCTGTAATTTGGTCTCCCAGGTGATCCTTTCAGGGCCCAAGGTCCCAACCTCAGTACCCCTGAATTGGGTCAGGACCTCTGGTGTTCCCTGATATAAATCACATCCCTGACCAGTTTCTACAACTAAACTGATGATGTGGTTCCTCCTGGCAGAAACAGGAGAGAGCCAGAACAAGGATCAGCTAGGGGCCCTGCCTGGGTCCCTCAGATCTGATTCCCTTAAGGTGCTAGTTGATGTAGTGTTTCACGAGAACTGTAGTTCTTCCTCTGTAGCAGCTCCTTCCTGTCGCTGGCCGGACCTACTCCAGGACGCAACTCCACATTCCTGCCACTAGCTCCTGACTTGTAGCTTAGAATACTCTATAGCCTAGAATCCCACACCAGCACCTGCCTGGTATGGCTAACCTGATTCTCAGCTCAGCCTGTGCCTGCCTTACCCAAATCCCATCAAGGTTCATGGAGTTTGAGGCTGCAGAGGAGATGGAGGATCCGAGGATGCAGTTGTCAGGGGTCTTCCAGTGCTGACCTCCTCCTGCAACTCCGAGGCTGGAACTTCCAAGGCCTCCAGTCCCTGAGGCTGTCCAACAGCCAGGTAGGGTACCCACATTCACACAGTAGTCCATGATAGTGTCCAAACAGTGAAAAAGGCCAAGGCAAGTTGTTGTCCCAAATAAGAACTTTTCCTTCAGTATTGGAGATTCACTCTTACAAGAAAAAAAGCCCCTAACACCTGAGGTCCCTGCCACCCAGCTATGAACTGTGTATTGACTGGGCCAAGTACAGATCTCCTTTCTCTCCTTTTCTATCCAAAGAAACAACACAAGATCTGCCTGGGACTTGGGTCCCGGTAGGGTAGAGTGCATGCAATACCAGTCACTACAAATGTCCTCCCACTTGACTCTCCTAGATGTTGCATCTGGTGCACTATTATATCCCTCGGTTCCTGGGTCAGGTTGTCCTCATGCATGGCATACCAGGTTAGGTCCCCTGAACGCCTGAACCCTGTCTACTACCAAGTGTTTGGGATGAACATGGAATCCTCACTCACACACCACTCTGGTCCTCCCTGTCCTAGTGTGCACCTCCAGAAAGACCAACACTAAGGTATGGTCTGCCCGCTCATTAGCGGCCAAAACCAAGGCACCAGAGACCAAGGTGCCTGAGACAAAGGCACGCAAGTCCAAGGCATGCAAGAACAAGGTGGCCAAGACCAAAGGGCCTGAGAACAAGGCGCCTGAGGAGATCCCACCTGAAGCCATTCAAGAGTACATGGACATCATGGATGAGCTATTCGGGCCTACAAACTTTGCCACGTGGGAGCCCTCCTACTTTTCTACAGAAGAGCTTGCTGCAAACTTGGGAGAGGAAGGACTAGAGCAACAGGATGATTTATACCCAGATCCAAGTCTCATGAGCTATGTTGATGAGAACTTTGTCAACAAGGTGAGCTGGGCCTACAATCTTGGTGTATACAAGGTTTTGGCACTCATGGAATTGAGTTTCCTGGCTTAGAATCTCAGATTTATTTTGTGTGTGTGTGTGTGTGTGTGTGTGAGAGAGAGAGAGAGAGAGAGAGAGAGAGAGAGAGAGAGAGAATGTGCATGCACACGTGTGCGCTCATACGTGGGTGTAGCTGGTACTTGGGATATAACAACCCCATGGTGCAAATGAGCATGGGATTATTATTGCTTCCTCTTTCTCCTAGAAGTCCTCCTGACTTGGGGCCATTTCCTCCCAAGGTCACTCACACTCTCTTCCTTCTTATCCCAGGCAGAGAATATAATTCATCCTCACTTCCTGCAAGAAATGCTTTCCTCCAAACCATATATAAATATCTTGGCCCTAACAAAAGAACTGGAGCAGCAGGAAGGACTCACTACTTTCCAGGTAGAAAGCAGAAGGAAGGTCTCCCAGTAGACCAGGGGTAGGTGATACAGGAGAGAGGCAGGGACACCTGATAAAGAAGTGCAGGGACACCAGGAATAACAGGGGTTGGGAAGAAACAAGAGGTAGACAAGAAGAAAAGGGCACCAGGTAGAACAAGGAGATAGAGACATGAGGTTTACCAGGGTTTCAGAACAGACACCAGGGCACAGAGCAATACATGGCAGACTACGAGACAAAGGGACACAAGTATACAGGAAAGGGAGTTACCACAGGTGGAGAGGGGAGCAAGGGATAGCAGGTAGATGAGGAAGGCACAGGACCTTACTCATGTGGCCCACAGGATGTTATCATTATCCTGTCTGTGATGGCTCCCTGAGTGAGTCTGTTCCAGGATACAGGATGTAGGATGGAAAAAAAAAGGAAGGAGACATGAGAGCCATGAAAGGGTTCAGGATATCAAGCAGAAAGGAAGCCAAGGAGTGTGGCCAGCAGACACTCAGTGTGTTTTTATGAGACCAAGATGAGTAACAGATCCACTTCCCACTGAAATATGATTGTCCTGATCCCTGTGGCCCATTTCATGCATGAAGAAGAGTTGGCCAGTGCCCATATCCTCCTTCAGCTTGTGAAGAAGCACTTTTGCAGGTGCCTCAAGGTCATGATATGTCCCAACAGGACCCAAGAGCTTCCGAGGCAGCTGCAAAACAAGGTGCAGAGAAGCGGAAACATCACACTGATCAAGGGGCCAGCATGGAGGACTGGTCCACATAGGTGGCTTCCCAGGTCATGAAGAGGAGCAGGACCATCGAGCCAGAGTTGCTGGTTTCAGAGGACACTGCTATCCTCCAAGGCTGTCACAGGTCTTCTTCATTGGGGACCATTCACTCCAACCATCCTCCCCCAAACCACAGATCCTCCTCCTTAAACCTGGGGAACAAAAGTGTAGTGGGTCCCAGAAAAGCCACTTCTTCTGGGCGGCCACATGAGACAGCCAATGGCTGCAGTGTGGACGAGGACTTCCAAAGCCTGGATTTCCTCCTTATCTCCCAGCACCGCCTGCTGCCCTGGGAACTGTCCCAGAGCCAGGCCCCTCCAATAGATCTTGATCTCCTTGATCTCCTGTGCTCAGGAGATCAAGCAATCCAGGCCCCACCTCCCCAGGGAGGACACCTCAGCTCCCACCCTCCTCCAGGTGCCATGTCCATGAAGAGTGCTCTCACTGGACACACATGCTTCATGAAAAACACACCCTGCGCTGGGCCTCCCCTCCAGGTCACTGGAGGGCAAGATGTGGATCTGGAGCTGGCTAAAACCTCACAGCCTCTGAAGAGGAAGTGCACATCATCAGGCAACCTAAAGAAGAAGAGGCCGTGAGGACAGTCGTGTTGACCAGTGGCCTCTGGGGTGTCTGCCCCTCAGGCAAGATCTCACCTTGCTTCATTCTGTTTTGGAAGGTCCAAAGGTTTTTCATCACATAGGACAGTTCCTGTGGGTTCTCAGAAAAATGAAGGGAGTGGGAGGGTATAGTAAATGTAGAAAGAGGGTAGGGGGAGGTACTGAGAGGGGAGGGTCACAATGTTCAATCCTGGGTGGGAAGCTGTACCTTGTTTGACTGTAACTGGGAATAAAGGCACTTTGGTAGGAAAAAAAAAATCTCCAGCTTCTGCCTTCTGCCATGTTTTCTGTGCACCTCCATGCAGTGAGAACTGAGAGGTGATAACTGGGGTTGCTAGGGCCCAGGGTGCACACGTGTCCATCTATTGGGTCTTGTTTCCAGATTTAGATGAGTCCTCCCCATAATCCTGGGAGAAAACAGACAAGATTCCAAAATCCAACTCATCACCCTATGGGAAATGCCTCTCTTGGTTTAGGGGATCTTCTCTGTGTATCCCTCCATGATCTTTGGCTGTTAACATCTCCCTTACCAATCATCTGAGGGCCTGCTATGAAGAGAACTAACAATGAGGCAAAGCACATCTCCCTTGGTATTAACAGTTCTGAGGTCTGAGGAGGAACTGGTGGCTCTCAGATCTTAGTGTTACTAGTTCTGAGATTGAATGTCAGGGACCCTCAGCTCCTAGTGATCGAAACTGCCATGTTGCCTTCATGGGATCAGCCACTTCCATCAGTTCCCTGGAGATCATCTGACAACTGCACCTAGCAGTTCTTGCAGTTCTCCACTGCTTTTGATTTAAAAGGTGAACTCAGGCATGCACAGTGTCCTTCAAAGATACCCATAGTATTTCTGCTTAGGCATGGTTAGGGCAGGGGCTTCTTGCACTCCACACTAAGGACCATTGAAGGGTCCCAAAGGGTTGAGTCCTGTTGAGCACTGCAGATTGGAGTCATCTGGGGAGGACCTGCTATGGAAGCAAAACACTCTGAGTGACTGTGAGGCATTTGTGGCAGCCAAGGCCATCACATACAGGGGCACAATTTTTTATCAATATATTGAGAACATTGGGCCCTTCTGTCTCATTTCGATGGAGAGCTGCTTTTGAGCCTTCAAGCCCCTGTGCAATTAAATAAATTCTAGAAATAAGCCTGGAAACAATTTTTTCCTAGACAGCTTCTTTCTCCACTCAAGACTGATGATGAACAATATTATTCAACTGATCCCCAGTATGGCTGTGGTCTTCCTGTGTAGGCTTCCTGATGAGAAGACAAGGCCGACCTTTATACCTCTCCCCCCTACAGTTCTGACCGCAACTCACTGGGGACCCAGCAGGCTTCAAGTCCTGACTTCATCCCAAGACAGACCTACCCCCGACTCATGCAGTGCTCTGACCCTCCCATTTGTAGTATTGGCCCCACCCCGACCCCAGCCTGACCAATACTGGGTGTGACTGGCCCAAATGTAATGTAATCAAGTTCTCCTACAAATCAATGAAAAAAAAAAAGAAGGCTAAACATCACATGGTTTGCCAATCAACAAAATGTGGAAGTTTACCAAGGAGAATACTTAAATAGCAAGGAGCCCAAATTTTAGTGCCATTTGTGAGATGAAGAAATGGGGTGACTTCAGACATGCACAAAAGTGATTGGAAGTGAAGTCGTTTGTGGTCTGTCATGTGCAATAAAAATCCATGGTTCTTCATAGGGCCCAGGTTCCATGCCATCAGAATCAGGGTCACAAATTTTTATCAAGTACCTATTGACAACTTTGAGCCCTCCTGTCTCAGTTGGATAGAGACCTGCTTTTGAGCCTTCAGGCCCCTCTGACATTAATCAGGTTTCTAGAAGTAAGCCTGGAAATAGTGTTTCTGAAGACAGCTTCGTTCTCCTCTACTGAGTGATGCTGGAGAGTGGGGATGGATGGAAAATTGTGGCATGGAGAAAGGAGGCTGGGATGTAGGGAAACTAGAGGGAACATCCTGAGGGTGAAGGGATAAGCTGAGAGACCTACATTCCCAACCCAGTTCATCACACCAGGGGAGGAAATGGGCCTTATCTCAGGTGCCCATCAATCCTGTGAGTGCAGCAATCTTGGTGCTCAATGAGCATCACCATCACTCAGGGGATGTAAGGTCACAGGAGGTTCCTGGAAGTAATGTGAGCCAGGATTTAGAATTGGTTCTCTGACTCCATATGATTGTCCCTCACTCAGTATTTTCACCTTCTTGCATTGATCTGATTGTTCATGGCAGACAACATCACAGCTAGTGTCGGAGATACGGGGGGAGGCACCAGTATAGATCTCTCTGGACACCCAACCACATTGTTCCGAGGAATTTCTGTTTAGGATATTGAGGTGGTGCAGAATACATGAGTGAGTACTCATTCCATTTGAATCCTCCGTGGACATGTACATCATTGTCTCAGGCTTTAACCCTGCTCCCAGGGCACTCTGTACTCTCTCTCACTCAAATAAGGCTGCCATATGTACTGCTAGAGAATGGAAAGTTGAAACCACAGGCATTCATCTCTCACAGTTCTGAATTTGGGAAACCCCAGAAAGATGGTGTGAGATTTAATGTCCAGTGAGTTTTCCCCTCCAGGCTTGAGAAAATGGCTACCTTGCCTGTGACCTCCTAGGGCTAAGAGAGCTTTAGCATCCCTTCCTTTTTCTAGAAGGGCACTAGTACTATCATAGGAAATCTACCCTGATGACATCATTAAAATCTTAAAGCCACTGAAGCCACCATCTCATGGAGGTTAGGGCATTCACTCATGCACTCTGCAGGCCAAAACTTTCAGGTCACAATACACAAAAGCATCAAGAACTCAAGAGAAATCAGATTCCAGTATAGTACTTGATGTTCTCTCTAGTATATAGAGCATGTCCTGGATGCAGGGAGCCCACATGGGGTGGTCAAAGTGACTGAACAGAAGAGGCAAAGGCAAGGCCTGTGTTGGGTCAGGTCAACTTGCAGTGAAGTGTGGGTTGTGGATTGTGACTGATCCTGATGAACCCAGGCCAGTGCTTTGGCCCCTATCTGGACTGGAGCCTACCATGAATCTGGAGGAGGGATTGTGGAGGGCTCTTCAGGAATGTCAATGCATACCTTTGATCAGATGATCTATGAAAGGGCAGAAAAGTGTGTCAGATATCTGGGGCTAGGCCTAAGTTCTAGGGAACATGGGTTGAACAGCTGGCTCTGTTGGAGCTTCTCACCCAGCCAGGAAGGGCATCTGCTACCACAGAGAAAACCACTGATCGCTTACATCTCCAAGCATTACTTCCCTCTACCTGGAGTGCTAGACACTCTCTAATAGTTCCAGAAGCTCTGGCCTCAATGTTCTTAGTTCCACCACTGCCTGGATGTTCAGGGTTAGGGTGTAGGGCAGTAACCAGGCAAGCTCAGGGGGTGTCCACCATCAGTGAGGTCTGTTCACAGGGTACAAGTTTCACTACCTTGGGGTTGGCCAACCACCTGGAAAATAAACCATCTTCTAGCATATGGATCACCCCTGCTCATGAACAATGCCACAATAACACCCTGATGTTTCAGAAAGATTTAGAGTTCAAGAAACATGATCAGGGAATGCCAGTGTCTCAGATGCCCCAAGCACACACCTCTGGCATCATAATTCATGTAATTCTCACTATTCAAACAAATGAAATACAGCCCTCTTTGGAAGGTGGGTTCGGGTGGGAACCCAGGTGTTCCACTACTTTCAGCACAGCTTGGACTTTCACATGACCTCTCCTGAGTCTTGGGTTCTTGGTATATAGTCCTAACCCTACCATTAATAGAGAGAGAGTTGTCTTCCATGAATCATATCTTTGACCAGATGCTGATGCTTGGCTTTTCTGCGTGGTTCAGGGCAGGTACATGAGAAGCCTGGAATAAGTGTGGGAGGATCTTAAAGGAATGTGCCTGGTTCACTAAGGACCACATGGTTCTCTTCAGGTGCTAAGTGATGTCAGGAGCACTCAGAATGGTTTCTGCATTGGGAAATAATCCCTCCTGGGACCAGCCCATCCCATGGTCTGAGCACTACTCCCCAGGCCTGCTACCAGCTCCTCATTGCTATGAAGCTACAGCTTGAGTTTTCCAATAAGAAATCTTTTTTTTTAAATAATCCTGTCTTGCTTACCTGTCAGGTTTGTGGATTTTGAGGCTGAAGAGATAGAGGACCCAAAGCTTTAGTTGATGATAGATTCCAGTGTCAGACACATCCAATCCCATAGAGGATCAATCTTCCACATTCTCCAGTCTTTGAGATTGTGCAGCAAGAGAGAGCTAAACACATTCCCATAAAAATTTATGATTAAAAAAAAAGGTGATAATGGGGTGTGATAGCACACATGTGAACATTTTTTCAGAATAGGGCACTTCTCTTGCCAGTGGAACAGCCCCTGAGCATTTGGGATTCCAGATGCCCTTGGATTTGAAGTGGATATAGCCTAGTCCAAGGTGCTATCTTCTCTCCCCCTGCCTATGTATAGAGTCAACACACCCTCTGCCTAGGACATGAGTCCATGTGGCCCAAGTATATCGAATATGGGTATCTCAAAATGTCATGACATACATTGTCCCACTGGTGCAGGAGTCTCCTCTAATGGTTCCTGATGTCAGAATGTGCAGGGCCATCCTGGACCAGAGTAGATCCCTTAAACACTTTCTTTCACTGAATGGATGGAGTACAGCTAGAACAACCATGTATGCATCACCCTCTTACCCTCTGTCCTAGTGTGAACCTCCAGAAAGACTGGCCCTGAGGCTCACCCACCAGAAGTCTAATACTGCAGGTATCCAGAGACCAAAGTTCCTGACTAGATCACACTTGAAGTCATAACTGTATAGATGGACATCATGAACATCTGGTGGGGTTTCCCAACTTCACCATGTAGATAGGCCCACATTTGGCCATAGCGAAGTCCATGGGAAACTTGGAAGAGAATGAAATGGAGTGACATCTAAAAGGGGACAATTTGTATCAAGATCTAAATCTCCTGCCCTAGACTGATGAGCTGTGCTCCAAGAGGACTTTTTCACCAAGGTGGGCTGGGCTGGGAATCCAGGTGTCTACAAGACTTTGGGAATGTCAGCCTGGACTCATGGAATTATGTTTTATTCTTTACATTCTCAGCACTGTTTGTCTGTTGGGTGGGGTAGCTCATGGTCTTGATTTAGCAACTCCACGGTGTGAACCAGAAGATACCATCCATGCTTCCTACAAGTCCCAGAGGTGTCTTGGGCTTGGGGACCCTTCCTACCAAGGCCACACACAATTTCTTCTTCTCCAGGTGCAGGCTTCAATTTCCACATCCCCATTTCTTGGAAGTGTTGCTTTTCATAGGACTACATATGGATATCTTAACCCTAACCAAAGAGCTGGACCAGGAGGAAGCACTCACCCAGCAGAATGGCCATCAGAACTTCAGTCTGACACCAAGACAGGTGATACCTCCCATTCATTTTTACACATCCCACAAGTCCCTCTGTCTACCCTCATACCCAATACAGACTGAGCATGGGCCATTTCTGTTCTGTAGCTGGTGAAAATGCAACTATTGCCCTCAAAGTAGAAATGATCAGTGTAGGTGCCTGAAAGTTATGTTGTACCCTGACTAAAGTGCTTCTAAATCAGCTGCCAGCCAACGTATAGAGGGACATAGTGATAGCACTGAACATGAGTCCTATATGGAGATCTGGCCCACCAGGTGTCACATAACCCTAGGTCCGATAATGAAAGCACACTGGTATCTTCCTGCACTGTTGTGAATCTTCCTCAATGGGTCCCATCCAGTCCTCAACTCTTCCCTGGACCACAGAATCTCTTCTCTAAGCCTGGGCCAGTGAAGGGCAGTGGGTCCCAGCAGAACTTCTCCTACAGGAGCCACATGAGAAAGCAGAGGTGTTTAGTGAGGACAACCATGACCCTCCATACCCCGAACATCCTCCTGGCTTCCCAGCACCTTCTGCTGTGCTGCAACTGTCCCAGACCCAGGACTTCACAAAGACCCCTTCATCCCTGGAAACTGAGCACTACAGGCTCCTCTGCCCAAAAGAAGAGTCCTCATCTCTATCCCTCTCCTGATGCCAATCTATGAAGTGAACTACAGATTGACACCCAATGCATGCAGGAAAGACACCCTACTCTGGGTCTCATCTCCAGTTCTCTGGAAAGAAACATATGGCTCTGGGGCTGATTCCTATTGCCCAGCATCTGAGAGGAATGTCAGTCATCAGACCCCAGAGAAAGAAGAAGAGGCATTGAAGACAGTAGGATAGGTATCGGGTGAGCCAACCTCTCAGGCAGGGTCTTGGTGAGATCTCACCTTCACTACATCCTGCAACACAATGGGCAAAGATCCTTGTCATTCAGAACTGATCCTGCTAGTCCTCAGGAAAGGGAGGGCAAGGAGAGGGCACTGGGAATGTAGGACGAAGGCCAAAGGTGGGAACTGGGAAGGGAGAAGGAGAGAGGTGCATACCTGGGGCAAAGCTATACATGGAGGGAGTTGACTGTCAAGAGTGAAGAAAAAGTATTTAATAGAGAAATGTTCTCATGGCTGCTGCCTTCTGCTGTGGTGTCTGTGCTACTCTGTGGGGTGAGGACTGAAAGGAGGAGGTATCTGCAGATTCCATTCCTCAGGGTGCACAGATGCAGGGCCAAGCCCTTGCCTCCATATTTAGCCTGCACCTTCCACTGATGCTGGAAGAAAAACAGAACAAAAGATCAACAGAAAACCAGTCATTATGTTGTTTACATAGCCTCAATTAATTTAAGGGGCCTTCTCTGTACATCCCTTTATGAACTGTGTCCCATAACCATCTGTGTTACCAATTGGCTGAGGATTCAAACATCCATCTGGAGAGCAACCACAAATAGGAAAAGTGCACCTCCCTTAATATTATCCGTTCTGAGTTTCCAGGGCCAACATATCCCAGATCTTAGCATTCACAGCCCTAAGAGTGAATGACAGTGGCCCTCAGTGTCCAGTGAGAGAAGCTCTGCCATTGTGTTCCTGACAGGAGGAGCGAGTAGCTACTGAGAGTTCCCTGGAACTCTTTCAACAACCAGACCTAGTAGCTCTTAGCAGCTCTCCATTGCTCTCTGTCATTCTCTTTCATAACTGTCCTCAGGGTGACCTTCCAGGTCTGCTTTCAGTGCCAGCAGCCTTTCCTGTAACCAGTTATTAGTAAAATCAGCTCTACCTGCTCTACTTGAGATAAAAGGCATGCATAGGTTGAATATAACAATGTATTTGAGGCCTCACTAGGAGTTATGCTGCACCACAAGGGTAAGTGTTACAGGAACTTTTTGCATAAGGAGATTGGGAAGGAAGCTCATTTACTTAAAAAGAAAAAAAAAGGTGGGCTCAAGCACACACAGTATCCTTCCAGGAAACCATGGGACTTCCCTGAGGTATGGGTAGGAAGAGGCTCCTCATACAGGAGACCAAAAACAGCTAACGAGATTCAAAATGGTGGTATCATTGAAAGAGATTGAAGGATGGAGTGATCTCAAATATACTTTGACCAAATATAATTCTAGGTCACAGTGACATAATTGGGTCAGTCATGAATGTCAAAGACAGGGAAACCAATGTTTTTTTTTCCTTTTTGTATTTTTGGTGGTACAGGTTATTGAACTCTGGACCTCACACATGCTAGGCAAGTATTTTATCACTGTGCCACAACCCAAGCCCCCAAAGTTTTCTTTAAATGCCTCTTGGAAAGTGTTGGCCCTTTCTCTTCTGTCTCATGTAAGAGAGATGTTTGGAGTCTGCAGTCTTTTAAACCATCATTGAATTTTCTAGGATTGGCAAAGTGGATGGCATTTTACTTAGATAGCTTATTTCTGATCCTGTGGAAGAGGCTAGATATCCAGGCTGAACAAATATTCAGCATGACAAAAGGCTTCCTGCATAGGTGGACAAGGCTTGGTTTCTAGGGAAAGAAGTCATGGCACCCTTTGAAACTTCAGCTAACAACACAATCAAGATACATTCTGCCTGTTGTCATTACTCCCCAGATGGCAAGCCAGACAGGCATCCTAGAGATCACTGATAACAATTTTAGAAAACAGGGGAGTGATGGACCACGTAAGTTGGAGCATCATTCAAGAACTGAGGTGAGCTGGGGCAAGCTGATCCATCACCCTGCAAGATCCCCACCTACACACATGGGTGATGGCCACTGCAGAAGCACACTGTATACAGGCCCTGAAGTTCCTGAAACACCACTAAGCATGCACAATTCAATGACTCAAATTCTTTTTTCCCAAAGCATACAGTAAATGAAAGTGAGGAAATACAGAGTGAGATTGGGGCTAACTAATAGTGTTAGTGCTTTTCCAAATGCTAGTTAGCATAAATTGGGACCAATAGCATTTGTCTTTTTCCAGAGCCTTACCAGCATCAGCTTGGACACATCACAGTGATGCAAGGGCAATATAAACCCCTAGACTAGCACACTTGGTCAGAGAAAGCCAGCTATCAGGTCCCCTCTTGCACTGCAGGAGTTTGATATATGTTCTTCAATAAATCCTACTGTTACACTCACTCTTCCTGGTCTGCAGAGTTCATTCTTTGAATTTGCAAGAAAGATCCCAGGAAAAGGAATTGATGGCGAGCCACTGGGTTCTGCATTTACATAGAAGTGTATAACCCACCTTTGAGAGGAGCACAAATTCTTAGCTGCAGAAAACTGCACTTCACACAGTCTTAACCTGCCAGCGGAAGCAGAAAAAAACCCAGTTTCACCTGCTGACAGGGGTAGAAAATCAAGATTCTTCTTTCTGTGCCCAAATTGGGGCTTCTATGGAGGGTGACTGAAATGGAACAACAAACTGTCTCCTTCATTTCTGGAGTTCTATACTCCTTTTAGAAATAACTGTCTCTTTCAAAAATAATTAATGTCTGTCACCCATCTAAAATTCAGTAGAGCACCTGCTAGTCTAAAGCCACAAGTGTCAGACTTACTGGAGGAGGCTTGTTCAATATCTTTTGTCACTAAAGTAGGAATGTTGGTCAAGCTCAGCTTCAACCTCTCTCTGAGGAATACAACAGATCAATGGATCCATTAAGTGTTTTCTTTTTTTCCACTTTAAGACTGACTGGACTCAATGGTGGGAAGGGGTCCCTTACCTGGTGTATCTTGGATCCTAACACAATGTCTTAGTCTGATCCAAGGTCTTTGAAAAACAGTAAGACACTAATCCCCAGAGGGTGAGCCACATTGTCTATTGCTCCTGTTTTCTTCCCTTCTTTTCCTTTCTGTGTCTCTCTCACACATGCGCTGTAAACATCATGTAGACTCTGATTTCTTATACTCATTTAAACCCCAATTGTTTCAATGGAACACATGAATGAAGTTTTGAGGAATTTTCAATACTTAGTGCACCTGTTAGGACCCAAATCCCATGCTGTCTCTGGTGAGCTTCACTCAGGAGCAAGGTCCCATTCTCTGGGTTTCCAAACCCTGCCTGTTCAGAGAAGAACCCTGCCAGTTCATCCCTCTCCTAGTCTAGACTTCAGATTAGGAACTTTGCCTCCACCAGGGGAGAGAGCCAAAAAACTTTTTTTTTCCCCACAGCATGGAGGGGATTCTGGTGCTCAGAACCCAGGAAGAAGGAGACACAGCATGACAATCCACAATTCAAAGTCTCTTAAACCATATTAGATTTAATGTTTGTGCTAATACAACAGGACTTTAAGGGCCCTAAGAATGAGTATGATCACAAATATATTAGGAAAGACTAGAATCTACTTTAGGGCACTTAACCTAGAGGGACATGGCTCTCTTTTAGCATAATAACTAGGTTCCTCAAGGACATGTAACTCTGTTTATACTGCTTCCACAATGCATGGCAAAACAGTACAGAAAAACCGAAGATCACTCCTTTTAAGAGGGAAATGACACAGGAAAGGACTTTTGAATAATGCGTTGGTCAGCACAACTAATATGTTATGAAGGCCTCAGAATGTGGTCACTCATGTCTTGAGGATCATAGTACTTTTTGGTGCTAAGAGCAACTACTCCACCTAGCAGGATTCAAAGGGTGGTCATCCATGGCTTTCAGGTCCACATGGCACTGAGGGATACCTCAATATGACAATGGAGGGATGCCAAAGGAGGTCTTCTGCCCCCTTTGTCTTTTAGATGGGTTATACTCCACCTGGCACCCAACTCCTAAAGAAGTATTTTGAAACATTGGTATTTCTTTGACACTCAGACCCTAAAGAAGTGTCTGGTATTTTTCTGAGCCCAAGCTTGGCCTGAATACCACCTGGAGGATGTGGAAAAATAGCCTCCTGAGGCAAGTATAAACTGTAATCCAGTTTACACTTAAACATATATTGTAAAAGGGAGAAAAAAGTGGCCACAGGTACCCTATACATAACAAGCTTTTTTTTTTTTCTTCCTGGAGACACAACCCAAAATTATGCAACCAATGTAAATTAGATTCTTCACTCTTGGCTACACTAAAAAAAATGCAATCCAAAGATTCTCAAGCTATATTAGCACCAATATTTTCAGCAAATAGAATAGAACTTTACTGGCTCTAAGTATGAGTATGATTGCAAATATATCAGGAAAGGCTAAAATGGAAAGCAGTTTTTCTTAGAGAAGGATTAAATACTGAAAAGCCTTTTTCTAAACACTTACACCCTCCTTACTCAGGTTTTGCTAACAGAGCCTCAACATCCTGAGGAAATAGAAAATCAGGAGGAATGCACTTCAGCTCCTTCCTATACCTACAAGTCATAGGAAAGAGTCCCAAAAGACTCATTATAATACAGGTCACTTTTCTCTGCAAGACTTGAGACAAATTAAGAGTGACTTAGAAAGATTCCAGGATGACCTTGATAAATATACGGAGATATTTCATGGCATTAACCAAACTTTGACCTACCTTGGAAAGATAATGATGTTAATGAACCAAATTCTCTCTAGCACTGAACACTAGGATGCTTTATGGGTGGCTGAATCCTCTGGGGATGAATGATATATAGTGCAAGTCCCAGGAGGCCTTCTCCTTCTAACTGAAATGGACTCAGAAGAAACATAGCCAACAAAGCAATAGGCAGTTCTCTAGGAGGATCAAAAATGGGATGCAGATGGTCACATGGGGCAATGGAAGGGAAAGTACTTTCAGGATTGTGTGGTACAGGACTTTAGGAAAACCCATACTAAATCTCCAAATTATTTCAAACAATCTGGAGAATGCAGAAACTTCCACAAACATTTTAGAAAATCTCAGGGAAGCATTAATTAAATATACCACAATGTCCCCTGTTTCCCCAGCATAACAACCTAAAAAACAAATTCATAACTCAATCATTAGGAAAAAATTACAAAATCAACTGCAAAAGGGAGACAACACTTTAGATAGTCTCTTAAAAAATGCCACTTGGGTGTTTTAAAATCATGACCCAGAGGAGGAGGAGGAAGAAGATGAGGAGAGAGAGAGGAGAGAGAGAGAGAAAGAGAGAGAGAGAGAGAGAGAGAGAGAGAGAGAGAGAGAGAGAGAGAACAAAAGAAAGGCAACTGCCCTTATGACAGCCCTACAGATGGCTAAATCCAGTAGACAAGGTCCCCAGAGTGGTATTGCTCCCACCATTGCTGGCTAGAACTGTGGCCAAGAGGGACATTACAAGAAAGACTGCCCATGAAACAAAGCGATGCCAACCCTAACCTGTCACTGAAGTGGATCACAGGTGGTTAGAATACGCACACAGGCTAGGACCAGTGGACAAATCCCTCACTTCAAACAGTCCAACAATAGGAATGATGGGTCCTGGGGAATCCTTCATATGTTCCAACTATTCAGACTGTTTTATTTCTGTACAGGAGCCCAGGATGACCTTGACTGTCAAGGAACGGAAAATTAATTTCTTTCTTGACACTGGTACCATTTTTTCTAATGCCTCTCAAACCTCTGATAAGTCCATCTGATTGACCTTGACTCTTCTACCCCTGCCTCAGGAAAACCTGAGCCTGACAGGCCAAAACCAAAGTGAGCTGAGGCAAGCCGATCTGCTATCCTTCTGCAACAAATCCTGCCCACAGTGGGGATGCCCACTGCACAACTTTTCCAAACCCCAATTAGCATAAACTTGACCAATAGTATTGGTTCTCCTTCCAATTAATAAAGACAATAAATATTTTTTATTCAGGAAAAAAGTGAAGTTGAACCAATGGAATTCCCAAGTGCAAAACAATTTCTGACTAGCTACATGCATTTTTTAGAATATTTATTTTTTAATTACAGATGGACACAATATCTTCATTTTATTTTCATGTGGTACTGAGGATCAAACCCAGTGCCTCATACATGCTAGGTGAGTGCTCTACACACCTCTGAGCTGAAACTTCAACTCACAACCCTGCATTTCCATGAATTCTAAAGACAATGTGCAGTGTGAGAAAGGTTGTCTAGTGTTGCATTTCACATGGTGTAATACGGAAATGACACATTAAGATATCATAAAACAGTACATAAATACTTTTCTCTCTTTACTGAATTCAAGAGGTCTAAAGATGTATGAAGTTTTGAAGCATTTTGGTGATGGCTTTCCATGATAGAGAGTTGCTGTCTCAGGGTTCCAGGAACATATGGGGAGTTCTGCTAATGCTACAATCTGAGAGCCACTGGTACTCCAACCACAGAACTGCTAATACTAAGGGAGCTAGTTGTACTCTGCCTATTTGTGATTGCATCTAAATTAATCCAAAGAAGCCTAAGATGTTTGAGAACCTCTTCTCTCCTGATGCTAATTCTGAATTTCCTTCCTGCCCCATAAATACCAGGATATGTAGGTTTTAATGCTTAGTGGGTGAGCAACATGCAGAAAGGGCACTAAGAGAACAACTTCCTCTGTAAGCAGCCCAAACATGTGTTCACGCAGGTTTACTCATGTGAGAGTTCTTCAGTTCTTCCAAATAATGTCCCCTCTGCACATCACCACATCAGCCTACATCTACCTGGAGAAGGCCACATTTTCTTGCAGCAGTGCACTTTGTGCTTACTTCTGAATCTAGGCCTCAGGGCCCTCTTCTGTATATTGACAATTCTTCCTTATTTACTTTCCCTTGTTCCATGAAACAAAGCTCTATTACATCTTGTGGTTCTCATTTACACTTTCAGTGTTATCTGTACTTCACATATGATACCACACATACATATATACATATGTATGTATAGATTCATATGTCTACTATACACATATATGTGTTCTAATTCAAATTACAAGGGTGAATATTGTTTACTGGCTGTATCATGAATGATATGCTCAATAGAATAGTGGCTTTCTGGGGTGGAATTTATTTCTGGTTACCATGGGCATGCCATGGAATCAAGGAGAGTGATTAAGGAATAATTGTAGGAATTAAGAAAATTGTTTGTGAGAAAATATTTATCAAAATAGTGCCCAGTCTGGGTTCAAATATTTTTGAGACTTAAAACAACACTTGTATTCCCAATTATCTAGATGCAAGACTCTGGATGAGAATCCTAATTACTTTAAGAAAGATAATGGCATATTGTTCAATGTCTACTTAAGAAAAGGCCAAGGGGCTGGGGTTGTACCTCAGTGCCAGGGTGCTTGTCTAGGATGTGTGAGGCCCTGGGTTTGAGCCATAAGTGTAAATCAAACAAACAAACAAATCATGTCAATAGGCATCTACAGAAAAAAAACTTAAAAAGAAAAATCCAAGATGACAACAGAAAGTTTTCTCAGAGAAAAGACCCAAGAGCCCTACAAAAATTGAGATAAACAATAATGTGAAAGAACTCTTGTCAAATTGAGTAATAATCTCCACTGCATAAAAGACAGCATTAAATTATCTGCTCTGCAATATGTAAGGAGTGTTATAGAGCAGGCATTTTGATCTTTAATCTACCTCATTACATTAGTCATCTTTCTGTGGCTTTGAAAGCATATGTAAGGTAAACCAATTACAAGGAAGAAAACTTTATTTTGACTGAACATTTCAAAGATTTCTTTCTATGTATACTTGGTCAGCTTCATGGTTCTGGAGACTCCCTGGAGGCAGAACATCATGGCAGAGATCACATATTGGAGTAATGCTGCTCACCTCATGGCAGCTGGGAAGTAGACAGCATGAGGCCAGGGTCCCAATATCTTCCTCAAGGGCATGTCCACAACCATGAAACCTCCTTCCAGCAGGACCCACCACCTACTGTTTCATCACCTCTCAATATTGCCAGAGGCTGATAAGGAAATATTTATAGACCTTTCGTGGATATTTAAGATCCAAATCACAACACATATTTCATTCTATACTTCCTACATCAGGATGCATATGCCTAACACTGCATGCTGGTATTTCGAATTCACAGCTGTGACTTAAGCAAGGTCAAACTGGGTCTCACATGTGGACTGGTGTGAATCATACAGAGATATGGGATTCTGACTACATTCTGGCAGTGAATGAACACTTTGGTTGTTATCTCTTTGGGAGGGGTAAGCACATTTCATGAGAGGGTGGAAGAGAGAGCCAACTACAAGTGGTAGTAGTTCAGTTTATCAGTGGGTTCTCTGCTTCTCAGGCACATATCATAACTGTCTTTCCTGAACTTCTCTAAAAATTGTTTCAGCCAAACTTAATTTTCTGCTTGTCCACCCTGGGAAATGCTGGATTCTATAAGGAAGATTATTCAATGTTACTGTAATAGTTAATTCCATGTACTGATTTGGCTAGGCACAAATACCCAGCAGTTTGGGCCAAACACCAGTTAAATGTTACTGTGAAAGTTTTTGTTTTGGGCATGGGGTGGGAATTCATATATACAGTCAGTGGACTTTGATTAAAACAGATTACCTTCCATTGTGGCAAGGTGTCATCCAATCAGTTCAAAACTGAAGAGAACAGACTGACATCTCACAGGAAAGAATTCTGCCAGAAGACGACCTTCAAATTTGATCTGCAACATCAATTCTTCCCTGTGTCTTCTGTTTCCATTTATTCCATACTTTACAATAAACAGTTCAAGTGCATCAATATCTTTGTTTTATTGGTCATACTAGAGCTCATTCTAAACTTCCAGGTCTTTAACATCAGATAATGCTAAGCCTGATAAACTTATAGTGGCCCATGTACAAATGTCTCCATATGACTGTACTCAAGCTTCTCACTCCTCACATAATCAGAATGCTTCTAATCCACACACAAAAATCATATTATATGACAGGAAGCTCAGCAAATTGTTCACTCTTGCCCACAGTGTATGATTCACATTTCAGCTTCACCCACTTGGGTAAATCCCCATGGTTTATAGGCACATCAACTGTGGCAAATGGATGTAACTCATACCCCTCAACTTTGGCAAACCATGTTATACTTGTTCTTGTTTCATTTTTGCCACTGCTCATATAAAGAAAACACTCATGTTGTTTCTCATTATTTAGCTTCTTTGACAGTACTCATTTATATTTTATAATTTAAGGCTAATGATGTTTCAGCATATACCAACTATTCAACTATTTTACAAAAGACAAAAGGGGGTGATAGTACCCCACAAATTTGTTTGTCACTTGAACTTTCTCTCCTAAGAAGAGAAATAAGGTAGGAATGTATGTTCATATTGCTTTTATTCAACAATAAAGCCATTACAAAAAAAGGAGGTTTCTCAACAATGGTTCTATTTGCATTTGGGGTTGCATGATTTCATGTTGTGGAGGCCTATGTTGTACATTGTATCATGTTAGGCAGCATTCGTGATCTCTACCCACCACATAAAAACAGCAAGAACTGGACTGTGAACCAAGAAAATGACATATTCTCATTTTCCCTTGGGGGAAAAAAGTCACCCCAGTTGTTAACCACTGCAATAATATAATAAATAAATAAATAAAATGGATTGCAATCTGGAAGTAAGAAGTAGAACTGTTATCTACAGAGGCCAAGTACAGTGGTGCACACCTGTAATTCCAGTGCCTTGGGAGGCTGAGGTAGGAGGTTCACAAGTTCAAACCCAGCCTCAGCATCTTAGTGAGATTCTATGCAACTTAGCAAGACCCTGTCTTTAAATAAAATATAAAAAGGGCTGGTGTTGTGGCTCAGTGCTTAAGAACCTTAGGCTCAGTCCCCAGTACCATTAAAAAAAAAATGGTTTATAGGAGGATATTTGTAGGCCACAAGCAAATACTTTGCCATGACATATAAAGGAACTGAACATCTGGACCTGAGTATCTATGGAGAAAAATGTCCCGGAAACAAGTCTCCACAGATATGGAGGAATGGCTGTAGTTAATATGACTGATTACAGGGTCCGAGCTGGAGCTCAGTGGCCGAGTGCTTGCCTAGCACATGTAAGGCACTAGGTTCAATCCTTAGTACCGCATAAAAATAAATAAAATAGTACATGTATGAAGACACGAAGGATGGGGCTCTACTTTGTGTACAGCCAGAGATATGAAAAATTGTGCTCTATATGTGAAAAAAAGAAAAAATAAAATAAAGACACTCTATCCATCTACATCTAAAAAAGTTTCTAAAAAACACTGATTACATGTTCTTTCACTTTTCTCAAATTAAAAAAAACAAAACAGGGAAGGGGTGCAACTCAATGGCAGAGCTCTTGCCTAGGATATGTGAGGCCTCGGGTTCCATCCCCAGTACCACAAAAATAAAACAAAGCAAAAAACCCAAAAAGCTTCAGCACTACATGACTACAGATGTGCTTGATGTGGATCCCCAACATGACACAGACCAGATGTAGAACAGTGGTGTTAGTGATCCTATAATTCATATGATTCATCTGCTGGAATGGACAGCCCAGAGCCTCAGGCTCCAAGGGATGGAAGCTGAGTCCACATACCTGATACTTTGGAAGCCAGCATGAGGTCTATGGTTGATACCTCCTATTTTAGCACCACAGTCAACACAGAAGCTCTGCTACATCGGCTTGCCACACTGGGACATAGGTAGGACACACAGTCAGCACTGCATCCAGCATTGGTACATGTGCAGAAGCCACCCTGCATAGGAGGTGGTGTGTGCCACAGACTGCATCTGGTGCATGTGTGTGTTAGGGAGGAGAAGGAGCCCTGGGGAGAGGGTGGGCACTTAACCACATATACTGTTCATGGGCAAATGTGGCTTCACTTTCCAAAAATAAAGTTTTTTACTCCCAAGTAGAGTGACTAGTGTGTATAGCCCCATCTTCCTTTCTCCTATTCACCACCTTCTCCATCCCTGTCTAGCATGCCAGCCTCTAGAGCATCGTTATCTAACACCAGGAATGATGGTGTTAATAACTTCTAAGCAGACCTCCTCACATCCACTGGACAAAACCAAAAAAACCCAACCATAAGATTTGCCACCACTAATGGGCCCAGGTTTCCAAGTTAAATGGCACCCCACTACATGCTATGAATCACAGCCACAGCAGGCCCCAACAGCTGCAGTGCTCAGACCACAGAACTCAGTGATAAGAGGGGCCCTGGAATCTCTTCTTATTTCACTCCTCAGACAAGGAAGCAAGTGGGAGTCAGGAAGGGAAGTCACATCAAGGAGCATCCTGTTCACTTTAGGGAGCAGCACACATAAGTCTAGTCCAGCAGCAGCATGTTGCTCAGCAAGTGCAGATAGAGCAGCCCGGGAGATGCCCTGGAGTCCCAGATGAGCAGCATGTGCTTGTCTCCCAGGGCTCATCACCCGTAAGTCTTTCCTGTCCTCTCCTGTCCTTTGGTCTCTAGTCCACATTCCTCTCTGACTAGTGAACCAGCTGAGGGTCTGTGTGGCTGAGCCCTGCTGCAGGGCCAGGGAGGGAGGTAGGGCTCCCAGCCAGCAGCACCATGGCATCCCAGGAGACTTGGGCAGTGCCTGCAGACATTCTTGGGCATCACACTGGGCTAGGGGGTGCTGCTACACCCAGTGAGCTGAGGCTAGGCATGCTGCTAAATATCCTACAATGCACAGACAGTTCTGCAGGAAAGAATCATGTTCACAGTGCCATTTAGACACTCAGTTGGAACACCCTGAGTAGCCCTCAGAGTACACCTATGTCTCCCTCATTCCCTAGGCCCTCCTTCCCCTCCCAGATGGGAAATGCACATTTTGAGCCTCCCCCAAACACCATGGCTCACCTCTCCTACAGAACACGGATGACCATAGGGACAAGCTGTTCAAAGAACAATAGGACACATGTTAGCTAGTGAGTCTCCACCAAATGACCTATGTGGGAAGGGGAAGTTACTGCCCTCCTCTCTAGCCCTGACCAACAGGACACACAGCCCATGTCCTCATGATCTCACCAGAAGCCTTGAGCCATGCCATCAGCTAAGTTTACTTGACATGTCAAGTAAACTGGAGCTCAGTGAACACATGTCATCAGTGAAAAATGTCTGCATTTAGCTTTCAGAGAGAGGTTAGATTCCATACACACACCAGGGGTAACTTAGTGGCGGGGGGGATAGTGTTTTATACTTTTATATTCTCTTGGATTTTTCCTTTTATGGCAAGAGAATGATTTAGAACAACTTAAAAAATAGTTTTAGAAGGTTATTTACTCAAGGCAACAGCATAACTCACATAAAGTCAGAGGTTATATGGCTGTCTCCCAGGTCCAGACTACAGGAAGCTTTCTCTGGGTCAAAAACCCCTGGATTGTGACTAGCCTTTGAATGAGCCTCAGCATGGTCCCCAGGTCCCCCTTATTCTAAATGGCATGTTCTGCCGAGCAACAGTGCATTCCAAAGGGTCTTGTCCCATGACTATGCAGGGAAATGATTTGGTCATCTAGCCAGCCAAGACTGTGGCCCTTGAACCACCAGGAGGAGGCAGGTGACATGGGCCTTCACAGCAGAACCTTGTGAAGCCAAGTACAACCTCATGTCTGGCATGGCCACAGGCTGACCTTCCAAGCTGAGAGGAGTGAGACCCTTCCTCTTACACCGATACTCACTATACCAGTGGATGCCTTCCAGACCCTCCCACTTCTGGGCTTGAGCCAGCAGGTCTTCAGGCATCATTGGAAGAAAAGCATTCTGAAAGACCAAGAGCAGAAGTGGCCCTGCTGAGTGAGCCTGTGGGCTGCAGCTGCAACCCAGGAAGAGGGACAGAGTGACAAAATTTCTTCTCAGCTCGAGAGCTGTTTACAGAGGATGAACAACAGCTCTGTGTGAACTGGCAAAGGGTAGGGCATGTTTTCACCAGCACTGTGCTGAAGGATCAAGTGGGGCAACAGGGCAGAGAATCTAGAAGATGGACAAGTCGGAGAGTTCCCACAGTCACAGGCCAGGTCTCAACATGAAAAACCCTGAAGTTTCACTGTGAAACCAAAGTCATCATCATGCAGCTTACCACCATGCTGGCTGGGGAGAAGGCCAAGTTCCTCAGGGGCACCAAGACTTTGCTCTGTCCACACAGAAGGACAGCCACAGTGTGAACAGCCATTTCTGTCACTGTTCCTTCAAGACTGTCAGCACCAGGGCCCACGCTCAGCAAGGGCAGAGTGTTGGCCACGAGGGATGCTGCGAAAGGCCTAACCCCTGGAGGAGACAGGATCTTGCTGTCCTCAACGAACCTGCTCACAGCCTCGCATTGATGGCATGAAAGATGTTTTTCATGTTAGGATATGTCAAAGAAGAATACTGTGTGAACTTAGGGTTTTCTCTTTGAAAGTCACATATTTCAATACTGAGTGCACATCAAATATCAAGGTAAATATATTTAAAGGATTACTAATGGAGGAGAAATTCTTCAGAAAAGAGAATTTTCATATAAAAACACAGCAACCTCATTCCTGAGTGCAGATCTCAACACTCTGTTTTGATAAACATTAGGTAATGTTCCTGAGACTGTAAGATTTAGGGTTAACAGAAAATAGTTCTTCCACATAACAAGGGTACACCCTCTATTATCCTGATAGGAAATAAAAGTTTATGACTTCTACTGTGCTCAGAAAGTCCCTCCTAATCATGAGACTAAACTCAAGCCCCAATGTGTCACTCACCTCTGGCTTAGGATGAAGGTTCAAGTTGTGGGAGCAGTGGAGAGCAGCCACTTCTCGGAACAGCAGCAGGTAGACGGCCTGTTGAGCTCCGGGGCTCCTGCAGGCCTGTGGGTGGAGCGTGGAGCGAGCACTCAGAAGCTACACAGCGCTACCTGGAGCAACCTTCCATGGGCCACGCACCATGGCCCTCCACGCACATGACTGTGGCTATGAGTTCATGAGACATGCTCAGGTTAACCTCAGTGCACAAGGGCCAGGCAGTCATGATGGAGAAACAGAAGTCAGCACCTGTTCTCCTCCAACTACTTCACTGGTCTTGGAAATGTTTCCTGAGAAGTTTTTCTATTTCTTCTTTCCAGCATAAGGCCCAGATAAACAGGGACTCAAAAAGGAAGCAAGACCAGAACAATTTAAAGATTAGAATCCTGGGGCTGGGGTTGTAGCTCAGTGTTAGAGCTCTTGCCTAGCACGTGTGAGGCACTGGGTTTGATCCTTAGGACTGCATAAAAAGTAAATAAATAAATAAAATAAAGGTATTGTGTCCATCTACAGCTAAAATATTTTTAAAAGATTAGAATCCTAAATCCCTGTATCAACATCAAAATAGACACATAAGCATATATGTGGATTGTGAATCCATACAGCTATGGATTTTGCTAATTGTCCTGACATCTTTCACTTACCAGTGAGACCATGGGCATCTGCCTCCTGGCATATAGTGTCACTCTAGAAGCTGTTCAGAGGCCCTCTCCACCACATCTGCATCCTTTGACATAACTAAGGTCGGGGGCGACCTGCATCAGGGAGAATCTTTGAGCCCATCCTACCATAAGAGCATCCTCGAGGCCAGAGACCTTGCACTCGAGCATGGCTTTGCCCACTGCGTCACGAAGTGCCTTGTACTTGTCCCCATGCACCAGGTATTGGTCCATCTGGCCCGTGTGGTCTTTCTGCAGCTCAAAGGGTTAGTCATGGTGGAGTGGGTTGAGGTGTTCTGCAAGGCCCATCTCCATAGGCTAAGAAAGACAGCAGACACCACTGGAGGCTGGAGGGAGCTCAGCTGGGACTCCCTGTAGGGTCCAGGCATGACAGTCCTGGGCGTCTTCAGGAGCATGGCTTCCACAGGGTTGGAGAGCCCAGGGAGGAGGGAGGCTGACCCTGGAGCTTCTTGCTTTCTCTACACATGGCACCACCCCAAACGAGGTGACAAAAAACATGTCATCTTTGAGTCCCAGTTGGTCATATTAAAGATGCCAAGAGCTGCAGTGCCATATTTTTTAATCCTAGGACAGTAAAAATTTTCAAATTTTTGAGCACTGGGAACAGAGAAGCCTGAAAGCCAAACTCATTACACTTGTCTCTCAATTCTACCCACCTCTGCCTGGCACAGAGCACAAGACACAGCCTGCAAGAGGTCACCTTTTAATTTACTGGAAGCAAATATTTAAAAAAAAAAATACTCTTTCACTTTCCCTGAAGTGAAGCCTAGATAAACAATGAACCAGAAACACACACAAGTGTGCACACACATGTATCCATGCCTACCTTTGCCCTATAGCAAGTGGCCTAAGCCCACCCTGAAGCAGAGACCAAGGACCAGATGCCTGCCTGTGTCCTGCCTGTTGTAAGGGCTGGGAGGGTGAGGAGTAGTACCCATAGCTTGCCCACTCTGCCAGGGACCTGAATCTCACCTGCTGTGCAATGACTCCCTTGGGAAACACCCACTGGCACCAATGGCCTTCCCTGGAGAGGCTTTTCACAAATTCCATCCCACGCAGGCACGCGAGCCTCCGGACCAGGTACATGCCGTACCAGTCGTTCCCTGCCTGGGTGCAGAACTGCTGGACATGGCGCAGGTAGCACTGCTGTTCCTCAGCCAGCTCTGAGAGTGCAAGGAGAAAGCTGGTTAGTGCCTGGGGACTGAGTGCCTGCTTCTGGGGAACTCAGTAAAAAACACCCAGAAGAGGGGACCATGGTAAGGTCCAGCAAGACCCTAAGGACAGTTCCTGTCCTTCTGAAACTGTAGCTAACTTCTCCAAGGTAGAAAAGACCTGCCTGATCCCTCCTGAAACTCCAAGAGGTCAGAAGCTCTGTCAAGACACAGGCGAGTCCTGGCCAGCTCCTGCAGGTACTCTACAGATGCCGCAGTGGCAGGTCCTTGGCCTTGTCTCCCTGAGGAACAGGTCTGTAGGAAATGGCCTTCCTCCCTCAGGCAGTCGAGTTCACTCCTTGTGGAGTAAGCACTGGTCTTCTCCTGAATTGAATCCTGAGGAACAGAAAACAAGAAAGAAAAGGATACTATACTTTATAACAGGCAACTCCCCAATCTTCTAAAATTGCCAGTGAGAATTCAAGGGAAAATAAAAATCATTACTATAGGTCTGAGTATAAATTTTTGGTTATAGAAAACAACTGAAAAAGCAAACCTATGAGAAAAAAATGTGTATAATCTTGAAATTTGGAAATAAAAATATGAAGACATTAAAAAGGATTCATGATCTCGCCAGCTGGGGATGACATTGCTAACCCTGATGTATAATCCTCCAGGCTGTGGAGTCTTCGCTTTGCACTACACGCATGCGACTGACAATGTAGTCACATACTGCTTAAAAACAGGGACACCTGCAAGAATGCATCCTTAGGGACTTTCAATGTTGTGTAAACATCAGACAGTTTCAGATACTAGGTAAGGATCTCACAAGACCACCATCACACATGAAGTGAAGGAAACATCACCAAGTGGCTCCTGACTGTGTGTGTGACATCTAAGAGCAGGGCAACGTCTTTGAAACATCTTTCTTTTTCCACACGGAAAAGAAGCATCTGTTAATTATACTGAATAAAGCTGCAATCTGTCAGTTTTCAGAAACTCTGCCACTGCCTAAACCATATGGTTCAGATGGTTTTAAGAGGCAGCCGGCTTACTTCTAGGCAGTTGATGAAGAGAATGTAGAGTTCGGTCTTATCTTCAGTGATGAACGCTTTTTTCTCTAACAGGGACAAATAGGCTTGGATGTAATCCTTCACTGCTTGGAAGCTGTGAAAAGAGAAATATTATTCCTGGTGATGTCAGGATCACCCTACACAAAACCGCATCTATTAATCTATTATCCATCTATTTCTCTGTGTGAGTATAAAGGTATAATACATACATATGCAGGTATATAGGTTTAACAGCTTTTTATTTAAAATGCTTGCACACTCTTGGAGGAATATGAAATTGCATATTGCAGTTCATGTGTTCTCAACATTTTGGTTTAGGGCTCTTTTACAGGCTTAAATTTTATTGAAAACTGCAAGAAACTTTTTGTTCATGTGGGTCAAATCTATCAATGTTTATGGTATTAGAAATTAAAACTAAAAAGTTTCAAGAATATTTATCAATTCATTTAAGATAAAAAGAATAAACCCACATGTGTTAATGATGTTTAGAAGTGTGTCCTTTTTATAGTCCTATAATTCTTGGAAGCCTTGTTTAACAGAAGTCAGCTGACTTCCTACATCTGCTTCTGATGCTACATTGAAGCGTATAAAGAAAATCTGGCCTCACACATGATGTAGTTGGAAAAGGAAGAATTTTTTAATAGTCCTAATATATATTTGGGGTTATTCTTTCTCAATACTGTACCAATACTTGAAAAGTGATCATTTCTGAAGGGTGGTTATGGGACTTGATACCATGTCAGTTATTTTCATCATCAACTATATTACCATCCCGTAGACTACTCTGTTATGAATTTTTCCCAGTGCTATGGATTGAACCAAGGGCCTCACTGTGTGCTAGTCAAAAGCTCTACCACTGAGCTGCATATCCAGCCACTGCATCATTTTTTGATTCTGTGACATTAGGCATTGGTCATTTGGAAAAGCTTTGGTTTGCTGAATAAAGCATATCTTGAGATGTTGGCATCTTTTTAGTTTACAACCTGTTGTTGTAGATACCTACCTACATTCATCAACATCACCAGAGATCTGTGGTCTGGTGGTCACTGGTTCAGGCAAAACGGCAAGGCCTGAGAAAAGCAGCCAATTCTTATCTGGAGACATTTAGGAGTGGAATTCTTTGAGATAACCACTGTCCTCTGGTATGCATTGTTTTGGATCTATTTCCTGCTTCTACACAACATTAAAAATCACAGCCTCAGGCTGAGGTTTTAGCTCAGTGATGGAGCACTTTCTCCTCAGGTTTGAAGCACTGGGTTCCATCTTCAGCACCACATAAAAGTAAACAAACAAAATAAAGATATGCATTCAACCATAACTAAGAAATATTTTTAAAAAATCGAAACCTCAGGGGTTGAGATTTAGTAAGGCTCATATGTGAAACTGGCATTTGAAAAACTACATATACACAGTGGAGAAGATGACCATGACTATGTTTGCAATTTCCTTCATGCAAAGAAGCTTTGGCAAAGTTACTGCAAATATGGACATGTTGAATAGGCAAATTACTGTCTCAGGATTATTTTTAAAAACTCTGAGGTCTGGGACCCCCTCCCCACCAAAGGGTCTCTGCCAGCACGCTGAGAATTGAAGCACAATGAACACACAGGATCAGCCAGAGAACACCATGCGTGAACATCACTGACCGCGTGTCTAACTGAGAAAACACATAGTCCACGTGCTGTGGAATCTTGACCTGGAGGACACCGAGGGTAAGGTACAGTCTGAGTTACCACCCTGAAAATCACACCCTGGGGTGGCCATGAAGCGAGGGTCAGAACCACCATTCCTAATGCATGGGTTCTGCATGTTTCACCACACCAAGGGTCCTTCCCAGAACTCTGTCTTCTTACTTTTACCAGACCCTGGCAATGCCCAACTCACATGCACACAGGGTTCAGGGTCTAAACATAATCAACAGAGACCAGGTTTCCTCGCACTGAAGAAACTTTCCCAGATCATGAGCTAGGATATTTGGCAGCACAAAGACCAAGCACAGTCCAGCCCAGAGAAGCTGAGGCCTCAGACAAGTGTGCCTTCAGGGAGCCGCTCCCACCTGTACTTCAGGAGCAGCTTCAGCACCACGGTGCAGATGACAGGAGTCTTATCCACAGCATCATCAAAGGGCGAGAGAGACTTGGTGTGTTCCCGGTATCCTTAGCCAGAAAGAAAAAGGTGCTACTGCTCATACCATGGCACAAAACAGAGAGGAACTGAATCAAGGTTTGAAGGAAAAAAGTAACTCACGTTGGGGAGCATGCCTCAAAAGCTCCTTCCGCACAAAGAGTAGAGACAGCAGCTCATCAATCACACTCTTCTGAGGAGGGGTACTGTCTTTGAAGCACTTGGTAGAAACCAGATCCATGAAGAAACTGTTGCACATCTGCTGGAACTGGGCGTGTTTCCCAATGGCCACCCTGAGGAAACAGTGAGAACCCCAGTCAGAGGATTCAGAGAGTGTTCCCAAATCCCTGCATGCAGAATGATTTGAGATTCAGACAGCAAATCATTTTACATCAACAGATGCAAGTGTCTACTTCTGTCGATATAGCTTGTCTTCAAAACTGCAGACAGTTTCTACACACGTCTCTTTCAGGAACGCCTCCATCATAGAACCAGACAAAGCCTGTCACAGAACCCCTTTACTGGGAGGAAAGAGAAGGCAAAGCAACCAGTGATGGAGCACGACCATGGTCTGAAGCCCACAGCACAACAGCTCTCTTCCCGCACCTCCCAAACACTGGGCAAGAGCAGGTGTGTGGCTTGATGGTAGAGGGCTTGCTTGCCTAGCCTGCACAAGGCCTGGAGTCCACCCCTGCACACACCACTCAGATGAAAAGGAGGACAGAAAAGCTGTATCTAAGTTTCTTGGGTCTCTTTCAAGGGCTTCATTTATTAGTTTCTGAATTTTGCTGTCTCAAAATGTTGCAGGACATGTGTGTCTTGGGGAGAGGAATTCTGAGGTACCCAAATGGGAGTCTCACTTCAGAGAGTTCTCTGAAGCCAGGCTTTTATCAGATGGAGGTTAATAGAAATTGAATTTCTGAATATTATATTTGAGAAAAAAGGACAGAAAAAAGAGGACGACTTTTAAAGAGAAAAGTGTTTTACCTGTGCTTTTGGGAAACTGTCATAGAGAACTCCTCTGGCAGGACAGTTAAACAGTAGGGGCAGGTCATTTGCCTGGAGACGAGCCAGATCTTGATCCAAGGCAAGCAGTACACATGGCCACAGGGCAGTCACACAGGATCTTGAGCATCTCCCAGGCAAATGAGGCATGGCTGCACTCCAAACCTGAAATCCAAGCAGGTGATGGGCTCCAAGGCAGATGCCAGCACCCCAGGGGCAGCAATCCCTCTCGCCTGGAGCCCAGACCCTCTCTCACCTGGCCAGGCTCTTGCTGGCTTGCTCCTTGCACTCACAGAGAATGGTCATCACAGCCACAAAGGGCCTGTGGGTCTTGAGGTCAGAGTTCTCTTGAACACACTGGAGGATAAAGGCCTGGTGAGGGGTGGCACCCATTGAGGAGGGGCAGGGGTCAGCTGTGCCTTGGGGCAGCCCAAGGCGTCAGGGATTCTTAGCAGTTTCCCATCCTTTTATCTCTTTGTGGCTCTGCTGCTTTTAAAAGAGAATAGCCAAATTCCCAGTGTCTAAATTTTTCCTCTTCCTTCCTTTTCTTTTCAGGTCTGCCCCTTCCCTTCTCTTGATTAATTTCAAACTTTAAATGATAATAATGTAATGACCATTGCTACACACCATTAAGCTCTGAGAGACCTCAGCATTTTTGTAATATTGGCTTTAGATCTTATTTTATTTATTTACTTATTTAGAGATGGGGTCTTGCTATGTTGTCCAAGCTGCTCTCAAACTCCTGGACTTAAGCCATCTTCCTGCCTCAGCCTCCTGAGGAGCTGGGCTACAGGTATGTACTGCCACCCCTGGTTATATCATATTTTAAAGTAACAACACATAGATGCAGTTGTGGCAGCACAGGCAGCCCTTTCTAAATAAGTGTCCCCCCTCCGCTCCCAGGTAACCACATTCCTAAGTTTCTCTGAGGTCTTGTGTGCCTGTGTAAACATCCTGCCATTGTCCTGTGCCATTCTGCCCTTTAAACCCTGTGGCCTGGGAGGCCCCACTGCAGGCCCAATTCTGTGAGTTCCTGGTTGGGAGATCAGCTGCAGATCACTGGCATTAACCACTGTATGGCAGCTCCCATGAATATTTCAGATACCTCTTTCCAGTAATGGATATTTAGTGTGTAGTTGGGTTTTCACGATTCTAAAGAGTGCTGTACTAACAGTCTAGTGTATGTCTACTTCAGTAAAAACAAGAAGTTGGGCTGGGAAGCAGCTGGGTGGTGCAGCCCTTTCCTGGCATGAATGAGGCCCAGAGTTCCACCTGAGGACCACAAAATAAATCAAAGTGTCTCCAGGATACTCATTTAGAAATGCACATCTTCAGCAATGCAGGATAGTGAATTTAATGATTTAATGGCTGTTTCTGAGAGTTTGTGGTCAGGCATGATATTGAAGCCAGAATTAGACAGGCTGATGGGTCAATTCAGAGAATGGAAGGATTGAAATGTTAATTCCTTCAGAACACTTCCTCCACCCTCATCAAGATAACCTGCCCCTGCTCCAACATGTTGCTAAGGTAACCTGTCCCAGGGATTGTCCCTCCCTATAGGGAGTTTTAATTAAGACCCCTTCCTGCCCAGATCACTCCACTTTGACCCCTCCAGCCCATCTGCTTTTCACCTTTTGGCCATCCCACCAAGCATCTTCTGGGCCTAGTCACCTACACAGGAAGGAGAGAGATAAAGGAGAAGAGAACAGGAGAACAAAGGAAGCCTAGAACATATAAAAAGGCAGAACACCCTCACTTCTTGGGATATCAGGATACCGGCTATGGCCCCCTTCTCTCTTCTGGGAGAAGTCTATGTTACCCATTTTTAAATATGCTTTATATGCTTGCCTCTGCATGTTTCTCTAATGTTCAAACTTCACCATGTAAGGAAGCAAAACTTGTCACTGGTAACCCGTGGTATCAGTGTTAGTACTGATGTTCTATAAGGGCATTATACAAGTAAGAATAGTTCCCTATTGCTACTTTGCAGAGGGTATATTTTTTCTAAATCATACATTTTGTCAAATGCTCTCTTTACCTTTTGAAACTATTATTTAGAGTCTATTTTTTAGCTTATATAACTGATGACATCCATAGATATTTTTTAGCCATCCTTGAATTCCCAGGATTGATCAAACTTGGAAATGATGTGTGTTTATTATCCTGATAAATTTGATTTGTTAATTAACAAACCAACTCAGCAATGGATAAAGGACTGAAGACATTTCTCCAAAGATACATAAATACCTGAGAAGCACAAGAAAAGGAGCTCAGCATCACTAGCTATTATGGCAATGAATATCTAAACCCTCTGAGGGCTGGGGTAGTAGCTTAGTGGTAGAGCACTTGCCTAGAATGTGTGAGGCTCTGGGTTCTATCCAGAGCACCACAATAAAATAAAGGAATAAATAAAAGTACTCTAAAAAAGCTCTTCATTATTAAAACATTATTCTTCATTATTAAAAACAAACTTCTTCATTATTAAATTTTATTAAAATTCTTCATTTTTAAAACAAAACAAAACAAAAAACTCTGAACTAGGCAAGGTGGCACATACTCAGCGATAAAGAAGCCTGAGGCAGGAGGATCACATGTTCAAGGCAAGTCTCAGCAATTTAGCCAAATCCTCACTCAAAATTTAAAAAGAGGCTGAGATGTAGCTCAGTGGTAGAGCACCCCTGCATTCCATCACCAGGACAAAAAAAAAAAGAGAGACAGAGAAATTTAATAAATTAACACTGTGAGTCCCCTTCTAGTTATACATCCAAAAGAAGTAAAAGCAGGCCTCAAATAAGTTGGTGAACACCAAAGTTCACAGCAATCACAACAGTCACAAGGCCTCTGACGTTCTGGTCAAGTCTGGGTATGCCAATCAATTTCCTGTGTGCCTGCCTGCATTTCAAAGGCTGCATACCTGTCTACAATGGCCTTTCTCAGACACCCTGACAGTGGGCACTCTGGAGGTCAATGGCATTCCAACCACAGGATGAGATCACACAACAGTTACCCTAGCCCAGGTCATGGGGTGAAAGAGGCGGGAATCTGATTGTGCTGAGTGACCATTGTTGCCAGACAGCCTGGCCACAGAGATGGTGGCTTTCTCTGAGGGGCACTGGTTGTGCTATCATTGGCTTTATCTGGTGTTGGGAGCAAAGGCTCAGTGGTTTTCTATTCCCGTGGTCCAATGAATTGCGTGTATTTTGAAGTCCCCCACTGCAGTGGCATTCTCCTGCATCACTTTCACCCTGCTCAGGGTGGTGGTGACTTTGTCCCTGAGGGCTAGGATGCTGGCCTGCTCTAGGTCAGCTTGGAGGTGGGTGGAGCCTAACTCTGCAGCTCTTGCAAAGCATCCACAAGCAAGTTTCCTGCAAAAGTCCCGTTCTACATAGTCATTATTATCCCTAAGTGACATGCCACGATACAGCAATCAGGCAGGGCAAACTCATGAACAACACATGTCTCTGCATCCCACCAAGAGACATGCCCAGTGCTCACCTTGTCTAGTGAGAAGACGTACTTGGTCACCAGCTGACCCAGCTCAGGAATCTGGCTCCCGGTCCCCAGGAGCACGTGTTCCACAAAGAGTGCAATGGAGAAAACACGACTCCACTGGGTTCTGTCAAAAGAGGGTATTACACACTCAGCTCCAACAGAGAACTCTGAGACAGGAGGAGGGGATGAGAAGGCAGGTGTAAGGCAACACGGGAAGGTGAGCTGACAGGAGGGATTATCCACCAGCCCTGCCCTCAGCACTCCCCCGCCTCTCCATGCAGGCAGGACTTTGGGTCTCACTTTGCTATCTCAGCATGCTCAGCCACTGTGCTCACTCTCTCATAATCCTGCACACAGTGAGTTCCTCTTGACCCTCACAGCATAGCACAGGTTGGGACCCTCCCCACCCTGAAGGCCTGCCCCTCTGCTTGCACTGCCTGCCCCTGTCCATTCTAATGGCTCCTTGCCACCACAGTGGTTCTCCAGGTGCAGCTGAATAACCTGCCTTTCTGTGGCTCTGGGGCACCATGGCCTCCCTGCATGTGGTTAACCTCTTTCTCAAGCATCTAACGAGATGCCGGGCACTTGACAGGGTTCATCAAGCGCAGAGTGAGTGCACAAAGAGCCCTTCCCATGGCAGGAGCACCTGCTCACCCTGCTGCCAGGTGTGCCAGGACCTGGAGTCCACTGATGATCACAGGCCGAGCATGCCAGGGAGAGCCGGGCTCTGGGTCTCACCTGACCTCCGCAGTGACAGCTCTGGCTATGCTCCCACTGCCTCGAAAGTACCCATCCGAGCCGACAAGCTCCAGTGGTATGGACAGCTTCTTCACCAGCTGCAGCCAGGCCTGGGGACTCGGCTTCAGGGTGTCTCTTATCAGCATTTCAGCACAGGCCATTGCAGCCAACACATCTAGTGGGAAGAGGAGAGTGGTCACATGACCCCACAGGGCCCCTTAGACCAGAGGTCCTGGCAGAGTGTGTCCTTGCATTCCAGGCTCATAACCTGCTCCTTTGGGTCTTGACAGGAAGCACTAGCCAGCTCTTCCCAACACCTCTGGGCTATGCTGACTCCCAGGCCCCTAAAGGGTCTCTCCTTGTGCTCCTGGGGACAGGCGCCTCCCGAGGGGGGCTGTACCATCTCACTGCCAGCCATGTCGTGCTTCTGTACAACTTCAGTGAGGCTCTGTAGAATCTGTGGGTGGATGGTCAAGATTCTGGAGAAGTTGTGCAGCCGGGTCTTGAAATGTTGATAGGCCAGGTGCACCCACGGCAGGTAGAGCCCTTCCTCGGGCCTCTCTGAGGCTGCTCGCAGCTCACGGACACAGCACCACAGCGCCATCTGCAGAAACTGGGGTTTTGAAAGGTTTTCAGTATGAATTTTTAAATTATAAAGAGATGTTTTCCTGTGGGAAATCAGAACTATTCAAAAATCACAAAAAAGAGAATTACAACCCAGACTTCCTATCTTTCAATTGCTTTTCAGTAGAGCCTCTAGCCATTTTCCGAGCTGTGCCTTTCCTCAGAATCATCCTCAAATCAAGATCACTGTGTTCCTGATTTTTTTCCACTCAAGATTAGATTATGAGAATCCTCTATCACTCATTATCTGTGCAAACATTGTTTTTCAATGGTTGCAAACAATCATTTTAAAATGGACATACTATAATTTGTCCCTTCTTCATTTATTGGACATTTAAATTGTTTCTAATTCTTCATAATCAGACAAAAAGCAGGAAAACCTTGCTGTGAGCACCTACCTGGCCTCTGATGAGTAGCGGTGGGGTGGGGGCAGGCTCTCCAATCACCCTGCCATGTGACCACTGCTCAGCATCTGCCCAGGAAGCCTGTAAGCCCTCCCTTCTTTTTGAAAACTCAGTTTTGCCAGATAAGCAGGTACAACTGGCATCTAGAGACTCTATATGTTCTCTTGAGTCACTGGTAGGGCTAAGCATGTGAGCAAAGCTTTCTAGAAACTTGCACAATTACACCCTGTGTACCTGCTTGTGACTTCTACCCATTTTAAAAATAAGAGTATATTCTACTCCTTCTCCGCAAACTCCTCGCTAACCTTTCGTCATGCTGGCTAGAGTATATTCTCTCATATTCTCCATCTTCTTTTTCTGTTCTGCATGTGACTACCAGGCAGCTGAGTTTCCATCTTGGGCTGGGCTCTGGCTCTGCAGTCAGCACTTGCCTGATGGGACTGAGGCTCTAGGTTTTCTCCCCAGCACCAAAAACAAAACCTATTAATCTTTCCACTGAATTTCACTTATTATTCTTACCTTAAGAGATCAGTTACATATTTATCTTAATTTTGTCAAGAGAAACTCAACAATTTCAAGAGGGGTGATACAAGGAATCTGGAAAGCTTCTCAAGTTACTAGAATGTGCATTCCTGGAGGCCTTGGGGAGTGATGAGGATTGGCCCTGTGTTCTGAGAAGCTCAGGGGACATTCTCAGCCTAGTGTTCTGCATGGCTTCATTCTGTTCTAATGAATGCCTGGCACTTGACAAGTGCAGATGAACCTACATGGTAGCACAGATGAACCTACATGGTAGCACTAGCTCTCAAAAGCTGAGTTCCCATGTTTGCCCCCAGTCCAGACCATGCAATTTCCACACATGACCTTGAGTGGATACCTACCTTCAGCTCCTCCCAGGTGGACACTCTCATGGTGAAGAGCAAGAAGTCCCTCAAGTAGCACTGAACCAGCTCCTGCTGCTGCTCTCCAGGGAGCTTGGCAAGAAACATGCCCAGGGGAGTCTGCTGGAAGATTTCTACTAACTTATCTGACCATCCTGCAGGGAGGAAGCCAGAGTGTCTTGAGACAATTGAAGCCACAAGCTGAGAGAAGCTTGCTCCCCAGGAAGGAGAGCCATAGGCTAGAGCAGCCCCTGTGGGTGACTCAGAGACAAAGTGATATTGGTTGCCTTATGGGACTAGAGAGTGGTGGATGTATAGACTAGGGGACACAGAAAAAAAGGCAGGATCAACATTCAATTTAGGCCATGCTAGCCCCAACAAGAAAAAATATCTGAGGGAATCTGAGTTTTGTGCTGCACAACTGTTCAGTGTAATGGGCTCTAGTAACCCCGGGTTCCTAGGGAATCAGGACTGAGTGGGCTATTCATCAGGGCTGGGGACAGAGACTATGCCAACCAGGGAGATTTGCCTTCCAGCAGATGGGGAGTTGGCTCCCAGCTGCACACTCTGCTGGACCAGCAGGGTTGGGTAGGGCATTGCCCCAGATGAAGAAACACCCTCTCAGCAGGGAACAGACTGCTTCACATTGGTTTAGGATATGCAGCAGAATACAGACCCAGGAAAACAAGTTCACTTTGAACATACTGGTTCTCTAAGTAAATGTTGAAAAGATGAGTTCATGTGTACATGAAAGATGACTTCCAAAAATAGCCCTACCACTGGCTTTTCTGGAATGACTATGGTCAAACTCAGCCCCCAGCAAGTGACAGCAAAGCACACACTCTCTAGCTTGTGTGACTCAGGATGGATGAACGGTTTAGCATGGAAGAAGGGGACACACTTTCATTGCTAGAATTTGCTGAGAAAGCTTAAAGGGGACCTTTCCTGGGTTTGAGCCTCAGGACAGGAATGGTCAACTTGCAGCAGGTAGCAAGCCCCGTCCCTGCTGGAACATGCTCCAGTTCACCAGCCTGCTGGTCAGTACACTACTAAATCACCTCAAAGGCTCACTTGATGGTGTGACTTACAGGCTTCTGACCTCCTGATGACTCTCACTCCTTCAGCAGAAATTTCAAAATGAAGGCAGGACATGAACTTGAGCCTATTCCACATGCAAAGTGTGAAAACTACAAGTCCCAGAATTTACCAGGTGCTGGCTGCTGTCTGCCCACTGATGGTCAGTCAGTGTCTTTGTGGATAAAGGCTGCTTCACCAGGGCTGCATTGGGCCCATCTTGAGCAGGTCTCACCTTTTACATCTATGATGTACTGGGCCTGGACCCAGAGCTCTTCCACATAGTCCCTGATTCTCCAGCTGAAGGGGACACTGTTGCAAGCACCCTCGGGAAGGCTCATATAGTTCTGCACCACGATGGAGGACATCTCACTCTTGGATCTGCAGTGAGGTGAGGTGAATGAGAGGTGAAGGTGCTATGGGCCAGAGGTGGCTCCATGGTAGAATGCTTGCCTGGCATGTGTAAAGCCCTGGGTTCCATCCCCTGCACCACATCAAAATAAAACAAGGCTGCATAGACAGTTGCTGTCTCCTTTTATGGCCAGGACTCCTGCTGAACAAGAACTGGTGGGCTACCTCATAACCCCTGTTTATAGATAGAATGAAAGCAGGCCACCTATGCAGGGCCTAGGAGGGGCCCAAAGCCTCAGGCAGAACCAGGTCTCCAGTGCCTGCGCCTGTCCCTCCCTTGCACCTTATTGGCCTACATTCCAGAACTGAAGTCCCTGCAATCTGAACAGGAAACTTGGGAAGGCCCCACACAAAACAGGGATACTGAGTCTGGTCTGATCAGAAGCTCGAGGTTGCCATCTCTGTCGATGAGAGAGATCATGCATAATGGAACATGAGCATGATTAAGGACATATTCTTTCCAAAGGGCAGTGTCCCCACTGCACACAGAGTCTAACCCAGCTTTCTGAGCTATCACAGGTGCCCTGAGAGAAGAAAATAGGGAGAGAGGAGATGGAACAAAGGCCTGCAGCACGCCATGGCCTCTAGGATGTAGAAGGAGCTGGCGAAACGTTCCTTGGAAAACAGAGCCTACATTCTCAAGCCCAGGAGAGCTACTGAGGGTGACGTGTGGATTTTCATTCACCTTATGTTATTCATCACAAGCGGAATGTTCAGCAACTTAGTGTTACTAAAAAGATACATCCACAGGTCCCGGGCCCAGGCTGGTGAGTCTGGTCTGATCAGAAGCTCGAGGTTGCCATCTCTGTCGATGAGAGAGATCATGCTGGCCAGCAGAGGCGTGACTGTGCCTTGGACTCGCTTCCAAAGGGTATGCCTGCAGCAGAGTGGGACAGGGGATAGGGGACAGTGGCTCAGAATCACAGCCAGTGCTGTTCTTGACACCTCCTTCCTCTGTGTCAACAAGTCATCTAGCTTACAAGCCAGGGCTGCAAACTGAAGTTTCTATCACTTTTAAGTACAAGAGATTCACAAATGCAATTGTCTTAAGATTAGTTAGCAGGACTGGATAGAACTTAATTCTACATCTAATAACAGTAACTAGTGCCTTGAAAAGGTGAAGAAATATTTGCTGCATTTTTATATAATTTTTTTTCAGAACAAGCCTACTAGGTTCTATAAACAAATCAAATAAGGACCAACTTCACTAAAAAAAATTAAATGAATATTTTAAGGAAAAAAAAGTAGCTATAGATAAAATATAATAAAGATGAAGAGATCAAACTAAATTTGATACAAAGTTAAATAAGAAAACATGTTTATCTAGAATTCGGCTTTTCTTATAGGTGTTTCTGTAACTAACCCTGAGTACTTTAGACTGACAGTGCTTAATTGGTTGAATTAACTACATCTCACGTTCATGCTAAAATGATATATTTTTTACTCATGATAAAAGACAAGAATTACTAAATATTTGTTTTGGGGGAAAAAAGTGAAGCCCTTTGTAGGGAATTTTTTTTCTGGATATATAGTACACAGGATTCTAGAGATAACTTAAAAACATCTACTGAGAAAAAAAAAAAATCCATTAGGCAAGGACAATGACCTTGACTTAAGACCCCAGACTAGAACACACACAATGGATGTGGGGGAGGCGGTGAAAGGGGCCCTGGGCTGAAGCAGCTGAGAGCCCTGAAAAGTGCTCCAGAGTAACAGTCACCACAGAGGGTCTCCAAGAGACCAAATTTAAAACAACTTGAGAATCAAAAAAAAAAAAAAAAAAAAAAAGAAGGCAACAGGCTGCATAACATGATGAACTAAAAACCAGAGGACTCCTGGCCTAAAGGACTCCAAGGAGGCTGGCTATCTAGCCCCAAGGGTATGTGACATTAAGTCCCGGACACACAGTGCTGGTGAAGTGTCATGACATCCTGCCAGCCTCAGAAATGAGCACTGAGGGTACCATGCAAACAGGTCCAGTTGTTCTTGGGTGTTGCTGGTGACCACGGGGAAGAAACTGGTCTCGGGTGCTGTGGAGACCATGGGGCAGTGAAAAGGGAGGCTGGCAAACCCAGCAAGACCAGAGCAACAGTGGCAAAGGGGCGATGGGACATGGCTTGGACATGTGCTAGGAAAGGGAGACAGACCATTCAGGGAGACAAAAGCATGTTCAGTTTCTGGGCTCACAAACTTCCTTCAGACAATGTAACTAGGAAAGAAGTCAAGGAGCACTGCAGAGCGAACTTGAAACAGAAAACTTCCTGTGGTGAGGAAGCCAGCACCCATGGGCCCTGGCCTCCCAGGACTCTGCCTTCGCCAACATTCCCCCTGTGGGCCACGTGGTACAGCAGGCCTGGAGCCAGGGGGTCAAAAGGGTAGAGCTGGAGGGACCTGGAGAACCTCAGTGGCCTAAGATCATCCTGCCAACAGGTGGTTTCAGACCCTCAGACCCTCCATCTCAGACCCTGAGCAACCCTCCAGTCGCCATAGCACAGGCTCCTCAAAGGTTGTCTCAAGTCTGAAGAAAAGGGTCATGGTATTACAGGATAATAAATGATTACAGATAATAAATGACACTCCTGGGTCCTATTTTTGTACTTGCTGTTACTTCAAGCTGTAGGGATGGGAAGATAATTTCTGTTACTTCTCTGCACATAACCATCTCAATTTCAATAACCTTGAATGGCAAACCTGGCTTTGGTTTATGACATGCTGGCAAACATCCTGAGAACAATTTTTTTTAAAGTTTTCTATTATGAAAAAAGTAAAGGACACAAAATCAGAGAAAGGAAGCCAACCATCCCCATGACCACCATTCAGGTGGCCAACAATCCACCAAGACCAACATCCAGGTGGCCAATAAACACCCTAGGACCACCACCTGCATGGCCAATAACCCACACATGCCCACCATCCAGGTCTGTTTTGGGCTCTTGGAGCAAAAACATAGCTCTGCCCCTCGCACAGGTGGAGAAAGAAACACCTGGTGTGCTCCTTCCCCTGGGATGGTATAGTAGGTCCCTGCACTGCCCACTGCTTGCAGTAGCTGAAGGTGCCGGCCTCCTGGAGCGCATCCTGGTTCGCAGCCTCTCGCCCCACCAACTCCTTCAGACTGTAGAGCTGGTTCTCTTCTTGCTTCTTTAGAAGGAAGGGGAGGTGCATCTTAGATATCCGCAAGAACGCGGCTGTGAAAAGGCAGAAAGGACATAATTTGGTCCACCTGTGGGCACCAAATTGGAGGCTCTGCTGTGCTGCTTGACCAGTTCTCCCGCAGAGGGAAGCTACAAGTCCTCTGGCCAGGCCACCTCTAGAGCAGAATTCATGAGATGTCCTGAGATTCCCGCTATGCCAGCTGCATCTGCCAAGCCACAGAAACCTAGAAGGGCAGCTCTCCATACTCAGCCAACTGATTCCCACTGCTCAGGAAGGGCTTGCTGGACTAGGATGAGAAGCAGGGACATGACTCATACCACTGCACACACTATCCCTGCTCAAGAGGCTGAGGAGGATGGTGACTCTCCTCATGTTGCGCAGGCAGCTCTCCTGGTCCCTGAGCATCCCCACGGCACTTTGCACACAGCTCCTCAGCAGTCTGGTGGTGTCCAGGACCTGTGCCTACCAAGGGAGACAGCACATCGTCTGCTGCTGCCATGTCCAGGGTGGGTGAAAGCTACGATACCCACATGAGAAGGTGGCGTGGTGTCCACCTGCCCAAATCAACAGTGACCAATCTCCATGGTGAAGCTGACCTACTGACCTCACCCGGCTGATCCCTGTGTCCTGCCCAACCCCCAGAGGACCACTGGCAAGGTGATGGCTGACATCTTGAATTTGGCCAGTAGTTGAGGGACAGCTCCTAGAGCTAACTAAGAGCCTTCATAAAGAAGGGAAAGGCAGATCTTGTCCCCTACACTTCCAGCATAAAGAGAAGGCAAGACTCAGTTTGACGCTGGCACAGCTGCCTGTGCTTCTCCAGATAAGCCACCTGCAGCCAACAGGGGAACAGAGGAGAACTCACTTCACTGCCCCGCAGGTCCGCAGTATCCGATTCCATCTCCTCAGAAACTTCCTTTTCCATTTCCATTTCTGCCACCTCCCCTGACTTGCTGGTCTCTGCCTCCATCACCTCCTCCTGGTTGCCTTTCACTGCAAATGAAGGGAACACAATCAAGTCACCACTTGGAGAAGGAAGGGGGTGGGTAGTATCAGGTCTGTGCCTAGGCTGAGCCTCACCAGGATTTCCTGTCCCAAGCTTCAGTGGCAGCTCCAGTTGAAGGGACATCCATCATCCACTAGTCAGGTGCCCCACAGCCTGGGCTGAGGGCTGGCACATGACCCACAGCACACCAGCTGATACACTAGATGCTGCTCCTTGGCCTTCCCAAGGCTCTGGTTATGTTGACCATGAGCCAGGCAGTTCAGTGCCACATTCTGAGTTCCTGCTGCGGGCAGGTGCCAAGACTCACAGGTGACTCAAATGTGGCAGCCCTGACTCCAGCTTCACAGGAGGCTGCCTAACTTGGCACCTTTCACCTGCCTTTCGGCCCCCACCTCTGCAGTCTGTCACCTTGCAACTCACACTTTGGGCTGCCTCCTGGCATGAACAGCTGGCTGATGGTGACACTCTGCAGCTTAGTCACATCAGCAGCCATGACTGTGGACCTTCGGAGGTCATCAATGTGCACAGACTGCCACAGCCCTGTGGAGAACAAAGCCACCAAGTCTTCTCACATCTTTCTGCTTTCTTCTTGTGTGTCATGAGTAGGGGCACACCTCTGTCCAGATGCTCAGTCACACTACTGTCAGAGTGATGATTGGTACCTCAAAGCCTACATCCCCGAACACACCAAAACCCATCAGACCCCCTACATCACATCAGCACACTCACCATCAACATGGGTGTTGAGGCTGATTTATATGTCATGCAAAGTCTCCATGGATCCTGTTCACAGTTCTTTACGTTCATCTTACCGTACTTACTGTCCCATAATTAGAAAGTGCTGCAAGGTGCTGACAGTTTGACTTTCCATCTATAAAATTATTAAACTTGTTTCCCTCTTTCCAAAATACCAATTGTCTTACATAAGCCAACCGGTGACCTTCCACAAAAAAAGGGATGGGCTGATTTGAACACAGTACTTTCCCAGGAGCAGGCAAAGGAGTCAGCACTAGGGCTGGTGTGAAAGGGGAAGATCTCTGAGTCATTTGTATAATGAAGAGTGGGAGCAGGAGTGTGTCCCATGCACTCCTGAGGTAGACCAGGCCATGCTGACACAGCAGCAGCAAGTCCCAGAGCGATGGCTGTGAACAGTGAGCCCAGAGAAGCCCAGAGACAGATGGGGTTGGTGTCTGACCTAGCTGCAGCATGGGACCCCAAGAGGCAGCTCAGACATACTTAAAGATAGTCACTCATCTTTCGGCCCTACCTCCATGGAATCCCATGTAGAATGCTCTGTTCCTCATCCGGGACAGTTTTGTGATGAAATAGAAGAAGACGCAGCCCTGAGTTCCTTGTATTTTGTTGATTTCATTAATAGCAGAATACCTATTGAGAAAACAAAAATCAAAACAAAGCAAGCAATGGAGCAAAAGCTAAGGTGTGAGATGGCTGCCATGTCCCAGGAGCTGTTGGGGCTTTACCATATTCCACACAATTCCAGGGGCCACCACATCTCTCACAAGAGGAGAAGGGTGGCTTCCAATTGGCAGGATCACTTCCTACCTCTCACTGATGATCAGAATCCCCACCCGCCCTGCAGGTCTTAGGGCACCCACATGCCAGAGGTTGGGGCTTACTGGCCTTCCCATTTTGAGAAAGTACAGTGTGGTACGGTGGCCCTTGCACACCCAGTGGCCGCAGACCACCTCCCTATAGGATCTGGCTGGGCCTTAACTTGTACTAGGCTCCCAGTGCTTTAAAGGGGCAGAAGTCACTCTTAATTACATGAGGTAACAGAACACAGCAATTATGAAAGCAACAGATTTATGAACACCACAAAAATGTTCAATAAATATTAATTTATTTATATAGTCTTACTGCCCTTAAACTTATAAGTTCTTTTCTTTTTTTTTAGGCAGTACTGGGGATCAAACTAGGGCCTCAGACATGCTAGGCAAGTGCTGTACCACCAAGCTACATCCCAGACTGAACTTTAATTTTAATTATGTGATTCAAAATCAAAATGATCAAAAAAGGACTGTAAATGACTACACACACAGCTTTAACACATTTTCCTAAACACTACAAAAATTCCATTATTGATAGGTCTAGCATTTCACAATTTCTGTGCCATTACTGGCCTTTTCCTTCATCCTTTACTCTCTAGCTACTCTAGCCCATGTCAGGAGCTGGTAGGGAGAGTCATTCTTATTTCCACACTGTTTTCATGGAAAAAATTCTTCAGGATGTCCTAGGGAGATTTTGGCTTCCTATGTTTTCCTAGAAAACTACTGAGAACATACTTAGCTGATGCAATGAGCTGAGCACTGTGAGTGCCATCATCAAAATCCATCTGGACAATGAGGATTTTATGTCTGTCTGTCTTCATTAAGCTGCTTCTGAAAGGAAAAGAGAATCACCCAAGTGAGTCCTCTGTCCTAAACATGGGCAGCCACAGTTCAGGAGGCTAAGGTAGGAGGGTCACCAGTTCCAGGCTAGCCTCAGCAACACAGCCAGACCCTATCTCAGAATTAATAATAATAAAAATTAGGGCTGGGGATGTGGCTCAGTGGTAGAGCAGCCCTGGGTTCAATCCCCAGCACAAGCAAAAAAACAAAACAAAAACATGGATCATAACACTCCACAAAGTGAAGGGAAACACAGGCCATGCAGAACCCAGCATCCAGGTGGGGTCTCCCTCCACAAGGTGAGGATGCAATCCAATGGAGAAGAAAAGGGCCACACAGTGCTCAGGAGACAGACGGACACAGCTGTCTTACAACTGGGGCCAGAGGGGCATACCAGGAGGCTGAGCAATGAGCCTCCATAGTACTCAGAGTTCCTTACAAGTGGTTACCACACCCTGGCATGCGATACCACGTTCCCAGGGCAGGGGCCAAAGGTGATGGGCAGGCAGGGCACCTCTCCGGACTTCCTTGAGGAATGAGTACTCAGTGTCAAACTGCTGCAGTGACAGGATCACAGGCTTACGGGCCAAGCCCTTCACCTCTGCCCCTAGAGCTTCACAGTCACAGTTCGTCAGCAGTCTGGAGAAGGTGGTGACCTACAAAATGGGCACACAAGCAATCAGCTGAATTTAAGTAAGAGCACAGAGCACCAGGTCAGAACCCAGGGCCAGTGGGCACTCAGACAGAAAGAAGCCCAACCCAGAGCAGTTTTTATATACAAGGAGTGGCTGAGGCAAGCAGAACCTCCAGGGTCAACAGATGGCCGAGAGAAGACTTGCCCTGACTAAAAGATGCTTTGATCTCCTCCTGAGAGGTCAATGTCTCTCTTCTTGCTTTTTTCCCTACCTGGGAGCCTCCTGATCCTTTAGGGCTCAGAACAATGCCATTTCTTCTTGTAATCTTATTTCATGCTATCAGGAGTTAGCCACTCCCTCCCCTCAGTAATTCTCCATTCTCTGCCATGGACCACACCCCATAGTGCAAACCCAGACATCACCAGGCACATAAGCTCTCCAGACCCCATTTTTTTTTGTACCAGGGATATAGTGCAGGGGTGTCTAACCACTAAGCAATAACCCAACCCTTCCTTTTAGTTTTTATTTAGAGACATGGACTTGCTAAGTTACTTAGGGCCTCCATAAGTTGCTGAGGCTGGCTTTGAACTCTCAATCCTCTTGCCTCAGCCTCCCAAGCCACTGGGATTATAGGCATGTGTCACTCCACCTGGATCTCGTCCCCTTCTCTGGGCCTGTCCTTACTGACAAGCTTCCTATTCCTACATCCAACCACACAGCAGACATCCAAACCTATTCAAAACAGATGTCACCACTGGCTCCCAAACCCATCGTTCCTTCCTGGGAACTCCATGATGATAGCACAAAGCTACAGTGATCTCAGGAAGGCTGTCCTCCACCTCCTGCCACCCTCCATGGAATTGATGATCAGCCCACCCATGCTGCCAGCTAACCATTTGCAGTTTGCACCATGCCAGAACTTCCTGACAGATCTATCCTCTCAATGTCACTCTCTTACTCCACTGTCTTTCCATCACCCAGTCATTGGGGCATGTCTACGTACACTTTCATTCATAGCTCCTCTCTGTGCAGTCAAGACCAAGCTCAAGGCTATCCACAAGGCCCTCCACATGTCTCTCCACCTATCCCATCCCCACAACCCAGCACTCACAGCTTGAATTTCAAGCTCTGTCAGCAGTCCCTTCCTGGTCTCCTGCACAGATGCAAATTCAGACTCAACACCTGTGCCCCAAGGATCCCTCTGCCTCTGACACATACACAGCCAGCCCTCACAGCGGGCCAGTGTCTTTTAAGGAGAACCAACCTCGTCCATTATGAGAAGCTGTCCAAGAATGAGAAGCAGGCCAATCACTTATAACCCGGGTGGGCCCAGCACTCTGGGAAGTGAACATTGTGCCCAGTGCTGCTGTCAGAAAAGAGCTCTGCTCACAAACAGGTGAGAGAGACAAAAATGGACTTATCCTCGTTTTGCCTAACATGGAGGGGACATACTGGTTTTCCTTCTGAACAGTGCCTTAAATGGAGTTGAGACCTTCTGGCACCAGAGAGCAAGGGCTCTTGGGAGAAAGTAAAAAGGAAAGGCTATGTGGGCAGTCACCTCTGTGAAGATGGCGTGGCGCTCCAGGTCCACATTGTGAAGTTGGGCCTGGAGGAAATCTGCAAAGGAGTGGTGCTACTGCTTGTTCCAGTATTCCTGGGACAGGGTCTGTGCAGCAAATGAACCTAGTGTGGAGGTGCTCAGCCGCACCACAGCATCTGGTGTGGCACAGTCCAGCAGGATCAGCTTGGCCTCCTCAGATACTCTATGATACAGCTCCTGTGTCAGGTCCCCAGGGCCCTGCCTCTCCACAGCCTGCAGTACCACAGAGGCACAGGCGTCAGAGTGGTAGCCGATGAAGACGTCAGCAGGGCTGTACTTGTGCCCAGCCAGGAACTGATGGGCCTTCACGTCAGCAAACTGCTCTGCCCACTGCATGAGCTCCTGCACAATGCTCTTCTGCCACCTCTGCAGCACCAAGCTGAGGTCCAGGTAGTGCTTCTCCAGCCAGTTAATGAGGGCCACGGGGAACTGCTCGTACACCACATTTTTCTCCTCAATGACAATCACACGGAAGTCAGGGTGGACCGGACACTTGACGTGATGGGTGCCGAGCCCGAGGTCCACGTACTTCTGGCCCCTGAGGTAGACGTAGTACTGGTTGAGTGCATCGTACAGGCTCTCATAGAGGTTCTGCAGGTTCAGCAGCACCACGATCTTGCCAGTCTCCATGCAGATCTTCACCCGGTTGATGTTTCTGCAGATCTGGGTGTACTCCTGGTCCCAGGGAAAACTGGAACCAAAGATGATCTCGGGCTGCTGGTCCTCACTGAAGAATAACTGCTGCAGAATCTGCAGGGCCACATAGTTTTGGGTCAGAATGAGCAAGTAGCGGGATTCAGCTTCTTCCGGTTCCCCTACTGCTGGGAATATGTTCTGCATACTCCCACAAATGTTCTGCTTGATGAGCCTCAGGGTGCTGACCTCTTCCACACACCCAGCCTCAGGTAAACTGGCCATGAAGATGTCCAAAGCAGGGATGTCATCTTTGCCACTGAAGTTCCGAAGGACTGCCTGTGCAATATCCTGTGGAGAAGGCTTCATGTTAGATGCTCTGGCGGTGGCGAAGACCATCTTGATGAGGCTATAGTAGTCGCGAAGCCCAAAGAATTCCTTGTTCTGCCTGCTGCACACTGTTTCATAGGCCTTGGCAAAAGGAGCGAAGTACCCTCGAACCCTGTCCTGCACCAGGCTGTCTGAAGAGCAGATCCCTCTGGCACTCTCTATGAGCTCCTTCTCGCTGGGGCTGTCGCGGGACACAAAGATGCCCCGGTTCATCTTGGCAGGGTCGAGAGCCCAGTTGAAAATACCTATGAAGCCGACTTTCTGGTGGGGGGCAGGATCACCTTCAATGCACCCATCTTCCAACAGTGAGTGCAGAGCCTTCAGGGGCATTTTTGGGGAATCTTCTGCCAAGCCGACCTCATCCAACACCACCACAGACACGTACTGCTGCAGGTCTTTCCCCTGCTGGAAGCGAGCACACTGCTTGAAAGTGTTTATGATGCCCTGTGGGGTGCAGTGGGGGCTACACTGGAACGACACCGCTGCTTCAGGCTGCGGAAGAGAGCGGAGTGCGCGGCCTGGCCCTGCATGGCATCTGCAACTATGGTCTTGGAAAGAGATTTGGAGGTGCCAGGCTTTCCCACAAGGAATAGGGGTATCTTCAGCTCAATGCAGATGATCATCATGAAGACGTTTTCCTTCAGAGCCAAGTTCTTGGCTATGGTTTTCCTCACAGGCACCCCACTCAGGAAAAGATCCTGTGCATGCGTGATCTCGTCCAGGATGACCCCACTGTTGTCATATGGTTCTGGAAAATACCTGCAAATGGCTCTGCGGTAGGACTCCTTCTCCTTTAGGGAGGCATGGTAACAGACCCCCACAGCCATCACCAGGGACCAGAGGACGGGGTCTCTCCTGAAGTTATTTTTGCTGACTCTGGTCTCACAGAGAAAGGTGTTCAGCTTCACCAACAGCATCTCGCTGCGGCCATGAAACCATGTGAACACCTTCACACAGCGCTCCACATCCCGGAGGATGACGAAACTGTACTCACTTTCAGTGTTCCTCATGAACCTCTGAGAGACAGAGAGCACTTCCGTGATCACATGAGTCTCGTCCTCACTGATCCTGACATGGTCCACCAGTCTCTGCACAATCTGCTGGATGTAGAGCTTTTCAGTAGTGTCATTCAGTTGCCCAAAGTCCCACACCAGAGGAATCATGCTCAGGGGCAGGGCATGAACACGGTACACCAGCTGCCTGAGGGGAATAGAGCCCAGCCTATCTGCTGTCTCCTCTGCACTGACGCTGTACCCCAAACCAGCTGACTCCAAACAGCAGATGGTCTCCTGGGAGTGCTTCCTGTAAGGGTTGCAGACAGCTATTATGTGCAAGCCTGAGTCCTTCTCCAGGGGCTTGCCATCCACGGTCTGGTCACACAAGACTTCCTTAATACAGCTTATGGCTTCTGTTGTGTTGGCTTCATCAAAGAACAAGATGGTGTCCAGCTGGTGTTGGTCTTTATTATATAAGGCAGTTTTCTCAGCCTCCAAGACTTTGGAGTGGATCATGGCTGTGGTTGTTCCTCCATGAACCTTGACCAACTTCATGGTCTCAGCCTGGGTACCAGCACGCCACAGATCACAAAGGAATTTAATGAGCCTGGTTTTCCCACAGCCTGTTTCTCCCAGGATGATAACTGGGATCCCACAGCGGAATCGCATCTCAATGGCCAGAATCTTGAGCATGTTGTCTGTTGTAAGCTCATATGTTTAATCGGGATCAAGGGCCTGAGGAATTCCTAGTGATTGGCAGAGTCTCAAGAGTTTCTTATGTCCGGGCAGATTATCAAAGTCAACATTAAAGGGCACCCTCTGAAGCAACAGCCCCTTGTATAGTTCTTTTGTCCTGACATCTTTCCCAATTATCTCCCCATTGATATGGTTGATGGCATCAACGCTGCCATTCTCATTGGGCCGAAGATGGAAGCCTATGAATGTCATGGTTTCGTGGTCACCATTGAAGAACACATATGGGTGAGGCTCTGATTCCCACCTCCTTCAGAGAGTGAAAGGGGTGAGCTCTTCCTCATCAACCCCATCCATGGTGACCATGTGCTTCCCTGGGCTCTGGTCAGAGATATGAAGCGTTGGTGTGGCAAAGTCTCTTGCCATGAAGATCATGAAGGTGACCACAAAATTCTTGAAGCCTGGTAGTGTAAATCCAGTAAAGCCTGGATTACAGAACATACAGGCCTCACAGTCCTTGAGCTGACAGTTGAGGAACCGAGCAAAGTTCTGGAGCTCTGACCAGGAGGGGTTGATGACCCCACAATATATGAGGAGGTGCTGGATGCACTCCCCTAGGGTACCTTCAACAGAGCCTGCTTGGTATTGAAATGTGTCTAGGTTTTGTTTTTGATGGAATCTTTTCAAATATTGGTAAGGTCTTTGGAAAGTGGTACTGCAGAATTCTCTCTCATCCATTCCAGGCTCTCTGAAGCTTCTCTCAGGGCTCAGCTCCATGGCTATCACTTCTTTGGGAGGTCTGCAGGTGACTCTGGGGAAGATGTCAAGAAAACTAAACTGGGGGGCATGTGAATTCTGCAAAGGAGAGACATAAATATAAGTTAGAACTTGATTTCCTGAAAGATGTATATTAACCCTCCACGCGATCTCCTCAGGATTGGCCTTTATGAAAACAATCACTTAAATACACAGTGATTGTTTGCATTCTGCAGCCTCTCATTCACAGAGGCTGGCATCTGCACCTTAGGGTATTAAAGAAGCTCAACTATAGTAGCTGTATTATTAACCAGGAATCCATTTCCAACCCAGTCTCCTGTGGCGTGATCTCTCCTCCAAGCACGAACACATGTGCGACCATAGAACTCCCACCAGCTAATGGCTTTCTATGTGCAAAGTCGCCCTTCTATCTTCACTGGCAGTAAAAGAGACAATGGCCATCAACAGAGAAATCTCCTGAATACTCAGCACAGGTGAGACTCAACCCAGACATAGCATGGATCTGACAGATCCAGAAAATGCAAGACGCTGCCAATCAATAAATACGAGAGCATTCTCATTCCAGACATCATTAAGATCTAAGTCTAAGCATGCATTTCACCTTACACATACTCGCTGCTCCCTTAACATGAAAGTGGGAAACAATTAAGATGTGTCAACTCAGGCCATAGGCCACAGCAGCAAAGGTGTGCTGTGATCACCTGCAAATGCCCTGTGTGCTTACCAGCTTTGAAGACCTCTTTGGCAGTACTGAATTTCCTACTAGGATTTCAATGATATATAAATGGCATGGGTTCCGAAGCCACATTTTCCCACTTATATCCATTAGGTATTGTAAAATGAGGAGTTTGAAAAGAAAAACCGAAGTTCCAGTCTGTACCTAAAGACAGAGAAGCATGGGTTGAAAATACACAAACGCCAACCATTTCTTCCAACCCCCAGGACCCTCCTGTCTTGTTCCTAAAGAGAAGGGTACTGACCACAGGTAGGTGTAAAAAGAAGGGACTCTTCATACAGGGAGAAGCAAGTAGGGTCCTTGGAATTACACCTTCTGATGTGGCCATTCAGCTGCCACATAGGCACTTACCGAAGCAGTCACATCAAAGTGGAATATCATAGGTGTTTTCCGAAACTGAGCATCCCAGAAAGATAGGAGGGAGCCCAGGATGCAGCCTTCATCCACCTGAGTGTCAGTCAACCGAACAATCTTTAAAGGCACCTTTTCACTATTTAACTTCTTTTTCAGTTTTTCATGCAATCTCTTCACATAGAGAGATTTCCCTGTAATGTTAAAATAAGGAAATGAGATCCCAAGCCCATGGACCAAGAGGAACAGAATCCAGAGAGATTAGAAGTTACTTCTTAGGCAAGAGCAGTGGCATACACTTGTAATCCCAGGAGCTTGGGAGGCTGAGGCAGGAAGATTGCAAATTCAAGGCCAGCCTCAGCAACTTAGTGAGGCCCTAAACAACTTAGTGAGATCATGTCTCAAAATAAAAAATAAAAAAGGCTGAGGATATGGCTCAGTGATAGGGCACCCCTGAGGTAAATCCCCATTAAAAAAAAAAAAAAAAAAAAAACAGTTACTTCTCTATGTAAAAATCAAAACTGATGCAATGGAACATCAGATTAGAGCATAATTGCACCATGAAGCCAGAGTCCCTAGCTGTCACCCACTCAGCATCGTGGCATTCTCCATGATGACAGCAGTGGAAGTATAATAAAGTAAAAGCAGAGGTATGTCCTGAGCAGGGAGGGGAGGGCAGGTTTTGTCCTGATAGGGCACAGTGATGCTCATGGGATGAAATCAACAAAATGGAAGTCACCACCTCTTATTAAGGACACATGACAGTGACTGAAGGGAGGGTGCAAAGCACTCTTCTCCTGGAGCCAGAGCAGCTGTGCCTCCTCTGATCACACCAATGTGACCCAGAAGAGGTCAAGAGTTTACACAAGAAAAAAGTGACCTGCAGAGAAGTCCATGCCAGGAGGAGCTGGGCTCTCAGAAACTACAACCTGGGTGGAAAGGGGGCCCCTTCTAGAGGAAGCACTGACTGCAGGGAGTCAGACCCTCCTGAGACTCACTTTCCCACCTGCAGAGGGTGTCATCTGAGGTGCCCACTGCTGCAGAGGCAGGGGTCATTGGGAAGCCCTGAGAGACTGCCTTGCCACCCCAGCTGCCACCGACAGGGTCTGTGCTGGGACCTGGTAGTGATGTGCCAGGTAGTCCTGGATGGCATGGAGGGGTGCCTGGGGGATGAGGTGGACTTTGTACTGGCTGAAGGCTGAGGGCAGGTAGCAGCATTCCTGTGCCGCGACGCAGACCACCACCAGCTGGTAGTCCTCCCGGGGACACTGTGTGCACAGGCTGCAGAAGAGGGCCTCTGCCTGGCTGGCCACCTCGTAGCTCAGCTGATCCGCAAACAGCAGGCTGTAGCCCTTGTGCCCCTGGGAAACCGGGGCCAGGCATCAGTGCAAGAACAGGGCAACCTCCTCAAATGTGGTCCCTGGGGTGCAGAGTAGCACCTCATCGAAAGTGGGCAGGGGCTGACCTGGGGCCTGCATGTAGATGGCCAAGGTAGCCAATAGCACCTCAGAATGGCCACACAAGACCATGTTGGGCTGGCCAGCCTGCAAGCCCATGGGGAGAGACCGTTCCACAGGAGGCCCGCTCATCCTGGCCAGGCGAGCCAGACAATGGCCCAGGGCCTCCAGGTTCAGGCAGCCAGGCAGAAAGACACTCATGGTCTCCAGGGACTGTTCCATGATGGCCCTCAGCTTGGTCACCAGGCTGATCTCAGCGGATTGCAATGGAGGTAATTTTTCCATCACTGTCCTCACGTGGTGTCTGGGAGCCTCACTGAACCCCTTGGTGGCTTTTAAGACATCAGCTGAGGTGCAGTTGACTTTGATGAAGGACAGCATCATGAGGGCAGCTTCGCTGGGACTCTGCTTCCTGAGCTCAGTGCTCAGGAGGACCAGCTGCTCGGCCGTGTAGAAGTTGAGGTAGAAGTGCTCCCTGCGCTTTCTGCTCACCAGCTCCTTCCAGTCTTCCAGGAAGTGCTCCATCTGCCTGCAGAGGGCTTCCAGGAGCTGGGTGACGTCCCCACTCTCTGTCAACTGGATTACCAACTCCAAGTGGAAGTCCATGCAGATGGAGATGCCATTCCTGGGGCAGCAGTAGACCTCGGCAGTCCAGGTCCAGAACAGCATGTTTCCCGCAGAGTACAGGTTCAAGAAGGCTTGCATGAGCCGCTGCAGGCAAGGTGCACCCTGCAGACCCACAAGCTCCACTCTCTGGAGCCACTCTGTCCACCAGAAGCCAACCCCTGCCCCTTCCCCTTTGCAGGAAGCAGGGCAGTGAGCATGCCCAGCCTGAGGCAACAGGGCACCTGCTCACCTGAGAAAACCTCTCCACTTCCATATTCTTGTGGTCTTTCTTGCCAGACATCAGCATCAGCTTGTTTAAAAGATCCTTCAGCTCTTCTAAAGTGTAGGAGCGCTCTGGCTCCAGGCCACTGTGACCCCCAGGGAGGATCAGGTGCAGGATGGCATCTGGGGAGATCTGGGAGGCAAAACGTGATTAGAAGCCATTTTCTGGTGGCTAAAACGCTCACTCTGCATCAGACCAGTGCGTGCCACCAACAGTGCACCTGAAATCTGGGAGGGCTCACCTTGTGGTAGCTTGTGGATGCCCTGATCTCATAGATGCCTCTGCTATTGATTGCTGTGGCCAGAGACAGAGATGACTGCTCAATGGACCCATGGCTTTTCTTCACTGTCTTCAGCCACTCCAAGTTCCTAGCAGAATCTCGCTGTTGGAACAAAAGCAGAGAACATGGGCCAGGGTTCAAATGACTATCTTCCTGGATGTCCTCCTCCTGCCTCTGCCCTTGCTGGGCAAATTCCAGCCACCCTCCTCTAGGGCTCCAGGCATAACTTCTTGCCTGAGGCTGCCTCAGGTACCCCTGCCTGTTCCCTCAAGACTCTGCCTGTTCCTCAGGACCCTGACCACTCATTGTGGCTGCACTGGTGCCAGGTTTCTAGCTGACACTTGGAATGCACTTGGCCTGCACTTATGGTTGATTGGTAAGATAGCCACAGGCCGTGCTCTCTGGTGGCAGGCCACCATCCTCCTGGGTTCCCAGAAGAAAGGCCCTTTGAGGAGAGATGGTTGACTGAACAGGAGCCCTAAATTCTTAATGTCCTGCATTGGTCCCTGAGCATGACCAGAAGAACAGAAAAAATCGCAACAGAAAATGAGCTTCTAGCAGAAAAACTGCAAAACTGCTCTCTCTGTCCATCTCCCCACCCTCCAACCACATACGGGACTGTCCCAAGGCTGGTGTAGGCCTCTGGACATCTCTTCTCATTGGGTAAGTTATGAGTGTAAGTTTACTCAGACGCTGGTTACAGGTAATTTACTTAAATGTTTTATTTTTCTGATAAAAAAATTAATCAACATCAATTGTGAAAAATACCAAAAAGTAACTAAATAAAAGGACAGTTACTAAATTCAGAGAAAACTGCTGCACACCCTTTCACACGCGTCTTACTGTGCTCTTTCCACACTTGTCCTGTAGGGTGGTGACTGCTCTTGACATGCAGCTCTGTAGTTCTCTTCCAACCCAAGACAAATAAAGCATTTCCATAGTGAAGAAAATCTGGTTTTAAACATCAGTTTAAATGGCTGCCTACACGCCTCCATGCCCACGTGCCCTCAAAGCACAGCTGCTTCCCAAGGCTGCAAGACCTCCACACCTTGGAATCAGGAACAAAACTCACCAGCTTACTGGGCAGATGGGGGTCATTTTGCAGAGCCTTCCAGAGTTCTCTTAAAATTTCCATGAACTTTCTGAAGTCTGCCTTCTTGTCCAGCTTATACAGCAGGGACGCATAGCCCTGCACAGCAACATGGAAGCAGGCCACCCGGTCCACGTCAATGTCGCATTCTCCAGCTGAGATGGAGGCCAGGTCCACAAATACCTTGAGCTCGGTGATGCCTGGGGCAGAGAGGGAGTCAGCACAGGACCACTCCATGATGCTGCACAACTCTCACCTGGGGCAAGATCCTTCGTGAGGCCATCGATAGACACTAAGTAAACACCTAGCTTGTGTGGCACTTCCTGCCTTCCGTTAGGACACCAGGACACATTTTCTTTTGCAGCATATGATGACACCACTGACCAGCATCTAATGTTTACCAAACAATGTCCCAGGCACTGGTCTAGGCTTGTGTGTACCTTATTTCCTTTAATCTACAAACATTATCACCTAAACAAAAACACGTTCCATTGGTAAATAATTTGAATCAAATGTGTGATATGTCAAGATCATTGTAATGTTTTGAGCAACTAATAAAAAAAATAATAATAATAATGGGCAATCAATTATTTAAAAAACTGAGATAATTCCCCTAGGGTTAATTACTAATCAAAGAATGTAAGTCAAAGCAGACTCAGGAGTACAAGGTGGAAGCAGCAAAGCTCTGGATGAGAGCTGGAGCCAGTGACGCCTCAGTGGCCAGCAGGAGGTGGTGTGTGAGTGCTGTCCCCGCTCCACCTCCTTGAACTTTCTTTCTTACCTCTCCTCCCCTGCCTCTATCTAGTCTACACAACCACACAGGCTCTATCTAGTTCACACAACCACATAGGCTGCCCAGCCCTAGGCTGGAAGAGAAGTATACAGGTTACACAAGCTTACAGCAGCAACACCCCTCTGAGGGCAAGAGCATGCCTAGGCCTCTGGCAGAATGAGCTTGAAGGAGAAAAAGGAGTCAGGATGCTTATGAAAATGATGCCAGTGTCCACAAATGGAAAGAGCAACAAAGGAAAACAGTTTTAACCAGAAGTCTGAAAAGCTGTCCTGATGCAAACTCCACTGTGGGCCTCGAAGCAGACACTGCCCCCGCAACCCAACACATGCAAATGATTGAGGCAGGACATCCTTAAGGTCAGGAACCCCATTTGGCAAACACCTGAAGCTGAGCTCCCACCATACCTCTCAGCTCGTCGTGTAGCCAGCTGACCAGCTCCTTCTGCAGGGTCAGCTCCTCCAGACACTGGCGGCGGGACTCACTGATGTCCTGCAACAGCTTCTTGGCCTGGATGAGCTGAGGGCTAATCTGGTTCAGTCTCTCATGGTGGGTGGCCTTGAAATCATCAATCTGCAAGATGAAGCTCTGCTATGGGCTGTTCCAGCAACCACCCACACCTGCCCTCCAGTATGCCTCGACAAGCAGCTGCTATAGCAGAGCCTGACACATTCTTGAACCAAAGATAGCATGACCTCCACAGCCCTCCTTGCTAAGCTGCAGTTGCTACTGTCCCCAGTACCCAGGTCCTGTGAGGAAGCTTTCATAGACTTTGAAACCTGCTACTCACAGCAGCCCAGCCAGGTCCATGTTGTTAGCTTCTCTGGGGTGAGTTACTCATAGACTTACCGAAGGGTTCAAGTCTAGGTATAGACAATTCCACACTACGTGTTAAATTTTAAGCATTAACATACCTGCCTCTACTGAAAATCCACACACCTTAGAAATGTGAGACTAAGAAACAGGAAGAGATTCAGGCCTGAGCAATGTACCATTGGAGCAATTGCACAACAGGAGCAATGTACCATTTGGCATTCCCACTGCAACTAGGAGAGGTATCTGGACAGATGACAAAATATTTCCCTTTGAGCTTTCATAACCTAAAGAGATGAGATTCCTCTGGAAAGGGGTTGGTTTTTCTACCCTGAATTTTTGGTTCTCATATAGACCCGAGAAAACTAGCTAAGGAACAGTCACACTGTCTCAAGCAAAGGTACAAACCCAGGGCTTGGAATGTTCCAGACTTAGTGCAGCCCAGATGAAAGTCCACGGAGGGGGCTGCCTCACTGATTTTCCCAGAAAACCTGGGGCTTCTAAGGAGTCTGAGGTAGACCCCTACCTCCCAGGAGTTCCCAGAAAATAACTTACAAAGTTTATTAAAGTGTAAATAACACTGAAGTCACCAGTCAATCCAAAATCCTTTTTGAACTGCAAGATGACCTTGGCCGAGCTGATTGCCTGGTGCAGGCTATAGTACTCCTTGATCTGTTCAACACACTCTGAGATCCAGCCCCTCTGGGCCTGGGGGTCTACTTCACACATGATCTGGAGGTCTAAAGTCAGGTCATTGTATTTATCTACAAAGTCCTTGAAGAAGACATTAATTTCTCCAAAGGTGATCTCTCCTGACTTCAGATCCTGAAACAGTTTCATGAACCTCTGGTAACAAGGCGAGTACAAGTACTCATAGGCCTCTAAAAGCGCAAGGGTTTGTCTTTCAGATTCTCCTTGGGGATGGCTTAATGACTCTGAAGCTTCTTCCCAGAAGATCTGGAAGATGTGGCTGTCCATCAGCAAGTCTATCCTTGCAGCCATTCTTTGGACCTCACGGTCCAGGTTGTAGTGAGTCATCAGCTTGCAGGCTGAGGACACTGGCTGTCTCACCCTCATGGCTTCATTCAGTCTTTTGCAGTTCAGGTCTTCTGAGTGTCTTGCTTCAGTCTCTCCAAAATCCACTTTGGAAACCACAAGGAAACATGGAAGTTAAACTGCTAGACACGGTAGCATCTTATTTTACTTTCCTAGTATTTCTAATAACTTCTTTGAGAAAACACAAATTAATATTACTTATGGGATTTTTTTTTTCTTAAGAAGAATTCATCCCTCCTCCCCTCCACCCTGCCACAGGATTGTTCATCAGTTTTCATGATAAAAAACAGACTGGAAACTCTTGTGTGGATAGAACAGTTGGAAACACAAATCCATCTTCCTCCCAAATCCCATTCCAGTGACAGATTAGAAAATGCTTTTAAAACATCAAAACCAGCAGGAACAAGGACAGTAGAAAAGAAGCCCAATAACAACACAACCTAGAAGTAGAAAGATGGACACACCAGTGGCAAATAACACTTGGGGCCTGAGAACAGAGACCCTAAGGACAAAGCAGAGGTGAGTTCAGCCAGGCCCAGCACAAGTTTCTGGCACTCAAGGACACTAGATGTTAAGGTCACCCTAGACTGGAGGAGGCAGAGAGGGAACTGGAATTGGGTTCAAAGTCTGTTTAAGAAACAGTTGGTGAGAGTCCACCTCCACCATGGAGGCAGATGGGGGCTGCCCGCCCCTTATCAAGGGGCAAGAAGGACCAACTGCAGGGCTCTCTGGCCTGGAGTCTACTTCTAGACACACACCTGTCTTGGGCAGCTACAGAGGACAGGGAGTATTCAATCTAAGGACAAAGAGGATGACACAGTCACCAGGGCAGGAAAACTGGAATAAAAGTAAGGCTCACTCTCCTCTTCTCCCTCTTGGCTCCAGAAATCTGGCAGCAGGCAGGGGGTGCAAATATGACCAGCTCACAAGAGAAGCCTCAAGGACTAGGTCAATTTAAGGGCAGCCACAGAGCCCAACAAGTCACAGCCCAGAAGCCCTTTGCCTGTCCATCCACCTGTGGGGACTGTCTTCATACAGACAAACGAAAATCTCCAATCAGAACAGAAGAAGTTTTAATGTGGGAAATATATCCCAAAAAGCCAATAGGGATTGTGTAGCTCAGTGGTAGAATGCTTGCCTAGCATGCGTTCAATCCTCAGTGCCATTAAAAAAATAAATAAATAAAAAATTTTAAAAAGCCTAGCATCCATCCCCAACATGCAAAAAAGGAAAGAAAGAAAGCAAGCCAACAGATAAAAGCAACTTGGATGAAACGGGAAAAAATGGGAAAACATGCTGCAACCATGAACTACAAGAACATAGTATATAAATGAATATTTCAAGAGAAAAGGGAGGGGCTGGGATTGTGGCTCAGTGGTAGAGCACGCACCTAGCACATGTGAGGCACTGGGTTCTATCCTCAGCACCACATAAAGATAAATAAATAAAGGTATTTTGTCCATCTACAACTAAAAAAAAAATCTTTAAAAAAAAAAGTTTTGGGCATGATGGTACACACCTGTAATCCCAGTGGCTGGCAAAGCTGAGGTAGTAGGATCACGAGTTCAAAGCCAGCCTCAGCAAAAGAAAAATAATAAGCAACTCAGTGAGACCATGTCTCTAAATAAAATACAAAAATAGGGCTGGGATGTAGCTCAGTGTTCTAGTGCCCCTGAGTTCGACTCCAGTGCCAAAAAAGAAAAGAAAAAAGGGAGTGCCTTCAAATTAACTATATATAAGAGCTGAAATGAAGAATTCAATGCCCAGGTTACAGGAGGAGATTGAAGAGAAGGCTCAGGAAGTGAAGCCCAAGCAGGAGAGATGTCATGGGAGTCAGGCAACCATGCCAGGAGGCCCAGCAGCTGCTGATGTGCACCCTGCAACAGGGAAAGCATAATTAACCAATTCAGGAGAACACCCTAGAGCTCTAAGACTATATCTCTGGCTGAGACCTGCCAGTGCCCCATCCTAGAGATGGAAAAGATACCCAAGGCCAGGCTCAGATTAATGTCAACTTCAGAACACTAGGGCCCGACAGTTCTCAAGAGCATCCAGAGAAGGACAACAAGCTCCATATAGAGGATCAGTAGCAAGAATGCATCTGACATCCCAATGCAGCACTCAGGCAGCACTCTGAAGGAAATTCTGCCCCTGGCCCAATGATCAACCTATAGCAGGGGCATAGTTCTGTATCTGGCCTCCTGTGTCCCAGTCCCAGCAAGCAGTAGATGCCACCCTCTGTCAAACAGGAGTCAAGCACAGGCCAGAGATGCAGGACCTGCCCTACCAGCCCAGAGGCCAAGGCAACCCTGGGAGACAGAGGAGATTAAGGGCCAACTCCCCGCTAGGAAAATAAGCCCTCTGTCCTGGGAGACGCTTCAGAGACATCCACTCAGATAGCTGGTTCAGTTTGGGGCTGAATTTGAAATAAACACAATGAAAAAGGGGAAAAGGAAGTACCAAGGCAAGAAATGCAATTCTACCAGCTACAGAAACTTTGTGCCAGAACCATGGAGTGGCCATGGTCCACCACACGGCTCGCCTATGAATCCTATGTTCACACCATGGCGAAGGCCCTACCCTGAAGAAGGTACCAGTAACTCAGGACACCACTGGGAGTGACAGAGCAGCAAGCAGCCTCATGTTCAGGGCCCAGACTGGAGAAAGATCTACACCTCCCCTCCTTGGGAAGCCAGCATAGGACATTGACACTGGGAAATTGGGGACATCGACGGGTGTAGAGGCACACAAACAAGAATGTACAAGGGGAAGCTGCTTCCCTGGGCAAATGCATTGAAAACTGGGTCAAGAATGTTTTTTAAAAGCTTCTCCCTGAAAAATAAGGCCCCTCTATTTGTGGCCTGCTTCATCTCCGTGACAGCTCTCAAGGGTTCCTTGCGCAACTGCGGGAGCAGTACCTTGGATGAGATGCTTCACCTTCCCACACAGCCTTAGGAGGCTGTCCACCTGTCTCTTCTCTCTCATCAGAAACATGACTTCGCCCATCCTCCAGTCCAGTGTCTCTTCCATGTCACAATTTTTTTCTTGGAATGAAGAACTTTCTGTCTCTGGAAAATAATGACAAAGTCAGCCAAAGGAAACAAACTTCACGATATCCCTTTCTCTCCCTGGGAGTGCCCCACAGTCACCATCAGAAGGACAAGGAGGCCCCCACTTGGTGGTAGAGAGGAGGACAGCCAGCACACATGTGAACATAGGCTTCTTACCAGCCTGGCCTCAGCTCACCTAACTGCCACAGGTCCAGAAACTGACTTTTGTGCTTCAGGATCAGCTCCAACCGTTTGACCAATATGGACCCATTCAGGACATCACCAGCAACCTCTGTGAAGACAGAGCTGGCAGCAGCCATCAACCTCTTGGCATCCTCTGTGATGTTGGCTAAGAGTTTGTCATCTGTCCCTGAGAAGATAACGAGCACAATGAGCATGCGGCCCTCCCCTCTCCTTGCCATTAGAACCTCTCACCAGCCCCATGCCCACAGGCGCAGGCAGCAGTCAGTGGTGTTTCCAAATGCGCTGATGCCTCACTCAGCTATGCCTGTACCTATGAGGTTCAGGTCTTAACCTAATGCATCTCCTGTATGGGAGGAGGAGACCCTTCCAATGGCCAAAGACAGCCAGGAGAACCACAGTGCTCAGGGTTGAAGTCCTGAGCCCATGCTACAGTGAACGTATTTCTTGAACTACATATGATATTCTTGGAAATTCACCTTGTGGGAGACCAACCTTGCACGTGACTGAGTCATACTCCGTGGCTGGGTGCTGATGCACTCAGTCACAGAAATGTGGCAAAGCTTTCCCCATCCTTCTTGGGTTTGAGGGACAGTGCCTTGTGCATAGATGTGTCTTGCTACAGCACCATGGGTGAAGTTATGCTCACCTGTTCCTTTGTAATATAACCCCTTGCCCTGTTTAGGATAGAATCTTTCATGGAAGTGCCTGTGTGTGTCCCCTTCTCTTACTATGCCCTTGGATGTGGCCTACTCAGATGTCAGTCAACATGCTGACAACAGACATCATAAAGATAGACTCAGCCCCCTGAAACCTGACCCCTTGCCTCATTTGAATAGCTTCTCCTCAATAAAAGGGGTCAGCATGTGCTCTCGCTCTCTCTCTCTTCCTGCAGACCCTTAAAGTCAGAGGAGCCGTCACTGCGACCCCAAACAAAAAGGTATTTGTGTCTCTTTTATTTTATTTGGTGTACCCCAGTCAGCCCAGTTCAACTGGAGTGATCCCTGAGCCTTTTAGTCACAAGTACAGAAACCCGGCACATCTGTCTTGAGAATCCCTGCAGTAGTAGGAAAATAAACTGCAACAGGACAAGCTCATATCAGAGGCCACTCCACGGGTGCAGGGAAGCATCTGCACAGCACCCAGGAAGGAGGCAGATCCATGCTGCAGCTTCATGCTCTGCCTATCTTGTCTGCAGATCAAAACCTGGAACATGAGCTTTTGGAGCAACTAGAGGACAATATTTTAAAACATGACTAGTTTAACTGCCAGACTATTTATCTCACAGTAATATGAGGTTCATATAGTATTATGAGATGACCAAGTTTATTTTTACCATAAAAAACAAAGATAAGGGGCTGGGGATGTGGCTCCATGGGTAGCACACTCGCCTGGCATGCACAGGGCGCTGGGTTCGATCCTCAGCACCACATAAAAATAAAATAAAGATATTGTGTCCACCCCAAACTAAAAAATACATATTAAAAAAATTATCTCTCTCTCTTTAAAAAAACAAAACAAAACAAAACAAAGATAACAGGAGGCTGGGGTGCAGCTTGATGGTAGTGTGTTAGGCTAGCAGGCATGAATCCCTGGTTCATCCCCAGCATCACCCCTACACAGAGTGCAGCTGAGATGACCTTCAGTGGGAGAATGGACCAACCCAGGCACATCCAGACATGGGGACTTTTCTCAGTGATAAAAGGAAGGAAACCATGAAGCCAGGAAAAGACAAGGAGGAGCCTTAAATGCATGCTGTGGAGTGTGACAGTGAACTCTTCCCCAGCAGGCTGCTGTGGCCCGTGAACACAGCAGCCACCTTCAGAACCACACACTACTCCTGCCTATGATCTGGTGTAGAACAGAGCAGCTGGTTTGGCTGAGACAATCATTGGCCCTGGGTTTTTATTGCCACACAAGTGCTTTCCCACTACAGGATCTGAATCTAGCAATTTACACATAAACCTGCACCATCATTTCCAGGGCAACACACGACACTTGGGAAGGTGATGGCTGAAGAGTCACTTCATGTTGTGTTAGTTATCAATATTGGTCTCAAAATGTGACACATGAGCTTCACAAGGAGTCAAGCTGGGCTTGGACTGATTTCTAATCATTTGTTATCTTGGACACAGTGAGTCTCCAACACCCTGGTTAAGCAATGTGCCCTGGGTACTTCCATTCCCTCATCTGGAAATCAAGGGGCTTGGGGACTTTCAGAGAGGTTGCTTCAAGGACCGTGTGTCCCCCCAGGAACACATTTTCAGCAGGCACTCAGCAGACAATGGTTCTAGTGTTAGAAGCTCTTTATGCCTAACACCTGCCTGGGCACCTCCATGCATCCTGCTTTTACCAAACCTCAGCACATGCAGGCTGAGGACCAGGTCAACTACCTTGCCTCTTCATTTGCCCAAGGAAGGACAGAAACTCTAACCAGTCCTACACGCACCGTACAACTTGAAGAGCTGCTTCACATCAGGCCCCGTGAGCAGGTGTTCAAGAATCCCATCCAGGCCTTCCACAGACTCCCTGTTGTTCCTGGGCCAGGACTTGGTGATCACAGCAGACACAAGGCTGCCAAATTTCTGCAAATGATGACAAGAGACTCCCTCCAGTACACTGATCTGAGACTAAAAGAAAATGAATTAAAAGAGAGAGTTGAGAAGATTTTACTGATTTGTCTTTTAATGACACAAGTTAGCACCCAAGAGCATTTCATAAATCTACTGAAGCTAGTTTTATAGTGCCTCAAAAAAAAAATAATAATACAGAAGAGAGGTTGGGCTACCCCCTGGTAGCTTGGTGTATTGGAGGCCCTGGGTTTCATCCCCCATATTGCAAAAAGAAAAGAAACATAAAATACTAAATATTTCCTAGGGAATTTCCATTGTCCTGGCCTGGCTCCTTATGTGAGGTGCCAGAGGTTTGAAGATGCATACACATGCACAAACACACCCCTACAACCCCAAGTCACACACCCTCCCAGCTCATTGTCAGCTTCTGTATTTCTCTTAGACTTGCCTGTCATGAAAAATGCCAAAAACAAGATGAGGAAAACTTTACTACATCACAAACTGCCCTCAAACACCACAGACACTCCAATTCTCCTTCTGATGATTCACCAAGAAACAAAACAGTTTTCTTCTTTGCATTCACATTTTTGTAAAAAAATGAAAAAGTTTCAGTGATCAATAAAAAACACAGGATGAACTAATAACAGGTACTTTTGACACTTAACAGGATAAAAGAAAACATTAATTAGCAATGAATAAAAAGTTATAGACCATAGGGAAGTAAGATTTATCCCAGGAATAAAACCATGTTTTTACATCAAAAATCAGTTAATAGGCCTGGTGTAGGGGCACATGCCTGTAATCCCAGCAGCTCACTAGGCTGAGGCAGGAGGATCACAAGTTGGAGGCTAGATTCAGCAACTTAGTGAGGCTCTGTCTCAAAATGAAAAACAAAAAGAGCTGGCAATGTGGCTCAGTGATAAAGCACCCCTGGGTTCCATCTCCAGTCCACACACGCAGACACAAAAACATGAATACATCATACTGATAGAAAAAGTGACACAACCATTGTAATAGATACAGAAGAAGTATCAGGCAAAACTCCAAGAACAAGACCAGGATAGCCAATTTCACTCCTTTCACAGTGCCAGTGTTGCTATCCAGGGCAATTAGGTAAGGAAAAGAAAAAAAAAAAGTATTGGGATTGTAAAGGAAGTACTAACTTACAGGCAGATAACATGGTCATCTATGTCAAAACTTCCAAGAAGATACTCTCCCACGGATACCCCGCTAGAGAAAAGAAATGAGCCTGCAAAGCTGTAGGCCACAGAGACGAGGTGCTGCCCTGTTCCAAGTGCTAGTGATAAACAATCCAAAAACATATTTGAGAAAACAATTTTGTAAAATATTTTTGGGGCTGGAGATGTGGCTCAAGCAGTAGCGCACTAGCCTGGCATGCGTGCGGCCCGGGTTCGAACCTCAGCACCACATACAAACAAAGATGTTGTGTCCGCCGAATACTAAAAAATAAATATCAAAAAAAATTCTCTCTCTCTCTCTCTCTCACTCTCTCTCTCTATCTTAAAATTTTTTTTTAGTTGTAGATGGACACAATACCTTTATTTTATTTAATTTTTATGTGGTGCTGAGGATCAAACCCAGTGCCTCACAAGTGCTAGGCAGGTGCTCTACCACTGTGCCACAACCCCAGCCCTGAAAAAATAATTTGTTACAATAGCAAAGGAATAAAGTACTTAGGACTAAATTTCATAAAAGAAATGCAGACCTCACCACTTGCAAACTGCAAACTACTGTTGAAAAAACTTAAAGACCAAAATAAATGGGGAGACATTCCAGGTTCAGAAGCCATGAGATGTGACATTGTTAAGAGGTCAACACTCCCCAAAATGACTTACGGATTCAAAGCCATCCCTGTCAAAATCACAGCTACTTTCCTTGCAAAAACTGACAAAATGATTCTAAAATTCATATGGAATCCCAAGAAATCCAGAATAGCAAACAATACAAAAAGAGGAGAACAAATCAGGAGAATTCATGCTTCTTGATTTTACGACCTACTGGAAAGAAATGGCAGTGGAGACATGGACAGATGTGAGGTGAACCCTCACAGCTGTGGCCAACAGACTTTTTGACAAGAGTGCCAAGATCACTCAAGGGGTGAAGTACAGTGCCTTCCTCAAATGGTCTGGAACAGATGGATCTCCACATGCAAGAGACTGTATCTGGACCCTTACCTCATACCACATAGAAAAAGAAACTAATGTTAAGAGCTAACACTCTAGAGCTTTCAGAGGGGGTTGCTCTATGACAGAGCACTTATTAGCATATAGTCCTAGGTTAACACTCAGTGCCAAAAACAAAATAAAAACCTTTTAGAGGAAGACACAGATAAATCTTCATGACCCAGGATTTAGCACAAGATGTCAAAATTACTAGCAACAAGAGAAAAAAAAAAAAAGACACATTGAATTTTTCCAAAAGTAAAAACCTTCCCAGGATTGGTGGGGCACACCTGTAATCTCAGGTACTCAGGAAGTTGAGGCAGGAATATTGCAAGTTTAAGGGCAACTTTGTGAGACTGTTTCACAAAATAAAAAATAAAAAGGGCTAGAGATGTAGCTCAGTGTTAGAGCACCCCTGGTTTCAATCCCTACTACTACAAAAAAGAGAGAGAGAAAAAGAAATTAAAAACTTCTGTGCTTCTAAAGAAAACACCAAGAGTGAAAACAATACAGAGAATGGGAGAAAATGCTGGCAGATCACATATCTGACCAGAGATTTGCACCTTATTATCCAAAGAACTCTCATAAGCCACAATGAAAGAAAGACATAGAGCCCAATTAACCATTTGAGGAAGGCACTGTACTTCACCCCTTGAGTGATCTTGGCACTCTTGTCAAAAAGTCTGTTGACCGCAGCTATGAGGGTTCACCTCACATCTGTCCATGTCTCCACTGCCATTTCTTTCTAGTAGACATTTGTCCAAAGATATAGAAAACAGAAATAGCCAAAAAACATATGAGAAGGTACCTGAGGTCATAGCTATCAAAGTCACCAGAGAAACCACTCCACACCCCCAAACTGCACAGTCACAGGTCTGAGAGCACAGGCTATGGGGGTGTGGAGAAGTCAGGTCCCTCCTAGGCTGGCAGCTGATATGGAAATGGTTCAGCCACTGTGGGAATGGGCCAGATAGTCCTTCAATCACACAGGTACCAAGTGATCCAGCCATTTCACCATAGGCGTAGAGTGTGAACAGCACATCCACACAAACCCATGTGTGGAGGTTCACAGCAGCAGACTGATAACAGCTATCAGGGAGAGCCTGGATGTCCACCACAGGACAAATGGAACATAAAAGCCCCCTGAGGCCATATGATGAGCAACATGCAGTCATGAAAAGGGACAAAGTACTGACAGGTGCTCCAGAGTGAATGACCTTGAACACATGCTCAACGAAGCCAGGCACCCAAGGCCACAGCCTGTGTGACTTCATTGCTGAGACACCTGAGTAGTCTGTGGAGGAGGAAGGAAGATTAGGTGCTGCTGGGGAGGGGCTTGGGGCCAGCATGGTGGAGGGCAGACTCCGCAGCTGAAGGGCTGCATTTTCTTTCTGAGCTCATGAGAATGTTGCCAAGTAGACTGAGCTGGTAGCACCCACACCTGAAACACACCACTCCCCCCAAGTTTGGCTTCCAAGGGTGAGTGACAGGAGATGTGGCTACCATGTTACTAAAGCACTGAGAAAAGAACAAATGAAAGCCTTAGAAGTATTAGTTATGTAAAAAGACTAGAGCCTGTTTCCCTAGAAAAAGTGAGCTCTGCTTCTCACAACTCCACTGGCCAGCAGTGTGCAGGACATGAAGTATCCAGCAGGAAATACAGAAGGACCCTGGGAGCCTCTGGGTACTGTGTGGGGAATGTGCCGGGGAAGAACATCCTCCCACTTTGCAGAAAAAAAGCTAAGTGAAACGACAGAATCTTTCCCCTCTTTTTCTGCAGTGTTGGGAATAGAACCCAGGGCCATGCTGGGCAAGTGTTCTACCCCAACAAGGATGGAGTCTATTTAACTTCAGAAGCTTCCTTCCATAGATGTTTTGTCAGCCTTTGGGGTCATTTCCTGCATATCTGTTGGGCAAGAGTTAACAGACCACAAACAAACCAGTGGCAACGATCACAATGGCAACTGGAGGCACAGTCCACCAGATCAGCTGCACGATGGCTTGTTGAGTGTGGCTGTGGTTTTGCACAGGGTTTTGCAGCAGGAAGCCAAGTTGCATGTCAAGGAGTGGGTAGAGAGCACTGGATTGCAGCATGAGGCCCAATCCAGGGAGGGGGCACCAAGGACCCAATCCTGGTCAGCACAGGCCTTGGAACTGGCAGGGACTTAAGGCCTGGAGCTGTCCATGTCAGCAAGCATCTGTGAACCCAAGCATGTTTCCCAAGAAGAGATTAGTCACCTGGCAGGCAGAGCTCACAGCTTCGATGAGACACTTCTCAAAGCTCTTGGCCACACTGTCCTTGAGGCCAGCAGCATCCCAGTGAGGACCATAGAAGGCAGAGATCTGGGAAAGGGGTCTCTCCTGCAAACACGGAGGTGGGTGGGGTATAAGTGCCTGATTGTTCTGACTCCCCTCCTCCCTGCCCTACACTAAGCATGTCCTCCCTGCCCCTCACTAGAAGATTAAAGATGAAACCAAGTTAGTCTCTTCTCATATTGCAAAAAAAGCAACCAGAATAGCAGCTTGTAAAAACATGCAAATTTTGAAAAAGAGCCATTTTTCCTTTCTTTTGTCTTTCTAAAAACATCCATTTAATCAGATCCATATAAAATATTCATGGAGAAACCAACTTTTCTGGGTCACAGACCTTCATTCAAAATGAAGGGCATTTTTTGTTTGTTTATTTCCTCCATGTCACTGTGTTTAATAAGGCTCCTGCCACCAGCAGGTCCCTTGGAGCACCTATACATGGAGGGCTTGATGACACGTATGTCTTGGGCCCCAGTAAGAGCACAATCCCATTCCCTGACTCTTTTCAAGAACGTCACACTAGAACTCTGAAATGTTTCTGAGGTCAAACTGCAAAGCCCTGATCAGAAACAGAAATGCAAAGCTTGGGTGGATCCCAGGGCCTGTACATGCTATTCTCTGCTTGTAGCCCCAGGTGCTGCCAGCAGTCTGGGCTCATCACCATGTTGATGGTGTCCTCCATGTCTGGTACCTTCTTGAGCCTCCCTTCCATGTCCCCCAGCAGCGACTCCTTCCAGTCATACTCTGCAGGAAAGTTTATTTCCACCAGCCACCGCCAGACCTGCAAAACCCACATGTTAAGTGACAACCACAGGGACAAGTAAACACCACAGAGATAGCCTAGAGAAAAGACAGCAACAACAAGGCATGGGGGCACCTGTGGTCCCAGTTACTCAGGAGGCTGAGGCAGGGGGAGCTTGAGTCCAAAGCCAGCCTCAGCAACTTAGTGAGGCCCTAAGCAATTCAGTATGACCGTCTCTAAATAAAAAATAAAGAAAAGGGTTGGGGATGTGGCTCAGTAGTTGAGTGCCCCTGGGTCAAATTCCCAGTATAGAAAAAAAAAGAAAAAAAGAAGAAGCACTTTGCTAAAGCACCTGAAGGCAGCATCCTAACACGTCTCCAAGCCCAGGTAGGCATCCTATCCACAAACCATGAGAACAGGAGCCTAGAGCAGGTGCCCCTAGCCACATGCCTCCATATGTCCACCTGATATCTAGATCCAGGGTCTACCTTGGGACACAAAATGCATTTACTGGTCATGTCTCTTTTCTAAAGAAGTTCCCTGGCCTTATCTTTTCTGATACTGACAATTTTGAAAGTTCAGGTCATTCTGCAGACTGTCTCTTGATCCAGTTGGCTCACAGTTTTCCAATGATTACAATGGTTTGGTTGGGACACTACTAAGCCAAGCCACATAAAAATGTACTCAGTGTACTCATCTGCACTTTCCACAGGTGCCTAGCCAAACACCTTGAGCCTGACCAAGTGGCCCATGAAACCTGTTGGTGCCACCAGGGCTGACCAAGAGGTCGGTCCTTGGTTAAGGCTTATCTGCCAGATTTCTTCACTGTGAAAGTCATCTTTCTTCATCCATAAATGCTTCTGCAATGGGACACTTGAAATCCTGTGACCTCCTGGCACCCCCACTGAGCTCAGGATTCCTGAGTGATACCTGCCTGCATCAGGTACTATACCTTGGTTACAGAGTGACAGTTTTCTATTGCAATTATTTCTTCTACATTTCTTAACTCCATTCTTCAATAGAAGAATAGAAAAGTTCCTTTTTTCTCTTTTTTTTTCTGTAAGTATGTTTATCAATGAATTTTAATCCATTCCTATCACTTTGCCTTTTATGGGGCTGGGGTTGTGGCTCAGCAGTGGAGTGCTCACCTATCATGTGCAAGGCCCTGGGTTTGATCCTCACCACCACATAAAAATAAACAAATAAAATTAAGGTATTGTGTCCAACTACAAATGAAAAATAAATATTCAAAAAATAATAATCAAATTGTTCCAGATTCAGCTAATGTGAGCATCTTTAACAGTTTTCTTAAAAATTTGGAATAACTTTAGACTTGAAAAAATGCTGCAGAGATAGCCCAGATAATTTCTATGTTCTCTTAAACCCCATTTCTGCCATCATAAACATGACCACAACTCAGTTGTCAAAAGTGAAAAGCTAGCAATGACAGACCACCATGTCAACCACAGACTTCACATGGAGTCCTCTTGGCCATCTGAGGAGGAGTGTGGATCACCACATGCCTGCAGCCTCAGCATTTCCTGACGTTCCAGCACAAGGAGCTCTTGGCCCCCTTGTGCATCTCGCACTGACTCATGGAGGTGGTTCTTCTTCCAGGAACAGCACTGTGTGGTGGGAAACAGGAGTTAGAAGACATGATTGGGCCATGTGGGATAGAACACGCCTGAAATTCCAGCTACTCAGGAAGCTGAGGCAGAAGGGTCACAAGTTCCAGGCCATCCTGGGCAACTTAGCAAGACTCTGCCTCAAAATAAAAAATAAAAAGGTCTGGGAAAGTTTATTTCCACCAGCCACCACCAGTGTAGCTCAGTGATAAAGTGCTCCTGGGTCAGTCCCCAGTAGGTAGGTAGGAAGGAAGGAAGGAAGGAAGGAAGGAAGGAAGGAAGAAAAGGCATGATGGGATGTGGGTGTGCTCGGGTCCTAAGGCGTCATTATTTCTGTAGGTGCTCATGGTCCCAGGGTGCCTTTGCCATAGGACTTTTGATGGACAGAGCTGGCAACTATCTAAAATCATGAGTTCCTACTGCTATCTCTAGCTCCTTCCATACCACAGAGCTCTTGTCCCTCTTACTCCCTATCTCCATTTTCCTGACTTCCAACAATACCAACAGCACATCCATCTCCCCAGATCTTGGTAAATTTACTTGTAAAACAGGAATAACAGCAGCAATCACCTCAGAGTAGATGTTTAATTAATTTCATTTTTTTATCATTACTACTGCACTTAGAATCATTCTTTCTGGCTGGGCACAGTGACACATGCCTGTTATCTCAGTAGCTGAGGAGGCTTAGACAGAAGGATCATGAGTTCAAAGCCAGCCTCAGCAATGGCTAGATGCTAAGCACTCAGTGAGACCCTGTCTCTAAATAAAATACAAAATAGGGCTGAGGATATGGCTCAGGGGTTGAGTGACACTGAGTTCAATCCCTGGTACCAAAAAAAAATATTTCTTGACAGTGACTTCACAGCTACCCGTCACTCATGCTTAACACCTGGGGATTATACCACTTAGAATCCTGGAATAATATTTAATAATCCAATTGTGTTTTCCTGGGATTTCAGTCTGTTTGGAGAGGATTTTTTTCCTTCATTAAAAAGAACAACCCTCTAGCCTGCAGCCACCCTTGTCCATACAGTTGGGGTACCCCTGCCTAACATCACAATGAGTCTTGCCACCAACTCTGTGTGAAGACACAAGCAGGTTCCAGAGTCTCCCTGGAAGACTGTGGCTCAAGGGGGACAACCTTCCACTTCCAGGACAAGGAAAAGGCAGCCAGGCTGGACAGCAGGCCTGGGGTGGGCAGGACCTCCCACTCTACCTCCTCCCCTGCAGCCCTCTAGGGACTCAGGCTCCTGGATCCCACTGGCTCTCAGCTGTCTTCTCCAGCACTGGGGTGACTATTGTGGAATCTTCCCCATGTCCTAGGTTTTGGAGGAGGAGTCCACTCTATCAAATGGCTTCACTCAGCTGCCAGCTAAAGGTGCTTCCTGTCATATTGACCTTCTGTTTCCAGTACCACACAGCTGGCTTGCAGCCTCAGACCTGAAGCAGAGCCTGAAGGTCCTCCTGGCAACTCTGCCTCAGCGTGACTGCACCCCATCACACTGTACCATAGAGCCACTGACCCTCTGCCAGGTAAAGGAGGAATGTTCCTTCCTCAGAGTAGGGGCCAGGGCCTGAGGCAAGGTTCAGGATAAGCCCAGGCCTCCAGGCCAAGGCATTGTTGGTCTGGTGATTGGTGACAGGACACAACTGTGTGACTCCCCACTCTGTTGCCTGAAGAGGCTCTGCAACCTCAGGCAAAACTCACCTGGATCTCCTCGGGGTAGGTGAAAAGGATAGTGGAACCCTTCTGGAACATTCTCTTTGCTAACACTGTGCACAGCCAGGATCTTGTGGTGGCCAGGACACCCTGGAGGAAAACTGTCAGGAAGCCCTTCTGGGCTACGGCTCCCAGGTCCTCTGCAACATCCTGTGGGCAAATGAGAGAAGTTTTACCAGCTCTACTCTGCTGCTCCCCACACCTGAGCCACCTCCTAGCTCCATGCTTGTTGGAAGCCCACTGACACAAGCACTGTCATTTCCCCAGTACCCTTGGCTCCCATGAAAGGGGCAACATGGGAGAGGAGGGGAGAAGGTATGGGTGTTACAGATCTCCAAGCTGACTCTGCCTCACCAAGAGCTTCCAGTAGCGGGGGTACACACAAGAGCCCTGTGCTTTCTCCAGATTGAGTGAGAAGAATGCACCCATGAGCAAAGAGCTTCCAGAGAACCCTGAACCAGTAGGTCATGCAAACTCCCAGCACCCACTCTAGGGATGCCAGCCCAGTTCTCTCCCCAGGGCACTCTGCAGGGACAGCTACTGTCTGTCTCCTCCTCACCTCTACCACCACACCAATAGAACTACCCCCTTTCAGGTGATCCAACACTCCCAAGTCCTCTCTCTCTTTGCACTCCAGAGGTACCTGCCATGGAGCACATGCAACTCCAGAGGCCCTGAAGGCTGCACAGTGTGTGCTCTTACAGAGCTCCATAAAACCTGGGTCTGTTGACTCCTTCCCCCATCGAGGCTCACAGAACCACCCTGGGGCCTCCATCTTGGCAAAGTGACAAGGTGGATGGCAGATGCCATTCCTGCTGTAAGGAACCAACTAGAGTGGAAGAGATGACCCATTCAGACAGCAGGAAGAGCATGGTTCTCTGCCATAGTAAGTGCCAAGGTGGAGAAACTCAAAGAGCCCAGGAGGCATACCAACAACAGGAGAAGGGACTCGGGCTCCAGGCAGGTGACCAGAGCACAGGGCACAGGTTAGAGCAGGGCAGGACAGCACTGAGGTTTCTCAAAGGAAAATGAAACAGGGTGCCCTTGTATGATGTCCTTGAATACCTTCCAGAACAATCTGGACACCCCAGCAGGGCATTTCCCTAGTGCTAAGCCTCAGACATTCCAAATCCAAAAGCAGCCCCAGCTATATACTGACCCATCCTTGTGGAGGTTCTGTGTTTGGGATTGGGGTCCATGATGACTTCATGGCTATGACATGCTTGTTGCCTAGGAAAGTTTCTGTGCAAAGGCACAGGATGCCCGGTTGCTATGGTAATGCCCTCCAAGCTACAGTCTTATCAGCTTCAACCTTAATCTTAGGCACATAACTCCTGGGAATAAAGGAATTTGCTTGATAACTACAATGTTTCACCAAGCTCTGGTGCTCCTGGATCTTCCCATCTTACAGTAACATCAGACAATGGACTTTCTTGAGAGCTGCACATAGCTCCTGACATTGCATATTACAACTGTAAAATGTAACTGCAGAATAAGCAACCTTACTGATATGCTAAACAATAATGTAGTTATGGTACTAATGACCTAATGTGACTTATTGGTATGAATAAACGTGTCTGCTGGGGAAAAGTCCACTTTGCCACCTTCTCTGCCTCTGCACCTTGTCTCTGTGTCTCCTCTTTATTATTATTTCTTTACACATCCTGGTGTCATCCAGGATTGAACAGAGGTAGTCAATAAATGAATTGCAGGAACAACCCTGAAGACAAACAGCAGAGCCCTGAACTGTGCTTTGACCCTCATGGCAGTTACCCAGCTGCTGACCACCTGACAAGAGGCTACCACATGCCCAGGCATGTTTTTGCTTTGGTCAATTTTAGCAGAGCAAAATTTTGTTTTTGCAGAACAGGTAGAGTATTTGTGACCACAGATCTGGGACCCCAAAAAACAATGAGGACACTTCTTTCTGCAAAAAAGTAAACCCTAAATAACTGACAAACTTCTCAAGCACCATCTATTGGGAACTGGCACCAATCTGGGATAGATGAAATAGTACCACTTGGGAGAAAGCAGACACCTTATCAGTGAAATTCATTCTTAGCACCTATAATCCCTGAAGGATGAGGTAGGAGGATTCCAAATTCAAAGCCAGCCTCTGAAACTTAGCAAGGCCCTAAGAAACTCAGCAAGACACTGTCTTTAAATGAAATACAAAAAAAAAAAAAAAAAAGGCTGGGGATATGGCTCAGTGATTAAACATCCCTGGGTTTCAACCCTGGTACTGGGGGGAAAAAAATCATTCTTAGAGTGTGTCTGTGGTATATTAAAGAAGAAAGGGCTGAAAGAATAAGGTGAAAATGTAGACTTGACCATCTCCATCTGTAACATTACAGTTTTGATGTGCAAAAACGTTAAAAAAAGAATTGCCCTGAGACACCACTCTCGACTACCCACAGCAGAAGTTCAGGACCCACAATGGAAAAGCTGCTCAGCAATGCAAAGCTCCTGATGCAGCTGCAGGGACGCTGCCCTGAGACACGGGTGAGAGAACAGAGTGTGAAGGCCAGGGGCACCCGAGCTCCAGTGGCAGGAATCAGAGTGAGGTTCCCTCTGGGTATGAGGGCGAGGATGACTGCATACTGAGGGGCACAGGGGCCTGAGCAGGGCAGCAGGACATGGGCTCTGCTGCCATGGTGTGTTGCTACATGAAGGGAAGAGTCTGGCAGGGAAGACAAGGCACAGACATGTGTTTTGGGGGGGGGTAAATGGGCTCTAGTTTTCTGTGAATAATAGAATCTAGGAAAATGGAGGGGTCATCTTCTTGGCGAGGCCAGGGGCGAAGTGTGTAGTTTGCATACAATGGATACCAGCATGTAGGAGATGCCAAATGAATACCTGACAACTGACTATACCACTCTGTCTCATCCAGCCATCCCAGAACCCCCACATTCCCTTCTAAATCAGGCTACATAGAATCCAGGACCTCTCCTGGGCATGACATTTCGTCCATAAATCCCACTCACCACTGGAGGTCTAAGTCTGATGACTCTGCAAATGACCTCAGCAGAAAAGGCAGGAATCTCATAAAACCTCAGGCATTTGGTGATCTTGCAGACAGCTTGATGGAGCTTCAGGCTCACAGTCAAGTAGGATTCTAACAAGATCTTCTCAAGAATCCTACCAACCAGGAGTCCAGAGAGCTCATTTAAGTCATTGGGAAATGAGAAAACAATACCAGTCCCTTTCCTTTTAGATATACAAGTATGTACTCATAGCTTCTCAGGAGGCTGAGGCAGGAGGATGGCCAAGTTCAAGGCCAGCATCAGCAAATTAGCAAGGCCATATCTCAAAATAAGAAATAATAAGGGATGAGGACGTGCTTAGTGGTAGAATGGGTTCAATCCCCAGTACCACAAATAAATTAATTACTTAAAATAAAATAAATGACCTACAAGTAAGGCAAGTAAGGCATACCGTTCCAGGATATCATTTAATAGGTCTTAAAGCTGTGACTAAGATAAAAAGGTAACACAGTCCTTTTGTCTTAGCTCAGCAGTTAAAACTCTATCAAAGCAAGTTAAAATATTTGTAAATACATTCCCTTATTCAAAAAATAGCAAGGGATGAATATTTCCAATATTAAAATATGAATAACTTAAGAAAAAAATCAGAGAGGTACAGGAGAGAGGGAGGGAGGGAGGGTGCTAGAAGAGGAGTGTGCACTGCAGACAGAATTTCTTCCACCTGGTGTGACTGGGTTTCACATTTACTGACTGACAGCTTGGTGACCTCCAGGACTGGGTTCCTGGCAGAGCATCCCATGGCCTGGCTGGCTCCTGAATTCCTGGGATTCCTACCCTGGTCCTGCAGCAAATGGAACCACCTGAAGAACCTCCAAGTGGCTGAAAGGAGTGGCCTTCCGCTGTTGAGGAGCCAAGCCCCCAGTTCCTGTTTCAGTTTCTATTCCAGTAAACAGAATAGAGGAAGCCAGGGCTGGCACCCCTGCCAGGCTCTGATTTAGGTGAAGTGCCAGCCCACTCTGCCCTCTCTCCCTACCTGCAGGGATGGGCATCCCCTGAAGGCAGCCCCTGGTAGTGTAATGGATGACAAACCCAGGTCTGGATATAAAATAAACTATAAAAACACTGAGATGAGAAGTAGTGCCTAGAAAGGGAGAGTTTCTGACCCTTTCCAGTCAGGCATCTCCAAGAAACCTGATTAACACACCCCTACCTTTTGCCTTTTGGATTGTAAATAACTATCCCTAGGAATCCAACTACTCCCCTTTGAAGTGTAAACATCCCATCTTCAGGCTCAGGGCCAAGGCTAGAGATTTGCCCTTTGCTGCTTCTCCTTTGATTCCTGCCCCCAGGATGAGAAGAATCAGCAGTTTTTGGTAAAAAGGCCACACATCCTTGTTCTCAGGCAGATTCCCCTTTATTCAGATTCTGCTGGCAAGTGGTTCTGGGCCCATCCCAGCTCCTCACCAATAATGAAAACAGGGGCATAGGGCAGTGGCCTTTCAGGAGGCCCTGCAGCAGGATGAACCCTGGGTCACCACTTCCCTCAGGGTGCTGTGTTTGCCCCATCTGCCCTACGTGGCCTCTGTCAGGGACCACCCTGTCTTGTCCCATAATTAATTTTAATGCTGGCCCCACAGCAAGCCTGTGAAAACAGTCTGGCACTGCTCATCACTCAGACCAGTACCCCTTTTCTCCCTCAAACAAGACCAGCAAGACCTCAACCACAGTTCAACCTGCACTTGGGTTCCAGAGGGTTCAAAATCCTGTCTCTTTTTGCTAGCTGTGAGGCTGTGGGCAAGTTACTTAACCTCTCTGTGCTTCACTCTCAGCATCTGAAGGACAGGGATTTATGATAATGCCGTGTTTAGCACAATGCTGGGCACATCACAGCTTAGCAGCTTGGCTTTTTTAAACCCCTGAGACTGCAAACCCTCCTCTCCCAAGGCGCCAACTGGCAGATGTTCTCCTGGTACCCAGGGGTGGGGAGCCCTGGCAGGTGGCTCCACCATTCCACAACTCCATCTTTACAAACAATCTACAGGCCCTATGGCTGCTCATGGCTACTGCCTCATCCCAAGGATCCACAAGTCCCAGATGCTCAGGGCATTCTTGGGGCTGAGGGAAAGCAGTGCTGACCTCTGGGAGCTCTGTGCCCCATGGGCTTTAGGGCAGCAGGACAGGGGCAGGGGAGGCACTTGCTCTATTCCGGCCATCAGCAGGGAAGGCCCATCTGACAGCTGGTCCCCTCCTGTCCCTCCACTGACAGCCTGGGCAGGCTGCAGGGACGCCTCCCAGGGCATTCCAAACCTACAGAGCCCTGCCCCTCCAGCAGCCTCAGACACCTCCCTAGATATCCTCTGGAGTGTCCAGAGCCTTTCAGCTCAGCCAGAGGCTTCTCATCCCAAGGGGGACTAAACTCAGTTCTCTCAAAGAAAAGAGACTGGAAACTTGAAGCAGGACAGGTGACTCCAGCAAAGAACCTCACAAAACTGCTTGAGGAAAGTGCCCCCTGGGAAGAGTTCTGTGAGGGGAGGGTCAGGCCTCCCTGAGGCTGCAAGCTGGCCCTGCTGGCATCTGCCTGGAAGGCACAGATGCCCCCATTCCCCACTTGACTCCAGTGCCCCTTGGGACTTGCCTGGTCCTTGGGCTGCAGGAGGCAGCCTCTTTCCACACTGGCTGCAGAACTTAGGTGCCGCCTTGCAGGAGACGTGTCTCTGGCTGGGGGATCCTCTAGCCCAGTGTCCCTTCCCATGCAGGTCTGAAAGTAGAAGCAAGATTTCCCAAGGCAACAGCTACAACTGTGCCTCCTGTCAAGTGACCACAGTCCCATTTCAGATTCGTTTTCTGAGAAAATGAGATTGCTGTAGCCAGGAAGTTCATTGGCCAATGGAAATCTAGCAGCAGTGTGTCTCCTGTGGCTGCTCAAGGCCACTGCTCCATCCCAAGTTCCACTCTACCCTGGATCCCGCTCCATCCAGAAGCCCCCCTCTGTCTCTGCAACCACCCAGGGAGGCTAAGACTGCAGCTCAAACCACAGGCCAGGCCACCTTCCCATACAACCACTGAGAACTTGGGGGAGGTGGGCAGGAGACTCAGGTAGACCTGCAGCCAGGGAAGAACCTTGGCCTAACATAGATGACCCCCAGGCAGCCTGCAGAGCTGCTTGGAAAGCAAGCCTGGAGCCAGGTGCCACTTCCTGCCCGGGGACCTTAGTATCTCACCCTGAGAGAGGGGAGAAGACAGCTGCCCCACAGGTAGCCCTAAGCACAGATGAGAGTTAGGTGAGTCTTACAGGGACAGCTTACAGCATTAGAGAGGTGCTAGTGGCCATGGTCACCTCTGGCTGAGCAGTGCCTCCTGCTAATAGGCTGGGGCCCAGGGCTAACAGGCTGAGGTCAGGGTTCCCAATAACTGGGGGACACTGCCATCTATGGAGGCCCACTCTTATCCTTAACCAGGTGGCATTCAACTAGGGAAAGGGTCAAGGTCACTCCAAGCCAAGGTCAAGATGGCAGGCCTTAACTCTGGCCTAACCCATGAATCCCAAGGCACAGCCACCTATCCACCACCCACTTCTGCTGGTCCTGCATTAAAAAGCTGCAGAAGCAGTGGCTGCAGCTGTGGCACCTCACCAGCTGGAGGTACCTACCAGCTGCATGCAGACTTCTGCTGCAGCCCCTGCCCCTCTCCCAAAGTTCACCTGCTACAGCCCAGCCCCAGTTCCCATCATGCCCCCACCCCTCCACACAGTCCCCTGAATCAAATACCACCAAGGTCTGGAAGTTCCTCACTCAAACACCTTCAATGATTCCCTCTCTGCTCCCCTAGGCTCCTTTCCACTGTAGAAGAGCAAAACACGGCTTCCCTCCACCCTTCTAGGTTCTTTAGCTGAGTGAGCTATGAATTAAATCAACATCAGACAGATTAACAGGAGGATAATTATGCATATTTGATTACATACCTACACACAAAATATGAGTTAAAGAAGGGTCAGTTGGCCTTACACAACACCAGAGCTACAGGAAAGGACAGAGCTTGGGGACTACTGGGGGTGGACATGGTTAAAAGAGGGCCAGATGGCTGGGGATATAGCTCAGTTGGTAGAGTGCTTGCCTCACATGCACAAGGCCCTGGGTTCAATCCCCAGCACATCATCATCATCATCATCATCATCATCATCATCATCATCATAAAAATAGAGAAAAGGTTATAATATGCAATTTTAAAAAAAAGAGGGCCAGGGTAGAACCATGAGATGAATGGAGATGGTGTCATTATGCAGTTTCCCAGGTAATTGAAGCTGTCTGGGAGCAGCCCTCTTTACTAATGCAGATTTCCTTCACTGGGGGCAATTTCTTTTACAGAAGGACAGCTGTCAGAACTACTCCTGGTATCCAGGTTTCTAAGAATAACCAGTCACAGATATGCCGAAGTGTATTGGGGGGGGGTGAGGTATGTATCTGTCAGGTCACATTTTGGAGCAGTGTGTCTTGGCTGGTCACTGTCTGAGGTTGTCCAATGGAGTGCTCCACTAGCCTACAGAAGAGAACTTCCAGAGTAGGGCTTGGGACACCTCTCCAAAGCACTCTCTTGTTTTAAGTCTGTACCAAGGGCCAAAAGGCAGAGTGAGCGCCCTAGATTCTCAACACTCCCTGCTCAGCTTCCTTTCTTTCCCACCAGTCCTTCTGCCAGTCACTGGCCAGGGGCAAAACTCAAGGCTTGGCCCCGCCCCTAGCCACCATCAAGGAAAAGCAGGCAGGGACAAGAATGGCTGACCTGTGGTCTGGTCTGCACTGCTCAAAGAGGCCACCCTGCCCTGGAAATTGGCTGGGGTGTGTGGGGGTGGGATGGGGTGGGGGGTGGACACTGCACCTTTCTCCTAAAAGTTACTATAGTTGTTACAGGAGAAGCAGAAGACCGCTGGGGCGGGGCCACAGGCCCCAGATTGGCCTTCTGGCTGCCTGCTGCTCTAAGCGCTCTCTCAGAAGCCTTTTCATTCCTGCAGCACAGCTGGAGAGGCTGCTGCATGCTCCCCGCTGGGGCAGGTCAGGGGTGAAAGGCCTGCCCTTCAGGGACATCACCCGGGACCCAAGAAAGGCCTGCAGCCCGCCGCCCAGGGGGGTGTGGTGCGGGACAGTATCCCAAGGAGAAACCGAAAACTTGGAACCAGCAGGAAGAGCCAGCTGGGCGCCGCCCCAACCTAACCATGGAGACCTATGCCTTGCGAACCCGCACCTGCACCCTGCATCAGGGTCTTTGGAGGTCTCTGGAGGTCCCTCGCGCCCAGAAAACTCATATCCATCCCTGAACCCTACCCAGTGGGAGCCGGTACCCAGGGAGGGAATCCACGCCACAGGGACACCTGGAACCCTTAAAACCCGCACTGGGGTATCTCTGCATCCTGCCCAGCAGGATCTAGTGCACCTGCAGCACAGGGAGATGTGCTGCCCTGCCAGCGCTCTTTTGTCCGCTGGCCACTTCACCTGAGGCGCACCGCCCCTCCTCCCTCTTCCCAGTGCAAAGCTCCCCCAGGGACCGGCACCCTTCCATATCACTGCTCCTTCCCAGGAAGCCTCTCCTGCCACTGTGCACCAGTACAGGTCATGGAGGGGACCCTGATTTCCGTAGGGCACAGGTTCACCAAAGCAGCTTCCCTCCACAGGGGACCAAGAGAACCTTTGGGAGGACCCGGAAGCATGTGGGTCCCCAGCCAAGGGCACCCAGCACCTTGGACAGTGACCAAGACCACAGCGGAGGTAGCAGCCAGAGGCCCAGGGCCTAAAGGAAACCAGGACTCCTCCCTCCATCTAACTTCAGAACACCAGTGAGAGTACAGACATGTGACACAGGCAGTGGCCCATTCCTGTTATCCCAGCAACAGAGGAGGCTGAAGCAGAAAGTCAAAAGTTCCAGGCCAGGCCTAGTGAGATCCTGTCTCAAAACAAAAAATAAAAAGTGCTGTGGATATGGCTCAGGTAAAGCGTTTCTAGGTTTAACCCCTAGTATCAATCAACTAATTTAAGTCTAACCTCAGAAAGAAAAATGGGGATCACCATCCTACCTATAATGTAACTCTGAATTCCCAATTTAGTGACAAAACATGTACATGATGTATACATGTACGTGAGGTGAACTGTAATGTATGGCCTAATAGAATTAGAAAACAAGATGGAGAAGGCAGACCTACATGGATCATGGAAGGAACAGTTTCTTTTGCAGGGCTGAACCTGGACCAGAGGTGAGTGTACAGCAGGAGGAGGATGGGAGCTGGAGGACATGGTCAATGGCTTCAGGTGGCTTCACCTACAGCCTTGCCCTAAAAAGGTGGTGATCCAAAGCAGGTGCAGTGGCCCATTCCTGTTATACCAGCAACTTGGGAGGCTGAGCAGGAGGATTGCAAGTTCCAGGACAGCCTCAGCAATTTAGCAAAGCCCGAGGCTACTTAGTGAAACCGTGTCTCCAAAAAAAAAAGGTATATATATACATAAATATACATATATATATATATATATATATATGGCTGGGATGTGGTTCAGTGGTAAAACACCCCTGGGTTCAATCCCCAGTACTCTCTCTGCAAAAAAAGAAAAAGAAACAAAAAAAAAAGATGGCAACCTGGGTGCTGTGGCGTGCCCAAGTATCTGCTCCTCTCAGAAAGACAAAATATTCACAAAGGGCCTTGGAAGATCTATTTGAGGAGAAGCCTGAACAGAGGGGAACCCATCCATTGTGGCCACCCCTGCCAAGCCACTGGTCTTGTTCCCCAACCCAGGCCTGGATGCTCATCCCACAAAAAAACAAATGTCCAAGAGATGTGCTTTGTGGGGGAAAGAAAGGCTTTTTTCAGTGGCCAAGAATGGAAAAGAGAGAGCTTTGCTTCTAAGCTTCTCAGTTCTAGGGGTTACAGATGCAGGACAAGATTCAAGAGTCAAATAAAGGACATGATCGTGTCCTTTCTGGGAACAGGTGCAGATCTTCCAGGAACAGGGGTAACATTTCTTTTTCCTCTTTTCTGATGTTTCTAGTTGTGATGGCTGGTAGGCGTGTTTAGCTTTGAAGGGGGTGGAGAGAAGTCAGGCAAGTCTAGGTCAAGTTGGCACTGTATTATAGTCCTGAACAAAACATTTCTCAACCATCAACGTGTCTGTATGCAGTGCTGAGCAAAATCTGACCCGAAGACTAAGGCAGCAAAGGGGACAGACACAATATGAAGGCAGATATGCCTGTTCATCCTGTTCCCATCACTCCTAAGACACCTACAAGCACAAGGGCCAGTGTTTACTGCAAAAGTGGCCTTTGGGTCTCTGAAGGAAAGCCTAAGCAACTGCTCTTATGAGCCATGTGTCACAGGAGTCAACTGCAGCAGTGCTGATGGGTGACTGATGAGTTATCGCCCAGCCTCAGGATCTACAAAGGCAGATTTTTAGGTCAATCAGGAGTAAGTGAGGCAGAGAGGTTTAGGTTTTTCCTCAGTGGCAGCCACGGTCCATGTCTCTGCAGCTCTCAGTGTGCTAGAAGAGGTCCTTCTTGGCTTAGACCTCTAAGGAAAGAACCAAAAGAGAGTAATATAGAGAAAGGAGAGGTGGCTCAACAGTGACACAGGTTTATTCAGGACAAATCTGTGGCAGAGGTTGGAGGTGGGGGTGGGGATTCACCTGCAGAGGCTGGAACCCATGTTCTGCTTACAGCCTAGGGAAGTTATAGGGCAGCAAGGGAGTGGAGGAATTTCTGTAGTTAGGCCATTGCTAGGGGTTGTCAGGGAAAGATCCTATGGTGTCACATTCATTCTTTGAGGTGGCCACTGCTCCTTGTTGAACCAGGTGTTTCTCAGGATTCCAGTCCCAGGATAAGGATTCCCTTCCCTGTGTGATGATGGTGTACTGCCTGGGTTTAGGTCAGGCTGAATCAGAGTGTCCTGGGGTGACTTGTTCTAAGATGGAAAATTTGTTCCAAAATGGAACTGTGTCAAATACTTCCTAACAAGTCAGACTGCAGTCTTCAGTCCAACCCATTCCACTGCCTGCCCTGGGGACATATCATGGGAAACCTTGGTCTTCTCCTTGCCCTCTCCAGTGCTCGTAGAATGATTGGATCTGATCCCAAACATGCTTGAGATGTTACTTTGCTCCTCTCCTGAGTGTCTTAAAGGTCCTGGTGTCACCTCCAGATTGTTTAGCCATAGGCAGTTGCAGAGCATGGAAGGATGCTTTCCTGCCGTGGAGGTTAGGCAGAGGGACTCTACTGTGTGTCCACACATGCATGCACATGTCTGTGTGTGTATCTGTGTGTGTGTGTGTGTTGGAGATGTGAGCAGGTGCTGGAGGTGCGAGACTGTGGAGACTGCTGTGGTGTACAACAAGAGGATGTAACTACAGGTGCCCCATGAACTCAGACATCAGGACAGCCTGGCCAAGGATTCCCACCATTGAGTGCCCATCCTTGACCCACACCTGGCTCTTGTGCCTGACTACAGAGTGCAGGAGGATGAGTGAGGACACCAGAGTTCCAGCCAGGATGCTGTACTGTACCTCCCAGAAGCACAGCAGCAACATGATGCAGAATGGTATCAGGTCCAACCCTGGGAAAAGTCTGCTGAGAGTCGCCTCTGCTCCCAGGCTCTGTGCTACCACCTGAGCCTGATGCACCCTACATTCAGCAGGACAGCCTTCTGATCCTCACATGTGGGACAATGGTGGTCATGGACACAAAGCAGCCAGAGGCTTCTATTCTGGAGCCTCAGGGGCAACAGCCACAGGCCACTGCTGGTACACAGGTGTTAGACAGAGGAAGACCTCTTTGTGCCTGAGGTTCAGGCAGGACCCTCCTGGGCCTTCCGTCAAGTGACCTTGGAGGGAGGGAAGCAGCAGGGCTGTCAAGGGGACATTCAAGGGACCCAGGAGATGGGTATGTGGGGACCACAAACCCCCAGACTTGCAGGTCTCCTTCTCTGAGGAAGTGTCCTGAGGGCAAACTGCAGTCCCAGAGTCCCCCCAACATATGTGACTCAGAAATGTTTCACAAGCCTCAGTTTCCCTCAGGAGAGCCTTATATTGCACACAGAATGTCAACACGTTCCAAGGCTACTCTAAAGATAAAATGTGCAGGGAAGCCCTGGGACACAATAAAATAGCCACCACTTTCATTTGGTGACTCCCTGGGGCCACGGGAAGAAAGCCTCATAATCTGCATAAGTTCTTACACTTCTTCAGGAAGCAAAACAGAACAGATCTGTGGGAATGAGTGGTTAAGGGTGCCCTCAGGCTTTGCAAACACAGTGCTACAGTGTTCTCAGCTTTTGGATCAGCACATATTTTTTCTTTTCAGCACTGGGAATTGTAACCCAGGGTCTCACACAGCCTAGGCAAGGGCTCTCTCACTGAGCCACACCCCAGCCCTTTCTACTTTGAGAGAGGATCCTGCTAAATTTGCCCAGCTGCTCTCCTACTTGCCAGAGCCTTTCAAGTGGCTGGGATGACAGATGTGGCCATCGCCATCTGGCCCATATATATATTCTTAACATGCCAGAGTGTCCCGAAGATCTTGGTATCAAATAGGGGGGCCACAGCCATGGTGATGACAGCAGCCAGCAGAGCCTTGGGGATGTGGTAGAAAAGCAAGGTCATGTAGTCCAGTGACAAAAGCACCAGCGCACCTGGGGTGGGGAGTGGGCATCACTCAGGGGCCAGGGTCCTGGCTAGAAGGCCACGCAGCCTCCCCCAAGAGGGTGGGGAACAAGCTCTGACACCCTGCACCAGCACAACCACAGAGACAGAGAGAGCCATGCACAGCAGCAGACTCTGTGGCCTGCTAAGCAGGACACCCCTTCAACTGTGGGCTGCCTCCCTCCTCCCCATGCCTTCAGGGACACAGGGAAATATGGGGGGTGTGCACTCCAGTCACCAGCCCCCCTGCTGGGGTGCACACCCCAACTGGACATTCATGGCTGTCTTGCAAGTGAACAGATAGACATGTTGATCCCTGGAAGCCCTGAAGGGGAAGGGGAGGCCTCCATCTGCAGGCAGAGACTGATCTTCCCAGGGTGCCTAGGCTGGGGGAGGAAGTGAGGGAGAGCTGTGCTCAAACCACCTGGCTTCTATTACCAAGAACACACCAGAAAGCCTGAGTGCTCTTGAGGCACCCTGTTTTGTCTTCTGCCCCACTCAGGTGCTGGCTAGGTACCACTTCCCTCCACTTGCCACTCTCAAGGACAGCCTGAGGGGTCTAGGCTTGGTCCCAAGGCCAACTCATCAGGGCAGAGCCTCAGTCCTCCTACCTCCACTTTGGGGAATTAACTTAGGCATCACCGTGCTTGGAGAACCTGCATGTGCTGGGAACTTTCCAGCACTAAGCACAGCGCAGGAAGCTCAGATGCCATCCTAAGGGGCAGGCATGAGCCCCACCTCCACCACACTGCAGACTTAGTCACAACTGACCAGGGGTAGTCAGGAGGCCAAGTAGACTGTGACAGGGAGAATGAGAAAGGAGTCCAACGTGGGCAAAGCACCCAGGTGGGGAAAGGGGTTCTTTGGCTGGTCCCTCCCAGAGGAACAGAGAAGGAAGGATGTGGTCACTTACTGTCCAAAGCTGCTGATGACTGAATAGAAGGAGACGAGGGAGTCCAAAACACTGGTGAAGCCTGGGGAAAAAGAAGGTTTGCGGAAGGCGGAGATAGAAGACCAGAACAAGGCCAGGGATATACAAGGAGTGACCTGGGCGTGAATCCGACCTCCTGCCTTGGGAAGGAAAATGCAAGCCATAGTCTTCCTCTGGTTTGCCCAGGGTGATTCCAGCTTTTTACAGGGGAAGGAACTAGGGATGGAATTCAGGGCTTTGTGCATGCCAGGTGAGCACCTCACCACTGAGCCAGCCCCTGCCCCAGTTATAGCTTACAAAGTAATTCTCGCCCCAGCTTGCCATGGGGCCCAATCATCTCCAGCAGGGGTGTGCCCAAAGGATGTAGTGCCTGTAGGATACAGCTGCCACCATCCACAGGGCTCCACTAAGGTCCTCTCAACCCCTCCCCTGCTCTGCTGCTATGGCCCACCAAAGTGAGGGACAATGTTGGGCCATAGCAATCTCCCCCAGGTGGCATTGACTGACCACGGGGGACACAGTCCAGGCCCACAGCCTCACTGGGGCCAAGAACCAAGCAATCATCAGACCACGCTAACCCCAAGCTGCTCCACCAGCATTACCCTTCCCAGGGCCTTCACAACCACCACAGTCTCCCCTGGGTGCAGGTTCAAGGCCTACTCTCGGATCAGGTCTGGCCACTTAGCAAAGGCCCTCCAGGTTACAAGGCCCAGTGCACATACTTGAGAGTGAGAGGCCTGGATGTATGAGGCCTTGGCAGAAGCCTTGCCCTGACCACCTTCACTCCTGGTTTCTGGTCTAGAATAGAACTCTGCTGTCACCGACGGGACAGTCCCTCCCAGCTCTGGCTTCCTGTGGAACCTGTGACAGCTTCTCTCTGTGTACCACCTGAGAACTGTTGGCTTATTTCAGATGAGGAAGCACACATCCCCCCTCAACAATCTGAGCTTTGTGATCTCCACTTGTCAGTGCTGTCTGGGCTGCTGCCAGAAACTCTTGTCTCATTGGGAAAGTTTTGGGCTACCAGTTCTTTGCTGCTGCTGCTGCTGCTGGGGATTGAATGTGCTGTTTATGAGTGATGGGTGTGAGCAGAGTAGAAACCACTTGGGAGGTCTGCTGGCTGGTGCCTGGGTGGGGGGCCTGTGGGTTTCCTCTGCGTCTGTCCAATACCTTCATTGGACTGAAAATCCAAACTTCCAGAGTGAAACTTGAGATTTAAAGTGGTAATCATGAGTCTGTTCATGAAGTCATTAGATATCCATTTAATAGTTCTTAGAGCTGGTAAGTATCTTTTTCAAAACTCCACCAAAACCTTCTCAGTAGTGACCAAATTTCAGGAGGAATACCCAAACAAATATCCACGATGGGTCTTCCTCATTCAGAAAAAAAAAAAAAAAAAAAACAGCAAGAAGCAGCAAGTACCATGTACTGAAGAAGACCCAGAGCCCCAGTTTGAATGATCACACTGCTTTTGCTGGAACCCAAGTTGCTTTAGTAAGTACAGCAGGGAGATATTAGCACAGTGTTTCAAAATTGAATTCACATTTGAATCCTGAACTGTTGGGAATGAAGACATGGCCTACAGTTACTCCCACCTCTGCCAGAGCCTTCCTACAGCCTATAGAGCACAACACAGTGATAAAATTCTTTTTTTTTTTTCCTGTTCCCCTTTTATGCTTTCTATGAGACAGCACTCACTGTTAGTTTTTATTTTATGTACATTTTACAATAAAACCCCAATTATGATATGCTTTCAAAGAGCTCAAGAAAAAATATTTAATATTAATTTGATAGTATTTAAGATGGTTGCATTCAGTGAGTTTCAGAAGTTAATTCCTTTCTTTTATAAAAACAGTAATTGTCATTTTCTCTGAACTACCTTTTCTGCCCCACCCCTAGACTTTTTATGATGCTTTTTTCCTATTCCATATAAGCACTAGCTGCCTACACTTCAGATGGTATTTTATAAAGTAAAATCAGAATCAAGAAATTTTAAAGCAAAACCTTTCCCATAGGGTAGAAAGTTTACCAACTTTCAGAGTCACAAGTAATGTCAATATGAGTGTGTAATTAATTGGACCTGAGGACCACTCATTCTCCATGGGGTCAGAATGAGCTTCCACAAACAAAAGCAGTTTCTAAGAAAGGAAGCCCAACATGTAAGCTCTTTTCTAGCCTCTCCTACATTAACTCAATAAAGGCCCATTTCCCAAAGCAAATCATATGGCCAAGCCTGAAGTCACTGCCACAAGGAACCACACAGGGTGTGGGCATTTACTGGGAGATGTGATTCACTGGGGGGTCATCAGTGTAGCTGTCTACTACAATTCCCTCATATGGGCCAGATGTGCCTAAGATGGTCAGGGCCATAGTGGAAGATGGAATAAACAATGCACGAATCAGGTTAGGGATATCCTCTTTTGAGTTCTCCATCATGTAAGGATCTTAGAAATCAACACTCTGTCCTCATAACATACTAAAAAAAAAGGTAAACAAATTGAAAAATCAACAAGTCTTCTCATTCTCTCTCCCTCTCCCTCCCTCCCTCCTTCCCCACCCCTCTCTCTCCTCCCTCCCTCCCTTTTATTTATTTATTTGGACCAGAGATTGAACCCTGGGTGCATAACCACTCAGCTACATCCTAATCCTCCTTTTATGTTTATTTTGACACAGGGTCTCTCTAAATAGCTTAGGGCCCTGCTATGTTGCTGAGGCTGACTTTGAACTTGCAATCCTTCTGCCCTCCTGACTCAGCCTCTGGAGCCTCTGGGATTACAGGTATGTACCAACACACCTGGTCCTCTATACTTCTTGCCTGCCATGAGCTGAACAGCTTTCCTCTGCCATGCTCTTGCACCATGATGTTCTACCTCACCCTGGGCCCAGTGAAGGAGATGGCAGAACCCAAAATAAACTTTTCTTCCTCTAAGTTTTTCTTGTCAGGTTCAGAGAAAAACTGATTAATATAGGGACTATATTTAATATTGTGTATTTCAAAATTGCTAAAAAGTAGAGTTTAAACTTTCTTAGAAAAAGGTAATAAGTATGTGAAGCAATGGGTAGGAAATATTAATTGACCTGACATACTATATCAAAACATTACATTTGGCCCATTGTGCCCTATAAGTATGTGTGATTACTTGTCAATTAAAATCAGTATAATCAATGAGCCTCTAGACAATATATTCAAGGAAAAAAAGATATAAATGAGGAAGATCAAAAACTAAAAGGGTGGCATCAATACAGATTCCACAGACATTAAAAAAGTAGTAAAAGAATACCACAAACAACTCAATGTTCTTAAATTCAAGATACTACATAAAATGTACTGATTTCTTGCAGGACAAATATGCTAGATTTAACACAAAAAGAAATGATCAATCTGAATAGAACTGTAGCTTATCAAAGACACAGAACCAATAAGGCCATCCCACCAGATCAAGATAGGTTCCTGGTGAATCCTAATGAATATTTAAGAAATAAATTATATCAATTCTCTAAAATCTCTCCCAGAAGATAAAAGCAAAGGAGCTACTTTCTAACTCATTGTATCAGACTAGCACTAATGTAATAACAAAATCAGACAAAGATTACAAGAAATCTACAGAATCTGTCATGAAAGAAGATAAGAAAACATGCATGAAGTATTAGCAAATATTATCTGGAAACAGACTCACATCAGTATAGCCAACCTGTGTACAGTAAAGGGGCAGAGGCAACACAACAGCATAGAGCAGAGATCCTTCCATCTGCATGACCTGGACATTTCCATCAGCACTGCTACCACTACATGTAAAAGGAGAGACTTAGAAAGAAAAGAGGGAGAAGGGGGAAGAAAAACTCCTTGTGAGATAAGGACTAGAAACTTACCAAATATGTGATAAAACACAGACCTCTGGATTCAATGTTTCCTCTTTGTAAAATCAAAAAAAAAATCCATCACTACTCACATCACAGATGCATATTTGGTATGCATATCACACATAAATACTTGATTTTGCATCTGTTTGTGTGTATCTGTGTCTCTACAGAAATTCTCAGAAATATCTTCTGCCATTAAACATTGATTTTGGAATCAAATATACTAGAAACATCCAAAAATTCTTTGGATTTTTTTATTTTCTATACCTCTCCTTCTGAATTTTTAATAATGGTATATTTAATTTAGTTATTTGTTGTTGTTGTTCCAAGACTCTCTAGCTGAAGGTAATAAAATTAACTAGAAGAAAATCATGAAGATATTTTTACTCAAAATTCACAAAACTAAATAAGTATAGAAAAGATCTCAGTTCTGTGTCTGAGTTGATGCAAGGCAAGGAACTATTGTGTGGGAAGCCGGCTGCAGAGATGGGGAACCTGAAAGTAAAGTTCCCTGTGAAATAACAATTACAGAAATGATCCAAATTTCCAAAAGTGTGATATCTATGGAGCTAAACAGATCTACAAAGAAGCAGGTCATGTCTGTGTACTAGGCAGAAACAAGGTCACCTGTGGCAGGGTGAGCAGGTGGAGTTGGAAGGAAGGATCTAGAAGGCTGAGTGTGGAGGACATGCTGGGCTGGAGGGTGGGCAGGGGTGTAGTGCTGCCTCCACTCCCTGTCCCTCCCCTGCTGTCAGGATCCCTTTTTGATGAGAGGGCACAGCCCTGTGACACAGGCCTGAGTAAGACTCCCCATTGCTAAAGCATACTCTCAGGACTCATTTGTCCAAACAGAACAGTGCGATTTAGATGATGGAATATCCTCTCTTTCCTCTGAACAGCGTTAGTGCCACATGGCTGAACTTCAGCTTCACCACCTGGGCAATGGATATGATCCTTTGCCCAGTGTGTGGACTGGGGCTCTTTCTCCTCTTATTGCCCTGCAGGGTAATCCATTCTTGCCACCACCAAGGAAAAAGGGAAAACTCAGGAAGGTAAGAAAAACCTCAGAAAAGCCACATTCTCTTTTGTCTACTCTTCTTTTGATTTTTTTCAAAATAAGTAGGAACAGTTAAAAAAAAAAATCTCAGGACAGAACAGAACATCACTCTGGGACAGGCAGGCCAGGGCAGGGAGAGAGTGTGCACTAAGGCTTCTCCTATCTGAAGCTCTCAGTCCATACATGTGGTGAGCTGCAGGTCCCAGAGTGAAGCACACACTATGACTCAGTGGTTGAGGTTTGCACTCCTGAGAGAGTTGGGAACCTCTGGAGAAGTTCAGGCCCTGCACTGCTCCATCTCTCATCTTCTCCTGGAGGGTGTCTGTGGAGCAAGCCTTTCCTCCTCCTTGGGTTCATATGAAGGCTGTGCGGAGCCCTGAGGGCCTCCATCATGGCTGGAGACACCTCTGGCCTCAGGGAGCACAAACCTGCCTGGCAGCTGAGAAGAAATGAGTCTGTTCCTGAGCCAAGGATCAGTGACTGAGGACATGCATGGGGTAGTTTATATAGAAAACCCTTTTTGTTTTCCAAATAAGAAAAATAAAGAATTTTGCCACTTTTAAAATGTCTCTGAATAAAAGGGTCTCCACTAGCTAACTGTAGAAAGTTAAGCTGCTCAGAAACATGCAGTGTTTGCAGCTGGTCTAGGAGAGCAGAAGGGAAAACTAGGCCCTAGTCTCTTTTTCTTTCTTGTTTGCCAGCACTCAAAGGTGAAGAAGGGACAAAGCAAGAACAGGAAGAAGAGTGGCAATTTGAAAGGTAAGGCCTTGCCCTTCCACTCCAGAGGTGACTTGCTCTCCCCTGTTCCCAAGAGACCAGAGCCACGTTCCAGAGGAAGTCACTTGTACAGACCTGAGAGGGAGAATCCTGGGAAGGAAATCATCAAATCAGAGACACTTCTCAGGTTCTGTGCCCAGAATGAAGCTACAGTGGGCCAGGGATGGGTGATGTCCAGTAGGGTGGTATGGGTAGTATCAGAGCCATGCTGTCTGTGATCCTGCCAGTGAGGAGAATCCATCATGGCCTAGTTGTTTTCCTATGGGTGAAAACTGAACACCCGAGAAATGCCAAGGTAGGCATAGAAAGCAAGTTTTATTTAGACTTCTCTGCAGAAAAGGGGTCCCAGACCTGCGTTTAAAAACAAGTGGGGTTCCTGTTCATTTTATATTTTAGAATTCCTCTGTTCTCATGACTTCCTTTTCCCTTATCTTGCCTCTCCTCTCCAATCCTGCATACATGACCCAGAGGTGGACTCAATGGTGGAGTGATCCAGGCAGGAAGGCAACAGCCCAGGAGGCATCAATTAACAACTTCTACAACTCCCTACAGGGAGGAACAATTCCTGGGGCAGGTTACCTTAGCAACAGGTGGAGAAACACTGGAAATGAACATGGGAAGAGGAGGGAGAAAGACCATTTGATTTCCTTTTCTTTCCAACAAGCCCCCATGTTCCAGATGGGACAGATATATATATATATTTTTTTTCCTTTATTTTTTTTTTATTTTTTCATCTTCCATACATTTGATTTAAATGAGTTATGCATTTCCATTTTTACCCCAAATACAGATTGCAGAATCATATCAGTTACACATTCACAATGCTTACATAATGCCATATTAGTGACTGTTGTATTCTGCTGACTTTCCTATCCCCTACTATCCCCCCTCCCCTCCCCTCTCATCTTCCCTCTCTATCTCATCTGTTGTTGTTCCATTCTCTCCCTTCCCCCCCTTTCCCCTCACAACCTTGTATATGTGATTTCGTATAGAAATGAGGGTGTCCTTCCGTTTCCATGCACTTTCACTTCTCTCTCCCTTTCCCTCCTCTCTCCCTTTCCCTCCTATCACTCGTCTCAGTTTAATGTTAATATTTTCCTCATGCTCTTTTCCTCTGTTCAGTTCTTAGTTGCTCTCCTTAAATCAAAGAAGACATTTGGCATTTGTTTTTTAAGGATTGACTAGCTTCACTTAGTATAATCTGCTCTAATGCCATCCACTTCCCTGAAAATTCAATGATTTTGTCATTTTTTATTGCTGCATAATACTCCATTGTGTATAGATGCCACATTTTTTTTATCCATTCATCTATTGAAGGGCATCTGGGTTGGTTCCACAGTCTGGCTATTGTGAATTGTGCTGCTATGAACATGGATGTGGCAGTATCCCTATAGCATGCTCTTTTAAGGTCCTCAGGGAATAGTCCGAGGAGGGCGATAGCTGGGTCAAATGGTGGTTCCATTCCCAGCTTTCCCAGGAATCTCCATACTGCTTTCCATATTGGCTGCACCCTTTTGCAGTCCCACCAGCAATGTACAAGTGTACCCTTTTCCCCACATCCTCGCCAGCACTTATTGTTGTTTGACTTCCTAATGGCTGCCAATCTTACTGGAGTGAGATGGTATCTTAGGGTGGTTTTGATTTGCATTTCTCTGACTGCTAGAGAAGGTGAGCATTTTTTCAGGTACTTATTAATTGACTGTATGTCTTCTTCTGAGAAGTGTCTGTTCAGGTCCTTGGCCCATTTGTTGATTGGGTTATTTGTTGTCTTATTGTTTAATTTTTTGAGTTCTTTGTATATTCTGGAAATTAGGGCTCTATCTGAAGTGTGAGGAGTAAAGATTTGTTCCCAGGATGTAGGCTCCCTATTTACTTCTTTTATTGTTTCTCTTGCTGAGAAAAAACTTTTTAGTTTAAGTAAGTCCCATTTGTTTATTCTTGTTATTAACTCTTGGGCTATGGGCGTCCTATTAAGGAATTTGGATCCTGACCCCACAATATGTAGATCGGAGCCAACTTTTTCTTCTATCAGGTGCAGGGTCTCTGCTTTGATATCAAGCTCCTTGATATATTATATACACGGACTGCCATTTGTCCCCTCAGCTTCATTTGGATATGGTGGTGGGACTTCCTGGACAAAATGTGAACAGGCTCTCATGTCTCCAAGGGTGATTCATCTCTGAGATGGCCCAAACTTTCTCCCCATAGGGAGTACAACAGGGGATAGTGGAAGTTTAAGTTAATGACAAAGTGCTGCCCCTGCATGTGCCTTGCTATCCCTGTCACCTGTCATGTGGCCTTGAACACTGGCGCTGGCCCTCCAGAGTCTACTCTCCCAGTCTGCCTCACATGGACATTCCACTTACCCTCCCTTCTCCACAACAACCCAGCCTCCATTTTTAGGTTATAGTGATTGCTGGAAGAGACTGAAGATTTGCTTTCACTTCTACAAAGGTGAGTCACTTTCCACTAGTCCCTGTGTCCTTCCTACTGCTGCCTGTGATAAGATCCAACAACACAAAGCTCTCATGGGGTAGGGGGCAGCCTTGGTTGGGGCAGGATCTGACTAAAGCTCTGAATATGGGAGAGCAAGAGCTTTGAAAACTCAGGGTGTGGGGTAGCGAGGGGCCACGACCACAGGTGCCCACCCCTGCCCCAGCTCCTATACCTCCTGGCCTCATCTGCTCAGGCTACAGCCTGAGCCTCTATCTCTTGCAGCCACCTAGGGAAGCTCCATGATGGCAGCAGCTTTCACCAGCTCTTAAAAGGAGATGACCCAGATGAGATGTGAAAACAGAGTCAGCTGGAGTCCACCAATCATGTACTGCCTGGGGAGGATGATTTGGCCACTGCCTTCTTCCCTTTGGCTTCCCTGACTTCTTTGAGCAAGCACCCTTTGTTCCTGGCCTCTACTTCCTTCAGCAGACCTAATGACTTCCTCAGTTTCTGTTCAGTCACACTCAACCCTGAATGCCTCTCAGTCACCAGAGTCTGTGATTCCTCTAGAACAATGTTCACCTGAGCCACGTGGACTTTCCTCTCCCCCATCTTATCCCTCCTGATCCCATGGCCCATTGTGTATTTCTGCCAGACCCCAACCTGACTCCTCAGTGTGACTCAATGATACGCTCACTGGGAACCAAGCCACAGAGCTATCTCCACCCAACAACTATTGGTTGCCTTCTCCTATCCGATCGCCATCTCCTGTGCCATTGCCTTCTCCTGTCCCATTGCCATCTCCTTTCCCAGCAGTCTCAGGCCATATTCTCTCCACCTGTCTCATCTCATCCCTCTCTTAGTGGCAGATGACTGCCAAAGTCTGTGGCCTCTCCCGCTCCCCACACAGTGAATCCAAGAGAGATCATGCTTCCCACCCACCAGAGGACTCACTCTGGGCAAACCACCCATTCTTGCAAGTAGAGGCTGAAGTGACTTCTTTCATTAACCCTGGTGTCCAGAAACTGATGGAGATACCAATCAGGAAGAGAGCAGGAAGGAAAATTTGTAATGTGAAGACAAAAGATGAACCAGTCTACTCCCTGAATTCTCTGGGAAGCACAGTACAGTCCCTGGCAGGGAGCAGGACACCACCATCCCACGACCCTTCTGAAACACAAAAGGCAAGCCTAGAGATGCTTACTTTTCCTCAGCAGCTCTTTTACACCAAGGTCCTGGGGGGACCATTTACAGCAGAAATGCAGCCAGCTCTTTTGTGGCCTCCCCATTCTGCATAGCAAGTCTCTGGTGGCTACTGTCAGAATGTCTGGGCCCTCGGCAGACTTTTCCTCCATTGCATTCAATGAAATGCTTGATTACATTACAGGGCAGGTGCACGCTGCACCTGGGCCACTCTTTTCCTCCCAGTTGCTCCACCCTCTTGTTCAATTTCAGTCTGTGACTCCAACCTTGTCTTGCTCCCAGTCACCATCACTGGCTCAGACCCACCATCAGGCCCATCTCCCATCATCTCTCCCAAGTTTTCAATGCCATGTTCCACTGAATATCACATGTGGATTTCCATGCCCCACAAGCCAAGAGGAGACCCAGCTGCTTTCCCCTTCTGCTCTTCAACACCTGGAATACGACATTTTAAGAATACAAGTAGAAAGTAGAGAGGCTTTACCTTATTTGGTCCAGAAGTCTCAGAAAATCACTTCTGAGAATAGGGCCTCCTGTGATCACAAGTCCATCAACAAGCTCCCAGGAAATTTCTTCAGCCTTGAGCTTCAGGAGAAATGGAAGCAACACCTTCAGAAGAGGTTTATGCTACACCAGTACAGACAACCACCCAATATCTAACCACTTCTGAATCTGAACGAGTCCTGGGACAACATCCCAAGGACAGATCAGGCAAAGGATAATTGTGGGTCTTCCTGTAACTCAGTAATTCCAGACAACAAAAGCCCTCCTATACAAGAGACTGATTCAGAGAGGGCAGAGATAATCAAAGAAGGAATGATTCCTAGGGTGTTTGGCATTCCGGGCTGGGCACATATCATGTCTCTGCCCCACCTGGAAATTCAAACACCCACAAGATAACTTGGGATAGACCATCCTTAAAAGGTGGGGAAGTCTTCAGGAACACCTCCCAGGAAATCTCCCTCCTTGATGCTGGCACTCAGCAGGTGCTGGAGGCAGATGCTACAAGTCTAAGAGTGAGGCACAGGTGGGACCTACCCCTCAGGGTCCTCAAGCATGTAAATGTCTTGAAGATGAAAAACTCTGAGGCTTCACTACCTCCACAGCCCGCCCTCCCCTCCTCATCCTCCTGTGACTCCACGGCTGACTCTATTGGCCATGATGGGAAAAACCACCCAGAAATGTCCAGGACTGAAGGAAGTAGCACAAACTTCAGTTCCCACCCTGAAGAGTCCTCATTTGAGTCCTTGAGCAGAACTCCATCTAGTGAGAACTGTGGGCTCTCAGATGCTCCTTCAACCACAGAAGAGGGCAGCTTGCCCTCTCAGCCTCACACTTACATTCTCATGGGCAGAACCTGGCACAATGGTACTGTCCTGGGATCTGTAAGAGAGCCTGGAACCAAGTCCAAGCCTAGAAATGGGCAGACATGAGTCCCTGGGGAGTGGAGGTGTGACCTTACAAGTCTCATGCCACAGCATGTCATTACTTCAGGTAGGACACCAATTTTTAAAGGCTGAAGAAGTCAGAGAAATAGAGGATGAGGAGGAGGAGTCTTCTAACTGGGGAATCACCAATGAAATCAGAAAGACCATAAAACTTCCCAAATGTTCATATTAATCTGGGGAATTTAGAATCTCAGAGGATCAGTAACACCCTCCTATAAGTTCTATTTCCCAGGGCCAAGATACTACTCATGCCTGAAAGCAGAGACTGAGCCAGAGAACCAGCCTCAAGAACTGGCTACAGGTGTCATCCCACAAGACTGTGCCACTGACATGTTTCATCAAGAATGTGCCCCTGAGGTGCTCCTGGCTACAGACATCCTAGCTTCCTAGGAGAGATGGTCCAGCTCCCGAAGCATGTCCAGTAGCAGTTCATCAACTTCTTGGGGGCTGTATAGACTCTTGACCAGTGAAGACAGCAGCGAAGACCTACAGGAACCCAAGATCCCTGAGCTCCAGGATTCAGGGAAGAGCAGGAGAAATAAGTTAAGGCCAACTGCCAAGAGGGAGGACAGAGTGAGGCCCAGGTCAGAAGCATAAGAAGAAAGACTTTCAGGGCCACTCTGCCCCAGTCATGAAGGTAGGAGACATTGTGGGGGACAAGTCCTCCAAGGCTCCTTCAAAGAGGAACTTTGGGGACAGAATAAAGAACTTTCTGCAGAATACTGTCCCCAGTAAAGGCAAAAGGCAGGCAAACTCCCTATCCAAAGTCATGACCCCATCAACTACTACCCAAAGCCAAAGGTCAGTCACAAGCCGACAGCTTACAAATAAGAGGGCATCGGAAGCCCAGGCACTCATGACCACTGTTGAATGGATCATAGAGCAGAAAATGAGGTTTCATCATAATCTTTCTTCCCACAAGAAAAACATGGTGAAAGAGGAACCACAGACCCCTGTGGGTAGGCAATCGCATTATTCCAGGGGTTCCTCCTCCCTGGAGCAAAGGAGAGGGATGAAAGCTATGGCTCCTGGTCACCAGGCCACCCCAGGGGCCACAGCCATCCTCCAATCAGGTGGATCAGAAACCAGGATAACAATCCAGCCTTGCTGCTCAAGGAGTCTGCACCTCTGTCCAGCCCCTGCCAGCAGAGGACCCAGGGTGGGAGGTATCTCGGGCCACAGTGTGCACTATCCAAGGCACTGTGCTCTTCAGAGACGTTTGTTGTCTCATCAGCATCAACATGCTTCCCACTCCTATCCTGCTGGGAAAAAGTTTTTCCCACAATTCAGACCATACTGAGAAAAACTGTCCTCATGTGAGCCCAACCTGTTTGATAATGAGGTGACAATGGCTTAATAATACTGCTTTTTTTTTTTAATCAGAGAGGCTTTTGTCCGTGTCTTGCTGGGTCTAGGGAAGGAGGTCATATCTGTTCTTCATTACTCTGGATTCTAGAAGGAAGTGGACATGCAGGGAGGTGACAGTGGCATTGAGTACGCACCCTTATGCCAGATCAATCCTCTCATTACAACTTAAGAATTCATGACTTGATCATTAGAAATAAGAGAATGCCTTAGGGACTCATCAAGAATGGGGCTACCCCACGAGAAACCCACCCCAAGGTCTGAATCAGCCTTTCCCTCAATCCTGATCTTTGTGAAGCTATACAGTTTGGGGTACAAGGATACCATGGAACTTAGTAGCTTCCCATGTCCAGGAAAGTTATACTTTCCTGGTCCTGAGTTCAGAGGTGGCCAGAGAGTCCTTGCTGCTGGATGTCTTGGTGGGAAACACAGGAAAACTGCCCTGTGAACCCCTGCCTTATGGAGGTTAACATAGAGATGGGCCTTTCCAGCTCCTTTTTCTTCAGGCTGCATGCAGTGGCCATGTCACCTATTTCTGCTCCTGCCTTCCTCATTCTCTAAAGCAGTGGCCAGAATGAAAATTGTAGATCTGTATGTGTCTGGGTGGGAACAGCAAGTTGGCTGCTAAGGGCTGTGTCACATGCAACTTGCTAACCCTGAACCCCCTAACCCCCAGTTGGCACAAATATGTATGCACTAACCATCTGACATTGGGGCAGAGTGGGCAGAGAATGGGATGTGGAGGATTAAAATGGAGCCAAAGAAAGAGAATAACATGGGGATATCACAAATGGTGTGGTTTATGGGAAGCCTCTGCACTCCTATTACCAGCCACCAACCTGAGGGACCGAAAATTGTGGACTCACTCTGGCCTCAACCCTGTGCACCCTCTCTAGCTCCCAGACCACAGACCTGGAGAAGCCCCTTTAGCAAAGACACAGGCTGGAGAGAAAGAACGGATGAGTTAATCAATTGGAGTAGCCAGAACTAAGAAACTCCAGCTGTGACTTCCAGTTAGATGACCTTTAGACATGGCCCTAGCACTTCTTCTGCAGTGGAAAAGCAGGGACCTAAAAAGTCCAAAAGGAGTAGCCTGGAATCACAAAGCAAGATTCTCTAGGCTTCCAGAAATTGCTTTTCCAGAGACTAGAGAAGAAAAAGTGATTCAGTTAGAACTTGTCATATCATGGCAGTGACTTGTCCAAAATGTAGGAGTAAGCTGGGTGGGGGCAACCAGCAGACTTCCCTGACCTCACTCTGCTTCCAACACAGGCTTCTTCTTCCTGCAGCCTCTCCACATGGGAAAGCAGGCAGGTCCCAAAGGACAAAGAAGAGAAACCATGTCTGCAGAATGTTTGATGCTATGGCCCACCTGGGGAAGGCAGCAGCACCACTCATGGGCCCTCTGCCCTGTTAAGTGATGGAGAGTCCTGTACCATGAAGTGCCACCAAGGCAGATGACACAGGCATGGTCCTGCTCTAATGTCTGAAAGTACTCCATAGGTAAAGCCAGGTAGTCCTTTCCAGTGCGAGAACAGGCCCTACAGGCCAACCCTGAGCCAGGTCCTGTCCCTTATTTGAAAATAGCAGACCTCAGAATAGGCCTAGGATCAAGAAAAGACCCAGGCACCAAATGGGATAGAACAGAGTTAGATCCTTGAATCTGGCCCTGCTGGGCCCTCTCAAAGCACAGAGAGGCAGGTTCTCTGGGAAGAGGACCTGGATGTGGACCCCAGGTATTGCGAAGGGATAATGCCACAGATAGCGAAATTGATGGACAGCCAGAGTCATGAGAAAGGAAGTCCTGTTTCCCTCTGCTTCTGTCAGCTTTGTCATCTAGAAAGGGCAGTAATTCCAACAACCAGGAGATATCCCAGAGACCCACAGTGAGACCCCCACACAGAGATGTAACAGAATCCTCTGTCAGACACAAGTAAGACCCCCTGGCATATAGCCATTCACAGACCCAACCTAAAGATGGCCACAGAATCCACTACAGAACCTCTAACACAGCAGTCACAGTAACACAAGGACTTCCCTCAGATATAGCACCAACTTCAGGGTCCTCACAGATCTCACAGAACCCTTGACAGACTTCCTAAAAGAACCTCTGAAAGATTTGTACTAACAGAGACCTCAGAGAGACCTCAGAGACACAGAGTCTCCGACAACAACCTTTCACTGCCACATGGTCCTCATGCAGTGATCTCTCACATAGAACTCCCACAGAGTTCCAGACCAAGGGGAAACATCTCCACAGAGATGTCCTACAGATTTCCTCAACGGTCTCATAGAGACCACCCACAGATAGTACACAGACATCTCACACAAACACATTGACCACATGGAGTGTCCTCCTCACACAGAGACCTCATACAGACTTTACACAGATTTTAAAAGACCCACACAGAGATATCACACAGGCACCTCAGAATCCCCACAGGGACTGAACACAGAGACCTTTCACAGAAATTTTCTACAGAAAACCCCACATCATTTTTCTTTCATGTGAAACTCCTTAGCCAACTGGAAGCACAAGGACACTGGCCAGACCCCTGAGACACTGAGACACTGTCAATGTGGCCTCCCAGATGACGTTCTCTGCTTAGGAAAATCCTCAGGAACTTTTGTTCCTCTGTAATGTCATTGCTTCTGAACAGAAGAACTGCAGATTCTAAGTGTAGACCTGAAAAATTCCTTCCTCTACAGGTGTTCACCATCCTCAACTTTGACCCACAGTTTAGAGAATCACAAATTTTAAACACGAATAAAATGCAGCCAACATTCAGTGAGAGAAATCATCATCTTATTTGTCCAGTATTAGTTATTATCTTGTCAAATGTATAAATGGCCCCCCTTTTATTTCTTTGGAGACAGGAACTGAATTCTGGATTGTTGACTAGTCTGGAAACACAATAAACACCTACAGCAGATGGACTCTAGGAATGATATGAACCAGCAAACAAGCATCTGGACTCACATCTACCTCCCAGGGGCTGAGCACCCACACAATATCCTAGGCATCCACACAAACAGAGATGAATTTATGGAGTTACAAATGTAAAGTGATAGAGAAGAAAAAAGAGAAGCTTCCACTAACAGAAAGTGTACAGTCTCTCCTCAACCCCGCCTCTCCTCCCTGCCCCCACACAAATATAACCCAAGTTGAGAAACCAATTCACACTAGGCACTGTAGTTAAAATGGGATATATTGTGAATTAAAAGATAATATTCTGCTACTATGAATTATATAGTGCAGAGCAGAAAATACAAAATTAGCCCAAACCCCTCAGCCATCCAGCTGCAACTACAATGAGGGACCATAACCACTGGCTTCAGTAGGGGAACTGTCGAAAGTCAAGTGATCTACATCTGCCTCAAAATAATCCTGTGCAACTCACCTGGTTAGAACAACCTCAGGTTCTCACCCAGTGCCTCAAAGTCCTGCAGGGTGTGGCCCCTGGGGCTCTGTGGCCTCACTCTCACCATGACCCTCCCCCATGGCACGCCACCCATGCTGAGGTTTTCCCTGAACCATTCTGGATGCTGTTCCTTCACAGAAACCCTGCTTGATTTCCCTGTGCTTGGAATGATCACTCCTCAATGCTGCAGGGCTCCTTCCCTTCTCAATGGGCTTCTTTCTCAATGCCCATCCTCAAGATCTTCCATGGTTCCCAGGAGGGCCAGGTCTGCTCTTCCTAGTCCATACCCCCTGCCTGACCCAGTATTTTTGTATTTATTCATTGTCACCCCCTTCCCTAAAGTACAAAGAAATGGGAAGCTGGCTGCCAGAATCAGGCACTTGGAATATGTCCATAAATGACTGATGAAGGCAAGAATGAAATCCATAGGAAGTGGGAACTTAGGGCCAGAGATGACCTGGATTTGTCTTAGAAAGCAGTTAGAGACACTCTAAGTGGTCACTTCCCAGAAAACTGACAGCAGCCCAGAAAACTCCTGTCGGCCTGACCTGGTGCTGGACTTGGGAGGCAGGAGGGTGATGTCCTCACTAGATTTGGAGGGGCCACTGTGCAGAGGTGGCTGAACTTGTGGGATCCTGCTTTACTCTAGTGAGTAACGACAGAGAGTGGGTGGAGAGGTCTGGGGAGCTTAAGGGACTGGGCACCTGATTTGTCAATGAAAGCCATCTGATGTTAGGGTAATGGCAGAGCCCGGCTTTGCTGACGGACCCACCACCCACCAGCACTTCTCAGTGTCATCTCCACTATGAAGAAAAGTAATTTCCATGGGATTATAACAATGGTTATGAGACTTGGAAAATGAGTCAAGAAATAACATGAATGGAAAATAAAAAGCTGAACAAATAGAACGTTTAATTAGGAAACTTAAAAATTTTACAAATACACGGTTTTCTATCTGGCAACCGCTAATAAGGAACCTAAATGAATCTGTTATGATCATTAATCAAAATAATATTAAATTTCTATAACTTGCTGAGTTGCTGTGGTGACCATGCATGTGAGCAAAGTGAATATTCTGATATCTTTATCTTGTTAACCTAACTAGTATTCATGAATAAAATGATAATGGGAAAATGTAAATAATCTAAATATATTTTATCGCACTTTATTTTTACTTAATAATACCAATGGGATTCAACCCTTGATTCCAATTTACTATTTTTCCAAAATATTTCCTGAAATAATATTAGTAACCCACTACTAACCTTATATGTGCAATGAAGATGATTTTCTTAGAATTTCCTTCCCATAATGCACTGTTTGCTCAAGTTCTCTAAAAACAATTCTCATAAACATAATTATGCAGATGTAAGACATGTTTCTTAGTTAAAAAGATCATCTGCCAGGCACACTTCCTCCTCTTTTATTGGTGCCATAGATTTCAAGTTTACTGAAAAATGTTTTTTTCCTTTACAAGAAAGGATAGTTCAACCCCACAGCCCAGTGAAACAGCAGTTTCTCCCTTCCATCTGCTGTCATCAGATGCACCCAAGGACATCTGCACAATGCTGGCACTTCCCTGGGTGTGTATGACACACTCCACATTTCCCAAGGGCAGGAGTGAGTCCCTGCAGTTTTCCTTTGCATGAGGGGCTTTTCAAGCTAAGGTATTAACAACAAGCTGATGAAAGGGTGCTCCTGAAATGTCTACTTCTTTCTGTAAATTAATATTGTTCACGAGGAGACTTCCCATGCTTTGCTAAGTAGAAAATCAGGCATCTCTCAGCTTTAGAGTATATGTGCTCCCCACAAATAGAAGGTTTGTCCTTACCACAGGTAACTGTGGATTATCCCATGGAAGGTAGAGGACAACTAACAACCACCTGCCCCAGGAGCTACTCCCTGGGTGAGCAAAGGGGATTAACTGTTTTCTGCATTTAGAATCAGTAGGGAAACACTAGTCCCTGCCAAGGGCCTCATGAGCACATTTGTAGGATCAGGAGTTCTGGCCACATTCCCAGAGGGTCCATAAACCCATAATGAGTCTGGAGAAGCAGCCATGCTAGCAGGTTTGAGCACCTCCCCCCAACACCCCCCACCCACACACCACTATGTGATTCAGGGCAAGCCTCTTATATTCACACCTGAATGCTAAGACATGGCAGTTTATTTAAATCATGCAAAATGGTGGTCACTGTGTCTGGTTAGTGATACCTGTGAGCCATCATTATCACCTCAGCCCCAGGCTCACTATCGGTGAATCAGTTTAGATGTGGAAGTTAGGCCCCCTCTCCAGATATATTCCAGTGCACCTTGAGCATCCCACCTGAGAGAGAAGGTAGCTCCAAACAAGTCAGAATTTAGTCTCAGTCACTGCCTCAGGAAAACCCAAATCAGGATGCTCCCCAGCCCCAGTGCCACCATCCCAGTACACAGAAGGAGTGTTTCCAGTGTGTGGAACTTCAGATGCCCTAGCAGGCCTTGTGCCCTGCTACCTCACATCTCCCATGGACTCTGGGCCCCAGGAAAGGGTTATTATACAGTATTGTTTAGGAATAACAGCAAGAGGGAAAGTCTATATGTATTCAATACAGATAAATTATTCTTTGTCAATATTTTTAATTTGAGGTTAGTTGAATCCATGGACAAGGACTGCAGATACAAAAAGTTAACAGTATATATTATATAAACCACAGCACATTATACAAAAGGGACTGCTGATATTTAATTCAAATAAAAGCCTCTGTTCTTAATGGCTTTGCTATGACCTTCAGGGCAGGTTCCTCATTTCTTGCAGCTGTAGTTAGTTTACCATTGGCTTTACTAGTCAACTGGCAGACAAAGTTCTCCTTCAAGGAACACGACTTTATCAGGATCTTGCTTGTTCCCTTCATAGTCTTTAGGTTCTTGGCAGGGAAGTTCTTAAGCCACAAGGCCATTCTGGGTTGTTCAAATATAACTAGACAATGTCATCAGCAAGTTCTGTAGAGGGGCACCTACAGCTGGGGTCATCACCCTCTGCTTAGAGGGAATAATTAGACATCCCTCTTCAGACCTTCTGCATAGAGGTTACTCCTCTTCACTGCAGAACCCAGGATCCACAGGGACCTGGACTGTCAAGGATCAGGGAGGCACCCTACCACCTGCTCACTAACAATGAAGAAGACAAGGATGCCCCTTCTGCTTGATATGCACACACAGGTTTCAACAGTTTCTTCCCCACCCAAGGTATCTGTACTGCATGGCTCCTGGAGCTGCCCTGGGGCCCAGGAGTTGCTGCTTTACAGGAACAATCTTCAACTTTATACATTTATGGAGCCTCTAAATTAAAAAAAGAAACACTTGAAATTCCCAAATCAAGGTGTGATGTAATTTTTTGTTTTGCTTTGGCCAAGTAAAGAAGTAAAAATATTTAAAATAAAACAGAAAGTTAAAAACTGCAAACTAATTTTATGACTTTGATTTCTTAAAAGTAAATTTTAATGCAAAATTGAATCATGAGGTCTCTGACATCCTAAGTGGATTAATCTCAGAATTGAGGACAGCACTTTTAATTGGACACATTTTACTTACATCAAACCTATCACATCATTCTTGCTGTTCTCATTCCCCAGAGACCTGGACTCTCAATGACCTTGGATTCTGTCTTGGCCAAGAGGTGGGAAAATGCAAAATGACCCCATTTTATTCAACAGTGTTGACAAGACACACTGAGCCTTCATCACATCCTTTTGGGATGACTGATGCTGGTGGGAGTGGCCTAATATAGCAAGATGGGAATCAATGTGTGTTTAAGCTTCTAGCTGTGTCTCGAAGCTGATCACATATTTAAAGTGTTGATTTCTCTCACAACATCACTATAAACATCAGATTGGCCTTATGGATGAATTAAGTCAGTATTTTACCTTCAAGGAGTGACATCACACTAGTTTTGTTTTCTAGGTTATGTCACATGGATTCATAATTCATAATTATTCTGCACAATCACTTTGGATTTTGGATTTATAGTCTATATATGACTACTAACCATGCATATGATATCGTTCATTTTTATTAAGCAATCAACCACTTGACAAGTCTCAGAGACACTGGTTTTTCTTGGGCTGTTTACTAACTGACTGATGTATAAAGTCACTTATTGTAACTTGCTAGGGAAACAAAGGCAGAGCTTCTCCAGCCATGCCACCCACCCTCATCCACAGGCCCCGTGAGTCCTGCTGCTATAAACACTGTGGTGGCCTGAGGTCCCTGATGCTCACTAGAAACAACCAAACTCTCCACACCTACCTATTATGGTTGAGTTATGTGCCCCCAAACTCATACGTGGTCTCAACCACCAATACTTCAGAATGTGACTTTATTTGGCAATTGGGCCTTTAAAGAAGTAATTAAGGTAAAATGAGATCTTCATGATTGACTATAAACCATTCTGACTGGTGATTTTTTTAAAAAAGAAAGTACTCTGGATAAAGAAGTAGAGTGTCAAAAATGACAGCTATACCCAGCAGTGTTAGTCTTCAAGAAAACAAGAGAGATAAAGAAAGACTTTACATAAGAATAAATTAAGGGAATGAATGACCACCCAGCACCACTGAAGATACTTGTTATGGTTTGGATCCAGAATGTTTCCAAAAGGCTCATACTCTGATTGCTTGATCCCAACGCAGTAGTATTCAGAGGTGGGGCTTTTTAGGAAATGATTGAATCATGAGGACTCTGACGTCCTGAGTGGATTAATCCACTGATGGCTTCATAATATGAATGGATTACTGGGGTGAGGCAGTGGAAACTGTGAGAAGTAGGGTCTAGTTGAAGGGAGTGGGTCCTTGGGGGCAGGCCCTTGGGGAACATATCTTGTCACTAGCCCCTTCCTATCCCTTTCTCTGCTTCCCAACTGCCAGGTGATGAGCAACTTTCCTCTGTCAAACCCATCTGCCATCATGTTCAGCCTCACCTTAGGCACAAAGGAATGGAGCTGGCCAACCCCAGAATGAAACCTCTGTAACCATGAGGTAAAATAAATCTTTCTTCCTTTAAGAGTTTTTTTCAGATATTGTGTCACAGTGATAAAAAGCTAAACTAATACAAAAGGGAGTACTATACTCCGAAGAGGAAGGAAGATAAAATTATCAGCAAATGTGAAAAAGTGAATCTCACTAGAAGAGTAGACATGCAAATGAGAAATAGTAAAGAATCATATATCATCAATATGGTAAACTCCTAAAATGAATAAGACCGGAAGAAAAAAAAATGGTACATTCAAAACTACCAGAAGAAAAAAGGAGCAAAATTACAGGAATAAGTACATACCTTTTGATAATCACCCTGAATGTAAATGTTTTAAATTTCCCATATAAAAGATGCAGATTGGCTAAATGGATTAAAAAATAAGACCTAACAATATGCTGCCTACAAGAAATTTACCTCATGTGCACAGTGCTAATGAAAGAATGAAAAATGATTACAAGTAAAGGGAATCCAAAAGCAAAAAGGAGTAGCTACTTTTATAACTGATAAAACTGACTTTAAAATAAAAACAGAACAGAAAAGGAGGTCACTATATATTGACCAAGGGAATAATTAATCCAAAGATATAATTATTATAGATGTATAAGCAATAAGTCTTGAAGCAACCAATTTTTAAAAAACAAACATGATTAGAGATAAATGGAAAGATAGGTCACAGTAAATACATCTTCCAGACACCCCCGAAAAAAAAATCAAAAAAAAGAAACATAAGGGGCTGGAGTTGTGTCTCAGTGGTAAAGCACTTGCCTAGCATGTTTGAGGCCCTGGGTTCAATCCTCAGCACCACATAAAAATAAACAAAATAAAAGTATTGTGTACAACTATTTAAAAAAATAAAAAAGAAACCTCAGATTTACAATATACTTTAGATCTAAAGGACTTAACAAAATCTTCAAATTATTCCATCCAACAGTTACAAAATACACATTATTTTCTTCAGCACAAAAAATGTTTTCCAAAGTAGACTATATATTATACCATGGAGCAACTCCTACCGAAGTTTTTCAATAAAATAATTTCTTGTATTTTATTTGATCACAATGAAAAGAAACTAGAAATAACTGCAGAAATTACACAATCACATGTAGATTGAACAACACTATTAAATGAATAGCAGATTATAGAAAAAAATCGGAAAATTTTTTAAACTCCTTGAATCAAATGAAATGGAACCACAACATACCAGAACAGGAAAAGCAGTGCAAATTTATAGCAATGGGTGCCTAAGTCAGAAAAATAGAACTAAAATCAATAACATTTTCTTATAAAAACAAAATCCAAATCCAAACTCCATGGAAGGAAAGAAATAGTAAAGATCACAGAAGAAATGAATGAATTAAAGGCTAAAAGAATAATACAAAGCCTCAATAAAACAAAGAGTTGGTTCTTTGAAAAAATCATATTGACAATCCCTTAAACTGTTAAAGAGAAAGAGAAGGCTCAAAGAAGTAAAATTAGACATAAAAAGGATTCTTAATAATAGTGAAATTCAAAGGATCATTAAGGAAAATTTTGAAAAACTCTATGCCAAATAAACTAGAAAATCCAGAAGAAATGGAAAAATATACATTTCTGTACACATATAAATTACCAAATTCAACAAAGAGGATATAAAATACCTAACTAGATTGATGACAAGTAATGAGAATGAAGCGGTAATAAAATTTTTCTGATTAAAAGGAAAAAAGAGATCTGGGGTTGTGGCTCAATGGTAGAGCGCTTGCCTAGCATATGTGAGTCGCTGGAATCAATTCTCAGCACTATATAAGAATAAATAAATAAAATGAAGGTCTTGAGTTCAAATGACAACTAAAAAATAAATATTAAAAAAAGGAAAAAAGAAATAACGATCCTAGGACCAGATGGAATCATTGCTGAATTTTACCTAATTTTTAAAAGTACTAACACGAATGCTGCTCAAACTAATTCATAAAACAGGGAAAGGAAGCTTCCAAACTCATTCTACGAAGCCAGTATTACCCTGCTAAGAAAACCTATAAAGGACACAACAGAAAAGGAAATCTTAAACAAACTTTAAAACAAAATCAGGAAAGTAGGTACTATATATTGATGAAGGCATAATTCATCATAAAGATATAACTATTATAAATGCATAAGCAATAAATCTTGGAGCACCCAATCTTTAAAACCAAATGTGGTTAGAGATAAACTGAAAGATATGCCAATATCTATGAGAAACACAGATATGAAAATCTTTAATAAACACTTTTAGATTTAATAACAGATTAAAAAGATAACATGACATGATCAAGTTTCTTTCATTCCAAGGATGAAAGAATGGTCCAGCAAACACAAATCAATAAATGTAATAAAGCAAATAAATAAAATCAAGGATAAAAATCACATGATTATCTCAATTGATGCCAAAAATCCTTTGATAAAATTCAGCATTCTCCTTATGATGAAAACCCTGAAGAAACTACATATAGCAGGATCATGTCTCAACACAGTGAAGGCTACACATCATACTAAACTGAGAAAAGCTGAAAACACTCCCTATAAGATCAGGAACAAGATGATCTCACTCTCACTAACCTTATTCAACATAGTACCAGACATTTTAGCCAAAGAAATTAGGCAAGAGAAAGTAAACATTAAAGCAGGAAGTCAAATTATCCTCATTTACTAATGATCTGTTTGTGTAACAAGATAATTGAAAAAAAAGCCAAAAAAGACTTTTAGAACTGATAAACAAATTCATTTAATTAGGATTCAATATCAGTATGCAAAAATCAGTAGCTTTTGTACATACCAATAATGAGTTCTCTGAGAAAATAATCAGGAAAGTAATCTTATTAATCTTATTACAGCAATGAAGAAGGAGGAGGGGAAGGAGGAAGGGAAAAGGGGGAAGGAGGAGAAGAAGAAAAAGAAGAAGAAACACCTAAAAATAAATCTAACTAAGAATGTGAAAGGCTTCTACCATGCAAATTACAAAATACTGAAGAGAGATATTGAAGAACATATTAGAAGTTGGAAACACCTACTATGTTCATGAATCCAGAGAATTCATATTGTTAAAATGGCCATACTACCCAAAGACATATACAATCCACTGCAATCCCCCTAAAAATACCAATGACATTTTCCAATGAACTAGAAAAAAATAATTCTAAAATTCATATGTAAGTAAAAAATATTCAGAATGAAGCAATTTTGAGCAAAAAAGAGCAATGCTAGAAGCACCACAATACCTTATTTCAAATTGTATCGGAGAGCCATAGTAACAAAAACAGTATACTAGTGGCATATAAAGAGGCATGTACACCACTGGAACAGAACAGTGAACCCAGAAATAAATATAAACTGCAACCAATTATCAAAAAATATGCCAAAATATTGGAGAAAGAACAGCCTTCTTCAACAAATGGTGCTGGGAAAACTGGATGTTCCCATGTAGAATACTGAAATTAGATCCCTACCTCTCACTTTGTACAAAACTCATCTCAGGATTAAAGACCTGAATGTATGTCAGGATCCTTTGAAACTACTAAAGAGAACATAGAGGAAACACTTCAAGATCATGGCAAAAGCAATGATTTCCAAGTGAAGACTCCAACGGCTCAGAAAATCAGAATGAGAATGAATTTAACTGTATCAAATTAAAAAAAAAAAAACTTCTGCATAGATAATACAATCAGCAGAGTGAAGAGGAAACAAAAGAGAATTGGAGACAGTCTTTGCCAGCTATCTGTCTGATATAGGATGAATACAGGAAAAACACAACACCAAAAAGCAAGTCATATAATAAAAATGGACCAATGACCTAAATACACTTCTCAAAAGAAGAAATGCAAATTGCCAATAAATATATGTGAAAATGCTCAACATCTTTAGCCATCATAGATGCAAATCAAACCTATAAGGAGATTATGTCTTACCAAGGTGAGTAAGATGGTTATTCCAGTTGGAATGGTTATTTTATATTAATATCACCGGTGAGGATGTGAAGTAAACAGAATGTTGGTAAGAATGTAAATAAGTATGACATCTATGGATGTCAAACAGTAGGGATGGATCTCAGAAAATTAAAATAGAACTACCATATGACCCAGGTATGCCACTGCTTTGTATTCATTCAAAGGAAATGAAATCAGCAAATAAAAAAGACACCTGAATGACCATGTCTATTGTGACACTATTGACAATAGGTAAGATGTGGACTCAGTTGAGGTGCCCGTCAACAGATGCATGAATAAAGCAAATAGAGTAAAAATAATGATGGAATATTATTCAAAGAAAAAAATGGATCCTGCCATTTGCAAGAAAACACTTCTTGCTAAATGAAATAATTTAGCCACAGTAAGGAAAATATTGCATGTTTTCTCTCATATGTGGAAACTAAAAAAACCAAGAAAAGATATCCAGAAACAAGGACCATAGGTATCAGGGAGAAGAAAGGGTGAGCAAGGGTAAAAGAAGATCAATTCATGATACATGCATGTATGGAAATGACACAGTGAAGCCCATTAATTTATGTAATTAATATGTGATTATATATGCATATATATGTATATGTTTATGTACATATATGTACACACACACACACACACATACACAAGGAAAGGGGAGATTAGGACAAAGAAACACAAGAAGGGGGACCATGTGAGGACATAGGAAGAAGATGGTATGCACAATCCAGGGAGAGAATTCTCAGAAGAAAATATCCTAATGACATCTGGATCTCAGCCTTACAACCTCCAGAACTGTGAGAAAATAAACTTCTATTGTTCAAGCGACTCTGTCACTGCACTTTGTTATGGCAACCCAAGCTGAGTACTACACACCCCTTTTTGCAGAGAGGAAGAGAAGGTGGACTCTGCCTTCCTCAATGGCAACCTCGGCCCCATGTCCCTGGAAGACAGGGCCCTCATGTGAGTCTGTTACTGTGTCCAACAGCACCTGGAACCATTCTCATTATTTTAATGCTTTTGATGACATAAAAGCTCTAACAAATTGAAAGCTGAATGCCAGAATGGATACAGATGGGTCAATTTCAGATTGAAGAAAATGAAGATGGGGTGGAAAACCTCTAAGGGATGCCAAAAAGTAGTAGTCAAGATAACAAATGAACAATTTTCCAAAATCCAAATTAACACAAAACTCTATGATGAACTCCGAAATGTCAAAAATTTAAATAAGAGCAGGTACACTAGATGATATTTAAAAACTTAACCACGAAAATATCACAGACTACAGCCAATAAGAATGTACTCCCTGTCCATAGGGCTGGAGTTGACCCAGAGGGCTTCAGCTGACAGGAGAACAGGGAGTGTAGTTAGTATCAGATGAGATGCAGGGACAGGCTGGCAGCAGGGGGCCCATTCAGGACTCTTCACCAACTAGTATGGAAGTATTTCAATATTGTAATAATCCACACAGCCACACTGGTTTGAGCCATGGAACACAAGCCTACGAGTACAGGTGGAATCAGTCACTCCAGAGCACTCTGACATTGACTGGAAACATTTCTAACATAGTAAACCACCACTTGAATGATTGAGTCAAAGTCAAATGAATTCTTTGTAAATTTCTATTCCATGAAGGTCATACATTCTGATTACTGCTACTATTAATATTAAGTATAGAGATGTTATCAACTGGCTTTTGGTAATAACTTTCCCTAAAATTCAGTGAAAATCAGCACAAGGAATTCTGTATCAGTACAGTATTTTTGCTATATGTTCTTTGTTCTTTTCTCTCTCTCTCTCTCTCTCTCTCTCTCTCTCTCTCTCTCTCTCTCTCTCTCTCTTTTGGTGGGAGAACTAATTTGCTATTGATACATTTGGAAATTTACAATAGGTTAACATTCAAATGCAATCTTTAAAAACAAAGTAAGGTTAAAAAGTCCCCAGCACTACATACAAACAAGCAACAAACAAATAAATAAAGCTAAATTTTAAAAAACAAACAAAAAAAAAGTCACTTGATAATTTCTGAAACACCTAGGAATTTTAAAATGTGCATTTGAAAGTGGAAATCCCAATGTAGTTTTTGAATGTCTTCCTCAAAACCAGGAAAAAAAAAAAAAGTGCTTCAGTTTTGGCTCTCACAAAGGGCCTTGCTCCTTGATGGCTCTATTCCCCTGAAATACATGTTGAAGGGTTAATGGAAGGCGCACACCCACTTGCCCATCTGCCAGAGGTCAGGGTCACACCAGACTTTCCAATCTTACTAAAAGAACACCAGTCTCATTAAAGGGTCAAAATATGTCACTCCAGTGACAATCACCCTTCAACAAGCATGTCTGCTGGCATTATACATTCAAGAGGAGCAGAGCAACATGAAAACTGAATGACCCAAGGTATAGGCATACTGATGAGGGAAGCAGTTTGCTAGGTACACAGGGTTTTGAAAGTGTGTGCCACGCTTACCATTTTTCCTACTGGAAACCAAAAACAAGGACACTCCAAAATGTGGCCAGGAGCACTATTCACAGCAGAAATCTGAAGAGCCCATAAAAAGATTTTCCCATGTTTGAACCATTTGTTATTAAATTCCCATTCCTAAAATGGGCACCTGAGATGCAAAATAATTTCTTCTAGTGTTCTACAAGTACTTGGTTTGGGCTGTAGGGAATATTTGGCAAAATAGTGTGTGTGTGTAGTGGGGGTGGGGGGTGTTACCATGTTCTATGCCCTATCACTTATTGCTCACAACTTTCTGGGTCAGGTTCCCACTCTAGTCTAGTAAGTGCAGCAGACAGAAAGGAAATCTGCACATAAGCTGTTCCACTGGCATTCTGAGCTGCAGACATGGCAGAGGAAGACTTAAGAACCATATCAGCATTTATGTTATATCCACTGGAAAGTAGGCTCAAAGTAACCATGGGAAAATGTTCAGTATAATATGCAAAGGACATACTTAGTGTTTGCATAACTGTTCAAGTTCTATGGCTAAGGGCAAAGGCAAATGCCTTCCTATATTTGACAAAGCATTTCAACTGCTATCGTAATTTCTTTATCAAAATTCCTGCCTGTTGGGGCTGGGGTTATGGCTCAGTAGTAGATCACTTGCCTAAGGCAGGTGAGGCCCTGGGTTCAATCCTCAGCACCACATACAAACAAACAAAAAACAAATAAATAAAGTTAAATTAAAAAAAAAAAAATCCGGTCTGTCCTCAGGGCCAGGTGTACTTTTTACTCCTAAGAAATAAATTAGGGAGAGGTTAGCATCCACTCTGTTCATAGTGACAGCCCAGAGGGACACACTTCCCCATGACACGGTCCAGGCATGGGCCCCAAACATGTGCTGCTAGAGAGCTGGGTGGGTAAAATTGAATCCCCAGCTTCCCTCCCAGGCACTGCTGAGCATGGTATTTCTCTTGCAAGGAACTCTTCTCCTAACTGTTACCTCAATGCTTAGGTGGGAGCTGCAGGTTCCACTGAGATTCTGGTGGCAAACTGGGCTTTGTCAGTTCTCTTTGGAGGAAGCCTCCAGCTGGAGACTTAGATTGTTCTTTCCCTTTCAAAAACTAGATTGTTGGGGAAAACCATGTTGGAGGAGTGGGCATATGGTAGCGGCCAGAATGTCTGCTCTGTCCTGGTGAGGGTGCTGTCTTAGGTGCCTGTACTCCAGCTGCAGGGAAGGAGGCAGGCAGGGCTCCACAGGGGCCCTATTCATTGCATTCATGGTGCTCTCGTCCTAGTGCCTGGACAGTAAGTAGCTTCTTGTTCAGCAGCTAAGTGAGGGTCGCCCCCTTCTTCCAGGTGCCCTCATGTTGCTATAGGAACATGAGGTCACTGTGTGACTGGCTCATGCCGGGATATTTCTGCTGGTGCCACTGGAGGAAAAACAGCCTGGCATCCCACCTTTAAATTCCTCCTTTAGGATTCTTGGTAGTGCATAGCTCTGAGATGCTCAGGGAGCTCTCAGACAGCTCGTCCCATCAATCAAGTGGTAATGGGTCACCACATGTTGCTGCCAGGGGATTCTTCTCCAAGTCCTAGGGGTTCAGTACCTTCTCCTGGGGCTCAAGGGCAGCTGGGAATGGATTGGCTTGTCTTCCACCAGTGAACAGAGGCCACAGCTGCATATGGGGGGCCAGATGTGCATCCTGGTGGATTCTGTCTACAGAGGATGCATAGTCCTACATCGGGGCAGTGTTGTGGACCTGAGAGAATGAGGTCTTGGAGATCGTTGAAATGATGATAGTGTTATTCTTCCATGATGACTTGAGTTTCAGCTTTGAAGAGTCAATGAGTTGCGGAGTGGCAACTTCAGTGACCTGACCAAAGCCATTCAATGCCAGCAGTTCCATATCTGAAGAAGAGAACATCTTCCTGACAAGTGCACCATGGCATAAGATGGTCTGGATGAAGATGTCCTTCTTGATGACTTTCACCTTGATGGGTGTCTTCAGGGGAGACTCAGAGCTCAGCCGGGATACCCTCCCCACATCATAGTAAGGCTTCATCTTCACTGTAGTGACAGTAGTGACCACAATCCCATGCGGCATCACTATGCAATCCTTTCCTATCTTGGCAGCAGCAACAGGGGAAGGGATTTGCCAGGATTTCAGTTTATTGGGTTCAATGTAAGAAAACTCTGCAGTGACAGAGCCCAGTGTTGATCTGCTGAGCATGGGCCCACTGATCAGAAAGAAGATCTACAGCCTGGATGGCTGCTTCTAGAACAGGTTGAGAGCACAGTGATCAGGGCCAACAGACCTTCTTAGTACTGCCAGTCCTCTCTAATCTGCAGGTGTGAATCCTTGGACTTTATGTTCTGCTCAAAGGTGAACTCTTCCTCCCAAATGAGGTGAGTAGTATTCTTGGCTAGGGTGCTGGTAAACCTCTCAACAGGATCATTCAGCTGGGCAATGCACACAAGGTTAACGCTGCCCAAATACCAGGATCATTTAGCAGCGAGGTGCAGATGTTCTTCATCTGTGGTTTTAGTTCATGAGGTTTAGGAGGACAGGATTCTTGAGCAGTAGATGAAGTGTGCTGTAAATCTGAGCTTACTTTATGTCTGTGGGCTTGGTGCTCAGAACCACGACAGAAAGGCGGAACCCACAAAGTGGTTCAAAATATCCTTGAGGGTTGCAGATACTGCATTTGTCTCACCCACCTGGCCCTCCCCTGGTGCTTTGGGCTGGATCTTAATTGTCACTTCTGGCACATGGATGCAGGACTACCTAATCTGGATGTCTTCTTTTTCTTCTTTCATGTGTAGCTCCAGCTGTAGATGAACCAGGGAGAGCTGTATGTCATACAGCTGATGTACTGAGCCCACCACTCAGGGCACTGTGCCCTGAACTGAAGTGTCTTTCCCACCACCTTCTCCTGGGCCGACTGGACCACGCTGGAGACTTCTCCATCTGCCATCTCCTAGAGCTGCAACCACGGGTCCTGCTAGAAGAAGACCTGCGGGGGGCCCTCCCTTTCCTTTTGGCCTCATGGTTCAGGGCAATCATCTAGGTTACCTGCCCCTGGTACCTCCAGCTGTTCAGTATCAGGATCCAAGAAAGCAGTGTGTAGGACTCCCAGCACTGATCTTCTTAGGCTCTGCCCACTGCTGGGGTTGGGGAATGGATATCCAGAATATATATAGAATGCAAAAAATTTAACACAAGAAAATCAAACAGCCCAATCAATAAATGGGCAAATTAACTAAACAGACACTTCTCAAAAGAAGCACAAATGGACAATAATTATATGAAAAAAAAAATTCAGCATATTTAACCATCGGGGGAATGCAATTCAACACTACATTGAGATTCCATCTCACCCAATCAGATGGCAATCATCAAGAATGCAAAAGAAGAAATGAATGCTGGTGAAGATATGGGGGGAAATGGAACACTCACACACTACTAGTGAGAACTGAAATTAGTACAGCTCTCTGGAAATCTGGATAAAGGTTCTCAGGATACTAAATATAATACTACTTATGATACAGCTGTGGCATTTTTTGAAAGGATTAAAGTCAGCATACTACCGTATAGTTTATTGTTTCTTGTAAAGTGCAGCACAAAGTTTTGGAATCAGACTAGGTGTGTCTGTCAATGGACAAATGAATAAAGAAAATGTGATACACACACATACACACAGACACACACACATACACACACACACACACACACACACACACACACAGAGTGGAGTATTATCCAGCCATAAAGAACAATAAAATCATGTCTCTCGTAGAAAAATAAATGGAATGGAGATCATAATATTAAGTAAAATAATCCAGACACAGAAAGACAAGTATTCCACAATTTCCCTCATATGTGAAGTCTAGGGATGAAAAAAGATATGTAAGTAGCAGGGAGAGTTATTAGAGAAGATGACGGAGAATGGGGAAAATAGAGGGTCATGGGCATGGGTATCACTCTTGACACATTCAGAATTGGAAGTGCAGTCCCAGCTCCCACACTTTGAGAGCCCCTTTTGCTGAATTATGTACCTGGTATTATATCTAGACTACAAAGCTTTTTTAGTTCATTAAGAGCATTGGTGCCGGAGAGTATTAGTCAAATTCCCACCACTATAGTAAATACCTGACATAACTAAACAATAAAGAGAAAAAGGTGTATTCTGGCTCACAGTTTTGGAATTCATGATTGATCAGACCAATTTTTTTTTTTTTGTTTGTTTCTGGTATTGGACAACATATTGCAGAAGGAGGGCATGGCCAAGCAAAACTACTAGTCTCAAAGCCAGGAAGAAAAGAGAGAGAGGCAGAGAATTGGGTCTTAAAATCCCCTGATAACCTGAAGACTTCCCACTAGCTCTAATATCTAACAGGTGTTACAGCAGGTTCAAAGAGCACCACCCTGGGAACCAAGCCTTTACCTCATGGGCCTTTGTAAGACATTGCAGATCCCAACTCTAATATATCCAAAGTACAACACTACCTCATAGTGTATAATGACAGCACACTACTTTGGGATAATGCTGTTGCTGTGTTTACCCTCTGCTTAGCAATGTTTGGGGGTCTTAAAGGATGTAAAATTATTAGATCTAGTCTGGATATGTGAACTTTGTGCCAAACTAGTTTGCTTTTTTGTTTTTGGTCTCTTTTATACCATCCCATTTTCATATAAGCTTCAGTTCCTATATCTTTATCTGGCAACATCTACCCTAAGATTTAATGAGCAATTAGATTTGTTTTTATGAGCATCAGGAAAAATAGGAAAAACAAAGTCATTAAAAATTCAGGGAAATAATGTCTTTTAAAAGTATTTCAAGAATTAATATCATTGCAGTCTCTACCTTTTTCCCTAAACGAGGTATGGCACATAAAAATTACATAGTGGTTGCTTAAATCAATTTTATGATGTATCCAGAAATTCACATTTCTGCACTCACAGCTCATCCAATAATCCAAAATGTCAAATACTTACTTTTCTGAATTATTCAGCTTTCTGTTACTGTGACAAAATACCTGAGAAAAACAGACAAGGATAAGATTTGGGCTACTGACTTCAGAGGTTTTCATCCACAGTCACAGGGCTCCATTGGTTCCGGGCCTCTGGTGAGGGAGAACATTAAGGCCAGAAGGTATGGCAGAATAAAGCTGTTTACCTCATGGTCAGAAAACAGAGAGAGAGAAAGAGAGAAGTACCAGGGACAAAAATAAATCTTCAGAGGCACACCCCAAATGACCCACTTCCAGTGGGGCTCAACTTCCTGAAGACTCCATTACCTCCTAATAGTGCCACCAACTGGGGACCAAGCATCTATCACTAGAGTCTTTGGGGGACATTCCAGATGCAAACTATAATATTTTCCTAAAAGGAAATGCTAAAAGTAAGAGGTAGCTCTCACACAAGTCCTTTAAAATTGCATGCCAAGTTCACATCTTAAAATCTGGCCCTGATCAAGCAAACTGCATGTCCCAAAGTTCCACAGTGAACCCCACATTTTGTAAAATATCAAGCAATGTATCAAAATTAAGTGGCGTAATTATAGAAATAGGCTTAAAATCTTAAACTCTTGGCATTTTTTCTTCTGACTATTCTTATATTAAAAAAAAAAGTTAATTGTCACAAGGTACAGCGGCACTCATCTTTAAACCCAGCAGCTTGGGAGGCTGAGACAGGAGAATTGCAAGTCCAAAGCCTGCCTTAGCAACTTAGGGAAGTCCTAAGCATCTCAGTGAGAACCTGCCTCAAAATAAAACAAACAAACAATAAAAAATGAAAAGGGCTGGGGATGTGGCTCAGTGGTTAAGGGGGCTGGGTTCAATTTCTGGTACAAAAAAAAAAAAACATAATTTGTCAATGCATACCCAAATAGACAAAATAATAAGTTTGAGTACTTTATAGCATAATGATGGGACTATAGTTCAAAACAAATTATCATATATTTTATAAAATATACCAAACCCCACACTCTAGGGAGACCCTATACACCAGCAAGTAGAGGTTAGGGGCTTCTCTTTCATCAACCCTGGTGTCCAGAAACTGTTGGAGATGTTAATCACCAAAAAGAGCAGAACCAAAAATGTGAAAGGAAAACACTAAGAATGGATCCTCTTTCAAACCAAGGACCCCAGACCACTACCTGGATTCTCTAGGACAAATGCTGAAGTCACTGGGGGGCAAGAGAGACACCACTGCAAGCCCCTTCTGGAACACAAAAGGAAAACCAGGACAGCTTCCTGGTTCTCAGCAGTTATCTTACCACAAGGCCTTGGTGGATTCTTTAGAGCATCAATGTAGCCAGCTGTTCTGGGGCCTGCCCTCTCTGCACAGTGAGTTCCTGGTGGATACTGCCTGGGTTTCTGAGAGGTCTTCCTCTGCACAATTTAAAGCTGTTACAATTAACAAAAGTCTCTGATTCTTCCCCAGTTCAATCTTAGGCTGAAGAATCTCCACAGCTTTCCCAGAACCAGCCCTTGCCCAACAATGTAGCGCACTCTCAATTTTTAACCCAAACACTGCCCCCACCTGTGTGTCAGGTCCAGAACCACACCTACCTCACATCTTCTCTCCCAAACCAACCACCTTCTTCTCAACCTCAAAAAAGGACACAGAAAACAATTTGCTCTACATCCCAGGAGGAGGTATGGCCTCTCAGTCCAACTGAAAATCACCATGTGGAATGGCACTTGCAGAATCAACAGAAACAGAGGAAGGTTTTACTCCCTTTGCACCAAAAATCTCAGGGAGCCAACAGCCAATCAGCTCTCAGTCATCGCCAGGGCAATCACCCCTCCCTAACCCTCAAGTCTGCCTCCATCCTTCCTAGGGATTCTAACAGCACCAAGCTCCAAGAGTGACCAGAGCAACACAGTCTAGGGAGGTTCATCACAGATGCACACCAGCATGGCCCTCCCTGCAGATTTCAAGCATCCCAGGACTTGACACAGCCTCAGGGCAAATTCCCAAGGAAGAGTTCTGGGTGCCAGGCCAAAAATAAGCATGGCCCCTTCTTGGCTGCCCGGCCCTCAGAACTTGTTTGTGAAAGCAGCAAAGGTGTGCAGAAGGTGAGGTCCAGGTGCTCTGAAAGATTCCTCAAGGGCCCAGAGCAAGACCTAGAGAGGGACCCGGAAGATCTATCCTGGAATTCAAGAGGCACCTCAGTAAAAGTTCTGGAAAATGAAAAGGAGGATTCAGGAAGTGACTTGATGAGGCCAGGGAAGTGAGACTTAAGAAGTGACAAGAAACTTCTGGAAAAAAGCCTGCAAGATCATCTGAGCAGAAAGTTGATGTAGATCAATGAGGGCATAATCCCCACAAATGTGTGTGGATCCTGTCTTGATGCCAAGTATGCTTCCCCAAAGTCCAACACCCACAAAAAAGAAGGAAAAAACCTCAGCAATCTAGCATACTCCAAGGATCACCAATCTCAGATGAACATCTCCCAGAATCTTTCCTTCCTTGATCAGGGAACTCTCTTGATGCTAGAAACAAATATTATGAGGTCTTGAGTGAGACACAGGTTGAGTCCACACCTCCAGGCCCTTGATCCCATGACTCATGACATGGTGAGAGACCACCCTTGCCTCTTACACAATCAGACTTTCTCTTGGTCCCCTGTGACTCCAGGTCCAACTCTATTGCCAAGGTTACCAGTTTCCCAGAAGGACTTCCTTGGAAAGGTCCAGGAGAGAAGGTGATTTAAAAATTGTCAGTTCCCACCCTGCAGAGTCCCCTCCCAGGTCCCTCACCTGCAGAGATGCACAAGTCCAGGACAGGAATCCCACTGAGGCCATGAGCCCTCAGTGGTCCCTCCAGCTACACAGGAGGACCCCCTGCCTTCTCAGCCTTACACTTAAAGTCTCTCAGGCAGAACCCAGCACAGCAAGATTATCACAAGATATGCAAGGGACAGCCTCAAGCCCAGTCCAGGCTTGATAGAGGGCAGGTATGAGCCATGGGAGGAGAGTGGAGTTGTGGCCTCAGGAGATCCCTGTTCTGGTATGGCAATGCTGGAAATCAAAGAACAGTCCCAGTCCCAAGAAGACAGAGGTGGAGAAGGAGGAGCCTCCTAAGAGGGAAGTCCCTCCCCTCCCTGCCAGAGAAACGTTAGACCCTTTAGAAGGCTATATTGAGAAAAGGAAGACTCACTTTCTGCAGTCACTACACTCTAATAAAAAAGGTAGAGGGCAGGAAGATTCCTTGCCACTGCCCAGATCCAGGGATCAGTCACAAGCAGACTGTGAATGGATAATGAGATGGCCGAAGCCCAGAACATCATGACAGTTATTCAGTGGATCCTGATGGACAAGATGGGGCATCAGCATGGAGGTGGTTCACCAGAGTTAAACTGACATGAAGCGGAACCCCAGACCCTTGTGGTAGGCAATCTTGTCACCAGACGGTTCCCTCCTACACAAATCAAGAGAATGATGAGTCATATGGCCTGTAGTAACCATGCCAGCCTCAAGGGCCACAGCCTTCCTAATAATAACAGATGTATCAGAGAGGAGGAGAGCAATCAGGCCTTGCTGCTCAGGGAGCCTGTACCACCAGCTAGTCCCTGCCAGCTTAGGCCAAGAGGGCAGGCATCTCAGGTCACCTCCATCATTACCAACATGCTGTCTTCAAAAAGGTTTTATCTGATCAAACATACCATGTTTTTTTAGTTTACATGGTAAGAAAGAAAAGTTTTCTTTCTGGGGGAAAAAAAAAAAAATCAATCCATACAGAGAATGACTATTTTGTCTCATGTACATTCTTTGTGTGCTAATGGCTTCTTCCTATTCATATGTCTACTGCTTTCTAATTCACTTTTTTTTCCTCATTAGAGGTAGTGGCTTCTGTCTATGCCATGTTGAGTCATAGGGAAGGGGTCAACAGCCCTGTGTCCCCTTCTGGACAGAACTATTTGTGCAGTAACTCTCCAGTGGTTTGGCATGATGAGTTCAGAGTGAAATGTTTGAGAAAAATATTACATGTTTTAGCCAAGGAAGAAGGTAGAGTGGCATGGGGTCATCTGACGTGGTGCCACAGACAAGAAGCCCATGCCCTCCCAGTACCAACCACCAGCTTAGAGGAAGGGGACAGCAGAGACTAAGTTGTTCACCCCATTCCACCCTAGGCCTCTCTCTGCCCTGGTTCCCAGACTACAGGCCTGGAGAAGCCCCTTTAACTCTGACACAAATGCAAAAGGAAGCAAATCCTTCAAGCAGAGATGATAGATTTCTGAAGGGTATATTAATAAGCCTGTACAACACTGTCTCTTGAATTCCAGAAAAGATGAGTTGACAATTGGTAGAAAAGCCAAGACCAGGGCACTCAGGTTATGACTTGAAGCCTAGTGACCTTTACACATACATATAAGCTCTAGTTATGTTACCTGGAAGAAGTCGGGACTTAAAAGGGCCAAGGAGCCAGCCTGGGGTCACAAGAACAAGTCTCCTGGCTCTAGTCCTTGTTTGTCCCATAGATTTCCAGGGGGAAAGGCAATCAGACAGGATATGTTCCCACAAGGGAAAGTGACCTGTTCAAAATTTGGGAGTTTCCTGGGTAGGGGGACAGGTCAGGACTGGTCCCTTCTGGGCCTCGCTCCGATTCCAGTCCAGATTTCCTCTTCTCACAGCCTGTCCACTTGGGAAAGCAGAAAATTGCCAAAGCAGAGAGATGAGGATCCATTTCTCCATAGTGCTCCATGATGTGCCCTACATATAGTGAGCAATGGGCACTGCTCCATGGGTCTCATTTATTCCCTGGTGGGCAGTCCTTCTCCAGGAGGCACCACTGAGCCAGAAAACATGGCATGAGTTCTATTTCCATGCCTATCAAGATACTCCTTGTACCTGGAACTGAGCAGCCCTCAGGGTGTGGGTACAATCACCACAGGCCTCTTCTGAGCCTTTCACTCTCCTTTCCAGAGTGAAAGCAAAAATGGTCCTGGGCCAAGCACTTCTGGGTCCTCATGGACCCAAGTGGCAAATTCTGGGTGGGAGAGATTTGAAAAGGTACAACAAGGCTCCTGAGGGGACAAGTGCCCCAGACAGTAAAGTCAAAGGACCAGTCAGACGCAGGAGGGGACAAGCTTCTGGCCCTTCTCTTGCCATCAGCCCTGTCCAGGGAGGCATTCTACATTGTTATCTCTTGGAAAAATTCCCCTCATAGACTACAATGCTGTTGACAATGTCAAGCACTTTTACTTATAAATAACTCACACAGGAAGAAGTTCCTCCAAGTTTTCCCAGACACAGCTATACTTTCTGTCCTTCACACCATGTAAACAGTATGACACATCCAACTCCACACAGTTCCAGTGGCTTCCCCCGTGTTCTCTAAGGTTGGTCACATTCATAACCATTCTTGTAACACAATCAATTGTAATTATTTCCAGGGCCAATATGGATTGCTGTATATTCCAAACAGGTGACTACTCAGAGGTCTGCTAGGGCGCCCCTCCCTGGGCTGGGGTATCCTGATCAGAACCTCCATCTCCCCATAAACACATGGCCCATGCTTCTCACTCCTGTGGAACCACAGTTACGCAAACCACACAGGTGAATCTAACGTCCAGAAATCTATAAAATAATGTTGTGCCACCCACAGTGAATAGGGATTAGAAAATGCTAAGCTCTCTCTAGGGAACATGGCTGGCACAGCCCTGCAGTCTGATCATTTTTGTGCATTTGCTTTTCTCACCCTCATTCACTCTCATTATGTCTACAGGTCTTCCTTCCCGCCTTTGTCCAGTACTGGAAATTGCTGCCATCTGCTCCCTCATGTTGTCACAATCTCTACCATTTGATGCCAACAACCATTTGACCAGACAGACATCTCTCGGCTCAGGAATCCTACTGAAACTTTGCAAGCAAGCCGATCCCACCACCCTTCTATATTCCTGCCATAATCTGTTGCTAGGAACACTTTACATACCTATCTCCAACATCAAGAAAAACTTCATAAGGTGCACAAGTTCCTTTTGTATGCTGTGGTCCCTGGAGTGAAACTTTCCACATTCTAGGTCTATGACTTAGGCAAGTCACTCAGTGTCTCCAAACATCACTTCCTAAAATGAGAATGAATGTTAATAATATTGTAATGAAGAGGAAACAAGTTAAAATATTAAAATGCATAATTCCTACTAGATGATTTTGATATTATCAGTTTTAATTTTTATTTTACTAGTATTACCAACTTAACTGGATAACTTTTATATTATAATTGTTTTTATTTTTACTGTATGATTGCCAACACTTGTTAAATAAAGTACACACAATTGTGATATATTGTTTCCAGAATTAAGCAATTCACTTTCTAGCACAAAAGCTAAAGTTTAATACACACTAGAGATTTACATTTCTGAGAAAAAAGGAATATTCTTTCAAGTAATATTTCAAATTGTTTTTTGAACATGATATTTACCATGTTTCTACTAATTTACTTTGGTGTTAAAGGACTGTTTTCTGTAATCCCAGTTACTGCTATTTTGACTGTGAACAAGCTGCACTCACAGAGTTCTTCAAAACTGACTTTGTTCTCTCCACACTGCATAGGCACACCTACTCCAGCCCTTGGGTGAAATCTAGGGACCCCATGGCTTAACTGCTTATGTTCAGATAAGGAAAAATTCACTAGTTCTCTCCGGGCAGAATGAGGTCTGGTTGCAGTAATTTCTGCCAGTCCCAGGTTCATAGTCAAAACAGGACACTGCATTGAAACACAGTTTCTTTCTCAGGAACAGCCAGACTTACTGGAATCCTGCAGAGCCAGTCCAGCAAACCACAGATAACTTCTCCCTTCGCATTTGGTACATCTACCTCTTTTGACAGACAGGCCTAGTGATCTTATCTCTGACCACATCAAGTCCAGCATCTACCCTGGAGTAAAAGAGCAAGAAAATATCACTTGATGGGTGCTGCTCTTCCCTGTGCCCACAAGGATTCTATCTGAACTAGACATGCGTTCAGAGGGGATTCCTTCATGGGCATTCCCTGGGGTTTCCTGGGCCTCGCTCTTGTAATTCCTCTGGCTGGTCCTCACAGTTTCCCACCTGGATCACCTCATCAAGTAGTACCCTTGCTGTCACCCTCTCTTTCCCCACCCCAGGGCTCTCAAGCTGTGGTCTAACTTTGGACCCTGTGGTGGGAAAGCAGTTATTCCAAAGGCAGCCTCTTCTTGTTTCTAGGTACTATAGCTCTCTACTCCCAGATGGCTCAAAGATGGTCAGAAAATAGTGTTTGAGTTCTCCCAAATGCCAGAAGGAACACAGGCTGGTTCTCACAGCTGGTTCCTAGATGGGAATTGTTTGAAGAAAAACTGAGAAAACTTAATTTGGCAAAGCTTGCCTAAAGAAAGACAAAAAAAAAAGAAAAAACGGTTCTAGCACAAGGTTGTACTTGGGACCCAAGACGATTAACGCTACCACCTCTGCAGATCACACTCACCACCAGAAAAAAAAAAAGTGCCATAACAGAAATCATCTGATTGGCTGCAGTCAGCATTTCTAACCATATGCACATGGTCAGATTAGTCCATATCACATGATTGTCTAAGCTGCATTGCTGTGATTGGCAGAGACTTAGTTGCTTGGTTACAAGCGAATTCCTGCCATTATGTAGAGTCATAGTTTATTTGTCTGTTATAGTACACCATGTACAGAGGTCATTTTGGGACAAACTTTATTACCCAAGTACAGTGACAGGTTTAGGACAAATTTATTTTAGTTTTATAATAAGCCCCATTTCATCTACAATTGGCACAAAGGATGTGCTTGATTTCAGGACAGACTTTACAATTTCACAATGTCAAATTAGTTAGATGATCCAGACATAGTGGTACATGCCTATAACCCTAGCGAGCCAGAAAGCTGAGGAGGATCACAAGTTCCAGGCCAGTCTCGGCAACTTAAGAGACTGAAAGCAACTTCACAAGACTTTAATAAGAAATAAAAAAATAAAAAGGACGAGGGGGCTATGGTTTGGCAGTAAAGCATGCCTGGGTTCAATCTCTAGTACTGTCCTCCCAAAAATGTTAGATGGATCTTAGGTTTTACATTTTTGTTATGCCTACAATAACAACATCACTGTATGTGCCAAGACAGCAGAGCATGAGTATATAAATTGAGAACAACAAAGAGGAACAAGTCAGGAGGAAAAAGACAGTAATACATTCTTTCACAGACTACTCCTTGAACCAAATGAACCAAAGGCCAACAATTCAAGGTTTAGCCGTTAGAGGTGGTTCTGAAATAGGATAAAAGAAAGAAGCGTAGGTAGAAAGGAAAAGAACAGGGAAGCGAGTTAAACTGTAACTTTAAATGAGAAGCTCCATGAACATCATCATCTTAACTCCCCAAGTTTGTTTTCCTCTGGACATAAATTTGTTTAAAGTTCCTATCATCTTGGAGTATTTTATGTCCAGATAACTACTGCCTATGTGCACTGCTAGGTTACACAATATATTTTCTTTAGACTAAATAAAGCCAAGAGAAAAAAATGTAGAGACCTATGATATGAATATGTTCTAAACATTATCTATGACTAAATATTGTCAATTTAAAGATCATGACAACTAGATCATAGTGAAGCACCCTGTTCTGCATGATTAAGAACCTTGAGCTCACCAGGCTGGACCACTCCCACCTACTTCTCACATTTACTGTTTACAAAGTCTCCTGTGAAAAAAGATCCAAAAGCATGTCCATTCCTGAGATGGCCCACATTCTCTGTTCCTGGAAGTGTGTTGAGGGCCACAGCTGAGTTGGGATGACGCATGGCATTTTTGCCAGAAGTAGTGGTTGAGAGATGATGCCAGCGAGCCATTAAGATGATGACTTTTGAGTTCCCCTGGAGTTCCCGTTGAGCTCTCGTGGGGATTCCTGAAGAGTTCACGTTGGTTGGTGAAGTTCCAGTGGTGGGAGTTCCAGTTGGTGTGTGGTGTGTTCCTGGAGGAGGTGGTGTGGGTGGCGTTCGGGAGAGTTCCCAGGGAGTGCGCTGGTGGAGTTTGGAAATAAAGTTTGTTCCTGCTTGAGTGGCTCGTGATTTGTGCCCAGCCGGACTGCTGCAGAAGTGTGTATTCCTTGCTTTCCCAAATAAATAATTTCTGTTTATGACTCTTTCTGACACATCCTGAAATTCTTTTCTCTGGTATAAACAAAGAACCTATCAGGGTTGGGTTGAGGTCCCCTTCTTCTGAGGGACCTCTTCAGACCCCTGTCAGGTAACAATTTAACAGCATCTCAGTACCACTGGTCACATCTGGCATCTGATGGTGATCAAGGACCATCATGTGCTGCAAAGTAGTGTTATCCAGACAGGTGTTCAACTTTGCATTCAGTCTATCAGCACAAGTCCTAGTGATATGAAGACCCATTTAGGCAAAACCAGGCTTGCCAACAAGTACTGAGGATACAACAAGCCAGCTGTTAGCAATTCCCACAAACAAACCAGGTGCAGGAAAGATAGGAGAACTGATGGAGTATTAAGCCTAAAATGAGAAACTAGGAAGGAGCACAGAAAAATTCCTGCTACCAGAATAAGTTTCCAATCTCCCCTTTGTGGTTTCTCTACCCTCCCACTTTCTTTTGTGTTTTGTAATACTGGAGTGTGAGCTTATACTTGGAGGCATTTTATCTGTGAGAACCCTGTGATGCTGCGCTAAGGAGGAGGGCAGACCTTCAGTAAGAATATCTTGTAATTCTATGACAAGCTTTTGGTGCTACCAACCTGTGGCCATGGTAATTTAATTCTAAGACCATTTATGTATTGCTAATTTGAATTAAAAAATCTATGTAAGGGCACATCTATAGACATGAGGTTTCAGACTTAATTTTTTTCTATCTCATGTACTAACTGGAAGATTTGTCCTTATACACCTTTTCATTGGGTTTGTAGTCTTTTGAAATCTACAACTGTAGGGAGAATATTGAATTCTATATGTCCCTTTTATGGACCCAAGGACTTTTCTAGTTTCCCTCATGTGGTCACTTAAGGATTTGCGGGGTTAAAAAACAACTCAAGATCAGCCATGGACACTCAGTTTAACTTTAAGAAGGCTGACATTTCATTTCCACTGAATGTAGAACATTAATCTGGTATTTGATTTTGTTTAGTAGAAAAATAAAATAGACATAATTGTTCATAGGTAAATTGAAATAACCATCTTGATATTTTAGGCCTCAGATAAACGACAACATATACAAAAAAAGCTCATTCTTTAACTTGGAGAATTCTTTATTCTTCTTATTGTACTATCTTGTCTAATATCTGCATAAGGCACATAGTTTAAGCAATAAAACATTGCAATTTGCACAGAGAAAGCATGTGGAAATCACCATTCATTCCAGTCAGCATCACAGTTGCAGTGATATTGAGAATCAGTGCAGTTCCCCTCCTAATTCACAAGTACCCTTTTGAGTATCAGGCAGGGAAGCTTCCCAGTAAGTGTGTATTTCATTGGTTCTTCTAACCTACCACCTCACTGGGGTTCCATCTGAGAGACAAGTATAATAAAGGTGAGACCTATTTGGCCCCCCACTGCCTGCCTCCCCATATCATTCCTTTACTCCCTTCTATGTAAAATATAGACTATTTTAGAAATGATCACATTTTAACTCTGCAATAGCATAGTTTTTAATGGACTTCTGAATGTTTAAAAAATTTTAATATTAAGACTTAAATTACCTTGTTTTTTTTTCTTTTATTAGAATATAAACAAATATAAACAAATTTTACTTGAAGATTCCAATTATAGAATTTATTGGGAAATAGAATTCAAAATACAATTGTCACCAAAATAATCATCAGACTAATTTATACACTGAACTTAAAATCTGTTTGAGATCATAAAATGCCATGAAAAAAAGTTATTATTCAAAATATGATTTCTTTTTTCATTAAAGTAATATTGATACTTCCTATTGTGTGTTAAAAGTTCTTAGGGACACATGTTTGTTTGTGCCTTTTCTTCTACTAAATGGCTTGGCTCTTTATTTGGAAACTATGGAGATTAACCTTCCTGCTGCAGGTGAATTTGGGCTCCTAACTCTTCAACCAAACATATCTCAGTCCTCCAGCACCACCTCCTCAGGGCCACCATAACTCAGCCATAGAGAAGGAGGCCACCTGAACTCTAAGGTCCTCACCTTGATGCTAAAGACACTGGCAATCCTCAGTCTAGGTGAGAGTGATGGTGACTATAAAGTGGATGGCTTACAGGTAGGAAGGGGGAATTCCCCCTCCACAGAGAAGCAAGGTGAGAGGTAAAATGGAGGTGACATCAAATCAGTTAAAAAGATGCTTGTCATTTTCAGCATGTCCTTTCAAACCCATCAGCTGTCACCATTAGGCCACAACTGAGAATCTAGAATGGGACTCCTCATCTCCCTAGTGCACAGCAGCACTACTCATGATGGCTCCCTGTTAAAGAAGCCCTCTGCTTCTGCTGACAACACCACCAGCTTACAAACACACCGACTTCATTCATCACCACCCAGCCCTGGACCAGTGGCTGAGGCATGTGCAAAGAATCAGTATCAACCACCTTTTTCCTTTTTTAAAATGTGCTGCAAACTTATCTCTAGGAACCAGAAATTTCAACACATATTTCATAGATGTATTGAAATATGTGTTGAAATTTTAAAAACATAATTATTCAACATTTGTTCTTTCATAAATCTGAACAGCAAAGAAATTCTTACATATAAATGTACAATTTGTGTTTATATTGGAGTTTATAATTTCAGTTATAAATTAAGAATTAATGAATGCTGGGTTTCTGTTCGCAACTAAAATGCTCAGGGGTCACTCCAGGGGAACTGGGCTAACTGGGCTACATGAAATAACCACATAAGAGACAGAAATACCTTTTTCTTTGAGGTTGCTGTGACGGCTCCTCTGACCTTAAGGGTCTGCAGAAAGAGAGACAAGAGAGAGAGCTTGAGCCCCCATGTGCTGACCTCTTTTATTGAGGAGAAGCTATTCAAATGAGGCAAGGGGTCAGGCTTCAGGGGGCTGCGTCTAGCTTCATGATGTCGCTGTCAGCAGGTTGACTGACATTAGGTAGGCCATACCCAAGGGCACAGTAAAATAACGGGATACACAAAAGGTGTTTCCATGGAACATTCTATCCTAAACAGGGCAAGGGGTGATATTACAAAGGGACAGGTGAGCATAGCTACACCCTTGGGGCTACACCAAGAAACATCCATGCAGGACACCATCCTTCGAACCCAAGAAGGGTGGGGCATCTAAGGACATCTGCCGCCTGAAGCCTCCATCACCCAGCTGGGGAGTGACTTGGACAAATGCAAGGTTGGTCTCCCACAAATGAATGTTTTTAAAGGTACACAATACTTTTGGCTCCACTCAAGATTTATTTCACCAACAGGATTTGTATAGGGAATGATTTAAAAAGACATCAAAAAAAATCAGAGGCTGAAATGAAGAGGAATAGGAAAGGTATCAATGAACAAGGAATACTGCTCTACTTCCTCAAGTATTTTGGCCCTGGGTTGATTCTCTTCATCCACAGGTACAGTCCTCAGTAACCCTAGCATTCACAATGTGGTGACTAAATACTTCCCCACTGTGTCAACATTGTCACACTTCCTCTTCAGCCATCCATAGTTGTGTTCCTGAAACTCTAATACAGAAACCTGGAAGATGCTGGAAGACAAAAACTGTCTTTATAACACTGACATTTCCTATTGTGTGTTAAAAATTACTTAGAGATACATGCTTATTCTTTTTCCTCTATGGCGTGGCTTGGCTCTTTATTTGGTACTATAAAGATTCACCTTCTTGGTGCCCAACCTTTTCTCCCCAGGCCAGCTAGAAAACCAAAAAAAGAAAAAAGAAAAAATTGCTAACCTATGGCCCTGGTCTTGCTGCTCCTGAGTCTCCTCTTGTAATTTTTCAAGGTATTGGTTTTCCAGTACTTCCTGAGAATTTGTTTTCATAAAAATTTCTGTAAATAAAATGGAACTGTATCTTGAATGTCATCTGCCCATCTATCCTGATGCTATTTGCTCCCTGTATCACAGTCATCCTGCAGTGCTCTCTCTGCAGCACCCTCAGGAAGGTTCCAGTTGAAGGCTTTGGTTGGCATTACTCCTTCTGCACAAGGGTAGCATCCACGTTCTGCATACCTATTTGCATCTATTGATGATAAAAAGCCAATTAGTGCAAGGATTTGAAGGAATTTTAGGCTACACTTGCTGCCTCTCTTATCTCCAGTTTAGAGCTTCTGGAGATTCATGGGTCTGCAACCGAATTTGTTTGAATTAAGTGTCTACTGAAAATTCTCCAGAGATCGCATGTAAGAAATTCATATATTTTGAGTATGTATAATGTACTTCCTTTATTTTCTTTAAAAAGTGTTTAATAAATTTAAAATTCTTTTTTTCTCCTAAGCTCAACAAAATACTTGGTTGTGTCACTCTTGTTGTTTTAAATATTTACATAGAAAGAGTGACAATCTGTTAAACAAACAGTTGCAAATCACTAGGAACACAATGACCCTTCGTGCAGGAATCCTTTACTGATCTGGGCAATGTTTCTCTTCTGGAATAGACTACATGTTGGGGATACATAAGTTTGACTCCCTGAATCACTGGGTGATTTTTTTTTCTTTCTGACTATTATTGGTTAACTAATAGTCAGAAGGAAAAAAAAAAAAAAAACTACCCAATTTGCCTCATTTTCTCTGGTTAAATGACCTAACTTTGTGCTATAACATTGATTTACTCTCTAGGATCCCACTTTCTTTTTCTGGGAATATACAATCTTAAGTCAGTTATCTATGTGGTAGCAATTGACTAACAATAAGTACTAAGTTTTCCAGCACTAATTATAATTTCAATACACTGCAGAGCTATGAATAAGGAGCTTTATAGATGCTGCATTAATAAATCTTAGAGAGATGGGTGTCTTACCTCTGAAGATTCAGAAAGATCATAGGATACCCTAGCTGCTGAGTGACAGACTCGACATATGACCTCCGAGAACTCAGATCAGCCTCAAGAAAACCAGGGAGGTTCATCAAGGCAGCAGGGTTGGAAATAGTCACAAATCTAATGACTTCAAAGGAAGAAAATACAAAACTCATAACAGAATTACACAGGGTAGACTAAAAATAAACAAACAGCCATCCACAGAATTATCTGGAGTCCTGAAAGAACTGTACAACACCAACTCTGTTCTCTAATTAGCAATTATCAAAGACACTAATTGCACTCAGTTTGAAAGAGAATCTCATGGAATAATCACCTTCAAAAAACTAAGCCATGATGTTAGCAATCTTTTCTGAGATAAAACACAAGTGAGGCAACACTTCCTCTCATAGTGTATAAACACTACATTCCAAGGGCCTCATCAGGAGATCTTTATTGCTCAGTTGCCCAAATGAGGCTGGAAAGAGACTTCAGACTCTTCACAGCTTTCAGCAAAGAGTAGCAACTATTGCCCTGGCTCTTTGTCCCCAGGGAATAGCAATTCTGCACTTTCCAGGCTGTGACCTTGGTGCTGAGGATACAGGAGTCTCATGAATATGCAGCTGCTTGGTGCAAGCTCCTGGGAACTAAAGTCTGTAATGGCTGATGACTTACCAAGGTGAACTGAAGGCCTTGACTTCCTGCGGTGGAAAGCCAGCTCCTGTTGGAAGTGGTCCATCTAGTCAATTAGTGCCTGGAGTTGGTCCATGCTGACCATGTACTTAAAAATCATACGCTGGGGGTTTTCTCCATGAGAGCTTTTCATTCTGGACAGGTGGCAGTCATTGTGCTGCACTAAGTACATGCATGTTCTTATGGGCAGAAAAGGCCTGGAAGGGAGGAAACAGAACATGACTAAGCTGAAATGAGTCTGAACATTAGAGGCATCTCTTATCTGAATTAAGGTTTTTAATCATCAGGTATCTTTGAGATTAAGATCAACATAACTAGAATTCTTAAGATATCAATGTTAAAATTTGAAATTTACATTACCATATATTTGCAGTAATTATCTTTGGTGAAATCTGTTTGACAATTTAGTCAACATTGCCAAAGGGTCCGTTTCTGAATTTTTGTGATATAATACCAGAAGTTATGAATATTTATCTTTTTGATAAGCATAGTCCTTTCTAAATTGAATATCTTTTTCCTGAGATAATCAAATGTATGTATAACAGACACATTTGAGAAACTAAAAGCCTATATGATCATGAAACATAATATAAAATAATTCTTTTCAGGTCCTGAATTAAACTCAGGGTCTTGTGCATACTAGGAAAGTGTTCTACCACTGAGCTACAGCCCCAGCCTTAAAATAAATATTTTTGACTAAAACTGACCAATAAGCTATCAGCAACTCATTCTGTGGTCAACACTAAAACACATGAGACATTTGACATCTAATATATCTATTACAGGTAATAACCATGGGGACACAAATGTTGGGTGACAAATTCTGACAGATTTCTGTTATAATACCTGTTTTTTTAATGAAGGAAACTAGAAAAAATTAAAATGCATTCCAAAATGCTTACAGAAGAAAAAACGTATGACTTCTCTCACTTTCCCCCCAACTCATCTTATAACATAAAGGTGCAAAAGTTTACATGATGTAAAGGTCCTATATTTCAGTGGTATAAAGGAGACTTGAAGTTGCCTTAACTCTTGTCTAGAACATCAAGTCATATGACCACCTCTCTATGTGAACTTGGTAAAATGATGAGTTTCTCTCTATATAGAAACATTCCAAATTACTGAAGACACAAAATAGTTGTGTAGAGTTTGTGCTGCTAAATGAACAAATGCAATGGTATGGCTTCTCCATGAACAAAATTAAAATATCAAAACAATATTGCCAGAAATCCCCTAAGAAGTCCCCACAGAACTCTGACCCTGCTGTGGGGACCTAATGGCTGGCTCATCTTCCATACCATGTAGCAAGGGACAAATCTGACAGCCACATTGCTGTTTTGTGTACACAGTCCTAAAATGCAGCAGATACAACCAGAAATCAAGAACTCCAAGGGCCAGGGAAAAGAACTCTGGCTCAAAAACTGTGAAGAGCAAGGTTATAAAATACCTAAAAACTAACAAGAATCAGAACAAACTGAACTAGCAGAACTAACGTCCATTTTATATTCAATGGCATTAAGAAAAAAAAAAGACTTAAGAGGTCATCTCACTCTCTCTGTTGGCTAAAGGAGGCTATAATCATTCCTACAGCCCCCTTGAAATCCATAGTTTGTTTTTTTCCTCTTTTAATCACATTTTCACTGGGCAATTTGTACTTCAACATTTTCATGAAAAATTACATAAGTGAGCTTGGCATTTATTTTCTGTGATTACCTACTCCACCCACAGAAGGATTTACTAGTGTAAAAGAAAATAGGTAGAAGACTGTGAGGCTTAGGAATTCATAAATTAGGATGCCATACTCTCATTTATTTTCATGGTTTTTGACATAAAGAAAAATGATGTGCATGAACAGATCATGTAGGCTAGTGATCAGTGTGATAGATTCAGGGTCTTGCATGGTTAAAATATAAGAAAAGAAATCTCTTCTTTCAACTACAGAAGAGGAGAAGATTAAAAGTAATCTCTCAAACTATTCTTCTGAAAAAAAATAATTTAAATGATTGCCCTTTATAGTGAGATTATTTAAAAAATCCCAAGACACACCATTTCCATAACACATTACTTTCACAAATTTCAAAAAAAAAAAAATACTACCTACAAGAGAATTTTGAGATCACATAATTTGTCCTTAGCTTTCAAGAATGAACAAACAGACCAAAGAATTTAAGAGACTACCACCTTGGAACAACAAATAGCTGCTCTGTAGTTTTAACAGCAAATTAAAACTGAGGAAATTAATTTTAACTGTGAACAAATTTTTAAAGGATTTTTGAACTATCCTTAAATCCGACTACATGAAAACATGTTCCTCCAACTTGCTGGAGCCCCTTTCATCACGCACAGTGACCACTGGCAGCTCCTAATCCACCCTCTAAAGTTCAGGCAAATGAACTTGCAGTAATTTAACTTGATGATTTGGTTTGATTAAGCCACATACAAACAACAACACTGACCCTGCATCATATAATGTCCATTGGTTTCTATTTACTTTGCTAAATTATGTCTGCTTTCCAATTTTTGAAACTTTCCACACCAAGTAATACACCTTTGATCTATGTAAGGAACGTTTACAAGAAAACAAGAGGCTTGATGACAAAGAAACATGTTTATTTTATGCATTCAGATAAACATATATCCAAAGCACACCTGCTATGCTCATGTCCATCTCCCCAAAGGAAAAAAGAAAGATTTCATTAAAAAAATATGATGTCTTTACAATTGATGGATCTGTCAATCATGGAAATTTATTCTGTCACTTTGGAAATTGATTCAAGAAAAGGTTCATAAAAAAGAAGTCCAATACATTTCTACACAGTACAGTACCTCTCTAGAGATGACGCCACCTGCCTACATTTCCTCTAATGGGGAAGGTGGGTACAAGTTCAGAGAACACTAGGAGAGCAATGTGTCCAGATGATGTAAATTGTCATATTCTATCTTCAGATGAAGAACTGGTCAAGAAACCTATGCTCAGTATCATGAATAGGGACTCACTGACAAAAATCACTAGCAGCCGTCCTGCATCTACAAGGAAAAGTTGGTCACTGTATTGTGCCTCTGAGAAGTACAGCCCCATGAGAGCTTTCTCAGAAGTTCTTCCACCATGTTCCTATTCAGAGAGAAACACAGGTTAGAGTTGAGTGATATCCTTTATTCAGCCCAACTCTCTTACAGTTGAGGCAATGGAGGCCTAGAAAAATGTACTTGCCCAACTTAACAAAATAATTCAACTCCACCACACATTTCTGGGTAACCTAGTGCTAGTCATTGAGCTTTTCTGAATTAGTTAAGTTGTTCAAAGATGGCAGAGGTCTGAGGGCTTCCTAGGTACCTTCTGCAACTAAGCCCTAACCTATATTTCATATGACAAAACTCCAGGAGGAATAGAACTAGATCATGGACATTCAAGTGCACATAGAGACATTGGTCAACCCACTATGTCTCTATCCTAAGTCTCAGAGTTATTGGGACCTACCATGTTGTCCATTTGTCTGTTGTCATCAATAGCTGTCTTCTACAAGGTCAATTTAAAGAATGATTTGGTATCTGTGCCTTACTGAGGTGAAGGTGTGTCAGCTCTAAGTGATAGCTTTCAGGTTCTAAATGACCACCTTCAGATCTCAGCTCTGACCCCAGATCCATGAGAAAGCCCAGCAGTGGCACCCGTCATGACCCCACAAATACAGGTCCTTCTAAATCAGTATTTATATTAGGACCCTTCAAGGACTGTCCTTCTTGCAATAGTTCTAGAATCTTAGGATTTTCCATGATTTACCTGAATATTTTCAGCACAGGAAGATGCTATGAGATGCATCAAGATATTCCTATTACTCTTCAGCTTCAACAGCTCTCTTCTGCAAGGCCAATTTAAAAGCTTTCTCTTCTGCACAGGCTCATCATTCCCATGGACATTTACAGGGTGGTCATTTCACTTAATAAATCACATTGAACAAAATTATGGGGGTCTGCTCATCCATACATGAGGGCTTCTACTATCTCACATGGAAGGACTTCTGCTCTCTTGAGGCAATCTCATATGTGCTTGATCTCTTTCCAGGCCTGACATAACCCAAATGCTCAGTTCACATAAGATGTTATTATTATTAGTGTCTACCTTTGAATTTCAACCTACCACAAGCCATTATAGCAAAATCATTTGTTGATGGAGAACACTATGCATATACTTATAAAATGAGACATGAACAGAACACCATGTAATTTTCAATAGAAAGTATGGCTTATTATCTATAATCTTGGAAAAGTGGAAAAAATGAATTTCTCTGAGCCTCAATTTCTATGTTTAGTAAATGAAGAGACTGGGTCAAGAAGCATCTAAAGACCCAAAGTTATCACTCTAGACATGCTGGACTTTTAAGGCAACTGTCAGGCAGGCTGCAGACCTATATGGCATAAGCAATCTGGCAAATGATATCTCTGATAGTTACACAAACTATCATCCTGTATTTGGGTGTGCTGTACTTATTTTTGTCCTGGATCACCAAGCGTTTCCAAGCATAGTAATCAGTTTTGCCCTCTTCTTGCAGCCCGGGTTCAATCCTCAGCATCACATACAAACAAAGATGTTGTGTCCGCCGAAAACTTAAAAATAAATATTAAAATTCTCTCTCTCTCTAAAAAAAAAAAAAAAAGAAAGAAAAGAAACCCCATCCTGCGGAACAGAGCCCGGGTCCGCGGATCCACACAGACCTGCAGGCCCAACAGCACTACAGGGAAGAAAAGATCTTCATAACATTTTTAAGTTCATTTTTAAAAGACACTTTCTTAAATGCTTTGCAAATGATTATCAAAAAATTAAACAAAAATATTTTATGACTCTTTTTAATTTTAATTTATCCTAATTCACAATTTTTAAATTTGTACAACAAATGCTTTGCTATATAAACGGCAAGTGATTAAAATCTCCACATGTTGAAACTAATTGATATTTAGCATAATTTTAAATGAATAGTCACTCTATAACATCTCCTGTGTGAATCACACATTGTCTTGATGTGAAAACCCTTCAGAAAGCCTCAAATACAGGCCACAGCTACCAGAAAAGAAATGCAAAATCATCAGATGAGGTGTCCATACAGACAGACTTGGGCAGTGGTTATGCAAGTGACACCAAGACAAGAGATCCTAGTAGAACTGAGGATACAAACTTAGGCCATTCCACAGTGACTGCTCTTCCTCTCTCTATGTATATGTGAGTGTGTATATATACACATATAGACACACACTCACACAAAGTATGCATTTATATACCACTGTGTTTCTATATGTATGGGTATATATTATACATGTGTGTGTATTCCCCTCATTTCAAATACTTAAGAATGATCCAGGGATGTGTATAAAAATTATTTTTCCCTCATCTCACAGAATAAAAGGACACAGAAATGTCTGTTTAGTTCAATGATATTACAAAAGAAAAAATTTTTGTTAAATATGATCAAGGGTCCAGTGTGTACAACCAGAGGCCTCCAAATCAAGAGTCCAACTAGTACCATCTCCAACTGATAAAAGTACAGACAACATGGATTGTTTTCCCATAATGTTTGGATTTTGGCCACTTACATTCACATTTCTATAAATAAACATGCTAATAACCACTTAGGAAAATAGCCCAGAGTGATGCATACACACATTTGGGCTGGGGCTCAAATTGCCTATAATAACAAAGGAAGAGGAAGAATGATTAGGAAAAATTTAATCTAAATGGGAATGTATATATGCATTAATTTTATACTTGGAACTTCAATCCCTGTTGTGTACTTCACCAAAAAATAATGGCCCCATGATCACTTGGTTTTGATTTGGCAATATTCAACTTTCCTTTGATATACCCATAGAAGAATCACAATAAAATAAAATCAGTTAATAAAACAAATCATGGGCCACAGGAGGAAGACCCTTTACATTTATCAGTCAAGTTTTTCTTCTCAGGGTTATTTGGATTTATGTTTAGATAACAGCTACTAATACCAAACACATTTACTGAGTATCTACTTTGTCTAAGAAACTTTTCTAGTGTGATGGGAGAGGCTGTAAGTAAAAGAAACCATCTCAGTCCTAACTCTGCACCTGTGGTCACATCCTTAACCCAAGGTTTCCGAGATCAGATGTCCAGCCCCTTTTAAATGAGAAGTTCCTTAGTAAATTCTTACCTAGCAGAGTAAAAATAAATGAACATAGAAATGGATCTGATCACTGGATATGCTGGGGGTGAGGGTGAGTCACCTTCTTTTGCTTCTCTGTGGAAGTGTAACATCTGAAAATCCAGGGGTCTCATTCCAAACTGACACACTAGCTGCCTTGGATTCAGTTCCTACAAAGTTAGATTTATGACAATCCATTCTCTACATTATGTCTCACCGTTTACGTGTGAATAAAATTAATTCACATGGAATAGTTGTTTTTTTCCCCAGTCCTAGGTATTAAAACCAGGGCCTTGCACATGCTAAGAAAGTGTTCCACCACTAAGCTATATCCCCAGTCCTCTATAATTTTTATTTTGAGACAGGGTTTCACTAAATCACTCAGGGTCTTGTTGAATTGCCAAAGCTGGCCTTGAACTTGCAGTCCTCTTGTCTCATTCTCCCACAGGTATGCATAATGTGCCAGGCTCATAAAAGGGTTTTTAATGGTACAATGGTGGTATTGCCCCAACAGGAAGGGACTGAAGGAGGCAGTAGTGAAATGTCATGCTCCTCCTCTAAAAACCAAGGGAGAGGGGAAGTGCTGTGGAGATTGGACTCCAAACATCAAGAGTGTCATACGAATTAAAACAAACAAATAAAAAGTCCTAAATGAATAGAAACAAAAGTAAATAATCAGAAAACCATGAGAATTTCAGGGGCTCAATCATATGTTTCTAAAAGCTAATAATTAGTAGTCAGTAAAGTTTTGTTAGCTTGAAACCTGACAGAGACTAATTCTTGAGAAAGAAGATAAGTGATGGTTGACAGCCCTGGCTCCAGGCCCAGAGCTGTGAGTCGACGTTAATTTCCTAAGCCTCCTTCCTCCCTCAAGTGCAAACGTAGGTAATAATAACTCTTACCTCCTATGCTTGTTTTGAGGATTCAAGGAGTTAAAACATGCAGAGAATGATGCATTCCACTATCATGTATTTTAAAAATAAAAGCAATTAAAAAAAAAAAAACAGTTGCAAGAACATTGAAAAAAAAATGCAGAGGACTAAAATTGGGCAGACATATGGTAAATTCTGCAGATATGTTAATTCTTTCCATCTCCTTCACCATCAAACAAGAGCAAGACTGGCCAGGACCTGAAAGTTTATCTGTTTTCTCATTATCTAGAAGTATGGCCACATTTGCACCTCTTCTCATACTTCTGAGGCATTCCTCATTCAATTATATGTTGATATTCTGGCCACACATTATCTTTGGAAGACAAGAACTGAGAACTATATGTGTGCTCAGATTGAGGAAGAGAACAAGATATCCCATTGTGTGTTATGGATGCAGTTTATTTAGTTTTAACTTCCTTCTATATTTTATTTTACTACACTTATATTACCTTTGCTGGTTATTTTCTTTTTTTTTAAATTAATTTTTATTGTAGGTTGTTCAAAACATTACATAGTTCTTGATATATCATATTTCACACTTTGATTCAAGTGGGATATGAGCTCCCATTTTTACCCCACATACAGATTGCAGAATCACATCAGTTGCAGAACCATTGATTTACATAATGCCATTCTGGTGTCTGTTGTATTCTGCTGCCTTTCCTATCCTCTACTATCCTCTTTTGCCTTTTTTTCTCTCTATGCTGTTGTATTTGATGTTGTGAATTTTTAAAGTTACTTTAACATCATTGGGAAATAAAATTGATTTAAAATAAACCAGCCAAAAATGAGTCTGTAAAAAAACTTTTGCTTCTTGTCTTCTGGTACAGGGGTTCACAGACACAAACACTTATGCACAAAATAATGAACAGGAAATCAGAACAGAAAGGAGAGGCAGTAGGTTATGTAACTTACAGGAATGGCAGGTAGCTCCTGCACAGCCCACATGAGTGCAGTCAAAGGAGAAGGACTGGGAACATTCACCCCCATGTTCACAATAGCTGGGCAAACACCTAAAGAAGGACAGACACGTTGCTGTTTTTACATTCAGTCATAATAAAATGTGTATCTCACACTAGTATGGTATAGGAAAAGAAGGAGGACAAAAATCAACAGAAACATTTCAACAGGACCAAAGACTGTGGAGTCTGTTCTCACCGTTTATGTGGGAATAAGATCAATTCACATTGAATAGTTGTTTTTTCCCTTGAGTTGTCTCAAGGTCAACTAATGTTCAACCTCAAGTCAGTAAGTGCAGTGCATGCTACTGATTCTCATGCATTTATGACAGGCAAATTTTCTATTTATCATAAAAATGTTTTTCCTTCTCATAAAAACATAATATTGATTTCATACCTGACCAGGATATAAACTGCTTGCAATGACCATAGGCAGATATACATTTCCCCTCCATCCTTCGACACCCTTGTGATGTGACACTGCAGATCTTTCCATACATAGGTAGAGCCTGAATTTCCACCTTGAATCTGAGTTGGGCATGTGACCAACTTTGACCAAAGGACATTTCAACAACACACAGTAATTAGTAATCAGGCAGAAAAAGGACAGTTCTCTTTTGTAAACCTCAAATATGTTTCTGGTACATATGAAGAATGAAGTGGGGTTTTTTTTTTGCCTAAAAGCACAACAATATAAATCAAGAATAAATAAATGGTATGGAGTCAAACTAATAAGCTTCTTCTTGACAAAGTAAACAATTATGTGAAGAAAGAGCCTACAGAGCGGGAGAAAATCTTTACATATACATCAGAGCACTAATCTCCAGGATATATAAAGAACTCAAAAAACTTAACACCAAAAAAATAAATAACCCAATCAATAATGGGCTAAGGAACAGAACAGACACTTTTCAGAAGAAGATAAGACAGTTGATCAACAAATATATGAAAAAAAAATGTTTAATACCTCAATTACTAGATAAATGCAAATCAAAACTACTCTTAAGATTTCATCTCACTCCAGTCAGAATGGCAGTTATCAAGAGTACAAGCAACAATAAGTGTTGGTGAGGATGGGGGAAAAAGGTACACTCATACATTGCTGGTGAGACTGCAAATGGGTGCAGCCACTCTGGAGAGCAGTATAAAGATGCCTTAGAAAATTTGGAATGAAACCACTGTTTAACCCAGCTATCCCACTCCTCGATTACAGCTTTGTAAGGATAGAAACAGATGTCATTTATCTTTTATTTTTTATTTTTGGGTGGGAGGGCTGGAGATTGAACTCAGGGGTACTTAACCACTGAGTCACATCCCAGCCCTATTTTATATTATTTTTAGTTAAACACATGGTTTCACTGAGTTGCTTTGCACCTCACTTTTGCTGAGGCTGACTTTGAACTCACGTTCTCCTGCATCAAACTCCTAAACTGCTAGGATTATAGGCAAGCACCACCATGCCCAGCCAGAAGTCATTTTATAGCCCAGTGGAGATGTAATCTCCAAATAAAATGTGGTCTTACTTCCTGTTGAAGTTCAGTTTACATATAATTAAATATCATATTTTAGTATTTCTTATGCAAATGAGCACATAAATCCAAGTCCTACAAATGATCTTCAAACCAGCTTTCTTCTTTCTGCTTGATCTCTCACTAGTGACTTGGTTTTGGGGACTCATAAGGGTCTTATGTGGGTCACCTTTCTAATGTGACCCCAAAAGTCATAGATCCTGCTCTACAGAATTAAAACAGCTGAAAACAAAAACAACAGGATTTAGGTTAGATGCTTAAAACATATTTGATGAAGTTAACTCTGAAATAGAATCCAGGAAGAAATTCTGTAATCTTAGAGCCAGAACAACGTGAAATGAAAAGAAAAAAATATCTTCAGGAAGAAATTGTGTAATCTTAGAGCCAGAAGAACGTGAAATAAAAAGAAAAAAATATCTCTTGTGGTCTTTCCATGTAACCCTTCTAACTTAAACATTGTGACAAAAAAAAAAATTGTAATCTATATTATTTTTCATCTATTTAAAATTTAAGCATCAAATATCAGGAGAAATTTACCTTTACTTTGTTTTCAAGGGAAAAATGGTACATATTGCACTTTAAAAGTTTAAAAAGTCATTCAACCTGGATGGAAGTATAGCTCAGTACAGAGCACTTGCTTGGCATATGCAAGGTCCTGGGTTCCCAGTCTCTAGCACCACCACCCCCACCCCCCCAAAAAAAGAAAAAACAGTGTTCTATAATAGTGTTGACTAACAAAAAAAAAACTCAATAAGGATATATACATATATATGTATATACATATATATTCATGTGTATAAGTGTGTATGATTATATACACATGTGTGTGTATATATATATACACACATATATACATGTGTATATATATGTGTGTGTGTGTGTGTGTGTGTGTGTGTGTGTATATATATATATATATATATATATATATATATATATATATATTAACCTGTATCCACATGAAAACAACTGTAAATACTTCTAGCTACAATTGCATATAGATTGTAATGCTAAACAAACCAAAATTCAGGCAAAACACTGGCCAAATTAGTGACCACAGTTCAGCTCACAAGGAAACTCAGCATGCTGGTTGTCAAGAATTTTTGGTTTATAAAAGAAAAAAAAAATTTATTTTCACTCCCAGCTTTTCAACCAATAATCAGTAAAGGAAGGTATTAGAAAAGTGTGGTGGTGAAAAAACTTTTGGCTAAGAAATTCCACTCCTGAAAATTATCATCAAAATAAAAGCCTCAATATCTGAAACCACATGTGCCAACGCCAATGTTTGTAGTGGGGAAAAAACTAGAGGTAGGATACCCACCTTCAGTAGGAAAAAGAAGAAAATACTGGTGCACTTTCATAATGAAATGTTAATAGCCATTAAAATAGAACTATACCTGGTTAAAAAAAGAATCCCACAATGTGTTACTGAGTCAGAAAAGCAAATTTGTAAAAACTGCCAAATTCAGATAGGTAAGTATTTATAAACATGTACATGAATATGAGCCAGTGATAGATCTAAGTGAGATTTGATTATGCTGGATACAATAAGGTAGGCAAACTAGTCCAGGAACATGACAGTGTTGGAAGGAAATGCAGTTCTGCAGGGAAAAAGCAGAAGGAAATAAAAGAAAGCCAAGCAGAAAGAAAAACTGGGAGGTGACCTCAGAGAAATTCTATGGTAAATTCTGGCCTTTCCTTCCCTCATGGACACATAGATTCAAAGAAACACAGATCAAGTCTTTTTATGAAAAATGAAGACCCTATTTCATAAGAAGCACGAAAGTAGCCACATTGAAGCTGGTAGCAAAACCCATGAAACCCTAACCCCTTTCCCAGCACAGTGTCAGAGAACTATGAAACTGCAGTACCAGCTTCTTCCAGGGGAGGGAAGGAAAGGTCTAAATTGTACATCCAAGTCCAATGTTCTGAGGGCTGCCCATCAGTCTGGTCTGATTTACTTCTTACCTGAATCTGAGTCTTAACAGGAAGGGACCCTGTGTGGGAGTCCCTGAGAACAAAAAGAGCAGTGTGGAGGATATCTATCAAGCAAGTACGCCCTGTAGCCCCTCCCCAAGGCTCAACACAGAGTGCACTGCTGAAACCCCCAAATCCTAGGTTCCTCCTGGGGAGGGGAAGAGATGGACTGTGTATCCAACATTCCAAATTTTCCAGTGACTGGCTTCTATCCACAGGACTGGTTCCTTCTCTCCTATCTTGAAGCAAGTAAGAAGCTGGCATGCTGTGAACATCTAGGAGATATGAGAACAAAGTCAGCAGTTTAGACTAGGAAGCAAGCACCTGCTAAGCCCCTCAACTAGAGCAGAAAAGCAAGAAGGTGGAAACCACCAAATTTCAGTTCCTGAGGAAGAAAAGGATTGGACTGTACGTACAAGTTTCCAACTTTTTCAGGGGATGCCAGAGAGACTGGCTTCTGTCATGTTTGTCTTGGTGCACTGATGAGACCTGGAACATTTTAGATACTTGTGAGCCACTGGGGAAAATGGTGGCAGTTTGAACTATCATGTCATTACTTATATAGCCTATCTTTGTGGTTCAATAAAGTGAATAAAGTAATCACCAAATCTCAACTTTTCTCTGGAAGGGGAGAGCTGGATCAAGTGTGCAGTGTTCCAACATTTTCAGAGGCTGTCTGAGGGACTGGCTTTTATCTCACCTCTCTTAGAGCACTGATGGGACCCAGCATATCCTAGATGCATGAGGGCCACTCAGAGTATAGCCAAAGGGTGGACTATTTTGTAGTCATCTGCCAGAGCCCCTCTCCTGGTCAGCACAAATTAATCAATGAGAATCCCAGAACCTGGCTCATCTCTGTGATGAAGAGAAAAGAAAGAAACATATGTCAAAGAGTCATAACTGGCTTCAATCTCACCATTTTCAGAGGATGAATAAGACCTGGTATAATTTAGATGTCTGTGTGCCTCTGAGACCTCAAAGGAATCCTGGTGTGCTGCTGCATCAGAAAACCAGTGGTACCACTGACAGGAACCAAAAGCAGCAGAAGTCTGTGAATTCATGAAACAAAGAAAGAAGAAAAAAAGAAGGAAAAAAGAAGGAAGGAAGGGAGGGAGGGAGGGAGGGAGAGAGAGAGAGAGAGAGAAAGAGAGACAGAGAGAAAGCAAAGATAAAAAGAAACAGGCAAATCCCCTAACTGGGAATTTACACAACTAAATAAAGCCAAGATACATACACAGAGAGTTTGAAAGGTACGTGGCAGTGCTTCTCATTGAGGGTCTTATTCTATACAAATCCTGTTCCTAAAGACTGGAAAAGGTGTTTTGTTTTGTTTTTTTTCTAATGTGCAGGTACTAACACTAAGAGACAAGGAAAATGAACAAATAGAAAAACATGCCTCTCCAAAAGGAATAAGATGAGACTTTTAGACCCCAATTTTACTAACATGTAATATATGAATTACCTGGCAAAGTACTCAAAATAAACTTGGGAGAAAAAAACATGAACAAAATTAAAAATTTAGCAGATACATAAAAAGAGCCAAAAGAAGTCTTGACCATAAAGAAAACAGTAACTAAAATGAAAAATTTAGTAGAGAAATCAGTCTATATCAAAATATCTTACTAGATCAAGCAGAAGAATAACTGAATTTAAAGATAAATCATTTGAAATTAGCCACTCAATGGCATAAAAAGAAAATAAAAAGTGAAAAAAAATGAAGAAACTTGGTAACTTATAGGACACTATTGAGTAGACCAGTATAAATAATTTTGAATGTCCAAGAAAGAAAAGACAGAGCCAAAAGCTTACTCAAAGAAATAATGAGAAAAAACTTCTGAAATTTGAAAAAAAAAAGGAAGAAATATCTATATTTAGGAATCCAAATAAGAAGAACCCAAAGAATTCCACAGCGAGAGACACTAGAATTGAATTGAATTGTGAAATATCAGACATAAAGAGAACTGTGAGAGCAGCCAGGGAAAAGTGACAGATCACATTACAGGGGAACTTCCCTGAGACAGTCAATGAATTTTTCAGCAGAAACTTTGCATACAAAAAGGCAGTGCAATATTTTTCCAAATGCAGAAAGGTTCTGCCAACCAAGAATATAATACCTGACAAAACTGTCCTTTAAAATTGAAGAGGACATAAAGAGACCAGTCTTACAAGAAACATTAAAGAGAATTCTTCAAGTTGAAACAAACCAAAGCTATCTAACACTATCTATGCATACATAAGTATAAAACTTGCTGTTAGAGGTAAATGTATAGAAAAATACAGAATAATGTAACTCTGTGACAGTACTGTGGAAATTGCTTTTCAATGCTAGTATAAAAGTTAAAGACAAAATTTTTAAAACAATTTTATAAAATATGTGTATGGTTACCCAATACAAAATGATGTAAATTGTGATGTTAATAATATAAAGTTCCATGGAGAGGGGTAATAATGTAGTTTTTTTGTTTTGTTTGTTTTTGGGGGGGATTGAACTCAGGGGCACTCAACCACTGAGCCACATCTCCAGCCCTTTTCTGTATTTTATTTAGAGAGAAGGTCTTACTGAGTTGCTTAGCACCTTGCTTTTTGCTGAGATTGGCTTTGAACTCCTGATCCTCCTGCCTCAGCCTCCTGAACTGCTAGGATTACAGGCATGCACCACCATGCCCAGCAATAATGTAGTTTTTATATGCAACTGAGGTTATTATTATCTTGAAACAGACTGTTATAACTATATAATGTTTTAGGTAAGTTTGATTGTAATCACAACGAAGATATGTAAAATAAAGAAATAAATATCACTATAAAAATCAACAAAATATAAAACAGTATAAAAAACAGGAACAAAAGATTTATAAAATTAGCAGCAAACCTTTAACAAAATGCTAGTAATGTATTTCTGTGGCACAATAAAAAATAAATATTTGGTATTTGTACCTGATTCCTGACACATAGCTCCCATAACTCTAAATCTCCAAAGGTCTAAGTGCCTTCTGTATGCTCATGAGAAGACTGATGACTGAATGCTACCTCTATGTACTTTTTAAATGGGAGCTGTTGCCAGAAAGACCAAAGAATCATTAGAGGCATGGAAATTTCCGCTGCATTACAAGTCCCAGAAGGCAAGAAAGGATGAAGATTGAACTTAATCATCAAGGGCTAATGGCTTACTCTATCTACCTGTGTCACAAAATATTCATAAAAATCACTAAACAAAAGGGTTTGGAGAACATGCAAGCATCCATGTGTTAGGAGTGTGGTATGTCCCAAACCATGATGTTTAGGACTCTTCCCTAATTTGTCCTTTGTACCTCATTTGGCTACTTATTAGAAGCTTTTAAAATAAGCTGGTTATAGCAAGTAAAGGGTTTTCCAGAGTTTTGTAAGCTATTGTAGCAAATTAGTGAACTGACCTGGGAGTATTGTGATAACTCTGTAGGCAACTCTTGAGTGTGGGTAACCCAGAGACCTGATACTTGCAAATGTCATCTTAAGAAAGGACAATCTTGTAAGACTATTCCTTAAGAGTGTGGAATATGACACTAATTCAGGGTACTGAGTACCAGAATTGCTCTGAATTGTAGGACACACAACTGGTGTCCAAGAGTTGGAGAAATGGTGTTAGAAAAGGCAACATAAATTTGGCATCAGAAAGAAAAATACCACACATGATTGGAGTCAGAAATGTTGTAGCAAAAATATTCACCTTCCTCATTAATGATGACTTTACTATGAATAAATTAAATTCCTCAACCAAAAGACACAGGAGTGGTTGAACAGATGAAAAATCAAGATCCACCTATGTGTTGTCTACAAGAGATTCAGATTTACATATAAGAACAGATACAGACTGAGTTAAGTAATTCAACAAAATAGTCCATGCAAATTATAACAAAAATACAGCAAGGATGGCTAAACAGGTCAGAAAAACAAATGAATTTTGAGTCAAAAACTATTACAAGAGACAAAATTTTAATAACATCAAAGGATAATAAAAGGATCAATTCACCAGAAAATACCATAATTATAAAAACAAATAAACTAACATCAGAGAACCTAAATATATAAAGCAAACATTGCAGAACTGAAGCAATTCAATGATAGTAGGATACTTCAATGCCCAACTTCCAATAAATAGAACATCCACATAGAAAATCAATAAAGAAACAGCATAGTTGAACAACAAGGTAGACCAAATAGATATAAACAGAACATTCTACTCAAGAGCAGAAGAATACATTCTTCTCAAGCACATATGAAACTTTCTCCAAGGTAGATCACATGCTAGGTCACAAAACAAGTCATAACCAATTTAAGAAGACTGAACTCACAAAAGTTCTTTTCTGATCACCATGGAACCTGGAATTCAATAGGTGAAGGAAGACTGAAAAATTCACAAATATGTAAAAATTAAACAATATGCTTTTTTTCTATTGTTTGTTTATTTATTTATTTATTTGTTGGTGCTATTGTTAGAATTCAAGGCACCATCTATGTAAGGCAAACACTTCACTACTAAGCTACATCCCCACAATTTTTTTTTTTAATTTTAATTTTGAGACAGTGCCTTGCTAAGTTTCCCAAGCTGGCCTTGATCTTCTGATCCTCCTGCTTCAGCCTCCTGAGGAACTAGAATTAAAAGACCATGCTGCTACTCCTGGCTGTAAACAACACTCTCTGGAACAATCTGGTGTGTCAAAGAAGACATTTAGGGGAATTAGAAAATATCATGGGACAAATGAAAAGGAGAACACTCTGTGCCAAAACTTATGGAATAGAGCATAACAATATGTGTCCACTCTGAAGATAAAGGAAGATCTGAAACAAAAACCTAACTTTATACCTCAAAGATCTAGATAAAGGAACAAAGCCCACCCACCTCATCAAAGAAAGAAAATCATAAATATTAGAAGAGAATTTAATGAAATAGAGAAGAAAAAAATTAATAAAATTGAGTTGGATTTTTGGAAAAATTGAGGAATTCACAAAGTTTTAGTCACACACGAGCAAAAGGAGACTGAAATAAATAAAATCAGATATGAAAGAAAAGATATTACAACTAATGACATACAATAAAAAGGATCCTAAGAGACTGATAAGACCAATTCAATGCCAACCAATTGGAGACCATAAAAGAAATGTATAAATTCTCACAAAGATATAACCTATTAATATCAAGTAATGAAGAAAAAGACAATCTTAATAGACTTGTAGCTAGAATAGTAAAAATGCTGAATTGGTGAGCAAAAAATCTCCTACTAAAGAATATTTAAAGAATTTGGGGCTGGGATTATGGCTCAGCAGTAGAGCTCTCGCTTAGCATGTGCAAGGCCTGGGGTTCAATCCTCAGCCCCACATAAAAATAAATAAATAAAATAAAGCTATTGTGTCCATGTACAACTAAAAAATAAATATTAAAATAAGAATATTTAAAGAATTAAAAAATATTTAAAGAATTGAAGCCAATCCTTAACAAACTCTTCTAAAAAAATAGAAGAGAACATTTCCAAACTCATGTTGAGACTATCAAAATTAAAGAAGATTTAAAAAGCAAAACCACAAAACAATATTTGTGATGAACGTAGAAGCAAAAAATCTATATCAAAATACCAGAGAACTGAATTCAACAACACAATTAAAGGGATAATACATCATAACTAAGTGGGATTTATTCTTGGGATACAAGAGTGGGTCAATATATGAAAATCAATTAATGTGATTAACTAAATAAACAGAACAAAGGACTAAAAATCACTTGATTATCCTAATAGATGTAGAGAAGGAATCTGAGAAAATTCAACACCATTTCATGATAAAAACTCCAACAACTAAGAATAAAAGGATATTACCTCCACATAATAAAAGTCATCTATGGAAAGCTAATATGTTCAATGGTGAAAAAATAAAAAGTTTTTTTTTTCCTTGAAGATCAAGAACAAATAAAGGGAGTTTTCCCCAGCCCCTAGGGGGCAGTGCTGCAGATACCAGTCCTGGTCTGTTGGCAGCAGCACCAGGTTACTGTGGGTTTCTTGCACTTCTGCTTCCCAACCCCCAGGATGGTGCAGGCATCTGGTGAGATATGGCTAGCTCCTGTTGTGAGGAAGGCACAGGAGAGGAGGAGAGGGATTTTGTACTTCGCCTATGGCAGCAACTTAATGATGGAGATGAGCTACCTCTAAAACTCCTTGGCCACGTTCTTAGCCCGCCTGTAGGATTTTAAGGTTGACTTTGGCAATTTCCAAGGCAAAACCAGTCAGAGGTGGCATGGACGCAAGAAGGCATTAAAAGTGGAATGTATGTTTTAATAGAAGTGAAAGTTTCAACTCAAGAAAGGAAAGAACCTATCAAAACTATCTGATGACAAATTATGACCACACTTCCCCATCCCAACTATATAAAAAGGTTATTTGCATGGGTGCAAAAGAAAACAGTTTGCCACTGGAGTATCAAGAGAGGCTAAAAGCAATAGAAACAATCTAGTGGCACATGCTGGTAATCCCAGTGGCTCTGGAGACTGATTGCAAGTTCAAAGCCAGCCTCAGCAAAAGCAAGGCACTAAGCAACTCAGTGAGACCCTCTCTGTAAATTAAAAAATACAAAATAGGCTGGGGATGTGGCTCAAATTAAGTGCTCCTGAGTTAAATCCCCAGTATCCACTCCCCCCCCCCGCCGCAAAAAAAAAAGGCAATAGAACCAAATGACTATAAAGGAAAGGTCTCAGAAGACCTTATTATCAAAAAGGGGGAAGAAAAGCTCTTTAGAACATAACAAAATATATCTAAGAATAAATAATATTCTATGTACTAATATAAAATATATTTAACATTTAAGAACAGGGATCTGTGATATCTCCATGTTTAATCTCTGTTTTCAACAATATTCTGAAGGGGAACCTCACTTTAGTGATTTCATATTTTCAGACTATAAAAAAACAGCTGATGAAGAGTTGGACAATTAAAAGGGGATTGTGAAGTCCTGTAGTAACAAGTAAATGTGGGTACCCCTGTGGACACTTAAAGCTGTTTTCTTGGGTTGATCTTAAGTGTCCTCTTGTTCTGTGACAAGGATAGATTTGCAGTTTTCTCGATGATGGTGCTGGTAAATTCCTCTGCTGCCTGGGCTTTTTTTTTTTAATTAGTGTAATAAGAGTAATCAAATTACTGACATAATTGATAATAAAAATAATAAAATTTTGGAAACTGGAAAAAAAAAAAAGAATAAAGCGAGCTGCCCACTCTTACTATTTGTAGTCAATATCTTAATAAAAGCAAAGTCAGCAATTAGGCAAGATAAAGAAATAAAATGCATCCAAATTGGAAATGAAGAAGTAAAATTATTTCTTTTGCAAATGACATTTTAGAAACAAAAAACACAAATATTTTAAAAATTGGAATTAATGAAAAAAAATAGTAAAGTTGCAGGATAAAAAAATCAACACAAAATTCTGTTGCGTTTCTAAGGAAATTGCATTAGTCAGCTTTCTGACACTGTGACAAAATACCATACATAATCAACTCATAAGAAAGAATGATTTATTTTTGCTCACAGTTGCAGAGGTATCAGTCTGTGGTTGCTTGGCTCTGTTGTTTTGGGCCTACAGTGAGAAAGTATGTCATGGTTGAAGCACATGATGAAGGAGATCTGTTCACCTGATAGCAGCTGGGAAGCAAAGACAGAGAGAATGCTGGAGTCCCAATGCCCCCTTAATGTACCCCGAGTGACCTATCTTACTTTCAATAAACCATACCTCCTGAAGATTCCACTGCCTCCCAATAGTGCCACAGGCTGGGGATCAAGCCTTTAACATACTGGCCTTGGGGAGCATTCCAAATCAAACCCATAGCATTCCACCCCTAGCCCTCAAAGGCTCATGTGTTAGAAGCATGGTTCTTAGCCTGTGGTACTACTGACTAGAGGTAGAACCTTTGGAAAATTGGGTCTAATAGAAGAAAGCTGATTTACTGGGGGTAAGTCCTTGAAAGAGATACTGGGACCCTGGCCCCCTCTTTTCTGCCTCTTAGCTACCACGAGGCAAACAGGTTTCCCGTGCCATACCATGCTGCACAATATATTCTGCAGGGTCCAGTGACCAGAGACTGAAACCTGTGAAACTATGAGCCAAAATAAACCTTTCCTCCTTATAAATGGATTATCACAGGTGTATTGTCACAATAATAGAAAGCTGACAGAGAAATTAAGAAAGCACTCTCATTTACAGTAGCATTAAAAAGAATAAAATACTGAAGATAAATTAACTAAGGAGGTTAAAAAAAAAAAAAACTTGAAGTATACAGAAAACTCCAAAACTCAGATAAAAGAAATAAGACAGAAATACATGTCATGTTCATGGATATTATAACAATACTGTTAAAATGGCAATTCAATCCAAAGTAATATACAGACTTAATCCATTCTTAATGGCATTTTTTCTTCAAATAGAAATCAACCTTAAATTTCATACAGAACAGAGAATCCCGTATATCCAAAGCAATCTTGACAAGGAGAGCAAGAAGCATTATATGTCTTTTTTCCAAAATATATTATAAAGTTTCAGAAATTGAAAAAGAATGGTATTGGGATAAAAATAGAAATATCAACCAAAGAAACAGAATACCAGAAATAAATCCACAAATATGCAGACAACAGATGTTCCACAGGAGTGCCAGAATGTACAATATGGAAAAGATTGTCCCTTCAACAAATGGTGTGGGGAAAACTATATATTCACAACTGAAAGAACATAGTTGGACTCTGTTGGAAAATAAGGATCTCAAAAGACTTCACTCCCACGTTTATTGTACCACAATAGCCAAAATGCATAAATAATATAAACATCCATTGATGGATTAGTGGATATAAAATGCACACATACACACACACAAAATGGAATATTATTCAACTTTTAAAAAGGAAATCCTGCTATCTGCAGAAACATAGATGAACCAGGGGAACCATATGCTAAGTGAATTAAGCCATTTGCAGAATGACAAATATTGTATGATTTCACTTAGATCGGGTATCTAAAACAGTCAAACTCATAGAAGCAGAGAATAGAATGGTAGTTACTAGGGCCTGAGAGCAAAGAAAAATGGAGGGTTGCCATGTAATTCATGTTCCAGTTACTAAAGATAAATAAGTTCTAGAGATCTGCTTTACAATATTGGGTCTAGTTAATGTTATTGCACACTCACAATTTTTAAAGAAAGTATACTCATATTGAGTGTTCTTATCACCACAAAAAGTCTATTAAAAGCTGTTATATGATGATACTTCATGATTTTGCAACATGCATCCATTTCACACATAAATATTAAATTCATACATAAAAATTATATCAAACATAAATGAAAAATTATACCAAACATAAACAAAATTATGTATGATTTGTACCTTTAGAAGAAGTATATTTTAAAACTGAATCAATGAAACAAATTGAATCTCTCTTCTCTATTAGCCACACATTAGGACTTTCTTTATGAAGAGTTATCTCTGGTTTGTGTTTCTTGGACAAATCAATGATATCCACTCCATTATAACAGAGATTTTTCAAAACACCCAGTGGACCCTCATATGTGGCAACACCATTGATAACTCCATGTCCAAGAATCCCTCCAAAGCTGATATTTAAAAGAAAAAAAAAGATATAAACAATATTGTTTAATTATTTTCTGATTATCTGCCCCAAATATTAATGATTTATAGATACAATGATAATTGTCTTCAAATTTGCTTTGCATATTATAGTGTTATATTAATGCCAAATGAAGTTTTAAGATGCAGATTTATAATTTTATTCATTATAGAAAGACTCAATCCCCTTATTACAATTTCTAGATATGAGTCTTCTCCTAATTTTTAGATGAGAATATTGTATCATTATTTCCATGGTGATCTGTATAATAGCTTATCCAGTGTATCATCGCTAAAGAAAAGGAGAACAGCAAAACTCCATGTCCCTGAATGCCCTCTTTCTTTTTTTAATTTTTTTTTTTATTTTTGTAGCTGTAGATGGACAGCATGCCTTTATTTTATTTATTTTTGTATGTGGATCAAACCCAGTGCCTCACACATGCTAGGCAAGTGCACTGCCACTGAGCCACAGCCCCAGTCCTGAATGCCCCCTTTCTGTTCCCAAAAACCTTGCCAAGTTAAGGAAACACTGAGAGTAAGCCTGGACCAGAAAGTCTAAAAATGCATGATCTTAAAGGACCTGGGCTTCCTCTTACGCACAACGGAAACCAGAGCTAGTTGGTGCTACCTGTAGAAAGCTACTTTCTTACATGTACATCAGGGCAATTGCTCCTTAGGATGCTGGTCAGACAAGCTAACTAATTAGCTAATGCTGATGATGTCACTGCTTCTGTAAAGATATAAAACCCCTCTGCACAGGCTGAGGGCACTATGGAAAGGATACGTGTCAACAGTCCAGCTGGCCACTACTGGACAAAGTGGTGAATATAACAAAGTGGTGAACAAAAGTAAGAATATAACTAATCAAATTCAAATGAAGTTCTCTAGCTTATTGAATGGCAATATAGTAATGAAACCCTGATAATAAAGAATTAAACGATTTCCCATTTTAGCAGTCCATATTCCTAAGTATGTCACCGATGGCATTAAGAATAACTAAGGGGGCTGGGGATGTGGCTCAGGCAGTGGCAGGCTCGCCTGGCATGTTGCGGCCCTGGTTTGATCCTCAGCACCACATACAAACAAAGATGTTGTGTCTGCCAAAAACTAAATATATATATATATATATATATATATATATATATATATATATATATATATATATATATATATATATAAAATAACTAAGGCTTACCCTGCAGTTAGTCAACAAGGAAATGTTTGTTCTGTACATGATTTTGCCAAGATTATTTTGGTCAAAAGGATTTTACCCTCATCCTCCCTGTGGCCACTACGGTTCTGCAATAGCTAAATGATTAAAACATCAGAATCTTCTGGAGCATTTGCTGAGATGAGGCCCTGAATTCCCACTGAGCAGGTTTGAGGTAGAAGCTGAGAATCTGCATTTCAGACAAATTCCCTCCTGATGTCCCTGTGCTTGAGCTGGTGTCCATACTTTGACAGCCGCAGCTTTAAACCACCAAAATTATATTTCTTGGAAGATTCTCCTCAGGCAAAATGGAGTAGTGAAAATTTTATTGGTAACTGAGACACAAAATAATGGTTTTAAAACTCTTTTGTCCTAATGCTTTATTTCCTAATGTGACGTCTAACACTATCTAGAACAATTGACCATGTGCTAATCACTTATATATCGGATAAGGCAAATCAAAAATGTATGTTGACAGATATTTCTAAGCTTACTGGGCGACCAAAGACACCTGGCAAAGTGGGTGTAACAAAAGTACTTAGTCACAGGGATCCCTGCAGCAGCTGCAGTAGTTTAAAATCTTAAAGGACAATAAACTTAACCTCAATTTCAAGGATTTAACGCTCACAGCCGCTCCCGCGCGCCACCCCAGCCCCGCGCGGCCCCCCCTCAGCCCCGCGCGCCACCCCCAATCCCGCGCGCCCCACCCCCAGCCCCGCGCGCCCCCCCCAGCCCCGCGCGCCCCCCCCAGCCCCGCACGGCCCCGATCAGCCCCGCGCCCCCCTCCCCCACCCCCGCGCGCCCACGACTCTGGGGCTGGAGTTTTTTTTGTTTTGTTTGTTTTTTTAATTAGTCGCTCATGACCCCCACTTCCTGGTGTCCTGAGCTCCTTGGGTTCACAGTCCCTGACCCCCTAGCCGCGAAGACGGACTCACTTCAGCAGCAAGAGCGATCCACAGGCGGCACCCAAGGTTCCTCACGAGGCTGGGACTGCTGGGCTGACGCGGGAAGCTGAGAGCAGGCAGAAGATGCCCAGGTTTGGGGCCATTGGGGATGGCTGGCCTCGTCCGGGAGCTTCTCCTTAGGGCCTTGGCGCGGCTGGCTAGAGCAAAGGGGAGTCCCGCCTGGACGAAGGAACGGCACACTCTGCGGAGACGCCAGCGCCGCTGAGCAATTTGGCTCAGAGCGGGATTCCCCCAACCAGCCTGGCCCCGCCTCCTCGGCGCTGCTCAGCCCTCATTGGCCAGCGCCGCCTGCACTTCTGGGGAAAGACTGGAAGGCTGCTCCTCCCCACCCACTAGGCCCAGCGGTGGACTAACTAATGACTTTGCATAGAATTCATACTGTGGCAGAGTCAGAGAAACTGTCTCTTTGTACCCGTCAAGAATGGAGACATTACAGCATTTCAAACAGGCATTGATGCAGGGCAGATGTGGCTGATTACCTGTGGAATTTGGGGGGTGTAGTTTTATTTAAGTTGCAGCAATCCAGAGGGACTAATTCCAAGAAATCTCTGGACCCTAGGTGAGGAAATTCTCTGAGATTTATAGTCGGTGGTTACACAACAGGGTGGTTAACATAACAGTTACTGTTTCTTCCATGTTCTTATCTTAGGTTAGAGATTTCACAAGTTTTTACTAAGAAAACAGAAACAGTAAATTTTGCACATTAAAAAGCTTGATTGCAGATTGTTTTTTTCTTTTTTTTGGTTGTAGATGGGCACAATACCTTTATTTTATTATTTATATTTATATGATACTGAGAATCAAAATCAGTGTCTCACATATGGTAGGCAAGTGCTTTACTACTGAGGTACAACCCCAACCCTGCTGACCTAATTTTTACAAGAAAGAGAAACCTGACATTTAAAACAAAGTGGAGCTCATACCACAATGAATGCTCTAGAAATCCTGCTGACTTTTAAAAAAATATCTTCTTGGCTAGAAAGGAGGCTTATATGTTACAATTGGTGAGGGTCTTTGGGGGACCACATCATTTGGAGTCTTTTGGGGACTACACCATTACTCTCTCTTTGATGTTCATTATTTAATCTTTTAAATCAAAGGCCATAATTATCATCTTGGTTTAAAGCTTCATGGCTTCATGTGATGTTATATCTTAGTGTCTCTCTCTCTCTCTCTCTCTCTCTCTCTCTCTCTCTCTCTCTCTCTCTCTCTCTGCTTCTAGAGTAGACCTAATAGTTTTAATGTAAAGGGAAGACAAACATGGAAGCAATGAACAAGTTAATAACATAATCTCTACTATGTCAATTATGCTTTTGAATCCACCAAGAATAGAAAACCATTCTCCAAATCTGAGCTTGGATCCTAATCCTTAATGCCCTCTGAGGTTTGAACTGGTACATGTACTGGTTTTCTGATATTGTCACTTGTGTGTTTGGCTGTTATCAGGCTTGTAGTAAGCACCAAAGAAAGGACCATGTGCATGCCAGAAGTAATAAATCATAGCATAAGAGCCATCTCAGCAGATGAAACAGTCCATTTGTCCTGTTGGTTGGTTTATCTTCCTCCTTGCAGTGATCAACCAGCCCCCAAGTGGCTGAAGCAGGGCTGATGTTTCCTCAAGCTTTAGATGTGTGCAGACTTTTCAGCTTCCAGAGTGACTAGAGCAGGGATGGTGTCCTTCTGATCCTCAATTGTCTGTTGTTTCCTTCTTCCTGATGGTCAGCTGAAGGGATGCAAATTAAGGGGGAAAGCTGCAAAAGAATGTATATGACAATATAAGATTATATTTTCAGAAGGTACCAAAACATGCCAAAAGAAACAAAATATTACAAAATGTATATCTGTGTATATGTATATACATATGTTGATATATTTGGTGACACTGTAAAGAAGAATATGGAATTGTGGTCAGTGCTCCATGTATGTGTGGTAGAGGTGGGGGATATCCCAGGAGGCTTAAACTACATAGATTTATCTCAATGTAACTTTTTTTTATAAAGAGAAAAATGTTTATTTGACTCACAGTTTTGGAGTCTCTAAGTCCTGTTTATCACAATCTCAGCAAAGGCTGGTTGTTGACTGTATGACTTCATGACAAGTGACAGATTGCAATGATAAAAAATGTTGGAGTAAGTGGTCACATCTTCAGCCATGAATGGAGAGAAATGGGTAGGGCCAGGATTGCTCCTTTTATAACAATACTCAGAGAGAATTTAGGGTTCTTATGAAAACCACTAAAGATGGATTGCATATTGTTTCATGCCCCAAATGATCTTAGGACCTCCCAACTGGGGCCCACTTCCCAACTATTCAGCCACTTCCTAACAGTGCCACCATGGGAATCATGTTTTTAATCATGAAGTACCCTTTAGGGATACAAACATTTAAAACAGCAAGTCTCAGACCAGTGGATCCAATGAGTCTGCAGAATATTATCTTCTCATATATGTTACATACTCAGATATTTCCCCAGTTTCTGAATATGTGATCTGTACAGAGTTTATCTGCTGGTCTAATAATCACCTTACTTTGTTAGCCTGTATTTAGTAAAAGCCATAATGGTTGAAAGTTCAGGTTGCCAAGTGAAAACCCTGAAATTACATTCTTCATTCTACAGAAAATTGTAAATCAGATACAAACTGGGGGTATAAAGGAAGGATAGATATTAGTGATACTAGCTTTGACTTAAGTGATTTAGGAAATGTTTTCTCAGTAATCTTCTCATATAATTCATTATTTTAACCCCTGAAGAAAACAGATGATGGCAGATTATGGTGTTCTAATATCAAATTAATAAGGTGGCATTACCAGTTGCAGGTGCAGGCTAGATTTGGTACCTGCAGTAGAATAGGTTAAAAAAATGACTCAATGCCATTAATCATCAAAGAAATGCCATTAAAAATTCAATGTAACTTTAAACAAATTTGTAAATAGGCCTACACTTTTATAAGCCTGATCCAACTTTTCATGCTTTGGCTTATGATCTTTCATAAATTATTATTTATTTAATCTAAAAACATGAAGTAAATTTTAATTTCCTACCTCAGACGTCAGCTTTCTTCAAAAGGTGCATTTCTAAGTGTGTCACATTTAATCTCAGAATATATTTCTGTGGGGAAATAATGCTGAATGCCTCCCTGGCTCCCAAATTAAGGTAGTGCTCAGCAGCTTAATTTACCCCTGGCTTAGCATCCTCACCATCTTTATTTTACAAAATGTAAAACCAAGGTTGTACCTAGTTCTGTACCCTGGTCAAAGTCACCCGGTTAAGAGGGATTTGAATCCAGCTCTACTACCTCTGAAGACTTGGACACTCCTCACACTATCCTTTAGCAAGACGAAACTCACTAACTTACATTTTTCCTTTCTTGATAAACTCTTGGAATAAACCTATGCCAGGCTAAATTTTGTAGGTCTAGGAGGGTATTTTCCCAAGAGACTGCTTTTCCCCACTTCAGGTTTATGGAGTCTGGCCAGTCTGGCTGTCACAGAGCTGCAATGTACCCAGCTCCACCCCACTGTCCAGAGGCTCAATGCCCATCAGCCCTGTCTTCAGGACCCAGAGTCCTGTTCAGGGAGGAGTGGGGGGTGGGGGAAGGGGCCAGGGTAGTAAACTCAGGAGAAAAGACCAGAAGGTGCTCCCAGAGCAGCCAGAGATCTCTCTCCATCTTGCCCCACAGGGTCAAGGTCCAGACCTGGCCAGCAGTCCCCAGGCTTCACCCTGGTCCCTCACCAGCTGGCTGGACCCATCTAGCCCAGCCTACTGCCTGCTGTAAGGACTGCAGCCTTTATTTAATGTACTCACTTGTTTCCCTAGGACGAGTTCCCTCAGTGCCACAATTCCTCAAGGGTCCAGAAGGACTGGGGGCTCACCCTAGGGGAGGAAAACCAGGTGGCATGTGGTGGATGCTAGTGAGGCCACTGTCATGTAGAATGCCCAGCTTCCCCAGCTTCTGTGGTCTTGGGCAGCATAGCAGGAGCCTTGGGGTTGAGTTGCTACAGCAGCAGCAGCAGCATGGAATGGTAGCCTCTGGTGACAGCAACAAGCAGCTGCTTCCTGAGTAGGGAGTTGAGCATTGGCATTGGGGCATCTGAGGAGGCATCAGCTGGACGGTTTGGGAGTTTGGTTGCGGTGCTAGGGGCAACAAAGTCTTCCAACCATGAGCATTTTTGTCCTGCAGTGCTGAGAGGAGTCCAGCTTCAGTTGCAATAAAGTTGTCATCCAGTACTGATTGTCTCTGGTGTCTATGTTGGAGTCTTGTGGCAGAAGTGTGGCACTCCAGAGTCTGATGTGGCAGCATCAGAGTTCGATGTCAGGTTTAGGACCTTTGTGGGTGTGGGCATGGGGTGCAATGCATTGACATTGGGGCATAGGGGGCAGTGTTGGTGTCCAGCTAGGGCCTGGGAGTTTTGTTGCTGTGCAGAAGTGGTGGCACCAGAGAGTCTGGAAGCTGGTGCAGCAGCAATAAAGCATCCAGCCCTGGGCATCTTCATCCTACAGCAGTGACAGGAATCCAACTGCAGTGGCGGTGAAGGCAGCATCTGGCAGCCATGTGGGGAGTCCAGTGGCTGTGGTGAGGAGCTCCAGGCTGGCAGCAGTGGTGAGGGCTTGAGACATTAAGCGTCTGAGTCAGATGTAACCAGTAGCTGGGATGACTTCTATTGTTGCTGCTCCAGGCCCTTGGTCTTGCTCCTGGCAGAACCAGCCTACTCAGGAAGCAGGAGAGGGGAGGCAGTGGTACCCAGGCAGCCTCTAAGGACCTTATGCTGCCCACACCTGACCCACCTGGGACTGGCCATATCCCACTGGGCAGCTGCTCCCCCGATCCCCTGCTATGGCCTCTGAAACTAGGCAATCTGCTAGGTGGGGCAGCCTTGGGAGAGGACCCCTGTTGGCATTACTACAGCCATCTTACTTACCCCTTGCCCTCTTTATGAATACTGTTCTTATTCTCAAGAAAGAAAAACCTGAGGGTCTCTGTTCTTTCCTTGAGAGATCAAAAATTGCTCTTCTTGGTACTTAAGAAACAGTAACTTAGATAGGGGTGGTGACACATGCCTGTAATCCCAGCAGCTTGAGAGGCTGAGGCAGGAAGATTGGGAGTTCAAAGCCAGCCTCAGCAAAATTGAGGTGATAGCAATTCAGACCCTGTCTCTAAACTAAAATACAGAAAAGGGCTGGGGATTTGGCTCAGTGGTCAAGCGCCCCTGAGTTCAATCCCTGGCACAATAAATAAATAAATAAATAAAAATTTAATAAATAAATAAATGCTATTAAGAGAAAAGAAAAGAAACAATAACTCGCCTTTTGCAAAATCAGGTGATGCTTGCTATGCCAGTCACAAAGGTTAAATCTGCCCCTAACAGGCAGCTATGATTCTGTCTTGTAAAAGGTAATGCTCAAGGGGAGTTGCTGCTGCTTTCCCCCTCCTTTGCTCTCTCCTGCTTCTGCTGCTCTCCCTCTCTTGTTGATATCTCTGTGTGAGACAGCCTTGTCAGGTGCCTGACAATAAGTATGCTTATGCCTCTGTAGTTGGTGTTCCTGTGGTCGGTCCTGCACCACTTTTCTTTCATTGAAGCCAGTGACTTGGATACAAGCTCTGATACAGGCTCTCCCCTCAACCTTTCTTTCTCCTCTAGGGATTTGAGCTCCTTCAAGATCCTGGCCTGAAGCCCAGGATGGTCACAGGACACCTCCTTCCATTCACTGAGGGATCTTCCTACCTCTCTACACTGGTCTTATATGGGTAGGTGAGCTTGCCCTTCACCTGCCCTCCTCCTCACAAATTTCCACTATGGAGACTCACTAACCTTAAGTCTTGGCTCAGCACCAAGACTCACTACAAGTGACACTACTTTCTCGGCCCATCCCCTTTAGTGATTTTCTACTATAGTCTTGGCTCTGTGCCATTGGGGTCTACATGGCTCTCTGGGAGAGCTACAAGAGCTCTGGTACCAGGCACCAAGACTCTTGACGGGCTTCACAAGCCTGGGACTAGTGAAGTAGTGGTTGATGACCCCCCTTCTCTCAGTCCCAGAATGGCTTTATCCCTGGGCCAGTGAGTCATGTGGTGACAACCCCCCCCTTCACTATTGTCCCTTCTCATTCTACTCTAGTTTTTCCTAGAGCCAGATATGCCTGCCTCTAGCCACTTTAGCACTCCAACTTGCATTGGGGAACTCTCAATCCAAAACCCCATCTGACTCACCTATCAGCTGCCTCCTCACCTCTGCTCCATTTGACTCCAGATCTAAAGGCTCATCAACTGATTCAATTTTTCACAAAGTCATGGCCTTTCTATGACCTGGACAATGGATTCAAATGGCTACCTAGTGGCACCTTCAATCGCAACATTTTGTGGGATCTTTACAACTTTTGGGAGTGCTTGGATAAATGGAAGAAAATCCCTTACATGCAATCTTTCTCTTTTCTCCATTTGAAACATTCCCTTTGTTCTTACTCTCCGTGTCAATCCTACCCTACACAGGTACTCCTTGCTTACTCTCCGTAAACCCTTTATCCCTCCCAATCCCACCAGGTTTCCCCTTTTTAACCCATAAGATAACTTTTCACTTTCTTGACCTCCACCCTATATTGCTGTGACACCACCCAGCCACACTTTCATCACCTTGCTCAGATGCACCTTCGCTACATAGGGAATCTTCCTTTCTTCTGACCTCAATATCACATAGCCTACTCCCACCTCTCCTTCTCCCTCTTTCTTTTCTCCTCATATTTACTTTCATGGACCTCACCTGACAACTTCAACAGCCCCCCTCACTCTCCTAATGGTACCACTCTTCCTCAGCTCCACTAATAATGTTTCATAATTTTCTACATTCAAACACAGCCGATTTGCCAACTGGAAAAAAAGAGGGGTAAAAATCCATAGGCAGCAATATCCCTGGCCAAGTACACGCTGAAGCTAACATTGAAATACAAAGACTCAGCAGGCTTGATAAGACACCTAAGACTAATGAAAAAAAAAGTGTCAATTTAACTTTTCCCTTGGCTGCAAAACAGAAAAATCACTCAAAAAATAACTCTCTCTCTCCCCCTCTCCCTTTCCCTCTTTCTCTCTCTCTTTCTCTTATATGCTTTAATAAAATAATTAATGGCCATATAATTTTTTCCTAGGACTCTTCTGCTGCACGACCAGTGCGCAAGCTTCATAAAAGAAGGTTCGAAGCATAGAAATTTACTAGTGAGTTTTAAAATTAAAGAGACATACTCTCATTACCTTTAATTCCCAGCTCCAGAGATGGCTTCTCCTAGCTTCCACCTCCAGCCACCTAATGCAGTGGCAAGGTTTACAGAAGAGGCTAGTGAGAGAGAGAGACCACGCCAGGGAGTGAGCTTTTATTGGGGAACAAAAAATTCAAGGGAAAATGCCATCCAATGAAGGTCAAGGGGGCAGCATCCCAAGGTCAGGGCCAGCGATTGGTCTTCAGGTCAGTGGCCAGGCACACTTCCACAAGGACAAGCTCTCGTACGTGGGTCAGGGTGGGGAAGGCTCTGACACAGTTGCATCTAAGTGCCTCTCACCCAGCCAGGGAGGTAACTCAAATCACATGCGAGGATAGCCTCCCACATCTTCTTTTTCTAATATTTATTTTTTAGTTATAGTTGAACACAATGCTTTTATTTTTTATTTATTTATTTTTATGTGCTATTGAGGATCAAACCCATGACCTCGCATATGCTAGGCAAACACTCTACCGCTGAGCCACAACCCCAGTCCCTAGGACTCTTCTTTTTTTTAAAAAAAATTCTATGTTTTTGAGCTCATAATTTTGATTCTGAATGCCTAAATTATACTTTCTGTTCAGACCCATTTTATCCAACTATAAAAGTTGTTTTTTTTTTACACTCTGCTTTCTTCAGAGGTCAATTTACAAGGGTTGACTCTTAATCTAATAAGTTTTAAAAGTTATGAGGCCTTTACTTGTTTGTTCTGTGTACTATCTTATCTACATGTGTGTGTGTCTATCAAAATAAACATACAGAGCACTCATAAACTAAAATTCAAAAAAATGGAGGCAAATACCTTTGATTCACATGATTTAAACTTCATTTTAAATTGGGTAAACAACAAAAGGTAATGATGTCTTCAAAATCACTAATGCAAATGATCAGACAATGTAAAAATCTTATTTTCTAGTAAATATTTTAAATATAATATCCATTGTTTCTTCTAGGTTTTTTTCAACAACAACAAAATGCCTTAAAATGTTAACTAAATTTGTTTTCATGGATAATCTAAATTCAAATAGATAAATCAGATTTAACATAAATAATTTAACATAAAAAACATTATAAAAATTATTTCCATAAATTGTTCAATGGAAAGTTTAAGATTGCTTTATTTCTGGCCTTACTAAAACCAAGATGATTAAATGTTAAAATTCTACTTTCATACCTGTTCTAAAAACTCACAAGATGACAAAATACTGTGTTATTTTAACCAAATGATACCAGACATTAGACATCTCATGGTCAACACTACTGGGCTCCAGACTCTGAGAATCATGCCGGCAAAGAGGGGCAAAAAGCCTCTGAACCAGCTGCATTGGCTTCCACAGCTCCACCTCCCCAGCATCCTTCACCATTCTCTGTTCTAAGCCTTCCCTTTGCTCTTTTTGCTCTCCTACCAGCTTTTACTTGTCTCCTCCAGAGACCCTATTTCTACACAAACAAGAGACACAAACCCTCCTTTCAACCCCACTGATGAGCTTCCCCATTACTGAGTTCCACCAAACCCACCTGCTCCCTCCACACCATTATCCCAACCACTCTTCAGCCCTTCCATCACCCAATCTCACACAACCATTTGAGAGCCTGTTCCTTTACTCCCTCTCCAGGAAGTGCTGGGTCTCAGCGGGTAGACAGAGTCCATGTGTCCTTCTTTGTAGGTGATCTCTCCCCAATAGAGTAATGCCTAGGTTCCATTACCTCCAACCCTAGTTCATATACCAAGGAGTACATTACATAACATAGTCCAAAACCACATCTTTCATGATATGCTCATGATCCTATCCAACACCCTCCTCCTAGAGGAGTGCAGATGAGTCTGGGAACAAGCCTGGAACTTTGCCAATGAAGCCCACCAATTGGGACTAAAAAATTTCCCTGGAGGCCAAACAAAAAGGGACTGATTTTTTACCTGCTTACTGACAGTTTTAAAAAGGGCAGCTCATAAAGCCATTAGTTATGATAAAGTCCAAGAGGTCTTTCAAGATAAAAATGAAAACCCCTCTTCCTTTTCAAACTGCCTGACTCAGGCCCTGCTTCAGTACACCAATTTGATCCGGAGTCACCTGATGGTCATAACTTACTCATGACCTACTTCTTCTCCCAAAGCTTCCTGACATTAAAGCTAAACTTAATAAGTTGGAGCAAGGTCTCCTCACCCCACATGCTCAAGTGCTTGAGGTGGCCTTCAAGGTGTACAATGGCAGATATGAAAAGGGCTGTGATGCTAAATATCAAATGCTAGCCAAAACATTTCAACAACCTGCCACTACAATCACTACCTCTGTAACCCACAGAAGACCCCCCCGGAACATACTATAGGTGTCATCAGTTGGCCCATTGGGCCAAATCTTTTTCCAATCCTCACCAACCTCACAGTTCTTGTTCTAAATGCCACCAGGTGAGCCATTGGGCTGTTGATTACCCTCTTGCCCATAGAGGCACAAGGTCACACAGCCCCACACTCTGCAAGCAGACCTTCTGGAAATAGCTATGGATAACTGATGAGGCCTGGGATCTCAAAACACAATGACCACTATCACAATACGAGAATCCAGGTAACCCTTATGGTAGCAGGCAGACCCATCTCTTTCCTTTTGAACTCCAGGGCTACATTCTCAATACTTGTCCAATTTTGTGGACCCACCTCTACCTCTACGACCTCCATTGTCAGGGTGGGAGGCAAGCCGTATTAACCCCTAAGAATCCCACCTCTTACGTGCTCTTTCATGAAATCCCTTTCTTGCTTTCTCCCACTCTTTCCTCATTATTCCCCAATGCCCCACCCCCTTACTAGGTCAAGATCTCCTAAGTAAACTTACCTCATCCATTTACTTTAATCTTCCCATGCCATGCTCTCTCCCAGACTCATCCCCATTCCCACTCCTCCTCCTTCTATCACCTACAACAACCCTGTCCCATATCTGGGGATTGCCCCCATCCTTGGTCAATCCCCAGATATGGGACATACACAACCCCTCTGTAGCCACACACCAAGATCTCATCCACATCACTCTCAAAAAACCCATCTCTCTTTATATCCCAATCCAATATTCATTACCTCTAAGCAGGCTTAGGGTACTCAGACCCCATCATTTCTCACCTCCTAGCCAAAGGCCTATATCCTGCAGATTCCCTTGTAACACACCCATTCTCCCCATCAAAAAACCCTGAGGTTTTTTGGTCCAAGACTTCTGCATCATCAACACAAAATTAGTTCCTTTACACTCCATTGTTGAAAATTCATACACTATCTTGTCCTCCAAGATTTTCTGTTCTAGACCTTAAGGATGCCTTCTTCCCCATCCCCTTACATAAAGATTCTCAAGGCCTCTTTGTTTTTACCTAGACTGACCTAGACACCTAGGTATCAATTCAGCTCACATGGACAGTCCTTCCTCAGGGTTTTAGAGATAGTCCCCACCTTTTTGGACAAGCCTTGACCTGAGACCTCACCCACCTTTCCTTGTCACCATTATTCCTCCTCCAATACGTGCATAATTTTATTCTCTGCAGTTTTTCCCAATACCATAGTAAAACCCACATAGCCAAATTATGAAAATTCTTGGTCTTGTAAGGATATCTCATCTCCTCCTCTAAGGTTCACCTTTCTCTTCTCACAGTGACTTACTTGGGCTTCCAGCTAACCCTGTCCCACTAGGCCATTACAGTGGATCACAAAAACTCATTTCTCACCTTTCTGTTTCTACTACTAAGGCTAAAATATTCTCATCATTCTTGGGAATAACAGGATACTTTAGGACATGGATACCCAATTGCTCTTTGATGGCCTGACCCCTTCACAATGCCACAAAGTTTCTCTTGAAGAGCCCCTCATCACACCCATCAACACTCCCTTTTGGGCCCCCCAGCAAGCCCTCCCTCAGCCCTTCACTTACCTGACATTGGGTGGCATTTCTCTCAAAGGCCTTTGAATAGCAGTGCCATTTCTCTCAAAGTGCCTTGAACCAACAATATGAGGATCACCATCTTGCCTTCAGATAATAGCATCCTCAGCCATTTTAATCCAGGAGTCAAAAAAACTAATATGTTGGTCACCCCTAACAGTCCTTTCCCCCCACCACTTAACTGAATTACTCTCCTATAAAGGTTCTCAGACTCTGTCCCCTTCCAGCATTTTTCCCCATCAGATCTCACTAAGGATCCCACTCTAACCTTCAAAACTTGCCCACCACTCAATCCCTCTACTCTACTTCCTCCTCCTGGTGACTCCAATTCTCATCAACCTCCCCGTTCCTGTGTAGAGCTCTTAGAACAGTTACTCCCTCATCCTGCTCATATTTAGGAAGGACCCTTGTCAACTCCCTCATACACCTGGTTCATGGATGGGTGTTCCTTTTCACATGAAGGCCTTCAAATAGCAGGCTAAGCAATCACCACAGCTTTAGAAATGATAGAGTGTACCCCCTGCCCCCAACATCACCAATCAACAAGCAAAACTAATAGCTCTAACCCAAGCATTCACCCTAGCTAAGAGTTAATCTTTGACCATTTATAGAGATTCTATATATGTATTTCATATATTTTTAGCTCACTCAGCAATATGGAAAGAGGGTACTCATGACTACCAAAGGCTCCTCCATCACCAACACTTTATACATCAATGCCCTCCTAGAAGTCTCCCTCCTCCTTTCTTCTATGGCAAAGCCATCAGACAGATAATTTCATTATTACAGCAGGTAGCAACTGTGATAAAATGGCCCATCAAGTGACTCTATCCTCCCTCCCCATCAAAGAATCCAAGTCCATTCTCCTTTCTACATCCACAGACACTGCCCAAAACACATCTACACCCCCATATCACCCAAGGTGCCTATCACTTACTTTACACTAACCTATCTTCTTTAAGGGACTTTCTCAAATGATCTCTAATCATCACCTTAGACCATACCAAATTCCTCCAGGACCTCTTCTCCTCCTGAGAGACATGTAAAAGAAACAAAGACAAAACAAACAAACAAAAAACTAATCCTTCCTCTAATATTAATGCTCCCATCCCAATGCAGTTACTCCACCTAATGGTCTGTCCCCTAAATGGATGGCACCATATGAAATTACTCTTACCACCCCAAGTGCTGCCAATTTTAAGGGTTCTGCAACAGGATACACAAATCTGCAAATGGATACACAATATACAATTTGTCTCCCCAAACTGCCTTAGGACCCCTAGGCTTGCTGATTTATGCTTTCCCCACTGATCAATGCCACTGGTGCTAGATCCTGCTCTGCCCCTTGTTGCTGGGCACCTCGAATGTGGAACACTGATGTGGAACACTGAGGAAGGTGCTATACACTTCTGAGCCTCTGCAACCAGACTTTTTTTCACAGCCACCAGATGCCTCCACAAGTGCTGCCTGTACCTCCAGGCTTGGAGAGGGTGGAAGGCATCCTTTCCATGCCTCTGGCCTTTTCATCCCTGCCAGAGGATTAATTCATTGATCAGTTAAGGCTCTTATAACTGAATCATTTCACCTCTAAGCTTTCTTGCATTGTCTTACCCATGAGCTTTTTTGGGGACACCTAGTAACTAAACCATAACACCTCTTCATCAAATAACTTAGAAAGATCTTGATAACTTGCTGTAGCTTCTACATCAGCACTTGCTGCTTCACCTTGCACTTATATTTTATGGAGATGGGCTTCTTGCCTTAAACCATGAACCTTGTCTTAAATCATGAACCAAACTCTGGCACCTTCAAACTTCCTCTGGAGCTTTCTTACTTCCCTTGGCATTAGAACAATTTAAAGTTATGGCCTTATTTAGATTTGGATTTGACTTAAGAGAATGTGGCTTGTTTCATCTGTTCTCCAGAAGATGAAAACTTTTTTCCATATCAGCAATAAGACTGTTTTGCTTGCCTATGATTCACATATGCCATGCAACAACACTTTAATTTCCATCAAGAACATATTCTTTGCATTCTCAATGTGTTTAACTAGTGCAAGAGTTATAGATTTTTTACTTAGAGTGAAAAACATGAGACTCTTCCTTTTATTTAAATAGTATTAGACCATTATTAACTGGTCTAACATCAATATTGGGTACTCAGACCCATCTGTGTGCTGAGGATCAGAGACATAATCTGTGGAGCAATAAGAGCATACATATTAATTTTGCTGTCTTATATGAACAGGGTTTGTAGTACCACATGACAATTAAAATAGTGGACATCACAGATCACAATAAGAGATATGATGGCCTGAAATGCTTACCACCATTAAGTCATCACCTCTGCCCCATATACAGGGGTCTCTATCTTACCTCCTTCCAGGATGGTCTGTGGGTGACCTCCCCCACAGGACCCATGTGCTCTATGGGGGCTCCATCTTCATCTACACAGTGCAGGGGGAGGGGCACAGCCTAGTGAATGGATTTAGCAGTTTTAATGTCAACATAAATTTTGTTGCTATATTTACTGACAATGCCATCCTAAACAATGAAAAAACAATACCATCACAAAGATAAAACAGGCAATTTCAGAGGGGAGGGGAAGGATAGCTGTGGTGGAGGATCTGGCACTGGGTAATTATCAGGACCTAGTAACATATGGGAGGTGCCATAGAGGACTTTAGAACTAGGGCATCAGGAAAACATTCCAGAAGTGGAAGAGCTGCTGGACTAATAGTTACTGGACTTCCTGCCTCTGGCATTTTGGTACCTGAAATTTATGTTGCTTCCAGGAAAGGTGGCTCTCTTTTAAAGGATGTGATGGCAGCTTAGATCATCTCTACCAACTGGAAGGTAGTGTTTGTTCCATGTCCTCTTGGCTTGATTAATGGCAGCTGATTTCCTCCTCTTTCTGAGGGTTCACAGTAGCCACTGGTGGCTCAATCTCTCCCTGTGCTGACGGTGCTGGAGTTGGGACATCCTCTAGTTTTGAGATCTATTCTTCCTCCATCACAGGGAATTTGATAATATGCTGCCTGAAATGTAAGCAGGTAAACTAGGCCCTTACTGCTGGTGGCAATTCTGTCACTTGAGATGGTGCTAGAACTATGGGAGAAAACACTCCCAACATGACTACCTTTCCCTGGGCCTTTCCCAATTCACACTAGAACCCTGCCTCTGAGAAGAGCCCCACCCCTCTCCACACAACAGGCCATCTTCCCAGTCTAGGGTCCACCAGTTACAGGATGTAGGCTTGTGTGGCTTGGGACCAAATCCAGATCCCTGGGAACCAACACAGATTCCTCTAAATATGCTTTCAGTCATTCACCCCAGGCCCATCATCAGAGGGCTCAGACTCACTGGGATCTGTGTTCTCCAGCTGTGGAAGGAGTTTCTGGACATGGAAGTTCAACTCTGATTCTGGCATGGTGAGCAACAGGAAAGTCCTGAGAAGCTTCCAGTTGTCTAGGTCCTGGACCATCAAAAAATTTTCTGGTTAGAGGTATAGCCACATTTCAATGATGGAGCAGAGGATGCTGTAGAGTTTTGAGTGAGGCAGGGAGCCATGAGGGGCTTGACATCTTCTTTAGCTGGAACCTCCCTAGGCCCCCTGCATGGTCAGCTTCCCAAATAGTGGGCAATCAGGTCCCATATATCAGATCAAAGGGGACGAACCTGTGAGGCACATGTATGGGTAGAGTGCTAAACACACTTGCCGTCCAGTCTGTGTAGAGAAACATGTGTGAAATCTTGGCTGGGATTGGCTGTGTTGGGAGGGATCTTCACAGGGCCTGGCTCTGAAACCCCAGCCACTCCTCTGATTCTTGGGTACCCACCACAGTTCACTATGTTTCTTCTACAGGGTAAGCCCCAGACTTCAGTCCTCCTCTGGGAATCACACAAGGTGGAAGCTGGGGTTTGCCTAGCCCCCCCAAGTGACCACTCTCAAGAGATGAACCTTCACTCTTGGCCCAAAGATCATTCATTTCTTTTCTTAAAGGTACTCCTCCTCAATATCTGATTGGAGGTATCCATATTTAGAGAAAGCCAGGAGAATTTCACCTCTAACATCCTGTGCCCAATATCTGCCTAGCTGCCTTGTGTGCTTTACTAACTTCCTGACAATCATGAAATCTCAGGATGTCTGGGAAGTTAGTCTGCACTGCTTCCTAAATGATATACCATGTGCCTGCAAATGGTAGGTGCTTCATATACATTTGAGCCATGAATAAACCCAATCACCTTCTGCCTGCCCACCTCAGGGCCAGAAACTACTCCGTTCACCTGAGGGGTCCCTGTTATGGCTACATGCAGGTCAGGAATTCTCCCAGATGCAGTCCACAAACTACTTCCCAGATGTGGAAACTACTTTTTCTGAGGCCTGAGAGTAGTAAGGCCTGAGTCAGAGAACTTTCTCACAGAAAGGGGACAGGCCCAGAGGGGAAGGCCAGAGCCCTTGGCAGCCTGCTCCACAGGACCAGGCCTGAGGCAAACACTCCTAGGTCTCATTCTTCTTGGTTTTCTAAACATACAGACAGGGTTCTCCTCTGAAACCCCTACTTTCCACAGAGCTGATTGAGGTTCAGACTGATGTCCAGCATTCCTAACATTAAACCAGGAGATAGTCATGTGCCAGGGCTTGGAGGTGATATATATCTTTAAAAAAACCCTTTATTTTAGTTTATGGGTTTTTTTTAATATGTTTTGTTTTCTTTAGTGGTGCTGAAGATTGAACTCAGGGCCTTGTGCATGGGATTAAAAGATGCTACCAACTGAGCTATATCCCCAGCCCTAATACTTTTATTTATCTATTTATTTGTTTGTTTATTTATTTATTTATTTATTTAGTGGTGCTCAGGATCAAACCCAGTGCCTCATACATACCAGGCAAGTGCTCTGCCACTGAGCCACAATCCCAGCCCTGATAAACAGCAGATCCAGAACCTTCTTGCTACTGGACAAATTTTGATAGAAATATAAAAATTAATGAACATAACAGATGGTCCCCTTCTACAAGGCAGGCACCAGGACATTTTTGAATTCCTGCAGGATGAGTGCTGTGAAAATATTCACTAGACAGGACACATGCTCTGATGTATCTTGGTCATCTTCTCCCTAGGTTGGAGAATCAAAGAGGGCCCTTTCAACAGATGGAAACAGTAGTCATCTGCAAAATGACTCACTGCCATACAGTCAAACAAAATATTTTCCCTCCATATTCTCAGGGTATATGAGAGACACACACACACACACACACACACACGCACAAACACAAACCTGGTGAGGGTCTAAGGCTATCAAAAGGGGAATTTGGTTCATAACCCACTTGAATCAAATGTATGAAATATGATATGTCAAGAATTATGTAATGTTTTGAACAACCAATAATAAAAATTTAAAAAGGGGAATTTGGTGGGCTAGAATATGGTCACTTGCAGTGACCTGTCCAGTCTTATCTTTGGTCACCTTGCAAAAAAAAAAAAAATTGCCAGAGTCGTTGGGACCCAGTGCTGACAAAGTACCTCCACCCTCTGGAAAGTTCTCTACTCAATCAGGGCTTTCCTGAGACCTGAGCATCCACAGATTGGTAGGAAAAAAACTCATGGCTCCGGGCTGGCTGTCTCAACACCAGTGAGCAGACTGGTGGATGCCTAGATACTAGAGTTCCAAGTTCTGTGTGTTCCATTGCCAAGAAATGAGGTCACTTCCTTGGGAACTCCTTACCTGAGTCCCTTTCTCACATGAGATACTACCAAAGGCCCACTGGGATGTGTGCTGTTCCCATCTCTGATGACATATGCATAAGTTGACACAGTTACACCAACTCACTGTGGATTAGGTTCCCAGACAGACCTGGGTGGTTTGGGAACACAGAGCTTGGCTCAGACCTATCCCCTCCTTCTGGTTATATGTGTGACCCTGAGGAAGCCTTGGTGCCTTGAAAGGCCCCCATAGATTCCCAAAATGTTTCCCAGTGATCATTCTAGCATCTGTTTTTGAGGTGTATGTGCCCATAAATACATGGACTCCCTGAGAAACCCTAATTCTAGAGTCATGTGTCTGTGGTGCTCACATAGATGACACAACATAGGAAGGTGAGGGACAAAGGAAGACATACAACTGTACCATGACCTATCAGAGAACCTGCTCCTGGGGCTTTCCTGATGCTCCTGTAACAGGCACAGTCTAATTAGACTCGTGTCTTGAGGGAATCTTCTGCTGGACTGGAGAGTATTTGGGTTGTCAGTCTGGTGAAGGAGCAGAGTCTCCATTCTCCATTAGGCTTATTGAAGAGGAGATGACTTTTGTCAGCAGTTTGTGAGATATAAGTGGGACAACAGGAGGTAAATGTGCTCCAAAAGAGTTTCATCATTTCTCAGGGTTGTCATGGTCAAGAAAGTTATGATTCTTTGTGTTTAGCAGACCAGAAGAGGAGAGGGGGTATAGGTTGAGAGAGAGCCAGTGGCTGACCTTGGAATTGCTCCCGGGCTGATGTCTTTAGGGGGGATGGTCCTGCCCCACTGGAGTGGGTGCCCTGGCCTAATTGAGTAGTCTGGTAAGCATTTGTTTGCTAAATCGATGGTCTGGGATACACAAATTGGTGAAAGGTGCAGCTGAGACCAACATCTTCTTCAGGAGACTAGGCATGGAGGATGGAGATAAGGTCTAGTTCTCCCAGAAAGGATCAAAGAATCTGCAGGACCCAAGACAAGCCCCTAGGAGGTCCTTTTCTCAACTGCCAGTGGACAGTTGTGGGATGGTGGTAGGATGACCTGTGAAGGGTCCTGTGGGGCTGGGCAGCCCAGAGTGGCCAGCCAGTGTAGGGAAGTGAGCAGATGCTAGACAGGGCTTCATGAGAGATGCTTCTGGCAGGTCCCTTAACCCAGGGGCAGGGGTGAGGTACAAAGCTTGCCTTGGGAAGTACCCATGGCAGGGTTTAGGGAAGGTGAAATTTAGGAATTTCAGTGGGGAGTGCAAAAGGTCCTTCTTCTGCTGCCAACATGGCTTCAGGTGAAATGGCAATGTCAGACTTGTTCCCAGGATGTAGCTTTGGAAGGTATGAGTACAGAACCCTGGGCACGTGCAGAAAACCATCAATACAGGGCAGGAGACAGGGTCTCACCAGGAAGGGACATGAGCACATGCAATGTGTGTGCGGGCACCAGAAGCAGGAGGGATAGGCCAGGGAACTGTGTGCCTGGTGTATGCATGGGTCCTCGGGGTGCTGTGGTGTGCTGGCACTGGGGCTATGGATGCACATCCTGCTGGTTCACCACCTGACCCAGTGGGGTTCCTTGATCATCTAAGAAGGGTGGGAGATATTGGATTTGAGCGTCCACAGCTATGGCAATGGTAGTGATCCCTCCTCTCCAGTGGTGGTCAATGCAAGTGACTTTCTGGAAGCTAAACTCAGAGTCATGGTTCCCGTTGGGAATTGCTGAAATCATTGAACCATCTGGAGGGATGAAATTTGATTCTATCTATCTATCTATCTATCTATCTATCTAATTTTTTTAAATCAGGCATAATGAATCCAAGGGTGCTTCAAAACTCAGCCACATCCCCAGCCTTTTTGTTATATTTTTATTTAGATACATGTTCTGGCTAAGTTGCTGAGGCTGGTTTGAACTGGCCATCCTCCTGCCTCATCCTCCCCAGATGCTGACATCACAGGAATGGTAACTTAACCTATCATTTGGTCAGATATCTGCTAGTTAAATATTTTTCTTAGGTAATGGCCAGAGAAAGGAAAGTATGTCATAAAAGGATCTTTAGTTATTGTAAAGTGCTAGAGGTTGTGGTTTGAGTTAATCCAACAGTCATCTTAAATAATAATGAACTCAGCATTTAATTTATCCAGGTTGTCACTGCCTCTCTTCCTACCCCATGCTATCATGGATCACTGAGAATTTCTATGGTCAGAGTTCAGCTACAACACTTTTCTTTCTTACTAAGACTGGACTAAAACTTTCTACAATGACACCTCCTAGGACTGGAGGTCTGGACAGAAGCATTTGTCAGTAGTACTTTCAAATATAAAACCACAGAATTTGGTAGTAAGTGATTTGTTTTGTCTAGTGATGATTTTCTTTTAAATTTGTCTAAAGAGGTAAGAAAAGAAGAGGACCTAGACTAGTCATGTACTTTGGAAGGAGAAAGATAAAGGGAAGAGAGCCAGAGAACAAAGGAAATTCAGAATGAATAAAAAGGCAGAACATGCTCATTTCTTGGGATACCAGAATACCAGCTATGGCCCCCTTCTCCCTCCCAGGAGAAGTCTGTTACTCCTTTGAAAAATAAACCCTGCTTTATATGCTTGCCTCAGCGTGCTTCTCTAATGTGATACTTCAACATGTGAGGAAGCAGAACTTGTAACCAATAACCATCATTATCAAAAGTCACCACCTACATTTTATAATTCATATTGTGCTGTATTTGCTTGACCTCTGTGTACCCTATGTCATTTTGTCTGTCCATCTTCAGTTTTCATAATGTTTCCTCCTGCACACTGCAGCATGCCTATCAGCCTGTTTACTTGGCTTTTAGAGAAAAGAAGTTTCATGTAAATTAAGGCATTTAATTAAATGGTCTTTCACATTGATCAAAACCCTGACCACTTCTGTTGCCTTCTTTCATTCCTGAGATTCCCTGATTCCCTCTTATGTCATTTAACTTCAGCCTGAAGTTCCTTCCACAGATTTTGGCAGCAGGTGGTCTTGTGGTACATTCCTGCATCACTGAGGGGTTGATGTGGGGTTCTGTGGTGGTGTATGGTACAGTTCAGTTCTCAAAGCCTTTGGTCTGCTTCTTTGCTGCTACTTGTGATTTCAATGCATTCCAGAGGCCAACTATGATATGATGTCAGGATCATGGAAATATCTGCATTAATCTTTGTATTTGCTTTTTTTTGGTCTTCAATGAGGTCCCAAATTGATCTTTTATTTCATCACTGCAAGGTCATATTGCAATGTCCTCTAGCCTTCATGTTTTGGTATGAGAAGTCACAAACCCTCAAACTTCATAACAAACTTGTCATTTTCTCTATTTTCAAGAGTTTTCTTCCTCTTTGATTTTCAGTGGACTGGGCACATGAGGTTTTTGAAGCTTCCTGGATCTAGGGTTCCTGCATTGTAGTTTGCAGACATTCTTTCTCTCATGAAACTCATTGGTCAACACCTTGTATCTCCTCAGGCACTCCTGTGGGACGAATGGTACAATTTCACTACTATTTTACACATCTCTGATGTTCTTTTCATTTTCCTTCAATCTTTCTTCTTGTCTTTTTTTTTTGTCAGACAGTATTATTACTGTTGATCTGCACGTTCTCTAACACTTTATTCCTGGGCTGAGAAGTTATTTCTTTCATTAGCTTTTGGGGAATGGTTATAATGGATGTTTTCTCTGATGAATCCTTTAAGTGTATCACTTTAGGGATGGAGTATTGCCAGATTTTCCTCATCTTCTGTGTGCTTTGGTCTGTAAATGTGCATAGTATTCTTGACAGGTGGATTATGGTAGAGTGAGATTCTGGTTCCTACTAAAATACAGTCAAGGTCAAACAACATGTGTGTCTTGCCTTCAGAAGACCTCTGTTGCTCTCAGTGCAGATTTCAGGCCCTTGCTGTGTGGTCATGCCCCCATGACTCCTGCACCACTGAGGGGTTGATGTGGGTTTGTATGGTGGTGTATGGTGCAGTTCAGTCCTTGAAGCCTTCATTCTGCTTCTTTGGGTGTGATATGTGCATATGTAGCTCAAGGTAAATCTGGGAATTGTATTGATTCACAACAGATCTCACTAATCCCCTCTCTAGCTTGCTCCTCCTTGGGATTCTAACCCCATTCTCACCTCCTAAGGGCCTCTCTTTTATGTTCCTCTCAGAATTTTCATCTCCCTGAGCTGCTGTGTATTTCCATATGACCAATTCAACTCCTAGGCACAACAGCAAGAGGAAAGAAAAGAAAAAAACCCCAGTGGAAATTTCCCTCATGCTCTTCAAATAACAGAACTCTCCACCAGTTCCTTTCCCTGGAGAGAGAGGCAATTTCTCAGTATCAGGTCCTTCTGCCACTGTTGGGGCTGCAGGACAACTTTACAACTGTAGAGAGACAAAGGACTCAAATATGGGTGACCCTTCACTCCTCAACATGCAAGGCTCCTTCCCAATGATCTAGGTTGAAAGTGGTTGTTGGTTCCTTGAGTTTTTCCTTTCAGTGGCAGCTGAATTTTGCCTGCCTTGCAAGAAGCTGGGAGACTAGGGAAGGGAAAAATCTCCATAAGTAAAACCCACTGTGGGTTGTTATTCAACATAGTCCCCAATCTGCCTCAAAACGCATGTGGGTGACTGGATGCTTTTTGAAAACATGGGTGCATACACTGTTGCCACTGCTTCTAATTTCAATGGATTCCAGAGGCCAACTATCTAGTAGGTGATGTCAGTACCAACATGGTAATGAATGCAGCAAATCCTGAATCATGTCTTCCCACTTGAAGTGGAGGAGCAGGACGTGGGCACTCTGCTCATGCCTTGTTCTCAGGAAAGCAGCATGAAACATCACTCAGCTGTGTGAACCTCCACTAGTATCCATGTGTAACTGCCACTCTGTAGCTGTACATTGTAAGTTTAGATTAAGTGATGTGGGAGGACCATTTAATTTAATGGTAGTTTTGAAATGTGTTTGTAAGAGTAGAGCTGGCACAGATGCAGCAGTATGGAAGACTAGAAGGTGGGGTCACACTTATCTGTGTTTCTATGGAAACTATTTGAATATTTGTTTTATATGGATATTATTCACTTTATTCAGACAAATTACTTATAGGCTGGTGTTCCATGGCTCAAACCAGAGTGGCTGTGTTGATTATTACAATATCAAAATACTTCCATACTGGTTGGTGAAGAGTCCTGAATGACCCCCTGCTGCCAGCCTGTCCCTGCATCTCCTCTAACACTAACTGTACCTCCCTGTTCTCCTGTCAGCTGAGCCCTCTGGGTCAACTCCAGTCCTATGGTCAGGTATTCTATTCTTAGTGGCTGCAGTCCTTGCTATTTTGGTGGTTAAGCTTTTGAATATCATCAAGTGGATCCTGCTCTTGTTTAAATTTTTGACATTTTTGGAGTTCATCATAGAGTTTTTGTATTAATTTGCACTTTGGAAAACTGTACATTCATTTTTCTTGACTACTTTTTGGCATCCCTTAAGTTTTCCATCCCATCTTCATTTTCTTCTCTCTGTAACTGGCCCATCAGTACCCATTCAGACATTCAGTTTTCAAATTGTTAGTGATGTTATGTCATCAAAAGCATTAAAATAATGAGAATGGTGCCAGGTGCTGTTGGACATCGTGACAAGCTCATGTGAGGGCCCCGCTTTCCAGGGACATAGGGCTGAGGTTACCTTTGGGGAAGGCAGAGTCCACCTTCTCTCCACTGCAGAAAGTGGTGTAACATAGTCAGCTTGGGCTGCCATAACAAAGGACAGTGACAGAGTCACTTGAATAATAGAAATTTATTGTCTCAGTTCTGAAGTTTGTAAGGCTGAGATCTAGATGTCATTAGAATGTTTTCTTCTGAAAGTTCTCTCTCTGGATTTTTTTATGCTATCTTCTGCCTATGTCCTCACATGTTTCTCTCTCTTGTATGTCTTTGTCCTAATCGCCCCCTTTAAATATATATATATCTTCACATATTTTATAAATTAATTTTATAATTGTATCACTTCCATACATGCCTGTATCATGTGCTGACCTTCTCTCTACCCTTGTTCAATCTCCCCTCACCCTGCTACCTACTTTCTGGTCCCTTATGATCTCTCTTTCTGGGTATCTTTTTTGGTTTTTAATTTCCACATATGAGAGAAAACATGAAATACTTGTCTTACTGCATCTGAATTACTTCATTTAACAGGGTCCAGTTATTTTTCCCTGCAAATGACAGAATTAATTTTTTTGACTGAATAATACTCCATCATTTATAAAACTATGTTTGCTTTATTTATGCATATGTTGAAAGGCACCTTGGCTGAGTCCATATCTTACCTATTGTGAATAGTGTCACAATAAACATGGTCATTCAGGTGTGTTTTTTATTTGCTGGTTTCATTTCCTTTGAATAAGTACCAAGAGGAGGTATAGCTTGGTCATATGGTAGTTTTATTTTAATTTTCTGAGAAACATTTATACTATTTTCTATAGATGTACTAATTTATATTCTTACCAACATTGTATAGAGTCTGTTTATTCCACATCCTCACCAGTATTTTTGAATAATACCTATTCCAACTTTAATAACCACCTTACCCAATTTGGTAAGACATAATCTCCTCATAGGTTTGATTCGCTTTTATGTAATGGCTAAACATGTTTAGCATTTTCAGATATATTTATTGGCAATTTTCAATTGAGAATAGTTTTGAATAGAATAGTTTGAGACTTGTCTTCTTTTGAGAAATGTCTATGCATGCCATTGATCTATTTTTATTATATTACTTGCCTTTTGGTTTTTAAGTTTTCCCTATGTTCATCCTCTGTAAGATGAAAAGATGGCAAAGATTGTTTCCCATTCTCTTTGTTATCTTCCACTCTGCTGATTATATTCTTAGCTGTACAGAAGTTTTTTAATTCGATATAATCCAGCTTGTTCATTATTATTCCTATTTCCTGAGCTGTTGGAGTCCTAAAATGGAACTCATTGCTTTTGCCATGATCTTGAATTGTTTCCCCCTATGTTCTCTCTAGTAGTTTCAAAGGATCCTGTCTTACGTTAAGGTCTTTAATCCTGAGTTGATTTTTGTACAGGGTGAGACAGGGATCTAGTTTCAATTTTCTACATGTAAATGTCCAGTTTTCCCAGAACAATTTGTTGAAGAAGACTGTTCTTTCTTCAATATTTTGGTACCTTTGTTGATAATCAGTTTTAGTGTGTATTTACTTCTGAGTTCTCTGTTCTGTTCCATTGGTCTACCAGGCTCTTCTTATGCCACTACTATAATATGGCTCTCAGGTAAAATTTGAAATAAGGTATTGTGGTACTTTTAGCATTGCTCTTTTTGCTCAAAATTGCTTTGTATATTCTGGATCTTTTTTATTACATATGAATTTTAGATTTTTTTTAGTTCTATGAAGTTTCTCATTTGTATTTTCTTTTTTTATTAGTTGCTCAAGACAATACAATGATCTTGACATATCATACATTTGATTCAAATAGGGTATGAATTCTCATTTTTCCATGTGTACAGATTGCAGGATCACATTGGTTATACATCCATGTGTATATATACATTTGTATTTTCTTGGGGGTTGCAGTAAATTGTAGATTTCATTGGGTAGTATGGCCATTGTAACAATACTGATTCTCCTGATTCATCAACATAGTAGATGTTTCCAACTTCTAATGTGTTCTTCAGTATCTCTTTTTCAGTATTTTGTAATTTGCATTGTAGAAGCCTTTCACATTCTTAGGTTTATTCCTAGGTATTTCTTCTTCTGTTTTTCCTTCTTCCTTTCCTACTTCCTTTTCGTCTCCTCATTCCCCTCCTCCTTTTTCATTGCTGTAATAAGATTACTTTCCTAATTATTTTCTCAGTGAATTCATTATTGGTATAAACAAAAGTGATTGATTTTTGCATGCTGATATTGAATTCTAATTTACTAAATTTGTTTGTCTGTTCAAAAAGTCTTTTGATGGATTCCCCCCTCCCCAATTTTCTAGTTACAAAAACATATTAATAGCAACCAGGATAATTTAATTTCCTATTTTAATGTTTGTGAACCATTCACTTTCTCTTTTCCAATTTCTCTGGCTAAAGTTTCCAATACTCTGTTTAATAAGTGTGTTGAGAGTAGGCATCTTTGTCTTGTTCCAGGTCTTATAGGAAGTACTTTCAGCTTTTCTTAGTTTAGTATGATACATAACCTTCATTATGTTGAGACATGATCCTACTATATGTAGTTTATTCAGGGTTTTCATTATAATGAGAATGCTGGATTTTATCAAAGGATTTTTTGGATCTATTGATATAATTGTGTGATTTTATCCTTGATTTTATTTACATGTCTTATTATATTTATTGATTTCTGTTTGTGAATCATTCTTGCATCCTTGGAATGAAATAAACTTGATAATGGCATGTTATCTTTTTAATGTACTATTAGATTAAATCTGAAAGTATTTTATATCTGTGTTTATCAATGATATTGGTCTTTTATTCTGTTATGCCCTTTATGGGTTTTGTTAGCAGGGTAATATTGGCTTCATAAAATGAGTTTGAAAGCTTTCTTTCCCTGTTTTATGAATTAGTTTGAGCAATATTGGTGTTAGTTCTTTAAAAATTTGATAAAATTTAGCAATGATTTCATCTCGTTATAGTATTGTTATTTTTTTTTTTACTTTTAATGAGGAAAATTTTATTACTGCTTCATTCTCATTATTTGTCATCAATCTATTTAGGTATTTGATATCCTCTGTTGAATTTGATAAGTCATGTGTACAGAATTTTTTCTATTTCTTCTGGATTTTCTAATTTTTTTTAGGCATAGAGTTCTTCAGCTTTTTCCCTAATGATCCTTTGAATTTCAGTATTGTTAAGACTCTGTAAGTCTAATTTTATTTTTTTTTAAATTATTTTATTTCTTCTTTTTTTTGTCAGTTTAACTGAGGGTTTGTCAATATTATTGTTTCAAACAACCAACTCTTTGTTTTATTGAGGTTTTACATTCTTTTAGTCTTTAATTCATTTATTTCTTCTGTGATCTTTATTTTTTTTTCCTTCCATGGAATTTTGATTGTGTTTGTTTTGTTTTTGTAAGACATATGATGAATCATGATAGTATTGATTTGAGTTCTATTTGTATTATTTTGCTGTAGACATTATTGTTTAAACTTGCCTTTTAGCACTGATTTCCCTGTTCTGGTATGTTATGATTCCATTTCATTTGATTCAAGGAGTTTTAAAATTTCCCCTCTGATTTCTTTTATAATATACTGTTTATTTAATAGTGTTGCTCAATCTGCATGTGTTTGTGTAGTTTATGCAATTATTTCTAGTTCCTTTTCATTGTAATCAGATAAAATATAAGAAATTATTTTATTTAAAAAAATTGATAAGAGTTGTTCCATGGACTAATATATGGTCTATTTTGGAAAAACATTTTTGTGATGAAGAAAATAATGTATATTTTTCAACTTTTGGATGGGATATTTTGTAGATATTTGTTAAATCTATTCAATCTATAACATAATGTAAATCTGATGTTTCTTTGTTGATTTTTTTTTGTTCTGGATGATGTATTTATTGTGGCTTATCTTTCCATTCATACCTAATCATGTTTGTTTTTAAAAATTGGGTGCTCCATGACTTTTTGCTTATGCATTTATATCTTTATGATGAATTGTTTCCTTGATCAATATATAGTGACCTTCTTTTCTCTTCATATTTTGTTTTAAAGTCTGTTTTGTCAATTATAAATGTTGCTACTTGGTTTTGTTTTTGGATTCCCTTTACTTGGAACATCATTTTTCCATCCTTTCACTATCAGTATGTGTATGTCTTTGCACATGAAGTAAATTTCTTCTAAGCAGCATAATGTTAGGTCTTGTTTTTTAATTCATTCAACCAATCTGTGTCTTTTATATGGAAAATTAAAAACATTTTCATTCAGTTGATTATCAATAGGTATATACTTGTTCCTGTCATTTTGCTTTTTTTTCCTTTTAGTGGTTTTGAATATTCCATGTTTTTTTCTTTCTGTGTTATTCATCTTAAAATTTCATCTAATATATTCATCTAATATATTGATAATGTATAATTCCTAACTACTTATTTGCATGTATTCTCCTCTAGTGGGATTTACTTTTTCACATTTGCTGATGATTTTATCTTCCTTCCTCTTTTGGGTATAGTATTCCCTTTTGTATTATTTTAGATTTTCATCACTGTGACACAATGCCTGAGATAAACTCTTAAAGAAAGAAAGATTTATTTTGCCTGCATGGTTACAGAGGTTTCATTCTTGGTTGGCCAACTCCATTCCTTTGTGCCTAAGGTGAAGCTGAACATCATGGCAGATGGGCTTGGCAGAGGAAAGTTGCTCACCTCTTCTGTATTATTCACTGGGAAGCAGAGAGAGGGACAGGAAGGGGCTGGTCACAAGATATAGTCCACAAGGGCCTGCCCCCAAAGACCCACTCTCTTCAACTAGATTCTACTTCCTATAGTTTCCATTACCTCCCAGTAATCCATGAATATTAAGAAGACATCAATGGATTAATCAATTTAGGAAGTCAGAGTCCTAATGATTCAATCATTTACTAAAAGCCCCACCTCTGAATACTACTGCATTGGGGATCAAGTTCTCTGAGCCTTTTGGGGTCATTCTGGATCCAAACTATAACAAATGTCTTCAGTGATCCTGGTCTAGTGGCCATACATTCTCTTTATTTATTATTATCCAAGGTCTTTATCTCTCTTGTTTTCTTGAAAACTAATGGTGCTGGGTATATCAGTCTTGTTTGGCACTCCATTCCTTACCCAGACTACTTTCTTCTTTTTAACAATCACGAATCATAATGGATTATAGCCAGCCATAAGGACCTTATTTTACCTTAACTACTTTTTTAAAGGCCCAATTGCCAAATAAAGTCACATTCTGAAGTATTGGTGGTTGAGACCACATATGAATTTTGGGGTACATAACCGAAACATAATAGGCAGGTGTGGGGAGTTTGGTTGTCTCTGGTGAGTATCTTGAACCTCAGGGCAACCACAGTGTTTCTAGCAGGGATACTTATGGGGCCTATGGATGAGGGTGGGGTAGCATGGCTGGAGAAACCCTGCCTTTGTTTCCCCAGCAAGTGACAATAAGCTACCTCATGCATGAGTCAGTAAACAGCCCAAGAACAACAACTTGATAGCTTGATATAAATGAATGGTGTTGTGTACGTTATTAGTAGTCATATATAGACTATAAATCTAAAGTCCAAAGTGGTTGTGCAGAATATGAATTATGACTCCAGGTGACATAACCTAGAAGACAAGACTAGTTTACCTTGAAGGTAAAATACTGATTTAATTCATCCATGAGTTCAATCTGATGTTTATAGTGATGTTGTGAGAGTAATTGATGTTTTAAATATGTGATCAGCTTGGAGACATGGCTAGAAGCCTAAACACACATTGATTCCCATTTTATTACATTAGGCCACCACCACCAGCATCAGTCATTGCAAAAGGGTAGGATGAAGACTTGCTGTATCTTGTCAACACTGTTGAATAAAAATGGGATCATTTTGCATTTTTCTACCAGTTGGCCAAGATGGAATCCCAAATTAATATGCATCCACGTCTGTGGGGAATGAAATCAGCAAAAATGATGTGATAGGTTTGTCTTAAGTCAAATGTATCTGTTCTCAATTCTGAGGTTATTCCCTTTTTAAATTTCTGCATTAAAATTTACTTACTTTTAAGAAATCAAAATCATAATATCAGTTTGAAGTTTTTAACTTATTGTCTTATTTTAAATATTTTAAAAATATTTTTTAGTTGTACATGAACACAATACATTTATTTATTTATTTATATTTTATATAGTGCTGAGGATTGAACACAGTGCCTCATATATTACAGGCAAGTGCTCTGCCACTGAGCTATAACCCCAATCCTATTTTAAATATTTTTACTTCTTCCCTTGGCCCAGGAAAAACAAAGAAAATATATCACATCTTGACTTGGGAATATCAAGAGTTTTTTTTAAATTTTTTTATTTAAAGTCCCCATAAATGTATGAAGTTTATGATTGTTCCTGTGAAGCAGCATCTCCTGGGCTCTGGGGCAGCTCCAGGAGCCATGAAGTACAGACAGCTTGAGTGGGGGAAATTCTGTTGTATCCTGTGCATATGAAGCAGAGGGAAATCCTTGTCTTCCTCATTGTTAGTGAGCAGGTTGTAGGGTACCTCCCTGGCCCTTGGTAGTTCAAGTTTCTGTGGATCCTGGGGTCCACAGTGAAGAGGAGCATCCTCCATGCAGAAGGTCTGAAGGAGGGGTCTCTGCAATTATTCCCTCTAAGCAGAGGGTAATGGCCCCAGCTGTGGGTGCCCTTCTCTAGGACTTGGTGATGACATTGTCAAGTTATAATTGAACAACCCAGAATGGCCTTGCAGTTAAGAACATTCCTTCCAAGAACCTGCAGATTTTGATGGGAATAAGCAGTACCCTGATAGAGTCATGATGCTTGCAGGCAGACTTCATCTTCCAAACGACTAGTAAAAGCGATGGTAAACTAATCACAACTGCAAGAAATGAGGCATTGCCAAGAGGACCTTGGAAATGCATTTATTATCCTGCCAGTAGCAAGGAACTTGCTCTGAGGGTCATAACAGAGCCATTAGGAACAGAGACTTTTATTTGTATTAAATACTCAGCAGTCCATTTTGTATAATGTGCTGTGTTTTTTATATTCCATACTGTTAACCTTCTTTATCTGCAGTCCTCATCCATGGATTCAATTAATCTGAAATCAAAAATATTGAGAAAGAATAATTTGTCTGTATTAAACAGACTTTTTCCCTTACTATCTATTATTTCCTAAACAACACTATATAAAAATTCTTTCCTGTGCCTGCAGCTCATGAGAAACCAGAAGGAGCAGTAATGAGGCCTCCCAGAGCATCTGAAGTTCCACACACTGGAAATACTCCTTCAGTGCACTGTGACTGTGGTACTTGGGCTGTGGAGCATCCTTATTTAGGGTCTCTTGAGGCAGCAACTGAGACTAAATTCTGACCTGCTTGGAGGTGTCCCCTCTCTCAGGTGGGGTGCTCAGGGTGCACTGGAATATACTTGGGGGAAGGGACCTGACAGGCATGTTTCTAACTGATCCATGAATAGTGAGTCTGGGGTCAAGGTGATAATAACGGCCCACAAGTATCACCAACCACACTCAGTCCCCACAATTTTGCATGAATTAAGTAAATTGCCATGTCCTTAGGATTTAGGTGTGGAAATAATGGCTTGCCCTGAATCACACAGTGGGGGGGGGATGCTGGAATATGCCCTCACAGCCTCTACTCCAGATTCACTATGGGTTTATGGACCCTTTGGATGTGTGGCCAGGACTCCTCATCCTACAGATATGCTCAAGGTACCATTTAAAGAAAAGAAAGGATCCAGGGCAAATACTCTTTTCAACTAGGAAATATGCCTTATGTCTGCATAATTCTGATTATGAGAATTTTTGGTTATATAACTTGAGCATAGAATGCATTATTTGAAGAAAATTTTAAGAAATTCTTGTTCATTACACATAAAAGTTTAGTAATTACACTAATTTTTTTGCAGGGAATATTTTGGAAAAATACTTAGTAAATTAGAATCAAGAGTTGAATCCCAGTGGTATTATTAAGTAAACATTAATACAGAGGGATACAGTATATTTAGATTTTACCATGATCATTTTATTCATGAATTTTAGTAAAGTTTAAAAGATAAAGATTTCAGAATTGTTCACTTGGCTCACAAATCATGCTCATCATTGCAACTCAGCAAGTTATGGAAATTTAATATTATTTTGATGTTGACTGTACAACTTCATTTAGGTTCCTTATATCATTAGCAGGTGCCACAGAAAACCTTGTATTTTATTAAAAAAAATTTAAGGTTCCTAATCAAGTGTTTGATTAGTTCAGCTTTGTATTTTCCATTCGAGTTATTTCTTGACTCATTTTCCCAGTCTCATAACCATTTTTCATAATTCAATGGAAATTATTTTCCTTGATAGTGAAAATGACACTGAGAAGTGCTGGTGGGTGGTGGGTCCGTCAGCAAAGCTTGGCTCTACAGGACCCTAGCATTAGATGATCTTGATGACAAACCAGGTGCCCAATCCCGTCAGCTCCCCAGGACTCTCTATCCACTCTCTGTGGTTGCTCACTAGAGTAAAGAGGGATCCCACAAGTTCAGCCACCTCTGCGCAGTGGCCCTTCCAAATCTTCTGATGAAGACATCACCATCCTCCCTTCAGAGTCTAGCACAATCCAAGGTAACAGAAAGTTTCTAAACTCAGGAAAATGACCTGATGACCTTTTAGAGTGGCTCTACTTTCAAAGGACAAATTCAGGTTCATCTCTAGCCCCAAGGTCCCACTTCCCATAGAATCCAAGTGTCTGATTCTGGCACACAGATTCCCATGACCTTGTACTTGGGGACAGAGGGGTGTGACAATAAATAAATACATAAATACTGTAGATAACAGTGGGCCAGGCAGGGGTATGGACTAGGAAGAACAGACCTGCTCCTCCTGGAGACCAGGGGAGATCTGTGGGATGGGCTCTCAGGAATAAGCCCATTGAGAAGGGAAGGAGCCCTGTAGTATTTGGTGGGGGTGGGCGTTCCAAGCACAGGGAAATCAAACAGGGTTTCAGGGAAGGAAGGAATAGCATCCAGAATGGTTCAGAGAAAACCCCAACATTGGTGGAGTTCTGTGGGGGGAAGGGTATGGTGAGAGTCAGGCCCCAGAGGCCCCCAGAGACCACACCCTGCAGGACTTTGAGGCAGTGGGTGAGAACCTGAGGTTATTCTAATAAGATGGGTGCATAGAAGAATTTTGAGGAAGGCATGACTCACTTGGATTTCTCTGTAGGGATTCTGGGGACTCTATAAACACGAACGTAATGAGGGAGAGGAGGGAAGGATGCTGAGCTATTGATAAAGAGGGTATTACAGGGGGTCCCAGTGGTCTCTGTCTCCTACTGTATTCCTGACATTTCTATCTGTTTCCAGATGTGCAACACTAAGTCATACCTTCTGTCTCCCCAGAAGACTGTGATGTGCTCCAGGGCTGCACCTGTGGAGCCCTGTTCTTGAGGGATGAGGAAAGAGGGTGAAGTCTCAATCAAAGAGGGTCTGACAGTTCCCTTGCTGAAGCCAGTGCATACTGGTTCTAGTTGTGGTTGCAAGTGGATGGCTGAAGGTTTTTGGTAATTTTGTGTTTTCTGTCCTGTGCTCTACAATTCATAGTGACAGAAAATTATTTTTCTTTCAAATCAGTACTTATTCTGCTTTAACTACTGTGCTGGGTTTGTAGCAATTCCTCAAATTCTAATTTTTATTTGTATGGGGGGGGACTCTGCACACTCTCTCAGTAGAAATTTTTCTTTTTCTTTCCCACATTCTCACTTTACATTTGTAACTCCACGAATTCCTCTCCATCTTTTCTGCACATTTTGTGTTTGTGTGGATGGCTAGGATATCATGTGGGTGCACAGCCCCTAGTAGGTGGAGTGAGTCCAGATGCCTCTTTGCTGGTTTAATTTATTCCTACAGTCCATTTGCTATAGGTCTTATTGTGTTTCCAAAGTAGTCAACCATCCTGAATTCAGTTCTACTCTCCAATGAAGTAAAAAAGTGACATTTATACACATGACTAGATAATAACTAAAACTGGATAAATAAGATGATTTCTCTCACTGGAGGTTGGGAGCATTTGATTCATGTTTAAAATTTGTGATTCTCTAAACTATGAGTCCGAGCTGAGGATAGTGAAAACCTGTAGAGGAAGGAATTTTGCAGGTCAACACTTGGTATCTGCATTTCTTCTGTTCAGAGGCAATGGCATTACAAAGGAACAGAAGTTCCTGAGGATTTTCCCAAGCAGAGAACATCATTTGGGAGGCCATATTGACAGAATCCTCAGGGTTCTGGAGGGAGAACAAGACTGCTGGTATCCCTCTTGTGCTTTCAGTTGGCTAAGTGGTTTCAGATCCTTTGGGAAGGAAGAATGGATGTGGGGTCTCTGTTGGAAGTGTCTGTGGGTCAAGTCTACATGGGAACTTTGTGAGGTGCATGTGTGTCATCTCAGTGTGGGTCTCCCAAAATCTGTATGAAGCCTGTGTTAGGTCTCTGAGAGTCATCTGTGAGATGTCTCTGTACTGTGTCTTGATGATCTATATGATGAGTTTTCTGTGAGGAATTTGTAGGATATGTCCATGGAAATGTTTGCCCAAGGTCTGGGTCTATGGGAGGTCTCTCTGAGAGATCACTGCATGAGAACCATGTGGCAGTGAAAGGTTGTGGTATGTCTGTTAGGTCTCTCTTGGCACAAGTCTCTGCCAGAGGTCTCTCTGGGAAGTCTGTTTCAGGGGTTCTGTGAGATCTCTGTGCAAGGACCCTGAAGTTATGTTATTTCTGAGGGAGTTCCTTGTGTTCCTGTAATTGCTGTGTTGGAGGTTCTGTGGTGAACTCTGAGGCAGTCATTTAGTTGAGTCTGTGGAGGTCTATGAGGAAGGGTCTCACTTGTATCTGATAAGAATCTGTGAAAAGTCTCTGTTGGACTCTCATTGTGTCTCTCTTTGGAGTCTCCTGGCTCTTGGAATTATTGCCCCTCATAGATGATAGAGGTGACAGAGCAGAGGGAACAGTGACTTTCTCACACATGCTTCTGTCTGTACATCAGTGTCAGTGTCTGTGGCATTATCCCCTCAGGATCCCTGGGGTCCATATCTAGCTCTTCTGCAGTGGGATTCTCCCTATCTGGGCTCTGATAGGACCCCACAGATCAAGATTCAAGGACCCAACTCTCCTCTAGTCTACCTGGATTCTGAGTCTATTCTTGAGGTTGGTCCCACCCAGAGTGGCCTATAGGTCCTGTGCCTGCACCAGAAGGTGCTGTCTGAAACCACATATGCAGTACTATAAGGCATGCCCATTTCATCTACCTTGGTGGCACCTCCTGCATAGGACTCTCCATTAGGGAACAAACAGGGCAAAGGGCCCTGGAGTGGTGCCAGCATGAGTGGTACATTCCCTCATGTCACTTTTGTCCCTTTCCCATGCTAATGTGCTTCCCATTCCCCACACCCTGTAGGCCAAGCTTATGTTACTCTGCCTCCTTTCTTGTCTCCATCCTTTCTAATTCTCTACATCCCACTCTCTGTCCACTGTGCCCCACTTTAAATAGTTATTTATTAATTTATTGCCAGGTATTGAACACAGGGGTGCTTAACCACTGAGCCACAGCCCTAGCCCCTCTTTTTAATATTATTTATTTAGAGATGGGCTCCCTCTAAGCCTCTTAGGGCCTGACTAAGTTTCTGAGGATGGCTTTGAACTTGCAGTCCTCCTGCCTCACCTGGGATTATAGGCATGTACCACTGTGTGAGTTTGTAGATGATTACTGCATGCATAGTTGTGCCCAAAGGGGGATATAGTGGGCCATGTACAGGAGGGATACACCCACATGACCCTTAGCAGTCAACTCACAGTTCCCACATCCACACATATAGCATATAGTCCTCCACATTTCATGCTGGCCACTGGTCTTGAGTATGAAGAAGGCAGGGGCAGAGAAAGGTGACATAGCCATGTTATAAGGGCTGAACTGAGAGGGGATTGTGGGGCCCATCTGCATTCCCACCTTTACCAGGCAATGCAGGGTGCCTAAGGTAGGGGGTCTTCTAGTCCCCCTCAAGAGATCTAGGCATATCTGTGACCTCAGCTACTCAGGAGGCTGAGACAGGATAATTCCAAGTTTGAGGCAACTCTCAGCAGCTTAATGAGACCCTGCCTCAAAATAAAAAACTAACAGGGCTGAGGGTATAGCTCTGTGGTAGAAAGTCATGGGTTCAATCCCCAGGAATACACACACACACACACACACACACACACACACACAAAGATATGTGGGGGGTTAGACTCTCCCACCTCTAAACTCAGGACCAGCACAATAAACCCCTCTTCATCTTGCCTGTACCCGTTGTGGTATATGAAGCCACCAAGTTCCATGGTGCATGTGTACACCTGTCCCCAAAGCTGCCAAAGTTCAAGGGAAGGGAGAGAAGGGAGAGATAGGTTGAGCCAAATTGTGGGGTATTGTTTTTGTGGGGTTGCCTCATACTGGAAAGTTTCAAGAGTTTTCTATTGTTTCTGTAATGACCAAATGATAAATACATAATACAATGAGGGAATCTGGAGTAAGGGTGGTCCTCAATGTCACTTTGATCTCCCTACATGTCCTCTCCCTAGGAGTGGAAGAGCACATTTTGACCCTTTCCCTACACCCACCATATCACAGACAGAAGACACTACTTCAGATGAGAAAGAACAAGTGTTAGAAGCAATAGACATCTCAGTAGGAAGACACCTTTCGTACAAAGAGGATGTCTTCATGACAAAACAGTTTTTCTTTCACATGAAATGAGCTGTTCCTTGGGGAAAAGATTTTCCAACAGGAAAGAAGAGAGAAGTGTGATGATATTCACCAGAACATCATCAAACTTCTCTGAAGACAATGGTGCCTGTGACAGTGGACATGGTGGCCCAAGACTCCTGGTGCTCTAGGCCTTTGCTAGCAGGGGCTGGTGAGTGGTGCAGACACCCTGATTGTTTTCATTGTCTCTTATCCATCTCTTCTTGATAGGAAGTCTGTGGCCCTTGGGGCCAGCTTGGTGAACCCCAACCAAATTACACATGACTTCACTTTGCTCTTGGGGGACAGTTCCTTGTGGTAACAGGAATATCTACCAAGCAGGCTCTGGAGTACCTCTTTGTGCAGGTTATTCTTTGAGGTAGAAAGTTTATGCTGAGGGCTGGGGATGTGGCTCAAGCGGTAATGCACTTGCTTGGCACGCGTAGGGCGCTGAGTTTGATCCTCAGCACCACAAAAAAATAAAAAATAAAGAAATGTTGTGTCCACTGAAAACTGAAAATATTAAAAAATTCTCTCTCTCTCTCTCTCTCTCTCTCTCTCTCTCTTTCTCTCTCTCTCTCTCTAAAAAACAAAAAAAGAAAGTTTATGCTGAAACCCCATTTTCTCCTCTAGGATCTATGCAACAATGATTATCAGTATCTGGGCATCAGCTGCCCCCTTGTCTATAAAGTTTGTGCTTCCTACTGACATGAGGATTGCAAAATGGCTGCTGGAGATTTACCTTTCTTCAAGAAACGTGCCTTCCCTTTACATTTATTGGAGAATATGTGTTTCAGAAATTTTTTTATCCTGTTCCTGAAGTGCCTCTCTGAAGGGGCTTGTTCCTTCTCTGGAGGGAGACTCAGAGGACTTTTCCACACTGAGTGCCCTCTATTTCCCTTCAAGACCTTTCTTCCTGCATGCCTGACCTGGGCCACACACAGCTCTCTCTCTTGTCAGTGGGACCAACCATGTTCCTCTTGTTCTTCCATGGATCCTGCAAGTTTGGGATCTTGAGCTCCTGAAGGTCCTGGCTGCTTTTCTTGATGGTTAAGAGATCACACATCCCCTGGGATGTTCACACACTGCTGCTGGATATCTTCAGGAAGATGAACAGAGTTTTCCAGGAAGGCAGATGTCAGAGGTATTGTCCCAAAGGAACACATCAATGGCACAGACTTCAAGGATGATGCCAGTGGTCAGACCTTGAGGCTGGCTCAGCCTCTGTTCTCTTGCAGGAGTCTTCTGGGTTTTAGAAAATAGAACTTCAAGAGGAGGATGGAACTTTACTGGTCCCAGAACTTCTCAGATACATATGAACAATTTGGGAATTGGACATCTTTCTGTTTCTCATGGTGACTACCTCTTCAGAGGGCTCATCCTCAGCCTTCTCTATCTACCTGATGCATTTGACCTTTGAAGTTTAGGACTCGCCATTGATCTAGGAGCTAGTATTGACATGCTGTGGCATGGGTCTTTTGAGTCCACACCTTACTGTCCTGTGGCTCATGCCTGCCCTATTCTGGGCTTGGGCTTGGATCCAGGCTGCTCTTCCAAGATCCCAGGACAGTATTTCTGTACCAGGCTCTGACCACAAGAATCTAAGTAGTGGCACTGAGAGGGCAGGCTACCCCTCAGTTAGAGGGCCTCTGAGGGCCCACAGTTGTCACCAAATGGAGACCTGCTCAGGGAATCAAGTGAGGGGGCAAGGGAGAGGATTCTGCAGGGTAGGACCTTTCTGAGAGTGTTTTCCCAGTACCCTGGCATTGTGGACAAAGGAGTCAGCTCTGGATTCATAAGAGGCTAATGAAAGAAGGGCAGACTATGGAAGGGCTGAGGCTTGAGACTTTCTCAACTTGGAGAAATTTATGTGCTTGAGGACTTCGAGGGGTAGGCCCCACCTGTGCCTCACAGGGATACTTTTATTATGTGCTTCCAGCACCTGCTGAGTGCCAGCATTCAGGAAGGATAGCTCCTGGGAAAGGTTCCCTCAGGTTTCCCAAACTTTCAATGATTGTCCATCCCCAGGTCCCAAATGTGTGAATTTTCAGACAGGGCAGACATAATATGTGGCAAGCCTGGAATGATAACCACCCACAGGAATCATGCCTTCTTTGATTTGCTCCAGCCTCCTTCTTGAATGTACTTGCAAGCTATCTGTATGTTTCTTATCTGGGTCTCTTTGTGAATAATTTTATGAGTTACTTCTTTAGGATTTCATATGTTCCAGATAATTGCCTGAATACCGCCCCACCTGTACTATTTCTGGGTTCCCTGCCATTCTGGCTGGTATCATCTGGAATCATGAAGCTCCAGAAAGATCCATAATTGTCCTTTGGCATATCTGTGCTTGGCAACTTTACCCTGGGCTCCGTTGTGTCTGAAGATAGCTGGATCTTGTGGAATACTCCATGCCAATGCTGAGTAAACCTCTCCTCAAAGGTGTTACTCGAGGGGCTGGAGATATAGCTTAGTTGGTAGAGTGCCTGCCCCTCATGTACAAGGTTCTGGGTTCAATTCTCAGCACCACACACATCCAAAAGAAAAAAAAGAAAAAAGAAAAAAATGGTGTTACTCCAGTTTCTTCTGGTATTCATTGCTGATAAAATAACTTGGGAATCTGGCTGTGGCCTTGTGTTTCTGGGAGGTCATGTGCTGTCTGTGAGTTATCTAAATAATTCCTGAGATGTTTTGCTCACATAAGGTAAAGCCCTCATACTTTTTAGGCTTCTTTCAAAGGTGATGTTCTAAGTGTTAAATAGCAATTAGAACAGGACATTGCATCCCTATCTTGGGTTGTAGGGCAGGAAATTCAATAGGTACTATTCAGAGGCAAATGGCTGACAGTATTTAGAGAGCCAATGTTAGATGACCCTGGTTCTGAGTCTGAGCTAGTGGTGGGGACTCAGACAAGGATAAGTTTGGAGCTAAGTAAAATCATTGGGCAATGAGCAGGACACTACCACCCCACAACTCTTCTCAAACACAAAAGGCAAGCCAGAGTAGCCTTCTGTTTCTCAGCAGGTGTTTTTTTTCCCAAGATCTTATTTTAATGTTTAAGGTTTGACAAATATGGTGGAGCAAGGGCCGGGAGAAAAGTGTCATGCAGATACTTTAGTATAAATTTGTACTGGTATGGAATTAGAGAGTTCATTGAATAACATGGAGGAAAGCCTAGCAGAGGTCCTTATCATAGGCACCAGAGCCTTGCTGTTTAGAAGGCCCCACAAAAGCTGGCTGCATTTCTACTGTGAGTGCTATTCCAAGACCTTGGAATAAACAAGCTGCTAAGGAACAGAAAGCTGCTGTGGCTTGCCTTTTGTGTTTCAGAAAGATTGTGAGGTAGTAGTGTCCTGCTCATTGCCTAGTAACTTTACTGTGCTCCTCAGAGAATGAAGGAGGTCATCTAATTCCTTTTTTGTTCTCAAGTTACAAATTTTTAGTTATGCTTTCTTGCTTACCAGTATCTCATGCAGTTTTTGTACATAAGAGATAATGAAAGAGATACCTTTGGGCTCTACTTGTAAGAGTGGGTTGTTTGCACAGAATGAGTCATCTGGTGGGTGGCAAACATGGTGTTTCTGGAATTCCCTGTGAGAAGAGTTGGAGAGGCATGAGATTCTGGCAGCCATCTGTCACCAGGAGAGGGATGACATGGAACACATGGAGAGAACATGGACTGAGATTGCTGGGACAGGAGAAAGCAATGGCACAGAAGATAGCAATGGAATAGAAGAAGGTAATGAGACAAGAGATTTTGATGGGAGAGGAGCAGGCTATGGGACAGGAGAAGCTAATGGAACAAGAAATGGCAATAGGAAAGTGTTATCGTTTGGATGTGAGTTGTCCCCCAAAAGCTCATGTGTAATACAATACAAGAAGGTTCAGAGGAGAAATTGTTGGGTTATCAGATTCTTAACCCAATCAATGAGTTAATCTCCTGATTGAGATTGATTGAGTGGTAACTAAAGTGGTAAGGTATGGTTGGAGAAAGTGGTTCATTGAGGGAATAGCTATGGAGTATATATTTTGTATTCTGAGAGTGACTATCTCTCTACTTCAGGATCACTATATGAGATGCTTCCCTCTGTCACATGATTCAGTCATTATTTTCTGCCCCACCTCGAGCCCCAAGGAATGGAGCCAGCCTCCTATGAACTAAGCCCTCTGAAACTGTTATCTGTCAAATAAACTTTTTTCTTCTTTATAATAGTTCTAGTTGAGTCCTTTTGTGTGAAAAAGATAATTAAAAAAGAAAGCCTCATGTTTGATAAAAATATTTAAAAAGCTTCTAGTTAAGTATTCAATTAGTTCAGCATTTTTTAGATTAGTTCTTGACTGATTATCTCAGTCTCATTAACCTATCCATAATTCCATGGAAATGACTTTCCTTCATATTTGAAAGGACAGCAAGGAAATAAACAGGAATAGGTATAGTATTTGTTTCTGATATTAAATAAAATAGACACTGTCACAATATATGAAGTTCATGATTATTATACATGTTAAACTGTTAAACTGTGCTCATAGTTTGGGTTGCTAAAATCCAAAAACTTACCTGCAACATGAACTTCCCATCTTGTGATAATTGTGCTAAGTTCCAGTACAGCAGGTTTGCTGACATTTTAAAGCAGCTGTCCTGGTCATGAATCATAGCTGATCTCCATTGCCTAAGACCTTCCTTTGAAATGATGCCTTTGCCGAGAAGGCCAGCACCTGCTGCAGCTGTGACTCTGAAGTGCTTTCCTTGAAATACTCCTTTAGATAGAAGGGAACAGAAAAAAACTTAATGGAGCACAAGTTACTGGTGGTAGTTACTTAATTTCAGTTTTTTCTACAGGTCTATTTGATGCACCAAGATGCATACTCCAGGGAAAAATCCTCTAGCAGAGGCCTCTGCACCTAGGGCCTGAGGCTCTCCATGGTGGTTCTGGGTCAGCTGAACACTCATGCCTCATGGTCACACACTCAGGTCCTCACTGTACATGGCCCAGAAGTCAAGGGCAGAGTCTGGGGAAGATGCTGAGTAAATAATAGGAAAAACAATAGCTGCACGGGCATTCTGTAGAGTCATTGAGGGTAAATCTCTAAAGGAACTGGATTTCTCAAACTGTAAAAATGGATTGGAAATAAAATCAAATGACAATAAGGAATAGGATAAAGTTAATTTGCAGAAGATGCAGAGGTATATCAAAACCCCTGAAAAGCCAGGAACTCTCTATAGGGAACTAAAAATAAACTCAAGGAAACCATGCACAACCTTCCCCACAGAAGGAGTCTGCCAGGCCTCCTTGGTGTCCTTTTCTTGATGACCAGGAGCCCTGCAGAACCACCCTTCCACATCTGGATCTGGTCCTCAGTTCACAATCCCTCTGGGGCCAACTTTTGACTGTAGGGCTCCTGTGGAGAGAACAGTGCAGTTAGAACATACTGAGCCCCCAGTAGCTTGTGTGCTATGAAAGAGCTGGTCTCAGAGCCAGAGGACTCGGGGCACAGATAAATCCAGGTCATCACCATTCCTTTGTCCCATGAGCTGAGCAGTTCAAGGCAGAAGGGGGAGATGGGCAGTGGCCTAGGGCATTTTCTGTCAGGACTTGACTTTTTGGATGCATCCAAGGCCTGTGCCAGGGGCTGATTTCCCCACTTTACCCTGACCTCTGAAGCCTCAATACAGTGACTCCCAGCTACGCCCACTGCCTTCAGGTTCTCTGCACTTGGACTCAGCCACCCTGATCATCCTGCAAAGGGGTGACTAAGACCTCATGGGACTAGCTGGGATCTTCATAGGCTCACTGGGCACAGAAAGCAAGAATGGTCACCACAGCCTCCAAGGACCTAGAGGACGGAGACAGAGAATGGCAGATAGGTCTGTCAGCAAAGCTCGGCTCCTCCAGGTCACTAGGACCAGGCCCCACTGATCTTGATGACAAACTGGATGCACAATTCCTTCAGTTCCCCAGGCCTCTCCGCCCACACTCTACAGCTACTCATTGGAGTAATACAGTATCCCACAAATTCAGCAGCCTCTGCACAATGGCCTCACAAAATCTCCTGCCTCCAGAAACCAGCACCAGTCCAGGCTGATAGAAAGTTTCTGGGTTCAGGGAAATGACTTATTAGAGTGGCTCTACCTGGTTTCAAAGGACAAATTCAGGTCATCTCTATCCCCAAGTTCCCACTTCCCATGGAGTCCATTCATGCACTCATCAGTCTCTTGTGGTCATATTCCAAGTGCCTGTTTCTGACACACACATTCCCATGATCCTGTATTTGGGGGAGAGGGGTGTAACAATGAATAAATACATAAATACTATAAATAGCAGTGGGCCAGGCAAGGGCATGGACTAGGAAGAACAGACCTGGCCCTCCTGGGGACAATGGGAGATTTGTGGGATGGGCACTCAGGAATAAGCCCATTGAGAAGGTAAGGAGCCCTGTAGCATTGGGGAAGGGGTTGGCATTCCTGGCACAGGGAAATCAAGGAGGGTTTCAGAAAGAAACAACATCCAGAATGGTTCAGGGAAAACCCTAGCATGAGTGCAATGCCATGGGGGAGGGATATGATGAGAGAAGCCACAGAGGCCCCCAAGGGCCACACCCTGCAGGACTTTGAGGCACTAGGTGAGATCCACGGGAGGATTTTTAGGAAGGCATTGATCACTTGGCTTTCTATTTAGGGATATTTGGGGTTCTGAACAGGAAATAAAGGAAGGAGGAAGGAAGGGAAGGATGCTGCCTATTGATGAGGAGGATATTGCAGAGAATCCAGGGGGTTCTCTCTCTCTCCCAGCTGTGTTTCTGACATTCTAATCTGTTTCCAGGTATGGGAGATTGAGCCATGCCCTCTGTCTCCTCAGAAGACTGTGATGTGCTCCAGGGCTGCATCTGTGGGGCACTGTTCTGAAGGATGAGGGCAGAGGGTGAAGTCTCAGTTCAGAGAGGGTCTGACAGTTCCCTTGCTGAAGCCAGTGGTTATGGCCCTTGTTGTAGTTGCAGCTGGATGGCTGTGAGGCTATGCCTATTTTTGTGTTTTCTGCCCTGCACTATATAATTCATAGCAGCAGAAAATTTTTCTCTTTTAATTCACAACTTATTTCACTTTAACTACAGTGCCTAGTGTGTAGCACTTCCTCAATGTGTGGGGTGTGTGTGTGTGTGTGTGTGTGTGTGTGTGTGTGTGTGTGTGTGTGAAAGAGAGAGAGAGGGACAGAGAGAGAGAGAGAGAGACTGCATATTTTCTGTTAGTGGAAAGCTTCCCTTTTTCTTTCCTACTTTCTCACTTTCCTTTTGTAACTCCATAAAGTCTTCTCCATCTTTTCTGCATATTTTGTGTTTGTGGGGATTGCTAGAAAAATGTATGGGTGCCCAGCCCCTGGGAGGTAGCGTTTGTCTAGATGCCTCTTTGCTGGTTCATTACATTTCCTTTTTTTAAAAAAATATTTATTTTTAGTTGTACACAATACCTTTATTTTCTTTATTTAGTTTTATGTGGTGCTGAGGGAGGATTGAACCCAAGGCCTCTCATGTGCTAGGCAAGTGGTCTACCGCTGAGCCACAACCCCAGCCCTGGCTCTTTACATTTCTAGAGTCCTTTTGCTGTAGGTATTTATTGTATTTCCAAACTAATAAACTATCCTGAATTCAGTTCTTGTCTCCCATGAGATAAAGAAATGACATTTATTTGAAAAGTTAACTAAAACTGGGCAAATAAGGAAATATCTGTCACTGGAGGTTGGCAGTGTTTTATTCATGTTTAAAATTTGTGATTCTCTAAACTGTGGGTTAAAGTTGAAGCTAGTGAAAACCTGTAGAAGTAGAAATTTTGCAGGTTTACATTTGGAATCTGTAGCTTTGTTCAGAGGCAATGGCATAAAAAAGGAACAGAATTTCCCAAATATTTTCTCAAGGAGAGAAAACCATTTGGGAGACCATATTTACAGTGTCTCAGTGTCTTGGTATTCTGGGGGCAGGAAAGGGCTGATGGTTTCCCTCTTTGCTTCCAGTTGACCAAGTAGTTTCAGAGGAAGGAAGAGTGGATGTGGGGATTCTGTGGAAAGTCTCTGTGAAATGTCTCTGTGTTCAGTCCCTGTGGGAACTCTATGAGGTGCCTGTGTGACATCTTTGTGTGAATCTCTCAAAATTGGTAAAGTATGTATAAAGTCTCTGTGTGAGGACCCTCTATGAAGTCACATGTTTCTCTGAGATATCTTCATATTATATCTCTTTGTGGTCTCTGTGATAATTTCTCACTGAGAAAATCTGTAGGACATCTCTGTGGAGATGTTTCTCCAAGGTCTGAAACTCTGTGGGAGGTCTCTGTGAAAAATTTACTGCATGAGGACCATGTGTCAGTGAAAGGTTTTTGTGGAAGATCTCTGTGTTATTTCTCTGAGGTTTCTCTTGTAGGTACAAGTCTCTGTCAGAGGTGCCTCAAAATGGTCTGTGTCAGGAGTTCTGTGAGATCTCAATGTGAGGACCCTGAAGTTGGTGTTATTTCTGAGGGAGGTTCTTGTGTTTCTTTGACTGCTGTGTTGGAGGTTCTGTGGGGGTCTCTGTGGGGAATCTTTTAGTTGGGTCTCTGAAGGGCTTTGTGTCTGTGGGTTTTGTGTCTGACAAAATTCTGTGAAAAGTTTCTGTGAAGAGTCTCTTCATGCTCTTCATGGGTCTCTGTAGAGTCTCCTGATTGTTGGCATTACTGCTCCTCATAGATGAGAAAGCTGGCAGCAATACAGGGTACAAGACTTTCCCTCATGTTTCTTGCTGTCCATCAGTGTCACTGTCTGTGGCATTATCCACTCTGGATTCCTGGGGTCCCTGTCTAGTCCTCTGCATGGAGAACCTGCCTCTCTGGGTTCAGATAGGACCCAGCAGGATCAGAGTTAATGACCTGTCTCTGTTCTAGCCCATTCTTCGTCTGGGTCTGTTCTTGATGCTAAGCCCTTCCTGGGGTTGATTATGATCAAGGAAGGGACAGGACCTAGCTCAGGGGTTACACTGGGAGGGATTGCCTGCTTTTACATATGGAGTACTTTCAGACATAAGATCAGGACCACGCCTATATCATCTGCATTGGTGGCACCTCCAAGTATGGGACTCTCCGTCAGGGAACAAACAGGACAGAGGACGCTGGAGTGGTGCTGCTGCCTTCCCAGGTGGACCATAGCATCAAACACTCTGAAGACATGGCTTCTCCTCTTCCTTCTGTGGGGCCTGCCTGCTTTCCCATGTGGACCCGCCCTGGGAAGAAGCAGCATGTACTGAAAGCAGAGTGAGATGGAGGAAGACTCTTTCCTGGTTGCCCCCCCCCATCCAGCTTGCTCTCACGTTTTGGACAAGTCACTGCTCTGATGTGACAAGTTCTAACTGAATCATCTCTTCTCTGGTCTAGGGACAAGTTCTGGAAACCTAGAAAAACTTGCTTTGTGAACCCAGGCTACCCCCTGTGGTCTTTTTAGGTCCCCATCTTTCCACTGCAGAGGAAGTGCTAGAACCATGTATGTGTCTAAAGATCACCAAATTGGGAGTCACAGCTAGAGTTCCTTGGTCCTGGCTATTCTGCCAGTTGTTAACTCATCCCTTCTATAAATAGAAAAACTCACCCAGCCTCATTCAGTATAATGTCAGGAAATGAATTTTCTCTACCAAAGGGCTTGCTTCCTCTCTAGCCTGTGTCATTGCTAAAAAGCCTTCTCCAGGCCTGTGGTCTGGGAGCAAGAATAGAGTTCACAGGGGTGGAGCCAGGGTGAGTCTGTGATGTCTCTTCCCCCTAGGTTGGTAGCTGATACTGGGAGGGCAGGGGCTTCCCATCCACCATATCATTTCATCCCCATGTTACCCTCTGCCTCTTTTTTTTGCTCCATTTCAGTCCTCCACATCCCACTCTCAGTGACCACTGTCAGATGGTTATTTTGTGCATATTTGTTCATACTTGGGGCTTTGGGAGAGTGCTACATGTGACACAGCCCTTAACAGCCAACCTGTAGTTCTTGTCCAGATACTCACACACAGACCTGCAATTTCCATCCTGATTACTGCTATAGAGAATGAAGAAGGCAGGAGCAGAAGGGGGTGACATTGGTAACATTATCCAGCCTGAGCTAAAAGGACTTTGTGAGGCCCATCTCAATGTTAGCCTCCAAAAGGCAGGGATTCCAAGGGCAGATGTCCTCTGTTCCCTACCAAGACATCCAGCATCCACTTTGACCATCTCTGAACTCAGGGCCAGGAAACTACCTCATTCTTCAAAACTCCAGAGCCAATTTTGTGGCGTGGGAAGCTACTAATTCCCATGACAACCCTGTACACCAATCCCTATAGCTCACAAAGTTCAGGATGGAGGGAAAGGCTGATTCAAACATTAGAGTAGGGTCTTTGTGGGTTTGTCCCATCTTGATAAGTCCCAAAGTCATTCTATTATTCCTGTAACAATCAAATCATGCATTCTTAATGTATAATGATGGAATATGGCATAAGGGTGGTAACTCAATGCTACTGTCACTTCCTTGCATGTCCAGTCTCTTCTAGAATCCATTCTAATGAACAACAGATGCAACCCCTTTTCTATGACCCAGCACAACAAAGACAGAAGCCTCTTTGATTAAAAAGCAGTATTATTAAGCAATAATAACCTCATTAGGAAAAAGCCATTGTCAAATAAAGTTTGGGCTCACATGGGGACAGTTTTGGGTTTTTTTTCAGTATGTTTTGAATTATGGGAAAAAAAAAAAACCTTCTTCCCAACAGGACAGGAGCGGGAACCATATTGATATTGACCAGACAACATACATTTCTGAAGAGCACAGTGCCTTGGACAGTGAATATTGTGGTCTGAGATACATGCCACCCTATGCTGGCAGGGGCTGGGCAGAGGTGCAGACTCCTTCGTCAGGAAGGCCTAATTGTTGTCCTTGTTTCTGATCCACCTGTTCACAGGATAGCTGTGGCCACTGGGGCTGGGGTGGTGACCACAAGTCTTAGATCCCATCACTTTCTTTGTTCCTGGAGAAGGGACCCCAGGAATAATGGGATTGCCTATCCACAGGGGCCTAGGTGGAGTACCTCTTTGACCATGTTTTTCTTTGAGACAGAACAATCATGATGAAACCTCATTTTCTGCTCTATGATGACCCAACAAAAGTTATGGGTACCTGGGCTTCCAATGCCCTATTGTCTATAAGCAGTGAGCCTGTGACTGACGCTCAGCTTTGGGTAGAAGTTAATGGGGTCATGATTTTGAGTGGGGAGTTTGTCTGCCCTTTGCCTTTACTGGAGGAAATATGCTGAAGAAAGTTCTTTATCCTGTCCCCAAAGTTTCTATTTGAAGGAGCCTGGGAGGACTTGTTCCCCATAGTGTCTCCTACCTCCATGACCTGGACAGAAGGGCCCATTTCTCTAGCACAAGAGGTCCTCCCACCGGAAGGCCTTTCTCCATGTGCGTCTGACTTGTGCCAAACCCTGTTCTTTCTCTCTTGGCAGCTGGCCTAAACTTATTTCTCCTTCTCTTCCATGGATCCTGGATTTCAGGGATCTTGGGCTCATGCAGCTCCTGGCTGCTCTTGTCACTGGATAAGGATCCATACATCCCCTGAGAAGTTGATGCACTGTTACTGGACATTCTTAGGGAGCTGGACAGTCTCCCTTGGGAAGCCAGGATATTTGCAGCCAAAAGCACCTCAGGATCACAGTCCTGCAGGAACTGTCAGTGGATGTTTTATAGGATGCTACCCTTAAGCCATATCATGAGGCTCATATCTCTGGCTCAGTCTGTGCTTTAAGGCATGAGTATCCTTGGCCCTGGGAATTATAACTTCTAGAAGGGGAGGAGATTTTATTGGTCCCCTGAGATTCTAAGTTCCCGCAATTAATATGTACATTTTGGAAGTTTGACATCTTCCTGATTTCCATGGTGATTGCTGAGTCAGAAAGCTTCTTATTATCTTCTATCTTTCTGATTTCTTCACCTTTTCAAAATGGGGCCCCTACCTGAAGTGATGACATGCTGTGGCATGAGCCTTTTGAACTCACACTTCCACTCTCCAATGGCTCATGCCTGCCCATTTCTAGGTTTAGATTTGGTCCACTTTATTTCTTCCAGTTCCCAGGACAGCAATGCTATGCCCACAAGAATGTAAGTATGGGGCTGAGAAGGCAGGCTGTCCTCTTCTGTGGTTGAAGGAGGTTCTGAGAGCCCACAGTTGTCACCAGATGGAATTTTTTCTCAGGGACTCAAATGAGGAGCCAAAAAGAGGACTCTTCAGGGTGGAAAGTGAAATTAGGGCTGCCTCCTTCAATCCTGGGCCTTTCTGAGTAGATTTTACCAGGACCTTGAGATCGTGGGCAAGGGAGTCAGCCCTGGAATCACAGAAGGATGAGGAGGGAAGGGCAGGATGTGAAACTGGTGAAGTCTCAGAGTTTTTCATCTTCAAGACATTTATGTGCTTGAGGACCCTGAGGGGTAGACCCCACCTGTGCCTCACTCTTAGACTTGTAACATGTGCCTCTAGCACCTGCCAAGTGTTAGCATCAAGGAGGGGGAATTCCTCCAAAATGTTCCTAAAGGCTTCCCCCCCCATTAAAGATGGTTCATCCATAGTTTTCTTATGGATATTTGAATTTCCTAGCAAGGCAGAGACATAATATGTTCCAAGCCTAGAGTGACAAACATCCACAGAAATCATTCCTTCTTGGATTATTTCTGACCTCTCTAAATCAGTCTTCTGTATAGCAGAGCTGCTGTCATGTGGAAACACTGAGGTCCAGGAAGATTCATAATTGTCCTTTGCTGGATCTTTCCTGGGGACTTTGTCCCAGGACTCCTACAGATTCAGAAACAGATAGATATTGGGTGGTAGTTCATACTGGTGTTGCATGAACTTCTTGGGAAAATGTTGCTCCATTTTCTCCTGTAGTTCAATGCTGAAAAAGTACCCTGGGGGCTTGTCGATGGGCTGGTCAGAGGAGTCCCTGTTTTCAGAAGCGAGATAACTGAAAACATTCTGAGACCTTAAGACAAAATAAGGTAAAACCTCTCTACTTTCTACTTGTTCCCTCGAAGGGTGGTATTCTAGGTGGTGACGAGCGGAAAGAGAAAGCTGCTGGGTCCCCGCTTGGCTTGTGGAGCACGGAAATCCACAGGCAGTTTTCAGCAAAACATGGCATGGCAGGCTTGGGAGGGATGATGGGAGATGGTCCTGATGGTGTATCTGAGCCAGTGATGGGGACTGGGACCAGGACAAGGTTGGAATCACAGGCTGGATTTGGACAACAGGGTGGGGTTACAACTGGGAAGCAAAGAGTGGCCCAGGTGAGCCTGCACCTGCCCTAGAATGTAATCAGGAACTTCATTGAATTCTATGGAGGAAAAGTCTGCTGAAGGCCCGGAAGTGCTGATAATAGCCACCAGAGACTCACTGTGCAGAATGGGAAGGTCCCAAAAGAGCTGGCTGCATTTCTGCTGTAAATGGTCCCCCACAACCTTGGTGGAAAAGGGCTGCTGAGAAACAGAAAGCTTCTCTGTGCTGCTTTTTGTGTTTCAGAAGGGTTGTGGGATGGTGGTGTCCTACTCCCTGCCCAGTGACTTCACTGTGCTTCCCAGAGAATTAAGGGAGTAGTCTGATTTGACTTTTGTCTTCACATTGCAAATTTTCAAGTCTGGGCTCTTGCTGATCAGTTTCTCCAGTTTCTGGACATCAGGTTTAATGAAAGAGGTCCTTTAGCGTCTACCTGCAAGAGTGGGTGGTTTGCGCACTGGTGCGTGAGAAGAATGACCTCTCTTGTATTCACTGGGTGGGGAGTGGGAGAGGACCCCGAATCTGGCAGCCATCAGCCACCAGGAGAGGGATGAAATGGGATAGGTGGAGATAACATGACCTGAGATTGAGGGAACTGGAAATGGCAGTGGGACAGGAGGAGGCAATGGCACAGGATAAGGTGATAAGTTAGGACAAAGCAAAGGGCCAGGAGAAGGCAATGTGTCAGGAGAAGATGATAGGACAGGAGACGTCAACCAGTATTATTGGGTGGAGAGGAGTTCTGTGGGTTGATTCCCAGTGAGAGTGTCATTGAGTTACAATGAGAAAGAATCAGGCTGGAGCCTGGCAGAGATGGAGGGTGGGCCATGAAATAAGGAAGATGAGATGGTAGGGTGAGGAAAATCCATGTGGCTGAGTGAACATTGTTCTAGAAGAATCACAGACTCTGGTGACTGAGAGGCACTCAGGGAAGAGTGCCTCTCAGTCACCAGAAGGAGCCTGGGAGGACTTGTCCCCCATAGTGTCTCCTACCTCCTACCTATCAACAGAAACTGAGGAAGTTATTAGGTGTGGTGAGGAAGTAGAGCTAAGAAGCAGAGGGTACTTGCTTAAAGAAGTCAGGGAAGCCAAAGAGAAGGCAGCAGTGGTCAAAGCATCCTGCACAGGCAGTGTACGTGACTGATGAACTCCATCTGACTCTGGTTGCACATATCATCTGGGTCATCTCCTTCTAAGTAATGGTGAAAGGTACTGTCATCATGGAACTTCCTAGGAGGCTGCAAGTGATTGGAGACACAGGCTGAGCCAGAAGCAGATGGGACCAGGAGGTAGGGCACAGTGGTCAAGTCCTGCCCCAACTGAGGGCCCCCAGATCCCATGAAAGTTTTGTGTTGTCAGATCATATCATAGGCAGCAGCAGGAAGGATACAGGAAGAAGTAGGAAGTGACTCACCTTTGTAGAAGTGAAACCAGATCTTCAGTCTCTTCCACTTTTTTCCATCATTCACTATAATCTGAAAATGGAGACTGGGTTACCATGGAGAAGGAAGGGTGAATGGAATATCCACATGAGGCTGAACCAGTGTCCAAGGCCACCTGTCAGGTGACAGGGATAACAGGCCACAGGGAGGGGCAACACTTTGTCATTTACTTCCACCTCCACTAGCCTCTTGTACTCATAACCACAGTGTGGGGAGAATATTGGATCATTTCAAAGATAATGGGTCTCAGGGAAGTGAGAGTTTGTCCACACTTTGGCCAGGAATTCCCACCTGCATATCAGATTAAATGGAGACAAAATAAAGTCAGTAGATAAGAAACACTAGGGTCCAGTCAGGAAGATGGGGGCTGGTTGGTAAGGAAAGGAAATCAAATGCTCTTTACCCTTCCTCCTCCCACGTTTCCTTTTTCCTTCTTCTCCAACCTCTTACTAAGGTAACCTGCCCCAGGAATTGTTCCTCCATGTGGGCAATGTAGGAGTTGTTAATTAATGCCTCCTGGGCTGCTACCTTCCTGCCTGGATCACTCCACCATTTAGCCCATGTTTGGGTCATGTATGCAGAATAGGAGAGGAAAGGGGGCAGGATACAGGGAAATCAAGAATGATTACAGAGAATTCTAAAATGTATAAAAGGGACAGGACACCTTCATCTCTTTGATTTCTCAGTTCTGGGATCCCTTTTCTGCAGAGAAGTCTGTCTCTCTACCATCCTTTAAATAAAACTTGCATTCTATGTTTGCCTAAACATTTCTTTGGTGTTCAATCTTCACTCCTGGAGAAACAGAACTCAGCCCTGACTGATTTTCAACACTGGCAGTATCATAGCATGGCTGCATTAGTGCCCACACTGCCTTACTGGATATTACCCACCCCAGCTTCAGTCTGCACAGAACCTGAGAAGGGTCTCTGATATGATGATTTCCTTCCCAGGATCCTCCCTGTCTGGACTCTGAAACTGACATCCTCTGGGCCATGGCTGTGGTCTCTTGGGGACAAGGGAGAGAAAGTCACACTTGGGTGGAAGGCAGGGACTTACCTTTCAGAGTGCCACTCTTCTTCTGGTTTTTGCTCTGTCCCTTTTTCACCTTTGGATACTGACCAACATTAAAGAAAAAGAGGGGGCTGGGTCTGGGGCTCAGTGGTACAGTGCTTTCCTGGCATGTGTGAAGCACTGAGTTTGATCCTCAGCACTGGGTAAAAATAAAATAAAGGTATTATGTACATCTACAATAGATAGATAGATAGATAGATATAGATATAGAGATAGAGATAGAAGGAACACTGTTCTCACTCTTTTAGACAGTTGAAGACATTCCATGTTTCTGAACAGATTAATTTTCTACAGTTAGCTAGTGGATACCCTTTGATTCAGAGAACATTTTTTAAATGGCAAAATACTTCATTTTTCTTCCTTACAAACTCCCCAAAACTATTTTATACATAAACTACACCATGCATGTTCTCAGTCACTGATCCTTGGCTCAGGAACAGACTCATTTCCACAGGCTCTTCTCAGCTGCCAGCAGCTTTCTGCTCCCTGAGGCCAGAGGTGTCTCCAGCAGGTGATGGAGGCCCTCAAGGCTCAGCACCTCCCTCACCTGAGCCCAGCACAGAGGAAAGCCTTGTTCCAGAGACACCTGCCAGGAGGTGACTGATGGAGCAGTGTTCAAGGCCTGTCCTTCTTCAGAGGTTCCCAACTCCCTCAGGAGTCCAGACTTCAGCCACTGAGTCACAGTGTGTGTGTTTTGCTCTGGGACCTGCAGCTCACCACATGGATTGTCTTAGAGCTTCAGATCGGAGAACTCCTAGTGCACACTGTCTCACTTCCCTGGCCCATATGTCACAGAATGATGCTCTGTTCTGTCCTGAGATTTCTCTTTTTGAAGTGTGTCTACTTATTTGAGGGGAAAAAAAGGAGACAAAAAAGAATTTTTTTTTCCTTGTTGTGTGTGGCCTATGGGTTTCTTCCCTTTCTGAGTTTTCCCTTTCTCTTTGGTGGTGGGAAGGATGGATTACCCTGGAGGCAAAGAAATAAGAGGAGAAAGAGCCCCAGTTCACACACAAAGGCAAGGATCATACCCATTGCCCAGGTGGTGAAGGGGAGGTTTAGCCATGTGGCACTAATGCTATTCAGAGGAAAGAGAGGATTTTTCATCGTCTAAATCACACTGTCCAGTTTGGACAAATGAGTCCTGAAAGTTCTTTTCAGAACTCGGGTATGGGTCCTAGGCCTGTGTCACAAGGCTTTGCTCTCTCATCACAAAGGGATTCTGATAGTAGGGGTGGGGTAAGAAGAAGAGGCAGTACCACACTCCTGTCCCACCCTCCAGCCCAGCATGTCCTCCACCCTCCTGGGCCTTATAGATCCTTCATTCTAACTCCACCTGCTCACCCTGCCCCAGGAGACCTTAATTCATTTTCTCCTGTTTCTGCCTAGTATCCAGACATAACCTGCTTCTTTGTAGATCTCTGCTTAATTCCATCAATATCACATTTTTTGAAAATTGGATTGTTTCTGTAATTGTTATTTCACAGAGATTATTACATTCAGGTTCTCATTTCTCTGCAGTTCAAGATTTCCAAAGTAATATTTTCTTTCCTTGCATTAACTCAGACATAGAATAGAAATATGTTCTAAACTTATTTAGTTTTGTGAATTTTGAGTAAAATTTCTTCATGATTTTTTTGTAGTTAATTTTTTAAAAGTATGTTTTTGTTGCAGATGAACACAAAACCCCTGTGCAGGGTGCACAGGGGCGCAACCACGATGAGTCTGTGATGTCTCCTCCCCCCAGGTTGGTGGCTGGTACTGGGAGGGTGTGTTCCTCAGCCTCTTTCTTTGTCTCCATTTCAACCTTCCATGTCCCACTCTCTGCCCACAGTGCCCCACTGTCAGATGGTTATTGTGTGCATATTTGTGCAGGCTGGGGGCATTGGGAGGATGCTGTAAATGACACAGCCCTTAGCAGCCAACCTGCAGTTCCTGCCAAGGTACTCCCACCTGGACCTAAAATTTCCATCCTGATTATGGCTCTAGAGAGTGATGATGGCAGGAGCAGAAAGAGGTGACATGGCCACATCATGGAGCCAGAGCTAAAAGGAGTTGACAAGACCCGTTTCCATGTTAGCCTCCATAAGGCAGGGGTTCTAAGGGCAGGTCTCCCTGTTCCCCACCAAAACATCCAACAGCCAGGACTCTGACTACCTCTGAACTCGGGGCCAGGAAACAACCCCTTTCCCCAACTTTTCTGAGTCCATTTTTGGCATAGGAAGCTACTAAGTCCCATGGGAACCCTATACACCAATCTCTACAGCTTCACAAAACACAGGATGGAGGGAAAGGCTGACTCAGACCTTATATTGGGGTCCTTGCGGGGTTGCCCCATCTTGATGAGTCCCAAAGGCACTCTATTATTTCTGTAATGATCAAGTCATGCATTCTTAAGGTATATTGATGAGATATGGCATAAGAGTGGGTACTCAATGTCACCTCCATGCATATACAGTCTCTTCTAATGAATAACAGACACAACCACCTTCCCTATGACCCAGCACAACACAGACAGAAGCCTGTCTGATTAAACAATAACAACAGCAAAACAGTATCATTAAGCAATTGTCACCTTATTAGGAAAAAAGTCTTTATCAAACAAAGATTAGGCTCACATGGGGACAGTTTTTCTCAGTATCGTCTGAATTATGGGAAAAATTTCTTCTCAGAAGGACAGGAGTGAGAAGCATATTGATGTTGACCAGACAACATAGGTCTCTGAAGAGCACAGTGCCTTGGACAGTGGACATTATGGCCTGATATGCTTGCCACCCTGGGCCTATGCTGGCAGGGGCTGGGCAGAGGTGCAGATTCCTTGGGCAGGAAGGCCTGGTTGTTTTCCTTGTTTCTGATCCACATGATGTCTGTCACCACTGAGGCTGGCCTGGTGACCATAAGCCTTATGTCCCATAACTCTCTTTTTTTCCAAGGAGGAGGGACCCCTGAAATAATGGGACTGCCTACCCCACAGGGGCCTGGGATACCTCTTTGATCATGTTTTTCTTTGAGGCAGAATGATCATGATTAAACCTCATTTTCTGCTCTATGATTCATCCAACAGAGGTCATGGGTGGCTGGGCTTCCAATGCCCTGTTGTCTGTAAACAGTCAGCCTGAGACTGACCCTCAGCTTTAGGTAGAAGTTGATGGGGGTCATGATTTTGTGTGGGGAGTTTGTCTGTCCCTTGCCTTTACTGGGGGAAATATACTGTGGAAATTTCTTTGTCCTGTCCCAGTGTGCCTCTTTGAAGGAGCCTGGGAGAACTTGTCCTGCATAGTGTCTCCTACCTCCATGACTAGGGCAGAGGGGCCCAATTCCCCAGCACAGGAGGGCCTTCTCCTGCAAACATTTTTTCCTGTGTTTCTGACCTGGCCCAATTCTGTCCTCTATCTTGGCAGTTGACCTGCACTTATTTCTGTTGCTCTTCCATGGATCCTGGAGTTCAAGGATCTTGGGCTCCTGCAGGTCCTCGCTGCTGTCTTCACTAGTTAAGAGTCCATGTAGCCCCCAAGAAGTTGATGCACTGCTGTTGGACATGCTTAGAGAGCTTGAAAATCTCTCCTGGAAAGCTAGGATGTCTGTAGCCAAGAGCACCTCAGGGGCAGTCTTGTAGGATGATGCCCTTAGCCATATTTTGAAGTTGCTTCTCTGGATCAGTCTGTGTTTTAGGGCATGAACTTCTATAGGGGAAGGAGTTTTTACTGGTCCCCAGAGATTCTAAGTTCCCTGGATTAATATGTACATTTTGGAAGTTTGACATCTTCCTGATTTCCATGGTGACTCCCCAGTCAGAAGACTTCTCATCATCCCCTCTCTCTCTCTGATTTCTTCACCTTTTCAAAATTGGGACACTACACAAAGTGATGAAATGCTGTGTCATGAGTCTTGTAAGCTCATACCTCCACTCCCCAGTGACTCACATCTTCTCGTATCTAGGTTTAGATTTGGTTCCAGGCTCTCTTCCAGCTCTCATGACAGCATCGCTGTGCCAGGTTTTGCCCACAAAAATATAAGTGTGGGGCTGAGAGGGCAGGCTGCCTTCTTGTGCAGTTGAAGGAGCATTTCACCAGATGAACTTCTACTCAGGGACTCAAAAGAGGGGCCTGAGAGAGGACTCTTCAGGGTGGGGAAGGGAGTTTGTGCTACCTTCTTCAGTCCTGAACCTATCTGGGTGGTTTTTCCCAGGACCTTGGCATCATGGGCATTGGGGTCAGTCCTGGAGCCATAAGAGGCTGAAGAGGGAAGGGCAGGCTGTGGAGGTAGTGAAGCCTCAGAGTTCCTCATCTTCAAGATATTAACATGCTTGAGGACCCTGAGGGGTAGGCCCCACCTGTGCCTCACTCTTAGACTTGTAGCATGTGCCTCCAGCACCTGCTGAGTGCCAGCATTAAGGAGGGGGATCTCCTGGGAGTTGTTCTTAAAGGTTTCCTTACCTTTTATGGATGGTCCCTTCCCAGTTTTCTTGTGGGTGTTTGAATTTCCAGGCAGGGTAGATACATGATATGTGCCCAGCCCAGAATACCAAACACCCACAGGAATCATGCCCTCTTGGATTATTTCTGACCTCTCTGAAGCAATTTCCTGTACAGTAGGGTATCAGAGACTGGCCTGAAAAGGAGTTATGCACACTTCTTTAAGTCCTGAGCAGGGAGGTACTGGACTGATATCATACCCATTGCAATTCATGTGCACAACTAGCAGAAGAGGTGGTGGCTGGGTAGGTGTGCTTTGGGATTCATGGGTTAGGGAAGAGCAAAGGCCTGCCATATTGACCTCAACCTGGAGTGGCCATGATTATCTCCCTAGTTGGATGCCACATGGTCAAGGAAAGGAGTGGTCCTCCGTAGATGGCAGTGTCCTGCCAGATATTGGGAACCCCAAACCCAACCTGTTAGCACAGGCTGGCCTCTGCCAGAAGCGGTGCTCAGCCAGAGGTGATCATGTCCACTAGCACCTCTCAAGTGCTATAAAGCTGTCCCTATAAGAGTCACCCAACCCTCCCCTGTGCTTAGGGTTACCTATGGGGCAGCTGTCTTGTCCTCTCTCTCAGGGGAGCAGGGTGAGATACTAAGGCACCTATATTAGGCAGTGACACCCAGCTCCAACCTTGCTTTTCAAACAGCTCTACACACTTCTAGGGGCCACTTGTGTTGGGCCAAGGTTCTGCCCTTGCTACAACTCCACCCAAGTCCCCCTGCCCACCTCCCCCAAGTTCTCAGTGGTTGTCTGGAAAAGCTGGCCTAGCCTGCAGTCTGACCTACAGTCTTAGCTTGTTGGGTGGTGGCAGAGACAGAGAAGGCAGTGTCTTTTGCATGGAGGGGGATCCAGGGCAGAGTGGGAATTGGGATGGGCCAGTGGCCATGAGCAGTCACAGGAGACCCACTGCTGCTGGGTGTCAATTGACCAGGAGAACTTTCTGGTTTCAGCAATCTCACTTTTTTTATAAACTGAAACTGAAATGGGATTGTAGTCACCTGAGAAGGAGGCACAGTTTATAACAGCTGCCTTGGGGAGTTTTGCTCATCCTTTGAGACCTGCAGGGGAAGGGACACTGGGCTGGAGGATTCCCCCAGCTAGAGACAGCACTTCTCCTGTGAGGAGGCCTCCAAGTTCTGTAGCCAGTGTGGAGAGAGGCTGCCTCCTGCAGTCCCAGGACCAGGCAAGTTGCAAGGAGTGCTGGGGTCAAGTGGGGAATGCCTTTTAGGCAGATGGGAGCAGGGCCAGCTTGCAGACTCATCAGGGGCCCAGCTCCTGCTTAAAGTTTCTAGTCTCTTTTCTTTGAGGGAACTGGGATTTAGTCCCTCTTGGGGATGAGAAGCCTCTGGCTGAGCTGAAGGGCCCTGGACATTCCAGAGGATGTCTGGAGAGGTGTCTTAGGCTGCTGGAGGTGGAGGGCTCTGTGGGTTTACAATGCACTGGGAGAGGTCCCTGCAGCCTGCCCAGGCTGTCAGTAGAGAAACAAGAGGGGGTAAGCTATCATATGGGCCTTCCCTGCTGATAGTCAGAATAGAGCAAGTGCCTCCCCTGCTCCTGTCCTGCTTCCCTAGAGCCTATGGGGCACAGTGCTCCCAGAGGGCAGCACTGCTTTCCCCCAGCCCCAAGGATGCCCTGAGCATCTGGGACTTGTGGACCCTGAGTGGCTGTAGATTCCTTGCCTTGTGAAGATGGAGTTGTGGAATGGTGGAGCCACCTGCCAGGGCTCCCCACCCCTGGGAACCAGGAAGAAAAACTGCCAGCTGGAGCTTTGGGAGGGGAGGGTTTACAGTCCCAGGGGTTTTAAAAAGCCAAGCTGCTAAGCTGTGGTGTGCCCAGCATTGTGCTAAACACGACATTATCATAAATCCCTGTCCTTCAGATGCTGAGAGTGAAGCACAGAGAGGTTAAGTAACTTGCCCACAGCCTCACAGCTAGTGGCAAGAAGAGACAGGATTTGAACCCTCTGGAACCCAAGTGCAGGTTGAACTGTGGTTGAGGTCTTGCTGGTCTGGTTTGAGGGGAGAAAAGGGGTCTGAGTGATGAGCAGCACCAGCCTGTCTTCACAGGCTTGCTGTGAGGCCGGCATTAAAAAATTAATTATGGGACAAGACAGGGTGGTCCCTGACAGTGGCCAGGAAAGGGCAGGTGGGACAGACACAGCACCCTTAGGGGCTTCATTTAGTCCCCAAACCTTTGGGAAGTGGCGACCCACTTTCATCCTGCTGCAGGGCCTCCCTGAAAGGTCACTGCCCCCTGCCCCTCTTTTCATTTTTGGTGAGGAGCTGGGACTGGCCGAGAGCAACAGAACCACTTGCCAGCAGAACCAGGATCTGCCTGAGAACACAACACACGCATGAGGCCTTTTTACCAAATGCCACTGATTCCTACTGTTGCTGGGAATCAGACAAGAAGCAGGAGGATCACAGTCTCGGTAACTTTTTTAGAAACTGAAACAGGACACAAGGGACTTGGCTTCCCAGAAGAGAGAGGCCTCTCCTTTCAGCCACTTGGAGGTTCTCCAGGTGGTTCCACCTGCTGCAAGACCAGAGTAGGAATCCCAGGAATCCATGGGGCCAGCAAGGTCACTGTGTGCTCTGCCAGGAACCCAGGACTGGAGGTCCCATGGATGAAGGCATGGGGGAGAGGCTGGGGTCTCTGCACAGACAGGTCGTTGGGTGAGGGCTTTGAGAGCTGTGGACCACCCATCTCTGCCCTAGGTCGCCCAGGGACCCAGGCAGGCCTCCTGCCCAGAATGCTGGGAGGTTCCTGGAGGAGGCACCAAGGTCCAGGCAGCGTGCTTCCTTTTTCTTCTATGTTTTCCTGGAGGATGTGTTTCTACAATGGAGGAAATAAGTTCAGAGTCTCCAGAGCATCAGGGCTCCTGGGAGGCTGGGAGTGTGCAGCTTGGAGCCTGGATGGTGGGCGCTCCTTGAAGGAGGAGCAGCCTTGCCTCTTGGGCCCAGGGTTGGTGGGTTTCAGCCAAGCCACTGGCATGGGTCTGGTCTGTCCCCATAGGAGTCTATAGGCTCCAGGTCCCTGGTCTCCACCTTATTTTCCTGCCCTAGACCCAATATGCATGTGTCTCAGGAGCTGTGGCCAGGCCAGGTGTGGGTCCCACTCTCCTTGGGGTCTCTGTGTTGATGTGCGGGGCTGGGTGCTCCTCCACTGTGCCACAAGACCCATGTGTGGGCGCTTGTTGGCTGGCAGGTGCTTTCAGGTGCTTTTCCTTGGAAGTGAGGCCCCATCAGCCTCTGGGAGGCATTAGACATAGAGGAATTATTCTTTGGTCAGGGACTCCCACTGGAACCCAGGGAGAGCTGTGGGAGGGAGCTCCTTGCCAGCGTTCAGGAGCACAGGGCGGTGGGGGAGAGGGGACTCCCTGGCTCAGTTCCAGCTCACAGACACCCAGAGTGTGGTGCCTGCTCCCAGGCTTCCTCCTGGGCAATGCAAGACCTCCTTGACATACATTAGGATGGCTGCAATAAAAACCATCAAATCACAGGTGTCACTGAGGAGGTTGTCTGTGTGCCTGGCTGCAGAGCCTCTCGCTAGCCCTGGATCAGCTGGTTGCCCTCATGCTTCTGCTGAAGGGACTGAGCTGGGCCATTTGTGAGGTGGCAGCACCCACTCAGGTTTTGGGCCTTGTGGCAGGTCATTTGGGGGGGGGCACCGTCTTTCTGTTCTGTGCTGCACATCCTGCCTGCCCACCCTGACTCCCAGCTTTTATTTCTTGTGAAAGTCTCTCTATTGACATCCACAGGCCACCCAGGGTCTTCTCACCAGGCAAGTGCCATCCAAGTTGGGTCTGTGCCTATCAGCAGGCTGTTCTTGAGACACTAGTGGTGTGGCGGGCAGCTTAGTGTCTGCTTTTTGGGGTTCACTTTCCAGAGCATTGGTTGGGTGTGTTCCAGGTTCACTATAATATGAGTAGAGAAGCTTGCTCGTGTAATGAAGGTGCTGTGAACATGAGGAAAGCAGGGCCGCTTCATCCCTGTAGAGGGATGCTGTCACTCCCAAAGGGCTATGGCAGTTCCTGAGTACCATGGTCGCACACTATTTCACATGTGGGTTGGGCTGGGCCCTTGTGAGTTTGGAGACAAGGTGCCTGGTGTGAACCTTCCTCCAGGGGTATGGGTGGGCCAACAGCTCCCTGCTGTGGTGTTGGTGGGCATAGCCATGTCAAATCAGGTTGGACTTGCCCAGGTCAAAGTGAGCCCTTCATGTCAGTAGCACAGGTGCAGTGGAAGGAACTAGTGTGCCCAGGAGTAAGGGAGGGAGGAGGGGCCAGGCAAGGTTGGGGAAGGGTCCTCAGAGGACATGCTGTGAGATGCTTGGGTTAGGGGTAGCCTTTCAGGCTGGGGCTTGGTTGCTCTTTTCAGGAGGGAGAGACCAAGGACGGGTTGGCTGCTCCTGGAGAAAAAACACGTGAAAACAGCTCAGAACCCAAAGACCTGAGGAAGCCAGAAGGGAGTGACAAAAATTACATGGCTGCAATGACAAAGGAGAAGGAGCAGAAGAACCAGAAGGCCAGTGCACAAGCTGTCCCCACAAGGTACTAAGTTGCCACTCCAGGCCCAAGGCACAGGGAGGTCACCTGTGCCTGTTGAGGGCTGCTGGGATGAGTTCAGTCCAGGGGTTGTAGGGGAGGCGGGCTGGCTAGGCCAGGGACTCACACCCTCCTCTCCACTTCTTTGCTGCTTGTGATGGGCAGCAGCCAGGGCTGAAAATTACCAGTAGAGAAAGAGGAGGTAGGCCAGGCCAAGAGCAGTTGGTGACCACAGTGCTTCCTTCTCTCTTCCAGCTGGCTGAAGCCTGAGGAGGGGATCACTGTGCACTTCCACGCCATCATCCCCAAGCATGTCACCTTCAATCCCGAGGTCCACACGGTGTTCATCAGGGGAGGAGAAGAGCTCGGACGGCCTGAGTGGAGTGATGCTTGCAAGATGTACTATGTTGAGTGAGTCTCACGGCCCCCAGCCCTCTGAGTGTGTGTTAGAGTTGATCAGTGAGCCCCCAGGGTGGCCCTGCTCCCTGGATGAGTGTGTGTTTGATATTCCCAGCATGCATGTCTTCATTTCGCTTCGCTATGGCTCTTTTTTCTGTCCTAACTGGAAACAAAGCCCTGCCCTGTTCTAGACATGCTGTCTTGGTCAGTGTCCGTTATAGCTTTGGGTCTATGTTCCCGGTGTTTGAGACCTAAATCTTCTGAGTTAAGACTTCCGGATAACTGGCCAGTGTCTGTTGATTTGCAGGGACTTACATGAGCACGGGTCCCTCATCGAAGGCAGCATTGTCATTCCCAGGCAGAGCCTGGATAGAGCCATTCCTTACAAGTACGTCCTTCAGCATGGCCAAGACACCAACTGCACCGTGGAGTATGAGTACATCTATGAGCAGCCGCAGAAGGCAGGCGAGCACGTGAACAGCTGCCTGTATGTCAAGTCCTCCCTCCTGTGCTCCAGAGGTAAAGGGCCTTTCCTGTGGCACCTGTGTTCTGGCTTGGATGCTGTTGTGTGGAGCAGACTGCCTGGTCTGCATGGGTCCTCTGCTGTGCGCTGCCCCTGCTGTAGTTTAACTATTGCGAGAGAGGAAATGGGAAGGAGAGAAAACAAGCAAGAGGAAGGGCTTGGGCAGTGGGCAGAGTGGGTCCCAGGTCCCAGGCAGACTCTGGGACAAAGCAAGGAACAGGGAGCTGCTGGTTGGCCCTTCCTGGAGGCAGCTAGGTGGTGACTGGAAGCAGGATAGGGTGTCAAGAGCTTCCTTGTGGGTCTCTGCTATTTGTCATGTTTTGTTGGTGGCATTTGGGTGGCTTCCACATTTGACTTGCTGAATCCTTGGAAAGAACCCTCTGCACCACTTCAGGCCCTCTGGCAGCTCTTTGTATGTGACCCTTTCTGTAGCTACTGGCTGTCCTGGCCTGCCTGGGCACCCAGCCCTGTCCTCAGCTCCCCCCAGGGCCTAGGATTTTAAAAAAATATGTTTTTTTGGCTGACCTCAAGCACCTGGGCTCCAGAGGTCCTCCTGCCTCATCCTCTTGAGAGGCTCTATGTGCACCATGCCTCCTGGCTATGTACTTAATATTTAATAACAATAGTGTATTCCGAGGACTTCAGCTTTTAGGCGAGACTGGACTTCATCAGATAATTCCACAAGCAAAGATGAAGTTTCTGCTCTGACAAGTCCCAAAAAGCGAGGAGCTGGAGTAGGGTCAGGAGAAGCTCCAGAGGAGGCCATGCCTGAATCAGCACATGAACCCTGGCCAACTGTCACCTGGATGGGACAGGGTAGAGCTGGGGTGGCTGAGCCAACCAATGGGACAGTAGCGTGCAGAGTGCCTGCTTTGGGCCTCAGGAGTCCTGCTCAGAACCTGTCTTAATATTTCACTGCTATTTGTGTGTGTCTTTCTACACATAGGGCTTTTTTTTTTTTTTTTTGGTAGTAGGGATTAAACCCAGGGGCACTTTACCACTGAGTCATGTCCCCAGCTCTTTTTATTTTTTGTTTACAGACAGGATCTCCCTAATTAGCTTAGGGCCCCTGAAGTTGCTGAGGTTGGCCTTGACCTTGCAATCCTTTTGCCTCAGCCTCTAGAGTCGCCAGGATTACAGGAATGTACCATGGTGCTCAGCTACCTCTGACCACCTTATAAGTTTTCTGTCTTTTTTCTTCTCTTTCTTTTCTTTTTATTTCTTGCTTTTTTTTTTTTTGACAATGCAGGGGCCTCATGCATGCTGGATAAATCCTCTATCCCTGAGCTAGATCCCTAGCTCTTTTAAATTTTGAGTCAGGTTTTGCTAAATTACCCAGCTGCCCTCAAAATTTTGATCCTCCCGCTTCAGCCTCCTAAATTGCCTCGAGTACAGCCATGCATCATGGTGCTTGGCTAACCACTTTTGTTTTCTAATTTTTTTACAGTTGATGTCACTGTATTTTCTAGGTCTATAATTTTGTCTCTTGCAAGCTGGATTTCAGAGCAGACTTGAATTCAGTCCTTGCCCTGTAGTGGGCTCCTGCTAGTATCTCTGTGTCTGCTGGGTAATCTGCACTGTCCTCTTTGGAGTGGGTGTTTCTGTTCCCAGTAGGTACTCCGAAGTCATTTACCAGAACAGGACTCAGTTGCTAATGAGATGTAGTTTTGGAATAAATTTTTAACCTGCGTGTGGTCATGTTTAAAGTTTTTACCAGGCTTTCTGAACTGCATGACTAAGCAGAGACTTGGTTTTAAGCTCATCACTGTGATTTGTCTGGGATTTCTGTCTCTAGGGGCATGGCCATGGTAGCTGACGGAGTGAGTTCTGATTGCCTCAATTTACCAGAATCCTCTTGTTTTCCTTCCGTTCTTTCATCCTCTGACTGTGCTCCCCAGTTTCCTGTCTGTTCATTTTTTAGTCAGGGCCTCCCTAAGTTGCTGAGGTTGACCTCCAACCTGTGCTCCTCCAGCCTTAGCCTCCTTAGATACTAGCATTACAGACATGTACCACTGTGCCCAGCTATGCCCCGTGTTTGTCTTCTGGGATGGTGCCTTGGGCTGGTGGGTTTTGAGATCTTAAGTGTGACATTTTTCTTGCTATCACCCATAGACTGGCATCAATATGATGACATAATTTGCACAAAGCCTCCTGGGACATTCCAGAAATTTCAGAACTTCTTCACTAATAATATGAAGAAGGAGCTGGTGAAGGGGAAGGAGATAGCAGCCGAGATCATGCTGGGCCGCATGTTCAGCAACCTTCAGACCTGGAACCTCGTCAACCTGCAGAAATTCTTCACCTACTTCCGGCAGTTTTATTCTGTTGTCCAAGTGCCTATGATTTACGAAGGGAAAGCACAGCCCTGGAACATCCTGGGCCTCGAAGAGGAAGAGGAATCAGGCTTCCCCCAGTCACCAGCAGCTCTGGTGTGGGTGGGCAGGGTCCCCTGACTACTACCGGTAAGGAGACCCTGTGACTGACTGGGGCAGGTGCTGAGGTGGGTGGGCAGGAGGACCTTTCTTTTCCTTCTTTTCCTGCTCCACCTCTTGGGAATCCCCTGCCCCCATGTCCCTTCTCCTGATTGTACTTCTGAGCCTCACTCCCAGCACTGATCTTGAGTTCTTTCAAGGTCTAGGAAGAGTTGAAAGAAAGGGTGGAGCCCATCATTGCCCCTTCAGCCACACTGTGGCTTGGAGACAGAGCTGATGCTCTCTCTGAGTTCGACATTGAGCTCTCAGGAGCATCTAGGGGTCTCCCAGACCCACCTCACTGCAGGGTTTGGGACTGAGCATCCCTGTGCTTCTGCTGTCCCAGAACCTCAGTGTGCCTGAGAGTTGGGGAGGTGAGGGAGGTGGGACCCTCCCCAGAGCTCCCCTGCCTCAGGGCCTTGATCCCCTGCCCAAGAATCCTTCAGCCTCCAGGGCATGCACTCCATGGTCTGTTGTGCCTCTTTTTTCCCCTGTATCAGGTGAGAAAACACCTATGGGAGTGTTTGAAAAAGCAGATTAAACTGGTTCTGGAAGGAAGAAGTGGGGACGCCCTGCCTGAAGGCTGGCCTGTGAGGAGCAGAATGAGGATGGGCCTGGTCCTCCTTTTCCTGGTGGAAGATACCAAACTCTGCTTATCAGAGGGTGACCTGACCTCACTGTGCTCCATCCTCTGCCCCAGCACCTGCTCTCCAGATGTCCTACACAGTGAACTCCACCACATCCTGGGCACATCTGAGAGGTATCCCAAGTTTTTTTTGTTTTGTTTTGTTTTGTTTTTGTCAGAGGTTTCATAGGCATTAATCATGATTTTTATCTGATTACAGAGCTAAGTGCTTGTTAGAGAAAGACTGTGCACACACTGGGAAAAATAAAACCACAGTCATGTCACCATTTGCTCCTGTCATTTTCCTGGCATTGTTTCATTGCTAGTGTTGTTAAATTCTGTGTTCTCCTGAATACCCTGACTTCAAAAAACTTCAAAGAGCCAGGCACCACGGCAACACTGTCATCCCAGCTACTTGGGAGGTTGAGGCAGGAGGGTTGCTTAAACCCAAGAGCTTACAACCAGCCTGGGCAACTGGAAAAAATAAATGAATATAAAATACATGACAAAAGTGCTCCTGGGAGGACCTTCCTCTTCATGCTCAGCATGCCTTAGCACTGGGGCCCAGGCCGGCCTGCCGGTGTCACCTAGGAAATCTGCAGAACCTGCAGGGATGCTGTTCCTGCTGTCTCATCTGTGTTGGTAGCTCTGGAAGCACCCTGCCCCTGCTGGGTCAGCCATGGCCTTTTATGTGGTTGGGGAGACCTCTTCTGAGCTGCTGTGCTCGGACAATCAGGGTCTCTTCTGCTTCTGTTTGGTTTGAGCTTGGGTAAAATCAGGCAGCCTTTCCTGAGCTCTTAGTACCTGACGGTTTCCTAAGTTTTAAAGACCCTTGCAGTTGCTGTGCCCTCTGTGAAAGAGAGACATTGGTTAGGAAATCTAGAAACAGCTGTGTGGGGGTGTGAGAGAAGGAAGAAGCATCTATTTCTGTGCCTGTGAGACACCCACCATGAGTTGTTCCTTTTAAAAAGTGGCTTTGTAGCTGGGCACAGTGGCACATGCCTGTAATCCCAGTGACTCAGGAGGCTGAGGCAGGAGGATTGCAAGTTTGAGACCAGTCTCAGAAACTGAAGAAGACCATGTATCAAAATAAAAAAAGGCTGGGAATTTAGCTTAGTAGTAGTGTGTCCCTGGGTTCAATTCCCAGTTCAAAACAAAGAAAAAAGTTTGCTTTGTGTTTAGGTTCACCTTTGCCAGACTGCCTGGTTTAAACCCTAGGCCCTTTGTGAATTCTTGGCTAGAAACCTAGGGCTTCAATACCTCAGCTGTTGTGTAGGTGGAAATGACACCCGTGGGAGTTTGTTGGGATTCATGACATTCTGGTGCACTGGGATGGGGTCCAGGGAACTTGTCCCCTTTGCCACCCTATGTCTCCTGATCTGGAACTCGGTTCAGGTGCGCCACTTGCTATTTCTGCTGGTTGCCCTCCTGAGACATTGGACCACAGGGCAGGTTGGACACAGCCAACCACAGGTCACATTAGGTCTTGGTTCCCTTCCAGATGGCAAGAGTACTTGGTCAACCTGTGTCAAAGGTGCATAGACACAAGAGTCGTCGACTGGCTGGGCATCCTCCCTGTCCTGCACTACTGTATGCAGCTGGTTCCTCCAAGAAAGGACTTTGTGAGCCAGCCTGAGGACATCTGGGCTGCCCTTAAGGGAATCTCCTTCTCTCAGTTTCAGGAAAAATGGCTAAATGAGTAAGTTGTAAAGCTGCATTTATATAAGCACATCTTGGAATAATGATTCTTTAGCACTTTGCCACTGAGCTACATCCCCAGTCCTTTCTTAGATTTCAATTTTTGAGACAGGTTTTGCTAAGTTGCCTGGCCTGGCCTAAACTCATGATCTTCCTGTCTCTGGAGTAACTGGGATCACAGGTGTGGCTACTGTGCTGGGCAGTCTTTCTCTTATGATTGTATTAATGTGTGTTTACTCATTTGTGTGACAGACATTTAGCACCTCTGTGTGTCCCAGGACACAGCCCCACATATGGCAAACCTTAGTTCATGATCTTGCCTCTGACCTTGCCTTTTACCTGAGGTGAGGGGTGGTGATTGCATTTTTGCAGGGCTGGAGCAAGATCCTCTTTTTGCTGGCCATAAGGCTCAGGCCAGAGAACTGGCCAGGAGAAGCAGAGGACTTTCACACTCTCTGCTCTCTAATTGTGAGAATGATTTGCTGTCCTGTAGGTGGGAGGCTCAGGCCTCCTGGAGTGTGGAAGTCTTGGTGGGCAAGAGTACAGAGACAATGACCATGGGCTCACTGGGCCCTGCAGTGTGTACAAGACGGTGACCATCCAGTGGGGAGAGGAACTGAAAATTGGAAAAGTCACTGTTCCTGAGATGTGGATGCATAGAGCTTGCTGAAGTCTGAAGCAGAAGATAGGAGCCAGTTTCTGTGGACACTCAGATTCTGGCTTCTGCCAGGGGTACTATGGCCCTTCTGTCAAAGGATTGAAAACTTCCATGATCTGAGTCTTGCTATGCTACAGCAAAGCCCTGGCTCCTCTCCCTCATGCTGCATGGCCAGGGAGGAAATAGGGGGGTGAAACCCACAGATAGCCCCTGTGGGGGGATTCAGGGAGGGTGTTAAAAACAAACTTGAGGAATATGGTAAAGGACCTTCAGAAAAAGTGGGCGATGCTCTGAACAGTTGGGGAATTTCAGAAGAGCATTGGAAACCATGGGTATTAAGAAAATTGCCAAGTCAGAAGGCCACAGATGACACCTGGAGTGCAGAAGGAGACTCTTCTTGATGGCTCAGCAGCCACCTGGAGACAACAGCGGGGAAGGGGCCAAGAACCAGAGGACTGGGGACTGGGCAGTAGAAATGTCATGCTCACCCAGAGAAGGAGCAGAAGGAAGAAAAGCAGAACAGAACTTCTGAGGTCTGTGGGTGAAAACCAGGTGAGCAAAGAGGAGAAAGAGGCCAGAGGAAAGATGGAAAGATTGTGCTGGGTTTCCCAGAACAGAGAGTGCTGCCTAAGAAGCCTAAAGACTCCAGGGAGGACAGGGGCAGGCCATTCAAATCCGGCACAGTCATGGCTGCTGGGCACCAAAGAAAGACTTTCTCCAAGGCAGCTGGAGGAAAGACTCAGTGAATCCAAGGGACTGTGGAAGGGTGAATGGAGGAGGGAGAGGTGGCACTCATACAGAGTGCTAAGCCTTCACATGGAGACAGGTTCAGTCACATGCTGCAGCGCAGACCTGTGCTGAGGATATTGAGCTAATGAACCAAATCAGACCACAAAAGGACAATTACCATGTGATTCCACCCATGAGGTCCCTAGCATCCTCACACTCAGAGTAGTGTGGCTTGCCAGGGGCCAAGGAAGGGGAGTTAGTCTGTAATGAGGATAGAGTTTCAGTTTTGCAAGATGAAAAAAGTTCTAGAGTTTGGTTTTGTGACCTTGTGATGTCATTGACACATTGCAAATACTGGAAAATGGTTGAAATGCTAAAATTTAGGTTATGTTTACTACCATAAAAAAAAAAAAAAACTAACTTTTAAGCCAGGTGTGGTGGTACGTGCCTGAAATCCCAGAGACTTGGGAGGCCAAGTCAGGAGTATCATAAGTTCAAGGCCAGCCTGAGCAACTTTAAAATCTTAAAATAAGATTTTAAAAAGGGCCATGGATGTGGCTCAGTGGTTGAGTGCACCTGGGTTCACTCCCCATTACCAAAAAATAAATAAATAAAATCGTCATAATAATTAATTTTAAAAATCCACTAACGTAATTCTAGGCATGATTTCCTGACATTAGCACTGTTGTATTTTTGGGACCAGGCCATTCTGTGTGGTGGAGGCCATCCTGTGCACTGTAGAATGTTGAGCAGTGTGCCTGGCTCCCACCTGGAAGGTGCTGCTGGTCTTGCCCCCTCCCCAGTTCTTAAAGGCACACGTGTCTCCAGGTATTGCCAGGACCCCAGGGTGGGGGAGTGAAGGGCTTGAACACCCCTTTCCCCACTTAGAACTGCGCTTCAAGAGGTGAAAGGGGACTCAGAGATGCAAAATTCCAACTAAATAAATGATAAACTGGAATACTAAGCAATATGCATTCCACCAATTTAAAAAGCTGGCTGAGGCCCTGGGTTCAAACCCCAGCACCACAAAAAATAAAAAAGTCAGAGTGGGAGTTACAGAAGAATAGGTGGAGAATCAAATCCAGTCCCAAATCAAGAGTCTGAGAGGAGGAACAGGAAATCTGTACCTCTGTGGAGCTCTGTGCCTCCATTCCAGGGACTGGTGCAGCAAATGGCTAGAGAATGAATATGGTATAGACATTGGAGAGAAAGCTGCAGAGAAACCAGACCCAGGTGTCACCCAGGGGCTTTAAGCCACCCATGGCAGGACACACCGCTTTCTCAGGTGTGCCTGTGGAACATGGAGCAAGACAGGCTGCATTCTGAGCTGGACCACTCTCAGTACCCTAAGGTGCTGTAGTCCAAGGGTGCAGGTTCCTAACCACAGCTGAGTAGATGGCTCTCTGGAAAATCCTTACATGTCTATGTGTTAATGGCATGCTGCTTCTAAATAACCTCATCTTGAAGTGAGGAAAGGTTTTTCAGAGAAAACATGGAAAGCACAACCTACACAAGAAAAATTGTAGGGGGCTGTGCTGTACTCAGTGGCAGAGGCCTGCTAGCAAGGGCGAGGTCCTAGGTTGCCACCTCAACACCACAAAAAAAATTAAATCCAATTTAAGAGAGAAGTATAAAACTTAAAACTTAAAATAAATCTGAATTAAACATGAAAGCACCCTTTGCACTCATTTCCACACACAGATAACTGCCATGTGTGGAGTGTCCTGTCCCCTTGCCCTCCCCGTCCCCTGGGAGCCTGGTGCCATCTTTAGGGTTGAAGGCAGTAAGCTCAATTGTTCTCATCTCTTCTCTATTTTAGGAACCTTTTGAAATGAAAGCTAAATAGAAATGATTTTTAAAATTTATTTTGTTTTTTTTCAATTTATTTATTTTTGTTATTTTTAAATTTATTTATTTATTGGTGCCAATAAATTTATTTATTTATTGAAACCAGGGGTGCTTAACTACTGAGCCACATTCACAACCCCTTTTTTATTTTTTTTATTCTGAGACAGGGCCTCACTGATTTGCTCAGGCTGGCCTTGAACTTTCAATCCCCCTGTCTCAGCCTCCTGAGTTGCTGGGATCATAAATGTGCCATACACTTGGCTATTCTGTTCAGTTTTCATCTGATTCACTCTGTATGTCTGTTTCCACATAATGATGCATTGATATCATCATTAAAATCTGAGCTTTCTGGATCTTCCCAGCTTTGCTTTTCCTTGTCTTGAGTCTGTTCAGTGCTCTCACTGCTGCCCTGGTCTCTGTCCCGGTTTCTTCATTCAGGAACCAGATTGTTAACTTCATGGAAAGGAAGAAGCAGTTGCTGAGTATGGATATCTCTTTCAATCCTGGTTCAGTTTGCTACCTCTGGGAAGCCTGGTTCCCTATATGAAAAACTCCAATGAATACTTGAGTCTCATGCCTGCTCTGGTCCTGGACTGTTTCCTAGGGACTCACTACAGGCTGAAAAGGCTTCAGAAGATCTTTTGGAGGTTTGTGGTTGGGAGTAGGGTGTCAGGTCCTTTCTTAGCAAAAGCAGGTTACAACTGAACAACTGAACATTGAGTGCTTGTGGGTCTTCTGTCCTGGAGGGCAGGTTGGTGGAAGTGCCAAGAAATAATAAGAAAATTGTTGAAATAAGAAATCACTATTTCTTAGGGTGAAAGTTTGACTTTCCAAAGTTGATTCTTGTTTAGTAAATAGAGCACAAGAGAACAGTAGCCATTTGTTAGATATGAGTATTAGAAGGCACTCTGGATGTCACACATTTTATGCTTACTGTCTTTCTTTTTGGGGTAAAGAAAATGGGATAAGCACTGAGATGTAGCTCATGGCAAAGCACTTGCCTAGCAGATGCAAAGCCCTGGGTTTGATACCTGCTTCCAAAAAAAAAAAAAAAAAAGAGAGACAAAAAAAAAAGGAAAAAAGAAAATGGCATAAATTTACAGTGTGCATTTCACTGGTTGAAAATGAAGTTTGGTCCTTGAGCCCTTCAAGGCTTGTATACAGGGAGAACAGGATGAGTCCCTGTGCCTTTCTCCCTTCGTGGCACAGACAGCTGTTTCCTAGTTGGACCTTTCATATTTCCCTTTCTCTTTCCTGCCCTAGCATGTTGAGAATGTTTTCAAAATGCTCATGGACATCTATCAGGAGTATAGATGTGTAAGTAGAGCAGCTGGTGCAGCCCCTTCGCATGGGCTCCTATATGGTGTGGGCCACCTGCTGACAAAGTGGGAGGGTGGTACACCAGCAAGTGCCCCAGTGTCCTCTGCAGTTGCCAATCCAGCCATTCATGTTTTCTCCTCCTCCTCCCCTCCCTCCTTCTCCTCCTCTTCCTCCTCCTCCTCTTCTTTTTCTTAAAGGAAATTAACAGGGCTGTGTATGTAGTTCAGGGGATGAGCACTTGTCTAGCATGTGCAAGGCCTGGGTTCAGTCCCCAGTACCAAACAAACAAACAAAAAAGCAAATAACAGCTCTTGTGTGCTGAGATTTTGCTTCATTCCCATCCGACCTTTTGGTCTTTGTGTAGTCACTTATTTTTAAATGATCATTGTCATAGTACAAATGTATGTGTCCTGCATTTTTTAAACATTTAGTTCTACTTTTTTGTAAGTTGGGCCAATATAAAACAAAAATCAAAGGTAGCCTTGCAGAATCATTTACTCCCACACCTGTGAGTGACCTTTGCCACCTGGAGGAACAGCATGGGAAACACAGAACAGGAATGTTCACCAGGGACCTGTGTGTTCCTGGAGCCTTTCAGCACTGCTGGTGCTCCCCCCTCCAAGCCCCTGGTGTGTCTGGACATGGGGCATAGCACAGGGTCCCCCTGTGTGGCAAGCCCCTGTGACTTTGCAGGGTCCTTTCTCATATCAACAGGCTGTCAGTCAATAAATGTGAAACCTGGTCATGCCAGGTGGAAGAAATTCTGTGTTCAGTGCACATTCTTCTTCTAGCACCCTCCCTCCCTCCCTCTCATGTCCCTCTGAATTTTTCTCCAAGTGTATATCATATTTTAATGTTAGAAATATTCATCCCTTGAGGTTTTTTGAATAAGGGAATGTATTTGCAAATATTTTATCTTGCTTTTGTTAGAGTTCCAACTGCTGAGCTAAGACAAAAGAACTGTGTTCCATTTTTATCTTAGTCACAGCTTTAAGACCTATTGTAATGATAGTCTGGAGGAGAACAAGTAAATTCCTTACTTGTAGGTCATTTATTTTAAGTAAATAATGTATTTGCAGTACTGGTTATTGAACCCAGAGGCTCTCTACCACTGAGCCATACCCCCAGCCCTTTTTATTTCTTATTTTGAGATAAGGCCTTGTAATTTGGTGAGGCTAACCTTGAACTTCGCCATCCTCCTGCCCCAGCCTCCTGAGAAGCTGTGAGTACAGGCATACTTGTAGGTCTTTTAAAGGGAAGGGACTGGTATTAATAATTGGTATTGTTTTCTCATTTCCCAATGACTTAAATGAGCTCTCTGGACTCCTGGTTGGTAGGATTCTTGAGAAGACCTTGTTAGAGTCTTACTTGACTGTGTGCCTGAAGCTCCAGGAATCTGTCTGCAGGATCACCAAACACCTGAGGTTTTACGAGATCCCCGCCTTGTCAGCTGAGATCATTTGCAGAGTCATTGGACTTAGACCTCTGGTGGTGAGTAGGATTTATGGACCAAATGTCATGCCCATGAGAGGTCCTGGGTTCCATGCAGCCTGATTTGGAAGGGAATGTGGGAGTTCTGGGATGGCTGGATGAGACAGAGTGGTATAGTCAGTTGTCAGGTATTCATTTGGCATCTCCTACATGCTGGGTTCCATTGTATGCAGACTACACACTTCGCCCCTGGCCTCGCCAAGAAGATGACCTCCCCATTTTCCTAGATTCTATTATTCACAGAAAACTAGAGCCCATTTACCCCTAAAGAACACATATCTGTGCCTTGTCTTCCCCGCCAGACTCTTCCCTTCATGTAGCTACACACCATGGCAGCAGAGCCCATGTCCTGCTGCCCTGCTCAGGCCCCTGTGCCCCTCAGCGTGCAGTCATTCTCGCCCTCATGTCCCGGAGGGAACCTCACTCTGATTCCTGCCACTGGAGCTCAGCTGCCCCTGGCCCTCACACTCTGTTCTCTCACCCATGTCTCAGGGCAGTGTCCCTGCTGCTGCATCAGGAGCTTTGAGTTGCTGTGCAGCTTCTCTACTGTGGGTCCTGAGCTTCCACTGTGGGTGATGGAGAATGGCAACTGTGGGTGACTCATTTTTTTAAACCTTTTTGCACATCACCTCAGACCTGTGATGTCAGGGATGGAGATGGTCAAGTCTACATTTTTCACCTGATTCCTTTCAGTCTTTCGTCTTTAATATACCACAGATACACTTTAAGAATTTCTTTTTTCAGTACTGGGGTTGAACCCAGCAGTGCTTAACCACGGAGCCATATCACCAGCCTTCTTTTGTATTTTATTTAGAATCAGGGTCTTGCTGAGTTGCTTAGGGCCTTGCAAAGTTTCTGAGGTTGGGTTTGAGGTTTTGATCCTCTTGCCTTGGCCTTCTGAGCTGCTAGTATTACAGGTACTAAGAATGTATTTTATTGATAAGGTGTCTGCTTTCTCCTGAGTGATACTATTTCATCCATCACAGGTTGGTGCCAGATCCCAATAAATGGTGCTTCAGTTTGTCAATTATTTAGGGTTTACTTTTCTGCAGAAGGAAGTGTCCTCATTGTTGGTGGGGGTCCCAGATCTGTGTTACAAATATTCTACCTGTGCTGCAAAAACAAAATTTTTGCTGTGCTAGAATTGACCAAAGCAAAACCACGCCTGGGCATGTGGGAGCCTCCTGTCAGGTGGTCATCTGGCTGGCTGCTGTGAGGGTCAGAGCACAGTTCAGGGTCCTGCTGCTTGTTCAGCCTCAGGGTTGTCCCTGAAGTTCATTTATTGACCACCTCTGCCCAGCCCTGGATGACACCTGGATGGGTCAGTGTGTGGCAGGAGCCATTCTTGGAGTTGGTGAAATGCTTGAGGCCCAGTACAAGGGACATACATGTACTGATGAGGCATTCAGATTGTCCTGGAAGGTAGGAGGTGGCAGACCCAGGTTTTGTGCAGCCCTCAGGGGCTCAGGAGAGGCCTCTCTAAAGTGGGGCCTGATGCTGTAGCTGTGTGTGCTCCCTGGCACCTCTGGAGTGCAAAGAGAGAGGGGCTGAGGAAGGGTTGTGTCACCAGAGGACTTGAACCCCTGAAAGGGAGTGGTTCTGTGGGTATGGTGGTGGAGGTGGGGAAGAGAGAGACAGTGGGTGTCCCCACAGAGTACTTATGGGGAGAGAACTGGTCTGGCCTCCTGGCCAGGAGAGGGGCTGCTTCATATTCCCAAGGATTAAGGGCTGGGAGTTTGCATGACCTATTGGTTCAGGGTTCTCTGGAATGTTCATGGGTACATTTTTCTCACCCAATCTGGAGGGCTATTGTGTATGCCTCCGCTGGTGGAGGCTCTTGGTGAGGCAGAGTCTGCTCAGGGACCTGTAACACCCATACCTTCTCCCCTCCTCTCCCATGTTGCCCCTTTTATGGGAGCCCAGGGTACTGGGGAAATGACAGTGCTTGTGTCAGTGGGCTTCCAACAAGCATGGAGCTAGAAGGTGGCTCAGGTGTGGGGAGCAGCAGAGTAGAGCTGGTAAACCTTCTCTCATGTGCCCACAGGAAGTGGCAGAGGACTCAGGAGCCGCAGCCAGGAAGAGTCACTGGAAGACATCTTCCGGAGTGTCCTGGCCACCACGAGATCCTGGCTGCGCACAGTGTTAGCAAAGAGCATGCTCCGGAAGGGTTCAACTGTCCTGTTCACATACCCTGAGGAGATCCAGGTGAGCTTTGCCTGAGGCTGCAGAGCCTCCACAGGCACCAGAGTGGGGAGTCACACAGCTGTGTCCTGTCACCAAGCACCGGACCAACAACGCCTTGGTCAGGAGGCCTGGGCTCATCCTGAACCTTACCTTGGGCCCTGGTCTCTTCTCTGAGGAAGGGACATTGCCGTTTGCCCAGAAGGGAGTCATTGACTCTGGTAGATTGTGATGGGGTGCAGTCACACTGAGACAGGGGTTGCGAGTAGGACCATCAGGCTCCGCTTCAGGTCTGAGGCTGCAAGCCAGCTGTGTGGAACTGGAAACAGAAGGCCAAAATGATAGGAAGCATCTTTAGCTGGCAGCTGAGTGAAGTCATTTGACAAGACGGACTCCTCCTCCAAAACCTGGGACATGGGGAGGATTCCACAATAGTCACCCCAGTGCTGGAGAAGACAGCTGAGAGCCGGTGGGATCCAGGAGCCTGAGTCTCTACAGGGCTGCAGGGGAAGGAGGTAGAGTGGGAGGTCCTGCCCACTCCAGGCCTGCTGTCCAGCCTGGCTGTCTTTTCCTTGTCCTGGAAGTGCTTGTGTCAGTGGGCTTGTCCCCCTTGAGCCACAGTTTTCCAGGGAGACTGTAGAACCTACTTGTGGTCTTAACACAGAGTTGGTCGCAAGATTTATTGTCATATGAGGCAGGGGTACCCCAACTGTATGGACTAGGGTAGCCAAAGGGCCAGGGGTTGTTCATTTCATTCAAGGACAAAAAAAATCCTCCCCCAACTGCTTTGTGAAGTTTGATACCAACAGACTGAAATCCCAGAAAAACAAAATTGTATTATTAAATATTATTCCAGGATTCTAAGTAGTATAATCCCCAGGTGTTAAGCATGAGTGATGAGTAGCTGAGCAGCGACTGACAAGAAAGAATGATTCTAAGTGCAGTAGTAATGATAAAAACATGAAATTTATTAAACATCTACTCTGAGGTGGTTGCTGTGGTTATTCCTGTTTTCCAAATAAATTTACCAAGGTCTGAGGAGATAAATGTGCTGTTGGTATTGTTGGAAGTCAGGATAAGGGTCAGGATAAGGGAGTTAGGGAGTAAGAGGGAGAAGAGCTCTGTGGTATAGAAGGAGCTAGAAATAGCAGTAGGAACTCATGATTTAGATAGTTGCCAGCTCAGTCCCTCAAGAGTCCTGTGGCAAAGGCACCCTGGGACCATGAGCACTTACAGAAATAATGATGCCCTGGGACCTGAGCACACCCACATCCCATCATGCCTTTTTTTTGTGTGTACTGGGGACTGACCCAGGAGCACTTTACCAATGAGCTACATCCCGAGCCCTTTTTATTTTTTTATTTTGAGGCAGGGTCTTGCTAAGTTTCCCAGGATGGTCTGGAACTTGAGACCTTTCTGCCTCAGCTTCCTGAGTAGCAGGGAATACAGGTGTTCACAACCCCACAAGGCCCAATCATGCCTTTTAACTCCCATTCCCACCACACAATTCTGTTCCTGGAAGAACAGCCACCTCCATGGGTCAGTGGGAGATGCACAGGTGGGCCAAGAACTCCTTGTGCTGGAATTTCAGGAAGTGCTGAGGCCGCAGGCCCATCACAGGGATAGAGTTAAACGCATGTGATGATCCAGACTCCTCCTGGGTTGGTAAGAGGACTCCGTGTGAAGTCTGAGGTTGCCATGGTGGTCTGCTGTTGCTAGCTTTTAGCTTTTGACAACTGAGTGGTAGTCACGTTTATGATGGCAGAAACACGGTCAAGAGAACATAGAAATTATCTGGGCTACCTCTGCAGAATTTTTGTAAGTCTAAAGTTATTTTGTATTTTTTTAAAAAAACTGTTGAAGATGCTCATGTTAGCCAAATCTGGTATGATTTTATTATTAAAAGGCAAAATGATAGGAATGGATTAAAATTCATTGATAAACAAAGAAGAAAAAGAGAAATAATGCACTTTTTTCTTTTTCTTTTGAAGAATGGAGCTAAGAAATATAGAAGAAATAATTGCAATAGAAAACTTTCACTCTATAACCAAGGTATAGTAGCTGATGCAGGCAGGTATCACCCAGGAATCCTGAGATTGGTGAGGGTGCCAGGAAGGCACAGAATTTCCAGTGTCCCACTGCAGAAGCCTTTATAGAGGAGGAAAGATGACTTTCACAGTGAAGAAATCTGGCAGATAAGCCTTAACTAAGGGCCAACCTCTCTGTCAGCCCTGGTGGAACCAATAGGTTTCATGGGCCACTTGATAAGGCTCAAGGTGTTTGGCTGGGCAGCTGTGGCAAGTGCAGATGTTTGGCCACACCTGACCTGAACTGAGTACATTTTTACGTAGCTTGGCTTAGTAGTGTCCCAACCAAACCATTGTAATCATGGGAAAACTGTGAGCCAACTGGATCAAGAGACAGTCTACAGAATGACCTGAACTTTTCAAAATTGTCAGCATCAGAAAAGATAAGGCCAGGGAACTTCTCTAGGAAAGAGACATGACCAGTAAATGCATTGTGTGTCCCAAGGTGAACCCTGGATCCAGATGTCAGGTGGACATATGGAGGCATGTGGGCAGGAGCAGATGATCCAGGCTCCTGTCCTCCTAACATTGCCTGTCCTGAGCAGACATGGTATGTGGACAGATGTCTACCTGGGCTTGGAGACTTGTTAGAATGCTGCCTTCAAGTGCTTTAACAAAATCCTGCTTCTTTTTTTTTTTTTTTTTGGACTGGGGATTAACCCAGGAGCATTCAACCACTGAGCCACATCCCCAGCCCTTTTCTTCTTTATTTTTTTATTTAAAGACAGGATCTTGCTGAATTGCTTAGGGCCTCACTAAGTTGCTGAGGCTGGCTTTGAACTCGTGATCCTCCTGCCTTGGCCTCCTGAGCAGCTGGGACCACAGGTGCCCCCATACCTGACTGTTGCTCTCTTATCTGCAGGATATCCCTGTGGTGTTTACTTGTCCCTGTGGCTGTCACTTAACATGTGGATTTTGCAGGTCTGGCGGCGGCTGGTGGAAATAAACTTTTCTGTGGAACATGGCTAGAAGGAGTCACTGCTGGGGGACATGGAAGGGAGGCTCAAGCAGGTACCAGACATCAGGACACATTAGCATGGTGATGTATAAGCCCAGATCACTGGCAGCACCCAGGGCTATGAGCAGTGCACAGTGTGTGCAGGCCCTGGAATCTACGCCAGCTTTGTATTTCTGTTTCTGATCAGGACTTTGCAGTTTGACCACAGAATGTGATATTCCTGAGAAGAGCTGGGGAATGGGATTGTTCGGTCACTGGGGCCCTAGACATATGTGTCCTCAAGCCCTCCATATACAGGTGCTCCAAGGGACCTGCTGGTGGCAGGGTCCTTATTAAACACAGTGACATGGAGAAAACACACACAAAAAAATGCCCTTCATTTTGAATGAAGCCCTGTAACCAAGGAAAACTGATTTATCTCTGAGTGTTTTATATGGACCTGGTCAAATGGACATTTTAGCAAAACGGAAGCAAGGAAAAATGGCTCATTTTTCAAAATTTGCATGTTTTTGCAAGCTGCTTTTCTGGCTGCTTTTTTTGCAGCATGGGAAGAGTCTAACTTGGTTTCATCTATGCTCCTCTGTGAAGGGCAGAGAGGACATGCTTAGTGTAAGGCAGGGAGGAGGGGAGTCAGAACAACCAGGTGTTCAGACCCCCACCTGCCTCTGTGTTTGCAGGAGAGGCCCCTTTCCCAGATCTCTGCCTTTTGCAGCCCTCAGTGGGATGCCGCTGGCTTCAAAGGCAGTGTGGCCAGGAGCTTTGAGAAGTGTGTCATCAAAGCTGTGAGCTCTGCCTGCCAGGTGACCAATCTCTTCTTGAGAAACATGCTTGGGTTCATAGCTGCTTGCTGACATGGCTAGCTCCAGGCCCTAAGTGCCTGCCAGTTCCAAGGCCTGTGCTGACCAGGATTGGGTCCTTGGTGCCCCCTCTCTGGCTTGGGCCTCATGCTGTGATCCAGTGTTCTCTACCCACTCCTTGACATGCAATTTGGCTTCCTTCTATAGAGGCACCACACACCCTGTGTAACCACAGCGGTGTTACAAGCCTTGGTGCAGATGATCTGGTGGGCTGGGCCTCCATCTGCCCATTGTGATCCTTGCTGCTGTTTTGTTTATGACCTGTTCAATATTGCCCAGTAGATATGCAGGAAAATACTCCAAAGGTTGACAAGACATCTAGGGAGGCTTATGAAGTTCAATAGACTCCATCCTTGTTGGGGTAGAGCACTTGCCTGGCATGTGCAGAGCCCTGGGTTCTATTCCCAACAAAAGGGGGAAATGTTTCTATTGGTTCACTAAGCTTTTTTTCTGCAAAGTGGGAAGATGTTCTGCCCCAGTGCATGTCAAGGGTAGTCCCTATACAGTACCCACGAGGCTCCAAGGGTCCTGCTCTATTTCCTAGTGGACAGTTCATACTCTGTACAGACCTCAGCTTCATTACTGGCCAGTAGATTCCTGAGAATTAGAGGTCCCTTCTTCCAGGGAAACAGGCTCTCATCTTTTTATATAACTAATACTTTCTAAGGCTTTCATTCATTTTTTGCTCAGTGCTTTAATAACATGGTAGCCACATGTCCTGTCACTCATTCCTGGAAGCCACGCTTGGGGGAATGGTGTGTTTCAGGTGTGGGTGCTATCACCACAGTCTACCTGACAACATTCTCATCAGCTCAGAAAGAAAACAGCCCTTTATCTGCTGTGTCTGCCCTCCACCATGCTGGCCCCAGGCCCCTCCCTAGCAGCACCTAATCTCCCTTCCTCCTCCACAGACTACTCAGGCATCTCGGAATGAAATCACACAGGCTGTGGCCTTGGGTGCCTGGCTTCTTTTGAGTGTGTGTTCAAGGCCATCCATTCTGGAGCATCTGTCAGTACTTTGTCCCTTTTCATGGCTACATGTTGCTCATCATATGGATGCAGTGTGCTTTTATGTTCCACTTGTCTTCTGGTGGACATCCGGGCTTTCCCTGACTGATGGCTGTTATCAGTCTGCTGCTGTGATCCTCCACACATGGGTTTGTGTGGATGTGCTGTTCACACTCTCTACACCTGTGGTGGAGTGGCTGGATCACTTGGTACCTGTGAGATTTGAAGGACTGTGTGGCCCATTCCCACAGTGGCTGGACCATTTCCGTGTCAGCTGCCAGCCTTGGAGGGTCCTGACTTCTCCAAACCCCCACAGCCTGTGCTCTCAGACCTGAGACTGAACAGTCTTAGGTATGGGATAGTTTCTCAGGTGACTCTGGTGGCTATGACCTTGGGCACCTTTTCCTATGTTTATTGGTTATTTCTGCTTTCTATGTCTTTGGAAAAATGTCTGTTTAGATCTTTGGCCCATTTTGTTCATTTGGGCTCTACGTCCTTCCTTGATTGTGGCTTATGAGAGTTCTTTGGATAATCAGATGCAAATCTCTGGTCAGATATGTAATCTACCAGTATTTTCTCCTGTCCTCTGGATTTTTTTCACTCTTGGTGATTTCTTTAGAAGCACAGAGGTTTTTAACTTTTTTTTTCTCTCTCTCCTTTTGTGGTAGTAGGTATTGAAACCAGGGATGCTCTACCACTGAACTATTTCCCTAATCCTTTTTAAAAAAAAAAAAAAATTTTTGAGACACAGTCTCACAAAGTTGTCCAGGTTGACCTCAAACTTGCAATCTTCCTGCCTCAGCTTCCTGAGTAGTTGAGATTACAGGTGTGCCCCACCACTTCTGGGAAGGTTTTTACTTTTAGTGAAATCCAATGTTTCTATTTTTTTCTTTGTTGTTAATACTTTTGACATAAAAAAATCTTGTACTAAATCCTGGGTCATGAAGTTTTACCTGTGTCTTCCTCTAAAAGGTTTTTGTTTTGTTTTGTTTTGGGCACTGGGTATTAAAACTAGGATCATATGCCAAACAAGTGCTCTATCAGAGAGAGACCCCTTCTGAAAGCTCTAGAGTGCTAGCTCTTAACATTAGTCCCCTGTTCTCCATGGTAGGAGGTAGGAGTCCAGGTACATTCTCTTGCATATGGAGATCCAGCTGTCCCAGGCCATTTGAGGAAGGCACTATACTTCACCCCTAGAGTGATCTTGGCACTCTTGTCAAAAGTCAGTTGACGCAGTCCTGAGGGTTCACCTCACATCCATCCGTATCTCCACTGCCATTTCTTTCCAGTAGGTCATAAAATCAAGAAGCATGAGTTCTCCTGATTTTTTCTCCTCTTTTGGCATTGTTTGCTCTTCTGGATCTCTTGGGATTCCATATGTATTTTAGAATCAGTTTGTCAATTTCTACAAGGAAAACATCTGGGATTGTGACAGGGTTGGCTTTGGATCTATAGGTTAGTTTTGGGAGTGTTGACCTCTTAACAATGTCACATCTCATGGTCTCTGAACCTGGAATGTCTTCCCATTTATTTTGGTTTTTAATTATTTTCAACAATGGTTTGCAGTTTTTATTTATTTTTTCTTTTTTATTGATTTATTTTTATTTGGTACATTATAGTTGTACATAAAAGTGGAATTCATTGTGATATATTCAGATATGCACAGGACAGAGTTTGATTAATTTCATGTTGTTGTTCTTTCCCTTTCCCAACCTTCCTACTCTCCCCTCTCATTCCTTTTCTTCTAATATTCTTCTATTTTTAAAAAGATCCACCCTTTTAATTTCTTATTTTTCTCTTATTTCATTTTATAATTAGGTTAAAATTACAAAACTAAATCACTATGACAGCTTTAGAATGGCCACAAATTCTTTGCAACTCTTTTCACTAAGAAGAGGAATTGCTTTCCCCAACCCTTGAATCTGGATTGACATTAACACTTTGGTTTGACTGAATGAGGAGGAAATGTCTGTGAATTCCAAACATAGGCCTCCAGAGACCTTATGAACAGACCAAAAAAGAAGATAAGAAACCATGTGGAGATCCCTAAATTGGGAGATGTTGCACAGAAGGAGATAAACTATACATCACTCAAATTGCCTTTTATTTAGTTTGGCACAAGACTGTGATCTTCCATCAGAAAAAATATTTAGCATACTTATATACATAGACATATACAAACATGGTCTATACAGATCTATGACATAAATATGCAGATATATGTCACCAAATAAAATATTCCTCCAAATGTAAGGCCATTTTCAAAATTCTTGCTACTCTTTTTTGCATCATGTACTGAGAGAATTTCACTTATGTTTCCAATTCTGTTCTCTTGAGTGAGTTAACTGAAAGGTTTGCAGTTTTTAAATGTAAGGTTTGCATTTCTTTTGTGAAGTTTACTCCTAAGTGCTTTATTCCTTTGCTATTGTAACAAATTATTTTCTCAATTCTGTTGTTGGATTGTTCATCATTAGCATATGAACGTAGGGCTGTACCTCGTCTTTGTGTCCTGCAACTTTGCAGGCTTGTTTGATGACTCTAGTGGGGCATGCATGGGAGAGTGTGTCTTCTTTGAGTTTTCTATATAGATGACTGTGTTATCTTCCTACGAGGACAGTACTTCCTTTTCAATCCCAATACCTTTTTTTTTTTTCATTTTTCCACTTAATTACCCTGGATAGCAACTCTGGGACTGTGAAAGTGGTGAAATTGGCCATCCTGTGTTGTTCTTGGAGTTTTGTCTGACACTTATTCTGTGTGTATTAAAATGGCTATTATTTTGTTCTACTGGAAGGATGTGTTAACATTTTTTGGATGTATGTGGTACTGGGGATTAAACCCATGTGTGCTTTACCTCTTTATCCCAGCCCTTTGTATTTTTCATTTTGAGACAGAGCTCAGTAAGTTGTTGAATCAGGTCTCCAACCTGTGATCCTCCTGCCTCAGCCTCACAAGTTGCTGGGATTAAAGGCATGTGCCACCACACCCAGCTTATTAACTGATTTTTTTATTTTAAAACATTCTTTTATACCTGGGATAAATCTGCTTCATAACTTTTTATGTGTGGCTAGTTAATGATTTTTCTGTTCTTTCATGTCAAAAAAGTATCTGTTGTTAGTTTACCCTGTGTTTTTTTCTGACTACTGAACATTTTTTTTTTTGTAAAATTGTGAACCCAAAGAAGAAATGCATTTTGTTTTTTAGTGAAGCATCAGAAGGAGAATTGGATTGTCTATGGTGCTTGAGGGTAGTCTTTATGAGAATCACAGCTCAGAATATAAAATACATGATATAGTAAAGTTTTCCTCATCTTGTTTTTGGTATTTTTAATGACAGGCAAGTCTAAGAGAAATGCAGCTGTTGGCAGTGAGCTGAGATGGGGTATGACTTGGGGTTGTGGGGGTGTGTTCATGCATGTGCAAGCATCTTCAAATCTCTGGCACCTCACATAAGAAGCCAGACCACAAGGAAACGGAATCACTCTAGGAAATTTTGAGCATTTTATGTTTTTTCTTTCTTTTCTTTTTGCAGTACTGGGGATGAAATCCAGGGAATCCAATAGGCTAAGCTCCCCCTTTACCAGGGCATATCCCAAGCCTCTTTTCTGTTTTTTTTTTTTTTTTTTTGTTATTTTTTGAGGCACTATAAAACTAGCTTCAGTAGATTTCTGAAATTCTATTGGGTACTAACTTGTGTCATTAAAAAACAAATCAGTAAAATCTTCTAAAGTCCTCTCCTTTCAATTTATTTTCTTTTAGTCTCAGACCAGTGTCCTAGAGGGAGTCTCTTGTCATGATTTGCAGAAATTTGGCAGCCTTATGTCTGCTGTGATCACCAAGTCCTGGCCCAGGAACAACAGAGAGGCTGTGGAAGGCCTGGATGAGATTCTTGAACACCTGCTCACAGGGCCAGATGTGAAACAGCTCTTCAAGTTGTACAGTGCGTATACGGCTGGTTGGGGTTGCTGTCCTTCCTCAGGCAGCAGAACAGGGCAAGATACTTGACCTGATCCTCAGCCTGCATGTGCTGAGATTTGGTAAAGGCAGGACGGACCGAGATGCCCAGGCAGGTGCTAGGCATCTCATGTAATTAAGAATACTAACAGCAGAGCCAGAGTCTGCTGAATGCTTCCTGGACATGTGCTTCTGGGGAAACACACTTGAAGCAGCCCCTCTGAAAGTCCTCAAGCCCCTTGATTTCCAGATGAGAGAATAGAAGTGTCCAGGACACGTTGCTTACCCAGGGTGTTGAAGACTTACTGTCTCCAAGATAACAAATGATTAGAAATCAAGTCCAAGCCCAGCTTGCCTCCCTGTGAAGCTCACATTTTGAGACCAATATTGATAACTAACAAAACATGAAGTGACTCTTCAGCCATCATCTTTCCAAGTGTCATGCATTACCCTGGAAATGATGGTGCAGGTTTATGTGTAAATTGCTAGATTCAGATCCTGTAGTGGGAAAGCACTGGGCATGGCAATAAAAACCCAGGGCCAATGATTGTCTCAGCCAAACCAACTGCTCTGTTCTACACCAGGACATAGGCAGGAGTAGTGTGTGGTCCTGAAGGTGGCTGCTGTGTGCACGGGCCATAGTAGCCTGCTGGGAAAGAGTACACTGTATTACACTCTGCATACTTGGCAGCACGCAGTTAAGGCTCCTCCTTGTCTTTTCCTGGTTCATGGCTCTGTTCCTTTTATCACTGAGCAAAGCCCCCTTGTCTGGATGTTCTTGGGTTGGTCAGTTCTCCCACTGAAGGCCATCTCAGCTGCACTGTGTGTGTGTGTGTGTATGTGTGTGTGGGTGTGTGTGATGCTGGGGATGAACCAGGGTCTCGTGCTTGTTAGCCTAGCACACTACCACCAATATACACCCCAGCCGCCTGCTACTTTTGTTTTTAATGGTAAAGATAAACTTGGTCTTCTTATAATACTATACAAGAGCCTCATATTATTGTGAGATAAATAATCTGGCAGTTAAAATAGTCATGTTTTAAAATGTTGCCCTCTAGTTGCTCCAAAAGCTCATGTTCCAGGTTTTGATTCTGGAGACAGGATAGGCAGAGCATGAAGCTGCAGCATGGATCTGCCTTTTTCCTGGGTGCTGTGCAGATGCTTCCCTGCACCCATGGAGTGGCCTCTGATGTGAGCTTGTCCTGTTGCAGTTTATTTCTGTACTACTGCAGGGTTTCTCAGGACAGGTGAATTTCAAAAGATATCATGTGTAGTCCAAGAACTATGTTCACTATAATGTGGGCTCAGACCTTCAACCCTGAGCACTGTGGTTCTCCTGGCTGATTCTGTCCATTGGAAGGGTCTCCTCCTTCCAGTCAGGACATGCACTAGGGTAAAACTTTAACCTCACAGGTACAGGTATAGCTGAGTGGGGCATCAGCACATCTGGAAACACCACTGACTGCTGCAGGCACCCTGTGGGCGTGCGGCTGGTGTGAGGTTCTAGCTGCAAAGAGGTGAGAGGGGCAGGGACTCACCGCTCTCCTTACCTGATTAGGAACGGAGGAGAAGCTGTTAGCCAACATCACAGAGGACGCCAAGAGGTTGATGGCTGCTGCCAGCTCTGTCTTCATGAAGGTTGCTGGTGACATCCTGGATGGGTCCATATTTGTCAGACGTTTGGAGCTAATACTGAAGCACAAAAGTCAGTTTCTGGACCTGTGGCAGTTACGAGAGCTGTGGCAAGGCTGGTAAGAAGACTGTGTTCACATGTGTGCTGGCTGTCCTCCTCTATGCCACCAAGTGGAGGCCTTCTTAGTCCTTCTGGTGGTGACTGTGGGGCACTCCCAGAGAGAGAAAGGGATGCAGTGAAATTTGTTTCTTTTGGCTGACATTGTCATTGTTTTCCAGAGACAGAAAGTTCTTCATTCCAAGAGAAAAATTGTGACATGGAAGAGACACTGAACTGGAGGATGGATGAAGTCGTGTTTCTGAAGAGAGAGAAGAGACAGGTGGACAGCCTCCTGAGGCTGTGTGGGAAGGTGAAGCACCTCATCCAAGGTACTGCTCCCGCAGTCACGCTGGACACCCTTGAGAGCTGTCACAGGGACCAAGCAGGCCACAAATAGTGGGGCCTTATTTTTCAGGGAGAAGCTTTTAAAAAACATTCTTGACCCAGTTTTCAATGTGTTTGCGTGGGGAAACACCTTCCCCTTGTACATTCTTGTTTGTGTGCCTCCACACCCATTGATGTCCCTGATTTCCCAGTGTCAGTGTCCTATGCTGGCTTCCCAAGGAGGGGAGGTGTAGATCTTTCTCCAGTCTGTGCCCTGAACATGAGGCTCCTTGCTGCTCTGTCACTCCCAGTGGTGTCCTGAGTTACTGGTACCTTCTTCAGGGTAGGGCCTTCGCCATGGTGTGAACATAGGATTCACAGGCGAGCCGTGTGGTGGACCATGGCCACTCCATGGTTCTGGCACAAAGTTTCTGTAGCTGGTGGAATTGCATTTCGTGCCTTGGTACTTTCTTTTTCCCATTTTCATTGTGTTTATTTCAAATTCAACCCAAAACTGTACCAGCTATCTGAGTGGATGTCTCTGAAGCATCTTCCAGGACAGACGGCTTATTTTCCCTAGCCAGGAGGTGGCCCTCAATCTTCCCTTGTCTCCCAGGTTTCCTTGGCTCTGGCCTGTGCTTGACTCCTGTTTGACAGAGAGTGGCATCTAATGCTTGCTGGGACAGGGACATAGGAGGCCAGATACAGAACTGTGCCCCTGCTGTAGGTTGATCATTGGTCCAGGGGCAGAGTTTCCTTCAGAGTGCTGCCTTAGTGCTGCATTGGGACATCAGATGCAGCCTCACTACTGATTCTCTGTATGGAGCTTGTTGTCCTTCTCTGGATGCTCTTGAGAGCTGTGTGACCCTGGTGTTCTGAGGTTGACATTAATCTGTGCCTGGCCTTGGGTCTCTTTTCCATCTCTAGTATGGGGCACTGACAGGTCTCAGCCTGAGATTTAGTCTTAGAGCTCTAGGGCATTCTCCTAAATTGGTTCATTGTGCTTTGTCCTCTTAGTCCTTAGATTGAATAATCCCTGTCCTCTCGAGCTGCCCAAGACAGGTGTGTGTTTAGAAGTAGCCTCCAGGCCTGAGAGCCCTGTAGGTGGTCCTTCCTGCCCCTTGCCAGGTAGAGAGAAGCCCCTATCTGCCTCCATGGTGGAGGTGGACTCTCACCAACTGCTTCTTAAACAGACTTGGAACCAATTCCAGTTCCCTCTCTGCCTCTCCCAGTCTAGGGTGCTAGGCCTAGCTGAGCTTATGTCTGCTGTGGCCTCAGGTTCTGTATTCTCAGGCCCCAAGTGTCTTTTGCCACTGGTGTGGCTGTCTTTCCACTTCCCAGCTTGTGTTGCTATCAATCTCCTTTTCTACTCTCCTCGTTCCTGCTGATTCTGATCTTTCAAAAGTGATTTCTAATCTGTCACTGGAGTGGGATTTGGGGGTGGGGGATAAATGTGTGTTTCCAACTGTTCCCTCCATACAAGAGCTTACAGTCTATTTTTAATTATTAAAACTGATAAGCAAGCTCAAGGCAAGATGGAGGGGAGGAGGGATAAATTCTTTTTTTTTTTTAAAGAGAGAGTGAGAGAGGAGAGAGAGAGAGAAAGAGAGAGAGAGAGAGAGAGAGAATTTTTTTAATATTTATTTTTTGGTTATCGGCGGACACAACATCTTTGTTTGTACGTGGTGCTGAGAATCGAACCCGGGCCGCACGCATGCCAGGCGAACGTGCTACCACTTGAGCCACATCCCCAGCCCCAAGGGATGAATTCTTACTGAAACAAAAATCCCAGCAATGATACTCGCTTAAAGAAATAGTTTTCTTAAATAAATGATTAGAAATTCCAGGAAAGTAAATAAGATGACTAGCAGTTTAACTTCCATGTTTCCTTACGGTGTCCCAAGTGGATTTTGGAGAGATTGAAGCAAGACACTCAGAAGATCTGAACCACAAAAGACTGAATGAAGCCATGAGGGTGAGCCAGCCGGCATCCTCAGCCTGCAAGCAGATGATGCACTACAACCTGGACTGTGAGGTCCAGGAAATGGCTGCAAGGATTGACTCGCTGATGGACAGCCACATCTTCCAGATCTTCTGGGAAGAAGCTGCAGAGTCATTAAGCCATCCTCAGGGAGAATCTGAAAGGCAACCCCATGCACTTACAAAGGCCTATGAGTACTTGTACTCGCCTTGTTACCAAAAGTTCATGAAATTGTATCAGGATCTGAAGTCAGGAGAGGTCACCATTGGAGAAATCAATGTCATCTTCGAGGACTTTGTAGATAAATACAATGACCTGACTTTAGACCTCCAGATCATATGTAAAGTAGACCCCCAGGCCCAGAGGGGCTAGATCTTGGAGCATGTTGAACAGATCAAGAAGTACCATAGCCTGCACCAAGGAATCAGCTCGGCCAAGGTCATCTTGCAAGTCAAAAACAATTTTGGATTGACCGGTGACTTCAGTGTTATTTACACTTTAATAAATTTTGGAAGTTATTTGCTGGGGACCCTGGGAGGTAGGGGCCTACTTCAGACTCCTTGGAAGCCCCAGGGCTTCTGGGAAGGTCAGTATGGCAGCACCCTTCAAGGGCTCTCATCTGGGCTGCACTAAGCCTGGAATATTCCAAGCCCTGGAATTTTCACCTTTGCTTGAGACAGTGTGATTGTTCCTTAGCTAGTAAATTTTTTTGAGTTTATATGAAAACCCAAAATTCAGGATAGAGAAACCATCCCTTTTCTAAAGGAATCTCATCTCTTTAGGTTGTAAAAGCACAAAAGGAAATATTTTGTCAGCTGTCCAGGTACCTCTCCCTAGTTCTGGTGGAAATGCCAAATGGTACCTAGTTCCTGTTGTAACTCAGGCCTGAGTCTCTTCTTCCTATTTCTTAGCCTCAAGTTTCTAAGACACGTGTAGCCCATTTTTCAGTAGAGACAGGTGTGATAATGCTTAAAATTTAGCACAGAGTATGGAAGTGTCCATACCTAAACTTGAACCCTTCAGTACATCTGTGAGTAACTCCTGAAACAGAGAAGCCAACGGCATGGACCTGGCAGGGCTATTGTGAGGAGCAGGTTTCAAAGTCCAAGTAAGCTTCCCCATAGGACCTTGGGTACCAGTGACAGTAGCTACTGCTGCCCAGCAAGGAGGGCTGTGGAGGTCATGCTATCCTTGGTGCAAGAGTGTGTCATGCTGTTGCTGTAGCAGCTGCTGGTCCAGGCATGTGGAGGCGGGGCAGGCATGGGTAGTCTCTGGTGCAGCCCACAGCAGAGCTTCATCTTGCAGATTGAAGACTTTGAGGCCACCCTCCTTGAGACACTGGACCAGATCAGCCCGCAGCATATCTGGGCTAAGAAGCTGCTGCAGGACATCAGTGAGCCCTGCTGCCAGTGTCTAGAGGAGCTGGCCCTGCAGAAGGAGCTGGTCAGCTGGCTGCAAAAGGCCCTGGGAGGTATGGTGGGGGACTTGACTTCAGTTGTTTGCCAAGTGGGGTTCCTGAGCTTGAGGGCTCTCTGACTCATTCCTGTGTGTGCTTTAAGTGGGGGACAGTGTCTGCTTCCAGGCCCACAGTGGAGTCTTCATCAGGACGGCTTTTCAGGGTTCTGGTTAAAACTGTTTGCTTTGCTGCTCTCTCCATCTGTGTTCGTAAGCATCTGGATTTCCTTTGCTCCTTCTAACTCATTCTGCCAGAGGCCTAGGTAAGCTCTCGCAGGCAGGGGGGCATTGCTGCTCTAAGATTGTAGAAAATGTGCATTTCTCTTCCATCCTAGCACTAGGCAGCCTGCATGGTTGTGTGGACTAGATAGAGGCAGGGGAGGAGAGGTAAGAAAGAAAGTTCAAGGAGGTGGAGCAGGGGCAGAGGCCTAGAAGACCACCTCCTGCTGCCACTAAGGCTGTGCTGCCTCCAGCTCTCATCCAGAGCCATGCTTCTTACACCTTGTACTCCTGAGTCTGCTTTGACGTACATTCTTTGATTAGTAATTAACCCTGGGAGAATTATCTCAGTTTTTTAAATAAGTAATTGTCCACATATTATCAACCAACTGTATCTGAATTGTTTAAGTGATGATGTTTGTGGATTAAAGGAAATAAGTTACACACAAGCCTAGAACAGTGCCTGAGACATTGTTTGGTAAAGGTTAGATGTTGGTCAGTGGTGTCATCATATGCTGCAAAAGAAAAGGTGCCCTGGTGTCCTAACTGAAGGCAGGAAGTATCATACATCCTAGGTGTTTACTTAGTGTCTATTGATGGCCTCACAAAGGATTGTGCTCCAGGTGAGAGTTGTGCAGAATCCTGGAGTGGTCCTGTGCTGACCTGTTCTTTGCCCCAGGCATCACGGAGCTCCAGGTGTTTGTGGACCTGGCCTCCATCTCAGCTGGAGAGAGTGACATTGACGTGGACCGGGTGGCCTGCTTCCATGATGCTGTGCAGGGCTATGCATCCCTGCTGTATAAGCTGGACAAGAAGGCAGGCTTCAGAGAGTTCATGGAACAGTTGAGAGAACTCTGGAAGGCTCTGCAAAATGACCCCCATCTGCCCCATAAATTGGTGAGTCTTGTTCCTGGTTCCAAGGCATGGAGGTCTTGCAGCCCTGGGGAGCAGCTGTGCTTTGAGGGCACATGGGCATGGAGGCATGTAGGCAGCCATTCAAATTGATGTTTAAAACCAGCTTTTCTTCACATATGGAAATGCTTTCTTTGTCTTGGGTTGGAACGGAGCTACAGAACTGCATGTCAAGAGCAGTCTCCACCCTACAGGACAAGTGTGGAAAGAGCATGGTAGGAAGTGTGCAAAAGGGTGTGCAGCAGTTTTCTCTGAATGGTAGTAATTGTTCTTTTGTTTGGTAACTTTTGAGTATTTTTCACAATTAATATTGATTTTTTTATCAGAAAAAAAACACTTAAGTAAACTGCCTATACGAGCATCTGAGTAAACGTACACTCATAACTCGCCCAACGAGAAGAGATTTCCAGAAGCCTGCATCAGCCTTGGGACAGTCCTGTGTGTGGTTGGAGAGTGGGGAGATGGACAGAGAGAGCAGTTTGCAGTTTAGTTTTTCTGCTAGAAGCTGACGTTCTGTTGCAGTTTTTCAAGTTCTTCGGGTCATGCTCAGGGACCATGGCAGGACATTAAGATTTTAGGGCTCTCTGAGGAGAGAGGGCCTTTGTTCTGGGAACCTAACAGGATGGTGGCATTCCACTTGGGAGTGTGGCCTGTGGCCATCCACCCAATCATCCATAAGTGCAGGCCACATGCACTCCAAGTGTCAGCTAGGAACCAGCCACCAGCACAGCCATACTGAGTGGCCAGGGTCCTTGGGGACCAGGCAGGGTCCTGAGGGACCAGTCAGAGGCACCTGAGACAGCCTCAGGCACTGGATGAGCAGCTACACCCAGAGCCCTGGAGGAGAGTGGCTGGAATTTGCCCAGCAAGGGCAGAGGCAGGAGGAGGACAGGGAGGAAGACAGTCATTCGAACCCTGGCCCATGTTCTCTGCTTTTGTTCCAACAGCGAGATTCTGCCAGGAACTTGGAGTGGCTGAAGACAGTGAAGGAAAGCCATGGATCCATTGAGCTCTCGTCCCTGTCCCTGGCCACAGCAATCAACAGCAGAGGCATCTATGAGATCAGGGCACCCACAGGTGTCCAGAAGGTGAGCCCTCCCAGATTCCAGGTGCACTGTTGGTGCACGCACTGGCCTGCTGCAGAGTCAGGGTTTCAGCCACCAGAAAATGGCCTCTAAACATGTTGTACCTCCCAGATCTCCCCAGATGCCATCCTGAGCCTGATCCTCCCTGGGGGTCACAGTGAACTGGAGCCAGAGCGCTCTTACACTTTGGAAGAGCTGAAGGATCTTTTAAACAAGCTGATGCTGATGTCTGGCAAGAAAGACCACTAGAGTATGGAAGTAGAGAGGTTTTCTGAGGTGAGCAGGTGCCCTGTTGCCTCAGGCTGGGCATGCTCACTGCCCTGCTTCCTGCAAAGGGGAAGGGGCAGGGGTTGGCCTCCTGTGGACAGAGTGGCTCCAGAGAGTGGAGCTTGTGGGTCTGCAGGGTGCACCTTGCCTGGAGCCACATCTGAGGTGGGACAGGCCCTGGAGGCATCAGCTCCTCCTTAAGAACATCAGAAGGTTCTGTCACCATTGGTGGTTAATCAGCTGCATTTAGCAGGAGGTGACCAAGTAGATAGATCTTAAGAAGAAGCACAAATATCTTTGTTTACTCTGTAAATTGGTAAAGTCAAACACCTCAAGATTTTAATGGGCGCAGGTCTGCTTACCTTGCAGGCACAGGCGGGGGCTCTGCTCTGCCCCTCCTCCAATTGGGGTGACATGTCTACCACGCAGGTGGGCCTCTGAGAAATGCAAATCAAAACCACCCTAATATACAATCTCACTCCAGTAAGATTGGCAACCTTTATGAAGTCAAACAACAACAAGTGCTGGCGAGGATGTGAGGAAAAGGGTACACTTGTACATTGCTGGTGGGACTGCAAATTGGTGCGGCCAATTTGGAAAGCAGTATGGAGATTTCTTGGAAAGCTGGGAATGGAACCACCATTTGACCCAGTTATTCCCCTTCTCGGTCTATTCCCTAAAGACCTAAAAAGAGCATACTACAGGGACACTGCTACATCCATGATCATAGCAGCACAATTCACAATAGCAAGACTGTGCAGCCAACCTACATGCCCTTCAATAGACGAATGGTTAAAAAAAATATGGCATTTATACACAATGGAGTATTACTCTGCATTAAAAAATGACAAAAATCATAGAATTTGCAGGGAAATGGATGGCATTAGAGCAGATTATGCTAAGTGAAGCTAGCCAATCCCTAAAAAACAAATGACAAATGTATTCTTTGATATAAGGAGAGTGACCAAGAACAGAGTAGGGAGGAAGAACATGAGAAGAAGATTAACATTAAACAGGGATGAGAGGTGGGAGGGAAAGGGAGAGAGATGGGAAACTGCATGGAAATGGAAGGAGACCCTCAGGGTTATACAAAATTACATACAAGAGGAAGTGAGGGGTAAGGGAAAAAAACAAGGGGGAGAAATGAATTACAGTAGATGGGGTAGAGAGAGAAGAGGGGAGGGGAGGGGAGAGGAGGGGGGAATAGCAGAGGATAGGAAAGGCAGTAGAATACAACAGACACTAGTATGGCAATATGTAAATCAGTGGATGTGTAACCAATGTGATTCTGCAATCTGTATATGGGGCAAAAATGGGAGTTCATAACCCACTTGAATCAAAGTGTGAAATATGATATATCAAGAACTATGTAATGTTTTGAAAAACAAACAATAAAAAATTTTAAAAAAAGAAAGCTGATGGAAATAAAGTATCTGAGATTTTTCCCCTTGATTTTTTCAGATTACAAAAATAAAAAGTGGTTGCAAGACAAGTTTGTCATACTTGCTTTGCTCTCAGAAAATAAAAAAAAAAAATATTCTAATGGGCACTATTCTTCAAAACTAAAGTAATCAAGCCAGGTGTGGTGGAACATGCCTGTAACACCAGTGACTCAGAAGGGAGTCAGGAAGATTGCAAGTTAGAGGCCAGCCTCAGCAACCTAGTGAGATTCTGTCTTAAAATAAAAGGGCTGGGGACATAGGTCAATGGTAGAAAACCCTGAGTTCAATCCCTAGTACCAAACAAACAAAACAAAACCCCCAAAACCCTGAAATAATTGTTGACACAGGTTGTTGGTTTTTGTAAATCTCTCTCTCTCTCTCTCTCTCTCTCTCTCTCTATATATATATATATATATATATATATATATATATATATATATATATATCCTGTTATAGGTTCTTTCCTTACAGTTTATTTGTACTTCACAATTGACATTTTTTCCTCCAGTGCAGCCATAGAGCCAGGTCCTGGCACATACTAGGCAAGTGCTCTACCACTGAGCACAGTCCAGCCCACAGTCAGCATTCTTATCTGCCACCTGATCTCTTCCTGAAGGTGGCTTCCCTCTCCCTAGGCTTTTTGTGTTTCCCAGTGACCATGTGGGAGGAGTGAACCCAAGCCCCTTGACTTAGAACCTGTGTGTGTCTAAATTGGCACGTCCTTCTTCACTAGCTCACTGTGACATCTGCCTCATGCCCCTGTTTTTCGCAGTTATTCTGCCATGTGCAGCGGCTCATGCAAGCCTTCCTGAACCTGTACTCTGCGGGAAACATGCTGTTCTGGACCTGGACTGCCAAGGTCTACTGCTGCCCCAGGAATGGCATCTCCATCTGCATGGAATTCCACTTGGAGTTAGTAAGCCAGTTGACAGAGAGTGGGGATGTCACCTGGCTCCTGGAAGCCCTCTGCAGGCAGATGGAGCACTTCCTGGAAGACTGGAAGGAGCTGGTGAGCAGAAAGCGCAGGGAGCGTCTACCTCAATTCTACATGGCCGAGCAGCTGGTCCTCCTGAGTACTGAGCTTAGGAAACAGTCCCAGCGAAGCTGCCCTCATGATGCTATCCTTCATCAAAGACAACTGCACCCCAGCTGACATCTTAAGGGCCACCGAGGGGTTCATTGAGGCCCCCAGACACCACGTGAGGACAGTGATGGAAAAATTACCTCCATTGCAATCCACTGAGATCACCATGGAACAGTCCCTGGAGTGCATGAGTGTCTTTCTGCCTGGCTGCCTGGACATGGAGGCCCTAGGCCATTGTCTGGCTTGCCTGGCCAGGATGAGTGGGCCTCCTGTGGAACGGTCACTCCCCTTGGGCCTGCAGGCTGGCCAACCCAACCTGGTCTTATTTGGCCACTCTGAGGTGTTGTTGGCTACCTTGGCCATCTACATGCAGGCCCCAGGCCAGCCCCTGCCCCCCTTCAATGAGGTGCTACTCTGTACCCCGGGGACCACATTTGAGGAGGTGGCCCTGTTTCTGCACCGATGCCTGGCCCCGGTTTCCCAGGGGCACAAGGTCTACAGCCTGCTGTTAGCGGATCAGCTGTGCTATGAGGTGGCCTGCCAGGCAGAGGCCCTCTTCCGCAGCCTGTGCACACAGTATCCCCAGGAGGACTACCAGCTGGTGCTGGTCTGTGAAGCAGCAAGGGAATGCTGCTACCTGCCCTCAGCCTTCAGCCAGCACAAAGTCCACCTCATCCCCCAGGAGCCACCCCATGCCATCTGGAATTATTTGGCATGTCACTACCAAGTCACAGCACAGACCCTGTCCGCAGCAGCTGTGTTCAGAGACGGATGTGTGGGGGGATCGTGGCCTTGGAGAGAGCAAGAGTTGGTAATGAGAGTACTGGGGTGGGCAGGCAGTCTCTGAGGGCTTCCCAATGACCCCTGCCTCTGCAGCAGTGGGCACCTCAAATGACACCTCTCTGCAGGTGGGAAAGTGAGTCTCAGGAGGGTCTGACTCCCTGCAGTCAGTGCTTCCTCTAGAAGGGGCCCCCTTTCCACCCAGGTTGCCATTCCTTGGAGCCCAGCTCCTCCTTGGATGGACTTCTCTTCAGGTCACTTTTTTCTTGTGTAAACCCTTGACCTTTTCTGGGTCCCATTAGTGTGAGCAGAGGAGGCACAGCTGCTCTGGCTTCAGGAAAAGAGTGCTTCGCACCCTCCCTTCAGTCACTGACATGTGTCCTTGGAAAGAAGTGGTGACTTCCATTCTGTTGATTTCATCCCATGAGCATCATTGTGCCCTGTCAGGACAAAACCTGCCCTCCCCTACCCACCCAGGACCTGCCTCTGCTTTTACATTATTACGCTTCCACTGCTGTCATCATGGAGGATGCCAAGATGCTGAGTGGGTGACAGCTGGAGACTCTGGCTTCATGATGGAGTTGTGCTCTAATCTGATATTCCCTTACATCACTTTTGAATTTTACACAGAGAAGTAACTGTTTTTATTATTTTGAAGCTGGATTTGCCCCAGGGGTGCCTTACCACTGAGCCACATTCCCAACCTTTTTTATTTTTTATTTTGAGACATGGTCTCAATAAGTTGTTTAGGGCCTCAGTAAATTGCTGACGCTGGTCTGGAACTTTCAATCCTCTTGCCACAGCCTCCAAAGTAGGTGGGATTACACGCATGTGCCACTGCTCTTGCCTGAGACATAATTTCTAATCTCTCTGGATTCTCTTCCTCTTGGTCCATGGGCTTGGGATCTCATTTCCTTATTTTAACATTACAGGGAAATCTCTCTATGTGAAGAGATTGCATGAAAAACTGAAAAAGAAGTTAAACAGTGAAAAGGTCCCTTCAAAGATTGTTCGGTTGACTGACACTCGGGTGGATGAGGGCCGCATCCTGGGCTCCCTCCTGTCTTTCTGGGATTCTCAGTATGGGAAAAAGCCCATGATATTCCACTTTGATGTGACTGCTTCAGTAAGTTCCTATATGGCAACCAAATGGCCACAACAGAAGGTGTAATTCCAAGGGCCCTGTGTGAAGAGGCCCTTCTTTCTACACCTACCTGTGGTCAGTACCCTTCTCTCAAGGAACAAGACAGGAGGGTCCTGGGGGTTGGGAGAGATGGTTGGCAATTGTGTATTTTTAAACCCATGCTTCTCTGTCTTTAGGTACAGACTGGAACTTGGGTCTTTCTTTTCAAACTCCTCATTTTACAATACCTAATGGATACAAGTGGGAAAATGTGGCTTTGGAACCTGTGCCATTTATATATCATTGAAATTACAGAAAGAAATTTAGTGCAGTCAAGGAGGTCTTCAAAGCAGGAATGCACAAGGGCATTTGCAGGTGGTCATGGTACACTTTTGATTCTGTGGCCTGTGGCTTGGAGTGACACATCTTAGTTGTTTCCCACTTTTGCCTTAGAGGAGCAGCATGTACAGTGTCAAGGGAAATGCATGATTGGACTTAGAATTCAATGATGTCTGGAATGAGAATGCTCTTGTGTTGAGTGACAGCATCTTGGATTTGTCTGGATCTTTCAGATTGGTGCTGTGTGTCTGGGTTGAGTCCCAGCCATGCTGAGTGTGGGACATTTCTCTGTTGACAGACACTGTCTCTTATGTTCACTGCCAGTGAACTTGGCAGGGACACTTCATGCATAGAAACCCATTAGCTGGTTGGAGTTCTATTGTCACACACCTTGTGTGCTTAATGGAGAGATGGAGCCGCAGGATTGGAAATGGCTTCCTGGTTCATAATACAGCTGACATAGTTGAGCTTTTGTAGTACCCTAAAGTGCAGATGCCAGCCTCTGTGAACAATAGACTGCAGAAAGTCACATGCATTCAAGTGATTTTTTTTTCATAAAGGCCCATACAGGGTATACTACTTGGAAGATGTCTGCCAGGAAATCAAGTTCTAACTTCTACTTATGTCTCTCCTTTGCAGACTCCACATGTCCCCCAGTTCAGTTTTCTTGATATCTTCCCCAAAGTCACCTGCAGACCTCCCAGTGAAGTGATAGCCACAGAGCTGAGCCCTGAGAGGAGCATCATAGAGCCTGGAATGGATGAGAGAGAGTTCCAAAGTGCCACTTTCCAAAGACCTTTCCAATATTTAAAACGATTCCATCAAAAAGAAAACCTAGACACACTACACTATCAAGAAGTCTCTGTTGAAGGTACCCCAGGGGAATGCATCCAGCACCTACTCATATACTGCGGGGTCATCAACCCCTCCTGGTCAGAACTCTGGAATTTTGCTTGATTCCTCAACTCTCAGCTCAAGGACTGTGAGGCCTCTCCATTCTGCAATTCAGGATGTACTGAAGATGCACTACGGGACTTCAAGAACTTTTTGGTCACCTTCATGATCTTCATGGCAAGAGACTTTGCCACACCAACACTTCATACCTCTGACCAGAGCCCTGGGAAGCACACGGTCACCACGGATGGTGAAGATGAAGAAGAGCTCGCCCCTTTCACTCTCCGGAGGAGGTGGGAGTCAGAGCCTCACCCATATGTGTTCTTCAATGGTGACCACGAGACCATGACATTCATTGGCTTCCATCTCCGGCCCAATGAGAATGGAAGCATTGACGCCATCAACCATCTCAATGAGAAGATAATCAAGAAAGATGTCATGACAGAAGAACTGTACAGAGGGCTGTTGCTTCAAGGTGTGCCCTTCAGTGTTGACTTTGATAACCTTCCCAGACATGAGAAAATCTTGAGACTCTGCCAGCCACTAGGAATTTCTTGGGCCCTGGACCCTGATGAAACATATGAGCTTACAACAGACAACATGCTCAAGATTCTGGCCATTGAGATGCGGTTCTGCTGTGGGATCCCAGTTATCATCATGGGAGAAACAGGCTGTGAGAAAACCAGGCTCATTAAATTCCTTAGTGATCTGCGGCATTGTGGTGCCCAGGCTGAGACCATGAAGTTGGTCAAGGTTCATGGAGGAACAACTGCAGCCATGATCCACTCCAAAGTCTTGGAGGCTGAGAAAACTGCCTTATATAATAAAAACCAACACCAGTTGGACACTATCTTGTTCTTTGATGAAGCCAACACAACAGAAGCCACAAGCTGTATTAAGGAAGTCTTGTGTGACCAGACCGTGGATGGCCAGCCACTGGAGGAGGGCTCAGGCTTGCACATCATAGCTGCCTGCAACCCTTACAGGAAGCACTCTCAGGAGACCGTCTGCCGTTTGGAGTCAGCTGATTTGGGGTACAGGGTGGGTCAGTGCAGAGGAGACAGCAGACAGGCTGGGCTCCATTCCCCTCAGGCAGCTGGTATACCATGTCCATGCCCTGCCCCTGAGCCTGATTCCACTGGTGTGGGACTTTGGGCAACAGAATGACACTGCTGAAAAACTCTACATCCAGCAGATTGTGCAGAGACTGGTGGATCACGTCAGGATCAACAAGGAGGAGATTCGTGTGATCACGGAAGTGCTCTCTGCCTCTCAGAGGTTCATGAGGAACACTAAAACTGAGTGCAGTTTCGTCAGCCTCCGCGATGTGGAGCGCTGTGTGAAGGTGTTCACATGGTTTCATGGCCGCAGCGAGATGCTGTTGGTGAAGCTGAACACCTTTCTCTGTGAGACCAGTGTCAGCAAAAATAACTTCAGGAGAGACCCCGTCCTCTGGTCCCTGGTGATGGCTGTGGGTGTCTGTTACCACGCCTCCCTAAAGGAGAAGGAGTCCTACAGCAGAGCCATTTGCAGGTATTTTCCAGAACCATATGACCACAGCGGGGTCATCCTGGACAAGATCACACACGCACAGGATCTTTTCCTGAGTGGGGTGCCTCTGAGGAAAACCATAGCCAGGAACTTGACTCTGAAGGAGAACGTCTTCATGATGATCATCTGCATTGAGCTGAAGATACCCCTCTTCCTGGTGGGAAAGCCCAGAACCTCCAAATCTCTTGCCAAGACCATAGTGGCAGATGCCATGCAGGGCCAGGCCACACACTCCACTCTCTTCCGCAGCCTAAAGCAGGTCCACCTGGTGTCATTCCAGTGTAGCCCCCACTGCACCCCACAGGGCATCATAGACACCTTCAAGCAGTGTGCTCGCTTCCAGCAGGGGAAAGACCTGCAGCAGTACGTGTCTGTGGTTGTGTTGGATGAGGTCGGCTTGGCAGAAGATTCCCCCAAAATGCCCCTGAAGGCTCTGCACCCACTGCTGGAATATGGGTGCATTGAAGATGATCCTGCCCCCCCACCAAAAAGTCGGCTTCATCGGTATTTCCATCTGGGCCCTCGACCCTGCCAAGATGAACCGGGGCATCTTTGTGTCCCGCGGCAGCCCCAGTGAGAAGGAGCTCATAGAGAGTGCCAGAGGGATCTGCTCTTCAGACAGCCTGGTGCAGGACAGGGTCCGAGGGTACTTCGCTCCTTTTGCCAAGGCCTATGAAACAGTGTGCAGCAGGCAGAACAAGGAATTCTTCGGGCTTCGTGACTACTATAGCCTCATCAAGATGGTCTTCGCCACCGCCAGAGCATCTAACAAGAAGCCTTCTCCACAGGATATTGCACAGGCAGTCCTTCAGAACTTCAGTTGCAAAGATGACATCCCTGCTTTGGACATCTTCATGGCCAGTTTACCTGAGGTCAGGTACGTAACAGAGCTCAGGACCCTGGAACTCATCAAGCAGAACATTTTCAGGGATATGAAGACGGCAGCAGTGGGGGAGTAGAAGGAGCTGAATCCCGCTACTTGCTTGTGCTGACCAAAAACTATATGGCCCTGCAGATCCTGCAGCAGTTATTCTTCAGTGAGGACCAGCAGCCCGAGATCATCTTTGGTTCCAGTTTTCCCCTGGACCAGGAGTACACCCAGATCTGCAAAAACATCAACCGGGTGAAGATCTGCATGGAGACCGGCAAGATGCTGGTGCTGCTGAACCTGCAGCACCTCTATGAGAGCCTGTACGATGCACTCAACCAGTAGTACGTCTACCTCGGGGGCCAGAAGTATGTGGACCTCGGACTCGGCACCCATCACGTCAAGTGTCGGGTCCACTCTGACTTCCACCTGATTGTCATCGAGGAGAAAAATGTGGTGTATGAGCAGTTCCCCGTGCCCCTTATTAACCAGCTGGAGAAGCACTACCTGGACCTCAGCTCAGTGCTGCAGGGGTGGCAGAAGAGCATCGTGCAGGAGCTCATGCAGTGGGCAGAGCAGTTTGCTGACATGAAGGCCCATCAGTTCCTGGCTGGGCACAAGTACAGCCCTGCTGACATCTTCATCGGCTACCACTCTGACGCCTGTGCCTCTGTGGTGCTGCAGGCTATGGAGAGGCAGGGCCCCAGGGACCTGACACAGGAGCTATATCACAGAGTATCTGGGGAGGCCAAGCTGATCCTGCTAGACTGTGCCACACCAGATGCTGTGGTGCGGCTGAGCACCTCCATGCTGGGCTCATTTGCTGCACAGACACTGTCTCAGGAATACTGGAACAAGCAGCAGCATCACTCCTTTGCAGATTTCCTCCAGGCCCAACATCACAATGCAGACTCAGAGTGCCATGCCATCTTTACAGAGGTGACTGCCCCCACAGTCTTTCCCTTTCCTCTTTTACCCAGGAGCCAGGAGGTCTCCACTCTGTTTAAGGCACCATTCAGTCTGGGAAATGGATGTGTCCCCTTCATGTTAGGATCAAGGAGGATAAGTTCAGTTAGGCTTCTCTTGCCTGTTTATGAGCAGAGCTCTGTTCTGAGAGTAGAACTGGGCATAACGTTCACTTCCTCAGAGTGCCAGCAGACCCCAGGTGTAAGTGATTGGCCTACTTGTCATGCTTGTAGTGTAACAGTAATTGACTCTGATGCCTCCCAAGCTGGTGCCCTTAGTGTTATAAGTGAAAGCTGTGCAGCCAGGTGGGGGCATGGTTCATAGGTGGTGTTAGTAGAAAAGAACCTGGCTGGTTGCAAACTTCACACACCAGCTGAGCTCTTTATTCAGGAATGAAGTTTCATGTAGGAATGGGGTGATGCCTCTGATGGATCCACTCTGCTGAAGGAAAATAAGCCATCATCCAAAGGGGAAGTTTGCACTTGTATAGGTTATACTGAGAGGTAACCTAATTATTACAGAGTGTGTCTAATGGAGGGTCTGGGGTCAGCGGTCAGAGGACCAGATGGAGGGTCTAGTGTCATGGTCAGTATTCATCTCTTTCCCTCCACGGTCTCATTGTACTATCACTGAGAAAGGACTTATTTGGGGAAGGGTAAATGCTTTGGCTTCTTCCCAGAGACTGCCAGTCTAGGCTTGGATGGGTATTTCCTCCCAAGGGCTGGTCTTGTCATCAGCAAAGATTCTTCCAGGGGAAGGATCAATGCTATCAATGTATGGCTTTCTTTTTTATTCCCTTCTCCCAGGCTGCACTATTTTGGTGTTTTTAATTTTCCATATCCAACAGCCAGTTCTCCTTAAGAGAGGCAACTTGGGCTGGTCATGAGGGCTTCCTGGGCAGGCATCAAAGGCAGAGGGCTCCGTGGGGCACAGATATTGAGTCTGAATCTGCATCTGTGCAGGAAACCAGGAAGGGACTGCTGACAGTGCATGAAGTTCAGGCTTCATGAGTGCTGGGTCATGGGAATAGGATAGGTGGAGAGACACGGGGAGGGCCTTGCAGCCTTAAGCTTGGTCTTGCTTGTGCAGAGAGGAGCTATGAAGGAAAGTGTACATGGTGGATACACCCCACTGCCCAGGTGATGGGAAAACAGTGGCACAAGAGACTGACATTGAGAGGATATACCAGTCAGGAGGCTGCTGTCATGGTGCAAACTGCAAATGGTTAGCAGACAGCATGGCTGGGCTAATCACTGACTCCATGGAAGGGAGGCAGAGGAAGAGGACAGCCTTCCTGAACTCATTGCAGCTTTGTGCAGTCACCATGAGAATCCAGGGAGGAGCAATGGGTTTGGGAGCCAGTGGTGACATCTGTTTGGGATAGGTTTGGATGTCTGCTGTGTAAGTTGGATGTAGGAATTGGAAGCTTGTCAGTAATGACAGGGTCAGAGAAAGGGTCTGGAGCCAGGTGCAATAATACATCCCCATGATCTCAGTGGCTTGGGAGACTGAGGCAGGAGGATCTCAAGTTCAAAGCCAGCCTCAGCAACTTGTAGAGGCCCTTAGCAAGATCCTGTCTCAAAATAAAAAAAAAGGACTAAGGATGTCACTCAGTGATTAAACACCCTTGCATTCAATCCCTGGGGCCAAAAAAAAAAAAAAAGAAGAAGAAGAAGAAGAAGAAGAGTTCTGAAGAGCTGAGGTCCTATGTGCCTAAAACGACTGGGTTTGCACTGTGGAGTATGGTCCATAGCAGAGAATTGAGAACTACTGAGGGGAGGGAGCATTGCCAGTGGCTAACTCCATCTGATAGCAGGAAGCCAGATTACAAGAAGAAATGGCATTGTGCTAGTCCTAAAGGATCAGAAGGCTCTCAGGTAGGGAAAAAAGCAGAAAGAGAAATATTGGCATCTCAGAAGGAGACCAAGGCAGCTTTGGGTCAGGGCAAGTCTTCTCTCTGACATCTGTTGACCCTGAGGTTCTGTTTGCCTCGGCCACTCTTTGTATGTAAAAGCTGCTCTGGGTTGGGCTTCTTTATGTCTGAGTGCCCACTGGCCCTGAGTTCTGACCAGTTCTCTGCGCCCTTGCTTGAATCTGGCTGATGGCTTGTGTGCCCATGTTGCAGGTCACCACCTTCTCCAGACTGCTGACGAACTGTGACTGCAAAGCTCTAGGGGCAGAGGTGAAGGGCTTGGCCCCTAAGCCTGTGATCCTGTCACTGCAGCAGTTTGACACTGAGTACTCATTCCTCAAGGAAGTCCGATGAGGTGCCCTGCCTGCCCATCACCCTTGGCCCCTGCCCTGGGAACATGGTATCGCATGCCAGGGTGTGGTAACCACTTGTAATAAACTCTGAATACTATGGAGGCTCATTGCTCAGCCTCCTCGTATGCCCCTCTGGCCCCAGTTTTAAGAGAGCTGTGTCCGTCTGTCTCCTGAGTACTGTGTGGCCCTTTTCTTCTCCAGTGGAATGCATCCTCAGCATGTGGAGGGAGACCCCACCTGGATGCTGGGTTCTGCATGGCCTGTGTTTCCCTTCACTTTGTGGACTGTTATGATCCATGTTTTTTGTTGTTGTTGTTTTTGTTTTTGTTTTTGTTTTTTTGCTTGTGCTGGGAATTGAACCCAGGGCTGCTCTACCACTGAGCCACATCCCCAGCCCTAATTTTTATTATTATTAATTCTGAGATAGGGTCTCACTGTGTTGCTGAGGCTAGCCTAGAATTGATGACCCTCCTACCTTAGCCTCCTGAGCTGTAGCTGCAAATGTTTTAGGACAGAGGACTCACTTGGGTGATTCTCTTTTTCTTTCAGAAGTAGCTTAATGAAGACAGATGTAAAATCCTCATTGTCCAGATAGATTTTGATGATGGCGCTCATAGTGCTCAGCTCATTGCATCAGCTAAGTATGTTCTCAGTAGTTTTCTAGAAAAACATAGGAAGCCAAAATCTCCCAGGACATCCTGAAGAATTTTTTCCATGAAAACAGTGTGGAAATAAGAATGACTCTCCCTCCCAGCTCCTGACATGGGCTAGAGAAGCTAGAGAGTAAAGGATGAAGGAAAAGGCCAGTAATGGCACAGAAATTGTGGAATGAAAGATGCGTCAATAATGCAATTTTGTAGTGTTTAGGAGGATGTGTTAAAGCTGCATTTGCAGTCATTTGCAGTCCTTTTTTGATCATTTTGATTTTGAATCGCATAATTAAAATTAAAGTTCAGTATGGGATGTAGCTTGGTGGTACAGCACTTGCCTAGCATGTCTGAGGCCCTACATTTGATCCCCAGCACTGCCTAAAAAGAAAGAAAAGAACTTATCATAAGTTTAAGGGCAGTAAGACTATATAAATAAATTAATATTTATTGAACATTTTTGTGTTGTCCATAAATCTGAAAATTTTAGAATTAGCTATGTTCTGTTAACTCATGTAATTAAGAGCGACATCTGCTCCTTTAAAGCACTGGGAGCCTTAGGATAAGTTAAGACCCAGCCAGATGCTATGGGCAGGTGGTCTGCAGCCACTGGGTGTGCAAGGCACACTGTACCACACAACATTGTCTTGAAATTGGAAGGCCAGCAAGCCCCACCCTCTGAATACGGGGCTGCTGAGAAGGACAGAGTAGTGACCTAGAGACATAAAAGTGAAATCACAGAAAAGGAAAACAGGAAGCAACCAGCTTCACAGGGAAAATCTTTTGCTGTAATCAATCAATCCCCCTGAACCCCTAGTTCAGGCAGTTTTAGAATTTTATATCTAGTGTATAGGGGGAGGGACTCAGAGGTTCACATTCTACAGAAGTTCCCATGACAACAAGTTTTTCTTTCACTGTTCTGGGCCAATTAATCCCTCAAAGATACTTTTTGCAAGAATTAGCACTGGAAAAAGGGAGAGCCCTCACCCCCACCCCCAGCTGTTTCCATGAAACCCAATTAGTAACACTTTCCCTTTTATTAATTTATATTTTATTTTTATTGATTTTTTAAAATGACAGTGGAATGCTTTACAATACTTGTTACACATATAGAGCACAATTTTTCATATCTCTGGTTGTAGATAAAGTACGTTCACATAAATTCATATCTTCATACATGTACTTTGGATAATTATGTCCATCACATTCCACCATCCTTATTAAGCCCCTGCCCCCTCCCTTTCCTTCCCAGCCCTCTGCCTTATCTAGAGTTCCTCTATTCCTCACATGTTCCCCCTCCCTACCCCACTATGAGTCAGTCACCTTATATCAGAGAAAACATTCATCCTTTGTTTATTTGGGATTGGCTAACTTTGCTTAGCATTATCTTTTCAAACTGCATCCATTAACCTGCAAATACCATGATTTTATTCTCTTTTATTACTGAGTAATATTCCCTTGTGTATATATAACACATTTTTTTAATCCATTCACCTACTAAAGGGTATCAAGGTTGGCTCCACAGTTTAGCTATTGTGAATTGTGCTGCTATAAACATTGATGTGGCTGTGTCCCTATAGTATAATGTTTTTAAGTCCTTTGGGTATAGATCCAGGAGACCTGGGTCAAATGGTGGTTCTATTCCCATATTTCCAAGGAATCTCTATACTGCTTTCTATATTGGCTACGCCAATTTGCAGTCCCACCAGCAATGTATGAGAGTACTTTTTTCCCCACACCCTCGCCAACACTTGCTGTTGTTTATCTTCATAATAGCTGCCATTCTGACTGGAGTGAGATGATATCTTAGAGTAGTTTTGATTTGCATTTCTCTAATTGCTAGAGATGATGAGCATTTTTTTCATATATTTGTTGATTAATTGTACATCCTCTTCTGAGAATTGTCTGTTCAGGTCCTTGGCCCACTTGTTGATTGAGTTATTTGTTATTTTGCTATTTAGCTTTTTTTTAGATCTTTATATACCCTAGAGATTAGTGCTCTATCTGATGTGTGAAAGGTAAAAATTTGCTACCAAGATGTAGGCTCTTTATTCATCTCATTGATTGTTTCTTTTGCTGAGAAGAAACTTTTTACTTTGATTCCATCCAATTTATTGATTCTTGCTTTAAATTCTTGCACTATAGGAGTCTTAATAAGGAAGTTGGGGCCTAATCCCACATGATGAAGATTAGGGCCTACTTTTTCTTCTATGAGAGGCAGAGTTCTCTGATTTAATACCAGGTTCTTGATCCACTTTGAGTTGAGTTTTATGCATGGTGAGAGATGGGGGTTTAATTTTATTTTGTCACATATGGATTTCCAGTTTTCCCAGCACCGTTTGTTGAAGAGGCTGCCTTTTCTCCAATGCATGTTTTTGATATCTTTGTCTAATACAAGATAATTGTAATTTTGTGGGTGAGTCGCTGTGTCCTCTATTTTGTACCATTAGTCTACCAGTCTGTTTTGGTGCCAACACTATGCTGTTTTTGTTACTACTACTCTGTAGTAAAGTTTAAGATCTGGTAGAGTGATACCACCTGCTTCACTTTTCCTGATAAAGATTGCTTTAGCTATTCTGGGTCTCTTATTTTTCCAGATGAATTTCATAATTGCTTTTTCTATTTCTATGAGGAATGCCATTGGGATTTTGATTGGAATTGCATTAAAACTGTATAGTGCTTTTGGTAGTATGGTCTTTTTGATAATATTATTTCTGCCTATCCAAGAGCAAAGTAGATCTTTCCATCTTCTAAGGTCTTTGTTGATTACTTTCTTTAGGATTCTGTAGATTTCATTGTACAGATCTTTCACCTGTTTCATTAAGTTGATTCCCATTTTTTTTTGAGGTTATTGTAAAGGGGTAGTTTTCCTCATTTCCATCTCAGGGGTTTGTCACTGATATACAGAAATGTCTTTGATTTATGGGTGTTGATTGTATATATCCTGTTATTTTGCTGAATTACTAGTTCTAGAAGTTTTCTGGTGGAGTTTTTTGGGTCTTCTAGGTATAGAATCATATCGACAGCAAATAGTGCTAATTTAAGTTCTTCTTTTCCTATACATATCCCTTTGATTTCTTTAATATGTCTATTGCTCTGGCCAGTATTTCAATAGCTATGTTAAATAAAAGTGGTGAAAGAGGGCATCCATGTCTTGTTCCAGTTTTTAGAGGAAATGTCTTCAATTTTTCTCGGTTTAGAATGATGTTGACCTGGGGCTTAGCAAATATAGCCTTTACGATGTTGAGATATATACCTGTTATTCCTAGTTTTTCTAATATTTTGAACATAAAAGGGTGTTGTATTTTGTCAAATGCTTCTTCTGTATCTATTGAGATGATCATATGATTCTTGTCTTTGAGTCTATTGATGTGGTGAATTACATTTATTGATTTCCATATGTTGAACCAATCTTGCATCCCTGGGATGAATCTCACTTGATTGAGGTGCACTATCTTTTTGATATGTTTTTGTATTCGATTTGTCAGAATTTTATTGAGGATTTTTGCATCTATGTTTATTAGAGATTTTGGTATGAAGTTTTCTTTCTTTGATGTGTCCTTCCCTGGTTTTGGGATCAGGGTGATATTGGGCTCATAGAATGAGTTTGGAAGTACTGTGTCTTTTTTTATTTCCTGAAATAAATTTTAGAATATTGACATTAGTTCTTCTTTAAAGGTCTTGTAGAACTTGTCTGTGTATCTACCTGGTCCTGGGATTTTCTTGGTTGGTAGTCTTCTGAAGGCATCTTCTATTTCTTCAGTTGATGTTAGTCTATTTAAATTGTGTATATCATCCTGAGTCAATCTGGGCAAATTGTATGACTTAAAAAATTTGTTGATGCCTTCAATATCTTCTATTTTATTGGAGTATAAGTTTTCAAAATAATTTCTAATTATCCTCTGTATTCCTGTAATGTCAATTGTGGAATTACCTTTTGCATCATGTATGCTGGTAATTTGAGTTTACTCGCCTTCTCTTTGTTAGCATAGTTAAGGGTCTGTCAATTTTATTTATTTTTTTTCAAAGACCAATTTTTTGTTTTGTCAATTTTTTCAATTGTTTCTTTTGTTTCAATTTCATTAATTTCAGCTCTAATTTTAATTATTTCTTGCCTTCTACTGCTTTTGCTTTTGTTCTGATTTTTCTAGGGCTTTGAGATATAGCGTGAGGTAATTTATTTGTTGACTTTTTCTTCTTTTAAGGAGTGAACTCCATGCAATAAATTTTCCTCTTAGTACTGTTTTCATAGTGTCCTGAGATTTTGATATGTTGTATCTATGTTCTCATTTACTCCTAAGAATTTATTAATACCCTCCTTGATGTCTTCTGTAATCCATTGTTCATTGAGTAACATATTGTTTAGTCTCCAGGTGTTGGAGTAATTTTTATTTTTTATTTTGTCATTGATTTCCAAATTCATTCCATTATGACCTAATAAATTGAATGGTAGTATCTCTACTTTTTTGTATTTTCTAAGAGTTGCTTTGTGGCATAGGATGTGGTCTATTTTAGAGAAGAATCCATGTGCTGCTGAGAAGAAAGTGTATCCACTAGATAACAGATTCAAATATTTTATATATGTCAGTTAAGTCAAAGTTATTAATTGTATTATTGAGATCTATAGTTTCTTTATTCAACTATTGTTTGGAAGATCTATCCAGTGGTGAGACATGTGTGCTAAAGTCATCCAAGATTATTATGTTATGGTCAATTTGACTCTTGAACTTGAGAAGGGTTTGTTTGATGAACATAGCTGCTCCATTGTTTGAGGCATATATATTTATGATTGTTAAGTCTTGTTGGTGTATGGTTCCCTTGAGCAGTATGTAATATCCATCTTTATCCCTTTGGATTAACTTTGGCTTGAAGTCTACTTTATTTGATATGAGAATGGAAACCCCTGCTTGCTTCTGCAGTCCATGTGAGTAGTATGATTTTTCAAAACCTTTTAACTTCAGTCTGTGTATGTTTTTTCCTATCAGATGAGTTTCCTCTAGGCAGAATATTGTTGGGTCTTATTTAAAATCCAGTCTGTTAGCCTATATCTTTTGATTGGTGAGTTTAAGTTATTAACATTCAGAGTTATTATTATTATTATTAAAATATTTTTATTTGTTTTAATTAGTTATACATGACTGTATAATGCACTTATATACTTTGAAACATCATACATAGATGGGATATAATTTCTCATTTTTCTGAGTATACATATTGTAGAATCATATTGGCCATACATTCACATATATACCTAAAGTAATAATGTCTATTTCATTCTACTATCTTTCTTATCCCCACATCCCCTGCATTCCCCTCCTTTCATTTCCCTCTATCTAATCTAAGGTAATGATATACTTTTTTTGCCTTTATGCATATACTTTGTTGAGGTTTTTTGCATTATAATTCTTAATACACATATATACCAAAATTTTTATATCTCTGTTTGTATATAAAGTATGTTGACACCCAATTCAATTCTTCATACATGTGTTTTGTATAGTATTGTCCATCAAATTCCACCATTGTTGCTAATCCTCTGTCCCCTCCCTTTCCCTCCCACCCCTCTTCCCTATCTAGAATTCATCTATTCCTCCCATGCTCTCCCTCTCTACCCCACTATGAGTCAGCCTCCTTATATCAGAGAAAACATTTGCCATTTGTTTTTTGGGGATTGGCTGACTTCACTTAGCATTATTTTCTTTAGTGCCATCTATTTACCTGCAAAATGCCTTGATTTTATTCTCTTTTATTGTTGAGTAAAATTTTCATTGTGTATATATGCCATATTTTTTTATCCATTCATCCACTGAAGGGCATCAAGTTTGGCTCCACAGTTTAGCTATTGTGAATTGTGCTGCTATAAATATTGATGTGGCTGTGTCCCCGTAGTATGCTGTTTTTAAGTCCTTTGGGTAGAGTTCGAGGAGAGGAATAGCTGGGTCAACTGGTGGTTCCATACCCAGTTTTCCAAGGAATCTCCATACTGCTTTCCAAATTGGCTGCACCAATTTGCAGTTCCACCAGAAATATATGAGAGTACTATTTTCCCATATCCTCACCAACACCTATTGTTGTTTGTCTTCATAATAGCTGTCATTCTGATTGGAGTGAGCTGATATCTTAGAGTGGTTTTTATTTGTATTTCTCTGATTGCTAGAGATGATGAGCATTTTTTTCATATATTTGTTGATTGAATATAAATTCTCTTCTGAGAAGTATCTGTTCAGGTCCTTGCCCATTTGTTGATTGGGTTATTTTTTTTTCAGTGTTTAGCTTTTTGAGTTCTTTATATATCCTAGAGATTAGTGCTCTATCTGATGTGTGAGGGGTAAAAATTTGCTCCCAAGATGTAGGCTCTTTATTCATCTCACTGATTGTTTCTTTTGCTGAGAAGAAACCTTTTAGTTTGATTCCATCCCATTTATTGATTCTTGCTTTTAATTCTTGCACTATAGGAGTCTTAATACGGAAATTGGAGTCTAATCCGACATGATGAAGATCTGGGCCCGCTTTTTCTTCTCTTAGACACAGAATCTCTGGTTTAATTCCTAGATTCTTAATCCATTTTGAGTTAATTTTTACACATGGTGAGAGTTGAAGTTTAATTTCATTTTGTTGTATATGGATTTCCAGTTTTCCCATCACCATTTGTTGAAAATGCTATCTTTTCTCCAGTGAATGGTTTTGGCACCTTTTTCTAATATATGATAATTGTAATTTTGTGGGTGAGTCGCTGTGTCCTCTATTCTGTACCATTGGTCTACCAGTCTATTTTAGTGTCAATACCATGCTGTTTTTGTTACTATTACTCTGTAGTATAGTTTAAGTTCTGGTATAGCAATACCACCTGCTTCACTTTTCCTGCTTAGGATTGCTTTAGCTATTCTGGGTCTTTTATTTTTCCAGATGAATTTCATGATTGCTTTTTCTATTTCTGTGAGAAATGCCATTGGGATTTTGATTGGAATTGCATCAAATCTGTATTGTGCTTTTGGTAGTATGGTCATTTTGATAATATTAATCAAAAAAGAAAATCAAGTCCACTTAAATTACAAAAATAAACAAATATGGCTGTAGATATAAACCATGTCTCAATAAAAACTTGGGAATTAAGTTAACAAAAGAGGTGAAAGATCTATACAATGAAAACTACAGAACCCTAAAGAAAGAAATCAAGAAGACCTTCGAAATAGAAGGATCTGCCTTGCTCTTGGATAGGCAGAATGAGTTATTTTTAAGAAACTCTGGTAAAATATATTTTTTAAAAACTTGGATAAAACTGAAAAAATGAGGTGCTATACATTTCAATAAACTCATGTTTACTAATTCCTGGTCAAGAAATTATGGCCATGTATATGTGTAATAGAATAAAGAATTTAAAATTATCACAAGTTATAAGCATTGGTGTGCTGGTAAATGTGTAGCACCTGGCTCCTGGGAGGAGTTGACTCAAATTCTGACTTATAACATTTGCTTCATTCTTTTTTTAAACATTTTTAAATGATTAAAAAAATGACAGTAGAATGCATTACAATTCTTATTACACATATACAGCACAATTTTTCATATCTCTGGTTTTATATAAAGTATATTGACACCACTTCATGTTTTTATACATGTACTTTGGATAATGATGTCCATCACATTCTACCATCATTGCTAATCCCCTGCCTCTTCCTTCCTCTCCCACCCCTCTTCCCTATCTAGAGTTCCTCTATTCCTCACACCCTCCCCCTGCCTACCCTCCTGTGAGTCAGACTCCTTATATCAGAGAAAACATTTGGCATTTGTTTTGTTGGGATTGGCTAACTTCATTTAGCATTATCTTCTCCAATGCCATCCATTTATTGCTGAGTAAAATCCCATTGTGTATATATGCCACATTTTTTAATCCACTCATCCACTGAAGGGCATCTATGTTGGCTCCACAGTTCAGCTATTGTGAATTGTGCTGCTATAAATATTGATGTGGCTGTGTCCCTGTAATATGCTGTTTTTAAGACTTTTGGGTATAGACCAAGGAGGAATAGCTGGGTCAAATAGTGGTTCAATTCCCAGATTTCCAAGGATCCCCATACTGCTTTCCATATTGGCTACACCAATTTGCAGTCCCACTAGCAATGAATGAGTGTACCTTTTTCCCCACATCCTTGCCAACACTTTTTGTTTTTTGTCTTCATAATAGCTGCCATTCTGACTGGAGTGAGATATCTTAGTAATTTTGATTCATATTTCTCTGATTTCTAGAGTTGATGAGCATTTTTTCTTATATTTGTTGATTGATTGTATATCCCCTTCTGAGAAGTATCTGTTCAGGTCCTTGGCCCATTTGTTGACTGGGTTTTTTTTTTTTTTTGGTGCTTAGCTTTTGAGTTCTTTATATATCCTAGATATTAGTGCTCTATCTGATGTTTGAGGGGCAGAAATTTGCTCCCAGAATGTAGGTTCTCTGTTCACCTCACAGATTGTTTCTTTTGCTGAGAAGAAACTTTTTAGTTTGAATATCTAAAGCTATGGATTGCTTTAGATATTCTGGATCTCTTATTTTTCCAGATGAATTTCATGACTGCTGTTTATTTCTATGAGGAATGCCATTGGGATTTTGACTGGAATTCCATTAAATTTGTATAATGCTTTTGGTAGTATGGTCATTTTGATAATATTAATTCTTCCTATCCAAGAGTAAGGTATGTAGATCTTTCCATTTCTAAGGTCTTTTTTTGATTTCTTTCTTTAGGGTTCTGTAGTTTATATTGTATAGATCTTTCACCTCTTTTGTTAAGTTGATTACCAAGTTTTTTTTTTTGAAGCTATTGTAAATGGGGTAGTTTCCCTCATTTCCCTCTCAGAGGATTTGTCACTGATATATAGAAATGCCATTGATTTATGGGTGTTGATTTTATATCCTGCTACTTTGCTGAATTCATTTGCTAGTTCTAGAAGTTTTCTGGTGGAGCTTTTTGGGTCTTGTAGGTATAGAATCATATCACCAGCAAATGGTGGTAATTTAATTTCTTCTTTTGCTATACATATCCCTTTAATTTCTTTCATCTGTCTAATTGCTCTGGCCAGTGTTTCAAGAAATATATTGAATAGAAGTAGTGAAAGAGGGCATGCCTATCTTTTTCCAGTTTTTAGAGGGAATGACTTTAATTTTTCTCCATTCATAATGATGTTGTCCTGAGGCTTAGCATAGATAGCCTTTACGATGTTGAGATATGTTCCTGTTATCTCTAGTTTTTCTAGTGTTTTGAACATGAAGTGTTGCTGTATTTTGTCAAATGCTTTTTATGCATCTATTGAGATGACCATATGATTCTTGTCTTTGAGTCTATTGATGTGATGAATTACATTTATTTATTTCCATATGTTGAACCAACCCTGCATTTCTGGGATGCATCCCACTTCATCGTGGTGCACTATCTTTCTGATATGTTTTTGTATTCAACTTGCCAGAATTTTATTGAGGATTTTTGCATCTGTGTTCATTAGATATATTGGTCTGAAATTTTGTTTCTTTGATGTGTCTCTGCCTGGCTTTTGGATCAGGGTGTTATTGGCCTCATAGAATAAGTTTGGAAGTGCTGCCTCTTTTTCTATTTCCTGAAATAAATTGTAGAGTATTAGTTCTTCTTTAAAGGTCTTGTAGAACTCGGCTATGTATCCATCCAGTCCAGGGATTTTGTAGGTTGGTAAGCTTCTGATAGTGTCTTCTATTTCATCACTTGATATTGGTCTGTTTAAATTCTGCATATCTTCCTGATTCAAACTGTACAAGTCATATGACTTAAGAAATTTGTCGATGCCTTCAATGTCTTTTATTTTATTGGAGTGTAAGTTTTCAAAATAATTTCTAATTACTCTCTGTATTCCTGTAGTGTCTGATGTGATATTAACTTTTATATCATGTATGCTGGTTATTTGAGTTTTCTCTCTTCTTCTCTTCATTAGCATAGCTAAGAGTCTGTCAATTTTATTTATGTTTTCAAAGAACCAAGTTTTTTTTGTCCATTTTTTCAATTGTTTCTTTTGTTTCGATTTCTATTGATTTCAGCTCTAATTTTAATTATTTCTTGCCTGTACTGCTTTTGCTGCTGATTTGTTCTTCCTTTTTTTAGGGCTTTGAAATGTAGTGTGAGGTCATTTTTTGTTGATTTTTTCTTCTTTTAAGGAATGAACTCCATGCAATGAATTTTCCTCTTAGATTCTGCTTTCATAGTATCCCAGAGATTTCTATCTGTTGTGTCTATGTTCTTATTTACTTCTAAGAATTTTTAAATCTCCTCCTTGATGTCTTCTGTTACGCATTGTTCATTTAGTAGCATATTGTTTAGTCTCCAGATAATGAAGAAATTTTTATTTTTTGTTTTGTTATTGATTTCCAATTTCATTTCATTACAATATAATAAAATGCATGGTAGTATCTCTACTTTTTTTGTATTTGCTAAGAGTTGTTTGGTGGCATAGGATATGGTCTATTTTAGAGAAGGGATCCATGTGCTTCTGAGAAGAAAGTGTATCTGTTTGATGCAGATTGAAATATTCTATATATGTCAGTTAAGGCTAAGTTATTGATTGTAGTATTGTGTTCTATAGTTTCTTCATTCAGCTTTTGTTTGGAAGGTCTATCCAGTAGAGAGAGATGTGTGTTAAAGTCATCCAAGATTATTGTGATGTGGGCAATTTGACTCTTAAACTTGAAAATACTTTATTTGATGAATGTAGCTGCACCATTGTTTGGGGAATATATATTTATGATTGTTATGTCTTGTTGGTGTATGGTTCCCATGAGCAGTATATAATGCCCATCTTTATCCCTTTTGATTAACTTTGGCTTGAAGTCTATCTACCTTATTTGATATGAGTATGGAAACCCCTGCTTTCTTCTGCAGTCCATGTGAGTGGTATGATTTTTCCCAACCTTTCATCTTCAGTCTGTATATGTCTTTTCCTATCAAATGATTCTCCTGTAGGAAGCTTATTGTTGAGTCTTTTTTTTTAAACCTAGTCTGCTAGCCTGTGTCTTTTGTTTGGTGAGTTTAAGCCATTAACATTCAGGGTTATTATTGAGACATAGTTTGTATTTCCATCCATATTCATTTATTTTTGTTATTTAATTGGACTTTATTTTCTTCTTTGATTAGTTTTTCCATTAGGGTACTACCTCCCTCTGCTGATTTATATTGTTGTTTTTCATTTCCTCTTCATGGAGTATTTTTCCAAGGATGTTTTGTAGTGTCGGTTTTCTAGCTATAAATTCTTTTAACTTTTGTTTATCATGGAATCTTTTTTATTTCATTTTCAAATCTAAAGCTTAGGTTTCCTGGATACAAGATTTTTGGTTGGCACCCATTATCTTTCAGAGCTATGATATATGTTGTTCTAGGCTCTTCTAGCTTTCAGGGTCTGTATTGAAAAATCTGCTGTTATCCTAAGTTGTTTCCCCCTATATGGACCCAGCATGCCCTCCTTTCTCTTGTGGCTTTTAAAATTCTCTCCTTATTCTGTATATTGGCCATTTTTATTATAATGTGCCTTGGTGTGGATTTGTTGTGATTTTGTACATTCATCATCCTGTAGGCTTTTTGAATTTGGATTTCCAATTCATTCTTCATGTTTGGAAACTTTTCTGATATTATTTCATTGAATAGATTGTTCATTCCTTAGGTTTGGACCTCTATGCCTTGTTGTATCCCAATAACTCTTAAATTTGGTCTTTTCATGCTATCCCATATTTCTTGAAAGTTCTGTTCATGGTTTCTTAGCATTATCACTGTGTGGTCTATGTTCTTTTCAAGATTATATATTTTATATTCATAAATGTGCAGTCTGGATGATCAGATACTTCCCCAGGGTGCTCATGGGAAAACTTTCAGGTCATTTCACCTATCTGTTGAGGTGTACGTCCTGAGCTGGTGCCCAGAAGCCCTGCCAGAGTGCCCCAGGCTGTCTGTGTCCCAGGAAGGCAAAGCCCTGGCCGGCTGCCCACCCCACTCCACACCAACCTCCACTCTACTTTCTGGCATTGCCATGAAAGCCCAAACTGGCAATACTGTAGCGGACCCCACCAGATGCCCTCCCAACTTCTTTAAGATGTTTCTCTACAAGACCTCCATCAGGACCATGGGTCAGGGAAATCAAAAGCCCAGGGTTGAAGCTGAGCATAGCTCTCTGGGATCTGACTGCCTGTCTCTAATGCCCTGGGCAAAACTCAGACATCAGGTTGGAACAATACCTGTTCCACCTTCCCTGAGACTACGAAGACCCCAGGTGGTAAGGGTTGGCTCAGGCCTGGCACAGTGAGGAAGGCTGTTGTCTGGAGAAGTAAAGACCACAGAGCCAGGGGTGATGGCTGTCTAGCCAGCAGGCCACAGGTTGGGACAGTTGGGTAGACAGACCCTTCTACCAGGGTTGTCGGAGCTGTGCTCAAGGGTGTAAACTAAAGGAGCAGGGTGCACGGGTGGAGTGTACAGGACTGGCTGGGCCTTGGGCTGGGAGGACAGCCAGACACAAGGCCTGAATATAGGGGTGGGCGGGGGTGGGGGCTAAGTGTAGTGGCACCTCAGCTCCTTCCTGCAGAACCTAATAAATAGACCATGGTGATGTCCGTATCTGCAGACCACAGCTTCTCAGGACTAAAAATATTCTTGAACCTCTTAATAATTCAAGTCACATCCAAATCAAATTTCCAGTTCCCCTACCAGCCTCTGTGCTCCTTCCCAGCCCCCCCAACTTGCCTGGGGTCTGGAAGGGACTAGCTTCCAGTGGTCTTACCCAGGACCCCTCAGGGCTCTCACAGTCAGGGCTGGGTGGCCTGTATGACCTGTCCTAGGCCAGCCTCAGTCTAACCCACACCTACTCAGACACTGGGCTGCTTGAGGGGGTGGAGCTGAGCCACATGGCCCCTTCCTCAACACCTCACTAGAGCCACAGGCCTCTTGGGACCAACCCTTTCGGCTCCAGGTTCAACTCAGGCTGTAAGTGAGCCCCTTTGATCCCTAGACTCTGTGCACCCAAAGTTGTCTTTGTGCCTCCTGAGATGAGGGCCTGAAGGGCTTTGCCTGGAGCTCTCTGTCCTGGTGGGAACACCTGGGTTCCAACTCAGGCTTCGGCCCTGTGTGCTGGGGTAAATGACTTCACCTCTCTTTGCCTCTTTCCCCATCAGTGGGCTGGTAGGATCAGTGTCCCCAGAATAAGCTGTGATAGTTTTGGGGGGCAAGAGAGGGTGTCTGCACCCTCCCCTCCAGGTGCAGTGCCCAGCAGCAGACACCCCTTTCTTGCCCAAAGCAGCTCAATCTCTGGTCCCTCAGAGAGGTGAGGAACTTGGGGTGCCACCAGGAGCCTGTGTGAGGTGGGGGCTCATCAGCCTGGCCCACCTGCCCCATCAGCAGCCCAAGCCCACTGCACTCCTCTGGCCAGGCCACTTGTGGAGTTTTGCCAATGCTAATGACAGCAGAGGTGGCTGCACTGGCATGCAGGTGAGTGGAAGGCAGGTGGTGGGCAAGGAGCATGGAAGGATGATACTGTCTGCTCTGCCCCAACCCAGCCAGGGGACCAAGCCCCTCAGCCTCTGACACCAGAGGCCAGTGCAGGCAGGTGGTGAGACCCTGCAGAGGGCAACCAGAGGTGGTGGCAGGCCAGATGCACAAGCTGAGGGCCAGAACAGAGCAGAAAGTCCCAGGATACCTTCAGGAGGGGAAGGAGGACACTGGGGTCCCAGACCCAGGAAGAGGCCCGGCTGCCTGGGCTTCTGCCAGGCTGCAGGGAGATAGGTGTGGGGAGCAGCTTGGGTGCTTTTGGTTTTGTTTTTGGTGATTTAAATTTCATTTTTTTCCTAAACAAAGTCATAAATGTGCACAGTCTGGATGATCAGATAGTTTTGAGGGGCTTGGGATGAAACCCAGCCCCTCTTGCATGGCTCCCTGCTTTCCCCATCCTCCTGGATGGTTCTTTTGGTATTTACTTCTGAATAGCAATGTTGCTGCTGCCTTTTCCTTTTCAGATTTAGAAATTGCTCATCGACATCCGGCTCTGGGGAGTCAAAGTTTGTCCTCTCATGGAGCCCAGATGCACACATGCACACATGTGTGTGCACACACAGCACACTCATCCTGCTTCCTCCCATCCCCATGAATAAGGGTTAAGTGTGTCCAAGATGTTTTCATGCATACACTGGTTGCTGCTGAGTAACGTGTTTTAATTATATTTCTGTACAACCTCTTGTTTTTCCTGGACTTAATAATTGCCTCACTTGGAGGAGGGTATTTTCTATGTGCCCATTATTTATCCCCAAACTCTGCCATGGAATGAAATGGAATATGAATCTCTTTTTGATACTGAAAACATCGGGCCATCTATGTGCTTAATTTTTCCTGGAGCCTGTGGTAGCTGGCCTCCAAGATAGCCTAGTAATTTGCCCTCCTGATGGTGTCCTTGTCCTGCTGCATGGCACAGGGTGGGTCTGTGTGACAAACAGGGGATGGCAGAAGCCATGGATCTCTCCCTGGCTCCAGGTTTAGGTTACAGAACACACTATGGCTCTTGTGTTGGTGTGGTCTCTATCTATCTATCTATCAATCTATCTATCTATCTAATATCTCCCCTCTTTATTGCCCCTGCCACTCTCTCCCTGTTTCTACTTCTCTCTCTCTCTCCCCCCACCTTTCCTCTTCCTCTCTGCTTTGCTCTCTCTCCATCTCATTTTCTTCCTTTCTCTCCACTTTTCTCTCTCCTTCTCCCTGTCTTTCTCTACCTCTCCCTTTCTTCCTGTTTCTACCCCTTTTAGTCTTCCTCTTGGCCTCCTTCTCCTTCTTTTGGCATTTAAGGGAGGTCCCCTGCCCCATTAGAAATCACTCTGTGAATGGGTCCTCTTATCTACTATTAGCCATGGAAAGACATCATTTTGGAAGTAGTCCTCCAGCCCCACACTTGGGAGGAAGGTGCCCTGGCCGTCCTCTTGGCTGCAAGCCACCTCATGACACCTATAACCTGAGTCCTCCACCATTCTGCTTCCAGATTCCTGTCCCCCAGAAACTGTGTGATAATAAATATTTGTTCTTGTATAACTTGCTATATAGTAATACAGAGTCATTATTCCTCAGACATGCATCTGTCATGGTAACCTTCATACCTGTGCACCATTTACCATCAGGGACTTCCCTCTTCTCCGGCCTGGGAAGTTCTTCTGTCTGCTTCTGAGTGGCATCCTTCCCACATCCCCCACAACCTATATTTTGGACAACTTCCTGGTTTAATACTGAGTGGCAAGAGTACCAGCCCATCTTGACCCTGCCTCACCCCAGCCAGCACCCCAGCCCTGATCTTCCAGCAGGAAGGCTGAGAGTGGAGCTTTTTTGTTAACTTGCCTGAGACTTCAGGTAGATAAGAACTGCCCTATTGGATGTCACCATGTTAAAGCCCATCTGCCTGGAGGGCCTGCTAGCTCCTTCTCTGGGCCACAGTTCTGTGGGGGTTAAGCCCACCTGTGTTAGCCAGCTTTCTGTTACTGTAATAAAATACCCGAGAAAATTGCCTTAAAAAGAGGGAATGTTCATGTTTCCAGAGGTTTCAGTTCATGGTCACCTGGTCCCATTACTTTTGGACCTGTGGCAGGACAGCACATCATGGCAGGAGTGAAGTTGCTCATCTCATTGCAGCCAGAAAGAAAATAAGAAGAGACCAGGGGCTCACTCTCTCCTGAAGAGCACAATCCCAGCAACCTAGGACTGCCCACTAGGCCCACCTTCTACAGGTTCCACCACCTGCGGGGCCCAGAGGACAGGGCCATGGTCTGGATACTAAGCCTAACACATGGACCTCTCAGGAACACTCAAGGTCCAAACAATGGCACCACTGGACTGGGCTGTCTGGTCTGCTGGGTGCTGGGGACACTCCTACAGCTTCACTGCTTATCAGCTTTGGCCAGCTTCCCCTATCCACGGCCCCCAGCATGGGCAGCAGACCCCTGAGGGAGGAGTGGAGCCATCCTCAAGCATATGCTGCTCCAAGCCTGGACTTTGACCAGGCTGTCATCCTCCCTGGGGACCCCTGACAGGCTCTCAGGTGGGTGAATCCTAGACCAAGTGTGTGCAGGTGTACAAACCAAGTCATCCTGTGTGTGATCAGAACTACAGGTCACGTGTGAAAAAAACCACCTGAAGCAAAACTGGGTCCTATGTGTTGACTCCAAGGTGAATCAACACTGCACAGCCTTGCTGCCTCCTGGATCTCCATCAGCCTTGCCCAGTGGGGGCTCAGAAGCAGCCCCAGATTTCCTCACTCCTGCATCTAGTGACTCCATGCATGGGGATGCTCTAGCTGAGTGGCTCCAGGAGAAACCCCAGGTGGTGCACCTTGGCTGGCCCAGACTGTCACAGGCCTTTCCCTGAGCATGTCACTGTGGCTCAGGGTAGCCAGAGCCAGGGGCAGAGCCAGCCTCAACCCACCTATGGAGAAAGGATTTCTCAGTGGAAAGTCAAGGCACTGTTGTCAGAGGAAAACACCAGCTGGGAAAACTGAGGCTGGGGCCTTCTGCAAAAATGTAGAAGCTCCAGGGACTCATAGAGATTCATTCACCCCAAGTCCCTAGGAACACACTGTCTCCTCCTACTACTGCCCTGTCCCATCTCCTAGTAATTCTCTTTCAATGCCAACAGGGAACAATGTGATAAGGGCCCATTATTAACTTGCTGATCTTGATTCTGAGGCATAGACATGAAAGGCTTAGGGGATCCACTTGGCATATAATGAGGTCTCCATGACACATTACGTGGTGGTCAAGAGAGGGGACACAAAGGGACGGGGAAGTGCTGAGGAGAGACAGTTGTGCAGGCAGGTGGCATTTGCCGCTCTGTGGGAATCAAGGCAAACAAACAGCATCTTCAGGGCAGGGAGGAGGGCAGGGCAGGAGTACATCACAGAGCAGGAGGAAAGGAGGGGCTGGGCCCAGAGACAGGGTAGCATGGGGGTGGGTAGGCCATGAGATGCAGAGTAGCCCTGGCTTGGCTCAGAGACAGGCTGCCTTGGGCACTGTGCCTGAACCAGGTGTCACACACTGGAAGACCAGAGCAGGATCTGACCCCTGCTACTGGAGAGCTGTAAGACTGAATAAGACTCTGAAAATCTTTCAGAGCCTCATTTTCTCCTGTTAGAATGGGGATACAATGCCCAGTTCCCAGGAGTGGGCTTGCTATCCCCGCATGCACTTACTGAACTTGTTTCCCTCTGGTGTGGAACATTACCAGGTCAGAACCAGGGGCCAAGGTGTGTTTCTGATAGTGTCCTGGAGGAAGTAATGTGGGCTGGTCAGCTGGCACTAGGTGGGCAGAGACAAAGTGCCAGGATCAACTCTGGCCCCTTGGGCCAGCAACACTTATGATCTGGGTGCCTCTGCTGGATGTGTCCCCCAGATGAGGACCAGTGACTATACCCTCACATGCACTACCCCTGGCTTTGATCATGGTAGAGCCCCAGCATGCCCTCTGGTGCAGTAGATGCACCCACCCTGGTCTACTCAGAAAGTGATTGGCAGATGCCACTTCCCAACCCTCCAGCCTCATGTCTTTTCATGACACTGACATATGACATCTCTGGGGTTGGGGGTAGGGTTCCAAGGAAGCTACCAACTGTGAGTGCAGCATGTCCCCATTTGTCTCGGGGCAGATGGCTGCCAGTGAGCTAAGTATGTTCAGGGGAAGGGGTACCACAGGAACCCCTTCCTGCAGGGAGTGTGGGGAAGAAGGGCAGGCACCCACTGGTGGAGGAGCAGGGACCACATCAGAAGGAAGGGCCTGGGACCACATGGGCTCCAGAGTTGGCAGGACCTAGGAGCCAGATCCTGAACACAGGGCTCAGGGAGCTTGGGCCCAGCCTCAGAGAGGGTGCAGGATCCTGTAGTTCAGGGTTGGCATGCCCCAGTCCTGCCTAGCTGGGTAGCCATAGGCAAATCTCTTCCCTCTCAGTTCCTCAGGGCCTGAAAGAGTGTTTAGTGTCTTCAGGCACGTTCATTTTCTGAGCCATGAGCTCTGCAGGTGGGGAAGTTCCTCAGCACACAGAGGCCTGCTATCTGCAGGGTTCTCTTGCCAGGAGGTGATGGGGCTCCAGCACACCCTACCAGACTCCCCCCAGGGTGAACAGGCAGGGACTCCACCCTGCACTTGGAGGCTGAGGCTCCAACAGACCTTGGGATAGCTATCAGTGAGGTCTCCTTGAGGAGCAAGACCACTTACCAGCTTTCCTCAGCTACCTAGGTTGCAGCAGGAGCCACACATTGAGGGGTCTGGCCAGACTGCTGAACAGGAAGCGGACTGAAGTGGGAGACCCTGCCTGCCTTGGCTGGCCCCCAGAGCCCAGTCCACTGGACCCAGAACACCTCAGAGACACTGGGCCCCAAGGAAGGAGAAGGTGTGGAATATCACTGAAGAAATAACCCCATCACCAAAGCCTTGCTTTGGTTGGGAGATCCTGGGGCTGGAAGGAAGGCCCCATGAGCACCCCCAGAATCTCTGCTCTTGAGTAGTGCCTACCCAGGTCATGAGGGCTTCTCCTTAGTGACAGAATACAGAGCAGCATAACCTGTACTCAGTCCTAGTGTACTGAACTTGGAGTCCCAGGCTCTCAGCCTCCTGTAACCAGCACACAACAGTAGGAGCAGCGCTTGTCACAACAGACAGGATACTGAGGCAAAGAAAGCCTGAGTGTCTGGCCCAGGCCCTGGGGATGCTTAGTGCTGAGCTATGCTGTGAACCCAGGTTCTGGTCAGCTTCTGGGAAGCCCAAGGTACATAGACCTGAAACACCTGGCTAGAGGAGCCCACATTCTCTGGACATAGTTGGTTCATTATCATTACAGAAAGATCAACATAGATGACTACAATCTGCAGACCAGCTCACTCTAAAATGCACAACTGCACCCAAGGGAACAGAAATGATTCCAATAATTGTCTTAAACATAGAGTTAAATAATTTGAGTTTGAAAGAGCTAATTTATTTAGAACTGTTTTAAATTTTACCAGGAAAATACTAAACTAAAGGGATTTTTGATCTATTACTTATTTTGATCTTATTTAATATTTATTACTTATTTGATCTATTACTTATTTCTAAAGAGTAATACATTTATTATTCATATTCTGAATGAGCTTGCATCAATAATCACTAGGAGTAATTCAATAAAATTCATCATTGAAAAATAAAATGGTAAATGTGTTTAAATTTGAGAAAGCCAATTTGGGGCAATTGATGATAAGTAAGAGTGTTCACTGGGATGGGGTCTACTAGATTCATGAATATATAAAATGGAGCCTTGAAAACACTAAAAATTAAAGATCAGAGATAGGATGTGAACAGACAACTACAAAGAATAAGATTAGGTAAGCAATGCATAAGTAAGTGACTGAGACTATGTGAGTGTGTATTCACATGTGCAAATGTAAAACCACAATTAAGGTTATCAAAAACAAAAATTGTCTTTTTTTCCCTCTTTTCCTCTACTCCTCACAACAATTAGTGTATATTCTCCATATTTATTCCTCCCATAAAGTAAGAACTTAGAATCTTATGAGTTTATATTTAAGTTATAGAATATTCCAAGAAAGGCCTTGAATTACCAAGAGTAAATACTGGAAATAGAGTACCAAGCAAATTTCACTCTCTGACAGCAAGTTTTAGGGAGGATCAGAAACTTCTCTGCCACCATCTTGAGTAGATTCTGCCTGAGCAAAGAGTTCCCATGGTTAACTGTTATTTCTGAAAACATCAATCCAAAGCAAACTGTGCCTACTTATGAAGCAGGGCTTTTTCACCATTCATATGAAGCTCAGGAAAATGAGGTTTCTTTAAGCACAATTAAATTTGATGCCCTGAGCTTGATATGGTTCCAATAACACTTCCAACTGTCTCCTCCCCAAGGAGCACCAAAAATGTTGTTGACAGGCACTTTTCCCAACTTATTTAATACTTTTGACTGCATAATATTCAAAAGAGTAGTTCTAAATTTAACAAAAGCACTTACCTTGTTTCCAAAAATTAACACATTTGGTTGACTTCACTCTTCCAACAACAGTAACTAAAAGACTGCCAAGTATAAAGTGCTCTGTAGGAGCCTCAGTGATGAACAGCCACATTCAGAAGTTGAACATGGTAAAACACATGTACATGCTCACACACATACTCACTGAAATGCAAGGCAGCCCACTATACCTGGAATGCAAGGAGCAGGCTGCTCTCAGAGGGAGTGGGGCAGGCGCTGGGTACCCGTTGACAGACTTTTCCAAGTGCCATCAGCAGCAGGTCCTTTCCGCTTCCTTGGACCAGCTTCAGGGTACTCACAGGTGAGGACTTTACGCAGGCTGGGCTCAGGGCTGGGTGGTACCCAGGTGAGGCGCCCTCACCCTAGCCAGCTGTGTCCGCTTCCCACCCCTCTTCCTGCAGCACTCACCATTGGGTGAGAGCTCTGCCGCCACCATGTCTCACACCCCGCACTACCTGCCTCATGCTGGTGCACACTTACTCCGTCATGGAGCGCCCTGATGGTGCGCAGCGGCTGGTGGGGCCCATCTGTCGTCTGTGTCCCAGGCAGCCTAAGGACCTGTGCCACCGTTCTACCACAGGCCAGCAGCCGCAGCTGCTCCCTACTTCCAGCTGCCCTACTTCAGCCACCACTGCCCTAGGGCGCCTGGCATCCACCACTGCCCTAGGACCAGGCGCCCAATGCCTCTGCCGCCTTTCCCCACCTGGCCGTGATAGACCCAACCTGATCTTTTCTTAAAATTGGGAGCCATCTTGTCACAAAGCCATGAAAAGATAACTTCAGCTTTACTATAAATTACTGCAAATTCTGAACCTGCTTGGAATGCCTGCCCGTGCCTTGAACTCACCCATGCCTGGCTCTCTGACCAGATAGCAGTCCTCTCTGAAACTTAGTGACACCTCATATATATTGGCCTTCCCTGGCCAGACAACGACCCTCTCTGAGGCTCTAATGGTCCTCATAAATTCTGATGTTGGGGCCAGCAAAAAATGTAAACTACCATTAGTGAGATGCTTGTCAGAGTTCTATTATCTGTACCCCTCTTTGTGTAACTTTCTGGGCTATAAAGCTGGGCTTCAGGAAAGCTGGGGTTGTTGTCTTGTTCCCACCATTTTGGGAGGGAGAGGCAGCCCGGCCAGTCGAAATAATAAGCTTGCTTTAATTTGATTTTAATTGGAGTCAGTGGTCTTTTCTTGTATCCTGGTCTAACAGCTGGGAACCCATACAGCGGCCTGACGCCCCTGGCGCAGCCACAACCTCCACAGGCTTTCTGGCGCTGCCCACAAGCACTCTGAGTCTCGGCTTGCACCATGACTACACCGTTGCAGTGCCCCAGCTACTGCACAGCCTCGCTGATGGTACGCACAGTCTGGCCAATTGTATGTATGGCCTAGCTGAGGCACCGCTCCATCTTCCTGGGCTAGCACTGCATTGTGGCCTGGAAGATCTGCAGGCCATGGATGAGCCAGGAATGAACCTTCTGGACCAGTCTGTGATAAAGAAAATCCCCACCCCCTCCAAAGCCAGCAGCCTTTCTGCGGCCCTCTCATTGGCCAAAGACAGCCTGGTTGGCAGCATCACCAGCCCCAGTGAGGTCTTCTGCTCCCTGTCTGGATGGCTTTCATTGCTCAGCTCAACATCCAAGTATAAGGTGACCATGGGGGAAGTACAGTGGTGACTCTAACCTCCTGAGTGCCTCAACGCCTACCTCCTGAGGGGCGTCCTCCACAGAGTCAAGTCAAAGAATGGGGGTCAGATCGTGTCTACAGGAAAGGCTAGAGAAGATTGGCTCAACCTGCCAGCAGGCTGTAGGAAGGCTGCCAATGTGACACTGCTGACCTCACTGGTGGAGGGAGAGGCTGTGCACCTGGATCAAGACTTTGGCTACTTCTGTGAGATTGAGTTCCCAGCCAAAGCAGCCGCTGAGTACCTGTGCTGACTGCACGCTGACCCCAGGGAACTGCACAGCCACAGAGCATGCTGCTGGCCTCCAAGCAGATCTGCTAGTGGTTTGCTGACTTGGTGTCTCAGGATCGCTCCCCATTGGACAACAGCCACCCAGCACTCATCCAGGAGCCTGGAGTGCAAAGTTGCCTGACACACTTTAGCCTCATCACCCATGGCTTTGGAGGGCCTGCCATCTGTGCTGCCCTCACCGCCTTCCAGAACTACCTGCTGGAGTCACTCAAGTGACTGGACAAGATGTTTCTAACCAGTGCAGGCAGTGCACATAGTGAAATCAAGGCTTCAGAGAAGGATGCCAACATCAGTAATAATCAAATCTCTCATTCATCCTAAGGGGCTCCCAAGCCTTGAGCTAAGACTTAGCTCCTAAGGTGATCCTGAAAGGACTAAAAGGTGGGTTAGAGTCAGGTCAGATTAAGAACATTCATCCAGAAATCCCAGTTGGGCTATGGATAGGAGCAAGGGAGGTGGTCTATTGGTAAGAGCCCAGGTATCTGTCTCATGTGTGCAATTGTCTGACCTTTGCTAAAAAGGGCTTGGACAGGAAATTGGTATAAAAAAGTCTGGCTTGAGGAGAAGAGTCCTACCCTTTAGGGAGTCTGGGCAGCAGTGGGCTCCTAGGGGCAGAGGTTTTCTGCTTTTTGCTAATGGCTGGAGGACATTGTTAACAAATCAGAGGCGCTACTGAAGAGCGGGTGAGCCTCATTGCAGAATCTCCTACCCCAGAAAAAGGTGCTGGAAGGAGGTCCCAGTGAGCTTTTTGAACCCTTTCCATTCTTGGAGCAAAGGGCAGGAGAGGCCCTTGTGGAACACAGCACAACTTGCAGAACTTGAATCCAGGCTGCATGTCACAGCCCTGTTGCTATTTGTCCTATTTATTTATGTTTGATGTAATTAAATTTGAAAGTTAAAAAAAATGCAAGGCAGACTAAGGTGAATGCCCAAAGTTAGTTTAAGAGGCTGTGGGTGGTCAGTGAAGTTAGAGAAAATATTCCCATTTCTATTTATCTCCACTACCATAATCTACTTGCGTTGATCTGATTCCCTTGTTTCCAAGCATCTCAAGACTCACCACTTTTCTCCCCAGCCTACATTCCAGCAGTCTTCAGTTCCTCTAAATCTTCAACTTCCTAATTTTTCATCTTTTAAATTGTGTCCTCTTTGCTAGATTTCAAGGAAAGACTATTCCAAAACTTTCAGTGCCTCAATTCCTAAAATTTGGTATTCTTTATGAAAAATCCCACATAAGTGAGGGAAACAAATCTAAGATCTGTGATCTAATATCTTAGGAAAACTCATCAACCCTTCCTGTCCTCAGCAAGTCACTCCCTCTCTTTCTCTTCAGTAACTGTCCAGAACGTCTAAGATTCTCTGTCAACCCACCATTCATTGATCACTATCATCAGATACTGCTGAAAAACAGTGAAAATCAAGGTCAGAGTGTGAACTCCTTCAAGGTTTGTTTCTCCTACTGACACAGGGATTTTTCTTGTACCATCCTATCTAAATCTTCATTGCTCAAAAGCACAATTTGTCTCCTCAAAGACTGTCCCCTTCATCCCTTTAATCTTCAAGTTGCTCTTCTCCACTGGCTCTTTTCCATTCAGCCTATGTGTGTAAATCTCTCCTTCTTTGCAAGTAACCCTTCTGGAATTCTTTGTGCCCCTCCATCTCATACTATCACTTAATTGATGTGTGTTACTATTTTTTATTATAAAGCTTCATTGTAGAATATTGGAAAAATGAAGAAAATTACAATTAAATAAAGTTGTTCTAATTCCACGATCTACAAGGGATCTTTTTGTTTAACTTTTAAAAATATCACTGTATTCCTTATAGTATTCTATTTTATTCAATTCTACTCTGTTCTATTCAGTTGTATCTATAGGCTGCTTTATTTCATAACAAAATCTGAACTCAAAATAATTTGAATCCTAAAGTCTGCATTTTACAATATCAAGAACACTACCTTTATCACCAAGTATTTCTCAAAAAATGTATTCAGGGGCTGGGGATGTGGCTCAAGCGGCAGCGCGCTCACCTGGCATGCATGCGGCCTGGGTTCGATCCTCTACCCCACATACAAACAAAGATGTTGTGTCTGCTGAAAACTAAAAAATAAATATTAAAAAATTCTCTTTCTCTCTCTCTCTCTCTCTCTCTCTCTCTCTCTCTCTCTCTCTCTCCCTCTGTCTTTAGAAAAAAAAATATATATATGTTCAATGACTTAACATTAGTCCATTGATCTCTGTAGCTTACACTATTTTTCACAAACTGTGGTCAGGTCATAGAATATTTTAGAGTTTGGATTAGTTTGATCATTAGAAATTTGGACATCATATTATCTATGTCTTCTGTTTTTGTTATCTTTTATGAAGTATATGTTAATATTCTTGCCCATTTCTATTTATTTATAAGTCTACCTGTATAAACTATGAGTATTCACACTTTTTCATATATGTAGCAGTAAATTTCTGTCTTTGCTATGTGTCCCTTAATTCTGTTATAATATTTTATACAATGTTTTTCAATTTAGACTGACAATTATTTAGACTTTTTCTGTTGCTTTATGCACCATGAATCATCCTTTAGAAAATTTACATGGTTTTCTTTTTTATATAGGCTTCAGTTTTTTTCATGTAACTATGTCATACCCATGTAATTTATTCCAGCCTGTAAAATAACATGAAAACCAATTTAACCTTATATGCATTATAGTTAACAACAATTCCAGCCACTTTTACTGTTCCTCTCATCTCCCCTGATTTTCTGTTATCTTATCACATATTCTGTAGTTCATCCATTGATCCATTCTTGACCTTCTGCTGCTTTGCTGCTGTCTTAAGGAGGTTAACCTATAAAGACTGTTTTCCACGCTGCCTTATTAAACTGTTTCCAGCACTTCCAGGAGGAGGCATTGGTGTGAGAGAGAAAAACAGTCACCCTCTTGCTGCCTCAGGTGATGTCTTAGGCAGAGGTTACATTTTTCTCTGGCTCCTGTACCTGCTTAGATATTCTACCTTCTACCTGATTCCTCTACCCTTAGACTCTGGCATTCCCACCCCAGCTTAGGGGCATAGTAGCTGCCTTCTCTTCAACATCAGGAACTTCATAGGCTCTTCTAACCAGAGTCATCTTCCCTGTGCTTTAAATACTCAACTTAATTTCAATTTTTCTGTTTGAAACATCACCTTTCCTATTTAGTGACATATGTTCTTTTCTATATCAGGGCTATAATTTTAAATGATTATAGTTTTTATAAAGTAATTTTATTCATCTTTTATAAATTGTTATTATCTAATTTTGTTTTGGAAAAAAAAACTTTCTCTAAGTAAACTTTTAAAGTATTTTTTCAATCTTTACACATTTTATCTCAATAATATACTTATAGACACTCTTACATGAATAAACAAAAGTCTATACACATCTAAATATTTTTACTGGAAAGCTATTTATACTAATAAAAGTGGACAAAAATCAACATGAAATCAATTATGATCTCTATATAAAGGAAATCTGTAGGCCTTTAAAACTATCTAGTAATTCACTACTATAAGAGCATAAATTGTTATGATTATTCTAAAAACCTTTCTGGCAATATATACTAAAATTAAATATATAGATACTCCACTACCCATAAATTCCATTTATAGGTGTAGACCCAACAGAAATATGTAAGTATGTTCTCAAAAAGACAAGTCCAAGAATGTTCCCAGAAACCATTTCATAATATTTTCAGTCTGAATACAACTCTAATATCTTCTAAAAGAGACATGTACATTCTGTATGCATTCACAAAATAATGTGATATCAGTTTGAATGAGAAAAACCAAACTAATAAATGACATGTACACATGTAATGTTGAATATGAGAGCAGTCACAAAAATAACATCCTGCAGGATTCCCATTTGTGTAAAGTTTAAAAATGGGAAATACTAATTGAGGCATAAAAAGCCAGTGGTGGTTTGGGGACTAAGATTACAAGGTAGGGGGTGATTTCTACACTCTTTCATTCTTATGATATATTTTTTAGAAGTTTAAAAATGTTTACAGTAGATCCATACGTATTGATATAGAAAGATATCCCAGTTATGCTGCTAAGTAATACGGTTTCTGAATGGTATGTAAAGAAAGAGTTCATATGTGTAAAAAAAAAAAGCCATATATGAGTTTGTATAAATATATGCACACGTGAATGCACACACATACAAGAAAAGAGATTGTGAAATTATAGGAAAAGAAAATATAACCTCACTTATATTGATTTATATGAAGAAGCACACATACCTCAGGGTAAGAAAAGTTGAGTTTTCTGCTTGTCTTGGCGGGTGGATTTCAAGGAAGTGGCAGGCCTCTGCATCCAAGCTGATCTTAATAGGAGACTCTGCCCACCAGAGTTCCAGCGGACTGCAGAAGCTCACCACCTATTTTCTTCCACAGGGCTCCTGGCTTCTGAATTCCAAAGAGGAAAACTACCTAGAAACATCCCCCATCACCTCTCTCTCCAGTTGAGAGCGCTCTGCTAGCGGTATATATACCTCTTGGGTCAACTCTATTGGTTCACATTAATGCTAATAAGGGTGTGGAAAAAGTAGCAACCCTATTGGTTCAAATTTAGGAATTGCTCCTGCCACCACGCCCCCTGAGGGGAAAACGGAAGTGAGGGTAGAGCACTTGCTCTTTACCAATAGCGTCGTAGGCCCCTGCAGCCGTCAGAGCTCAGGAGCCAACGTGGCATTGTTGCATCCAGAGTGTTGGAGGCAACTTCTTCCTCGCTGCCTCCAGAACGCAGTAGCCTGCACTGCTGTTACCACCACAGCACCGGGAACCGCTGGAGCGCAGGAGCCACTGCAGCCTCCAGAGCACAGGAGATGCAGGATCTGAGGAGCTTCTCCTACCCAACAAGTGTGAGCCAAAGCCACAGGTGCCACGATTTCAGGACGCCGGAGCGCCACTGCCACCGCCGCCAAGCTCAGGAGCCAATGCCGCCACAGTCCCGGTGTCTACAACGCAGGACCCACCGCCACCGCCTCCAGACCACAGGAGCGGCAGGAGTGCAGGAGTCAATACTGTTGCAGCTCGAATGCAGGAGCCTGTGCCACTAAAGCTCAGAGCCATCCACTAAAGGACCCAAGCCAAAAGAGGTATGTGCTGGGAGCCTCTCAGGGAGGGTGAAGTCGCCTTGGGTTGGGGGACTGTTTGGCAACGGGAATCACCACATAAGAGGCGGACTCACCCAGGGTGGGCATCTTCCTCTTTAGGGCTGGAGGTGTGGCCTGTGAGTTTTGGGGTTGTGGGGCTGGAGGTAAGGGGATACCTCTTGTGTCTTTACCGTGTGTGCAGGGGCGGATGCAGCATGAGGATCCTCCAGGTGAGGGTTATAACTTGAGGTGTCTGGGTGGAATCCCATTTCGTGGAGGAAGAGGTATGTGGGTCTCAGTGAGGAGATCTTGAAGGAAAGACAAGCTCCTGGGGATGAGGATACCTGTTGGAGGGGTCGATGTAAAAAGGGATGCCAAAAGGGGCCTAGCTTTCAACAAAGGGGAGGGGTTCAGTTTGGGGCCATAAAGATTTCCTTCCATGCCCCAATATTCTCTAGGAGCTAGGAGGCCCCCTCACTGAAGGTTCCAGGTTAAAGTGTGTGCATTGCTCATTTGGCATGTAGGGTCTCCTTGCCCCTAACTTCCTGTGACAGGAAGATGACAGAATTCGGCTGGCCTTCTGCCTTTTCATTTTCTCTTGGGTAATCCTGGAGCTTATTCTGGCCTCTGGATTTATAACCAACAACTATCCAGGTTCCTGTAGAGGTTGGGAACGTTTACATTTGTGGAGACTAAGGTTAGCATTTTCATGTCTGGACTGGGAGAATGTGCGTGCACAAATATGGCTGTGTGTGCTTGAGGACATGTGGCTGGAGTATGCTTATATGAGAACGTGCATCTGCAGCTCACGTACATTCTGGAGATGTTCGAGTGTATATTTAGGTATTGTATGTATGTGTATCTGTGTTCATTAACTGTTTTTGTGACTCTGTATGTGATGTGTGAATTAGTGGAAATGAATAAGATTATGATTGTGTGTGCTTGTGTGGTGTGTGTGTATTACCCTTCCCTTTTCAGGGACTCTATCACCTCACCCTGGCACCACATTGCAGCTATCTTGAGGGTTGTCATCCCAAGAAAAAGGTGAATACAAAATAAAGGAGACAGAATAGAGAAGTGGAAAAAAGGACGAGGGCAGAGTGAGGCGGAAAGGTGTGAAAAGAAAGGACCAGAGCATGCAGGGAAATCAGGGAAGAGGCTCTTCCCAGCCCTGAGGGCTTCCATTTGGGCAGGTGCTACAGCCACTTCCCAGAGGCAGCATATGACATGGGGCCACAGCTGCCTGCTCTCAGAGCCCTCTTGGAGCTGGGAGTGCACACCTAGGGTTAAGTGGGTGCCGTCCTGGATCCTGAGTTCTTCATTGATTTGCAAAGGTAGCAGCAGTGATTCTGGGAAGACAGGAAATGAACAGAGGGCAGCTCTGGGCAGGGACTCAAGAACCTAAGGACAGTGGCTACCTGAACATGACCAAGAGATGGTGGACCACATGACCCCAGTATTTGGGAGAGGCAGGAAGGACCAGCTTGAGAAGGCTACCTGGAGCTCAGCTGTCTGATAAGGACTGCACTCACCCACCTGATGCTCAGTCAAGCAAATGACAGTGGTAGATGACATGTTTTCTTGGTTTAGCTCCTTGCTAAAGGAGGAAAATATTTTATGTACTAGTAGGAAATGTTTTTGCTAGAGTAGTTAAAAGAAGGAACCATGGAAGGAACAAAAGTGGTTGTTCTGTCAATTTGGAGCTGGGGTGGGGTTGAACTGAGAAGGCAGTCTGCTGTAGAGTTGCAGCTCCTGGACTGAGGATGGCAAATCCTGAGGTGCCAACCAATGGGATGTGCCTGTAATGGGTTGTGAATATGATTAGAGGTGACCAGGAAAAAGCCAGGATAGCCCTACCCAAATTGCTTATTCTTGGATTTTTTTCTTTCTTTGATGCTGGATCTAAGGCACCAAGTGTCAGAGCTGACAGAGTTGCTAGGCTGTGTGTATGTGTGTGTGTGTGTGCATCTGTGTGTGTGTGTGTGTGTGTGTGTGTGTGTGATGCCCAATCTTGTGAGCACAGTGTGGGTGGGACCTTCATTTGATTTCATAAGGTCTTTAGGAAGGCATGTGCACCAACCTCCTGGAGGAGCCACTTGCTTGAATAACACTTAAGGGATCCAAGAGGTAAATATTGGTCTTAGAGTAGTGTATGTGAAGGTCCTTAGCCAGGCTGTGCTTTTTTACTCACCCATCCAGTCTATACTCGCTTAGTAGTAGCTGCTGAATTGCTCTGGAACCCTTTGAGGCACAGTCTCCTTATAGGAAGACTAAGTTATGCTTGTTTTCAAAGGGCAGACTCTTGGAGAAGGAAGACTCACTGGATCAGATTTTGCTTGTCTACTTGGCAGGGTACATGTTCAAATTGTGATTTTGATCTTGATCTTCATTCTCATGCATGTGTGTGGCTCTTCTTGAATGTGAAAGTGAAGAGAAAGCAGGAGTTTGGGTATTGCATGCATATGGACAGATATTAAGCATGCAAACCTTCATTTGTGTACAAGTGTTATATGAACCTGTTGGAAATCAGAGGATACATGCCTCCTACCCTCCACCATGGATGTTGTTTGAAGTGTGAATGAACAGATCTCCTTGGGAGGAAAATGTATTAACCAGAGCAATTGTGTTTATAAGGACCCTGATTATTTTACTGTGAGCTTTTCATAGATCTTTTCTTTCTCCCTTGGCTTCTGAGTTTCAACAAAACTAATAAACTATGCCCTGTTTTTGCATTTTTCAGGCTTATTGTTTGAAAAGAAGTAAGCATGGTTCATTATTATGTAGTCCAAATAATTATGTATTGTGAGATCATTATATTCCATGAACCATTCATCACTATTTCCTGTACATGAACCATTGCCCATGTGTTTGCTTAGAGGGAGATCATGCATGAGTAGGTACTTCCTAAAAGGGGGAATGAGGAACCCAAAACAGATACATACATGTAGACAGAATTGTTGTGGTCACCTATAAAAGAAATGATTACTCTCTGTGGCTTCCAGCCCATGATTCCAACACTAAATAGCCTATCCTTGGATTTTATTTACATTATTTATCTCAATTACCTGAATATCTAGTTAATTATTGTATTTTTAATAATTAGTGACTATGGAGGTAACAAGGCATACTATTTTTGAAGGAGTTTCCACATGGAGATAGAACTGTAGCTTATATTATACTAATTGAAAAATAATTACGTTGTAGGTCTAATTTACATTGTTTCTGTTGGCTGTATCCTATGAGATTGAATATAACATGAAAATAGTGAAGATGAAATCCTGTTTTTTTTTTTTCAGTAATGGTAGATATGGGATTCTGGGATGAAAAGTAGATTTAAAAAGTCTTTGGCACAAAAATTTACTGTGACACCAAAGTGTAATTTGGGAAAAGAAATATGTAGAATTAAGATTTAGAGAAAGCAGAACTATTATAATAATTAGAGTTTTGTGTTAAGTCCACATTAAAACTTATTTGGAAAATTTTGTTTTAAAGTTTAGAGAAATGTATGAATATGTATCATCCTCTATCTTCCTGAGGAGGGGGGCAAAATAAAATATCATTTTATTTCTTAAGGTTACTTAAGGCTGCATAAACATTCTTTAGGGTGTTACCTTCTATTAGTTTCTTAGGAAGAACAATGATTATTTTCTCTTTTTAATTTTTTATTTACTTTAATTGGTTATTTATGACAGCAGAAAGCTTTTTGACTTTTTGTATACAAATGGAACAAAACTTTTCATTACTCTGGTTGTACATGATGCAGATTCACACCATTTGTGCAATCATACATGTATATATGGTAATAATGTCACTCTCATTCCACAATTCTTCCCACCCCCATACCCTCTCCCCTTCCCTCACTTCCCTCTGCGTAAGCCAAAGTTCCTCCATTCCCCCACCCCCCCTCTCATTTGGGATCAGCACCCACATATCATAGAAAACATCTGGCCTTTTTCTTTTAGGATTGGCTTACCTCACATAGCATGATATTCTCCAACTCCATCCATATACCTGCAAATTCCATAATTTCATTCTTATTGAAGGCTAAGTAATATTCCACCTATAATATTCCATATAAACCATCTATATATATTCCACATATATAAATGGAATATATATACATTTTCTTTATTAATTAATCTGATGGAGGGCATCTAGGTTGGTTCCACAGTTTAGCTATTGTTAATTGAGCTGCAATGAACATTGGTTTGGCTGTTTCTCTTTAGTGTACTGATTTTTTTTAAAGAGAGAGAGAGAGAGAGAGAGAGAGAGAGAGAATTTTTTAATATTTATTTAATTTTTTTTTACATTTCGGCTGACACAACATCTTTGTTTGTATGTGGTGCTGAGGATCGAACCTGGGCCGCACGCATGCCAGGCAAGCACGCTACCGCTTGAGCCACATCCCCAGTCCTAGTGTACTGATTTTAATCCTTTGCATACAAACTGAGGAGTAGGATAGCTAGGTCAAATGGAGGTTCCATTTCAAGTTTTCTAAGGAATCTCCATACTGATTTCCACAGTGTTTGCACCATTTTGCAGTCCTACTATCTATGTATGAGTGTGTCTTTTACCCTTTATCTTCACCGACACTTATTGTTGTTTATATTCATGATAAACTGCCATTTTGATTGGGGTGAAATGAAATCTTAGAGTAGTTTTAATGTGCATTTCTCTAATTGCTAGTGATAATGAACATTTTTTATATATTTGTTAATTTATTGCATATCTTCTATGAATTATCTCTTTAGTTTTTTAGCTTATTTACTGTTTGGGTTATTTGTTGTTTTGGTGTTAACTGTTTTGAGTTTTTTGTTTATCCTGAAAATTAGTGCTCAAGTTCTTAACCTTTGGTATTTCTATTTTGTATTTTTTTAAAAATATCTTTTTGCTCAACCAATAATTGACAGAGTAATTATTTTCCATGTGAACTTTTTGTTTGTTTCACCTTTACTTTTATACTATGCTCTCAAGTGCATATATATTTACAATTGTTTTACCTTCTTAATGAATTAAAATTTTAATCATTACATTACAACTCTCCATTTTCCCTGATTTTTTTCCTTTATAATTTTCTCTCAATACTTATGTATGCAAAACATTTTAAAAATTGTTTTTTTACATGTCAGTACCTAATTTTTAATTTCTTGTAAAATGGCCATTTGAACTATCCAGTCTTCCTTCTGTATGAAATGACAGATTTATTGTGACATTTTGGATTTTGGTAAGCTAACCTCATTTATTTGTGTAAACATAACCATAATTAAAATCAAATACAAAGCAAACATAAACCACTTTTTTAAAAAATGACTGACTACTCGAAAGCTATGGAAAATATTATTGTAGGTAAAATAATTTTTTCCTGGGCTTTCTCTAAAGACAATGTGGTGCTACTCAGTATCCATGTCACAAAACAACTATGTTAAAGGGGCTTTGCTTTAATTTTGAAAGAATACAGAAATGATTTTGTTTCACAAAATTTTGTTCACAAAATAATTTCCAGTGTTCTCAGTTTCTGACAATAAAAAAAGTTTTATTGTTTCTAAATCATGGAACAGTTGATAACTCAATCCTCTCTATGTTCACTGGGAGAAAGAGAGAACTAACAAGCAGTGGGAAAAAAATTAGAAAAAAATGAAATTGAGTTGCAATGGAGTCATTGTATCAAGGACACCTTCATTATATAGGAATGGATGTAAAGAATTTCAAGATAATTTTAGAAGCATTGAGGAATTGGATTTTTAGACAAGGCAAATGAATGGAAATACACATTTGTTGCTATAAAAGAAAGGATACATGTATTTAAAATATTAAAGAGGAAATTGTACAAATACCAGGTAATAGAAGTTACAAAACTGTTAAGCAGAAATGAATATTCAGGATTTAGAGCATATACCATAAAAGTTTAATAAGCCAGATATCCTTGTAGCAGGACTAGAGTCAGTGCTTCATATAAAATCAGTAGAAGATGACATCCAGTTGAACCAAATTAACAAAATTTTCTATGTGGTCTTATGAATTTGCTTTGATAAGTTCTTACATAATGGTGCCTCTTTTTAAAATAATAGGTGTATTTGTTAGTAATGTTTTACCTGTAAAATATTTGTCCCTCCTCTGAAAAGCAGCATAGTACTAAAAGGAATGGAGACAGACAAAAACAAAACCCTACCAATATAAGAGTATCTGTGAAGTCTACCATTTCTAATACAAACAGGAAAAGAATAGGTGAGAAAGTCTGAAGTATTTCAAGCGCATGAGATTTTTAAACATGCATCAGAATAATTAATAAAGGATAACAGTTCCCTTCAGTTACTGGCCCCTGACTTATATATTCAGGAAATGTGAACCTTTATAGATACTTAACCATGATTCTCAGCAACAAGATCATTGCTAAGTCCTGCTGCCAGTTAAGGTCTGTACACAATTCAAAGTTCAGGCACAGTGCAACAGGGCTTTCTATGGCTGCCATCCATAGTGACAGATGTTTCTTAAATTCCCTAGTGTAAGGTCAGGGATTTGTTTGCAATTGCTGGGAAATTTCCCAATAAAGCTGCTATGGTTCCCATAATGTTGATCCAAAATATCTTCAAACCAAGTGCTCTGGAAACAATCTGATAAATACCTAGAGTAGCCTAAAGGTGTAACTATTAGCAACTTATACTGTGACAAAGAAAATACAAGGTGTTGTGCCTTATAACTGAGTAATCTATGTCCTGGAAATCATACTTTAATCATTATTGAAATAAGAATGTATGTAAATTAGAGTTCTGCTAATTTAAGATTGAATCTGTGATTAATTTTGTGAATAATTTTAGAGGCAGATGAATTTAAAATAAAAACCATTTTAATCAGAGTAGCGTTAGCATTAGGCAAGGTAGTTGATTTCTGATTCTCAGTTTCTGCCTTTGTGAAATGGGCACAAGCTATCCCTTATACTCATATTAGTATCAACCACATGAATTACACATGAGGAGTACTAGTTATTATCACTGCCATATTCCATTCTGGTGATGTACAGGAAATGATGTGATGGAATTCCTATGATTTTAAAATAATAGCATTGGCCAAGAGAGCCCATGTTTAGAAAAAAAGTTTATAACTAAGTTTTCAAATTTTTCTATAGTTGGGTTAGAGATCTCGCTGTGATCTCTATGCATGAAATGAGTTAGTTCCTATGTTCAGAAGGAGCAAAGAAGAGAAGAGTCAGTTTAGCAGGCACAAGGGAGACCTGAATATTGGCCAATGTCTGGTTAAGAAATTGAAATACAAAATTCTGTAAATAATGTCTTGAGCTGAGAACATATATCAGGATTGACCAAAGGGTCAAGCTGTAGACACAGAGCAAAAATGTTATAATTGGCACATTTTGCATACAAAGGTAATTAACAATTATGGAAGAACACCTCATGAATAAGCCAACTAGGTATTATAAAGCAATGGGAATTTTATGATGAACTTATAAGCTCCCCGTCTTCTCTTTTTCCATCCCCTCCCATATTAGTTTTGATTCATTTAGGCTTGTATAACAGAATGTCACAGACTAAGTTGCTAGTAAACAACAGAATTTTTTCTCACTAGCAGCTGGGATGCCAAATACTAATATGCCATGCATTCGGGTTAGCTTGTGCTTTCTGGTACATAGATGGCACCTGCTGGCTGTGGTAGAAAGTCAAGGCAGCTCCAAGGACCTATTTAATGACAACATTAATCCCATTTATGAGGGTGCAGTCCTCATGACATAATCACCTCCCAAAAGTCCCACCTCCTATATCATTTGACTGGACACTTGTTTTCAACATGAATTTTGGGTGGACACAAACATTCAGAACATAACATCTCTTATGACTCCTCCCTTTACTGTCCTTTCCTTCTTTCCATTTTGTGGATAATAGTTTTATTCTTTATATTTTCTAAATATATATGTGCACATATGTATTTATATTTATTGATTGATAAAAAGAACATATACATTCTAAAATTAGAAACTCTGAATATATATCTAATTTTCAAAAACTCAAAACATGTAAATGTATAGAAAAATAAAAACTGTATATATGTATATGTGTATATATATGAATAAAATATACATAATCTATCCCTTGCACTCATACTAGTATCAACAACATTAATTATGCATGAAGAGTATTAGTTGTTATTATCATCAACATTTGTTAAAAAATTTTTGATACAATAACAAACATCCTAATATTACATCCTCAATTTCTCAAGTACACACAAGATTTTCTGCGTGTTATAATTACGCTTTAATTTTATGTTTATACTAAAAACATAATTCATAGTGAATATTCACCAGTCTCTTTTTATTCTAACATATCTTTCATATGATCTTTATTCTAAAAATCCACAGCCCAAAATTAGTGTACACTTTGTTTCTTTGTCTCCTAATTCTATATCTCTTTTTATTCCTTTAGCTTTATTGTTGAACTGAGGTGTCCAGTTCACCTGGAGTTGCTTGACTCAATACAGCTGAAATACCTGTGGTAATCTTACTTCACAGTTGGTTCTGTATGTAACATATGATTTCAAATCACAATCCCCCTGACCTCTGGACATGCCACTTACTGACCTGCCAACACTAAGAATTATGTCAATTCAGGGACCACTAGATCCACCAATTCTCAAATATAATCTATATGACAGTACTTAGCTCACTTATATTTAGTTGTCCATTAATATTTCATCCAAAGATTTCACTATGTATGGATGATATAGCTGCTCATTGGCTAAAAATATTATTTCCAAACCTACCATTCAGCATGAATTCATTATATGCTAGCATCTGTTGGAAAAAAAAAAAGAAAAAGAAAGGAGAGTGGCTGGAATTGTAGTTCAGTGATAGAGTGCTTATGTAGCATGTGTGAGGCACTGGGTTCAATCCTCAGCACTACATAAAAATAAAGGCATTATATCCATATACAACTAAAATTATTTTAGATAAGAGAACTTTATATTATCAGGTTATTAGATTAAATGGCAATGTAGTTTTTGATAGAAAAGAAGGATAAATCCTAGTTTAATTATTACCATTTACAAATTTGTAGATTAAGGAAATGAGTAAAATATATAAAAGTAGTTAAAGTAATCTTTAGCTTTCCTTTGTTTTTATTTATTTAACTGGCTTTCCATTTCCTTTTAAAATTCTTAAAAAGATAAAAGTTTAGTGTAACAGAGTTCTCAGAGTGGGGCTTAATGATATGTATATATATTTATTTAATGATAAATGAATTCATAACCCTGTCAGTACTTAACATTTCCCAGGAACTATAAAACACTGTTTTCCTAATTTTTCCAGATATATAAGTGAGAAAAATTTGGCAATTTTGTAGACAAGTAATTATGTTCTATAAGTAGATATAGAACAATTTAGCTGCCATAAAACATCTCAATTGAGCTAAACATGAAAGAAGAACAACATAGGGTTTTCAGTGAGTAATTATAGTTTAAATAACATGTGATTTGTTCATTTGAGACACAGAAAGACTTTAATGTTAGGATGTAATCAAAAACAGAAAGAAGATGTAGAATATTGTAACTATAATTATTGACTCATGATTAGAATTTTTGTTTTATATTTTATCTGAAACAAATTCCATAATGAATTACTTGAGAATGGGGCCATGTACATCAGAATCACCTACAGCACATCTCCTGTTATAAGATCTGGATTTTCCTACACCTCTGTCAACTTCTTTTCAGAAAACTTCCTGCCACACTTAAAACATGCTGACTTGATTTCCCAAGACAGACCAGTGTCTTTCCAGTAACATTTCCATAAATAAACTTGTCTTTTTCCAACGACAGTGTATTTATAACTGCATTTCTTTTCCCATTTCAGAATGAGAAATAGCCTCTTTTTCCACTGTCTTCTTCACCCACCTTGGTCTCTCATCTATGAAGACTCAACAGACACCAGAATGGCAATATGTAAATCAATGGTTGTGCAACTGATGTGATTCTGCAATCTGTATACGGGGTAAAAATTGGAGTTCATATCCCACTTGAATCAAAGTGTGAAATATGATATATCAAGAACTATGTAATGTTTTGAACAACCAACAATAAAAATTAATTAGAAAAAAAAAAGATAACTTCCAAGTAGAGAATGCTTTTCTGCTCCCTCTCTTGGTTCAGTCTCCAAACTGGATGAATCCCTTGCAGTTCTGCTACAAGGCATTTACCCAAAGCTGCATTTATGAAGCTGCTTTTGCATTTTTATCATGAACTTCTGTACCTTCTACCTATCAGTTCTCAGAGGGCAGGGTATGTTGATCTCTCTCCTTCACTGTGGCAAAAGAACCTTGGAAGATTTCTGGTGTATTATAGACTTGTAATAAATGTACATTGAATATATCTGTGAAACCAAACCTGGTTTTCTTTGAAGAGTTTCTATGACAACTCCTACTATGCATTTTGCATTTTAGAAGAGTACATGTACTTTACAAGTGCATTTTATATTTTTAAAATGAGAAATCTGTACTCAGAAAAAGATGTGGAAAGCAAATCAGGAGAGATGTCAGACTCTGAATCTGCACATTTCTGATTTAGATTTCTTGAAATCAGAAAATGCATTTCTTCTGAAATTAAAAATGTAAAAAAAAGTCTAACAAAAGATGTTGAACTAAACAATTTCTTAGCTATATTGCAGTATTTTGTAATTTTATTCACTTTGATACATGTATGACTCCCAGTGATTTGAAAGACAGCATTAAGCCAGAATATTTATCTACTCTTAATTAAAAAAATAAGACCCTCTATATCATTCAGCATTGTTCACACTTGTCTTTGCGAGTTACATTTTACTTTGTCATATGTGCATTTCTATCACATGCAGTCTTCTGGACAGGCTAAGACATGAATAAATACATATTCAATACTTTGGAAGCAGCATGCAGAAGATGTTTTGGCAATTGCATGTCTTTACTGAACATTTTAAAACATGTAGGTAAAAGCACTGGTTTATTTACCTATGTTTATAAATAGAATTGTGTATCATAATTCATCAAAATCTTGTCAGGGCAGACAAGATTGAGAGTTTTTATTTTCAGTAGCTACAAAAACCTATGCTGTATGCTTGCTGTATGGTTGTATATAATTAAAATGATGTAAAAATTAAACTCTCATACATTTTTACACCTAAGTTTCAATAAGGATACATTGAAGTTAACATCAATATTTTCATTTAGTACATTTAAATAGTATTATACTTTATCTCTCTAATGTTTTAAATTGAAATTTAACCAAAACTTACTTTTTTATTGATTTGTTTTAAAAATAAATGACAGCAGAATGCATTACAATTCTTATTACCCATATACAGCACAGTTTTTCATATCTCTGGTTGTATATAAATTATGTTGACACCAATTCGTGTGTACATACATGTCCTTTGGATAATGATGTCCATCACGTTCCACCATCCTTCTAACTCCCTGCTCGCTCCCTTTCCCTCCCACTCCTTTGCCCTATCTAGAGTTCCTCTATTTCTCCCATGCCCTCCCTACCCCACTATGAATCAGCCTCCTTATATCAGAGAAAACATTTAGAATTTGTTTTTTGGGGGATTGGCTAACTTCACTTGGCATTATCTACTTTACTGCCATCCATTTACTTGCAAATTCTATGATTTTATTCTCTTTTATTGCTGAGTAAAATTCCATTGTCTATATATGCCACATTTTTTAATCCATTCATCCACTGAAGGGCACCTAGCTTGGCTCCACAGTTTAGCTATTGTGAAGTGGGCTGCCATAAACAATGATGTGGCTGTGTCCCTGTAGTATGCTGATTTTATGTCCTTTGAGTACAGATGGAGGAGAGAGATAGCTGGGTCAAATGGTATTTCCATTCTCAGATTTTCAAGGAATCTCCATACTGTTTTCCATATTGGTTACACCAATTTGCAGTCCCACCAGCAATGTATGAGTGTACCTTTTCCCCACATCCTTGCCAACAATTATTGTTGTTTGTCTTCATAATAGCTGCCATTCTGACTAGAGTGAGTTGATGTCTTAGAATAGTTTTGATTTGCATTTCTCTAATTGCTAGAGATGATGAACATTTTTTCATACATTTGTTGATTGATTGTATATCTTCTTCTGAGAAGTGTCTGTTCAGGTCCTTGGCCCATTTATTGATTGGGTTATTTGGGTTTTTTTTTGGGGGGGTACTTAGCTTTTTGAATTCTTTATATCCTCTAGAGATTAGTGCTCTATCTGATGTGTGAGGGGCAAAAATTTGCTCCCAGGATGTAGGCTTACTGTTCACCTCACAGATTGTCTCTTTTGCTGAGAAGAAACTTTTTAGTTTGAATCCATCCCGTTTATTGATTCTTGGTTTTAGTTCTTGTACTATAGGAGTCTTATTAAGGAAATTGGGGCCTAATCCCACATGATGAAGATCAGGGCCTAATTTTTCTTCTACTAGATGCAGAATCTCTTGTTTAATTCCTAGTCCTTGACCACTTTGAGTTTTGTGCATGGTGAGAGATAGGGTTTTAATATAATTTTGTTGCATATGGATTTCCAGTTTTCCCAGAATCATTTGTGGAAGAGGCTATCTTTTCGCCAATACATATTTTTGGCACTTTTGTCTAGTATAAGATAATTGTAATTTTGTGGGTTAGTCTCTGTGTCCTCTATTCTGTATCATTGGTCTACCAGTCTGTTTTGGTGCCAATACCATGCTGGTTTTTTTGTTTGTTTGTTACTATCGCTCTGTAGTATAGTTTAAGGTCTGATATAGAGATGCCACCTGTCACTCTGCCTGTTAAGTATTGCTTTAGCTATTCTGGATCTCTTTGAATTTCTTGATTGTTTTTTCTACTTCTATGAGGAATACCATTGGGATTTTGATCAAAATTACATTAAATTTATATAGTGCTTTTGGTAGTATGGTCATTTTGATAATATTAATTCTGCCTATCCAAGAGCAAGGTAGATCATTCCATCATTGAAGGTCTTCTTTGATCTCTTTCTCTAGGGTTCTGTAGTTTTCATTGTATAGATTTTTCACCTGTTTTGTTGATTCTCAAGTGCTTTCTTTAGTTTTGGGTTGTTGTAAATGTGTAGTTTTTCTCATTTCTTTCTCAGAGGATTTGTCACTGACATACAGAAATGCCTTTGATTTACAGGTGTTGATTCTGTATCCTGCTCCTGTGCTGAATTTATTTACTGGTTGTAGAAGTTTTCTGGTGGAGCTTTTTGGGCCTTCTAAGAATAGATCATATCATCAGCAAATAGTGCTAATTTAAGTTCTTATTTTTCTATACATATGACTTTAATTTTTTCATCTGTCTAATTGCTCTGGTCAGTGTTTCAATAACTATGTTAAATAGAAGTGGTGAAAGAGGGCATCCTATCTTGTTCTAGTTCTAAAACTTACTTTTGTTTGAAGTTGTCATATTTCAGTCTGCCAGGATGTAAAGGATGACAAGTGTTCCTGTATATCCATTTTGTCTTTTATTTACAGAGGTTGATTATTACAATAAAGGAATAGAGCTTGGATAAAATATAACATGTACATTTTATGGATGTTATCATATTAAGATGCTTATCACTTGCTTCTCCTTTTTATCTCATTAACACCTGTGAGACTACAAAGAGTACAGCATGGAAAAGTCTACAAATTAAGAGAAACAATTGTATATTGTTATGCTCCATCTTCATTATGTGTAGAATGTTCAAATTTTATTTTTTCCAAGTCATTATTTTGTCTTATGTTGGCCAATATCTTGGTAATTTAATCCTTTTAATAAAATCTTTAGTGAATACATGCAGTTTGAGGAGGAAATTTTATTCCTTGATTGAGTAGCAAAAAACTCTCTGGATGTTATTGAGTTGCACTAGAAAATCTCACATAGAGGTAGAGAAGAAGGGAAAAAAAGGAGAGATTTCCAGTTAGATAATTCAGTGTAGCTGAGAACATACCAGTCAGAAATTTTTTGTTATAAACTTGATTCAGATTTGATACATCACATTGAATACATACTTACAGTCACAGCACCATATCTTTGTAGTAGGAAATATAGGGGTATGTGTCAATAAATGTTTATACCTGTGTCCAACTCTGCAATAAAATGATTCCAAGATGAAAGAAAAACAATGAGGGAGTAAGTGAAAAATTAATGTATAGACTACTAGTGGATCATAAATAATAACTACAAAGACTTTCTTTTCAAGTGTTTCTATTCTTTGTTTCATATATTTTGTGCCAAATGTAAGATACCTGGAAAAGGATAGAATGCTTTAAAGATTTAAAGAGTTAAAAGGGTAGGTTTGATGGATTCTGTTGTATTTATTAACTTTATCGAAAGACAAGTGTTAATCTGTATAGAGATTTGCAGAAATGCAAATTATAAGTATTATTTTTTGTTGAAGTCTAATAAGATAAATAAATTTTGAGTAAGATATTGAAGGAAGTCAGGGAGGTCACAAAGAAACAGCATTGAGACTGAATTTAGAAAACTTTGTATATTTTAAATAATACATCTTTAGATCATAGAGTGAGAGGTATAGAAATAACTAGGGGTAAAATTTTGAGTATTTTTAATACATTACTGAATATTCTGTAGTTATTTCTGAAAAAGTCTAAACTCTTCAGAATTTAGTGCTATTGAGAGAAAAGATCAAATTTCCTACTTTGAAAGAATACATTAATTAAATTAGAATACTAAACTAAACAATAGAGAAGTTATAAAAACAAATGTTGGGAATCTAAACAAAGGCTTACTTTTAATTTGCCAATTGAGATTCACTCTTCAACCTTTTGTGTCCTGGTCTTACCCTGGAAGACTGAACTCAATAGATTGCACTCTACTACACTCTGATTTTTATTTGGATTATAAGCTCAGTGGACAGGCAGAAGTGGCAGGAGATTGTATGATAGGCATCAAGTAAGCTGATTGGAACTATTTATATAGCTTATTCCTCCTATGCCATTCTTTTTTCTAAAGACTGTGTCTCTTGTCAAGTTGCCTCTCCTAACAAGTAATCTCTCTGGTTCCTCTTTCTTACTTTCCTCCTGAAGGCTGGAATATGGTAATGGTGACTCCATCACTGAAAGTCAAGGGCTATTTCATTGTCTCTGCTGATTTTCTTAAATCCTGACCTTCCTTAAACTTTCTCAAATTTAAAAATTGAGTGAATCATTTGTTTCTTCTGGCATGCTGATCCATACTAAGACCAAGATGAGAGACTAAGGCCAAGAGGGATCTAAGAGCCAGCAGTGACAAAACTTACGTAGTTATTGAATATGGGAAGCAAAATAAGTGGATAATTTCTTGGTTATTGTCAAGTTTGTGACCTAATTGACAAAATGAATGATTTTAAATAAATCAAAGGTTAATTATACAATGCAAGAAAGTTCAAGTGATTAAAAATGAGTTCAATTTTAAAGCAAGTCTTTGGTGCTGAAATGGCCTCCATATACCTATATATAGAAGAAAGGGTAGGGCTCTGAAACTTGCAAAGTGTCTAGTGTAAAATATTTTCACGGAGTTAGAATGAAGAATAAAATTTAGGTGAGTAGAAATATTTCCCATGGCAATATGTAGAACATAGTACTTGAAAATACTGAACTCACTAATAGGTGCTACAGCATAAAGTAAAGACCTTGGTTATTAGGTCTTAGGATTAGGTTTGAATAATCTGTCATGTTAGAAAAATTAGTCATTATTAATCTCAATATAGCCTTATATATCAAATAGTACCCCACAGACAATTATTAATATGGTATAGTTTGTATGGAATTACTTTCCACAGTATAGTAAATTTTTTTTAAATGTTCTTTTTCTTCTCTTCATACTGAACAATTGCAACTGAATTATGTGTGCATATGTGTATGTGTGTTGACATGTGGTGTTGAGGTTTGAACCCAGAGCTTCATGTATGCAAAGCAAGTACTCTACCACTGAGTTAATCCTCAACTTCTTCATCTGATTTTTAAAAATTATCTATCTATCTATCTATCTATCTATCTATCTATCTATCTATCTATCTATTCTTGGTACCAGGGAATAAACACAGCGGTGCTTAACCATTGAGCAACATCCCCAACAATTTTTGTTTTTATTTATTTTTATTTTTAGACAAGGTACCACTAAGTTGCTTATATGCTGAGGCTGCCCTTAAACTTGTGATCCTCCTGTCTCAGCCCCTCAAGCCACTGGGATTGTAGGTGTGTGCCACTGCACTTAGCTTTCATTTGGTTTTAAACAAACTTTATTATATAAGGCCACATTGTACCAGTGCAACAAAATATACATACAAACTACAATGAAAACTAAAATAAAACACTATAATTAAATATTAAGAATCTAATATTCAATGATTGAGATGTCACAGACTTTAATTTCTAAATTAACACCAGAAAATAGTAGTTGTTTTTCTCTTTAAATAAATATGTCATACTTAGTAAGATTCTACAAAGTATTGATCACCTGAAGATTTTTAAAATAAATGAAAAACAGTAAAAAACCTGCATTCTCTCATATTTGTGGGAACTGATATATTTTTACTAGATTGATTTTATTTTGGCTTTTTGATTGACTGTTTTCCTTTTATGCATTAATGTTAAAATATTACAATATGCCAGTCTTCATAAATATTGTAAATGTACAATGACTCAGATGGAATAAAAATGTATTTCTTACTTACCCAATATCTAAAATGGGTATTCATAAAGTGAGAGGATATGTTTCAAAATACGACATAAGAACCCAGTTACTTTCAATCATGTAACTGTATCTCTATGTACCTTTCAAGTTTTCTTTGCCGTTCTGTATCAAGTAAGTAGCAACGTCAGAAGCAAATAGGGTCACTGTGAGAATATTGCATTGACCAAAATAGGCATAATTGCCTCTTTAAGAGAACTTAGTCAGTAAGTATTCCTGTCATCCCAGCTACTCAGGAGGCCAGGCCAACAGGATTACTTGTTCAAAGATAGCTATACAGCTTCCCCAAAACCTGCTTCAAAATAAAAATAAATAAATAAATAGCTTGGAGATGTAATCTATTAGTGAAGTCTTGACAGACATGTCATAGGTTCTGAGATCAATCTCTAGGGCTGTGTGGGGGGGAGGCGGAACCAAAGGTATCTTGAGAGACTTGTTATTTAGCAATTATTCTGGAAATGAGAGGAGTGAAATTAGTTCAAGAAATGCCTACTACAGGCTTTGGGGAAGTTTCCAAGGTTTCTCATTAACCTGTTTTCTTTCATCTTCTGCTCATGTACTAGTCCAGTGTAAAAATCATGTTATGCTCTAGCATATATCCATTTACAGAGTTCAGCTATTTTGGTTTCCACAAATTCATAGTAGAACAAACAAAATAAAATAAAAACACCAATACACAGTTTTGAGTGGATGGTTTCTTGGCTGAATACTTCAGGAATTTCCTGCAAATTTCTTTAGTGAAAATCATTAGCCATATTTTCTCCTACTTCTTTCTTCTTCACCATCCTCAACATCACATCCATATCCAAAAACATCCAAAGTATTTTATAAACAAAGGCAGTTATCATCTTGAAAGAATTCTTATTTAAGTTGCTTAGAATTTAGCACTCTTCTCCATTGTATACGACTTCATACACAGAGATGCACATGTACAATTTTTCAGGCATTTTTGGACATTTAAATTCTGAGCACTGAGGGACTGGGGTTGTGGCTCAATGGTGGAGTGCTCACCTAGCACACGTGAGGCATTGGATTCAATCCTCAGCACTGCATGAAAATGAAATAAAGATATCATGTACACCTACAACTCAAAAATATTTTTTAAAAAATTAAATAATAAATAAATAAATTCTGAGCACTGAGCTAAAACTTGGAGATATAAAGATACATAAGACATAACAGCTATGTTGTGCATCTACCAGAGAAAGCAAACACATATGCTAGAAACTTTAGTTTAAATTATGAATGTTTAAAGGTGTTCTAAGAATGCCAAGGGGAACCATATGTTAATAGAGATTCCCCGAGATATCAAGGAGAAGAAGTTTTCCTCGCTTAAAGGGTAACAGGAGTGAAGCATTAAAATGCATCTTGTATGTAACTGTCAACAGGTAGTTGAAAGGGCCTTGATTCACTGAGTAGCTTGGCTGAAATGAGACTCTAAAGTCCATTATAAAACAAATGGTATTGGAGCCTTGGAGAAATTAAGAGCTGGATAAATGCACCTTCAAGCTGACTGTTCACCCACCCCTCCTCTTGACATGTGCATGGGTATATGTGATGTGCACAATCCAAAGACATGTGCATGTGTATATGTGATGTACACAGTCACACATGCAAACACACACACACACACACACACACACACACACACACACACACACATTCTTGGTGCCTCCAAGATTTAGAAAGCCCAACCAGAATCTGTCTCTGTGCTGTGATGCTGCCCTTCCAGGCTCCCTTGTCATTCCTTTCCTTAATATAGTTGTGTCCATAACCTAGAGAGCCTAGTGCTAACCGTGTGTATCAGGAGTTTTGGTACTATACATCTGCTGAGCTTCTGGCCACATCAGAGTATTTCACAGCAATAATCTGGATCTGTGGGGGTAGCCTGAGGAGGGATGACACATGTCATTGAATGCTTAGGAAATGGCTCTTCTAGAGAACTGACAAAGGATGTCTTATTCAGCTGCAACACCTGCAGGAATAGGCACAACTACTCACCTGGCTGCTGATGGCCTAGAACTAGTGCTGGGGTCTATCCTGTACATCAGGACCACTAAGATACGCTCCCCTCAGCTTCTTAACAAACACAGAGAAAAGTGTACATCTATCAGGTGAGCTGAGAAGGCTCAACCAGATGTACCATGGCTTGGCTGCAGCTGCCTACAGCCACCCTGATATGGCTTGCTCCTCAGCCTGCTCATAAAAGAAATGGAAATGATGGAGACAGAGGCCATTGACTGCACATGTTAACCTGGTGTATCACCAGGGCCAGCCATATATAGACATAGTGAGCAGTGGAGCAAGAATATATCCTTTCTAGTATTTAGATTAGTCCTGAAGGCAGTAGGGGAGTACTTGGCAGCACACACTGACTAGTCCTCAGACTTCTGAAAATAGAACATGGTGGCAGACAGACTCTATACCAAGCCTTCATTTTCACCACCAGGTCTACCCAGATCTAAGGATTGACTGACCCTTCAGAGGTTGAAGATAGCAGAGAGGGCAAATAAATCCCAGGGGAGTCCTTATAGATTTGTGTTCATGGAAGGGGCAGGAAATGTGGTTTTTCCACCCTCTGAGAAACCTATGGTGGAATCCAGACTTGGTTCTTCAATGCCAGTCCAGAAAGTATTGATAGAAGACCCTCCATCTTACCATGGAAAAGTCCACACACTGCCTATGTGTGTCAGTTAAGATTCTCTAGAGGTGCAAAATCCACAGGATACATTTAGGAAGAGGAAATAATTCATTACAAATAATTGGTTCATAACAATAGAAGATTGGCAAGTCCAGGTCTGCACTGTATGAGTGCAGGCTCCAATCCCAGGAGAACTCATATTACAAGTCATAACCACCTGCAGCCTGATGGATAATTCTTGCTCAGGGAAGCCACGTGTTTTCCTCTAGGCCATTATCTGATTGAATGAGCCTCACCCCCATTAGGGAGTGCAATCAGCTTACTCAGAGTTCACATAGTTAAATGCTACTCTCATCAAGAAGCATAAGATGATGCATAGAATTACCCATCACAATGTGGTGATCAAGAATCCAATAAAAAAAGGAGCATCCTGCCCTCCATCAACTCTCAGGGCTGATGTTGGAGAAGAGCAGGAAAGGGTGAGGGGCCATTCTAAGTATTATGGTGATGTTGAAAGGAGAAAGCCTTTTTGAGGTCACAGGCATGTCTTATGTTAAGTTTACACCTTGCAGCAAAGTGGGTGGACACAGTGGTGCTGTCACCCTTTTGCCACATGTCCGAGTAGCATACTCTTGAACCACATTTGAGAGTATCTTGATATTTTTATCATTTTAAAAGGTGTTTCTACATTCAATGTTTTAACTTAATCATTCATTTTAAATATATTATAAAACTTTGGTTTTACTGATGCTGATTTTTCTCAAGATAATTTTTAATAATGCCTTTCATTTTTAAAGTGTACTGATCAATGCCTTGCTCATCTGGGGAAGGTAAGCCTCAGTCACTTATGAAGGGTGGGATGGCTCTGTAGCTACATGTATGGCCTCTGCTAATTTGCTACACATCATTTTTAGGACAAGGATTTAAGAATTATATTTGTGTGATGATGGACAGAATCCTAGCATTTCTTATCCTTATAGTCACAAGAGCTACTCACAGGGGAACAGAATAACCATCATATGCACTCATAAGGAAAAAAAATAACTGATATTATGATCTATAAAACTTACTACCCATCAATAATTTTATAATCATCAACATGGTTGCTTACATTAACCAGGCTAGATGCTATTATGTGTCCAATCCATAAAATTTATATCTCCTTGATTTTAGAACATGATTCATATACTATTCTTTCCATCCTATTGTTGTGATCAGTTGACTGTGCTCCCTAGGGTGTCCATAACCTCCACTGTGAACTAGATTCCACTTAGGAACATCATTTTTTCATCATCTTCTTCTCTCCTGAGTCAATATCACCCTTTGCTAATGGAAATGGAATGATCCCTACTAGAGTAACATTTCTCTGTGAAGATTTCTCTGTTGTTATTGTTGTTATTTTTTGTTTTCAACCAGTTTATTCCTTTGATCATATAATTGGAAAACTCCTTAAAAATATTGTCTACACCTAAAATCTATTTGTAATTATTTTATTACTTACACCTAAAATCTAAAATTTGAATTATTTTAAATGACCATCTCATTCAACTGCTAATGTTCATCTACTTTTATCAGTTCAACCTGATGAAGTTATATTATAATCTGCATGACTTCACCAAATATTTGATTAAAGTCAAAAAGGAAAAACCACAAAGCCAGTTCTGAATTTGCATTATTTGACCCTCATAATATTTTTTAATAATTGTAAATATTTTCCCCTCTTTCATGGAGCATTTCTTCTCTTGGGTTCTGGATTTTATATCACTTTCCATTGTTTCTGTACTTACATACCTGATATATCTGATTTCCCTGACATGCACAGTTGTGCTCTGGTCTCCATGACTGGATGGCTTCTGTTCTCCAGCCCTGTGTGTGTACCTACATATATGTATCTTATTATTTTTTATGTATGATGCCAAACTCCTTGTCAATATTGAATAGCAGGTGATTTGAAGTTACTTCCAGCAGTCATTTTTACTTGGATAATCTGTTGGTATCACAAACTTGACATTTCTAAGACTGAATTTCTCATTTTTGCCAACATCTTACGAGTGATCATTTAGTGTAGTAAAATGTTTGTTTGTTTGTTTGTGTGTGTGTGTATTTGAAATTAAAAAAAAATGGCCATCCAATTGCACTTCTATTTTTTTTTCCTGAGAGGATAATGGCTCTATGTAATTTCTTTGCCTGGCTTCTTGTTAAACTGCTTATTTAAAGAAAACTTTCAGCTTCATAAATGGACTACATGATCTATCATCCTTGATTCACAGGCAGACACAATACTGACAAAAGGAAAGCCATAATCTGTAAAAGGAATCTCCATTCTTGTTTTATAATTTGCACCAGACTCAAGGTCATCCTGTCAGCTACTCACTGTCTTCCTAATGTACTAATCAAGGCTTGAATGGAATGGAAGTGAACTAGTCATGCAGAATACTCAAGAAAATATTGGAACAAAACAAATATTGTGAACAAAATTCTCAAAGAGAAATTAACCAGAATACTATATTTTTTAAAAATATATTGTTTCTTATGACAGGTAGTGCATTCTCATGTCAGCAACTGTGCACTACTATTCATATAATTTTGTTCAGCATCCATTTTATTTATTTATAAGCTAACGGTGCTTTTCCTTAATTGTTCAATTATTCTGACATGATGGAATTACCTTTGAATTCAGTTATTCTCAGTAGAATATCAAAGTGTAACTGAACATAGAGTCTGTCATCTTGGTAGAAACGAGAGATATAAATTCTTTGTTGAATGGAACTGTCTGGCATTTATTGATCAATATAATTAAAGCAAGTCATAGGTGAGAAAAATTCTGTCTTTTTAGAGAATAGTACATTTTTTCCTTCCTGACGGATATTTTGACATACATCAGTAAATTACAGGTAATTTAATCATTCGAATTAATTTGGAATTATTTTAAATGACCATCTCATTCAACTACTAATGTTAAAAGGAAGATAAGTACTTTTTTATTTAGTAATTGATTTGCATATAGAGTTTTTTTAATGTGTCTTATATAGTGATTTTCCCATTGATGCATGATTACAAAGTGCATATATATGTATACATATATTTCATTATATATATATGTATTCAACATATATATATATATATGTATGTACACACTTTATTGTATATATACTAATATATATATATACCCATACAGAAACACATACAGACTTCTTTTTTTAGAAAATTACTAGTAATAGATTGTTACTCTTTGGTATAGTATAGCCAATTTTATTGAAGATGTCTTTAAGATGAAAGGATTACTTTGGTATAAATGTAAAGTCATCCTGCTTTTAAATCCCATACCTATCTCTTAATAATTATCCTTTTGAGAACAAATCTGGATTCTTTAACCTCATTTGTTTTCTCCCAGCTGTAAAATGATATAACAAGCCACACTGTGGAGATATAAGGACTGAATGTGATTACACATGTTTTAAAAGTGCTCAGTAAGTGGATTACAAATCATCAGTTAGCAAAAGATATTATTTTAAAATAGAAGTCTTCCAAACCTAAGCTACCTTTCATAGTTAATGAAACTATATGATGTATGATTAGGTTAAACCTTTGCTATGAAAGAGATGTTCTTCCCTGAACAAACCCAACTTAGAAACAAAATCTAGTTACTGTTTAGAGGAAGTGAGTTGATGGCATGAGGTAATGGGAGATAGGTGGATGCTGAACAACAACAATACTAAGAGAAGCATTGTGTATCAGACACTGTTTCAAATGCTTTGAATATATTAGCTCATTTAATGTTTGTAATCATCTTATATAATATGTATTTCTATAATATCACCCCTATCATACCAATGAAGCAAGAAAAATGAACTGCGTATTATAATTACCCCAGACCCCAGATTTACTCTCAAATGAGAGACTCTGTTCTTCAACATCGAGACAAACTGTGAAGTCTACAATGATGTTTTAGTTATTTTTATTATTATTCTAATTATAAAATAATAATTGTAACTCAGGACCAATATTTCAGTATGTATATGCCTGGAAGCTCCTCAAATCCACAAATGGAATAACAATATACATTGTCTAATGTGTAATGTATAATACATACTTTGAGCAAAGTATGTATTATATGTGACATTTGGTGATCTCTGTTTGCCACTTAAGAGAAAAAAAGATAATGTGCTTGAAAAATATCCTATCGATAAAGAAGTAATGCACATATTTCAATCTAATAAGTAAGTATATATAAAGTTCTACTGATGAAGTCATCTTCACCTGGGCCAAAGTTTTTAAATATCTTCTTAGATAGTTTTATCAAATACATTGCATAATTCCAATATTGTTTGATTCTAAGCTGATGATTTTACACCATTTTAATAATACAGGAATAGTTTCATTTTACAGAATTAAAGGAAAATGACTACTAAAGTTAAGGAAATAAAATTTGGATGATGAATACTATAATCACATAGCAAAAGGGAATATATGTTTTGACTCTGATTTGCTAAATAGCAATAACTCTTGCAATCACTATAGAGATTTCTTTAAAAACTAGGAGTAGAATACCATATTACCCAGCTGTCTCACTCCTCAGTATATTTCCAAAGGATTTAACATCAGCAAAATACACTGTTGCAGCCACATCAACATTTATAGCAGCACAATTCACATTAGCCAAGCTATAGAGCCAACCTAGGTGACCAACAACAGATGAAAGGATAAGAAAATATGTTATATATACACATGGAATATTGCTCAGCCATAAAAAAGAATGACTTTGTGAAATTTGCTGTTAAATACATAGAACTACCATCCTAATTGAAATAAACCACTCCCAAAAAGTCAAAGGTAAAATCTTTTCTCTGATATGAGGAAATTAATTAAAAATTGGGGGGGTCTGTATTAAAAACATAAAAGAAAGAAATAGGGGCAGAAAAAGGAAGAGAGAATTTCACTGAAATAGAAGGATCAGCAGAGTAGATGACTAGGTTTGAGAAGGAGAAAGAAGGGACAGGAAAAGGGAAAAAACACTGAATGTGACACTGAATACATGCATGGATGTGGCATGGTAGGTCTTGGCATTGGGGATACCATTGACTAATAAGAAAATAGTAAACTATAGATTGATTGATGAGGGATCAGTGGAGTGGACGAGGGGAGCAGTGAGTTGGAGGTATGGTGGGACAAGTGCTGGGGACTGAATTTGAGTGCACTGTGTTCCATGCTTTTGTGATTATATCAGGGTATATCCTGGTGTTATGTATAACTAAAAATAATAAGTTAAAACTGCTTTGGTGGAATGTCCAGAAGGATCATTTCTGAGATATACTTATGCTCAGGGAACTTAACCCAGCCAGGAAACTCAAAAAGGAAAATTATTCATTGGGAGCAGAAAAAAAATTACTAACCTCTGTTATTTTATTTTTCATCTCTGAAATTAAACACTTCTGTAGATTTTAGGGTTTTTTGTTGTTGTTTGTTTGTTCTGTGGGGTTTTTTATTCTTTTTGTACTGGGGATTGAACCCAGGGGCACTAACCACTGTCATATTCTCAGCACTTTTTCACATTTTATTTAGAGATGGTCTGAGTTGCTTAGGGCCTTGCTGAATTGTTGAGGCTGGCTTTGAGATTTAAATTCTCCTGCCTCAGCCTCCTGAGCCACTTGGCATTACAGGCATCTGCCACCATGTCTGGCACTTTGGTAGTTTTTACCTCAAGCTTTGCTCATTGCCAAATCTTATCACCATCCCAGCATCATCTTCTCCATGTCTGACTGACTTATGGAAAAAAGGATGGATTTCTCACTTATAGTTTAAGCCACTGGATAATTAATGGTGCAATTTTCTCTCATGAGACATGTTTGGAGAAAGTTTATGTGTAATATGTTCAGGGAAGTTTAACCATAGACAGCTATAGAAAATTCACTGGACAATGTCCAGTAGACAGTTAGCTAAGTGTGCATTTTATGAAAAAAAAAATCTTGAATATAAGACTGAATTTTGGGTTCCAAATCTCAAAATAACTGAATGCCAAGAAGCATTGCTGAGCTGAAGACACATTCAACACAAATGAGAAAATAACATTGGTATTGTTATGGGGCAACCACTCAGAAAACACACTAAATCTGAATTTAAAAAGAATAAAAATAATTTTATTTTATCTATTTTGCCAATTACCAATTTTACATGGCCAGGGACTATTTCTGACAGAGCCCAATTTGGCTCTCTGAAAGAAAAGCTGCCTTGAGCTGTTTGTGATCCAAATAATTAAGGAAGAAGACCTCATCCTATGGAATTTTGCAAAACACAACGAAGTGGAATACAGGGCTGAGAAGGCAGTTAGTAGAGCAAATACAGAAAACCATACAGAAAGTTGTGTTAACAAACACTTACTGAGCATATGTTCCATGTCAGAAATTTCTTCTGGAATATTCTCAGCATTACCCCCAATGCCAAATATTTACATGCAAGTAGTGTATGGCCCCTACTTCCAGAAAATAAAAGAAGAATGGGGAAGTTTGTAGTAGGGACCTTGATATGGTGTTCACCATTGGAATTAGTTCCTACCTGGAGATGAATAAATCCCTTTAGAGGAAGTAAGAAAAATGGAATATGAGCTCTACCTGAAAAGATGAGGAGGCACTGCTAGTCAATGGGCAACCCAAAGGTTTTTCAAAGAGCAGAGTGAGCCATGGCACCTAATCCTGATATATTTGAAGATCCATGAATCCCAGTAAGGCCAGGATTGAGAAACATAGGTCTTAGTTCTATGCTGGAAACATAGAACTTAGGCTGTATGTGAAGAGGCTTTCATGCCATTCTCAAGAGTTTAGACTGTACCTATCAAATATCAAGTTTGTGTTTTACAGAAATATAATAGGTATCAGCAATTTAGATTCAATTATAGGTATCAGCAATTTAGATTATCACTGATTTTCCTCTGTGGGTATCAGTTTCTCCTGATGCTCAGTCATTTTGAATTGAATAAATCTGAATTACGTAGATGCATGTAGACAAGTTTCTCAGTCCTGGCCACTTCAAGCACTACTTTCTGTGCTCTTGCTATTAAGGTGTATGATAAATCAAGTGTTTATGGATAATCAGCTATTTGGACTCTCACATAATAGACATTTCATATCAATCATATTACTAAATTGATAGAATAGAGTTAAGAGAACCACAGTGAGAAACTAACAGAGAACCTGAAAATAAGAATCCATGAGGTTAGCAAGAGTGAAGCATGGACAGAAAGAGCCGAGGACATTTCTGCACACTTTGATCCATTCAGACCCAAAACTGAAGATCCTTCTGATATTCAGTACTTTGGTCCAATAAATTCTGTAAAGAACCAACAAACATACAAAATGAATGTACTTAGGCTTTTGCCCTTTACAACCAAAATAGGAGTAACTATTTTTGAAAATCTTATGAAAATTAAAATAAGTAGTGTCATAATTTTTTAAATAAATGAATCAATAGCAAAGAGCCCCAAAGATGGAAGGACCTGCAGAAGAAATTAGAGCAGGGTGTATAGATATAAAATTACCCCAGTGGTTAAGTAACACTGAGAAATAAGAAAGAAGGGTCACTTCTTGGTAACTAATGGGTAAAGTTTCAGTTTTTACATTTCAGATATTTTTGTACTTAGTAGAAATTAATTTGTATGAGAAATATAAGTGTGGAATTCTGGAGAAAAATTAATCCAAAATGTTTAAATTTAGAATTTGCTAACATATTTGAGAGTGAGTACTTGGGAGTGAATCAAATATGTGTGTGTCTTGGAAATCAAAGGTGGAAGATTTCACAGAGAAAGGGATAAAGTTCACTGTGAAAGTAAGCATAGAATTTAGAAAAGTGAGGGGCAGTGAATGACTCCTTTTTCTTCCATGCTTAACTCCATCAATGGAATTCTCAAGAATGGGAAATTAGGAGAATATTCATTATATATCAGTGGATCCAGAAAAAAAGAACGGTTAAAAAAATGAAACAAGTCGAGGCTAATCATGTTTTCAGTAAAACTAGCAATGAAAAGTATACAACATATGGCTACACTAACTGCTTAATTATGGTGAAAAGAACAATAAATAAATGAAAACTGGTGATTTAAAAACATTGCACAGTGATTGACAGGGTGGGTACAAGATTCTAGCTGAATATTTTGCAATATTAAAATCTAAATAAACTGGGAGAACAGGTTCATTAAAGGACTGGGTTAGCTAGAAAGTATCTCAGAAATGGAGCAAGTATACTACCAATGTTTACTTTAAAAAAATTTATTTTAAGTGATGTTGCATGTATGGATAGAAAATACTGAAAAAACAGGCTAAAGAACAGGTTTAATAGATATTAAAAACACTGATTCTTTTAAATGAAATTATGGAGGAAGTTGAAGGAAGCAAAGGGGTAGGGAATACAACAAAAGAGTAAAGGTGCAGGAAAAAAATAAATGAACTTTTATATAGTTCTAATGGAGGGAGAAAACTTTGGGAATATATGGAAGACAATTTCACATGGACTGATGGCAAAGTAAAGAGGAAATTTTTTTAGAAAAAAGGAGGAATAAAGATAATGGTACTGTTTTTATTTCAATAAAGCAGAAGGCTAGGGGACATACTGAGAATAAGCCCCATGGGAACAAGGAATTGAGACTTAAGTTTTAAAATATACATTGTGAATAAGAGAAAAAATTCCAGGTAAGCTATTCAGATATAAAGGGGCTTTTTGTTGTTGGCCTTGGCATATTTTTATTTTGTTGTTTTAATTTCACATATGTAACTAAATTTGCAGAGAAGGTAGAACCCTAATAGTAATTCATCTTTACAGCCTGCCTGTGAGCTTCCTGGTGTAGAATCTGAGAAACAAAGTGATAAGTGGTACCCAAGGCTACACTGACTGCATAATTATGGTGAAAAGAGCAATACATAAATGAAGACTGGTGGTTTAAAAACATGGCCCAGTGATTGACAGGGTGGGTACAAGATTGTAGCTGAATATTTTGCAAAAACAAAATCTAAATAAACTGGGAGAACAGGTTCATTAAAGGACTGGGTTAACTAGAAGGTAATTACAGAAATGGAGCAAGTATACTACCAATGTTTACTTTTTAAAAAAAATTATTTAAAATGATGTTGCATGTATGGATAGAAAATATTGAAAAACGTATACTATTATTCATATTACAGAAAACTCAAATATAATAGGTCTCAAATGCCTTGACATGAAGGGCAGACAACAGTAGGGAGCCCAGTGCAGGGGCGGTGTTCTGGAAATAGATATTGAATTAGTAACTTGGATATTAGGAGGCAAATTGTAAGTTGGGATATAAAAATTGAAGAAAATGGGCTGAAATGAAATTAGGCCACACTCCTAAGAACATGTATTTAAAAGATTTGTACCACATATTCACAGAAATACATTTACAGTCCACTCATTTATTCTCAATATAAAATGAGGAGTGTGTCAGTTTTAAATATTGTCTTTGGCAAAACTTCTGTGTTATAATTTCCCACAATTGTTGTTTCATTAATCACTCCAAACAAATTATTTGTAAATCTAAGTTTAATTTAGTTCAATGTTACTCTTTCTCTGTTGACCATGCTCAAATAGTGTATTTTATATTGTAGTACTATGGCATCTTCCAGGAAGCTAGAAGCTGAAAAGATGTGAAAATTAAGTGGCTATGATTCCCTTACTTTGGCAACATCCTTCACATCAGGGAAAATATTCAACTCTTGCTTTCTGAGTCTGGATTATTTCTTAGAATGCTCTTTCAGGGTTGGTTCTGGCTTGACTGGAATGGAAAGGTTGGTGGTGGGCCATGCAGCTTAGCCTGTTATGCAGGTGCAGGCCGGGGCCCAGGGGAGTTGGGCACACTGACCTGTCTCTGCTGCCACACCCCCTGTGAGCAAAACTGAAGTGATCTCTGAACCAAAGTTTCAGGTTCAAGTGGTAATCAATAACATGTGTACTTTTCCAAGCCATCATTAGCATAAATTTGGACCAGTTGCGTTGCTACATTTTCCAAACCCTGATTAGCATGAATGTGGACCAATAGCATTGACCCAAGGATTATAAAATTTTAGCAGAGCAAGCTCCAGTGACAAACTTCTGTGAAGTTTTCAAAGTTTCCTGTCATTTGAATTCAGAATATTGGAACGCTACAAAAGGGAATTGGCTTCATGCTTCTGTGGTCTGCTGAAATTAAGAGCTGCTTGGCTGCAGAAGCTTGTCTTACGTGTAACCTACCCACCTACAAGTACAAGCAAGAATCTCTACTTGGACTAAAGGGTCTTCATAGTGAGTTGTGTGTATTTATTCATATATATGAATGCAAATGAGATTTGTTGCTATAAAAGGTTAAATAATGAAGTTTTAAAAGTGATGCCAGAATCCACTTTTCATTGAATATCAAATAATTATTCAGTAGAGGTTAGGACAGGTTGCATGCTTGAGACTAAAACCATGGATTCATTGTTTTGGTGTTCTATTTTATCTTATTTGAAAGGGCCACATCATTAACATGATATACCAAATTTATAATTTGTTCTAAAAGCAAAAGGAAATTAACATATTTTTTGAACATTGTCACTGTAATTTTTATGGGGATTCTTGAAAATATTTTATATCTATAAAAATTAAGAGTTGCAGTGTTCAAAAATATTCTAAAAATTATGTGGAACCACACAACTTTAAATATTTGAAGCAATCTTGAGGAGAACAAACAAAAAACCAATTAGTATTACAACAGTCTCTCACATCTATTGATGACACTTTTCTTATTTCCTCTTGCCCACAATCCAGCTCCTTTTAATTTTTTCTTCCTTTATTTTGCCTTCCTGGAATATGTTGATAGATTTGGTGAGATTGGGCTTCTTTTCTTGTTACTAATCTTAGAGAAAGATGTTTAAGTTTTTCCTATTTGAGCATTATGTTAGCTTGATAGTAGCATATACAGTCTTTATTGAGTTTCATTCATTGTATACCTAGTTTGGGGGAGGTTCATTTTTAAACCAAGAAAAGATGTTTAATATTGCTGGATGCCTTTTGTGTATCTATGGATGTGATCATAATGATTTGTATATTTCATTTTTCTTATGTTGTGCATAACATTTATAGATTGTTATGTGTTTTTGTTCCTGGAATAAGTCTCAAATGAAGAATGATCCTTTTAAATTTTTGTTGAATTCAATGAGCTATTATTTGTTGAAGATTTCTGCTTTTATGTTCATTGGAGGCGTTGATTTTCTTTATCTTGTTTCCTCATCTGGTTGATATTTGTATAATGATGGTCTGGCAAAATCATTTGGGAAAAGTTTCTTCCCTTTAAGTACTCTTAATTAAATTATTTATTTATTTTTTAGTTGCTGATGGAGCTTTATTTTATTTATTAATATGCATTGCTGAGGATCAAACACAGTGCCTCACACATGCCAGGCAAGTGCACTATGGCTGAGCCTCCAGTTGGCAACACCCCCCTCTTAAGTACTTTTGAAAATTTTGAGAAAGAGATGATATTCTTTAAACATTTGATAGAGTCTGATTGTGTCATTTCTTTGCCCTTTCAGGGCTTTTGAAATGAAGATTAGAGTACTTCACATGACCTGAAAGGTTTTTATGATCCTTAACTGACTTCCTTCCCAAAGCATGATTCTCATTTTCATGTTCAAGTAACATAAAGTTTCTAGGACCTGCTGTTTGACATTTGCACATATTGTTTCATTAGCCTGGAAAATTATTTCTCTGACCCCTACATTTTGCCTGGCTGATTCCAATTTATCTTACATGGTGCTGCTTAAATATATACTTCTCCAGGGAGCTTCCCTAATACTCCCGTTTCTCCAGCTTAGTTTGTCCCTCTGTTTAGTGTTCTCAAGGCACTCCATGCTTCTTCATAGCCATTAACAAAATTGCGATGATGTAGCTATTTTTGGTTTAATGTTGGTCTCCTTTGCTAGTCTGCATGTTTTCTTTTTTAAAATATTTTTTTTTTTAGTTTTAGTTGGACATAATATCTTTATTTTTATTTATTTATTCTTATGTGGTACTGAGGATAAAACCTAGGGTCTCACACATACAAGGCAAGTGCTCTACCTCTGAGCCACAACCCCAGGGATTATTCTACACCATGATGATGATGTGAGAGTAATGAACTAATATGTTTAAAGACCATGTTATTCCTGAAATAAGTTCCATATTTTTCCAAAATGAAATATAATAAACAATTTTTAACAATCCCAAAAGTATTCAAACTGCTTTATCCTTCTAGTAATAACTGTGATTTATTGACAAGAAATACTTAATAAAACATTGATGTTGGGTCACATGTTGCTTAGCATATTGTAAGCTAAATTATTAAGCAATTTACTCTGATATGACTGTGTTATTCAATTCTCAAACCAAGACTTTTTTGAAAAGTTAAAGGGATACAACAAATTGTTGAGTGGGGACAATAGCAGAAGCCAGGACTGTCCTTGGTAAACCAGGGCACATGATCACCCTGGCTCTACAGGTTATGTTCATTTGTCTACATCTGCCAGTTCAACTAGTTTTGGAAGCATTTTTTTTGCATTATTTCTTTCTGGCAAATATTTAACTACAAAGTGATCATTAGACAAACAACATTTTATTTCCCCTTTTTAGGAGACAGGGTATGCTTGCTGTGTGCATGTGTGAGTGTGTTCATCAACTTTTTGATTTGGTTATTGGCATGAGAATATTCCTTTTTTATACACACTCAGAATCAATTTCAAAGTTGTATGTATATATATTATTTACCTGGCACAAATCCAATACTCTTAACCAATGAAATGTGAATCAAAATAGCATAAAGAAGCTAAATTTGAAGTGAAGAAGACTGACACTGGATTGATTATTCAAACTCTTATGCAGGAATGTGAAGGCAGAGATAAAATTTTTCTTATATATTTTCCTATGTTTATGAAAGATAAAATGTGAATAAACACTGTCCATTCTGATTTAAATGTACAAGGTACCCTTGGGCATAAATTATAACCTAGTGAAATCAAAAGTAACAGATAAAAGTTGATAAATGTGTATGGAGAAGTCCCTTAAAATATAATAACTTTCCTGTCAGAGAAGAAGCAAGGACATTATAACCAGGCAATTGGGACTCTATTAATTATATGTCAATTGGGCAATAAAGAAAATAGCTTGATATAGGGATGCTGTATCTAGAAATAGCTGCAGAGGTGATTGACTCTTGACTTTAATTTGAGCATATCTATTGTATTCTTCAGCATCATAAGTTCCCATGTCAGACAACAGTGTTGATGTATAAATGGTCCAATAGCTAACATCAGATTGTATTTAAAAATCTGCTCATAATGTAAAAAAAATCACTTGTTTTAATTTTTAATTGAATTTTTTAAAATGGGCTCCAAAATATATCTACAACATATGAAAAATATTAAAGATATTTTGGATTTATTATTCAAATGTCTGAAACTTTAAGTTTCCACTTATTGTTTATTCTTATGCTACAGTCCTGAGTATCGTACCTGCAAGAGATCTCTGCCAAGTCTCCTCCAATAGAATGTTTTTAAATTGAATGTATTGCTTTTCAAAATTTTCCCCTTCTTGAACTCCTGTTTGATAATAAAGATTCATTTTAGGTAGTTGGGCATCATGGTCTCAGTTTGGAGTCTCTGAAAGCAGATGCTGAGATGGTGTTGGGTTGTGAGAGTTTTTTTTTTTAATTGTCTCATGTCAAATCAAAATTTCCATGATGACTGGATGAAGACTCAAAGCTCTGAGCCAGCATGGGACAGAAAATTGTCCTCAGCTGACTTTTCCCTTTGTATCTGTCCTGTCTTTGGATGCTGGCTGCCCCTGGAAGGTGTGACCATGAGGCAAGCTGTGAACCTGAAAGAGCCCACTGTGCAGGCCATCTGCTGAACCTGCTTGCTCTCCCACACGTGAGCAGCAAGTTCTCCAGGGAGGCATCACTGTCTCCATCATATTCTGCACACCCCTCACATATACACGGACTCACTAAGTACAATATATATTGACACTAATTTACTTTCCTATGTTGGATCTTTTACAACTTTGCTATGCCTATCTTAATACTTTTTTATTATCTTCTTTTTCATTTTCTTTTTTTCTTTATTTTTATATTTATGTCCACTTCCTTGGTGATTGTAATGCCAGGGAGCCTAGATGGTTTTCTTTCACACAGTGCTAAATAAAACAGTAGCTTGCCTTTGCTTCTAGACAAGGTCCACTCCTGCCTACTTTTTTTTCTTTTACCTTTTTAAATTAATCAATTAACTGTGCTTAGCTATATATGACAGCAGAATGCATTTTGATTCATTGTACACAATTGCATCATAACTTTTCATTTCTCTAGTTGTACATGATATAGTGTTGCTGCACCCTATGTGCAGTCATACATATACCTTGGTTAATGATGTCCATCACATTTAACCATCTTTCTTGCCCCCATGCCCTCTCCACACACCTGCCTCCCCTTTGCACCATCAAAGTTTCTCCATTTTTCCCATTGCCTCCTCCCCATTATTGATAAGCATCCACTTATCAGAGTGGCTTTTGGTTTTCTGGGATAGGTTTACTTCTCTTAGCATAATATTCTCTAACTCTATCCATTTACCTGCAAATGCCATAATTTTATTCACTTTTAATGCTGAGTAATATTCCATTGAGTATATATACCACAGATTATTTATCCATTCATCAATTTAAGGGTATCTTGTTTGTTTCCATGGTTTAGCTATTGTGAATTTAGCTGCTATAAACATTGATGTGGCTGCATTACTATAGTATGCTGATTCTAAGTCCTTTGGGTATAGACTGAGGAGTGGGATATCTCGGTCAAATGGTGATTCCATTTCAAGTTTTCTAAGGGATCTCCATACTGCTTTCCAGATTGGTTGCACCAATTTGCTATCCCACAAGAAATGTATAAGTGTGTCTTTCCCCCACATCCTCACCAACATTTATTGTTGTCTGTATTCTTGATATCTGCCAACTCTGACTAATGTGAGATTAAATCGTAAGAGTAGTTTTGATTTTCCACTTCTCTAATTTCTAGACATGTTGAAAATTATTTTTATATATTTGTTGATCAAATGTATGTTTTTTTTCTGAGACATGTGTGTTCAACTCCTTAGCCCATTTATTCATTGTGTTGTTTTTGGTGTTAAGTTTTTTGAGTTCTTTATGTATTCTGTGGATGAGTGCTCTATCTGACATGCATATGACAAAAAAAAATGCTCACAAAATTTAGGCTTTCTTCACCTCATTGATTGTTTCTTTTGCTGAGAGGAAGGTTTTTAGTTTTTAGTTTGAGTTCATCCCTTTTGATAATTCTTGATTTTATTTATTGCACTTTAGGTGTCTTGTTAAGGAAGTCAGGGTCTAATCTCTAATCGGACGTGATTAAGATTTGGACCTACATTTTTTTCAGTTAGGTGTAGGGTCTCTGGTCTGTTTCCAAGGTTAATGATCCACTTTTAGTTGAGTTTTGATCATGGTGAGAGATAGGGGTTATTTTAATTTTGCTGCCTGTGGTTTTCCAGTTACATGACATTTAGTTATATAAATATTTATTGCAGTTACTTTTTTGTTTTGTTTTGTTTAGACAAGGTCTCACTCTGTTGAGGCTGGCCTGCCTCAAATGCCTGGACTCAGATGATCCTCCTACCTCAGCCTCCTGAGTAACTTGGATTAGAGGTGTATGTCATTATGACAAGACTGTTGTGAGGATATTGTGCTAAAGAGTATTTGAATAAAGGACAGAGTCCAGAAAGTGTTATTGATAGTGTAACTAACTCTAAAGAGTGTTACAGAACAATGCAGTCCTAGTCACTAGGTTTGATGTTAAAACAACCAAGAACTATAGAATATATTCCCATGGGAGTGAATATTTTTCTAATTGTCTTCAAAATTAAGTATTTTGACTTAAAGATAAATTCTGAGAGAGCTGACTTGATGCAGAGTCGTTCTTGCAGGATAATAAAATCAGCCAATAGAATAAAATTCTGTGAGATCCCAGAAAAGAAGCAACATAGACATTTTTAATAGTACACTCCCTGACATGTGCATTAGAGGAAAGTCTAAGCTGCCATAAGAGATACTTCTCCTCATGTACAGAGTATATAAGTAGTACAAGAAGAGTGAGGGTAATTACTCTATAAAGTTTTCCAAGAATCTGAGCACTTCTATCTGTTTTGCTTTTCCATGCACCAAGTGGAAGCAAGAAGTGAAGTATTTTCATTTTTAAATATTTCATTTTACTCTTTAATTGCACCCAACACTCCCAGTACCTCCCAGTGATTAGAGTATATTTGTATAAGCAAAATTAATGGAAAACTGAAAAATCCAGTTAAAAGCTCTAACAGAAGTGAAGCTGCTTTATTAGTAATGTTATAGTTAAAGCAACGTCCCAGGGTTTCATAAATTGACTTCCAGACCACTCAGGTATAATCAAATCAAGCCTTTATTGAAGCACACCAGTGGTGACTGACCAGAAACATAAAGTCTGTTCCAGATCAGCCCAAAACAATTGTAAGGGCATTTATTTTAAGCTTGAAAACCACAAAAGGCACATGGGGGTTTAGCCAATGCAAGCAAGCCAAGTTACAGAAGTGGGAGATTGCTGTCAGGTGGTGGGAAGCTTAGCCAATCACAATTAGCCATTCACCCCAGTTACAGAAACAGAGCCCCATTAGATATTTCCATGTTCTTAAGGGTTTCTACAACAAAAGGGAAGACAGCTTGCCGCAATCAAATAGCCTTTCTATTTGGCATGGCTGTTTTACAAAATGGAGTTACTAAATAAAATGAAGTTGCATTGGCTTGACTATAACTGCAACAGAAGAAGGGCATACATACCAGAGGCATGGCCACATTATTCACTAAATATTGCCCATTAATTATTTTATGTGACCTAAGAGCCACACATAGAGAATACAGAGTTGTAGGAAAAAATTCTTCTCTTATGGAAATTACAGTTTAGCAGAAGAGATAAACAAGTAAAAGCAATAAAATACAGATATTATCATGGTTAACTACAATATCCTAAGAAGGCAGATTGGAGATATACCACAGGAAACATGTCCTGATGGAGAAGATAAGGAAATGAAGAAAGGGGAAGGTTAAGTGGCTATAGAGCCATTGGTGTCCTACAAAATCATTCAGCTTTTATCTTGAAGATCATTATCCATTATTGAAGAATTTTAAAGTGGAAAGAGATTATAAAATATGCTTTGGGGAGATTTTATTTGGTGACCTCTGGGAAGAACAATATTGAAGGTATGACATTTAAAACTAAAGGAGGAAGGCCTATAAGATGGGGGGAGGGCTACAGGAAGTTGCTTTCCATGCTACTTTCCTGACCTAAAATCAGGAAAGCAAATAAACAGGTTCTCAATGTGGTATGTGAAAAGAGGGATTTTACTGGATTTAATATTGGACTCTCAGAATAGCTTAGGTACTCAGAAGTTTGGGTATAATAAAATTAAATTAGAAAATGCAAAGACAGTTTAAGCAGTGTCTATAGTAGATACAATGAAGCCAAAAGGGGAGAGGTACTAAGGAACCTTAGGTGGCGCTGTGGCATGTGTTGATATGGAGAAATCAGAGATCAAGTACACTGTCAGAATGATCTAGTTGGTGAGGCTACATTGTATACTCGTGTGTAAAAGATTCTGAGGGTCTTCCAGCTTTCCACAGATAGCCAAGACAGGCACCATTTTCCCTACCACTCTAAGATGGCTGGCAGCTTTGGGATCAGGCCCAAACATGACCTGTTTAATCCAAGCTGGGTTAAAAAACCAGGCAGAGACCTGCCACATGAGTCAGAATGTGCCTAGAAAACTAAGAGAAATTCAGGTGTAGATGATGTTATATCCAGGGAAATATGGGACATTCAGACCGTAGAGATCCCAGGACCCTCTCACCCATTGAGTCTGGCAATTCACAGGACGAACTGGGTCAGACTGGTAATTTGATCAGGCAGGTGGAAGTGAGTGTGCTCTTCGGAACTGAGCCCAGGAGGCTGGGAAGTATTGGATCCATAGGTGGCAGAGGGGGTGAAGAATTGGCACTTCCTCATAAGTGGAACTTAGGGGAGACTCCAGGGATGCAGACTCTCAGCACAGATCTACAGCTGCCAGGCTCTGGAAGCATGCTGCTTTAAAATCTCAGACCAATCATCACTCAACAAAGCATGAGGGGACTAAATAGACCTAAACTCTATCTTCAGGCGATCCACCTCTGAGAACTCTGCTCACAAAAGTCTAGAGCAACCATGATGAGAGTAGAGCAGAAAACACTCTCCAATGCACCCCACCTCATACTGCCCAGAAGTCCAAATAGTAACTTAATGAGCAACACAAAACGAGAAGAAGGACTGAACAGCCTCTGGCTACTACTCATGTTTGAAATGCACACCTCAAGAAAAATGGAAAGAAAGACACTTGGGGACAGATAACCAACATATATTCTCATTGACAATTTTTGACCACTACGACAGAAATGATTCCTTAATTTTTTCATTAAGAAACTTCTTCCCTCTCTTTTTCTCTCTCTCAATCTCTCTTTATATTGTGTGCTTAATGATTCATGGACATTTGTACATATACACATTTGTCTCACTTTACTAATTTATAGCCTTTTTGAAGGTAGATATTTTTCAAGATTCTATTTTTTTGAGGCCTATTTTTATTAGAATAATTTGTATTTTTTGGTCTTGTCTACTTCTCTTGGTTTTCTTTCTCTCTTTTATTTTTCTAACAGCTAAATTCTGTTGTTCTAGCACTCTTCCATTAATATTTTACTTGTGTTTTCTCTCTTCTTTCCTCAAATTCATCATATCCTACATCTCTTCTGCATTTTCTTTTCACCTTTGGAAATAAAAAGTCCTTTTGAAAACTCACTGTTTTTAATCTTGGCAATTGTTTTCCATATCATTGCTATTTACTGTGCCAATTTACATTCTAAATGTCACTATAGGAATTAAGTATTTAGTTTAATACTGTGTTGGGGTAGGTGAGAGGTTGCATCCCTCAGGGAGGTGAGATGACGAAGTAATCAAACATGAATAGACTCCAGGAGTCAGGCTTGGTGGCAGTGAGCTCGTTTTATTATGGAAGAGCTACAGTTTATATAGGGCCTGTCTACCAATCATAATTGTATAAGCCAGCAGTACAATATCTTGAAGCCAATCATCATAAAGATCAAAATTAACTATACTATGGGGAAGTAAGGGAGCCTGCCAAGTGGGCAGGGACAGCAGGAAGGGTCACCTCTGGATGTTTCCAGTGGCCTGTCCTAGAGCAAACAGGTGTTCCTATTTGCTCACACTGAGATGTTTCTCAGCTATACCCATTCCATGTCTGTCATCCACACTGCAGGCTTGTTCTTTCCCATATTTTCCCCCTTTTCTTTTTTGTATGCATATACTAACATAGCTTGCATAGTTTCTATCTTATTAACTTCATTGTGTAGGTACTTTATAAAGACATTCAGTATAACAATACAGATATCACCCATCCCAGCAATAACCTGGTTGGTGGGGTCAATCAGAGCAGGAAACTTATTCCACAGCCTCTGAAGGAAGGAAGGCTTGAGGATTAGGTTTGATTTAATTTCATTTAAACTAAGAATATGAGAATGCAGAGTCATAGTGAAATTTTTAAAGGCTAGATTCTAGGGCCCTTTTAACTATTCGGCTAATTCAAGGTGGGCCTTTGTAACATTTTCCACAGGGATCACTGTTTGACAGACATACAAATATTGAGGGTTACAGGGTATCCTAACATTCAGTTGAAGTATATCAATCTTTTCATCCATGAGATCATCTGTTGTTTTAGCTTCTACAATCTCAGAACCCCCTGAATTACTCTCAGCTCCACCTTCCCGTCTCCCCCCCTCCCTATCCACACCAATCTGCGGCTGCAGCCCCTCCCACACCTCTACCACTCTCTTCTTCCTCTCCTGCTACTGATACCACCACCCTTCCCCCTCCACCTCCACCACTCTCTTCTTCCTCTCCTGCTACTGATACCACCCTTCCACCTCCACCTTCACCACTCTCTTCTTCCTCTCCTGCTACTTTGGTTTCTCCTCCCACCTCTTCCACTGATACTACCCTTCCCCCTCCCCTTCCCCCCCACTCCTCTCCTTTCCCTCCTCTCTTACAGCCATGATCACCTCCACCCACTTACCCCTTTCTTCTCCCGTCAGTGCTCACACATGGTCCCACAGATCCCTCTTATCAGATAACCCACACTTTCTTTGTCCTCACAGGGAAGTAGCTGGTGCTGAAGGGATAGTCCAAGTACATGTCCCATTTTCACTTCAAGATCTTTCCCAGATTGAAAAACATCTTGGGTCTTTCTCTGCTGATTATTCTGCTTATATTAAGGAATTCTGATATCTCTCCCAGACCTATGATCTTACCTGACACAACGTCTATGTTGTTCTGTCCTCTACCCTGACCCCAGATGAGTGAGCCCGCATTCAGCAGGCTGCTCGAGATCATGCTGACCAAATTTGTTTAACAGATATGACTCTTCCCACAGGTGAAGCAGCTGTTCCCCTAACCAAACCTAACTGGGACTATCAAGATGGCCAACAAGGTTGCCGTCACTGTGCTCGCATGGTCCAATATCTTATAGCAGGCATGCCAGCAGTTTCTAATAAGGTAGGTAGTTAACTTCGATAAACTGAGGGAAATTACCCAAAATCCTGATGAAAATCCAGCCTTATTTCTCAACTGCCTTACAGAGGCTCTCATCAAATAAAGTAAGCTGGATCCTGAGTCTCCCTCTGGGGCTACAGTGTTAGCAACTCATTTCATTACTCAATCGGCTCATGATATTAGAAAAAAAGCTCAAATGAGTTGAGGAGGGCCCTCAGACCCCCATCCAAGACCTGGTGAAAATGGCCTTTAAAGTTCATAATGCCCGAGAGGAGTCAGCTGAATTACCAGGGAGGCTCAATTACAGAAAATGGTAACACTCCAGACCCAACCCTTGGCAGCGGCCCTGAGACCTACGGCTCAAACGAGGGCTTTTCAGAGGATCCAGCATTCCTCTCCATCAGGGGCTTGCTTCAAATGTGGATGTGAAGGTCACTGGGCTCGCCAATGCCCAAACCCATGGCCTCCTTCCAGGCCATGCCCCACCTGTAACGAGACAGGACATTGGAAGAGCGACTGCCCGATGGCTGGCGCTTCCTTGGCGCCTCTACGCAGGGGTATGATCAGTCAGGCGGTCCCTTCTCTTGAACTATTGGGGTTCGCAGAAGACTGAGGAAGCCCCGACTCGAGGACCCCTATCACCCTCGCCGAGCCCAGGGTAACGCTCCAGGTAGCAGGTAAGTCCATAACCTTCCTTGTGGACATGGGGGCTACCTATTCTGTCTTGCCTGCCCACTCTGGGCCTCTGTTTCCTTCCCAGGTCTCAGTTATGGGGATTTATGGCAAACCTTCCTCCCCAAACCGAACTGCTAAGCTTGCCTGTGCCCTGGAAGGACACCCATTCACTCACTCATTTTTAGTCATTCCATCTTGTCCAGTTCCTCTCATAGGCAGAGATGTTCTCCAATTATTAGGAGCCACACTCTAACTGCATCCCCAAAATACCACCACTCATCTCCTTCTGCCTCTAATTCTTACCCTCTCTAATGACCTAACAGTACCTACTGTGCCATTGCCCCCTAATCTATTTGATCCTCAGGTCTGGGACATCTCCATGCCGGTTATAGCCTCCCACCACAAGCCAGTTCATATCCAGCTGAAACTCCAAACTAAATTTCCTTCATGTCCCCAATTTCCCATCTCCAAAACCCACAGGGAGGGACTTAAACCCATTATAGACTGATTGCTGGCCCAGGGACTTCTTATTCCTACTGACTCCCCCTGCAACACTTCCATACTGCCGGTGCGCAAACCCTCCAGAGCCTATCGCTTAGTCCAGGACCTGCACCTAATTAATGAGGTGTTTATTCCCATCCACCCAGTGGTTCCCAACCCTTACACACTTCTCTCTCACATTCCCCCTTCGACCACTCATTTTACCATCCTGGATCTTAAAGATGCCTTTTTTTACAGTGCCTCTCCATCCTATTATTATCTCTTTGCCATCACATGGGAAGACCCTACATCCTTTAGGTCTCAACAGCTGACATGGACAGTCCTACCTCAAGGCTTCAGAGACAGTCCCCATCTTTTTGGACAAGCCTTGGCATGGGACCTAACTGCGTGCGACTTGGGGGATAGCACGCTCTTACAGTATGTAGATGACCTTCTCCTATGCAGTTCGTCACTTAAGGCTTCCCAAACTCACACTGTTCAGCTCCTCAATTTCCTGGGGTCCCGGGGTTACCGAGTCTCTCCAACTAAAGCCCAGCTTACTACGTCTTCAGTTACCTATCTAGGTATATTTCTCACTCCAACGTCTAAAAGCCTGACAACAGACAGGATTCAAGCTCTCCGTGACTTGCAGCCACCCGAAACAGCAGAATACATCCTTTCTTTTCTGGGTCTGGCAGGTTTTTGTAGGCATTGGGTTTCTAACTTTGCACTTCTTGCTAAGCCCTTATATCAGGCAGCTAAAGAGACTCCTCATGGGCCCCTTACCTCCCCTAACCTAGTAGCCAATTCCTTTTACAAGCTCAGGGATGCTCTTGTTTCTTCTCCCCCTCTTTCTCTCCCTAATCCTAACCATCCTTTTCACCTCTTTATGGATGAAAGACAGGGTATCGCCACTGGCCTCCTTGCTCAACCAACTGGACCCTCCTATAGGCCAGTGGCATACCTCTGGGGATGGCTACCATGCCTTTGAGCACTGGCAGAAGCAGCAGAATTAACTAAGGAAGCCCTAAAACTTACTTTGCTCCAACCAATAATTGTATTCTCCACTCATCGATTACAGGACCTTTTAAACCATAAGTGTCTTCCTCTTCTGAGCCCTTCAAGAATTCAAGAATTCCACCTTCTCTTTATAGAGAACTCTACCATTACCCTCTGTTCTTTGTCTTCTCTCAATCCAGCCACACTCCTCCCACTATCCCCACCACGCTCAAGTGCTAACCATTCCTGTCAGCAGGTGCTGGAGGCCCTATGAACACACCATGAGGACCTCTTTGATTACTCACTTCCCTCAACTGACTTAACCATTTTTGTGGATGGCAGTTCAGTGATGGGTCATGATAGACGTCATAGAGCTGCATACGCAGCAGTCACTGCTGCCTCAATTCTGGAAGCCAGCTGCCCTCCTGAAGGAACCACCTCCCAGAAGGCTGAACTTTTCACACTTATCAGGGCTCTTACTTTATCCAAAGGCAAACAAGTCAACATATATACAGACTCCAAATATGCCTTCCTAATTGCTCATTCATATTTGGCTATTTGGAAGGAACGTGGATTCTTGACCACAAAAGGATCACCAGTGGTCAATGCCTCTCTGATCTCTAAGCTCTTAGAAGCACTACAACTGCCATCACGAGTGGCCATCATACACTGTAGAGGACATCAAAATCCCTCTGACCCTATAGCTATAGGCAACAACAAAGCAGATTCTATAGCATGGGAATTAACAACAAAACTCTCAGCAGCTCCTATCCTATTTCTGTCCACCACAATTAAGCCTAACTATTCTCCACAGGAGCGACAGGACCTAATAGCCCAAGGTGGCCACTTTGGGAAGGATGGCTGGATTTTTCTGGGGAACAAAATTGCCCTCCCTAAACAGCAAGCTCACAGCCTATTAATGGACATACATAACTCTCTTCATATTGGCCCCAAGCCCCTTTTTCAGTTTTTACAACTCCTCTTCTACTTTCCAGGAATGAGAACCACTCTCCAACAGGTTCACTTGGCTTGTTCTGTCTGTGCTGCAGTATTCCCAAAAGGGGGCATCAAACCTAAACTCCCTACACATCAGATGAGAGGCCACCAACCAGGCGAAGATTGGCAGATCGAATTCACTCACATGCCTAGGCACAAAAAGCTGCACTACCTACTTACTTTGGTTGATACTTTTTCAGGTTGGATAGAAGCCTTCCCTGCATCCAGGAAAACTGCTGACACCGTCGCCTCAATCCTCATTGAGCAGATCATTCCCAGGTTCGGACTTCCCACTTCCATCCAGTCAGACAACGGTCCAGCCTTCACTTCGTAGGTTGTTCAACTAGTTTCCAAAGGCCTCAGTATCACTTGGAGGCTCCACATCCCCCACCGACCCCAATCCTCAGGTAAGGTTGAGAGGGCTAACGGCATTCTTAAGGATCATCTCACCAAACTTGCTATTGAACTCAGACTGTCCTGGCAAAATCTTTTGCCATTGGCTCTCACCCGCATTCCGGCAACCCCAAGAGCCCCCTCAGGCCTTAGCCCCTTTGAACTGCTCTATGGGTGCCCTTTCTTAATCAACCAAAACTTTCCTGTCACTCCTCCTCCCCTTGTGCCTACCTGCCCTATCTCACACTTCTATACAAACTCCTAAGAGAACACACAGACCAGTGTCTTCCTATACCACCTGTTACTTCTGTCCCTATACAACCAGGGAAGGAATCGGACCCTCTTCAACTGGGTGATGCAGTCTTACTTTGAGAGCTACATTCTCAGTCATTGAAACCTCGCTGGACAGTACCCCATACAGTCATACTTACCACTCCAATGGCAGCCAAGCTCTTGGGCCACGCCCCCTGGTACCACGTCTCTCACCTTAAAAGAGCACCTGTTTCAAATGTTCAGTCCTGGACTTCCACCACGTTGGGGCCTACCAAACTCAAGATTTCTTGCCAACCCTCTCCTTTTGTTACTAATCATTAATCTCTCTCAAGCTTCTATCCCAACCCACAGATGTTGCTTCTACATCCAAGTGACATGGCAACAGGATGGCACCACCCGCTCTCAGTTTATGGGCCAAGGAGATTGCCCTTTCACTGGCTGTAATCAGGCCGTCACCCTTAATGTTACTGGATTCAACCGGGCCACCTCATTCCACTTATGTTCAGCCATGCTATGCTTCATATGAGATGAAACTGAGGAATCTTGTAAGCGCTGGCCTGACACCTATGCCGGGTGCCCTTATAATTCATGCAAGAGATGCTTCCTAGATAAGCCTTGCTATGAGAATCAAGCATACACTAAATTAACTTTTTGGGACCCATGGGACCCAAGATGGGCCTCTGGTGTTGATGATAAATTTTTATTCATGGGGTTTTGCCAAACACCCCTCAGCCTCTATCAGGATATGGAGAACTTATATACAAATGCTCCCTCAAATTCACATAACCATCCAGGAACAAGAGAGGGAACTCCAACACCAGCTGGATGCAGTTGCCCATCCTAAAGCTGACCCTTTCTCATGGGTGGCCCTAATACGTCAGGGCCTTCAGCTTCTCATTTTGTCCAAAGTGAATAACATTTCACACTGTTTCCTCTGCGCAGGTTTGGATCGTACTCTATTGACTGCGATTCCCATTGATTTTCCAATCAATACCTCATCTAGACCCCAAGGACCTCCCTCTCCAGCCTTTGAGGAAGTACCTCCTTTTCATAACTCATCAGGGAATTTCTCTTGCTGCTACACTTCCTCAGGTTCTGCACCCTATGACCAGATTGTTCGAATTTCTTCCTTAACCTTTATCCGTCTGGGTTCTTTTTCTGGTGCAATGGTACCCTAACAAAAAATCTAAGTCTCAACATGCCGTTTGCTTTTTGTGTTCCTTCCATCTTGGTCCCCCAATTAACTCTGAACAGTGAGGCTGAGTTAACATGGCTTGTTACTACCTCCCTTTCCAGGACAAGAAGGGCTGTCTTTCTACCAGTAGTAAGTAGCTGGCCTCCTCCCTCGCTGCCTCTGGACTCGGGGCAGGTGGACTTGGTTATGCAGTAACCGCTACTCAGAAGCTTGAACAACAACTTTGGGAAGCAATAGAGACATCGGCCACTTCTCTTGCTTCCTTACAAAGGCAAATAACATCTCTTGCCCAAGTCTCATTGCAGAACCTTTGAGCTCTAGATCTCCTCACAGCAAATAAAGGAGAAACCTGTCTGTTCCTGAAAGAAGAATGCTGCTATTATATCAATGAAACTGGATTGGTCAAAGAGAATGTTGACACCCTCCATCCTTTGGGTGAAAGGCTTAAACAGCAACCATCAAATGACCCCTGGCCAGGCTGGCTAAATTCAACCCTTATTGTGTGGCTGACTCCCATTCTCACTCCTATTTTAGTAATAGGGCTTCTACTAATGATTGCTCCCTGCCTCCTCAGGTTCGCTCAAAAGCACATGAGTGAAATTGCCAGAGGGACCTAAAACCAGATGTTCCTTCACCCCTACAGTCGCCTTCCCACCAAACCTATGACCCAAGACACTCCCCACCCCACTACACCCCTAAACAAGCAGGAAGTAGCCAGACGAAATTTGCCGCCCTATATCACCAAAAAGGCTGGAATGTTAGGTCACTGGCAGCGACTTGGTGGCGACTTAGTGGCAAATTAGAACAAAGCAGCCCACACTGCTTTGAACATCAATCAGATGCCAGCGGAAATGTCTGTCAATCGGCCAGATCTCCTGACTAATGCCTGTCAATCAGCAGGACCCCCTGGCCAAATCTGGAGTTCAGCCAACTCCCCTGACCAACTCCAAGAGAACAAGGGACCCTAGAGACACTTTTTCCTGTCCCAAGCCCTTCCCTTCCTGCTGTAAGCCCCATGAAATTCCAGTCCGGTCGAGCTTCCACACGGTTTCTAATCAAACCCTTCTCAAGTCCCCTCTGTGGGTCTGATAGAGATCCACCCGGGAGTGATATCTCAATAAAGCCTGTTCAGTGGCCCTTTTAAATCTGCCTCCTTTGGTTGCTGCCTGCCCAGCCTGATCTGACAAGATGTTTTATCACACACCTGCACTCCACTGCTCCAGGCCTACTTCTCAGCAGGCTCCAACTTACTGCATCTCTGTTCTACACCATTTTCATGAAACCCAGTCCATCAAAGCACTGTCTGGTACACTCATGATCAGCAACAGGACATCCAAAAGTTCTCCATTGCCACCTGGTCATGCAAATTTCAATGATTTTATGTTATTTAGGTATCCATTTTTCAAGGATGAATTAGGAGGCACTGTGGGTTTCAATTCATTCAGGAACCATTAAACTGTGAGAAATCTCCTTTTAATGAAAACTCTGGAGAACTCTCACAGTCAAGGCTTCCCAATGAGGGGCGAAAGGTCACATGAAGCAGGACCCACTGAGGTCCACAATGTGAGGTCTATGTGTGTTTTGTCTCTCAAATGTGGCTACCAAGTCTTTAAGAATAAAATCATGTGATATCCGGGCTGAGATTCCCAGTGCTGTGTGGAAAGCCACCCTGGGCCTAGATCTCAGTTTCCAAGGGCGCCTCTCATCTGTGGCCTCCTTAAATCCCAACACAATTCATGGCAATACTTCTCTGTGGTCAGCTCCAGAACTCAGTCTCTAAGGGGAATCACACCAGAGTTCAAGTTGAGGTGGAGTCAGTCTTCTCTTCTAACCTCCACACAAATGACCACAATAAAACCAAAACACTCCCACATGGCCCTCATCTTCTTCCATATAGACACTCATCATAACCTCTGCCTGGAGGATTCCATGAGGGACGCAGCCCAAAACCATGTTCAAAATGAGCTCCCTTGTCCCTCATTTTCCTAAAGTCACGGTGTCCTGGACACTTTTCCAGAGAAACAGGAGAGATCAAATAGGCCTGTGATTAATACTGCTTTGCTTCAAAAATTTGAGGCCTACCGACCGTTGAGTATAGATTCTTTATGTAAATCGGAGTGATAAGAAAACCCAAGCACCTATTTGCTAGCCTCTGCAGGGTTTGAAGAAATCATTTGACCCAAAGGATGCCTATTCTCACTTCAAGGAGATCAGGAACCTTACAAAGAAAGGAGAGAGACTTCATCAACAATGACTGTTATTTTTGCCATTTTTGTTTTGAATGCACACATGGGATCTTTATTTAATTTCATTGAGTGTTGAGAATATAAGCCACAAATTCACACAAGGTCAAGAGGCTGATTCACACACATCCCTTTCCAAAGCAATTAATCAAAGAGCCACAGGTGATGCCCATTCATTTCCATTTGGAAACTGTTTTCTTCAGGCTTCACAAAAGGGTGGCCTGAAGCAAAGACCTTCCTGACATTCAGGGCAACAGAACAATAGTTATAAAAAAGTCCCAAAGCAGGGTTTCTCCACTGAGATTTTACTGGTCGCACTGATATCTGAGTTTTCTGCCATGCTCGCCATTCCCTTCAGCTATCCAGTAAATGGCCATATCACAGAGCTTGCAGGTGGTACATATTTGGATACAAAACATTGAGCCTGTTCTGGAGGGTGGCCAGAATTCAAGAAGAATACAGGAACTTAGGAAGATATTCGGTGTTGGCCATCAATAAGGCAAGCTGCAGTCCATTCATAAATTGGGCAGGATGAATGCCTGGAAGCTTTCTACTAGACAGGACACATCCAGTGATGCATTCCCTATTCTAATATCTACAACCACGGACAGAGTGAGATACACAGACATAGAAACACAAGCCTTGTGCAAACGACTCACTAGAAACAGTTCACTCCAAACTGAACAAACCACCTTTCCTACATATTCTCAGAACATGAGACAATACACCAAATTCACACCCACACCCACAAAGGCACCTGCTTCCCCCGAGTAGGTCAGAGACTATCCGGCATGTCCTCTGACTGGTGGCCCATACTAAGTTTCGCAGCAGTGGTGTGTCCTGTCTCAGATCTTTTCTCCTTTCCCAACTCCGTGAAGTTGTCAGAAGACAGGGATGAGACACTACATTCTTTCTCAGAAAAGGCCTCTCTTCAGAGCTTTCCTGGAATTTGGCCATCCTCACATCACTAGGTACCAGAAAGACTGACTCTGTCCTTGGTAAATCCAAACAAGTTATCCTGCCGGGACTGAAACAGGGTCTTGCTCTGGGTACATTGCTACCTAAATCCCAAGTTCAGAGAGTTCCATCACCAAGGAAGTGAGGTGAGGTCCCTTCCTTCAAGGAACTGAATGAGGTCACTGCCTTGGCAACCACTTTGTCCAAACAGTTGCTTCCAAGGGTCCCGTGAGATGGAGGCTGCCCCTACTTTCTGTGACCCTTTCACAAGTTAGAATGGTATATAAACCATAGGCCTCCAGGAACAGCTTTTCACACAGGCCTGCATTGGTTCATCTTCCCTGCATTGAGAAGAGAGAGGCTGATTCAGACACATCCCTTCATCCTGACCGGGTTGTTTGCCATTGAAGATGACTTTTGCTCTCTCAGGTTCTACATAGCTGCCTACATCTTCTCCAGGGATCATTTCTGCATCTACCTTTGAGGGTTTCAGCAGGAGCAGGATCCCCTACATCCCTGTCTTTAAGATCAACTCTGTACCTGATCTTATGTAAAGTTAGACTGAGAGAAGAGTGTATGGTTAGGGTTAATAGCATGTTTGATTTGGGTTAGGAATCATTCTGCTTGATGAATACTGGAATTGGGAAATGTGATATTAATAAAAATATATAGGTGAAATATAAGTATAAAAACAGAAATCTAAGTATGATTGGAAGCACAGAAGGACATTGGGCCCTTGATTGGGATACATAGGTTTGAATTATGTTCTGCACAGATTTCTCACATAAATCAATATCCAATGGCATAGGATCTTGTACCTCGAACAATTGAATGTAGAAGAGAACATCCAGTCAAAAAGGGATACTCGGTAGGATTAAGAAGATAGTCAGTAGGTTTAGGAAGAAGAGTGAATCTAGGATTTGGACCAAAAGTTCTTTTGCAATAGGGTTTTGGTTAGAGACAGAATGTAAATGTCAGCACATGTGAAGAGTCAGTCACAATGATGAACTGGGGAAAATATGCAGGAATGCTGATACCAATATAGACATTTAGAAATCAGGCAAAGTATAAAGTGAGTGATAGAATTAGACATTTTCAACATAGGGGAGGTTGAACATATAATCTTAGAAAGAAACAAATATGAAGTCACCAATAGGGTTGAAAGCATTAGGCAACTTGGACATGGATGTTTTTAGTAATCCAGCTCACCTTCAATTTAGGCTTTGGTACAAGCATAAGTGTGAACTTTGCATTTTGTGTCCAGAATATTACTGGGCTGAAATGAATATGTAGATCAGGTGACATGAGTATTTCTTCCACCATTTCTGGGAGCAATGTTTTGAAGACCTATAAATTAGTATTGGGGATACAAATAGGTGTACCCTGTGTCTACGAATATAGAGATGATGCATGAATAGACCATGCAGTGATTAAATAATATTACTGGTTCCAACTTTCAATAATGGATTGAATTGATATCTGAAAATATACATGAAATCTCATATTGATATACATACATTCATTCGAACCAGTTATACATCTAAAGGTAATATTAGTGTATGGTTTATCATGAAGAGTGTGTGAATTTGGCTTCAAAAATGATTAAGGAAATTGAAAATAATGTGTTTGGAAAGAAGTCTCATGAAAAGACCAGTCAAGAAACATGGAGGAATACATGTGTGCTGAAGCAGGAAGTGATTGAAAATGAAACAAATGCCTATAAATTTGTGAACTTGTGGATGAAAGATATATCATATGATGTACATAAACTGAAGAAATATTAATGTAACAGTGTTGAATAAAAATTAACATCAAAATACAATCATGTCCCTTAAGAATCTTCTTGCATTGATGTGAAACTGGGGTCAATTACTGTAGAAATATCAAGATTTCTATGCACCATTCACTAAAGTAAGTTTTCAGGACTAGGAAACGAAAGTGTATTTCAGGAAAATGAATCTATCTGAGAATGATCTTGTGAAAAGTAGATTATAAAAATACATACATGAACATGAACAAATTTGAGGAGTATATAATAAGACATATATTTCATATTTTGTAAAATTTTGAGAGTATATGTATGTATATATATATATATACAAACACAAACACACATTTAAATGTAACAGTATATATGACAAATGAAATTCTTCATGGAATACATATCATACACAGATCCAAAAATATTCATTTTACTGAACATGGATTAATGTACAATGTTGTTCAATGAGGAAGCTCACACATAGTTTGAATTTTCAGTTCCATCAGTGTTTAGGGGGAGTGATCTCTTCTCACAATTTGTATCTGCCAAGTCAGCGACCTCAGAAGAATGTACGTGTGATACCAGGTAGGATTCTACATATGCATATAAAAATACATGTGCTGAATAGGCTACAGAGAATGGGACACTAGAATTTACATATTTGGTAACTTTAAAAACTCATGGAGAATTATTTTAATGAAAAGTTGACTAGATTTATAACACATAGCCTTGATAAAGCAAAAGGCTATTCCAAGAATACATTATACCTCCTATGAACTGCCTGTATTTCTTTTCTGTTACGTTTATTTTTCTCCATCATATTAGGATTAGTAGTCAGAGTCTAGTAGGGTCTAGTTTAGTGTCAGGGATTCAGTATTTCGAATAGAAAATAGGAAAATGAATCCAATGTATATGCAAACATGTGCTACAAAAAAATCTTCCCACTCTCATCCAGAACAATGCCTTGACATTACCATCGCCCCCAAATAAGACACAATTAGAGGAGAAGAGGAAGAAAATCTGTGAATACCAATCTGGAATGGAAAATGCTCAGGAGTTCACAAGCTTGGAGGAGGTAGAGGAGATTCCAAAAGTAAGGGACAGGGTAAACACTCCACAAACATGGAGCTCTGCTGGCCTAATGACTTCTTGAGAAACTGCCTCTGAGGTTGGGCACTTGAAATATATGCTGTTGTCAGGAGCTTTCTTTCCTTTGTAGTGAGACCATCAAAGGTGGGTCTGCATCGATGTGACCTGGAGGACATGGTTCCTTATTTACCAATGAATATGTGGCAGCAGTGTTGAATCCACACTTTGAAGGTAAACTGTGTCCACTGTGGGCTAAGTGTCTCCCCCATGGACTGTAAAGCCATTTGGTCTTCCTCCACATTTCATGCTTGCAGATGTATTGGGAATTTGGTATTAGCTTCAGGAAATACAAGGAGTTCAACTGGGACACAGTGCTGGAGGAAGTTCTGTTATGTGTAGTGGGCCAGGGTCTTCAGGAGAATGCACCAACCGGGCTGCTATCCTACATAGCTTGCCCCCTTGACCATAGCAACCTGATTCTGAATATTGCCCTGAAATCTCTCCATATAACAAGATGCCTTTACATGTAAGAGTCTGCTTTCTGCACCATGTCACTCACAAGGCATTTGGAAGCCAATGGCAGATCCCCATGGCCCCACCACAAATGTTTTATCATACCCCTGCACTGCACTGCTCCAGACCCACTTCTCAGCAGGCTCCAACTTACTGGCATCTCTGTTCTACACCATTTTTATGAAACCCAGTCCATCAAGGTACTATCTGATATACTCATAATCAGCAACAGGATAGCCAAAGGTTCTCCATTGCCACCTGGTCATGGGAATTTCAAAAATTTCATGGTATTTATAAAGCCATTTTTCAAGGATGAAGTAGGAGGCCCTGTGGGATTCAACTCATTCAGGAACCATTAAATCCTGAGGAATCTCCTTTCAATGAAATCTCTGGAAAATCCTCACAGCCAAGGTTTCCCAAAAAGTGGCCAAAGCCACATTAAGCCAGGGCCATTGAGTTCTAAAATGTGAGGTCTTTGTGTGTTTTGTCTCTCAAGTGTGGCTGCCAAGGCTTTAAGAATAAAATCATGTGATATCCGGGCTGAGATTCCCAATGCTGTGTGGAAATCCACCCTGGACCTAGATCTCAGTTTCCAAGGGCGACTCTCGTTTGTGGCCTCCTCAAATCCCAACACAATTCATGGCAATACTTCTCTGAGGTCAGTTCCAGAACAGGCTCTACGGGGAATCACACCAGAGTTCAAGCTGAAGTGCACCCTGTCATCACTTCTAACCTCCCCACAAATGACCACAATTAAAACCAAAACACTCCCACATGGCCCTCATCTTCTTCCATATAGACACTCATCATAACCTCTGGCTGGAGGTTTCCATGAGGGGTGCAGCCCAAGACAGTGTCCAAAATAAGCTCCCTTGCCCCTCATTTGCCTAAAGTCAGGGTGTCCTGGACACCCTTCCTGAGAACCAGGAGAGATCAAATAGGCCTGCTATTAATACTGCTCTGCTTCTACAATTTGAGGCCTACTGACTATCAGGTATGGATTCTTTATGTGAATTGGAGTCATGAGAAAACTCAAGCACCTACGGGCTAACCTCTGTAGGGCTTTGAAGAACTCATTTGTCCCAAAGGATCACTATTCTCAATTCACGGATTTCAGGAACCTTACAGAGGACGGTGAGAGACTTTATCCACAATGACTTCTCTTTTTGCCATTTTTTTTGGATGCATACATGGGATCTTTATTTAGTTTCACCATTTGCTGAGAATCTAAGTCACAGCCTCACACAGGGCCAGTAGGCTGATTCAGACACATCTCATTCCAAAGCAATTAACCAAAGAGCCACAGGTGATGCCCATTCATTTCCATTTGGAAGCTGTTTTATTTAGGTTTCACAAAGGGGTGTCCCCAGGCAAAGATCTCCCTGAAATTCAGGGCAACAGAACAATAGTTAAGAAAAAGGCCCAAAGCAGCGTTTCTCAACTGAGACTTTACTGTTCACACTGATTTCTGAGTTTTCTGCCATGCTCTCCATTCCCTTCAGCTATCCAGTACATGGCCAAGTCACAGAGCTTGCAGGTGGTCCATATCTTGGATACTAAGCCATCAGCCTGTTCTGGAGAGTGGCCAGAATTCAGGAAGAATACAGGAACTTAGGAAGATAGTAGGTGTTGGCCCTCAATAAGGCAAGCCACAGTCCATTCATAAATTGGGCAGGATGAACATTGGGAAGCTTTGTACTAGACAGGACACATCCATTGATGCATTCCCTATTCTAATATCTACAACCACGGACACAGTGGGATACACAGAAATAGAAACACTCCCCTTGTGCAAAAGACTCACTAGAAAGTGTCCACTCCAACCCGAACAAACCTCCTTTCCTACATATTCTCAGAACATGAGAAAAAACCACCAATTCACACCCACACCCTCAAAGGCACCTGCTTCCCCCAAGTTGTTCTGTGACTATCAGGGGTGTCCTCTGACTGGTGGGCCATGCTATGTTCCCCAGAATTGGCCTGTCCTGTCTCAGATCTGGTCTCCTTGGCCAACTCTGTGAAGTTGTCAGGAGCCAGAGATGAGCCACTACCTTCTTTCTCAGGAAAGGACCCGATTCAGAGCTTTCCTGGCATTTGGCCATCCTCACATCAGTAGGTACCAAGAAATCCTGACTCTGTCCTTGGTAAATTCAATCAAGTGAGCTCACTGAGATGGGGACTGGAACTGGCTCTGGGGGCCTTGCTACCTGGATTTCAAGTTCAGAGAGTTCCATCACCAAGGAAGTGAGGTGAGGTCACTTTCTTCAAAGAACTGGATGAGGTCACTTCCTTCAAGGAACTGAATGAGGTCACTACCTTGGCAACCACTTTGTGCAAATAGTTGCTTCCAAGGGTCCCATGAGATGGAGACTGCCCCTACTTTCTGTGATCCTTTCACAAGTTAGAATGGTATAAAAACCCTAGGACCCCGGGAACAGCTCTTCACACTGTCCTGGTTTGGTCCATCTTCCCTGCATTGAGAAGAGAGAGGCTGATTCAGACACATCCCTTCATCCTCACCGGGTTGTTTGCCATTGAAGGTGACTTTTGCTCTCTCAGGTCCTACATAGCTGCCTACATCTTCTCCAGGGATCATTTCTGCATCTACCTTTGAGGGTCTCAGCAGGAGTAGGATCCCCTACATCCCTGTCTTTAAGATCAACTCTGTACCTGATCTTCTGTAAAGTTGGACTGAGGGAACAGTGTATGGTTAGGGTTAATAACATGTTTGATTTGGGTTAGGAATCATTCTGCTGGATGAATACTGGTATTGGGAAACTGTGATATTTATAAAAATATATTGGTGAAATATAAGTATGAAAACAGAAATCTAGGTAAGATTTGAAGCACAGAAGGGCATTTTGCTCGTGATTGGGATACATATGTTTGAATTATGTTCTGCACAGATTTCACAGATAAATCAGCATCCAATGGCATAGGATCTTGTACCTCGGATGATTGAATGTAGAAGAGAACATCTTGTCAAAAAGGGATAGTCGGTAGGATTAGGAAGATAATCAGAAGGTTTAGGAAGAAGAGTGAGTCTAGGATTTGGACCAAAATTTCTTTTCCAAAGGGGTTTCGGTTAGAGAATGACTGTAAATATCAGCACATGTGAAGAGTCAGTCACAATAATGAACTGGGGAAAATATATAGGAAATCTGATATCAATATAGAAATTAAGAAATCAGAAAAAGTATAAAGTGAGTGATAGGAGTAGACATTTTCAACAGTGGGGGGAAGTTGAATATATATGATTAAAATGAAATCAATATGTAGTCACAAATAGGGTTGAAAGCATTAGGCAACCTGGACATGGACATTTTTAGTAATCCAGCTCACCTTCAATTTAGTCTTTGGTTCAATCATAAGTATGACCTTTGCATTTTTTTCCAGAATATTACTGGGATGAAATGAATATGTAGATCAGGTTACATGAGTATTTCTTCCACCATTTCTGGGAGCAATGTTTTGAAGACCTATAAATTAGTATTGGGGATACAAATAGGTGTATCCCGTGTCTATGAATATAGAGATGATGCATGAATAGACCATAGTGTGAATAAACAATATAACTGGTTCCAATTTTAAATAATGGATTGAATTGATGTCTGAAAATATACATGAAATCTCATATTGATGTACATACATTCATTCGAGCCAGTTATACATCTAAAGGGAATATTAGTTTACGGTTTATCATGAAGAGTGTGTGAGTTTGGCTTCAAATATGATTATGGAAATCAAAAATAATGTGTTTGGAAAGAAGTCTCATGAAAAGACCAGTCAAGAAACATGGAGGATTACATGTTTGCTGAAGCAGGAAGTGATTGAAAGTGAAACTGTATGAGCAAAAGAAATTGAAGTTAAAGTGTAAAAGACCGGGTATTGTAAAGTTTCTTAGCTTCAAAGCCAGAGTTAAAATGTAAAGGACCAGGTATTGTTAAGTTCCTATGCTACACCCAAAACATGAAATTCCTGTAGCTGTTAGGATAATTCCCGGGACTGCCCAGTAGATATTCCCACTGACCACTTAGTTGTTTAATAACCTAGGACCCTGTGCAACTTGGCACGTAGGCATTAATGGCCCAAACCAATCAGTTTGAATGTATCCCCCTCCTTAGGAATGACCTATCACTCCAGCCCGACCTGTTCCTGCCAATGAATGTACTAATCATGTTCAGGAATTGTTGTTTGATTTTCCTGCGGTGTATGATGATTTGTTAAAAAGGACCATGTTGTATGTAAAGTTCCTGCCCTCCTTAAAAAAGTGTACTTAAGCACTACTCAAGCCCTGCTCCGGGCTCTGGGCTGCTCTCCCTTGTTGAGTGTGCACGGAGCACCAGCACACTGGATTGGATCCTCAATAAACCCCCTTCTGTGAATTGCATGAGTCGGTCTCTTGGTGGTCTCTTCCTCTGACGTTTGCCAGGTCCTTACATTTGGTGCGTTGGCCAGGAATCGCACAGTGCCAGACAAAGGGTCCCGATCGGACTCCTCTGGAGGTAAGTAAGGCGCCTCTTTCCTGTTTCTTGCGATCACTCAAAACTTTTTGTTCAGGTTCGGTTTTCGGTTTGGGTTGGCAGAGTGGCTGCCAGCGGAGAGCGTGAGTTCCCCCTGGCAGTGGTGGACAGACGTGTCCTGAAGCTACAGGCCATGTCCCCAAGGGATGCCTTGGAGGACTCAGGAAACAGAGGGATGGAAGTGTCCTCATCAGGTGGAGGGATGGAGTAGCCCTCTTCAGGTGTACTCTGCTGCCAACCCGTCTGGTCTTGACGGCTATTCTTTTTCTCAGGTTGAGTTTACTGTCTCTCTTTAATCTTTGCTTCTGAACTCGTGTTAAATGTTTACTGTGTGTCCGTGTTGGTGTCACGTTTGTATTGTCCCTGTCTCTGTTTGAGTAACTCTCATTATGGGACAAAGCCATTCCATGCCTCTGTCCCTGACTCTTGAACATTGGACTGATGTCCATTCAAGGGCCCAGAATCTTTCTTTTTCATTGAAACGCCGGACCTTGAATACACTCTGCGCTTCAGAATGGCCCACCCTCGAAGTTGAATGGCCCCCAGGAGGGTCCTTCCACCTCCCTCTAATCTGTAAAGTCAGAGATATGGTCTTTCAGCTGGGGCCACGTGGCCATCCAGATCAACAACCATATATTTTAACCTGGCAGGACCTCTGTGAATTTCCTCTCGCATGGGTGAAGCCTTTCCTTGTCCCAACGTCTACTCCAATCCCTTTCCCCATGATCCTATCACTCAAACCTTCCACTCCTCCCCCTCATCCCTCCGTTCTCCCTGAGTAACAGGATTTAACTTTACTGGACTCCACCCCCCCTCCTTATCTTTTACCCATGCTCCCAAACCCCCAACTCGTCCTAGGTGACCCTCCTGCCGCTGACTCAGTCTCTCCACCGCTAGAGGTAATTGGGTCAGACCCAAGCCCACCCGGGGACTTCCCCATGGCAGCAGCAGCAGCAGCCCCTCCCCCAATGGAGGTAACTGGGCCAGCTAAAGGAACCCGCCAGCAGCAAATAATGGAGAACTTGGAAACCCCTGTGATGCTTCCTCTTTGTCCCTATGGGCCCACAATAGATGATGGGCATGGTGGGGGAGATGCAGGCTTACCAATACTGGCCTTTATCCTCCTCAGACCTATACAACTGGAAAAATAACAATCCCCCTTTTTCTGAGGACCCCACCCGACTTACAGGTTTAGTCGAGTCGCTGATGTTCTCACACCAGCCCATTTGGGATGACTGCCAACAACTTCTGGGGACTCTCTTCACAACAGAGGAACAAGAGAGAATCCTCTTGGAAGCCAGAAAGAATATTCTTGGACCAGATGGGCGACCAACCCAACATTCCAACATCATCAAAGCTGGCTTCCCCTTAAACCGGCCCAACTGGGACCCTAACACCTTTGAAGGTAGGGAGCATCTGTCCACTTATTTCTGGGCTCTTATAGTGGGCCAAATTAGGTGGCCAACTAATTTGGCCAAGGTAAGAGAGATTATCCAGGGACCCAATGAATCTTCCTCAATGTTTCTGGAGAGAATTATGGAAGCATATAGGAGATATACTCCCTTTGATTTTCAGGCAGAGGACCAAAAGGCATCTGTTGCAATGGCTTTTATTGGGCAGGCTGCCCTAGATATTAAGAGAAAGTTACAACGTTTAGATGGACTACAAGATATGACCTTAAGAGATTTAGTCAGAGAGGCTGAGAAGGTATTTTATAAGAGAGAAACTGAGGAAGAGAGGGAACAGAGGAGGGAGAAGGAAAGGGAACAAAAGGAAGATGAAAGGAGCAAAAGGCAGACTAAAGCAATGGCTAAGGTCCTGGTCACAGCCACAGATAGGCCAGAAGTTAGAAAGCAGGGAGATAGGAAGAGATACCTGGGCCCATGCCAAAGGCTGCCCCTGGCCTCAGATCAATGTGCCTACTGTAAAGACACTGGGCCAAAGAGTGCCCCCAAAAGAAGCAGCTACGCCAGTCTGCCATGCTGACTCTAGAAGATGACTAGGAAAGTTGGGGCTCAGATCCCCTCCCCGAGCTCAGGGAAACATTTGAAGTGGAGGGGACCCCAGTGAACTTTGAAGTGGATACAGGAGCAGTATATTCAGCCCTTAAGACCCCACTGGGCCCTATATCTAATAAAAGATCCTTAGTTCAAGGGGCTAATGGCAGTAAATATCGGGCTTGGACAACAAAGAGGACTATGGATCTAGGAAGGGGAAAAGTCCACCACTCTTTCCTAGTAATCCCAGAATGCCCGGCCCCATTGATGGGCAGGGATCTACTCACCAAGCTCCGGGCTAAAATAACCTTTAACCCTGATGATCCCCAAGTGCAGTTTCTAAACCCTTCAGTAAAGACACCCATAGTCACGGCTTTGACTATGTCAGTAGAAGATGAACATCAACTCTTCACGGTCCCTGGGACTGATCAAACAGGTAGACTACCCCAGAGATGGATAAAAGATTATCCTGATGCCTGGGCAGAAATTGCTGGGTTAGGTCTAGCCATAAAACAACCTCCAATAGTAGTAGAATTAAAAGCCTCTGCCTCTCCAATCAGTGTTAAACAATATCCTCTGAGCAAAGAAGCTAGGGATGGGATAAGGCCCCATATTCAGAAATACCTATCTCTTGGGGTCCTAAGGCCCTGTCAGTCAGCCTGGAATACCCCGCTGCTACCAGTAAGAAAGCCAGGAACTGGGGACTACCGTCCTGTCCAAGACCAAAGAGAGATCAACAACAGAGTGCAGGACATCCACCCCATGGTACCTAATCCATATAATTTGCTTAGCACTCTGAATCCGGAGCAGAAATGGTACACTGTGCTGAACTTAAAAGATGCTTTCTTCTGCTTGCCTCTGCATAAGGACAGTCAGTTGTTTTTTGCTTTCGAGTGGATAGACCCAGAAACAGGAACATCTGGCCAACTAACCTGGACTAGACTCCCACAAGGATTCAAAAACTCTCCCACTCTCTTTGATGAAGCTCTCCACAGGGACCTCAACGACTTCAGAACTGCACACCCCAAAGTCACACTACTCCAATATGTGCATGATCTGCTGCTGGCAGCTGACAACAAGGAGAACTGTGAGTCTGGGACCCAAGCACTATTATCCGAGCTTGCTCAGCTCAGATATAGGGCTTCTGCCAAAAAGGCCCAAATTTGTCAACAAGAGGTAATCTTCCTGGGTTATTCTCTTAGGGGTGGCAGACGATGGCTCACTGAGCCCAGAAAATGAACTGTTGTGCAGATACCGCCCCCATCTAATAAGAGACAACTCAAGAGAGTTTCTTGGGACTGCTGGATTTTGCAGGTTTTGGATTCCTGGGTTTGCATCATTGGCTGCCGCTTTATACCTGCTGATAAAGGGGATGCCAAATTCCAATGGACCCCTGAACACCAACAGGCTTTTGATAATATCAAAAAGGCACTGCTATCTGCCCCGGCCTTAGCACTCCCAGATGTAGAAAAACCCTTTACTCTCTACATCGAGGAGAAGAAAGGAATAGCACGGGGAGTGCTCACTCAGACTTTGGGACCTTGGAAGAGGCCGGTAGCATACTTATCAAAAAACAGGACCCAGTGGCTAGGGGGTGGCCCCATTGCCTAAGAGCTATAGCAGTGGCAGCCCTTCTAATAAAGGATGCTGTTAAATTAACATTCGGACAGAAGCTGACCATTATAGCCCCCTATGCCCTGGAGAACATCATCCGTCAGCCTCCAGACAGGTGGCTATCAAATTCCAGAATAACCCATTACCAGAGCCTCTTGCTTGACAAAGACAGAATAACGCTGGTACCCCCTGCTCCACTTAACCTGGCTACACTGCTGCTGGAAGAATCATCAGGACCCGTCGCTCATGATTGTCAACACATACTGGCAGAGGAGACCAGTGTATGATGAGACTTAAAGGATCAGCCACTGCCTCGCCCTGAGGTCGTATGGTTTGCAGACGGAGCAGCTTCCTCCAAGATGGTAAGTGGCAGGCAGGAGCTGCAGTAGTTAACAAAATTAATGTCATCTGGTCCTCTGGCCTCCCAGAAGGGACATCAACTCAAAAAAGCAGAACTAATTGCCCTTACGAAAGCACTGGAGCTAGCAACAGGCAAAAGGGCCACCATATACACTGATAGCCGCTATGCATTTGCCACTGCTCATGTGCACGGGGCTATTTACCAGCAAAGGGGGCTATTAACCTCCACCATGAAGGAAATAAAGAACAAATATGGGATCCTCCACCTTCTCTCGGCAGTAAAAGGCCCTAAAGAGCTAGCTATAGTGCACTGTCAGGGGCACCAGAAGGGGAACAACCCCGTGGCAATTGGAAACAGACGGGCAGATGAAGAAGCTAAGTTGGCAGCCCTAAACGGAGTGACCCTGTTAACTATTTCCACGCCGGGGAACAACAACCAGGAGACTTGGCTGCACAGGAACATTCAGGCAACTTATCATCTGGGAACACAGACACAGAACTCTGGGATCCTATAGAGCCAAGTTTACAATTTCAAAAAGCCCAACTTTACGTCAAAGATGTACACCAGCTCACCCATTTAGGCTCAAAGAAGTTACAGGCACTCTTAAAAGACAAAAGAAAGGACTTATTGTTGACTGACTTGCAGAGGAAAGAAATAACTGAGCAGGTGACTAGAGCTTGTCAAGTCTGCCAATTAGTTAATGAATACCCATCCAAGCTTCCTGTAGGGAAGTGCTTACGAGGAACCAGACCTGGACAATTCTGGGAAGTGGACTTTATTGAATTTAAGCCAGCAAAGTATGGACTTAAGTATCTTCTAGTCTTCGTAGATACTTTTTCAGGATGGGTCGAAGCCTTCCCCACGAAGAAATAAATGGCTCAGATGGTGGTCAAAAAGATCCTAGAAGACATCTTTCCAAGATTCAGACTGCCTAAGGTAATGGGGTCCGATAATGGACCGGCATTTGTGGCCCAGGTAAGTCAGGGATTGGCCAGGACCCTGGGGATTGATTGGAAGTTACATTGTGCTTATAGACCCCAGAGCTCAGGACAGGTAGAAAGGATGAATAGAACCATCAAAGAGACCTTAACGAAATTAAGCTCGGAGACCAGCATAAAAGATTGAACTATGCTCCTACCTTATGCACGGTTTCATGAAAGAAATACTCCCTCCGTCTCTTTGTGTAACCTCACCTCCTATGAAATTCTCTATGGTGCCCCTCCTCCAATCAGGGACCTAACCCCAACCCTGAGACTTAACCATTTCTTTCACACCCCCTTGCTTAACAGACTTAAAGCCCTTGAACACACCCAGTGATACCTGTGGAAACAGTTGGCCACTGCCTATCAGCCCGGAGACAGGGGAACCCCACACCCATATCAAGTGGGAGACTTTGTGTATGTGAGACGGCATCAGGTGTCATCCCTGGAACCCCGCTGGAAAGGACCATACCAGGTTCTGCTTATAACACCTACAGCAGTGAAACTGGATGGGATCACTCCCTGGATCCATGCCTCCCATCTCAAGCCTGCGCCCTGTCCAGACTCCGGCTGGAAACTGGAACAGACTGGTAACCCTCTCAAGTTGCGTGTCCGTCATGTGGGTAGGGCTATGGATTCTTCCCCTGACCACCAGCAGTCCTAATCCCAATCAGCCTGTTTAGCAACACTGGCAAGTTATAAATCCCACTGGACATGTAGTATGGTCTATTTCACATACAGCCCCCTTATGGACTTGGTGGCCATCTCTCCACCAGGACATTTGTCAACTGGCCATAGGCCTCTCTGACTGGGACCTCTCTGACATAGAGGACCCCACACAGATCCTGTTCGACCCCAAACCAGGGCAACATTCCCCACGGGGTCACCATATGCATTATGGATGTCATCGCCCTCATCATAGGTGTAGACTAACCAGTCTTGATTATTGTGTGTGCCCAGCTGATTTCCAAAGTCGCAAACAGGCCCAAACCTGTGGAGGGCCCAGTGACTTTTATTGCAAATCTTGGGGTTGTGAACAAATGGGAGCTGCATGGTGGAAACCAAACTCCCCAGACAGCATGATTCAGGTAGGGCGAAATGACACCTGGATAAACCCTAGGAACTGTTTAGCTAGCCAAGTGTCAAGGACTCACTGTGGAAAAAATAGTCTATGAAATCCCCTCAATATAACTTTCACTTCCAAAGCAAGGGGCTACCTCAGAACGACATGGATTATGGGAAATACCTGGGGAATGCAATTCTATGTTTATGGCCCCACTTATGACTTTGGCCTCTGGTTCACCATCCGACTTAAGCAGGAAGAGAATCCCACAGCAATAGGGCCCAATCCCCTCAAGCCAGGAATTAAGCATCCCAAACCTCCCATGCCTAGAACTACCAGAACCCCTCTACCATCTCATTCCTCCCGGTTTCCGTCTTTGTCTACTTCCCCGGTCCAGAGTATAGCTGACTCCTCCCTCTGGGAATTAATTAAAGGAACCTTCATGGTACTGAACTCTACACAGCCAGACCTCACCCAATCCTGCTGGCTATGCCTCTCTGCTGCCCCCCCCTATTATGAAGGGATAGCAGTTAATGGGACTTATGCTGTGAAGACGCAGAGTTCCACCTGTAGTTGGGGTGAAAATCCAAGGTTAACTCTCCCAAATTGACCGGGGCAGGTTTATGTCTAGGGTCCCCGCCCCAAAATAAACAACACATATGTACTCAGATAGGAGAAACCAATGCCATGCAGGGCTTTCTAGTCCCTAAGAAAGGATCATGGTGGGCGTGTGACTCAGGATTAACTCCTTGCATTTCAGTCCAGGTGTTTGACAGCTCTGTAAACTATTGTGTAATGGTGCAAATACTCCCCAGGGTGCTTTTTCATGATGCAGAATCATTTGAAGGTCTAGTAGGGGGACAAACAACCCGTTTCCACTGGGAACCCGTGTCCCTCACTCTAGCCATACTATTGGGGATAGGAGCTGCTGCAGGAGTAGGTATGGGAGCAGCTGCTATGATCCGGGGGTCACAACAAATGGCCCAATTAGAAACAACAATAGATCAGGACTTGAAGACATTAGAGACCTCTATCACAGCCTTGCAGGAGTCTTTAACCTCTCTCTCTGAGGTTGTTTTGCATAAAAGGTGGGGGTTAGATCTCCTCTTTATGAGGGAAGGAGGCCTCTGTGTAGCATTAAGGGAAGAATGTTGTTTTTATGCTGACCATACTGGAGTTGTAAAAGAATCCATGAGTAAATTAAGAAAATGACTTGAAGAGTGCCAGAGAGAAAGGGAAACTCAACAAGGGTGGTTTGAGTCTTGGTTCGCCCAGTCCCCCTGGTTAACTACACTTCTATCAGCCCTAGCTGGACCCTTGATCATTCTTATGCTGTTACTGAGTGTGGGACCCTGTTTGCTTAACCGTATAGTTTTTTTCCTCCAGGCTCAGATTGGAAAGGTGAAACTCATGATAATCAGACAGCAATATGCTCCACTGGCAAAAATGGAAAGTGAGACCCCTCAATAAATATGATCTATCACTTTTAAGATTAAAAGTAGTCAGAAAAAGTAGTGGGGAATGTAAGAATAAAAGAAATTGAAGTTAAAGTGTAAAAGACCAGGTATTGTAAAGTTTCTAAGCTTCAAAGCTGGAGTTAAAATGTAAAGGACCAGGTATTGTTAAGTTCCTATGCTACACCCAAAACCTGAAATTCCTGTAGATGTTAGGACAATTCCCGGGACTGCCCAGTAGATATTCCCACTGACCATTTAGTTGTTTAATAAATTAGGACCCTGTGCAGCTTGGCATGTAGGCATTCATGGCCCAAACCAATCAGTTTGAATGTATCCCCCTCCTTAGAAATGACCTATCACTCCAGCCCGACCTGTTCCTGCAAATGAATGTACTAATGTTCAGGAATTGTTGTTTGATTTTCCCGCGGTGTATGATGATTTGTTAAAAAGGACCATGATGTATGTAAAGTTTCTGCCCTCCCTAAAAAAGTGTACTTAAGCACTACTCAAGCTCTACTCCAGGCTCTGGGCCGCTCTCCCTTGTTGAGTGAGCACGGAGCCCCAGCACGCTGGATTGGATCTTCAATAAATCCCCTTCTGTGAATTGCATGAGTCGGTCTCTTGGTGGTCTCTTCCTCCGACGTTCACTGGACCCTTACAAAACAAATGCCTATAAATTTGTGAACATCTGGATGAAAGATATATACTATAATGTACATAAACTGAAGAAATATTAATGTATCAATGTTGAATAAAAATGAACGTCAAAATAAAATCATGTCCCATAAGAATCTCCTTGCATTGATGTGAAACTGGGGTCAGTTACTGTAGAAATATTAGGATTTATATGCACCATTCACTGAAGTGAGTTTTCAGGACTAGGAAATTAATATGTATTTCAGGAAAATGAATATTTCTGAGAATGATCTTGTGAAAAGTTGATTATAAAAAAACATACATGAACATGAACAAATTTGAGGAGTATATAATAAGACACATATATTTCATATTTTCTAAAATCTTGAAAGTATACACACACACACACACATTTAAAACTAGCAATATATATGCCAATTCAAAATCCTCATGGAATATATATCATCCACAGATCCAAAAATATTCATTTTACTGAACATGGATTAATGTACAATGTTGTTCAACTAGAAAGCTTACCTATAGGTTGAATTTTCAGTTCCATCAGGGTTTAGGGGGAGTGATCTCTTCTCAAAATTCGTATCTGCCAAAGTCAGCGACCTCACAAGAATGTACGTGTGATACCAGGTAGGATTCTCTATATGCACATAAAAATACAGGGTCAGCAGTTGAATGCACCAACCGGGCTTCTATCCCACATAGCTTGCCCCCTTGACATTAGCAACCTGATTCTGAAAATTGCCCTGAAACCTCTACATATAACAAGATACCTTTACATATAAGAGTCTGCTGTCTGCACCATGTCACTCACAAGGCATTTGGAAGTCAATGGCAGATCCACATGGCCCCACAACAGATGTTTCATCACACCCCTGCACTGCACTGCTCCAGGCCAACTTCTCAGCAGGCTTCAACTTACTGGCATCTCTTTTCTACATCATTTTCATGAAACCCAGTCCATCAAGGCACTGTCTGATACACTTATGATCAGCAACAGGACATCCAAAGGTTCTCCATTGCCATCTGGTCATGGGAATTTCAAAAATTTCATGGTATTTATGTACCCATTTTTCAAGGATGAATTAGGAGGCACTGTGGGTTTCAACATATTCAGCAACCATTAAATCATGAGGAATCTCCTTTCAATGAAATCTCTGGAAAATCCTCACAGGCAAGGCTGCCCAAAGAGTGGCCAAAGGTCACATGAAGCCAGGCCCATTGAGGACTATAATGTGAGGTCTATGTGTGTTTTGTGTCTCAACTGTGGCTGCCAAGGCTTTAAGAATAAAATCATGTGATATCCGGGCTGAGATTCCCAGTGCTGTGTGGAAAGCCATCTTGGGCCTAGATCTCAGTTTCCTAGGGCAACTCTCATCTGTGGCCTACTCAAATCCCAACACAATTCATGGCAATACTTCTCTGAGGTCAGTTCCAGAACTTAGTCTCTAAGGGGAATCACACCAGAGTTCAAGCTGAAGTGCACCCAGTAATCTCTTCTAACCTCCCCACAAATGACCACAATAAAATCCAAAACAATCCCACATGGCCCTCATCTTCTTCCATATGGACACTCATCATAACCTCTGGCTGGAGGTTTCCATGAGGGGCACAGCCCAAGACAGTGTCCAAATTAAGCTCCCTTGCCCCTCATTTGCCTAATATCAGGGTGTCCTGGACACACTTCCTGAGAACCAGGAGAGATCAAATACGCCTGCCGTTAATACTGCTCTGCTTCTTCAATTTGAGGTTTATTGAGTGTCGGGTATAGATTCTTAATGTTAATTGGAATCATGAGGAAACCCAAGAACCTACAGGAGAACCTCTGCAGGGCTTTGAAGAACTCATTTTTCCCAAAGGATCTCTATTCTAATTTCAGGGAGGTCAGGAACCTTACACAGGAAGGTGAGAGAGTTTATCCACAATGACTGCTCTCTTTCCCATTTTATTTTGGATGCATACGTGGGATCTTTATTTAGTTTCATCAAGTACTGAGAAATTAAGCCACAGCCTCACACCGGGCCAGGAGGCTGATTCAGACATATCTCATTCCAAAGCAATTAACCAAAGAGCCACAGGTGATGCCCGTTCATTTCCATTTGGAAACTGTTTTCTTCAGGCTTCACAAAGGGTTGGCCTGAGGTAAAGTCCTCCCTGATATTCAGGGCAACAGAACAATAGTTAAGAAAAAGGTCCAAAGCAGGGTTTCTTCACTGAGACTTTACTGGTCACACTGATGTCTGAGTTTTCTGCCATCCTCGCCATTCCCTTCAGCTATCCAGTACATGGCCATGTCACAGAGCTTGTAGGTGGTCCATATCTTAAATACAAAACCATGAGCCTGTTCTGGAGAGTGGCCAGAATTCAGGAAGAATACAGGAACTTAGGAAGATAGTAGGTGTTGCCCATCGATAAGGCAAGCCGCAGTACATTCATAAATTGGGGAGGATGAACATTGGGAAACTTTCTACTAGGCAGGACACATCCATTGATGCATTCCCTATTCTAATATCTACAACCACGGACACAGTGAGATACACAGACATAGAAACACTCCCCTTGTGCAAAAGACTCACTAGAAAGAGTCCACTCCAAACCGAACAAACCTCCTTTCCTGCATATTCTCAGAACATGAGACAAAACCACCAATTCACACCCACTCCCACAAAGGCACCTGCTTCCTCCAAGTAGGTCTGTGACTATCGGTGAAAGGTTAATAAAATAGGTACTTGTCACTCTCTTTTTCTGTATGCTTAACAAAACACTGTTAAAATCTTAAGAACTGTTTGCTACTCTTGTTCCAAAAATGTGCTGTCCCCAACTGCGAACTGTTTGCTAATCTTGTTCCCAGAATGTGCTGTCCCCAACTGCCAAACTGCAGAATGTAACTTCCCTCCCTGCCCTCTCCAAGGAAATTATATAAGCTCTGCTTAAGCTGTTATCAGGGCTCTTTGCTCTATCTCTTTGCTCTGTTCAAGCGAGCTCTGAGCCCCAGCATGCTGGTCAATAAACCCTTTGCCATTGCATGAGATAGTCTCTTGGTGGTCTCTTCCTTCGACACTCGCCTGACCCTTACATTTTGGAGGTTCCACCGAGATCCGGCAGCGGCGGACGAGGGATCCCCAACGGGCTCCTCTCGGGGTAAGTAAGGTGCCTTATCTTCTTCCTCCTCTCTTTTCTCCCTCCTCCTTTTTCTCCTGCTTGTTTTTCCTTTGCAATCACTCAAGGTTTGGTTTCTGGTCTCCGGAGGAGAGCGAGAGCTCTCAGTGCTTTTCTGGTTTTTCGGTTTGGGTTGGCAGGGCGGCTGCCAGAGGAGAGCGTGAGCTCCCCCTGGCGGTGGTGGACAGACGTGTCCGGAAGCCACAGGCCACGTCCTTCAAGGGACGCCTTGAAGGACTCTGGGAGGGACGGAAGGGCCCTCATCTGTTAGAGGGACAGAAGCGCCCTCAGAGGGACGGAAGTGCCCTCATCTGGTATATTCTGCTGCCAACCCATCTGGTCTTGCCGGCAATTCCTTCTCTCAGGTTGAATTCACTGTTTTTAATCTTTGCCTCTGAACTTTTGTTACACGTTTACTTGTGTGTCTGTGTTTACTTGTGTGTCTGTGTTTGTGTCACTCGTTTGTATTGTCCCTGTCTTTGTTCAAGTAACTTTCATTATGGGACAGAGCCATTCCACGCCTCTGTCCCTGACCCTTGATCACTGGACTGAAGTCCGCTTAAGGGCTCAAAATCTTTCTTTCTCAGTAAAACGCCGGACCTGGCAAACTCTGTGCCTCAGAATGGCCCACCTTTGGAGTCAGATGGCCCCCAGAAGGATCTTTCTACTCCCCACTAATTTAGAGAATCAGAAATATTGTCTTTGTCTTTCAGCTGGGGCCACATAGCCATCCAGATCAACAGCCATATATCTTAACTTATCAGGACCTCTGTGAATCTTCTCCTCCATGGGTGAAGCCTTTTCTTGTCCCTGTCCCCACTCCTACTCCTCCCCCCACGATTCTATCTTTCAAACCCTCTGCTCCTCCTTCTCCACCCTCTGTTCTCCCTGAGTCTCAAGATTTGACTCTACTGGACACTCCTCCCTATCCTAATCCCCTGCTTTCGTTCCCCAACCCCCAACACCCTCTAAGTGATTCCCCTGCTGCTGACTCAGCCCCTCCACCATTGCAGGAAGTTAAGCTGGCCCAGCGCCCTCCAGATAACTTCCCCATGGCACACACAGCCCCTCCTCCCCTAGAGGAGACTGGCCCAGCTAAAGTAACTCGCCAGCAGTGAATGATTAAAAACTCTGCAGCCCCCATGATACTTCCCCTCCGCCCTTACGGGCCAATGATAGAGGATGACCATGGTGGAGAAATGCAAGCCTACCAGTATTGGCCTTTCTCCTCTTCAGATCTATATAACTGAAAAAAACAATAATCCCCTTTTTTCCAAGGACCAAACCTGGCTCACAGGTCTGATTGAGTCATTGATGTTTTCACACCAGCCTACTTGGGATGACTGCCAACAACTCTTAGACATTCTCTTCATGACAGAGGAACGAGAAAAAATCCTCCTGGAAGCTAAAAAAAAATATCCTTGGACCAGATGGGCAACCGACACAACTTCCCAACATAATCGAAGCCGACTTCCCCTTGAACCGACCCAACTGGGACCCCAACACCTTTGAAGGTAGGGAGCATCTGTCCACTTATCGCCGGGCTCTAATAGCGGGTCTCCGAACGGCCGCTAGATGGCCAACTAATTTGACCAAGGTAAGAGAGATTATTCAAGGGCCTAATGAATCTCCCTCTATGTTTCTGGAGAGAATTATGGAGGCATATAGGAGATATACTCTTTTTGATCCTCAGGCATAGGATCAGGAGGCATCTGTCACGATGGCCTTTATTGGGCAAGCTGCCCTGGATATTAAAAGAAAGTTACAACACTTAGATGGATTACAAGATATGACTTTGAGAGATTTAGTCAGAGAAGCCGAGAAGGTATACTATAAGAGAGAAACTGAGGAAGAGAAGGAACAAAGGAGGGAGAAAGAAAGGGAGTAAAGGGAGGATGAAAGAAGCAAAAGACAGACTAAGGCATTGACTAAGGTCCTGGTCACAACAACAAATAGGCCAGAAATTAAGAAACAGGGAGACAGGAAGAGATACCTGGGCCCATGCAAGAGGCCACCTCTGACCTCAGATCAATGTGCCTACTGTAGAGAAAAAGGACACTGGGCCAAAGAGTGCCCTAAAAAGAAACAGCCACGCCAGCCAGCCATACTAACTCTGGAGGATGACTAAGAAAGTCGGGGCTCAAATCCCCTCCCCGAGCTCAGGGTAACTTTGGAAGTGGAGGGAACCCCAGTAAACTTTGAAGTAGATACAGGGGCAATATACTCAGCCCTTAAGGCCCCATTGGGCACTCTATCAAATAAAAGGTCTCTAATTCAAGGGGCTAACAGCAGTAAATATCGGGCTTGGACAACTAAGAGGACCATGGACCTGGGGAAAGAAAAAGTCCATCACTCCTTCCTAGTGATCCCAGAATGCCCAACCCCATTGATGGGCAGAGATCTGCTCACCAAACTCCGGGCCAGAATAACTTTTAACCCTGAAGGCCCCCAAATGAAATTTCTAAATCCTTCAGTAAAAACTCCTATACTCATGGCTTTAACTATGTCAGTAGAAGATGAACATCAACTCTTCACAGTCCCCAAGACTGATCAAACAGGCAAGCTATCCCAGAAATGGATAACAGATTATCCAGATGCCTGGGCAGAAACTGCTGGGTTAGGCCTAGCCATGAAACAACCTCCCATAACAGTGGAATTAAAAACCTCGGCCTCCCCAATTAATATTAAACAATATCCTCTGAGAAAAGAAGCTAAAGATGGGATAAGGCCCCATATTTAAAATTATCTGGCCTTAGGGGTCCTAAGGCCCTGTCAATCAGCCTGGAACACTCCCCTGCTACCAGTAAAAAAGCCAGGAACCGGGGACTATCGCCCCATACAAGACCTAAGAGAGATCAACAACAGGGAGCAAGACATTCACCCCACAGTACCTAATCTGTACAATTTTCTCAGCACTCTGAACCCTAAACAAAAATGGTATACTGTTCTGGACTTAAAAGATGCTTTCTTTTGCTTGCCTCTACATAAAGATAGTCAGTTGCTGTTTGCATTTGAGTGGGTAAACCCAGAAACCAAAACGTCTGGTCAACTAACTTGGACCAAACTCCCACAGGGGTTCAAAAACTCCCCCACTCTCTTTGATGAAGCCCTCCACAGAGATTTCAACAACTTCAGAACTACACACCCCGAAGTCACCCTACTTCAATATGTGGATGACCTGCTACTGGCAGCAGGCACCAAGGAAAAACTGTGAGTCTGGGACCCAAGCACTACTATCCGAGCTTGCTCAACTCGGGTATAAAGCTTCTGCCTAAAAGGCCCAAATTTGCCAACAAGAAGTAATCTTCCTGGGCTATTCCCTTAGGGGTGGTAAACAATGGCTCACTGAGCCCAGAAAACAAACCGTTGTGCAGATACCACCCCCATTTAATAGGAGGCAACTCAGAGAGTTTCTTGGGACTGCTGGCTTTTGCAGGTTATGGATACCTGGGTTTGCATCCTTAGCTGCTCCTTTATACCCATTGTTAAAGAAAAATGCCCAATTCCAATGAAACCCTGAGCAACAACAAGCTTTTGATAACATCAAAAGGGCGCTGCTATCTGCTCTGGCCTTAGCACTCCAAGATGTAGAAAAGCCCTTTACTCTCTACATTGAGGAAAGGAAAGGAATAGCACAAGGAGTGCTCACTCAGACTCTAGGACCCTGGAGAAGGCCTATAGCCTACTTATCTAAAAAGCTGGACCCAGTGGCTAGTAAATGGCCCCATTGCCTAAAAGCTATAGCAACGGCGGCCCTACTAATCAAGGATGCTGATAAGTTAACGTTGGGACAAAAGCTAACCGTTATAGCCCCCCATGTCCTAGAGAGCATCATCCACCAGCCACCAGACAGATGGCTATCAAACTCTAGAATAACACACTATCAGAGCCTGTTGCTTGACAAGGACAGAATAATACTGAAACCCCCCGCCCTGCTTAACCCAGCTACACTACTACCTGAACAATCATCAGAACCCATCACTCATGACTGTCAACATATACTGGCAGAAGAAACCAGTATACGACGGGATTTAAAGGATCAGCCGCTGCCCCACCCTGAGGTCATATGGTTCACTGATGGCAGCAGCTTTCTCCAGGATGGTAAGCAGTAGGCTGGGGCAGTAGTAGTTAGCAGAACTAAAGTCATTTGGTCCTCTAGCCTCCCGGAGAGAACATCAGCTCAAAAGGCAGAGCTGATCTCCCTCATGAAGGCATTAGAGCTAGCGACAGGCAAAAAGGCTACCATATACACAGATAGCCACTATGCCTTCACTACCGCTCATATACACTGGGCTCTCTACCAGCAAAGGGGACTATTAACCTCGGCAGGAAAAGAAATAAAAAACAGAGATGAGATCCTCCGCCTCCTCTCAGCAGTGCAAAGCCCTAAAGAACTAGCTATAGTGCACTGCCCAGGACACCAGAAAGGAAACGATCCTGTAGCGGTCAGGAACAGGAGGGCAGATGAAGAGGCTAAATTGGCAGCCCTAAATGGAGTAACCATATTAACACTTTCCACACGGAGGAAATATGAGTCAGAAGATTTAACTACATCAGAACACCTCGACAAATTAACATCTAAGGACACTGACACTGAACTCTTTGACAACACCGAGACCAGCTTGCAATTTAAAAAAGCCCTACACTACGTTAAAAATGTACATCAACTCACTCACCTTGGTTCAAAGAAACTGCAGGCATTTCTAAAAGACCAAGAACAGAGTTTTCCACTAATCAGCTCACAGAGAAAGGAAATAGCTGAACAGGTAACAAAAGCCTGTCGGGTCTGTCAATTGGTTAATGCTTACCCTTCCAAGCTTCCTGAAGGAAGGCGTCTCCGAGGGACCAGACCAGGACAATTTTGGGAAGTGGACTTTACTGAAATTAAGCCAGCAAGATATGGACTTAAATATCTCCTAATCTTTGTAGATACATTTTCAGGATGGATTGAGGCCTTCCCCACAAAAAAAGAAACGGCGCAAATGGTGGTCAAAAAGATCCTGGAAGATATTTTTCCAAGATATGGCCTGCCTAAGGTAATAGGGTCTAATAATGGACCGGCGTTCGTGGCCCAGGTAAGTCAGGGGTTAGCCAGGACCCTGGGGATTAATTGGAGGTTACATTGCGCTTATAGACCCCAGAGCTCAGGACAGATAGAAAGAATAAATAGAACCATTAAAGAGACCTTGACGAAATTAAGCTTGGAGACTGGCATAAAATATTGGACTATACTCCTGCCTTATGCACTGTTTCATGCAAGAAATACTCCCTCTGTTTTTTTGTGTAGCCTCACCCCCTATGAAATTCTCTATGGTGCCCCTCCTCCAGTAAGGGACCTAACCCCAACTCTAAGACCTAACGATTCCTTTCACACCCCCTTGCTTGACAGACGTAAAGCTCTTAAAAGAACTCAGCGATACCTGTGGAAACAGCTGGCCACTGCCTACCAACCTGGGGACAAAGAAACTCCACACCAATATCAAGTGGGAAACTTCATCTACATAAAACGACATTAGGTATCATCCCTGAAACCCCACATTTAAAGTCCCTCACAGGCTTTTTGAGATACTCACTCCGGTCTTCCCCCTCTGTACCAGGCCCACAAAAAAGTCTTAACTGACCTTTTCCAGAAGTTTTCATCATGGCCAACTTTAGAACTTTCAGCAAGAGTCCCTATAAAAGAGTTCAGTGTAGATAGACTTCCTCCTTTCATGTTGCCCTGTTCTACTTGGCCACTGGCTGGAAAAATCAGCACTCCTAAGCTAGACACCCCCTTACTAGTTTTTCACAAAATATGTGAACAAGGCCTCTGGCCTTGAGCTGGGCTTCACAGAGATGGCTACATTTCTAAGATAAGGAAGTTACCAACTGGGCTCCATGGGAACAGCTGGCAAGGAAAACTTCTCCCCCTCCCAGGTGTCCTTAAAAAGTTAACTTGCCCAGAACAGAGGAAAAAAAAACAGAAACAAAAACTGCTTTTTATAAACTTCTTCAGACTGTGAACTTCTGAGCCCCTTCCCTTACATGTCGGGTAAAAAATTCTGAAACTACCTAAACTTGGGGTTCAGAAAATTAATTAATTACAACAGAAACAATGCCCTCTAAATCCGGTTACAACCAAATGAAACTGTTTCCCTGTCTTCAGTACTGTCTTAGGTGCCTTGCCTTGTCCGTCCCTACAACAGTATAATTCTATATACTTAAACATTGTTTATGTTTTCATAAAATGGTCAACAGATGTAATTAATTATATAATGGTGCAGATGTTTCCCAGCGTGCTCTAGCATGACGCAGGTTCATTTGAAGATCAAATAGGGGGGCATACAACCCGGTTCCGCTGGGAGCCTATATCCCTCACTTTAGCCATCCTATTAGGAATGGGAGTTGCTGCAGGGGTGGGCACAGGAACCACTGCCCTGGTCCATGGGACACAACAAATGACCCAATTAAAAACAGCAATGGATCAAAACTTAAAGATATTAGAAACCTCCATCACAGCTTTGCAGGAATCTTTAACCTCTCTCTCCGAAGTTGTTTTACAGAACAGTCGAGGGTTGGACCTCCTCTTCATGAGGGAGGAGGACCTTTGTGCTGCATTGAGGGAAAAATGTTTTTAGGCTGACCATACTCGAGTGGTAAAAGAATCTATGAGTAAATTTAAAAAGACGCCTTGAAGAGTGTCAGCGAGAGAGAGAAGCCCAGTTAAACTTATGGTAATCAGACAACAATATACCCCACTAACAGACATAAAATGTGACACCCCCCAATTATCACTTTTATGATTAAAAGTAGCCAGAAGAAGAAGTGGGGAATGAAAGGTTAATAGAATAGGTACTTGTCACTCTGTTTGTCTGTATGCTTAACAAAACACTGTTAAAATCTTAAGAACTGTTTGCTACTCTTGTTCCAAAAATGTGCTGGCCCCAACTGTGAAATGTTTGCTAATCTTGTTCCCAGAATGTGCTGTCCCCAACTGCCAAACTGCAGAATGTAACTTCCCTCCCTGCCCTCTCCAAGGAAAGTATATAAGCTCTGCTTAAGCTGTTATCAGGGCTCTTTGCTCTATCTCTTTGCTCTGTTCAAGTGAGCTCTGAGCCCCAGCATGCTGGTCAATAAACCCTTTGCCATTGCATGAGATAGTCTCTTGGTGGTCTCTTCCTCCAACGCTCGCCTGACCCTTACATTGGGAGTGTCCTCTGACTGGTGAGCCATACTATGTTCCCCAGAATTGGCCTGTCCTGTCTCAAATCTGGTCTCCTTGGCCAACTCTGTGAAGTTGTCAGGAGCCAGCAATGAGCCACTACCTTCTTTCTTAGGAATGGCCTCTCTTCAGAGCTTTCCTGGCATTTGGCCAATCTCACATAGTAGGTACCAAGAAAGACTGACTCTGTCCTTGGTAAATCCAATCAAATTAGCCCTCTGAGAATGGGACTGGGACTGACTCTGAGGCCATGCTACCTAGATTTCAAGTTCAGAAAGTTCCATCACCAAGAAAGTGAGGTTAGGTCACTTCCTTAAAGGAACTGAATGAGGTCACTGCCTTGAAAACCACTTTGTCCAAACAGTTGTTTCCAAGTGTCCCATGAGATGGAGGCTGCCCCTACTTTTTGTAAATCTTTCACAAGTTACAATGGTATAGAAACCCTAGGGCCCTGGGAACAGCTCTTCACACAGGCCTGGTTTGGTCCATCTTCTCTGCATTGAGAAGAGAGAGGCTGATTCAGACACATCCCTTCATCCTGACCGGGTTATTTGCCATTGAAGATGACTTTTGCTCTCTCAGGTCCTACATAGCTGCCTACATCTTCTCCAGGGATCATTTATGCATCTACCTTTGAGGGTCTCAGGAGGAGTAGGATCCCCTACATTTCTGTCTTGTAAGATCAACTCTGTACCTGCTCTTCTGTAACGTTGGACTGAGGGAACAGTGTATGGTTAGGGTTAATAACATGTTCGATTTGGGTTAGGAATCATTCTGCTGGATGAATACTGGTATTGGGAAACTGATATTTATAAAAATATATAGGTGGAAATATAAGTATGAAAACAAAAATCTTGGTAAGATTTGAAGCACAGAAGGGCATTGGGCCCTTGATTGGGATATATAGGTTTGAATTATGTCCTGCATAGATTTCTCAGATAAATTAGTATCCAATGGCATAGGATCTTGTACCTCAGATGATTGAATGTAGAAGAGAACATCTTGTCAAAAAGGGATAGTCAGTAGGATTAGGAAGATAGTCAGTAGGTTTAGGAAGAGGAGTGAGTCTAGGATTTGGACAAAAATTTCTTTTGCAATTGGGTTTCGGTTAGAGAGTGAATGTAAATGTCAGCACATGTGAAGAGTCAGTCACAATGATGAACTGGGAAAAATATGTAGAAAAGTTGATATCAACATAGACATTAAGAATCAGGCAAATGTAATGTTTTGAACAACCAACAATAAAAATTTAAAAAAACTGGAAAAAAAAAGAATCAGGCTAAGTATAAGTGAGTGATAGGAGCAGACATTTTCAACAGGGGGGGAGTTTGAATATATAATCTTAGAAAGAAATAAATATGTAGTCACCAATAGGGTTGAATTTTGAAAGCATTAGGCAACTTGGCCATGGATGATTTTAGTAATCCAGCTCACCTTCAGTTTAGGCTTTGGTACAATCTTAAGTGTGACCTTTGCATTTTGTGTTCAAAATATTACTGGGATAAAATGAATATGTAGATCAGGTGACATGAGTATTTCTTCCACCATTTCTGGGAGCAATGTTTTGAAGACCTATAAATTAGTATTGGGGATACAAATAGGTGTACCCTGTGTCTATTAATATAGTGATGATGCATGAATAGACCATACTGTGAATAAATACTATAACTGGTTCCAATTTTAAATAATGGATTGTACTGATATCTGAAAATATACATGAAATCTCATATTGATATACATACATTCATTCCAACCAGTTATACATCTAAAGGTAATATTAGTTTATGGTTTATCATGAAGAGTGTGTGAGTTTGGCTTCAAGAAACATGGAGGATTACATGTGTGCTGAAGCAGGAAGTGATTGAAATGAAACAAATGCCTATAAATTTGGGAACTTGTGGATGAAAGATATATCCTATGATGTACATAAACTGAAGAAATATTAATGTAACAGTGTTGAATAAAACTGAACCTCAGAATACAATCATGTCCAATTGGAATCTCTTTGCATTGATGTAAAACTGGGGTCAGTTACTGTAGAAATTTTGGGGTTTGTATGCACCATTCACTGAAGTGAGTTTTCAGGACTAGGAAACAAATATGTATTTCAGGAAAATGAATATTTCTGAGAATGATTTTTAAAAATTTGATTATAAAAACACTTACATGAATATGAATGATTTTGAGGAGTGTATAATAAGACACATGTATTTCATATTTTTAAAAATCTTGAGAATATATATATATATATATATATATATATATATATATACACACACACACACAAACACACACACACACACACATTTAAAAGTAGCAATATATATGCCAATTCAAATTCTTCATGGAATATATATCATCCACAGATCCAAAAATATTCATTTTACTGAACATGGATTAATGTTCAATGTTGTTCAATGAGGAAGTTCACCCATAGGTTGAATTTTCAGTTCCATCAGCATTTAGGAGGAGTGATCCCTTCCCACAATTTGTATCTACCAAAGTCAGCGACCTCACAAGAATGTACGTGTGATAGGAGGTAGGATTCTATATATGCATATAAAAATACATGTGCTGAATAGGCTGCAGAGAAAGGGAGGCAGGAATTTACATATTTGTTAACTTTAAAAACTCATGGAGAAGTATTACAATGAAAAGTTGACTAGATTTATAACACATAGCCTTGATAAAGCAAAAGCCAAGTCCAAGTATACAACATGCCTCCAATAAACTGCCTGTATTTCTTTTCTGTTACGTTTATTTTTCTACATCATATTAGGATTAGTAGTCGGAGTCTAGTAGGGTATGGGTTATTGTCAGGGATTCAGTATTTTAAATGGAAAATAGAAAAATGTTTCCAATGTGTATACAAACATGTGCTACACAAAAATCTTCCCACTCTCATCCTGAACAATGCCTTGACATTACCATCGCCCCAAGTGAGACACAATTAGAGGAGAAGAGGAAGAAATTCTGTGAACATCTCTCTGGAATGGAAAATGCTCAGGAGTTCACAAGCTTGGAGGTGGTAGGGGAGATTGCAAAAGTAAGGGACAGGGTAAGGACTACACAAACATGGAGCTCTGCTGGCCTAATGAGTTCTTGAGAAACTGCCTCTGAAGTTCAGGAATTGAAATGTATGTTGTTTTCAGAAGCTTAACTTCCTTTGTAGTGAGACCATAAAACATGGGTCTGCATCGATGTGACATGGAGGACATGGTTTCTTATTTTCAACTGAACATGGGGCAGCAGGGCTGAATCCTCTCTTTGTAGGTAAACTGTGGCCACTGGGTGTAAGTGTCTCCCCCTGTGGACTGTGAAGCCATTTGGTTGTCCTCCACTTTTCATGGTTGCAGCTGCATTGGGAGATGGCTATTGGATTCATGAAATACAAGGAGTTCAACTGGGACACAGTGGTGGAGGGAGTTCTGTCATGTGTGGCGGGTCAGGGTCTGCAGGAGAATGCACCAACCAGGCTGCTACCCCACATAGCTTGCCCTCTTGACCATAGCAACCTGATTCTGAACATTGCCCTGAAACCTCTCCATATAACAAGATGCCTTTACATATTGTAAGAGTAAAAGAAATTGAAGTTAAAGTGTAAAAGACCGGGTATTGTAAAGCTTCTAAGCTGCAAAGCTTGAGTTAAAATGTAAAGGACCAGTTATTTTTAAGTTTCTATGCTACACCCAAAACCTGAATTTCCTGTAGTTGTTAGAACAATTCCCAGGACTGCCCAGTAGGTATTCCTACTGACCATTTAGTTGTTTAATAACCTATGACCCTGTGCAGCTTGGCACGTAGGCATTCAGGGCCCAAAACAATCAGTTTGAATGTATCCCCCTCCGTAGGAATGACATATCACTCCAGCCCGACCTGTTCCGGCGAATGAATGTACTAATCATGTTCAGGAATTGTTGTTAGATTTTCCCACGGTGTATGATGATTTGTCAAAGGGGACCATGACCTATGTAAAGTTCCTGCCCTCCTTTAAAAAGTGTATTTAAGCACTACTCAAGCCCTGCTCAGGGCTCTTGGCCCCTCTGCCTTCTTGAGTGAGCCTAGAGCCCCAAGGCACTGGATTGGATCCTCAATAAACCCCTTTTGCTATTGTATGACCCAGTCTCTTGGTGGTCTCTTCCTCCGACTTTAGCCCGATCCTTACAATATAAGAGTCTGCTATCTACACCATATAAGTCACAAGGCATTTGGAAGCCATTGGCAAATCCACATGGACCCACCACAGATGTTTCATCACACCCCTTCAGTCCACTGCTCCAGGGCCACTTCTCAGCAGGCTCCAACTTACTGGCATCTCTGATCTACACCATTTTTATGAAACCCAGTTCATATAGGCACTGTCTGATACACTCATGATCAGCAACAGGACATCCAAAGGTTCTCCATTGCCACCTGGTCATGGGAATTTCAAAAATTTCATGGTATTTATGTAGCCATTTTTCAAGGATGAATTAGGAGGCACTGTGGGTTTCAACTAATTCAGGAACCATTAAATCCTGAGAAATCTCCTTTCAATGAAAGCTCTGGAGAATCCTCACAGGCAAGGATTCCCAAAGAGTGGCCAAAGGTCACATGAAGCCAGGCCCATTGAGGTCTACAAAGTGAGTTCTATGTGTTTTTTGTGTCTCAAATGTGGCTGCCAAGTCTTTAAGAATAAAATCATGTGATATCTGGGCTGAGATTCCCAGTGCAGTGTGGAAAGCCACCCTGGGCCTAGATATCAGTTTCCAAGGGCGGCTCTCATCTGTGGCCTGCTAAAATCCCAATACAATTCATGGCAATACTTCTCTGAGCTCAGCTCCAGAACTCAGTCTCTAAGGGGAATCACACCAGTGTTCAAACTGAATTGCACCCAGTTTTCTCTTCTAACCTCCCCACAAATGACCACAATTAAAACCAAAACACTCCCACATGGCCCTCATCTTCTTCCATATAGACACTCATCATAACCTCGGGCTGGAGGTTTCCATGAGGAGCACAGCCCAAGACAGTGTCCAAAATAAGCTCTCTTTCCCCTCATTTGCCTAAAGGCAGGGTGTCCTAGACTCCCTTCCTGAGAACCAGGAGACATCAAATAGGCCTGCCATTAATACTGCTCTGCTTCTCCAATTTGAGGCCTATTGAGTGTGCAGTATAGATTCTTTATGTGAATTGGAGTCATGAGGAAACCCAAGCACCTATGGGATAACCTCTGCAGGGCTTTGAAGAACTCATTTGTCCCAAAGGATCTCTATTCTAACTTCACGGAGGTCAGGAATCTTACAGAGGAAGGTGAGAGACTTTTTCCACAATGACTGCTCTTTTTGACATTTTATTTTGGATGCATACATGGGACCTTTATTTAGTTTCTTCAAGTGCTGAGAATCTAAGCCACAGCCTCACACAGGGCCAGGAGGCTGATTCAGACATATCTCATTCCAAAGCAATTAACCAAAGAGCCACAGGTGATGCCCATTCATTTCCATTTGGAAACTGTTTTCTTCAGGCTTCACAAAGGGGTGGCCTGAGGCAAAGTCCTCCCTGACATTCAGGGCAACAGAACAATAGTTAAGAAAAAGGCCCAAAGCAGGGTTTCTCCACTGAGAATTTACTGGTCACACTGATGTCTGAGTTTTCTGCCATGCTCGCCATTCCCTTCAGCTGTCCAGTACATGACCATGTCACAGAGCTTGCAGGTGGTCCATATCTGGGATACAAAACCATGTGCCTGTTCTGGAGAATGGCAACAATTCAGGAAAAATACAGGAACTTAAGAAGATGCTAGGTGTTGCCCATCGATAAGGCAAACTGCAGTCCATTCGTAAATTGGGCAGGATGAACATTGGGAAGCTTTCTACTAGACAGGACACATCCATTGATGCATTCCATATTCTAATATCTAGAATCACGGACACAGTGGGATACACAGACATAGAAACTCTTGCCTTGTGCAAATGACTCACTGGAATCAGTCCACTCTGAGCAAACGTCATTTTCTACATATTCTCAGAAAATGAGACAAAACCACCAATTCACACCCATACCCACAAAGGCACCTGATTCCCCAAGTAGGTCTGTGACTATTGGGAGTGTCCTCTGACTGGTGGGCAATACTATGTTCCTTAGTAGTGGCCTGTCCTGTCTCAGATCTGGTCTCCTTGGCCAACTCTGTGAAGTTGTCAGGAGCCAGAAATGAGCCACTACCTTCTTTCTCAGGAAAGGCCCCCCTTCAGAGCTTTTCTGGAATTTGGCCATACTCACATCAGTAGGTCCCAAGAAAGCCAGACTCTGTCCTTGGTAAATCCAATCCAGTGAGCCCACTGAGATGGGGACTGAGATGGCTCTCCAGGCCTTGCTACCTTGATTTCAAGTTCAGAGATTTCTATTACCAAGGAAATGAGGTGAGGTCCCTTCCTTCAAGGAACTGAATGAGGTCACTGCCTTGGCAACCACTTTGTCCAAACAGTTGCTTTCAAGGGTCCCATATGATGGAGGCTGCCCCTACTTTCTGTGACCCTTTCACAAGTTAGAATGCTATATAACCCATAGGACCCCGGGAACAGCTGTTCACACAGGCCTGGTTTGGTCCATCTTCCCTGCATTGAGAAGAGAGAAGTTAATTCAGACACATCCCTTCATCCTAAGTGGGGTGTTTGCCATTGAAGATGACTTTTGCTCCCTCAAGTCCTACATAGCTGCCTACATCTTCTCCATGGTTCATTTCTGCATCTACCTTTGAGGGTCTCAGCAGGAGTAGGATCCCCTACATTCCTGTCTTTAAGATCAACTCTGTGCCTGATCTTCTGTAAAGTTGGACTGAGGGAAGAGTGTATGGTTAGGGTTAATAACATGTTCGATTTGGGCTAGGAATCATTCTGCTGGATGAATACTGGTATTAGGAAACTGTGGTATTTATAAAAATATATTGGTTAAATATAAGTATTGAAACAGAAATCTAGGTAAGATTTGAAGCACAGAAGGGCCTTGTGCCCTTGATTGGGATACATAGGTTTGAATTATGTACTGCACAGATTTCTCAGATAAAATAAGCATCCAATGGCATAGGATCTTGTTCCTTGGATGATTGAATGTAGAAGAGAACATACAGTCAAAAAGGTATAGTCGGTAGGATTAGGAAGATAGTCAGTAGGTTTAGGAAGACGAGTGAGTCTAGGATTTGGACCAAAAGTTCTTTTGCAATAGAGTTTCGGTTAGAGAGTGAATGTAAATGTCAGCACATGTGAAGAGTCAGTCACAAAGATGAAGTGGGGAAAATATGTAGGAAAGCTGATATCAATATAGACATGAAGAAATCAGGCAAAGTATAAATTGAGTGATAGGAGTAGACATTTTCAACAGTGGTGGGAGGTTGAATATATAATCTTAGAAAGAAAGAAATATGTAGTCACCAATAGGGTTGAAATTTGAAAGCATTAGGCAACATGGACATGGATGTTTTTAGCAATCCAGCTCACCTTCAATTTAGACTTTGGTACAATCATAAGTGTGACCTTTGCATTTTGTGTCTGGAATATTATTGGGATGAAATGAATATGTAGATCAGGTGACATGAGTGTTTCTTCCACCATTTCTGGGAGCAATGTTTTGAAGACTTATAAATTAGAATTGGGGATACAAATAGGTGTACCCTGTGTCTATGAATATAGAGATGATGCATGAATAGACCATACTGTGAATAAATAATATTGTAAAGGTCAGGCGAACATCAGAGGAAAAGACCACCACGAGACTGTCTCATGGAACAGCAAAGGGTTTATTGGGGTCCAGCATGCTGGGGCTCTGAGCTCACTTCAAAGGAGCAATGAACAAAGATCCCCGAGAACAACTTGAGCAGTTTATATACATTCTTTAGAGAGGGCAGGATCTTTACATACATCATAGCATCTTTTTGCAAATCATCCCATACCATGGGAAAATCAAATAACAACTCTAAATCATGATTAGCACATTCATTGGCGGGAACAGGTTAGGTGGGGGTGATTGGTCAGTACTAAGATAGGTATACATTCAAACTGATTGGTTTAAGCCCTGAGGTGTATACGTGCGGGACTGCACAGCTTCTGAGGAAAGGTGGTTGTTCTCGTTGAGCAACGAGCTGGTCAGGGGAGATTTCTACACACATCTAATGGGCAGTTCCGAGAATTGTTTTACTGCCCCATGAATTTCAGGTTCCGAATGCAACTTAAAAAACTTTTCAGGACAAACCTTATCCTTTCATTTCCCACTCCTTTTTCTGACTACTTTTAATCTTAAAAGTAATAAATCATAATTATTGAAGGGTCTCACATTTCATGAGTTGTACTGCATTTCCTGGAATCATTTTCAGCATGGCCTCCATATTAGATTTCACTCGATATTAGACCGGATCCAATTACACTGACTATGTAACTTTAAATCTGGCTTCATTCCCCCCTCTAATTTGGGAACTTCTTACTGCTGTAAGAAAGAGGGGGCAAAGAAGATCTTTCTGGCTTCTTCAGGCTGAAAAGGGAAGGTGTGGGGCAAGCAGTTTGGACTCCTTCTTTAAAATCAGGTCTATCAAGTGGTCCATGATAGATGTCTGATTGAGAAGTAATAGACTGGAAGGCCATTTGAGTGATGGGTGGTCTATAAGAGAAACAAGAATTCATTAGTACTGGAACCATATTGATGCAGCAATAAATGTCATAGCACAGGAATATGCCAATGAGTATGATGGCAAAGACAAAGACTAACAATGTTTTCCACCAGGAAGTACCAAGAACCAGAAGCTAAGATATTGTTCCCATGACGAAGTTGCTGAGGACATGGCTTCTATCTGAGCATGTCAACCTGTCACATTGCCAGAATTGTCAGGGATGTAAACACAACATTTAACTTTTAGGGTTACAGATGTCCTTCCCCTTAAGATACAGAATAATAATTTAATGTCATCTGATCTTGCAAAATTATTTTACTTGTTTGACCTCTGTGTCTAATAGAGAAATCTTTAATTCTGTTACTTAGGGCTGGATAACCATACTAGCAAACACTAAGCCCACCTGTGTTGGTCAGAAATAAAGGCCTTAAACTAAAAACTACTCTGGCAGTTCCTTTTGATAGTTATCAGGCATTCCTGTCTGAGAATCTCTTTTGCAGCTTCCAGTTTACTTATTTATGGAAGTTACATTTAACTATTATTATTATTTAAAATGCCCAGGAATAGCTGTGTTTTGGCTTTGACTGTCTTTGCTAAGTGTTTAAGATGAAGCAAGTCAAACTGACTAGCAGCTTCTCAGTTCTGCTAGTGCCATTTGTGCTAGGATGGGTCCAGGCCTTTCTTGATCATGTGGCTTCCCTTGGAAGCATCAGGGATGTCTCCCTTTTCTGATGACCCTCCTCTTCACAGCAAATGCACTGATTGGCTTTGTGTCCTCCACTGGTCTCATTAATCTCCCTGATTGGGAGGTTATATGGCCCAGATTTGCAAAGCTCTTTGGAGAACTCCCCTATTCCCTGATTCAGACTGACTCAGAGGGCAAGAGCCAAATATTGGTTTTCTTGGACCTTTTAATTTAACTAATTTTTAAAACTTAATCTTAAACATCTAGCAAATAAATTTCAACATCCTTATATTAAGAGTACTGGGCTTTAATGTCTAGCTCTCTATCCTATATGTGATAACTCCTTATCTTAAATTAACCCAGGTTGTGAGTTCTTAAATCAGTACCTCTGCAAAACAGGCAATCTTTAGACCATTTATAAGAAAACTCAAAATAAAATTATCAAGAGTAAAAACATATTTAGTTCATGTAATAGCTACCTTGAATTTTGGTGGAGTTATACATGATATCCCCTGTTTGAGATCCTAGTAATCTTGACAAAAACCAACTTTTGGACACAACTTTAAATGTACTGAAATCTGGCCTACTTCTTCCACAGTCACTTTCACGTGCAGTGAGATGGGACACAGAGCCTTATCTCAGGTAAGGCGGGGTTCTTCATAAATCTTAAGTACTGTAGTTCTGAAACTGATCTTTGCTTTTTTAAACATTATTTTACAAAGCCTACATAAATTGTTGCTCAAGTTCACATGAATATTATTAACACAATATTATATCACATCTAAAACATGAATTAAAGAAAGGCTTAAGGCTTTTAACCTTTTGTAGAAAAGTAGCAAAGTATTTTTGTGTTTTACAATAAAACCTTCACACAAATTAGGCTCTCATTAACTTAAAAATACATTTAAATTGTATCTCAGTGTAAAAAGTAACATAAAACTTTACATATCTTATTGATAACAAGTCCAGTTATAGAACACAAATGATATAAATAAATCTCCAACATGTTTTTCTTTTAAGCCTAAAATTACCATACAACTTTAGAACACCAGCTTGATATAATGCTCTTTTGAAGCTTCTACCATACAGACGTGTATACCTGGAAGATATGAACACATTAATGGCACCACAATTACTTTGATGATTTTATATTAACCAAGTTTAGCTTTTAAACAAATAACATTACAATATTGAAAAATAATAGTTGTTGATTAACCATAGTTGTGTAATTTTTAATTTTTTTAAGATTACTTGCTCAAAAAGTTACACATATAACCAACTTACACAAACCTTCTTTATAACTTACTTAAACCCTCTTAATTACATAATCACATAGACTCTCTTATCCAGAAACACATTTTCCCTCTATTAAATCCATACCTAGAACCTTTTAGTGTCTCTTTTCCATCTGTTAACCTCCTTCTCTTCACATTTTGAAACAATACTTGTAAATTTTTGAATTTAGGCAGATTATTTCATAGACATCAACATTTTATTAGGTTTTATTTTTGAACACCTAGAAAAACTTATAAGCTTAATTTTAAAGACATCTTTTTTATCTATTTGCCATATTTAAATTGAGCCATTTGAATCATGTGAATCAAAGATATTTGGATCCATTTTTTAAAATTTTTCATGAGCGCTCCTCATATATCTATCAATTGTCATATCACTGCATGATATATGGACATACACACATACAGACATACCGACATACAACACATAACACAAGTGTAACACATAACACAATAGTTAATGCCTTGTAGCTTTCTCAGGTGAAATCTCATTGCAATGTTTAAGAAAAAAAAAAAAAAAAAAAACAACTCCAGTTGGTCAAAAATGGAGATTATCAGAAAAACACTAACTTGTCTGTAGGATCAAAATCATGAGCTCAAAAAAAAAAATAGAATCTAAGAAAAGGCAAAAGTCCTAGGAAAAAATTGACCGGCCAGTAATTAATAAATGCCATACAATTTACTTTTTGGTTTGGTCTAGTTTGAGTTCCCATAAAAAGACATTTTTACTCTTTTTTTTCCCTTGGGCCTCAGATCTGTTTCCTACTGAGCTGCAGGCTTCTTCTATTTGCATATCAACTTAAGTCCTGGCTGAGGTCTGGAAGGAACTGGGAAAACTGGGATTCTGAGCAGAAACCTCATGCCTAAGGCATTTTAACCATAAGTCATAATTTCCAGGTTTGGATGTTGAAAATTATGATACAAGTTTAAGATACAATTTTCAAAAATTTATTCCTTTACATCTTTTTACACTAGAAAAACTTGGTCACACAAAACTGAAAATAGGATCTTTCTTGATAATATAAAAGCCACCATCAGAAGAAATTCCTTCAGGATCATTAAGCTACTTTCTTTGTTCTGAAGTTCCTAAAGTAGTATTAGGTTACATTAAATCACCTGAAAATTTTAAAAGAGAACCACACACTACCATGTATATCCAAAATTAAGCTTTAAAATTTCCAAGACTGTTGCTATTTAATGACATTTCAATAAGCCAGACCAATGTTTTAATTTAACACCTTTTTTAAAAAATCTTACACACTGAGAGGAACAGATACCATATCATAATTTACTATCCTTGCCCAAGTTAATGCACTGGTACACCTAGTGAAATCTTTTCAGGCTACCCAGTTCAAAATTGATGAAAAAAATAAAACTAAATGATTGGGAGTTACTTGCCAACGTGGAAATAGAGTTCTTTAAAGTTTCTATCCTAAGTATTTAAGTTCTCTGGCATGAATTATCTGAAATCACAAACTAAACAATTACTTAAACCCAACTTTTAGCTGCAAGAATGTGCAATGCTTTAGAAACCCATTCAGATACCAGATTGTTAAAATTTAAAAAATCATCTTTTAGATACATATTCAGCCAAGGTCATCCCCAAGAAACAATCCATAATATCAGCACATTACTGCATTCATTGTCCCTTTTTTAAGTAGACAGAGGTGGAGTAATTCTTAAAGTGCAGGTAAGGAAGAGGGAGTTCCTCAAAGCAAAATGGCTTTGGCAGCTGCTGGGAGTCCCTTAGTCCCACATTTTACTTACAGGATTAGTTCCTCTGGTTTGGTCTGACCCCAGGCACCAGGCATTTTCCACGTCTCCTAACTTTTCAGTAGTCAGCTCCCAAAAAGTTCATCCTCTGCTTGCAGTTGTTTCGAGTGCCAGGCTTCCCCAAGAAGGCAGAGTGGGGACTCCTCTAAAGTCCCCTCTGGGGTGCCAAGATTTATGACTGAAAGTTCGGTTCCCATCCCCAACGCCAATTAATGCCAATTTAATAATGAGGACATGATTTTGAGAAAAGTTAAAGCAAGATATCAAAGTTCTTAGATCTCCAGCAGGCATTTCCCTCTACAGTGGGTGCACTCAAGCCAACTATGGGAAGAAAAGAAAACAATGCTTCCCTAATCTCGCTTAACAAAGGGGAGTAAAGTTTATCAAAGTTCTTTAAAATATAGCTAAAAGGGGTATAAAAGGTGAGAACAGAAAAGCTGGCGGTTCTATTGACTTCTGGTCCCTTACAGGAGAAGCATACTAGGGACAATTTAGGCTAAAATTTAGCTAAAGTTGACTCAGGGAGAATGGAGGGAAGAGGAGGAGGAGCAGAGGGTTTGAGTGATAGGATCATGGGGGAAGGGGTAGGAGTGGGGGCAGGGACAAGGAAAGGCTTCACCCATGCAGGTGGAGATTGGCAGAGGTCCTGCAAGGTTAAGATATATGGCTGTTAATCTGCGTGACCATGTGGCCCCGGCTGAAAGACAAAATTTCTGACTTTTTGGATGAGAGGGAAATGGAAGGATCCTTCTGGGGGTCATCCTACTCCAAGGGTGGGCCATTCTGAAGTACAGAGAGTCTGCCAGGTCCGGCGTTTTACTGAAAAAGAAAGATTCTGGGCCCTTGAGCGGACATCAGTCCAATGATCAAGGGTTACGAAAAGAGGCATGAAAGCACTTTGTCCATTAATGGGGGATACTCAAACAGGGACAGTAATAACACAAACACGACACGGACAATAAAGACAAACAGTAAACGTTTGACACAAATCCAAGACAAAAATTAAATCTGAGTAACTAGCAAAACCTGATGGACTAGGCAATAAAGACAGACAGTAAATTTAACACGAATCCGAGACAAAGAACAGAACTGAGTAGCTGGCAAAACCTGATGGGCTGGCAAACCAAAGCAGAATACTGCCAAGTCGAGGTAACTACTGTTCCTTGATTTCCCGAATCCTCTGGAGCATCCCCCAGGGACATGGCCTGTGGCTCTGTGACACGTCTGTCAGCCACCGTTGGAGAGAACTTACGCTCTTCACTGACAGTCTCTTTGCCAAGCCCTAACCTGAAATCCGAAACCAGAAAGAGGTGCCTTACTTACCCCGAGAGGAGCCTGTTGCGGTCTTTCATACGCCGCTGCCGGATCTTGCTGGGGCCTCCAGATGTAAAGGTCAGGCAAACGTTGGAGGAAAAGACCACGGAGACTGTCTCATGCAACAGCAAAGGGTTCATTGGGGTCCAGCATGCTGGGGCTCTGAGCTCACTTCAGAGGAGCAAAGAACAAAGAGCCCCGAGAACAACTTGAGAAGAGTTTATATACATTCTTTGGAGAGGGCAGGGACTTTACATACATCATAGCATCCTTTAGCAAATCATCACATACCGTGGGAAAATCAAACTGTTTTCTTCAGGATTCACAAAGGGGTGGCCTGAGGCAAAGTCCTCCCTGACATTCAGGGCAACAGAACAATAGTTAAGAAAAAGGCCCAAAGCAGGGTTTCTCAACTGAGACTTTACTGGTTACACTGATGTCTGAGTTTTCTGTCATGCTCACCATTTCCTTCAGCTATCGAGTACATGGCCATGTCACAGAGCTTGCAGGTGGTCCATATTTGGATACAAAACCATGAGCCTGTTCTGGAGAGTGGCCAGGTTTCAGGAAGAAAACAGGAACTTAGGAAGATAGTAGGTGTTGCCCATGGATAAGTCAAGCCGAAGTCCACTCATAAATTGGGCAGGATGAACTTTGGGAAGCTTTCTACTAGAGAGGACACATTTATTGATGCATTCCCTATTCTAATATCTACAACCACGGACACAGGGCGATACACAGACATAGAAACACTCACCTTGTGCAAACGACTCACTAGAAAGAGTCCACTCCAAGCCGAACAAACCTCCATTCCTACATATTCTCAGAACATGAGACAAAACCACCAATTCACACCCACACCCACAGAGGCACATGCTTCCCCCAAGTAGGTCTGTGACTATTGGGAGTGTCCTCTGACTGGTGGGCCATACTATGTTCCCTAGCAGTGGCCAGTCCTGTCTCAGATCTGGTCTCTTTGGCCAACTCTGTGAAGTTGTCAAGAGCCAGCGATGAGCCACTACCTTCTTTCTCAGGAAAGGTCCCTCTTCAGAGTTTACTGGCATTTGTCCATCCTCATATCAGTAGGTACCAAGAAAGACTGACCCTGTCATTGGTAAATCCAATCAAGTGAGACCACTGAGACAGAGACTGGGACTGGCTCTGGAGGCCTTGCTACCTGGATTTCACGTTCATAGAGTTCCATCACCAAGGAAGTGAGGTGAGGGCCCTTCCTTCAAGGAACTGAATGAGGTCACTGCCTTGGAAACCACTTTGTCCAAACAGTTGCTTCCAAGGGTCCCATTAGATAGAGGCTGCCCCTACTTTCTGTGACCCTTTCACAAGTTAGAATGGTATATAAACCATAGGATCCTGGGAACAGCTGTTCACACAGGCCTGGTTTGGTCCATCTTCCCTGCATTGAGAAGAGAGATGCTGATTCAGACACATCCCTTCATCCTGACTGTTTTGTTTGCCATTGAAGATGACATGTGCTCTCTCAGGTCCTACATAGCTGCCTACATCTTCTCCAGGATCATTTCTGCATCTACCTTTGAGGGTCTCAGGAGGAGTAGGATCCCCTACATTCCTGTGTGTAAGATCAACTCTGTACCTGCTCTTCTGTAAAGTTGGACTGAGGGAACAGTGTATGATTAGGGTTAATAACATGTTCGATTGGGGTTAGGAATCATTCTGCTGGATGAATACTGGTATTGTGAAACTGTGATATTTATAAAAATACAGAGGTGAAATATAAGTATGAAAACAGAAACCTCGGTAAGATTTGAAGCACAGAAGGTTCATTGGGCCCTTGATTGGTATACATAGTTTTGAATTATGTTCTGCACAGATTTCTCAGATAAATCAGCATCCAGTGGCATAGGATCTTGTTCCTTGGATGATTGAATGTAGAAGAGAACGTCCAGTCAAAAAGGGATAGTCAGTAGGATTAGGAAGATAGTCAGTAAGTTTAGGAAGAAGAGTGAGTCTAGGATTTGAACCAAAAGTTCTTTAGCAATAGGGTTTCGGTTAGAGAGTGAATGTAAATATCAGCACATGTGAAGAGTTAGTCACAAAGATGAAGTGGGGAAAATATGTAGGAAAGCTGATATCACTATAGACATGAAGAAATCAGGCAAAGTATAAATTGAGTGATAGGAGTAGACATTTTCAACAGTGGTTAAATTTTGAATATATAATCTTAGAAAGGAATAAATATGTAGTCACCAATAGGGTTGAAATTTGAAAGCATTAGGCAACCTGGACATGGATGTTTTTAGTAATCCAGCTCACCTTCAATTTAGACTTTGGTACAATCATAAGTGTGACCTTTGAATTTTGTGTCTAGAATATTATTGGGATGAAATGAATATGTATATCTGCTGACATGAATATAGAGATGATGCATGAATAGACCATATTGTGAATAAATAATATAACTGGTTCCAACTTTAAATAATGGATTGAATTGATATCTGAAATTATACATAAAATCTCATATTGATATACATACATTCACTCCAACCAGTTTTACATCAAAAGGTAATATTAGTTTATGGTTTATCCTGAAGAGTGTGTGAGTTTGGCTTCAAAAATGATTAAGGAAATCGAAAATAATGTGTTTGGAAAGAAGTCTCATGAAAAGACCAGTCAAGAAACATGGATTAATACATGTGTGCTGAAGCAGGAAGTGATTGAAAGTGAAAGAAATGCCTATAAATTTGTGAACTTGTGGATGAAAGATATATCCTATGATGTACATAAACTGAAGAAATATTAATGTAACGGTGTTGAATAAAACTGAACGTCAAAATACAATCAAGTCCCATAGGAATCTCCTTGCATTGATGTGAAACAAAGGTCAGTTACTGTAGAAATATTAAAATTTGTATGCACCAATCACTGAAGTGAGTATTCAGGACTAGGAAACAAATATGTATTTCATGAAAATGAATATTTCTGAGAATGATATTGTGAAAAGTTGATTATAAAAACACATACATGAACATGAACGAACTTGAGGAGTGTATAATAATACATTTATTTGATATTTTGTAAAATCTTGAGAGTATATATTTATACACAAACACACACACACACACACACACACACACACACACACACACATTTAAAAGTAGCAATATATATGCCAAGTGAAATTCTTCATGGAATATATATCATCCACAGATCCAAAAATATTCATTTTACTGAACATGGATTAATGTACAATGTTGTTCAATGAGGAAGCTCACCCATAGGTTGAATTTTCAGTTCCATCAGCGTTTAGGGGGAGTGATCTCTTCTCAAAATTTGTATCTGCCAAAGTCAGCGACCTCACAAGAATGTACGTGTGATAGGAGGTAGAATTCTATATATGCATATAAAAATACATGTGCTGAATAGGCTACAGAGAAAGGGAGACAGGAATATACATATTTGTTAAATTTAAAAATTCTTGGAGAAGAATTACAATGAAAAGTTGACTAGATTTATAACACATAGACTTGATAAAGCATAAGGCAAGTCCAAGTATACAACATGCCTCCTATGAACTGCCTGTATTTCTTTTCAGTTATGTTTATTTTTCTCCATCATATTAGGATTAGTAGTCAGAGTCTAGTGGGGTATGGGTTATTGTTAGGGATTCAGTATTTCAAATGGAAAATAGGAAAATAATTCCAATGTGTATGTAACCATGTGCTATACAAAAATCGTCCCACTCTCATCCAGAACAAGGCCTTGATATTACCATCGCCCAAAGTAAGACACAATTAGAGGAGAAGAGGAAGTATATCTGTGAATACCTACCTGGAATGGAAAATGCTCAGGAGTTCATAACCTTGGAGGTGGTAGAGGAGATTCCAAAAGTAAGGAACATGGTAAACACTCCAAAAACATGGAGCTCTGCTGGCCTAAAGACTTCTTGAGAAACTGCCTCTGAGATTGGGCACTTGAAATATATGTTGTTGTCAGGAGCTTTAGCTTCCTTTGTAGTGAGACCATCAAAGCTGGATCTGCATGGATGTGACTAGAGGACATAGTTTCTTATTTTCCAATGAACATAGGGCAGCAGTGCTGAATCCTCTCTTTGTAGGTAAACTGTGGCCACTGGGGGCTAAGTGTCTCCCCCTGTGGACCGTGAAGCCATTTTGTTATCCTCCTCTTTTCATGCTTGCAGCTGTATTGGGAGTTTGGTATTAGCTTCACGAAATACAAGTTCAACTGGAATACAGTGCTGGAGGGAGTTCTGTCATGTGTGGTGCATCAGGGTCTGCAGGAGAATGCACCAACCAGGCTGCTATCCCACATAGCTTCCCCCTTGACCATAGCAACCTGATTCTGAACATTGCCCTGAAACCTCTCCTTATAACAAGATGCCTTTACATATAAGAGAAGCTACAGCAAGTTATCAAAATCTTGCTAAGCTATTTGATGAAGATGTATTATGGATTAGTTACTAGGTTTCCCCAAAATACTCATAATGCAAGAAAGTTTAGAGGTGAAATGATTCAGTTATGAGAGCCTTAACTGATCAGTGAATTAATCCTCTGGCAGGGATGAAAAGGTCAGAGGCATGGAAGGGGATGCCTTCCACTCTCTCCAAGCCTGGAGGTGTAGACAATACCTGTGGAGGCATCTGGTGGCTGTGAAAGAAGTCTGGTTGCAGAGACTCAAAAGTGTATAGCACCTTCCTCAGTGTTCCACAACAGTGTTCCACATTTGAGGTGCCCAACAACAAGGGGCAGTGCCAGGATCTGGCACCAGGGGCATCCATCTGTGAGGAAGGCATCAGAAAGCCTAGGTGTCCAAAGGCGGTTTGGGGAGTCCAGTTGTATGGGTGGCGGCAGCAATGGGAAGTCCAGCCTTGGCATTGGGCATTTGTGGATGTTTCAGTGTCTGAAGTTTGGTTATGGCGGTGGTGGCAAAGGCAACTGAGGGGTCTGGAAGTGGTAGCGGCAAGCAAGCATCCAGGTAGGAGCTTCCTCATCCTTTAGTGGTGGTGGGAGTCTGGTTACTGTGCAGTGGCAGTGAGGATGTCATTGCTGGTGGCCATGTTGGGACTCCAGTTGCTGCAGCATGGAGCTCTGGTTGCAGCGACAGCAACAGCTTGGGGCAGGGGGCCTCAGAGCCAGAGGGCAACTGAAGGCTGTTAGGCTGAAGTGGCTGCTCCAGGCAACTGGTCTGGCTCCTGGCAGGGCCTGCCTGCTCAGGAAGTAGAACATGGGAGGTGGTGATACCCAGATAGCCTCTGAGAACCTCATTCTGCCCATGCCTTCCCTGCCTGGTACTGGCCTTGAGCCCACTGGCTGTCTGATTGCCCCCACCCCTGGTTTGCCCTATTCCTCCCTGGGTTTTGGCCTCTGCAGGGGGAGTAGATCAGCTGTCAGCTGAGGCAGGCTTTGGAGATGAACCCCCTTCCCCAGACATATTTTCCATGGACTATGGGGGGAGAGAGCTGTGGAAGGGTGAGGGCTAGCACATCCTCACCCAGAAAGCACATCCCTGTGATGGGAGGAGTATGGAGGGCATAGGCAGCAGAGGGAGCCTGAAGGTGCAGAGCCCTCAGTCTTGGTCTTCTGTTGCCTTCACCCACAGAAATGTGCTTTGAGAATGAAGATGTCCTAGGTCATCTGCTCTCTGCCCCACAGCCCATGTGGGATGTGGCTGGGGATGGTGGGGATGAAAGAAAATTTGCACAGGACTGACCACAGGAATACCAATTATAGAGGCATAAGCAGAATTATTGTCAGGCACCTGACAAATCTGTCTCATGCAGAGAGGGAGAGTGACATGAGTGAGAGAAAGCAGCAGGAGAGGGAGAGCAGCAGCAACTCCCCCTTGAGCATTAACTTTTATAGGCCAGAATCATGGCCACCTGTTAGGGGTAGGTTTAGTCTTTGTGACTTGCATAGCAGGCATCACCTGATTTTTCAGAAGGCAAGTTACTGTTTCTTAATAACAAAGAAATGAAACGTTTTATCTCTCAAGGAGAGAACAGAGAGCTGCAGGTCTTTATCTCTTGAGAAAAAGAACAGTGTTCATAGAGTGGGAGTGGGAAAAGGAAAATGGCTGTAGTTATGTCAACATTCCTCCCTTTTTTTAATACTAGGGCTTAGGGTGGCTTATGGATGGAGGTCTCTTCTTCTTATGGCTAATTACTACTGGCATGGGGGTGGTGATGGGGCAGAGACAGGTCCTAGAGGGAGGTTTCTTCTTTCAAGTGACTATATTATCCCAGAAGCATCTTATTGACCATTTCATTGGTGTAGGTCTTAGTCCTTTCCATGATGGTTTTCTGTAAAAACTTGAAAACACATGGTAACAAAAGGCTAGGCAGAGAAGGGCATTGAGAAAAGAGGTAAATTTTTGTTGAAGTGAAGTTGGAAAAGGATCCCTAAAAATGTAAGTCCTGAATGAACTAGAAGAGGAAAGTGCGAGTCATAGGCCTTGGAAGTCCTGGGTCAGAGGTCAGCTGTGTCCATAGGACGAGAAGAAATTGATAGTAATGAGAAGTGGAGATGAAGTCGCTTATCTGGTGTTGTGTGGTCTTTGAGTTGTTTTGGTACCAGGTCAAGTTTGGAGGCTTTTGTCTGATTGAGCCACAAGGTGAGTGGCCCTGTGGGCATTGCAGTGAAGTGAAGGTGAGGGCAGGTTTTGAGAGCTGAACTGTGTATCCAGTTGGGGAACCCCTTAAGATTGGCAGCAGTTGAGGTAACTTCATATGGTCCCATCCATTTAGGGGACAAGCCATTAGGTGAAGTAACTGCATTGGGATGGGAGGATGAATGTTAGAGGAAGGATTAGTTTTTTGTTTGTTTGTTTTGTTTTGTTTTTACATATCTCTCAGAATGAAGAGAGGTCCTGGAGGAATGTGATATCTTCTGTGGTGACAATTAGAAATTGTTTGAGAAAGTCTCTTAAAGAAGAGAATTTAGAATGAAGTAAGTGGTGTAGATAGGTTAGGATGTGATAGGTATCTTGGGTGGTATTGGGGGTGTAGATGTATTTTGGGAAGTGTCTGGGGTGTAGAAAGGAGAATGGTGTTGGATTCATTGTTGGGGAGTGGGTATATAGAGCTGCCTGTGGGCCATTTGATTTACCAGGTTGCTACCTGCTGTAATAATGGAATTATCTCACTGATGGTTTTGCAAAGTACTATGCCTATAGAAGAAGGGAGAAGGGAGGCTTCTAGGAGGGCATTGATGTATGAAATGTTGATAATGGAGGACCCTTTGGTAGTCATGAGTACTTACTCTTTCCATATTGCTGCATGAGCTAATAATATATGAATGACATATTTAGAATCTGTATAAATGATCAAAGATTAACTTTTAGCTAGGGTGAATGCTTGGGTTGGAGCTATTAAGTTTGCTTATTGATTGGTGGTGCTGGGGGATAGGGAGTTACACTCTATCACTTCTAAAGCTGTGGTGATCATGTGAAAAGGAACACCCATCCATGAACCAAGTGTATGAGGGAGTTGGCAAGGGTTCTTCCTGAATATGGGAGGGATAGGGGAGTAACTGGAATGGAGAGGTTGATGAAGATTAAAGTCATTAGGAGGAGAAAGTAAAGTGACTGAGTGGTGGGCATGTTTTGAATGTTAGAGTGAGGTCCTCAATCAGAGATATCTGAAGGGAAAAACAATCTGGGAAGGGGGTAGAGTCTGAGAACTCTCATAGGAGAATAATTCAGTTAAGTGGTAAGGGGAGAGGACTATTAGAGGTGACCCAAATGCTAGGTTTTTATTTTTTGACTCCTGGATTAAAATGACTGAGGAGGCTATTACCCAAAAGCAAGGTGTCCATCCTTGTATTGTTGGGTGAAGGTGCTTTAAGAGAAATGCCACTGCTATTCCAAGGCCTTTGAGAGAAATGCCACAGCTTACCCAATGTTGGGTAAGTGAAGGGCTGAGGCCTGTAGGAGGGCTTGGTGGAGGGCCCAAAAGGAAGTGTTGATGGATATGATGAGGAGCTCTCCAAGGGCATTGAGAAGGGGTCGGGCCAGCAAAGAGTAACTGGGTATCCATGTCCTAAAGTATCCTGTTAGTCCCAAGAACGATGAGAGTACTTCAGCCTTGGTAGTAGAAACAGGAAGGTGAGAAATAAGATTTTTGGATCCACTGTGATGGCCTTGTGGGCAGGGTTATTTGGAAGCCCAAGTAAGTGACTGTGGGAAGAGAAAGGTGAACCTTAGATGGGGAGAAGAGATATCCTTGCAAGGCCAAGAATTTTAATAATTTGGCTGTGTAGGTTTTACTATGGTATACAGAAGGGCTGCAGAAAACAAGGTCATCGACAAGAAGGTCATCCATGTATTAGAGGAGGAATGATGGTGACAACGATAGGTGGATGAGGTCTCAGGCCAAGGCTTGTCCAAAAAGGTGGAGGATATCTCTAAAACCCTGAAGAAGGATTGTCCATGTAAGTTGAATGGATACCTGGGTGTCTAGGTCAGTTCGGTAAAAGCAAAGAGGGCTTGAGAATCTTTTTGTAAGGGAATGGGTAAAGAGGCATCCTTAAAGTCTAGAACAGAAAAGTGTGTTGTGGAGGCAGGGGTGGAGGACAAGACAGTGTTTGGATTTATAACAATGGGGTGTAAAGGAACTACTGCTGTGTTGATGAATGCAGAGTCTTGGACCAAATGGAAGGCACCTGAGGGTTTTTTTGACGCTGAGAATGGGTGTGTTATGCAAGTCATAGGCCTTTGACTAGGAGGTGAGAGTTGATGGGTCCCCTATGGCTGTTTTAGTGGTTATTGGAATTGGAATGGAAAGAGAGATGGGTCTTTGAGTGTGATGTGGATGGTCTCTTGGTGTGTGGCTACAGAGGGGTTGTGTATGTCTCCTATCTGGGGATTGACCAAGGATGGGGACAACAGTATTGATGAGGGAGTTATTGTAAGTGATAGAAGGAGGAGGAGTTGGAATGGGGATAAGTCTGGGAGAGAGTACAGCATGGAAGATTAAATGAAATGGATGAGCTGTAGTTACTTAAGAGATCTAGACCTAGTAAGATACTGAGTGGGGCATTGGGGAATAATGAGGAAAGAGTGGAAGAAAGGGATCTCGTGAATGAGCATGTAAGAGGTGGCATTCTTAGTGATTGATATGATTTGCCTCCCACCCGACAATGGAGGTCATAGAAGTAGAGGTGGACAAGTACTGAGAATGTAGCCTGCTGTCCAAAAGGAAAGTGATGAGCCTACCTGCTACTACAATGGTTACCTGGGTTCTGGCATTACCTGTGGAATGTTGGTATCCCAGTCCTCATCAGTCATCCATAGCTAATCTCAGAGGTTCTGCTTGTGTTGTGGTGGGGCTGTGTGACCTCCTGCCTCACTGGGCAAAAGGGCAATCAACAGCTCAATGGCCCACCTGGTGGCATTTGGTACAGAGACTAGGAGGTTGGCAAGGACTGGAATAAGATTTTGCTCAATGGCCCAACTGACCACAGCTATAGCCTGATCCAGGGGGTCTTCTGTGGGTTATAGGGGTAGTGATTATAGTGGAAGATTGTTGAAATGTTTTGGCTAGCATTTGATATTTAGCCTCCTGCACCTTTTCTTCTCTGCCATTGTACACCTTGAAGGCCACCTCAAGCACTTGAGCCTATGGGGTAAGGGGACCTTGCTCCAACTTTTTAAGTTTAGCTTCTACTTCAAGGCCTGTCCAGAGGTAGGGGGCATGACCTTTGTCCTTAGGAAAATCCATAGAGCATTCCTAGGCACATAGCCACCTTGCTGAGTTCTTTGTCTGTAAATAACAGGAGAGATCTGCAGTGCCAGGTGTCCCTGACTCAGTTACCTAGGTGAGGACCCACAGCAACCCCCTATCAACCACCAATCAGCATGAGCCAGGGAAAATACCTGGGATTCCAGATGACTTCCCCAGTAATCTCGGTGATTGATAACATGCTGGGAAACCATGGAGTTTAGCACGTACACCCCTCATGGCTTAAACCAATCAGTTCAAATGAATCCCCCTCTTGTACCAACCAATCACCCATACCCAACTTGTTCCTGTCAATAAATGTGCTAATCAATGTTAAGAGTTGTTGTTTGATTTTCCCATGGTATGAAATAATTCACTGTGTGATCTTGTGACACATAGAGTATCCCCAAAAAACCTATAAAATCTCACTGAACAAAGGACCGGGGCTCACTCCTTGGGACTGCTGCATTGGAAACAGTTGTGAGTCCAGGCTCGAGCTTGCAATAAAGACTATTGTGTGATTGCATCAGATTCAGTTCCTGAAGGTCTATTGGGGTCCCATGTTTCTGGTATTACACCTGTTAGGGGAAGGTTTAGCTTTTGTGACTGGTATCACCTGATTTTTGGAGAAGGTAAGTCACTGTTTCTTTTCTTTTCTCTTAATAGCATTTTCTTTGTTTCTCTCTCTTTTTTTTCTTTTTTGGTACCAGGGATGAACACAGGGGCACTCGACCACTGAGTCACATCCTCAGCCTATTGTGTACTTAATTTTAGAGACAGGGTATGACTGAGTTGCTTAGTGCTTTACTTTTGCTGAAGCTGGCTTTGAACTCCTAATCCTCTTGCCTTAGCTTCCTAAGATGCTGGGATTACATGTGCTACCACTCCTGACTAAGTTACTGTTTCTTTCTTTCTTTTTTTTTTAAGAGAGAGAGAGAGAGAGAGAGAGAGAGATTGAGAGAGAGAGAGAGAGAGAGAGAGAGAGAGAGAGAGAATGAATTTTTTTTTGTTTTTGTAGATGGACACAACACAATGCCTTTATTTTTATGTGGTGCTGTGGATCGAACCCGGGCCCCGCCCGTGCTAGGCGAGCACTCTACCGCTGAGCCACAATCCCAGCCCCTAAGTTACTGCTTCTTAAGAACAGAGAAGAGCAACTTTTTATCTCCCAATGAGAGAACAGAGACACTCAGGTTTTTATCTTTTGAGAGTAAGAACAGTATTCATAAAGTGGGCAAGGGGTAAGGAAGATGGCTGGTGTTATGTCAACAGGGGTCCTCTCCCAAGGCTGTCCCACTTGGCAGATGACCTAGTTCCTCTGTAGAGGCCATAGTGGGGGATGGGGTGAGCAGCTGCCCAGTGGGATATGGCCAGTGCCAGGCAGGGCAGGTGTGGGCAGCATAAAGTCCTCAGAGACTGTCTGGGTACCACCACCTCCTGCTTCCTGAGTAGGCCAGCTCTGACAGAAGCAACACCAAGGTCCTGGAGCAGTCACCATGGAAGCCATCCCAACTACTAGTTGCCGTCTGACTCTGACACTCACTGCCCCAAGCCCTCACTGCTGCTGCCAGCCTAGAGCTCCTCACCAGAGCCACTGGACTCCCCACATGGCTGCTAAATGCTTCCTTCACTGCCACTGCAGCCAGACTCCTGTCACTGCTGCAGGATGAAGACACTCAGAGCTGGATCCCTCTGTTGCCACTGCACCAGCTTCCGGACTCTCTGGTGCCACCACCATCACACATAAACTGAACTCCCAAACCCCAGCTGGACACCTATGCTGCCCACCTATGCCCCACGTCAATGCTGACACCCCCGAGGTCCTATACTTGACACCAGACCCTGATGCAGCTGCATGTTGCTACTGCCACACCAGACTCTGGAGCTCCACACTTCTGCCACCACACTCCAACATGGATGCCAGACAGTGATAATCAGTACTGGATGCCGAACTTTATTGCAACTGCAATGGGACTCCTGTCAGCAACGCAGGACAAAACCGCTTATGGCTGGAAGCCTCTGTTGCCCCCACCACACTTCTGGACTCTTTCACTGATACCACCACCGGAGCACCTTGCAAACACACTCTCAAACCATCCAGCTGATGCCTCCACAGATGCCCCAACGCCAATGCTCAACTACCTATGCAGGAAGCAGCTGCTTATTGCTGTCACCAGAGGCCACCATTTGGTGATGCTGCTGCTGCTGCTACAGCAACTCAGCCCCAAGGCTGCTGTTTTGTTGCCCAAGATAGCAGAAGCTGGGGAAGCTGGGCATTCTACATGACAGTGGCCTCTCTAGCGTCTTCCGCAAACCCCCTGCCTTTCCTCCCCTAGGACTAGCCACCAGTCCTTCTGGACCCTTGAGGAATTGTGGTGCTAACTCAGAGAATTCATCCAAGGAAAACAAGTAAGTACTTTAAATAAAGGTTGCAGTCCTCGAAGCAGCCAGTATGCTGGGCTAGGTGGGTTCAGCCAGCTGTTGAGGGGCCAGGTCAGGACCTTGACCCTGTGGGGCAAGCTCCGAAGGGATCTCTGGCTGATCTTGGAGAACCCTCTTGTCCTTTCTCCTGAATTTGCCACCCTTGCCCCTTCTCCCATGCCCCGCCCCCACTCCTTCCTGAACAGGACTCTGGGTCCTGGAGACAGGGCTGATGGGCAATGGGCCTATGGGCAGTAGTGAGAAGCCTAGGTACATTGCAGCAGTTGGGGGACAGCCTGACTGATCAGACTCCATAAACCTGGATTGGGGAAAAGCAGTCTCTTGGGAAAATACTCACCTAGATCTATCAAATTTAGCCTAACATGAGCTACTTCCAAAAGATTTATCAAAAAAGGAAAAATATAAGATAGTAAGTTTTGTCTTGCTAAAGGGTAGTGTGAGGAAAGGCAAAGTTTTCAGAGTTGGTACAGCTGGACCCAAATCCCTCTTAACTGGGTGATTTTGACCAGGGTACAGAACTAGGTACAACCTTGGTTTTGCATCTTGTAGAATAAAGATGGTGAGAATGATAAGCCAGGGGTAAATTAAGCTGTTGAGCACTACCTCAATTTGGGAACCAGGAAGGCATTCGGCATTATTTCCCTGAAGAAATATATGCCGAGATTAAATGCGACACACTTAGAAATGCACCTTTGGAAGAAAACTGACCTCTGAGGTAGGATATTTGAATTTACTTCATGTTTTTAGATGAAATAATAATATATGGGAGATCAGAAGCTAAAGCATGAAATGTTGGGTCAGGCTCATAAAATTATAGGCTGTTTTCAAATTTGTTTAAAATTACATTCAGATAAATCTATGTAGTTTAAGCCTCCTGGGATATCCCCTAGCTCTACCACACATACATGGAGCACTGTCCACAATACCATATTTTTCTTTACAGTGTCACCAAATATATCAACATATGTATATACATATACACAGATACACATTTTGTAATATTTTGTTCCTTTTGACCTCTTTTGGGACTTTTTGAAAATACAATCTTATATTGTCATACACATTCTTTAGCAGCTTTCCCACCTTAATTTGAATCCCTTCAGCTGACCATCAGGAAGAAGGAAATAGCAGACAAGCTTGAGGATCAGAAGAACACCATCCCTGCTCTAGTCACTCTGGAACCTGACTAGCCTGCGCACACCTGCTTGAGGAAACATCAGCCCTGCTTCAGCCACTTGGGGGCTGGCTGATCAATGGAGGGTGGAAAATAAACTAACCAGCAGGACAAATGATCTGTTTTATCTGCTGAGATGGCTCTTATACTATGATTCATTACTTTTGTCATGGACATAGTCCTTTCCTTGGTGCTTACTTCAGGATTGATAACAATAAAACACACAACTGACAATATCAGAAAACTAGAGAGAGAGAGAGAGAGAGAGAGAGAGAGAGAGAGAGAGAGAGAGAGAGAGAGAGAAACTAAGATATGACATCACATAAAGCTTTAAACCAAGAAGATAATGATGGCCTTTGATTTAAAAGATTAAATAATGAGCATCAAAGGGAGTAATGGTATAGTCCCCAAAAGACTCCAAATGATGAAGTCCCCAAAAGACCCACACCAATTGTAACATATAAGCTTCTCTCCTAGTGAAAAAGATATTTTTTAAAAAGTTAACAGGATTTCTAGAGAGCTCATTGTGGTTTGAGCTCCTCTTTGTTGTAAAGGTCAGGTTTCTGTTTCTTGTAAATGTTAGGTCAGCAGGGCTGGGGTTGTGCCTCAGTAGTAAAGCACTTGCCTAGCACGTGTGGGTCACTGCTTTTGATTCTCAGCACCATTTAAAAATAAATAAAAAATAAAGGTATTTTGCCTATCTACAACTGAAAAAAAAAGTCTGCAATCAAGCTTTTTGATGTACAAAAGTTACTGTTTCTGTTTTCTTAGTAAAAACCTGTGAAATCTCTGTTTAACCAAAGAACATTGAAGAAAAAGTAACTGTTATGTTAACCACCCTGTTGTGTAACCACCAACTGAGTATAAATCTCACAGAATTTCTATACCTGGGGTCCAGAGATTTTTTGGCATTAGTCCCTCTGGATTGCTGTAACTTAAATAAGACTGCTTCCCCCCAAATCCCACAGTTGATAATCCTCATCAAAGCCTGTTTGAAATTCTAGAATGTCCCCATTCTTGAAGGGTACACAGAGACAGTCTCTCTCAACTCTGCCACAGTATGAATTCTATTCAAAGTCATTAATCACAAAAGACTAAAGGGAGATTACACTCTAGTGACCTCTGGAAGTAAAGTTAATATTACATGATAAAACTTGTATACATGTATTGAATTGCTGTGATTCACCCCATAAAGATATACAAATGATATATCTAAATAAAAAAATTTTAATCTGGAGAAAAATGTGTTTTGTGAGAAATCTGAATGCCATGTTTGCATTTTTGTTGTTTCTAATATTATGCTGTAACTATATTTAATGATGTCATTACATTTTTAAACCTGAAGAAGACATCCAAATTTTATACCGTAATATTATTAGCAAAGGGAATATTTCAATGATTAGAATTTATGGTTTCCTGTTTTTAAAGCTAATATGTTTAATTGGAGGTTTGCAGCAGGTACCAACTCCATCAGAACCTCAGTCTGGTGAAGCCACAATTTTGTGCCTGCCCAGGCAAGTGCCCAGTTGTGCCTAGTTCTTTGCCACCCAGTAGATAGTGCTCTGACCCAGGGTGGTGGAGCCTGCATTTCAGTCCCCTTGCTTGTCTATCTTGGGGCAAACTTGACTGTTGTGCTATGCTTTAATTTCTCATCTGGGAGGATTTTTGTCCAATTTTCCCATGGAACTGTTGGAGATCAGTGAGAAAATTCATCATTTAACAAAGTCTGGCTGGTTCAGTATGAGGAGGGGCATCATGCCAAAGCTGGCTCTGTGACTAACCTCCGCACTCTATTTACTTTCCTGTATGGTCCCTGAGGGTGGCAGGGGGAATGTTGTTCATCTGCCATGCAGCTTGCCGGCTCCAAGGCAAAGGGACCCTCCTCTGACCTGTACCTGCCCATACCAAAGGTAGTCATTGTTAGTTCTCTCAGTGGGTGGGAGACATCAAGTAGTAGTGAGTAATAAACAGTGAAATGCAAAGCAACAACAGGGCAATATCATGGGTTTTCTTTAAGTTACTTTAAGGTGTTCTTTAAATTATTTTTTAAGGCAAATGGGTAATCAGAAAATGCAGAAAAAAAACAGGTATATAAATAAACACACAAAAAAGGAGGCAATTAAGAAATATATCAAGTAAGATTAGTGGGGTAATTACTAACTCTTGACAGGGTCAGCTGGTGTCACTGTAAAGCTAGACAATGGGATCTTCTGAAAATAGAATTTTATATTCACATATACATTCTTATGACCATAGGTGCCTCAAAATATTCCTGAAGAAAAATTTTCTTAGTAATTCAGGAGCACAAAAGTAAATTCTGATTAGTCACTGACCCCCAAAATCACATTAACATAGGACTAACTTGTAAATAACCACCCCCTTTAATATGATGGCCACTATGACAGGACAAATGAGGGTGAAAAACTCTACCACCTGACATGAAGGAGCTGAACACCCCGATTGGTAAAGAGTGCTGAAGGTGGACCCCAGTTCTCAAGGCAACCATAAAACAGCAGTACATTCACAAACAGCACTATTTCATTTGCTATTTTCTGCTGGGAGATGATTCACTCTCATGAGAAGGCTCTTTGTTTGAGCCTTACTTTACTTTCTACTTATAAGTTCTCTTGCATGGATTTCAGTGTCTGGCTTTCTTTTCTTGGAACACAAGAACTGAAGTTTGGAGCTTCAACTTTCCACTCTCCTGTGACTTCTAACCTGGTGCCTCCATTCAGATCAACAGCCATCTACAGGACAGGTATATGAACTTCACCTTGTTTCTCTCCCAGCTTTGGTTGAGATGATGTCTAACTTAACCCCTGATATCTTGCCTTTTGCTTTGGGCTTCTCTGTGTACACTTTTCTTTGTCAAAACCTGTTCCATATGTCACATGAGTGCCATCTTTTCTTACAGTAAGTAACTGTAGTGGCACCTTTTTTCCTCCTCCTGACATGCAGATGTACACTCTCTCTTGCTTTTTGTGGCATCTTTTTGAGCAAGGCCACCAGAGAGGCAATGAGACTCCACTGTTGTGGCTGTTGCCTTATAGTGACCCCTGACTCTCTTCAGTAATGAGCATCATACCACCATCTTTTTGAAGCTATTCCAGAAACAGAAGGCCAATGAGTTTACCATCTTTACCTACTTATAATTCACCTCATGGGTGAATTAGTTAGTGTAAGATATCTCACAGCTAAGAAACCTTTTTCTCAGCTGGTATAATTTCTTTACCAAAATGGTAGTTTTTTACTGTATAACACATTGCATGGATCATGTCCCCTCATGGGTTTTATTCCAAGGGAAAACCCAGCAATAAAATGATCCTTCCTCTTTTCTATGTCACTTATCATGTTGTTATATTTGGACTGGCTCTGTTTCCAACAGGGTGACAAAAAAAACTTGTGGCTCCCTCTTCTTTTCAACATCAGGCCCATCCTACTCTTCAAGTTCTCTGCAAAAGAATTAAGGGTCACTTCCCAAGTCATATCAATTGTCTGGCATAAGGTTATTAAACATGTTTATTAAATAAGATTATAGGCTTGAGAAATAGAGTTCAGAAAACAAGGCATGAGTTGCTGAACTTGGACACACATGCCACACTCATTCTAGGGAACCACTACATGGGTTTAGAATGCAATGTTATGTGAGGGATGCATTCATATAGTCATCTTTAAGGTCAGTAGTGCTGAAGAACTCCTGGCGTATCAACAGGCTGTTATTTCTTTAATTATTATTATTATTATTATTATTATTATTATTATTATTATTTGTGTATGTGTGTGTGTGTGTGTGTGCCCGCAGGGTGGGGAGGGGTAACAGGAACTGAACCAAGGGGCATGAGGCACATCCACATCCTTTTTTATTGTTCTATTTTGAGGCAGGTCTTACTAAGTTGCTGAGGGCCTTGCTATAATGCTGAGGCTGACCTTGAAATTGCAATCCTCCTGCCTCACCCTCCCTGGTCCCTGAGATTACAGGAGTTTGCCACTAATCCTGGTTGGATTTATTTTACAGGCAGGAAACCAATCATTGATATAAGCTACCACATCCTTGGAGTACATCCTGTGAAACTAGGACATTTTTTGCCTGGAGACCCTCAAGAAGAGATTAATTTTCTTTTGTAATGTTAATTGGCCTCTGTATGAATTAGGGAATAAAAATAAATGGCCCACTAATAGAAGTCTAAACTATAATACCTATGAGATTCATGTTGCAGAAAGGAAATAAAATGGCCAGAAGTCCCCTCTCTACAGGCTTTCTTTTTACTAAAGTATCAAAAGATTTATGTGCTAATTGTAGCATAATTAGGCCCTTCTAACAATGATGAGTCAAAACATTGCTGGCCTAGGGGACCCCCCAAAACTAACCCTTTCTCTCTCTCAACAATGTACTTAACACTCAGAGCTGTCAAAACCCAATTCTCCCACTTTCCTCTGTACCCACCATTACCTACTGCTCCCACTCACCCCATTCTGGTTTCCTTCACAGTAAACCTATCCCTACCAAGCCCATTGCCAGTTTACACCCATTACAAGAGACAAATGGAGAATCTGGACCAGTCAGAATGCAGGTGTGTTTTTATATGAAAGATCTAAAAGAAATCAAGAGGATTTAGGAAGGTTTTCTGATGATCCTGATAAATATATAGAGGAATTCCAACATTTAACCCAGGTTTTGAGGTAATCTGTATGAGTAATTTTGAGTCATATTGTAACTGACAGAGAGAGACATCAGGACACAGAAGCTTCTAGGGTTTGGGGGAATGATTTACATATCACAAACACTTTATACCCTGTGGGTCCTTCTGCTTTTTCAACTGAGCATCTTCAGAGGATTTATGATGAATTACCAAGGGGTAGCATAGCAATCATATGATTATTTGTCTCAAGGCAGAACTTAAAAATAGTAGGATGACAACTATTAACTATATGAAACTGGAACAATTGATCAGAGATTGGAGTGAAATCCCAGGGCTTTTGTAGAAAAGATTGTAGATTGAAGAAGGCTTAGTAAAATTATACAAACCTTAGATCCTACATCTCGTGGAAGACAAGTTATTTTAAAAGATAAGTTCATTCTTCAATTTGCTCCAAATATTAGATAGGAATTACAAAATTGGTAGTAGATCCTGGTATTTCCCTCGAAGGTAGCCCACAGGTCTTTTATGATTAGACCAGGAGGAACATTTAAGGGTTAGATAAAAGGAGAAATGAGGGACAAGAGACCAGTGCAATTATTGACTGCAGTTCTTAATGGCCATACCTTTCTTCCTCCACAGGACCCTTAAGTCTCTGAAAATGGCTGTCATTGTTACAGAAAGGAAGGACATTAGAAGAAAGATCATCCAATTAAGGGCAGGCTTCAAAGACTCCTTGCCCTATATGTGGCAGGAGAGGCAACTGGAAAGTTCACTGCCCTGGAGGCTGAAGGAACCTCAGATCAGACACTCTCAAAATGACGGCCCAAGAATGAGCAAGCCTTGGGAGTCAGCCAGCACCCCAGACCGTCACCATCACTGGGGCTAGACTGAGGGTAACTTGAGGAATGAAATAGTGTCATTCATTTCCTTTAGGATACTGGCACCACCTATAGTGTCTCAACCTTGGATACTTTTCTGCTAATTCCTGCTTGGTTTTGGGAGTCAACAGAATACCCAATATAAGACAATTTACTTCTTTTCCATGTTGCAATTGGGAAGATAAAATATTCACTTATTCTTTAATTTTTGGTAATGGCTAACTATCAAACTCCATTATGATATCTTAATAAACTTAGGAGCTTGTCTAAGTTTTCCACTCAAGACATTGAGATCTTTTCTTTTGATGTCAGCCATTGAACAATCAGAACAATTGATTAACCCTAGCTTGTTGGTATCTCCCTATTAAAGAATGACTAGGTAAAATTATGGTCTCTAATTGTAGAATCAAAGAAGAAAGATGGACTCATTATAAACCACTTCTTATGCAGATGATAAATTATGACTTCTAAATGAGACTTTGTCACATTCAAGTCATGGAAAAAATTTCACTTTAGAGCAAACCAATTTCCAAAAGTTTGCAGTCATTAAGTCACATTTGAGTCCATCTTCAACTTATCTTCCATTATGAATGCCAGAATAGCAAAGACATAAGGAAGGTTACTATCAAATTTAGGATGAATGGGGCTAGGGTTGTGGCTCAGTGATAGAGAGCATGCCTTGCATGTGTGAGGCCCTGGGTTCGATCCTCAGCACCACATTAAAATAAATAAATAAATAAAGATATTGTATCCATACACAACTAAAAATATTTTTTTAAATAGAGATGAATTTGGTTTAAGCCAACCACAGGACATCTCAATCAGAAGACCTCAATCTGTTGCAAAAAACATAACCACACTTAGGATACATGGCCTAGTTTGATTTAGAAGTCAGGATAGACCTCAAAATTTTGATGTCAACATATTTTGATTTTACAGCCTTATGATTGGTTTGGGACTAGTTGGTTCTTGAGATCTGGAATTAGATGGCCAGCCCCCAAAGGGAATCAGTGGATATGTGGAACTAACTTATGGCTCTGGGTTCCTCCAGGCTGGATGGAAAAATGTACTGTTGGGTACCCATGAATGCAAGAGAGGTGGACACAAAAAATAAGTCAATCTGCAAACATCCCCAGTCTCAAGCATAGATGGGGACTGTCTATTTTTCACTGGTATGATTATTTAGCTTCACTGTTTATCCCAAAAATTGGTCTAGAGGATATAAATGTGGTACATGGAAGGTGTAGCCAATTATATTCAAAAAGCTTGCAATGACACTGAGAAAGGCATTTCTTTCCTTAATGCAGAGATTTTACTCATGAAAAAAAGCTGTTTTACAACACCAAATGGCCTTGGATGTTCTTAGAGAAGCTCAGGTGGCACTTGTGCCATCATTCAGACTGAGTGTTGCATTTACATTCTTGACAACTCAAAAGACCTGCATTCCTGGCTGGGTTCCGTGGTGCATACTTGTATTCCCAGCAGTTGGGGAGGCTGAGGCAGAAGAATTACAAGTTCAAAGCCAGCCTTAGCAAATTTGTTTCTGTTGTTTTGTGCCATCCAGTTTGTGGTGTTTTGTTACGGCATCCTTAAAATACTAATACACTCAGAGGGTCTGGGTGCATTTTGTCTTTCTCTAGTGCAAAATTACTGTCATCTTTTTAAAAAATCTGCCCGGGAACTTTTAGAAAAGTTTGCATAAGACCAGGGTCATGTTAAGTCAAGTGTAGCCTAAGAATCTAGAATCATCCACACAAGGGCCTACTTGGGAATTAATGATGTCATCATCAGAACTGAAAGTCCCCCTCATACAGTCCCCAAGGCCTGAAGTGCACATCTGGGGTAAAAAGAGGGAATCAGAAAGACAGACACCCACATTGGAAGCCACAGGGAAACATGTCACTTCAAGTCAGTGTAGCAAGTATCGCAAGGACTTTCCACCATGGAAGCTGAGAAAGACTATAGGTGATGAAACAGAGCACCACCACTGAGACCTGTTTAGGTGTTTAACAGCATGGACACCTGAAGAGCTGAGAACAAGAAAGCATGGGCCAATCTACTGGGTAGGGGCTGCTTGCAGGTCCACCAAGGTAGAGGTTACCTAAGAAAAAGCAGAATAGTCACCTTTAGACTCCTTCCCTGCAATCTCAAGAGCCTGGCCCCCCTTACTCAGGCCCTGAAATCCTCATTTCCTTCTCTTGTGCAGCAGGTTTTTTTTTTTTTTTAATAATTCATGCAGACTTTTAAAATGTCCTCTGTACATATTTTATACCAACTTTCACTTATCAGAAAAGTAGAATAAAATCAGATCTAAAAGGATAAAAATCATTTTTATGACCTCTCAAATTAAAAAATAACTGAAAGTGAGAATTAAATTGTTCATTATTTGAAAAAATGTAAAGTCAGGGTCACAAGAAAAATAAATCCTTATTTAAACCCTTTTTTATATTTATTGACTTGTTATCAGTTTCCACACAAGTGAAATATGTACTTCATATTTGAGATCTATTTCACTTATGTATATCTTTATGTAGAAAATGACACCATGCCTCAGTTAATACTATATGGGTTTATAAATATAAATGGAATTAAAGGAAACTTACCCTTTCCCTTTGTGCAGCTCTGACTTCCAAATCAGTTTCTATAGAAACAAGTAGACAAGTGCCAGTACCAGAAGTTTGCCAAATATAACTCAGCTTTTACTTGTTGGATAATAAAGCCAGATTCCAAAGTCGGCTAGAGGGTTTTGTCAGTAGATCCTGTTTACAAGAGTTTAAACAGCAGTTTGCCACTGGAACACCACCTTGTAGAGTATAACCATGGCATCCTTGGTTGATAATCACCTGTTGCCTAGTAATCATCATCCTGCATGGAAACAAACAGCACTAGGGCTCTTCCATCCAAGCTTAAAATTCTTAACAAGCCCAACAAGCCTGCATTTCAAGGAGGTCTTCATCTGCAACTAGTTAAGTTTAAAATTGGCAAACAACCATGGTGTATGAAGCCTAGAGTGCAGCATTGCTGGTTTCCTCTTGAAATCCAGTGTGCATCGAAGTCTCCTGCTGCAAACAGGGGAGTTATTCTCCTGTACTGGGAACAGGCTTCCAAAGCTCAAGAGCCCCTGTACAGGATAATGCAGGAACTAAAGGCAAACACTTTCTCCTCCTTAATGGTGCCTCCATTTTTTTTTCTCACAATCTGTACTACCAACCGAAGTGACTGGGCCTGAGTGTGCATTTGTACCTATGAAACCATCATGGTGCATGCACATCCAAGGCATGTGGAACCACAGGTCAAATAAGGCACAGATACCAAGTAATGGTTCTAATTTCAATTGGTATCTCTCAGGAACTCTTCACCCATTCAGAACTAAACCCATCACTGCACAACTCCTAAGAAGCCCCTGGAGATGGAGGAGCTCCTCAAATGTGTCAGAAAAGGCTTTATTAACATCATCATTAACATTTAAAAAGGAAACAGAGAATTTCTCCTTCTTTTGGCAATTTGGTGGAGATGTTAAAAGTGCAAGATAAAGCAATTTCAAGTTTTCTTCAAATTAAAAACAAAACTAAGGCCAAACATGATAGGTGAACAAAATAAATCAAAACTTAAATTTCAGCAACTCTAGCTTTTCAAACCAGCAAAGCCTCTGACTCCTGTATTGTGGTGAGTCTTAGGGTGCTTGCCCTGGCTTCTTGCATGCCAGCAAATAGCACCATTTTCTCATCATGTTGAGGACTGAGAAGCAAAGGATCCCCTTCACTGCAAACAAAGGGGGTCCCGGTAACACTAATGATCCTTCATAATTGACACACCGTGACAGTCAAAATGAAATTGATGGTCTCCCTGCTTCTTGCTCAAAACATACCATCAGAGCAGTAGCAAGTACCCACTCGGCCTGCAGCAATTTTTAACTGAGTGATTTTATAAATTGGTTTTTAAATGTCTCAAGTAACTCCAGGCATGTCCCCACTCCCACCTCAATTAATTTCTTTTTTCTTTATCTCAAATTCAAGATCATAAATCCTGTGGGATAGAATAAAGGGTTTGGGGCCAGACCTTGCTGGGCATTGGGCTGGCTCCCTGAAGCTGGAATCCAAAGGAAATTTCCCAACAGCCCAGGACTGTATGCTCAAGACCCACTGAAGGGAACAGAAGATACTGACACAGCAAGTAAGGGGTTCTGTGGGGAATGCTCACACTGTGAGCAAGAAGGGAAGAAGGGGCAACACTGGGCAGGGCCATCACTAGCATACCTGGATTTGAGGGACTGCTACCCATTAGCATTTACTAAGTGCTCCACTGAAGTCAGCACAAGCCACAGGCCTCACAGGAACTGTGGAGTAATCTCCAGGAAAGTGTTGCCCCAGCAAACAACACTGATGTGCAAGATCAGCTCCTATCTAATGTGCTGTGATTTGGACACACCACTTATTACATGTTGCAAAAAAAATCCCTGGAGTAAGTGCAATTATGATCCCATTTTACATAAGGAAAAAAAAATAGGTGAGTCAGAGATCAGAAAAAAGGCTGGGGAGAATCCAGCAAGGTCTGGCCCCCAAACCCTTTATTCTACCCCACAGGATTTATGGTCTTGAATTTGAGAAAAAGAAATTAATTGTATTCAAAATGCCTGGGACTAGCAGCACCTTAAATTTTGGATTTTTTTCCCCAGATTTTGGAATATCTGCATAGACATAAAAAGAAATCCTAGGGATGAGACTGAAGTCTAATCATAAAATTTCTTCATTTTAATATGTGCCTTAAACATAGAGACTGATGACAATTTTTATTTCATATATTTAATAATTTTGTGCATGAAATAGAATTTTATGGTATAAAATTTTCTATGAGGGGCATTGTGTTGTCACCCAAAACATGTTGGATTTTTCTAATTTTAGATTTTCAGATTGGGAAAGCTCAACCTGTCCTAACAGTTAACACATATGAAGGCAATGCCTGCCTCAGACACTCCAGTGAAAACTACATAGGCTACCTTCATTAATCCCCTACCAGCCAAAATAGATCATATCACCCAATTAACAGATGAGGAAACTGAGGCAGAGAAGAACCATGTAGGCTAGAAAGTGGCAGAGCTGGGATTTGAATCCACACATTCAGGTCTTACCTCCCACTCTCTAACCCATGGTGGGTGTAGACCTGGCCCTCAGATGGTGAGGGACAGGGGGATTTTTTAATTTAACCACAGAAAAACTCTCTCTGAATCTGGTGCTTCCTAGGTATATTTAATGATTTCCACTGCAACACTGCCCTGAGCAGTTTCTTGTCTCTCCCAAGTTTCCAGCTGGAGCCTTCCTTCCTGTTTTAAGAAGTGAAAGTGTAGGGACACCAGTCCATGCCAGATATAGTTTCAGATCTAAAATTAACAACAATGACCTAGCTCCAGCCTGACTCTGAAGAGAAGAAAGGGGAGAAGGGAAAGAAATAAAGAAAAAACCAACAACCAGTTCTTCACAAATTAGAATAATAATAAAGGTTCTTTCAAGTGCCCGGGCATATTCTTAGCAAGACCCTAACACCTAAATCAAGTCCATGCTATAAAAATGGCACAAAAGCCAGAAGCCAGGATACAGGCCTGACTTCCTTTAGGGAGACAGGGGATTTGCTGGATGTCAGGAGGCTGGGTGGCAGGGATGGAGCCAGAGAGTGCCTGACTCCCTGGCAGGCACACACTTCTGTCTGGCCCCATTGAGTTCCATCTGGGTGGGGTTCTGGAGCTGCAACCTTCTATGGTCATCATCATGCCTCTTGCTCACCTTCCCAGCTGATCTTGAAACAGCCCAAGGGCATATCTACCATGCCAGCCAGGTGGGCAACATGAGGATGCATCTTGCAGACCAGCAACCTGGGTGCCCAGTGCACTGAGGGCTGTGGCTGTCTGGATCTGAAAGCCCCCTGCATTTATAAGAGGCCATGTGTCCCAGGGGCCAGCCCTAGCCAGAGTCTGAAAAAGGCAGGATACTAAGATAGGCCTATTTCTGGAGGATACAGAATCACCTGGACAGCTCAAAGATGCCCCAGGGCTTTGTAGAATCTTCCTCAGAGTGCATGGTCACCAGGGACCACCCATCTAAAATGTATTTGACAGATATTTTTAAGCTTACTGAGTGACCACTAGGAATCAGATCTTATCTTGCTCAGCTCCATTTTATTTCAATAAAGCACTTCCCCTAATAAACCCTTACATATTTAATTCCCTCTTGGTGTCTGCTTCTTGCAAACCCAGACTAGCCCTATGTCTCTTCTCAATGTTATCCTTTTCTAGGAGCTACTTACCTCAGCAGAACAAATGCAAATTCCTTGCACTGGCCTCCAAGGCCAAGGACCTCTCTACACTTGACTAAGTGTTGTTAGTTGGCTTTTTTGTCACTGTGACCCAAATACCTGATGAGAACAATGTAGAGGAAGAAAAGTTTACTTTAGTTCCCAGTTTCAGAGGTTCTGTCTGTGGTGGCTGAATGTTGCTCTGGGCCTGAGATGAGGCAGAATATGATAGGAGAAGAATGTGGCAGAGAAAAGCCATTCACCTCATAGTGATGCAGAAACAGACAGTACAAGGAGTCAGGGACATAACATACAGCTCCCAAGCACACCCCTGGTGACCCACTTCCTCCAACCATACAGGATGTGCCTGCAGTTGCCACCCAATAATTCCCTGATTAGGCTACAGCTCTCAAAGTGTAATCACACACCTCCCGTGTCAGCATCTGACCTTTTGGAGAACACCTCATATTCAAATTGTAACAACTACTAACCTTATCCCCAGCTTAGTGCTCTTCTGGTGGTTCCTTGAATACCCCAAGTTGATTCTGCCTTAAGGCCTTTGCATCTGCTCCCCCACCCCCAGTCACTTAACTGGGTCAAAGTTGCACCGGTCCCCTCCTCAGCTCTGGGACCGTAATTTTCACAGGGCTCCTGGCCTCTGAAGGCCATCCCACCTGAGAAGCTTTGCAAGAGAAAGTGTGAGGAACAAAGGCCATTGGTCACAGAGGCACCTGGTGCCTCTCAGGCCCCAGGGGTCAGGTTTGGCTAGAAGCCACAAAGATGAAAGTCTAGAATCCTTTTTATTTACCTGAAACTGAGGGGGCTGCCAAGTGTGGAACATTGAGGACCGCTGCTGGACCGCAGCAAGTGGGGAAGAGCAGCAGCCCAGTCCTTCCCCTTCGCTCCTCAGCTCTGCGGGAGCGGGATTCCGGAGGTGAGGAGTTGGCTCCGGCCAATGGGCGCCTCCGCGGCGCCGAGGAGGCGGGGCTGGCCTGAGTGAGGGAATCCCGCTCAGAGTTTAATTTCTCAGAGGGGCTGGGGTCTTGGCAGAGTGCCGCCGCTCCTTCCTGGAGGCAGGAGGTACGCTGTGGCCTGCAGAGCCTAGAGCCACAGGAGCAGTTCCCAGAGGTGGCCAGCGGTGCCCAGTGGCCCCAAGACCGGGGCATCCTCTGCCTTCTCTCCGCTTCTTGCTTCTGCACAGCAGTGTCTCCTGGGAACCTAGGGCGCTTCCGCGGATCGCTGTTGCTGCAGAGGTGAGCCTGCCTTCTCGGCTGAGCGATCTGGGGCATGGAATCCAAAGGCGCGCTGAACACAGGAAATGGTGGCGAAAAACCCCAACAGGGTGAGTTGTGGGAGCGAGGTGGGCGCGCGGTTGGGAGTGGCGGCGCTGGTGGGGGTGGGGCGCCTGAGGGGCTGCGAGCGGTTGTACATTGTCTGTCATTTTTAAACCCCTGAAATTGAGGTTATGTTTATTATCCTTTAAGATTTTTAATTACAAGGGCTGCTGCAGGTATCTCTGTAATTAAGTCCTTTTGTTACACCCACTTTGCCACGTGTCTAACTTGGTCAGTCAGTAAGCTTAAAAATATTTATCAACATATATTTAAGATTTACCTTATTAGATAGTTTTGTGATTAACATATGGTAATTGTTCTGGATAGTGTTAGACATCACATTAGGAAATAACTAAAAGCATTAGGACAAAAGAGTTTTAAAACCATTATTTTGTATCTCAGTTACTCAATAAAGTTTTCACTTCTCCATTTTGCCTGAGGAGAATCTTCCAAGAAATATAATTTTGGCGGTTTAAAGCTGTGGATCTCAAAGTATGATCACCAGCTAGCACAGGGACACTAGGAGGGAATTTGTTTGAAATGCAAATTCTCAGCTTCTACCTTAGATCTCTTCAGTCAGAAACTCAGGGCCCAGCTCAGCAATTTTTGTGCAGCAAATGCTCCAGTAGATTCTGATGCTTTAATCATTTAACTTTGCAGAACCATAGTGGCAACAGGGAGGATGAGGGTAAAATCCTTTTGACCAAAATAATCTTGGCAAAATCATGTACAGAACAAACATGTCCTTGTTGGCTAATTGCAAAGCAAGCCTTAGTTATTTTTAATGCTGCCAGTGACATACATAGGAATATGTACAGCTAAAATGGGAAATCATTTAAATTCTTCATTATCGGGCTTTCATTATTATATTGCTATCTAATAAGCTAAAGAACTTCATTTGAACTTGACTAATTATATTCTTACTTTGTTCACCACTTTGTTACATTCACCACTTTGTCCAGTAGTGGCCAGCTGGACTGTTAACACATATCCTTTCCATGGTGCCCTCAGCCTGTGCAGGTCCCTACTCAGAGGGGTTTTATATCTTAGACTGCAGAAGTAGTGACATCATCAGCATTAACTGATTAGTTAGCTTCTCTGACCAGCACCCTAAGGAGCAGCTGTCCTGGTATACATGTAAGAAAGTAGCTTTCTACAGATAGCACCAACTAGCCCTGGATTCCATTGTGCATAAGAGAAAGCCCAAGTCCTTTAAGATACTACATTTGTGGACTTTCCAGCTCAGGCTTGTTCTCGGTGTTCCCTTAACTTGGCAAGGTTTTTGGGAACAGAAAGAGGGCATTCAGGGACATGGAGTTTTACTGTTCCCCTTTTCTTTAGGGTTGATACACTTTGATAAGCTATTATACAGATCACCATGGAAATAATGATACAATATTCTTATCTAAAATAATGAGAAGGCTTCATATTACTAGAACTTGTAATAAGGGGATTGTGTCTCTCTATAATGAAGACAATGATAAATCTGCATCTCAAAACTTCATTTGGAATTAAGATGGCAATATAATATGCAAATCAAATTTGAAGATAATTATCGTTGTATCTATAAATCATTAATATTTGGGGCAGATAATCAGAAAATAATTAATTTTATTTATATTATTTTTTTCTTTTGAACAACAGCTTTGGAGGGATTCCTGGACATGGAAAATCAATGGTGTTGCCACATAAAAGCTCCCACAAGTGTTTTGAAAAAATCTCTATTATAATGGAGTGGATATCATTGATTTGTTCAAGAAACACAAATCAAGAGATACTTATCATGGTAAGAAATTCCTAATGTGTACTTAATAGAGACAAGAGGTGCAATTTGTTTTTTAGTTTTAAAATATAGTTCTTCTAAAGTACAAATCATTCATAATTTTGTTTATGTTTGATATAATTTTTATACATGTTTGAAATGGATGCATGTTACAAAATCATGAAGTATGATCATATAATAGCTTTTAATACACTTTTTGTGGTGATAAGAACACTGAACATGAGTACACCTTCTTAACAAATTGTAAGGTTGCAATAACATATTAACTAGGTCAGTGTTGTAAAGCAGATCTCTAGAACTTATTCATCTCTAGTAACTGAAATTTTACATGAATTACATGGCAACTCTCCATTTTATTTGCTCTCAGACCCTAGTAACTACCATCTTATTCTATGCTTCAATGAGTTTGACTGTTTTAGATACCTGATCTAAGTGGAATCATGCAATGTTTGTCCTTCTACAGATGTCTTACTTCAGTTAGCATATGGTTCCCCTGGTTCATCTATGTTTCTGCATATGACAGGATTTCCTTTTTAAAGGTTTATGTGTGTGTGTCTTTTTTTATATCCACTCACCTATCAATGGATGTTAAATTGTTAATGCATTTTGGCTATTGTAAATAATGATGCAGTAAACATGGGAGTGAAGTCTTTTAAGATCCTTATTTCCCAAAAGAGTACAATTGTGTTCTTTCACTTGTGAATATACAGTTTTCCCCATACCATTTGTTGAAGGGACTATCCTTTCCCTTTTGTATATTTGGGGCACTCCTGTGAAACATCTGTTGCCTGTATATTTGTGGATTTATTTCTGGTCTTTATTCTGTTTCTTAGGTCATTATTTCTATCTTTATTCAATACCATTCTTTTTCAATTTCTGTAACTTTATAATATATTTTGGAAAAAAAGACATGATTCTTCGTGCTCTCTTCTTCCTTCTCAAGATTGCTTTGGCTATATAGGATTTTCTGTCATTCTATATGAAATTTAAGGTTATTTTCTATTTCAATAAAAAATACCATGGGGATTTTGGTAAAGAGTGGATTAAGTCTGTATGTTACTTTGGATTATATTGTCATTTTAACAGTATTGTTATATCATCCATGAAAATGACATGTATTTCTGTCTTATTTCTTTTATCTGTGTTTTGATGTTTTCTATATAATCCAATTTTTTTTAACCTCGTTAGTTAAATTCATGCTCAGTATTTTATTCTTTTTGATGCTACTGCAAATGAAAGTACTTTATTAATTTCTCTGTCAGCTTTCTGTTACTGTGACAATACACCTGTGATAGTCAATTTATAAGGAGGAAAGGTTTATTTTGGCTCATAGTTTCACAAGTTTCAGTCTTTGGTCACTGGACCCTGTTCCTTTTGTCTGTGGAAGCAAAGTATATCCTGCAGGATGGTATGGCAGAGGAAGCCTCTTTGCCTCATTGTAGCTAGTTAGAAAAGAGGGAGAAAAGAGGGGGCCAGGGTCCCAATATCCCTAAGATACATACCCAGTAACTCAACTTTCCTTTACTAGGCCCCACCTTCCAAAAGTTGCACCCCCAGTCAGTAGTACCACAGGCTGAGAACCAGGCTTCTAACACATGATCCTTTGAGGGTAAAAGGCTTCAATTTTTTTGAATGCTATTGGTTGGATCTTGATTGTCCCCCAAGGGCCAATGTGTTGAAGGCTTGATCCCTAGCCTGTGGTGCTAATGGGAGGCAGTGGTTAAGCCATACTTTAGAAGGTATGGCTTATTGAAACTAAGCTAGGTCATTGGGGGCACATTTAGGGGGCATTGAGACTCCAGCATCCTCTGTCTCTGTCTTTGCTTCCAGCTGCCCTCAGGTAAACAGGCTTCCTTGGTCATGTGCTTTTATCATGATGTAGTTTCTCACTATAGGCCCAAAGCAACAGAGCCAAAGAACCACAGACTGAAATCTTGAAACTGTGAGCCAAAATAAATCATTCCTTCTTATGAATTGATTATCTCTGGTATTTTGTCACAGTTTCCTTAGAAACACAACAGATTTTTTGTGTTGATTTTTTTTTTTATCTTGCAACTTCACATTATTTTTTTTTCATTAATTCCAATTTTTTAAAATATTTAGTATTTTTTATATCTAAGATGTCAAATGGAAGAAGAGATAATTTTACTTCTTCCTTTAAATTTAGATGCTTTTATTTCTTTATCTTGCCTAATTGCTGACTACAGTTTTTATTACGATGTTGGCTACAAATGATAAGAGTGGGCATGCTAGCTTTGTTCTTTTTTTTTTTCCAGTTTTTAAAATTTTATTATCAATTGTGTCAGTAGTTTGCTTACTCTTATTAAACTATTTTTTTTAAAAAGTCCAGACAGAGCCAAGCAATTTACCAGCACCATCATCAAGCAAACTGCAAATTTATCCTTGTCATAGAGCAAGAGGTCATTTAAGATCAACCCAAGAAAACAGCTTTAATCATCCACAGGAGTACCCACATCCACTTGTCACTCCAGGACTGCACAGTCCCTTTTAAATGTCTAACTCTTCACCCAGCTGCTTTTTGTAGTTTGAAATTATGGAATCACTCAAGTGAGGTTCCCCTTCAGAACATGGTTGTAAACAGATCAAACATGGAGATATCACAGATCCCTGTTATTAAATGTTAAAAATATTTCATATTTAGTACATAGAATATTCTTTATTCTTCAATATTTTCTGTTATCTTCTAAAGAGCTTTTGTTCCCCCTTTTTGATAATGTCTTTCATTTCTTCTGAGACTTTTCCTTTATAGTCATTCTATTGCCTTTTTTTTTTTTTTTTTTGGAAGGGTTACCAGGGATTAAACTCAGGAGCACTCAATAACCAAGTCACATCCCCAGACCTGTTTTGTATTTTTTAATTCAGAGACAAGGTCTTACTGAGTTGCTTAGTGCCTCGCTTTTGCTGAGGCAGATTTTGAACTCATGATCCTCCTTTCTCAGTCTCTGGAGCCATGGAATTACAGGTATGCACCACTGTGCGCCTCTCCTTCTATTGCTTTTAGTCTCTCTTGATATTCCAGTGGCAAACCATTTTCTTTTGCATTTATGCAAATAAACTTTTTATATAGTGGGGATGGGTAAGTGTGTTCATAATTTGTCATCAGATAGCTTCAACAGGTTTTTTCCTTTCTTGAGTTGAAACTTTCATTTCTATTACAACATACATTCCACTTTTAACCCCATCTTGCCTCCATGCCACCTCTGACTTGTTTTGCCTTGGAAATTACCAAAGTCAAGCTTAAAATCCTGCAGGTGGTCCATGAAGCAGAAAGTGGGTGAGGGGTTTTGAGGTGGTTCATCTCCTTTATTAAGTTGCTGCCAAGGTGAAGTACAGAAAACTCTCCTCCTCCTGGCCTGTGCCTTCCTCTCAACAGGAGCTAGCCATATCTAATTAGATGCACCACCCAGGGGACTGGGAAGCAGAAGTGCAAGAAACACACAGTAACCTGGTGCTTCTGCTAACAGACCAGGACTGGTATCTGCAGCACTGCCCCCAGGGGCTGGGGAAGACTCCCTTGATTTGTTCTTGATCTTCAAGGAAAAACTTATTTTTTCACCATTGAACATATTAGTTTTCCAAAGATGACTTTTATTATGTGGAGGTAATATCCTTTTATTTTTAGTTGTTGGACTTTTTATCATGAAATGGTGTTGAATTTTCTCAAATGTCTTCTCTGCTCTGCATCTATTAAGATAATTAAGTGATTTTTAGTCCTTGTTTTGTTTATTTATCATATTAATTGGTTTTCATATATTGATACACCCTTGTTTCCCAAGAATAAATCTCACTTAGTTATGATGTGTTATCCCTTAAATTGTGTTGTTGAATTCAGTTCTCTAGTATTTTGTTTTAGATTTTTGCTTCTATGTTCATCAAAAGTATTGTTTTGTTGTTTTGCTTTTTCAGTCATCTTTAATTTTGCTGCTCTCAGCATGAGTTTAGAAATGTTCTCTTGTATGTTTTTAGAAGAGTTTGAGAATAATTGGCTTCAATTCTTTAAATATTTTTAAAATATCATTTTAAAATTCTTTAAATATTCTTTAATGGGAGATTTAAAATACTAATTCAATATTTTTACTATTCTAATTACAGGTCTATTAAGATTGTCTCTTTCGTCATTACTTGATATTAATAGGTTATATCTTTGTGGTAATTTATGCATTTCTTCTATGCTCTCCAATTTGTTGGCATTTATTTGGTTTTATCAGTCTCCTAGGATTCTTTTTATTTGTGTGTCATCAGTTGTAATGTTTTTCCTTTCATATCTGATTTTATTTATTTCAGTCTTTCTTTTTCTTTTGTAGCTAAAATTTTATGAATTTTCTCAATTTGTTTTTAAAAATCCAGCTCAATTTCATTGATTTTTCTCTTCCCGCCTTCATTTATTTCTCTTCTCATCTTTATGATTTCCTTTTTTTTTTTTTTTTTTTTTTTGATGATGGTGGGTGAGCTTTGTTTGTTTGTCTAGATCTTTGAGGTATAAAGTTAGGTGTATTCTATAAATTTTGGCACAGAGTGTTCTCATTTTCATTTGTCCCATGATGTTTTCTAATTCCCCTAAATGTCTTCTTTGAAGCACTGGATTGTTCCAGAGATTGTTATTTACAGCCAGGAGTGGCAGTATATGCTTTAAGTCTAGTTCCTCATAAGGCTGAGTCAGGAAGATCAGAAAATCAAGGCCAGCCTGGGAAAGTTAGCAAGACCCTGTCTCAAAAAAAAAAAAAAAAAAAAAAAACCTTAGTGGTAAAATACTTGCCTTACATAGATGGTACCCTGGATTTTAAAAACCAAAAAACAAACAAATAGAAAAAGACATACTGTTTAATTTTTACATATTTGTGAATTTTCCAGTCTTCCTTCACCTATTGATTCCAGTTTTGTTCCATGGTGATCAGAAAAGAACTTTTATAAGAGGTCAATCTTCTTAAATTTATAAGAGGTCAATCTTCTTAAATTGTATGACTTGTTTTGTGATCTAGCATGTGATCTACCCTGGAGAGCATTTCATATGTGCTTGAGAAGAATGTATTCTTCTGTTGTTGAGTAGAATAATTTGAATTTGGTCTACATTGTTGTTCAATTATGCTGTTTGTTTATTGATTTTTTGTGTGCAGATGTTCTATCTTTTATTGGAAGTTGGGTATCGAAGTATCCTACTATTGTTGAATTGCTTCAGTTCTGTCAGTGTTTGTTTTATATATTTAAGGTCTCTCATATTAGTACATTTATTTTTATAATTATGGTATTTTCCTGGTGAGTTGATCCTTTTATTATCCTTTGACATTGTTTAAATTTTGTGTCTTGTGACAGTTTTTGACTCAAAATTCATTTTGTCTGACATGTTTAGCCACCCCTGCTGTATTTTGGTTATAATTTGCATGGGCTATTTTGTTGCATTACTTAACTCAGTCCATATCTGTCCTTATATGTAAACCTGAATCTCCTGTAGACAACACATAGGTGGATCTTGATTTTTAATCTGTTTAATCACTCTGTATCTTTTGGTTGAGGAATTTAGTTTATTCATGGTAAAGTAATAATTAATGAGGAAAGTGAATATTTATGCTTACAACATTTGTACCACCAAACATGTGTGGTATTTTTTCTTCTGATGCCAAATTTATATTGCCTTTTCTAACACCATTTCTCCAACTCTTGAACACCAGTTGTATGTCCTACAATTCATAGCAATTCTGGTACTCAGTACTCTGAATTAATGCCATATTCCACACTCGTAAGGAATAGTCTTACAAGATTGTCCTTTCTTATGATGGCATTTGCAAGCATCAGGTCTCTGTGTTACCCATACTTTTGTCAGAGTTGCCTACAGAGTCATCACAGCACCCCCAGGTTAGGTTCACTAATTTGCTGCAAAAGCTCACAAACTCTGGAAGACACTTTACTTGCTATCACCAGTTTATTTTAAAAGCTACTAATAAGCAACCACATGAGGTACATAGGATAAGAGTCCTAAACACAAAAGCCTTTGACATCATGGTTTGGAACATACCACACTCTTAACACATGGATGCTTGCATGCTCTTTTTGTTTAGTGATTTTTATGAATGTTTTGTACATAGGTAGATAGAGTAAGCCATTAGCCCTTGGATTAAGTTCAACCTTCATCCTTTCTTGCCTTCCTGGATTTTAAGAATGCAGTGGAAATTTCCATGCCTCTAAGGATTCTTTGTTTTTTCTGGCAACAGCTCCCATTTAATAAGTACATAGAGGTGGCACTCAGTCTCCAGCCTTCTCTTGAGCATACAGAAGGCACTTAGACCTCTGGAGATTTTAAGAGTTATGGGAGCTATATGTCAGAAATTCAGTAGAGATACTAAATGTTTATTGTTAATTTTACCACAGAAATATATTACTAGCATTTTGTTAAAAGTTTGCTGCCTATCTTATACATCTTTTGTTCCTGTTTTCCTTTTATACTTTCTTTATTTATATTTTATTGATGTTTATAGTGATATGCTTTATTTATTTATTTTATATATCTTCATTGTGATTACAATCAGACTTAAATAAGATATTGTATAGTTATTACAGTTTACATCAACAACCTTAATTGCATATGAAAACTATGTTATTAATCCTCTCCATGGACTTTATATTATTAACATCACAATTTACATCATTTTACATTGTATAAAAATGCACATATTTTATATAATTGTTTTAAAAATTTTGTCTTTTGTACTAGAATTGAAAACCAATTTCCACAGTTCTGTTGCAGTGTTATATTATTCTGTATTTTTCTATGCATTTACATTTAACAGCAAGTTTTATACTTATATATGCATTGATAGTGTTATTTAGCTTTGGTTTGTTTCAATTGAAGAATTCTCTTTAACATTTCTTGTAAGACTAGTCTTGTAATGATAGACTACTTCAGCTTTGTTTGGGAATATCTTTATGTCCTCTTCAATTTAAAGGACAAGACTTCTCTGGCCAGGTATTATATTTTTGATTGGCAGTTTTACCTTTCTGCATTTTGAAAATATTCCATTGCCCTTTTGTATGCAACATTTCTCTGAAAAAATCCATTGACTATCTTGGACAAGTTCCCTTAAATGTGATTTGTCACTTTTTCCTGGCTGTTCTCACAGTTCTCTTTGTGTCTGATATTTCACAATTCAATTATAATGTCTTTGGGTTCATCTTATTTGGAATTTTTTGGATTTCCTAAATTTCCTAGATCTTCCTTTTTTCCCTCAGATTTCAGAAGTTTTTCCCCATTATTTCTTTGAGTAAGTATTTTGACTCTGTCTTTTCTTGGACATTCATAATTGTATACATTAGTCTTCTCAATAGTGTCCTATAAGTCACCAAGCTTTCTTCATTTTTTTTTCATTTTTTGTTTTCTTTTTATGCCATTGACTGGCTAAGATAAATCAAATGACCTGTCTTCAAGTTCAGTTATTCTTCTGCTTGATCTAGTATGATGTTGTGATGTAGACTGATTTCTCCATTGAATTTTTCATTTTAGTTACTTTTTTCTTTAGAGACAAGACTTCTCTTAGCTCATATGTATCTTTGGTAAAATTTTAATTTTGTTCATGCATTTTTCTCCCAAGTTCATTTTGAGTACTTTGCCAGCTAATTCATATATTACATGTCAGTAAAATTGGGGTCTTGAAGTTTCATCTTGTTCCTTTTGGAGAGGAATGTTTTCCTATTTGTTCCTTTTCCTTGTCTCTTAGGGTTAATACCTGCACATTAGAAAAAAATGACTACCTTTTCCAGTCTTTGTGAGCAAAATTTGTATAGAACAAGATCCTCAGTAGGAAGCATTGTCAGGGAGCTTTCAAATTCTCTGTGTGTGTTTTTGCTGGATTTACTTGTGTAAATTCCCAGTTAGAGGATTTGCCTGTTTCTTTTTATTGTTGCTTGGCTTTCTTTCTTTCTTTCTTTCTTTCTTTCTTTCTTTCTTTCTTTCTTTCTCTCTTTCTTTCTTTTTTTCTTTTCTCTCTCTCTCTCTCTCTTTTTCTCTCTCTCTTCTGTAGCTTCTCGTATCTGTGTCAGTACCAATGGTTTTCTGAGGCGGCAGCAATTCTCAGAGGCACACAGACCTCTAGATTATACCAGGTCTTATCCATGCTCTGAAAATGTTGAGACCAAAGCCAGTTTTGAATGTTTGGCATATATTTCTTTCTTCTTTCTTCTTCCCAGAAATGAGCCAGGCTCTGGGATTCTCATTGATTTGCTATGCCAGAAGAGGGGCTCTGGCAGGTAACTGTGTAGTACCGCAGTCTGGCTGGGCACAATTCAGGAGCCACTTGTCAAAAGAAACGAACTTTATTTTTAGAACCACACACCACACCACATAGCTCCTCAGGAAAAACCCTCAGAGAGCAACTGCCACCACTGGCTTCCCACAAGCCTCTCAACCTCCCCCACTCCTCCTGCTCTTGAGGCTGATTGGCTGGCTCACGTGGGCAGAGCCAAAAAAAGTCCCCCAATGAGCAGCTCTGTAGTCTGAAAGGGCAGGGAGACAATGAGCATCACCGCAGAGGAGCCAATCAGCTAGAAGTTGCTGGGGCCGCTGTGAGCCAGTCATCAGCTGGCAGTGTGAAAAGGCGGGGAAACAGTCCAATGAGCATCACCGCAGAGGAGCCAATCAGCTAGAAGTTGCTGGGGTCACTGTGAGCCAATCATCAGCTGGCAGCTGGAAGTTTGCTGGCAGCTGGAAGTTTGCTGGGGCCCCTTCGGCTGGGGCTCTCAACATCTCCCCCTCTCTGTTTAAACAACAAGCATATGGCTTAGGGACCATGCTTGCCTTAGGTTGTCCAATAGTACATATGGTCCTTACTCGTTATCAGATGAGCTGACCTCAAGGCATCAGCTTCCTGTCTTAGATTGGTACCATTGCAATTGGATCTTACCCGTCACTGACTACCGGTCCAGTATACAGCCACACCTGTGGATAGGTCTTTGTACCAGCAGGGGGGTGAGGTTCTTTGCCTCACCTCTGTTGGCCCCCAAATTTTAGCTGAACAACCATGACAAGCAGAAGGGAGGAAGATACACCAAGCCAATTGATGGCTCCTTTTGGAAAAATTGTACTACCGATGACACCATCAGCATAAATACCCCAACACTACCACAAGTCGCTGCACCAACCTTTGCCTTTATTCTCAGTGGCCCTTCCTGCATTTAAAATATGCTGGGTCCCATCAGTGCTCTAAGACAGATGAGATAAAAATCATTCCCTTAGACAGCCTCTGAAAATGTTGGAACATTGCACACTTGATCCACCTCTCTCCTTCCAGAGAAAAGATGAGATTTCGTGATTCCTTTACCCACTTTATAGAACAATAAAGACAGGCTATAATAAGTTTTTACATTATAGTCCAAAATGCCATCCTTTCCTCCAGTGGCTCACAAGTATCTAAAATGTGCCAGGTCCCATCCTTGCTCAAAGACAAAAAAGACAGAAGCCAGTTTCTCTGGCAACCCCAGAAAAAGTTGGAAACTTGTACATATACTCCAGTCATTTTCCTTCCCAGAAATTGGAAGTTGGTGGTTTCTATCTTTTTGCTTTTCTTCTCTACTGAAGTTGAGGGGCTGTGGCAGGTGCTTACTTGCTAGTCCAAGCAGCCATCTTTGTTCTCGGTTTCTCCCAGATGCCTATAACATGCCAGATTCTAACTTGCTTCAAAATTGGTGAGAAGGAACCAATCCCTTGGGAAGAAGCCAGTACCTAGAGAATTTGGAATGTGGGACACACAGTCCATCTCATTCCCTCCCCATGAAGAACCTGGGATTTGGGCGTTTCAGCAAGGCACTCTCTGCTGAGCCATGGAGAGGGGCTATTAGGAATAGTCCTTGATAGATATCCTTCATATTGCTCTTTTTGTTCACAGGGACTCCCACCCAGGGACCCCTCCTGTCATGGCTCAGATTAAAGCAAGAAGTAAACCAGTCCCTTGGGTGGCCCTAAGGAAAGTCAGGACATTGGATATATAGTTCAGACCTTTCCTTTTCTCCCCAGGAAGAAGCTGGTGCTGCACTTTCTTAGTGCTCCTCTGGTGCTGTTCTGGGAAAAGGCTTATGCTGTGAGGGTTTTATAGATTTTGCTACCAGCTTCAATGTGAAGTTTTGTGCGTCTCACAAAATCTAGTTCTTGATTGTTCACAAGGGATTTGTGTCTTTGAATCTGTGTGTCCTTGAAGGAGGGAAAGGCCAGATCTTCCCATACCATTTCTCTGAGTTCACCTCCTAGTTTTTATTTCTGCTTGGCTTCTTTTGCTTTCCTTCTGCTTTCTCCCTGCGGAGCTGTATTTCCTCCCAACACTGTCATGTTACTGGGCTAATTGGTCTACCTTGTTGCATTCAGCATAATCAGATCCCATGTAGATCTGTCACAGGCTCATATTCACATACACCTGTCTGAATTTGGCATATATATATATATATATATATATATATATATATATATATATATATATATATATAATTATTATTATTATTATTATTATTATTATTATTATTATTATTATTATATCCATATCTTTGGACTCAGTAACACCTTGTGGGAATTGTTTTGAGTTTCCTGATATAGTTTTATTTTATAATGGCTATGTAACATTCTATTATGGTAGCACACCATTGTTTTCTTCTTTTTCTTACAGAGGGTATTTACCTTATCTCTACTTTTTCCCATTGCAAACATTTTTACATGTGTTTCCTGATATTGAGGCTTTTTTTTTGATGGGATAAAGTTTCCAGAGTAGAATTTCTTAGCCAATGGGTTTTTCATAGTTTACATTTGAATAAATGTCCCATTGATTTTCCCGGGAAGAATATAATTTACCTGCAGAGTGTGGCAATGCCTGTCTATTATGTCCCAGCCAGGCACATGTGTTAAGCACCATGTAGACTTTTCCAGCTTAATGGACTGAAGAATTGTCTCTTTCTTGTTCATGGTTATTTAACTATTGGCAAATTAATCTTCCTGTACGTTTATTGTCAATTTGGATTAGCACTTTTGATCATTGTTCGTTCTTATTTTTACATTTGTTTTTGTATTTTCTTCTCAATTTATAATAGAGCATTATATTTCATTGATAACCTTACGTTTTCAGATTTATCAATTTTACATTTAATATTTTAGGGTATATTGAGTATTTATTTATTTATGATTATTTATTAATTTATGAATATATAAGCATATACCTATATATTTCTTCATAACTTTGAAGTGTTTAGTCCTACTTTTGAATGCCTCCAAAACCACAGGATCTACATAGTCTCATGGATTTTATTGCCAAAAGTTTAAATTAGTTTTCCTTATTTAAAGTCTTTGATTACTGAGATGTATTTTTTAATTGCTTTTATTTTTTAAATACATGACACAGAATGCATCCCAATTCTTATTACACATATAGAACACAATGTTTCATATATCTGTTTTTATGTAAAGTATGTTCACACCAATTCATGTTTTCAAACATGTACATTGGATAATGATGTTCATCACATTCCCACCATCATTGCTAATCCCCGACCCTTCCCTCCCCTCCCACTCCTTTGCCCTATCTAGAGTTCATCTATTCCTCCAATGCTCCCCTCTCCCTACCCTACTATGAGTCACTCACCTTATATCAGAAAAAACATTCACCATTTGTTTTTTGGGGGATTGGCTAACCTCATTTACCATTATCTTCTCCAAAGCCATCCACTTACCTGCAAATGCCATGATTTTATTGTCTTTTATTGCTGATTAGTATCCCATTGTGTATATATGCCACATTTTTTTCATCCATTTGTCTACTGAAGGGCATCTAGGTTGGTTCCACAGTTTAGCTATTGTGAATTGTGCTGCTATAAACATTGATATGGCTGTGTCCCTGTAGTATGCTGTTTTTAAGTCCTTTGGGTATAGACTGAGGAGAGGGATAGCTGGGTCAAATGGTGGTTCCTTTCCAAGTTTTCCAAGGAATCTCCACACTGCTTTCCATATTGGCTGCACCAATTTGCAGTCCCACCAGCAATGTATGAGTGTGCCTTTTTTTCCCACATCCTAGCCAACACTTATTATTGTTTGTCTTCATAATAGCTGCCATTCTGACTGGAGTGAGATGATATCTTAAGTAGTTTTGATTTGCATTTCTCTAATTGCTAGAGATGATGGACATTTTTTCATGTATTTGTTGATTGATTGAATATCCTCTTCTGAGAATTGTCTGTTCATATCCTTGGCCCATTAATTGATAGGGTTATTATTATTATTACTTTTTTGGTGTTTAGCTTTTTGAGTTCTTTATATACCCTAGAGATTAGTGCTCTCTCGGATGTGTAAGGGGTAAAAAATTTGCACCCAAGATGTAAGCTCTCTATTCACCTCACAGGTTGTTTCTTTTGCTGAGAAGAAACTTTTTAGTTTGAGTCCATCCCATTTATTGATTCTTGGTTTTAGTTCTTGTGCTATAGGAATCTTATTAAGGAAGTTGGGACCTAATTCCACATGATGAAGATTAGGGCCTACTTTTTCTTCTATTAGATGGAGAGTCTCTGTTTTAATTCGTAAGTCTTTGATCCACTTTGCAAATGAATTTTGAACATGGTGAGAGATAGGTGTTTAATTTCATTTTGTTGCATATGGGTTTCCAGTTTTCCTAGCACCATTTGTTGAAGAGGCTATCTTTTCTCCAATGCATGTTTTCGGTGGTTTTGTATAATATAATATAATTGTAATTTTGTGGGTTAGTCTCTGTGTCCTCTGTTCTGTACCATTGGTCTACCAGTCTGTTTTGGTGACAATACCATGCTGTTTTTGTTACTATTGTTCTGCTGTAGTATAGTTTGAGGTCTGGTAAAGTGGTGCCACCTACTCCACTCTTCCTGCTAAGGATTGCGTTAGCTATTCTGGGCTTCTTATTTTTCCAGATGAATTTCAAGATTACTTTTTATATTTCTATGAGGAATGCCAATGGGATTTTGATCGGAACTGCATTAAATCTGTATAGTGCTTTTGGCAGTGTGGTCATTTTGATAATATTAATTCTGCCTATCCAAGAGCAAGGTAGATCTTTCCACCTTCTAAGGTCTTTGTTTCTTTCTTTAGGGTTCTGTAGTTTTCATTTATAGATTTTTCACCTCTCTTGTTAAGTTGATTCCCAAGTATTGTATTTTTTTTTATTGAGGCTATTGTAAATGGGGTAGTTTTTCTCTCAGAGGATTTGCCACTGATATACAGAAATGCTATTGATTTATGGGTGTTGATTTTATAACTTGCTGCTTTGCTGAATTCATCTACTACTTCTAGAAGTTTTCTGGAAGAGTTTTTTTGGTCTTCTGGTTATAGAATCATATCATCAGCAAATAGTGCTAATTAAATTCTCCTTTTCCTATATTTATCCCTTTAATTTCTTTCATCTGTCTAATTTTTCTGGCCAGTGTTTCAAGAACTATGTTAATTAGAAGTGGTGAAAGAGGGCATCCCTGTCTCATTCCAGTTTTTAGAGGGAATTCCTTCAATTTTTCTCCATTCAGAATGATGTTGGCCTGGGGCTTAGCATAAATAGCCTTTACTATGTTGAGACATGTTCCTGTTATCCCTAGTTTTTCTAGTGTTTTGAACATGAAGGTGTGCTGTATTTTGTCAAATGCTTTTTCTGCATCTATTAAGATGATCAAGTGATTTTTATCTTTGAGTCTATTGATGTGATAAATTACATTTATTGATTTCCTTATGTTGAACCAACCTTGCATACCTGGGACGAATCCCACTTGATCATGGTGCACGATCTTTTTGGTATGTTTTTGTATTTAATTTGCCAGAATTTTATTGGGAATTTTTGCATCTATATTTATTAGAGATATTGGTCTAAAGTTTTCTTTCTTTGATGTGTATTTGTCTGGCTTTGGAATCAGGCTGATATTGGCCTCACAGAATGAGTTTGGAAGTGCTGCCTCTTTTTCTATTTCCTGAAATAAATTGAAGAGTATTGGTATTAGATCTTCTTTAAATGTCTTGTAGAACTTGGTTGTTTATCCGTCCAGTCCTGGGCTTTTCTTGGTTGGTAAGCTTCTGATGGCGTCTTCTATTTCATCACTTGATATTGGTCTATTTAAACTGTGTATATCTTCCTGATTCAATCTAGGCAAGTTGTATGACTTATGAAATTTGTCATTGCCTTCAATATCCTCTATTTTGTTGGAGTTTTCATAAAATTTCTAATTATTCTCTGTATTTCTGTTGTGATATTACCTTTTTCATCATGTATGCTGGTAATTTGAGTTCTCTCTCTCCTTCTCTTTGTTAGCATAGCTAAGGCTCTGTCAATTTTATATATTTTTTCAAAGAACCTGAAATGTATTCTTTATGTGATATATGAAATAGACCAATTTTTATATTCTTGATTGGATACCCATTTGTTCCTGTGCTGCTTGCTAATACAACTTTCTCCACAATGAATTGAATCATAATCTTCAGAACATACTAACTGTATATATTCCCCAATCTTTTTGTGTTGCAATTTTTCTGTCCACTAATTTGTCTAATTGTCTATACCAGTGACACATTGACCAAATTTGGATATTTTGTAATATGTTTTGGTATCTGATAAGTTACATCTCATTGTTTTTCTTTTCATGATGCATTTTGGAAAGGAAGGGCAATTTTGAGAGATGTGTTCTTTCATGTGAAATATGTGAAATTTTATACAATTCCAAGCAAAAAAACTTCTGATTTTATTGGATTGGAATTAATTCTTCCTTTTGAAACACTTTGAATAAAAATGAATTGGGTCCTGGAATAAGAGATATAATCCAGAGAGTAAAAACCATCTTTTAGCAGGGCATCGTGGTTCACGTCCGTAATCCCAGCAGCTCAGGAGGCTAAGGCAGGAGGATTGAGAATTCAAAGCTAGCCTCAGCAATGGCAAGGCACTAAGCAATTCAGTGAGACCCTGTCTCTAAATAAAATATAAAATAGGGCTGGGGATGTGGCTCAGTGGTCAAATGCCCAAGTTCAGTCCCTGGTCCTCCCACCCCCCCTCCCCCCTAAAATTAAAGAATCTTTTTAAAGCACAAATCATGAAACAAAAGCATGCTTGTAAGCAGGTCAGACCTGAGGTGGGATAACTAATTATGATGTGGCCTGAGGGTCTATGAATGCGTCTGAGAGGAGGCCAGCCTGCATCTTGGGACATCTGACTTACCATCAGCTTTTTCTTAAGGCATACAGAAATACACCTCCTACCTGAGAGGAAGAAGAACCTGTGGTCTGAGTGACCCCATCATGAGCTCATTTACATAATCAGTGCAAGAAAGGAACAGTTCTTGGAGTAGGTGATTCTCAATGTCATCTTCCCATTAGATAAGGACATCTGGACAATTCAGGGAAGGAAAGTTTTCTAATCTGTTGTATCCCAGTTCTGCATACGGCTCGAGAAAGTGTGGCTTGAGGTTCTTTTACAGATGCAGAAGAAGCAGGGAAAATGGAATTTTCCTAAGATTCAGACTGAGGAATAGGTTTGCTCAATTATATCAGTGACTTGATTTAAAGGACCTGTCTGGGAAATATCATGGATAAGTTTGATGGGGAAACCTAATTTTTTAAAATCTTAGTGTGTTAGAAGATGGGTCCAAAGCTTTAAATTTTGGAAAGTCAATTGTTAATGCATTGAAATTGTCACCACTGCATCTTCCTAATATCCTCCTATACTATTTTCACAGGGAAATGTGTCATTCTCCTGTTCATATCCTCAAACTGTCCCCATGAATTTTGTGAGCTTCAAGAGTCATTTGGCTCTGCCCCACATCCCTGGAGAGGACTCTGGCTGTCACTTTCCAATTTTGAGCCCAGAACAGAGTGGGGCTGTTGCTGACAAGTCAGTTTTTACACTGTTGAGGGGCTCTTGTCCTTGTTCTCAGTGATGGGAAACTCAAGATGAGCCTCTGCCCACCTGGCCAGCAGTGAGAAGCATCAGTATGGCCATAATGTCCTTACCCATAAGCCTGAGAGTAGTCATCTTTGAAATAAATTTTAAAAAATGAATCAATGAGATATTCATAATCCCATTGGAACTAACTATAGATTCCATTTTCCTTTTAAATAGGGAACTCTAGGTTGTTCATGGGTGAGTCAGTGTGACATAAGTCTGCAAGTATTGTTGTTACAGAGTTTAAAATGTGAGTCTTATTAAGTTGAGGGTTGGTAATCAAAGGTAAACTTGAAACACTAGAAGACATGAGCCTAATCCTAGGTAGTCTGGAGAAAATAGATGGTTGTTTTTTAACTGTCTTTCAAACTTACACACTCATTAATTATCAAATACAGGCAATCTAGGATTTAGGATAGTTTTATTTACTATTTTTAAAACTTTATGATGGTGCAAAAATCATATATACATTTGGTAGAAAACATATTTTAAACTTTTAATTTTGACCATCTCCTATGCCAGTCAGCTGCATGTCAGATGAGAGAGCTCTCAGTGCTGGGCAGCAACAGCCAGCCTTGTCTCCTAGTAAGCCCTGCGACCACAGCCAATACTCAGCCGTGTTCTGAGAGGCCAGTGTATTTTTTGGATATAGGCATTTGATAAAGTAAATAAGATACTCAACCCTTTATTATAAAATGGGTTTTATAGATAATTTTTCCCAGCTGTAGGCTAAGGTATGTGTTCTGAACATGTTAACATAGGCAAGAGTAAGTTACTATGTTCTGTAGGTTAATTAGGTTGGTTAAAAAAATTTTTGCTATGATATTTTCAACTTAACAATGGTGTATTGGGAGGTAAGTTCATTGTAATTTGAGGATTCAAATTAAAATTTAACTTAAAGAGTTAACTTAAAATTTTAAGTTATATTTTCCCCCTTTCTATAGAGCAGCTACGTCTGGTGGAAGCTACTTGTTTTGGATGAAACCGCCTGTAACTTGTTATTTTTGAACATTGGGGACCATTTTGCATATGAGCGTTAATGACAGTTTAAACTCAACTGGAGCCAGAGCATGTCACTCCATGAATGTTGAATATGGAAGGAATATCTTGCTTATTAGTCTGAAAAGCTGGGAGTGAAAATAAATAAATAAAATTTTCTTTCCTTTTATACACCAAAAATTCTTGATCCACCAGCATGCTGAGTTTCCTTGTGAGCTGAATTTAGGGCATTAATTCAGTCAATGTTTTTCCTGAATCTTGGTTTGTTTAGCATTTCAATCTGTATGCAATAGTAGCTGGAACTGTATGTATATATATGTGTGTGTGTGTGTGTGTGTGTGTGTGTGTGTGTGTATTTTTGCTAGCCTGCAGTAATATAGAAACTTTTTTCTTTTATCTTTATTTATTTATTTATTTATTTATTTATTTTTGGCAGGGTTGGGGGGATGCTGGAGATTATGAACCCAGGACCTTGCACACACCAAGCAAGTACTCTACAATGAGCATAGGAGCTACACCTCCATCCAGGTTGAATGGCTTTCTAAACTTTCACAGTGCAATATGTACTATTTTCCCCCTGAAACAAAGTAAAGGTAAATTTCTCCTGATATTTGATGCTTAAATTTGAAATAGATGAAAAATAAGACAGATTACAAAATTTTTACCACAATTTTAAAGTTAGAAGCATTGCATGGAAAGACCTCAAGTAATTTTTTTTTTTAATTTTGCTTTTTTCTCCTAGCTCCAGGATTACAGAGTTTCTGAATTCTATTTTAGAGTTAACTTCCATCAAATATGTTTTCAGCTTCTAATCTTAATTCTCTTATTTTTGTTTTTAGCTGTTCTCACTCTCTAGAGCAGGATCTATGATTTTTGGGGTCATGTTAGAAACATGACCAACATAAGAGAATTATGAGTCCCCCAAACAAAGTAGGACAAAGCTTATTTGAAGATCATTTGCAGGACTTGGATTTATGTGCTCATTTGGGCAAGGAATACTGAAATGTGATATTTAATTAGATGTAAGACTGAACTTAACATACCAGGTGGTTTCTGTCAGAGTCACTTTGGTGGCTGGTGCTGATAATATCAGAAAGTTTCCTGTCTCGTGGGGTACAGCCTGAGTTTGCCCCACTGTCCACCAGTGGTGGAAGCTCTAGAAGACACAACCAGGGCCTCCAGGCCTCTCCCTCACCCTGGGGACTTCCTCATCCTCCTGGAGCTGTGGCTGCTATCCCTGAGTGAGATGCGACCCTCTCTGACCCTAAGGGGAAGCAATCCATGTGCAGAGCATCAGCTAGGATCCCAGGTGTCCAAGAAATGACTTCACACCCTAAAGGCTGCCCAAGCCTCCCTGGGGTAGGGCATTGCTGGGTTTGCACCTACCTGCGGAGCTGAATCCCTGCATTGGTCACACTGGCTGTGGAGACATCTTCCAGGTGCTCAAGAGTCCTGACTTGGCTGCTGCCCAAGCCCCTTCTTCGTAGTGATTACCGCTACTTTGGCTAGTGCCTGGCTGGGGACCCCTGCCCACTACAGGCCTCCACACAACAGTAGTAATGCAGACTGTCCCGCTGGCCCTCTTGATCCCCTCCCTGTTGCCTTCACCTCTCCACCACAGAGGCCCTTGAGCACCAGTGGTGGCTGCCCAGAGGTGCTTGGCTACCTTTCTTGAAGGACCTTTCTGGCCACACCAAACCACCCCTTTCTTTGCCTCAGTGCTACAACATTTCCTCCACCAAGGGGAGAAGCGACAGTATCTCAAACAAAACCCAGGAATTGGTGTGTGACTCATCTGCTTGGATACCTTCAGTCCCCAAACTGCCTTCCAGGAGTTTTCTTGGCCAAAGCTGCCGGATGTTTGAGCCTTTTCTTTCCAGGGTAGATGGATTAAAAGATGCCAGTTGGTGACTGTGATCTGGGCACTGCTGTGTTTTAAAGGAGGTGAAGGGAGTCATGCTTATTTGTCTTCCCACCCAAGTGAAGATTTGTTGATGTTTACTGCTTATGCTTAGACAGTATGCAATTTGTTTTAATTTAAATTTATTTTTTGTTGCAGGGGATGGGGGTATAAGCTTATGAAGAGCATTCTGAATCTGGAGGAACTCTTTCTTGTCCCTGGTAGGAGAGAAGCCCCTAGTCTGTCCTCCTTGCCATCTACCTTGGTCATCTTCACTTGCTTTGCGAATTTGCACCTGTTTCAGGAGCATCAGGTCTACTTGGATGAGCCCATCAGAATCCACCACTCAATGGCATGTTGTCAACCAGCACAGAATAATGCCATCTTTGATTGCAAAGTGCTGACAAGGAATCATGCTTTCCTCTGGTTGGATCACAAGACAGGCAAGGTAATTTCACCACATTGTCTAACATTTTTTCTGTTTCCCTTTGCTCTGAGAGCCATAATATATGCAGGATCCTAAGGTTTACTTCCAGAGGACATTGTCAGCAAGGCCATGGAACCAACTTTTTATATGCCCGATTCTAATCGAAATCTAATTGAGGTGGCTGAATGAAAACAGAGAAGGTATTGTAATTAAATACCTCAGGAGGGTGATGGCATCTTGATAACATGAAATCCCAAACTCTAATTCGTTTTGGAAAACAGGATAGTGAAATTTGGTGTTTTGCTTTCAGTCTTTTTAGAAAGGTGAATCTGCACTTCAGTGTTAGATTAAGCAAGCAGCAGTTCCCAAAGCAATTCGAGAAATTTGGCCCACACTATACCTGGGCTCAAGTTTCCCTATGGTAAAATGTAGTTAACACAGCTTTTAGTTGAGTTTAAATAAGGGCCTTATTTATAGTAAGGATAATCACTTGTGTAAACTTTATGTTTTTCAAAGATCTGATACATATTTACTTTTGAAGGAATAATTTCCAATAATCAAAGCAACCTAATTAGGTTGGACGATTATAACTTTTTGTTTTCAGAGTCATGTTTACAAGTTGGATAAAAACATATACTTATTACTTTTGAAAATTACTTTTTGATATTCCTTGCAGCTCTTGTTAAATACATAATGCTTACTTACAGGGTGATATTAAAACATTAGTGTTAGGAAATTAATTTATTTTCTGAAATTATATCCAATGTTATCAATGATAGCTTTATTAAATATCATAGGATGAGTTCAGGGTTTTTCATTTTAAGTGTAACCATTATGGCATTTTTATGTTGCGACTTAATTGATGTATGTGTGTGCTTTTAATTTGAGAAATCAGAAGAGTAAGATCCTTTCACTTTTTAAAGACTCTTTTATCTTGTATGGGGGGGGGTGTATACCAAAGAGTTCATCTTTGTGCCTAAACCTAAGATTTTATTTGAACTACTGAATCAATTCCAACTTAAAGTAAGTTATGTAAAACTAATAGGAATATCTCAGATTTCATCTCCTGACTTTTTGCCCCTTCTTTGAGTAAATGATTTAAGTCTTTCTTAAAAGACTATAAGTCTTCAGGAGTAGTTTTTTTTTGAATGTGAGCTTCAAAATGAAGTGAGAAAGTGCTTCTGCAGCTACTGACTTAAAGAGGAAGGAATACTGACCTTGGTGGGGCCATGTGAAGGGAAAGGCAGCACATTGCAGATTGTGGAGCCCCCAAGCAGAGGCAGCCTCCAGAGCAGAGGGGGCTGCTGCATGTGCAGGGCCCTCCCCAGTTGGTTCTCTGAAGCACTCCACCAGCTGAGAAGGAAGCAGGCTCAATGTCCCTATAGGGAAGGTATGAGTTTTGCTAGCATTTTCTCTCTGGAGAAAGCACTTGTGCTTGTTTTTCCAACTGGACCTGGGATTCTAAGCATAGGCTTAGTGAACTTGAAGGGGTCAGAACATTGCAGAACACGATATGAGTGCCAATTGCTGCCAATTGGTGGTATCCAGCTCCAGGCCTCAGGGCTGCTGTCCCATGGAGCACTCTGCTGGCACTGTGACATGCAGCCTCACTTGGTACTTCGGGCATCACATCAGAGATGCTTTCCATTGGCACACTGGTGTTCGTGGGCATGCCAGAACATGGGTAAGTTTGGCTGGGCCCTTTGAACTGATGTTTTGCTCACAGTGATTATCAGTGGAAGGTTGTTTTTGAGTTGAAATTAGCTTAACATCTAGGAACAGCTGAAATAATCCCTGTCTGTCTCCCTTAACAAGTGGCAAAATTTCATAAGCATTAGGGATGGTATGGAAAGGGTTTGAGGGCGATGACTTGAAGTTCTATTTCTTTCACTGCCTTTATTTTCTGTTACCAGGATGTCTTCTCCATGCATAGCCTGCCTCACTGAGTTAGTAGTTTTCATTCTTACTCCTTAGTAGCTGGGGCTTTGCTGTTTCAGTGATGTCCCTTTAAGAAGACATCCCCACTGAGACTTAAGCTTTATCTACTGTGGAAAAGCTGTTCTGTCCAGTGGAAGTTTACCATCTCACATTCTAGAGTGTGCTCTTCACTTCTGAACCATCTACTTCGTGAATACTTTCAAGGACATTTCCACAAAAACCCACAACCATTCCCACAGTCTAGCTGAGGTCTACATGGCATATACAGTACCATGCTCCCAAAGAGAGGGATCCTTTAGCAGCAGAACTCACATTTATCAAAACAGCATTACAAGTATAATGACATTTACTTGTACTAGCCTTGTGTATTTTTGTGTAAATTGTGCTAGATAAGACAGTTAAGGCTTTGAAATCATAGCATACAAAATAAAACATCTTAATTAGAAACAATTCATAATAGTGAAAAAATACCCAGGCCAACGGGAGAATAAGGGTCTTCATATCAAGGACTTGACACCTGATTCTACCTGTGAAGGTGTGGCAGTGAGGAACAGGTTGAGTCTGAGTGCCACCTGCTGGCCCTGGCAAGCTGTACCCTGACTCCCAGGCATCTAAGGCCAAGGTGCTTCTGCTCTCAGGTGGCAGGCATCTGGTGGGAGGAGGAGGTGGCTCTACATAGTCCGGAAGGTTCATCACAGCTCACTAAATGCAAGTGCATGTTGTGAAAGGAGCTACTACCTGAGGTCTGTCACTGCACTTCCTTCATCAGATGCTGTGAGAATGATACATGGAAATGGAGTGCAGTGTTCCTTCTGTACCTACCTTTGCAGGTGTGCACAGGGCCTGTGCCAGGTTACCTTTTTTTGGTTTTGTTTTTGCAGTGCTGTGGGTTGAACCCATGGCCTTGTGAATATGAGGCAAGCACTCTACTACTGAGCTGTGCCCTTTGCCCCCATTTTGCATTTATGTAGCTGAAAAGTACACAGGCCTGATTTCAAGTTGATTGGGTCCCTATCTTTAAAGTACATGAAAAACAGGGCTCCAATGTGTGGATGGCTCTTACGGCAAACAGGTTCTGAGCTGTGAAGAAAAGGAATTTATCCGGAGGTCCAGGACATCAAAGTGGGTTTCAAAAAGAGACAAAACTTACAATGAAAAACACAGCACAAGATCGAGGCAAGTTAATTTCCCTTTTTCAGAAATGGAACTGGTTTTGTACTCTCTCTGAGACTCAGATTTTATGGTATGGTTGAGACTGAAAGAAAGGAATTCACATACTCAGGGAAGCTGAGATCACACCAAGATTGCATGCTTTGTAGTGTAATAATACCTGACAACCAAAAGCTCCCCATGGCATGGCCAAGAGCCTGCTCTGATCCATGCTGATGCTGTCGAATTTTCTTTAGAATCTCAAGATATGAGAACTGGAAGGCACTTTGGCTGTCAATCCATTCCATTTTATTCACAGGAAACCAAAACCCCAGCAGTGTCCCAAGTCCCATGCTCTTCACAGAGTTGTTGGCTCTCTTTGGCATCTGGCAGTGACTTAGAGTGGGGTCTGGGTTGGCTTTTGTTCTCGTGGCATTAAGGCATGTGTGGACACCCTGGCTTTCCATTAGTGAGAAGACAAAAATAGTGTGGTACTTTTTTCACATCTTGGAACCCAAGAAATATGAGTATAATATTCAGAATTTAAGGGACTGGGAAAGAGAAGAAAACCAGATTCTCTTCTGCGTATGCAGAATAGCATAGGGAAAAAGAAAAAAAGACCAGTAGCCCTACATTCTGCCTCTGTGTGGCAACATTAGGAAGCATGAGGAACAGGCTGCAGACCCGACACAGGTCATTGCTGGGTGTGACCCCAATTGTGACTCTTCCTGTTACTCTTTGAATGCACAGGATGGTGGTTGATTTCCAGTTTCAAGTAACTGCCATTCTCACCACTTGGTATTCATAATGTAACATGGAAGTTCTGGCATCTGCATGTATTCCAGAAACAGCTTAACTCTCAAAAAAAGCTGTCAGCTGGCACAGTACATGCTGGCCTTGAATTCAATGCTGTGCCAACACTTTCCTTCCAGGTGCTCCCAGAGGCACAGTGGAGGGGAGGGGAGGGGAGCTGTGTCTGCAGCACATCAAGAAATGGAGTGGAGAATCCTATTTTGCTTGCCTGTCCTGTTTCCGTGTAGCTGCCACTTTCCACACAGAGACACAGCTGGACAGCAGTATCTCTTCTGGGAACTGGGATTCCACTTCCAGAAGAACTTCATTCTCTTTGGTTTCCATGTAACTCATTAGAGTGTCCCTTAGGCTGTAAAATCAAGCACAAGAGATAGTGTTTAGAGCATCAGGAGCCTATCAGCTCTCACTCTTTCCAGGCATTGACAGGACTGAGGTGCTAAATAAGATGGGAAATACTGAGGGTCAGCTTAAGGTCAGCCAGCTACCAAGTTCCTGAGCTAGACCTGGAGTCCCAGGCTCAAGGCTTCTAGAGGAAGGAGCTTCCTCGATGATGCTCAGCTAGGCCACTTCAGGCACTCCACTGACGGGCCTGTCTGGCTGCATCAAAAACAAAGCTTTGCCATTCAGAAAAGGCAGGTATTCCCTCGAATGGTTTATCTTACCAAAGGTTGTAAATTCTCTAGGAAGGATAATTTAATTGTTCACAGGCATGTGCATTATGGCCTGAGATCAGAAATAGCAAGTGTAGTCTGACTGTCCATCCAGAAAACCAAGTGAAGTGAAATGCCTGCCTCATACCACATATAAAAGTGAACTAATGAAAGAAATGTGCAACATAGAACTATAAAAGCAGCAGGAGAAAACATGAGGATATTTTAGCACCCTGCGATGTGATAAGGAAGGCCTTTAGTGTATGTCCCCATGGTGGCTTTTTTTTGGGGGGGTACTGAGGATTGAACCCAGGGGTGCTTAGCCATTGAGCCACAACCTTAGTCCTTTTTAATATTCTATTTAGAGATAGGACCTTGCTGAGTTGCTTAGGGCCTCACTAAGTTGCTGAGGGTGGCTTTGAACTCACGATCCTCCTGATTCAGCCTCTAGAGCTCCTGGGATTGCAGGCATGCACCACTGCACCTGGCCCCACAGCGACTTTATGAAAAAATCCCATCAATTGACTTCTAATGCATTTGTAATGTGTACATCAGATTAATCTGTTCTATACAAAGATCTTTTAAAAATCATTAAGAAAGAGAAACTGGTTGGGTGTGGTGGCATATGCCTATAATCCCAGCATCTAAGGAAGCTGAGGCAGGAGGGTTGCAGAGTTGAGGTCAGCCTCAACAATAATGAGGTCTTATCTCAAAAAATAAAGAGCTGAGGATACAGCTCAGTAGTTAAGCACCCATGAGTTCAGTTCCTGGTACCAAAAGGAAAAAAGAGATCAACTGCCCTGTCCAATAACCAAAAGCTACCAAGAGATAATTCAGAGGATGATAAAAGTGGTGATAAATTTAAAAATGTGCCCAACCACACAAGTAGGTGGAGAAACAAGTGAAAATAAGATACAATTTTTTGGCCATTAGATTGACACAAATGTAAAATTAAGATAGTTTTGAATATCTTAGATTTCACACATTGGTGTAGCTTTTTCTACCTAATCTAAAATGTTTATCTCTTTGACATAGTTAGGTCCACTTGTTAGACAGAGGGTCCTGCTGTAAGTAGAACTACCTTCACGTCAATGGGAAAAAGCAAACATTCTGCACACCTGCCTGCCGGCAGGTATGCACACCATACCTCCATTCAGGATTGAAGCTGTCCTGGGTCTGAGTGTTTCTTAGTTTCAACACCATCATTTCATGAAGCTCTAGGAGGAAAGCATCCAGGTCTGTGTAATTCAGGAAGGCGCTGAGGAGCCTAGCACTTTCTGGGCTGAGGTCTGCTTTGTACTTAGAACTGATTTCCCTGAAGGGATCCTAAAAAAGATAAACAAGTGCAACATCAAAGCCTGGGAAGAGGGTGCATCTCCCTTAGTCTGGGCAGAGGCAGGGCAGACTCACTTTCTTCAGTCCCAGTAGCTGTTCCAATTTATGAGCAGAGAGGAACTGCCAGAGAGCAATGGCGTGTTTTAACTGACATCTGCTTAAGGCCTGGAAGAGGAAGAGAGTCCCAAGTAGAATGCAAAGGCTCACACCCTCCCTTGGTGCACACCAAGGACTCTGGGGGGTACCCCAGGGCACTCCTCCCTGTTTCCTCCATTTCCTGTCTTGAGGCCACCTCTGTTCCATCCAAGAGTCTACCTGTCTCATCTTGCAAACACATGAGTCTCCCCCTCCTGCAGCAGCTCAGTGTCTGTGAGCATCATGCAGCGTACAGGTAGCCAATGTCCTCAGTCACTTGTGCATCCCACTCTACTAGGTGGTCAGCACTGAGTGTCCATTCCTCTCCTCTCCCCAGTGTGTGCTGCTATTCTATGGACTGGCTAGGGGTGGGGTTCGTGACTGCCCCTTTCCAGGAGTGCCTGTATTGATGCTCCCTGTTTAGTGGCATTCTGGCAGGAAATTAAGATGAGATGATGCTGATTCTCCTTGAAAGGCATATGGGACCCACCTTTAAAATTGGAGTCATTTGGTCACCCATTCGCAGGATGTCTTGGACATACACATTCAGATGCATATTTGGATCCCCACCAACTGTGCCTAGAAAGCCCAGAGTGGCCTCTATAACAGACAGGGCTTCACAGACATCGCTGTAGGACTGAAGCTCTCCACTGATGGCATCCATGGCCGAATTGGGGAGAAGGCACTGAAACCAAAAGCAGGACAGAGGCTTGGGTCAGGCTATTATTTCTCCTACTTGTTAAGAGCCTAACTGTGAGCTGCCAGCAGGACCAGCTATTCAGCACTTGTGGTAAGAACTGATGCTTGTGCTTGAGCTGATGCTGAGTGTAGCAGCGTTTCAGACTTTGCACAGAAATGGGCCCGAGCTAACTGAATCCACCACATGACCCATGAGTACATGGAAAGGCACAACAGCTTCTCCATCTGTCAGTAGCAGAACCTAAGGAGCAGGAAGAAGTGAGTTCTCAACTTGTAGCACCATGGTCATGATATCATCATTAAGAAAACAACCCCCAATTGGTTGGTCTATACTCAAAGAAAGTTTGGTGATTGGCCATCCCGCTTGCTTCTCCAGAAAGCACTGGGCTCTTAAGGAGCTCCTGGGGTCCTTAGAGAGCCAGAGAGCCTGGTGCTCACAGCACACAGCATATGGGACTGGACTGTCCTTCTATATGTGAATGAAACCACCCTGCAAGTGAGGGTTTATTATGACCACCTGTGCCATTTTGTTCTTGATGTCCATAAAGAGATGTTCAAAGTTCCAATCATGTCTGTATACCAGCATGGGTATTCCCTAAGGTGAGAAAGAAAAAAAAAAAAGGTTTTGGAAATTAAATCTATAGTGCTATAGTGGAGGTTTCCATCTGATGACAGATATATTCTTCAACAGTGACTCAGTGACTAAGTACCAAACCGGACAGTATATTCCTGGGCAAGGAATGTAGCTTTGTTGTCTCCTGATGACTCTGTTCCACCCCCACTCGTTGGACACAGTAACACAAGAAATCCAGCCTGGCTACAGTGGCCTTGTGGATATTGCCCTGTAGAATAGTGTGTCTGAGGACCACAAGAGAGGAAGAGCACTAGAGGAACAGGAATGGGAATGTGCACATTTGTGATCTATCTTGTGACACTGAGCAGAGACTGTGCACAAGGCAGCCACTCTCGGGATGAATTAAAAATGGCTTTGGGCTTAAGCAACTGACAGCCTAATTGCAGGCAATGAGGGAATAAATACATCCTAGTATAACACCTGACTGGACCTGGAAGGATGAGGGCAGCCACTGGAAGGGACAGTGTGGAAGTGCCATTGTGCTCAGGGAGTCAGAAGGCAGGTCACAGGGTTTGATGCAGTAAGAAAGGAAGGGCCTGGAGACAGCTGGAAGGTTGGGCTGGGGTCAGGTGACAGGGCCTCTGTGACAGATGGGGGAGTGTGGTGGAGGCCATGTAATGCTGTCTATATGCTGTGGACTGGCTGGGAGTGGGGGTTCCTGACTTCCCCTTTCCAGGGGTGCCTGCACTGATACTTCCTACATGGTGGCATTCTGGTAGGAAACTAAGATGAAGTGGTGCTGCTGGCACTGGGCAGCTGGACCAAAGGCTAAATACTCTGATGTGAAGCCACAGCCATGGCAGTTAGAGGATGACGGAATGGGGAGGTCTGCACAGTGGTTTCTGGGTACCAACTACATATGCAACTGAAGGGGTGGCAGCAGTGATGGGTTTTCTTGGTGGTACCATTAACTGTAGTGGAAACCCAGTCCACTGAGACTTGAGACTGCCCTAGGGGACAGGTGCAGATGGTGATGGTGATATGGAAGAGAGCTGGGGACACTTCCCAGCCCAAAGAAGGCATAGGGACCACAGACCACCAGTGGGGAGGAGATAACACCGACGAGAGCCTGGGTGTCACTTAAGTCTGTTTACCCTGAAACCCACAGGGCTGACTGACACAAGAAAATCATTGACAGAGGGCCCAGCCTACCTTGAGGGTTAGCTGGGGCTTCCCCTGGAGGAAGCAGCTGCTAATCTGCCGCTGGATCTTCTCCAGGTCAAACTCCTGCAACGTCTCCCCACCTTGCTCCACTTGATACTGGCAGTTGGAGATAATCAGTGGAATCAGGTCTTGCTCCACTTCATAAGTGATAACATGCAAGTCAGTGACCTCTGAGGCATCCACGGAATAGCTGAGGGACACAAGATACAATTCTTGGGGTCCAGGGCAGGTGTATGGGGCCTAAGGCTTTGGTACATATGCTCCTGCTTCTGCCTTCATAGTGTGAGCATGTGAAAACCATGTGCAAACACGGGGCTTTGTTGATGAAGCCTGAGAGAGTGGGGACAAGAGCTGTTGCTGGCAGAGTCTGCAGCCAAACCTGGTGGCAGGGATGATGGGCTTCTGTAGTACCTGTTGTTTTCCTTGGAGAACTTCTCCACCATGTGGATGATTTCATTGTGAAGGTTAATCAAGTAGCTGACTAACGCAGTTGAGCAGAGACCCAAGCCCCGATGCTGGGGTAGGATGACCTCAAAATCTGTGTCCAGATCCAAGTCAGAGCTGCAGTAGTCTTTAGGTAACTTGATTTCACCTTTAAAAGACAGGATCATTCCTAAGTGGAGGGATTCTGCTCCAGGCTTTTGGGTCACAGCCTGGAGGCAGGGGAGGAGGAGGGCAGCCATGGGCAGCCGTTTCCATAGAGCTGGTCCCTAGCTGTTAAGTTTCAAGTGCTCTCAACTCTATTGTGATTCCATATTTATAGATTCAGGAGGACTGAGAATTACTTTGGAGGTTGATTCACGTATCCCAGGCACCTCCTGCAATAGATTGCAATTGCCACACACACAGCAGGGTGCTGGCAGAGCCACATGGAGGAGGACACTTACCATTGGTCTCCAGTGACCGCCTCAGTGCATTCCACGTGGATAGGAAGATGGTGATCCTGTTGTGGAATAGCTGCCTCAGCCCCTCTGTTGAACACAACACTTGGTAAGAGCCCCATAGAAACAACCCCTACCACTACCCTGACAAGAAACCACAAGGTGTGCTCCCAAGAACCTGACCCTGCACCTTCTTCACATTCAGTAGCATGCCACATTTCAAGTTTGAGGTTGTGTGAGAGCTGGAGACGGTGAGGGCTTTCTAGCCACAGCAGTGGCTCAAGGCATGTCTCTGGGATTTGGCATCATTTGCCTCATGTTCTAGCTTAGCATCTGAGCCCCACCCTCATGCCCTAACCTGAATGATCCTTTTGAACCACAACACATGGATGGTCCTGATCTTTTGTTGGAGCAGACAGCAGTCATACCTGAACTGTGACTGCTAATAAAACTCCTGATGGAACAGTATTCATCTTCTGGAACATCCTGGAATCGTTTTACTAGATCCCTTTGCAGGGCCAAAATCTCAGGTAAGAATTTCACCAGTCTTAGTTCTGCCTCCTGGAGAAGAGAAGATAGCTCAGTAACACTTTCTCTATTTAACTGAGGAACAACATGAGGTGTATAGATTTGGGGGCAGGCGGGGACTTTCTGTGTGGTTTGTGTGGTCAGTGGGTTGTTTTACATGATTATACCCTGAAACTTGCAAATGGGAAAGGGGAAGCCCATCCTCTCACCAAGTGGAGGGTTTTCAATATGTTAGACATGCCCTGCACCCGACCGATGTAGGATGAACAGGACCAAGTCCCCTCCCTCCTCCAATGAAAAGCTTCCTCAAGGGCTGAGCTGGGCCACCATCTCTCAGTTTGACAAGAATCAACTCTAGATGACCAAAGACCCAGATGTAAGACTTGACCTCTGAAGCTGTCAGCAGAAAAATAGAGGAAACACTCCAAGACATTGGCACAGGCAATGGTTTTCTGGATAGGACCCCAAAACCACCTTTACCTGACAGCTGGTAAATACCCAGAGTATATAACTCAAAAAATTTAACAACAAAAATATCAAAGCAATCCAATTTAAAAATAAGCAAATGATCTGAATAGACACTTCTTAAAAGAAGAAATACAAGTGTTTAACAAATATATGAAAAAATGCTCAATATCAGTAGCCATCAAGGAAATGCAAATCAAAACTATAATGAGATGCTATACCACCACAGTTAGAATGGCTGTTATAAAAAATAAGATAGGCATGGTGGCATCTGTAATACCAACTAATCAGGAGCCTGAGGCAGGAAGATCACAAGTTCAAGGCCAGCCTCAGCAAGTTCTAGGCCAGTCTGGGCAACTTAGTGAGACCTTGTCATATTGCGGGGAGCTAGGGATGGGGACTTAGCTCAGTAGTAGAGTATTTCTTGCCTAGCAAGCCCAAGAAGGCCCTGGGTTCAATTGCCAGTAGTATCCCACCCTAAAAAAATAAATGAACCCAAACATAAAATAACAAATGCTCACAAACATGAAGAGAAAATCGAAATCTAATATACTACTAGTGGACATGTAATTAGTACCTCATAATGGAGAATAGTATGGAGGTTCCTCAAACTAAGAAAAACCTACCATGTGACTCAACTATCCCACTTGAAAGAAAATTAGTGTATCAAAGAGGTACTGCACACCCATGTTTATGTGGCACCATTTACAATAGCTAAGACATGGAATCAGCCTAGAAGCCCATCAGCAGATGAATGGATAAAGATGTGGTTGATATACATAATAGAATATGATTTTAGCTGTAGGAAGAATGAACTCCTAATCATTTTCAGAAAAATGGATAGAACTGGAGGATGTTATTTTAAGTGAAGCCAGACACAGAGACAAGATCAGTGCATGCTTTAGGCATACACGGAAATATCGCACCAATTCCCATTAATGTGTATAACTAATGAATTTATAAAAGTAAATAATTTGGAAAAAAGTTTTAAAAATTGACTCTTGGGCCCACTGTTGGGTGTGATGCTGCTGGAAGGAAAGACCAAGGCCTGGGGCAATGGTAGCTGGTGTGATTCCTGGATTTTGTTCTGAAGATCCAGGATCCAGCATCCTCAGTCAAATAAAACTATGTCTTAAAAAGAGATCACAACACTACCATAAAATTCTTTCTAGTGTGAGCACAAAATATTTCCAAATCATTCTGCTCCCTGCCATGGTACTGGTCCATGAGGGAGGTGGTGAGAACTTCTACTGTGGCCCAGGAAAGCTCAAGTGGGTAAAAGCTGGGGATGGTTTCTGGGCCTGGCAGATCCCACAGCCCCATCATTCAGCACACTGCCTCCTGCCTGAAGGGCACAGGGAGGGCTCTGGTTTGGTTTTAGTGTGTATTCTTGACTGTTCACCAGGTACTTGCTGGTAACCACCTGCTCAACTTCTGGGGATGAAGACAAGGTGTCACAGTTGAGTGACCAGGGTGGTCCCTCCTGGCCTTCAAGTTTCTTACTGATCACCACTAACCCGACTCATGTGCATATTATACCTGTGACTTCAGCAGATGTTTTAAGACTTTTGTGCTCTCCCTGAGACTGCTGCTACAGATCTTGCATTCAGAGTCACAGTGCTGATGGGGTTGGTTAGGGTTCTGCCTCTAGGAATGATGACTTTGAACTCAGGCACAGAGCCTCCCAGTCCTCAACAGAAGTATTCCAGGAAAAGGGGGCAGCCCATGAAAGACACACCTTCTGTAGAAACTGCCAGAGCACGGGCACCACCTCCTTGCCGTTCTTCTGCTCCACGACATGCTGGAGGTACTCGACTGTGATCTTCTTCCTGCAGCTCCAAATCTTTGAGCAATGAACCACACTTTTCTGGGGCAGCTGGGGCAAGAAGCTTGCAGGGTCACCATATATGATTTTGGCCACAGGGCTAGAGCTGATGCGTTCATCCTGGCTGATGAGCATGCTCACACTCAGCAGGGTCTTATCTAGATGCTGGATAAAGAAATGATATAGCATTCTGCAAGTGACACATTGTCACAGACAATTGGGCAGCTCATGGCCCCACAGTGGCTCTTTAGGAATCTGCCTGCACACACTGGATGCATGATTTTGCTGTCTTTCACGGTGATTGGAGGGTTCTTTGTTTATAGGGTTTTTGCCTCCCCAAACATGGCAAACTTTATTTGAAGGGCCTTTACTTCACCTCCCTTTTGCTTCCTGACTTTTCTGTCCTGCTGTGGATAGTCAGCTCTGTGATGTTCTCACCAGAGCAGTCATGAATCCAGATATCTTTGTATTTCTGGAGGGTCTCTGCCTCTTACTTTCACATCCTGCTGTAAAAAGCAATAGAGAACAAGCGGCCACCTGCCCTGTGAGAACTCCTGATAATTGTTGGCCTAACTTATGAGCAGTATAGGAGGGACACCTGGGGATAGCAGAAGGAGCGGTTTCTCCAGATGAGGACTCTAATGACCTTCCTGAGGACAGTGGGCCAACAGTGCTCTACAGATCAATGGGACCCCCTCCTGGACACAGGGCTAAGGAGTAGTCACCACTCAACAGTTACCTCCAGTTCAGGTAGAAGAAGAGCTTCAACATGTTTTTCCTAATTGTTTCTCTGTCCTTTGGTTGACAATTTTGCATCAAAATTTAAATGCCCTACAAAGAAAACCAAAACGTGTGTGTTATCCAAGAAACAAAAAACGGCAATCTCCATACAGAAAACACTGAATAATGTTAATAAAGATAGTCCTCCTTTTGAGGTGATAACTTCCTAAGTTAGCCAGGTACTGCCAACACCAGCCTCCAGACCTTGTGAAGATACTTGAGTCTCTGACAACCTTCCAACCCAAAGCGGTGGTCTTAAAGGTATTCTAAACAAATGGTTAAAGCCAGGACATGAACTCAAAAGCCTAGGGACAAAGAGATGCTAACAGCTGCTCAGAGCCACCTCACTGCTGCCTGTTGGGCTCCCGAGTCCGTGTGCTGTGGAAACCACACCAGAACAAGAGGCATTTGGCAAAATCAGTCTTGATAAAATGGGAAGTACATGTTAATGTTGGTTTCTGGCAAAGATATCCCTGAAGGGAAAGGGATTCTTTGGGTATGGGAACAGACTTTTCATTGCTATTGTATTATTTGTATGCTTTTAAATAACATTATTCTGCAGTGGTCATTTTAAAAGATTTTTGCAGGTAAGCAAAAAAAAACTGAAATCCCTCCCAATGCCATTCAGATAACCACTTACAGAGTTCCCTCACAGACCTTTGCTTTTGGCATGGTTTAAATGTTTAAGAGTAGAAGAGTTAGCTTGGCAGACAGTGTTCTGCAGCCTCCTTTGTTCATGTAATGTGAACATGCACATATTAAGTCAGGGTACAAGTGTGACATCTCTGGAAAGCAGAAGTGGAATACATATCACCTGGTGGGGTGCCATGTGATCTCAGGGTACAGGTTAATGCTACATGAACAAGCAACAGGTATCAGTGCTGCAGGCCCCTGACAGGCAGGTGATATGTGGAGGAGTGCAGCAGCCCCTCCAGCCCCTGCAAGGAGAGCAGAGTGCTTGCTCCCACTCTTGTCATGCCATTCACCAGGAGCTGAGGGAGCCTGACCTCTTGGCAGTCATGTGCAGCCCTCACCCCACTTACTCTGGTTAGGAAGTAGGTGCTGCTCTTTGAGAGGGCAGCGCAGCATGAGGTGGACCACATGGGTGGTCTCATCGGCACTCTTCCCCAACATCTTTGTTAACTGCTCCAAGTCTCTCTGGATGTGCTGCTGCAGGAATCTTTTTGGGTCACTCACTGGAGGCTTGATGATATTTATCACAGCCTGAGAGAACAAGAAAACAAGATGTGCAGTGGGATCTCTGTCTAAAGGACACAGTGAGAGGCCAAGGGAGCAAAGCACTTGCACTGGGGAGAAGGTGGTTTCTAGGTGAGGTCAGGGTGCTCTCAGGCAGCAGATGGAATCACCTGCATCTCATGATGCAGGCAGCAGAGGAAGGGAGGCAGGTGATTGGAGCCAGAGACTGCTGGCTCTGTCATCCTGGTGCAGCAGGGAATGCTTCCCTGCACCTCAAATAGCCTCCACCATGAGGGGGTGACAGGGTCCTACCACCTCCCCATGCCCAGGTAGACTTTATGAGATGCTTATTACACCTTGTATACACGTGCTAAGATATCACACTGTATGTGTAATTGCTTTTTGTCAGTTAAAACAGATTTTAAAATTAAAAAATGAAGAGGATTTTCCATAATCTGATGAATAGTTACCCCATTGCATCATATGTCACAGTGGAAAAAGCAGGATCTATAACTTTGTATTACCCTGTGGACTAGGTAAAATCCCTAAGTGTCTAGGACTTTGTAGACAAAAGGACTGACTGCAAACACAGCAGGTTCTTCCTATGGCAACATAAGAGAGTCTAGCGGTAGCATCTTATACCTGAGGATTTTGTGTGGCTCCCCAAAGCATAGCCAAATGAGTGAGTAGCCGGATGAGAATGAAGATGACTGGGGACAGGTCTCAGTCAGACACTACTACGACATCTCTGGGTTGCGGGTGGCCCAGCACATGGCCAGTCTTGGTTCTATCTGTGCTGTCTCTGGAAAGGAGGAGAGGAAACAGGGTGAAGATTGGAGATGTCTGTTTCTCCTCAGCCAGGGACTCACATCTTAATGACTATGTTCCCAGTTTTTTGTTTTGTTTTGTTTTGTTTTTGTTTTGGGTATTAGGGATTGAACCCAGGGGCTCAACCACTGAGCTACATTCTCAACCTCCACTTTTTTAGTTTTTATTTTGAGACAGTCTTGCTAAGTTGCTGAAGCTGGCTTTGATTATCCTGCCTCAGCCTACTGAGTCACTGGGATTATAGGTGTGCACCACCACACCCAGCTAGGTTTCCAGTTTTGAAGAAAACTCTAAAAGTACCGGTTATTCCAAGCCTAGACCACCTGCCTCCAATTCCTTCTCTTTAGACCCACCCTGCTGACTGGCCAAAACCTGCAACATTCCCAGTGTTAAGTGGCTGCAGTGGGCCGAGTAGACTTTATGATCTGATCATTACAGATCATTAATGTGGCCATTAGTGCAGGGTGTCAGGATGGAGGCCAACACCTGCATCAGGACAGCAAGTTTGGAGCATTTTTGCATCCGCATGGGGTTTGTCCACGTTATTCTCAATATTCCCAAGTCAAAAACTGAGATACACAGTCTGGCAAAAATTGTTTTGAGATTTAACGACATTGATAGTTTATGGAGATAACAGGCTAGATGATTTAAAATTTTGTAACAGAATAGCCAGATGTATGATGATGGTAGAAAGTCCTGCCTTTCATCTTAAGGGAACACTGACAGCCACACTTACCTTAGAATCAAGCATGAGACTGTGAGATCAGATTTTTATTTTTATTTATATTTTCAGTTTTGGGAATTGAGCTGGGGCCTCACATATGCTAAGAAAGCACCCTACTTCTGAACTATGCCCCCTATCCTTTCTATTTTTATTTTGAGATGATCTCACAAAGTTTCCCAGGCTGGCTTCAAACTTTCCAACCTCCTGCCTCCCAAGTAGCTGGGATTATAGGAATGTACTGTCTCTAGCTGGAGGTCAAATTTTTATCTGGTTTCTGAATCTGGTACATTGGGCCTTCTGTATCTGCAGTTCTGCACCTGTGGATTCAAGCAACTGCAGAATAAAAATATTCAGAAATAACTGCATCTATATTGAATAGCAGCTTTTTTCTTATCACTATTTCCTTTAAAATATGATAAGTGAATATTTTCGTAGCATTTACATTGCATGAGTATAATAAGAAACCTAGAGATAATTTTTTAAAAGTCTATGGAAGGCCGGGTACAGTAGTGCACACCTGTAATTCCAGTGCCTTGGTAGGCTAAGGCAGGAGAATTGCAGTTTCAAAATTCAGCCTCAGCAACTTAGCAAGACCCTAAGCAACTTATCCAGACCCTGTCTCTAAAAAAAAAAAAAAAAAAAAAAAAAAAAAGATAAAAATGGGCTGGGGATGGGGGGATATGACCCCTATGTTCAATCCTCAGTATCAAAGGAAAAAATATTTAAAAAATAATTTTTATTATTTTTTTAATAATAATATTAAAACTTTGTGACCTACCTATTTGTAGGTCACAAACAAGATTGTTTCATGACATAAAAGAACAGAACATTTGAATCTGAGTATCTGTGGAGGGCAGTGTCCTGGGAACAGTCCCTGCAGATATGGAGGGATGGATGTACTTGATAAGACTGATTATATGTATCTTTCACTTTTCTCATATTAAAAAAAAAAGAAAAAAAACAGGGCTGGGGGGCAGCCCAATGGCAAAGCACTTGCCTAGCATGTGTGAGGCCCAGGTTCCATCCCCAGCACCACAAAAACAAAACAAAGCAAAACAACAACAACCAAAAAGTTTCAGTGCCACATGACTACAGGTGTGTTTGATGTGGATCCCCAACTTGACACAGGTCCAGATGTACAGCTGTGGTGTTAGTGATCCTATAGTTGGTATGATTCCTCTTGCTGGAATAGACAGCCTGGAACCCCAGGCTCCAAGGGAAAGAAGCTGAGCCCACATACCCGATGCTTTGGAAGCCGGTGTGAGGTCTGTGGTCGACACCTCCAATTACAGCACCATAGTCAACACAGGTACTCAGCTCCATCGGCTTGCCACACTGGGACAGGGAGGGGACCCACAGTCAGCACTGCAGCCAGCATTGCTACATGTGGAGAAGCCACCTTGCATAGGAGGTGGCGTGTGCCACGGACTGCATCTGGTGCATGCATGCATCAGTAAGCAGCAGGAGCTCTGGGGACAGAGTAGGCACTTAATCAAGTGTGCCGTCCATGAGCAAAGGTGGCTTTATTTTTCCAAAATAAGGTTTTTTACTCCCATGTAGAGTGACAAGTGTGTACAGCCCCATCTTCCTTTCTCATATTCACTGCCTCCTTCATCCCTGTGACTAGCATGCCAGCCTCTAGAGCTTCATTATCTAACACCAGGAATTATGTTGTTAATAGCTTCCAAATAGACCTCCTAACACCCACTGGACAAAAACAAAAACCCAACCATAAGATTTGCCATCACTGATGGGCCCAGGTTTTCAAGTCAAATGGCATCCCACTGCATGCTGTGAATCACAGCCACACCAGGCCCCTCCAGCTACAGGCGTTCAGACCACAGAACTCAGCACTAAGAGGGGCCCTAGAATCTGTTTCTATTTCACTTCACAGACAAGGAAGCAAGTGGGATTCAGGCTCCATCCCTGTCTCCTATTCACTTTATGGAGAAGCAGGCATAGGTCTAATCCAGCAGCCTGTTGCTCAGCAAGTGCAGGTGTTGTGAACAACCAGGGAGATGCCCCAGAGTCCCAAATGACCAGCATCTGCTTGTCCCCCAGGGCTCATTAGCTATGAGTCTTTCTTGTCCTCTCCTGTTCTCTGGTATTCAGCCCACATTTCTCTCTGGCTAGTGATCCAGCTAAGGGTCTGTGTGGCTGAGCCCTGCTACAGTGCTCCCAGCCAGCAGCATTACGGCATCCCAGGAGACTTGGGTGATGCCTGCAGACAATCTTGGGCATCACACTGGGCTGGGGGGTACTGCTACTGGCACCCAGTGAGCTGAAGCTAGGTATGCTGCTAAATATCCTACGATGCACAGACGATCTGCAGGAAAGAATCATGTCCTTGGTGTCTCTAAATGAGACTCAGTTGGAACACACTGAGTAGTTCTCAGAATGCACCTGTGCCTTCCAGAAGATTAAGACCCTTATTCCAAAGTCTGTTCCCCCCCACCCCACATGGGAATGCACATTTTGAACCTTCCCCAAACACCAAGACTCACCTGTCCTACAGTGCACGGATGACCATTGGGACAAACTGTTCAGAGAACAACAGGACACATGTTAGCTAGCAAGGCTCCATCAAATTACCAAATGTGGGAAGGGGAAGTTGCTGCCCTCCTCTCTGGCCCTGACCAACAGGACGCAGAGCCCATGTCCTAAGCACTTCACCAGAAGCCTCGAGCCATGCCATCGGCTAAATTACTTGCATGTTCCTGGAGCTCAGTGAACACATATCACCCATGAAAATAGTCTGAATTTGGTTTACACAGCAGAGAGAAGTTGGATTCCAGACACAAACCAGGGGTAACTTGGTGGCAGCAGGGCTAGCACTGTATATCTTTCTATTCTCTTGGATTTTTACTTTTTTGGCAAAATCATGTTCTAGAACAACTTTAAAAACTAGTTTTAGAAGATTATTTACTTAAGGCAACAGCACAACTCATATAAAGTCATGGGTTATGTGGCTGTCTCCCAGGTCTAGACTGCAGGAAGCTCTCTCTGGGTCAAAAACCTCTGGATTGTGACTGGCCTTTGAATGAGCCTCAGTGTGGTTTCCAGGCCCCCCTTCTTCCAAGTGACATTTCTAGAGAGCACCAGTGTAGCCCAATGGCTCTTATCCCATGACTACACAGGGAAATTATTTGGTCACCTAGCCAGTTAAGTCTGTGGCCCTCAAGCCAAAGGCAGGAGGAGGCAGGTAACATGGGCTTTCAGCAGAACCTAGTGAAGCCCAGGTCCAACCTCAGGTATGGCATGGCTGCAGGCTGACCTTACAAGCTGAGAAGAGTGCGACCCCTCCCCATACACTGGTACTCACTATACCATTGGACGCCTTCCAGACCCTCCCACTTCTGGGCTTGAGCCAGCAGGTCTTCAGGCATTGTTGGAAGAAAAGCATTCTGAAAGACCAAGAGCAGAAATGGCCCTGCTGAGAGGGCCTCTGGGCTGCAGCGCAGCAAGAGGCATAGAGTGAGAAAGTTTCTTCTCAGCTGTTTACAGAGGATGAACAACAGCTCTGTGTGAACCGGCAAAGGGCAGAGAATCTAAAAGGTGGACAGGTTTGAGAGTCCCCACAGCCACCGGCCAGGTCTCAACATGAAAAAATACATTGAAGTTTCACTGTAAAATCAAAGTTATCATCATGCAGCTTACCGACATGCTGGCGGGAGAGAAAGCTAAGTTCCTCAGGGGCACCAAGACTTCACTCTGTCCACACAGAAGGAGAGCTGCAGTGTGAATGGCCATTTCTGTCACTGTTCTTTCAAGACTGTCAGCACCAGGGCCCGTGCTCAGCAAAGGCATAGTATTGGCCACGAGGGATGCTGCGAAAGGCCTGACTCCCGGAGGAGACAGGATCCTGCTGTTTTCAACGAACCTGCTCACAGCCTCGCATTGCTGGCACAAAAGACGTTTTTCATGTTAGGATATTTCAAAAAGGAATACTGTGAATTTAGGGTTTCCTCTTTGAAAGTCACACATTACGATACTGAGTACACATCAAATATCCAGGTAAACATAGTTAAATGATCACCAATGGAGGGGAAATGCTTCAGAAAAGAGAATTTTCATACAGAACACAGCAACCACATTCTTCAGTACAGATCTCAATACTCTGTTTTGGTAAACATTAAGTAAAGTTCCTGAGTCTGTAAGGTTTGGATCAAACAAAATAATTCTTCCACATAACAAGGGTACATCCTCTATTCTATGTAGAAAATTATGGAAGGTCATAATTCCTATTACCCTAAATAGGAAATAAAATTTGTGAGTTCTGTGCTTAGAAAGTCCTTTCCAATTATGAGACTGAATGAAAGCCCCAATGTGTCACTCACCTCTGGCTTAGGGCAGAGGTCTGCGTTGTGGGAACAGTGGAGAGCAGCAGTGAAATAGCACCAGCAGCAGGTAGACTGCCTGTTGAGCCCTGGGGCTCTCGAAGGACTGTGGGTGGGGTGTGGAGCAAATATTCAGAAGATACAGCACTACCCAGAGCAACCTTCCCTTGGCTATGCACCATGGGCCTCCATGCACATGACTGGGGCTACAAGGTCAGGAGATAAGCTCAGGTTAACCTCAGTGCACAGGCAGTCATGATGGAGAAACAGAAGTCAGCACCTGTTCTCCTGTGACTACTTCACTGGTTTTAGAAATGTGTCCTGAGAAGAGACAGAATTTTCTACTTCCTCTTCCTGGTGTAAGGCAAGGGTAAACAGGGACTCAAAAAAGATGCAAGACCAGAACAATTTAAAGATTAGAATCCTGGGGCTTGGGTTGTAGCTCAGTGGTAGAATGCTTGCCTAGTATATGTGAGGCACTGGGTTCAATCCTCAGAACCACATAAAAAATTAATTAATTAATCCAAGTATTGTGTTCCTCTACAACTCAAAATATTTTTTAAATGATTAGAACCCTAAAACCCTGTATCAACATAAAAATAGACACATAGTGTGTATGTGGACTACGAATCTACATAGCATTGGATTTTTCTAATTGTTAATATCTCTTACTCGATATAAAGACAATAGGCATCTGCCTCCTGGCATTAGTGTCACTCTTGGGGCTGTTCAGAGACCTTCTCCATCACATCTGCATCTTTTGACAGGGAAGATGCAGGTGTGAGGGATACCACCTGAAATCAGGGAGAAGCTGCGAGCCCATCCTACCATCAGAGCAGTCTCGAGGCTGGAGGCCTTGCACTCAAGCATGGCTTTGCCCACTGCATCACGAAGTGCCTTGTATTCATCCCCATGCACCAGGTATTGGTCCATCTGGCCCGTGTGGTCCTTCTGCAGCCCAGGAGAAGAGGGTTTGTCATGGTGGGGCAGGGTAGGGTGTTCTGCAAAGACCCTTCTCCATAGGCAAAGAAAAACAGCAGACACAGTTGTAGGTGAGAGGCAACTCAGCTGGAACTCCCTGTGAGTTCCAGCCATGACAATCCTGGAGGTCTTCAGGAGCATGGCCTCCACAGGGATGGAGAGCCTGGGGAGAAGGGAGGCTGACCCTGGAGCTTCTTACTTTTTCTACACACAGCAACACACCAAGCAAAGTGACAAAAACATGTCATTTTTGAGTCCCAGATAGTCATCTTAAAGATGCCAAGAGTTTCAGTGCCATTTTTTTAACCCCAGGAAACTAAGAACTTAACAATTTTTGAGCACTGGGAATGGAGACGCCTGAAAGCCAAACTCATTGCAGTGTCTCTCGATTCTTACCCACCTCTGCCTGGCAGAGAGCACAAGACACAGCTTGCAAGCTGAGTAACCTTTTACTTTGCTGGAAGCAAATATTAAAAGAAACATTCATTCACTTTTCCTGTGTAGAATTCAATTACAAATTAAGCCTCGATAAAATGCAGGTGAACTACAAACCAGAAACACACACAAATGTGCACGCACAAACATGCCCATACCTACCTTTGCTCTATGGCAGGTGGCCTAAACCCACCCTGAAGCAGAGACCAAGGACCAGATGCCTGTCTGAGTCCTGCCTATTATGAGGGAAGGGAGAGTGAGGAGTGGTTCCCACAGCTTTCCTGCTCTGCCAGGGACCTGCGTCTCACCTGCTGTGCAATGACTCCCTTGGGAAACACCCACTGGCATCGATGGCCCTGCCTGGAGAGGCTCTGCACAAATTCCATCCCTCGCAGGCTCGCAAGCCTCCGGACCAGGTACACACAGTGCCAGTCGTTCCCTGCCTGGGTGCAGAACTGCTCGACACATTGCAGGTAGTACTGCTCCTCCACAGCCAGCTCTGACAGTGCAAGGAGAAAGCTAGTCAGTGACTGGGGACTAAGAGTCTACTTCTGGGGAACTCAGTAAAAAAACATCCAGAACAGTAGAACATGGTAAGGGCCAGCAAGACCCTAAGGAGAGTTCCTGTTCTTCTGAACTTGTAGCTAATTTCTCCAAGGTAAAGACCTGCCTGAGCCCTCCTGAAGCTCCAAAAGGAGATCAGAAGCCCTGTCGAGACACAAGCGGGTCCTGGCCACCTCCTGAAGGCACTCAACAGACATTGTAGTGGCAGGTCCTTGGCCTTGTCTCCCTGAGGAGCAGGTCTGTAGGAAATGGCCTTCCTCCCTCAGGCAGTCGAGTTCACTCCTTGTGTAGTAAGCACTGGTCTTCTCCTGAATTGAATCCTAAGGAGCAAAGAACAAGAAAGAAAAGAATATTATACTTTTCAACAGGCAACTTTTTAACCTTCTAAAATTATAGAAAACAACCAGGAAAAGCAAACTGATAAGGAAAAAAAATGTGTATAATCTATTTTTTATAATATGCATTATACAAGTTTTGGGAATAAAAATATGAAGACAATAAAAAGTAAAAAGGATTCAGGATCTCGCCAGGTGGGTATGACCATTGCTAACCCTGTGGTGTACTCATCCAGGCTGTGGTTTCTTCTGCTTTGCACACACATGCACATGACTCCCTCCCCTTTGCCCTATCTAAAGTTCCTCCATTCCTTCCATGCTCCCCCCGACCTCCATTCTGGATCAGCATCCACATATCAGAGAAAACATTCAGACTTTGGTTTTTTAGGATTGGCTTTTTTCATTTAGCATTTCATTTGTACTCTATACACTGCTTAACAACAGGGACACCTTCAAAAAAATGCATCTGTAGGGGATTTCACTGCTGTGCAAACATCAGACATTTTCAGATGCTAGGTGAGGATCTCACAAGCCCAACATCAGACACGCAGTGATGGAAATATCACCAAGAGAATCGTGACTGTGTGTGTGACATCTAAGAGCAGAGCGAAGTCTTTGAAACTTCTTTCTTTTTTCACATGGAAAAGAAGCATCTATTAATTGTACTGCATAAAGCTGCATTTTTTTCAGTTTTCAGAAACTCTGCACTGTGTAAACCATATGGTTCAGAGAGTTTGTAGAAGAAAAGCACCAAAGTGGCAGCTGGCTTACTTCCAGGCAGTTGATGAAGAGCATGTAGGGTTCAGTCTTATCTTTAATGATGAATGCCTTCTTCTCTAATAGGGACAAGTAGGCCTGGATGTAATCTTTCACTGCATGGAAGCTGTGGAAAGATAAATATTATTCCTGATGACATTAGAATGGCAGAATCACCCTATACAAAAGAGCATCTATTAACCAATCATCTGCCCATATATTTATTTCTCTGTGTGTATAAAGGTATAATATATATATATATTTGACAGATCTTTTAATTAATTCATTCAATCTAATTTGTTACACATGACAGCAGAGTGCATTTCAATTCATAGTACACATATAGAGTACAATTTTTTTTCATGTTTCTGGTTGTACACAAAGTAGTGTCACACCATTGTGTCTTCATACATGTACTTAGTGTAATGATGTCCATCTCATTCTACCACCTTTCCTATCCCCATGCACCCTCGCTTTCCCTCCCTCCCCTTTGCCCTATCTAAAGTTCCTCTATTCCTTCCATGTTCCCCCAGACCTCCATTCTGGATCAGCATCCACATATCAGAGAAAATATTCAGACTTTGGTTTTTTAGGATTGGCTTTTTTTCATTTAGCATGATATTCTCCAACTCCATCCATTTACCTGAAAATGTCATGGTTTTATTCTCTTTTAATGATGAGTAATATTCCACTGTGTATATATATACCATAGTTTCTTTATCCATTTATCTACTGAAGGGCATCTACATTGGTTGTACAGTTTAGCTATTGCTAATTGTGCTGCTATACACATTGATGTGGATGTGTCACTGTAGTATGCTGATTTTAAGTCCTTTGGGTATAAACCAAGGAGTTGGATAGAACAGTAAAGCAGGTGGCATCACTATACCAGACTTTAAACTATACTACAGAGCAATAGTAACCAAAAAAGCATGGTATTGGCACCAAATTAGACTTGTAGACCAATGGTACAGAGACACAGAGACCAACCCACAAAATACAGTCATCTCATACTAGACACAGGTGCCAAAAACATATATTGGAGAAAAGATAGCCTCTTTAACAAATGGTGCTGGGAAAACTGGAAACCCATATTCCCCAAAATGAAATTAAGCCCCTATCTCTCACCATGCACAAAACTCAACTCAAAATGGATCAAGGACCTAGGAATTAGACAAGAGACCTTGTGCTTATTAGAAGAAAAAGTAGGCCTAAATCTTCATCATGTCAGATTAGGTCCCAATTTCTTACCAAGACTCCTATAGCACAAGAAATAAAATTAAGAATAAATTTATTTTTTAAGAATAAAATTATTATTATTATTATTGCTGTGGGTATATTCGTGACTGCATGACCAATGTAATTCTGCAACATGTACACTCAGAAAAATGAGAAATTATGTCCCATATAATTCAAATGTATGACATGTCAAGATCATTGTACTGTCATGTGTAACTAATTTAAAAAAGAATAAATAAATGGGATGAATTCAAACTCAAAAGCTTTTTCTCAGCAAAAGAAACAATCAGTGAGGTATAGAGAGAGCCTACGGAATGGAAGTAAATTTTTACCACATGGACATCAGAGCACTAATGTCTAGGATATATAAAGAACTCAAAAAATTAACACACACACACACACACACAAAAAAAAAAAAAAGCAAATAACCCAATCAAAAAATGGGCCAAGGAAATGAACAGAACTTCTCAGAAGATGATATACAATCAATCAACAAATATATGAAAAAATGTTCAATATCTCTAGCAATTAGAGAAATGTAAATCAAAACTAATCTAATATTTCATCTCATTCCAGTCAGAATGGCAGCTTGTAAGAATACAAACAACAATAAGTTTTATTGAGGATATGGGGGGAAAGGCACACTTACTCATACATTGCTGGTGGGACTGCAAATTGGTGCCACTAATCTAGAAAGCAATATGGAGATTCCTTAACAGCTTTTTATTAAAAATATGTTTGCAGAGGCTTGAAGGAATATTAAGTTCCATATTGCAGACCAGTTGTTCTCAAACATTTTGGATTCAGGCCCTTTTATAGTTTTAAAACTTATTGATTTGTTTATGTGGGTCAAATCTATCAATGCTTATAGTATTAGAAACTGAAAAGTTTCAAGAGTGTATCAGTTCATTTAAGATAAAAAGAATAAACCCACATGTGTTAATAATGTTTAGAAGAGTGGCTTTCCTATAATTCTTGGAAGCCTGTTTAACAGAAGTCAGTTGACTTCCTACATCTGCTTCTGATACTACTTTGAAGCATTTGAAGAAAATCTGGCCTTCCACATGATATAGTTGGAAAAGGGAGAAATCTTTAATAGTTCTTGCATATATTGGGGGTTATTCTTTTCAATACTATAAAAACACTTTTAAAGTGATCATTTCTGAAGGCTGGTTATAGAACCTGATACCATATCAGTTGTTTTCATCAAGTATATTACAATCACATAGTCTACTCTGTTATGGATTTTTCCCAGTGCTGTGGATCAAACTCGGGGCCCCACTGTGTGACAGTCAAAAGCTCTACCACTGAGCTGCATCTCCAGCCACTGGATCACTTTTTGACACACATGATTCTGCGACATTAGGCATTGGTCATTTGGAAAAGCCTTGGTTTTCTGAGCAAGGCAAATCTTGAGATGTTGGCATCTTTTTAGTCTACAATCTCTTGTTGTAGATACCTACCTACATGCATTAACATCACCACAGATCTTTAGTCTGGTGGTCACTGTTTCAGGTAAAATGGCAAGGCCCGAGACAAGCAGCTAGTTCTTATCTGGAGACCTTTAGGAGTAGCATTCTTTGAGATAAGCACTGTCTTCTGTTTTTCAGTGTTCTGGGTCAATTTCCATTGACCAACATTAAAAATCACAATCTCAGGCTGAGGTTGTAGCTCAATGGTGGAGCGCTTGCCCCTCAGGTGTGAGACATTGGTTCAATCCTCAACACCACATAAAAATAAATAAACAAAATAAAGATATTGTGTCCAACTATAACTAAATTTTTTTTTAAAATTTCAAACTCAAGGGTTGAGATTTAGTAAAGCTCATAGTGAAACTGGCATTTTAAAAAATACATATGCACAGTGAAGAAGAAGACCATAACTGTGGTTGCTATTTCCTTTGTGCAGAAAAGCTTTGGCAATATTATTGCAAACATGGACATGTTGAACAGGCAAATTACTATCTCAGTATTATTTTTAAAAATTCAGAGTTCAGGAACCAACTCCCCACCAAAGGGTCCTTGCCAGCACTCTGAGAACTGAAGCTCAATGAACACACAGGATCAGCCAGAGGACACCATGCTTGGACATCACCGACTGCCTAATTCGAGAAAACACAGAGTCCACATGTTGTGGAATCTGGACTTGGAGGACATCGAGGGTGAGGGAGACTCTGAGTTACCACACCAAAAATCACACTCTGGGGTGGCCATGGAGCTAGGGTCAGAACAACCATTCCTGGGTTCTGCATGCATCACCACACCAAGGGTCCTTTCCCAGCACTCTGTATTTTCACTTCATACCCATGCCTGGCCAGCCTCTACCTCAGAGCAAAGCCTGTCCAAGGAAGGGGGCGTGGCCCTTGCCCTTGGAAAGACCCACAGAGCACTCCTAGGCACACATACCCACAATGCTGAGTTGTTAATCTACAAATAACAGGAGAGATCTGCTATGCCAGGTGTCCCTGACTCAGTCAGGCTAGGTGAGGACCCATAGCAACCCCCTAGCAACCACCAATCAGCATGAGACAGGAAAAATACCTGGGATGCCAGATGACCCTCATAGTAGTTGATGGTGGTTGATAACATGTTGGGAAACCATGTAGTTCAGCATGTACACTCCTCGTGGCTTAAACGAATCAGTTCAAATGAATTCCCCTCTGGTACTAACCAATCACCCTTACCCAACTTGTTCCTGCCAGTGAATGTGCTAATCAATGTTAAGAGTTGTTGTTTGATTTTCCCGCAGTGTGTGATCATTTGCTAAGAGATGCTATGATGTATGTGAAGTCCCTGCCTTCCCCAAAGAGTGTATAAAACTGCTGCAAACCCTGGGCTTGGGGCCTCTCAGTGCCACAAGTTGCTGTGTGTGCAGAGGACTGAGCTAGCTCGCAATAAACACCTCTTTGCTTCTTACATCGATCTTGGTCTCTGGTGGTCTTTTGGGGGTCCCGAATTCGAGCATAACAGTATGCCGACAGAGACATGTCTAAACATACTGAAGAAACTTTCCCCGATCATGCGTGAGTATATGTGGTGGCACAAAGACCAAGCACAACACAGGCCAGAGAAGCCGAGGCCTCAGAGAAGTGTGCATTCAGGGAGCTGCTCCTACCTGTATTTCAGGAGCAGCTTCAGCACCACAGAGCGGACGACAGGAGTCTTATCCACAGCATCATCAAATGGTGAGAGAGACTTCGTGTGTTCCTGGTATCCTTAGTCAGAAAGAGAAAGGTGCTATTGCTCATATTATGGCACAAAACAGAGAGGAACTGAATCAAGATTTGAAAGAAGAAGGCAACTCACGTTGGGGAGCATCTCTCAAGAGCTCCTTCTGCACGAAGAGTAGAGACAGAAGCCCATCAATCACGTTCTTCTCAGGAGGGTTATTGTCTTTGAAGCACATGGTAGAAATTAGGTCCATGAAGAAACTGTTGCACATCTGCTGGAACTGGGCGCGTTTCCCAATGGCCACCCTAAGGAAACAGCGAAAACCCAGTCAGAAGACTCAGAGACCGTGTTCCCAAATCCCTGCATGAAGAATGATTTGAGATTTGGACAGCATGTTGTTTTACATCAAGAGATTCAAATATCTACTTTTGTTGATTAGCTGGTCTTAAAAACTGCAGGCAGCATCTACACACGTCTCTTCCAGGAACACCTCCATCATTTAACCTGCCTAAGCTTGTCATAGAACCCCTCCATTGGGAGGAAACAGAAGAGAAAGCAACCACTGATGGAGCATGACCATGGTCTAAAGCCCACAGCTCCCCTTCCTGACCTCCCAGAGGCTGGGAGAGAGCTGGTGTGTGGCTCAATGGTAGAGGGCTTGCTTGCCTAGCACCTGCCACCTATGTGAAAAGGAGTCTGGAGAAGCTGTATCTAAGTTTCTTGGATCTCTTTCAAGGGCTTCATTTATTACTTTCTGAATTTTGCTGTCTCAAAATCTTGTCAGATGTGTGTGTCATGGGGAGAGAGGAATTCAGAGATACCCATCATCTAAGAAGTGCCCAAGTCTTACTTCAGACAGCTAGCACTCTGAAGCCAGACTTTTACCAGACAAAGGTTAATAGAAATTAAATTTCTGAATATTATATTTGGGGGAAAAAAGACAGAGAAAAGAGGAAGACTTTTAAAGAGAAAGAGTGTTTTACCTGTGCTCTTGGGAAACTGTTACAGAGAAATTATCTGGCAGGTCATTTAAACAGGAGGGGCAAATCATCTGCCCAGGGACAAGCCAGCTCTTGATGCACATCAGACAGTACACATGGTCACAGGGCAGACACACAGGATCATGAGCATCTCCCAGGCAAGTGGGGCACAGCTGCACTCCACACCTGGAATCCAAGCAGGTGATGGGGTTCAAGGCAGGCACTGGCTTGGAGGTGCCAGTGCACCCCAGGGGCAGCACTCCCTCCTCCCTCCTCCCAGTGCTCCCTCCTCCCAGACCCCCTCTCACCCAGCCAGACTCTTGCTGGCTTGCTCCTTGCATTCACAGAGAGTTGTCATCACAGCCACAAAAGGCCTGTGGGTCTTGAGGTCAGAGTTTTCTTGAAGACACTGGAGGGGAAAGTCCTGGTGAGGGGTGGCACCCATCGAGGAGCAACAGGGGTCAGCTGTGCCCTGGGACAGCCCAAGGCCTGGAGAATTCTTAGCAGTTTCCCATCCTTTCAAATCCTTGTGGCCCCACTGCTTTTTAAAGAGAAGGACTAAATTCCCAATGTCATTTTCCATCTTCCTCCCTTTTCTTTTCAGGTCTACCCCCTTTCCTCATCAAGAGGTATTTCAAACTTTAAATGATAATAATGTAATGACCATTGTGTACACACCATTAAGCTCTAAGAGACCTGAGCATTTTTGGAATATTTGCTTTAGATCTTGTTTTATTTATTTACTTAGAGAGGGGGTATTGCTATGTTGTCCAAGCTGCTCTCAAACTCCTGGACTCAAGCCATCCATCTGCCTCAGCCTCCCAAGGAGCTGGGACTATAGGGATGTACCACCACCCTTGGCTAGATCATATTTTAAAGGAACAATACATATACATCCAGTTGTGGCAACATGGGCAACCCTTTCTGGTCAAGTCCCCTCCCCACATTCCTAAGCTTCTCTGAGTACTTGGGTGCACCTGTGTAAACACCCTGCCATTGTCCTGCACCATTCTCCCCTCAGGCCTGGGAGGCCTCACTGCAGGCCCCTTCAGTGACTTCCTAGTAAACAGCTCAGCTGCTTTAACTACTGTATAGCAGGCCCGAATGAATATTCTCCCAGATACCTGTTTCCAGTAACCAGTATTTAGTGTGTACTTGAGTTTTTACAATTCTGAACAGTCCTGTACAAACAATCTAGCATATGTCTGCTTCAGTAAAAACAAAAGGTTGGGCTGGGAAGCAGCTGGGTGGTACAGCACTTTTCTAGCATGCGTGAGGCCCTTAGTTCCACCAGAGCACAATAAAATAAATCAAAGTGTCTATTGGACACACATTTAGAAATGCACATCTCCAGCAATTCAGGGTAGTAAATTTATTTTTTTCTAAAATTATTTTTTTAATTAAATTTTCTATTTATATATGACAGTGGAATGCATTACAATTCTTATTACATATATAGAGGACAATTTTTCATATCTCTCATTGTATATAAAGTATATTCACACCAATTCCTGTCTTTATACATGTACTTTGGATAATAATGTCCATCACATTCCACAATCATTTCTAATCCCATACCTCCTCCCTTTCCCTCCCACCCCTCTGCCCTATCTAGAGTTAATCTATTCCTCCCACATTCCCCATCCCTACCTCACTATGAACCAGCCTTCTTATATTAGAGGAAACATTTGACATTTGAGTTTTTGGGATTGGCTAACTTCACTTAGCATTATCTTCTCTAACTCCATCCATTTAGCTGCAAATGCCATGATTTTATTCTCTTTTATTGATGAGTAATATTCCATTGTGTATATATGCCACATTTTTTTTTTATCCATTCATCTACTGAAGGGCATCTAGGATGGTTTCACAGTTTAGCTATTGTGAATTGTGCTGCTATAAACATTGATATGGCTGTGTCCCTTGTAATATGCTGCTTTTAAGTCGTTTGGGTATAGACTGAGGAGAGGGATAGCTGGGTCAAATGGTTGTTCCATTCCCAATTTTCCAAGAAATCTCCATACTGCTTTCCATAATGGCTGCACCAATTTGCAGCCCCACCAGCAGTGTATGAATGTACCTTTTTCCTTACATCATTGCCAACACTTATTGTTGTTTGTATTTATAATAGCTGCCATTCTGACTGGAGTGAGATGAAGTCTTAGAGTAGTTTTGGTTTGCATTTCTCTAATTGCTAACGGTGATGAACATTTTTCATATATTTTTTGATTGATTGTATATCATCGTCTAAGAAGTTTCTAAGCAATTTTTAGCAGGAAGAGTGAAGTAGGTGGCATCATTATACCAGAACTTAAACTATACTACAGAGCGACAGTAACAAAAAAAAAAAAAAAAAAAAAGAATGGTATTGGCACCAAAACAGATTGGTAGACCAATGGTACAGAATAGAGGACCAGAGACTAACCCACAAAATTACAATTATCTTATATTAGACAAAGGCACCAAAAACATGCATTAGAAAAAAGATAGCCTCTTCAACAAATGGTTCTGGGAAAACTGGAAATCCATATGCAACAAAATGAAATTAAACCCCTATTTCTCACCATGCACAAAACTCAACCCCAAATGGATCAAGGACCTAGGAATGAAACCAGAGTCCCTGTGTCTAATAGAAGAAAAAGTAGGCCCTAATCTGCATCATGTGGGATTAGGCCCCAATTCCTTAATAAGATTCCTTTGGTGCAAGAGTTAAAATCAAGAATCAATAAATGGGATGGAGTCAAACTAAAAAGTTTCTTCTCAGCAAAAGAAACAATCTGTGAGGTGAACAGAGAGCCTACATCTTGGGAGCAAATCTTTACCTCTCACACATCACTAATCTCTAGGGTATATAAAGAACTCAAAAAGCTAAGCACCAAAAAGACAAGCAACCCAATCAAGAAATGGGCCAAGGACCTGAACAGGATAGTGAATTTAATGATTTAATGCTGTTTCTGAAAGTTTGTAGTCAGGCATAATTGTTAGTATAGATGTTAGCACAAATGTCCACTGGGCATTATACAAGTAAGGAAAGTTCCCTATTTCTACTTTGCCTAGGGCATTTTTTTTTTCTAAATCATGAATTTTTGTCAAATGTTCTCTCTACCTTTCTAAATTATCATTTAGAATTTACTTTTTCATTTATATAACTTATGACATTTGCAGATATTTTTTGAGCCATCCTTGAATTCCCAAGATCGATCATACTTGGAAATGATGTGTGTCTAATATCCTGATAAATTTGATTTGTTAATTAACAACCCACTCAGCAAAGGGCAAAGGACTTAGACATTTCTCCAAAGATGCATACATACCTGAGAAGAACATGAAAAAATGTTCAGCATCATTAATTATCATGGCAATGCACATCAAAACTCTTTGAGCTGGGCATGGTGGCACATACCCAGTGAGGTCAGAGGCTGAGGCAGAACGATCACATTTAAGGTTAGTCTCAGCAACTAAGCCAGATTCTGTCCTAAAGTAAAACAATAGGCTGAGATGTAGCTTTGTGGTGGAGCATCCCTAGCTAGAGACAAATGTAATAAATTGATACAGTAAGTCCCCTTCTAGGTACACATCCAAAAGAAGTAAAAGCAAGCCTCAAATAAGTTCACAGCAATCACAACAGCCAGAAGGTGGAAACAGCCTGAGTGCCCATTAACAGATGAGTGGACAGTTTCAGTGTCCACCCATACAGTGGCATCATTATCCAGCCCTAAGAAGGTTGAATGCTGACACATGCCACCGTACAGATGAACCTTGAAAACATCATGCTAGGTAGCACAAACCAGAAACCAAAGACAAATGCTGAACAACTCCACTTACGTGAGTTACCTGTGGCAATCAGAGTGACAGATAGAAAGTAGAGCAGGGATCTACATGGCTGGGGAGTCCATGTGTGTGTGGAGGGAGGTAAGGACACTCTGGAGCATGATCTGGTGGCAGCGCAACACCCTGTGCTTGATGTCGCTGACTATATGTTTAAAAGTGTTTACATGGTGCATTCTGTGTTATGTATATTTTAGCACACGTAAAAAAAAGCAGCAGTGGCCCAGTGGTGGGGTGCTGGTTGGGGAGTTTAATGTTAGGACAGAAGGGAAAGCCAGTTCCCTGAAACCTGTGGGAAAATATGCATTACAGACATGAGCCATGAGAAATGGTCTCCCTTGCATCTTTCTTTGCAGACTACCTACCCACCTAAGACCTACTTCTGTCTGCCATGTCTAACCCTCCTGTCAGAGCTAATGGACAAGACTCGAATACCCATCATGTCCTGGCTACTTTCAGCTTTTACCAATATCCAGGGGTGCAGGAGTCAGCTCTGAAGTGGCAGTCTACAGGAGGTAAGACTCAAGCCCCAGATATCCCCCACAGTTTCACTTAAACTTCTAACCAAAGGAGGAGAGCAGCAAACATCAATCCAGGACAGCACCCTTTCCAGGCTCAGGTAGCCAATGAATGGAGCTGTAGGGATTCCCTGTAGCTGGAGGAAATGCACAGAGCACAGACCAGTGTACAACACAGGCTTCAAGCTCGGGAACTAATTGGGTAGCATCTGTGGCTATGGTTAGTTGCACAGGGATCTGATTAGAAGGAAATGAACCAGAAACCTGTGAAGTTTTTGAGGTCATTACATTGGGGAAAAAGTCTCCCATGAACAGGTGCATGCCAGCTCTCAGGGCCAGAAAACCCATCTCTCAGCTAGCAGGCTACCTGACCACCAGAGACCACACTGGATCTGGCTGAGTGCCCAGTGCATCCCCAGGGTCTGAGGGTCCTGGATGGTACAGGAAACACTTGGAGAGAGCTGTGTCCAGGCCATGTGGGAAGGTGGTCCAGGATGCCTGTGGCCATAGGGCAGATACATGCTCCTTCTCACCATTTTTCTCTACTTTTCCTTTAAGAACCTCCACAAGAGTAGTCCACTTCATACTTTGAACATAGCTTTGCTGCTCTAAAGCATACCTGTTTTTCTCTCCTCCCTGATCTACCTAATATCTCCTTCCTAATCCGGGAAAACAGAATTCCTTTGAATAGCCTCTTTAAAAACTCTCTGTTCCCCCTGATAGAGGAATCACAGCCTCTGGGACAGCCTCCCTTGTGTTTCTCCTTTGCTAGCAAAGCAATAAAATTTCTTTTTCCTTTTTCTCAAAAACAACAACAAAAAGCCAAAAAAAATTTTTTAAAAAACCCTCTAAGTTCCATGGCACATAAGCATACTCTGAGAAAGGTTTTCCATCTTCTTTCAACTAGATGAGGCCAAGGGACTTAGTTTAGGGCAATGAAATATGAGCTGTACTGTGTGTGTATGTGTGTGTGTCCTGGGCTGTGTTCTTTTTTAAAAAATTTTTGGTACTGGGAATTGAACTCAGGGGCACTTAACCACTAAACCTCATTCCCAGCCCTATTTTGTATTTTATTAAGAGACAGAGTCTTACTGAGTTGCTCAGTGCCTCGCTGTTGCTAAGGCTGACTTTGTATTCACAATCCTCCTGCCTCAGCCTCCTGGGCTGCTAGGGTTACAGGCAGGTGCCACCATGCCCAGCCCGGGCTGTGTTCTTAAAGGCACTGTGTGCAGGGGCTGGGGTGTGGCTCAGTGGCAGGATTCCAGCCTAGCATATGTGAGGCCCTGGGTTCCATCCCTAGCACTGCCACTCCCTTCTTTTGCTCCCCAGGCTGTGACAGCAGGAATAGACTTTGAAGACAAGTAGCTGGAAGGTAGCTGCTTAGGAGGACAGAAGAGTAAGCGAGAAGCAGTGTGGGCCCCTGGCACCCTAGGAGTGTTAGCAAGCTCTGGCCTGTATAGGCCATCCTGCACAAGACCTGTGACATTCTGATCAAGTCTGAATATGCTGGCACCTGGCATCTGTGCCAATCTCCTTCTGGTGCACCTACCTGCATTTCAAAGACTGCACACCTAGGTGGTCTTTCTCAGACACCCTGACAGTGGGGACACTGGAGGCCAATGGCCGTACACCCACAGGATGTGCTCATGAGCTAGTTACCCTAGCCCAAGGTCACAGGGTGACACAGGTAGGAACCGTGTTGTGCTGAATGGCTGTTTTTGGTGGACAGCCACAGAGATGGTGGCTTTCTCTGAGGGGTACTGGTTGCAACATCATCAGCTTTATCTGGTGTTGCGGGCAGAGGCTCAATGGTTTCCTGTTCCCATGGTCCCATGGACAGCATGTATTTTGAAGTCCCAGCTCCAGTGGCATTCTCCTGCATTGCTATCATCCTGCCAAGGATGGTGGTGAATTTGCCCCTAAGGGCTAGGCTGCTGGCCTGCTCTAGGTCATCCTAGAGGTGGGTAGAACCTAACCATTCAGCTCTTGCAAAGCATCCACAAGCAAGTTCCCTGAAGAAGTCCAATTCTGTGCAATCATTCCTGTTCCTAAGTGACATGCCCCAACTCAGCAATCAGGGAGGGCAAACTCTTGAACAACTGAGCTTATCCATGCAATGGCTGGCTGATGAGCCACATTCCCCTGTGCGACTGGGTGAGAGCCCAGCACTGACCTGCAGGTGAGGGCAGAGTGGGCTCCCAAACTCTGCATTCGACCAAGAGAAGTGCCCAGTGCTCATCTTGTCTAGTGAAAAGATATACTTGGTCACCAGCTGACACAGCTCAGGAATCTGGCTCTCAGTCCCCAGGAGCACATGCTCCACAAAGAGTGCAATGGGGAAAACATGATTCCACTGGGTTCTGTCAAAAGAGGGTGTTACACACTCAGCTCTAACGGAGGACTCTGAGACAGGAGGAGGGGATGAGAGAGCAGATGTAAGGCAGCATGGGAAGATGAGCTGACAGGAGGGGTTATCCACCAGCCCTATCCTCAGCACTCCCCCAGTGCTCTGTGCAGGCAAGACTTGGAGTCTCACTTTGCTACCTCAGCATGCACTGCCACTGTGCCTACTCTCTGACAATCCTGCATACAGTAAATCCCTCTTGACTCTCACAGCCCAGCATGGATTGGGACTCTCCCCAACACTGAAGGCCTGCCCCTCTGCTTGCCCTGCCCAACCTTGTCCTTTCTAATGGCTCCCTGCCAACACAGTGGTTCTCAAGGTGCAGCTTAATAACCTGCCTGCCTTTCTGTGGCTCTGGGGCACCATGGCCTCACTGCATGTGGTTTTCCTCTTTCTCCAGCATCTAACGAAATGCCTGGCACATGACAGGGTTCATCAAGGGCAGACTGAGTGCACAAAGAGCACCTCTCATGGCAGGAGCACCTGCTCTCCCTGCTGCCAGGTGTTCCAGGACCTGGAGTCCACTGATGAGCACAGGCGGAGCATGCCAGGGATAGCCAACTCTGGATCTCACCTGACCTCTGCAGTGACAGCTCTGGCTGTGTTCCCACTGCCTCGAAAGTACCCATCCGAGCAGACGAGCTCCAGTGGTATGGACAGCTTCTTCGCCAGCTGCAGCCAGGCCTGGGGACTTGGTTTCAAGATGTCTCTTGTCAGCATTTCAGCACAGGCCATTGCAGCAAATGCATCCAGTGTCTGGGAAGAGGAGAACAGTCACATGACCCCAGAGGGCCCTAGCCCTTCCACCCACCCTCTTCTTTGGCTGAGGCTTCCTTAGCCAGAGGTCCCAGCAGAGGCAGTATGTCCTTGTATTCCAGGCTCTTAACCTGCTCCTTTGGGTCTTGGGATACAGGAAGCACAACCAACTGTTCCCAATACCTCTGGGCTATGCTGATTCACACACCCCTAAAGGGTTTCTCCTTCTGCTCCCAGGGACAGGCCAAGGGCCTGAGCCTCCTGAAGGGCTGTACCATCTCACTGCCAGTCATGTCGTGCTTTTGTGCAGCTTCAGTGAGGCTCTGCAGAATCTGTGGGTGGATGGTCAAGATTCTGGAGAAGTTGTGCAGCCGGGTCCTGAAATGTTGATAGGCCAGGTGCACCCACGGCAGGCAGAGCCCATCCTCAGGACTCCCTGAGGCTTCTCGCAGCTCACAGACACAGGACCACAGGGCCATCAGCAGAAACTAGGGTTTTCAAGGGTTTTCAGTATGTATTTTTGAATCATAAAGAGATGTTTTCCTGTATGAATTCAGAACTATTCAAAAACCACAAAAAAATAAAATTACAAACCAGACTTCCTGTTTCTTGACTGCTTTTTAGTAGAGTCTCTAACCATTTTCCTAACTGTTCCTTTCCTCAGAATCACCTCAAATCAGAATCACTGTGTTCCTGATTTTTTTCCACTCAAGATTAGGTTATGAGAATTCCTCTACCACTCATTATCTGTGAAAGTATTGTTTTCAATGGTTGCAAACAACTATTTTAAAATGGTCCTACTTTAATTTGTCCCTCCTTCATTTATTTGAACACTTAAATTGTTTTTAATTCTTTGTGGTAAGAAACAAAGCTGGAAAGCCTTGCTGTGATCACTGTCCAACCACCCTGCCATGTGACCACTGCTCAGTACCTGCCCAGGAAGGCTGTGAGCCTGCCCTTCTTTTTGAAAACTCAGTTTTTCCAGATGAGCAGGTACAACTGGCATCTGGAGACTGCTTATCTTCTTTTGACTGACTGGTGGGGCTGAGCACGTGAGCAAAGCTTTCTAGATTCCTGCACAATTATGCCCTGTGTAGCTGGCTTATAACTTATACCCATTTTTGAAATCAGGATAATTCTGCTCATTCCCCAAAAGATCTCGCTAACCTTCCCTCATGCTGGCTAGAGTATGTTCTTCAACGTTCTTTAAGTTTCCATCTTGGGCTGGGCTGCTGCTCTGCAGTCAGCACTTGCCTAGCATGCCTGAGGCTCTTGATTTTCTCCCCAGCTCCAGAAACAAAAAAGCATCAACTTTCCCATTGAATTTCACTTATTATTCTTACCATAAGACATCAGTTACCTATTTATCTTAAATTTGTCAAGAGAAACTCAACAATTTCAAGAGGGTGCTACAAGGAACCTGGAGAGCTTCTCAAGGTACTAGAACATCCCATTCCAGGAGGCCTTGGGGAGTGATGAGGACTAGCCCTGTGTTCTGAGCACCTTGGGGGACATTCTCAGCCTAGCATCCTGTGTGGCTTCATTTTGTTCCCCCACATGGCAGCACCAGCTCTCAGAAGTTGAGTTCCTGTGTTTGTCCCCAGTCTATACCATGCAATTTTCACACTTGACCTTGAGTGGATACCTACCTTCAGCTCCTCCCAGGTGGACACTTTCATGGTTAAGAGCAGGAAATCTCCCAAGTAGCACTGAACCAGCTCCTGCTGGTGATCTCCAGGGAGCTTGGCAAGAAACATGCCCAGGGGAGTCTGCTGGAAGATTTCCACTAACTTCTCTGACCATCCTGCAGGGAGGAAGCCAGAGAGGCTTGAGACAAGTGAAGCCACAGCTGAGAGAAACTCGCTCCCCAGTAAGGAGCCACAGGCTAGTGTAGCACCCTGGGGCATTTCAAAGAAAAAGTTCCATTATGGGAACAGAGTATGGTGGATGTGTAGCCTAGGTGACATAGAAAGGAAGGCAGGATCAACATTCAATTTAGGTCACAAAATCCACACTAGCTCCAACAGGAAAAAACATATGAGGTAGCCTGAGTTTTGTGCTGCAAGTCTGTTCAGTGTAATGGGCCCAAGTAAGTTCCCAGGGAATCAAGACTGAGTGGGCTTCTCTTTAGGGCTGGGGTCAGAGACTACACCAATTAGAGAGATTTGCCTTCCAGCAGATGGGGGAGTTGGCTCCCCACTTCACACTCAGCTGGACAAGCAAGTCCAGGCAGGGCATTCCCCCAGGGGAAGAAACACTCTCTCAGCAGGAGACCAACTGCTTCACTTTGGTTTAGGACAAGTGGCAGAATGCAAGCCCAGGAAAGCAAGTTCACATTGAGCATACTGGTTCTCTAATACATGTTGAAAAGATGATTTCATATGTATCTGAAAAGTGACTTTTCAAAAAACATAGCACTGCCACTGGCTTTTCTGAAATGACTATGGCCAAACTCAACCCCCAGCTTGTATGACTCAGGAGGAAACAATGGCTCAGCATGGGGAAAGGGGCCATGTTCCTTTCATTGCTAGCATTTGCTGAGAAAGCTTAAAGGGGCTGTTTCCTGGGTCTAAGCCTCAGAACAGGAATGGTCAACTTGCAGCAGGAAGTAAGCTTCATCCCTGCTGGAACATGCTCTAGTTCACCAGACTGCCAGCCAGTGAGCCACTAGAAATCACCTCACAGCCTCCCTTCACGGCATGACTTAAAGTCTTCTGATCTCCTGAAGACTCTCATTTCTTCAGCAGACATTTCAAAATGAAGGCAAGGCATGAACTTGAGTCTATTCCACATGCAAAATGTGAGAACTGCAAGTCCCAGAATTTACCAGGTGCTGGCTGCTGTCTGCCCACTGATGGTCAGGCAGTGTCTTTGTGGGTAAAGGCTGCTTCACCAGGGCTGCATCGGGCCCATCTTGAGCAGGACTCACCTTTTGCATCTGTGATGTACTGGGCCTGGACCCAGAGGTCTTCCAGATAGTCCCTGATTCTCCAGCTGAAGGGGACACTGTTGAAAGCACCCTCAGGAAGGCTCATATGGTTCTGTACCACGATGGAGGATATCTCACTCTTGGATCTGCAGTGAGGTGACATTAGTGAGAATCAGTTTCTGAGATGGTGCTCCAAACACAGAGGACATGTGCCACAATTCTCAGAAGGTGCTGTGGGTCAGGGGTGAGGGGGTAGCTCTGCGGTAGAGTGCTTTCCTGGCAAGTGTGAGGCCTCAGGTTCCATCCCCCACACCACATCAAAACAAGACAAGGTGCTGAGGCTGCATAGACAGCTGCTGTCTGCCTTCCTGGCCAGGGCTCCCAGTGCACAGAAACTGGAGGGCTACCTCATAACCCTTGTTTACAGGCAGAATGAAAGCAGGCCACCTGTGCAGGGCCTAGAAAGGGCCCAAAGCTTCAGGCAGGACCAAGTCTCCATTGCCTGTGCATGCCCCTCTCCTGCATCTTATTGGCCTACATTCCAGAACTGAAGTCCCTGTAATCTGGACAGAAAACTTGGGGAGGTTCCTGACAGAACAGGGGAACAGCATAAGGGAACACAAGCATGATTAAGGACATACTCTCTCCAAAGGGCAGTGTCCCCACTGCACAAGAATCCAACCTGGCTTTCTGAACTATCACAGATGCCCTCCTAGAAGAAAATGACGAAAAAGGAAATGGAACAAAGACCTGCCAGGGTGCCATGACCTCTAGGCTATAAAAGAAGCTGGTGAAACATTCCTTGGAAAGCAGAGCCTACGTTCTCAAGCCCAGGAGAGCTACTGAGGGTGCCGTGAGGATTTTCATTCACCTTATGTTATTCATCACAAGCGGAATGTTCAGCAACTTAGTGTTACTAAAAATAAACATCCACAGGTCCTGGGCCCAGGCTGGTGAGTCTGGTCTGATCAGAAGCTCGAGGTTGCCATCTCTGTTGATGAGAGAGATCATGCTGGCCAGCAGAGGGGTGACTGCGCATTGGACCTGCTTCCAAAGGGTATGCCTGCAGCAGGGGTGGGACAGAGGACAGGGGACAATGGCTCAGCACCACAGTCAGTGCTGTGATCTTGATGCCTCCTTCCTCTGTGTCAACCAGCCTTCTAGCCTACAAGCCAGGGACGCAAATTGAAGTTCTCATCACTTTTAAGTGTAAGAGACTCACAAATGTGATTGTCTTAGATTAGAAGCAGGACTGGATGGAACTTAATTCTACATATAGTAACAGCAACTAGTGCCTTGAGAAGATGAAGAAATATTTGCTGTTTTTGTATATAATTTTTTTTAGAACAAGCCAACTAGGTTCTATAAACAAATCAAATAATAATGAACTTCACTAAATAAATAAACTTTGCAAGAAAAAAAAATCAGCTGTGTATACCATATAATAAAGATGGAGAGATGAACGTAACTTTAATCTAGATGAAGTTAAGTAAGAAAACATGTTCATCTAGAATTCAGCTTTCATTGTAGGTGTTTCTGTAAATAACCCTGAGTACTTTAGAGTGACAACGCTTAATTGGTTGAATTAACTACATCTCACTTTCATGTTACAAAGATATGTTTTTTACATAATAACAAAAATTCTATAATTTCTTATGGTAAAGGACAAGAATTAGTAGGCAATTGTGTTGGAAAATAAAGTAAGGCCTTTTGTATGAATTTTTTTCTGAATATATAGTACACAGGATTCTAGAGAGAACTTTAAAACATCTACTGAGAAAACAAACATCCCATTAATCAAGGACATCACTTGACTTGAGACCCCAAACTAGAACATGCACAGAGGATGGGGAAGGGGTGGTAGTGAAAGAGGTTCTGGGCTGGAGGAGCTGAGAGCCCTGGCAAGTGCTCGAGAGTAATGCAGTCACCTCAAAGGGGTTCCAAGAAACCAAATTTAAACAACTTGGGAATCAAAAAGAATATTAAGACAAGGCTACTTAACACAGTGAACTAAAAAGCAGAGGACTTCTGGTGTAAAGGACTTCAAGGAGGCTGGCTGTCTAGCCCCAAGGATATGTGATGTTAAGTCCCAGACACAAGGTGTTAGTGAAGAGTCATAACATCCAGCAGGGTCCTAAGGCATTGAGGGTGCAGTGCAAGCAGGTCCAGTTGTTCCTGGGTGTTGCTTGTGACCACGGGGAAAAAACTGGTCCCGAGTACTGTGGAGACCATGGGGTAGTGAAAAGGGAGGCTGGCAAACCCAGCAAGGACAGAGCAACAGTGGCAAAGGGGCAATGGCAACATGGCTTGAACATGTGCTAGGAAAGGGAGACCATCCAGGGAGACAAAATCATGTACAGTTTCTGGGCTCACAAACTTCCTTCAGAAGGTGTAACTAGGAAAGAAGTCAAGGAGCACTGCAGAGAGAACTTGAAATGGAAAAGCTCCTGTGGTGAGGAAGCCAGCACTCATGGGCCCTGGCTGCCCAGGACTCTACCATTGCCCACATTCCCCCTGTGGGCCACATGTGGCAGCAGGCCTGGAGCCAGGGCATCAGAAGGGCAGAACTGAAGGGACCATGGAGGACCTCAGTGGCCTAAGATCACCCTGCCAACAGGTGGATTCAGACCCTCAGACCCTCCATCTGAGACCCTGAGCAATCCTCCTAACCCCATAGCCCAGGCTCTTCAAAGGGTCTAAAGAAAAGGGTCATGGTTTTGTAGAAAAAAGACCACATACAATAAATGGCACTTCTGGGTCCTATTTTGTACTTGTTATTACTTCAAGCAGTAGGTCTAGGAAGATGATTTCTGTTACTTCCCTGCACATCACCATCTCAATTTTAATAACCTTGAATGGCAACCCTAGCTGCGGTTTATGACAAACATCCTATGAGACCAATTTTTACATTCTATGAGAACAATTGTTTTTTAAGTTTGCTATCTTGAAAAAAGTTAAGCACACAAAAGCAGCAAAAGGAAGCCAACAATCCCCCATAACCACCATTCAAGTGGCCAACAACCCCTTTTGACCAACATCCAGTTGGCCAATAAACACCCCAGGACCACCACCCACATGGCCAACAACCACACATGACCACCATCTAGGTCTGTTTTGGACTCTTGGAGCAAAAACATAGCTCTGCCCTCCTCAGAGGTGGAGAAAGAAACACCTGGTGTGCTCCTTCCCCTGGGACGGTATAGTAGGTCCCTGCACTGCCCGCTGCTCACAGTACCTGAAGGTGCCGGCCTCCTGGAGTGCATCCTGGTTTGAAGCCTCTCGCCCCACCCACTCCTTCAGACTGCAGAGCTGGTTCTCTTCTTGCTTCTTTAGAAGGACGGAGAGGTGCATCTTGGATATCCACAAGAACGTGGCTGTGAAAAGGCAGAAGGGACATAATTTGGTCCACCTGTGGGCACCAAGTTGGAGGCTCCACTGTGCTGCTTGACCAGTTCCCCCACAGAGGGAAGCCACAGGTCCTCTGGCCAGGCCAACTCTAGAGAAGAATTCTAGAGATGTCCTGAGATTCCCACTATGCCAGCTGCATCTGCCAAGCCACAGAAACCCAGAAGGGCAGCTCGCTATACTCAGCCACCTGATTCCCTGATGAGAAGCAGGGACATGACTCATACCACTGCACACACTGTCCCCATTCAAGAGGCTGAGGAGGATGGTGACTCTCCTCATGTTGCGTGTGCTGTTCTTCTGGTCCCTGAGCATCCCCACGGCACTTTGCACACAACTCCTCAGCAGTCTGGTGGTGTCCAGGACTTGTGCCTGCCAAGGGAGACAGCACGTCATCTGCTGCTGCCATGCCCAGGGTGGGTGAAAGCTACGCTACCCACACAAGAAGGTGGCCTCGTGTCCACCTGCCCAAAGCATCAGTGGCCAGTCTCCATGGTGAAGCTGACCTACTGACCTCTCCCAGCTGATCCCTGTGTGCTGCCCAACCACCCTGAGGACCACTGGCAAGGTGGTGACTGACATCAGGGATTTGGTCAGTGGTTGAGGGACAGGGCAGAGCTAACTAGGAGTCTTCATAAAGAAGGGAATGACTAATCTTGTCCTGGTAAGTCCCTCATACTTCCAGCATAAAGAGAAGACAGGGCTCAGCCTGACCCTGGCACAACTGCCTGGGCTCCTCCAGCTCAGCCACCTACAGCCAACAGGAGAACAGAGGAGAACTCACATCACCGCCCCTCACGTCCACGGCCTCCCATTCCATCTCCTCGGGACCTTCCTCTTCCATTTCCATTTCTGCCACCTCCCCTGACATGCTAGTCTCTGCCTCCATCGCCTCCTCCTGGTTGCCTTTTGATGTAAGCAAAGGGAACACAATCAAGTCACCACTTGGAGAAGGAAAAGGATGGGGTGGCACCAAGTCTGTGCCTAGGCTGAGAGCTTCACCAAGGTTTCCTGTCCCAAGCTTCAGTGGCAGCCCCAGTCATGGGGACATTTGTCACCCAGTTCAGCACAAAATCTACTGTTCAGTTGTCCCACAGTCTGGGACACATGACCCACAGCACACCAGCTGATACAATGGGTGTTGCTCCTTGGCCTTCCCATGGCCCTGGTGATCTTGACCATGAGCCAGGCAGTTCAGTGCCACATCCTGAGTTCTGCCTGAGGCCAGGTGACGAGACTCAAATGTAACTCAAGTGTGGCAACCCTGACTCCAGCCCCACAGGAAGCTAACTTGACACCTTCCATCTGCCTCTCTGCCCTCACTTTCCCAGACTGAAACCTTGCAACTCACACTCAGAGCCTTCTCCTGGCATGAACAGCTGGCTGATGGTAACACTCTGCAGCTTAGTCACATCAGAGGACATGACTGGGAACCTCCGGAGGTCATCAATGTGCACAGACCGCCATAGCCCTGTGAATAACAAAGCTACCAAGTCTTCTCAAGTCTTTTCACTTTCTTCTTGTCAGCCATGAGCAGGGACACACCTGTGTCCAGATGTTTAATCACACTACTGACAGGAATGATTGGTACCTCAAAGTCTATGTCCCTGAACACACCAAAACCCATCAGTTCCACTACATCATATCAGCATGCTCACCATCAACCTGTGTGTTGAGACTGATTAACTGGTGTGCAAAGGCTACCTGGATCCTGTCTATGGTTCTTTATGTGCATCTTAGCATACTTACTGTCACTTAGTTAGAAAGTGCTTCAAGATACTGACAGGTTGTCTTTCCATCTGTGAAATTATTAAACTTATTTCCCTCTTCTCAGAATACCAATTGTCTTACATAATCCAGTTTGTGATCATTCCACAGAAAAAGAGTTGGGTTGATTTGAAGGCAAATCAAGGAGTCAGGCACAGGATCAGCACTAGTGCTGGTTGCAAGGGGAAGATCTCTGAGTCATTTGTACAATGAAAAGTTGGAGCAGGAGCTCATCCTGTGCACACCTGAGATAGCCCAGGCCATGCTGACAGAGCAGCAGCAAGTCCCAGGGTGATGGCTGTGAATAGTGAGCCAAAGAAGCCCAGAGACAGCTGGAGTTGGTGTCTGACTCAGACACGTAGGCAGCATGGGACCCCTGAGAATCAACCCAGATACACTTAAAGACAGTCACTCATCTTTGGCCCTACCTCCATGGAATCCCACATAGGATGCTCTGCTCCCCATCCGGGACAGTTTTGTGATGAAGTAGACAAAGATGCAGCCCTGAGTTCTTTGTATTTTGTTGATTTCATTGATAGCAGAGTATCTATTTAGAAAACAAAAATCAAAACAAAGCAAGCAATTGAGCAAAAACCAAGGTGTGAGATGGCTGCTGGGTGTCCCTGGAGCTGTCAGGGGCTTTACCACATTCCACACAATGCCAGGGGCCACCACATCTCTTGTGAGAGGAGGATGGCTTCTTGTTGGTGGGGTCACTTTCTATCTCTCATTGCTGATCAGAACCCCCACTCGGCACATCTCAGGGCCCTCACATGCCAGAGGGTGGGGCTTGTTGGCCTTCCCATTTTGAGAGAGTACAGTGAGGTACAGTGCCCCTTGCACCCCCAGTGGCCACAGACCACCGCAGGATCTGGCTAGCCTTAACTTTGTACTAGGCTCCCAGTACTTTAAAGGGGCAGAAGTCACTCTTACATTACATGAGTAACAAAACACAGCAATTATGAAAGCAACAGATTTATGGTCATCATAAAAAATGTCCAATAAATATTAATTTATTTACATAGTTTCACTGCCCTTAAACTTATGATAAGTACTTTTTTCTTTTTATGCAGTGCTGCAGATTAAACCCAGGACGTCAGACATGCTAGGTAAGTGCTGTACCACAAGGCTACATCCCAGACTAAACTTAAATCCTAATTATGTGATTAAAAATTAAAATGACCAAAAAATGACTGCAAACATAGCTTTAACACATTCTTCTACATACTACAAATATTCCATTATTGACACTTCTTGCATTTCACCAATTCTGTGCCATTACTGGCCTTTTCCTTCATCCTTTCCTCTCTAGCTTCCCTAGCCCATGTCAGGAGCTGGGAGGGAGAGTCATTCTTACTTTCACACTGTTTTCAGGAAAGAAATTCTTCAGGAGGTCCTGGGTAGATTTTGGCTTCATGTGTTTCCTGAGAAAAAATACTAAGAACATACTTAGCTGATGCAATGAGCAGAGCACTGTGAGCACCATCATCAAAATCCAACTGGACAATGAGGATTTTATGTCTGGCTGTCTTCATTAAGCTGCTTCTGAAAGAAAAATGGAATCACCCACGTGAATCCTCGGTCCTAATACACAGGCAGCCATGGCTCCATAGGCTGAGGCACAAGGGTCACAAGTTCCAGGCTAGCCTCAGCAACTCATCAAGACCCTGTCTGCAAATTAATAATAATAATAAAAAAAGGGCTGGAGATGTGGCTCAGTGGTAGAGCAGCCATGAGTTCAGTTCCTAGCATAAGTGAAACAAAACAAAACATAAACATGGATCACAACACTCCACAAAGTGAAGGGAAACACAGGCCATGCAGAATAATCCAGCATCCAGTAGGGTCTCCTTCCACAAGGTGAGGAGGCAATCCACTGGAGAAGGAAAGGGCTACACAAATATCAAGAGACAGATGATACAGCTGTGGAGAAGACCACAGCTGGAAGGGCATACCATGAGGCTGAGCAATGACCTTCTCACAGTGTCCAGTGCTCAGAGTTCCTTTCGAGTGGCTACCATGCCCCATCATGGGATACCATATACCTAGGATGGGGGCTGAGGGTGATGGGCAGGCAGGACACCTCACTGGACTTCTTTGAGGAATGAGTACTCGGTGTCTAACTGCTGCAGTGACAGGATCACGGGCTTCAGGGCCAAGCCCTTCACTTCCTCCCCTAGGGCCTCGCAATCATGGCTCGTCAGCAGTCTGGAGAAGGTGGTGACCTGCAATGTGGGTGCGCAAGCCATCAGCCAGAATTCAAGGGAGGGCACAGAGTGGTGGGTTAGAACCCAGGACCAGGGGGCACTGGGACAAAAAGAAGCCCGACCCCGAGCAGGTTTTTCATCCATTGTAAGTTCATATGTTTCATCAGGGTCAATGGCCTGAGGAATTCCTAGTGATTGGCAGAGTCTCAAGAGTTTCTCATGTCTGGGCAGATTATCAAAGTCAACATTGAAGGGCACGCCTTGAAGCAACAGCCCCCTGTACAGTTCTTCTGTCATGACATCTTTCCTGATTATCTCCCCATTGAGATGGTTGATGGCATCAACGCTGCCATTCTCATTGGACTGGAGATGGAGATGGAAGCCTATGAATGTCATGGTCTCATGGTCACCATTGAAGAACACATATGGGTGAGGCTCTGACTCCCACCTCCTCTGGAGAGTGAAGGGGGTGAGCTCTGCCTCATCAATCCCATCCATGGTGACTATGTGCTTCCCTTGACTTTGGTCAGAGGTATGAAGTGTTGGTGTGGCAAAGTCTCTTGCCATGACAACCACGAAGTTCTTGAAGCCCTGTAGTGTATCTCCAGTAAAGTCTGCATTGCAGAACACAGAGGCCTCACAGTCCTTGAACTGAGAGTTGAGGAACCGAGCAAAGTTCTGGAGCTCTGACCAGGAGGGGTTGATGACCCCACAATATATGAGGAGGTGCTGGATGCACTCCCCTGGGGTACCTTCAACAGAGCCTGCTTGGTATTGAAATGTGTCTAGGTTTTGTTTTTTATGGAATCTTTTTAAATATTGGTAAGGTCTTTGGAAAGTAGCACTGCAGAACTCTCTCTCATCCATTCCAGGCTCTATGAAGCTCCTCTCAGGGCTCAGCTCCATGGCTATCACTTCTTTCGAAGGTCTGCAGGTGACTCTGGGGAAGATGTCAAGAAAACTAAACTGGGGGGCATGTGGATTCTGCAAAGAAGAGACATAAACAGAAGTTAGAATTTGATTTCCTGGAAGATGCCCATATGTGTTAATCCTCCACATGGTCTCCTGTGGATAGATCTTTATGAAAACAATCACTTGAATGTATCTGGCTTTCTGCAGCCTCTTGTTCACAGAGGCTGGCATCTGCATGTTAGAGCATTACAGAAGCTCAACTATGGCATCTGCATTATGAACCAGAAAGCTATATCCAATCCTGTGACTTGATCTCTTCACCAAGCATGAACACATGTGTAACAATAGAACTCCCACCAGCTAACAGGTTTCCATGAATGAAGTCTCACTGTCTTCTTCACTGGCAGTAAGGGAGACAGTGGCCATCAACAGAGGAATCCTCCACACTCAGCACCCCTGGAATTCAACCCTAGACATAGGAACCAATCTGACATATCCATGAATCCAAGACACTACCAATCAACATGAGAGTATTCTCATTCTAGACATCATTAAGATCTAAGTCGAAGCATGCATTTTCCCTAACATGTACTCACAGCTACCCTAAGGTGAAAGTGGAAAACAAACAAGATGTGTCAACCCAGGCTTCAAGCCACAGAATCAAAGGTGTGCCATGACCACCTGAAAATGCCCTGTGTACATACCAGCTTTGTAGACCTCTTTGGCAGTGCTGAATTTCCTTCTGTAAATTCAATGATATATAAATGGCATGGGTTCCGAAGTCACATTTTCCCACTTATATCCATTAGGTATTGTAAAATGAGGATCTTGAAAAGAAAGCCCCAAGTTCCAGTCTGTACCTAAAAACAGAGAAGCATGAGTTGAAAATACACAATTGCCAACCATCTCTCCCAACCCCCAGGACCCTCCTGACTTCTTCCTTGGGAGAAGAGTACTGACTACAGGCAAGTATAGAAGGAAGGTAGTCTTCATTCAAGGAGAAGCAGATGGGGCCCTGAGAATGTGAGCCTTCTGATGTGGCTATTCATTTGCCATGTGGGCACTTACCGAAGCAGTCACATCAAAGTGGAATATCATGGGCGTTTTCCAATACTGAACATCTCAGAAAGACAGGAGGGAGCCCAGGACCTGGCCCTCATCCACCTGAGCGTCAGTCAACCGAACAATCTTTAAAGGCATCTCTTCACTGTTTAACTTCTTTTTCAATTTTTCATGCAATCTCTTCACATAGAGAGATTTTTCTATAATGTTAAAACAAGGAAATTAGATCCTAAGCCTATGGACCAAGAGGAACAGATTCCAGAGAGATTAGAAATTACTTCTCAGCCAGGAGCAGTGGCACATGCCTATAATCCCAGGAGCTTGGAAGGCCAAGATAGGATGATTGTAAGTACAAGGCCAGCCTCAGTAACCTAGTAATGCCCCAAACAACTTAGTGAGACCATATCTCAAAATAAAAAATGAAAAAGGCTCGGGTAGGGCACCCTTGGGGTAAATCCCCAGCTAAAAAAAAATTAAAAAGTTACTTCTCTGTATAAAATTCAAAACTGATGCAACAGAACATCATATTAGAGCACAACTCCAACGTGAAGCCAGAGTCCCCAGCTGTCACCCACCCAGCATCCTCGAATTCCCCATGATGACAATGGTGGAAGTGAAATAAAGTAAAAGCAGAGGCATGTCCCCCAGTGGGGGAGAGAACAAGTTGTATCTGGACAGGGCACAGTGATGCTCACAGGTTGAAGTCAACAGAATGGAAGTCACCACCTCTTTCCAAGGAAACATGACAGTGACTAAAGGAAAGGTGCAAAGGCACTCTTCTCCTGGAGCCAGAGCAGCTGTGCCTCCTCTGCTCACACCAACACAACCTGGAATAGGTCAAAGGAGGTTATCCAGGAAAAAAGTGACCTGCAGAGAAGTCCATGCAAGGAGAGGATCAGGGCTTCCAGGAACTGCAAGCTGGGTGGAAAGGGGGCTCCTTCTAGGTGAAGCACTGACCGCAGAGAGTCAGACCCTCCTGGGACTCACTTTCCCACCTGCAGAGGGTTGTCAGCTGAGGTGCCCTCTGCTACAGAGAAAGGGGACCCTAGGAAGCCCCCAGAGACTGCCTGCCCACCCCAGCGCTCTCATTACCAACTCCTGCTCTCTCTGAGGCCACGATCCCCACACACATCTGGTCTCTGAACACAGCTGCCACTGACAAGGTCTGTGTTGGGACCTGGTAGTGATGTGCCAGGTAGTCCTGGATGGCATGGAGGGGCACCTGGGGGATGAGGTGTACTTTGTGCTGACTGAAGGCTGAGGGCAGGTAACAGCACTCCCGTGGTGCATCACAGACCAGTACTAGCTGGTAGTCCTCCCGGGGACACTGTGTGCACAGGCTGTAGAAGAGGGCCTCTGTCTGGAAGGCCATCTCAAAGGTCAGCTGGTCTGCAAACAGCAGGCTGTAGACCTTGTGCCCCTGGGAAACCGGGGCCAGGCAGTGGTGCAAGAGCAGGGCTACCTCCTCTACCATGGTCCCTGGTGTACAGAGTAGCACCTCTTCGAAGGTGGGCAGGGGCTGGCCTGGGGCCTGCATGTAGATAGCCAGGGCAGCCAATAGCACCTCAGAGTGGATACACATAACCAGGTTGGGCTGGCCAGCCTGCAGGCCCACAGGGAGAGACCGCTCCACAGGAGGCCCGCCCATCCTGGCCAGGTGAGCCAGACAATGGCCCAAGGCCTCCAGGTCCAGGCAGCCAGGCAGAAAGACACTCATGCACTCCAGGGACTGTTCCATGATGACCCTCAGCTTGGTTACCAGGCTGATCTTAGAGGATTGCAATGGTGGTAATTCTTCCATCACTGTCCTCACACAGTGTCTGGTGGCCTCATTGAACCCCTCGGTGACCTTTAAGATGTCAGCTGGGGTGCAATTGTCTTTGATGAAGGACAGCATTATGAGGGCAGCTTCACTGGGACTCTGCTTCCTGAGCTCTGTGCTCAGATGGATCAGCTGCTTGGCCGTGTAGAAGTTGAGGTAGAAGTGCTCTCTGCGCTTCCTGCTCACGAATTCCTTTCAGCCATCCAAGAAGTGCTCCATCTGCCTGCAGAGGGCTTCCAGGAGCTGGGTGACATCCCTACTCTCTGTCAGCTGGCTTACCAACTCCAAGTGGAAGTCCATATGGATGGAGACACCATTTCTGGGGCAGCAGTAGACCTCAGAAGTCCATGTCCTGAACAGCATGTTTCCCGCAGAGTACAGGTTCAGGAAGGCTTGCACGAGCCACTGCACATGGCAGAATAACTGGGCATAATAATAATAACAGGGGCATAAGGTAGATGTCACAGTGAACTACTGGAGGGGGATGTGCCAGTCTAGACACACACAGGTTCTAATTGAAGGGGCTTGGGTTCACTCCTCCCTCAGGGACACTGGGAAACAGGATCAGCCTAAGGAGTGGGTTCCCATCTTTGGGAAGTGATCAAGTGGCAGATAAGAATGTCGACTGTGGGCTGGGCTGTGCTCAGTGGTAGAGCACTTGCCTAGTATGTGCCAGGCCCTGGCCCTGTATCCAGCACTGGGGAAAAAAAATGTCAATTTTGAAGTACAAATAAACTGTAAGAAAAGAAACTTTACATGAGAGACTATTATATAAATCAATAACCCGTGTCAACAATTACTTCAGATTTTTTTCAGTACTGGGGATTGAATCCAGGGTAGTCTACCACTGAGCTATGTCCCCAGCCCTTTTCATTTTGAGACAAGATCTCACTAAGCTGCTGAGGCTGGCCTTTAACTTGCAATCTTCCTGTGTCAACCTCCTGAGTCACTGGTGTTACAAGCATGTGCCACCACACCTGGCTTGGTTACTTTTTTTTAATATTTATTTTTTAGGTGTAGATTGACACAACACAATGCCTTTATTTTTATGTGGTGTTGAGAATTTCTAGTGGCTGAAACCCTGACTCTGCAGCAGGCCAGTGCGTGCCACCAACAGTGCACCTGGAATCTGGGAGGGCTCACCTTCTGGCCACCTGTGGGTGCCCTGATCTCATAGATGCCTCTGCTGTTGATTGCTGTGGCCAGGGACAGGGACAGGAGCTCAATGGATCCATGGCTTTCCTTCACTGTCTTCAGCCACTCCAAGTTCCTGGCAGAATCCCGCTGCTGGGACAAAAGCAGAGAACATGGGCCAGGGTTCGAATGACTATCTTCTTCCCTGTCCTCCTCCTGCCTCTGCCCTTGCTGGGCAAACTCCAGCCACCCTCCTCCAGGGCTGTGGGTGTAGCTGCTCACCCGTGCCTAAGGCTGTCTCAGGTGCCTCTGCCTGATCCCTCAGGACCCTGCTTGGTCCCCAAGGACCCTGGCCACTCAGTGTAGCTGCACTGGTGCCTGGTTCCTAGCTGACACATGGAGTGCACATGGCTTGCACTTATGGATGATTGGGTGGATGGCCACAGGACATGCAGCAAGGTGGGAGGCCACCATCCTTCTGTGTTCTTAGAACAAAGGCCCTCTGAGGAGAGATGCCTGACTGAACAGGAGCCCTAAGTTCTTAATGTCCTGCCATGGTCCCTGAGCATGACCAGAACAACTTAGGAAAATTTTAAGAGAATGTGAGCTTCTAGCAGGAAAACTGCAAACTGCTCTCTTTGTCTATCTCCCCACCCTCCAACCACATGCAGGACCAGCTGTCCTGAGGACAGTGCAGGCCTCTGGACATCTCTGCTCATTGGGTGAGTTATGTAGTGCTAGTTAACTAAGACTCTGGTACAGGCAATTTACTTAAATGTTTATTTTTTTCTGATAAAAAATTAATCAATATCAATTGGGAAAAATACCCAAAAGTAATAAAATAAAGGACAATTACTACCATTCAGAGAAAACCACTGTACACCCTCTTTTACACTTCCTATTGTGCTCTTTCCACTCCTGTCTTGTAGGGTGGAGAGTACTCTTGACATGCAGTTCCATAGCTCTCTTCAAACCCAAGACAAAAAAAGCATTTCCATTTATGAAGAAAACCTGGTTTTCAACATTAGTTTAAATGGCTGCCCATGTGCCCTCAAAGCAGAGCAGTTCCCTTGGGCTGCAAGATCACCATGCCTTGGAACCTGGGACAAGACTCACCAGCTTACTGGGCAGGTGAGGGTCGTTTTGCAGAGCCTTCCAGAGTTCTTTCAGCAGTTCCATGAACTCGCTGAAGCCTGCCTTCTTGTCCAGCTTATACAGCAGAGACACATAGCCCTGCACAGCATCATGGAAGCAGGCCACCCGGTCCACGTCAATGTCATTTTCTCCAGCCAAGATGGAGGCGAGGTCCACAAACACCTGGAGCTCGGTGATGCCTGAGACAGAAAGGGGGCTAGCACAGAACAACTCCACGATGCTGCACAACTCATACCTGGGGCATGATCCTTAGTGAGACCATCAATAGACACTAAATAAACATCTAGGGCCTGCTCCACTTCCTGCCTTCAGTTAGGACACCAGGGCACCTTTTCTTTTGCAGGATATGATGACACCACTGACCAACATCTAACCTTTACCAAACAATTCCCAGGCACTGTACCAGGCTTGTGTGTACCTTATTTCCTTTAATCCACAAATATCATCACTTAAACAAAAACAGGTTCAGTTGGTAAAAAAAAATATGTAGATAATTAATTATTTTAAAAAATTGAGATAATTCTCTTGAGTTAATTACCAATCAAAGATTGTACATCAAAGCAGACTCAGGAGTACAAGCAGCACAGTTCTGGATGCTATCAGGAGGTGTCCTGCCAGGCCTCTGTGGTGCACCAGTGCTGCTGCTGCTCCATCTACTTGGCCTTTCTTACCTCCCCTCCCCCACCCTCTATCTAATCTGTACAACCACACAGGCTGCCCAGCCCTAGACTGGGAGAGAAATGGACAGCTTCCGCAAGCTTGCTGCAGCAACATCCACTTATGTGCAAGAGCTTGCCTAGTCCTCTATCAGAATGAGTTGTAAGGCACAAAAGGAGTCAAGATACTGAAGAAAATGACGCCAGCATCCAAAGATGGAGAGAGCAGAAAAGAAAATAGTTTTAACCAGAACTCTGAAAAGCCACCCTGATGCAAACTCCTGGAAGCAGACACTGCCCCCCACCTAACACATGCAAGTGATTGAGGCAGGATATCCTCAAGTTCAGGAACAAAACTTGGCAAACACCTGAAACCGAGCTACCCGCATACCTCCCAGAGCCTCATGCAGCCAGCTGACCAGCTCCTTCTGCAGGGCCAGCTCTTCCAGACACTGGCAGTGGGGCTCACTGATGTCCTGTAGCAGCTTCTTGGCCTGGATGAGCTGTGGGCTGATCTGGTCCAGTCTCTCATGGCGGGTGGCCTCGAAGTCATCAGTTTGAAAGATGAAGCTCTGCTGAGGGCTATACCAGAGACCATCCATGCCTGCCTTCCCACATGCCTGGACAAGAGGATGCTACAGCAAGAGTGTGACACACTCTTGCACCAAAAAATAGTATGACCTCCAAGGCCCTCTTTGCTACACTGCAGAAGCTACTGTCCACAGTTACCCAGTGCCATGAGGAAGCCTTCAAGGACTTTGAAACCTGTTCTGCACAGCAGTCCTGCCAGTTCTGGGCTTCTCTGTTTGTGAGAGTTACAGATGTGCTAAAAGTTTCAAGATTGGGTATAGACAATTCCACACTCTGCTAAATTCTAAGCACTATCATGCCTGTCTCTATTGAAACATAGGCCACAAACACACTTTAAAAATGTGAGGCTAAAAACAGGAAGGAGAAACTCAAGTCTGACCTACAACAGGAGTAATGTATCATTTGGTACTTCCTGCTGGAACTAGGAAAGGTACTTGGACAATTGACAAAATATTTCCTTTTGTGCTTTTATAACCTAATGAAATAAGATTCCTCTGGAAAGAGTATGGTTTCTCTATCCTGAATTTTTGGTTCTCAGATTGACCCAAGAAAACTCACTAGCTAAGGAACAGTTACACTATCTCAAGCAAAGGTAAAAATGCAGGCCATGGAATGTTCCAGCCTCAGTGCAGCCCAGACAGAGCCTTTCAGGGGGGCTGCCACACTGTCTGTCCCAGAATTCCTGGGGCTTCCAAGGAGTCTGAGGTAGGCCCCCACCTCACAGGAGTCCCCAGAAAATAACTTACAAAGTTTATTAAAGTGTAAAGAACACTGAAGTCACCAGTCAATTCTAAATCCTTTTTGACCTTGCAGATGACTTTAGCCGAGCCGATTGCCTGGTGCAGGCTATGGTACTCCTTGATCTGTTCAACACTCTCTGAGATCCAGCCCCTCTGGGCCTGAGGATGTACTTCACACATGATCTGGAGGTCCAAAGTCAGGTCATTGTATTTATCTACAAAGTCCTTAAAGATGACATCAATTTCTGCAAAGGTGACATCTCCTGACTTTAGATTCTGATACAGTTTCATGAACCTTTGGTAACAAGGCAAATATAAGTACTCATAGGCCTCTGTAAGTGCAAGGGGTCGACTTTCATATTCCCCTTTGGGATCATTCAATGACTCTGCAGCTTCTTCCCAGAAGATCTGGAAGATGTGGCTGTCTGTCAGTGAGTATATCCTTTCAGCCATTTCCTGGACCTTGGGGCCTAGGTTGTATTGTGTCATATGCTTACAGGCCTAGGACAATGGCTGGCACAAACTCATGATTTCATTAGTCTTTTGCAATTCAGGTCTTCCATGTGTCTTGCTTCAATCTCTCCAAAATCCACTTTGGAAACCACAAGGAAACACAGAAGTTAAACTGCTAGTCATGGTAGCATCTTATTTTACTTTCCCAGTATTTCTAATCACTGCCTTAAGAAAATAAGTGAACACCATTGCTGGGATTTTTGTCACAGGAAGAATTCATCCCTCCTCCCCTCCACGCTGCTGTGGCTCATTCATTAGTTTTCAAGATAAATAACAGATTGTAAGCTCTTGTGTGGAAAGGACAATTGGAAACACATATCCATCTCCTTTCCTCCCAAATCTGTCTCCAGTGACAGATTAGAAATTGCTTTTTCAAAGATCATAACCAGCAGGAATGAGGAGAGTAGAAAAGGAACCCAATAGCAACATACACTGGGAAGTAGAAAGATGACCACACCAAGTGATACTCCTGGGGCCTGAAAACACAGACCCTGAGGCCACAGTAGACATGAGCTCAGCTAGGCCAAGCACAAGCTCCTGGTAGGCAAGGACACTAGTTTCTAAGGTCACCCTAGACTGGAGGAGGCAGAGAGGGAACAGGAAGTGAGTTCAAAGTATGTTTAAGAAGCAGTTGGTAAGAGTCCATCCCCACCATGGAGGCTGCCCTCTGCCTGGCAAGGGACAGGAAGGACCACCTGCAGGGCTCTCAGGCCTGGAGGCCACTTCTAGACATATACCTGTCTTGGGCAGTTAAAAAGGACAGGGAGTATTCAATTTAAGAACCAAGAGGACCACACAGCCACCAGGGCAGGAGAACTGGAGTCGAGAAGCTCACCCTCCTACACTCCCTCTTGGATCCAGAAACATGGCAGCAGGCAGGGGGCTGCAAAAGTGACCAGCCCACAAGAGAAGCCCTCAAGAACCAAGTCAATTCAAGGGCAGCCACAGAGCCTCAGGGGCCATGGCCCAGAAGCCTTTAGCCTGTCAATCCACTTGTGGTGACTTTCTTTATGGACACAGACAAACAAAAATCTCCAACCAGAATAGAAAAAACTTTAACATGGGGAACATACCAAAAACCCAATAGGGCTGATGTAGCTCAGTGGTAGAATGCTTGCCTAGCGTTCTAGCATGTGTGAGGCATGGGGTTTGATGCTCAGTGCCCAATAAAAAAAAAAGAAAAGACTAGGTTTTTTTCATCCTCAGCATGCAATAAAGAAAAGAAAGGGGGAAAAGCCAACAGAGAGAAGCAAATTGGATGAAGTGGAAAACTGTGCAAGGAAAAGAAAAATCTTTAAAAATACCAATAATCTCCAAAAGATAAGATACTTCAACCATGATCCATGACAACAGCATAGTATATAAATGGATCTTTAAAGAAAAAAGGGAGGGGCTGCAGTTGTGGCTCAGTGGTAGAAAGCTCACCTAGCACGTGAGGCACTTGATTTGAACCTCAGCAATACATAAAGATAAATAAATAAAGGTATTGTGTTCGTTTACAACTAAAAAAAAAAAAATTAGAAAAAAATTCCCAGTGATTAGAAATACTGGGAAAGTAAAATAAGATGCTACCATGACTAGCAGTTTAACTTCTGTGGTTCCTTGTGGTTTCCTATGTGGTGGCATATGCCTGTAATTCCAGCAACTTGAGAGGCTGAGGCAGGAGGATCATGAGTTCAAACCCAGCTTCAACAAAAGCGAGATGCAAAGCAACTCAGTGAGACTCTGTCTCTGAGTAAAATACAAGGAGCAGATAACAGTGACCTCAGGTTTTCTGCCACACAGAAGGAAGTGGAGCAGACAACAGCAACCCCAGCCCACTCTACGGTAGGAGGAGAGCGACCATGCAATGGCCCCATCTACTGAAGCATGCAGTGGCTTTTCCCCTGGCTTCCATTTAGTGACAACAGGCAGGACCAACAAGACCATATTTCAGGTTCCTGCAGGCAAGGAATTGGTGATCACTACAAGATTATAAGTTAGAAACTGTAGTACCTCGAATCCACAATGCTAGAGAGGAAGACACATGGACGACATGAAGAAAGAAGGGAAGAAAGTGCTTGAAACACACCAAGCTGATACAATAATAGATTCTATTGACATTCCATTCCAAATGTACATAATTAAAATGATCTGCAGAGCAAAGAATGAATTAAAAGAGCAAATACAAGCAACAATTGACTGCTCCACCAAAGAGATTGAGAGGAAATACAGGTAACAAAAGGTTACTTCAAGAAAATCATAGAGACTGTGAAAAAAAATTGGAAATCCTTTAAATGAAGGAAACAATAAACCAAATAAAAAATTTAATAGAAAGCACCAGTAGACTAAATCACTTGGAAGACAGAATCTTAGGCAATGAAGACAAAATATATAATCTTGAAAATAAAGTTGACCATATAGTGAAGATGGTGAGAAACTGTAAAGAGAACCTTCAAGAATTATGGGAAAACATGAAAAGACCAAATATAAGAATTACTGGGATAGGGGAAGGCACTGAGATACAAACCAAAGGAATACACAATCTCTTCAATGAAGTAATAACAGGAAATCTCCCAAGCATGAAGAATGAATTGGAAAAATCAAAAACAAGAGGCTTACAGGACAGCAAATATACAAAATTAGAACAGATCCACACCAAGGCACATTATAATGAAAATGCCTAGCATATAGAAAAAGGATAGAATTTTAAAAGCCACAAGATTAAAGTTTCAGATTACATATAGGGGGAAAACAATTCGGATCTCAGTAGATATCTCAGCCGAGACCTTCAAAGCTAGGAGATCTTGGAACAACATATATCAAGCTCTGAAAGAAAATGGATGCCAACCAAGAATCTTCTACCCAGCAAAATTAAGCGTCAGATTTGATGATGGAATAAAAATCTTCCATGATAAAAATTAAAAGAATTTACAATGAGAAAGCCTGCACTATAGAATATTCTTGACAAAATGTTCCATGAGGAAGAAATGAAAAATAACAATAAAAATCAGTAAAAGGAGGAACTACACTAAAGGAAAATTCAATCAAAGGAGAAACCAAGTCAACTTAAAAACCAAAAATAAACCAAAATGACTGGGAAAACAAACCATATCTCAATAATAATCCTGAATATGAATGGTCTAAACTCATCAATCAAAAGACATAGATTTACAGATTGGATTAAATAAAATCCAACAACATGCTGCTTTCAAGAGACTCATCTCATAGGAAAAGACATTCACAGGTGAAAGGTGAAAGGATGGGGAAAAAACATATCACTCACATAGGCCATGTAAACAAGCAGGGGTTTCCATTCTAATAACGGATAAAGTGGACATCAAACCAAAGGTTTGATGAAGAGGTGAAGAAGGACATTTGACACAGCTTAAGGGAACCATATATCAACAAAACATAACAATCATAAATGTCTGTGCCCCAAACAATGGAAGTTCTATGTATATCAAAGAAACCCTTCTCAATTTCAAGAAGAAACTGATCACAACACAATCATACTGGGTGACTTTAGCACACCTGTCTCACCTCTGGTTAGATATTCCAAACAAAAACTAAACAAAGAAACTACAGAAATCAATAATACAATTAAATGATTTATATATAACAGTCATATATAGAGTATTTCATCAATCATCGAGTAAATATATCTTCTTCTCAGAAGCACACGGATCCATCTCTAAAATAGACCATATATTAGGCCACAAAGCAACTCTCAGCAAATGTAAAAAAAAAATAGAGATACTACTCTGTATTCTATCATATCATAAGGAAATGAAAGCAGGAATCAATAATAAAATAAAAAATAAAAGCTACTCCAACACTTGAAGACTAAATTATATGATATTAGAAGAGAAATGGGTAGCAGAAGACATCAAAGATCAGTTAAAAAAATTCTTAGAGGTAAATGAGAATATCAACACATCATATCATAATCTCTGGGACACTATGAAGGCAGTGCTAAGAGGAAAGTTGATTACAGTAAGCTCATTCATTAAAAGAATAAAAAGTCAATAGATAAACGACCTAACATTACATCTCAAAGCCCTTGAAAAAGAAGAACAAATCAACACGTAGTAGAAGACATGAAATAATTAAAATCAGAGCTGAAAACAATGAAATTAAAACAAAAGAGAGAATTCAAAAAGTCGACAAAATGAAATGTTGGTTCTTCTAAAATATAAATGAAATTAATAAACCCTTATCCAGGTTAACAAAGAGAAAGAGAAAGAAAATTCAATTTACTAAAATTCATGATGAAAAAGGAAATATCATGATGGACATTATTGAAATACAGAAGATTATTAGAAACTATTTTGAAATTTATACTCCAATAAAATAGAAGATCTTGATGACACCAAAAAATTTCTAGAAATATATGATCTATTCTATCTGAATCAGGAGGGCATACACAATTTAAATAGATCAATTTCAAGCAAGGAAATAGAAAACACCATCAAAAGCCTACCAATCAAGAAAAGTCCAGGACCAGATGAATTTTCAGTTGAGTTCTACAAGACCTTCTAAGAAGAACTCATACTAGTGCTCCTCAAATTATTCCATGAAACAGAAAGGGAGGAAACCCTTCCAAACTCATTCTATGAGGCTAACAGCACCCTAATACCAAAACCAGACAAAGACACATCAAGGAAAGAAAACTTCGGACCAATATCCCTGATGAACAGATACAAAAATTCTCAATAAAATCCTGGCCAATCTCATACAAAAAACATATTAAAAAGATAGTACACCATGATCAAATGGGGTTCACCCAGGGACGCAAGGTTGGTTAAACATATGGAATCAGTAAATGTAATACAACACATAAATAAACTTAAAGACAAGAATCAGATGATCATCTCAATAGATGCAGAAAAAGCATTTGACAAAATACAGCACACTTTCATGTTCAAAACACTAGAAAAACTGGGAATATTAGGATCATACCTCAACATTGTAAAAGCTATCTATGTTAAGCCCAAGGCCAGCATCATTCTAAATGAAAATAAATAAATAAATAAAAGCATTCCCTCTAAAAACTGGAACAGGACAGGATGCCCTCTTTTACCACTTCTATTCAACATAGTCCTTGAAATTCTAGCCAGAACAATCAGAGAAACAGAAGAAATTAAAGGGATATACACAAGAAAAGAAAAACACAAACTATCATTATTTGCTGGCAACATGATTCTATATATAGAAGATCCAAAAAATTCCACCAGAAAACTTCTAGAACTAATAAATTAATTCAGCAAAGTAGCAGGATATAAAATCAATACCCATAAATCAAATGCATTTCTATACATAAGTGATTAATCCACTTAAAGAGAAATTACAAAAACTACCTCATTCAAAATAGCCTCAAAAAATACAAAATACTTGGGAATCAACCTAACAAAAGAGGTGAAAAACCTGAAAACTAGAGAACACTAGAGAAGGAAATTGGAGAAGACCTTAGAAGATGGATAGATCTCCCATGCTCTTGGATAGGCAGAGTTAATATTGTCAAAAGGGCATACTACTCAAATTGTTACACAGTTTTAATGCAATTCCTATTAAAATCCCAATGACATTCTTCATAGAAGTAGAAAAAGCAATCATGAAATTCACTTGAAAAAATAAGAGACCCAGAATAGCCAAAGCAATCCTTAGCAAGAAAAGTGAAGCAGGGGGCATCACAATACCAGACCTTAAACTATACTGCAGAAAAATAATAACAAAAACAGGTTAGTATTGGCACCAAAATAGACATGTAGACCAATGGTACAGAATAGAAGATACAGAGACCAACCCATGTAAATACAGGTTTCTCATACTAAACAAAGGTACCAAAAACATACACTGCAGAAAGGATAGCCTCTACAACAAATGGTGCTGGGAAAGCTGGAAATCCTCTGTAGCAAAATGAAATTAAACTTCTATTTCTTACCATGCATAAAACTCAACTCAAAGTGTATCAAGGACCTAGGAATTATACCAGAGACACTGTACCTAACAGACGAAAAAGTAGGCCCAAATCATCATGTCAGATTAGGCCCTGACTTCCTTAAATGTGGATGTGTAACCGATGTGATTCTGCAATCTTTGTAATGTTTTGAATAACCAATAAAAAAAAAATTCAAGAAAAAAAAAGACTCTTAAGGCATGAGAAATAAAATCAAGAATCAATAAATGGAATGGATTCAAACTCAAAAACTTTTTCTCAGCAAAAGAAACAATCAGTGAGGTATGGGAGCAGAATTTTACCACACAGACATCAGATAGAACACTAATTTCCAAGATATAGAAATAATTCAAAAACCTCAATACCAAAAAAAAAAAAGAAAGAAAGAAAGAAAGAAAACCTAAACAACCCAGTCAATTAATGGGATAAGGAACTGAACAGACACTTCTCAGAAGAAGATATACAATCGATCAATAAATATATAAAAAAAACTGTTCAACATCTTTAATAATTAGAAGAATACAAATCAAAACTACTCTAAGATTTCATCTTACCCCAATCAAAATGACAGTTATCAAGAATACAAGCAATAATAAGTGTTGGCGAGGATGTGGGGAAAAAGGTACACTCATACATTGCTGGTGGGACTGCAAATTGGTGTATCCACTTTGGAAAGCAGTAAGGAGATTCCTCTGAAAATTTGGAATGGAATCACCTTTTGACCCAGCTATTCTATTCTTCAGTCCACACCCAAAGGATTTAGAATCAGCATAGCATAGTGACATAGCCACACAAATGTTTATAGCAGCTGAATTCACAATAGCTAAACTGTGGAACCAACCTAGAGTCCCACCAAAAGATGAATGAATAAAGAAACTGTGGTATACATACACACACATACACACACACAATGGAATATTACTCAGCATTAAAACAGAATAAAATTGTAGCATTTGTAGGTAAATGGATGGAGTTGGAGAATATAATGCTAAGCAAAGTAAGCCAATCCCAAAAAACTAAAGGTGGAATGTTTTCTCCCTTTAGTGGATACTGATCAATGATGCATGGGAAGAATGAAGGATCTTTGGATTGGGCAAAGGGGAGGTTGGGGAGGGGTTATGAGGGTAGAAAAAATGGTAGAATGAGATGGGCATCATTACCCTACGTACATGTATGATTGCACAAATGATGTGTCTCTACACAATGTACAACCAGAGAATTGAAATGTTGTACTCCAGTTGTGTATGATAAATTGAAATGTATTCTGCTATCATATATAACTAAGTAGAATAAAAAATGAATATAATAATAAAAAAGAAATTACTCAGCCCACCAATAAAAGATTCAATCCATGCTTATACAATTGCATCAAAGTGAATTCTACTTTCATGTGTAACTAAAAAGAACCAACAAAATGCAATCTCAAAAAAAATCAGCATACTACAGTGATTCAACCACATTGATGCTTATAGTAGGTCAATTCACAATAGATAAGCAATGGAGCCAACCTCAGTGTCCTTGGACAAATGAATAAAGAAAATGTGGGGGGCTGGGATTGTGGCTCAGTGGTAGAGCACTCCCCTAGCACGGGCGGGACCGGGTTCGATTCTCAGCACCATATAAAAAAATAAAATAAAGGCATTGTGTTGTGTCCATCTACCAAAAAAAAATTCTCTCTCTCTCTCTCTCTCTCTCTCTCTCTCTCTCTCTCTCTCTCTCTCTCAAAAATGTGGTAAATGTACACAATGGAGTGTTACAATTACTCAGTCATAAAGAAAATTGGTTTTATGGTATTTTTTAGGTTAATGGGTGGGAATGGAGACTATCATAAGTTAAATAAGCCACAGTCCAAAAGTTAAAGGTTGAATATTATGTCTGATATGTGGACACCAATCCAAAATCAGGGGGGGGGGGCATTAAAAATAATAAAAGTAAGATCAGAAGAGTAGACAAAGATGAATGAATGTAAGGGAGGAGGGAAGGGATAGGAAAAGTCAGTGGAATGAATGCGACCTAAATTTCCTATATACCTGTGTGTATAGACCATGAATATACCACAGTGAATCTCACCATCATGTATATCCACAAGATACTAATTTTATAAAACTCTTAAGTAAATAGCAAAATGATCAGTAGAGGGAAGGGAACAGGGAATGGGAGGAAATTAAGGTAAAGAAAAATACTGGGGATGAATTAGAACAAATTATATTCCATGCTTTTAAAATTATGCCAGTATATTCTATTTCTATGTATAACTAAAAAGAACCACTAAAAAGAAATGTTTTATTTCTTTTATTTTTTTATATCTTTATTTCTAAATAAATAAAATACAAAATAGGGCTGGGGATGTGGCTCAGTGTTTAAGTGCACTTGAGTTCAGAGTTCAGAGGGGTTTTTGGTACCAATACCTGGTACCCCCCCCAAAAAAAAAAGAAAGAAAGAAATAAAAAAAGAAAAAGAAAAAAGGGAGTGTCTTCAAATTAAATATATGTGAGAGCTGAAATGAAGAGTTCAAGGCCAAGGCTGCACAAGAAGGTTGAGGAGAAGGCTCAGGAAGCGAAGCCCAAACAGGAGAGATGTTATGAGAATCAGGCAACTGTTACAGGAGGCCCAGCAGCTGCTGATGTGAACCCAGCAAGAAGGAAACCACAGAAAACCAATTCATGAGAACTCCCTAGAGTTCTAAGACTAGATCTCCAGCTGACAAAGATCTGCCAGTGTCCAGTCCTGGAGATGGAAAAGAGATCAACAGTCAAGCACAGTTTTATGACATCTTCAGGACACCAGGGCCAGAGATCTCTCCAGAGCATCCCGAGAAGGACAATAAGCCTCACACAGAGGATCGGTAGTAAGGCTGCATCAGATGGCCCAATGCAGCACTCAAGCAGCACTCTGAAGAAAACTCTGTCCCCAGCCAAATGATCAACCTACAGCAGGGGCACAGTTCTGTATCTGGCCTCCTGTGCCCCCATCCCAGCAAGCAGCAGATGCCACCCTCTGTCAAACAGGAGTCAAGCGCAGGCCATGGATGCAGGACTTGTCCTACCAGCCCGGAGGCACAAGGCAACCCTGCGAGGCAAGGGGAGATTGAGGGCCACTCCCCACCAGGGAAAATAAGCCCTTAGTCTGGGAGACTTTTCAGAGACATCCACTCATACAGCTGATATAGTTCGGGGTTGAATTCAAACTAAACACAATGAAAAAGGGGGAAAAGTTAATGACAAGACAATAAATGCAATTCCACCAGCTACAGAAACCTTGTGCCAAAACCGTGGTCCAAGGCACGCTCTGCTTGTGAATCCTGTGTTCACACCATGGCGAAGGCCTAACCCTGAAGAATGCGCCAGTAACTCAGGACACCACTGGGAGTGACAGAGCAGCAAGAAGCCTCATGTGCAGGGCACAGACTGGAGAAAGATCTATGCCTCTCCTCCATGCGAAGCCAGTGACACTAGGAAATTGCAGATGTCTATGGGCGTGGAGGTACACAAACAAGAATGTACAAGCTGAAGCTGCTTCCTGGGCAAATGCATTGAAAACTTGGCTAAGAACATGTTTTAAAAGCTTTTCCCTGCCAAATAAGGCCCCACTATTTGTGGCCTGCTTCTGTCCCCATTATAGCTCTCGAGGGTGCCCAGCGTGACTGCAGGAGCAGTACCTTGGACGAGGAGCTTCACCATCCCACACAGCCTCAGAAGGCTGTCCACCTGTTCTCTTCTCTCTCTTCAGAAACATGACTTCGCCCATCCTCCAGTCTAGTGTCTCTTCCATGTCACATTTTTTCTCTTGCAATGAAAAATTTTTTCTCTCTGGAAAATAATGACAAAGTCAGCCAAAGGAAACAAACTTCATGGCACCCCTTTCTCTTCCTAGGAGTTGCTGGGAACCATCAGCCAAGTAGGTATGACAATCTCCTTGCCAGCTTACTCCCATGCTGTCTAGTGGAAGGACTTCTGAAAGGTGACCTTGCTCAAGGACCAGGGCGGTTTAGCATAATAGGAGATTAGGGTGTTCCCCCTTTAGAATAGGGCAGTTTAGCATAGTAGGAGATTAGGGTGTTCCCCCTTTTGAATAGGGCGTATCCTGCTGCTGAGTTCCTCTTGAGTTCTTAGGGTCAGACAGTATATTTTGGGAGACAGAAGCCCATGCGGAGTGGATTTGGGCAGAGTAGTGGATTTGGGCAGAGTGTGGATTAGGGCAGAGTGTGGATTTGGGCAGAGAACGTGGATTTCCCCAGAACGTGTTTGTAGACGGCGGTGTGAGTTCGGGAATAAAGAATTGCTGTTTGAATCTACAAGCGGTGTGGTGACTCGTGATTTGTGCCCAGACAGAGACTGTGGCAAGGAGTGCCCCCACAGTCACCACCAGAAGGACAGAGAGGCCTCCACTCAGTGGCATGGATAAGGACAACCAGCACACATGTGAACACGGGCTTCTTACAAGCCTGGCCTCAGCTCACCTAACTGCCACAGGTCCAGAAACTGACTTTTGTCCTTCAGGATCAGCTCCAACCGTCTGACCAATATGGACCCATTCAGGACATCACCAGCAACCTCTGCAAAGACAGAGCTGGTGGCAGCCATCAACCTCTTGGCGTCCTCTGTGATGTTGGCTAAGAGCTTCTCATCTGTCCCTGAGAAGATAAGGAATACAGTGAGCTTGTTGAATTCAAACTAAACACAGTGAAAAAGGGGGAAAATTTAATGACAAGACAAGAAATGCAATTCCACCAGCTACAGAAACCTTTTGCCAGAACCGTGGAATAGTTATGGTCCACGGCTGGTGTGAGGTTCTAAAAACCTCACACCAGCCCCATGCCCACGTGGCTCCGGCAACAGTGAGTTTTGTTTCCAGATGTGCTGATGCCTCATTCATCTGTGCATGTACCTGTGAGGTTCAGGTCTTACCCTAATGCATCTCCTGACTGGGAGGAGGAGACCCTCCCAATGGCCAAAGTCAGCCAGGAGAACCACAGTGCTCAAGGTTGAAGGCCTGAGGCCATGCTACAGTGAACATATTTCTTGGTCTACACATGATGTCCTTTGAAATTCACCTGTCTTGGGAATCCCTGCAGTAGTACAAAAGTAAACTGCAACAGCCCCAAGCTCACACATAAGAGGCCACTCCATGGGTGCAGTGAAGCATCTGCATAACACCCAGGAAGGAGACAGATCCACTGAAGCTGAAGCTTCATGCTCTGCCTATGCCTGTCTGAGGATCAAAACCTGGAACATGAGCTTTTGGAGCAACTTAGAGGGCAACAATTTAAAATGTTCTTAGTTTAACTGCCAGACTATTTATCTTACAGTAATATGAGACCCATAGAGTAGTATGAGAAGAGCAAGTTTATCTTTACCATTAAAAACAAAGATAGCAGAAGGTTGGGATGCAGCTTGATGGTGGGGTGCTAGGCTAGCAGGCATGAGGCCCTGGTTCAGTCCCCAGCTTCACACATACAGACTTTCATTCATAATTACAAAAACATGGACACAATCGAGATGAACTTCAGTGGGAGAATGGACCAACCCAGGCACATCCAGACAAGAAAGCTTTGCTCAGTTATAAAAGTAACAGAACCATGAAGTCAGGAAAAGACAAGGAGGAGCCTTAGATGCATACTGCTGAGTATGTGGAGTGTAACATGATATAGTCTTCCCCAGCAGACTGCTGTGGCCCGTGCACACAGCAGCCACCTTCAGGACCACATGCTACTCCTATTTGTCTCCTGGCATGGAAGGACAACTGGTTTGGCTCAGACAATCATCTGCCCTGGGTTTTTATTGCCACACCCAGAGTTTTTCCACTACAATATCTGAATCTAGCAATTTTATGCATAAACCTGCACCATCATTTCCAGGGCAATCAATGCACAACACTTGGGAAAGCAATGGCTGAAGAGTCACTTCATGTTTTGTTAGTTATCAATATTGGTCTCAACCTGTGACAGATGGGCTTCACAGGGAGGCAAGCTGGACTTGAATTTGAGTTCCAAACACTTGTTATCTCTGAAATAGTAAGTCTCCAAAACCCTGGGTAAGCAACATGCCCTGGGCACTTCCATTCCCTCAACTGCAAATCAAGGGCCTTGGGGACTTTCAAGGGGCTGCTTCAAGGACAGTGTGTCCCCCCAGGAGCAGGTATTCAGCAGGCATTCAGAAGAAAATGGCTCTGGTGCTAGATGCTCTTTATGCCTATCAACTGCCTGGGCACCTCTGCCCATCCTGCCTTTACCAAACCTCAGCACATGCAGGCTGAGGATCAGGTCAAGTACCTTGCCCTGTTCTATTGCCCAAGGAAGGACAGCAACTCCAGCCAGCCCTACACGCACCATACAACTTGAAGAACTGCTTCACATCTGGCCCCGTAAGCAGGTATTCAAGAATCTCATCCAGCCCTTCTCTGTTGTTCCTGGGCCAGGACTTGGTGATCACAGCAGACACGAGGCTGCCAAATTTATGCAAATCATGACAAGAGACTCCCTCTAGGACACTGATCCGAGACTAAAAGAAAATGAATTAAAAAGAGAGAATTCAGAAGATTTTACTAATTTATTTTTTAATGACATAAGTTAGCGCCCAAAAGCATTTCAGAAATCTACTGAAGCTAGTTTTATAGTGCCTCCAAAAAAAAAAAAAACACAGAAGAGAGGCTTGGGATATCCCCCTGATAAAGGGGGAGTTTAGCTTATCGGAGACCCTAGGTTTCATCCTCATACTGCAAAAAGAAAAAGAACAGAAAATATAAAATTCTTAATGTTTCCTAGAGCATATCCATTCCCCTGTGGCCTGGTTCCATATGTGAGGTGCCAGAGATTTGAAGATGCACACATACGAATGAACATACCCCAACAACCCCAAGTCACATGCCCTCCCAGCTCACTGCCAGCTTCTGTATTTCTCTTAGACTTGCCTGCAAAGAAAAATACCAAAAGCAAGATGAGGAAAACTTTACTACGTTGTATGTTTTATATCCTGAGCTGCCCTCAAATACCACAGACACTCCAATTCTCCTTCTGATGCTTCACCAAGAAACAAAACACTTTTTTTCTTTGGGTTCACATTTTTACACAAAAAAGTTTCAGTAATCAGTACAAAACACAGGGTGAACTAACAACAGATATTTTTTGACATTTAAAAGGATAAAAGAAAATATTAACTAGCAATAAATAAAAAGTTATAGACCATGGGGAAGTGAGATTTATCCCAGGAATAAAACCATGTTTTAGCATCAAAAATCAGTTAATAAGCCTGGTGTGGTGACACAGGCCTGTAATCCCAGCAGCTGGCTAGGCTGAGGCAGGAGGATCAAAAGTTGGAGGCTAGATTCAGCAACTTAGTGAGGCTCTGTCTCAAAATGAAAAACAAAAAGTGCTGGCAATGTGGCTCAGAGATAAAGCACCCCTGGGTCCAATCTCTAGTGTCACATATACAGACTCAAAAACATGAATACATCACACCAATAGAAAAAAAGTGACACAATCATTTTAATAGATGCAGAACACATATCAGACAAAACTCCAAGAACAAGACCAGGATGGCCAATTTCACTCCTTACTCAGTCCCAGAGTTGCTATTCGAAGCAATGAGGCATGAAAAAGGAAAAAAAAATGTATTGGGATTGGAAAGGAAGTACTATCCTCACAGGTAGATAACATGTTCATCTACATTGAAACCTCACAGAAACTATTCTCCCATGTATGTCCCGCTAGAGCCAAGAAACGAGCCTGCAAAGCTGCAGGTCACCGAGATGAGGTGCAGCCCTGTTTTCCAAGTGCTAGGTGATGAACAATCTGAAAACAAAATTGAGAAAATAATTTAAAAAGAAATTTTTTAGTTGTAGATGAACACAATATCTTTATTTATTTTTTTATGTGGTGCTGAGGATCAAACCCAGTGTCTCATATGTGCTAGGCAGGCACTCTACCACTGCACCACAACCTCAGCCCTGAGAATATAATTGGTCACAATAGCAAAGGAATAAAGTACTTAGGAATAAATTTCACAAAAGAAGTGCAGACCTCACTATTTGCAAACCGCAAACCATTGTTGAAAGAAATTAAAGACCAGTATAAATGGGGAGACATTCTAGGTTCAGATACCATGAGATGTGACATTTTTAAGAGGTCAACACTCTCCAAACTGACCTACAGATTCAAAGTCATCCCTGTCAGAATCCCAGCTGCTTTCCTTGCAGAAACTGACAAACTGATTCCAAAATTCATATGGAATCCCAAGGGATCCAGAAGAGCAAACAATGTCAAAGAGGATAATGAATCAGGAAAATACATGCTTCTTAATTTTACAACCTACTTAAACGAAATGGCAGTGGAGACATGGACAGATGTGAGGTGAACCCTCACAGCTGCGGTCAACAGACTTTTTGATAAGAGTGCTAAGATCACTCAAGGAGTGAAGTACAGTGCCTTCCTCAAATGGTCTGAAATAGCTGGATCTCCACATGTAAGAGAATGTACCTGGACCCTTACCTCAAACCAAATAGAAAAAGAAATTAATGTTAAGAACTAACACTCTAGAGCTTTCAGAGGGGGTTGCTCCATGACAGAGCACATGTTTAGTATATGGTGCTAGGTTTAACACTGGTGCCAAAAGCAAAACAAAACAAAAACCTTTTAGAGGAAGACACAGGTAAATCTTGATGACCTAGAATTTAGCACTAGATTCTTTGATGTCAAAAGTACTAGCAACAAAAGAAAAAAGAATATAGACACATTGAATTTCACCAAAAGTTAAAACCGTCTCAGGAGTGGTGGAGCACAACTGTAATCCCAGCTACTCAGGAAGCTGAGGCAGGAAGGTTGCGAGTTTGAGGTCAACCTGGGCAACTTTGTAAGACTGTGTCTCAAAATAAGAAACAAAAAGGGCTAGAGATGTAGCTCAGTGATAGATCACCCCTGGTTTCAATCTCTACTATCACAAAGAGAAAGAGAGAAAAAAAATTAAAAATCCGTGTGCTTCTAAAACAACCACCAAGAGTGAAAACAATCCAGAGAATGGGAGAAAATACTGGCAGATCACATATCTGACAGGAGATTTGCACCTGATTATCCAGAGAACTCTTTAAGCCACAATAAAGGAAAGACTACAGCCCAATGAACAAAATGGGCTAAAAATCTGAACAGACATTTTTCCAAAGACATCGTAAAAAGAAATAGCCAATAAACATATGAGAAGGTACCCGAGGTCATAGATATCAGAGTCATTAGAGAAACCACTCCAGACCACCAGACTGTACTTCCCAGGTCTGAGAGCAAAGGCTGTGGGTGTGGAGAAGTCAGGACCCTCCAAAGCTGGCAACTGACATGGAAATGGTCCTGCCAGTGTGGGAATGGGCCAGACAGTCCTTCGAATCACACAGGTACTAAGTGATCCAGCCACTTCACCATAAGCATAGACAGCATGAATAGCATGTCCACAAGAACCCGTGCATGGTGGTTCACAGCAGCAGATTTATAACAGCCATCAGTCAGGGGGAGCTTGGATATCCATCAGGGGACAAACGGAACATAAAAGCACACTGCGTCCATATGATGAGCAACATGTAGCCATGAAAAAGGACAAAGTACTGACAGGTGCTCCAGCATGGAGGACCTTAAACACACACTCAAAGAAGCCAGGTGCTTAAGGCCACAGCCTATGTGATTTCATTCCTGAGAAGTCTGTGGAGGACAAAGGGGGATTAGGTGGTGCTGGGGAGGGGTCTGAGTCAGCATGGTGGAGGGTGGACATGGCAACTGAAGAGCTGTGCTTTCTTTCTGAGCTGATGAGAATGTTGCCAGGTAGACTGTGCTGGTAGTGCCCACACCTGCAAACACATCCCACCACCTAAGTGTGGCTTCCAAGGGTGAGCGACAGGACATGTGACTATCATGTTACTAAATCACTGAGCAAAGAGCAAATGAAAGCCTTAGAAACTATTATTCATGTAAAAAGATGAGAATCTGTTTCCTTGGAAGAAGGGACTTCTAATTCTTGGGACTCCACTGGCCAACAATGAAGGTGAGGCCTGTGCAGGGCATGAGGTGTCCTGTAGGAAACAGAGCAGGGTTCTGGGGCCATCGGGGAGCCACAGTTGTATTGTGTGGGGACTACTCCTGTCATGAGGTAGGGCAGAACCTATATCCACTTTGCAGAAAAAAGCTAAGTGAACTGATAGAATCTTTTCCCCCTTTTTCTGCATTTTTGGGAATAGAATCTAGGGCCTTGCCCATGCTGGGCAAGCACTCTACACCAACAAAGATGGAGTCTATTTATCTTCATAAGCTTCCTTCCATAGATGCTTTATCAACCTTTTGGGTCCTTTCCTGTATACCTATTGGGCAGGAGTTAACAAACCATAATAAACCAGCAGCAACAATCACAATGGGCAGTTGGAGGCATAGCCCACCAGATAACCTGCACCAAGGCATGTGAGCATGGCTGTGGTTTTGCACAGCAAGCATGGCTGCCTCTGCAGCAGGAAGCCAAGTTTCATCTCAAGGAGTGGGTAGACAGCACTGGATCACATGAGGCCCAAGCCAGGGAGGGGACACCTAGGACCCAATCCTGATCAGCACAGGCCTTGGAACTGGCAAGCACTTAGGGCCTGGAGCTGGCCATGTCAACAAGCAGCTATGAACCCAAGCATGTTTCTCAAGAAGAGATTGGTCACCTGGCAGGCAGAGCTCACAGCTTCAATGACACACTTCTCAAAGCTCCTGGCCACACTGTCCTGGAGGCCAGCGGCATCCCAGTGAGGGCTACAGAAGGCAGTACTATCCTCACAGGCCTCTCTCCTGGAAACAGATGTGGGTGGGGTGTGAGTGGTTTTTCTGACTCCCCTCCTCCCTGCCCTACACTAAGCATGTCCTCCCTGCCTGTCACCAGAGGAGCAAAGATGAAACCACGTTAGTCTCTTCCCATGCTGCAAAAAAGCAGCCAGAACAGCAGCTTGCAAAAACATGCAAATTTTGAAAAATGAGCCATTTTTCCTTGCTTTTGTCTTGCTAAAAATATCCATTTGATCAGGTCCTTATAAAACAGTCATGTAGAAACCAATTTTCCTGGGTTTCATTCAAAATGAAGGGCATTTTTGTATGTGTGTGTGTTTTCTCCATGTCATTGTGTTTAATAAGGCTGCTGCCACCTGCAGGTCCCTTGGAGCATCTGCACATGAAGTACTTTATGACACATATCTAGGGGCCCGGTGACAGCACAATCCCATTCCCTGGCTCTTCTCAAGAACGTCACACTAGAACTCTGAAATGTTTCTGTAGTCAAACTGCAGAGGCCTGATCCAAAAGAAAAATGCAAAGCTGGGGTGGATCCCAGGTTTGCACACACTGCATTGCTCGTAGCCCAAGGTCCTGCCAATGGTCTGGGCTCATCACTACTCTGAGGGTGTCCCCCATGTCTGGTACCTGCTTGAGCCTCCCTTCCATGTCCCCCAGCAGCAACTCCTTCCAGCCATGCTCTGCAGGAAAGTTTATTCCCACCAGCCGCCGCCAGACCTGCAAAACCCATGTATTAAGCGACAGCCACAGGGACAAGTAAACATCACAGGGATATCCTACAGAAAGACAGCAATAGCCAGGCGTGGGGGGCACCTGTGGTCCCAGCTGCTCAGGAGTATTTTGAGTTCAAAGCCAGCCTCAGTAACTTAGAGAAACCCTCAGGACAGGCAACATTAGGAGGACAGGAGCCTTGGAGCAGCTGCCCTACCCATGTGCCTCTATATGTCTACTGACATCTGGATCCAGGGTCCACCTTGGGACACATAATGCATTTACTGATCATGTCTCTTTTCTAGAGAAGTTCTCTGGCATTATCTTTTCCTGATGTTGACAATTTTGAAAAGTTCAGGCCATTCTGTAGACTGTCTCTTGAGTCAATTGACTAACAGTTTTCCCATGATTACAATAGGCTTGGTTGGAACACTACTAAGTCAAACCACATAAAAATGCACTTGGTATAGGTCAGATGTGGCCAAATGTCTGCACTTGCTACAGCTGCCCAATCAAACACCTAGCCTGAACAAGCAGCCCATGAGACCTGTTGGTGCTATCGGGGCTGTCAGAGAGGTTGGCCCTTGATTAAGGTTTGTCTTCCAGAATTCTTCACTGTGAAAGTCGTCTTTCCTCCTCCATAAAGGCGTCTGCAGTGGGGCACTGAAAATCCTGTTTCCTCTTGGAGCCCCCACTGATCTCAGGATTCCTAGGTGATACCTGCCTGCATCAGCTACTGTACCTTGGTTACAAAGTGATAGTCTTCTATTGTAATTATTTATTCCACATTTCTTAGTTCTTTTTTTCTGTATGTTTATCAATGAATTTTAATCTATTCCTATCATTTTGCCTTTTAGTAATCAAATTGTACCAGATTTGGCTAATGTAAGCATCTTCAACAGTTTTCTTAAAAAGTATAGAATAACTTCAGACTTCCAAAACACTGCAAAGATAGCCCAGATAATTTCTTTGCTTTTTTGGCCCCATTTCTGCAATCATGAACATAACCACCATTCAGTCATCAAAAGTAAAAACCTAGCAACAGCAGACCACCATGGCAACCACAGACTTCACATCAAGTCCTCTTGCTAACCGAGATGTCTGGATCACCACATGTGTTTCACTCTATCCCTGTGATGGGCCTGCAGCCTCAGCACTTCCTGACATTCTAGCACAAGGAGCTCTTGGCCCACCTGTGCATCTCCTGCTGACTCATGGAAGTGACTCTTCTTCCAGGAATAGCATTGTGTGGTGAGAAATGGCAGTTAGAAGATATGATTGGGCCATGTGAGGTGGAACATGCCTGAAATCTCAGCTACTCAGGAAGCTGATGTAGAAGGGTCACAAGTTCCAGGCCATCCTGGGCAACTTAATGAGACTCTGCCTCAAATTAAAAAATAAAAAGGGCAGGGGATATAGCTCTGTGGTAAAGTTCTCGTGGGTCAGTCCCCAGTGCAAATTTAAAAAAAAAGAAAACCCATGATGTAATGTGGGTGTGCTCGGGTCCCAGGGCATCATTATTTCTGTAGGTGCTCATGGTCCCAGGGTGCCTTTGCCATAGGACATTTGATGGACAGAGCTGGCAACTATCTAAATCATGAGTTCCTATTGCTATTTCTAGCTCCTTCCATACCACAGAGCTCTTTCCCGCCTTACTCTGTATTTCCCTTCTCCTGGTGAGAAAGAGCCTTGACTTCCAACAATACCAACAGCATGTTCATCTCCCCAGACCTTGGTAAATTTACTTGTAAAACAGCAATAACAGCAGCAACCACCTCAGAGTAGATGTTTAATTAATTTCATTTATTTTTATCATTACTACTGCACTGAGAAACATTCTTTCTTGTTAGTGGCTCCATAGCTACCCTTCACTCATGCCTAGGGATTATACCACTTAGAATCCTGGAATAATATTTAATAATCCAATTGTGTTTTCCTGGAATTTCAGTCTGTTGGTATCAAACTTCACAAAGTAGTTGGGGGAGGATTTTTTTTTGTCCTTGATTGAAATGAACAACTCTCTGGCCCTGTGACCATTCTAATCTATACAGTTGGGGTACCCCTGCCTCACATCACAATGAGTCCTGCTCCCAACTCTGTGTGAAGACCATGAGCAGGTTCCACAGTCTCCCTGGAAGACTGTATCTGAAGGGGAACAACCTTCCACTTCCAGGACAGGGAATAAGGCAGCCAGGCTGAAGAGCAGGCCTGGGACGGGCAGGACCTCCTGCCTCCACCTCCTTCCACTGCAGCCCTCTAAGAACTCAGGCTCCCAGATACCACTGGGTCTTAGTCATCCTTACCATCGCTGGAGTGCCTATTGTGGAGTCCTTCCCATGTCCCAGGCTTTGGGGGTAGAGTTTATCCTGTCAAATGGCTTCACTCAGTTGCCAGATAAAGGCACTTCCTATCATATTGGCCTTCTTTCTCCAGTGCTACACTGCTGGCTTGCAGCCTCAGACCTGAAGCAGAGCCTGATGGTCCTCCTAGCAACCCCTGCCTCAGCATGACTGCACCCCATCCTACCGACTTCCTGCCAGGCAAAGGGCAATGTCCTGTACTCAGAGAAGGGGCCAGGGCCAGAGGCAAGGTGCATGATGAGCCCAGGCCTTCAGGCCGTGGTACTTTTGGTCCAATAATTGGTGATGGGCCACAGCTCTGTGATTCCCCACCCTGGTGCCTGTGGAGACTCTGTAGCCTCAGGCAAAGCTTACCTGGATTTCCTCAGGGTATTTGAACAGGACAGTTGAACCCTTCCAGAACATGTTCTTTGCTAACACTGTGCGTAGCCAGGATCTTGTGATGGCCAGGACACCCTGGAGGACATCTGTCAGCAAGCCTTTCCTGGCTGTGGCTCCCAGGTCCTCTACCATGTCCTGTGGGCACATAAAAGAAGGTTTACCAGTTCTGTTCTGCTCCTCCCCACACCCAAGCCACCTCCTAGCTCTGTCCTTGTTGGAAGCCCAACTGACACAAGCACTGTCATTTCTCCAAAACCCTGGGCTTGGAGAAGGCATGGGTGTTATAGGTCCCTGAGCAGACTCCACCTCAACAAGAGCCTCCAGCAGTGGGAGAACACACAAGAGCCCTGTGCTTTCTCCAGATCAGGTGAGAAGAATGAACCCATGAGCAGAGAGCTTCCAGAGAACCCTGGGCCAGTGGACCATGCAAACTCCTGGCACCCACTCCTCAGGGATGTGAAGTAGACCCTCTCTGGCCTGAGGCCAGCCAGTCCTCTTCCCTTGGCAACTCTGTGGGGACAGCCACTTTCTCTCCTCCTCTCCTCTACCACCACACCAACAGAACCACCCCCTTTCGGGGCTCAAGGCCTCTGGTGACCTGTCACTCCCTCAGCCCCTCTTTGCACTCCAGAGGTATCTGCCAGGGAGCACATGCAACTCCAGCATCAGGCCCCTCTTTAGAGAGGCCTCTCCTGAGCCGCTGAGGGCTGCACAGCTTGTGCTCTTACAGAGCCCACAAAACCTGGGTCTGCCACCTCCTGCCCCACTCAAGGCTCACAGAACCACCCTGGGGCCTCCATCTGGGCAAAGTGATGAGGTGACCAAGCAGATGCCATTCCTGCAGGAAGGAACCAACCAGAGTAGAAGAGATGACCCATTCAGACAGCAGGAAGAGCATGGTCCTCAGCCACAGTAAGTGCCAAGGTGGAGAAACACAAGGAGCTGGGGAGGCATACCAACAACAGGGCTCCAGGCAGAGTAACCAGAGCACAGGGCACAGGTGAGAGCAGGGCAGGAGAGCACTGAGGGGTCTCAAGGGAAACTGAAACAGGGGCCCTTGCACAATGTCCTTGAACAGCACAGCACCTTCCAGGACAATCTGGATGCCTCAGCGGGGCATGCACTTCCCTGGTACTAGGCCTCCAGCATTCCACCAACTCCAAAAGTGGCCCCAGTCCCATACTGACCCATCCTAGTGTCATCCAGGGCTGTACAGAGGTGGTCAATAAATGAACTGCAGAAACAACCCTGAGGCTGAACAAGCAGCAGGGCCCTGAACTGTGCTCTGGTCCTCATGGCAGCCGCCCAGATGATCACCCAACAAGAGGCTCCCACTTCCCCCAGTATGTTTCTGTTTTGGTCAATTTTAATACTGCAATTTTTTTTTTTTTTGCAGCACAGGTAGAGCATTTGTGACCACAGATCTGGGACCCCAAACAACAAATGAGGACATTTCCTTCTGCAGAAAAGTAAATCCTAAATAACTGACAAACTTCCAAAGCATCATCTATTGGGAACTGGCACTAACCTGGGATGGATAAAATAGTACCACCTGGGAGAAAGCAGACACCTTATCAGTAATCATTCTTAGTGCCTGTAATCCCAGTGGCTCAGAAGGCCAAGGCAGGAGGATCCCAAGTTCAAAGCTAGCCTCAGAAACTTAGTAAGGCTCTAAGCAACTCAGTAAGACCTTGTCTCTAAATAAAATACAAAAAACAAACAAACAAAAAAAAAAAGCTGGGAATGTGGCCAGTGGTTAAGCACCCCAGGGTTCAACCCTGGCAAAAAAAAAAAAATAGAGTGTGTCTGTGGTATTTTAAAGAATAAAGGCTGAAAGGAATAAAGTGAAAATATATACTTAACCATCTCCATTCCTGATGTCACAGTTCTGAAGTGGAAAATGTTTAAAAAGAGAGTAGCCCTGAGATGCCACTCTGCATCACCCACAGCAGAAGCTCAGGACCCACAGTGGAGAAGCTGCATAGCAACACAGAGCTCCCAATACAGCAGCAGAAAAGCTGCCCGGAGACACAGGTGAGAGAACTGAGTGTGAAGGCCAAGGGCAGAGCATCTCCAGTGGCAGAAATCAAAGTCAGGTTCCCTCTGGGGCATGAGGGGGAGGATGACTTCAGGCTGCGAGGCACAGGGGCCTGAGCAGGGAAGCAGGACATGGGCTCTGCTGCCATGTTGTGTGGCAACATGAAAAGAAGGGTTCTTGCAGGGAAGATGAGGCATAGATATATGCTTTTTTAACAGGCCCTAGTTTTCTGTGAACAATAGAATCAACAACAAAGAATGGGTCATCTTTTTCGTGAGGCTAAGAGCTAAGTGTGTAGTCTGCACAAAACAGAACCCAGCATCTAGGAGGTGCCAAATAAATAAATACCTGACAGCTGACTTCACCACTCTGTCTCTTCCAGGATTCCCAAAATACCCCAAGTTCCCTTCCAAATCAGGCATCATGGAATCTCAGACCTCTCCTGGGCATGACATTTGGTACATAAATCCCACTCACCACTGGAGGTCTAAGTCCAATGATTCTGCAAATGACCTCAGCAGACAAGGCAGGGATCTCGTAAAACCTCAGGTGTTTGGTGATCCTGCAGACAGCTTCATGGAGCTTCAGGCACATAGTCAAGTAGGACTCTAATGAGGTCTTCTCAAGAATCCTACCCCCACCAGGATCCAGAGAGATCATTGAAGTCATTGGGAAATGAGAAAACAATACCAATTATCAATCAATTACCAGTTCCTTCTCCTTTTTAAGATGTACAAGTATACCTGTACTCACAGCTCCTCAGGAGGCTGAGGCAGGAGAACAGCCCAATTCAAAGTTAGCCTCAGCAAATTAGCAAGACCTGATCTCAAAATAAGAAACAAAAAGGGCTGGAGTGTGGCTCAGTGGTAGAAAGCCTCTGGGTTCAATCCCCAGTACTGCAAATAAATTTATTACTTAAAATAAAATAAATGACCACAAGTAAGGAATTTACTTGATCTCTTCTAGGCTATCATTACAATAAGCCCTAAAGCTGTGACTGAGATAAAAAAGGAACACAGTCATTTTGACTTAGCTCAGCAGTTGGAACTCTATCAAAACCAAGTTAAAATATTTTTCAAATACATTCCCTTATTCAAAAAAATAGCAAAGGATGAATCTTTCTAATAATTTAAATATAACTTAAGAAAAAAAATCAGAGAGATACAGGAGGGAGGGAGGGAGTGTACTAGAAGATGAGTGTGCACTGTGTACGGAATTTCTTCCACTTGCTGTGAACGGGTTTCACATTTACTAATTGACAGCCTGGTGATACGAGAAAGAACCCTGCAAAGTCACAGGGACTTGTAGTGCAGGGAGACCCTGTGCTGTGCCCCATGTCCAGACATCCCAGGGGCTCAGAGGAGGGAGACCAACAGTTCTGAGAGGCTCCAGGAACACCTGGGCCCCTGGTGCACATTGCTGTTCTGTGTTTCATGTGCTATTCCTCCAGGTGGCAAAGGTCACACACAGGGGTTGGAGTAAATGATTCTGCAAGGCAACCTTTGATTTTTGTTTTAAACTGGCCCAACTTACAAAAACCGTAGAAGCAAATATTTAAAAAATGCAGGACACATATATTTGCACTATGAAAGTGATCATTTAAAAATAAATGAAAACACAAAGGCCAAAAGATTGGGTGGGAATGAAGGAAAATCTCAGCACCCAAGAGCATGATTTGCTTTTTTGTTTGTTTTTAGTTCTGTAGACTGAACCCAGGCCTTGCACATGCTAGGCAAGTGCTCAATCCCTGAGGTACATCCACAGCCCTATTCATTTTCTTTAAGAAAAAGGAAAAAGAATAACCTGGATGGGGGCTGGGGATGTGGCTCAAGCGGTAGCATGCTCGCCTGGCATGCGTGCAGCCCGGGTTCGATCCTCAGCACCACTTACAAACAAAGATGTTGTGTCTGCCGATAACTAAAATAAATATTAAAAAATTCTCTCTCTCTCTCTCTCTCTCTCTCTCTCTCTCTCTCTCTCTCTCTCTTTCTCACTCTCACTCTCTCTTTTAAAACAAAAAACAAAAAAAAAAACCTGGATGGATGGATTGGCAACTGCAGAGGACACTGGGGCACTTGCCGGTGTACCACCCTCCCACTTTGACAGGAGGCAGCCCACACAACATAGGAGCCCATAGTAATTGGCTGTTCTACTTACATGTCCTGATAGATGTTCACGAGGTACATGAGAATTTTGAAAACATTCCCAACATGCTAAGGCAGGGAAGAGAAAAGGAAATATGAAAGTTTCAACCAGAAAACAGCTGTTATGCTGAGAAGAGAGAAGGGCACGGGGACTTGTCTGGTTCTCCCTGCACATGAGACTTCAAGGGCTCAAGGGCCAATCTTCATTTTCCACTGGTAAAATGCAGGCTATAAATTTGTACCATTTTCTTCTTCTTCTTTTTTTTGGGGGGGGTTGGGGTTCTTTTTCTTGTTTTTTCTTTTTTGGAACTGGGGATCAATCCCAGGGCTTTGCCACTGAGCTGCATCCCAGTCCTTATACCATTTTCTTTATCCCAAAAAGCATAAAAGGAAAGACAGCAACTATGACACATGTGATGTTCACAGAGCCTTCTAACAGTCATAATTAACAAATGGCTACTGTTCCCTTGTCCTCTATATACTAAACCAGAATCAACTCTGGGAAGTCAAACTTTAACCCTAAGAAATAATGACTTCTTATTTCAGCAATTCTGAGCACTTCCCCCAACTGCCCTTCAGGACAGAAGACCCACAAGCATTCAATGTTCAGTGTGTGACCTGCTTTTACTAAGCAAGGACCTGACAATCTACTTCTAACCATAAACCTCCAAGAGATCTTCTGAGATCTTAGAGATCTTCTGAAGCCGTTGCAGCCTGTAGTGAGTCCCTAGGAAACAGTCCAGGACCCAAGCAGGCATGAGACTCAAATATTCAGTGAAGTTTTCCATATAGGAAACAAGGCTTCTCAGAGGCAGCAAACTGAACCAGGATCGAAAGAGATACTCATCCATACTCAGCAACTGCTTCCTGCTCTCCATAAAGTCAAGAAACTGGCTCCTGAATGAAGAAACCGGGTCAGAGACCAGGGCAGCAGTGAGAGCACTGAACAGACTCAAGACAACGAAAAGCAAAGCTGGGAAGGCCCAGAATGCTCAGATTTTAAAGTAGATATCAATGCATCCTGGAACCAGACATACAGAGCGAATCAAATGAAAACTGAACAAAACAGCCAAGTGTATGTACACCTGTGATCCCAGCAACTTAGGAGATAGGGGGATCAAAAGTTCAAGGCCACCCTCATCAATTTAGTGAGGCCCTGTCTCAAAAAATAAAAAAATTAAAAAGGGACTAGAAATATGGCTCCATAGTTGAGCACCCCTGGTTTCAATCCCTGGCACCAAAAAAATAAATTTTAAAAAATCATTTCCATTTAGCTTTCATTTCAAAAGGTTTCAAAACTAGATAAGAGATGGGAACAATTGAGCTCACTGCCTTTATCCCTAACAATGGCAGCTGGCTCCAAGTGGACGGGGTGGGCAAGGGGACAGGTTATTCCGCACATGGTGGTTATCTGTATGTGGAAATGAGTACAGTGATGTTTTCATGTTTAATTCAGATTTACTTTAAGTTTTGTACTTAAATTTGATTTAAAAAACTTTTTTTTGTGGTGTTGGGGAGGCAACCCAGGGCCTCGCCCAATGTCAGGCAGTCCTCTTCCACTGAGCACAGCCCAACCCCCTTCGATTTTTCTTATGTAGTTGTGCTTTCCATGTCTTCTTTGAAGAACCTTTCCTCACTCTAAGATGATCTTATTTAGAAGCATGCTGTTAACATATCCAGGCAGGTAAGGATTTTCCAAGAGCAATCTGCTCAGCTGTGGTTAGGAACCTGCACCCTTGGACTGCAGCACCTTCAGGGTACTGAGAGTGGTTCAGCTCAGAATGCAGCCCGTTTTGTTGCATGTGCCCATGGGCACACCTGCCATGCAGGGCGCTGGAGCCCCTGGGTGCCATCTGGGTCTGCAGCTTTCTCCCCAACATCTGTACCATATTCATTTTCCAGCCATTTGTTTTACCAGTTGCTGGAGAGGAGGCACAGAGCTCCACAGAGCTATGGATCTGGATCTGCTGGCTCCTCCTCTCAGGCTCTTGGTTTGGGATTGGATTTGATTCTCCACCTACACAGTTCTACTTGGTACCTTTGCTCTTGATTCCTCTGTGACTCCTGCTCTGACTTTTTTCTTTTTGGTGGTGCTGAGGATGGAACCCATTGCCTTGGCCAAGCTAGATAAGTGCTCTATCACTAAGCCCCAGCCCCAGCCCTAGCCTTATTCTGGCTTTTTAAATTGGTGGAATGCATGTTGCTTAGTATTCCAGTTTATCATTTATTTAGTTTGGAGTTTTGCATCTGTGAGTACCATTTCTCCTGATGAAGCACAGTTCTCAGTGGGGAGAGAAGTGTTCAAGCCCACCCCCCATCCCACCCAGGGGGGCCTGGCAATACCTGGATACACTTGTGCCTTTAAGACCTGGGATCTGCAAGGCAAGCCATTGTCTGTGTACCCTTGCCCACCCAAGACTTCCACTCCAGGAGGCCTGAGCTTCCCACCCATGGGACACCGCAATGCCCTCACAATCAGACAGCAGAGAATGTGGAAGTACTCTGCTTTTCCTGGCCAGTTCTCTGGCCTGAGCTTTATGGCTAGCAAAAGGAGAAGCTTGCTCTAGCTCTACCAAATGCACTCATCACCCACCACTTCAGGTAAAAGGCAAGGTTAGAGGTCAGAAACTAAGATTTTTGGTACTCAGGGCTAAGTCCTGGGATACACAGAGTTGCTAAGTGTCTGTCACACAAATGAGTAAACACATATTAGTACAGTCATAAGAGAAAGACTGCATAGTACACTGGCCACGCCAGTGATCCCAGTTGTTTCAGAGACAGGAAGATCATGAGTTCAGGCCAGGCCAGGCAACTTAGCAAGACCCATCTCAAAAATTAAATCTTTTTTTTTTTTTTTTTTTTTTTTTGGCCGGGGGTGGTACTGAGGATTGAACTCAGGAGCACTCATCCACTGAGTCACATCCTTAGCCCTATTTTGTATTTTATTTAGAGACAGGGTCTCACTGAGTTGCTCAGTGCCTTGCTTTTGCTGAGGCTGGCTTTGAACTCACGATCCTCCGGCTTCAACCTCTGAGTTACTGGGATTACAGGCATGTGCCACCATGCCCAGCTTCAAAAATTTAAAATTTAAAGGAGAACTGGGAATGTAGCTCCATGGCAAAGTGCTGATGAATCATTCCAAGATGTGCTTACATAAATGCAGCTTTACAACTTACTCATTTAGCAATTCTTTCTGAAACTGAGAGAAGGAGATTCCCTTGAGGGCAGCCCAGATGTCCTCAGACTGGTTCACAGAGTCCTTTCTTGGAGGGTCCAGCTGCATACAGTAGTGCAGGACAGGGAGGATGCCCAGCCAGTCAATGACCCTTGCAACCATGCATCTTTGGCACAGGTTGACCAAGTACACTTGCCATCTGGAAGGGACAAGACCTACCATGAGCCATGGATGGCTGTGTCCAACCTGCCTGTGGTCTGATGTCCCAGGAGGGAAGGGACAGCTACTTGCACCCAGCAGAAGGAGCATTACACACGTGGACCGAGTCCCAGACCAAGAGGCAAAGGGTGCCAAGGGGGACAAGTTCCTGGCCCCCAACCCAGTGCACCAGGATATCACAAATGCCAAAAGACACCCACTAAGGTCCTTTCCACCCACACCATACAGCTGAGGTATTGAGGTGCTCGGTTTCAAACCAACGAATTCACATAAGACCTAGGGTTTGAACCAGGCAGTCTGGTGATGGTGGACCTAAACACAAAGCAAATGTTTTTGTTTTTAAACTGGGATTGAACCCAGAGACATTCTACCACTAAGCTATATCTCCAACCTTTTTTTATTTTGAGACAGGGCCTCCCTAAGTTGCTGAAGCTCAAACTTGTGTAATCCTCCTGCCTCAGTCTCCTGAGTCACTGGAATTATAGGCACATGCCACCATGCCCAGCTACATTTTAAAAGGAATGGCACATGATGTGTGTTCCACGGGCACAGAAATTGATGCTTCTTCCTTCCAAACAGCTGTTTGTAGATTTCCTTACCACTGTTTCTCTTTCATACAGGACACAGCAACTGCCTGGGTCTTTAAAACTTAGGAAACCCACAGGTGCTAAGAGCTCAGGAAAGGCCACCTGATGTTACCCAAGCTTAAACCAAACAGAAGCAGAAGAGACCCTGATCCTCCAATCACAGCAGCTCAGAAGAGGTCTCCCCTACCACATAAAAGGCCATGGCTGACCCAGCAGGGGCAATGTCCTTCCACCAGCACAGGTGGGACAGCAGGAACAGCATCCCTGTGGATTCTGCAGCTGAGGTAGGTGATATCTGCAGGCAGGCCTGGGCCCCAGTGCTAAGGAATGCTGAGCATGAAGAGGAAGGTCCTCCAAGGAGCACTTCTGTCATGTACTTTATATTATTCATTTATTTTTCCAGATGGGGTTCCACTAAGTTACCCAGGCTAGTCTTAAGCTCTTGGGCTCAATCTCCCAAGTAGCTGGGATGACAGTGTTGCCGTGGTACCTGGCCCTATGAAGCTTTTTGAAGTCAGGGTATTCAGGAGAACACTGAATTTAACAACACTAGCAATGATATACATGCCAGGAAAGTGACAGGAGCAAGTGGTAACATGACTGTGGTTTTATTTTTCCCCAGTGTGCGCTCAGCCTTTCTCTGACTAACACTTATCTCTATAGTCAGATAAAAATCATGATAAATGCCTAGGAAACTTTCGACAAAACAAAACAAAACAAAACAAAAAATCATGGGATACCTCTCAGATGTGAAAAGGATGTGATGGAGGTCGCTATGCAGGGCATCTGGTGAGCAGGGACTGGGGCAGAGAATGGAGCACAGTGAGGTCAGTTCACGCTCCGATAAGCAGATTTTGGTATCTTCCACCAGGAAGAGAATGATCAGACCCATCCTCAGTCTGCTCTTCACAGGGCACCCTTCAGGCAGGGCATCCCCACTCTTTCTTTCCAGAAATGGTCTCATCTGCTTTTTCAAATACTTCCACAGGTGTTTCTTCACCTGATGCAGGGGGAAAAGAAGAGACATGTCTATGGAGTGCATGCCCTGGAGGCTGGAGGGCCCCTTGGGCAGGGGACCAAGGCCCTGAGGATAGAGAGCTCTGGGGAGGGTCCCATCTTCCCCACTTCCCCAACTCCCCAGCTCTTGGGCTTCTGGAGCAGCAGGAGCACATCGATGCTCAGTCTCAAACCATGTAGTGAGGGGGTCTGGGAGGCCCCTGGATGCTCATGAGAGCTCAATGTCAAACTGAAAACGAGTGCCAGCTCTGTCTCCAAGCCACAGTGTGGCTGAAGGGGAAAGGATGGGCTCCACCTTTTCTTTCAACTCTGCCTCAGCCTGGAAAGAATGCAAGATTGGTGCTGGGAATGAGGCTCATGGGTGCAATCAGGAGGAGAGATAAGGAGAGAATTCCCAAGAGGTGGTGCAGAAACAAAGGGATGGAAAGGTCCTCCTGACCCCTCTACACCTGTCCTACTTAGTCACAGGGTCTCTATATGCCTCTAGTAGGTCAGGGGACCCTGACCACCCACACCAGAGCTACTGGTGATTGGGGGAAGACTGATACCTCTTCCTCTCTGAGGCCCAGGCTATGCCAGGGCTATGCTTTCCCTTCATAAATCATAGGCACTCGGACAACAGAGTAAAACTGCCGGAACTGGGTAAAGAAGTTCCTCATGTTGATGGGGTTCCAGGTCTGGAGGATGCTGAAGATGCGGCCCAGCATGATCTTGGCTGCCATCTTCTTCCCCTTCAACAGCTCCTTCTTTATCTTATTAGTGAAGAGGTTCTGGAATTTCTCCAGTGTCCCAGGAGGCCTCATGCAAATTATGTCATCATATTGATGCCAGTCTATGGGTGACAGCAAGAAAAATGTCACAGTTAAGATCTCAAAACCCACCAACCCAAGGTACCACCCCAGAAGACAGAAACACAGGGGAGCAGCCAGGCACAGTGGCACATGTCTATAATGCCAGTGAGGCTGAGGCAGGAGAATCACAGGTTGAAGGTCAGCCTTAGCAACTTAGAGAACCCTTCTAAAAAATAAACAGAAACAGGGGAGTACAGTCAGAGGATTAAAGGAAGGAAGGAAAACAAGTCTGGTAAACTGAAGTGATCAGAACTCACTCCATCAGCTACCATGGGCAGGTTATGCCCCTGCAGAGAGAAATTCTAGACAATCCACAGTGGTGAGCTTAAAACCAAGTCTCTGCTTAGGCATGCAGTTCAGCAAGCCTGGTAAAAGCTTTAAACATGACTATATCCAGGTTAAACATTTTTTATACCAAAACTTCATCCCTCACTAGCAACTGAGTACTGTTCTGGTAAATGAACAGGGTGCATAGTGGAACAGCAACACCCACCCCAAAGAGAACAGTGCAGATCACCCAACAGCCACGAGCCACTAGCAGGTGCCCAGTACAGGGCAAGGGCTGAATTTATGGCTATTCTGAGGACCAACTGCAGGAGACACAATTATAGACCAAGAAAACCCAGTGACATTAACTGTAAAATAATTAGAAAACAAAAGTGGTTAGCCAAGCACCATAGTTGCACAGCTGAACTCCAGGCAATTTAGGAGGCTGAACCAGGGGGATCCAAAATTTGTGGGCAGCCTGGGTAACTTAGGAAAATGTGACTCAAAATTTAAAAGTGAATAAAAGAGCTAGGGATCTGGCTTAGAGGTAGACCAGAGGTAGAACACTTGTCTAGCATGAACATGGCCCTAGGTTCCATCTCCAGCACTGTCAAGAAAAGAAAGAAAATGAAAAAAAGAGAGAAAACCTATAAGAGGGCAGAGAGCCGGGCATGGTAGTACATGCCTGTAATCCTAGTAACTCCAGGGTTGAAGCAGGAAGACTACAAGATGGAGATCAGACTCAGCAACTTAGGAGGCCCTAAGCTACTGCACACTACTGTTGCATTGGTAGGCCCTGCCACCCCAGCTCTACCCTGTCCTTTCCTACCCTGCAGGTGAGAGTTGACCAGGGTTCATATGCTGATTTGGGCATGGCCTCCTCCTGAGCTTCTCCTTAAGCCCACTCTAGGCCCTCTCTTTGTGGGAATTGTGAGAGAAGAAGCTCCATCTTTCCTTGTGGAATTATCTGATGAAGTCCAGTTTCGCCTCAAAGCTGAAGTCCTCGGAGTACACTATTGTTATTAAAAATTACATGTACAGGGGCTTGGGTTGTGGCTCAGCAGTAGAGTGCTTGCCTAGCACATGCAAGGCCCTGGGTTCAATCCTCAGAACCACATAAAAATAAATAAATAAAATAAAGATGTTATTGTGTCCAACAAAAAAAAAATAAATATATATCATGGTGCACATATAGCCACTCAAGAGGATGAGGCAGGAGGGCTTCCTTTCTAGTTGGAGCCCAGACACTTGAGGCCAGCCCAGAAAACATATTTTTAAAATCCTGGGTCTTGGAGGTCACTCAGGATAGAGCTAAGTTTATTATTTTAGAGCTAAGTAATTATTAGCTCTAAAATAGAGCTCTAAAATAGGCAGGACAGGACAGCCAGTATCTGCAGAGAGGGTCACCAAGGAAGAGCTGCTGAGGGACTGAAGAGGTGCAGAAAGTTCTTTCCAAAGATTCAGCAGATGGAATGTGGAAGCCACCCAAGTGCCACCAGCAAAATGTGATGAGGACAAATACAGAGGCCCATAGGGAGGCTCTTGACACATTGTCCTGCTTCTGGTCACCACCTGGCCGCCTCCAGGAAGGGCCAGCCAGCAGCTCCCTGTCCCCTGCTTTTTTCCAGAGTCTGCCCGGTACCCAGGCCCACCCTGCACACAGCCCCAACCCTTCCTTTGGCTTTGTCCTTTCTCCTTCCCATTTCCTCTCTCACCTAAGTTAAACCACAGCAGGGGCAGCGCACAACAGAGGACCCATGCAGACCAGGCAGTCTGCTCCACACAGCCCCACCCAGGCCAGGACACAGGTGCCATGGGAGAAGCCCTTTACCTCTGGAGCCCAGGAGGGAGGACTTGACATACAGGCAGCGGTTCACGTGCTCGCCTGCCTTCTGCGGCTGCTCATAGATGTACTCATACTCCACGGTGCAGTTCGAACCTTGGCCACAGTGAAGGACGTACTTGTAAGGGATGGCTCTATCCAGGCTCTGCCTGGGAATGACAATGCTGCCCTCGATGAGGGACCCGTACTCATGTAAGTCCCTGCAAATCAACAGACACTGGCCAGTTATCAGGAAGTCTTACATCAGAAGATTTTGTTCTCAAACACACCAGGAACATAGACCCAAAATTATAGTATGGACACTTACCAAGATGGCATGTCTAGAACAGGACAGGGCTTCCTTTCTAGTTAGAACAGAAAAAAGAGCCATGGCGAAGTGAGACAAAGAATGCATGCTGGGAGTATCAAACACACTCACCCAGGGAGCAGGGGGATCCTGGGGACTCACTGATCACCTCTAACTAACACCAAGGGGACTGGGGGCCCCAGGACTCACTCAGTGTAGTACATCTCGCAAGTGTCACTCCACTCGGGCTGTCCAAGCTCTTCTTCTCCCCTGATGAACACAGTGTGGAGCTTGGGGTCGAAGGTGACATGCTTGGGGATGATGGCGTGGAAGTACACAGTGATCCCCTCCTCGGGCTTCAGCCAGCTGGAAGAGGGAATAAAGCAGTTGGTCACCAACTGCTCCTGGCCCAGCCCACCTCCTCATTCTCTACTGGTCATTTTCACACCTGGCCACTGCCCACCATGAGTGGCCAAGAAGAGGAAAAGAGAGTGTGAAACCCCAACCTGGCCAGCCCACCTCCCCTGCAAACCCCACAGCTGGACTTGTCACAGGGGCCCTCAACAGGTGTGGACAGCATCCCTGTGCCCTGGGCCTGGGCGGGGCAGCCTGGTACCTTGAGGGGATGGCCTGAGTGCTGGCCTTCTGGTTCTTCTGCTCCTTCTCCTTTGTCATAGCAGCTGTATAATTTTTGTCACTCCCTTTTGCCTTCCTCAGGTCTTTGGGTTCCGAGAAGTTTTCACCTGGTTTTTCTCCAGGAGCAGCCAACCCATCCTTGGTCTCACCCTCCTGAAACAAGCAACCAAGCCCCAGCCTGAAAGGCTGCCCCTCAGCCATGCATCCACAGCAGCCCAGGTGGACTGTCCAGTCCTTCCAGTCCACTCCCATGGCCTCTGAGGACCCTTCCCCAACCTTGCCTGGGCCCTCCTCCCTCTCACTCCTGGGCACACTAGTTCCTTCCCCTGAGAACAGGCTGCCACAAGATAACCCCAGGCCTTGGCATGCCAATCCTTTCATCTGAATGTGTCTGCAGGGACCCCAAAGCTCACCCCTCACTCCCTCTAGCCTCTGCTCCCCCAGCACCTCCCTGGAAGCCTCAGCCAGCTTCCCTGACTGAGGGGCCACCTTCCCTCATGGCACCAACCATCACATTCCTGGGGACCCTCCTGGTACCAACCATGCTCTTTTTCCCAGCTCATTTCCTGTTGCCTGGCTTGGCCTCAGTCTTCCACCATCAAGAATGAGAGCTCCTTAAAGGAAGGCTTGGTCTCCTTTGCACTGTCCCTAGCTCTCCATAACGTGCCACACAATCAGACTGAAGATGGGCTAGTGACTGGCTATAGCAGAATGGGCTGGGAAGGCCAAGCAGTGTCCCCCAGCCCAGCCTGGAGAGAAACTTGTACCTGGCACCGTTCCTTGGAAGCAGGGGGGACTTGCCGGCAGTTCATTTGCTGCGACTGAACCTTATCTTTCATTTGTTTCCCAGCCCTGTTAACTGGAATATCTGGCTCAGCTGTAGTGTGAACTCCCTGGAGGAAATAAAGGCCCCAGACTCCTGGGGTCTGAGCCACAGAGACAAATGGAAAGGCTGCTCTGCCCCAACGGCTTAAGATCAGCTTTGGCCTTAATGCCGAGTGTAGGGTCAATAGTCCCTTCTTGCCTCCACAACTGCCCTCCCAGATAGGGAAGTAACGTCTCACCCACATGGCATACCAAAGGTGCTAGGGCCAGTCCCATGCCCCTGGCCACCACTCACTATACTCACCCCAGAGGCTGGGACATCCACGTGCTGCCTGGCCCTCTGTGCTTCTTTCTGAGGCTCAGAATCCCCTTTGGACTCAGGCAGCGGGAGTCCCTGGGCAGCATCTTCAGGCTTAGGGTGGGCTTCGCAGGTAGATGTGGGTGGCCCAGACACCTCCTGAGAGAGGCCCCTGGCCCCAGAGGGCGTGGAAGTGTGGAGATCCATTTCTTCCGTGTGGTTCTGTGGTGCTGGCCTGCTCTGAGTCACATCTCCTGTGGCTGCACCCCTGCACTGGCCAGCTGGACCAGCATGCGGGGCTTGGCTTTGGGCCAAGGCTGGGTTCTGGGACCAGGGGTGTGAAGGTGAATTTGGACTCTGGGGAATGGAAGGTGATGGGGCTAAGGAACCCTGCTCTGAGGAAGCAGTAGTGTCCTGATTCTTCCTCCTTTTCTTTCTTTTGTTCTAAACAGGAGAGACATACCAATTTTACTTCTTAGGTTTACTACAACTTGCCCCACGTTTCCCTCCCATTTTTGGGTCCCAATTTCTCTGGTATAGCAAGCTTAGCTCTGCTGAACCACTTACATTGGTCATTCCTGCAACTTCTTTATCATGGGTGGAACTGAATTAAGAAACCAAGGGTGGGGGGGTAGGGGAACCAAGGAGCAAGAGGCCAGGCAGAGCCTCGCATAAAGGGCCTGGGGGTGTCACTACAAGATCGCTCTTGGACACTACAACATTCATGGACTGTTCACGCGACACTCTTGGTAGTACAAGCAAGAAAGCCAGAATAAAGGTGAGAAGACTGCAGAGTGTGGAGGAGCAGTAAGACTGCTCCTGAGCTCTGGAAGGCTCAGGCAGCTCCCAGGCAAGGCTCCTGCCTTGGAAACTAGTAACACAGCTTGTGAGGAGCAGGCCACTGGGACCCTGGCCCCAAGGGCTATGATGCTCTAGAGGAGGTGTCAATGGGCCACTGAAAGCAAGTGGTTCATACATCCTGAGTCCTGGCTGTATGTGGGGACACCCTGCCACCCCAGACAGCTGGGGGTGAACCTGCACCTGCCCTAGACCCTCACTCCATGCATTAAGCCATCAAGAAAAGGGAAGAACTTGGGTACATCTGTGCCTAGGATGTGTGGCCTTCTTCTGAGTCACTATGCAGCTTCCCCAAGAATCCTAGCTGACCTTCCTGCAGAACTGCTCAGATGCCCATGAAATCCCTCCAGGTACCCAGAGCATTTAAGAGATTTAAGACAGAAACTTCTCCATCTTCCAAGGGCAATCAAATCACCCAAGACATTGTGAACATGTGCAGTGACTCAGCAGTCTGGGTGGGCCCCAGGGTAATCATTTCCACAGGCTCCTTGGAGGCCTATGCTGCCTGCTCAGGCCCAGTCATGAGCATGAGATAATTCAGTCACTGGTGGTCTTCTCCATGACACCTCAGGGTCACTAGGAAGCCTCTGAGACTGCTGGACAGGTCTGGGGTCTCCTGACCTTAATGGTGTCTGTCAGCATCCTGATGGTTCCAAGAAATTGCTAAAAACTACCACATCAAAGCAGTGTAGGCTCCGGGAGGGACACACTCCCTAAACCCTTCCCAGAGACCCTGAAATATCAGTGCTTAATCCAAGTGGTGCTGCCTCCACACTGAGCCACTGAGTGATATGGGCCTCTGTGAGGCACAAGGACCATGAGGGCATGAGGGCAAAACAGGGTCCTGTCCTCAGATGCTGACAGCATCATGAGGCAGGCTAAGACACATCATGAGACTTGCCAAGGACAAATCCAGCCAGGAGGGCACGGTGGGAGGTCAGAGGCTTTCTGGAGAAGGTGGCAAGAGGCTGAGTCTGAAAGATGCAGAAGCTCTAATCCAACCTGCTCTGCTTGGCAAGGACTCACAGGTCTTTGTGCACAAACATGAGCCCTGCCTCCTAAGGCTCCTGCTCACCCAGAATGAAAGCCAAAATCCAGCACACAAAGACCCCATGAAGCTCAGGCTGCTCACTGCCCTCACCCAGTACAAGCAGCAGCTCTGGAGGTGAGTGAGGCCTGGACATAGGCAATGACTCCGGCAGCACCTGGGGGCAGCACTGAGTGCAGAACAACTGAACCAGGGCACCTCCAGGTGGGACACAGGTACATGAGAGCTGGGAGCCAGGGTGAGTGAGGGCAGGTGGGCTTGGGAAAGGCACTCCGTCAGCTCAGCCAACACCTGCAGTAGGCCTCTGCCTTAGGACAGGTGGAGCATCAAGGCTGAGGTGAGAGAGCAGGGAATGGGCAGAAGTGCAGAGGGGCTAAGGCCCAGGATGTGGTCCACATAAGAAATGGAGAGACTTCAATGTCACCAAGGGGGTACAGCATCAGGGATGGGGACAGGCCAGCAACACAAACAGGGATGGCTAGTCCTCATGCAAGTGGGCAGTGGGATATAAATGCCAAGAGGAGGTGGGCAGTGAAGCTCCCTATGGAGGCCCAAGGGAAAGAGGCTGACAGGTGGGTGCTACATGCTTCCAAGCCCCCAGGGCCAGCTGGCTCATCCCTGTAGCAGATAAGGGCTGTGAGAAGCCAGCGGCAGGCTTCAATGAGGACAGTGAGGTCTCGCCCCTGGAAGCTGCTTGACACATCCTTCCAGCAACCTGGCTACCAGAGCTTTGCTGTGGGAGGGCCTCCTGGCAGAGCCACAGGGACATCCACCTGACACACCTTTCCATGATATTCTCCAATTCCATACATTTTCCTGAAAATGCCATAATTTTATTCTCTTTTAATGCTGAGTAGTATTCCAGTGTGTATAAGTACCACAGTTTCTTTATCCATTCATATGTTGAAGGGCATCAAGTTTGATTCCACAGTTTAGCTATTATGAATTAAGCTGCTATGAACATTGATGTAGCTGTGTCACTATAGTATGCTGATTTTAAGTCCTTTGGGTATAGAGCAAGGAGTGAGATAACTGGGTCATTTCCCTCTGTTCTGAACGAGCATCCTTTGTTCCCTGAATGAAGCACTGAGGCAGGGAACTGTGGATGCCATGTGACCAAGGAATGGGATGGTCCAGAGCACTAGAGACAGTGGCCAGGAGGGTAGGGAGGCAGTGCAGACAGGCAGAGCCACACCTGCACTTCAGGGCTACCAGCTGGGTGCCTAGATTGATCTTGCCTACAGCCTCAGGATTCATCGGTGATATGAGCAATAAATTCAACATAACCAATGTGAGTTGCATTTTTGGTGATTTGGAAACAAAACATTTCTAATGGTTTGAATAATCAAATCTCAGATTAGGTTATTTTCTTCTTACAGAAGTGAAAATTAAGTCCAGGTAACTAATGTCCTAACTGCCAGGATGAAATGGATGCTGGGGTCTTGTAGATACCTGCAGGTCACCACGTGGCACAGAGGACCCTCCAGGCCCATCAGAGCACACACCCTGCTTCAACCTTAGAACAGCTGCTAGCTGCCCTCTAGGAGGGGAGTGGTCAGCAGGGAGGCACTCAGCAGCAGGACGTTAAGAGGGAAGGCACCCTGGGTTGGGGCTTGCAGGTTCCCTGAAGAGGGCCTGGCTGTACCCTCCATGACAAAGTGGTGTGGAGACTGCAGGAAATGCAGAGGTGGCCCAGGGAAGACCCTTGGAAGGACCCCAACCAGTTCCTGGAGGACAATGCCAGGGAAGTTGGTCAGTGACAGCCCCCTGTGTACCCACACCCTTTTGGCCATACCTGGGCAGCAGCAGGCCACTCATTTCCAATACAAGCACAGCCTTTTTTGGCCATACCTGGACAGCAGCATGTCACTCATTTCCAATACAAGCACAGCCCAAATCCCTGACGGACAGAACTGCAGAAGCTCAGGTGCCCCTGGAGGAAGGTCCATACCGGGCTTCCAAACTCACCAGGGCCCAGCCCGACTCATGTGTGAAACAATGTGTGACCATAGTACTCAGGACAAACCATAGCCCTCCGTGAGTGACAGCATCCCCCTGCAGGGGTGAAGAGACTCTGCATTCCTCATGTGCATAGCACCTTCATTACACAAGTGAGCTTCTTTTGTTCTAGTGAACCTGGAACACACCCAACCAATGCTCTGGAAAATGACAGGGCAGGATCTGAACCCCAAGGAGCAGACATCAAGCTCAGTAAGGTACACACCATACCACTGGTGTCTCAAGCACAGCCTGCTGATGGGCCTGTGCCCAACTTGGATGCCACCTGGCTGGTAAGTAGACCCCTGGGTGGCCTGTTGATGTCAAGGGAGAGACTTCCACAAGAAATAGAACCTGGGAGTCAGGGTGAGCAGGCAGGATGTGCAGCACAGAACAGAAAGATGGCACCCCCAAAATGACCTGCCACAAGGCCCAAAACCTGAATGGGTGCTGCTGCCTCACAAATAGCCCAGTTCCCAGCCCAGCCCTCTCAGTGGAGGCGTGAGGGTGACCAGCTATTCCAGGGCTGGCGGGAGGCTCTGCAGCCAGAAACACAGACTACCTGCTCATTGTCCGCAGTGAAGGTGTCCAAGACCTCGCACAGAGCAGCCTCATTCATTCTCCTCTTGCTGGGAAGGCGCTGGGCAGCTGCCTGCTCACCAGGTACATCCTCTATGGCATCTAAAGAAGGTCCAGAGGCCACTACCTGTTGAGACATGACCCCTTCAGACAGCGCAGGGTAACCCACATACCCTGGAGCCCTGCCTCAGCCAGGCCCAATTAGGGAAACCTCATGGAGCAAGGAAAACACAACACAGAGCCCAAGGCAGCTGAGGCCAATAGGAAGGGAGATGCAGGTGGGCAAATCAGGTCCTGGTCCCCTGGAGCATCCACCTGAACACCTGGGCCCCTGCTTCCAACAAATACAGCTACAGAGGCACCAGAGTGGGCAGGTCATTCCAGGCACCCAACGCTCAGCCAAGCACAGCCTTCAGAGCCTCCGGAGGCCAGGTGTGCCTCCACCAGGAAGCCTCTGTCAAATCATACCAGCAAAAGGCTGAGGAAGGGAAGCCACTGAGGGCCTATGGCCACTTGGAGCCTCCCACCTGACCCACTCAGGCCCCTGCTAGGTCGCTTCCTTGCTGCCGGAAGAACAAATCTCTGAGCCTCTGGAAGGATGCAGAGCCAGCAAGCAGAAGCCCACAAGCCAGCACCAGTGGCCACTGAAGAAAGGGCCAGAAGGAGGCTGGCCACCTCCCCATGGCCCTGTGGACCATAGCACTCTCTTGGGCAGGTGGTAGGACATGCTCAGTTCTGCTGGGGAGGGCTGGGAAGTGGCTGGTGACTTCATCCTGGTTTCTGAGGTCCAGGCCACCCCCAGGCTCTGCCAACCTCCTGGGAACATCAGGCCTTAGTTCGGAGACCTTCTCTCAACAGCAATACCAGCTCAGGTGAAGCATGATGCAGGCTCACTATGGGACTGGGAAGCCACTGCCCAGAGACACTTACCGTGCTCACCTGTGCACTTAGCTCCCAGTTTCTTTCAGTTGCAGCTTTTGCACCTTCAGTCATGTGTTTTAAATAAATCTCCTGTGACAACACCACACACAGTGTGAAAATCATACAAAAATAGACAGTTTGGAGTGGTTTTGCTGCTGTTTTGTAGTGCTGGGGCTGGAACCCAGGGACTCACACATGCTGGCAAGTGCTCCACATGGAGCCACACCCCTGCCCCAAACATTTGAAAGTAAACACTCAACAATGTCATCAATCACCACCTGTACTAGGCTCCCACTTCATCACCCCAAAAGCAACCAATCTCACAGTGCCCCTAACCCCTGCCAATTCTGAGCTACTCATCTCTCTGGATGAGCTTGTTCTGTATGTTTCCTATAACAGGCCTCACACAGTTTGTGCCTTGCACCTCGGGTTCCTTCTTGTAGCACTACGTGTCTGAGGTCCACCCTCATTACAGTTTGGATACGTACACTTCCTTCTTAATTATGGCTGACTGATATTCCACCGAGTGTATACAGCCTAAGTAGTTTACCTGCTGTTCACCTGCTGAGGACAACCTGGGTTGCTGTGCCACTGGACTGCCATGGCTCTGCTGCTCTGAATGTGCAGACAGGCATTTGTTCAAACACCCATTCTCTTTTCTCTTGGATGAATACTTAACGGAACTGCTGGGTCATATGGCCATTCTGAATTTAACTTTCTGATAAGCTGCCACACTGCTTTACAGAGTAGCTATAGGATTTCACATTCCCCCCAGCATGACACCACAGTTCCAACTTCTCCTAGTGTGTTTTAGGTGGTGTGTCAAGAGGTTGTGCATTGCACTTAACCACCAATGGGTGCTGATGCCTTTCACAGGCTTCTTGGCCTCTTGTATATTTTCTTTGGAGAAAAGCTTTTGCAACCCAGGTGTGGTAGTGCATAATTGTTATTGCAGCTGCTCCAGAGGCTGAGGCAAGAGGATCTCAAGTTCAAGGCCAGCCTGGGTGATTTAGTGAGACCATCTCCAAATAAAATAAGGACTGGGATGCTGTTCAGAGATAGTGTTGGTCTAGCATGCAGGAGGCCCTGGATTTGATTCCCAGTATGAAGAAAGAAGGGAGGGGAAGGCAGGCTGCTTCAGGCACATCTTTTGTCCAGAATTAAGTTGGACTGTCTTTTTGTTGTTGAGTCATGAGTTCTTTATATATCATGGATACTAAACCCTTATCTGATACATGATTTACAAATACCTCTCCATTCCATTGGCTGCCTTTTCAGTTTTTCTTCTCCTCCTCTAAATGAAAAAAGTTTTCATTTTGATGAAGTCCAATTTTTCTACTTTTTCGTTTTGTTTCTAGTGCTTTCGATGCCACAATTAAGTAAGTTTTGTTAAACATTTGGTGACCAAATGCCAACTCTATGATATTCCCTCAAATTGAGTTTTATTTCTATAAAGTCATCAGTAATGTCTCCAACTTCATTTCTACTTTAGTTTCTTTCACACCTTTTAAAAATATATGTTTTATTTGTTTGTTTGTTTATTTATTTTCATGTGGTGTTGAGGATGGAATCCATGTGCTAGGCAAGGGCTCTACCCGAGTCTGGCATCTTTTCTCATTGGTGTTTTGCAATTGCACACATTGACGGTGTTTCTTGTTGCATATTGGTGCATATAATACACATTGTAACAATACCATTTGGCCAGGATTCCTCCCCAGCAGTTCCCCTTCCTCCCCACCTCCCACCTGCACCTTCTTTTCTTCCACTGGTCTCCCATTGATTGTCATGAGGTCTGCCCCAACCTTCCTTTCCCTTTTTCCTCTATAGCTTCCACATAAGAGATAAAATATAGGACCCTTGACCTTCTGAGTTCTTTACATATTATCTCCTTTTTTTATTAGTCTAAAAGTTTATGGATCTTGTTGGTCTTTTGAAAGACTCAACCTTCTGATTCATTGATTTTTCTCTGTTGCTCTTCTATTCTCTCCTTTTTTAAAAAAAAATCTGCTCTAATATTTAGTATTTCCTTCATTCTTTGTCTTTGGGTTTAGTTTCCTCACCTTATCCTAGTTTCTTAAGGTATGAAGTTGAGATTGGACACAGGGCTCTTGTCCTCAATCGTTTTCTTTCTTTCTTTCTTTCTTCTTTCTTTCTTTCTTTCTTTCTTTCTTTCTTTCTTTCTTTCTTTCTTTCTTTCTTTCTTTCTTTCTTTTTTTTCTTCTTCTTCTTCTTCTTCTTCTCCTCCTCCTCCTCCTCCTCCTCCTCCTCCTCCTCCTCTTCCTCCTCCTCCTCTTCCTCCTCCTCCTCCTCCTCCTCCTCCTCCTCTTCCTCCTTCTCCTCCTCCTCCTCCTCCTCCTTCTTCTTCTTCTTCTTCTTTTCAACAGGGTCTTACTAAGCTGCTGAAGCTGGCCTTGAACTTTGGATCCTCCTGCCTGGGCCTCCTGGTCACTGAGATTACAGGCATGTACCATTGAGCACAGCTATGGTTTCTTGGTTATTGCTCATTTTTTTCTTCCACAAAGATTCTTCAACTTACTCTATGAATGTTTAAAAAGAACCTTGTCCTGCTGTGCAATGCAACATTTTTAATTGCTGTGCCCTATGTGTCTCTGCAGTGACTCTCACTGGAAGTTTCAGCCAAGCCTTCAGTATCCCTCAAGATCCAGGTTTGGGTGGCCTTCCCTGCTGAGGAAGAGGTGACTCCAGGGAAAGGACACAACCATACACCACACACACCTCTTTCTTCACACACAGGCCTTGCACCCTGACGCACATGCACAAATCAGCACTCACCTCACACACACTACATACACCAGACACTACACACATATACCTTCCCCTGCAGGCATCACATATATTGCACCCCAGTGTGTCACTGCCACACTCCGAACCACAGAGCACCCTCTGCAAGGAACCTCACAAACCAGACCCAGCCCAGGAACAGAAAGCCCCAATCCCCTCCATGCCCAGGAGGAAGCCTGGGAACAGGTGCCACACTCTGGGTGTCTGTGAGCTGGACCTGAGTCAGGGAGCACACCTACACCTAGTGCTCCTGAACGCCTGCAGGGAGATCCCTCTCAGAAGCTTCCTGGGGCTCCAGTGGGTTCCTTTACCAAACAATAATTCCCCAGTGCCTGACAACTCCCAGAGGCCAATGGGGCCTCACTCTGAGGAAGAGCACCTGCCAACCAGGGAGCACCCAAACACAGGCCCTGCAGCACAGTAGAGGTGCACCCAGCCCCATATCTCAACATGTAGACCCAGAGGAGAGTGGGACCCACACTTGGCCCAGCCACAGCTCCTGAGACACCCACATATTTGGTCTAGGGCTGGGAAAGGAAGGTGGAGACCCAGGGCCTGAAGCCTGTAGACTCCTGTGGAGATGGACCAGACACTGGGGCAGCCAGGCCACTGCCCATGTGGTAGCACTTCTAGGGCCAGCTGGACTGCAGTGCAGTAAGTTTGCAGGGAAAAAGTTGGGCAGCAGGGGACACATGGAGGCAGTGAGGGTGGCTCAGACAGCCCAGCTTAGCCACCAGGGAAACAGAGCAGGGGCAGGGATGGGTGGAGGCAGCATGGCTCACTCACTCTTTGGATGGTCCAGGACCCTTCATCGGAACCGGGCTCAGCTGCATTTTCCTGCCAATCACTAGAGCCTGGGGACAAGCACAGGTCCCTATCTTCCTTCAGCACTTCCCTACATTCCATCTCTTCCTTCAGGGATTGGGCCACCAAGGAGTTACTGTTCTCAGAATCTACACAGGCAGATGAAGGACAGGTCAAATCATGGAAAAGGCAGGGAGCACCAGAAGGCCACACTGGGATGACCCCTGCAAGATCAGCCCTATGCTCCCCAAAGGCCGGGGTGTGGTTTCTGCTACCAGCCAGGCAGGATGTGGCCAAGGATTCAGCCCCAGCTGCAAAGAGTGAATCAGACAGAAAGAGCCTGGCCTGGCAGGTGCATGTAACCCAGCAACTGGGGAGGCTGAGGCAGGAGGATTCCAAGTATGAGGCCAGCCTCAGCAACTTAGTGAAGCCCTGTCTCAACATTAAAAATAAAAAGGGCTGGGGATGTGGCTCAGTAATAGAACACCTCTGGGTTCAATCTCTATTACCAAGGAAGAAAGAGAAAGGGGTGGTGCAGGAGAAATGGAGAGGAAAAGAAAAGAAAAAGGCAGGGCAGGGCCAATGTTCACAATACTCCAAACTCTGCAGCTCTAAAACAGAATCTGCTCTTTCCTTCCTACAAGAAAACTCCTCCTTCCTCAGGGGCAGGAAGCCTCAGTCCAGGTACCTCCCAGTGGAGGCCTGCTGCCCTTAGCCTAGCACTACCCCATCCATCTACCCTCTTGTCTGTGGAGAACCTCACCTGGCCAGATATGTCACCAACAGAGTGCACACACAGCTACTCAAGATTGCATACCTGAGCCCAAATTTAATCCTTCGAAGACTCTCTCTTGTCAAACCTGGGTCTTGATGACATGGTGCTATTTCAAGCCTGTGCCTGGAACCTTCTCTGAGCTGACTGTCCAAGGCCCAGGTCTGCTGGGCTCCAGGTGTTCCCTCCCCTAACCCCTGCTCTCTTTCCTCTCCCATCTCTTTTACCACTGCATCTCCTCCTACACATTCTATGAAGACCTTAGGCCCAGAGTGCTGGAGGAAGAAGACCCTCAGTTACACACACTAAAGGAGGCCCAAATGCAGGTCTCAGACCCTATACCAAGTCCTCGTGCAGGACTCAGACCCTATGCCGAGTCCCTGTGGAGAACTCAAACTCAACACCACCCACATGCAGGACTCAGACCCTATACCAAGACTTCTAACTGCCCCACACAACACATCACCAAAAAGTTGGAAAATTTTCTGCCACATACCCCACTCCCAGACCACTTTCCTTTCACAGCTGACCTTTAACAATAAACCCAGGATTCTGAGGGGCCTCTCTCCCATTATACCAGCTGGACGGGCAACCTCATCCAGTCAGAACCTGGCATCTTCTCTGGCCCCAGGGACAGACTCAGGAGCTCCAGGGCTCCTACTGGAGTTGGACACACCCACCCTCTCCTGGGGGGGCCAGATGATGAGCTGGATGTTGGACCTTGACCAACATGACCTTCACCTGCAGCCTGAGGAAATAGCTGTCATGTGCAAAAGGGTTGGGCTTCCAGGACCACAGAAAGGAGCAAGACCCTAGGCATACCCAAACTTTCAAGCCAGGTCCTGGCTTCCTGTGTTCTGCAACACAAACAAACCCCAGGGACTGTAAATCTCAACAGGCAATCCAACAAGAACAAATACAAGTGTCCATCTGATTTCCAAAAGACAACTGGCTTCCCTGTTAATGGAGATTATAATTGGATCCACAGGTGCCACTTCTGCCCACCCCACTGGACTATGAACAAAATGAAGCACCCTCAGCACTGGGGAGGGGAGGGTGGAAGAGGAGATGAAACCTCAGGCACACTGCAGCCAAGGCAGCTATAGAGGCTGGGGGCTAGCAGAGGTTGCCCTGGTAAGCATTCAGTACTGGGGTGCAGGAACATGTTCTCTAGACAGACTGGCCAGGAGCAGGAATCTGTCTAGGGAAGCAGCCCAGCAGCTGCAGGTGGATGGGCATAGCCAGGCCAGGCTGCCCACAGCTTCAGACCCTGCCAGGTCAGAGCATTCCATCTGCTCAGCACACCAATTTCCTTAGAAATGTGAGGAAGAGCTGGACACAGTGGCAAAAACTTGTAATCCTAGCAACATAGGAGGCTGAAGCAGGAGGATCACAGGCTCAAAGCCAGCCTCAGCAATGAGGCCCCGTCTCAAAATAAAAAAATAAAAAGGGCTGGGGATGTGGATCAATGGTTAAACACCCCTGGGTTCAGTCCCCAGGACCAGAAAATGTGTGAAAGCTCACACCAGCTCACTGACACTAGACAAGCTCCAAAGGCCCCTGAAATGCTCCACTTCAAGAGATCAAATGCCAAATGTATGTTTTGATAATTCTGTTACAACTCAAAAGCAAACACACCAGAGCACAGCACAGCAGGCTTTGCCAGCCCATTGTGTGGCAGGTGCTGGGGGCAGAGGGGAGCAAAACTGAGACTCCAGATGCCACAGCCCAGGCCTCTTCCCCACCTGGTGGACATGCACTCCCTCCCAGGCTGGGCCTCCAGTGGAGTCCCCTGGGAGGCCTCAAGCAGAAGAGACCTTGCTATTTGGACTTCATTCTTGTTAGATGGGGTCTTACCCACTCATGCGAGGGACTGGACTGAACCACACCCACCCTGGGCCTCAGAGTTAAGGCTGCTTCCCTCCCAAGTGGTGTTCACCATCCTGGCTCCAAGCAGCACACTCCCCACCTCCCAGGAGCCCTGATGTTCCGGCGACTCTGAACTTACTTCCTCCATCATAGAAACATACATCCTCCAGGAAAACACAGAATAAAAAAGAAACACGCTGCCTGGACCATCACGCCTCCACCAGGAACCTCCCAGCATTGGGGAAGGAGTTCCAACTGGGTCTCTGGGTACCTGGGCAGGAAAGGGTGGCCCACACCTCTCAAAGCCTTCACCCCACCCCCACCCCCTGCCTGGGCAGAGACCCCAGGTTTCTCCCCATGCCTTCATCCAAGGGACCTCTAGACCTGGGTACCTGGCAGAACACACGGGGGCCTGGGATTCCTAGTAGCAGGTGAAACCACCTGGAGAACCTCCAAGTGACTGAGAGGAGTGGCCTCCCTCTGCTGCAGAGCCAAGTTCCCAGTTCCCATTTCAGCTTCAATTCCTGTAAACAGTTAACCCCAGGTGTGAGGAAGCCAGGGCTGGCACCCCTGCCAGGCTCTGACTTAGGTGAGGTGCCAGGCCACTCTGCCCTCTCCCCCTACCTGCAGGGATGGACACCCCCTGGAAGGCAGCCCCTGGTAGTGTAATGGATGACAAACCCAGGCCTGGATATAAAATAAACTATAAAAACACTGCAATGAGAAGTAGTGCCTAGAAAAGGGAGGGTTCCTGCTCTTTCTAGTCAGTTATCTCCAGGAAACCTGATTAATAGAATAGACCCCTATCCTTTGCCTTTTGGAATGTAAATAACTACCCCTAGGAATATAACTTCTCCCCTTTGAGGGCTCAGGGACATGGCTAGAGATTTGCCCTTTGCTGCTTCTTCTGTGATTCCTGCCACAGTAGGACTCCAGTATGAGAAGAATCAGGGGCATTTGATAAAAAGGCCCCATGTCCCTGTTCTCAGGAAGATCCCCCTTTGTTCTGGTTCTGCTGGCAAGTGGTTCTGGGCCCATCCCAGGCCCTTGCCAAAAATAACAAGGGGCAGAGGGCAGTGGCCTTTCAGGGAGGCTCTGCAGCAGGATGAAGGTGGATTGCCACTTCCCAAAGGGATGGGGACTAAATGAAGCCCCTCAGGGTGCTGTGCTTTTCTGGCCACGGTCAGGGACACCCCTGTCTTGTTGCATCATTGATTTTAATGCCAACCCCACAGCAAGCCTATGAAGACAGGCTGGCACTGTTTATCCCTCAGACCAGTGCCCCTTTTCTCCCTCAAACCAGGACCAGCAAGACCTCAAACACAGTTCAACCTGCATGTGGGCTCCAGAGGGTTCAAGTCCTATCTCTTCCTGTTACTAGCTGTGTGGCTGTGACAAGTTACTTAACCTCTCTGTGCTTCACTCTCAACATCTGTAGGACAGGGATTTATAATAATGTCATGTTTAGCACCATGCTGGGAACATCACAGTTAGCAGCTTGGCTTTTAAAAAATCTCTGGGACTGCAAACCCTCCCCTCCCGCCAAGGCCCCAGCTGGCAGATGTTCTTCCTGATACCCAGGGGTGGGGAACCCTGGCAGGCTTCACCATTCCACAACTCAATCTTCACAAGGCAAGGAATCTACAGCCACTCAGGATCACCAAGTGCATCTGCCCTAGGCCCAAGGTGCAAGTCCCAGCTAGGTTCCAGAAGAAAAGATGGACTCCAAATCTCACTGTAATTCAAAGCCAGAACCCCAAAACTTTTGTAACCCAAAGAGCCAGAGACAAAACACCAAGGAAGCAAAACTCAACCAAAGAAAGCAGCTGCCTCCTCACACCTCCTGTGGCTCAAAGAAAGCACCTGAAAATGAGAGCGTGCCCAGGCAGAGCAGGGGGAGAACCCACCCCTATCCACTCACACCCATGACACCTGCAAACACTCGGACTAAGGGTTAGCTGTGAGTGAGCAGCAAGTTGAAATAAGGACTTTGTTCCCACTCAAGCACAGGTGTGTGTGGCATCTCTCCAGAGCACATGTGTGGTCCTCTCCCAGGCACTCCCTGCTATGCACAGGTTGCAGATTCAAAGGGTGCTCTGGGTGTCCTTGGGGCTGGGGGAGAGCAGTTCTGCCCTCTGGGAGTGCTGTGCCACTTAGGCTCTGGGGCAGTGGGACAAGAGCAGGGGAGGTAGTTTCTCTATCCCTGTCTTCAGCAAGAAAGACCTATCTGACAGCTGGTGCCCTCCTGTCCCTCCACCGACAGCCTGGGCAGGCTGCGGGGACCCCTCCCAGGGTATTGCAAACACACAGAGCCCTCCCCCTCCAGCAGCCTCAGAAACCTCCCAAGATATCCTCTGGAATATCCAGGGCCCTTCAGCTCAGCCGGAGGCTTTTCATCCCCAAGGGGGACTAAACTCCAGTTCCCTCAAAGAAAAGAGACTGGAAACTTTAAGCAGGACAGATGATGACTCCAGTAAAGAACCTCACAAAACTGCTTGAGGAAAGTGCCCCCCTGGGAAGAGTTCTGTGTGGGGAGGGGCCAGGCCTCCCTGAGGCTGCAAGCTGGCCCTGCTCCCATCTGCCTGGAAGGCACAGATGCCCACACTCTCCACTTACCCCAGTGCCTCTTGGGATTTGCCTGGTCCTGAGGCTGTAGGAGGCAGCCTCTCTTCACACTGACTACAGAACTTGGAGGCCTCCTGGCAGGAGATGTGCTGTCTCTGGCTGGGGGATCCTCTAGCCCAGTGTCCGTTCCCCTGCAGGTCTGAAAGAGAAGCAAGAGTTCCCAAGGCAGCAGCTATAAACTGTGCCTCCTGTCATGTGACCACAGTCCCATTTAAGTTTCATTTTGTGAGAAAGTGAGATTGCTGTAGCCAGAAAGTTCCCCTGGCCAATGGAAATCCAGCAGCAGTTTGACTCCGGTGGCTGCTCATGGTCATTGCCCAATCCCAAGTCCCACTCTGCCCTGGATCCCCTTCCATCCAGAAGCCCCCTTCTGTCTCGGCCATCACCCAGGGAGGCTAAGACTGCAGCTCAGACTGCAGGCCAGGCCAGCTTTCCAGACAACCACTGAGAACTTGGAGGAGGTGGGCAGGGAACTCAGGTGGAACTTCAGCTATGGAAGAACCTTGGCCTAACACAGATGACCCCTAGGCAGCCTGCAAAGCTGCTTGGAAAGCGAGCCTTTCTCCTAAAAGTTACTACAGCGGTTACAGAGGCGGAGGCACAGGTCCCAGATCCCACGTCCCGCTGCGCTAAGCGCTCTAGCTGCAGCCTTTACACCCCAGCTGTGCTGTCTGGGGGCTCCTGCGCGACCCCCGGGCTGGAGGGGGACACGGGTAGGTGGACTGTCCTCCAGGGATGTCGCACCGTACCCAGAAAAGGCCTGCAGCCCCACCGCCTGCAGCCGGAGAGCTGGGGTCGGGACAGCGCTGAACCGCATCCCTGCGAAACGGAAACTTTGAACCAGCAGGAGGAGGCGGCCTGCGCTTAAGGACGCAACACTGCCCCAGGGCCTCCTCACCACCCGGCCTTGCACCCCGACCCGTGGGACATTAAGTGCCCATTGGACAGCACCCAGCCCAGCGAGACTCATAACCCGCACCTGCATCCCGCATCACCTTCTCTAGAGGTCTCTGGCGCCCAGGAGACCGATATTCCGCCTCCCCGCACCCTACGCAATGGAATCCGGTATCCAAGGAGTGAATCCTTGCCACAGGGACCCTTGGCACCCACGAGACCCGCAGACACCCATGTCTGAATCCTGCCCAGCGAGATCCCGTCACCTACCCGCTGGCACCTACAGAGCAAAGAGCCTAGCTGAGGTCCCTCGCTCTTTTCATCCACAGGTCACGTGCCTCGAGGCGCCTCCTCTCAGCCAGCCTCCTAGCCACTGCTGGGTACATAGGGATGTGGCCAGAATTCCCCACCACGTCATTCCCCCAGAGGAACTGGCACCCTCCCAGATCACCGCTCCTTCCCCCCAGGAGGCGTCGCCTGCCGCTTTGCGCTGACAGGTAATGGAGGAGGCTCTGATCCTGATTTCCGCGGGCTCCGGGTCCCCGAATCCTCCTCACACCCACCGAGGGCCAGGAGAGCTTTAGGATCCTCCCATCTCAGCCTCTAGAGTGGCTGGGATTATAGGTGTGGCCCCTGGGCCCAGGATGAGTCATATTCTTTTAGTGTTGGTTGCCATCCCTAACAGAATTGCATGGCCAGCTAGTGGGTCACTGTCCTCCTTCACAGGGAACTTATGATGCTAATTCTTTTATTTCTTAAATGTGAACTTCAGAGACATCAGAGAAATTCAAGTGGGGGCTGCTGAGAATTCTCACCTCAACAAAACCAGTGAGAAAACTTGCAAAAAAAAAAAAAAAAAAAAAAAGGCCCAATCAGCTTTTTAAGAATTCTGGAAATTAGGAAAAAAACAAACAAACAAACAAAAAAAACAACACTTCATTTTATTCGTGTGTGTTAATTATACAGGATGATGAGTATCATAGGGGTGTATTTGTACCTACAGGGAAACATAATTTGGCCAACTTCATCTCTAGTATCTTCCCACTCCTTCCCATGCTCCTTCCTCCTGATTCCCTCTCTATGCTAAATGTTTCCCTTCACCTCTCCCTCTTAAAATCTTAGCTTGCTCTTATCTCTACAGTCCTTCAGGGCCACATAGAATAATACTGAAAGTTTCATAAGAATTCTGGAAATTAACCAGTGGAGACAGCAATCTGGGAGCATTTATTTAAGAAAAATGGTGGGGCTTTGTAAGGATAGTGACTTCTGTAGTATTTTGACTTGGCTCATCCCTGCTACCCCCTCCAATTCCATGGCATCCTTGAAACAACAGGAAGGTGTACTCCCTCTGTGGAGTTCCTGGAAGGCATCCCTCCTTAGTAAGGCTGGATTTCTTTGACCTGTCATCCCTGGAAAAAGAGGACAATGAAACACCATGTCCCTTAAGTCTCCCTCTCTGTTCACAAGAATCTAGCCATGTCAAGGCACTAATTAGAGAGCATAGCTGGGCCAGAATGTCCACAGTACACATTGTCCCATGGACACTGGCGTTCTCTCACACTTGCTGGGAATCAAGGCAAGTTAGTGTTACCTGTAGAAAGCTACTTTTGTGTGTGCTCACCAAGTTCTTTTGTGTTCTCACCAAGTTCTCTGGGTACTTTGGGTGGGACAAAGCTAGCTAAGCTGATCTGCTGGTAACCCCCACAGCCCCTCCCTGGGGAAACTAGTGCAGATCAGAGCACATTGGAGAGGGAAAGGCACTGTGGGGATGGAACACTATTCCCTGGAGAAGCACAAAGTCCCACCCCTCCCCTGTTCTCCATGGAACCTTCTGTAGCACTTCTTAGGAAACCTGTCTCAATGTCCAACTTTGGGTGTCTGCCCTGGGGTCTTGGCCACCTGTCCCACTGCCCTGACCCAGCTGGGCTGTCGACAGCATAACCAGATTTGATTCATCTAGTATTAAAAAAGCATTTCCCCTTCAGGGTCATTTGTTGAAAACTTTGAAACGCACTAATTTACCCTCACTGCTGCCTGAATGTAGAAAACAGGGTAGAAGGCTGGGGTGCAGCTGAGCTGATATATCTGGGCTGTGCATTTGCTAGAACTGTGGGTGCCTGGGAGAGGCCAGAATCTGAGGTAGCTGTATAATGGTGATAGAGCTCTATTTTGGTGTAATGAAAATGGCTCAGAACTAGACAGAGTGGGTGGCTGGGCAACATTGTGAGCTGAAGGTACCTGAACTGTCACTTAAAAGGATTAATTTTAAGCCATGCACAATGGTGCATGCTGATAATCCCAGCTACTAAGGAGGCTAGATGAGCTAATGGTAGAGCACTTGCCTGGCACACGAGGTCCTGATTCCATCCCCTGCACCACAGAAAAGGGGGGAGGCAATTTTATAAAATGTGATTTCACCTCCATCAAAATTCTACAGCTATTGAGTCAGGCACAGGAGGCTGAGGCCGGGGGACAGTTTGAGGCTAGGAGTTCAAGGCCAGCTGGGGCAATATAGAGACCATCTATTGAAAAAGAAGCCAGGCACAGTGGTGCACTCCTGTAATCCCAGCAGCTGGGGAGGCTGAGGCAGGAGGATCACAAGTTCAAAGCCAGCCTCAGCAATTTAGCAAGGTCCTAAGCAACTTAGTAAGATCCCTTCTGAAAATAAAAAGTAAAGAGGACTGGGGGTTGGGGATGTGGCTCAATAGTAGAGCATCCCTGGGTTCAATTCCTGGTACCAAAAAATAATAATAATTATTATTATTTAAAAAATAATTATACATGCCTGCATCACATAAGGTGTGTGTGCCCCTGATATGACCCATGACCCTCCAGGCTCCTGGCTCCTTCTCAGCTACAGCAGCCAGACTCTACTCCACACCTCCTGCCCTCCCCCCAATGGTAAATGACCTTAAAGCAGGGCAGAGCCCTGGATGTCTGAGCTGTATCCTGAGTGTGCTGGGCTTATATTTTACACCCTGATCTGTCTGCATCAACAGTGGGTGTTTTCCTGTATGTCTGGGCTTCTGTCTCTTCTTACAAGGACACTGCTCATATTAAACTTAGGGCCTATCCTGGACCAGTACAATATAATCAGAATTAAATTAATTACATCTGGGGTTGGGGTTGTGGATCAGCAGTAGAGCACTCGCTTATTATGGGAAGGGCATTGGGTTCTATCCTCAGCTTCACATAAAAATAAAATAAAGGTATTATCTCCAACTACAATTAAAACAAAATTAAAAAAAAAACTAATTGCATCTGCAAAGACTCCATTTCCAAGTAAGGCTGTATTCATAGCCACATGGAGTTAGGAACCCCACTCACCTGCAGATGGGGCCAGATTCATCATGGCAAGCAGTAGCTCCATGAACCTTTGCCAGGAGTCTTCTGGAAAACCCATCTGCCTGGCACTGCACAAATTCACATGATGGGATAAACTTCATCCATGAAGAGGGTTAATATTCTTTTAAAACAGGGAAGCAGAATTGGCTGAGTTTACAAAGGGCAGAGCCATATAAGACACATTTTATAACCATGATTTTTCTACAAAAATCATGATTCAAAAAGGTACATTCCTCATTCCAATCAGCTCTGTGGTTCCACTACTGGTGGCCCTTTATTTTATTTTTGTTGTTGTTATTTAATTTTCTTTTCCATTTGACACTGGGGACCACATCCCAGGTTGCTTTAACACTGAACTACATCTCCTGTTCTTTTTACTTATTTATTTTTATATTGAGAAAAGGTCTTGCTAAGCTGCCCAGGCGGTCCTGGAATTGGGAGACTTTTGTGATCCTCCTGCCTCAGCCCTGAGAGTCACTGGGATTACAGGTGTGGACCACTGAGCCAGCTCGGACTTTCTTTTAGAGAAGAATGGAGTCAAGTTGAATCCATGGATGTGTAGCCCCAGGATATGGAGGTAACAGGTATGGACATGTGATTATTGAGGTGCAGAGAGAGAGGAAAACCAGGCAAGATGAGGGGAAGGAGGTCAGGTTACCAGCTCTGTCACAATGCACACCTGCTCCAACCTTGGCAGTAGCCCTTGTAAAGATCATCTAGGTGTGGAAGGTAAGGATTGGAGAGATAAGTTCACCCAGTCCAGGGAAAAGCTGGGGACCCTGGTCTCGGGCATAGCCCTGGTGGGCCCCATACCCCCTTTGTCCAGAGGCTCACTCTCTTGCAGCCCAAGGCAAGAGTGCAGGCATGCACACGCACCTGCTTGGAACAGCACCTGGATTTGAATACTCCACCACTGTGCTGTCCCTCCTAAAATAAAACAAAACAAGTGAATTTTAGGGTAAAACAATCTGTCCATAATCCATGTTCCAGTTGAACAGAGAGCTCACTATGGATATTATAATATATATGCAGCCACCAATGTCCCTCAGGAGCAACTGGTCCAAACTGAGATGCTCTGGCCCTGTAAAATTCACACTGAGTCTGGCATCCCAGCAGCTTGGGAGAAAGCAGTATGGAGATTCATCAGAAACTTGGAATCGAACATTTGACCTCAGTTATCCCACTCCTTGGCTACAGAGACACAAAAGACTTAAAATCAGCATACTATGGTGACACAGCCACATCAATGTTCACAGCAGCTCAATTCACAATAGGATCCAAGTCTCAGCAACTTAGACTGACCCTGCCTCAAAATTTCAAAAAAATCAATACAAAGGACTGGGGTGTGGCTCAGTGCCTCTGGGTTCAAACCCTGGTACCACCAAAAAAAAATCCCCCTAAAATAAAACCAAACAAATGAATTTTAGGGTAAAACAATCCATATTCCAGTTGAACAGAGAGCTCACTATGAATATTATGATATAGATGCAGACATTAAAAACCACTTATCCTTACACTATTCATTATCACAGTAATTCATAGCAAATGATGTATGAGAATGTAGGTCACAGAGCACCATGAATGGAGCACATGGAGCCAGCAGTGTGCCCACATGCTGACAATGCATGAATCCCAGGGATAGGAAGTTCTGGGTGATCATCAGAGTGGAAAGAGGCTAGGAAAGTGGTTTTCTGCATTTTTTACAATAGGCATTTATGATTTTTACAAAAACTCCAAAGCTATTGCTTCAATTTAAAAAAAAAAAAAAACAGAATCACTTTTAAACAGAGTTGAAGTCATTTGGTTCACCTTGGTGTCCTCCCCAGCCACAGCATGGATGCTGCATCAAGATCTGATGTTGCTGAGTCTCCTACCTGGCTAGAGCTCATTGTAGATCCAGGCAGGTTCTGGGTAGAGCATGCCTTTGCCACCAAGCTGCAAAACCCTCTTCCTTCCTCTGTCACCTGATCTGTCATTTCCAGTTGTCCTAAAGAACATCAGAGTTATACCTGGGGCTCCCCATGGGCTCCCTCTTCTTCTGGGGTCATCTCACAGCTTTTCTCTGCCCCATCAATCGGCTAACAAATATATGAACAAGTGTTCAACATCTCTAGCAGTTTGAGAAATGCAAACCAAACCTACTCTAAGATCTTATCTCACTCCAATCCAAATGGCAATTATCAAGAATACAAGCAATAATAAGTGTTGGTGAGAATGTGATGAAAAAGTTATACTCATACATTGCTGATAGGATTGCAAATTGGTGCAACCACTATGGAGATTCCTCAGAAACTTGGAATTGGACCACCATTTGACCTAGTTATCCCACTTCTTGGTCAACTGTCGCAGTCTGGCTGGGCACAAAATAACCGAGCGGCCAAGAGGCACTTGTAGGTTCAAACAGGAACTCCTTTATTGCCTGAACTCCACCAGCACTCCACGCGCACTGCCCGGGAACTCTCTCAGTTCTCCACCGGGCTCCGCGAACTCCATGGGAACCCCGTGAGAACTCAACAGGAACTCAATGGGAAACTCCCTGAGAACTCAAAAATAGCGGGCGCCTGAGGCAGCAGGAGCCACCCTATTGCCTGACAGCAGGGGGTCCATATACAACTGAATACACAGCCTGCCCCAATCCAGCATGATACAGTCACAGCAATTATACACAGCTTAACTTAATTATCATCATCTTAATGGCTCCCTGGCATCACCTCCCAACCACTCCTTTTGTGGTTCTCAACAGTCTACACCCAAAAGATTTAAAATCAGCATATTATAGTGACACAGGCACGGTCAATGTTCACAGCAGCTCAATTCACAATAGCTAAACTGTGGAACCAAACTAGATGCCCTTCAACAGATGAATGGATAAAGAAACTGTAAAATATACATAAAATGGAATATTACTCAGCATTAAAAGAGAATAAGACCATGGCATTTGCCAGTAAATGGATGGAGTTGGAGAATATCATGCTAAGCAATGTAAGCCAATCCCAAAAAATCAAAGGCTGAATGTTGTTCCTGATAAGTGGATGCTGGTCCATAATGGGGGTGGTGTGAAGAGAATGGAGGGACTTTCAGTAAAGGGAAGGGAGGGAAGAGGGAGGGAAGAGGGAGGGCATGGGAACAGAAAACATGGTGGAATGAGATGAATGTCAGTATCCTAGGTACATACATGACTGCACATATGGTGTAACTCTACATTGTATACAACCAGAGAAATGAAAAGTTATGCTCTATTTGTGTACAATGAATTGAAATGCATTCTGCTGTCATGTATACCTAGTTAGAACAAATAAAAAAATGAATTCAGAAAGATTCTAATAACAACCTAATAATGCATTTCAAGGCCCTATAAAAAAAGGAACAAAATGATTTCTAAATCAGTAGAAGGAAGTAAATAATTAATGATGAAATAGAAAATAAAAAATACAAAGGATTAAGGAAACAAAGAGTTGACTCTTCAAAATGTTAAACAAGACTGATAAACCCTCATTCTAACTAACCAAAAGAAAGAGATGACTCAGATTAATAAAATTGGAGATGAAAAAGGAGATAACAAACATCTCTGAAATCTAAAGGATCATTATGGACTTTTTTTGAAAACTTATATTCTAATAAATTAAAAAATATAGAAAAAAATGGTCAAATTTTTAGACATATAAAACCTACTACAGTTGAACCAAGAGCATATTGCAAACCTATACAGAACATTAAAAACTAATGATATTGAAGCTGTAATAACAAGCTTTCCAACAAAGTAAAGACCAGATCCTACTGTATTCTTAATTGAGTTTACCAGACCTTTAAAGGAGAATTAATGTCCCTAGTTTTCAGCTTATTCTAGGAAAAAAGAGAGAGGGAACACCACAATGTGCTGAAAAAAATTTACGGTTTCACAGAAGTGAAAATACTCACAGAAGTATAATTAAAGAGTTTGCCAAAGGTTAAGGGCAACTGTAAGGGTCCGGCGAAGCGTCGGAGGAAGAGACCACCTAGAGACTAACTTTATGCAATGTGCAAGAGGGAGTTTATTAGGATCCAGTTCAGCGCGCTGAGTCCCCAGACCGGCTCACACAAAAAGGAAGAGCAGCCCAGGCCCCAGAGCAGAGGTTAAGCTGAGCTTAAGTACACCTTTTGGAGAGGGGGGGGGCTTTGCATACATCAGAACAAATCAACAGGAGACGCGGGAAAATTGAACAACAACTCTGAGTCAAGATTAGCACATTTACTGGCGGGAACAGATTGGACGGGGGTGAGGGGGTGATTGGTTACTCTTAAGTGGGGGGGGAATATTTAAACTGATTGGTTCTGGGCCTGTGGTGCCTAGTGCCAGGCAACTCAAAGTCCCAAGTTTTATCAGACCACCAGAGGAGTCAGTGAGAATGTTTACTGGGGCAGCTCCGCTATTGTCCTAACAGCTACAGAGATCAAAGGCTTCGGGGTAGCCAAGGTATTTAACATATCAATGGTCTCTTACATATCAATGGTCTCTTACTTTACAAACCAAGCCTTGCAGTTTAGAGACTTCACAGTGTCCGGTCCTTTACACTTTAACTCTGGCTCTGTGGCTTAGAATCAGCTTAAAAATTTTACCTTTACACAACAATGGAGAATGGCAAAATACTAATGAACAGGCCACAAATGAGAAGCCATGTCTGCTTTCCCCTACAGAGACAAGAAGGAAGGTGACCCAGAAATGAGCAAGATCTGTAGCAATGGAGGAATACCTGCCCAACAGGAGCTGTGACCACAAGTAGAAGTACTTCTTCCAAGTACTAAGAATGTTTCTCAGTGATAGAATAATTGACTAGCATGTGAGGGGTTCTGGATTTAATATCCAGGGCAAGGAAAGGCTTGAATAGAGTGGGTAAAATGGAGAAATTTGTGAAATTTTTGACATTGTTCTAGTCTTGTCTTTACCATATTTTTTGAATGCTAGGCAAAAATTATTCTGAAGATGCAAGAGACCCATGATAGTATTCATTGAGAATGTATTATCATAAGAATGTACAACTTTAGAATCTCTTTTTTGATACATCTATTATTTGCAATTGAATCAAAAATTCTACTTTATATCACATTCAGGGACAGCTGGGTATAACCCAAAATACCATGCAAGAATATGGACTCTTCAAATTAGAAGTAAGCAGGTCCTTCAGGTATTCTGAGCACTTGAAATATACTATTAAGTATAAAATTTGATGATACACATGGTAATATGATTGTACTATTCAATAATCTACAGATATTAAGTATGCTGCTTAATATTATAAAAATCAAGATTTCTTCATTTTGCTAGCTGCAATATACATTTTCCTCTCAGGGGTACAAATATGTAGCATCATACAGTTTACTCAAAATAAACATATTCAGTCATTAAAAAATAAACAGCAACCACAGAGAATGAAGGGAACATAATGGGGACAGAAATAGGAAAGAGAGCGAAATGAAGCTGACATTATTTTTCTATACACATATATAAATACACGACAATAAATCTCCATATAAAGTACAAATTCAAGACTCAGATCTTAATTAGTGTAAGACATATGTCATTTGTATAAATATGTCAAATAAACTCTACTGTCACGTATAAGTAAAAAGAAAAAAATAAATATGAAAAAAGAAGAAGTAAGGGTGCCTCAGGTTGTTCAATGAAATTAAAGGCTGGCCTTTAGGGTCTAGGGCCAGGAAGGGGTCATCCATCTGGGTTAGCATCACTAGCTCTGTTGGGCTCTGCCTGAGTCTCTGAGCAGGTCATCCTCCTGTGTAGTCCATCTCTCTGCTGGGTACTGCTGGCTTTCTGCAGTTGTGCCAGGTTCTCTTACCCTTTGGTCCTCTGCATTTGAATGGCTTCTAGTTACAAACCAGAGGAATCTCACAGAGAATGCATTGAGCCCAGAAAGTCAGACACAAAAACAATCTTTATTTTTCTTTTTTGCAGTGCTGGAATCTAGGGTGTTAAGCACACTAGTCAAGTGCTCTACCCCTGAGCCATGTTCCCAGCCCTTTTTCACATTTTACTTTGAGACAGGATCTATATGTTGCTGAGCCTGGCCTTGACCTTGCACTCTTCCTGTGTTAGCCTTCTGAGTTGCTGGGATAATAGCTGTGTGCCACCATGCTGGCTATAACAGTGGTTCTTTCTAAGGGTGAAGGCCTGAGAAGACTTTCTAGAATGATATATTATCTTGATTGGTAGATGCACAATCAAGGAGACATATTTAAGATATTTCTTTGTATTTAAAGATTACCACAAACACACACAAATATTTAAAACATCTGCAGAGAAAGAAGATACAAGGTTCCACCCATGCCCCTAGAGCCCTCCCCTTTCCCAGAGTTTCTGGATGTTCCGATCATGTCCTGTCCCGTCTTGATCCCTAAGAGTGTGGACATGCTGGACTGCCCAGCTCACTGGAGAGTGTCCTCTGCACCCACCTGCCTCCTCGAGGATATAGAAGTACTGAAACCCCTTTAGGTCAGCAGCCAGTAGAGCACCCGTGAACAGATGTGCTCCAGTCCAGGGCACAAGCCCACCTGCCCAACATGCAGGGTAGGCAGCCGGGACATAGATAGGTGGAAGGAGGGCAGCCTGCCAAGGGATCTGCTGCCAGGGGAGAGATCTCTATATGAATGGTCTCTAAAGACCACCAGGAGGAGTGTTGTGCATAAACCACCAAGAATGTGACAACCATGAGCCATGAACATGGCTCTGAAGCCAGATGTCCTCAGTGCTGAATATAGTCTGGCTGCAGACATGGATTGGTACTGATAGCAGGGGAGTGGCCCCTGGAGGACAGGCAGAGGTGAAGTTTAGGCTGTCAGGAACAAGGTTAGAGGAAAGGGGTCAGGCCATGCCTACCTGTAGACCCACAAAGACCAGAGCAACACCCTTCCTGTGGAAGTCCTCCAGGAGTTCACCAAGCCCTAGCACCATGGTGTAGTCGATGCTGTAGATGTGTGCACTCCAGGACTGCTCAGAGCTATGGGGATCCTGGGGGACAGTCCACTCTGTCACACCTAGTGAGAATGTCAGGGTGGCAGGACCCACATGACAGGGGGAGCCACACTTGGGGAACTGTGGTCCTTGCTGAAGCAGACAGCAGGGTGTTCTGGGGTCCAGTGCCCACTGCAGATCTGTGTGTCAACCTCATGATTGTGCAAGCAGGTAAGTGTCTCCCTGATGGCTGGGGCTGGTCCTTCAGTCCTGAAAGCCAGGGCAGGAGAACAGAGAGCAGTGGAACAGAGGGCAGTGGGAACTCACAGTGACCTAAGCCCAGCCACATACCTTCCAAGACCTGGTTCAGTATCATCTCCCACAGGGCCTCAATGTCAGAGAAGTGCAGGCCACTGATTGGCTGTAAGAAAAGGACCAGCTCCTCTGACACCTTGGAAGGCAGAGGGAAAAGATTGAGTCCTGGAGGCAGGTTGGACACAGCCTCTGTCAGGCCTTGCCTGTCCCAAGCAGGAAGCCCATGTTGAGCCCAGGGTGCTGGAGGAACAGAAGGGGGCACTGGCAGGAGGCCAGGCACTGTGGAGACTGCTATAGTGCATGTCCAAAGGACAACATGTTCAGCAGAGACTGAAATTACCCATGAACTCAAACACCAGGACAGCCAGGCCAAGGAGTTCCACCATTGAGTGTCCACCCCTAATCTACACCTGGGTCTTGGGCCTGGCTATGGAGTGCAGGAGGATGAGCAAGGACACCAGAATCCCATCCAGCTTGCTGTACTGGTCCTACCAGAAACACAGCAGGAACCTAATGCAGAGAGGTAGCAGGTCCAGCACTGGGAGAAAAGTCTGCTGAGAGGCACCTCTCCTCCCTGGCTTCCCACTACCACCTGAGCCCAATGCACCCTGCAGTCAGCAGGACAGCCTTCTGGTCCTCACACATGAAGCAGTGGTGGTCATGGATCTAAAGCAGCCCCAAGGGCTCCCGTTTCTGGAGCCTCAGGGGCAGCGGCCACAGGCCACACCTGGTACATTTGCCTTGGAGAGATGAAGACCTTCTTGTGCCTGAGGTTCAGGCAGGACATGCCTGGGCCTTCCCTCAAGGGATCTCAAAGGGAGGAGAGCATTGGAGCTATCAAAAGGCTCAGGATAGAGCTGTGTGGGTACCACAAACCCCCAGACTCATAGGTTTCCTTTGCTGAGGAGGTATTCTGAGGTCAAAGTGCAGCCATAAAGTCCCCCCAACATATGTGACTCAGAAATGTTTCACACCCACAAGCCTCAGTTTCCCTCAAGAGAGCATTATATTGCATACAGGCATGACAATGTATTCCAAAGCTACTCAAAATATGAAATATGCACAGAAGCCCATGGATAAAATAACCACTCCTTTCATTTGGTGACTCACTGGGGTCATGGGAAGGAAGCCACACAAACTGAATAAGTTCTTACACTTCAGTAAGCAAAATAGAACAAATTTGTGAGGATGAATGTGGTTAAGCATGCCCTCAGTGTTTGCAGACACAGTGCTACAGTGTTCTCTCCTTTTGTAAAAAAAATATACATATTTTTTAGCACTGGAGACTGCACTGCATGGCCTCATACAGGCTAGGCAAGGGCTCTCACACTAAGCCACACCCCAGCCCTTTGTATTTTAACAGAGGATCCTGCTAAAGTTGCCCAGCTGCTCTCCTACTAGCCATCCTCCTGTCTGAGCCTCCCAGGTGACAGGTGTGGGCACTGTTGCCTGATCCATATACATACTCTTAACATACCAGAGTGTCCAAAAGATCTTGGTGTCATACAGTGGGTTCACAGCCATGATGATAATGGTGGCCAGCACAGCCTTAGGGATACAGTAGAAGAGCGAGGTCAGGTAGTCCAGTGACAGCAGCACCAGCACACCTGTGTGGAAGGGCCAGGGTTCCGCCTAGAAGGTCACACAGACTCCCCCAGGAGGGTGGGGAACAAGCTCTGTCACCCTGCATCTGCAAGGCCCCAGGTAGAAACAGCCATGTACTTCAACTGTGGACTGCCTGCCCACACACACTTCAGGACACAGGGAAATATGAGGGGGTCACTAGTCACCAGCCTCCCTGCTGGGGTGCACACTCCCAACTGGGCATTAATGGCTGTCTAGCAAGTCAACAGAGAGATCTGTTAATCCCTAGAAGCTCTGGAGAGAAAGGGGAGACCTCTGACTGCAGGCTGCAGCTGATTTTCCTGGGGTACCTGGGCTGGGGGAGGAGGTGATACCACTGAGGTTCATAGAGAGATGCACTCAAACCACCTGCTTCCTTTATCAAGGATATGTCAGAAAGCCTGAGTGCCCTTGGGGGTCCCATGCTTTGTCTTCCACCCCCACCTGACACTGTCTGGGCACTTCTTCCCTCTGCTTGTCCATTACTAAGGACAGCCTGTGGGGTCTGGGCTTGGCCCCAAGGCCAAATTGTCAGGGCAAAGCCTCAGTTCTCCTGCCTCTACTTTGGGGAATTAATTTAGGCACCACCATGCTCGGAGCACCTGCATGTGCTGGGAATGTTCTAGTACTAAGCACAGTGCAGGGAGCTCAGATGCCACTCTAAGGGGCAGGCATGAGCCCCCACCCCCACTATGCTGCAGATGCAGTCACAACTGACTTGGGGGTAGTCAGGAGGCCAGGTGGACTGTGACAGGGAGAATGAGAAAGGGTCCAATGTGGGCAAAGTGCCCAGCTGTGGAAAAGAGGTCCTTGGGCTGGGCCCTTCCAGGAGCAGAGAAGGAGAGAATGGTCACTCACCACCCAAAGCTGCAGATGACTCCTCCAAGTGGGAGGAGGTGAGGGAGCCCTGCAGATCTGGTGGGGAGAAAAGGAGGCTTGCAGGAGGGGGAGATGGAAGACAAGAGCAAGGCCAGGGAGATGCAAGGAGTGACCTGGGCCTGCATCTGACCTCTTGCCTTGGGAAAGAAAATGCAAGCCACAGTCTTCCTGCCCAGGATGATTCCAGCTTTTTGCAGGGAGAGGAACTAGGGATAGAACCCAGGGCCTCGCCCATGCCAGGTGAACACCCTACTCCTGAGCCAGTCCCTGCCCCAGTTATAGCTTTACAATATAATTCTGGCTCCAGCTTGCCACAGGGCTCAATCACCTGCAGCAGAAGTGTGACTAAGGGAGGCAGTGCCTGTAGGATACAGCTGCCACCATCCACAGGGCTCCACTAAGATCCTTTCAACCCCTCCTTTGCTCTGCTACAATGATCCTCCAAAGTGAGGAACAAGCTGTCTCCCCCATATGGCACTGGCTGACCACTTGGGGCAGCCCAGGCCCACAGCCTCACTAGGACCAAGAACCAAGCATCAGCCCATGCTAACCCCAAGCTGCCCTGCCAACATTCATTTCTCCAAAGCCTTCACAACCACTGCAGTCTCCCAGACTCTAAATTCAAGGCTTGTTCTCTATCAGCCCTGGTCCAGCTACTTAGCATCAGGCCCTCCAGGTCTCATGGCCTGGTGCAGATCCTTGAGAATGAGAGGCCTGGATGTCAGGGGCCTTGGCAGAGGCAGTGCCCTTACCACCCTCACTCCTGATGATTTCCGGTCCAGAATAGAACTCTTCTGTCACTGACAGGACAGTCCCTCCCAGCTCTGGCTTCCTGTGGGACCTATGCCAGCCTCTCCCTATGTACCAGCTGGGAACTTTGGCCTATTTAAGATCAAGAAGCACACATCCCCCCACCCTTAACAACCTGAGCTTTGTGACTTCCCCATGTCAGCCTGTCTGGGCTGCAGCCAGGAACTCTTGTTCTATTGGGAAGATTCTGGGATACTAGTTCTTTGCTGTTGCTGCTGCTATGGATTGGATGTGCTATTCTTGGGTGACAGTGTGAGCAGCTTAAAAACCAGTTAGGAGGTCTGCTAGCTGGTGGCTGGGGTGGGGGTTGTTGTGGATTTCCTCTGCTTCAGTCCAATGCTTTTGTTTTACTAATGAACATCAAGAAGCAGCAAGTACCATGTACTGAAGAAGAGCCAGAGCTCCAGTTTGAAAGATTACAGTGCTTTTGCTAGAACACAAGTTGCTTTAGTCAGTACACCAGGGAGATATCAGCACAGTGTTTCAAAACTGAATATCACATTTGAATCCTGAACTGCTAGGAATGAAGACGTGTCCTATAGTCACTCCCACCTCTGCCAAAGCCTTCCTACAGAGTCTAGGGCACAACACAGTGATAAAATTCATTTTCTTTTTTTGCTCCCCTTTTATGCTCTCTATGAGACAGAACTCACTGTTGGCTTTTACTTTGTATACATTTTGCAATAAAACCTCAATTATAATATGCTTTGAAACAGCTCAAGAGAAAAATATTTAATATTAATTTGATAGTATTTAAGATAATTATATTCAGCAAGTATCCAAAGTTAATTCCTTTATTTTTTAAAAAATAGTAATTGTCATTTTATTTAACTTCCCTTTTCTGCCCTACCTCCAGACTTTTTAATAACGATCTTTCTTATTACACAAGCACTAGCTGCCCATTGATCAAATGGTATTTTATAAAGTAAAATCAGAATGAGGAAATTTTATAGCAAAACCTTTCCCATAGGTAGAAAGAGTCACAAGCAATGTCAATATGAGTGTCTAATTAATTGTACTACAACAGTTCTCTGTAGAAACCGAAGCCTCAGCATCTTCAGCTCCAAGATCAGGAGAGGGGAAAGATTAACACAAGACAGAGCAGCTTTATGAGCAAAGAGAGGTGTGTATAGAAATGTATTGGATTAACATGCTGCTTGATTAGTTAATGATTACCCCTCAGTCTCTTTTATCTGAAGAAATTGTAGGTCTACAGTAGGTCACGAAGTTTTTTTTTAATTTTTAAATTAATTTATTATTTTTTTCTACATTTTTATTGGTACATTATAACTGTACAAAATTATGGGATTTGTTGTCTTATATCCATACATGTACAAAATATAACAATATAATTTGGTCAATATCCCTACTCCCCAACCTTTCCCCCCTTCCTCCCTTTCTCCCACCTGCTGGATCCCTTTATGCTACTGATTCCCTTTTAATTTTCATAAAATCCCAGCCTCCAAACTTCTTTTTCCATTTTTTCTCTCTAGCTTTCACATATGAGAGAAAACATGAATGACCCTTGACCTTCTGAGATTGGTTTATTTCATTTAACATAACGGTTCCATACATTTTCCTTCAAAGGACATAATTTCATTTTTCTTCTGGGTGAATAAAACTACATTGGTATATATACCACATTTTTTATCCATTCATCTGTTGAAGTACAGGTAGGCTGGTTGCATAATTTGGCTATACTATAAACATGCTATGCATGTATCACTGTAGTTTGATGACTTACAATTCTTTAGGATAAATACTAGGAGTGATATAGCTGGGTCATATGGTGGTTCCATGCCTAGTCTTTTGAGGATCCTCCATACTGATTTTCATACTGGTTGTACTAATTTACAATTCCTACAATTGTGAAAAAGTATTCCATTTTTTCCACATCCTCTCTAGAATTTCTTATTGTTTGTATTTTTCTAGTTCCATAAACATAAAATCATTGATTTTATTATTATTAAAGCATAATAGGAAGCATAATGAAGTTATCACATACTGTGTTCCACTAACATTTAAATACAGTGGAAAATATTACAAAATAACATTAAAAATAATACAAAAGCAAAAGCTAGGGAAGATTTGGTTTAATGTGAGAAGTGTGCTTTCTGTTCAACAGCTCTTTCCAGTCTGGAGCACAGGAAGATGATACTACCCACATACTTGCTGTTCCATTCAGTCTGTCTCCTCCCTTTTATTTTAACTGGGTTAAGATGGAAAAGCCTACCTCACACAAACTAGCTATTGTGAATGGTAGTAATAGCAGTATCCTCTTTCTACTTAGCAAAAAAAGCTTCCTCTATCTTAATCCAAAATGCTGATAAATTTACGGTCTCATAATCATTCTTCAACATATATGAAGAACTATGCTGCAATAATTCATTTTCTTCTTTAGCTACTAAGTTTAACTTGATTATTGATTCAGGGTTTTGAAAAGCAAATGGAAACGTCTCAAGTTTCTCTTCTAGAAAGAAATGGTTAAATGTTTGAGATAGAGAAGTGAGATACAACAATACTTCTAATTTCATTTCCTTCAAATTGTTTTATTAATAATGTTCTCTTCAATATGTCATAAAAACTTCCGGAACATGTAATAGCTAGGGCGATTACTTTTAAACCTTGCTTGCCTTGACAACAATCCCTTTGAGAATGCTTGGATACATTCAACATGTTGGAAAGTACCATGGTTTTTCCCATGTAGTTTTAAATTCAGTTCATTAAAAATGCCAAAAATATCAGTTAAATATGCCAATTTTGTTACCCAAATATCATCTTCAAAAATATTGGCTAAATGAGATTTTTTTTCAATGAGAAAACTGTGAATCTCATTCCTTAGCTCTTACACCCTTGTTAGATTTTTCCCTGAGACAACCAATGAACTTTTATATGATACAGTAAGTGGGTGTGATTAGTTTCAATTTCTGAATATAATCTTTCAAGAAATCAGCTATGCAGTGAGCTTTCTTTAATAATATTAACAACATTTACTGCATTTTTCAATACGTCCATGAGATTCTGTGGAATTTCTCTGGATGCTAAAGCTCCATGATGAATACATAATAAAAAATGTACATACACAGCACCATTATTAGTAACTTTCAGCAATTTTTTAATTACTCTGCTGTGTTTTCCAGTTATGCTTGCTGTTCTATCACTTGTAATTCTTGTACACTTCTTGCAGTTTAATTTATATTGACCAAAAATGCACTTTTCCAATTCTGTAAAAATATCTAATTCACTTAAATGAGAGGTTAAATTTACAAAGCACAAAAAATACTCCATGAAATCATCCTGCCATGCATACCTGACATAAACAACTAAAAGCACTGTGTAGCTTCTAATATCAGTGCTTTCATCCAGCTGGCCTGCAAAATCTACACAAGATTGTAACTGAGTAAGAAATGTTGATTCTAAATGTTTGCAATAGTACAAATCTGAAGAGATGTTTTGTTGTCACTAGGTATAATTTTTTAATTTTTTGGCTGACTTATCATCAAATATTATACATACCATATCCAAAAATGGTGGAAGAATATTTATTTTCAGCAACCGTGTGAGCCATTTTCTCATTTGACATATGATATGTAACTAAATATAATGAGAGTAAGTCTTTCTCAGCAGCAGTAGGGCAATGAAGAAATTGTGTTGATAACTTTATGTCTTTTTTCTTTTTTTGAAAAATATTCAGCAAGTTGAGTTTCCAAGTGTCTCTTATATTTAAAGGTTTTAAACTTTCATTTGCAGGAAAATAATTACAAATAATACACTGAGGCCTATAATTTTCAAAAAGTTTTCACATTTTTCTAAAATTTTTAAATTGATTTTTAAAAAATAAATGACAGCAGAATGCATTACAATTTTTATTACACATATACAGCACAATTTTTCATATCACTGGTTATATATGAAGTATGTTCACCCCAATTCGTGTCTTCACATGTACTTTAGATAATGATGTCTATCACACTCCACCATCCTTGTTAACCCCCTGCTGCCTCTCTTTCCTTCCCTCCCCTCTGCCTTATCTAGAATTTCTCTTTTTCTCCCATGCTCCCCCTCCCTACTCCACAATAAATCAGCCTCCTTATATCAGAAAAAAAAAAAAAAATCTGGCATTTGTTTTTTAAGGGTTGGCTAACTTCCCTTAGCCTTATCTTCTCCAATGGACAAAACCATATCTTAAGTAATCTTTATTATAATATCTTATACTTAACTATTTTCTTTTTGAAATGTAGCTCAAATGAAAAAGTTGAATTTGGAAGATTACAGTCAATATTTTACACAATAGCATCAATTTTCACACTTCCAGATGCAGAATATACTTCCTGATATTTCATTGAATTATCCTTCTTTCTTCTAATAAAGAAATTATCCAGGGCTGGGGATGTGGCTCAAGTGGTAGCGCGCTCGCCTGGCATGCGTGCGGCCTGGGTTCGATCCTCAGCATCACATACAAACAAAGATGTCATGTCCACCGAAAACTAAAAAATAAATATTAAAAATTCTCTCTCTCTCTCTCTCTCTCTCTCTCTCTCTCAAAAAAAAAAAAAAGAAATTATCCATTTTAACAGCACTTTATTCTAGTTTGATTGAAATGTTATAATTGCTAGTAATTCAAAAACAAAAATAAATACATAAAAAGAAAAAAATATATAGCCTAGATAATTATAACATCTTTCCCAAAAAACGTACTGAAAGTCTGCAAATGAATCTCAGATTTCACATCCATTTGCAAGTCATGGTAATATAAAGCCAGAGTGCACATTAACCTTGCCATCATGGACACCAAGTGACACTCATAAGCAAATGACTGAAAGCCATTCCTTAATCAATATACACTCCTTGTATTATATTCCTTCTATCAAATAGTTTTCTCATATATTAAATTGGACCTCAATATTCCCAGAGATGTGCATAATTTAGGCAAAAGGTCTACACAAAGCATTCTGGGATTTTATATTTTATTTTATTTTAAAAACATTCAGTTACTCACAGAATTGATTTCATGACTCTAACAGGTCACTGTGAAAATCATTGATAAAAAGACATTTTTTGTGATCTCTTCTGTGTTGGTGGCTTGAGTATTTGCTTGATGATAAAAGAAACTACCTGATCTGCTAGATATTTGTTGGCTTGTACAGGAACTTCTTGAAATGGTAGGAACATATCTTTGATTTTCATTCCTGATGCTTTTTGATAGGAAGAATTTTTGAGAAAGCTAATTATAGTCAGATCTATGAGATCTCCAATGAGATTTTAGATGGCTATCTCAACTATGAGGTTGGAGCTGATGAAAACATCCTATGTAACTTTCCTAGAATATATTCTTAACCTCCAGCCACCAAAACCCGAGCGGCCCAGTGTCATGGGCTTCACATTTCACCCATGCAGTGGCAGCTTAGTGGGCCTCCTATTCATTATCCTTTGTATTCTTGATGACTGCCACTTCAACTGGTGTGAGATGAAATTTCAGTGTAGTTTTGGTATGCATTTCCCTAATTGCTAATTATGTTGAGCATCTTCAGTCATTTGTTGGCCATTTCTATTTCTTCTTTTGAGAAGTATCTGTTTAATTCATTTTCTATTGTTAAGTTTGGTGAACTTTGTATATATTGTAGACATTAATCCTGGGACAGAAGAGTAGTTAGCAAAGATTTTTCTCCCATTCTGTGGGTTCTCTCTTCACATTCCTAATTGTTTCCTTAATTTGATGTCATCTCACTTATTAACTCTTAGAGTATTTCCTGAGCTTTAGGGGTTCTATTGAGAAATTCAATGCCTATGCCTAAAAGCTGGAGTCTTGACCCTATGTTTTCTTCTAGGAGTTTCATAGATTCTGGTCGAATTCAATGTCATTGATCTAGATTGAGTTGATTTCAGGGTCAGAGATAAAGGTCTCATTTCATTCTTTTAAACACAACAGTTGTCCCATCAACACGTGTGAAAATGATTGTATTTCTTCAATGTATGTTTTTGGCACCTTTTTTAAGGATCGGATGACTGTATCTGTAATTTTGTCTGTCCTATTTTATACCATTGTTCTGTGTGTCTGTTTTTAGGCCAGTTCCAGGGCCTGTTTCACTCATGTTCTTCTAGGTACACCCTGGGTCACATGGTAGGTGCTTGCCGGGGCAATATGTCAATTCTTGCTGTGGTCTCCCTGCTCCCACAGCAGCACTTGTAGTGTGGCTGCTTCAAGATGGCTCCTGCATTGGTTGACAATGGGCAGTTGAGAAACACAGAGCACTTTTTAAACACCAGTTCATGGTGCAGCCTCTGGATCAGCTAAGTTCAGGCTACTTTTCTGATCTCAGGTTTTTTTCCATACCAAACTTTCCACAGTGTTCCTCTCTCTGTTTTCCTTCCCTCTGTGGTGAGCCAGTGCATCTACCACTGCCACCATTGAGGATGTAGCTCAATGGTCAACCATAAATGGATCAATTCTCGATGCATTATATATATATTTGTTTATGCTTATATGTAAATTTATACCATAGTTTAAAGAAATCCTTCAAAATTTACCACCTAGGAGAAAACTCAGACATGCAAGACAACTCAACCAGGCAAATGATCCTGAATGATAAAAAATTTGCAGGAGGTCATGTAAGAAGAACAAGGAGAGATTGCTTTTCAGGGCTCACAGAAACCCTTTTTTTTAAAAAAATTGTTCTTTTTAGCTATACATTACAGTAGAATGTATTCTGACATATTACACAAACATGGAGCATAATTTCCCATTCATGTGTTTGTATATGATGTAGAGTTACACTGGTTGTCTATTCATATATGAACATAGGAATGTAATGTCTGAGTCATTCTATTGTCTTTCCCATTCTCATCCCTGCTCATTTCCCTTCATTCCCCTTTGTCTAACCCAAAGTATTTCTACTCTTCCCTCCCCTCTCCTTATGTATTAGCATCTGCCTATCAGAGAGAACACTTGGCCTTTGTCTTTTGGAATTGGCTCATTTCATTTAGGACGACAGTCTTCAGTTCCATTCTTTTACTGGAAAAGGTCACAATTTCATTCTTCTTTATAATTGAATAATGTTTCATTGTGTATATATACCACAATTTCAAAACACATTTTAAAATACTGTTTCCTATGGAATTTGCCCCATGGTTAAGGATTAAAGAGCTGGTAGACAGGTTTGGAGAAGGAGAAGGAATGACTGGAGCCAAGCTGGGATAAAATGAGTGGCACTCTTACCAAAGCAGGAGCCACAGACAATATATATTGGTGGAAAAATTATATCCCCAAAACTCACTAGTGAGAACTCTCAATGAGAAGTCAGAATTTTCATAGCTTTAGCAGTAGACTTGAGGAACAGGAAGAAAAATAAATAGAAACAGAGAGACAAAGCCATCGTGCAAAATAGAGAAAGAGAGAGGGGATGAAACAAAGTACCCAGAATACACCTGTCTCCAGCTCAAAATCTAGGACAATTAACTCTAGTGCACTGTGGAAGAAATATCACAGGACACTGAAATCTGAGGCTGAACACTGTGGGCCATTGAGAAGTAGCTGTTTTGACTTTCTAAATTGAAAATTATCAGTACTAAAAGATTACATAGTAATTCAAATTGGCATATAAATATTCTATACTTATGTATAGCAAATAATTATTTATCACTTAGGATATCATATACAATAACTTCTTATTCCTTCTTATTACCATTTCCTCAGTACTGAAGTAGATGGCTTTTGGTCTAACAGTAGCCAGATCTGGGGCATAGCTATCAACATGGTGGGGATGGGGCTTCTCTTCTTTCTGTAGTGGGCTCCTCATAGTGCCCTAGGAGAGGCAGCAGAGCTCTGCATGCGTCCCTTACTCTCAGTGTGGAGGACCCTAGTAATTCCAGAGCAGGGTAAAAAGAGCAGAAAGATGTTCTACTCATTGAATCAGAAATGTTAATTTATGATAAAATAATCTCCCTAACTCACATTAAATCTAATATTTAGAAATAATACAATGCAAATAATGCAATATACTTTATTCTATCACAGGAATTTATATAAAGTAAAATCTAACATGATAATATATGATCATAATTTTAATATTAAACATGACTTTATTTTAAATCCTATTCAAATTGTCAATGTTGAAGGCATCAGTTAACTACTTCTGTATAACAAAACACAATTACTTCAAGCACCATAATTTTAGGGCTGTGGTTCTCTGGTTTGGTTGTGGTTTCTTGAGATAGTTTTGCCTGAGCCATACACGAATCTAAAATCAATTATGAGTTGGCTAATCCTTCAGTCTCTAAAATCACTTCACCCACATATCTGGGTTCTTGGAAGGGTGAGCAGAAGGTAGAGACCTGAGGATCATTTATTCTCCATTGAGTCAGAATGAGCTTCCACAGACAACAGCAGTTTCTAAGAGAGCAAGCCCAATATGTAAGCTTTTTTATCCTCTTTTACATTAACTCAATAAAGGCCCATTTGTCAAAGCAAATCATATGACAAAGCTTGAAGTCATTGTGACAAGGAATCACAACAAGGGGCAGGTATTTAATGAGAGATGTGATTTACTGGGGATCATCAGTGTAGCAGTCTATTGCAATCCCCTCATATGAGCCAGATATGCCTAAAGGGATCAGGGTCATATCAGAAGATGGAATAAACAATGCACAAATCATATTAGAGGGGTGAGTTTTTAATCCATCATGTAAAGATCTTAGAAATCATCACTCTGTCCACATAACATATAAAAAGCTAAACAAACTGAAAAAATCTATAAGTCTTAGATTCAAAGAAATTGGATCACAGGACCAACCCTTATCCCCCAAACAGAGATTCATAACTTCTTGCAGTGTAAATCAACTAGCAGAAACTTCTTTGGGAAGCAGTACTGCACTAGGAAAACCCAAACAAATATTGAACAATAACTGGAAGCTTAGTGTGGACAAGGCTGATCCAGTCACTCAGGGCTCCTCAGATTTTGGTGAGTTTTATTCCCAGGATCTCAACCAGGTTCTTATAGGGCAACCAAAGCATTCTGTTCTTCTTGAGGTGTTTCAACCTTAGGAGAAACTATTTTGAAAAGAATAACCTACTGAAATTTTATCAGACCCTAAAAGATCCAAGATAAGGGAGCTACCACACTTAAACCTGCTCCAGCCCTCCACTGGGAAGAAGAGACACACTCAACACCAGCTCCCACTGCTCTTCAATATGAGAGAGAAAATATTCAAATATGGCTGCCTCTGGATATCTTCTACCATCAGAGTGGGGAAAAGGAGGAAACTGATGCAGCTTCTTTCAAGAGCCCAGACTCACTAAAACATTGAGATATAATCATAGGACTAGTAACATCTTTCCTCACCAAGCAAGGGAAATGCAAGCAAACTAAACAAACAAAAAAAAAACACATATATTACATTAAAAACTTCAGACAAATCAAAGGGTGGGAAAGTCATTTTTAAAAGTACCCCCTAAAGCACATGTGTTAGGTAATGAAGAAATATTTCGAAGTGAAAAGACTAGATTATGATATTTGTAACCTTATGTGTAGACTACTCCTTTAGATGAATTAATAATTTTTATGGACCACTGAGTGCAGACTGCAGACACGTGGCTGTGGATGGAGAAAGTAGGTCACTGGAGGTGTGCCTTTTGAGGGCATACCATAACATTAAGAAACATTGTGTCAGGCTCCAGGGTTTATATTCTTTCTCTCTCTCTCTCTCTCTCTCTCTTTCTTCCTCCCTCCCTCCCTCCTTCCCTCCATCCTTCCCACTCTTACTCTCTCTCTCCCTTTTTATTTATTTATTTTTTTTGTACCAGGGATTAAAGCCAGGGTGCTTAACCACTGAGTTATATCCTAAGCCCTTTTATGTTTTATTTTGACACAAAGTCTCCCTAAGTTGGTTAGGGCCCTTCTAAGTTACTGAGGCTGACTTTGAGCTTGCAATCCTCCTGCTCTCCTGCCTCAACCTCTGGAGCAACTGGGATTACAATAATGTACCACCACACCTGGCTCTCTATGCTTCTTCTCTGCCATGAGCGGAGCTGTTTCCTCTGCCATGCTCTTCCATCATGATGTTCTACCTCACCCTGCATCCAGTGATGGAGATGGCAGAACTCCAAATAAACTTTTCTTTCTCTAAGTTATTCTTGTCAGGTATTTTATTCACAGGGACAAAAAGCTGATCAATCTTGGGACTATAATTAATATTGTATATTACAAAATTGTTAAAAAGTAGATGCTTTTGGAAGTGTATTTGTATAACACATGCTTGCAGGCCCATTCTAGGTATTTTCTCATTTTATTTTTCATCCACATATTTAGTTTATTACCCTAACCCTACATTTTCTACTATTACTGGTAAAACTAAACCTAATAGAAAAGTATTACAGTTAGACAAGATTAGGCCTTATATATATTTGGACTTGCCTTTTCCATTTTGATTGTTAGGTGTTACAAAAGTAGTCACATATTCATTAAAATACTTATCCGTAAATCCATCAATTTAAAAATGGTAAAATATACTGACACCAACTAAAATAAAGCCTGAGTCAAAACACATAATTTTATATATATACATATTTTTACATGGTTTCACACATACATTCTTATGCGTTCTCTGATGTTGTAAGGTACCAATTCTCTAAGCACAACAGTCAGCATCAAAGTTGGCTGAAACAAAAATTCAACCTAACATGATTTCCAGCACCATTCAAGAATTGCCATGAAAGCAAGTGAAGTGAAATGAATATTCATGTGTACATTGAAGGTTGTATATTCTATTATCAATGGCATATATTCATATCTATTAGTATAGACTTATGTACAGTGCACAAATTATGTAATATTGAAAGGGTGAATAACTCTGTACTTTGACCTGAGTTGATAGTGTGTATGTATGTGGACTCTTATGCATAGTTTCACAAGTTCATTCCCAGGAATATTCATATTTTCTACTATGCATAGTCATTTTCTCATAGTCATTTTTTCACACTAAGCCCTTTCAATATTGAATAGTAACCCTAACTTTGCCATGGTAAGTATACTAAATTTATCATCAATGCATGTATATTCCTATGAGATGTGATGTGCATGTTGACTTATGCTTTTCTTATCATTGGTACATAGCCCTTCAATTAGTTCACATTCAATCTGTGCTATATCCATTCAACCTCATGTTTAAAATTGTGTATACTATGATTGACTTTAAATCATTTCCGGTTTCAGAATACATATATTCATACATGTGTTTTTACTCATTTTCATATGAACATTCTTCTGATCATACACCATTTTTGGTAAACATATTAGTTTTCTAAGCAAAACCCAAATGAACTCATTACGTATAACGACTCTTAATATGACCACAATACTTAGAGCTACTTTGAATTTATGCATGTTCATGAATATCAGATTTCATGCACATTTAAAACACAATTTCAATTTTCTCTTTTACATTTACATGAAAAATATTATGTATTCAACCTAGCATATATTCATGCATCAACTAGACAAAAATCCATATATCTTCACCTATCAAAAAAGACTAATGTATAGGTTTTCAAACATTTACGCAGGTATGGTGGAAAAAAGACTCATGTTATCTGACATACATCTGCATTTCATTATAGTAACCTTATTGACACATAATTCAATACTAATCCCAAACTTCTGTTTATACCAAATCCAAATTTAAAATGAAATCCTACATTCCTATGAATGTACATGTGTATGATATCAATCCATTCAATTTTCAATGGTTTTGGTGCCTGTAGATTTTGTGTCTTCTGAATATTGTATATTCTTTCATTTCAAATTTATAAATAGTAATAATCATTTAACTCACATGATACATTTCTGTAACTCAGGACATACATATTTTTATCTGATTTATACATATTTTCCCATTCATGTGTGCTGACATTCACATTCAGTATCTAACACAATCCCTGTCGCCAAAGAAAATTCAATGCTAATCCTCAACTCATTCTTCTGCTTAAATCTACATTGCAAACTTGTCCACTGTGCATTCTTCAGTGGATGATGACTTGTACATTCACTTATCAATGGTACACTTCCTAGATCATCATATATTGATTGTTAGGATACATCAGTGTGTCCCAGAATTTAAAAAAAATTATGTATTTGAAGATAAAATAAAAATATTTCATGATAAACAAAGTTAAGAGAATTTATAGCTAGAAAACCGGCACTACAAAACATCCTTGGAAAAATATTCCATGAAGAGGAATGAAAAGCAATAATTAAAATCAGCAGAGAGAGGTAGTACACTAAAGGAAAAACTAATCAAAGTGAAAAACCAAGTCAAGGTAACTAACAAAAATAAACAAATATGGCTGGAAATACAAATCATGTCTCAATAGTAACCATAAATATCAATGCTTAATCTCACCAATCAAAAGACGTAGGTTAGCAGATTGGATTTAAAAAAAGAGACCCAACAATATGCTGCCTCCAGGAGACTCATATGTTAGGAAAAGACATACACAGACTGAAGGTAAAAGCTTGGGAAAAATCATGCCACTCACATGTACTGCAAAAGCAAGCAGGAGTTTCCATCCTCATATCAAATAAAGTAGACTTCAAGTGAAAGTTAATCAAAATGGATAAAGATGGAAATTGCATACTGCTCAAGGGAACAATACACTAACAAGACATAACAACTATAAATATATATGCCCCAAACAATGGTGCAGCGATCTTCATCAAACAAACTCTTCTCAAGTTCAAGAGTCAAATTGACCACAACACAATAATCTTGGGTGACTTTAACACACCTCTCTCACCACCAGATACATATTTCAAACAAAAGTTAAATAAAGAAACTACAAAACTCAATAATACAATCAATAACTTAGACTTAACTGACATATATAGAATATTTCAACCTGCATCAAGTGGATACACTTTCCTCTCAGCAGCACATGAATCCTTCTCTAAAATAGACAATATGCTATGCCACAAAGCAACTCTTAACAAATACAAAAAAGTAGAGATACTACCATGCATTTTATCAGATCATAATGGAATAAAATTGGAAATCAATGACAAAATAAAAATAAAAATTTTTCCATCACTTAGAAACTAAAAAATATGCGACTGAATAAAAAATGGGTTAGAGAAGACATCAAGGAGGAGATTAAAAAAATTTTGGAGTAAATGGTACCATAGAAACAACATATCAAAACCTTAGGGACACTATGAAAGCAGTATTAAGAGAAAAATTTATTGCATGGAGTTAATTCCTTAAAAGAAGAAAAAGTCAACAAATAAATGACCTCACACTACACCTAAAAGCCCTAGGTAAAGAATAACAAATCAGCAGCAAAAGCAGTTGAAGGCAATAAATAATTAAAATTAGAGCTGAAATTAATAAACTCAAAAGAAAAGAAACAAATGAAAAAATTGACAAAACAAAAAGTTGGGTCTTTGAAAAAGTAAATAAAATTTATAGATCCTGAGCCATGCTAATGAAGATAAGGAGAGAGAGAACTCAAATTAGCAGCATACGTGATGAAAAAGGTAATATCACAACAGACACCACATAAATACAGAGGATAATTAGAAACTATTTTGAAATACTATACTTTAATAAAATAGAAAACATTGAAGGCATTGACAAATTTATTAAGTCATCCAATTTGTTCAGATTGAGTCAGAAAGATATACACAGTTTAAATAAACCAAAATCAAGTGAAGAAATACAAGACACCATCAGAAGCTTACCACCCAAGAAAAGCCCAGGACTGAATGGAAACACAGCTGAGTTCTACAACACCTTTAAAGGAGAACTAATACCAATACTCTTCCATTTATTTCAGGAAACAGAAAAAGAGGCAGAAATTTCAAACTCATTCTGTGAGGCCAATATTACCCTGATCCCAAAACCAGGCAAACACACATCAAAGAAAAAAAAAAAAAACTTCAGACCAATATCTCTAAGGAACATAGATGAAAAAATTCTCAATAAAATTCTGGAAAAACAAATACAAAAATGTATCAAAAAGATTGTGTACCATGATCAAGTGGAATTCATCCCAGGGATGCAAGGTTGGTTCAACATATGGAAATCCATAAATGTAATTCCTCATATCAACAGACTTAAAGATAAAAATTACATAATCATCTCAATAGATGCACAAAAAGCATTTGACAAAATACAGCACCCCTTCATGATCAAAACACTAGAAAAACTAGGGATAACAGGAACATATGTAAACATCATAAAGGCTATCTAAGCTAAGCCTCAGGCCAACATTATTCTAAATGGAGAAAAAATTGAATGCATTCCCTCTAAAAACTGGAACAAGACAGGGATGCCCTCTTACACCACTTCTATTCAGCATAGTTCTTGAAACACTGGCCAGAGCAATTAGACAAATGAAAGAAATTAAAGGGAGATATATATATGAAAAGAAGAACTTAAATTAGATCTATTTGCTGAAAATATGATTCTATACCTAGAAGACCCAAAAAACTACACCAGAAAACTTCTAGAACTAGTAAATGAATTCAGCAAAGTAGCAGGATATAAAATCAACACCCATAAAAAAAATCAAAGGTATTTCTGTATATCATGACAAATCCTCTGAGAAGGAAATGAGAAAACTACCCCAATCACAATGACCTAAAATATAAGATACTTGGGAATCAACATAATGAAAGAGGTGAAAGATCTATACAATGAAAACTACAGAACTCTAAAGAGAGAAATCAAAGAAGACCTTAGAAGATGAAAAGATCTACCTTGCTCTTGGATAGGCAGAATTAATATTATCAAAATGACCATACTACCAAAAGCACTACACATATTTAATGCAATTCTGATCAAATTCACAATTGCATTCCTCATTGAAATAGAAAATGCAATCATGAAATATATCTGTAAAAATAAGAGACCCAGAATAGCTAAAGTAATTCTAAGCAGGAAGAGTGAAACAGGTGGCATCGCTACACCAGACCTCAAAGTATACTACAGAGCAATAGTAAGAAAAACAGCATGGTATTGGCACCAAAACAGACTGGTAGACCAATGGTACAAAATAGAGGACACAGAAACAAACCCACAAAATTAAAATTATCTTATATTAGACAAAGGTGTCAAAAACATATGCTGAAGAAACGATAGTATCTTCAACAAATGGTACTGGGAAAACTGCAAATCTATATGCAACAAAATTAAATTAAACCCCTATCTCTCACAACACACAAAATTTATCTCAAAATGGATCAAGGACCTAGGAAGTAAACTAGAGACTTTGTGTCTAATAGAAGAAAAAGTAGGCCCTAATCTTCATCATGTGGGATTAGGCCCCAACTTCCTTAATTATACTCCTATAGCACAATAATTAAAACCAAGAATCAATAAATGGGATAGAATTTATGTCTTTTGATTGGTGAGTATAAGCATTAATATTTAGGGCTACTATTGAGACATGATTTGTATTTCCAGCCATATTTGTTTATTTTTGTTAGTTACCTTGACTTGGTTTTTCACTTTGATTAGTTTTTCCTTTAGTGTACTACCTCTCTCTGCTGATTTTAATTATTGCTTTTCATTTCCTCTTCATGGAATATTTTTCCAAGGATGTTTTGTAGTGCTGGTTTTCTAGCTATAAATTCTCTTAACTTTGTTTATCATGAAATGTTTTTTATTTCATCTTCAAATCTAAATCTTAATTTTGCTGGATACAAGACTCTTGGTTGAAACCCATTATCTTTCAGAGCTTGATATATGTTGTTCCAGGATCTTTTAACTTTCAGGGTCTGTGTTGAAAAATCTGCCATTATCCTAATTAGCTTTCCCCCTATATGTAATCTTATTATTTTCTCTTGTGGCTTTTAAAATACTCCTCTTATTCTGTGTGTTGGGAATTTTCATTATAATGTGCCTTGGTGCGTATCTGTTGTGATTTTGTACATTCAGTGTCCTGTAGATTTCTTGAACTTGGATTTCCAATTCATTCTTCATGTTTGGAAAGTTTTCTGATATTATTTCATTGAATATATTGTTCATTCCTTTGGTTTGGACCTCTATGCCTTCCTCCATCCCAATAACTCTTAAATTTGGTCTTTTTAAGCTATCCTATATTTCTTGAATGTTCTGCTGGTGGTTTATTTATTTATTTATTTATTTTGCTGTGTGTTTTATGTTTTTTTTTATCTTCATCATCTGATTTCCTGTCTTCCAAGTGGTGTACTCTGTTGGTGATACTTTCTTTTCAGCTTTCAAGTTGCGATGATTTTTTGCTTCTTGGATTTTTTAATGTAGCTCATCGTTGAAGTGATCTTTCACGGCTTGTATTTTATTCTCTTATGTCTTCTTTGACTTCATAAAACACTTTAACCGTGTATATCCTGAAATCTTTCTCTGTAATTTTTTTTCTGCTGTAGCTGCCAATGATTCTAATGGTGTGTTGTCTTAATTTATTTGTGGTACTTTCTTCCCTTGTCTGTTTATATTACTCGTGTTTCTTCATTTCCAGTTTTGTGAGTCTGGTGTGTTATTGTTTTTACCCTATAGATTTGTTTTGCTCTTGTAGGGTTACAAGATTCCTCCTTTTTGGGAAAGGACAATGTTAACAGATCCCAATATCAACAATACATCACCTATGAACAATTTGTTTTTATCAAGACATTTACAGTTTAGTTTCAATGTCAAGAAATGTTGGATTCAATTATTATTTAAAATATAACCAGTAGTTTCATACAAAGGTTTATAGTTTCTGGCTGTGGACAATGAACTGAGGGTTGGGCATAGGATGATATGCTGCTCAGATGGAGATCTGATCTGTAAGCCACGCCCACTTAATATGGCAAGAAAAGTTTTCCAAGATTGAGTCCTTCTGCTTTCAGTGTCTGGTGTCTGGTGAGGTGAGGGAATCTGGGCAATGGCCTTGTGCTGTGGATAGGTAGCAGTAAAGTGACCTGCACAGGAGCAGAGCACAGTCTGGAGTTCTACAGAGGTGCTGATAGGTGATTCTGCTAAGCCACTTGAGAGCCTTGTGTGAACCAGAACTGGGGGCTTTGGGTCCAGAGTCCAGAGTCCTACTCCACTGCAGAGGCTCTGATATCTGTGCAGGGGGTCACCCTGCTGGTGATTTCTGCAAAAACCCACTGTTTAGGGGGTCCTCTCACACTCTCTGAGATGTTGTATTCCAACTAGGTGAGACCTGGGTCATGGAGCAACACAGAATACTGCCTCTTTCTGGCCTGCCATCTTGAAGTCCAGTTGAAATCCTGTATTCTTATGAACACACATGTGTATGTCGAGCAATCCATTCAATATTCAATGGTATTGGTGCCTGTAGATTTCTGTCTTTTTAAAAAAAAAATCTTTTTTTTTTATGTATGAAGTCATAAAATTCATTCAAAATGCTTTAAAATTAGCATACACAAATTGATCTAGGAATCCCCCTTCTTCAAATTTGTCATAGAACATAATGAACTGTAGAAAGTTTTGAAAATAATACACTTTTAAGATGTCATTTTCATAATAATGAAAAGATATGAAGAACTAAGTGTCCAAAAATAAGAGAATTTAGAGAAATATTTAAATATTGTTCAGCCCTTAAAAATTGGGTTTTTATTTATTTTTAAATATGCATAATTGTTTATATTGCAGAGAAAATAACAACATACACATTGTAACAATATTCCAGATATTTCCCCACGATCTCCTGTCTTAAGAGATAAGCAAAATTAAGTACTTGAGAAATATTTTATATAATTATCCTATAATATGTTTTTGAAGAGTGCTTTTGTACTTCCCAAATTCTCTGTGATGAGTATTTTAGAAATAATATTGGCTTTGTAGTTCCAAAAATAATATATGTTTTTTTGGTAGGCAATCTGGAAAATAAAATTTGGTAGGCAATCTGGGTAAACCAAAATAAAATATTCAAGTCACTTGTGACCTCACTATCTTGAGATAATAATTGTTTCTGTTCAGATAAAACATATATTTTAACAATCTTCTTCTGTGTATGCATGTATATTTATTTTTTTACAGAAATAAAATTATACTGACCATATTTTTACCTGTCCTTTGTCCAAGAACCACACAAAACTCTTGCTCAGTTACAGAAACTTAGACACACTACTAAGAAAAATAAGTCAGGTATCAACAACTCCAAATTTACCTCTGCCCAAAGAAAGAAAAAATATAGATTTTCAAGGCACAGTCACTTTCAATTTGTTCTCTTTCTTTGGTGTAAAGTGCCAATCGATGTTGAAGGTGGTTCTGGGAAAAGAGGCAACTGAGCCAGGTCAGAGCAGTTCACACCCAGTATTAGCTGTTGAATAATTGTGCAGGGACAGTGGGTGTTGCTGAAGTTTGGATCTAGAAATGTTTCCCTAAATGCTTTTATTTTGAAAGCATGATCACTAATGCACAATACTTCAGAAGTGGGGCTTTTAGGCAATGAGGAGAGCTATAACCTTATCAGTGGATTAATTCTGATGGATTGATAATTTGATCTACTGGGTGGTAACTGTAGGCAGCTTATGCCTGGAGAAAGTAGGTCACTGGGGTGAATACCCTTGAATTTTATCTTCTCCCTGGCTTCCCATGCTCTGCCTGCCTCCTGGCTGCCATGAGCTGAGAAGCTTTCATCCACCATACCATTTCACCATGATGTTCTGCCTTACCTCAAGCTCAGAGCAATGAAATCAACCAACATAGATTAAACCTCTGAAACCATGAGCCCAAAATAAACTTTTCCTCATTAAGTCATTCTTGTCTGGTATTTTGGTCACAGTGTGAAAAAAACAGGAGTCTATAAGTCTTTATATGTCTGATTTTTTCACTGGTTAGGAAATGACAAAAGTTGCTCCTTTTTCCTTTTTTTTTCTCTCAATGTTATTGAGGTGTAATTGACAAATAACATTTATATATGTCTTAAGTCTGTTTTCTGTTGCTTCCAACAGAAAACCACAGACAAAGGAAGTTTTGAAGAAAAGATATTTAACTCACAGTTCTAGTGGTTCAAGGGCCAACATATAGTGATGGCCTTCTTTCTGGCAGACTCTCTGTGATGCAGGGTATCTAGTGCTAAGCACAGGGATTGTGTGTTTGTGTACATGTGTGCACATACCTGTGTTTGTGTGTATGTGTGTCCCCTTTGGTATCTCTCCCTCTTATAAAGACACCAGGATTCAGTCATGGGAGCTCCACCCTGATAACCTTATCTAATCCTAACCACAAGGGTCCATTTCTAAACACCATGGTACTTCACCATGAGAATTAAACTCTGGCATGAGTTTCTGTGGGCAGGGGAAGACCAAGCCATAATCAAATGATAGCAGCATACAATGTGATATTTCATAAACCCACACACTGAAATGACTACTATAGTAAAGCTAATGAACACATCTGCCATCTCACACGTGTGTGTGGGAACATTTAAGACCTATGTCCTCAGCCATTTACAAGTGTACAGCAGTAGTAAGTACCTTCACCGTAAGGTACACTGGGTCTCCAGCACTTATTCATTAGATAACTGAAAGTTTGCGCTTTTGATCAACTTTCTTGTCTACTGCCCTATTCCTGCCAACCTAGTACCTTTTGCTCTCTGCTGATGAGTTCCACATTTTTAGATTCTACATATATACCTGAAACCATGCAGTGTTTATCTTCTGTGCCTGGCTTATTTCACCTAGTGTGTTTTCCAGCTTCATCCATGTTGTCAGAAATGGCAGGATTTCCCTTTTAAAGGCTGACAAGTATTATTCTGTCATATGTGTGTGATGTGTGTGGAGTGTGTGTCAACCTCTGGCCATTCTGCAGGCTGAATGCAAATATGGAGGAGGGAGAAGGAAGCCTGCATGAATTTTAGGGGGCTTTCTTGTATTGGTCCTTTCCCAGACTCTATGTTCTGTCTCTTGATTTCTTCCTCCATTTTTCTAGGACACATCCTTAAGGGACCTCTTACGAAGGGTAGGTGGGAATCAAGGTCTCGATCCTTGCTACCTTTTGTCCTGACCCTGACTGAGGGGGTCTTTAGACACCAATAGGACATGCAAGTGTGGATCGTGAGTAGCATCCTCACTCCATCCTCACCAGTTTTTCCCTCTGGTTCTACATTTAAACACCTCATCCCACAAAGCCACAGCCTACAAGTCACCATCCCATCCTCCACTGCTCAGTTCTTTGTGGAGTGTCTACTCTCTGCTAAGAAGCTTCGGTGAATATAAGAGGGAGGAGCCCCTCTCCAAAGTACCACACCATTCCTGAGACCACCTTGGCATGTGGGGCTGATATCATCTGTGGTGATTCTCTGTCTGAGGCCTTCTGCATGCAGTCACTTTTCTCCAACGATTTATATTCATCCTGGGTCAGTCGTTTTGGTTTTTTTTTAATCATCATCACCAAAATACCCAACATAAACAACTTAAAGGAGGAAGTCTTTATTTTGGCTCACAGTTTCAGAGGTTTCCATCATCAGCCAGCTCCATTACTTTGGCTCTGAGGTGAGCCAGCACATTATGGAGGAAGGACATAGTAGAGGGAAGCTGCTTTGGGCTTGGTAGATGGGAAGCAGAAAGAGAGAGAAGAAGAGGCCAGGGACAAGATATAGTCCCCCAACGGCCAAGCCCCCAGTGACATACTTCCTCCAGCCATGACCCACTTTCTGTAGTTTCCACCCTCTCAATATACCTCTGAAATTATTAATTCATTAAATGGATAAATTCACTGGTAAAATTAGAGTCCTCATGAGTCACTTCCCCAAAGTCCTACCTCTGAATATTGCTGCATTGGGTACCAAGTCTTTAATATATGAACATTTTGGAGAAATTCAAGGTCCAAATCATGACATTTCCCTCTCTTTTAAGTTAGTGACCCAGATTTTCTCTTAAAATTTTTCTGGCTGAGAACTCAAATTACTTTCAGGGAAGGAGAGAGGCAAGGATCTCATTGGACAGTCTAATTTGAATTTATTTTCTTGGGGCATTTCTTAGTTACTCACTTCTACCTGGAGACCCATGACCAGAGGAAGTGTGACAATGGGTATCCAGTCCAGCTGCACTTGGTAAGGGCTCTCAGCTCTATTTAGAGGATGCTAAGGTCCCAGCACAGTTGATCATGGGGGAAAGACTGGCTCCCTGTCCCCCAAGCTCAGCCCAACTACTCACTGCCATTCCCCTTCCACTTTCTATGAAGTTGTGCTTCTAACCTCACCAACTAGAATTTATGTTTTCAAGGTTGTATATCTGTAACAGTTAGAGCCTATAACTTATGTTGTGTTCTTCTCTTGCACAAGTGAGCCTGTTACAACAATAAAGGAGGTGATGATTCTTAATCTCCATGTTTTTTTGAGGGACATTTGGTGACTAAAAGGACTGGCCTCTGCCACATTGCCTGTGACTTAAACACTCAGAGGTCACTCCAGGGGAACTGGGCTGCAGAAAATAACCACACAAGAGACAGAAATACCTTTTTTGGGGGGAGGGTGCTCTGATGGCTCCTCTGACCTTAAGGATCTGCAGAAAGAGAGAACGCTGACCCCTTCTTTTGAGGAGAGGCCATTCAAATGAGTCAAGGGATTAGGTTTCAAGGGGCTGAGACTAACTTCATGATGTTTGTTGTCAGCAGGTTGACTGACATCTAGGAAGGCCACACCCAAAGGCAGAGTAAGAGAAGGGGACACACAAAGGAGGTTCCCATGGAATATTCTATCCCAAACTAGTCAAGGGGTTAACATCACAAAGGAACAGGTGAGTGTAACTCGACCAGTGGGGCTGCAGAAAGGCACACCTATGCATGAAGACACATTTGGTTGCATTATTTCTACCCTCAAGATCGGGGCTACCATCTTCAGCAACTTAAGAGTAGCCAGATTGTTAAGGTACATAAACAAGTCAGGATGGCACCTGGTATTTTGCCATAGAAATGTTAGAGTCTGTAAACAAGTCTGCATGGTGCCTGGCAAAAAGCCAGAGGGAGTGGTTTGTGAAGTAACAAAAGCGAGCCATTAAGTGTGGAGATTCCTTATTGGTTGACTGCTGTATCTATTTTATGCTAATTAGATAAGCTGTGTAAAATGTATAAATATCGCTCAGATCCTACAATAAACAGCTTCCACTCCTGCTGTATCAATGTACACAAGTTATTCGTCACCCCCCAGTTATTTTGCTGCAGCCGGACTGCGGCACCAGATCATCAGGGGGATGGCCAAAAGTGCCTCAACCAATCAGGAGGGGAAAACACTGGTCACGTGACATGATGGCCTCCCACAGGCTTCACCTCCCAGAAACTTTTTAACTACCCACTTGGGCCAATGAATTCCTATCACTGTGGTGGGTTGTATTATCCCCAGGAAAATGAGCATCTTGGCACAGTGGGACACACTTCCTTGTGTGTCTGTTCTCTGCCAAGTCCCTGTGCACAGAGCAACCCCAGGCTCCCAGTAGGCAAAGATTGGCATCTGTCACCCAAAATAATCTAATGTCACAGTGGAGAATCTTGAAAAGGGTCCTGTTGGGGTGTTTGCATTAGGAATTGAGCATTTCACGCAATTAAACCCAAAAGTACTATTCTCAATCACTGAATTAGCCACAGCAGATTAAAAACAGCTTTTCTAATATGCACTCTGGTTTTCTTGTACATATCAGGAAGAGATTGGGTTTTTTTATATGTGAGGTTATTTAACAAGAAAAACTTTCCCCAAGGGATAAACAAGTTAATGAAATTTATTAAGAAACTACCTCATGGGTAATGAATATGCATATTTATAGAAACTACATAATAAACTGAGCACTTACCAGATTACTTTCCCTCACAAAATAAATATGGTTGATTGTATTTCCTAGGAAAGAAACAGCATTTATACGGAAAATGATATTAAGTCACTAGAAGTTTCCCCTTATTGAATAATAATTACAATGTGAAGAACATTTACCTGAGAGAGAGAAAGAGAGAGAGAGAGAGAGAGAGAGAGAGAGAGAGAGAGAGAGAGATGAAAAGGGAAAGGACAAAAGTGTTTCTTACCTCCTGAGACCACGGATTTTACACATGGTACCTCCACAGCCTGAGCCTGTGACCCCTCCAGGCACGTGTGTTCCAGCAGAGAACACATACTTTAGCCTGTGAGCACTGTGGACAGGAAAGCACCAGAAGGTGAGTGTGAAAGTGAAACAAAAATATTGATATTTATTTCAAACTAGTTTAGCACCAGCTTAGTATCCTGTTCATGCAGGGGACATTGTTCCTGCTTTATGTGGTGATGTGTAAGAAATGTGTGTTGGTGAGTGGATTCTTACTAACACCTGGCACACCAACCGTCCACTGCTAAAATCGAAGCCAGTCAAGGTGGTGGCACATTCCTATAATCTCAGCTACTAGTGAGGCTGAGAGGCCAGAAGATCACAAGTCCACCGGGAACTTAGTGAGACCCTGACTCAGAAAATAAAAAGGTCTGGGGATGTGGCTCAGTGGTAAAGCAGTTGCCTAGCATGCAGAATCCCTGCATACAATCCCTAGGACCATGTAAAAGAAAGTCCATTATTTGTCATGGTTCAGCAAATTTTTTTCCCCAGGAATCCACCCCAGAGAAAAGAGTTAAACCATATAGGAGCCCATGAGTTTGCACTGAGCCCCTGCAATGGGCCCCAGCTGAACAAAAATGGAGTAACTGTGCTAAAGTGCCACACCACCAAGATGTTACCTCACCTATTCTTTTTTTCCCTTTTTTTAATTGGTTGTTCAAAACATTACAAAGCTCTTGACATATCATATTTCATACATTAGATTCAAGTGGGTTATGAACTCCCATTTTTACCCCAAATACAGATTGCAGAATCATATCGGTTACACATCCACATTTTTACATAATGCCATATTAGTAACTGTTGTATTCTGCTACCTTTCCTATCCTCTACTATCCCCCCTCCCCTCCCCTCCCCTATTCTCTCTCTACCCCATCTACTGTAATTCATTTCTCTCCTTGTTTTTTTCCCATTCCCCTCACAACCTCTTATATGTAATTTAGTATAACAATGAGGTTCTCCTTCCATTTCCATGCAATTTCCTTTATCTCTCCCTTTCCCTCCCACCTCATGTCTCTGTTTAATATTAGTCTTTTCCTCCTGCTCTTCCTCCCTGCTCTGTTCTTAGTTGCTCTCTTTATATCAAAGAAGACATTTGGCATTTGTTTTTGAGGGATTGGCTAGCTTCACTTAGCACAATCTGCTCTAATGCCATCCATTTCCCTGCAAATTCCATGATTTTGTCATTTTTTAGTGCTGCGTAATACTCCATTGTGTATAAATGCCACATTTTTTTTTTTATCCATTCATCTATTGAAGGACCTCTGGGGTGGTTCCACAGTCTAGCTATTGTGAGTTGTGCTGCTATGAACATCGATTTGGCAGTATCCCTGTAGTACGCTCTTTTAAGGTCTTCAGGGAATAGTCCGAGAAGGGCAATAGCTGCTTAGACTTGCTTTTGCTATTCTGGGTCAAATGGTGGTTCTATTCCCAGCTTTCCCAGGAATCTCCATATTGCTTTCCAAATTGGCCGCACCAATTTGTAGTCCCACCAGCAATGTACAAGAGTACCCTTTTCCCCACATCCTCAGCAGCACTTGTTGTTGTTTGACTTCCTAATGGCTGCCAATCTTACTGGAGTGAGATGGTATCTTAGGGTGGTTTTGATTTGCATTTCTCTGACTGCTAGAGATGGTGAGCATTTTTTCATGTACTTGTTGATTGATTGTATGTCCTCTGAGAAGTGTCTGTTCAGGTCCTTGGCCCATTTGTTGATTGGGTTATTTGTTATCTTATTGTTTAATTTTTTGAGTTCTTTGTATATTCTGGATATTAGGGCTGTGTCTGAAGTGTGAGGAGTAAAAATTTGTTCCCATGATGTAGGCTCCCTATTTACCTCTCTTATTGTTTCTCTTGCTGAAAAAAAACTTTTTTTAGTTTAAGTAAGTCCCATTTGTTGATTCTTGTTATTAACTCTTGTGCTATGGGTGTCCTATTAAGAAATTTGGAGCCTGACCCCACAATATGTAGGTTGTAGCCAACTTTTTCTCTATCAGACGCAGAGTCTCTGATCTGATATCAAGCTCCTTGATCCATTTTGAGTTAACTTTTGTGCATGGCGAGAGAAGGGGATTCAGTTTCATTTTGTTGCATATGGATTTCCAGTTTTCCCAACACCATTTGTTGAAGATGCTATCCTTCCTCCATTGCATGCTTTTAGCCCCTTTATCAAATATAAGATAGTTAGTCTCTGTATCCTCTATTCTGGACCATTGGTCCACCCGCCTGTTTTGGTACCAGTACCATTGCTCTGTAGTATAGTTTGAAATCTGGTATCGCTATGCCGCCTGATTCACACTTCCTGCTTAGACTTGCTTTTGCTATTCTGGGTCTTTTATTTTTCCATATGAATTTCATGTTTGCTTTATCTATTTCTACAAGAAATGCCATTGAAATTTTGATTGGCATTGCATTAAACCTGTAGAGAACTTTTGGTAATATCGCCATTTTGATGATGTTAGTTCTGCCTATCCATGAACAGGGTATATTTTTCCATCTTCTAAGATCTTCTTCTATTTCTCTCTTTAGGATTCTGTAGTTTTCATTGTATAAATCTTTCACCTCTTTTGTTAGGTTGATTCCCAAGTATTTTTTTTTTTGAGGATATTGTGAATGGGGTGTTTTTCCTTATTTCCGTTTCAGAAGTTTTGTTGCTGATATACAGAAATGTCTTTGATTTATGCGTGTTGATTTATATCCTGCCACTTTGCTGAATTCATTTATTAGTTCTAGTAGTTTCTTTGTAGACCCTTTTGGGTCTTCTAGGTATAGAATCATGTTGTCCACAAATAGTGATAATTTAATTTCTTCATTTCCTATTTTATGCCTTTTCGTCTGTCTAATTGCTCTGGCCAGTGTTTCGAGAACTATATTGAATAGAAGTGGTGATAGAGGGCATCCCTGTCTTGTTCCAGATTTTAGAGGGAATTCCTTCAATTTTTTTCCATTCAGAATGATGCTAGCCTGAGGCTTAGCATAGATACCTTTTACAATGCTGAGATAAGTTTCTGTTATCCCTAATTTTTCTAATGTTTTGAACATAAAGGGATGCTGTACTTTGTCAAATGCTTTTTCTGCATCTATTGAGATGATCATATGGTTTTTATCTTTGAGTCTATTGATGTGGTGAATAACATTTATTGATTTCCGTATATTGAACCATTCTTGCATCCCAGGGATGAATCCTACTTGATCATGGTGCACAATTTTTTTGATGTGTTTTGTGTCCGATTTGCCTGAATTTTATTGAGGATTTTTGCATCTAGGTTCATTAGAGATATTGGTCTGTAGTTTTCTTTCTTTGAGGTGTCTTTGTCTGGTTTCGGAATCAGGGTGATGTTGGCCTCATAGAATGAATTTGGAAGAGCTCCCTCTTTTTCTATTTCCTGAAATAACTTGAAAAGTATTGGTATTAATTCTTCTTTAAAGGTTTTGTAAAACTTCGCTGTATACCCATCTGGTCCTTCCCTTTTCTTGGTTGGTAGTGTTTTGATGGTTTCTTATATTTCATCCATTGATATTGGTCTGTTCAAATTGTGTGTATCCTTCTGACTCAGTCTGGGAAAATTATATGACTTAAGAAATTTATCGATGTCTTCACTATCTTCTATTTTATTGAAGTATAGGTTTTCAAAATAATTTCTAATTGTCTTCTGTATTTCTGTAGCATCTGTTGTGATATTGCCTTTTCATCCCGTATGTTAGTAATTTGAGTTCTCTCTCTTCTTCTCTTCCTTAGCATGGCTAAGGGTCTGTTGATCTTATTTATTTTTTTGAAGAACCAACTTTTAGTTTTGTCAATTTTTCAACAGTTTCTTTTGTTTCAATTTCATTGATTTCCGCTCTGATTTTATTATTTCTTGCCTTGTGCTACATTTGCTGTTGTTTTCCTGTTCTTTTTCTAGGGCTTTGAGATGAAGTGTGAGCTCATTTATTTGTTGGTTTTTTTCTTTTTTTGAGGAATGACCTCCAGGCGATGAATTTCCCTCTTAAAACTGCTTTCATTGTGTCCCATAGATTCCGATATGTTGTGTCTGTATTTTCATTTATCTCTAAGAATTTTTTGATTTCCTCCTTCATGTCTTCTGTAACCCATTGATCATTCAGTAACATATTGTTCATTTTCCATGTGATGTAGGATTTTTCCTTGCTTTTTTATCATTGATTTCCAGTTTCATTCCATTATGATCAGATAAAATGCATGGTATTATCTCCACCCCTTTATATTTACTGAGGGTTGCCCTATGGCATAATATATGGTCTATTTTTGAGAAGGATCCATGTGCTGCTGAGAAAAAAGTATATCCACTTGATGATGGTTGATATATTCTATATATGTCAGTTAAGTCTAGGTTATTGATTGTGATATTGAGCTCTACAGTTTCTTTATTCAACTTTTGTTTGGAGGATCTGTCCAATGGTGAGAGAGGTGTGTCGAAGTCACCCATAATTATTGTGTTGTGGTCTATTTGATTCTTGAACTTGAGGAGAGTTTGTTTTATGCATGTCGCAGCACCCTTATTTGGTGCATAAATATTGATAATTGTTATGTCTTGTTGGTGAATGGTTCCTTTTAACAGTATATAATGTCCTTCCTTATCCCTTTTGATTAACTTAGTCTTGAAGTTGGCTTTATTTGATATGAGGATGGTCACCCCTGCTTGCTTACGAGGACCATGGGTGTGGTATATTTTTTCCCAACCTTTCACCTTCAGCCTGTGTATGTCTTTTCCAATCAGATGTGTCTCCTGGAGGCAGCATATTGTTGGATTTGTTTTTTAATCCATGTTACCAGCCTATGTCACTTTATTTGAGAGTTTAAGCCATTGACGTTTAGAGTTACCATTGATATATGGTTTGTACTTCCAGCCATGTTTGATTATTTATCTTTTTTTTAATTTAGTTTGTTTCTCCATGATTAGCTTTCCCCCCGCCCTCTGTCTTTACTGAGGTACTTCCCACTGTTGGTTTTGGTTATTGTTTTTCATTTCTTCCTCGTGTAGTGTTTTGCTCAAGATGCTTTGCAGTGCTGGTTTTCTGGCTGAAAATCCTTTTAACTTTTGTTTATCATGAAAGATTTTTATTTTGTTGTTGTACCTGAAGCTTAATTTTGCTGGATACAAAATTCTTGGTTGGCATCCATTGTCTTTCAGTCTTTGAAATACGTTGTTCCAGGATCTTCTCGCTTTCAGCATCTGTGATGAAAAATCCGTTGTTAACCTTATTGGTTTACCCCTGAATGTAATCTGCCTCCTTTCTCTTGCAGCTTTTAATATTTTCTCTTTGTTCTGTATATTGGATATCTTCATAACAATGTGTCTTGGCATTGGTCTACTGTGATTTTGTATGCTCGGTGTCCTGTATGCATCTACAATTTGTATATCCGTTTCCTTTTTTATTTCTATAATTATTTCATTCAGCAGGATGCTCATTCCCTTGGTTTGAACCTCTATACCTTCCTCTATCCCGATGACTTAAGTTTGGTTTTTTAATGTTATCACATATCTCTTGGATGTTTTTCTCGTGATTTTTTACCAGCCTTTCTGAGTTGCCTAGACTCTTTTCAAGATGATATATTTTGTCTTCATTATCTAACGTTCTGGCTTCTACTTGCTCCACTCTGTTAGTGATACTCTCATTTGAGTTTTTAATTCGGTTTATAGTTTCCTGCATTTCTAGAATTATTGTTTGATTTTTTTAATAATCTCTATCTCCTGATAAAGATGCTTATTTGCTTCTTTTATCTGTTTATGTAATTCATTTTCAATGTGTTCTTTCACTGTTTGAATTTGCTGTCTCATGTCCTCTTTAAGATTCCATTCCATCTGTCTAAGGTATTCCTTGAGTTCTTTATTTGGCCATTTTTCTGATGCCTCTAGGTCCTCCTGAATATTTAGGCTGTCCGCATTGTTTGTACTCCTTTTCTTCCTTGCTTTTTCATGCTGCTCATGTTACTTCTTGTTCTGTTTGACTGCTGAGTTACTGTTTACTCCTGTCTCCGCCAGTTTCATTGAAGTTATCTCCTCCACCACATTCTGGTGAGAGTAAATTATTTATTTATTTTATTTGATATATTTTACTTTTTAACAAATGAAAACTTGTATCCATATATGAACATATGAATATATGCAAATTTTTATGGCAGCTTTATTCATAATAGCCCTAAATTGGAAAAATCCACAAGTCCACCAATGGGTGAAATGGTACAGATTGTGGTATATCCATACAATGGAATACTATTCAGTAATGAGTCTCTAATACATGTACATGAGTCTCTAGTACATGAACCCTGAAAATTTTTTTGCTAAGTTTCTGAAGCCAGATAAAATACTGTGTCTTCAGTAATTCTATTGATGTGAAACACTGGAAAAGGCAAATCCAAAAACAGAGAAAGTAGAGTGGAGTGCCTGTAGCCGACGAGCATAAAGATTTTTTGGAGGGGTACCAAGGGATTGAACCCAGGGGCACTTAACCAATGAGCCACATCCTCAGCTCTTTTGTACTTTAGTTAGAGACAGGGTGTTATGAATTTGCTAAAGGCCTTGCACTAAATTGCTGAGGTTGGCTTTGAAGTCTTGATCCTCCTGCCTCAGGCTTCCAAGCCACTTGAATTATAGGCAATCACCACGGTGCCTGGCAAGCATGAAGAATCTATGTGAAAAGTTGAGAATTTTATAAAATTAGATGGGGATGGAGGTTGCACAATAGGCAGATTTACTTAAAATCAGTGAATTGTGCATTTAGAATTGGTGAATTTTACAAAAGTAAATTGCAGCAGAGTAAAGCTGTTAAAAAATTAGTGATGACTCAGTTTTTTATCACAACCAGTTGAAATTCATGAGGCCATGGTTTCCCCTGAAGGAATAGGAAGGACCTCCACAAGGCCCAGAACTTAATCCTGTTTAAACACCCTGTGGGTGTCCAGGCAAAGGAAGTGTGAGGTGTTGCACAAAAGAGAAGCCCAACTGAAATCTTGCATACCTGTAAGGATCCATGGCCCTCTCTTTGCAGGGTTGAACACCTGGATATTTCCACCTTAAGTCACTCAGGTGCTAGTTGGCTGAAGTCAACCATTGTATTTTTTTGGGGAGAAACTGTTTAGCAAATTGAGAATGGAAATCAGGGAGCAAAGGATGGGAAATCTAATAAATATTCAGGCAATTTGCATGTTAGTGTCTTCACACCTATAGCCTAATTTGAATTATTTTGCATATCTAAAAGTCATGGTGGCTTTTCTTAACAGTGTTCTGTGATTCCATATTCCTATTAGTTTAGATAGGCTTTCGCTCAAAGAGGTAGCTTTACTGTGGTTTTCCAGTAAAAATCACAACATGGTGGTTAGGATGTGGGGGAAAGGCACACTCATACATTGTTGGTGGGTCTGCAAATGGGTGCAACCACCCTGGAAAGCAGTATGGAGATTCCTCAGAAAACTTGAAATGGAACCACCATTTGACCCAGTTATCCCACTCCTTGGTTTAAACCCTCTTATGTTTTGGATGTGAGATGTCCCACAAAAGCTCATTTGTAAGACAAGGTAAGAAGGTTTAGAGGAGAAATGATTGGGTTATGATAGTGACTTAATCACTGATGGGATTAACAGAGTGTTGACTGGAGGCAGGTGAAGTGTGACTGCAGGAAGTGATTTATTGGAGGTGGGGCTATGAAGTATATATTTTGTATCTGGAAAGTGGAGTCTTCCTGTCTGTTTCTAGATCATCATGTGAGCTGGTTCCCTCACCACATTTTTCTTCCTGATGTCCTGCCTCACCTGGAAACCCAAGGAATGAAGCCTGTTGTCTATGGAATGAGACCTCTGAAATCATGAGCCCCCAAATAAATTATTCCTCCTCCACAGTTGTCCTGGTTGGGTCATTTAGTCACAGCAGTGAAAAAGCTAACTAAAACATATCCCAAAGACATAAAATCAGCATACTACAGTGACACAGCCACATCAATGTTTATAGCAGCTCAACTCACAATAACTAAACTATGGAACCAACCTAGATGCCCTTCAACAGATGAATGGATTAAGAAAACATGGTGTATATACACAATGGAATATTACTCAGCCATAAAGAAGAATGAAATCATGGCCTTTGAAAGTAAATGGATGGAACTGGAGACTATCATGCTAAGTGAAATAAGCCAATTCCAAAGAACCAAAAGTCAAATATTTTCTCTGATATGTAGATGATAATTCACAATGGGGGTGGGGGGTTAGGGAAGAATAGAAGAACTTTGGATTAGACAAAGGAAAATTGAAGGGAAGGGAGGGGGATTGGGAATAGGAAAGAAAGTAGAACGAATTAAACATTACTATCCTATGTGCATATATAATTACATGACCCATGTCATTCTACATTATGTACAACCACAAGAGTGAGAAGTTATACTCCACATACATATAATATATCAAAATACATTCTATTATTATGTATAACTAATAAGAGCAAATAAAAGAAAAAAGAAATAATAGAAAAAGACCCCAGGACGATGAAGCGACAACCAAATGCAGTTGAAAGAAAAAAAAAGACCAAAAAAGTTGATTTTTAAAACTCCTGGAAAGCAAAGCCACATTATAGACAGCAGAATACAAGGAAATGGCCATATAGATGAGGCCACAGAATGGAGAGCATGGGCTGTCACTGGTTTGTACTTCTAGCACAGGGCTAGCACGTCTGGGCAGCAGGAGCCAGAAAGGCAGGCTGACTTCTTCCTTTCACCAGAGTGGGAATCCTTTCCTTTACAAATGACTAGTTTTCACTGAGACCCATGAGCTGTCATTTATCTGGAGGTAGACCTTGGATCACAGCAGCAGATGGACAGGCTACAGGCCATCCTGGAGCGGGGTGTTGCTGTTGCCGCTCTGTGGGTGACTGCTATTCCAATCTTTGTTGAGAGTTAAAGTTGCCTTCTGGAGTTTCAAAGAAATGTTCATTTCTGTTTGGTCTCTCCCCTGGGTTCTCAAAGATTCATCTAGGGCCTTCCAATGCCCAAGGGATGGTTTTGCATCTGTCTCTCTGCCTCAGGATAACAATTTTCACTAAAACCTCAGACTACAGAAGACAGTGAATAAAACAATGAGTTAAAAATTCTAATGAGGCCTGACTTCATAAAAGTATACATTCAAGGTGAGCCTTGCAGCCCTAGGCCCATTTTGCCAGCAGGTGGTCAGGTGTGGGAACACCCTGGCCTGCAGGTGAAGCTTTCTCCAATGCTGAGGGACCTGGCACACTCCATCAGGGTAGCAGTGTGTGCTGGCTAATCCCCTGGAGGGATGTCCATGACAGCTCACACTTTTGCTCACCAGCAAGACCACCTCCAGGAATGTCTGAAACAGAACCATGTGCAGGCTTGCGCTAGGACTGTTTAAGACAGCAACAGGGGGAAGTCACACAAATGCCTGGCTGCCAGGGATGAGTTAAAGCAAGTAAGGCCCATACCTGCCATGGAACACTCGGGGCCAGAGTGCCTTCCACTGACAGAAACAAACTGTGTAGAGGGTGGCCATTTGTGTAAAAAAGTAAAAGGGGTACGTACAATAATATATTGATGTACTGGCTTATTTATGCCTAGAGAAACTCTGGGAAGATCCCTAAGAAATCAGCAACAGCAATTACTTCAAGGTGGAAGGTGAAGGGAAGGCTGAGGGAATGAGCGATAGAAATTCCTCAATGACAGAAATGTATCTGCTATTTACTAATTAAGTGAATGAAATAAAACTGAGAAAGAAATATAATAGTGTAAAAACACTACTGTCCTAATTTTAAATATATAGCAATGAGGCTTGTGTCCTGGCTGTCACCAGGTCAGCCAAAAATCCAAGGCTTTTCCACCTGCATAAAGCATTACTCTTTTATTTCTAAGACTGACTACTGAACATTCAGTAATTTTGAATATTTAAGATCTCTACTACTTTGGGGAATGATGAGGAGAAAGGCAGGAGGGATAGAAAACAAAGTTGATCACAGAAAGTCGGCCCGCTCTAGCTGTAGCTAGAAGTTGAGAGATGTCATTTGGAAATGATATCCTTGACACAACTCCCCTTTAAAAGTTCACTTCAAAAGATTTTAAATGTCTCTGGAACAAATAGGCACATGGAACTAATGGCTGGGTTTTGTTTCAAACATAATCACAAAACCACGAACTGTCCCAAGATGGCTACCAACATGAACATGTGAGTAGATTCACTTGCTGGGGGTGTTGCTCATTGGTGAGCACTTGCCTAGCAGGTGCGAGGCTTTGGATTCCATTCCTAGTACACCAGCCCTCCCAAAAAAGAAAGAAAATTTTTCATAATATGGCAACTGTAGACAGGAATAATGTATTGTATTTTTAAAAAACTAGAAGGATTTTGAAAGTTATTACCAAAAAGAGAAATGATAAATGTTTGAGAATTTAAAAATGTTTAACCTAATTTAAACATTATATATGTATGAAGCATCTCATGGCACACCATTAGTACATATGATCATTGTTTTTATGTATACAAGAGTAAAAATTTAAAAAGAAGTGAATGAATTTAAAGTGTTTCCATGCCATGAGATCTCACCAAGGGGTTTTCCTGAGTTGATGGGAAGCTCTTGTACACAGGGGTAGTCACAGACCCTAAGTCAGTACAGAAAAGTCTGTGCAGTGTGATGACAGGCTGTCTCAACCATTGTTGTTTATCAAAAAATCTAATGGGTGTACAAGGTACATGTGGTATCCAATGCCTCTATTTAAAACTCAATTACAAGCCAAGCACAGTGTTGCATGCCTGTAATCTCAGGAGGCTGAGGCAGGAGGATTGAGAGTTCAAAGCCAGCCTCAGCAATGGTGAGGCACTAAGCAACTCAGTGAGACCCTGTCTCTAAATAAAATATGAAGTAGGGCTGGGGATATGGCTCAGTGGTTGAGTGCCCTTGAGTTCAAGCCCCAGTACCCCCTCCAAACAAACAAACAAATAAACAAACAAAACAAATCAAAAAACTCAATTATATGCAAGTAACTCAACAGTTGTGAAAACTTTCCTCTTTTGTGGGGACAAATAAGGACAGACTTGTTACATATACTCGAATCATGCAGCTCAGCTCTATAATCAATGGATCTGGAGTGTCCCCACTAAGCCATCATTGTTCAATCACATTTTCTAAAGATGTACCACAATGTTACATTTGGAGTGAGCAGACAGAGATGTTTTATTGGCATTCCCCCACTCCCTGGGAAAAAACCTTCCCAGTTTCTGCTGCTGTAGCCCTACCATACTGTTGGTAGCCTGGAGCACACTGTGAATGCTTAGGAACAGTCAAGGCTGACCGAAGTGGCATGGAGCCTTGTTTTCTGGCTCTGCTTATGGAAAAGCAATGCAAGGGCTAATTCCAATTTTTGAACCTCAGGTCTCCACTGAATATTCAACCCTCTAGGTGAATCAAGTCAGAGACAGAACCTAGTTCCTCTTTAAGATCAGAGAAGTCACTTCATTTAACATAATATTTCTTCCCTATGCATTCTGAACAATGTTGGCCAAGAGAGCGCCTCTGGGGATGCTTCTGATTCTTAACTCAGTCAGATCTATTCCTTTCTATCCTGATCTTAGAATGAACATGAAGACACAGAATTTATTTATTTGTGTGTGGGTGAATCTGTGAGCTGTATTGTGCCGGGCCAGTAGAGCAAGAAAACAGGTCAGGACATTCTACCCCCAAACACAGCTCTGTGACATTCGAGGAAACTGCAGAAGCAGAGGGCCTTCTGACCTCATCCTGTCCTTCTCCCCTGAAGCAAGTCATAGAATTCTCTGGCCTCCTTCTGAAGCAGGTCCTAGAATCCTCACTCCAGAGATTCTCCCCCTATACCTGGGCAGAAGGAATGTCCTTATCTCAGAAGACACAGAGAAGAATCTAACAAAGAAGTGAATTTCGAAGTCCCCCTAGTTAATTAACTAGTCCCCCTAGTTAATTTCCATTGGGTCATACCCATTGACCAATCATGCTTCCCTGCCACTGTCTACTCCATTAATTTCAGCACAAAAACACCATCTTTCCCTAATGCTTTGGGTCTTCTTTTATGAAGGCTTCTGGGTCACATAAAACTCATACCAAATAAATGGGATGCTTTTCTCTTGCTAATCTGGGTTTTCTTGTAGAGGTCTCAGGCATACGCCTTGCTCTGGGTGAGGAAGATACTGTTTTTCTTCTACTACCATAAGAGAAACCTTAAAGTCAAAATGATTCAAGGTGCTGCACACCCTGGCATGAGGGATCTACTTCAAGAGAAGGGGTTTGTTGTTTAAGTGGGTTTTTTCCTCCTAGTGACCTCTCATCCTTACCCAAACTGGTCTACAATACCTGTACTACATGAACCTTGCTATGCTGTGAGTCAATTTCAAATTCAATTAGAATGTACACTTTGAAGGAGAACTAGGATGGAATTCATCATCTGTGATGGGCTCCTGTCCCCTGAAATGTGTCCTGAGGCTCAAGGATTTTCTGCCTCAATAGTTCTCAGGAAGAGATTGCATCCTAGGCCCCCTCATTAGAAATGCACATTTTGGGGCCACCCAGCCCTGTTGGGTCAGAATGATCACAGGGAAGGCAGTGAGCATTCTGCCACAAGATCTGCAGAGCATCACCTGCAGACTAAGGAATGCTAGTCTACCCTGAGCAGGCTCACAGCTCTGTTTCCCCTCTACCACTCCAATAGACAAGAAGTAGCTCTATCAAAATATCAAGGAAAAGGGCCCAGCAGGGTTGCTGGCTGGCTGCCAGAATAACCTCCAAGTTGTGCCTTTGTTTCCAAAACCCCTGTTTGACAGGGACCCTTGGAGCCACTGGCCTCCAGAAATGTCTTCTGGCCCAGCTCACTGCACCCAGCTGCACTACAGATGGAACAGGGGGCGGAGAGCCCTAGGCTCCCCCTCCCCCCTCTTCTTTCTATATCTCAGCCCTGTGTTGGGGCCCCAGAAAATGACAGATTCCAGGTCTAAAAATGTCAGGGGCCATCATCATCTTCACATTATCTGTAACTGATTCACACTTGAGCTCTCAACAGAGAAAATCAGTGGGAAAAAATCAACTTGAATGTAAATTAGAGTTACTAGAGGCTGGGTAGAGGGTTGGGTGAGCATGGCAAAGAGTTCGATTAGCACATGCTGTAGGAATGTGTTCAAATATCACATTGAACCTCACCAATGTGCACAATTAACACATGATAATTAAAAATTAAATAAAAATAAAGGAATTTATTTCCATCACTTCTCTATACTATAACTACATTGGTTTAAGCATGGAGTTAATAGTCCTATGTGAATCTCCCAAATCCACAGAAAGGGCCCAGAGAATCACCACACATCTCCTTCATTCAGCAGGCACCTTCCACAGCCCTCTCCTTACAGCCTGCAAGAGTGCCAGACAAAGGTTCTGTTTCACTTTATTGTGTCCCCACCGGCAGGACACATCAATGATGGCGGCGAACCTAGGAGAGGAGGAATGAAGGGGCAAGAGACACGAGGGATGACAGCAAGACAGGAGTTCTGATCAAGCTGCAAACTTTTATTGTTCACACAGGGGTATTTATATGCTGGGGATGGGGAAGCTCTCTTATCGGCAGTTCAGTTGCTGGATGTCTTCACAAGGTGAGATAACCGCAGGATGTTTCAGGAGGACAGATGGCCACAGGATGTCTCAGGGAGATAGATGGCTGCAGGATGTCTCCCAGGCAGGATGTCTCTCAGGGGGCTGTTTCTTGTAAGTGTCAGTCTATTCTTTGAAGGAGAACTTCCTTCTAGCCCCTGACATATTGGATACACCAGGTGTGGGATTTACAAACAGTACAATAACGTGCAGATAGAGACAGTGTGCCTGCTGGCTTTTGTGTCAGGAGGGCTCTGAAATGAATGGACCCTGCTTCCACACAGTACAACAAGCATCCCAAAGTAGATAATGTAAACAATTAAATTACTAAGTTATTATTCAAGCTTAAAATACTTCCATAAAAATGGTATGTGTGTGTGTGTGTGTGTGTGTGTGTGTGTGTGTATATATATATATATATATATATATATATATATATATTTACATGTAAGGTCTGTACATGATTCTTAAAAAACAATAAAAAATAACAATACTGTGTTCTGTACAATATTGCTTCCTTTTAAACATTCTAAACCCAAGAAATATTTTTCTTGAATTCCAGCAAAGTGGGCAAAATACACATGCAATATAATTAAAACCATTTCACAAAAATAAAAGATTGTGTCAGTTTCTATAAAGGCACATTTTGCTTGAATATAAGGAGCTCCCATTTCAGGAGCCCCTTTTTCTTGGGACCCTGGTAGGTGGCAGTGTGTTGTCCTGCTAATCTTTGGCTGAGAGAATACAACTGGCAGAGAGAAATGGAGCTCCCTCCATCCTTAAACCAGCAGGCTGATTGATGAGAATCTCAGAGCCCGAGGTACCACCTGCTACCTACCCCTTCACAGACCTGTTCTCCCCACATTTCTAATACTTGATACATATACCATATGGAGTGAAGATGTTGCCTATGTTTCTGCAGAGCATATGCAGCTCACTACTGATTGAGCACCAGGATAAAGGCAGGTGGAACAGGGGTCACTATGTGTCCTGCTTCTGAAGAGGAAATGCTGCTTGGCCCTCTACTCAGCTAAGGCACCAGTGTGGCTTCCAAACAAATGGGGGGTACCAGAGGCAGCTCTGAGTATAGAAAATGGACAAGACAGGTGCAGGATTTTAGGTCACTGAGTCTGCAAACCAGCCCTCCAATGTCTTCATTCTTGTGATTACTGAGGCTTGTGATCTCTCAAATGGGGTTAAAGTCCCTGTGGGGTCACAGAGGGGTCTCATCTCCTGGTGCCTGGGCCCTGTATACCCCTCAGGTTCCAGCTGGACTTATGGTTCATTCATCTGTGTGTGACAATGAGTGTCATTGTCCCTCAGGAGCTTGGTCTCTGGGACAGAGCCATCTTCTTCCTTCTCTGCTTCCTGTGTGGTGCTATAGACCACATCTTCTGCGATGTTCTAAGCATCCTCAGTGTCCTCCAAGAGCAGAGCTGCCCTCTCTGCCACAGATGTGTTGGAGGGTACCATAGTGTCGTAGACCATACTGGTGGAGCCGCTGCTGCTGTGACATGAGCTGAGTTTGGGAACCATCTGAGGGGGCACCTGCTGTGGAGTCATTTGCATAGGGATCTGGACCAATAGAAGTTGGGCAGGTATGCCCCATAGGCAGGCACTTTCTGGTAGCCACCATTGGAGATGTAGAGCTGGGGTGGGGGCACCATGGGTTTTATCTGGCCCTTCATGGGGATTATCTGGGGCTGTGGGAAGGGTGGGCCTTTTGTTTGTGCCCTATGTAGCCAGCATTGCTCACATTGCTCATGGGGCTGGTGCTCAGGGAGCTGGTTTGTGTGGTATTGCTGGCTCCCAAGGACTTCGCTGAGCTGTTGGACTGGACAGGTTGTCCTAGGCTTGCAGCTGATTGTGGATGTCCTTCCCTTTCAACTCAAGTTTTCTCCTAGCTGCCCAGCCAAAATATGTAAGTGCAAGCGGACAATCCAATAAATTACACAATGGAGCAAAATTATACACCAAACCTTAAAAAAAAAAAGTAATGCTCATCCTTCTATGGAAATAACCACAAACCACTACCCACCAGCGAAACAAGCTGAAATACACAGGATGGAATGCAAACGAACTCAACAAGCCTTAATGCCAATAATGACCACATTCACTTTTCTTTCTTGATGCTTTGGACACAGGGAAGGGGTGTTGAGTGGTATTACATTTTTACCAAGGTCTCCTCCCCTCCTGATTTTGGTGAGATTTAGGAAATACATCTGATGTCCTTGACCTTAGTGAGTCAAACTTGGCTCTGGGATTAGAAATGACCTTTTCCTCATTCATTTTTAAACATTTTTGTATCAATGTCTTCATTTTTGTATCATGTTAACATTGTCTTTTAGAATACTACTTAAAATGAATTTAAATTAAAATTGCCCAATACAATATCCAAAAGAGTAAAAGAATTCTTGAAAAATAGGATGTACCAATAGTAGCAAGCTTTCAAATTCCTTTTGCTTTAGATTCCCAATGAAAAGCAGCACTTTGTCTCCCTCTACAGGGTTTATGGGAAGTGTCAGCATGGCACACAGGAGCCAGGCTGCAAGACCATAGTAAGCAGGGATGGGTCCTGGGGGCTGGGCAAGGCAGAGGGCTGGCTGTCCTGGGGCTGCTGGCTCAAGCCTCCAGCCCAGCACCTCCCCTAGCCCTATAAAGCTACTGTATTTAAGAGCATAGCCTGACTGAAGCAGACTGATCCCTTCCCTATATGTGAAAAAAGGTGGGCTCTCTAGAGGTACTTCCCTGTAACCCCAGGGAACTACATGGTCTTATGTTTACCCCTTGGCCTTATAAATAACTACCCCACACTTGAACAGCTCTATGACCAGGGGCAATGAGCTCCCCATTGGAAGAAAACAAAAATTTCTGGTCAACATAACATTGACAAAAAATTGATTTGGTTTCAAAATGAGTAATCACTCTAGTGCTCTCTTAGGAAAAGTCACAATGTTCAAACCTAGTCTCATCTCTGCACTCCAAATAAGATAAATCAAATAAAGCAAAAGACAAAAAACTCTCATCCGTCCCCACCCAACAACTTTCTCTTTCCCCTAAAGGGTCCAGGAGGCAGATGTTCCAGAAGACTCAGGGGCCATGGACATTAGATTCTAGTTTATTTTCATTATTAGGGTGAGAGGTGGAGCCATGTCCCTCATGCCAAAATCAGGAGAAAAAGCTTTGTCTAGGCAATTGCATGATCATCTGCCTTAATATGATTTAATTAAAAATTACCAATACAACACATACTCTTTGGGAAAAAAATGTACTGTAGAAATGTGGGCATTAAAAAGTAAATATTCCTAATAGCCCTTTCATGTTGTTATTAAAAGCTATCATATTGCTGATAAGTTAATACACAATATATTATACATATTTTAATTTCAACCACATGAAACAACTAATATTTAACTATTCTGATATCTATGAACAGTAGTTTCATATGGTGTTTTACAAAAGATCAGACTTCAATTTAAATTAAATTGTGTCACCTATATTTTCCTGCTTCTGGTTTTGGAACAGCATCAAATATTTTGGACAGGTCTATGGATTCTTTTATAGCTGTGTACTACTCCCCAGTATGGATGCACTTCCAATATTCCATGCAACCTCCTACTGATAAATTAGTTTGTTTTGCATTTATCTCTCAGGAATGTTTATGCAGGAAATATCCTTTCATTTTTGCCCTGTAAGTGCAGCTACCTCTGCAACATAAGATTCTAGTAATTGCCAGATCAAACAATGTACATATTTTCCTTTTTTGGGCCCAGCTGATGTCTTTCCTTACAGGAAATAGATTTAAAGAACTGTACCAGGGTAGACTCCTCATATTTTCATTCTAAGAGTTTATTCCTACAATGAACACACATTCAGCACAGCACGGGTCAGCACAGGTCAGTGGGAACCTGTCAGTGAACCTCCTTTCAGAGTAAGCTGGAGTTACAAAGTCCTGCCTCTGCCTTGGGTCCTCCTTTCCCCAACTTTCTACTCATCCCATTACTAGGGTAGTTGTTTAACACCCCCTTTGTCCAGACTCCCTCAAGTAAAGCAGGCATTAGAGATCACTGCAGCTTCTAACGTGCAACCAAGGTCAAGAGCACCATAAAAAGAATCCAACCAGACTCAGGTGCTAGTATGCTGCCATCTTCACAAGGTTTTCCTGATACATTATGGGGTCTGGGAAGAAGTGTGTGTATGATGTGGAGGAATCAGAAGGAAGAAGAGGAGGCTTGTGTAGGTCCTTGGTCATGTTCTTCCTTCCCATGGGCTTTCCATTAAGGGAGATCCCATCCATGTTCACAAGTTGTTGTGTTAGGGCTGACAGCCAACCCAAGGAGCGGATTCCTAAATGACCTGCCAACTTCTCAGACCCTGAACCAGGAATTTTGCTTTGTTCTCTGGAAATTAAATCCTGACATAGCCTGTGTTCACTGAAGTGTCCATTCCACAGGTAATGGGCAGCCCTCTCTCCAAAAGGGCTGAAATCAAGCCTGTGTTCCTTTGGACCAAACTTGGTTCAGAGAGGGTGTAAGAGTTAGGAAATGTGGAACAAAGGAGAAGCAGATTGAGTGAGCTGCCTGGTCTAGCACAGGAGGCCCTAGAGATGTCATAAGAACCCTGAGTGAGGTACCATGTACTCATAAGGTTTGGCTAAATTAGGAGTGCAGCACTATGCCTTGCACTTGCTAACTATTACTGGATGTGGTCTGTCCTCCAAGGGTTTTTGTGTCAGAAGCTTTGTTTCCAGTGTGGAGATGTTAAGAGGTAGTGGAACCTCTAAGAGGTGGGGCTTAGTAAGTAACACTGTCCCTCAGAAGGGATTAAGGTAGTTCTCCTGCTTAGTTCTCTCAAGAATGATGTCATAGAACAAGAAGCCTGGGCCCTCGTGGGATTCTCAGGCTTCCTGTTATGCTGAAGGATCTCTTCTCCTTGAATATCCTCCCATGATGATGCCTGCCATTCATCGTGTGATGAAGCCAAGGGAACACTCACCAGAGCTGGTATCATGTGGTTTAGACTTTCAGCCTCTGAAACCATGAGCTAAAGAGACCTCTTTTTTTTTTACAGTACCCAGCAAAAGAGACAAAACAGAGATTCACTCTCTGTGTTATGAACAGTAAAATGTACAAGTGACAACTGCCTACAGAAAGTGCCTTCAAGTGTGCTTGATGTCTCATCAGAAAAATCTGTGACTCTTACCTGTGATTTGGTTTTCAATCTCCCTCTGCATCTGGACGGAGTCCACATAAATGGTCCAGTTCCCAATAAAATGTTCACAGGCAATTTCCCAGTAAGGCTCTCAGAATCCTTCCTCCTGGTAGTCATCCTTGGTGAAAGCGCACAAGGTCTGGAAGTGCAGCAGGAGATGTCAAATATTCCCAATGATTTGATTTTTAAATCCAGCATCTTACAATCCAAGAATTTTGCTTTTTGTTATTTATCCAGATGAGTTCAAAACTTAGAAGTCCACACAAAAACTCGCATGAATATTTACAGCACCTTTTTTCAAAATTGTTGGAGAAAACCAAGATTCACTTCAGGAGGTAAATGGACAAGCAGAAATGGATGCACCCAGACAGTGGAATAGTATTCAGTGCTAACACAAATTGAGCTATTGAGCCACATGAAGGGAGGAAATTAAAATGCATATTACTGGTGAAAGGAACCAATCTGGAAAGGCTACATACTGTGTGATCCCAACTATAGGACTCTCTAGAAATGTAGAAGTATGGAGACAGTAAAAAGACCAGTAGTTGCTAGAGGTAAAGGGAGAGGATGGGTAAAGTCATGAAGAAGATTTTTAAAGCAGAAAAAATTTTGCAAATGATACTATCATGGTCATCATGGAGGTTATTACACATTGATAAAAATCCATAAAGGTAAAACACAAAGGGTTACCCAAAATGTAGACTACAGAGTCCAGCTCATGATAATGTATCAACATTGGTTTGTCAACTATAATTAATAAAACAGACTGTAAGGCGACTGAGAGGAGAGTACAGGGAACTCTTTCTATTCAGAATTTCTATAAATCTGAAACTGCTCCCCAAATAATCTATTAATTAAAACCAAAACTCAAACACCCTGCATCTTTAATGGAGTGTGGGATGCAGGAGGACTCCTTAAGGATGACACATGGCTGAGCAGGTGGTTCTGTATAAACACATAAATGCACCCATGTCAGACATAAAATATGTTGCTTCCTGACCTTGGTGCACACCAGAGCTGTCTGGCATCCCTCCACCACACACACACACTTCTCTTGTTTGCAAACATGTATTTTATAAAAGCAATGATATTGCAAAAACTGCATTCTATCATTAAATCATAGGAGAGAAATCTTTGAAGTAGAGGAAAGCTGAACAGAAGCACCTTTTAGTATATCCAAAGGCAGTGGAGGCAGAGAAAAGGAAGCCTGACCCTCAAAGAATTTGCAAGGGGAGATACACACTGCACCATGGGCAGCAGGACCCTGCACAAATGTTCAGCAAGCCAGAGAGGGGACACGTGACAGCAGCCTGCTCTCCTTCCAAACTGCAGTCCTGCCTTCCCAGCCCCTCGGAGGGTGGGGGGTCTGCACTGACGTGAAGGGCCTGGAGGCTCTGGTGGGAAGTGTGCTAAATTCTTTTCTGCAGAACCAATTAATCCAGCTTTAGGCAATGAAACCCACCATTGTAAATACCCAGGTGCACCAGTGAGTCTGAGATCTTCCAGTAGAGACCAGTGAACTGCAACAGGCCCTTCAGGCTGCTGCCTGCTGGGGACAGAGGGGCTGGTCTTCCAGAACATGTCTCTGCTGATCCCCTCAAACCTGTAACACAGTAGCTTGTTTTCTAGCAAATTGGGGACTGATCTCATGAGTGAGAACACTTACCTCTCAACCCTGCATGGGGTAGACTGTCCTCAAATGAAACCTGAGTTGTATTTGGTTTAACCAAATGGACTTAAAAACTCCCTGTGTGAGCTGTTACAGAGGCTGAGGCAGAATGCTTGCAACAGATGAGGGGCCCCAGCACAACCTTCTCTCTCTTCTAGGCTCTCCCCCACTGCAATGTCTTCTTGAGCCCCTAAGAAAAAGTTCTTTTTCAAAGAAAAGAACCTGAAGCCATAAATAATCCAAATGAGGAGGTTTGGGTCTCAGCAAGTGTAAGATGCCTTTCTCTTGAGCTTGCTATCTGTTATATCTTTGGTTTTCTTATAAAGAGTTTAAATAGGCAAGCATATGACTGTGTGAGCCCAGCCCATATTCCTTCACCTTTCTTGAGCTGAAATTTATTGCTGGTTAAAAACACCACATAATGAGAGTTGCCTCTGCCTTGGTGCTTGTGGTTGGGTCAAGAATGCTTGCATTAATGTCATCTAAGCCTGAGAGAGAGATTCTGCTCAGACTCTGGACAAATCTGCAAGAGTGGGCAGTTTCTTTCTGCCCTGCCAGATTTAAGGAAGAGAACACTGGTCACTTGCTGCAGGCTTCTCCATGGCCATAGGCCAGGTGTTTACAGGGTGGAATGAGAAACTGAGGTACAGGGTGGACAGAAAGGGGCTCACACTGTGCCATCCCCTCCTCAGCACTCTGTGGGCTTCCAGTCTGAATCTTAGAAAACATCCCAAAAGTCAAACAGAAGTGGTTGGAAAATGATATTCTTAAATATTTTTGAGAATTCTAGTGGAGGTTACTTTCTACTTTCAAACAAAATTATGTTTCATGTTTACCTGGCATAGTTTGGGGGTGCTGAAGAGTACCAGAGCTGGAGAAAATCTATAAAATCAGTCATTTGCAGGGAAGGGCTGAGACAGAATCTGGTATCTATAAAATTCCTTAGACAATGCAAGTGAAATGGACATGCTTACCCAATGGTAGAATATCTGTGCTATTGACATTCAATCTGAAAAACCTTCTGCTTTCCTAATGTGGGCACTGATCCAAGGCCTGATGATACATGGATGCAGAAGAAACTTCTATATAAAGAAGTCACTGTGAAGGAGGGAAGAGAGAAATAACTGCAATAGTTGGTAAGAAGATGCAACAGAGAAGGAGCAGCGGGTGGAAGGGAAACACAGAGGAAGGAACCAGCATGCTGGGATAAAAAGTGCTCTTCTAGAGGAGCTGAGAGGAGGGCAGGGCAGATCCACCACCTTCCCTAGATGGCACATGCTATAAATAAAACAGTGTGAAGAAGGTCAGTTCAGGGGCCTGGCATGGTGGTGCATGCCAGTAATCCCAGTGACTCAAAAGGCTGAAGCAGGAAGACCACAAGTTCAAAGTAAGCCTACACAAAAGCAAGTTTCTAACAACTCAGTGAGATGCTGACTCTAAATAAAATATAAAATAGGGCTGGGGATGTGGCTCAGTGGTAGAGTGCCACTGATTTCAATCCCCCATACACACGTGGCCCTCACAAAAAAAGAAGATAACCAATTCAAGGACAGAAATAATGAATGAGATTTAAAGGAAAGAAAGGCTCTTTTCAGATCAAAAGCATCAAAATTCAAGTGTAGTCACATATTTTATAGGAAGTGAAACATTTTTCCCCATAAAACATTTTTTGTTAAAAAGCAGTTAAACAATTTTTATAATTGTTCCTATTATGAGAGACTACATAAAAAATGGGCTACCTGCTGGATTGCAGCTGAGGCTGCTAAAATTGAATCTCCAATTTAGTGGGAGGCACAGACAAGAGGACAAAGAGAAAACCAGCCAAGTTAACAAAGAGAACAAAAGCTCTGAAAGCAATTACAAAACTCAGCTCTCTTCACAGAAAGTTAAAAAAATCAAGAGTGCAACCCCAGTGAAATAGAGAAAGTCACAATGATAGCTGGAATTTTAATACCCATTAAATGCGATCAATGGAATTAATGGAACCAATCAATGGAACTTGTCAAATATTAGTGCACAAACTCTAAGCACCATGATGACCTGATGAACATCTATAGAACAATATGCTCAACCAGAGTAGTCCCTACATCTGTTCAGTCCACAAGGAATGAGCACCCCAACAGATCACATGTGCAACCATAAAACAAACCTCAATACATTTAAAAGAATCAAAACCATAATTTTCTAACAATAGGGAACTAAATTAGAAATCCATAACAAGAAGATATTTAGAAACTCTCCTAATTTTTGCAAATTAAATAGCAAACTTCTGTAGAACTGATAGGCCAAAGAAGAAAATGCAGAACTACACAATATAAAAAAATGAAAGTATTGGATATCAAAAGTTTATGGCTCAGCTAAAAGGAATAATTAGGAATTTAGAACTTTAAGTGTTTAAATTAGATAAAGTTTATATCCTAATAATTTTAAGAAACAAGGGCAAGTTAAATCTAAATAATTAAACCATTACAGTCAAGAGCAGAAATCTATGAACCAGAAAATAAACAATATAAAAATCAGTAAAGCCTAGCATTAGCTGATGCTTCAAAAAATTAATGTAGTTGCATGTGGTGTTGCACACTTGTAATCCCAGTGACTGGGAATGCCAAGGCAGGAGGATCATAAGTCTGAGGCCAGCCTCAGCAATTTAGTGAATTCTTATCTCAAAATAAAAAGTAAAAAGGATGGAGATGTAGCTCAGTTGTAAAAGATTCTTGTATTCAGTACCAAAAAAAAGAAACCCTCCAAAACAAACAAAAACCCACCAAGTAACATAGTTGCCATAGTTGCTAACATCTAGAAAAACTGATTAAGAAAGAGAATAACATCTAGAAAAACTGATTAAGAAAGAGAAAAACACACATCACCAATATCAGGAAGGCACAGGAGAACATCACTGAAGACTCTGCAGATGTTTAACAATAAGAAACATTATGAACAAAGAAGTAAACAGATTGAGTTAGAAAAGAAGACAAATTCCTCAAAAAACAAAAAACACCAAAAATTATTACAAAGAAAAAGAAAAACTCAAAATAACTCTAAATCTCTTGAGGAACTTGAAGTTGTAGTTAATTTTTGAAGTTGTTAAAAAAAAAAAAGCTCTTCCTACAATTAAAACAGAGAAACTGGTAATGTTTTCAAACATTTAAAAATGAAATATCAGCAGTGTACACAAACTCTTAAGAGAAAATACTGGAGTAAAGGACACTTTCTAATTCATTTTTTGAGGCTAACACAACTGTGCTACAAACATCTAACAGGGACATCAAAAGAACATGCAGATCAATATACTTCATGATCAAAAGGGCAATACCCTTCTCATAATGTTAACTAAATCTAGCAAAACACAGACTATATTTTAAAAAAATATTTTTAAAAAATGCATAATGGACCAACTGGGGCTAACTCCAGGAATATAATGACTTCAACATTCAAAAGTTAATCAATGAGCTGAGAATTGTGGCTCCCCTCTATAATTCCAGAGGATCAAGAGACTCAGGCAAGGAGGATGACAAGTTCAAAGCAGGCCTCAGTGACTTAGCAAGGATCTAAGCAACTTAGCAAGACCATGTCTCATAATTAAAAAATAATAATAAAATAAAAAAGGGCAGAGGATGTGGCTCCATGGTTAAGTGCCCTGGATTAAATCCCCTGTATCAAAAAGAAAAAAAAGTCAATGAAAACAGACATAGAGAAACCATATAATTATCTTAACTGATATAAAAAAAGATCAGTTCAACATCAATTCATTGTGAAAACTTCAAAGAAATGAATTAAAGAACTTTTTCTAATATAAAGGGTATTTATAAGAAGCATGCAATGAATATACTACTTAAAGTAAAATAAAAAATATATTCCCTTTAGTACAGGAAACAAGACAATGATGACTGTTCTATTTCTATGCAACATTTTTTAAGAAAGATTTTTTTGTCAATGGAACTTTATTTATTTATTTATATGCAGTGTTGATTATCAAACCCAGTGCCTCACACATGCTAGGCAAGCACTCTACCACTGAACCACCACCTCAGCCCTACCTACCAACATTCCTAGGTTGGTACTGAGCATCACAATAGGAAAAACGTGACAGATAAATAAGTAGGAAGGTTGGTGATAGGTATTTAGATAGACTTAGGTGATAGATAAATGGCATATAGTTTAGAAAGGAAGACATAAATCTGTCTTTAGTCATAGACAATGTCATAATTTACATAGACTGTTCCAAGGAATATATTTAAAAATGAATACTTGTAATGTGGATTTTGCAGGACCACAAGATAAGCTCAATTTACAAGAATCAATTGCATATTTATATGCAGCAAGAATTTGCAAATAAAATTTATATACCTTTTTACATATATATATATATATATATATATATATATATATATATATATATTTCATTTGCAAATTGATGTTTTAATGTTGCAATAACTTTGCAAACTGATATTTTAATGTTGTTATTGCAACATTTAAATATCAATTTGTTGTTGCAATGTTATTGCAAGTTTTGTGTGTATATATACATACACATTATATATATAATACACACAAATAACTTGCAATGACATTAAAAACCACCTAAAATAGTGGTCAAATCCACAGAGACAGAAAGTAGAATGGTGTTTACCATGGGCCAGGACAATGGAAAAATAGGGACTTAGTGCTTAATGGGGACAGAGTTTCAGCGTGGGAGGCTGAAAAAGTACTGGAGTTGGATGGATGTAACAGCAATATGAACAGATCATACTTAATGACACTGAACTCTACATTGGAAAATGGTTCAAATACTTAGGAATAAGACTTCCACACCTGAAACTTCAAAACATCACATAAAGAAAAGAAAAACTGAATAAATGGAAATATGTACCATATTCAGAGACTGTATCACTTGATAGTTTTAAGGTGACAATTTTCCCCAAAGTGTCATACCACTCCAACAAAATGCTAGCAAGGTTTTTTTCATAAAGTATTTTTAATGTCACAGGGAAATAAAACTATATAATGAGAAAAGAGGTTGTACCCAAATGAATAAAATTAACTTCACTATTAAAGGGCACACTGAGACCATGCACCCCCTGATGTTATATCCTGGAAGGAAAAAGCCACAAAAGGCCAAGGAATGATTCTGTGTTTCAGGAGAGTAAAACAGCATGGTTGGTGTCCTGTTCTAGAGAGGAAATCTGAAGAACATTAGGGGGATAATTGGAGAAAGTAGAATATGAATGGAATATATCCTGAACTTGAGCTGTTGGTATATAAAGCAACACCCTTGATCTTAGGCAACACACACTCAAGTATTAAGGGGCAATTTTTATTCACTATGGGATTCAAGGGGAACTACATTTTCCAAAAAACAGACATCATGACAAGGTGGAACTGAGAAAGAAAACGAGACTGGTTTCTCTGTTGCTTGAACCTCTGTTCAAATTGAATTGAACTTGATAAGGCTGATGGTCTATTGACTTTAACATCAAATATAAAATGTCAGTCTTTTGTCCAAGTTCACTTACCAGCTATAAGGCAGTCTGGTTTCTCCTGAAGTCATTTTAAATTACTGGAATATCAGGAAGTTTTAAATCTTTTTTAATAGTGCTACTTTCTGTAATTAGGATGAAGTTTGAATTATTATTATGACAACTTTCCCCAAATTAGCAATGGAAGGAGCTGAAACTAGAAGATATCCAAGTTCCATTTAGATGCTCTGAGTACACAAGGCCCTTGAATTATGCCCATGAAGATGCTCATTATGTGGTTGAATACACAACCCTGGAGATGGGGAGATAAGTTGGAGTTGGAAATCGAGATTCCAGGGTCATGAGTATGTGGGTAGAGAAGAGTGGAAGTCTTGGAATTGCTTGATGTTAATTAAGTCCAAAAATAAGAGGAATCAGGGATATGGCCTCAAAGAAGGTGATTTTCCAGAGGCCAAGAATTAGGATAACTTTTAATTGTTCAAAAGAGCAGGCATTCTAGAAGCAGCATGGTATGCAAGCACACACTTTTGGGTCACAAGGTTGGTCCAGGAAAACACAGAGAAGGTGAGGGTTCTGATGCTGAGGTTTCAGAGAGCACCCCCACCCTGCAACAATACTCTGCCACCTCAGCATGCAATACTTGTAGATGGGCCCATCATAGTGAATATGAGCCACTTTTAATCTAAAAGAGCAGGGAAAAAAAAAAAAACAGAACAAACTTATGAAATGCCAGATATGTAGCCTAGTGTTAATTCCCTGTACATGCCCAAACTACCACCTAAATAAGTTATAATAACCCTCTTCTTTGAGCCTATATCAGTGGAGAAACCACCCTTTCTTAAAGCTTTTGTTCTTCATATACACATCCTCCTTACCTGAAGCTGAACACAGATGGAAGGAAAATGGCTACTTTGATGGTACTATATCCATTACCTCCCAGGACACCCAGCCTCACCTTTCCCCACACACTCTAGCTTAAGGTAGACTCACTGCCAGTACTCATGTGTGTGGACCTATGAGGGTGGCAGCAGGCAGGGACAGGGCAGTGTGTCATCCATTCACTTTCCTCTCTGAGAACCAACAGCAGTGCATCCTACACTGCCATTCTGTGCACAGGGCTAAACTTGGCTCTGACTCAACTCTCCAGTTCCCCAGATGACACACCACTTGACCAAGGATAAAGGAGGGAGAACTGCTGTGCATTTGGTAAGGAAATTGCACCAGAGAGGAGTCACTGCATAGGATAGACTGGATGAAACAGCGAGAACTTGTGAATTATTCAGTGTCTTAATTTCCTTATTTTCCTTCTGTCTTCACTTTGGTTAACTTCCAGACATGTCATGAGCACACCATTATAAGGGAGAGGTGAATCTGAAATGTGATCATAAAAGAAAATCATGGTTGCAGAAAGATGACATCCAATGAGCTGATGTCTCAGACTACAGGGTGTCTGATCAAAGATCGTCCTTGTGTGATAAAGTCATTTGCCAGAGAGCAGAATTGGTGGTCCCAGGGGATAGGAGTGGTGGACTGGGGAGACATGGGTCAGTGGACACAGAATTTCAGTTAGGAAATTAATAAGGAGTAAGTTCAAAAGATCTGCTGTACAACATGGTAGCTATAGTTAATAACTATATATTATATATTTGAAAATGGCTGAAAGAGTAGATTTTTAGTGTTCTTACCGTAAACACAAAACCATGAAAAGTATATGAGATAATGCATATGCATTTTGTGGGGAGTGTTTTGGTTTTTGGTGTTGGTGATTAACTAAGGGCCTTGTGAACACTTAAGTGCTTGCTCTACTACTGAGTTACAACCCCAGCTTTTACATATATTTTATCTTTAGACACATATGTGTGTGTTTGCATGTGTCTAGTTTTTATCTGTCAATTAAAAAATAAATGAGGTACTCTAAGAAAGTCATCTACCAGCACAAAGTCAGTAAATGAATTCAACAGGGCATCAGAAGAATAATTTGGTCTCATTGAGTGGGTTTTAATCTAGTTATTAAAAAAATGGAACTGTATTATATAACAGAATGTTAACATCACAAAAGCAGAAAAATTCACACTTTCACATTTGTATCTGGAAAACTGAGTATAAAAATGAAGGGTTATCATCATTAGTGACAATAAACATGTAAACTATGTACAGAAGAATAGAAAAATATACACTTTGAGAAGATGCTCAAGATCTTACTCCAAGCAATAAGACAAGAAGAAATAAATGCTAAGGCTTATAGAAAGCAAATCATATATCTATTACTTGTAGAAGACTTTATTCTCCCCATAGGAAAAAAATCTAAAAGATATTACATAAAGTTAATGAGATGAAAAAATTCAACAAAGTTGTGGAATACAAGGTCAGTATCTAAATTCAATGTGTTTTTAAACCACTGTCAACAAAAAACTCGAAAATAAAATGTGGGAAGGAAAGATAAGGTTATCAATAGCAGAAACAATAATCCACCTACAACATGCTATATGGAGATGTTTGAGAAAATCATATAATTTTTTTTGAAAGAGAAAGAGAAAAATAATCATAAAACCATAAACTACAAAGAACATCAATTCTCTCAGTAGGACAATATACTTCTATGCAATTCCTATAGAAATATAAACATAAAACTCACATGGAAAAGTGAAAGACAAGTAACAGTCCAGAAAATTTAGAAAAATGGTAGAGTAGTAATGCAGGTGTATTTTTTATCATCTCAGTGCCATAACAAATACCACAGATGGGAGAATTGAAACAATGCAAATTTATTTCTCATACTTCTGGATGGTGAAAGTTCAAGGTTCTGTACAATTTAGTTCTGGTAGGGGCTCTCTTCCTGCCTTACCAATGGCTGCCTTCTTGCTAAGTCCTCACAGGATAGGTGTGGGCTGGGGAGATTTGATGTCCCTTCCTCTTTTATAAGGAGATTCTATACCATCAGGGTTCTAATGCTGTTTCTAATAGGGAAGACACATTGGGATAGGACTTCAACATAATGAACTAGGCAGGGGGAACAATGTAGCCCTTAGCAGTAGGTGGAGGTATCTTCTCCTATCTGTTGCAACATATACTAAATATCAGAATGTTGAAACTTCAGTCCAGGATCAAAAGCTATAGTTAAATTGCCTCCAGCTGTGGTGGCGGGTTGCTGATCAAAACAAAACAAAAGAGAAACTTATAGGCAGACCCCCACTGTAGAAATTTTACCTATAACAAAAGTGATGTTAAATTTAATAATACAGATGAGATCATCATTAGATGGTGCCAAGGTATTAGATCATGTATATAGAGAAATATTACAAAAGAATACTAGCTTTTATCAGCATAAAACACTCAATTATAGATGGAGAAAACCTATGTAAAGGATTATATCTGGATAACATTTTAAAACTCTTTCAAAAAATAATAAGAAGACAATTATTCTAATGGAAAAAATGGACAAAACAGTCTATTTTGGTTATTTCTGGTAGTAATCTCCTATTAAGTCATTACAAACACTGAATTAGCAGAAATGGAACCACCATTCATATTGGGTATACAGAGTTAGTTTTCTACAAGTCTCTAGTCAGAACATTTTCTTCTACCTATCAATACACTGCCTGTTTAATGTGTTTCTGTTTAAAGGTACCATATATATATTACCTTTAATATATGTATGTATGTATTATTGATTTGTTAGCGTTGAAGTCACAGCCAACAGCATTATAATTCATGTCTGAACAAAGCTTGTCAAACACACATATTTCTTCTAAGGCACATCCCAGCCTTCTCAGGCTTTGGAAGGCTAGATAACACTTTGCCATTGTGACTGTGAGCCACTTTAGTCAGGGAAATCACCAACAAAAAACATAAAAATATAAAAAAATGTGACACTAAATAGACCACAAAAATGATACTTGTTTATAATCTGAGAACTAACACAAGAAGTGTTGCTGTGTAACCTCAGCTGGGAAAATAAATGTTCGGACTCAAATTTTCACCACTCTGCGCATATCCATGAATGACTAGGAAAACACCCCAAATGTTGATTTTCAGTTTCCAAATAAACCATAGTGAGTAAGTGACTTTGGAAACAGGGAATCTGTAAATCATGAGGACAGGCATTGTGTGAAAAGACAATTCAGTGGCTATTAAACAAAAAAGATGATGTTCAACCTCATAATTAACCTGGTTAATCTAATATAAAATTATCATTTGGCCCAAGACACTGGCAAAAATTTTCAGTTCTGATAATATTATGTTCTAGAAAGAGGCACGGGAAATGATAATTCACTCATTGCTGCAGGACTCTTTGAGTCCCTCAGCCTCTGTGGAGAGCAATCTGGCTATTCCTAGTGAGAAGGGAGGTGGCCACCTGCAATTTACCCCGGAACTATGTCCTGGGTGGATGCTTACTGTCAGGGACAGGAGGGTGTGGGACACAGGCCCACTGTGAGATGGTCTGTATTAGTGACAAGAGATAACCTGTGTCTGTAGGCAGTAAATTTGTAATTAAAAGCAGCACTGGCATACAGGTTTGAACACTAAGTATTAGATAAAATGACCACGTCCTATGTGGAACTTTACATTGGAAAATACTACACTCCAACACTTGCCAAAAATCTAGTTACATGCTATAATCAGAGACCTAGATATACAGGATGTAAAACGTGATTTTGTTTGAGTTTTTTTTTTAAGTAGGACAAGATAGTAAAATAAATTTCTGGCAAATGAAAATGAAAAGAAAGTAGGTATAGTTATTTATTCAAAACTGAATTCAAGGCAAAAAGTATTAAAAAGAATTGCACCATGTACAGCCAGAGGAATGAGAAGTTGTGCACCATTTGTATATAATGTTTCAAAATATATTCTACTGTCATATATAACTAATTAGAACAATTTTTAAATGAAAAAAATAATACAACAAAAATAAGGAAGCAATAAAACCTTTAAAAAGCCCAAATAACTGTTTGGGGGCAGGGAAATGCAGCCAGAATGGTGTTCAGAAGAAACTTTATAGTTTTAAATACATTTACATGTTGAGATCCCTTATTCAAAGTGCTTACCACTGAAGTGTTTCAGACTTTGAAAGATTTTTTGGATTTTGGAATGTTTGCCTAGACTATATAGGTTGAGCCTATCTAATTTGAAAATAAAAAATGCTCCAAATTCTTAAACTTTTTGAGTACTGACATGAGGCTCGAAGAGTTTTGGATCTTATTTCAGATTTTGAATTTTCACATTAGATATGTTTGACCTGAATTTGAACTTAAAAAAATTGCTAATAAATATTACTTTTACAAGATGATAGAACAATATAAAAGATCACTTGGACCATCATCCAAGAGAGTAGCTAAACTTAAAGAGACTGACCACCCGAAATGTTAGCAAATATGTGCAGGGATGAGAGCTTTCAATGATGTTGGTAGAAGCACTTAGTGTGGTATGAGGACTTTAGGTAGAGATCTAAGAATTTCTTTAAAAATCATGCACATAACCCAATAATTCTATGCCTAGGTAACATTAGAAGAAATGAAAACACATGTCTATAAAAATCTTGTAAGAAAATATCCATAGCAGCTGTATGCAATAGCCAAGTGCTTAGGTGTTCATCCATGGGAGGTTGGATAAACCCACTGGTAAGTTTACAAGAGGGAAACTACCTGGCAATGAACAGCAGTAACCCACTGCCACACCTACAGTGTAGATGAATCTCAAAAACATCATGGCTTACACAGCTATGGGATGCAAGCATTCATTTCTGTAAGTTCAAGAATAGGTAAAACTCATCCATGAAGAAAAAAAATAAACAGTATGGTGGGTGCATGGGAAGGGGAGTGACTGGGAAGTTCTATGGCTGAACTTTCTAGCATGGCAATGTTCTGTACTGGGATAGGGGTTTACTGTAGAGGCCTGTAAGCTCTTATTGGTGATATTGAAAACTGTATATTACATTGTATGTAAACTTGAACTAAACAAGTAGAAATGGGAATAGGAAACAAATATAAAACTCCTTAATGATATCTATCCTGAACTATTTTAGGGTAAGTGTAAAATAATTGCAACATGTTGTGAAATAAATGAGAAATAAGATGGACTGATGGTATGGATGGAGGAGTAGGTGAAAAAGCAAAGCAACAAAGCTAGCAGAGTAAAATGTAAATGTTAGGACGTGTCTGGCAGGTACATGGATGTTCTCTATAAAATTCCTTCTGTTTTCATATATTTGAAATATCTCATAATACATTATTAGGAAAAGCACAATGCCTTAAAACATGAAGTGGTTCTTGATAGGAAAATTCAATTTAAATTTTGTGTTTTCACCAAATTTAAGTAATATTCATTAAAATTCTAACCAAAACACCATCAGGATATTTCAAGGAAATTGGGGTGTTCTTTTAATGAGGTATAATAAGAAAATCAATAAATTATTTATAAATAATAAGAGTTTAATTTCTATATGACTAAGAAATAAGATAGGAATAATTGTTTAAAATCATTAAGAAACAACATAAAGGGAAAATTGACAGAGAATACAATGAGGTAAGTGATAAATGCCAGCAATCAGTGACAAGAACTTCTCATTCACAGGCTCAGCCTCACCAATAATGGGGAAATGGAGAATAAAGCAGGTTAGATAACATTATTTCATCCTTCAAAGTGGCAAAATTAATGAATTTGGAAATCAACTTATGGAAGATAAAGAGAACCATGTTTTCTTATGTTGTGGTGGGAAAGTAACCTGTGAATAGTTGTTGTCTGTATTAATTACAGTAGTTTCCCTTTATCTGTGAGAAATACATCCAGAGAATAGCTAAACTTATAAAGAATAACCACCACAAATATTGAGAAATATGTGCAGTGACCAGACCCATGATGTTATAGGTGGTATAGTACACAATGGTGCAAGGGCTTTAGGAAAAGGTCTAGGAATTTATTTTAAAATTATGCACATACATATACTGTGTACACATCCTCATTTGATACACCACTGATAGCACCACAAACTATATATATGTTTTTTCCTTTATACACATACTGTGATAAAGTTTATTTATAAATGGGCACAGTAAAAGATTAACAATAATAACTAATAATAAAAAAGAACATAACAACATACTATAATAAAATTTATGTGAATGTGGTTTCTTGCTTTGTCTATATTTAAAAACTCACTTTAAAAAGACACACTTCTTTTTGGCAAATCTGAATCACCAATAACACTTCTCTTATGCCATGGGGCTCTTACTGAGTAAAATCAGGTTACTTGAACATAAGCACTGTGACACCATGACATTCAATACAATAATCAAGATGGCTAACTAAAGTGACTAATGGGTGGGTAGCATATATAGTGTGGATATGCAGGACAGAGGGATGATTCATACTCCAGGTGATGGAGCAGGACGGCATGAGATTTCATCATGCTTCTGAGAATGGCACATCGCTTAAAACTTATGAATTATTTCTGGGATTTTCCATTGCATATTTTCAGACTGTAGCTGACGGTAATGAAACCTTAGAGAGCAAAGTTGTGGATAAGGACTACCATGTACAAAGATGAACTGTGTGGGCTGGGGCTGGGGCTCAGCAGTAGAGCGCTTGCCTAGCACAGGCAAGGCCCTGGGTTCGATCCTCAGCACCACATAATAATAAATAAATAAATTAAAGATATTGTGTCCAACTACAACTAAAGAATAAATATTAAAAAAAGGTGAACAGTGTTCCTTAGTATGTTTTACTCTTCAGAATCTGTCCTAGAGAAATTCATTCTTAGGTCCCAAGGCACATGGCTAGGGAAATCAGTGTAGCACTATCGGTGGGCACATTGGGATGCCAATCACAACAGGAATGGTCATATGCTGTATGCACAAGTTCAGAAATAGGAAAAGAGATTACCAGGGAAATTTAAAATATACTGACATGAAAATGTATCTAAATACATACTTCTAACTAAGAATATCATTTATTTACTAAAGCAAAAATAAGTAAAAAGATATATTTCTCCAGGTACATTTATATAAGATATTTCCCCCAACACGCACACAAAAAACCCACCTTGGTCTGGTTCACTCTGACAAGTGAAGAAGCTTTTGCCATACCACAAATGCCCAAATTATTTACATGAATGTGCTGATTTAACCCAGAATTTAAAATGAGAAGGAAATTAACATAAAAATGGTGTGAAGTATTTTATTCAAATATTGAATTATATAAATGTGTAATGTATCATGTCTATGAAAATATTTCACACTTATTTAATATATTATATATAAATTGTAATAGTATATATTTATAATAGTATTTGTTATTTTTATTTATTTTTGCAATGCTAGGGATTGAACCCACACCCTCACATGTGCTAGGCAAGTACTGTATACTGAGCTACATCCCTAGTCCCTACTATATATTTATAATATAATAATAAATAAAATATATTCATTATAAAATATATAAGACATAAATTACAGAAAAAGCAATAACTTCTGAAGGATCTATGCTTTCCCCAAAGCCCATCAGTATGTGCTTGAAGCAACTTCTCTGCCTAATCATCCTTTGTAGGAATGATCATTAAGGATTTGTCCCAGCACTATATTTCAGCAGAGACCTTCTCCAGTAGGCTGCCTGCACTCCCAACATTGCCCCACAGCACACCACCCTGTGGAGGCCCCAGGGAAACAGAAACCAGCACAGACTGAGCAGTTTATCAACAACACAGTGTTCATGCCACTGCTCAGAATGGCTGAATGTGAAGCCATAGCTATTCAATGTGGCTGCATGGGAAATGAAGGAGACTGAGTCTTTCCTTTTCTCAAAAACTGACAATGAAATAAGTAATTACATAATGTACATAATGACAGCATTTGCAGTTCAGAGGAGAACTCCTAATCCAGTGGCAGTCGGTCAGCCATTGTGCTTGAAGAAAGAGGCCCAAGTCCAAAGCCAGATTAAGTCAGCAGCTGGCTAAGGGGATGGGACCCTGGCTGTGTGCCTCAGCCTCTTCATTTATAAGGTGGGCTTGAGACCCTGGCAGTAGAGAGTGGCCTACTCTTTATAAACTCCATCTGCAGGGGCTGGGCATGTAGCTCAGTAGTAGAGATGTTGCTAAGTGTAATACCCTGGGATGTATCACCACCACTGAAAAAAAAATTTAAAAATAGAATTATAAATTGCAGATGGTTGGGGTGGGATTTCACAGTGAGAACTGCCTCCCTGCTTGCAAACACCTTTGTATACCAGGCTCCTCCTGGAGGTCCCGGCAATCTGGTGTAAATGTTTATATCCCATCTAGTTGTCCTGAAAGGTCAAGATCCCTGAAAGCAATTAACAATTTTTATTAGTATGACATTTTTTTTCCTGTAAAAGTTTCCCAAACCTAAACAAGCACATTGCCATTCTTGTGTAATGATCAGCCAAATTCTAGCAATTTCAGGAAAGACAGGAGTCTGTTGGATTTAAAACCTAGATTCTTACATAATCTAAACTCTCAGAGCATCAGAAAATGGTTTGAGGAAAACAGATACTTACTGGAAATTATGATTTGGGCTATGATTTGGACCTAAATGAATAAAGTAAAAAGCTAGATTATTAACACTTCATGGTCCAGAGTACAACTGCAGGAATGGTCACATGCTGCATGCACAAGTTCAGAAAGAAGGAAAGAGATTACCAGGGAAATTTAAAATACACTGACATGAAAAGATATCCAAATACATACTGCTTTCAAGTCATGCTGATGGTAAACAAGGTGGGCACCCATGGGTTGTTTTGCGGTCAGTTGTCCTCATGCCTTGGGCTCTGCTTGGCTCATAAGTACACCCCATAATGTCAGAAATCATTAAAACAACAACAACAACAACAACATCAAAAGAAGGGGTGTTTCTATTTATATGAATACTTTGGGGGCTATTTCAGGAATTGCTGCTGTCCCATCTCTCTCCTCATCTAAACATCACACACAAAGCTTGTTTTACTAATTGTGTATAATGGTGTGGACTTGGAAGACAGGCCTGGGGCATTCATAGTGTGGGACTTTCCCAAAACCGGGACTAAAGGAATACATTCTTTCTTGCCATTCAATTCCTTCACCCCATGTGACAAGCACTCTGTCTTCTTGCCCCAGCTGGGCCAGGTGTGCATGGGGCAGGGAGGTGCATGCAGTTTTACAAAATCTTGGCAGACTCTGGCAAGTGAGCTGAGACCCCTGTGACAGAATCCAACACTCACCTGGCCATCTGCAGTGTGGCCAGCCTCCCCATTGACTCCTGAACTGCTGAAATGTGGCCTTTCCACTGAATGATCCCGTTCACCTTGTGTGTCTGGGATTCTTTTCTGGGCTCCATGTTTACAGACCACTCCATCTGTGTCTTTTTTCTGTTATTACTAGTAAATGGGTAATAGGTTAAGCCAGTTTGTCACTCTCTGACAAACTCACAAATCAATTCAGCAAAATAGCAAGATACAAAATTGACACCCATAAATTAATTGTATCTATCTTATCATTTAATATTTAAAATAAATTGTTAGATATATAATAAGATTAGTTTGTTGATAGTATAATTATTTCATTTGCCATGTGAAGAAAGTGATTTGAAAAAAAGCTAAGGGATTGTCTAGGTCAGCATCAGCTGAAGACATTGCTCTTTTCTCTTCACTGAATTTCCTCCCCAGGCTACCCATGCTCCCTTGAATGGTTCTAATTGTTTTATGACAATATAGATTGTTTTCTACTTGGATGAAGCCCAAAATTGATATGTCCCAAAACGATCTCTATAACTCACTTTAGATTTTTTGCTCAAATTAGTGCCATGCCCATATCTATCCCTGTGTCTTGGTGAACAGTTTTTAAGTTGGGTTAACTTTAGGATATCTCTTGCCCTAAACTCCCCTAGAATTTCAATTGCTAATCTGATATTTCACTCTAAGTATGATGTTTTATTTTTGCAATGTGTTGTGCTAACTGCCACTGCTTTGATTCTTTCCCATTTTTTAAATTATAAAAAGGCAAGGCTGTGAGACCAAAATATGAGGATGGAACTAAGAATAGAGGACATTGGTCATCAGCAAATGAGAAAGAAAGTTTAAAATTAAAATATAGGTAGCTTTCTTATAATAGTGCTTTAGTCATCTCTTTGAAGTAGCCCTTCCTGTATACAGAAGGCACTGTTGCTGAACCATGGTACCTCACATGCTGTGCTACTCAGCCTCCTCACCTCTTCTGTGTAATCATCTATCCAGAATCCCACATTATTGATTAATTTTGCAATGGGCCTGATGTTTGGCTAATGAAAAGCAGATTAGGAAAAAATGAAATTATTTCTTTTATTCTCTTTGTCTGTTTCTGCTAAGGAACACCCATTGCTACTCTTAACCAAAAAATCTTGCCTTGATAGTCAAGAAATAATTTAATCATTTGGGGATTGATACATAATTATTTGGGTTTTTTTCTTAGTCAATTTGAGGTTTCCTTAGGATTCTTGACCAGGCCACAAACCCTTTTTCTCTGTGAATCCCCTAAACTTTTCTGATATTCTTTGCTCTGGAAAGTTTTGGTCTCCTAACTAATATTCAGAAAACAAATTCTGTGCTCCAAGTAATTGATGTCACTCCACAGTCTGACCATGAAAGAGCATTTTGTTCTTAAGAATCTGAAATAGTGGCCAGTCGGGATGAGTGGAGGAGGGACAGAAACCCCTTTGGTTGTGAGGTTGCCCCTGGTGGCGGCGGCAACAAGAAAAGGGACTCGCTGGGGACTGCGGGCTCAGCACTATCATTATCAAGGATCTTGGAGAAATTCATTCAAGGCTTTTGGATCACAGACCAGTTATTCAAGGTGAAACTCGTTATTATTTTGTATAATAATTTGAAGAAAAATGTGGTCTTAGCAAAGACATGGTCTTTGCTGAAGAATGTGTGTTCTTGAAAATTGGAAGACTATGATCCAAGAAACAAATGAACATACTCTTCCCAAATGCAGACAAATGATGCAGGACAACTTGAAAGAAGTTCTCCAGAGATTGCAAGCATCTAATGACTCCGTCTGTAGACTTTAGCAGAGGGAACAGGAATGAAGAAAGATGTATCATGACCACTTAATAGCTACTGAGAAACAGCATCAACTCCAGTGGGAGGATTTCATGAAAGAACAACCCCACTGTCATGCTGAGGTGGATGAAAAACACAGAAGAACCATGGAGAGGCTTAAAGAGCAATATGCTGAGATGGAGAAGGGACTAGCAAAATTCTCAACTTTTTAAGAACTTGAACCACAACATTGACAAATGAAGGAGAAGATATTGACTCCTCCACAAAATACTCCCACCAAAATTTAGCCTCTGCTTCAAGCTTAGAATACCTTCAGTAGCACTTTACAGAGGCACATAGAGAAACTGCAGCTGGAGGCTGACTGAATGGCCAATAGAAGAGTGCTATACCATTCCTGTTTTAAGTGCCTAAATATGATCATTTGAATGAGGAAGAAGAGGGGCAAAATGGGATGAATTTACCCTTTGTCAGAATTTGATTTGTTTTCTGATCAAATTCTGATTAGCTGAGAGAACTATAACTACAGACTTCTTAGAAAGATAATTCAACTCATTCTCATAGAGGGTTGATGTTAATTACTGTAGCTTAAAGGCAGGTAGTGAGAGACATAAGGATGCATGAAGTGTAATTCCATGAGTAATGTAAACAAACAGCTGGCCTTGGAACAAAGATCACATTTAAAAGATGGAATGATCAAAGCATTGTCTCCACTATGACAAAGATAGCTGCAGTGTTTCTGGCACTGCCTGTTGGGAAAGATCAGATTTTGCAGTGCAGCAGAATGCCCTGCATTTCCCTGGAGGACAAGATGCATGTGTGTTAAGCTTTGTGGCCTTACAGCTCTTAGTATTTTCATCTTTTGAAACATGCTTAGGAGGAAAAGCTTACCAAACATATATTTTGGCTTTTAGCCTTTTTCCAAGAACCACAATCTTGCCCATAGTATTTACCTCATTTTTATGTCTGTTTTTCTGTGGATAAGCTTTATAAGATAAATAATGTCTATACATGTTCAACTGTTTAATGAGTAATCAGCAACTTCTGCCAAAGAGTTCCTCTGGAACCATATAAGCATTCTGGCTCTGAATGAACCAGAAGTGTTTGTCCATGTGGCAAATGATCCGTGTTAAATGTGAATTCTTTTTAATGTTCACGTCTGTTCTCATAAGCAGGTGTATTATGATGAAATGTACCAATTTTGTCATCACTGTGATTCTTAAAATTCTGCATTTAGAAATTGAATTGAAGAACTAAGTTGATTTTGTTTGCCATACACCAAGCAAAAGTAAATGCAATAATTTCAAAAGATTTATGGAAAATTAATTTGAGGTATGGCCAAATCTTTGTAATAGTTTTCATTGCTTTTAAGTCAAGAAGGGTACAAGAAAGAAAATATCTAACTCTCTCATCTTATCTCAGTGTTGTGACTGCAGAAAACTGACAATGCTTGACTGTGTAAACTTATGGCTTACTTTCAAAGCTTCATTCTTGGCTGAATGTTGAAAATGTGATTAAAGTTAATAGAGGAGATGAAAAAGAAAAGAATCTGAAATAGAAAAATTGTTTTGGAAACTCTATATTGAGCAATTTTTTGAAAATTGAAAAAACTAGATTTTTCTAGGTGTTATAAACCACTGTACACCAAAATTTGATTAATTCTTTTAGTATAGACCACATGGAAACTTCAAATATCCAGCAATAAATGTGGATTGAATTTTTCTCTGTTAGTATTCAAACTATGATTTTTATCCTCTATATATCTTTAAAAAATGAAAGTTATATTTCTATTCCCCAATCTAGAAAATGTTATTTTCACAGTGAATGATTTCTATTAAAACATATTAAAAATCATAATAAATATTTCTCAACAATTCTAATGACTATTAGAATAACCACTTTTTTGTTTTGCATTTGTCATGCTACATTAAAGCATATAAAAATAACCTTATCAGCTACATAGAAACTAAAGATGGTTTGAAATGCAATCAATTTTACGTTAGACTAAAAGGAAAGAAAACACTACTCTTAATCCATATTTAAGTAAATAATGGACTTTACAATATATGGAAAACATGTTTATCAAGATAGCTAATGCTAATATAAGTTTTCATAGGAACTATAAAGAGGGGAGATATTGCAGTTGCTAGTTTTGTCTACATTGCTATTGACATTAGAAAGCATATTTTATATTATATTACATTTAGGGGGAATTTGGGGGTAAATTTGTTAGCAGTCTGTCCTTTAGGAGTCAGACTATTCTGTGTTTTTATTAATATCACTGGCTATACTATAAATTGGCTATACTATTCAGACACCACAGACTGTATTTTTTCTGAAGAATGAGATGTACATCCTACATATCCCCCTATATAATAGATTTTAAAGCACTATTTTATATTTAGAAAAATCAGTATATTTAAGGATGTCTGTGATTATAGCTTAAAAATTAAGATGGAAGACTCAAATAAGAAATGTTAAATAGAATCATAATTATACTCTTAGTGATTATTGTAATTAAATTCACTCTGTGTTTTACTTGTGAATTACTTGACATTGAGACAACACTGATGAAATTTCTACTGCTCTGAAAGATTGAGAACAAATTAATTTTTAAAAAATCTACTGGCAATTTAATATGCATATTAATTGATACTTAACTTTATGTACTGAAATTGTTTCCTGAAAAATTAATTACCTTATCCTCCATATGGGTTAATTATGAAGTAATACAATTTGAAATTGAAAGTATAAATAGTTTTGATGTAATTATATTGTAATAATTAATAATGTAGGTAAGTAAAGATAACCATGATCAAAGAATATTTTTTGCAAAGATTATTGGAATATTTTTAGCACATTTTGTAGAGAGATGTCTGGGTATGCAAGTAAAAGATGAAAGTGTTTTAATAAGAAAAGTTACCAGTGGGATTCCTGTGCAGACTCTACAAAAAATTTAACAACATTCTCAATATTTGCTTAATACAATGAGTACAATATTTAGTAGTGGACAGATTATCAGTTTAGCCTGTGAGTATCAATTATTATCAGAAAAAGTAAAAAAAAAATTTTATAAAATGCATCATGCACAAAAATTGAAACATGTAGAGGGACAACTATTATTTTCCTTTCAGTGATAGAGGTGTTTTAATATTTAAAATGCTTTCATTTTTTAAAAAAATATTTTCTTTTCTGTGTTAGTTGGAAAACTTCAGTTTTGACAAAATACAATGGTGACCCTTCTTTTAAAAAGTCTGTTTCATGCTATCTTTAATAGAAAATTTCTTGCAATTTAATTAACCTCAAGTAACTAGAGGGATAACTTCAAAAATTGTAGAAACACTATGAATCACAGTTGGCTAATTACAGTAATTTTCAATAATTTTTCTTCTTTAATATACTCTATGCAGAACAAAGATTTGACTTTCAGACATTGAGATGTGTTAATTAATTTAAATTTATTTAATTCCCATTTTAGAAAATTTATTTCTGATGATCCATCAATAAATTTATAAATGATTTATAAATAATCATTTACAAATAAATTTACAAATAAATTTATAAATAATAATAATAAATTTATAAATAATCATTTTTATTCCTGTTATGGTGTTTTGCACAATTATATTCTCAAGAACTTTTTATACTCTATGTTTTATTCTGTTGATCTCCTTACTGCTTTTATGAGATCCCCTTTTTATCCTCTCTTTTTAGCTTCCATATGAGAGAGAAAACATTTGATATTTGATTTCCTGAGTCCCTTAGTATAATGTTCTTCAGTTTCATCCAATTACCAGAAAATGATATAATTTCATTCTTCTTTCTGGCTGATTAAAACTGCTTTGTGAATAGACACCACATTTTAATTATTCATGTCTATTGATGGGCACCTGAACTGCTTTCATAGCTCAACTATTGTGAATTGTCTTGCTATAAACATTGGTATGTATATATCACTGTAGTATGTTGCTTTTAGTTCTTTTATATAAATACGTAAGGAGTGGCATAGCTAGGTTTTATGTTTGTATCATATGTGGTTTTTTGAGGAATCTCGATCCTGCTTTCCAAATTAGTCCTACTAATTTACAGTCAACCAAGAATGTACCTTTTCCTACATATCCTAGACAGCATTTATTATTATTTCTATTCTGGATTGACATTCTAATTGGAGTGAGGTAAACTCTCAGTATAATTTTGATTTGCATTTCCCAGTTTGCTAGGAATGTTGAACATGTTTTCATACATTTTCTAGCCACTTGTATTTCTTTCTCTCTTTTCTTTTTTCTTTCTTTCTTGATAAATATCCATATAATTAATTTGGCTGTTTATTTATTAGGTTATTTGTTTTTCTGGTGTTAAGGTTTTGAGTCCTTTATATATTCTCCACATAAATATCCCATCAGAGGAGGAATTGCCAAAGATTTTCTCCCATTTTGTATATTCTCTGAACATTCTTGTTTCTTTTGCTGTGAAGCAGATTTTTAGATGCCATCCCACTTATTGATTCTTGGTTTTATTTCTTGAACTTTAGAAGTCTTGTTAAGGAATTCAATACTTGCATGCACCAATATATTGGAGAATTGACTCTTAAGGTGTGATATTTTTTGTTTTTTGTTTTTTGTTCCTAGCAATTAGAGTGTTAACTCCTAGATCTTTGATTCACTTTGAATTGACTTTTGTGTAAGGCGAAAGATTAGGATCTAGTTTACTTCTCCTATGGGTTTTCCCAGCACAATTTGTTAAAAAGGCTCTCTTTTCACTCACTTAATATTTTTGGCATCTTTGTCAAGGATCAGATGACTGTATCTAGGTGGATTTATCTCTCTGTTTTCTATTTCATTTCATGACTGTTTTCATGCCAATACCATGTTGTCTTTATATAGTATAATATAGCATAATAAAGTATAATTTCAGATCAGTTATTGTGATGTCCTGAGCATTACTCTTACTGCTTAGAATTGCTTTGGCTATTCTAGTTCTTTTATTTTGCCATATGAAATTTAAGATTGGTTTTTATACTTCTGTGAAGAATAGCTGTGGAATTTTGATGGGGATTATGATAAATCTATATGTAGCTTTTGGGAACATGCCATTTTGACAATATTAATTCTGCCAATCCAGGAACATGGGAAGTATTGCCATATTCTAAGGTCTCTTTCAATTTGTTTTCTTCAATGATAATATTCACTGCACAGTTCTTTCACCTTCTTTGTTAGATTTATTCCAAGGATTTTAGTTTTTTGAGTCTATTGTGAATGGAATTGTTTCCCTGACTTTTTTCTCAGCAGAATCATTATTGGAGTATAGAAAAGCTATTGATTTTTCTATGTTAATCTTGTATACTGAAACTTTTCTGAGTTTATTTATAAGATGACAGATAAATCCACCTAGATATAGTATTCTGGTGGTGTTTGTTGAGTCTTTGAAGTATAGTATTATGTAATAAACAAACAGAAATAACTTGACTACTGCTTTTCCTATTGGAGTTCCTTTAATTTCCTTCTCTTGCCTGATTGCTCTGCTAGAGTTTCAAGAACAATATTGAATAAGAAAGGTGAGAGTGGACATACTTGTCTTGTTCTTGATTTTAGAGAAAATGTTTTACGTTTTTCTCCACTCACTATGATGATAGATTTTGGTTTGTCATATATAGACTTTATGATATTGAGGGGAGTTTACATTGTATACATCAAAATATCAGTAGCAATAATAAAATTTTAATCCATTATTCCACATATAAAATGAAGGAATGTAATGATTAATGAACAAATAAAGTTGATTATTGGAAATTTTATTATTAAATTGATACATTATGAAAGTTTGCCTAGGGATTTTCTAGCACAATCTTATAGGAGAAGAGTCAGATCATGAACAATTATCTTTCACCTAAAGCATTTTTTTCTAATTAGGGTTTAACCTAGCAATCTCTAATAATTCCACCCTCAAATCCTAGTTTCTATATTTTAAGTCTCAACTAGAACAAAATCAAGAAACATTTTGAAAGAATCAATCTAAAGAAAGGAAGCACTGGAAAAACAGGGCAAGAAAATCATCGCCAACATCCACCTTCTGCCACAAACCATGAATGAACTTCTAGAAGCACAAAACTGAGCAAAAATTTAGCTTGAGATATATGTCAATTCACTTTTAACACTCACAGAACTGCATATGAATCATTATATTTTCCTGTTTTATTTCCCACACAAGGCTCAATAAATCATTAAACTTACTCAGCTTTCACGGGATGGATGACTATTTTCTGAGCCTATTTATTGCTTTTTTACAGGCATATTTTCTTCTATGATCCAAATCTTTGACTCCTATACTCCAGGAAAAGCCTTCAAATTAATGCAAAGTCATTAAAAATTATGCTGGTACTAAGCCATGCCTAGGTGCTTTGGAGAAGTTATATTTTGCCCTAGAAACATCTCTAATGTACAATGATTGCATTGGTTGCACCGAGACTTGGGATTGAAATGAAACCTCTCTTTTTCTTCAAAGGATTTGAGCTATTGTAGCAAACGGTTGTACTGAAAACAAAATTTAGCCTATTTCTTAAATCAATATATGTGCAAACTATTCATTGAAGGCTCAACACATAGCAGACCCACAAATGTAAAAATAACATCAAGGATATCTATCTTATTACTAAAATTCCTTATTTTTATCTTATTTCAAATATTTGTTAGTTTGTAAAATTTGGTATTACAAGGTTTATTGTGGAATATCAGGCCCATCCTACCTTGCAGACAAATTGTACTTTCAGTGTAACTGAATATAATATTCATTTTATAACTAAATGCATGTAGGAACAACTTGATTTTAAAAAGCTTTACTTATATATATATTTATTATAGATTTACTGATTGTCTTATAGGGACTATCTGCAGACTTAAGAGAAAATATGGGATTCCAAGCATTATGTACTAACAGATTTCAGTCTGAATATTCCAAAATATTCTCTCAAAACTGCTGTTGACTTGTCACTTCACTTTTTAAATGCAAGCACAATTTAATTAATTCATTTCAAGTCAACCAACAAACAAGCTTCAAAAGCTCTTTTGATTTGAAAGTACTAAATGTTTGCCTTTAATGGAAAGCAGAGTCAATAACTTCTTTGATATAAATTGCTTCAACTTTTTTCCTACACTCATGTTTCCATAGCCTAAATCCTAATAATGTCAAAGCACTTTAAAATTTGGAACTTCTCATAAAGCACTCAAAGATTTTAAAATAATTTTGTATTTATTCTCTATACAAACCTGTAACTTTTTTTCAATATATTTATGAAGTTCTTTTTCTCTTTCTTACTGGTCTTAGCTCTGGTGGAAAGAGGAAAGCAGACTGGAAGAATGTTTCTATTGTTATTATGATTGGTTTTAGTAACTTGGACAAACAGAATTGATCCCCTCAGCTTTTGCCACAAATGCAAAATGCTTCAAAACTACTTTCCCGGAGGGAGATGATTTTAAGTGAAATGCAGTGGATTCAGGTTTTGTTGTGACCCTCAGGACATTGATTTAAATCTAAAAATTCCCAACGGAGACAGTAGAGATTGGACAAGCTAACTCAAAGTAAAAAGTAAGGCCACCAAACTCAAGCTGAAACCCACAATCCCACTTCCTGAAAGAATGACTTAGGCGCTCAATCAGGTCAAGGGTTTGAACTTTCCAACTCAGAGCCACAGAGCAGCGGGGAAGGAGGAAGCATACTTCCAACAGAAGACCTGACTCTGCAGGAGCGGGAGTCCCTCACCTTGGCAGTCCTGCCTTTACTTAATTTCCAATGGTGCGATGAATACCTTGCCTGGCCCTTCCGAGTCAGGTTGCAGACGCCTTTGCAATGCCCACCGCTGGAGAGTCTAGTCTTGTAGGAGCGCAGGAAAAAAAAAAAAAAAAAAAAAAAATCCCTGAGCCTCTTCCTCTCGCTCTCGCGTGGCAAATCAGAAGCGACCCATATTGGTGCGAAAGCTACCGAACTCTACTTATTCACTAGAGGGGCGTCTTACCAGTACAGGAATGCAGGGGCTTGGGTCGCACCACCAGAGACGGGCACACGGAGTAGAGGGAAAGTTTCTCAAAGTAGTCGCAGGTCTCCTTGGAGAGGATCTCGTCGATCATGAAAGTCTTGTAGCGCCGCCTGGCTGCTTTGAGCTGGCCGGGCGAGCTCACCCTTAGTTCGGCGTGGCAGTGCATGGTGAGCCGGGACCAGCGCCCGCCGACTTGAGTGCGGTTGCGAGTGCCCGGCGGTCTCGGTACGCGGGGGCTGGCGCGGGGTGGGGGCCTCAGCCCCGCTCCTCCGCAGCCAGAGAGGCGGCGCGGCTCGGGAGGCGCGCGGAGGGGAGCGGGCACGGGCGCGCCTGCTGCGCGTCTACACCCACCCGCAGATCAGCATCTTTGACGAGCCTTTTTGGGACAATGCAGCTGTCAATCAGCGCGCACCTCCTGCAGGGCCAGGTGCGGAGTGCGAGCCTAGGGGCAGTGGTGGCCCACACCCCCGCCCCTGCCCTCCCGTGCCCGCCCGTGCTACCGGAGCGTTGACCTGAGCGCCTAGTGCCCAGCCGCTCTCGTCGGGTCCTCCCGCCTCTTGGTGTCTAGCGCTCCTCTGCCAGGCTCTCTATTTTAAGACACTCGCTTTGGCTCTCTTCCCCTCCCCCCACCCCGGGACAAGCTCAGGTGTGTGTATGGGGGTGCGCGCTCGTGTGTATGCGCGTTCTGCTGGCAGTGCGCACCACCCATCCCAAGGCCAAGACCTCCACCAGTTGCTTTTCCAGGCGGCGTGCCCGAGCGCACTTAGGAGCCAATCCTGCACCCGCAGGCCCGGCTCCCAATCCAGATCTCTTGTTAGAAATCTGAGAGTCCTCACCGAGGGTATACAGGCCACCGCGCAGGCTCCCGCCAAGGACCACTGTGCCTTTCTCCTTCCCCGCGTGGACCGTTTCTTTAAGTCCACGGCTTCCCTTCCCTCCTCTTGCAGCCCCAAAGCCCCAACGAGCTCGTGCTCTCGCAGCACGGAGAGTGTGTGCCATGGTTGTAAACTTGACTGCTCCACCACGATTACAAACCACAAATGACCATAGCTCAGTCCGTTAACCCAGTAATAAACTGGAAAAAATAATAACAAAAGCGCTCATTCATTTTTTATGTTTAAATTCTGTTTGTGAAACGTTTTTCCTTGCTGGAAAAGAAGAGCACAGAGCAATTCCAGTGTACTGGCGGACTTTCAAGCCATCAGCACAATTCCGGCTTCTAGCGTCAAAACCTGCTGTCTTCGCAGCTTTCATTCCCGGGTCCCTCGCGACATGATAGGGTCCCGGTAGCCTCAAAAACGTTTGTTTATTGAGTAATTTGCCTTCTTCCTTCTGGGCTTCTAATCTCCGAGTCTGCCCCCAATTAATATCTGTTAAAAACTTTTGTTTTCAATCATAATCCTTGAGTTAGGGACCCCAGCTGAGCTTCCGCCTCCCGGGACGTCTCCAGTAGCCTGCCCCGCGCACTGCTGTTGACAGAACCCCCGGGGACACAATAGTTTCCACGGTTTTATCTCGGAATTTGGTATGCACACGGCTGGAAAGAAAAAGCACGATAGGGACACAGAATTATAGCCATGGCCAGCCGATGAGATTTCCTCGCCGCTTGTAATCTGAAAGTGAGCGCGAGTCTGAGTTGGCTCTCTGCTGAGCTGCTTGCCCTGGAAACCGCGTAGTCGCGGAAGCAAGTGAACGCGCATCTGAGAGGGTGGTTAGACTCAAGGAAAGGAACGTGTCTGAAGAACTGATAATTAGGCACTTAGAGAAAATAGATATTAATAGATCAAATCATACTCTGGCATTAGACATGGTCCGCAATCCGAATTTGAGGAACTTCATTCCCCCAAGTGTTTGTATGTGCCTCCCCCTCCTATTTAAAATTGTTTTTTATTATTCTCCTTCATTAAGCAGAGTCAACTTGAGGGCCCATGAGCACTGCCGCCAGGTGTCACAGAGACGGCGCAACTCCAAACTCCAAGCCCTGGGATCCTCTCATTGGGCCCATGCGCGGCCCCTTCTTTTGTTGTTGGACCCTGCGGCCTGTGGGCTCTAAGGGCTCAAGACTAGGGACGGCTCCCTACTCAGACCAGGCCCCGCAGTCCCGCAACACTGCCAAAGTGTTGTCCTGGTGGCAGGTGGAGCTGGAACCCGTTGCGCAATGAGCCGGGCCGGATCCTAAGGGCGCAGCGCTCTCTCGGAGGGAATTCCTGGATGGTGGGTTTGATTTGCCTTTAGAAAAGGGTACAGCTGTAGGCAACTGCGAATAAACAATGTTTGGAAGGGTCTGAGAGCGCATGGTGTCTGAGCGACCCTACCCACAGACGCGACCGCGAGCCGCGCTGGGAGCTCTCAGGGCCCAGCACCTGGGCAAAAGCACCGCGACTTGATGCTTGGCGAAGGGCTGAGCTTTATGCATTTAGGCTTTGAAGGCCCCTGAGTGTTCTCACGGAAGGGAGCGCTGTGGATCAGTCTTCCTCGCCCTGTGTTTGCTCTATCAACTTTTCCCTCAACTTCTTCTCTCCTGCTCTTCCCATTTCTTGCACTGCCACTAGCTCTCTTCCTGTTCCCGCTCCCAGTTCTCCGTTCCCCAGTTATTTCCTGCACTTTTGGCCTTCTCTGTCCAATTTCTAGCTTCTCTTTTTAACTTTCTCTTCCTCCTTCTACAGTCCACTCTTGTTTCATTTTCTATCTTGCTTTCTTCCCTTCTCTTCTGCCTCTCCTCCTCCCCTCGCTCCAAACAGGGTCTGGAGTTGCCGCGGGTGCCCTTGATGGTGGCGCTGCCACGTGGAAGGCTTTAGCAGCTCTAGAGCAGGGGTCAGCGCCCGAGACCACCGGTCCTGCAAGGTGGAAATCGCCTTCGGTCCAGGCTCCACTCTCAGACCGACCTCCCCTCAGCTTTCCGCATCCCTTAGCTTTGTCACTCAGCCACAGGCACTAAAGAAGTGAAACATTTCAACCAGCTCCTTGGATTTTCCATCTTTTCTATTTTCCACAATAGAGGCAAGAAATTTCAGAGGGGGTCAGTGGGCAAAAGTTCCCTTGAGTCACGAGAGAAGAGATTCCAGATTTTGGAGTCTGGAACTTCCAGCTCTCCCTAGTTCATAATGTAAGCTGAAACTCAGGATGGTTTTGTTTTTTGTTTGTTTGTTTTTTCAATTTTAAAATGATAATCATAATACTACACAGGTTGGCCTTTATAAAAAATTGTTTCCTTTCATTAGAATGTCCTTTGCATCCCATATTCTGCCTCTTCTGCCCCCAAACTAGTTGGAGATTCATCTCAAGTGTTACCATCATGGTAAAGATTTCCTCTACTCCCCAAAGCTGTATTGTCTTTTGCATGGCTATTTCACCCAGTGGATAATGAACTTCTGGTGGGCAACAGCCTCATGCAGCACTATTCCTCTTGTATCACCAATATACCCACCTAGCACTTGGCACATGATCGGTTCTCAGTAAATGTGTCTTGAATAAATGAATGCATGACAACTGGGAAAACTAAATTATATAATGCGTTTGAAGGGACATCAAATCTTAATTAGTTGTACTAAATGTGTCCTTCTCTTTAAATGAGTGTCTCCTTCTCTTTCCTTTATAATTTTGGGTTTTTAGCAATGGCATCTAGCCCAATTCCCTTTTTTTGCTCCCATTTCCCTCTTTTCCCTCCCTCTCTGCACTCTCAGACTGCAAAGCACTTCTGTGGGAGGAAGCACACCCCAGCTGTCAATCACAAAGTAGAACTGTGGTCAGAATAGCCCAGGGTTTTGTTTCCAACATTAATGAAGTGGCTGGAACAGCAAACATCTGCCGAAGGGGCCCAAACCCTTTCCAGTAGCTGGAGACCCACAGACACTCCCCAGCCTCCTATGACTGTACCTAGGCAGTGTCTGCCCCTGTGTTCCTGGAACACACAGAGAGAGGAAAACACTGGTCTGCCTTTAGCTACATTTAGGCAGGCATGGAGAGGAGAAAATTTCAGGACTCCCAGAAGACTGCAAGTCATCAGCCCTCCCACCCCCTTCAGTCTAGTACCTGATTCCTGAGGACAAACCCCAGTAGTGAGACAGGAACATAGCCAATACCTTTGCAATGTTAGAGCTAAAGGCTCTAACAACTAAAACCAAAGAATACATCTTTCCCACCTCACACCCAATAGCTTTACTTTTCTAGAACTCTTGAAATTTAATTAAAAAATGTTTTTTACTGATGCATTATAATTACATCAGTGAGATTCGTTGTTATGTATTCATACATGCACACAATATAACAGTATAATTTGGTCAATTTTATTCCACAATATCTCCAAAGCAAACTGATTTTAAAAAATCCTAGGGTGACTTTTAAATTGCATATATGATATAAACCTAGATGGACTCAACTTGACTCTTAGTTTTACCATCCTTTTAAAATCTTGAGATATATGTTCATGTAAATACTCAGAAGTAGCCAGGACATAAGTCTTTTAAGTACAGTAATTCTTTTCCCAACCATCTTTTCTCCAAAGAGGAAAGAAGGGGACAAAAGCATTTCTTACATTCTCATCAAGTGTACTTAGTAACTTAATATTTCAGCCACCAAGTTTTGAAATAGTTTCAGACATGTAAAAGCAAAATAGGGAAAGGCTTGTAAGTTAATATTCCCCTGGGCCCCAGGGCCATGCCAAAACTGCTTGCTGTCTGCAGCTGGGCACAGCAGCCTCGAATAACAAGTTAAAGGAGGTGTACAAGGAGGCCAGCTTATTTTTAATGATGATATTAATTTACAAAAACTGCTCTCATACACTGGAAGGCATCTTTTTAAGAGAGGGCACAAATGCAATCCACTTGACAAATGGTCTTGGGAGTGACTAGCACCTTCTATCCTTTCTCAAAAGCCAGTTTAAATTGAGAAAAATAAAAGATAATGGCTGTGTCTACAAAGCACTGAATGTTTATATAAAGTTGGGGAAATTCAGTAAATCATCCAGATGTTGCCAAATTTTGAGAAGCTTGCTGTACAGATTAAAATTTGAGCATTATTTCTCTTTTTTAATTGTGCTATGCTGACATCAAACAGCTATATTTCTGCCAATATCCTTTGCACCTCAATTATCCCAACTGATGTAGCTGGGAATTTAGAATTTAAGCTGTCTGAACTTTATCATAATAGTGTGGAAATACTGGAGCATCACTGGTTTTGACTTGTTTCCCTTCTATCTCATATCCCTTAATTAATAATGCCTCAAAAAGAGAGAAGCAGCAGTGTGAAACATGTGATGGAATAAGGTCCTGGCTGTCTGGGGGTAAGAGAAATGAACTTTGGGAGTCAGGCAAATCTTATGTTTTCCCTACCCAATCACTGAGTAATTTCCCCTGGTCCCTAATCATAACTTGTGAGTAAGGAGAGCCAACTCTCTTTACTCCTTGCTAAAAAAATTCTCTCCCCATCATCTTTGTATTTTCAATAAAATGATTTATTTGCTAGCAAAAACCATCACAAAACAAAAACTGCACTTTAAAAAGTAGCAGCCCCGGCCTCTGCTGTTCCATGTATTTGGGGCTGGATTTTCTCAATGTTCAAAACCAAGGAACCAGCCAAGATTAAGAATGGGAGAGCAGGACTAGGAAGGCAGGACTATGGTTAACTAAAGAAAGTGGCCCTAGCCACCTAAGGTGCTTAAGTGCCACATAACATCTGGTCCTACAGGCACAGACTCTGCACATCTGTAGGTGTCAATCAGTCTGACCAGCACTTTACAGAGACTGGGTCATTTATGGTTCTCACATTTTTTAATCTGCTGGAGGGAAATAAAAATGCCATAATCCTACATCCACAGGTGATATCTCATCCAAATCATCTCATAAAATATTTCTATTCTCTCCTCGGCCTCAAGCAGTTCTTGACTAAGATTCCCTGTAGTCTTCTCCAATGCAGGGCAAGTTAGCAACCCATGAGGCAGAATTTCAGAGCAAACATGGAATCAGTGGGTCCTTAGCATCAGTTGTTATCAAGGACAGGAAGGCTCCTGTGTCTGCCAACACAGGGAAAGAATTGTGGAGCCAGTCAGCCATCTAAACAAATGAAAGGGAAGCAACACTCTCAGAGAGCTTTGGGTGATTAAGGAAATCTGCTGGCATGATTGTTACTATGTTGATACAGAAAAATATTTACTAAGAACATTGGGTGCAGTATGCCAATCTGGGAATGCAATGGTCTCTGCTCTAGGTCTTTAAGAAAGAGGAAGTTTATACAAACTCCTGGACACAGGTGCTAATCACCTATTTAAGTCTAAGTGCAAAGTGTGTGTGTGTGCACTTGTATGTTGCATGTTTGCCTGTGTTTATATGTGTGTTTCTCTCTGTGTGCCTATGCATGAGTACCTGCGGCCAGCCTATATACCTTTATGTTGTTTGTTTTCTTTGCTTTTTCTTTCTTTTACTTTTGAATGAAGAGAGAAAAAAAGGGAAAAGAAGCATTTAAAAATGTTATTTAGATAAATTCAAGAGACAGTCTTAATCCTACAGGAGGAATAAAAGAAAAGAAAGCTGAGCAAACTGACCAGACAAAAGTTTCACAATTATAGCATTATTTTGTCCTGGGCTATGCAGACTATTTCCTTTTCCAAGAAATACTTCACAATTTGAAATATTTCTTACAAACATGAGCTTTTAAGAGAAAGTTGACCTCTGTGAGCTACTTATCAGGACTATTTTTGTCATCAATGGAAATTACAGCACAGCAAATGTACTCAAAGCAAAACAGAAAAAAACAAAAAAATGTGGAAAATTCTGGTATTAAATACTTTCATGTGAAATACTCCAAAACTAAAGAAAATGCTAACATAGCCTTTTGGGGATAATCTGAAACAAATGAACTCTTAATGCTTCTATTTTTTTTGTCTGCAGATTTTTTTATGCAGAGAAATAATTTACTTCACTCTGAGCAGATAGCCTCAAGGACAATTTTTATAGACCTCTAATGTTGTGGGTTTTCCTGCATTACTTTCAAAAGTTATAGGGATACATATATCTAAATAGGCTGTAAACCACTAAAGTAAATGAATGAAATGGTGCCAATCTCCATGCATTTCAATTACACAAGCAGCCTGCCTTTTTAAATGGAATTCTAAGTCATCACAGAACAGAGAATCCCCAATTCCGTTGCCAGTCCACATCCTGATACGTTTACTTAAGTCGATTATTGAGTCTCTTAGATTATGTCTACAAAAACTGCCAAAACATCTGGTCATTTCAATCAGTTCAATAAAAGATTCTGCCAAGTCAGGGGGGGGGAAATTAGTCAAATTATTCATCTGCATAGACAGTACAATAGGTTGTTTTCTTTAAGTAGACAGTAAGTGAATATAGCTCGAAAGAGTTCTCTTCTGAAACCAGAATACAGTCCATAATTCCTGAAGGAGGTTGTGATTTTTATCATCTAATGTTTGGGAAGTATTCTGATAGATCTTTAGGCCAAAACTTAATGGGTATGAAGATGACTTATCCATGTCTCTGAGACAATTCTGTGCTCATTTGAATTCTATGTTCTAAAGTTTGGGACCAAGCCAGAACTAAGCCAAACTGGCGTTTGCTAAATGTTGAAAAATAAAAGTAGCAGAACTAGAAATCAGAACATAGTGCTTATTCCCCTGGAACCCTCTGTAATTTATGTGTATGTGTGCCCTAATTTTAACAAAAATTCAATACATGATTTAAACTGCAAAAAAACAGATGAATACACAGCTTTTTATCATACCCTCTGCGCACAAAATCCTGCTCGATAAAATCAAAATAATATGGTTACTTGATTTCCTCAGTTTCTTATGTGGTATCTTCAATAACTACTTGGAATTTCAAATCATTATCTTTATGGACCATAGAGTTAGAGCCCAAAAGAGAAACAAATACTCAGAAAACAGGAGGGAAAGATGCAGGAGTCCAACATTCTGATTGTATTATCCCACTTTTATTTCCCATTAATGTAATAACTCATGAACTTAAAAATCCTCTGATCTTAAACATTCTTTAAAAATTCTTGGTTCAGAAATCTGCACTAGAATACGATCCTCCCCTTGAATAAACCCAGAGGAAGAAGATAAAATTCCCATACTAATTTGGAGCAACATTAAGTACAAATAAGCTACCCATGTCTCATTTTTTATGGCTTTCTTCTCTGTGCATAGTTTGGAGGTTTAAAAAAGAGCCAGAGACAATTAGAAACAATTATTGTCATAACAATAATATAAACTTTATTTGAAGGTCTGGGGTGACTCATCTTCATATTGAATGTTTCAGAGGACATGATTTCTGAGACTGAGGTCTGTGTATAACTTTTTAAATGTCTATAGTTTAATCGTTAAAGGTTGCTAATAAACTAGCAAAAAAAAAACTTTCTGTCTTCTTTAGGAGATTAAAACCATTCTTTGTTTCCAGGACAAAGTAAAAGAAACTCAGTTTTCTAGGTAGGAGGAAGATGATAAAAAAAAGTAAAGTTTTGTTTAGAATCTCACTAGGAGCAGAATCTTGCTTTATTAAAAACAAAACAAAACAAAACAAAACAGAAATTTTACTAATTTTTAACCAGGCTAAAGGGAAAATCTGGGGTCCAGTAAAGGAATAATATTCATATATAAAAGGAATAAATTTTACTTTTGATGAGAGCAGGTTGGAAGTTGGTAGGAAAAAGATTTTGTGGAGAATTAGGTAGAAGGACCATGAACAAAGAATGGGATTAACTAGGATGATCAAATATGGCGGTAAAGGGTAGATCATATTTAATTTCTTGTAGACAGAGCTAGAATTTGTTTTCCCTCTGTAGGACTAATTACAAAGAGTTGTTTTATTATGTTGTATTGCTGCTTTTTAAGATTTTTTTATTTTTTAGTTATAGATGGACACAACATCTTTATTTATTTACTTATTTGTATGCAGTACTGAGGGTGGAACCCAGTGCCTCTTATGTGTTAGGCTAATGCTCTATCACTGAGCTGCACCCAAGCTCTGATGTCTTATGGTTTGGTTTTTTTTGTTTGTTTGTTTGTTTGTTTGTTTTGTGTGTGTGTGCTGAGAACTGAACCCAGGGACTCATACATACTAAGCACACTCTACCATTGAGCTATTCCCTCAGCCACTGTGAGGTATGAAGTTTCCTTTCACTTATCCAGTTTGATTTTGCAAAAGCAGGGTTTGCTGCCCTGAAGACAACGGTATGGTGAACAGAAAGGGAGCAGAACATAAAATAAGGTGTTGAAAAGATAAGAGAGTGTATCATTAAACAGGACATGCCAATCAGGTCCTGAAATCCTCAAAATTATTAACAAATATAAAGAAAAGAATGCACCCTTTAGAATGCACTCACCCATACACACATCCACACAGGCTAAAAGCCTTCAAATAAGTGACTGTCATGATGACAAACTAAGAAGCCATTTACAAGGTAATATTTTGGAGCACAAAGAGACCCACATAAAAGAGTCAAAATGAATCACATGATGTTTGTGGGAATGTAACCTGCTATGAAATTTCTGGAGGGCAGCTTGGCATTATGTCTCAAACTCAAAATTTATTCAGCAGCCCCAATCTGGGAACTGAAACCAAAGCTGTGGTTCTTAAATATGATAATACATATAACCTCTTAGAAGAACATGTTTAAAAACTGTTAGCTCTTGGGTTTCTTCCCCCAGAATTTGTGGGCATGAGCACTAAAAATGTTAAACAAGTAGTCCTCTTGGTTTTGCTTCTGATTAACAATCAGATTACCAAGGAGATAATAAAACTGAGAAAGGCTGTAAGCAGAAATAAATATGGGAGTTAAGATTTCTTAAAACTATAAAATTTTTTTGTTTCCCATCTCTGAATCTTTCACTGAAAAGACAATTTCCTTGTCTTTTCAATGAAAGTACATATCCATGTAACTATTGTGCAATTACAGAAGAATATATGCATAAATGGCTTAGACTGTGCCTGGCATACATGTAAATAAATGTTAACTATTACTACTGCAATGCTGAATGGGGGGGAATCCTTTAAATAATAGAATGTATAATACAATTTAATTTTTGAAACATTGTTTATATACACACACTATATATGTGCATATAGAGATATCCTAAAGCATATTCAAATATTAACAGTGACCATTTTTTAAGAATAGAATTTTGAGGGATTGACTTCTCCTCTCTGAAGTTTTAAATATTGTTTTAATATTGAAATGTATCATTTCCTCAAAAAAACTGTAATATTTAAGTTTAAAATATGTAAGGCTGAAAATATAAAGTGTACTTTAATAATATCTTACATTTGCATAACACATTTACAGACGTTTTTACCTGTATTACTTCATGAATGCCTCAAGCCATCCCTTGAATAAAAAATATGTGTTTTCCTTGAAATAATTCAATAATTTTGCAGAGCCAAGTTTCAAATTCAAATCTTTCAAGTGCAAGTTCAGCATACCTTCTACTGGACAATGTTTTCTCACTGATCCTAGTTATATGTTTTCAAAAGAAATGGAATTCCATCTATATGAGTTTCTGTTGTGTGCTATCCACCTCATTTGAAAATTTTAAAATCCTAAGCATTTGATAGCATTGAAATAAATTAAACATTAAGACTGATGAAAATATATTAAAATAAGGAATCTCAAAATTTAGGTTTCTAGTAGAAACTTAGCCATCTCATGTCTTATGAAGCTTTATGAGTACTAGGTAATTTTCTAAGTATAGACAGTCCCAATCATCTATTAAAAGTTAACTGATTTCATGAGGGGAAAAAATGAGTTGATAGGAATGCGGAAAGCAGAATGACATCGATATTGCTCTGGGTTTTGGAAAGTTTTTTAGCAGATTTAGCTGCCAGCCTGTCTGTACGTGGTGGAATTAGACGGGATCCGAAGGTAGCTGCAAATTGTCAGGGTCGTGGCATGGCCATTACTGCCCTCTACCAGGAGAAAAGGAACATGACGCCTCTCCTGCGAAATCACATCTCCCTCTGTGAGGTGAGTGACTGCTTGTTACTGTTCCAGAACATAAACTCTCAGAAAGTACATTCGGGGGCTCCTCGGCCTCAGCACTGAGTCAGAAGCATTACTAGTTGCGATTCTTCCCTAAAACGGTGAAGCAGATCAAGGGACACTTTTTAGATGTGACAGAAAAGACTCTTTACTGATTCTTTATCCTAGTTTTAGTGTTGATAATTCTCACCAACAAAGATTTGAATTCTCCATCTCAAATAATAGGAGATGATATGAAAACAGTCAGTGATACAAGTAAAGTCTACAAACAAAACCGCAAGACCCAGGACTGTGCCCAGAGGTCAGGGTATAAGAGAGGACACAGCATAAGTCCAACCTGGGTTTGTGGACCTCTACCATAACCAACTAGACTTCCCTAAGTAACTCTCAAAGATCTATTTTGTCCACAATGATAAATATCTATTGATCAACTGATTACATTTTAATTAACCCCAGTATACATTTGTCTACTCTAGACCAGATTTTAACATACCCAGCTTTTATGGATATGTGCACTCATGTTTCTCAGAATTTAAAGATAAACCTGCTCTCCTTTAACTTAGATTGTAAACCCTCTTGAGAAAATGGAGTGGAAAGTCTGGCTAAAAAAAGAAAAACATAAGAGGTAAATATTAAAAACAGGAAGAAGGGCTGGGGATGTGGCTCAAGTGGTAGCCTGCTCTCCTGGCATGTGTGCGGCGCGAGTTCTATCCTCAGCACCACATACAAACAAAGATGTTGTGTCCACCGAAAACTAAAAAATAAATATTAAAAAATTCCCTCTCTCTCTCTCTCTCTCTCTCTCTCTCTCAAAATAAAAAATAAATAAATAAAATAAAGGTCCATTGACAACTAAAAATATATTTAAAAAAAACAGGAAGAATGTTTAAAAAAAAAGAAACAGAAAAAAAAAACTCAAAATTTCAAACTACAGACAGAAAGTCCTGACCCATAAATTATAAAGCCACTGACAGTAACTTTATAGGAAAATATCCCTAGTATAGGAAAACATCTATTTTCCTATATTTTCCAAACAGTATTTCTGGGTATGAAAAACAAGTATGTACATGACTGCAACAGCCACTCTTCTCCACCTAAAAATTTTCAAAACAAAACTCCAATTCATGGGACTAACTAAAACCACAAACTACCACAGAACCATGGACAGTCATTAAGACACTGGCCCAAGTGCTACATTCCCAGTGACCCACTAATAAATCAGATAAATGAATTTGTGATCAGAACATTCTTTTATTTCTGGGTATTAAATACCATACTCTGGAACAATAACCTCTTTTTTTTCCTGTGCATTGCACTTCATTTTCTTAACTGTAGCCATGTAATATAATACTGTGTTGGAGATAACAGTATAAAAATTAAATAAATCATTTATCCAAATATTTATTGAGCATCTGGTTTGTCCCAGGAGCTGTGCTGGCCCAAGGAAATACGGTGGTGAACAGTACATATTCTCTTTCCTCAGAGTTGCAGACCTATAGTGGAGACAAGCAAACTTCCCCCCAGACGATGCTCTGGGAGTTAGTACAGTCTTAAAAGGGATCAGGGAAGGGTTTCATAAACAACTGTGAGCTGAGCTTAGATCTAAAGGAGACTCTAAGTGAGAGGTAAAGGAACTTGAAGTAGACAATAGACAAAAGAAACACCCAAAAGCTTAGAACAAGTGAAAGTGTTTGGTATCCTGGAATCTGCAGTAGTCAAGTGTGGCTGAAGCATAGTTTTGGAGAGAAGAATGTCAAGAGGGAGAAATAGAAGGAAGACAGGCCAGATCAAAAAGCATCTTTTAAACTATTCTTTATTCTGGAAATAGAAGTGTTGTAGGATTTGAAGCAGGAGAGTGACATAATCAGCCATGTGCTTCTAAAAGTCTGGACATGATGTTTGTGGAATATGGAGTAGAGGAAAGCAGAATGAGACAGGGAAACCAGGTAAGAAGATTCTACATTCATCTGAGTGAGCTGCAGCAGTTTTATTAAGTAATAGAGATGAAGAGAAAGAAGGGATAAAAGTAGTGTTGAGAAAATTGAATAACCAGTCGCAGTGGCTCATAAGGCTAAGGCTGGAGGATCACAAGTTTGAAATCAGCCTCAGCTTAGGCTCTAAGCAAATCAATGAGCCTGTCTCAAAAAAAAATTTAAAAAGCTGGGGATGTGACTTGGTGGTTAAGTGCCCCTGAGTTTGATTCCTAGTACCAGAAAATAAAAACATAAATAAATGAATACATGAGACTCAGGGCTATTTTAATGTCAGAATATAAAGAAATTAAACTCAAGGAGTGACTTCATTTAATATCCAGAATATAAAGAATGCCCACAATTTAATAACAACAACAATAAAATCTTTAATGAGACAAGAACCAGGCAGAGTGGCATACACCTGTAATCCCAGTAACTGGGGAGACTGAGGCAGGAGGATCACAAGTTCAAGGTCAACCTTGTCAACTTAGTGAGACCTTATCTAAAAATTAAATTTTTAAAAAGGGCTGGGCATGTAGTTCAGTGGTCAAGTACCCCTGGATTCAATCCCCAGGACCTTCTTCCCCTCAAAAAAGTGAGCAAAGGACTCAAATGGAATTTCCTCCAAAGAAGCAATACAAATGTCCAAAAATCACAAGAAAATATGCTGAATATTACTAATCACTGGGACAATACAAATCAGAACCACAATGAAATACCCCTTCGTACCTATTAGAATAGCTACAATCAAAGGAAACAGAAAATACAAGTGATGGTATGGCTATGAAGAAATTGGAAACCTGTACTTTGCTGGTAGGAAAGTGAAATGGAGCCAGGTGTAGTGGCACATGCCTGTAATCCCAGAAACTCAGGAGGCTGAGGCAGGAGGATCATAAGTTCAAGGCCAGCCTCAGCAACATAGCAAGACCCTCAACAACTGAGGGACACCTGTCTCAAAATACAAAGAATTGGGGCAATAAAGTACCCCTGGGTTCAGTTCTCAGTATGAAAGAAAGAGAGAAAGAAAGAGCTCTTATGGAAAAAGTTTTGCCAGTTCCTCAGAAAGCTAAAAATTAGCATATTAACCAGCAATTCAGCTCCTAAGTATATGTGTATATACACACATACACATACATATACATATGTATACACACATATGTAAAGCATAAAAAATCAAAACAGGAACTCAAACAATATTTGTATGTAAATGTTCATGGCAGCATCATTTACAGTAGCCAAGAAGTGAAAATAACCCAAAAGTCCATCAACAGAAAATTGAATGAACAAAAGGTGTATATACTTACAGTGAAATATTATTTAGCCTTATAAATTAATTAAGCTCTGATACACTCTATAACATGGATGAATCTTTTAAACATATTGTATTAAGTGAGATAAGACAGACCAAAAAAGAACAAAAACTATATAATTAAATTTATACCAAATATCTGGAACAAGTAAGTTCATAAAAACAAAAAGAATAATGGTTAAAAGAAATCTAGGAAGTGAAGAATGAGAAGTTATCATATAATGTTTGCAGAGTTTCTGTTGGGGTGATTAAAATTTTTGTGAACACTGATTGCATCATATTGTGAGTAAAAGTTAATAGCATTGATTGGAAACCAAAAAATGGTTGAAACAGCCAATTTTATATTATATATATCCTACCACAATTTTTTAGAAATTAATGTAATGACCCCAAACCTTCATATTGGCCTGCACGTCTTTATTGGGTGAGTAGTATGGTATGTAAATTATACCTCAATAAATCTGTTAATAAACAAATAGCAACAACGAAAAAGGAGGAGGGGCTGAGCATGTAGTTCAGTGGTAAAGCACTTGCCCAGAGAGGGTGAGGCATGGGTTTAATACCCAAAACCACACAAAGATTAAAAAATAAAAATAAAATAATAACTAACAAAATATCTTCTAGATTTTTGACTTAGCAGATAAATTGACAGGGTTATTGAAGTTGCATAGTTAAGGGAATAAGGAGTTTGAGGAGGAAATAGTTCAATTTTGAATATGCTGAATTTGAGATGCTGATTAGACAACAAATAGAGATGTACAGCGTACAGTTGAGCATATGTGTCTGAAATTTGGAAAAGAAGTCTGAATTAGAGGTAAAAATTCAGAGGCCATCAGCACACATATTAAAGCTCTAAGAGTAAGTGGAATTATTTAGGGAATATGAAAATAGAGAGGTAGATGGGAGAATCAGAGAGAGAATCCTGAAGAAAAGCTGAGGACATAAGAAGATGGCAGAGTAAGGATCTAGGACTGAAGTAGAGGAGAAACAGCTGACCAGGGAGCTGGGTGACAGAATCGACCCTCTAAAACTCAATGATGGGCAGTTTGAGACTTGGAGGGACTTGGAGTTTGGTTACTGAAGCAGAAGATAAGAACAGAATTCCTTGACCCTAAACCTTGACTAGGGTAGGGTCAGAGGGGAAGGATACCAAACAACAGCTGGAAAGAAAAGCAGACCAAGTTAAAACAGAACAGAAGCAGAAAAGACAATGAAGGAGATCCCACCGTTTAACCCAAATTGTGGACTGACAGCTGTGCCTGCCAGGATAGCTGTGTTGTAGAGTCCACAGCTAGCCAGTCTCCCTAGAAGAAATTAAATCAACATAGCTTCTTCCCACCTTCAGACAGTAATGGATGAAATCAGAGGGAATACCTCTGAAAAAGGTAGTCTCTGTAATTCATTTAGAAGGAATCTAGAGAAGGATTGCTGCTCGCTGAAAGTTACTGAAACCCCCACACTTCTCTGTGGACAAGGGAAGTGGGGTGGAGCTAACCTGATTGCTAATCACTCCTGGAGGGTGCTAACCCCCACCCAGCACTCCACACAGCTCATCAGGAGCTCAGGCAGAGGCAGGCCAACTGACCTCTTACCCCCATCATGGTGATGCCTAACACATGAGCCAAGGCAGGGGCTTTTGTGTCACAGAGCCCACAGAGAGTATGCACCCACAGGCCCCACACTTGCAGCTGACCTCCAAGTACTTAGATAGCACTGTTCTGGAGAAGTCCCAGTGGAGGTGAATGTGTGTCTACAATTTACAGTCACAGGTAGGGGGAGCTCAAACACAGGCAGGTCAACCAACTGGCTTCTGCACCACAGACCACCCACAGAGAGCTCACAATCACAGGTCCCTCACTTAGACAGCCACCAACCTTTATCACACTTTTAAGAAGGCCCTGTGGAGAGGAGTGGATGCAAAATGTCCCACAGCAATCAGTGACAGCCTGAGCCATGCACCCTGTGCTCCCACACCCAAAAGAAGCAGCCAGCAGATGAAGCGCAGCACCTTCCAAACAAGCAGGTTCTAGGGCTGATGAATAAGAACTGGCTGGTGAGAAATCCACAGCAACTTGAGAAGTAGCTCCAGTGCTCCAGCACCTCTAGGGGAATCCACAGTTGTGAAATCACTAGTTAATTCAGTTCTCATTCAGACACATGGATACACAGAAGGCAATTCTTCAGGATAAACCAAGGAGCCAGCAAAGTGTTGAGAGCCACAGTCAAGTCGGAATGGCCCCTGGTATTTTGCCAGAGAGAGTTTGCGTGGGTTGGTGGAGTTCCGGTAGAGAGAGTTCTGGTTGGTGTGTGGTGTGCCTGGAAGGGCCGTGGGTGGCGTTGGTGTGAGTTTGGAAATAAAGTTTGTTACTGCTTGAGTGGCTCCTGATTTGTGCCCAGCCAGACTGCAGGAGCAAAGGACATTAAATATGCACAATAACACTACACCCCAGGTAGGAATTTATAGAGGAGCACCCCACAGACACCAACCATCACCCAGTGTGCCTTCTAGGCACACTGACACATGGCTTGTGCATTCCACAAAGGGCAGCAGTCCTATATTCCCCATAGGCCACCCAGCACCACATCAAATAGAAAACACCTCTACCTTAGACCACCACACCTCTCACACGCTGAAATATAGACAAGGTAGCCCACACTGGATTTAACAGTCCTGTATACTTGCAGATTTTCTTTAGGAGGGCACATAATACTATACCCCTTAACAGGGAATAATCAGACTCCTAAGTCACAGACAATTAGGGACCATCTCCTCTAACCCAACAGAAAACTAGCAGGCACCTAGCCACACCAAATATCAGAAGCGGCCTCCTAGGATTGTATTAGAGGTGAGCTGGTATGATCACTGCCTCAAAACTCAGGGAAACAAAGATAAAACGGAAGAGTGGTGGGAATCTTCTAAAGATCCCAAATCCTGATGAAATCCAAACCTGGAAGACTCAATACAACATTTCTCCACTTCCATATGGATTGTTATAAATAGCTCTAATGTAAGTTTGGATTTTACGTATATTACTTTTCCTTTTGAATTTATACATTTTACTCTGTTATTTGATTTTGTACCCTCAACCCATTTGATTGCACGTCTTCTAATGTTTTAAAACATTAACTCGAGACATTCTACCTTTCTTTCCCTAGCTCAGGTTTACACTTGCTCCTCTTCTTCTTGCATTACCTGCTCATGCATCAAAACCCCCCACCCATCTTTTTCTATTTTTTACCTTGGTTTGTATTTTATTTTATTACATATGGATTTCCAGTTTCCCCAGCACCATTTGTCGAAGAGGCTATCTTTTCTCCAATGTATGTTTTTGGTGCATTTGTCTAGTATAACTGTATTTATGTGGGTTTGTCTCTGTGTCTTCTATTTTGTACCACTGGTATCCATGTCTGTTTTGGTGCCAATACCATGCCGTTTTTGTTACTATGGCTCTGTAGTATAATTTAACATCTGGTATTAAGATGCCTCCTGCTTCACTTTTCTTGATAACTATTGCTTTGGCTGTTCTATGCCTCTTGTTTTTCCAAGTGAATTTCATGATTGCTTTTTCTATTTCTATAAAGAACATCATTGGGATTTTAATAGGAATTGCTTTTGGTAGTATGGCCCTTTGGACAATGTTAATTCTGCCTTTCAAAGAACATGGGAGATCATTCCATCTTCCAAGGTCTTCTTTAATTTCTTTATTTGGTGTTCTGTAGTTTTTATTGTAGAGGTCCTTCACCTCTTTTGTTAGGTTGATTCCAAAATAGTTTTTTTGAGGCTATTGTGAATGGGATAGTTTTCCTCATTTCTCCTTCAATGTATTCATCACTGATATATAGGAAAGCATTTAATTTATGGGTATTTATTTTATATCCTGCCACTTCACTGAATTCAATTACTCTAGAAGTTTCTTGGTGGAGTTTTTTGCATCTTCTAATCATGTCATCAGCAAACAGGGATAGTTTGAGTTATTTTTATATTCATATCCCTTTAATTTCTTTCTTCTGTCTAATTGGATAGAGTTTTAGAGACTATGTTGAATAGAAGTGGTGAAACAGTATCCCTGTCTTCCAGTTTTTAGAATGAATTCTTTTAATTTTTCTCCATTTAGAATAATGTTGGCCTTGGGTTTAGCATAGATAGCCCTCACAACATTGAGGTATGTTCCTACTATCTCTAGTTTTTCTAGTATTTTGAACATGAATGGATGCTGCATCTTGTCAAATGTTCTTTTATGCTTCTATTGAGATAATCATGTGATTCTTGTAAGTTTACTGATGTGATGAATTATGTTTGATGTTTTCGGTATGTTGAATCCATCTTGCATACCTGGGATGAACACCCCTCATCAGGTGCACTATTTTTTAAAAAATATTTTTTGTCTGCAATTTGCCAGTATTTTATTAAGAATTTTTGCATTTATGTTCATCAGGGATATTAGTTTGAAGTTTGTTTTTCCTTGATGTGTCTTTGTCTGGTTTGGTATCAGGGTGATACTAGCCTTCTTTTCTATTCCACAGAATAATTTGAGGAGGATGGTGTTAGCTGAGTTTTACCAGACATTGAACTGAGAATCTATGTGGACCTGGGATTTTTTTCCTGATAAGCTTTTGATGGTGTCTTGATCTGTTTAACTTTTTGGCCTCCTGAATCAATTTGGATAGGTCCTGTGTCTCTAGAAATTTGTCTGTCTTCAATTTTCTATTTTATTAGAGTATAAATTTTCAAAATAGGCTCTGATTATGGTCTGCATCATAACTGTACATATCGATGGGATTTGTTGTTACACATCTGTACATGCACACAATATAAAAGTATAATTTTACCAATATCAACACCCAGCATTCCCTGTCTCCCTCAGGTTCCTTCCTTTACTGATCCTTTAAAGACACTTAGCAATAAGAAAAATATTTTTATTGATCTGTGAGGCTGCCATTTCCAGTGTACTTCCTTCCTTCATGTAGATCCTGATATTCATCAGGCCTCATTTTTGTGTCTGCCTGAAGGACAGGTTTGCTGGTGATAAATTCTTTCAGCTTTTAGAGATCTTAAAATGTCATTTTTCAAAGAGAGTTTATTTGCTGAGAGTAGAATTGAAAGGTTCTATTTGTTTTGTTTTCTTGTCAATATTTCAAATACACTGCTCCGCTCTCATTTCTAAAAAGAAATCTGCCATTGTTATCTTTGTTCATCTGTATATAATGGAGCATCTTTTAAATTTTGTTTTTATCATGTTTTGATTAATTTAACCATAATGTGCCTTGTGCTTTGATGTAGTTTCCTTCATGTATTTGGATCAATGGACAATGTTTTTTATCAAAAACATAAGGAAAATTTCTAGCCATTTTCTCCTGCTGCACACCCACTCCTTTCCTTCTGGGGCTCTAATTATACATATATCATTCTGCTTGAAGTTTTCCCATTGCTCCCTGATGTTCTGGTTTGGTTTTGTTTTGCAGTCTTCTTTTAATGTTAAGCTATCTTGGATAGTTTCTATTTCCATGATTTAAAGTTTCCCATTCTTTTCTTCTGCAATGTCTAACTTGCTGTTAATCTGATTCAGTGAAATTCTCATTTCAGATATTGTGACTATTATAAAGACTACAACTGGTCAGTTTTGACCGAATGCCATACATTTCATGTTTTATTTGATGCAGTATAGTTTTATATTTCTATACATATTCTGTAGCTTTGTTCTGAAATTCAGTTAATCTGATCCCAAGTCATTTTTTTTTTTAAATTTTTGGCGGACGCAACATCTTTGTTTGTATGTGGTGCTGAGGATGGAACCCGGGCAGCACGCATTGCCAGGCTAGCGCGCTACCACTTGAGCCACATCCCCAGCCCCATGATCCCAAGTTTTGCTTTCACCTTAATCTGGTGGTATCAGAGCAACATTTAATCTAAGAATAGATTTTTCCCCATTACTGAAGGAAAACCCTTCTGAATATCTGAAAACACATGAATTATGAAGTTTTCCACTTTGGCAGACAAGAATAGAATCTGTTGTTGCCCCTGTGTTAGCTCTGAAATTTGACCTCTCTCATCCTTTTGTATGATTCCTGTCTGTCCCTGCTGCCCCTCCACTGTTCTTTTTTTTTTACACTATATTTGTAATTTATTAAAATATCAGTCCATTTATGAAATGTGAAAAAAATAGAAAAATAGAATAAAAAATCCTATAAGTTTTGATTTTACCATATTTAAAAGGCTGAAGTAAAATAAATAAACAACAATAACAACAAAACTGACAATAAATGAGAATTGTGATGCTTTTGTACCTGAGATTTGAAGATTCAATGAGATATCAGAGATAGAAAAAAAAGATATACTTTCTAATTCTTCTCATTGTTCATGTTGTAGAATCTCATTGGTCTTGAAATCATATGTGTATAAAGTAATGGTATCTGCTTCAATCTACTATTCTTTCTATCCCCATATCCTTTCTCCTTTCTTCACTCCCCTCTATCTCATCTAAAGTAACTATATTCTTCCAAGGATGCCTTCCTCCCTTAATGTGAATTAGCCTCCATATATTAGTGGAAACATTTGGCCTTTGTTTTCTTGAGATGGGCTTATTTGATTGAGGATGATGTTATTCACGAACACCCATATATTGGCAAATATCATAACTTTGTTGCTTTTAAGCAGAGTAAAATTCCATTGAATATATATAACACATTATCCAGGACAGCTATGTTGGTTGCACTGTTTAGCTATGGTGAATTGAGCTCCTGAAAACATTGACATGGCTGCATCACTGCAATATGCTGATTTTAATTTTTTGGCTTTAAACCCAGAAATAAAATACCTGGATAAAATGGTGATTTCATTCAAATTTTCTAGAGAATCTCCATATTCCTATCCATAGTGGTTGCACCAATTTGCAGTCACACCAGCATTCCATGATTGTACGTTTTCCCCACATCCTCGCCAACATTTATTGTTGCCTGTATTCTTGATGATTGCCCTTTTGACTAGGAGTGAGAGAAAATCTTAGTGTTGTTTTGATTTGCATTCCTTTAATTCCTAAAGATGTTGAACCTTTCTTCATGAACTTATTGATCAATTGTATTTCTTCTGTGAAATCAAACTAATTTCTGAATATATTGTCACTAAAACCATTATTATATTCCCTGAACAAGTTATAAAATCAGTGTATTATGAACATTAAAAGAGTAATTCATGTATTAGGTGTTCCATGAGTTACAAGCAATTAAAAAACACAAAATTTAAATGACAAGATTTTAAATCAGAAAACATATTTTGGAAAAATTAGTTCAGTGTATCTCAAAGAGAATTTTTTAGATATTTGAGGTTCATGGTATATTAGTAATTCATAAAAAATTCTGGAAATTCTCCGTTAAGAGAGGCATAAGCAAATACATACACACATACAAAACACATATACAATTAAAATTTCTATGATACTTAGTGCTAAAATTTAGCATTTATCGGAACATTTGCATATTCAAATACATTTTAATCAAAACCAATGCTATTCACATTAAGTAGTATCAACCCAACAGCCACAAATTTCACAATAAACTTTTGAAGTAGTAATTGAAGATTTAAAAATCTGTGTTTATTTTTATCTTCCTGTATATCCCCCACATCAGTCTTCATTTACAAGTAGGTACAAAAGGGAGAAATGATTAAATTGCAATGTAAGGAAATATTAGACTCTGAGTAATTTTAAGTGTAATTACAAAGCCTAAAAAAATTAGGATCAATGTTCCACTATTTACCAAACAGTATCCTCTTTTTATCTGTTACCTAAAAATTTCAAGAAAATGTAATTCAATACATGGCAATTTTAATATATTAAGCACAACTCACTGTCATATAGGAACAAAACTCATCCACTACAGAACAAAATGCTTGGGCATGTGACTCAGTGGTATAGCGTTGTATAGCATGGAAGATCTCTGTATTCAATCTCTTCCAACAACAACAAAAATGCAGATTAAAATTCTGAGTCCTATAATTTTGATGAAATTATCTAGAGTAAAATGATGTTTCATTTACATTTCAAACTTGAGTGTATTTTTGTTTTTTAATTTGATATTTTATATATATATGATTATCTTTTCAGGGCTGAGCTATCTGCACTATGCTGATACTTAAAAATTTCTTTGTTTCTATCACATCAACTAATAATGCCAAGTAAATTTTATGTAACTCTTAAAAGAAGGTCATATTCCCTATGTATACAGAAATTCTCTCTGATGATTCTCACATTCAAAAATATACGGACAGAAATGATGTTGTTGTACTTCTCATATGTTAACATTTTTCTCAATACTGAACATTTTTTCTGATATGTATGGCATGCATGTTACAGAGTTTTCTACAGATAGTATATGCATTAGGTTTGAATACAGTATTTTTTTAATTTGAATAAAGCTCTGACATATTGTTGGCAAAAGTACTACTTCTCTTAAATTCTTAATCTGTGGAGATTTGTAACGTGTGGGCTTTTAGTAAAATTACTGTCAATTCTTCACATTTGTAGGATTTAATTGCTACTATAATATTCTTGAGGTAGTTAAAAGGTTGAACTTTGATTAAAACCAAAAGATTTCAACCTAAAGCTTCTTTTTTCCAGTATGAATTTTCTGGAGATAAAAATGAATAAATAATTCTTTCATTCTTTAGGTTTGCAAATATTCTTTATATTTGTATGGTTTCTCCCCAGTGTGAATTTTCTGGTGCATAATAAGGCTTTGCCTAAATGTGAAAGCTTTGCCACATTCTTTCCAGTATTAATTCTCTGGTGAATAGTAAGAGTTGAGCTTGATTTAAAAGCTTTGCCACATTCTTTATATTTGTTGAATATATATGGTTTATATTATAAACCATAATATATATGGTTTCTCTTCACTGTGAATTCTCTAGTGCACAATAAGGTGTTGTCTAACAATAAAAGCTTTGCCATATTCACTACATTTATATGGGTTCACTTCTGTATAAATTCTATGGTGAACAAAAAGGGTTGAACTATTATTAAAAGCTTTGCCACATTCTTTACAGATGTATGACTCTTCTCCACTATGAATCCTCTGATGAATAATAAGATTTTAGCTTCTATTAGAAGTTTTGCAACATTCTTTAATTTTTATGGTTGCTCACCAATGTGAATTCTCCGGTGCTCAAAAAGGCTTCACCTAAAAGTGAAAGTTTTGCCACATTATTTACAATTGTGTGGCTTCTCTCCAGTATGAATTCTCTGGTGAATAATAAGTTTTGAACTTACATTAAAAGCTTTCCCACATTCTTGACAGAGGTAAGGTTTCTCTCCAGTGTGAATTCTCTGGTGCACAACAAGGTGCTGACTAACAGTAAAAGCTTTGCTACATTCTTCACACTTGTATGGCTTCTCTCCAGTATGAATTCTCTGGTGAATATTAAGTTTTGACCTTACATTAAAAGATTTACCACATTCATTGCATTTGTAAGGTTTCTCTCCAGTGTGAATTCTCTGGTGCACAACAAGGTGTTGACTAACAGTAAAAGCTTTGCCACATTCTTTACATTTGTATGGCTTCTCTCCAGTATGAATTTTCTGGTGCACAATAAGGTTTTGCCTAAAAGTAAAAGCTTTACCACATTCATTGTATTTGTGTGGCTTCTCTCCAATATGAATTTTCTGGTGATCAGTAAGTTTTGAGCTTCTGTTAAAATTTTTCCACACTGTTTACATTTGTATGGTTTCTCTCCAGTGTGAATTCTCTGGTGCACAATCAAGCTTTCTCTACGAGTAAAAGCTTTGACACATTCTTTACATTTGTATGGCCTCTCTCCAGTATGAATTCTCTGGTGAATAATAAGTTTTGAATTTACATTAAAAGCTTTGCCACATTCTTCACATTTGTATGTTTTTTCTCCAGTATGAATTCTCTGGTGCACCACAAGACTTTGCCTAGCCGCAAAACCTTTGGAACATTCTTTACATTTATATGGCTTCTCTCCAATATGAATTCTCTGGTGTTGAATAAGGTGTGATATTTCATTAAAAGCTTTGCCACATTCTTTGCATTTGTATGGTTTCTTTTCAGTGTGAATACTCGGGTTCACAATAAGGTCTTCCCTAAAAGTAAAAGGTTGGCCACATTCTTTACATTTGTATGCCATGTCTCCAGTATAAATTCTCTGGTGTTCAGTAATGTTTGGAGTTTTATTCAAAGCTGTTACACATTCCTTACATTTGTAATGCTTTTCTTGAATATGAAAAGTTAGGTGGAAAAATTGAGAGCATGGATTAAGAACTTCCTCAATTTTATCTTTATAAAGCTTTTTAAAATGATCACAAGAATGTTTCCTTCTCTAATCAAATTTTGCAAAAAGCATTTTATTTCCTGCTGTTCTGAAAATTCTAAATTTTGATGAGGAGACATACCCACAAAGACCAGGTGTCTATAGATCTCTAGCATCACATCTCCATATAAAGTCTGCTGAACTGGGTCCAGACATTTCCATTCCTCTTCAGAGAAATCAATGGCCACATCCCTGAATGTCAATGGTTCCATTTCCTGGTGCTCACCAGCCAGACCTGCTCCCTTGTAAACTTCAGCACAGGCACAGCAGAGTAACCCGGGATCCTGGGCCCAGAGGGAAGCAAAGCCAGCAGGACGGCTGACTCTAGAAAAAAGATCGGAAACTGAGTTCCACTGTTCTTTAGTAGTTTACTCACATGCATTCACTAACCTTTATTCTGGTGAAGACTCAGAGGGATCCTTTGTAGATCTGCAAAGGTCTTTACCTCCATGCAGCTCTCTTCTCTTGGTACTTTCCTTTACAAACTCAACTCATCTTCTCCCTACACTCCCAGCTGTGTCTTCTCAACTCAGGGACATCTTCAAATTTTTCCTAGTTTCTCTCTCCCTTTCCCAAGCAAGACTTCCACCAAAGTTCTCTCCATACTGTAAGTTGATGCAATCATAGGACACTCCCCACTTCCATTAATTTCTCATTTTTAAGAATTACTTATCATCATTTGATTTTAAATTTTTAAATTCATTGTTTCTTACATTTTGTTTCATTTTTTAGATATTTTGGGTGGGATGGCAAACTGGTCCTTGACGTTCCATTCTGTCCAGAAATCAAAGTCTTCATTATTTGCTATTGAACCTTAACTGACATATATATGCCAACCTTGCCTCCGTTGGTTAAGTGCTGCTACTTGACCTTAGCCTCCATAGTATCCCCATCATCCCCATTCAATGAGAGTTGCTTTCTATGGTTATATCTTCCACATACATACTCAGCCTACAGAAAACAGCTGCTACAATACACCAATACATCAGGTTCCCTTCTCTGAGGTTATATCTCAGGGATTTAGGAAATGGAGTGCATTTGGGCTCTCGAGGACATATTAATGGTTGTGTAAATGGGTCACACATTAAATCTACTACAACATTCTTTTTCTTGCTGAACTAGTAGGATTTCTTCTTCTCCACATTTTTTCTCATGCTATTTAGCATCTCAATTTCAATTTGGCATAGATCCTACTAGACTAAGTTTTAGCAATCTAAACAAAAAAACATTAGAATCACTACTATCTATTTCAACCAGCACATTATTCAAAATCTTTATGAAGTGAGTTCATATTAATGAATTTAATCAAATCTAAAATTTGATTTCTCCCCTCCATTCTCATCCTGCCCCTTATCCATTATACTGCTTATTTCCTGGCTTTTGACCATATAAATTAGCAGAATCCTTATATTGACTTTGTAATATCCTCTGCATATCCTCATGTCTGATTTTAGGTATAGATCAGAAAAGTAGTTAATATAGTACCTGGGGAAAAAAATTGGTTTCCACCACCACATTAACATCCTTTAACAAGGTAATTACAAATATTCCATCAAGGAAAAAAAATTGGCTTTGATGAAGAAGGAAGGAAGGGTTCCTCCTGTTGAGACTTGGGAATTGATGTGCTCTCCAATGTCCCCAAACTAATTCTTTGTGTCTCACTCTCAGTCAGTGCCCATTCATATAACAATCCTTGTAAATCTATGAATTCAACCTATCTTATAATTCAGCATTACACTATGAGTTGGATTTTTAGCTATTACAGCCTTGCGGCTACAACAGGGACAATAGAAGCTATCTGATTATAGGATAGTCTGAGGAGCTAAAATTTTTAACTTTTGACTTATCCTTTTTTTTCTTTAAAACTCATAGCAGAAGGGCTGGGGTCCGGTTCTATGGTAGAGGGCATGCATGAAAGTCTAGGTTTGAACCTCAGCACCAAAAACCAAACAAACAAATAAACAAAAACAAAACTCCCAACAGAGTGAAAAGCAGCAAGCTCAATTCATAGTACTTGTATTCCCTAGCCCCTCCCTGTGGGAGGCCACCAAAGCCTTGAGCAGGTCAGTCAGGTGAAAATTTAGGTAATGTTTCATCACTGTCTGTCATAGGCTACCAGAATCCCATCCTTAATGCTAATTGAAAATAATTGCCTTGCCTTCAAACACAGGCATTTCAGATTTCCAACCGGCAAGTCTCCATTTCCTTGGGGAGCTGTTGTTGGTCACCTTTCCAAGTATCAATAATGCATCTGTCAGGGTCTTTAGGTGCAAATAGCAGGGTCTATTCTATCAACTTAAGAAGAAAAACTTAAGAACTCATAGATTCTCATAGATTCTCCTGGAGGCCAAGAGAGCCAGACTCTGTAAATAGGTAGCCAGAAAAAATGTGCAAACCCTTGGTCTTGTAACAGTTTACTGGATATTCGAAACTCCACCTCTGCCACTCCCAAAGATAGGGGACCTCTTCAACCACACCTGTTTCAAGACTGATCACTCTTGTGTGGATGTTTACTCACATTGCTTACTTCCAAGAGTGTCTGATTGCCAGAAACTGACTATATTATTTTACTCTACCTACATAAGCTCTGCAATTGTTAATTTTTTTGCTTCTACATTGGGAAAAGGATATTCATAATATGGTAAGTTATCAAAATGCAAGGAGAAGGTCATAGTTATGGGATTTATAGCCATTGTTATCCATAGTGTACACTTAGGAGTTAATGCATTTGTATGTATACACACATTAATTTCAGTTACCCAAGAGCTCTCAACTTTGGGGATTAATGAAAACCTCAATTTAAATTTTCAATCCACATGCTACTTTCCTTCACTAAGTAAAAGTGTAGATGACGTGGAAAGAAGCCAGATCAGCCCACAATACAGTCTTGCCTGAGACAGGAAGCCTACATCTGGTGCCAAAAATTCCCCTACCCCTTGGAAATTCCATCACTTTGTCACCATGCAATATGCCTCAGTGACCCTTGCTGCAATCTTGCGTTCTAGGTCCTCTATTTATAAAACAGAATTTCTGGGTAGGAGAGCCCTGGCAAATATCAAGCTCTCTCTGTGCCAAGATAGGATTAGGATTTTCTGCCTCTTGGTCATACCAATTGCTCTTACAAGAGACAGAGGCAAGCGGTGGCTAAAATTATAGTGTCCAGCCCCACCTGACCCCCAGCAACCAGCCCATTATGCCCGCTTTTAGAAGAGCTAATGTTCCCTGCCCCTTATGGGGGTCAGGTGGCTGAGGACTGAAGCCAGGTTCTTCTGATGGTAATGTGGACTCCAGGGTTTGCAGCGGAAGCAATATCACTTGGGATTAAAGGATTGCCGCCTCTTTAAATCTGATCTGAGTTATTAGTAGGTTGTTCTTTGGCCCATTCTTCTAACATCATTCATTCAGGACTATCATTTGATCCAGAGAAATAGATCTCTGGGTTCAGGAGAATCTTTCCTAGTGAGTAGGCCTATGTGGAAGGATCATCATTAGCAAGACACATTCATCAAATACCTTATTATCATCTGCTCTGCCAGGACTCTATAAAAGAGAAGCAGGAGGCACAGCTCTTGCCTTGGGGGCACATAATTCAACACAGACATGGGGGCTTGGACAGTTCTGAAAAGGACAAACATGTGGTGAAAAAGAACAGGAAGCAGCTGACACATAGAAGAAGCACCAACTATGGTGCTGACATCAAACCCTCTGTGTTCCCCTCCATCCAGGTCCTCATGAGCTCATTGGGGAGCTATTTGAACAGCCTCCTCACTGCGTCTTCACCTTCAGCAGCTCCCTTCCTGGGTCCACCCTGAGCATACACTGTCTTTTACTCAGAAAGCATAGGAACCCCCCACCCCTGCTTCCAGGAGACTTTCTCAACCTTTTGGTTAAAATTTTCAGAGCCTCCCACAGGACTCAAAATAAATTATAATCTTGTAATTTGCTAAAAATAATGAAAAGCCATTTATAATTTAGGAAATCTTACAGTTGTATTTTATTGATTCATGCTTTACCTATGTCTATTCAAAATGATACATATTTAAATAGGACTTTATTTGTTCTGCCCAAAGACAACAGATTGTGGTCTATTAGAATTTCAGGAATCTCTTTTTCATGTCCTATTCTCCATTGGAGTTTCTACTATTCTCAGTATAAAGTTGAAATCTGTTACAATTTAGTCACTACTTATCTTTCCAATTCGACCTCCTGTACTCTTGTTGGAAGCCATTTATCCCATTTGGATAGTCATTCGTAAAGCGTGTGTCTCCACATCCACACTTTTGTTCATACTGCTGATGTTCTGAGAACCTCTTCCTTCCACTCTCTCCCTCCCATCACTAGTTACCCAAACCCTCCCCATAGTTTGGAACCATAACTTAAATGCCGCCCACCATCCCAATAATCTGTGGATCTCGTTAAGAAAACATGGATTTCCTCAGTTCTCGGCTCCCAGTTCCATACATCTGAGACAAAGCCCAGGAATCTGTATTTTTTAATCTCCCCTAATAGTCCTCATGGACCACAGATTTAGGAAACACCTCCTAGAGCTATGGATTCTAGACTGCTGGATTTCATTATTCGGATGACTTGAACATGTATTCATATACATCAGAATGAGGAACTCACTGTAGCTGCCAACTTCATATTTTGCTTAGTGAGGATATTATAAAACATCAGAAGAAAAGGACATTGCCCTTTAGGTCTCCAGGATAAAAGAAAAAAAACTTAACTCCATTAGCATTACTTTAAGGAGCCCAGTGCATGGGCATAGCCCTGACCCAAGTACTGAGAAGTGGAGAGTGTAAAGCTCACAGACTGGAAGAGGAAGCACGGGGTAAGATTCACCAACTAGGAAACAACCGAAGTCCATTTCAGGAAGTGGTAAGGTCAGAGCAGGAGCTGGTTCTCAAGACTCAGGCGTGCCTGGACCTTGGAGGAAGGACGTCATAGAGAAGGTGGAATCCTAGCCGAATCCACTAATGGGAACACCAGAAGTGGGGGGAAGCAAAGTGATGGTGAAGGGGCAGCCTGAATTCACATTGGAAACCAAAAGAGCCTGTCCTCTCAAAAGAGAGCTTCATTTGCCTTGTCCTGAGAAGGAACGGAACTAACCAGGTAAAGAGGGAATCAGAGGCAGATTTCAGTATTATCAAAGGAACTCTAAGTTCGAGCTCTGTAACTCTGCTGTGTACTTTCCGTTTAGCCACCTGCATGACCTGAGTGGAAGTGTAGAAGAGCAGAAAGTGCAGGGGCCAGGGTCTATGCCCAATTCTGTGCGGATGAGTCACATGGCTTCACTGAACCCCAGGTTCTTTGTCTGAATGTTGGGAGTAACATCTACCTCCTGGAGATGTCAGACTTAGATAAGATTTGTGACTCAGCTCGACCATGTCCCCTTCTGTAAACCTATATAGATACCAGCCTCCTGATCCCCTAGTCAGAAACCATCATGTGGCCCTTTGTGCTCTAGCAGTCTACATACCAATTTCTAACCCATCTTTTTTTACATGCTTCTATCCTTGTACTAGACTAAGAGCTCCTTGGGAAAAGAGTTGTCTTACTCATGTTAAGTTCTAGTACTTAATGTTCTGTCTGACTGGCACAACTGAAAGCTAAATAAACACCCACTGGATGACTGAAAGAATTAATGCATTTTAAAACACAGGTAAAATATAATAATTCATATAAATAATATGGTATGATCAATTATATATTATAATATATGATTATCATAATTATTATATATGATTATATTTCAGATATAATTATATATAACATAATTTATTATGATATAATTAATATGATAAATATATATTATATAATTATACATAATAATTTTATTATATAATATATAGATATTAACTATTATAATCAATTACATAATATATAAAATATTATTGATTATTCATTATACTAATTCACCATAATTAGTATACTAATTCATTATAATTAGTATAATGAATAACCAATGCTTTATTGATTATCCATTATGCTAATTCATTATAATTAGCATAATGAATAATCAATGCTAATATAACATGTAGTTGATGATTACTATGATTAATGTTAATTATATTATTTTTATTAATATATCAGTATAAATAATGTATATATGTCAACATAGTAATATTATATAAATAATGTAGAATAGATTATAATAGATTGTGATATATAATATATATTTTATAAATTATACAATAATTTATATCTATAGTATAAATCACTATTAAAATGGAGGTAACCATTTCCACTCCTATGAACTTCCCCTTTGTGGTATTTTTTTTATGCTCTTAATGGCTGACTGAGTCTTTAAGAACCAACTTTTCCAAGAACAAGGGAGATCTTTCCATCTTCTAAGGTCTTCTTTAATTTCTTTAATTAGTGTTTTATAGTTTTTCACTGTACAGGTCTTTCACTTCTTTCACTGATTCCCAAATATTTTTTTTAAAATGCTATTTGAGTTTTTTTTTTTTTTTTTTTTTTTTTAGAGAGAGAATTTTAATATTTTAGTTATTCGGTGGACCCAACATCTTTGTTTGTATGTGTTGCTGAGGATTGAACTCGGGCCACACGCATGCCAGGCGAGCGCGCTACTGCTTGAGCCACATCCCCAGCCCCCACATATTTTTATTTGAGGCTATTGCAAATGAGGTAGTTTTCCTTGTTTCTCTTTCACAGGATTTGTCACTGATATACAGAAATACCTTTAATTTATGGGTGTTGATTTTATATCCTGCTACTTTGCTGAATTCATCCACTAGTTCTAGAAGTTTTCTTGTGGAATTTTTTGGGTCTTGTAGGTATAGAATCATATCACCAGCAAATAGTGCTAATTTGAGTTCTTCTTTTTCTATTTGTATCCCTTTAATTTCTTTCATCTGTCTACTTGCTCTGGCCAGTGTTTCAAGAACTAAGTTAAATAGAAGTGGTAAAAGAGGACATCACTATCTTGTTCCAGATTTTAGAGGGAAAGCTTTCAATTTTTCTCCATTTAGAATGATGTTGGCCTAGGGCTTAGCATAGATAGCTTTTATAATGTTGAGATAAGTACCTGTTCTCCCTAGTTTTTTCTAGTGTTTTGAACATGAAGGGGTGCTGTATTTTGTTTATTACTCTTTCTGCATCTATTGAGATGATAATATGATTCTTATCTTTAAGTCTATTGATGTGATGAATTACTTTTATTGATTTCTGTATGTTGAACCAACCTTGCATCCCTGGAATGAACCCCACTTGATCACGATGCACTGTCTTTTTGATGCGTTTTTGTATTCAATTGGCCAGAATTTTATTGAGAATTTTTGCATCTATGTTCATTAGAGATATTGGTCTGAAGTTTTCTTTCTTTGATGTGTCTTTGCCTGGTTTTGGAATCAGGGTGATATTGACTGCATAGAATGAGTTTGGAAATTCTCCCTCTTTTTCTATTTCATGAAATAATCTGAGGAGTATTGATATTAGTTCTTCTTTAAAGGTCTTGTAGAAATCAGCTGTGTATCCATCTGGTCCTGGGCTTTTCTTGGTTGGTAGGCTTCTGACCCCACTAACCCATTTCTTGGTTTGTATCCAAAGGACTTAAAAACAGCATACTACCAGGACAAAGCCACATCAATGTTTATAGAAGCACAATTCACAATAGCTCAATTGTGGATCCAACCTAGATGCCCTTCAGAGATGAATGGATAAAGAAAATGTAATATATATATATATATATATATATATATATATATATATATATATATATATACACACACACACACACACACACACACACACACACAATGGAATATTACTCAGCATTGAAAGAGAATAAAATCATGGCATTTGCAGGTAAATGATGGAGTTTGGAGAATATAATGCTAAGTGAAGTTAGCCAATCCAAAAAACCAAATGCCAAATGTCTTCTCTGACATAAGGATGCTAATTCATAATGGGGATGGGAGTAGCATGGGAGGAATAGATAAACTTTAGATATGGCAAAGGGAAGGGATGGGGAAGGGGGAAAGGAGATAGGAAAGATGGTGGAATGGAATGAGATGGTCATCATTACCCTAAGTACATGTATGAAGACACGAATGGTGTGACTCTACTTTATGTTCAACCAGAGACATGAAAAATTGTGCTCTATTTGTGATATGAATTGAATTTCACTCTTCTGTCATCTATAACTAATTAGAATAAATAAAATTTAAAAATTAAAAAAAAGAACCAACTTTTCACCTGATAAGGAAAGTTCTCTAGTAAGAATTAAGGGTGAGGACTGTGACAATAAAATTTCCCCTTAAAGAGGAGCTCCTTGAATCTCTGGGATGATGAAAGACAATTTTCTATATGAAATACCCCTGATATTTTGTAAAATCATTTGCAGGAGAAATATTGTAGCTGCCTAGCCATGAACACCCCATTGAACTGTTACTATGACAAGAAATAAATCTTGTATTTGTTATCAAGGTGCTAAAATTTAAGGATATGTTATACATGTCAACCTACCCTGATTAGTTTACTTCAATTATCCCACCATTCATTTCCCTTCCACCCCATAAGCCTTTTTTTATGCTCTGGTCTTCCCCACAACATCCAATCTTTAACGTGCAGCAGTTCAGACATTGGAAGACAACTGCCATGCCTCAACTCACTCTTTTTCCTTTTTTCAAATTAAATGTCCACAATTTCCTCATCATATTTTCCATCTCTTATGTTTGAAATTTGCTTTTCCTCTATGAATATGAAAGATGAGAGGAACTGATTCTTTGGATTGGCTAGAATTTTTCAAAATGGTGTTATAGAAATTTTGGCTATATAAAATACCTTCTTAAAAGACAACTTTCTGATTTTTAATCCCCTCAATTTCCACTTGAAGAAAAAAACCTGGGTTGATTGACACTCTCACAGCAAAATCAAAGCAAATAAGGATTCATTGTTTGAGCAAAACAGCATCAAGTTTATTTTTATTTTTATTTATATATGACAGTGGAATATATAACAATTCATGTTAACTGTATAGAGCACAATTTTCCATATCTCTGATTGTATACAAAGTATATTCACACCAATTTGTGTCTTCATACATGTACTTTGGATAATAATGATCATCACATTCCACCATCATTTCTAAGCCCATGCTCCCTCCCTTCCCCTCCAACCCCTCTGCCCTATCTAGAGTTTGTCTATTCCTTCCATGTTTCCTCTCCCTATCCCACTATAAATCATCCTCCTTTATCAAAGAAAAAATTTGGCATTTGGTCTTATGGGATTGGCTAACTTCACTTAGCATTATCTTATCTAACTCCATCCATTTACCTGCAAATGCCATGATTTTATTCTCTTTTATTGCTGAGTAATATTCCATTGTGTATATATGCTACATTTTTTTATCCATTTATCTATTGAAGGGCATCTAGGTTGGTTCCACAATTGAGCTATTGTGAATTGTGCTGCTATAAACATTGATGTGGCTGTGTCTCTGTAGTATGCTGTTTTTAAGTCCTTTGGTTATAGACCAAGAAAAGGGATAGCTGGGTCAAATGGTGGTTCCATTCCCAATTTTCCAAGAAATTTCCATACTGGCTGCACCAATTTGCAGGACCACCAGCAGTGTATGAGTGAATGTACCTTTTTCCCTACCTCCTCAACAACACTTACTGTTATTTATCTTCATAATAGCTGCCATTCTGGAGTGAGATGAAATCTTAGAGTGGTTTTGATTTGCATTTCTCTAATTGCTAGTGAGAATGAACATTTTTTAAACATTTGTTTATTGATTGTATATCATCTGAGAAGTGTCTGTTCAGGTCCTTGGCCCATTTATTGATTGGGTTATTTATTTTTTTGGTGTTTAACTTTTTGAATTCTTTATATAGAATTAGTGCTAGAGATTAGTGCTCTGATGTGGAGGGGTAAAGATTTGCTCTCATTCTATAGGCTTTCTATTCACCTCACAGATTGTTTCCTTTGCTGAGAAGAAACTTTGTAGTTTGAGTCTATCCCATTTATTAATTCTTGATTTGAATTTTTGTACCAAAGGAGTCTTATTAAGGAAGTTGGGACCTAATCCCACATGAAAGCATCAAGTTTTGAACAAACAGAATCATATTAAGCTCTGTGATGCCTTGCAGAAACTTGAATTGATTTTTTGCAACTATTTCAGATAAACCAAACAACCAGTGCACACAGTTCTAAGGTTATTTGGTGCACGGTACAGTCAGCAAACAACAGTCCATAAGATGGATGAATAGCAAAGCCTTTGGTGTCAAGAAGATCAGAATGGCAATCTTCTTTAAAATCCCTTCTCCACATCTCCCATATTAATAGAATTTTAGTTGGGTGTGTAACCTCTCAAACAGTCCCTGCTATAGTTTGGATCTGGAATGTCCACTAAAGGTCCATGTGTTAAAATCTTGTTACTGAGCTTTGTAATGTTTTGAACAACCAATAAAAAAAATATTTAAAAAAAAATCTTGTTACTGAGCCCACAGTGCTGCTGGAAGGTAGCAGAACCTTTAGGAGGTAGAGCCCAGTAAAGGAAACTTAGGTCATCAAGAGTGTGCCCTTGAAGGGGATTTGAAGACAATTCTTCTTCCTTCCCTCTGTTTTGCTTTCCCAGTTGTCACAAGGTGAGCAGCTTCCTCTGTCCTGTGCTCCCACCATTATATGCTGCCTCACCACAGCCCCAAAAGAACAGCCAATGAACTATGAACTGAAACTTCCAAAACTGTGAGCCAAAGTAAACCTTCTCACTTTTTTATGGGCCAATAATTTAACAATGAAAAATATCATTTAAAAATGAAATACAACTAAAAAAAACAAAGACACTGCTTAAGACATCAGCAAAAACTATAAAATATCAAATAATTATTATAATATTGATGCAGTCGATGTTATAGAGAAAATATTTTTAAATTATTAAGAAGAACTTTAAAAGGAATACTATATTCTCCAAATTAATGTACATGCCCAATACAATTTCAAATTGCCAATGCTTTTTTTCAGGTAACTTATTTCAACTAACTTTAAATTTCAAATTTTAAAAAATACAAAATAATTGCATAAATGAAGAGGCTGTAGGGGAGAATTAATCTTACAATTAAATGAGTATATATCGTCACAAAAATAGATGAAAAATAAATGAAGTTAAATGAAGCTCACTACAGACGTAAAAACACATAGAAGTTTGGAACAAAATAGAAGTGTCATTACAAACCAGTGAAAAAATAGACTGGCTATTTAATGAATGCTTATCCATAGGGAAAGAAACTGCCCACCTCATGTGATACACAGAAAAGTATAATGCACAGGTAATAATTCATTCAAAAGAAACATTTAAAACGTATAAAAGAAAATAAAGAGTTCATAAAACAGAGTGAAAAGAAAAACCACAAACTGAAAAAAATAGCAACATAATTATGACTCAAAAAACAAGGATTATTGCTTGTAATATGTAAGAACTACTCAAATAGGAAAAGTGGAAAAAGGACGTACACGGACAATTCTCAGAGAAATAAATCTGAGCAATAAATATGTGAAAATATGCCCTACCTCACTAATAAACAGAGAAGTGCAAATTAAAATGACCACTAAATACCAAGTCACACCAATTAAATCACAAAACGTTAAGCCTGATAACACTCTCATTCACTACTGTGAATAGGTACACTTTCCAGATTGAGTTGGCAGTACCTGCTAAGCTGAAGACATGAATGAATAACAGCAGACGACAGGGGGTTCTTCTGGGTGGTGCTCTAGAGAAACCTGCAAACATGCTCAAGCAGACACACCCAAGCATCTTGTCTGGATTCTCAGTGATTTAAATGTGTTTGACCATCACTTTGATATGGCTCTTGTCTTATGAGCTCGGTAAACAGTAACTTCTTACTCTAGAAATTTAAGTTCTTAAATTCTTGGCAATGCCTTGTATTATTTCTGATAAGCTTCTTCATTTCAGAGTCTGTGCCCACCCCTGTCCTGGCTGCCCTGAGCTGACAGCTTTTCTTCCCCACACCCTTCCACCATGATGTTCTGCCTCACCGTGAGCCCAGAGCACTGGAGTTGGACTAAACTTTTAAAACTGTAAGTCCAAAGTAATTTTTTCTTCTCTATTAAAAAAAAAATTCTTCACTTCAAACAACTTAGAAATACAGAATTTCCAATTAAAAAAAAAAAGAGGTGAGGTCCACACCTGAAAACTTTAAAGCTCAGCAGTTGGTAATCCTATCTACAGTTTCCAGTTAACCACTAGGTGCATCATTTACATAGATGGTCCAACATTATCCTCACTTGAGGAAAGTTCCCCAACAAGAAAGGTAGAGAGAAAGCAAACCAAAGAAGGAAAGAAGGCAGAAAAACACAAATTCTTCCCCTTTTAGCCCCAAACTGGTAGCTATGCGTAGATATTTTTGTGTACTTATATATGATATATATATGGTGTGTATCATTATCTATCTTTCTATTTATAGGTGGGAGGAGGGAGAAACAATATAAATAAAATCTCCCCTTTGCATCTGTTCCTCTGAAGAATCCTCACACACAAACACTCTCTCTCTCTCTCTCTCTCTCTCTCTCTCTCTCTCTCTCTCTCTACACACACACACACACACACACACACACACAGAGAGAGAGAGAGAGAGAGAGAGAGAGAGAGAGAGAGAGAGATTTTAAGGAATTGGGTTATGCAATAGCAAGGACTGGCAACTCCTAAATCTGCAGTCCAGGCTGGCCAACTGGAAATTCAAGCAGGAATTGATGTTGCCATCTTGAATTTGAAGGCAGACCAAAGGAAGTTTTTTTCCCTTTCAGGAATGACCTCAATGGTTTTCCTTAAGTCCTTCAACTGATTGGATTGGGCCCACCCATGTTATGAAGATAAAATGCTTCACTTAAAGTCTATTGATTTAAATGCTAACCACACCTAAATAATATCTTCATAGCAATGTCTAGACTGGTATTTGATCAAACAACTGGGAACCATGGCCTAGACAAGTGGATACACAAAATCCACCAGTATAGAGTCTCACCATTATTAATGTCTGAAGGGGAGAAAATATGATTTTTGTTTAATTCTAAGTTTGCAGTTTAAATGGATTCTTGCTACAAAAGAGATCAACAAGAGAAAAACAAGCAATAAAAACAAGCACATATTATTATTAACATGTGCCATGCTCATCATGGAAGAGAAAAGTGACTTGGGGCAGTGGCTTAGAAGGCTGCCTTAAATAGTATTTCAACAAAGAACAATAAATCTCAGAGAAGTAACAAGACAAAGGAAAGCAGTCCCAGGCCTCAGAGGCAGGAAAACTGTGGAAAGGTAAATTTATGGGACGAAAGTCTGCGGCAGATTCCTCTGGCGCCACGTCCCTGAGCTGAACAAGCATTGTAAAAAGAATGTGTGTTTAGTCTTTCTGTGAAAAAAAGGAGGAGGGACACAGAACGACCTTTTGTCTTTGTGAATCTCTGTCCTGCTTTTACACGAACACAGAGAAGGGCGAGAGTTCTCCTGCATCTTGATTGCCTTGCATTCAACAATTTGGGGAAATATTTCATATTTATATTACATAACTTAAATTGGGAAAGAGATATTTTGATTTCTTTTGGGTCCCACTGAGCAAACACACAGCATGTACTCAGCATTAGGCACTTTTCTAAACACTTTACAAATTCTTATAACAAATCCCTGGGGTGGAAGTTGAGCATCCCATCCCTCATCTGAAAATCTGAACTCCAAAATGCTCCAAAATCTGAAACTTTTTAATTCCCATGTGACAGCCTGAGTGAACTTCAAACCATCAAACTTTGTCTCTCACACAAAATTATTTACAATATTATATAAAATTATTGATAGGTTATATGTGTAATGTGTTTAAGAAATATAACTGAATTTCACGTTTAAACTTGGATTCATCCCCAAGATGTCTCATTATATATATGCAAATATTCCAAAATCCAAAACACTTTTGGTCCAAGGGAGACTCCATGTATACTTACTATTATTGTGCCACTTTTCAGAGAAAGAAACTGAGGCACAGAAAGTTAAAGTTATACAGATAGGTATGCCTAAGGTGTGAGCACCCATCTTAACCTCCAGACTACGCTCTTTCTAAAAGGATCAGCCAATTTTTTTCTGTAACGGATAGACAATATCTCTTTTAGACTTTGTAGGCCACATGCAATCCCTGTTGTAGATTTTCCTTCTTTTTCCTCCTCCTCCTCCTATTTTCTTTTCTTCCTTTTTTTCTTTACAACTCCTTCAATATGTAAAACTATTCTTAGTATGTGATCTATACAAAAAACAGAGGTCCAGGGCTGGGGACTGTAGCTCAGTGGCAGTGCTTGCCTAGCATGTGCAATACCCTGGGTTTAATCCCCAGCACCACAAAACAAAAACCAAGAAACGAAAAACAGGCCCAGACTTCACCTACCAAAGATTTGTATCTAGAAGGTCTGGCTGTTATATGCACGTTTAATGTGCTTGTAGGTGATTTTGTGGTATTTGTTTGTTTTTGAGACGAGTCTCATTGTGTTGCCTAGGCTGGCCTCAAACTCATGATCCTCCTGCCTCAGCCTCTGAATCACTGGGATTACCAGTGTGCACCACTAAGCCTGGCTTCAACCTGTATTATTGAGCTTCTGTCTGAGGCACACACAAGCGAGGAAGGCAGACATAATCCTTGCCCTGCAGCTGGCCACCTAGTCAGAGAGACCAAGCTTTCAACATGAGAACCTCTTCAACCTGGAGCTTCAGACCATTCAGGACTCAGCCCTTGTGGACCGTACTCCTGAGGTGTCAGGTGCTCTTCAGGCCAGCAGGATCCACACTCAGGCCCTGCTAGATTTCTGCTGCTCCCTCACCGTTCATGTCGTGATTTGCATCTATTATTTTAATACATAGGGTTCTGGGATCTTCCATTCCACTTTGCTGTTCAACTTGATCTCCATTTCAAATCTGCCAGAAGCCTGAAGGTGGTATGGTATGATTTTAAAACAATTCTACAGAGTGTATGTGTGGAAATGGCCTAAAGTAAATTCATGTGAGATGTAGAATTTAAAACCAAAACACCTCATTTCTCTTCTGTTAACTGTGGTCACTTCTATTCATCTTTGGTAGTCAGGTTTTCATCCATTTTCTTTCAGTTCTGATTAAACCAGGTAAAAAGACCCCACATAGCTTTCTGAGGGTCTCATGAAGGTGGCTTCTAAGCAGAGTAAAGTACCTGGTTATAACTTTCTAAGCCCTTGCTTTACCCAGTCTGCCCTAAGGCTTGCTTTGAAAATCACCAACTTCCCCCTTTAAAACGTGTACATTAATTACAGCACATATGTAGTCTATACTCTCATCCAACTGAGGGACAGAAAGGAACATCATTTCATTCGACTTGGTTTGAACAGTCTGGAGAGTGAGGTCAAAGAGACAGAGGGACCTCACTCTGCTGGAGATGTTTCCAGAAGAGCTATGTGCAAGTCATTTTCTTCTCAACCCAGGGCTCTTTTCCCCTTGATTGTAGAGTGTCAGGGTCATCTTATTCTTTTATCTTCATGTAAAATCCCTAAGTGCTAAGGACACAATGGCCCACAGTGAGGTCATGGTAACTTGGCTCTGTCTGGTTGTCTTTGTAACCTGACCTTTATTCTTTGTCGGCAGTATTCACCTGGCTATTAGTCAGAAGGTACAGCCCAGGAAGGGAGCCAGTGGCCAGTGCCCGACATGCTACATTAACTGCTTGTTTTCACTGAAGGTAAGTAGCCAGGCTGTCCAGGAGCGAAGGGGGGAGCCTGCTTTTAGTTCCCCCTCTTTAAGTTTTGCTGTTTCCACCACAAACAACATTAGCACCAAAACAAAACAAAAACCAACATCGCAGCATTCCGTTTCTGTGCTGCTAGTTCACCATCCTTCTCACCAACTAAATTTTTAAGAATTTCCTCTTCTTTCACCCAATCTCATTTTAACCTTTTCTCTGACTCTTTTTTTTTTTTAATTAAAGCATCAAAGGTGTACGTAGTAGCTGGGTTTATCCCAACAAAATCATACACACGTGGAATCGGTCCCCTGCCCCACCACTAGTCTTCTCATTCTTTAATCCATCCTTAATTGGTGCTTTCCACATACATACAGATCTGCTCCTAAACCTTTTTTGAATTCAAACTATGTCTTTCTCTTGCCTCAACCCTCACTTGCCTTCTGTAGAACAACAAAAATATCAAACTTTTATCACAGCATGCACACCTCCTTTCTTCCCTCTCGCTTCTAATTTCTTTGCCCTTCTATATGGTTCACATCTGAGCCACATTTCTCTCTTCTGTATCATTCTGTTCCCTGTTACAGAAAAAAAAAAAAAAAAAAAACAAATACACTGTTGTGATGGAAATGGAGCTAAGAGATTCACTGGCCCAATCTCCTTAGTTTACAAATGAGGGATCTCAGGCCCCCATGACAGCCACCACTTTTAGGCAGGTAATTGGTGGAAGCAGGATCAGCATTCCCGTGGGTGTCCTGACTGCCACTCTGCCCCAGGCTCTCTCTGCACAATCAAGGACTGGATTTAGAAGGATGGGATATGCTGAGAAAGTGTGGGAGACTCTTCCCAGTGCTCTTCCCATGCCTCTGCCCAAAATAATTCACCATCTCTCATCTGACATCAATACCACTTTTGTCCTCAGTACAGTGTATCACTGTCACCTTGTCCCATTCACTTATTCATATTCCTTCAGCAAACATTTCCAGGCATCAGGATTGGCTCTTGGGAAACAGAAGATGAATGTGAAAAATGTTCTTACTCTTAAAGAGTTTATAGTCTAGGGGGTGAGTGCATAGACATGTAAATAAGTAATGGAGACACTGGAGCCCAGCAGGTATTTGAGGCAAGTCAGGTATCTTAAGACAATTGAGAAGCAACTTAGACCTGAAACTATATGGATATTCAAGGAATCCAAATAGTTTAGTGTGGCTGGATTATGGTGCAGGTTGAGGAGTGGGATGGGATAGGCAAAGTATATAAATCCAGGAACAGGAAGCGGGCAAATCATGAAGGCCTCATGAGTCTTGCATGGAAATCTAGACATTACCTTGCAGTGTATCAGGAGCCTTAAATGTATTTGAGCTTTAGAATTATGTATCCAGATATGTATATTAGAAAGATTACTTTGGGGGAAGAGTAAAAAATGAATGAAAAGGCAGTGAGACCAAAGGCCACAAATTGGCAGGCTACTGTAACATTGAAAATTAATGAGGGTCCAGATAGACATGAGAACCAGCAATTGAAGGTATATTTAAGAACAACTGACGGCATTTGGTAGCAATTTGGATGTGAAAATATAATGAGGAAAGAGGATTTGAGAATAGCACCCAGGAGGGGAAGAAAAAAAATCATCTCAAACTTAGGTCCCTGTGGGATATCCAGCTGAAGATATCTAATGGACAGATGGACACAGTCTCTCAAGAGCATGATCCAGACTGAAGATGCTGAATTTCAGAGTCATTGTAAAATGGTTCATAACTGTAGTTTTGGAGAAGAATGGAATTATCCCATAGACAGAGTATTAAGGGTGAAAGAGCCAACATTTAAGGTGCAAATCAAAGGAGAAGATTTAGAGAGTGTGGAGGATAACTAGGAGAGTGTGGGTGTGGAAGAGTTTCAGGAAAGAGATTGCTGCCAATGATGTGCAATGAATTAGAATAATAGATTTGAGCATTAGAAAGTCACACATGACCTAAGTAAGAACTCCGACCCCTGGGGTCTTGGGAGCAAAAGGACAAATGTAGTAGATTTTACAATGGAAGGTATATGAAGATGTGGAGACAGGGAATCTAGGCAACTCAAGAAATTCGGGTTTAACAGGAGAAATGAGAACCATAGCAGGAGTACAGAGGCAAGAACAACAAGTTCTTCTTGAAGCAAGACCACACTCGGTACCCTGGAGCACTTCCCTAACTCAGAGACACTTAACTAATAATAAAAACAGCTTTGGCCTTCATCTTCAAATTTAATGGATCACCACAGATCTCTCTATGGCCATTAGTACACTCTTAAAAACTTCCCAACAGATCAATCCTTAAAATTCCTCTTTATATTTAATCTTTGTCATTTACAAAAGCAAGAACCATACGTTTATCCATAGGTTCAATGCAATCCCAATCAAAATCCCAGCAAGAAATTTTGAGGATATTACCAAACTGATTCTAAATTTTACATGGAGAGGAAAAAGGACCCAGAATAGCCAATACATATTGAAAGAACAAAGTTGGAGGACTGACACTTCTCCATTTTAAGACTCACTGTGAAACTACAGTAATCAAGACAATGTGATACTGGTGAAAGAATAGACAAAATGGAACGAAAATGGACCTGCACACATGTAACCAACATGTAACCAACAGATCTTTGGCAAAGGAGCAAAGGCAATACAATGGAGAAAAGATCGTATTTTCAAGAAATGGTGCCAGAATACCTGGACATACGCATGCAAAAAATAAAAGGAAGAAAGAAAAAGACCATTCACAAAATCTAACTCAAAATGGATCACAAACCTAATATAAAATGTTAAACATAAAGCTCCTAGAAGGTAAAACATGGTTACCTAAATAACCTGACATTTGGCAATAACTTTTATGTGACACCAAAGGCATGACTCATGGATCAAAGAATTGAGAAGCTGGATTTCATTCATTAAAATTAAAAACCTCTACTCTGTGAAATGGTGTCAAGAGAATGAGAAGATAAGCCACAACCTAGGGGGAAAATGTTTGCAAAAGATGTAACTGATAAAAGACTGTTATCAAAATATATAATGAACTCTTGAAACTCAGCTATAAGAAAACAAAACAAAAAATAATTAGGGGCTGGGGTTGTGGCTCAGTGGCAGAACACTTGTCTTGCACACATGAGGCACTGAGTTCGATCCTCAGCACCACATAAAATAAACAAATAAATAAGTAAAATAAAGGTATTGTGTCCATGTTCAACTAAAAGAAAAAAATTTAAATAATAATTAAACATGTTCAAAATACCTGAATAGACATCTCACCCAAGAAATTAATATAATTTACATGTAGCCATATGAGATACCCAACACCACATAAATTTTAAAAATGACAGTCTAATACACAGTCTATTAGGATGGAAAAAAAGCCAAAACACCGACAACCCCAAGTGCTGACAAGGATGGAGCAACAGGAGCTCCTATTCATTGCTGGTTGGAAAGCAAAATTATATGGTCACTTTGGAAGACAGTTTTACAGTTTCTTACAAAACTAAAAACACTCTTACCATATGCTCCAATACCCATACTCAGGAACTGAAAATTTAGGTCTACACAAAACCTGCACATGAGTGTTTATAGCAACTTTATTCATGGTTGCCCAAACTTGGCAGCAATCATAATGACCTTCAGTAGCTGAATAGATGAACTGTGGTGTATCCAGATAATGGAATATTATTCGGTGCTAAGAAGAAATGAACTGTCAAGTCATAAAAAGACATGGAGGGAACTTCAATGCATATTCTCAAGTAGAAGAAGCCAATCTGAAAAAGACACATAGTGTGTGATTCCAACAACATGACATATTGGAAAAGGCAAAATTATGGAGACATCAAGAAGGTCACTGGTTGCTAGGGGTGAGGGGAAGGGACAAACTGAATAGGTGAAGCACAGAGAATTTTAAGGCAGTGAAACTACTTTGTATCCACCATTAGGATAAAATTTCTTCAAACCCATAGAACACACAACACCAAGAACGAATCCTAACATAAACTATGGAGTTGGGTGATAACTATGTGTCAGCGTAGGTTCATCGGTTGTAATAAATGTTCTGTCCTGATGTGAGATGTTGATAGTAGGGAAGACTGGTAGGCAAAGGAGCACTCTCCATAATTGTCATTCAGTTTTACTGTGAACCTAGAACTGCTCCAAAAAAATTTAGTCTACTTTTTAAAAGTAAACAAAAAATGTAAAGCAAACAAATAAATAAAGCAATTACCAAGTAGACAAGATGGTAGTGATTTTCTAACCTCTACTTTCCTAAATGTTATAATTTAGACCATATGAAATTATATTGTTATATCATGTGCATGTCCAAAAATGTAACCACAAATCCCATCAATATGTACAATTATTATACACCAATTTAAAAAGTGAGAGTGGAAAAAAAGCAACTATGCTATCCCTCTATAGGAAATAGCAGCCAAAAAAAAGCCCTCTATTCAAGGTATCAAGACTATAATGATAAGTTAGTAAACTTCGGTGCAAGATACTGATTTGACATTTCTTGGGGAAACAAATTTGGCTGGAGATAGGAGATCAATGGTAGTGTGACCTGCCAGAGATTATGTCTTCTCATTTGTTTTCACTTTTCATAGAAAGACTCACATAAAATACCTTGGACCCACTAATGTTAGCTTTTATTGGAGAGGGTGGAGCACCTTAAAGAATGAACATTCACTGCATATAGAAGGTTGGATTCACAATGAGTGGTCCCTTTTTCCTAGGGAATGGTGTAGCAGAATCTCTTTGCTCCCCTTAAAAAGGCAAAATCATCTTCGACACACTGAAGGGGGTTCAGATAGCTGGGTGAATAAAGGAAGACTGGTCTTAAGGAAGAGATTCTTTTTTTTTAATTTTGAGAGCTTAAAGAAAATAGATATCTTTGTTCAAAGGGAAGTCTGAAGTGGAGGACATAGGTTGAGTCTTTGAAGTAAGTGCATTGAACTTGACTGGCATTTTAGGATAGCATTTTAGAACCCAAAGCAATGCCTGGAATAGGACCTTCAGACTCACCTGGTTTTGCATGGCTCTTGAATGTTACTTCCTGGCCACTAGGCTTCTCCCCAATGTGCTCTTTAAGGAACAAAACTTTCTAAAACCTCTCATCCTCCATGCAGGTCTGATGCATGACCCACGTTGGTGCAATAAGCATGACTAGTCCTGATTGACTTCTGCTAACAGGAAACAACCTGCTCTATACAACCATGAACACTGGTAAACCCTGTGGCAGAGCCTCAAAGCCATATTTTCTAGAGAAACTGACTCCCTAAAATAACTTTAAATCAAATATATTGAGAGACACTTTAGATACCTTTAAAAATCATTCATATTAAAATATAATTTATATATAACAATACAATATAAGCTTAATATTGTATTTTCATTCTGATGACCCTGGATATAACTTGCTGTGGGTACTGATATGTGATCTCAATGGTCATGTTTTTTTTCATGGGTGTTTACTTTTGGAAAGCTCTATGGTGCCTAATTAATTGCCTGTCATTCCCTCTATCAGTTATAATCAGCTCCTGAGGAGTTAGACTCACCTGGCACAGATCTATCCACCTTCTTACCTTGGCCACTGTGCACACTCTGGCTCATTGTCACACCACCTGTAGGAAGATCATAAAGCTGTACTGTGGGGTGGGCTGCAGGTGAAGCAGACAGCACTGTGCTGGCTTGGGACAAGCAACCTCATACAGGCAGCTAGGTGTGGTCTGTGTGAACTGGTTCTCAGAGGCCAAGTCCTTTGTCTATTCACAAGAGTTCAGAGAAAGACTGCTTTCTCTTTGTTGATTTCTATAGCAAAGAGGGCGAAGGCACTGTGTTGGCAATGTCAAAACTGCAGTCACTTTCTGATTGCTTGCGTTAACGGAGAGAAGCAGGCAGCCAGATGATTGAAAACATGCAGATCTTTCCTGTTTAACTTTGTAATGAATTATTTGATTGTTTCATCACAGGACTAGTAACAGGTTATGCTTCCCAGTTCAAGCCCATGTTAAAGCTGGCCAGTATTCTCTAGGCCTGCAGCGCAGCAGACTGACTGTTATTAAGTGGCTGACCACCTATCTGCATTATACCCTGCAGGGCACCACAGAGAAAGGACTCTGAAGGTGACCCCTGGGGAATCAAGTGTCAGAGCAAAAAAGTGGAAGAATCAGACAAGAAGGAAGGTAAAGTCCTCCTCCGAGGACATCTGGTGGCTACCTTTTTCCTACACTTATTGAAAGTAAGACATCACTTTTATTTAACTAATTAATTAATTAATTCCGTTGGTGGTAAGGATGGAACCCAGGGCTTTCTTTGCACATGCTAAGCACACACTTCCACTAAGCTACACCCCAGTCTATCTGGGACATCACCTTTAAATTTAAAATCACAGAACACATATAGCCAAATTGTTTTAAAATCTTCTTTTGTCAAAAGTTGCAAAAAAAAAGTCATCCAAATGGACACTTAATAAAGAATAAATGGAAGGACAAATAAGAATCCAATAAAAGTGATTACCTACAGGGTATAGGACAAAAGTGTGACATGTTTTTATGCTGTTTTGACTTTTAAAGGATGTAAATTTATTACCTCTTTAGGAAAGTAAAAATATTTAGAGTTGGAAACCAAAAAATGTAAAGTGGCTGACCTCGGAGATGCTCTGGTGGGGAGAGCACAGTACTCTGCTCCTTCCTCATTCCAGGGTTTGGCACTGTTTCCATGTTCCTGCACCTGGGCCAGTGGCCTGGGCTAGTCTCATTTCATTGATGGGGAAAGAAAACCCTGAGAGTCAGTGCTGTCTCTGGTCTCTCCTTCCACTGGACACATTCAGGTAGGGTCACATACACTCCCCAGAAGAAACAAAACATTTGATCCTTTTGAAAGATTTATTTTTAGTTAAAAAATAAAAGTTATCTTAACATATCTGCATTTGCAGCTTCAGGATTGGCAACTTATGGAAGCAAGAAAAACAAGGCTTATCAGTTTTTGGGTCACCTGACCATTTTATAATGGGTACCAAGGCACACGTGTCTCCAAATAAACAAACGGGATTCAGAACATTTCTAATAACTCACAACTCTTTTACTCTGAACATTTTTTTTTCTTTTGTCATTGTTGCCTGTGCTCATCACCCCACCTCCCACAAAACAAAACAAAACAAAACAAACAAGAAAAAAAAAAAAACCATTAAATTCTCTTTTAAAACTACAGAAATAAGTGCTGAGTCAGCAAGGATCCTGGGCAGGCTGCCCAAGTGCCTCCATCTCTCTTTGCTTTGATGACTGGCTGCCCGGGGGTGACAAGGAGGGAGCAGGGGCCACCTTCCTCTGCACACTGGCATGGTGCTTGTGACAAAAACAAGCTTCTGGTACCCAGCCCCATTGCCATCACCCTAGCTAGGACAGGCAGCTCCAAAGCACTGTCTTCCTTAATCAAGGGCATCCGTGGCTACACAGCCTTCCATGAAGAGAAAGGACTAAGACAAGTCTTCCTCAGATGCTTGTGATGGAGACAGCACTGAGAACTGTGGGAGGGAGGGAGAGAGGTAGATCTCTTCTCCCCCAGTTAGTTAGAAGTTTTTTTTCTCCTAGTCTCCCTGCCTTCTCTCTCTTTTCCTCTTCCCAGTCTCCCCCTTCTCCCCAAAGAGTTTTATTTTAGCTTAATGGTGGGGGTTCAGAAGAGGCTACTGGTGACTCCTGGGGCTGGCCTGGTGGCTCTGCCACCTCCAAGGGGACATCGTGTGCTTCTGGTTCCTGTGCTTCACAGGGCTCCTCCTGTCCCTGAGTGGGGTCCAGCTGCTCCTGACTCTGGGCCTGGTTGTTCAGTTTCTCTTCAGTTTCAATCTCTTCGGACGTAGGGATAGAGTTCTTGGGACGACCTTTTGGCTTTGTGGGAGCTTCTTGTCCACCTTTCAGAACCTATGTGAGAGGAAAACAAGTGACTGAGTCTAAGAAATAACTCCTTCCCTCCACTCTTCTGCTCGCTAGGATGACTTTACACAGCATCCAAACCCTCTCTTAGGGCTACTCTTTCAGATTATACTATAACATGACATTGTTTCCCAAAAGCTGAAGTGTACACAGCACCAGACCTTTGATCAAAGGCCAGTGAAATCTGCAGGATCTGACCAAATGCCAGTTTAGGTCATTATGCTTTGGCCAGTCTCTTGTTCCCTGCCGTGTCAGTTGGCTACGTTTGTCTTCATCACCCAGCTCATGCTGCCTGGTAATCAGTGAACTGGCAGGACTGAAGGATGGCTTCCCTGGTGAGCAATGGCCAGAAAAGGATGTTGAGTTGGGCAAGAACTAACATGAGGGAGAGCACTAGTGGTAATGAGTTTCCCTAACCTGAAATTAACAGATTTATTATTTTCTCTGTGATATGACTGTGCACCCTTGTATTTTAGAATTTGACTACTGTATGTGCTTTTGAATATTTGCTTGACTCTGAAAGTCCACGATGGAATGATTTATCATTTTGCTGAAGCAGGAATTGAACAAAAGACTATGAGAGAGGTGTGAAGCTCACAGTGAGTCACCTCACCAGCCAGTGAGCTCAGCCACTCACCCAAGCATCTGGGTATGACTCCATTTGGGTATCTCATTTGTGATCTTTAATTTTCCTGACAGGCCAGTCAGATTTTACTTATTATCCCCATTTACCCACGACAGAAGTATATGTCCTAGTGTTGTTCATACTTTTAAAAATATTAAGAGATCTAACAATGTTTTCTTTCCCTCAAAGTTTGGTTTTGTGGGGAGAAGGGCTGGGGACAAACTTTAGGTATGGAGAGTAAGTTCATAGCACATACGTTGTCATTAGTATTCGAAGGCTTCTCTATAGACTGATGAATCAATTTTTTCCTTCATCCTCAAATTCTACTTTCACTCCTTTCTCTACAAATTCTTTTAAATATAGTCTCCTATGTCTATGTGTTTTAATTTACATAAATTATATTATATTTATATCTCATCTCTGTCTCAGTCTCTTTTTTTTCTGTGCTGGGGATTCAGTCAGGGTCTTGTTCCTACTAGGGAAGCACTTTACCACTGAGCTATACCTTCTGTCCTTTTCTTTATTCGTAAACTCAAAACTATATTTTAATATCAATTCAGGCCACCAAATGTATATCTTTTTCATTGCTTTAAGCTGCAACATATTCCATAGTATGTATTTTTTAAAAAAATGTATATGATATTATTGGTGCATAATTACACGTAATAGTGGGATTCATTGTTAGATATTCATATGTGCACACAATATAAAAATATAATGTGGTCAATATTACTCTCCAGTTCTTTCCCTTCTCTCCTCCATTGTCCTGATCCTCCTCCTCTACTCTACTGGTATCCCTTCTATTTCATGAGATCCCCACATACTTTCCCCCCCTTTTATCTCTCTAGCTTCCATATGAGAGAAAATACATAGTTGTTACTTATCCATTCCCCTTTTTATAGACAACAGAACAATTAATACACACACATATACATATGTATAACACATACACACACACACACACATATATATATATATATATATATATATATATATATATATATATATATATTATTATTACTATTATGTGAACACATGTGTTATATTACCTTTTCTATATATGTGAAAATTGATGTGTCATACCAGTTTACTAAGTAGTGCCAGATGGCTTTCCAGATGGTTCTACCTGTTTATATTCCCACTAGCAATGCATACTAGTCTTGATATTATTCATCAAAGTTTTAGTTGATTTGACTTTTTGTATAGTTGGACAATTAATTAAAAATATTAACAAAAAGAAAGGAGAGTTAGGTGACTTAGACTCTCCTGGTCTCCTCACTGATAATTTACCTCTCCTGTCCTGTGTTCTATATTCCCTTCAGGTTATTCCAGTCCTTGCTAGAGGAAATTTTTCTTCTGAAACTTCTCCCCAAGTTACTTCCTTCCTTTCATCAGAGTTTTACCATACTTTAATAGAATGTTCATCTTGTTCTCTGTTCTCAGCATCCAAGTTTTCCCCATTTTGTGAGTTTTGATTTACGATCTGGTTCCTCCACCAATCCCTCTCTAATTGCTCTAGCCTATGCTTGACACCTCTCACTTTGACTATATTTCTCAGACTTGGGGGACTTGTTTATATCCAATTTAACTTTATTTTATGTTCTATGTTGTTTCAAAATGAGATCATCCCAATGGAATGTGTAAGGTTTGATCAACCTCATCATTCTAGCAGGTCAGTAGTTTTGAACCACAGCCTCATTTGACCCTTACTTTCCCATCTTCTGTGGAAAAATCAGATATATGGACTAGGCAGTGTTACCTACCACCTAGAGCTAATCTTCCATAGACTTATAGAGAGATTTCACTAGTAGAAGAAATATAAAAGAAACATTATATCTGCAAAGTATGTATCCAGGCAGTCTTGCAAAATCCCTCTCTTACTAAGTTACATCTTTATTGACTCAGAGTTCATGGAGCTAACAAGTATGAGCAGGATCTCAGGAGCATCTTTGGAACTCTCTATTGAGCTTTGCCTGTTCCTGGCAGGTGCTGTCATCATTGATCTTTCAACAACCACCTGCTAATTTCTTGAACAACCATCCATCAAAATGAAATGAACTGGGAAACCAGGTGCGGTGACACATGCCTATAATCCCAGTGGCTTGGGAGGCTGAGGCAGGAGGATTGTGAATTCAAAGCCAGTCTCAGCAATTTAGCAAGGCAATAAGCAACTGAGTGAGACCCTGTCTCTAAGTAAAGTGGCTGGGGATGTGGCTCAGTGGTTAAGTGCCCCTGGGGGTCCAATCCCAGTATTAAAAAAAAAAAGAAAAGAAATGAACAGGGGAAAGTGCCCTTTCCCACTACTGTCTCCTTATACTATTTTGCATTCTGCATTTTCACATAAAAGCCCCACTTTGTAACAAAAGTATCTAGTTGCTTGACCAAAATTCTTTTTTTTCTTTCTTATAATCAGAACTTTGACGTAATTCAGAATGGCATTGGTCTAGCTGTAAAACTACTTTTCTCAAAGTATTTGGCAGTTGGAGATTAATGTGACAGTTATTGCCATTAAAATGAAAGACAAAGGTAGTGTGTGACACTTTCAGGAATGATTGTAAAAGGGAAATAACTCAGTTGGCATCCACTGACGCCCTTGTCCTTTGTTCTTCTTTCACCCAACAATGTAGCCATGATGCCTGAGGGTGGGGGTAGAACAGGTGCCACTTTGGTATCACAAAGATTCAGACAACATGCTCTAAGGGTGGCCCAATAGAGTCTGAGTCCCTGATGACCTCACAGAGCTACCATTACCATCCTGGACTGAACGATCTTCTAGGTGGTTTGTAATGTAAAAAAGAAAAGAGAGAATTAAAAAAAAAAAGACAAAACCCTTAAGATTAGTTCAACCACTGTTTTTGCATTTTTGTTATTTATTGAATGCTTGTAAACTCAAATCCTGATTGGTGTTTGTTTACTTTTGCCAAATATCTTCTCCCTAAGAGTCTTGCACTGGTTTGAAGTCAGCCTGACAGGAAAACCATCTTAGTACGGTTTAAGAGAGCCTGATGTCGCTTCTAGTCAGAGCCCTTTTAAGAGAGCCTGATGTCACTTCTGGTCAGTGTCCACTTATCAAGCTTGAGCATTCTGCTGCTTTCCTATCTTATGAGCCTTCTGTAGGTGACAGAGGATACATGGCTTAGGGGTTTGTGGTTTAGAGCTTTGTGGCAGGCCAACTCTTTCTTCCTTGCTCCTGGAGACTTCCTAGCAGGATAGATAGAAAGTGCCACATGCTTATTTTCCTACTCTCCTGAGCAGTGAAGATATGAACATGTGACCTAATTCTCTCCAAAGAGACCTGAAGGGAAAACCAACTGGGAAGACTTTATAATTAAAAAAGACAAATGGAAACAAATGTCCTTTTGTCTTCCTTGTAAATGATGCCTAGAAATGCTGAGTCATCTTGTGGTCAATGATGTGGTAAGGATGGCAGAACATGGATGAGCAGCTCCTAGGTCCTTGGCATTTCTCCTAGTCACATCACCAACCCTGGACGCTAACAGCCTTTACACATCTGGTTATTATTTATAACATTAATTTTTAATTATTATTATTATTTTTTTTTGGTATTGGGGATTGAATCCAGGGGCACTCTACTACTGAACTACATTCTCAGCCCTTTTTATTTTTTAGTTTGAAACGTGGTCTTGCTAAATTGCTGAGGCTGGCCTCCAACTGTGATCCCTCTGAATCAGCCTCCCAAGTCTCTGGGAACACAGGCACACACCACTGTACCCAGCAAAAAAATTTTTTTCAATTGACATTCAAAAATCATATATATTTATGTGATGTTTCAATACACTGTATAATGTTCAAATCAGATTAGACAGATTTATGTGAAAACATTCAAAAACTTTTTTTCCAGTTGTTTGTACCATTTTGGATGATATTATGTTATTGGCACTTGAAAGAACTCTAACTGGTGTAGTGATGACAGAATATCTCTGGTCACTCACTCGAGCTTCTAGGTCTCTTTTGATCCGATTCCTCAGTTCCTTAGCCAAGGAGATCTCTGAACAAACTAATTGGCTGGCCATTCCAACATGTCCAGACAGGTCTGAATCCACAAAGTGAACCTTCAGGTTTTGTACTGAGACTCCTGCTTTACAGGCCTGATGGAATCCTCATTTAGTGTTGCAAACTTCAGTAAAGTAACCACTGTGTGGTATGATGTTATTTTCCTAAGTAGCAAAACAGATTTTATGCCAAATGGAAAGTATTTATAAGGAAAATATGATTTTTTAAAAAAATAAGTACTATATATTCGGGGGGGAGGTACTAGGGATCAAACTCATGGGCACTCAACCACTGAGCCACATCCCCAGCCCTATTTTGTGTTTATTTAGTGACAGGGTCTCACTGAATTGCTTTGAGCCTTGCTTTGGATGAGGCTGGCTTTGAACTTGCAATCCTCTTGCCTCAGCCTCCCAAGCTGCTGAAATTACAGGCATGTGCCACTGCACCTGGCACTATACATTTGAAAATTTCATAAATGTCAATTCATATAGATGGAAGCAAACATAACCCTAAACCTTTTTTTTTTTTTTTGAGGCAGGGTACCAGGATTGAACTCAGGGGCACTCTCCCATTGAGCCACATTCCCAGTGGTATTTTGTATTTTACTTACAGACAGGGTCTCACTGAGTTGCTTAATGTCCCTCTTTTTGCTGAGGCTGGCTTTGAATTTGCAATCCTCCTGTCTCAGCCTCCCAAGCCACTGGGATTACAGGTATACACTACCACCCCTGGCAATCCTAAACTTTTTATTAATTAAAATATTTTAAAATAGCTTGCAGAGTTTTTAGGTACAACCAATAGCAAAGAAGATGCCAATTTGATAGATATTTTACTTGTTACAAATAAGTATTGTATTTCCATTGACACACCCTAGTACATCTCCAGATGCCATCAAGCCCTCTGTATCCCCAGGTTCTGCACCTGCATACTCAAAAACTACAGATAGAAAATATACAGGAAAAAAATTACATCTGTATTGAATGTATACAGACTTTTTCTTCGAATATTCCCTTACAACACAGTGTAGCAACTATTTGCATCACATTGCCATTGTACTAGGTATTATAAATCAGTATATATGTACACTATACATAAGTATAAGTATAGAGGAGAATGTGCACAGGCTATATGCAAATGCTATGCCATCATCATTTTACATTAGGGACTTGACCACCCACAAATTATGGTATCAGTGAAGCTCTTAGAACCAAACTCCCACAGATACTGAGGAATGACTGTATTGGCCCCTACTTAATCTGGTGGTGTTAATTTGTGTTGTAGATCAGATGGAGATTACAGGACAAACAGGCTGAGTATTTAATATTTCCATCCAAACCCTCAAGATGCATGCCAATTTTAAATTGTTCTTCCACTTATTTTCACTCTATGATGGCAAAAGTGTTGCTTAGATGGTCAACTCTGAAATTGCTTTATCCAACTCACACAAAATACTTGAATGAACGGTGAAATTTTCAGTCAATCATTCAAATGTTTTCAGACTCACACGCAAAGAATTGGAATGATTACTTTTTAAAAACTTTTCATAGAGATTTGGGCGACATTGAGAAACATTATTTATTTTTTTGTTCTCCCCCCACCCCCCAAAGATGACACCAAATGACCAAGAGAAAATCTCTGACTTGTTATAATTAAGATAAAAAAAACCTACACATTTGTTTACTACAACCATACACTGTTATAGAAGATGCTAAATTTCCTGAATGATGAAGTTGTATCCCAAGACTGCTAGATATAGATTCTGGAACTATCTTTTAGAAGTGATAACCAGTTTAGTAAAAAACAGTGGGTTGGACTGGGGTTCTTCTCCTATCTAAATAAGAATTAGGGGGGCTGGAGTTGTAGCTCAGTGGTAGAGCACTTGCCTTGCAAGCGTGAGTCCCTGAGTTCTATCCTCAGCACCACATAAAAATAAATAAACATATTTAAAAAATAAATGAATAAGAATTAGACAAATTCTTAGTGAAGCTATTATTAGAAAGCTAATGTTACCAATGCTCATGGAGTTCTTTTACTCAATTAGAGATAGAAATCATGAAGAGTACAGCTTTTTTTGATGTTACCACTTCATTTTGGTATTACTAGCTCTTCGAGTCACTGATTCATATGAGACCTTTGTGCAATTCGAGATACAAATCACGTAGAGGTGAGCAATTCCAGCCAAAGGAGGCTTTATTGGAGCTCGTAATGGAACATGAGGGAGACAGGGCCTGAGGTAAGGTTCCTGGGATGCTGGCTGAGGGTAGGAGGAGCAGAACCTACATAGACACAAAGGGCAGGTTTGTGCAGATGTACAGTAAACTACTGCACACAGTTTCAGGGTTTCTACTCACATCTTGTCAGTTCCTAGCTCTCAGCATCAGGGGTGTGTTGGGTTGGGCTACACTAGGCTTAGGAAAGATGATAAAGGTGCTCACTACCCCCACCTCCTGAAGATCACATATGGGTCAAGTTAGGGCCTATTATACATGAGGGTGTTGCTGGAAAACTTGGGGGAGGGGTCAGCATCTCCTAAATCTGGTCATTGATGGAAATGAGTCTTTGAAAAGCCTTGTATTTGGTGGGAAACCTTAGTGGGGGAATCAGGGTCCTTCCTGCTCTCACTTGGATCCCTATTCAAAAACTCTTGATTTTTTTTAATTCTGTTAGCAAGAACCCTAAGGTGGGGATGAGTAATTAGTACCCTTGACCAGACCCCAACAATGACATTGCCATTGTTAAAGTCCAAGAGGTATAGGAGAAAGAACTTCTAAGAATATCAGTACTGTTCAGACCATAGGGGAATATGCAATTGACAAACAATAGTCATTGAACCAGAGCAGAAAGGAATTCCAAGAGTCACATCATCTTAAATTTTACAAGTGAGAAAAAGCGTACTTTTTTTTTCTTTGCAGTACCAGGTACCAGGGATGGAACCCATGCCATTGCACAAGCTAGGTAAGCATTCTATTACTGAGCTATATCCCCAGCCCTGCAGTCTTATGTTTATTGAAGATTCTATATGAAATTTGAGAAATATCTTCTATTTTTTCATCTCAGTGCTTTTCCAGCATACCATTTGGCCAAATGGCTCCTAAGAAAATGAAGGGAGGGAGGAGGAGATGTTGAATTTTTGTGTATCTATGACGTGTATAAGTTTATTTCTATGAGTAAAGGAAAACAGGAAGAAATTTGCTACAGGTACATAAATCTCAGAAAAGACTTCACCCAAAATGCTAAAATATTCTCCAAAATAAAAGTATCACTTGGATGAGAAAGACAACTACAAACATCATGATCCCTGTAAGAAATGTCATTCACTTGTCCCCAACTTCAGGGTTCTGGCAGATAGCAAATAAAGACAAAGAACTGGGCCAAAAGGGAATCAAAGGATAAGCATTGTTAGAAATTTAGTGGTGGTTGGATTGGAAAGGTTTGGGCTGGGTGTACTGGAAGGGGCAAAAAGGAGAGCCACTCAGCAATCGGAGACAGAGTGAAAGAGAGAGAGGGGGAGGGAGGAAGGGGAGGGGCTCAAGGAAGCATGCATTGACCAGGCTTTGAAGCAAGGACAGCTGGTAGAAATGGATGTCACTGTCACTGATCTCCCTAGGAAGGTAAGTCATGCCTCCTGTTTATTTTATGCCTTGTTTAAATATAAAGCAAATTGCCCTTCCCTTCTGTTTTATTTTGTTTTTACCCTGTTACCCACAAGTTTATTTTTTCAATAAACTTTAGAATTTTCAGAAAATTATCCAACTCCTGGAAAAAAGACAAAAGTGGGTGACACTTCCTTTTAAATGCTATATGGGACCACTTTAGAATTTAGGGGAAATGTACTTGATTTAAGGTACCAGACTTAGTGACATTACTTCATAAGTTGTAGATCTGAAGTTGTTAGAGATGTAAACAATTTCTGTTATTGAAGTAGATCATCTCAAACATTTATGGCCTTGTTGGGCATAAGTCAACTTTTAAAAAAATCAAACTTGGCAATTTACATTGACATTTCTTGTTAGATTGATTATATATACTGAATTTTTGAAATGCTTTCTGAGACAGTCATAACATCTATTGTTTATTAATTAATGAGTTAAATAAAATCTTTGACATGAGGTCCTTTTTTTTCAGTGTGTGTGGTACTGAGGATTAAACCCAGTGGGATTCCACTATTGTGCTATATCGCCAGCCCTTTTTCACTTTTTAATTTTGAGACTGGGCCTTGCTAAGTTGCTCAGGCTGGCCTTGAACTTGCAATCCTCTTGCCTTAGCTTTACAGGTAGCTGGGATTGTAGGCATGTATTTATGTGGGCTCCTTTAATATTCGCAGCATAGTCATGGTGTTACCTTTTTGAAAATCATCCTTTATGCCACATTTTTTTCCTTCTAGTACTACATCCAAAAAAAATCTTATTGGAATTCTGGTTGGAATTTTTGCCAATTTTTGATTCATTTGGAGAAGACTTTACATTCTTACCATACTGAGATTACTACCCAGGAAGTAGACTCCTCCCACCTTTCCAAAGAATTTTAGTTTCCTTCATTTGGATACTGCATATTTTTTGTTCAGCTCATTCTTGGCTAGTTTATATTTTTTTGTGATTGTTAATGGGAATTGTTTTAATTTTATTTTCTAACTGATTATTTTTTTAGAATATAAGAAAGGTTTTTGGGGGTGTACATTTATTCTATAGTCTACCATCTTACTGAATTCTCATATTACTTCCTTTTTTTTACCTTTTTAATTTTTTTAGATGTTGATGAACCTGTATTTTTTTCATTTACTTATACATGGTGCTGAGAATTGAACCAAGTGCCTCACACATGCTAGACAAGCGCTCTACCACTGAGCCCCAGCCCCAGCTCCCCTTTTTAATTTTTTTATTTAATTAGTTATATGTGACAGTAGCATGCATTTATACACTTTTATATATCATACATAGATGGGATTTACTTTCTCATTTTCTGTGTGTACATGTTGTAATAGTTTAAAAATTTTATTGCAGATATACAATAATTTTATAGCCCAATGAAGATAATTTTGCTGCCCTTTTGGCAATATTTATAGTTCTTATCTTCATGAAACACCTTTAGAACAGTGTTGAATCAGGCAATGGTAAGCATCATTTTTTTTGCGCTACATTATCATAATTCCTGTTCTGTGAGGGCTTGGGGGTATGGCTTGGTGGTAAAGTATTTGCTGGCATGCAGGAGGTCCTGGGTTCTAAACCTCAGCACTCCAGAATATGAAAGAAAAAGTGAAAAGGTGAAATTCATGAAAAGCCTTTAGAGGAAAAGTACAAATTTAACACATAAGGAAGTTATCATTAGTGCAACCTGTCTTGTCACACATTTACCTTCTGCCAATATACCTGAAGCCTGGCTTTCTCTCCTATTGAAGGCAGGAAGGAAATTCTGTTTGAGACTAACGTGTTGTTTAGTTATCTTTATGCTAATATTTCCACAGATAGCAACTGTTAATGTTTTCTGAATTTACCTGGCATCTCAAAACAAAACAAAACAAAACAAAACAAACAACAACAACAAAAAAAGACAAAAACTGCTGTTTGAGGGGTGAAAGATGTTTTTTAAAGTTCGAAGTGAACTTGGAGGAGGTGGTTGGACAGGATGCCCCTCTCCTGCAGCACTTCCCACCAGTATGCTGTGGCTGTCCAGGTAAAGGGAAGGGGCCAAACAAGCAGCATTTCTGTTCCTGCCAAATGGCCCTGGTCACTTGTTTTGGATTTGCCAAGGACAGGGCCCCCACCATAGACTGTGTGGAGCTGAAAGCTGAATACAGAACACTTTTCTGTGCCTCTTGCCTGTGGAGCAGGCTTGTCTGCTCCAGATCACACTTGAATAGATGAAAAGAATCCATTTTTTGCTTGGCCCAAGGCCTGCAGTGGAGGCCACAAAGGCACTTACAGACAAACTGGAGTGGAAGAGCAGCAAAGAACATGCAGAGAAGACTTAGGAAAGTGTAAGAGGAAATGAACAAGAACATTTCCAGCTGATGTAGATTATCAGTTTTTCAAATAGCCCCTGTGCTCCCATTTGGAGAAATGAAATTGCAAAGCAACTAGTTCCAGCCTCCTGTGCTTTTCCTGGAATCAGGTCTCCCACTACTTTGAGGAAATCTAGGTGAAAATCTGTTAGCCCCAAAATTGGGATCCCGGAAGACAAGGAAACATCCTGAGCAAGACGAATTTCTCCCCTGAAGCTGGATTCCAGGAATTTAAGAGTTTAACCAAAAGTAAGAAAAATGCCGATTCATGCATGATAATGATGTTGGGAAACTAGCAGTGATATTTTTTTTAAATCAGTATGATGCTTTGTTTGGTGGGAAATTGTGAGAACTGGTTCCTTTGTTTTAAGAGTTGTCTTTTGGAGTAGCTGGAAAGGTAGGTCCTTAACTCTCAACTCTAGTTAGAAATGGGATTCTCACAGCTGAGAAATGACCACTTCTAATATACCTGTCCCCAGAATACATTCCCAGGGATGTTTAGGAGGGATTAGTCTTTAACTATTATCCAGGATTGAACAAGGAATAGAATCTGTGTGGGTAAGGGAGCTGGATTCTTCTAAGTCTTGGATGGATTAACTCTTGACTGTTTCTGAACAGATATTTTTGGGAAAAAATAAGTAGACTATCAGGATTATAATAAATTATCAGGTCTATAAATATTATTTTTTAAAAAAATTTTGTGATGCTGGATATGAAACCCCGTATGCTAGGCAAATTCTCTGCCACTGAGCTACACCCCCAACCCCCAGGTCTGATTTTGATGGCAAATCCTACATTTTTTCCCTATAATTTTACTTCTACTCTCTTTTCCAATTGCTTGTTTCTCATCTTCGCTGATGTGCATGCTGCCTGGCACCAGTATCTAAGCAGTACTACTGGTACCACCAGGAACCACATCTTTAAATGCAAACCCCCAGGCCCCACCTCAAAACTACGGAATCAGAATATCGGGGAAGGAGTAGGAATGTATCTAATTCTTTTAACCTGGAGAAGACCTGAGGCTTTGAAGGCACAAAGATCTAAGTTTAAACCATAGTGTTGCAGATTCCTGTGTGATATCAGGCAAATTAATTCAACCTTTGTCTCAGCTGTCTGGGCTGGAAAGCAGGGATAATTATACCTACTTGAAACTATTGTTGCAAATATTAAGTGACATATTTATAATTAATGTGAGCGGCTTAGTATGGAACAAAGTAAATGTTCCATGTATGTGAACAATTGTATTTTGTGGAACATTTCCTTTGGTCCATGCCTAGTTCTCAGAAAGCTGCAAATCAGCCTAGTTTATGCCTTACCTCTCTGTTCCTCCTTAACCCTTCAATAGCCAGTTTTCCCACACACTCTGTTTTATAACCAAGGAAGAGCCAGCTGTGATGAGCCATTGTCCTGAATATTTGCCCAGGAGAATATTCCCTGTTGCTCTGGACTGCTCCCTGTGGTGTTCTCCTTGTCTCTGTACTCTGGCTTTCACTTCTTCAGCCTTCTTCAACTTGGTGGCCTCTTCAGGCTCTGTTTGCTGGCTCATGATCTTCACCTCTTTTTAATGTGCATGCTGTCTTTATTTTGACACTACCTACAATTCTCTCTAAAAGACTCTTCCTAGCTGATGTGATGGTAATCCCAGCTATTTGGGAGGCTGTGACAGGAGCATTGAAAGTTCAAAGCCAGCCTGAGCAATTTAGCAAGACCCTGTCTCAAAATAAGTACATAAAAAGGGTGGGGGATGTAGCTTGGTGGTAAATCCTCTCTGGATTTAATTTCCAGTGCCAAAAAGAAAAAAAAAAAAGCAAACAGAAGATTCTTCCTCATTCCTCCCATTTCCTGTGAAACTCTCATTCTCCCAGTGGTAGTTATAAGGTTCCCAATCCCTTGCCAGGAAAGGGACCCTGACAAACTGCTTTGGAAACCCAAATTCCCTGTGAACAGACACATGCAAAGAAACAGAAAACAATTGGGGTATTTGCTTGAAAATACTGGTCTCCTGATGAGACCCTTCAGTCCTCACTCCATTTTATGAAAGCCTTTATACTTACTTTTAAACTGCATTCCACTCCTTTGCCTCTCAAGGCTGGAAAGTGGGTTTGTATGAACCTTTTCTGGAAAGAAGTTGGGCTCAGTAAGGTGTGCAAAGAACAATTAAGACAGCCTTGTGAGCATGACAGTTTCCAGCTCAAGGAGTTGGTTATTAATTGCTCAACACTTGAAATGCTAAATATGCGTGAGTGGGTGGTTGTGTGTGCTCTCTCTCTCCCTTTCTCTCTCCCCCCTCCCCTTTCTCATATTTGTTAATTTTCAGTAATTGGGTACTGTCCCCGGAGAGCAGTTTTGAAAGGAGACATCTCTAACATAGCTAACACTCCTTAATGGTTGAGTGAACATATAAGTGATATAAAAGGTAGCCCAAATAACAACATAAACTTATTCACTCTTACACCTTAGTAATGAAAGGAGTTAGAAAATAGTATTGTCCTTGGTATTCAGGTGTGATATTGGAGAAATGAGAGTATTCAATCATTTCCCCAAGGTTGCTCTCGATGAGTCTCTGGTGGAAACCAACTTCAGTAAAAGTGCAATTAGAACTTTTGGTGGGGGTGGAGGGGTGGGGAGGTGTACTGGGGATTAAACCCAGGGGGACTTAATCACTGAGCCACAGCTTTAGCCCTTTTTTGTATTTTATTTAGAGTCAGATCTCTCTAAATTGTTTAGGGACTTGCTAAATTGCTAAGGCTGGATTTGAACTCATGATCCTCCTGCCTCAGTCTCCCGAGCCGCTGGGATTACCTTGCCTGGGTACAATTAGCACTTTTAAGTACCTGGTAGCCCTTGACATTGCTGCCCTTCAGTCCCTGGAGATGTGTACCAGTTCTTGAGAAAAATAACTCTCTCTCTCTCTCTCTCTCTCTCTCTCTCTCTCTCTCTCTCTCACACACACACACACACACACACACACACACACACATACACACTCGCTGCATAGAAACAGGAAACTTTATTTCTTCTAGGCTCTGTTTTTCATAGCGTAACTGGTGTACTCTAATAACAAAGCTCAGAGACATATTTGTTGAGTTAAACCAAGTCCTGAATTTGTAGATAAAAAAGAGCTATCCCCTCTCTATGGGGATTACAGTGTACCAACTCTGAATTCTGGGGACAATTCATCACAGTTATATTGCTTGGAAGCAAAAAATTGAGGTGTCGATATGGTTAAATCAATGACCATGCAGTCAGGAAGGTAAAATATGATATAAATAGATGTATATTTACAGAAAAGTAAACAAATACAATGTGTATGAAACTTTTGAGTAAGATTAATGAATATTTGGACCAGGTCCTGAAGGAATATGCTGAGAACTGAACCCGTTTCCTATAATAAACTGAATTTAGGCAGTAATTAGTACCAGACAGCATTAACTGTGTTCCCAACTGCTCAAGAATTTTAGCCAATTATAAAAGTATAACAGTCCTACAAAAACATGTGTGAACGTTGGAACTTTTCTGGTTTGACCAGCCAATACCCAGGGATTAGGCCTGAGCATCAGATCAGTCTGTGAGACACTCCTTTGTCTTCCAAAGGGAAAATGGGAAATAAGTGCCAGAGAAGTTTTTAAGACACATCTCTTCTGAGCTCTCACTTTTTAACTAACCAAAATTCTTAAGCTAAATGGCTGATGTGCTAAGAATCTAGGTTATCATCCAATAGATGAAGGAAATTTATTTTGTTTTGTGGGTTTGGAGATTAAACCCTGTGAATATTAGGCAAATGCTCTACCATTGCTATATCCCCAGGCTGAGGAAAGAGTTCTGATTCTCAGAAGTCTTTAATGTGCACATACATTTAGCAAAAAGATGATCTACCAGCCATTGCCATAGGGTATTGGGGACTGAATTCAGGGCCTGGCATACTGGCACTTTACCTCTGTGATATGTCTCTAGCCCCATAGGACTATTAAAGTATAGCCTAGCATGTGTAAGGGCCTGGATTCTATACTCAGTGCCTAAAACAGAGAAAGAAAAGAAAAATTATGTTATGACATATGATTATATAAAAATGATGTCATGGATAAATATGTATTGTCATGAAAAGCTAAATATATTAGGGGGAAAAAGTAGATTGCACAGATTATTATTGTTATTATTTTAAATATATATTTTAGTTGTAGTTGGACACAATACCTTTATTTTATTTATTTTTACGTGGTGCTGAAGATTGAACCCAGTGCCTTGGACATGCTAGGCAAGCACTCTACCACTGAGCCACAACCCCAGCCCACACATTACTTTCAATATGATTGTGTTGGCTGTTAAAATATAAAATGTATACAGATATGTACCAAAATATTGATAGTAATTATCTCTGAATTTTGATTATGGGTTTTTCTATATACATGCCTTTTCTAATTTTTTAATGAGGAGCTTTTATTGTTTTATCTCTTTTTAAATACTATTTATTTATTTATTTATTTATTTATTTACTTATTTATACATATCAGGGATTGAACCCGGGTCACTTAACCCCTAAGTCACATTCCCAGCCCTTTTTATTTTTATTTTGAGACATGGTCTCGGTAAGTCGGTAAGGGTCTTACTAAGTTGTTGAAGCTGGCCTCACACTCCTGCCTCAGCCTCCCGAGTTGCTGGAATTACGGGCATGTCACCATTCCCAGTTCTCTTTTTAAAAATCTTTACTGATTTCCAAATTGTATAATATATGTATTCTATAGAAAACTACATACATTTCTGAGGAAAAATATTTTCATATAAAATAAACAGAAAGCCATCCTCTCTTCCACCTCCTAAAGTAAGGAGAGATTCGTGAGCAGCTTAGTAATTCATCAATCATTCATGCATCCTGTGTTTCAGGAGTTGAATATGGGAATCAAGGCTAAATAAAACCTGTCCTGCATCCTGAGTTTGTCCATAAGAAAGACTGAGGACATTTCCATAGTGCCAGGCTATCAGCAAGTATCCAGTGGAGTAGGTATTGTAGTTCTTTTTATTTCATCCTGGGAACATGTAGACTATCAAGCTATTCTTTGACATATGACAGTTCTCCTGGCATCTCTCAGGTCACTTCACTGGTTCCTGCTGTTGCTGGTCACTGGGGCCATCTATGACACTTTAAAATTAGTTACTGACACAGATTCTTAAAAGCATAGCCCAATATATAGAAGTTATTTCTGAGAAACAAAGTCAGTTCATTCTGAAGACTAAGTTTAGAGGTTGTGCACCAGCAGACAATGGTTTATTTAACAGTTTGTCTTTGTTCCTGGAGCCATGTGTGACATTTCTGCTCTTTCCTGCTGACACCATCTCCAACAGAAAAATACAATCTGTTTAGCTTAATGTCCCTCCTTTCCTCCTGAGCCTTAGTAGAGAATAATAACAGCAGCTGCATGACTTTTACATAACGAAAATACTTTATTTTCTTTTGTATTTAATTTATGCATCTGTCCAATGTTTGCACAGCTGTTTGATGTCTGTATGCCCCATAGATTAGTCCTTGCTGATTTAATATCTCTTAAACTGTAGGCATTGAAAACCAGAGGTACATTCCTGTTCACTTTTCTTTGCCCTGCCTCCAGCTGGTATGGTATCATCTGTGTGGTACCAGGCAGATGAAAATTTAATTAAGAAGGATTCTTCTGAGCTGAGGATGTAGCTTGGTGGTAATGCACTTGCTTAGCATGTGTGACGCCCTAGGTTCGATCTCCAGCATTTCCAATAAAAACGCCAAAGAGGTTTTTAATGTGTCTCAAGAAACTGTACCAGGATTAGGGAGGTGTAGGATGTGAGAGCCAGCCCAGAAACAGAGCTAGTCCAATGTTTGGGATGGAAAAATGGCCCTCTTACTCAAGTTTAGTGCCTTTCGAACACCAATAAGAACTGAGCATTTGATATGCCAGTGTTTTGCCTAATCAATGCACCAGAGAGTATCTTTAGTTGCTGAATTTGAATATGAATTCATCTTCGATGTTGTTTTCTTGTAAGTCATGGGAAGAGTTAGGACCAACCGCAGCAGGTGAAAATGTTAACACAAGACCATTTGTTTTCTTCCCTCTAGGGGAAGAAAGGGAGTACAAAGGGAATGTTCTCTTTTGAGGGATTGTCTCCTTCCATGTATTGGAATGTATGGTGTGTTAATCAGCTTTCCATTTATATTCACTATCTGAGATAAATTATGAAGATAATTATAAAGGTTTGTTTTGTCTTATACTTTTTAAAGGTTCTAGTCAATGATCAATTGGTCTTGTTACTTTGGATCTGTGACAGCACATCATAGCCACAATGGGTGGTGGAACAAAACCAGTCACCTCAAGGCCAAGAACCAAAAGGAAGAGGAAGGGGCTGAGGCCCCATTAAACCCTTCAAGGCACATCCCCAATGACCTAAGGACCTCCCACTTGTGCCCACTTCTTAAAGGTTCCACCATGTCTGAATAGTGCCAAACAGGAGACCAAACTTTTCAAGCACATGGGTCTTTGGGGGGATCATTAAGATTCAAATTATACCACATGGGTAACATTATTTTTTCTTTGTTGGTACTGGGGATTTGAACCCAGGGGTACTCTACTACTGATCTATTCCCTCCCTTCCTCCCTTCCTTCCTTTCATCAGGGATTGAACTCAGGGGCACTCTATCAATGAGTTATATCTCCAGCCCTTTTTATTTTTTGAAACACTGTCTCACTAAGTTGTAGAGGCTGGCCTGGAACTTGTGATCCTCCTACCTCAGTCTCCCAGGCAGCTGGGATTATAGGTGTGCTCTACTCTGCCTGGTTACATTCTTATCCAGTTTGTGCTATCCAGCCATCAATATATATTTACCAAAAAAAAAAAGTAACATGTCTTTTATTATCATAAAGCATAGACCAAATTTTAGCTGGATTTTGAATCTTTCCATGTTTCAGTCTCTGTTAAAGTCAACAGTCTTATACTTGGTGAAACATTAGGTCTTCTATTGAAAAATATACAGAGGTGCACTCTGAATTAACTAAATTATATTTTTTTAACTAGCTTAATTCTATTACTTCTATAGTAGTACTGTATAATGTTATAATACTGTAAGGGGGTGTTTTTTGCTTTTTAAAAAAATCCATCAAGGACTACAGAGAAATTGAGCCCAGGGGCACCCTACTACTGAACTAGGTCCCCAACCCTTTTTATTTCTTACAAGACATGGTCTTGCTAAGTTGCCTGGGCTGGCCTCGAGTTTGTAATAGTCCTGCCTCAGCCTCCAAAATTGATGGGATTACAGATCTGTGCCACTGTGCTCAGCTCAGAGAAATAATTTTTAAATTAGACCATGACCTGAGAAAGAAGGAGTGAACTAGTAAGTTTGAGTTTGCTATCAGCTCTGCTTCAGACTGGCTTTTTATATCACTCTGAGGAGTAATGCTGTTTGTTTTCAACATGAAATACATAAGAGGAAAAATTGAGTGGGGAACAGGGGAATAATATTTTGATAGGGTAGTTTTATTGTTTTGTTTGATACATTATGACCCCCAGCCCCCAGTATATACAGGGATCATCCATACTTAAAGTTAAATACAAAATAACTTCTCAAGATAAGTACACGTGATTTAAAAAAAAATTAATAAAATATCATATAGGATTTTCTACACAGTTCTTCTCAAGTTGCCTGGGAAACCTTATATCTACTGCATTCAGTGTTAGAAACATAGGTAAATTCTCAGCCAGTACGTATTTTGAATATAGCAGGAAAACACAGATGTTTTAGACTTTCTGAGCTACATTAAATTCTGGAAACTAGAAGCTATAAAAGACAAAATCGTGGGAGGGGAATTGCAGGGAGCACTCTGGAAAAGCAGCAGCTCCAGAGTTGAGTGACCTCTCTTTGATCTCTTGCTTTCCCAAGTCACTTTCCCATGCATTTCCTCAACACTGGCTTCAGTTCTTTAGATCTAATAAAAGGCTTTGGGGTTGGGAGCATCACCACGTGTCTGAGTAGAGTGCTGATTCAGGCCAGCTTTCAGAGAGGAGTGGAGGATTCCATGTATTTAGAGTAAAATGTGTGTGTGTGAGGGTGTGTGTATGTGTGAGTCTGTTTTCTCATGAGCAGTAAGAACATCTCATGACTATCACAGCCAACAATAAGAGAGTTAGCTTCTTCCAAGTCACTTCAATTAAACACATACTCTAAATAAAGTAGCATGCTTCCTGGGAATAGAGTTTCAAAAAGTTCCTATACCCTACTCCTTTTCCAGACAATTTACTGCTCCTTAAAGATCTAATTATACAAATGTATTTTACTCTGTTTGTACATTAATGCTTTCTCCAACCTCCACATAATTTTGCTTGATAGGAAGCAGAATTAATGGGGCTGGGGTTGTAACTCAGTGGTTGAGCACTTGTCTCTCATGTGTGAGGCACTGGGTTTGATCTGCAATACCACATAAAAAATAAATAAATAAATAAATAAATAAATAAATAAATAAAGATATTGTGTCCATCTACAACTAAAAAAATTAATAATAATAAAGGAAAAGAAAAAGCAGAATTAAGCCAATTGCAACAGCACAGAGCTGTAATCCCAGCCACTTAGGAGGCTGAGGCAGAAGGACTGCAGATTCAGGGCCAGCCTCAGCAATTTAGCAAGACTCTGTGTCAAAATAAAAACTAATAAATGCTGTAGCTGTAGCTCGTGGTAGAACCCCTTGGGTTCAATCCTTGGTATGGGGATGGGGAGAAGCAGAATTCATCTTTTATGCAAATATTTACATTTTAATGCTTTTTCTTTCATTTTCTGGATCAAGTTCAAATCTGACTATAAAATGGATTGTGTGTTATTCTCATGATGCTGCAGAGTATAAAACCTCAAACAGTAGATGATATATTTAGATGACTGTACAGGTTGTTTTGTGTGTTTTTTGTCTTTTTTTTGGTCTGTGTGTTAATTAGCTTTCTGTTGCTGTGACAAAATACTTGAGAATAACTACTTAAAGGAGAAAAGGTTTATTTTGGCTCACAGTTTCAGCCCATGGTCAGCTGGCTCTATTGCTTTTATGCCTGTAGAAAGGCAGAAACATCATGATGAAAAGGCATGGTGGAGTATATCTGCTTATGGCAGCCAGGAAATACATAAGGAGGAAGAGACTGGGAACAAGATACAACTCAAAGGGCATACTCCCAAGGATCTACTCCCAAGGATCTACTCCTACTGATATTCATTCAGCTATGAGTCCATCAACGAGGTCAGAGCCATCATGATTCAATGACTTTCCCACAGCCTCACCTCCGAACATTTCTGTACTGGGGACATTCCAGATCCAAAACATAACAATTTGTTTTCTTTTGATATAATGAAATAACTGAGGCTGGGTAATTTATAAAGAAAAGAAGTTTATTTAGCTCATAGTTTTGGAGGCTAAAAGTCCAAATAACATGTGCTGTCTCTAGCACCCCACCTGCAGCTGTATCATATGATGGCAGATGGCATCATGGTTAGAGCGGATACTAACAGGAGAGCCAGGGTGTGGTGACGCATGCCTATAAACAGAAGCTCAGGAGGCTGAGGCAAGAGGATTGCCAGTTCAAAGCCAGCTTCAGCAACTTAGCATTGCCCTAAGCAACTTAGCAAGACTTTGTCTCAAAATAAAAAATAAAAAAGTGTTGGTGATGTGACTCAGTGGTTAAGCACTACTGGAGCAGGCTCACCCTCTAATAATCACTTGCGTTTAAGAGGACTAACTCAGGTTCCCATGAGAGTTATTTTAATCCCTTCTAGTATAGCACGCCCAATGACCTAACTAACTCTCCCTAGGCTTTGCCTCTTTAAATGTCTCAGTAGCCAACTATGGTGATTTATATCTGCAGTTCCAGCTGCTTAGGAAGCTGAGGCAGGAGGTTCACTTGAACTCACAATCTTGAGACCAGCCTGGTTGGGCAACATAGAGAGACTTCATCTAAAGAAAAAAAAAAAAAAGGGCTGGGTCTGTGGCTCAGAGGTAGAGCGCTTGCCTGCCATGCATGAGGCATTGGGTTTGATCCTCAGCACCACATAAAAATAAAATGAAGATACTGGATCCACCTATAACTAAAAATAAATATTAAAAAAAAGAAAAAAAAAGTCCCAACACCTTACCTCTTTACATTTTTACACTGGGAATCAAGATTCTAATACACGAAACATTGGGAGACACACTCAAATCATGTCCAAACTGTAGTACTTTGCTACCTAAATTTCCTAAATTTTTTTCTGATAATCTTAGAGATGCTGAATGATTTAGAAATGCTGATTTTTGCAGTGTTTAGATAAATTTTTTAAAATATTTATTTCTTGTAGCTTCTCAAAATTCTAGACAAAGAAAAAAATTGGGATAGTAGTCACTGTTAATTTCCAAATTTTATTTCTTCCAAAGAATTTTCATAATAATTAAATCATTCTACCTTTATGATACTTACTCAAGAAGAAAGAGAGAAGGCCCATTTTACAGATGAAAACACCACTTATGACTTATGCAAGTTTACATGATGGGGTAAGAAAAAACATGAAAGGGAAGTTTTGCATTTCCTAAAATTTACCATGTTCCTTTACAACATGGTGATTATTTCATTTAGGAATGAGAAGGCACTTCATATAATTTAACTTTAATTTTTTGCTCTTTACTTCTACAAATCAAGTTTAATTGCAAGGTAAGACTTTCCTATAAGCATTAAATTAACCATTTAATATATACTTTTCTTTGCTAAATCTTGATATTTTCTTAGATTTCCAGTATAGTTTGTTTTGATTTGATTTGGAGTAAATTCCCATTTGTAATAAGTATAAAGATAGATCCATAGCAATACGAAACAGCAGATAAGAAGTGAGCAAATAAGTTTTGTATTCTGGTAGTACCATTCATTCATTCAATGATATGGTACAATGGGGAATAATCAAAGCTCCTGCCCTTAGTGATCTTATATTCTACTAAGAGAGACAAATAATAAATATTGATTACACAACTTAATCCCATAGTTATAAGTGCTGTGGGAAGAAAAAAGCAGAGTAAGTAAGTGGACAGAGAAGGCAGAACTATTTTTGTTACAGACAGTCAAAAGGTTAGTTTAAAAGACTGGAGGGTGAGGCCCCCCTTGCAGATTTGAGGGAAGGTAGGAGGTGGTTGTGGGTGGAGCAGAATGAATGGCAAGAGAATAAAGATTAGAGAAGTGAGCAGGACTGAAGGGACTGGAAATACCAGAAGGGACTTTGGATTTTATTTCAGTGTGATTAAAAGCTTAGAATCCTAGAGGGTTTTAAGCAGGGAGAATGATATTGTCACACTAGTGTCTTAAAAACAAATTATTCGGTGGCGGTGTTGAGAATAGGCCACAGAGAGTAACAACTGGAAACAGGGAGATCACTTAGGGACTTTTGCAGTCACACAGGAGAGTGATCATGGGGAGATATGTGGTGTGCACAGCTAAGAGGGAGGGAAAAGATTGAGTTCAGGGTTTTTTGTTTGTTTGTTTTGGTGAGAGAGTGTATGTGTATGTGGTGGCGGCGGAGAGGGCTTAACTAGGGACTAACCCAGATTCTAGCACATACTAGGCAAGCATGTTACCACTGAGCTACATTCCCTAGCTGTTTTTATTTTTATTTTGAGACAGCATCTCACTAAGGTGTCCAGGCTGGCCTTGAACTTGTGATCCTCCTGCCTCAGCCACCTGAGTAGCTGGGTTTATAAGCATGCTGCTTGTATTGGTTTCAGTTTTTAGGATAGAACTGGAAGGATTTGCTGCCAAAATGAATATGATGGTGGAAAGAGGTACATTAGTTATTAGATAGGCAAGACTTGGAGGAAGCAATTTTGGGGTTATTTTGAATATGGACAGTCAAGAGCTCTGTTTTAGATACATTAAGGTTGAGTTATCCAAGTGGAAATGTCAGTGAGGCAGCTGGATACATGAGCCTGGAGCCCTGGGGAGAGGTTGGGGTTAAAAGTATACATACATCAGTGAGTGGAAGCTATTTAAAGCCTTAGGCTGGAAGAGATTCTGGCAGGATGGGAATGTAGAAAGACAATAGGAAGGGCCCAAGGTCAGAACCCCTGGGCAATCAACATTTAGAATTCTGGAAGAGGAGAAGGATCCAGTGGAGGAGCCTACAAAGGAGCTGAAGGATTCCAAAACAGGCATATAGATAGGTGGTATTACAGTTTAAAGATGGAAACAAACTCTTCATGAGAGAATAACTAAAAGTTCTAAATTATTGTGATAGAAGTTAATAAACCAAAATGTGATGGGAGAGGAAAGAAAATGGAAAGTTTATCATTTCAATGAACACATCACCGATTTGTCAAATCGCGGCAAATAGGACTACTAATGTTTCTTAAAATGCTTTCCAAGAGTAGTTTTGTTGTTGTTTTAAAGGGTTCAATGTTTAGAGAGGCTATTCCTTGGACATTGATATTAGCTAGGAGAATGCTACAGAGAGACAACATGTATTTTTCTTCAAAAATCTTTTTGGTTGTCCTGTTTTATAGGGATGCAATATTAAGCTGTCCCCTTGGTGGGGGCAGGGAGAGGGGCATGCAGGAAGCAAAGCAATGTCAATTGTCACTTTGGAAAAATTCTTGATTAAACCTGGCCCACTCTCAGCAACTTATTTTTCTTAAGCCAGCTATTGGGCATTCAGTTTGGGGATGTAAATAAGCTTCTTCTATCTCTTGCTCAGTCCCAGACTCACTGAAACTCAAGGTTAGGTAAGTGTTGCAGTCATTTGTGTAGCTTCCTTCCTGGCTGGCTTCACTTTTCTGCAACATGATGCTGCTTCAGTGCCTATAGGGAACTGCAATGCAACATATCTGAGATGCGAGGAGTGAGTCCAGATGCCACCTCCTGGAAGATGACAGTGCCAAGGCCGAGAAAGGAGGCCAGCCTGAGGCCTCCAACACCTTCAGAGAGATGGGGAGTCTGTCTACCCTCTTTCCTGGCCCTCACCTTGTAAATATTGAATCAAACCATAAACAGCAAATTCAGTTATTTAACATTATTTTATGTTTTCTTTTTGGGGGGATGTTGCAATTTTTGTGATTTATGTATTTAATCACTGAAGGTGTTATTAGGACAGAGGTAATTGATTACAAACATCTGAAACACCAAGGTCAGATGGCTGCAGAGTTGCCTAGCGATTACAACCTTGAGTTTATATGCAGGTTTAGCAGCAATAAGTACTGATTCATAGGACATTTGGATAGTTCTATCCCAGGAGAGGGAGTGCTGGCTCAGAACAGATTAAGGAGTATCAACACCCTTGAACTTGCTTAAACACCTCTGGCATTTGGAAAACATATGTACAATACATTTGTTCTTTCTCTGAACTAGATCTAATATAAACAGGGGGATATTTACCACAATGTTTTTAGGATCTAAAGCAAAATATATGCATCATCCAATGTATATACATCATTATGGTTTGGATCATAAATGTCCCCAAAAGTCCTATATGCTGAAGGTTTGTTCCCCAGCCTGTGGTGCTATTGGGAGGTGGTGGAATCTTTAGGAGGTGGGGCCTAGTGGAATGAAGTTAGGCCTTGGGGGTCTGTCCTTGAAGGAGATATCTAGACACCAGCCCCTTCTTCTCTCTCCTCTTTGTCTTTTGTTACTTCCATGAGATGTGCAGCTTTGCTTCACCACATGCTTCCCGCCATGGTGTTCTACCTTGCCTCCAAAAGCAATGGAGCCAACTGACCTTGGGAACAATGAGTCAAAATAACTCTTTTTCCTCCTAAGTTAAATATCTAAGGTATTTTTTCATAGTGATAGAAAGTTGACACAGAAATTCTAGATTTTTATATATTACCTCTACCACCCAAACCCAAACCATTTAACATTCAGTAGCTGCAGCTAAATTTCAAGATTTTATGTAAAACTTCAGGATATGAATGAAGGCATTCCAAAAAGAATGCAATATCATGATCTTAACTGAGAGTAGCCAAGAGACTGCAGCCTTTGGCAGAACTTGTTTTCCATGATGATGTACTTTCTTTCCCACACAGACCTCCTCTTAGTATCACAGGATACTTGCATGTAAGTTCACCAAACCCTGGGAATGATGCAAGCTACCAAATACACACTTGTTCCTCTAAGGCAGAGATGACTCTATGATCCAAGGGTGAATCCCATGCTGCTGCTGCAATTTGATAAAAGATAATTTTTAAACATAGTTTAAGTAATTTTAAACTATGGTTTTACTTTGAAGTTCTCTAGTTTTCATTGTTTACCTTGGTGTTTCGCTATCTCTTAAGAAGTATCACAAAGACTATGCATCCCAAATGCATCTATTTTCAGTAGAGGGTTGAGATGCACTCATTGAAAGTTGGCTTCTTTATATTTTTCCCATCTGTTTGTGTCTCTGCAAACCTTTTCATTCTGTTTCTTTGTTTCTGTGCTAGAAAACATGCAGAATCTTGTTCTGTAAAGAAATTTCAGTTATGCCGAAATTGGCAGAATAGGATTATTGTTCATGTTCACTCCCGAATTTGTCTCCAGAATGTGGTGAAATCCTGGTTTATGTATGCCCTTGAAATTTTGCTAATTGTAGTCAAGGCCATGTTTTATTTTCAACAACTCCCATTGAAATGACTAAATGCTGAGTGGACCCAAATCGCTGCAGTGACATTAGATGATGCAGTATTTGGCATTAGTAGGCTTGAGAATAAGAGTAAATTATATAGGTTAATCACCCTTCTTCCCCCCCAACATTTTGATACAAAATGAGACATAAGGATTGAAAGATACACATATAAAAGAAAAACAAAATTGGAAAACAGTAGAATATCAAGATGTCTTTCCTGCATTCTGTCACACTGATGGTCGTTGCAGGTGGAACTGCTGCACAGTCTTTGGAGGCTGAACAAAAGGAACAAGAACCAAGGGCAATGTCATCCCAAGCAGGGGGATTCCTGGAAGCTCCTTCACTTGCTTCCAAAATCTCTTTTCAGTATAGCCATGCACCTTCAGGTTTGCTACTCTTTCACCCTTTCTTGTCTTTACTCTCCCTGGATCAGATATGCCACTTTCAATTTTCTGGTCTATAACTCTGAATGAAGAAAGCAACTGAAGGGAACTTTTAGGCATTTCTCCATCCGGATTCTAAATAATAGCAGCGCGAGTTGATTGCGCACCCAAATGAGCAAGGGAGGGTGAAGGCAAAGATCTTCCACTTGCGGCAACGCCCCCTCTCCTCCCCGGTGCGGCGACAGTATTCTGGGGTCAGCTGGGAGTGAAGAGGAGCCACTGCCGTAGTCTCCCAGGATGCCTTTTCCTGGTGTTGCTAGTGTTGCAGGATTTTAATTTTTGTACGACAGCACGATGCAGAGGCCGAGGCAAAAGACCACATTCGACCCCTGGGGCAGCATCTCATCCCCAGCCCAGTTCTCGGCTCGCTCGGCCACCCCATCCTACCCTACTCCAAGGAGGGTTTCATGCTTGCCCTTCGCCGCGCCCGCCCGCAGCGCACGTGCGCTCCTGGGACAACAGCAGGCGAGGCCTTGCCGCGCGCGCGCTCCGCTCGCCCTCCTCGCGCGTGCTCGTGCCCGCGGTCGCGGAGGCGCGCCTCTTCTCCCTGCTGCGGGCGTCGCGGGTGTTGGAGGAGGCGGAGCGGAGGAGGCGGCGGAGGCTGGGCGGGCGGCGGGCTCTGGCGGGGGCGCGCGCCGGCCAGCGGGGCGGGGGCGGCCGGAAGGCGTCGGGGTGAGGGGCTCTGGAGCCCGAGAACCCGCGTCCCCCGGGGCTGATCCGCCGCGGGAGGGCGAGCGTGGTGCGCGCTGGAGGACTTCGAGGCCGCGGCCGGGAGCCAGGCTCCCCCGCCCCCGAGCCTGACGGGGTGGGGAGGCAGGATGCGGCTCTGGCGCAGGGGGAGCCGGGCCGAGCCCCCGCGGCGGCCGTGGGCGGCCAGACTGTAGGAGCGGCGGCGTAGGCGGAGGCGGGCGGAGGGCGTCGGGCCCGGCCCCGGCCCGCGGAGGGCAGACACGGAGCGGCGAGGGGGCGCAGCGACGCCGCGGCGCGGCGGGGCCGCGGGGCTCGGTAAGGCGGGGGCGCGGGCTGGCAGGGGGCGCCGGTGACGTGGGCTGGCGCTGCGGGGAAGGCTGCGGGGGCCTTTCTTTCTCTTTTAGAAAAAATTCTTTTAAAAGTAGAACCTCCTGATCGAATATTATTGAGGGACCATCTCGGGTTTCTCCTGGTTCCTCCTCCCCGGGACTCTTCTCCCGGCCTCCCGGGGCGCCCGGGCTGCGGGCCCACAGCCTCCCGCGCTCGCATCCCGCTTTTCCTCACGGCCTCAGCGAATGAGGCGTTGGGATAGATTCCTGGCCTGCTGCAGTGCTCTGCTCCCCAGACTGAAGTCAGGCAACAGCCGCGCTCCCCGGGAATGGCTTAGTGTGGGGGCCTTGGGGACCCGGGTGCTCCCACAGGAACCCGCGCGCGAGCTTTTCTCTAGGCTGTCCACTGTCGACAGCGCAGGTCTCGGCCCCCTGTGTGTGTGTGTGTGTGTGTGTGTGTGTGTGTGTGTGTAGCTGAGCGTGATGTCTCCGCTCTCTGGGACTCCGGTGGAGTTTGTCCTCTTATCTTTCTAATTGGCTGAAGTTGGCGCTACATGTTGGATGATAGTGATGACTTAGTGCCTTTTCCCCCTTCGATTCCCCCCCCCGCCACCCCTGCAGGGTGCCTTTCTCATTTTGTTGACTAGATAGAGTAACTGTTTATGTTAAAGATTTTCATAAACCACACACAGGAAAAGGTAGGGAGAGAAAGACATACTTGATTTCTTAGCTCTAGTCTGCCTCTGGACCCTGTGTAACCTCGCCTTCTGGGGCTGAATCTTAGAGAAGGAGGGGAGGTGGACGCCCAGAGCAGGATGCTTGGGGTGCAGTTTAATAGTTATCTTATAGAAAACAGAATTTGGATAATTATAATTTTGATCTACACTCAGAATTAAAATCAGCTCTTAAAATGCTTGGGGCACTGCATGATGTTACATGGATAACTAGCAGCAGGGCCGTGGCATTGTTGCCAGTATCTCTTATTTTCCATTCTTTCAGAGTCTTATTTGGCACAGATTTAGACCTTTTAAGTAAGTCTGAATGGGAGTAACTTTACCGATGCATTGGTTGCTTTTGTAAAAGTTGTCTGTATTTATATTTCTGTGGGAAGAAGAAAAAGCTAATGATGCTATAGTACATTGACTTTGAAAATACCCAGATGTGCCAGTTTGATTCAGTAATTGGATCTTTTTGTGATATTTTTGAATAGTGATGGTTGTGGTTTAATTTTGCATTTTTTCTTATTGTGTGAATTAAAGTTCAATTTAGAATCCACCATTGTTCCTTGGACTTAAGCATGAAAGAAATAGAAACAATAATTGCTGTTACAACACAACTTCAGAGTTTTCCTAGCACTCCTTGGTGTGTATTCTTTTGCACAGGGTTATTTGTGAAGTTGAGGTATTATTATGATGTGATTTCCATTTTCAGGAATGGACATGTGGACATAAAATTGGACATGTGGTGATGTTTTTATACAACAGGATCTGTAATGGTGTGAGGTTGGAATTGTGTTTAAACCAGTTATCTTCCTAACATGTCACTTTAGCAGTCATGGAATAAAGCAGCACTTTGGACAGAGACTTGTCCAGACTGCTAGGGTGGTAGCCCAGTTTACTTAGGATCCTGCATGTGGAGGTGGGGGACAGGATTAAGTAGTGGGGCAGAAAAGATGTAAGTGGGACAGAGAGGAAATGCTAGTTGAAGAATGTTCTTTCCTTATATAACTGTTTTGTTTTCCAGGGAGAAACTAAGAACCAGTGAGGTAGGCTCAACTGTCATTAGAGCCTTTGATGTTGGTTTGAATTCCAGTAGTAGTTATGTTCCTTTTATTTCCTTTGCCCAGTCCCACATAATTTTCCAGTCACCAAAACTGTTCTGCAGTTGGGCTGAGACTTTAATGGCAATATATTCATCTTTCATCTTCATTTCAACACACACATATCTATCTCTCTCCCCCCCCCCTTCTTTCTTTCTCTCTCTGCAACAATCAAAGATTTTTGTTGTTGTTGCTAGTTTATTCTTTGGATGACATATTCAACAGTGTTTTCCCTTCCCAAGCTGATCTGGACATAGTATCTGCAGAGTGTACATAGATACTCTTGCCTATAAATGTATAGATGCGTTTAATAAATGTCAGGCACTAGTAGCTGTTTTCATCATAAGACTGTGGTAGCAAAAGAAAAATAAAATGCACTAAACATAGTTGTATTTTTAAAGGCCAAAACTAGCATCTTTGAGAAACTTTAGTCTCTAACTCATGAATATATAATCTGATGTCCATGGAAGTGGTCAAGAGACAGCCAGCACTTGAAGTTGAGCTGCCTTTGGGGTTCTGTCACTTCATAGATGAGTGCACCTTTTCTGGGCACATCTTTGAGCTTGTTTTCCTTATCTGTAAAATATCGATCAGAAAGCTTGCATTGTCTTCCTTATAGTGTTGTGAAGGATCAGACAATAGTAAGAATGTGGAAATGCTTTGTATATCTGTTTTTATCTGTTTAAGATATTACTGTCATTACATATAAACTTAGTATTGAATACAGTCTTATTTCACTTGGCAAGTTGGCCTGGTAAACTGTTTTATTTATTTATTTTTGCAGTGCAGGGCATTGAATCCAGGGTCTCATGCCTGCTAGGCAAACACCGAATCACTGAGCTACATGTTCCTTGGTCCTTGACAAACTGTCTTAAATGTTTTAACAGCAATTTAAAAAATGTAGATAAGGGGAAAGAATGCATTAAATTTCTTCCAGTTCCAAAATTTTGTGATTTTTATCTCATTATTGAGAAAATTCTTATACCTACAGTTTTAGACTCTTTGGAATTTTCAGTTACTTTGGGACAGGACAAATTTATTGAGATTTTTTGAGATTCTTAAAAGTTCCAGTTCATAATACCCAAGGAAGTTACAAGTTAGAATGTGTGAATGGTAAAAACTATTTTGTATTTGTCTGCATTATTTAGTGGGATTGGCAAAATATAGGATGCAGACCTGAATGGCTCATGAGCTAGAAATGATTTAAAAATTTTAAAGTGGTTGAAAAATCTCAAAAGAGTAATATTTCTTGATGTGCAAATTATGTGAAACTCCAGTTTCAGTGTCCTTAAAGAAAGTATTATGGGGACAGAGTCACCCTTACTTGTTTTTGTTGTCTGTGGCTAGTTTGGTGTCCAACAGCAGACTCAAGCACTCTTGAGAGACAGCATGGACTGGAAAGCCTAAAATATTCATTATCTGGCCCTTGACAGAAAAAAATTATCAACTCTGATTTAGGACTTCAGATGTTTTGCTTATTTAGTACACATAATATTTCCTGTCATAGAAGTATAAAGTTAAGAGTTGTGGAAAGGTGTAATTTTCACTTTGGAACAAGAGAGAATTGGATTCAAATCCTAGCAGTGATATTTATAAACTTTGGTCCTGGACAAACTCTCATCTTGGTGCTTCAGGTACCTTCATTGTCATCAAGGAATAGCAATACCTTAGAAGGTCTTAGTGAGGTTGAAATGAATGGGTCAAGGCTTAACAAAATATCAGGCAATTTAGTAAGTACACAGTAAGTGATACATGATGATTGTAAATTCTAGCCTAACAGCATGCCTGAAGTATTGTATATTCTACCTTTGTCCTTAGCTGAGTAGTGTGCTACTTGTTCTGAAATTTTCTCCTTTACTGAAACCATTATTTAATTAATAGCTAATAATTGGAATAACTTGAGAAATTTCCTATATGTTGTACTATATATTTATTAAATACCTATATATTTCAGATAATTAAGAATGAGGGGAAAAAGTAATTCTGTTATTCATAGATCCTGGTTCTTGGTAATTTCCTGGTAATGTTCTTAAGTTTGCAGGGTAAGTTTTAAAACTACTTTTATTCTAATACTGGCTTTTTTCCTTAATATTTAAAACTTTTTTTTTTTTAGTTGTAGATGGACACAATACCTTTATTTTTATGTGATGCTGAGGATTGAACCTAGTGTCTCACAAGTGCTAGGCAAGTGCTCTACCACTGAGCCATAACCCTAGCCCCTAGCTTTATCTGTTTTTTTGAGAAAGTTATGTGGGAAAACCCTCTTTTAATTAAACTAAGTCTAGATAACCTTCCTGGTGTGTGTAATACACTCTTCAGTCTTCCTTATGATTTACATTAACCTCTGGAACATCCTCTTTATAGAAGAAATAATAAAAGCTATTGTTCCCCTCGTGGTCGACCTAGTGTACTATTTACAGATTTTGATATTAAGCCCGCCTCCCCTTTTTTTTTTCTTAAGTATTTGGCTTAAATTACTTTACAGTTGAGAAATTTGGTGTGCTGCTAGACCTCAGATGCTGATTTATTTAATCCCAAAGGAAGAGTGAGCAAATAAAAAAAGGCCATTGTTCTGACTGAGTTAAACAAAACAGAATTGGGGTCATTGTGACTCTTGTAGGCCTACAAATCATGTGATTTTTGTGGCCTTAGATGATGCTTAAATGCAGTAGGATGATCCTGGTGAGGTAGTAGGGGGTATTAAATTCCCACACTGTCTTTGGTGGAATAGTGCATTAGAGACAGAGGGGTTCTTCCATGTAGCTGTAGAGCCCTGCACTAGAATAATACAGGGCTCTAATTTAACCTCTTTAAAAAGGAGAGATCTAAAGAAAACACATGTCAAGATGAGATTGTATTTTCTTTTGAGGTTAAAAAAACAAACAAAACCAGAGGTTTCCTATCTGGCAGATGAAAGTTGAACAGGGATATTCCCTACGGTAGTATAATGTAGATTGTATAAAATAGATAATTACAAATTTTCAGTATACTTAGACAAGGGGACTTTCCCTGGTATTTAAGAGAGATTGTTTTAGAGGGACAGGTAAAAGGAAGTGAGAAATGGGATGTTTGGCTTAATTTCTCATGAGAAGGATATGTATTAGAATATTCAGAGTGGATGTAAGATTTTGATTTTTAGGGGCATCCAATTACTTTCCTTATGGCTTTCTGTCTTTTAGAATATTTTATACTTTGAATTGTCATATCATTAACATTGGAGTTTGCATGGATGGAAACATTGAAAGGAAATGCATATGTGACTCAGCACTTTGGAAATGTTATGTGTGTTTAAATTGTCCCTGTAGGCACCATACTCAGATTTTCCTCCATTTGTCCTAAAACATTAAAGGTTTTGTTATCTGGAGTTTAGCCTCATAGTTGTGGGCAGGTCATTTGACTGCATTGTTGTTTTATTCCCTTGTGTTCCCCTTTTCATTGGAAAGATAAGTAGTCAAAAGGTCTCTTAAGATGAGTAGCATTTTCAGTGATTTTGAAGAACATACCATGTCAAGTTCAGTAATTACCTAGAATCTTAAAGGCAGACAAAAAAAAAAGCAATTTTTAATAGGAAAAGGAGTTTTGAACCTGGTGCTGGAGGACCTGGGTATTTGTCTTGGCTGTGCTATAAACAGTCTATGACTTAAGTAATTCATTTTCCTCATACATAAAATGAAGGGACAGATTGGAGGTCTCTAAGTTCCCTTTATGTTTCAATGCCATTATTATCATTTTGTCTGTGATGTTGGGGATCGAACTCAGAATCTCAGGCTTGCTAAACAAGTGCTCTGTTATTGATGTATACCTCAGCCTTTATACTAAAAAATTCTGTGATTATTTTATTTTATTTTTTGGTGATACTGAGGATTAAACCCAGGGGTGCTCTCCTACTGAGCCACATCCCCAGCTGTTCTTTAATTTTGTATTTTGAATTTGTGATCTTCCTACCTTAACCTCCTGAACTGATGGGATTACAGGTGTGTGTTACTGTGCCTGGCTAATTTTTTTTTTTAAAGTAGGGACATCATCTTGCATTTGCCCCATTTTCTGTTCTTACCCAAGGAGAACCTGACAGGACTTGCTCATTGCTTTTTATCCAGTGGTCATTCACATTCCGCAGCAATCCTGAGCCCAATTAGGATGAGGGAAACCAAATTTTTCTTCTCTTTTTTAAAATTTTTTTAATTGTAAGTGGACACAATACCTTTATTTTATTTATTTATTTTTATGAGGTGCTGAGGACTGAACTCAGTGCCCCACACATGCTTGACAAGTGCTCTACTACTGAGTTAAAACCCCAGCCCTCTGTCTTCTCTTTTTAAGTACTGGGGTTTGAAACCAGAGAAGCTTTACCACTGAGTTACATCCCTAGCCCTTTTTTATTTTTTTATTTTGAGACAGGGCCTCACTGAGTTGCCAAGACTGGTCTTGAACTTGTAATTCTTCTGCTTCAGCTTTTCAAATTTCTGGGATTACAGTGGTGTGCCACTGCATCTAGCTCCACATCTCTATTATCAGTAGCAATTGAGTACATCTGTGTATCTTGTTACCATGCTAAATGTGGTGGAAAATAGAGATGAAAGAAGGTGCCATTGAGTCTCTGCCCTTGGGAGGTGTTCATTTGATTAGGATAATAAAACTATATTAGGAAATAGACTATTACAAAATAGTAGATGGGGAGACAGTTAAATTAATCAGCAGTTTGAGGATTTGGGATGTACTATTGGAGAAGATGCTTTGTGGTCTTGTGAGTTTGAACATACATAAGATGAGTTTGTAGACTGCCTCTAAAATTTGATCATTCTCAGAGAAACAACAGCTCTGATCAACCTGTTGATAGTGCACTCTCAAGGCTAGATTTTCATACTCATTTTGTGTAACTGCTTAGTTTACTAGATGAAAGGAAAAAGCTACTTACTTCAATTCAGTACAAATGTGTTCAGGGGCATCCTTTCTTTTGAAAAGCCAAGCACGTGAGAAGTGACAGGAGACCACAGTGACCCTGAGGCAATAAATTTGTGCCTTGAATCTCATCTTTCTGTTTTAAGGCTTTAAACCCTACAATTATTTATTTCCTAAATTATTATTCCATGTTTATTGGATCATCTCTTATAGTAGGCACACATAGCTTATATTTCAGGTAGTGTGATAACTAATTGTCCACTGGATGCTTTTGCCCCAAGATTTCCTGAGGTTTTATTTGAAGGAATAAATAAAAACTACATTGTTCAGTTAGAGACTACATTTCCTAACCTCTCTGTTCAAGATGCATGTGGCTATGTGACTCAATTTTGGCTAAATGGATGTGAATGGAAGTGCTATGTAAGGTTTCTGGGTCATGGCCTTAGAAAGAAAGCTAATTTCCTTCTACTTCCTTCTTCCCTGTTTTGTGATGAGAATATAGGATGTTAACATGGTACTGGGTCTGACTACTCTACCTTCAAGGTTAGAGCAGGACTCTAGAGGGAGATGGATGAATGCAATAGCTTCCTGCATAATCTCTTGCTCATTTTCTGTTGGTGATTGAGAGAGGAATAAAATTCTGTCTTTTCAGATATTTATACTTTAATTGAATAAATCACTTGTCTTAAATCATCCTATCCTTCACATTATGAGCCTTTCTACTATGACCCAATTAATTTTTTTTAAACTTTAAAAAATTTGTTATTTTTATTGTACCAGGGATTGAACACAGTGGCGTTAAACCACTGAGCCATACTCCCAGCCCTTTTTATTTTGTATTTTGAGACAGGGTCTTGCTAAGTTGCTAAGGGCCACAAAGTTGCTGAGGCTGGCTTTGAACTTGCTGTCTTCCTTTCTCAGACCCCTCCCTACAGCTGCTGTGGCCTTTTTTTTTTCCAGCAGAAATTTTCAGTAGTTGTTTCTATTTGCTGACTCTCCTTCCTTACCACTGATTTTTTCTTTGGCCAGATCTATTTGAAGTCGTTGTTCTGTTACTCTGTTGAAATTGTTTTTATTTTTTAAAAATGTTTTTGTGGTGTTGGGGAACCCAGGGCCTTGTGCATGCTAGGCAAGTGCTCTATTACTGAGTTACTTTCTGAAATTGGTTTTAATCAAAATGTATAATGGCCCATATCTTGCCTGAGCTAATGGCCATTTATTTCAGTGTCTATATCTTATTGATCTCTCACCAGCATTTCATACTGATTACTACTTCTGACCCCTTAGCTATGCATTTTTCTTTCTATATTCTTTTTTGTGAGTTTATCTCTACCCCTCTTATCTCTACCCCTCTCCTTATCTTCACTTGAAACATATCCCTGAGCTCTAAACTAATTCACCCATTTTTCTGATTGCAGAGATCAGTTATATGTAGAAGAAGTTCAGATTTTTATCTCTAGTACTGCTTTTTTCCCTTTGAGTGCTAGGCTCATTCTATTTCACACCACATCTTGGCATGAAGAAAGCAGGACTATAAGTTCTTCCTTTGATTTACACTGTCCTTAGCCTCCCTCCTGCCTTCATAATCTCAGTGAGTGGCACCATCATCTGCCCACTTGTGGAGGCCAAAACCCCTGGAGTCATCCTTGATTTTTTTTTCTTAGTCATCTCATGTTAGGTCTAGTCAGCTCCATCTTTATTTAGAATATAAACTGAACCTGATCCCATCTCTTCTCCCCACCCATATTAAAACCTAAGCTAATTTCTTTTCTCAATATCTACCAACACTCTTCCTTTTCTCTACTCTTTTAAATTTTTTTAAAATATGTATTTTTTAGTTGTAGTTGGACACAACACCTTTATTATTTATTTATTTTATGTAGTGCTGAGGATTGAACCCAGGCCCCGAATGTGCTAGGCCAGTGCTTTACTGCTGAGCCACAATCCTAGCCCCCTTTCCTTTACTCTTGATGTCATCCTTCCCCTCATTTTCCCAACATAGGAGCCAAAATAATGTTAATCAGATTTTAACATTGTCTTATTTACTAGCTTTTCACTACACACTATACTAAAACTTAAGAAATTTTTCATGGAAACAAAACCATCATCTTGGTCATGTGTGAGGTTTATTATATAATTATTAGTGATAATCTTCCAGTGGAGGTTTTGTCTTTAGGGGTCTTTTGTAACTGCCAGGAGACATTTTTGGTGGTGACAAGTTGGAAGAGGGGGAGTTTCTACTGGCATTTCTCAGACAGAGGCCAGGGAGTGTGTTGAGCATTCTACAATGTTCAAAACAACCTCCAACAGTAAAAATTTATGTTGTCCAGAATGTCAGTAGTATATGATCTGGTTTCTGGCCTCCTTTTCCAACCTCATCTTTCTCTGTCCTTCTTCTGCAGTCAAACCGATTTCCTTTTCTTTTTTTCTGTAGACTTAATTTTTTTTTAATATACATATATTTTTTGCAGTGAATCCAGGGCCTTGTGCATGCCAGGCAAACACTTTACTATTAAACAATACTCGTAGCCCTTGTAGACTTAAATTTTAGGCTCACAGCAAAACGGAGTAGATGGTGCAGAGATTTCCCATATAGTCCTGTCCTCATACCTACACAGCTTTATCCGTTATCTATATTTCTCACTAGAGTGGTACATTTGTCACAGTTGATGAGCTTAAATTGACACCCCCAGTCAGTAGTTTATTGTAGGGGTCACTCTTGGTGCTGTATATTCTGTGGATTTGGGCAAATGTAAAATGATGTATGTCTACCACTAAAGTATCATGAAGTAGAGTTTTGCTGGGTAAAAAGCCCTCTGTGCTCTGCATGTTCTTCCCTCCATCCCTTCTGTACTCTGGTAACCACAGATCTTTTTATTGTTTCTATAGTTTTGTCTTTTCTCGACTGTCATATAGTTGGAATCATATACTATGTAGTTTTTCACATTGGCTTCTGTCACTTAGTAGAATGCATTTACGATTCCTCCATACCTTTTTGTTGCTTGATAGACCATTTCTTTTTAGCACCAAATGATATCCCATTGTCTGGTTGCACCATAATTTAACTGTTTACCTGTGGAAGATCAACTGGGTTGCCTCCATGCTTTGGCAATATAAATAGAACTGTGATAAGTATCCATATGCAGGTTTTATGTGGACATAAGTTTTCAAATTTTCTGAGTAAATACCAAGGAGCACAATTGTTGGATCATATAGTAAGGGTATATTCAGTTTTGCCAAATACTTCAAAATTATCTTCCCAAGTGGCCATTGTTATCAGCAGTGAATGAGAATTCCCATTGTTCTACATTCTTGTCAGCCTTTGGTAGCGTTTGTGTCCTTAATTCAGTCATTCTTATAGTTTTGTATTGGATGACGTTCTTTCTTTCCCTGAATAAGATAAACACATACTTTGTAAGGGATATGTACTTGCTATTCTTTTTGCTTAGAATGTACTTATTTATGTTGGTGCTGGAAATCGAACCCAGGGCCTCATGCTTGTCAGGCAATTGAGCCACATCCCCAGACCCCTTTTAGGTCCGTGTGTGGTTGCTTTCCCTTCTCCCCGCAGTGGGGCTCTTTCTTTTTTTGTTTTGGTGCTGAGTGAGCCCTATACCGCTAAGCTACATCTCTAGCTCCTAAGGACTTTGTGATTGATTACCTGTATATAGCACCCCCACCTCTCTCTTCCATATCTTGTTTTATCTTCTTCTTTTTTAATATTTATTTTTTAGTTGTAGTTGGACACAATACCTTTATTTTATTTGCTTTTTTTAATATGGTGCTGAGGATTGAACCCAGGGGCTCTCATGTGCTAGGCGAATGCTCTGCCACTGAGCCACACCACCAGCCCCTTGTTTCATTTTCTTGTTAGCGTACTATTTATTTGTATATGTGGTTAATGTACAATGACCCTCTCTATAAACTTCTGATGGGGCAAGCACCTGTCAGGGTACCTGCTATATTTCTAACATTCCTCCTTAATAAATACCTATTGATGATAGAAAGGTGCCTGAGTCTCTTGTAGGAATAGAACAGGGTTTTTAGCAATTGTGGAAAGTCAGAGGACCTGACTAGAAGTGATAGAGAAGGTTATAATTTTTTGGAAGGTGGGAAAAAAGTTTCCACCTTATGAAACAGTGTTGCTTCAGTCTAAAGACTGAAATATTAAAGTAATTTCTTTTGTGGAATGGAGGAATTCACCTTCATGTTTTTGTGAGGAGGCAGATAGCAAAAGAATCAGCTAATGGGGCTGGAGTTGTGCCTCAGTGGTAGAGCGCTCAACTAGCACGTGTGGGGCGTGGGGTTCGATTCTCAGCACCACATAAAAATAAATAAATAAAGGTATTGTGTCCAACTACAACCAAAACAAAATATTAAAAAAAAAAAAGAATCAGCTAATGGGGCTGGAGTTGTGCCTCAGTGGTAGAGCACTCGCCTAGCACGTGCGGGGCATGGGGTTCGATCCTCAGCACCACATAAAAATAAATAAATAAAGGTATTGTGTCCAACTACAACTAAAACAAAATATTAAAAAAAAAGAATCAGCTTATGGGAGCTTCTTTTTAAATTTATTTTTTAGTTGTAGTTAGACACAACACCTTCATTTTATTTATTTATTTTCATGTGGTGCTGAGAATACAACACAGGGCCTCGCACATGTGAGGCAAGCAGTTTGCCCCTGAGCCACAACCCCAGCCCCTGATGGGAGCTTTTTAAGGATGAAAAGTTACTTCAGGGTTTAACTGTCTCATACCACTTGTCTCTTGGAGATTAGTGAATGCCACATTACACAGGCCTCTAGAGAATCTGTGGCCTAACCTTTCTTCAGACTTTGGGAAGTGACCACCTACCCTTACTTTTTTTCTTTTTCTTCTCTCTCTCTCTCTCTCTCTCTCTCTCTCTCTCTCTCTCTCTCTCTCTAACAATGTAAGATATAAGTATTTTGTTTTTTATTAACATCATGATTTCTTGCCATAGTGAACAGTAAATAAAACATTATGGTTTAATAAAGATTTTTCAGAGGACCTAGAGATTTTTTTTTTTAATTTTTTGGTATATTAAGTTTCTGAAAAGTAACTTATTCACCAGACAGACCAGTTTTTCAGAGAAGGATTCTTACTGTTAAAATAAAATTACTCATTTTGTTAAATTGGAACATCCCTCCTTGCATTTCCAACACCAGACAGATTTGCTTTATTTTTTGCAAGATAGCTCTATAAATGTCATTTGAAAGATGACTGGTTCTCTTATCTTTTCACTAGCCTTTTCTCTTTCCAGGCTAAATGTGCTAATTTTCTTCAGTTATTTCTCATGTGACAGGGTTTTTAGATCCTTTTTAAGGCCTATCCCTAACACTTTTGGGACTGGGGCAAGAATACAAATGGAAGTCTGTATGTTATGTGTATGAAAATTTATAAGTTGTAAATCAAGCTGAGAAAGATGTGCTGTTGCCTGCCTTAACAAACAAAGCTTCATAGTGACATAGGTCAGAGTAAGAGGATTCAGATTCCTCTGTTCTGCTTGAGAACAGGGTAAAGTGCAAGGAGGGCCCCAATATCCTCATCTATTCTCCAGGCTCCTTATATATGAGGAACTTTATGGAACTTGCATATATTTTTGTCATACCCCCACATATCATTAAGACAGCAGATCTTTGACCAACCATTAGTCTAGGGTGATATATATTAGTGGTGGGGATGTCTACCCTTGGAAAAATCAACCCAGAGAAAAGCAGACCTGGAAGAAAGTAAGAAATTCTGGGTTCCTGCTCAAGATGAGGGCCTGTAGGCTCTATATGAGCACATTGTCAGGTCCCGAGAACAGCTGGTGGCATAATCAAGGTATGGACGAGGAAGACCAATGTATGTTTCTCTAAAGCTTGAGGTCTAGGACAGGGCCGTGTTGCTTAGGTCCAACAAAACATTATTCTTTCTTAGTCAAACTGAATTTGACCTTGTTTGTCAGAGTCTTTTTTGGGGAAAAATGTTAAGTTGCCTCTTAGAGTGCTTCAAATTATAGCTGGCATTTTAGCTAGAGCTTCCTAACTGATGATGCAGATGGGCCAGAAATACTCAGTCTTTTAAATCATCAGAGAGGACTGTCAGGGACAGAGTGTCAAGAACTTCTAGGTTGATTGGGTTTGGGCTCCAGCAGCATGACCTATTTACCCCAGGGTGCCTGTACTAGTACTGTCAGTTTTGGTATATATCATAAGGAAAAAAAAGATTGGGAAATCCTCCTCTAAATTGATATGTGGTGACCCTGCAGGTCTCATCGTACCAACTATTTTATGTACAACTTTAAAAGTATTTTTTTATGATATTTATTTGGCCCAGTTGACCACATTGGAGGTGTCAAAGTAGGTGTCGTGCTCTTATTAATATGGAAATAAATCCAGGTTAACTGATTTTTTTCTAACAACATATTCTCAAGTAGGGCAACTCAAACTAGAACTCCATTCTTTTGGCTCTTATTTTGGTATATTCTCTCTATTAACCCAAATTATGTTCCTTGTGCCTTTACTTATTTATTTATTTTGGACCACTTATAACCTCTGGTTCATTTGGGGACTTGGAGGCAGTTACATTTTTTAGAACTTTTCTGTCATAACTTCCATTATGTGGTCTCCCTTTATTGTTAGTTTTTGATCTAAGTATCCAGCTTTACATTTAATCTTTATTAAACAATATTATTTTTTTAAAGAATTTTTTTAGTTGTACCTTTATTTTATTTATTTATTTTTTTATATGGTGCTGGGGATTAAACCCAGTGCTACATACATGCTAGGTGAGCACTGTACCACTGAGCCAAAACCCCAGCCCAAACAGTATTATTTTTATGATACGCAACCAGTTGATCCAGCATCTTGAAACATTTTTTTTTTAAAAGAGAAAGTGAGAGAGGGAGAGGGAGAGGGAGAGGGAGAGGGAGAGGGAGGGAGGGAGGGAGGGAGAGAGAGAGAGAGAGAGAGAGAGAGAGAGAGAGAGAGAGAGAGAATTTTTAATATTTATTTTTTAGTTTTCGGAGGACACAACATCTTTGTATGTGGTGTTGAGGATCGAACCCAGGCCACATGCACACCAGGCGAGCGCGCTACTGCTTGAGCCACATCCCCAGCCCAGCATCTTGAAACTTGATTCCGTATATTACCCATTTTGATAGCTCTCTTCCTTGGATTAATATTATATTTAGTTATTACAGTGATATTTGTCTGAAATGATTATTCCAAAGTCATTTTTAGAAGGTTAAGTTATTTCTAAGGTAGGAAAACAAGGAAAATGTATTTCTTTCATAAAACAGTTATGATAAAATTCTGGCAATGTAAATGTAAATTCACTTTCTTTTAATTTAGTGCCCATTTTGTACTAATCTTTACAAATGACCTTTTAGTTGAACCTTATATCAACACTGGGAGCATTCTTTTGTAGGAAGGGAACTAGGCCTGGAGAAATGTAGTTACTTGCTCAGGTTTTCCCATCTAGGTTGTGGGTTGTTGCAGAATTTGTATCTGGATCTGTTTAGCCTTGAAGTACCTGTATTTTCCTCATACTACTTTATAATGAAAAAGTGATTTCTAAACATTTAACTTGATGTGGCAAAAGAGTGTTTTCCAGAATTATGTTCTTATAATTTATAGTAATGAATTCTTGAATATTACTCATGCACAGGATAATTTCCCTCACTATCAAAGAAATATCTGGTCAGAGATGTTAGTAGTGCCAAAGTTGAGAAACCCTGTTAAGAGTTTTGAGAAGTCAACGTTTTGCTTTGTGTATACGCCACTTGTATTTTTATTCTTTATCATGGTGATAGATATTAGAATGCATGGAAGATTCTGAACTTTTTTTGTGCATTTAGTTCATATTCTTAATTTGTCCTCCTTCCTTCATCCCTACTTGGGAACAGGTAATAAATGATTATAAAGCATGATATTTATTCCTTCCAACTCTTTATTGCTTCCTGAGGATCAGGGATTTAATGCTAAAAGGCTTTCTGAGTGGTGATGGTTAGACTTCTTATGTTTTAGTTCTTATTTTTGTTATAACATTTGATAGGAAAAAGGTTTTTTGAAACATGCAGCTAAGCTGGCCTTTGTGTATTGACTCAATAACCAGTTTTAACTTCTGTGAGAATTTATTTATTAGTTAAAACATGGGTGTAAAGGAATGATTGTTCAGCATTCTAGTATGAGTTTCTTTTTTGGTACCAAGGATGTTGAACCTTAGGGGTGCTGAACTGCTGGACAGGGTCTCAAAAAAAAAGTTGCTTAGGTTCTTGCTAAGTTGCTGAGACTGGCCTTGAACTTGTGGTCTTCCTGCCTCAGTCTCCTGAGTTGCTGGAATTACCCCAAGTTTGATTTTGTATCCCTGTGGTCCAGATTACCATAACCACCTCCTTAAATTTAATTTTCATTGTGTCATTTTGAGTGTTCAAGAACTGTCAGAAGTTTCCAGTTTCATACTGTACAAGTTCAGCTTATTTGGATTTAGTGTCATTAAATGGGAAATAGCTCCCTTATCAGTATTACCAAGTTATTATTAATGCTAGCAGTTATTTTTGATATGCTAGTAACTATTTCAAGCCCCTTACATCTATTATCTGGTTTAAATTCCCCATGATATAGTTACTTACATTTTTTTTGGTGATAAAATATACATAAAAAATTTTTCTGTCAATTGTTTTTTTTGTGTTAAATTCAGTAGTGTTAAGTATTTACATTGTTGAGCAACAGATATCTAGAGTGTTTTCATCTTGCAACAATAATTGTTCTTTTTCTGTTTTTGCTAGTAGCCATCCTGATGGTTGTGAAAGGATGCCTCATTGTGGTTTTGATTTGCATTTCTCTAATGATAGTGATACTGAACATTTTTTCATTTTGTTGGGTTTGTTCGCATTTTATCTTTGCAGAAAGGCCTTTACCCATTTTTAAATAATTTTTTTTTTGTGGGGGATTGTTGAGTTGTAGAATTTGTCATATGTTCTAGTTATATCAATCTCTGATTTCATTTTGTCCCATTCAGTGGTTTGTTTTTTTCTCTATTGATAGTGTCCTGTGTTTTTGATGTCATATGCAAGAAATCATTATCAGATCCAGTGTCATGAAGTTCCCTGTTGTCCTTTAAGAGTTTTATAGTTTTAGTTCTTATATTTAGATTGTAGAACCAATTTGAGTTAATGTTTATACCTAGTATAAAGGTCCAATTTATTTTTTATGTGAATGACCAGTGTTTCAAGTAACATTTCTGTAATATTTTTTTCCCAATTGAATGGTCTTAGCACCCTGTCAAAAATCATTTGACGGGCTGGGATTGTAGTTCAGTGGTAGAGAGCTTGCCTAGCACATGTGAGGCACTGGATTTTATCCTTAGCACCACATAAAAATAAAATAAAGGTATTGTGTCCATCTACAACTAAAAAAATTTTTTTGAAAAAAATCGTTTGACAGTTGGGAGTGATGGTACATGCTTATAATCCTAACTACTTAGGAAGCTTAGGCACGAGGATCACAAGTTGGAGTGTAGCCTGGGAAATTTAGTGAGGACCCTGTCTTAAAATAATAAAAGGGGGGTGTGACTGGTGATATAACTCAGTGGTAGAGTGAGTCTCTGGGTTCCATTCTCAGTACTTCAGGGTAGTAAAATCATTTGACTGTATGTATGAGTACTCATACTAATTTTTAGATGAGGTGATTAACACTGAGATGTGACAGACAATATTCAGATTTTTTTTTTAATTAGTTCACTCTGAAGTAATTTATATTTGGAACAGTAAAATGAGGATGGTTTTTAGGGGTCTTCAGATCTTTTTTGTGTTGTAGTCTTCCCAGGAGAAAATATCAGTAACTTGGTATCCCAATTCTGATAGGTTGTCAACCCTGTGCAATAAGCCAGTGATTTTAAACTCTTTGATCAATAAAACACCCTTTTACCTAAAGTGTTAGATGGACCTTCAGCATTTCTACTGATTATTAGTAATATATTGTTGGGATTTGTGCATCTTAAAAATCAAAGTACACTTGGGTGTGTGTGTGTGTGTGTGTGTGTGTGTGTGGTGCTTGGGATTAAACCCAAGGCTTTGCACATGATAGTCAAGTGCTCTACTAGTGAACTAACATACACACCCATCCCTTTATTTACTTTTTTTTTGCAAAATTTGAAGATAATGCAGGTTCATGTCATTGTTCATTGTGTTAAAAACAGCATATATGATTTTAGAGTTTGTGCCTGTTATAGTTTTAAAAAATACTTAATAATGCATGGGAATGCCTTCAAATCAAATGTTTGCAGTAGGCCTCGATCTCTGCCATGGTGATCAGTGAAACAAATGCTATCTTGTGTAAGTATATTTGAGGTTCATCCTGTGATTATGAAGAACCATTTTTTCTCTGTGCAGAGTTAACTGAAGTGTTAAAGAACAGATGTGAAGATCTTGACTTTTTTAGTGATGAAACATGGGCTAATTGAAAAACTGAACAACTAGCTTAGATGGACACTTTATCCCCCCTCTCTCCTAAGGTTGTAAAGATGCAATGTCCAAAGACATTTCATTTTTTGTGTGTGTCCTGAATGGTTAAAACATAAGGCCAATTCATGTCTTATATTTTAAGATACTTAGATTGATAAAGAGATCAAAATTTTTGTCATTTGTTTTAGAGTAAAAATTTTATTCTTGGAGATTTGTTGTAAGTATGATAGCAGCATTTGTTAACTTGTAGTGGAAGATAGTAATTTTGGGTTTTAGCATTCATAGATAAAGTAAGGTCTTTAAGAAACACATTGTACAGCCCCCCATACAAAGTCTTTATGAGTTTACTGTATTTATAATGAAATGTGCTATTTTTTTAAAGCTTTGATCATTGTCTTGTTGCTTTGCGATGGCATTAATAATTTTGTTGAGCCCAAGATGTTTAAAAATTGGTGTATCTTAGTGATGTGGTGATGTTTTATATTTAACAACAATAAGAAATACTCTTACTCAGGATATATAATACAAGTTTTGAAAAATGTTTTAGTTTTTAGTTTGGTTTATCCATTCATCTGTTGAAGGACATCTAGGTTGGTTCCACAGTTTGACTATTGTGAATTGAGCTACCATAAACATTGATATGTCTGCATCACTGTAGTGTGCTATTTTTAAGTCCTTTTGGTATAGACCCAGGAGGAGTGGGATAGCTGGGTCAAATGGTGGTTCCATTCCAAGTTTTATAAGGAATCTCCATACTACTTTCCAGACTGGTTGCACAAATTTGCAGTCCCACCAACAGTGTATGAGTGTGCCTTTTCCCCTACATCCTTGCCTGAAGTTGCCTTTTTGACAGTTGCATCATTAGTATTCTGTGGACCACTTAAAGAGATGTTTAAATGAAGATTACTTTAACAGAACAAATTGATATTTCAACTTTGATCCTGGTAGGAAGCATTTTCATATATTTATTTGCTTAATAATATTTTCTGAAAACTATCTGATAAATTCCTCACTATCCAATTGCTGAACATAGGAGAGAGTTGGAAACAGAAACAATATATTTTTGAGTTTGTTATGTGAAAATAGGAATTTATTTGAAAAATGGGTGCTTTGTACAGTTTGATCAGTTAAATGTAATCAATCAAAGGTCCTGGTTTTCTTTTAGTCCTTCTTTCTTTCTTTGACATGATACCTTTATTTTGTTTATTTATTTTTATGTGTTGCTGAGGATCCAACCCAGTGCCTCATAAGTAATAGGTGAGCACTCTACCACTGAGCCACAACCCCAGCCCTTCTTTTAGAATTTCTGTGTAATCAAAATGGGAACCAGGCTTTTGCATGTGAAGAACTGATTTCATATAACTGGAGTTGTTGTGCTATAGGCCAACCTCTTCAAAGATATGAAGGGAGTCTGAACAGGAGCAAAATCTTAGCAGATCTTTCAGATTACTTTTAGCTAGCTTTGTAACAGGGAAAATATTATGTTATTCTTAGTTTCTAGGGTTATGGATTTTAGTAGATGCAGGACAGCTTATTGGTTAAATGATCCTGAATAGGCAACAATGGTTTGGAAGTACTTCTGAGTAACTGAATTTTATGCAGTAAAATCTGAAATAACTTTTTTCCTTTTCTACTTTAGATCTTTTATTTTTATATTTTTAATACATGTATATTTTAGATATTGGTAGACCTTTATTTTATTCATTTATTTTTATGCAGTGCTGAGAATTGCATCCAGTGCTTCACACGTGGTAGGCAGTGTTCTCCAATTGAACCACAACCCCAGACTCCCCAGAACTTTTATTTTTATATAACTCAGTGCAGAGCCACTGTATACTTAATTTCATCCACCACATTTCTGTATTTTTGGGTCTTTGCCATTTGACCTTTGTGTCAGTTTTTGCTGCTTTCAGCTATATTTCTCTTCAAGATCATTAAATTAAAACAAAATAAGAAATTGGACTCATTTTCTTTGGGGAGTACGGTGTTTCTCTCACTACTGGTAATGTAAGTTTTAAGTAGTATTTTTAAACATCTACAGGTGTGTTTTTTTTTTTTTTTTGATTAGAAATTGTTGTGGAAAGTTCTGTGTGAAGGAAACTTAAAACTTTGTACTGGGAAAACCCTTTCATCCTTTCATGGTCATGATCCAGTCACTTTGTGTTTATGTAGGAGTGTGTAGTTTTGCTGCTAAAACACTTATTTCAGATGTTCATGGACCTTGGTTTTGGGGATTAGTTACTAGCTAGTTTTTTGGGAATAATTCTTTTTTGGTTAATTATTCAGCTATAATAACTATTATATTGGGCTAAAATATATTTTTGAGTTTGTTATGTGAAAATAGGAATTTATTTGAAAAATGGGTGTGCTTTGTACAGTTTGATCAATTGAATGTATGCTTAAAGAGTTAAATTTAAGTGTATAAATAAAGACACTATTGTTTGTATTCTGTTATACTAAGTAAGATTTTTAAAAAAAATATTTATTTTTTAGTTTTAGGTGGACATAATATATTTATTTTTATGTTGTGCTGAGGATTGAACCTAGGTCCTCATGCATGCTAGCCAAGCACTCCACTACTGAGCTACAAACACAGCCCCACTAAGATGTTTATTAGTTATAAAATGAGGAGTGATCTTTTTAGGCTCTTAAAATGTCAAAATTTTGATTCTTTATTTAGCTATATTCATTATTACACTTTAAGAAATAACTTTTAGATTTATAACTATGTATAAAAGCTTACAATAAATGTCTTTACTTTTTTAAAATCATGTATGACTTAAATAGAGAAAGATAACAAAGATGAGAAAACTATGAGAAACAAAATCCATAAAAGTGGGGCTGGGGCTGTAGCTCAGTGGTAAAGCACTTGCCTTGTTGTAGTTCATCTACAACTGAAAAACATTAAAAAAAATCCACAAAAGCTTTCAAATAATGTTATATAAGAAGTATAATATTTATGATAAGAAATCTTAAAGCCATTTCTGTCAGTGATATTGTTTGTGTTTGACTAGAATTATCATTCCTTTATGCCCAGGTAAACAAATTATTTTTTCCACAAAAGAGGTTTAATAATTTATGGATAAACTGTACATGAAATACTATGGCCCTTAAGTTGAGTAATGCTCATGCAGGCCTCAAATGTAAAGGTTCAATCAGCCTAGTTATTGCAGCTCATTTCATTGAAGGAGTGGGGACAAAAGTCTGTTTGTAAGTACTGTGGAACTGAGTACAAAGATGCCAGTGACCTTTGAACTTCTGTGGCTGTGTATCTGAACAAGGAATTGTTTGAGAATTAGAAAAGCTGCCAGTATACTTTCTCCTTGTTTTCTGCAGAATTGTTGAATGACCCTGGCTCCAGAAAAACAAAGCAAAATGAACCAAAAAAGCCAAAAAACTTCACTGGAGGAAATTCTTAGTCTCAGAAGAATCTTGTGCCTGCACAGCAAAATCTAATTAGATATTCATATTCTAAAGTGATAGTCATTAAAAATATTGTTGCTACTTAAAAAAATGACAACATTAATTATTGCCATGTTATGCCTTGACAAGGCTGGTAGAAGCCTGTGGTTCCTTTCTCTGTAATTCTTGTTGTATTTGTATTAAAACTGTCTTACATCTCTAATGGCTGAAAAGTCCTGTATCTGGGTCACACTAATTCCTTGGCTTTCTTTTACATTGTTTAAATGTTGGACATTATTCTGAGAATGAAATATTTGTCATAGAATGAGTGAAGTAATAATCTACAGGAAAAGTGGTTTTGTGTGAGAACGTTAGGACTAATGATATTTGCAGTACTTTTTTTTTTTCCTTCCAAATGATAGAGTAGCTCAACCTTTGAGCATACATCTCCTGTTTGCACTGGTCAGTGATCAAATTAAGCCCAGTTTACTAAGTTTTCTTTCAAATTTGTTGTCCTTGGAATGGCTTGAAGAATCAATACTGCTTTTTCTGGTTTGAAGAGAGGATGGTCCTGGTTTATATTGTTGCATGTCTCTCTTGCCCACGATTAGTAAAATAAGATGTTTGTATTTGAAATTCACATGCTAGTTTACCACTAAATAATTCATGTGCTTTGAAGTGTTTCCTCTTTTTCATCAATAATGCATTTTTACATATCTTTTCATATTATTTTAGGAGGTTCTCTTCATGAGTATTCACTGCCATAGTCTGACTTATACATTATGATATATTGCAGAAATTTATGATTATATTGCTTAACTAGAGTTATGAGATTGAGGCTGTGACTTCATTAGCATCTTTGTCTTGATAAGTGTTAAGGGGTAAGGTGGGAAAAGTTAGTATGAAAGTTATGATAAGAAAGTGGTTGACTTCATAATAACATTTTGAAATGTGTTGACATATATATTAAAATACTGCCAAAAGTGGTAGTGCATGCCTGTAATCCCAGCAGTTTGGGAGGCTGAGGCAGGAGGATGGCAGGTTCAAAGCCAGCCTCAGCAACTTAACAAGACTCTAAGCAACTTAGTGAGATCCTATAGCTCAGTGGTTAAGCGCCCTTGGGTTCAATCCCTGGCACCAAAACAACAACAACAACAACAACAGCAACAACAACAACAACAAAACCCAAACCTTATGTATTAGAAATTTAATAAAATCATAGCCAACTGGTACTTGGTGAATTTTATTCATCATACTCATAGAAAAAATTACTTTGGAAATTCAGCCTTGGGTCTTGATTTATCAGCTTATTTTATGAAATATAAACTGGAACATGTTCTTTAAAATCTTTGTGCTTTTGTGTTCAGTGCCTAAGACAAGTAGATCTCCAGGAACAGGTTACTTGAGACCAGTTCCTCAGGAGGCAAAGGTGTGAAGTAGAGGGGACTACAGCGGTGAAGGGAAGTGTTTGGCTCTTAGGAAAATAGTTGTGAAAGAATGGGAGCTTAGATCCTGAAACGGATGAACAGGGACATAGAAGATAACATATTGCTGCAGATGAACAGCTTTTCAGACTCTTGAAAGGATATGAGAGAATGGTGTCAGAACCAGCATCTATAGGCATCACATGATCTTTATCTGGTGGAGGAGGCAGGAAGCCTTAAATGGTTCACAGATTTAAGAAACAGAAGTTAACTGCCTTGGGTTAATCAATGTGTCATTCACTCAATTTTTGCTTTGGCATATTTAAAGCAATCCTGTGATATATATTTAACTTCATTTCAATTTTAATATAATAGTTGTTTGAGAACAAACACACCATAATACAGAATAGAAAATATATTTGACAAAATGCTGTAAAACTGCCAAATAACACTTAGTGAATTGAAAATTCCCTTTTAAAAAATCTAGCATGAGGCTGGGATGTAGCTCAGTAGTACAGTTCTTGCCTAACATGCCAGCCCAGGTTCGTGGGTTTGATCCCCAGCACTGGAAAACAAAAAGAAACAAAAACCAAACTAACATGAAATGTGTTAATTTATTATTTTATAAAAAACAATTTTTGAACTTTTCATTTTATTAAAATAGTTTATTTAAGGAAAAGATAACGACTGAAGAATGTGGGAAATACTGACTAATTATAGCATTATTCTTACCTATTGTGCTGAGAGGAAAAGTTTGTGTTCTGATAATTAAGTATTGACAGAAAAGTGCCACATTACAGTTAGCCCTCTGTATCTAAGGGTTCCACAACAGAGGATTCAACTGTTTGGATCTAATCTGTTTGAATGACCAAAAAAAAAAAAAAAAATTGTGTCTTTACTGAACTTGTTCAGACTTTTTGCCTTGTCCGTATTCCCTACATTATAGCATAACAACTGCCTACAGAGATGTACATTGCCTAAGGGGTTATAAGAAATCTAGAGATGATTTAAAGTGTATGAGAGGATATATGTAGGTTATATGCAAATGTAATGCCATTTTATATACGAGACTTGAATATCTATGGATTTTGGTATTTGTAGGGGTCTTGGAACCAGTTAGTTCCCTGTGCATATTGAGGGTTCACTGTACTTGATTTTATGAAATGGCCAATGAAGTTAGTTTGGGTGAATCAAATAATCTTTGGTTCAGAAAAGGGCAAGCTGAGAATTTATTGCTTATTTTGAAAAGAAATTATCAGGAAATAAATACTGTTTTCAAGATTCAAGAAATTCTATTTTTTCGATATTCATTATTGACTTACTAAATCTACTTATTCAATTCTTTTGTAATTTTCTTTTTAAAAGATTAAAATTGGAATTTGAAAGGCAGACATTCTGGACATTGGTGTGTAGCTGCTAGCTGAAAAAATGGAACCGGGCCTGGCCTTTAAGTAAGGTTGTTTCAACTTTAACATTTCCCTTCCATGGTAAATACTAGCAAGAATATTTTGGAAGACTATTAGAGGAAGGAGATCAGGGAGGGAGTAGGAAAGAGAAGGTGGGTACTGGGTATTGAAATGGAGAAAGCTTTGTTATGTGCATTTATGAATATGTCAAAATGAACCCTACCATTATGTATAACTATAATGAACTAAAAACAATGCTTTGGAAAAATAGTTGCCAGAATTGTACCACAGAGAATTTCTCCTAGTACCTTGAGTCACAGACTTGTAGTTGTTAAAGAAATATATTCAATATTAGCAAACATATCAGCTGTGGCAGAGATTCCTAGGTGCTTAGGCCTACTTTTGATTTTCCTTTCTAATACAGCTTAAATTTTATAAAAGTAAAAATGTGGCTGGCTAAGAAGCCTTCATATTTTTTAGCTTCTCTTTTAGCTGGGGTTAGTCATGTGATAGTCCTTGGTCAGTGGGTGGAAATTTTTGAATGAAGTTTTTGGGAAATTCCTTTTCAACCCAATTTTTTTTCTTCCTGTCTAGAAATTAGACGTAATGCTGAGCTATAGCAGTATTCTAGAGACCTTCAAGGAATGGCCTGGAAATTAACAGTACTCAACCTTCATACAGTGTATGTATGTGTGTATACACAAATACTTACATATATGTATGCACACACACATATTTAGCAAATTGAATCCAGAGCCTCATGTATTCTAGATAAGCACTCTACTATTGAGCTACATCCCTAGCCCTGTACAATGTCACTGAACTGCAAGACTAGTGTCAACAAGTGCCTCTCAACTCAAATTTAGGAGAAGAATGAACCCCTATCTTGTTTACTATAATTTGTACTTCCTTTTACATGTACCTGAACACTGTCCCTCATTTACATGCCCATAATAATATACTTTTTTGGAGATCTAGATTCTTCTGCTTATAATTTAAGTAGGGATTTTTATGTATAAATCTAGAAGACCCTGGAATTTTTAGAATTATTTCTGTCTGTTTGACTTGATTTCACCAGCTGCATATACAAATGGATGAATATTGGAGTAGCTGGAGAGTTGAGAAATGCAAAGAAATATGCTAAAAATAGTCTGTAGCATTTCCCTGTGTCATTTCATTTTCTTTTATAAGTTTAAAAAGTCCTTTTTATATTGTGGTCACTAGGATTTTTTTCTTTTTCCTTCTTTTGGTTGTATTAGGGATCAAACTTAGGGCATTGAATATGCCAGACAAGCGCTGTACCACTGAGCCACATTCCCAATCCCTGGTCACTAGTTTTTTCCCCACATATTTATATTATGAATATCTTTTCCTACTCTCTGGGTTACTTTTTCACTTATTTAAGTTATTTTTTGAAAAGTAGGTCTAATGTAGTCTGATTTATCATGTTTTCCTTTATGGTTGCTGCTTTTATGTATACTTTAAAAAATCTTTGTCTATTCTAATGTCACAAAGATGATCTCACATATTTTCTTCTATAAAAGTCTTATTGTTTCACCTTTTATATTTAATTCTGCATTCCTTCTGGAATTGCTTTTAGCATGGGATGTGAGGTGAGAGTCACAGTATGTTTTTTTCCAGATGAATATTTAGTTGAGTCAGCACCATTTTTTAGAAAAATTATACTTTCCTCACTGCACTGCAAGGGTCACCTTTGTTTTAAGTCAGGTAATCATATATCGTGGGCTGTGGGCTGTGGGCTGTGGGCTGTGGGCTGTGGGCTATGGGCTGTGGGCTATGGACTGTTTCTGGGCTCTGATTTATTTTGTTCTATTAGTTTTTCTACCTGTTTTTAAATACCACACTGTTCCACTTCTTATAACTTTATGACAGGTTTTGTTAAGTGTTATTAGGGTTCTCCAGCTTTTGTTCTTTTTTTATGGTTTTCAAATGCTAGAGGAGTTTTTTCCATATTTTGGATTTTTTATTTTTATGTTTTCCAATTAGTTATACATGATAGCAGAATGCATTTTGATTCATTGTACACAGATGGAGCACAACTTTTCATTTTTCTGGTTGTACACTTCTACATGTGTAGTCATACATGTACCTAGGGTAATGATGTTCATCTCATTCCACCATCTTTCCTACTCCCAAGCCCCCTCTCCTTCCTTTCCTCCCTCCCCTTTGCCCAACTAAAGTTCCTCTATTCTTCCCATTCTCCTCACCCCCATTATGGATCAGCATTCACTTATCAGAAAGAACATTCATCCTTTGTTTTTTTGGGATTGGCTTACTTCGATATTCTCCAACTCCATCCATTTACCTGCAAATACCATAATGTATACCACAATTTCTTTATCCATTGATCTGTTGAAGGGCATCTAGGTTGGTTTCACTGTTTAGCTATTGTGAATTGAGCTCCAGCTTTGTTCTTATTTAAGGGGATCTTAGCTAACCTTGGGGATTGTTGACTGGTTAGGGAGAATTACATTCATTTTGTGTGCCTCTGAGTTGCACCATATATATCCCTCAGCTAGTTGACTTACATATTGGTATTAATCTACTTGCGGTCAAGAGAACTCAGTTGGGATCTATAACCTTTAAATAGTAAATAGAAAATAACTTCTTGGTTCACAAATAATACATCATATTTAAAATCAGAGCTCACTTAGCATAAATCACTGTAGTGTTCAATAGTTAAATATTTAGATCAGATGTGTATATTTAATTGCACTGATACTTAATTTTCTCATTTGTAAGTAATTAGCTGTTTTGTATACCATTATGACCAGCTCTATAGACTTGGTGTTTGGGAATTAGTTTGCTTCAAAACACAAGACAAGAATAGTGACTGCATCCATCTGGAAGAGTGAATCATCTTTGCATGACATTTAAAGGCAATGATTTGGACTGGGGATGTAACTCAGTGGTAGAGCGCTTGCCTAATGTGTGGGAGACCTTGGTTTTGATTGTCAGAACTGCAACAAAACAAAACAAAACAAAAAACTAGAAGGTTTTTTTTTGTCAATAACAACCTAATTTTGTCAATCTGAAGAAGTTTCTCCTTAATCTTCCTTATTTCCCCATTCCATTTAATTTTGATTGAATAGAGGGGAAAGCAAAAGGTTTTAAAGTAAAATAATTATGATTTATTGACCATTTGTAATTTTACTTACTTTCTTTGGGAAGTGGAGAATTGGAAGGAGAAAGAGAAGTAGAGCTGGCTGGGGTTGAGCGCTCACCTAATATGTGCGAGGCCCTGGGTTCGATCCTCAGCATCACATAAAAATAAATAAAATGAAAGTATTGGATCCAACTACAACTAAAAAATAAATATTAAAAAAGAAGTAGGGAGCTTCCTGGATCTAACAACCGTGTGTTCCAAATTTCCGTATGACATGTTACATACAGTGCATTTAAAATTGTGATTATTGTGGGAAATTGAAAATATATGATTGCTATAACTTTGGGGAATCCCTTTTGTATTTTTGAAAACAGGGAACCAAATGATCACAGATCTATGTGCATATGGATTATATGAGTAGTTTTTCTTCCCTTTTCACTTAACAAGTGATGAGTTTTAAGGTAGATAGGGTTCATGCTTGATTCACAAGTTAAAACTGAATGCCAGGCATATGAAGCCCTAATCACATGCTTATTTACTTTTAATTATACATAAGGAATACATCTTTTCATTTAGAATGTAATTTTAGTAGAATTAAATTTGGACAGTTAAAAATGATGTAATTATATACTATTTTAGTTAAATTAACTATCCAGATTTGCTGTGATACCTGGCATTTGTTTATATAACTATATTGTGAACAGAAGTTCTTCTTTATTAGCAGATCAATGACATGCTTTTGTCTAAAGATTTCAGTGACAGCATTTATTGAACAGATATTTATTGAACATTTATTGATTTTCAAACTGTGTATGCATTGGGAATAGAAAAATGAGCAAAATAGATGTGATTCTTGCTGCTACAAAACTTTCTTATCAGAGTTAGGTTCTTCAAGTTTATAAGATTTTTTACTTGTCCTAGGTGAAATTGTTTGCTGGTGACAATATAGTGCTTCCTCCTTATGTATGGGGGATACATTTCAAGCCCACAGTGTATGCTTGAAACTTCCAATGATACTGACCCCTTTGTACTTTTCTGTGCATACTTATGATAAAGTTTAATTTATAAATTGACACAGCAAGAAATTAACAGCAACAACTAATAATAAAGAACACTTTTAACGGTGTGCTATAATAAAAGTTATGTGTACCTGATCTCTGACTTTCCCTCTTAAAATGTTTTATTGTACTATATACTCACTCTTCTGATGTCAGAGGATACAGTGCCAATGTGATGAGATGAAGTGAGATGAAGGAGGTTATAGTGATTGTCTACTACACAAGGATTATTAACATAAGCATTGTGATGCTGTGACAGTTTATTTTTTTATATGAATGCAAGCTTTTTAAAAAGTATTTATTTTTTGTAGTTGTATTTGGACACAATAACTTTATTTTATTTATCGAGGATCGAACCCAGGGGCTTGCAGGCATGAGGCGAGCACTCTACTGCTGAGCCATAACCCCAGCCCCGTGGCAGTTGATCTTGCAACTGAGCTGGCTACTAAGATACACTGGGCCAAAGGATGATTTGTGTCCCAGGTGGGACAAAACAGGATATCATGAGATTTCATCATACTTCTCAGAGAAGGGTGCATTGCAAAAGTTATGAATTATTTATTTTTAGAATTTCCCATTTAATATTTTAGGACCATGGTTCACTGTTGATAACTAAAACCATGGAAAGCAAAACTGTGGGTAAAGGTGGGGGGACTACTGTAAATAATTTTTGATTGCCCTGTAAATACAGGGCAAGAAGTTTCTCCTTAACCTTCCTCAGGTTTTCTGTTCCATTTAAGTATCAAGTTCTGCTATTTTTCCTCAACATGTAATTTCATTAATGGTTTAAAGCCTGGCTGGATTTAGCCTTTTGCATTTTTTTAAAAAAAATATTTGTTGTTGATGGACCTTTGTTTTATTTATTTGTATGTGGTGCTGAGAATCAAACACAGTGTCTCACATATGCTAGGCGAGTGCTCTTCTACTGAGCCACAACCCTACCCCCTGCATTCTTTTTGCAAAGCATATTCTCTGAAAATATTATGGCTTTTTTATGAGTGCTTGTAGAAGTAAGAACATTTAAAATGAATATGCTCTGCATGTTTCTTACATGTTGTGCTTCCTATCTACCATTCTTTCTGCTTGCATGGAAAAACAGAATTATGTGTCTACCTATCCATACATTATGGCTGTATTTGGTAACACAAACTGTCTTTATATATAGACATGATTTGTCTACTTAAACATCGCTAAGTTCTTGTTTAAGAAGCAATGTATTAGGCTGGGGATGTAGTCACTGGAAGAGCTCTTGCCAAGCATGCACAAGGGTTCCGGGTTTGGTTCCTAGCACCATAAAAACAACCAAAACAAAAGAAGCAATGCAAATTAATAAATAGGGCAGAAGGTAGAATGGATCTTTATCTGACAATCCCTTCCCCGAAAGTATATCTGGGCTTGTTTATTTGCATAATTGCACTTTTTTTTAGGAGGTAGGTACTGGGGATTGAGCCCAGGGGTCTTATACTACTGAGCTAGTCCTCTACCCCACTTTAATATTTTATATATATATTTTTTATTTTGAAACATGTTCTTGGCTAAGTTGCCCAGGCTGATGTCGAATTTGTGATCTTGCTGCCTCAGTTTCCCGAGTAGCTGGGGTTATAGGCATGTAGCACTATACCCACCTCTATAATTATACTTTTATACCTTTCAGACCATTTTCAAATTTGTCTACTTCTCTCCATTTCCAATGCTACTGTCCTAGTTCTGATAGGTACTGTCTCTTCCAGTTATTGTGGTAGCCTCCTTATTGGTTGCCTTCCCTGCAACTTAATCTTATTCAGTTCATTTTTCCTCTGTTTTTGTTTTTGAGATGGGGTCTTGCTATGTTGCTAAGGCTGACTTTGAACTCCTGAAACAGTCTTTCTGACTCAGCCTCCAAAGAAGTTGAGGCTACAGGTGTTCACCACCCTGTTGGCTTCCTCCATTTTGAAGTGAGAATAATTTTACTGGGGTACATACAGAATTCAGGGAGCTTCTTTGTTGATGTTTTCTGGTTGAGTTTACAGTTTGGCCATAAAGGAGTTAAGCATGCCCAGCTTTTATGTTTAAACTGGGCATTATAGCAAGGAGGCAGCCTTCTAGAAAAACTTGGTTCTGTTAAAGCTTAATTATTATTTACCTCTATGTTTGCTGGCAAAATAACCATGTTTATGGTCATATAGTCTTTCTTTAATGCAAATTTGTATAATAATTGTATGTAAATACAAATACACTTGAACCTAGTTCCACTTATATATTTGAATTTGGAAGACCTGTTGTGTCCTTTAATAACTTATTTCTGTGGGCTGGGGATGTGGCTCAAGCAGTAGCGCACTCACCTGGCATGCGTGTGGCCCGGGTTCGATCCTCAGCACCACATACAAACAAAGATGTTGTGTCCGCCAAAGACTAAAAAATAAATACTAAAATTCTCTCTCTTTCTCTCTCTCTCTCTCTCTTTAAAAAAAAATAACTTATTTCTGTGATACTTTCCTGGGGTATTTTGTTACCCTATAGTGTTTGTTTGCTCCTGATGCTTCAGCCTCCAAACAAACTGAGATTATAAGCATGGACCACTGCCCAGCAAAGATACTATCATAATTAGTTAAGAGGCAACAGATTAGCTGACCATTCATTGTTGCCCCTTGGCCAGTTTTTTTGAGAGTAGATTTTGGTGGAGTTGCTTTGTTCTTCCATTGCCAAAAATTAGACATGACATGCTAGAAGCAAGTGAAGCTATTAAACTGGAAATGGACCAGATAGTGTGATAGTAAAATTGTTAAAGATGATGAAACTATACTGTTAGATGTGAAGTTAATTTAGAATAGCGGGGAAAGAGAAAAGGAGAGGGGGCATGGGGGTAGGAAAGATGGTGGAATGAACAGAATATCATTACCCTAGGTACATGTATGACTGCACATGTGGTGCAGTTGTACATCATGTACAACCAGAGAAACGAAAAGTTGTGCTCCATTTGTGTACAGTGAATCAAAAAGCTTTTCTGCTGTCACGTATAACTGATTAGAGCTAATAAAAAATAAATTTAAAAAATTTAGAATTGATTCTAAATTATTCATTGTTTCCTTTTTTGTGATTGTGATGTTACAACAAAAATGTTTTTAACCTTCAGTATTTTCTGCTGTTTTTTTGATAATATTTTGGTTATAAATATAGTTCATATATTGATGTGTTTGAGTATGATCATTAGCCAAGTTTCTGTCAAATGTAATTTTAAAATGCAGTTGCATTTAAATATTAAACTAAAGCAAATGAGATGTCATTTTCTGTGTTTTCATTATTACATTTCTTTGTATTTATATAATCCACTTAAGTTTACCTTTTCTTGCATGCGTTTTTTACATTCAGAAGCATGTATCCTTCTTACTCAAATTATTCAAGATTTTGTGATGTGCTCGGGTGGAAAATGACTCATTTAATGGAATTGTGTTCCTGTCAGGCTTATTAGAGCATGCGCATTTCATTGAAGGAAAGATTCCTAAGAAAAAAGTCTACACCAGACAAAAGTAATGGCATCTTGGCCAAGTTCTTTATCTTATCACTATCGCCTTTGGAGTTACTTAGTGGTGCCTGATCAAGATAGGATCAGTTTTCTTTCTTCTCTTCTGTTGTATGATTCCCTTAATTAATACCTAAGAAAAATCACAACAAGCTAATTTAAATCATTAGGCAATTTCTGGATCTTAGCCAAATTTGAGTTTGGCTTTTAGCATGCTGTCTTTTTAAACATTGTTACTTGTGTAAATAACTCCTTAAAAGGCCAACATAATGTAATAGAATTTTTGTGTTGCTTGTGGGTGTATTAAATGATGTATTGAATGGTGTAATTTTTTTGAATGGCAGTTTAGGAATATGTATCAAGAATTTTGAGTTTTACCCAGCAGTTCCACTTTCAGGATTCTGTGTATAAAATGCATAAAAAATTTGGCAAAGATAATCAATGTTAATATTGTATCTATAGGCAGAAATTTGGTAAATCAAAATATCCCCCAAAATAATTATGGTTAATTTATGTATAAGAATGTTACTTAGCCATTTTAAAGTTTATTTCTTAAGCCTAGTAATAAAAGAAAATCCTAATCCTATAAAAATGAATTGTCAATAATCAATAGCAATTAAAAACCCAAGTCCTGGGAGTGAGAATGTAGCTTAGTGGTAGTGCGCTTGCCTAGCATGCACAGGCCCCAGGCTCAATCCACTAACATTTCAGAAAAACAAAACAAGTGGATTTTTGTCTATATAGGTCTAGCAAAATCATCAAAACACATTGAATTCAAGTACAATATATACAGTTACATATCCTAAATTATATATACATACATATTTACACATATTCACATGATACGTATGCACAGAAAAGTAACAAAAACATAATGAATTGTATTTATATTCTTTTATAAGTATGCACATGCGTAGAAAAAAGTCTGTTTAGTTAAACTATGAATAGTGACTAGACTAGAGGAGGTGAAAAGGCACTTTGAAGCAAGTCCTACTTGAATTTTGAACAGTGAGATTGTACTAATAAATTACTAGTAATTAAAAGTAAGTGATAGGGCTTAAGATGTGAAAGCCCTTGGGTATTCCCAGCTCTTTGCCAAAAATAAAAAATAAAAATGAAAATATTCCCTAAAACTTAAGATTTCCTTTTGTAAAGAAAATGTTTTTAAGATAAAAGCAGACCGGGCATAATGGTACAAGTCATTAATCCTAGCGGCTCAGGAGGCTGAGACAGGAAGATCTTGAGTTCAAAGCCAGCCTCAGCAAAGGCAAGGTGGTAGGCAACTCTGTGAGACCCTGTCTCTAAATGAAATGCAAAACAGGGCTGGGAGTGTGGCTCAGTGGTTGAGTGCCCCTGAGTTCAATCCCTGGTTACCCCCCCCCCCGCGCCGGAAAAAAAAAAGAGATAAAAGCAGTGGTGCGGGTGTGATAGTGCATGCCTATAATCACAGTAACTGGAGATGCTGAGACACTGAGGGCAGGGTGATCTCAAGTTACAGGCCAGCCTGGGAAACCTAGTGAAACCCTGCCTCAAAGAGAAAGGTTGGGGGATGTAACTCAGTGGCTCAGTGGTAGAGTGCCCCTGGGTTTAATCCCTAGTACCAGGGTTGCCAGGGATATATAAGCAGTGGTTATCTGTAGAAGTTAAAATAATTCTGATCTTCTTTGTATTTTTCTGAATTTTCTATATTTTTTTCCCACGAACAAGCCATTATTTAACAACCAAAAGCAGAAAGATTTTTGATTTTTTAATTTGGTGCTAGGGATTAAACTTAAGCCTCATGCATGCAAAGCACACATTGTACCACTGAATTGTACCCCACCCTGAAGATATGAGTGTGTATGTATAATTTGTATGTTACACGCACGAGTGCACACACACACACACACACACACACACACACACACACACTTTTTTAAGCTAAAATCATTGGTAGTAATATAGTTTGGGTTCAGTATTATCTTGATTCAGATCCAGGCTCTAACATTGACTAGTTGTGTGACTCTGGAGAGGTTGCTCTACTTTGCTCACAGGTTTATTTTTGAAGACTAGTAAAATAGGGCATATGCAACTTAATTTCTTCTTTCTTTTATCTCTCTCTCCCTCTCTCCTTTTTTTTTTTTTTGGTACTAGGGATTGATCGAGGGGTATTCTATCACTGAACCACACCCCCAGCCCTTTTTATTTTTTATTTTGAGATAGGGTCTCCCAGGCTGGCTCTCAACTTACTGATCTTCCTTTCTCAGCCTTCAGAGTAGCTGGGGATTACAGACATGTGCAATTATCTATGGCTCTTGTCTTTCCCTTCAATGCCATAATCATTGATTCTTCAAAATGAATGAAAATCACCACGAAAGTATTTACAGAAATACAAATATAGTAAGAAGCAAGACAGTTGAAAGGCTCATGATATGATAGTTTCAGAAATAATTCTGCTACAGGATAGAAAGTGAAATTTTTTTCACTAGAGTAAAACAAAGCAGTGTGTGATTTTCAGTTTTGATGGGGGCAGGAGGCAGGAATGAAGCCTCTGTGTTCAGTTGGAAACCATTATCAGTCAGCAGTAACTTTTTTTTTTTTAAGTTTAGTCTATGGAAATTTGCCCACAAGTTCAACCTGGTGAATTCTTTTAAAGCTGTGTTGTAGATGAAGTATTGTCTTTAATCATCATGGTTATCAATATTAAGAAATAAAAAGTATTCAGTGTTCCAGGCTAATGAGTCTTACAGTAGTCATTCAATACATAAAATGAAATATCTTCATTAATTTCAGAAATTATATTTGCATAAGATGATTAGGGGAAATAGAGACTAATGTCAAATTCTAATAGCAGTTAATAACTAAATTTTTCTTACATGTTAGAGAACACAGACATTTTTACATTTTCTGTTTTGTAGAGGAGGTTTGTCAGACTTTAAAGAGGAACATTAATTGTTATCAAACAGCTAGCTAAGGGTTGGGGGTGTAGTGTAGTGGTAGAGCACTTGCCTAGCTTGAATGAGATCCTGGGTTTGATCTCCCGCACTGCAAACAAACAAGGCAAGAAAAACCAAAACAAAGTAAACAAAACCACATATAAAACCCCAAAATCAGCTTGTTAAGTAGCAAAATAGAATATAATCCTGGCTGTCTTGTACTTCAGAGTGTTGGTATTACTGCCTCTAGGTGTTTTCATAAAAAGTAACAATTTATTTTTAAAGGGCCACAAGCTTCAGTGGATAGTAAATGTTTCTGTTTCTACATTTGTTTCCTTATTTAGTCATATTTCTTGAATGAGTAAGTTGGATTTTGCTGTGGTTGTCTTTCTTCTTACGTTTGAATTGTAGCCCTTCAAGAATGCATATATTGAAAAATAGTTTCGAGGTAGATTTTCATGTGGTAGAGAATGAGCCTACTTTTGGGAAACCACTTTGCCTGTGTGACTGTGAGTCAGCAGCAGTGTCTGCGCTTGGAGGCATCAGTTGTGACCTGGCACCAACATCTCATTTCTGAAGTGTCTGATAGTTACTGAAATTGTAGGGTTTTTTTTTTTTTTTTTGGTACCAGGGATTTAACTTAACCACTGAGCTATATCCCTATCCCTTTTTTATTTTGAGACATGGCCTCACTAAGTTGCTTAGGGCCTTGATAAGATGCTGCGGCTCTTTGAAGTTGCAATCCTCCTGCCTCAGGCTCCGGAGCCACTGGGATTATAGGCGTGTGCCAGTAGGCTTGGCGAAATCTCACTTTTAATACCAGTTCATAGTGCTTTCAGTAACTGAAATCCCTTGGGATTGATCCCTCTGAATTCTTTTCTACTCTGGTATTTGTTTTTGTTATGATTTTTTTCCCCACTAAAAAGCTGCAAATCTCCCCTGAATATGTTATCTTTTCAGTGAAAACAAATGTTACCATTGTATAGTCTGATCAAAAAAATGTTTTTCTCAATAGTGTCTTTATGTGTAGATACTTATATCGGTAATTATCTATCTATATATATATTTATTCAGTACTGGAAATTGAATCCAGGGACTTATCTTCCACGGAGCTATATCTCCAGCTAGTGTCTGTATTTTCTAACTTGTTATGTACAGATAATCTCCAATTTATGGTGATTTGACAGTTTCCGATTTTAGAATGGGGCAAAAATGATATACATTAAGTAGAAACTGTACTTGGAATTTGGATTTTTTTCTGGGCTAGCAGTGTGTGGTGTGATACTCTTTGCCATACTGGGCATCAGCATGGAGCTGCATATCCTGATCAGGCATGTGATCACAAGGGGAAACAAAACAAGCTATACTCTATAGTTGCTGTGTTGCCAGAGTTTTTTGGATATTGTATTTTGTTTTCACAATCTACCATTTCTACAAAAATGCCCATCTGTGTGTATTCATGAGATATTCCACACTTTGTTATAAAATAAGCTTCTACAGTTTGCCAAACTGTAGGCTAATCTAAGTGTTCTGAGCATGTTTAAGGTACTGAACCTAAGTAATGATATAAATGGTAGGTTAGGTATATTATGTGTGTTTTCAACTTGTGATATTTTCACTTAAGTGCATTTCTCAGGACATAATCCTATGGTAAGTCAAAGTTCCTCTGTAGTTGCTTGGCTCATTGTAGATTGTCTAGGCAATTTCGTGCTGTTTTTAAGGAATTCTTGAGTAGGTCTCTTTTGAATGTTTCCTTTGTCTGTTGGAAATTAGTTAACCTCCTTATCTAATTCAGTGTATTCTTGTCATCTTTGTATCACATTTATTATGAGAGCTAATCAGATTGACATTTTGTTTTCCCTTTGGTTTGTTAAATGACCATGTTAGAGAGCAAGTGGACTCCAAGCGCCACAAGGGCAAAGACCATGTCTGCTTTATTTACTGTATACTGTGTGGGCCCTGGTGATGCATGCCTGTAATCCCAGAAATTTGGAAGGCTGAGGCAGGAGGATCATAAATTCAGGGTCAGCCTCAGCAATTTAATGAGACCAAGTCTCAAAAAAAAAAAAAAAAAAAATTAAAAGGGCTGGGAATGTAGCTCTGTGGTAGAGTACCCCAGGGTTCAATTCCTATACCAGGAAAACAAAAAGGTAACATTTCACGTACAGTGTCTGGCACTGTACAGTAAAATTAAAATTAATACAGTAAAATTAATACAGTAAAATTAATACAGTAAAATTAAAGACTCAAGAATATGGCTAAGAATAATATAGCAGAAAAATCTCAGGGTCATGGTTATCTTCAGCCTGAGTTATCAGCAGTATTGATAGGAGTTGGGTACAAAAAATGGAGGAGAAGGAAGATTCAACTAGATTTTAGAAAGTGTGTAAGAAACTAGTAATAGTAATAATCATATTTTTGAAGACACATATTCTGGGTTCTGTGTTAGGAGCTTTACAAGTACATCTTATTTTAGAGAGTCCAGATAGTAATACCACATCAAAAGAATTAATCAAAGGTAGGAAAATATTCTCATTAATTTAAGAGGAGGATAAAGGTGATTTAGGTGCAAGAGAGCTACTTATAAAGATGCTTTATGTAGCTATTGAAGTGTTGGTGAAAGATAGCAAAATGATTTTCACTTAGATTTTGATTCGAAGGAAATTTAAAATATTTAGATAATACAAATTTAAAAAAATAAGATAATGAGAGTGAAGACATAAAATCATTTGAATCTCATCCCAAGGAATTCAATCATTCTTGGTATAAAGTGATGTGAGGCAGATATTGTAAAATGTTAAGTTTATACAGACTAAAAGAAAATGAGATGGATCAGATAAGATTTCAGAGTTTCCTTTTAATTGGATTTGATGAACTTGATCAAATTGGATCTAAATGACTTGCGGAAGGTGAGTTGTTTTTTGTGGTACTAGGGATTTACCCCAGGGTGTTCTACCACTAAGTTACACCTCCAGCCCCCCCCCCCCTTTTTTTGAGATAGTTTCTCTTAAAGTTGCCCAGTCTGGTCTTGACCTTGCAATTCTTTTCTCCAGTTTAGTTTCCTGAGTAGCTGGGATTGTGGGTATGCGACATTGCTTTTATTAAGTAAATTTAGAATTGATTTTAACTGAAGATAGAATAAAACAGTAATAGAAAAATTTCATTAACTCAGTTTCATTTCAGGACCCATAGTGGGTGTAGCCCACTCTATGCCTTATCTTACTTTGTAACACTTCAGTACTCTATTATTTGTAGTTAATATGCATACTTTTTCCCATTTTGCAATTGCACGATTTTTTATCTTCTAGAAAGCACTTTTATCAGAATGCAAAGGTTGTGCTTATAAATTGTGCAGAGTTTTAGTATGTTAAGATGACCTTCAAAAGATGGATAGAAAATTGCTGTATCATGTCTTTTGTATTTTATGAAAGAAAGTCTTTTTCTTCCTTTAATGTAAAATTGGAAGATGAAATAAACTGATTTTTAAAGATAAATTTCTTTGAAGGCAGATTAGTAAAATTGGTACATTTTTCTTCTGGAGGAAGTATTGTCAGAATAGTTTTATATTTGTCCTCCTTTGATGTGTGTATGATATTTGTGAGGTCTTTTTTAAAATCTTTTAAAAAGTCTCATAGGTTACTTTGAAGTCATGAAACAGGAAGTATGAATGCTTGAGAAGATAAAACTATGAATGAACTTAATTAATCAACTTAAAATCTTATGACTTCTGGCATCTTGCCTTGAACGATGAATAGAACTGGATCTGCACATCATTTGCATTTTTAATGTACAGACACCCTTGGTCTTTAACCAAGGTTTGTTTACACAGGAATGTGATAATTTTCTGCTTAATTCTGAGAATTGTGGAATAAGTGTTTTGTTGCTGGTTTTAGTTTCATGTTCATTATTAACCATTTGCTGGATGCTAAAGCTTTTTGGACTTATAGGAGGATGATGAATAAAATTCAGCCCTAGAATTTTAGTATAGAAGATCCTACTAGTGAGGAGAAAAAGAGGGTCTCCTTGTGGGAAATGCTGTCTTTGAGCTGAAAGTGAAGTCACCCACCGTCAAATGCTAATATGCTATACTCCTTTTCTTATAAGATCCATTTTAGTAACATGGTTTATGGTAGAAATAAACTTTGAGATGACACAAACAGAGGCAATATTATAAAGTCCTATCCCAGTGTTACGATTGATCACCCTGGAGAATTAATTTGGAATGCTCACAGAGGTAGAGGATTGAGTGAGAATTTGCTAAAATGGATGATACCAAAAGTTTTATCTCAAAATTAAATTGCCACTAATCACCTATGGTTAAAAATAGTCTCAGTGCCATGGGAGAGCATGATTTTCATGTCCCTTAGTTCCTTAAATAAGGTTAAGTATTGCCCTGTTTCTTTGAAGTGGTGGTTTATTGCTTTGTCTCATTTTTTCCCCAGACCCTCTTTGGTTTATTTTCTATATCTGTGAAGTATTTCTGATCCATGAACCAACTCCTGCAAGCTCAAGATGACTTTGATATTTAAAAAAAACTGTGATCTTGGGCTAGGTTGTGGCTTAGTGGTAGAGTGCTTGCCTAGCATGTGTGAGGCACTGGGTTTGATCCGTGGTACCACACAGAAATAAACAAATAAAATAAAGGTATTGTGCCCATTTACACTAAAAAAAATATTCAAAACAAAACAAAACCAAAACCAACTCTGATCTTGAAGGCAGGGATTTTATTTTATTGGTTTATGCCCAGGAACTAGTATAGTACCTTGTTCTAGTGTGCTGTAAATAATAGTTTGTTGACTAAATGGATGATAGGAATGTTGTCAAAGCTTTAATGAATATCTGAGTAGATTAAGTGCTTGATTTTCTTTTATCTATGTAAATGTTGTGAAATAACTTCCAATAAATTAGTTAGGCACAGTATCTGTTATATCATTGTTTATAACTGTAACAACAACTGCCCAAATACTGTTAGTTAAGATCAAGAATTATGCATATCATCATTTGCCTGCTTAAAATAGGAAAATGGGAAAATAATGGTGATAAGCCAATCTGATGAGGAGGCAGTGAAATTGTTAACCTCATACATGGTTGGAGGCTTTATAAAATGGTTAACCCTTTTATAAAATGCATAAAAAATATTTATGAACAACCATCAGAACAACTATACTATATGACTGAATGTTATAATTTTAGAGACTAATGCAATAGTCCAAAGTAAGGAACTGTATGAACTAACTGTGTATATAGAAATGTTAATTTCAGATTTATGCAAGTTGAAGATTTGTATTACACCTCGAGTAAGTTAATTATTTGTCAGCCTTAGTTTTCTTATTTTTACAGGGAAGATTATACAAGTTGAGTATTTCCAATTCAAAATCCAAAATATCCCCAAACCTGAAACTTCCTGAACTCCAACATGATGCCCCAAGTTGAAAGTTCCACACTTGACCTCATGTGGTAGGTTGTAGTCAGAATGCTTGACCTCATGTAGTAGGTTGTAGTCAAAATGCTGGCACACTAAAAATATAGTATTAAAATTATCTTCATACTGTGTAAAAAGATGTAGTGAACATAAATGAATTTTGTATTTAGACTTGGGTCCTGTCCCAAGGATACCTCATTGTGTATATGCAAATATTCCAAAATCTGAAAAAAATCTTAAAACTGAAAAACTTCTGGCCTCAAAAGTTTTGTATAAGGATTTATATTCTCAACCTGTAGTACCTTCCTCATAGAACTGCTGTGGGTAATAAATGAACTAATACACATGAAGTGCTTCACAAAAAAGTCTGGCATTTGTAAAGCTCTCAAATTTACTGCTACAGCTGTTGTATTTTATTATTAATGCACCTGTCTCATTTCCTGGAGACTTTATTATGTTATTGTGCCAGGCATTATGTTAAGAGCTATGGGAAATACAGTGGTTTTGTTCACAAGGAACTTACAATTCATTTGATGATAAATATAATATATTGAGAAATAATTTTAATTATAGATTCATGTGGTAAATGATGCAAGAAAGTTACAAAATGCTCTGAGCTCTAATATAGGACAGCATGGATTACTTTGGGTTTATAGGGTTTAGAGGATATCCAGTGAGTTTTGAAGGATAGATAAAAATTGAGTTAAAACTATGGAGAATGGCATTTCATGGGGCCTGTGAGAAAAGCGAGTGGGGGAAAAAAAAGATATCTCAAGTAGATATGGGGTGTAAGGCTAAGGAGAGAGCATCCTCAAAATGGGATGGTTTGATTGACAAGTTGAGGAATTTTTATTTTATTCATGTAACACTGGTAAGTGAAGGCTCTTTTGACCTGATAAGAACTAGTTTTAGGAAGACTGAATAACTACAGAGTGGTTTGGTGAAGGAAGCAGAGATGGGGAATGGAAAGACTGTTTTTGTTTCTCCATTTGTACATTCAGTTTTTCAAAAAACGTTTGTTGGGTTGGGGATGTAACTCAGTGGTAGAGTACTTACCTGGCATGCATGAGACTCTAGGTACCATCTCCAATACTGAAAAAAAAATATTTACTTTTGCATACAAGGCGCCTGGCTTGTCTCACTCTAATCCTGTCCCTATGTGTGAAACAATTGTGATTGTAAACTTTCTTTTATAATTACTTTGTATTTTTGTCAACCAAATCATACATGTAATTGTAAAAAGCAGTAGTACTGTAAGGCTTTTAAAGGAAACAGTGGTCTCCTGAGCCTGTTTCATCTCATCTAACATAGCCACATTTTCTTTCCTATTTCTATCTGTGGAAGTAACCATGTTCATAGTTCCTTTAGCTTTTCTCCACTGAGATTTAGCACCTTGTTTCTAAATGTGATGCTTTTAATGGTAGTTCTTGGTTTATTATATTTAAGCATTAGTTCATTTAGACTTCATTGAGTTAAATTTGAGTTAAAACTTTGGAGAAGCCATACTTTTTTTGGGGGGTGGTTACTGGCTCTTTTTTTAAAAAAGACATATTTTTTTGTAGATGTTGATGGACCTTTATTTTATTCATTTATTTATATGTGGTTGCTCAGAATCAAACTCAGTGCCTCAAACATGCTAGGCAAGTGCTCTTCTACTGAGCCACAACCCCAGCTCCTGCTATTGGCTCTTTTATTATTTAGTAATTAAGCCAAAATTATTTTTGGCTTAATTACTTTGAAGGGCCTTTATGTAAGAGCTTGGTACATAGGCTTTATTTTAACTAAATTCATCAGAATATTTAATTTGTTTAACATGTACAGTATCAAAATTGACTATGTTCTGGAGATGTCATTTTTTCCCCTTGTTTTTCCATGCAAAAGAAAATCTAATGAAATTTTAATTAAGTATAAATTACCATGGACCTATATCCCTTAATTAAAATGTTTAAGAAAACGTTTTTCTTAAGTTCCTTTATGAAATTTTAGCTATGTGTCAGGTATTGACATATGCTTTTTGTGCACATGATCTCATTTATTCCTTACAATTTAGAGGTGCCAGGATTCCAGGGTGTGGAAAAGTTAGAGAAATTAAATAAATTGCCCAAAGTCAAAATGTGGGTAAACAGTGGAACAAGAATTCACTTAGGAGTATCTCCCATGTTCTGAACCACTAAGTTAAGCTTTACACAGCCCTGTCATTTGATTTCCCAGATTTCTGCAGGAATGCTCCTTTTAAATGCTGTCATTAAAATTTACACAAAATTGCCATTTGCAGACTCAAACTTTTTAATTAATTCATGTAAAAGATAGAAAAGATTTGCATAATAGTTTCTTATAAAGACTAAAAATAGAGTATGGTGTGTGTAGCTTTGTGGTAGAGTGCTTATGTAGCAAGCACAAGAACCTGGGTTAGATCCCCAGCAAATCCTTCCCCCTATTGCACACACACATACATGTACACATACATATATGTAAATATCAAAGAAAATGTAAATTTCATGCTTTAGCATTTGGGACCTGGGAGAAAGAAAAAAATCCAATTAATCAAATTATTTACACAAATCTTTAACATTTAAGGCCCTTTGACATGTATTTCAAGGAATTTTGAGATAAATTGGATTGTCTTGGCTCTTAAGAATACTTCAAGTGAAGGTAAGTATGCCATAAAGTAATACAAATGTTCTATGAGAAGAGTAAGTTAGGTACTGTGAGAATTTGTGGAAGACACCAGGAAGACTTATAGAAAAGTAAATGATAGGCCTGCTCAAGGAAGGATAGCACAGTTATGGAAGGGTCATTTCAGTGGGAATTTAAAGAGAGGAAATTTTGGGGATGTGTTTGTGGAACAGCATGTAGGTTAGTTTGACTAGAAAGTTTCCGCCCCAAGTTCACATACCTAGTAAGTGCTAGAATTAGAAGTGGAATCTCTAGCAGTCAGACTCCAGAGTCTGCAGTAATCACTGTCATTCAAAATAAATATATAGTTACCAAGAGTCTTGCCTGTCTGGTCACCAGTAAGGCCAGAGTGAGATGGGATTCTGTAAGGAAGCTGAGAGCATAGGGGAAATTATTTGTATTGTAAAAATTCTGGAGAAATCACAGGGAAGAGATTAAGAGAGGAGGGGCAGTAATGGGGAAGGAAAGTGATGGATTCATTGAGGGATTAGTGCCCTCCAGGTTTCTAGTGGATTTGCTTTGCCTCTCTTTATTAAAGGAAGCATTTAAATTAGGTCAAGAACTTTTCTTCTGTCATAAATTTAAAAAATGCTACTTTCGGTACAATCTTAGTTGTTTCAAGGTTAGGATTGTGTTAACAATAACAACTAGTATTATAAAAAGACAAATTGCTAGATAAATTGTAGCTCCTGTCTTTAAACAGAATTGCACAGCTGTGTTTTCAAGAAGGTTCATTCAGGGAAAGATAGAAAGCATATTATCTGTAAAGCGATGTTTCAGGAACTTAATAGTGTCCAAGTATTTCAAACCTAGTGATGCTGGTATATACTCGCTTCTGAGTAGGAAAGAGTTTGATTCTGTTAATTTTACCTGTTGTTGGCCACTAATAGGGGAAATCCATTTGCAGGATAAAATCCTTAATAAATAGAATTGGAAAGTGAGATACAGACATTAAAAACTTAATATTTATGCTTAGACTTAATTCTATAAAAAAGTTATGTGCAGTTAATTTGTAGGAAATGGAGATTACAAACAATGGTTCCTGCCTTGGACTTCATGAGGTGAAAGAAGAAATTTTTACAGACAAGATAGAATTAACAGTGGTCTGAGAAATTACAGAAATGTTTTGTGATCTTCCAAGGGAAGAAGCTATCTTAAAAATAACTTGTGTGTGAATACTAGACCTTAAATTATACTTTAGAACTATAGTAACAAAAGTGGCATGGTGTTGGCACAAAAATAGACTTGAAGACCAGTGGAACAGAATATAAGACACAGAGATATACCCACATAACTACAGTTGTCTCATACTAGACAAAGGCACCATAAACATACATCGGAAAAAAGATAGCTTCTTCAACAAATGGCGCTGGGAAAACTGGAAATTCATATATAGTAGAATGAAACATAAACACATATTGGAGGAAAGATAGCCTCTTCAACAAGTGGTGCTAGGAAAACTGAAAATCCATATGCAGTAGATTGCAATTGAACCCCTGTGTCTCAACTTGCACAAAACTCAACTCAAAGTGGATCAAGGACCTAGGCATTAGACCAGAGACCCTGTGCCTACTAGAAGAAAAAGTTGGCCCAACTCTTCATCGTGTTGGCTTAGAAATGGACTTCCTCAATTAGACTCCTAAGGTCAAAAAGTAAAATTAAGAATTAATAAATGGGATGGTATCAAACTAAAGTTTCTTCAAAGCAAAGGAAAAAAATCAAGAATGTGAATAGAGAGCATACAGAATGGAAGAAAACCTTTGCCACCTGCACTTCAGATAGAGCATTAATCTCGAGAATATATAAAGAACTCCAAAAACTTAACACCAAAACAAACAACCCCACCCCAAACAACCCAATCAATAGGGCAAAGGAATTGAACAGGCACTTCACAGAAGAAATATGAATGATCAAAAAATACATGAAAAAATGTTCAACATCTCTAGCAATTAGAGAAATGCAAATTAAAACACAGAGATGCCACCTCACTCCAGTCAGAATGGCAATTATCAAGAATACAAATAACAATAAATGTTGGAGAGGATGTGGGGGAAAAGGTGGTTCATTCATACATTGCTGGTAGGACTGCAAATTGATGCAACCACTCTGGAAAGTAGTATGGAGAGTCCTTAGAAAATCTGGAATGGAACCACCATTTGATCCAGTTATTCCACTCATTAGCTTATCCCCGCTAAACTTAGAATACTAAAGTGACCCAGCCACATGAATATTTATACCAGCTCAGTTCACTATTGCCAAGCTGTGGAACCAACCTAGGTGCCCTTCAACAGGTGAATAGATGAAGAAACTGTGGTATATAACACATAATGGAATGTTAGCCATAAAGAAGAATGAAATAATGGCATTTGCCAGTAAATGGATGGAGCTGGAGACTATAATTCTAAGTGAAATAAGCCAATCCCCCCAAACCAAAGACTGAATGTTCTTTCTGATATGTGGATGTTAACCGATAACAAGGGAGGGTAGAGAGGGGAAGTATAGAAGTTATTGGATTAGACAAAGGAGAATGAAGGGAAGGGAGGGGGGATAGAAATAGGAAAGACAGTAGAATGAATCGGATATAGCTTTCCTGTGCTTATACATGAATACAGGACCAGTGTAATTCTACATCGTGTACAACCACAAGAATGGGATCCTAATTGGAATGTGTTGCACTCCATGTATGTATGTAAAAATATACCCTATTATCAAGTATATCTACAAACAACAAATAAAAAATAACTCTCCTACTTTCTCTTGAAGCAGGAGGATTGCAAGTTTGAGGCCAACCTAGCAACTCAATGAGATCCTTACTAACTTAGTAAGACCCTTCCTGAATATAAAGTGCCCCTTGGTTTAATCTCTAGTACCATAAAAAACAATTGTGAGTGTAAGTGTTATAGGTGTTTGGAAAAAATTTCTTAAAGAGTGGCATTTGAATTGATTTTAGAGAGATGACTGTTTTCAGCAGATCAAGGATGGAAGGAAGGATTTTATGGGTTAATTAATTAATTTAAGTTGACACAGGTGAAATAGCATAGAACATATTTGGAAGATGACTGGAAGTCTATGTTGGTAATAATGTGGGATGAGAGGGTTTAATTGGAGATGATGCTATGTCTAATGTGTTAAGGAATTTAGACTCTTATTTTGTGAGTGGTTGAAAGCACTTGAAGTCATTTTATTTTATCAGAGCTGATATCATCCAATTTGTATTTTTGGGAGGTTATCCTAGGTTGACTAAGAAGTGGTTGGTATGATGGTAGTTAGGAGCATGATATTGGGAGTCATTTCTCCTGGGTCACCTCCTGGCTATCTCACTCTGGCTAATTTAGGTAATCTGACCAATCCTGAGATTACTCATCTGCAAAATGAGAGTAATGATAGTACCTACCTTCTAGACCTGCTATGAGGAATAAACAAAGTTATGCAGTAGATTGCTGATCTCTTAGCATAGAAAGATGTTAACTATAAAACTATCATTCTAAGTGAAATGAAAGAATATCATTCTGGGCTGGGGTTATGGCTCAGTGGTACAATGCTTGCCTAGCATGTGTAAGACACTGGGTCCAATTCTCAGCACCATATATAAATAAATGAATAAAATAAAGTTCATCAACAACTAAAAAAAAGAAGAAAAAAATATCATTCTGTTAAAGGGCAAAGGTTGGAGGTAGAAGGACCACATAGAAAGTAGGAAAGTCATCTTTCATTATTTAATAAGCTATATTAATATTTTAGAGCTTTAAAATTTGTAAAAATAATATTTCATTGTAATATAAAAATCTTAATTGTGTTTGTTTACTGTATGTGTTTAAAATATAGTCTACCTATAAAAAGGCAATCAGTTGTTTTGTAGCCCTCTGGTTAATATTGTGGTCTTAGTCTCATATGATTTTTTTCAAAGTTACAATTTTTAGGCCATATAATATTTATTTAGAAGTTTCAGTCTTTAAGCAGATTTTATATAAACCAAGTTTTCACACATGTTCAGAATCTCAGTTCCAAATGTCATAGAACTATATGAATGTGGTTGAATAACAAACATAGCAAATAGAGTGATCCTTGCTGTCATTACATACATTTGAATTCTGGCTCCTTTTTTAAAAAAAAAAATAGTGTCATGGGGCTGGGGTTGTGGTGGTAGAGTGCTTGCCTGGCATGTGTGGGGCACTGGGTTCAATCCTCAGCAAGCACCACATAAAAATGAAATAAAGATGTTGTGTTCACCTACAGCTTAAAGAAAAAAAGATAGTGTCATGATTTTTAAAGAAGTTACTTAATCTTTTTTGAGTCAGTTTTCCTAAAGAGTAAAATGGGAATGATATTACCTGGCTTCCATACAGTGTTGGTATGTGAATTAAATTATGAACATATATGTATCATATAGTTGGTATATAATAAGTGGGGCATAGTATTTATATGCATGGACTACTGAGTGCATGTGTTTTTATAGTTTGATAATTGTTATATATTCTAATTTTCCAAAAGCATTTAGCAATATTAGTTTACATTTAAGAATTCATTCAGTTTTCATGAAATCTGGCTACTTTCTTTTTTTTTGTGGGGGGTACTGAGGATTAAACAGGGTCTCACCCATGCTATCCAGGTACTCTACCACTGAGTACATCCTCACCCCTTTTTAAATTTCATTTGAGGCATGGTCTTGTTAATTTTCGGGGGCTGGTACTGAACTTGTGATCCTCCTTGCCTTAGCCTCCCAAGTAGCCAGAATTACAGGTGTAAGCCACTGTACCCAGCCTTAGTAATTTCTTTATAAATAATTCATGTAGATTAGGAATTCAGTGATTTTTTTATTATTCTTTGCTCTTATTTTGGGAAATTAACTATATAAAGTTTATTTAAAGCTAAATTTGTTTTGTATTTTTATTTTAGTAAGCACCTAATTTTGTATTAATGTGTCATCTAAAACAATACTTATTAATATGAGAATGAGACATCATTCTGTTTTTAAAAATTAAAAAAAAATTAAGTTGTATATTTTTGAAGTTCTATAATTTCCATACATGCTAGGCTTCGTACATGTTAGGCAAGCACTCTACCACTGAGCTATATCCCCAGCCCCTGTTCTCACCTGCTTTTTGAGACAGGGTCTGGTTAAGTTGCCCCAGTTGGCCTCAAGGTTTATATGCCTTCTGCCTCAGCCTCTAAAGTTACAGGAACCTACCACCATACACCAGCCTGTAACTGCATTTTGTGTGTGTGTGTGTGTGTGTGTGTGTGTGTGTGTGTGTGTGTGTGCGCGCCAGGGATTGAATCCAGGGTTGTTTAACCACTGAGCTACATCCTTAGTCCTTTTTAATTTTTATTTTGACACAGTCTCACTAAGTTGCTTAGAGTCTCACTAAGATGCTGAGGCTGGCTTTAAACTTACAAACCTCCTGCCTCAGGTGCCTGAGTTGCTGGGATTACAGGTATGCACCACCAAGTCTGGTGAATTGTAACTGCATTTAAAAAGTTATACTATGGTTGTGTTTGAATATCGTATGGTTCTTAGTGTGAGCTAAACACACAATATGGTTTAGTGAAATGAAATCATGTTACAGTTTTTGAGTTTTTTACTTTTTGAGTAGATATCTTTATTAGGTAATCTTTACATTTCTTAAGGTTCTTATTATTTTTTTTTCCTTGGTTTTTCTTTTCTTTGGTGTAGTTATACTCCGTAGATGCTTTTATAATGTTGTGTCTCTTAGGTGAGATAACTAGCTTCATTGCATGAAATACAGATTTTAATAAACCAAGAGGCAACAAGAAGGAAAAAAACATTATTTCTCCTGAGCCTTCTGAATATGAATTAAGAGTCAATAAGATGTACATAGTGGCCTTATGAAAACAATGCTGCAATAATGACAGATAAAAAAACACTCAGTTGTTTATAACTTATTTAATATAATAACACTTAATGGCAGTATTCTGGTCATTACCTATAGAAAAGGAACTCCTTAGAAACTTCCATTGACTCTTGATATTCTACTCCTTTCTCTGCTCTGTGATAAGAAATGTTAAAAAAATGGTTAGGAAGAATCAGTGGGTGAGAAAATGCCCTAGACATTGAGGAAATAATATAAGAAACAGTTAATTTTAATTTTGCCTTAGAATCATCGAGAATGACCTGTGCAGGAATTTTGCAAATTTCATTAGGATTTGTGCAAATGTAAATGCAAATATTGAATTCTTTTGATAGTTTGCTCTCTTAAGCACTATACACAGCAGTATACTGATGGCAGCTGTTGCAACAGAAGTACCATTAGAGCTATAGTATTGTACTAAAATGTATAGCACTGGAAAATAATAGCAGGGAAAGCAGTCAAAAAGGTAGCAGTCAGTGTTTGTTTAGAGGAAGTCACTTGAAAAAACTAACCAAAACAGTGTAGAAGGTGCTCAAGAGGCACTTGCTTAGCATGCATTGGGCCCTAGGTTAGATCCCTAAACCACCTGAAGAATGTATGCTTTATGTGTATGAAAACAATGTATTCTCTTGGTTTCTGTAGATATAAAAATAAAGGTGATTGGTTACCAGCGTTGGTTTTAAGGTTAAGAATAAAGACTTGGTAAGTAGAATCTTATATTCTCATTTGTATACATTTTTACAAAACTAGGAAAAAATCCAACTGATAGTAGGCTAACAAGTTATAAACTTTTCACTGTGCTATACCTAAGTCACCTGTGAGTTAAATAGCTCTGAATTTTTTGAAATTTTGTGTTTATCTTTATAATACCCATATCTTTTATATAATTTATGTATCATAATATATTCATTTTATGTAAATATAACAGTGTTTAAAATTGACCCTCCAGGAAGATGTTCCATTTGAGTAGAAATTACAGGTGATTTGATAGATAAATACTTGGCTGTTTAACACCAAGCACTCCTGCCCTCTGCCTACCAAAGTTCTTCATTAGATAGCAAGTGGAGACTCTGTACTCCAAAAAACAAATAAGGCTGATTTATTTTTTTCCAGTTAAAAATATGAACTGTCTTACTAGTGATTTCAGAAGTTGGATATGGAATACTATAGATTGGTTGTATGGTTTTGGTAATACGAATAAATATTTTTAAGCTGAAATAGATAAAATTTATATATAGATAAGAAATATTGCCTTCTAAATGTGAAGAGAGTTAACTCACTTGGTGAAATCTAACTTAAAATTCTTAAAAAGCTTCAAATAAGATTTGTCAGAACCATTGAACAATATATTCTTTTTCTGCTGACAGTATTTTTGTCATCCAGATTGTGAGTATACAAAATTAAGATGGTAAGAATAGCTGCCTTTTAATGGTTTCTCTTTTGAAAAACACATTGAGACTCATTGGTAGTCTTCAGAATATATGTTTTTCATTGTAATCTCTTATTTTCAAATTTAAAATTATTTCTGAAGAGTTGAAATATTCAAATGAAATTTAATTGTTTAAAATATCTAGAGATATTTTAAGCACTGGCAAGTGTGTGTGTATATAATTATTATATATTTCCTTTACCTCCTTAAAATAGAAATGGTAGCTTATTATATATATATTTCAAGTAAGAAATGAGCTTTTAATTTTTGTTTTGTACTTTGGAATAAAAAGTTTTTATATGTTACATAATTCACAATCTGTATGAAATGTTCCTCTGTCATCTTTTTTTAGGACTGCCTGGTATTCTTTTGAGTGTAGATGTCCCCATTTTTTTTTTTTTTGTACCAGGTATTCAGCTTAGGGGAGCTTAACCACTCTGAGCCACTGCCTCAGCTTCCCAAGCTTCTGGGATTACAGGCGTGTGCCACTGTTCTTGGCATGTCTCCATTTCCCACCCCTGCAACCAGTGGTTGGTGTTAGACTTCTACTAGATTGCATAATAGTCTTCACTTCATAAAATATCTCAGTGTTGAGAATCATTTGTTTCTCATTCAGCCAGAAATGTTATAGAGTTATAAAAAGAATGAAGACGAATGTTGGGGAGCTGATTAAGGAAGTGTAGTCTTAAGGTACTTTCTAATGATGAAAGGTAAGGACTGGCAAGAGGTTAGGAAGAGTTTTTTTTATGGATAGGCAAGGCCTCCGGGAGAGTAGGACATTAAACTAACTTGGATGAAGAAGCTTCTGGGTAAAAATCAGGGTCTTCTGGTGAGGGAATACTGAACACAGAGTCCCTGGAGAAGAAGTGAATGAGGTCTACAGCAGAACTGGATGGAGAACCCTTGTGGTTGGAATTGAAGAAAGTGAGAGGAGCCTGGCAGGCACCAGAGCACTACTGTGTCTGGAGTAATTGAAACAGGTGAGTGATATGATCTTCCTTGGAGTTTGAAAATGTCTCTGTCTCTGCTAGGCAGTGGAAATCAGGAGCTCAAGTAGAAGTTGTTGCTAATTTAGACAAAAAAATTACAGCTTGGACTGTGGTGGAAATAATGGAAAAGAGAACTAGATTTGGGGTATGTTTTATAAGTAGAGCAGTTGGGATTTGCTCATAAGTTTTGGATTTTGAGGGAGAGATGAGCTTTCAGTATTTAAGACATGCTCTGTAATGGTAAAAAAGCAGAATATTAATTTATAAGCAATTTGCTTTATGATTTTAGTAGTGTTGACTGACGGTCACTTGTCCACTTGAGTTGATTCTTTTGAATATTGAGCAAATATAGAAACTGGCTCTTGAATCTCCAGTCCTTTCCTATATGGTTTCTACCACTGCTTTTTTCTATGGTAGAAACCCTGGTTCTCCCACTGCCTGTCTTCTTGTAGGCCCTATTCTGGCCTCTAGCTGGGAACATCTGCCCTTGTTCCACCAGCTATTTCTTGCTCTCTTTTTCTACATTACTGTCCTGTGTTCCGATGCTGGGATGTACAGTTGCTTCTTTATCAGTAGAGCAAGAGCATTGCAGCCCATCCTGAACTGTGTTTAGAGGGTGATATCACAATTCCCAGGGATCTTGGAGATTTGGGTGGCTGAAAGCAGTGGAGTATCAGCTATCAGAATTTCTGCATAATCCTATTATTTCTGATTTTGTGTAGTTAGATAAGAAACCATTTGTGAACTGATCTTAGGTTTATAAACATCTTTTAATACAACCACCACATTTCAATTAGATTGATTTTTTAAAAAATATTTTTTACTTATAGACGGATGCAATATCTTTATTTTGATTATTCATTTTTGTGTGGTGCTGAGGATTGAACCCAGTGCCTCACATGTGTGAAGCAAGTGCTCTGCCACTGAGCCACAACCCCTACCCCACAATTAGATTGATTTTTATAATCACATCATGTTATATTTTCTTCCAAAGTCTGTAGTTTCTCTTAACCAGATACTGTACTTCAATAATATCACTTAATCTTGGGTTTCTTTGTTATATAACTACTGCCCAAGGTAGTGTGTGTGTGTGTGTGTGTGTGTGTGTGTGTGTGTGTGTGTGTGTATTTCCTTTTTCTTATTGGAAGAGCAGGCTCAGTAGTGGTTGTCTTCTCACTCATACACTGTAATTTTGTGCATGGTGCTCTTTTATTTAGCCACTCCTGAATTCCGGTAGATACCAGCAAAAATGGTACAAACTCACTTTTGCTGTAGAAGATTGAAGTTTCAGAGCAGATTATAGATATTTACATACATAGCCTCTAAGGGTAGGGACTCAGGAAAGAGTATAGGAGGAGCTCAGTGGATGTAGGAAGAAATTGTGGAGCAGGTGAAGTCCGTGGTAGGTGCTATGTATGCTAGGTAGTTGAATTAGTAGGGGAATGTTTGGGAAGTTGCCATAACCAATGATCACAAGGGCGATTTAAAGCCACAAAGTTTATTCTTTTAGAGTTCTAGAAGGCAGAAGTCTGAAATGAAGATGTTTTCAGGGCTACACTCCCTCTGAAGGCTGGAGAGTTGTATTAGGGTTCTCACAGAAGGGAATATATTAGAATCAACTCACATGATCAGAAGCTGGATAGTCCCATAATGGCAGTCTGTAGGCTAGAGAACCAAAGGAACCAGTAGCTGCTCAGCTCAAGAAGTTGGAGCCTCAGAACAAGAGGGACCAATAAAACAGCCCATGTCTGACCTGAAGGCCTGAAAAGTCCCTGAAGAATTGCTGGTTAGAGTCCACATTAGAAAAGTGAAGGAGCTAGAGTCTGATGTCCTCAGTCAATTGGTAGCAGCAGTAGACACACCCACTCAAGAAGAATTGAACTTGCATCTGCCATATCTTTCTCTTTTTCTGATTGTGTTGCCTCCTTACCTCACAGCCTACTGGATGGTGCCACCCACATTCAAGGCTGATCTCCCCACTCAGTTTTCTGTCCTATGTGCAGATGATTGGTCTCTGGAAACCATAGATGAACCTAGAATTCTCTTAATCCTAGGCGTCTCCCAATGCAATCAAGTTGACCATCCAGGTTAACTCTCAAAAAGGTTCTTTGCCTCTTGTATCTCCTGGGTGTTCCAGGTGTTCTTAGACTTGTGACTGTATCTTTCCATCAATGCCTCTGTCTCCACATGGCTTCTCTTTTTTATGTTTATTCCTTCTTCTCTCTTTTAAGGATGCTTCTCATTGAATTTAGAACCCACCTGTAATTCAGGAAGATTTCATTCCAAGATCTGTAACTTAAATCTGTAAAGATCCTTTTTCCAAATAATATAATATTCGTAGGTACCAGGTATTAGGGCGCAATGTTGGCACCACATTTTTGGCCTTAGTTATTCATTTTTTAAAATAATGTATTATATGTATATTGTTGGTATTGTCACAGGGCTTTCTTTAAATCACTGTTCAATTGTGTATTTTGAAATCAGATAGTTTACAGTTATGAAATAGCATGGATCAACTAGGTAACATTTGAAAAGTAAAAGAAAATCTTAGCTAAACACTTCAGAATTAGATAATTTGTGAAGTAAGTACCTCTCCCCCTTGAAAATTTAAATGACGTTCATTTTAACTGATATATAAAAACATAAAAAAGCATATTTATTGGTGAACTTGATATTTCAATACATGTATACTTTGTGTGTAATATTTCAATTCTTTAAAAAATCTACTGAAACATTGAATTTTCTTTTTTATGGGGGCAGTGCGTGCTAGGCATGTAGTCTACCACTAAGTTATACCCCCACCCCCTGCTTACTACTTCCTTATGCTCTCCTCTAGCTATTTGAAATACACAGTATATTATTGATATCTAGAGTCACCCTACAATGTAAAACTGCACACTAGAACTTCTTATTCTTAATAACTTAGTAACCATTATTCAACCTCTCCTTTACTTCTCCCTTCTCTTTCCAGTCTCTGGTAATCACCATTCTATTCTAAATTTCTCTGAGATCAACTGTTTTTTTTTTTTTTTAATTCCATATATAAGTGATGACATGCAGTACTTCTTTTTCTGTGTCTGGCGTATTTCACTTAGCACAGTGATCTTCAGTTCCATCCATTTTGATACAAATAATAAGATTTTATTTTATTTTTAATGGTGAAATAGTATTCTGTGGTATGTATGTACCACATTGAATTTACCCATTCATCACCTGATGGAAACTTAGTTGTTTCTGCTTCTTGACTATTGTGAATAGCATTGCAGTGAACATGGGACTGCAGATGTCTCTTTTGATGTACAGTTTCATTTCCTTTGAATATATATCCAGTAGTGCAATTACTAGACCATATGGTAGTTATATTTTTAATTTTTTGAGAAACAATTATATTGTTTTTTTTTTTAATGTGTGTACTGAGTTACATTTCCATCAACAATATGGCCTCTCTTTTTTTCATTCCCTTGCCACCATTTATTTCTAGTGTTTTAATAATAGTCATTCTTACTGGAGTGAGAACTTCATTGTGATTTTGATGTGCATTTTTCTGATGATTAGTGGTGTTGAGCATTTTTTCATATACCTGTCGTCCATTTTGTGTTGGCTTTTGAGAATGGCCTGTGAGGGTCTGTTGCTAAGTAATGTGATTTTCTGCTTTGAGATTTTGAGTTCCTTATCTGTTCTGGACATTAACCCTTTGAAAGATGTATAATTTATAAATATTTATAATTTCTAAATATTTACCCTCATTTTCTAAGTTGTCTCTGTACTCTGCTGATTTTTTTCCTTTGCTATGCAGAAGCTTTTTAGTTTGATGTAGTCATTTGTCTATGCTTTTTTTTCCACGTGTTTCTGGGTTTTGTCCAAAAAATTCCTGCCTTGAATAGATCTAAGAGGGCAGATTAGACAAAGTCTGAATTTCCAGTTCCTTCATGGCTTGGGATTCAAGCAATGGGAGTACTGCTCTTCAGTAAGGTGGTTGACAGAGGGATTTCACTAAATTACTAAAATTCAGTATTGGACAGAGAATCTCAGAAACTCAGAAATTTTTGTGCATTGAACAAAGAAAAAGAATGAGTGCTGATTGTGGTAAGCAGGAGTGGTACTGGTCTTCCATAGAGGGTAGGGATAACAGAAAGAAACAATGGATAGATTTGGTACATAAAAACCAGAGATCTGAAAAGCTGCTGTGAACTTAATTGATCCAGAGGCTATATCACAAGCTTTTATTTGAAATGTGCTCTGTTTTCTCAACTAGAAAATGAAGAGTTGAGATGGAAGCTATATTGAAGTGGCCACACTCCAGCTGCTACTGTGGGAGCCCAGGAGATCATAGCAGACATTTCCATACTGCCCCCGCTAGTGCATAGGTGTACCTAGCAGAACTTGAGTGAAACAGTTACAGAGATATTGTACCCATTGGGATTCAAGTTAGAAAAATAAAGGGAGTCCAGCTTTCTTTTCCCCTTGAGTCTGGCAGCTCATATGATCAGCTTGAAGAGTGTTGGGAATGTGAACAGGTGAATGTGAATACACTTGGGGACTAAACTTGCGAAGATTGTGTTCATGGATATCAGAATGTGGAGGATTAGTTCCTTGCCCTATGAGCCTCTGGGCGTCTCCTCTTAGGAGTCTCCAGACTTTTCAGCAGAGATTGGCACCTACATGGGCTTTAGGGGTGTCTTGATCTTATTTGCCCAGAGCAGATTTTACCAAACAAAGCCCTTAAGACCTCATTAGACCAAAATCCCAGTGGGAGTGTATTGATCTGGTCTGTGAATACAAAACTCAAATTGACAGTAGTATACATTCCACTCTACCTTATACTGATGAGAATGGAAGTTGAGAGCTATTTCAACCAGCTCCAGTCTTAGGTCACTCCAACTGTTAACTTGGTGAGCAACACAAAGAGAGAAAGGGTTTAATAACATTCTGGTAGACTGTTTTGACCACCTCTGTGGAGACAAGTCCTTCATTTACCATTAAGGGAACCCTGCCCCCTTTTTATTGTTCTTGTTGTGCTGATTGATATTTGTCTCTTTTCCCCTCATTTTTAGCATTTAAAAACTGTAGTTGTTTTTCCCTGCCTTGTGTTTTGAGGGTTAGAGTTTTTGGTTTATTGTGGTTTGGTTTTGTTTGTCTCTTTTTCCTTTCTTCTCCTGCTAACAGCCAAATTTGCTTGTTCTTTCTCTTTCCCTTTGTTTTTCCTGTTTTTTCTCCTCTTCCTTTGTAACTGCCACCTGTTACATTCCTTCTGCTTACATTTTGAACATTGTAAACCCTCTTCTACCTTCCTATTACATTTTTTTTCAGTTAATGAACTGTTTTTTTATCATTTTTTAGAGCTAATTAGTTTATGTAAATCCTGCCCTCACCATTCATGTTGCAATTACTGCTGCTGTGGAAGACATAGTTGACACCTTCAGTGTGCTTTTATGCCAGATAAAGTTCATGGTTATTTTTTTATTTTTGTTGTTGGCAATTGGTAACCCACCTTTCCTGTTTTTGTGGTAATTAGTGTTATAGATGTTATAGTGGGAACTGGGTATTTCTTTTAATTCTGCATATTGTTTGCATCAGTTGTTACCTCCTATTTGTTTTCCCCTTTTCTGTGTGATGCTAGAAGCCTTTAGGGACTCTTTAAGTTCACACCAAGTATGTGGATAAACTTCCGAGGGGGTTTCAATCTAGATCGCTCTAGGACACTTTGGCAAGAGAAGACTGTGCCCTCAAAAGGCTCACACATAAGAGTGGAAGATAAATCCATTCCCAAAAATGCAGCAAACACAAGACAGGAATAAAAGAAATATGAAAATACAAGGTGAATAATACTTCCTAAAGTTCATAATTCATCAGCAACTGACTCCAAAAGTATTAAAGTGGATGAAATATTAGATAAAGAATTCAGAAGAATGATTATGAAAATGATAAATGAATTTCAGGAGAACATAGAAAAGCAGCCAAATGCATTAAGGAAATCAGTACAGGCTATAAATTTGAAATATAATAAAAAGATAAAGATAGAGAAAGAACTAAACAGAAATTTTGGAAGTGAGAGACACAATAAATCAAATAATATGTTCAGTTGAAAAATCACTCTAATAGAGTAAACTGTGATAAAGACAGAATTTCATTGCTGGAAGACAAAATGGCCAGGCTTGAACATTCAGACAGTATTTTAAAAAAGAAAAATAGTATCCATGATTAGAATATACAAGAACTCTGGGACAACATTAACAGACCAAATTTAAGAATCACTGGAATTGAAGAAGGTCATGAGATGCAGGCTGATGGAGAAGATAACCTCTCTAGGGAAATAATAACAGAAAAAATTCCAAACATATAAAATGAGATGACCATCTAGATAAATGAGGAATTCAGAACCCCCTTATTGACAAGATCAAAAAAGAAGCTTCCTACAACACATTTTAATTGAAATACCTAATGTACAGAACACAGATAGAATTTTAAAACCTCAAGAAAAATGTGAGGTCACATGAAGAGGGTAGCCAATCATAATTAACTTCTAATTTCTTAGCACAAACTTTAAAACCAAGCAGGCTTGGGATGATGTGTTCAAAGTCCTGGAAGAAAATAACTGTCAACTAAGACTACTATATCCAGTAAAACTATCTTTCAAAATTGAAGAAGAAATAAAAACATTCTAAGATAATAAAGTAAAAGAATTTCTCACTACTAAGTTGGCACTACAGAACTTATTTTTTAAGTATTTATTTTTTAGAAGTAGTCAGACACAATACCTTTATTTATTTATTTTTATGTGGTGCTGAGGATCGAACCCAGGGCCTCGCATATGCTAGACGAGTGCTCTACCTCTGAGCCACAATCCCAGTCCCCAGAACTCATTTAAGTAGTTCACACATTAGAAATAAAAAATAAACTGCACATCTCACAGATGAACAAATGTCATTTGAAGTATAGCTAAGCAAATGAGACACAGTCAAACATAAGAAATTAATAAAAATGGCAGGAATTAACAAACATCTCTATAATAGCATAGAATGTAAAAATGGTCTCAACTCTCTAAAATAAAAGACACAAATTGGCAGAATGCTTTAAAAAACAAGACCCAACTATATGTTATTTGCACTTTTCAGGAAAAGACAGACTCAGACTGAAAATGAAAGGATAGAAATTGATATACCATGTGAATGGGACCCCCAAACAAGAGAGAGAAGCTCCTCTCATGTCTGTCAGAGCAGAATTCAAATAAAAATTAATCAGAGTGTCAAAGAAGGTCACTTCATATTGGTAAAGGGAACAATCCAACAAGAAGATATACCTATAGTAAATATTACACAATAAGTAAAATGTGAGCACACCTAATTACATAAAAGAGACACTACTTGAATTAAAGCCTTAGAGAGACCCCAGTACAAAAATAGTGGATGATTTTAACCCACTTCTGTCACCAGTATGTGATCTAGACATGAACTCCATAAATTCAGTAAAGACTCTTTGAACCTAAAAAATATTTTAAATAATATTTTAAATAAAATGAACCTAACAGACATCTGTAGAATATTTCATCCAACAATAGCTGAATACACCTTCTTGTCAATGACTCAAGGACCTTGCCCCTAAATGGATCCTATTTTAGGCTACAAAGCAACTCTTAGCAAATACAAAAAGACTGATACTATTCCTTGTGCCTTATCAGAACATAATGGAATGAAATTAGAAATCAATTCCAAACAACCCAACAGAAGCTATGGAAACACATGGAGACTCAATGATATACTTTAAAAAAAATGTTTTTTTTTGGTACTGGGGATTAAACTCAGGGACACTCAACCACTGAGCCACATTCATAGCCCTATTTTGTATTTTATTTAGAGACAAGGTCTCACTGAGTTGCCTAGTGCCTTGTTTTTGCTGAGGCTGGCTTTGAACTTGTGATCCTCTTGCTTCACCCTCCCGAGCCACTGGGATTACAGGCGTGTGCCACTGTGCCCGGTGAATGATACAATTTTGAATGATAGAAAAATCCAGGGGAGAAATTTAAAAATTCTTAGACTCTAATGAGAATAGTGATAGAACATACCATAACTTTGGGATGCTATGAAGGCAGTCTAAGGGGAAAACTTATAGCTATAAGTACATAAAAAATAAAAAAAAATCAGAAAGATCCAAATAAACAACCTAATGATGCATCTCAAGGCCCTTGAATAAAAAGGACAAACCAATTCTAAAACTAGTAGAAGGAAAAAATAATTAAGAATAGAGATGAAATCAATGAAATTGAGAATGAAGAAAAGATATAAAGGATCAATGAATTGAAGAGTTGACTCATTGAAAAGATAACATTGGTAAGCCCTTAGCTAAACTAACCAAAAGAAAAAGAAGACCCAAATTAATAAAATTATAGATGAAAAAGGAGAAATCACCACAGACATCAAAGAAATCCAGATGATCATTAGGAAAACGTAGAAGAAATGTATACATTTCTAAACAAATACAACCTACCAAAATTGGATCAAGAAGACATAGAAAACCTAAGCAAACCATAACTAGCAATGAGACAGAAGCAGTAATAAAAAGTCTTCCAACAAAGAACAGCCTAGTGCCAGATGGATTCTCAGCTGAATTCTACCAGATCTTTAAAGAAGAACTAATGCCATTGCTCTTTAGATTATTCTATGAAATAGAAAGGGATGAAACCATCCCAAGTTTGTTCTATGAAGCCAGTATCACATTCATATGAAAACCAGATAAGGATGCATCAAAGGAAGAAAACTATATACTAGTATTCCTAATGAAATGAGATATTAAAATCCTTAAAATATGAGCAAATCATATTCACCAGTATGTAAGAAAATTGTACATCATGACCAAGTTCGTTTTATCCCAGGGATGCAATCATATGCAAATAAATAAATGTAATTCCTCACATAAATAGAATTAAGGACAAAAATTATTCAGGCATCTCAACAGATGCAGAGAAAATCTTCAACAAAATTCAGACCCATTCATGTTAAAAGCACTGGGTAGGGATAGAAGGAATATATCTCAACACCTTAAGGCTATGTATGAAAAAACCCAAAGCCAATATCATAGTGCATTAGGGAAAAACTGAATGTGTTTTCTTTAAAATCTGGACTAAGACAAGGATGTTTACTCTTACAATTCCTATTTAATATGGTACTGGATATTTTAGCCAGAGAAGTTAGGTAAGAGAAGGAAATAAAATGGCTAAAAATAGGAAAGGAAGACAGTAAATTATCACTTTTATTCTTAGAAGATCCCAAAAGTGCCACCAGAAGACTGCTAGTGCCAATAAATTCAGCAAAATAGGAGGTTAGAAAATCAACATAACAAAAGTCAATGACTTTACTATATACCAATAATGAATTTGTTGTGTGAAAGATATCAGGAAAACAATTCCATTCACAATTGTCAAAAAACATATAAACAAAAAGGAACAGAAAGAAAAGGCAAGACAAAAATCTAGGAATAAATCTTACCAAGGAGGTGAAAAACCTCTACAATGAAAACTATAGAACACTGAAGAAAGAAATTGAAGAAGACACAAGATGGAAAGATCCCATGTTCATGGATAGGCAGAAATAATACTGTTAAAATGGCTATATTACCAAAATCAACATACAGGCAATTTTCATCAAAATACAATTACAGGGCTGGAGATATAGCTCAGTTGGTAGAGTACTTCCCTCACATGCACAGGCCCTGGGTTCAACCCCCAGTGCGCGTGTGTGCGCACAACCCCCACCCCCCCCAACTCCCACCCCCAACATAGTTATGTTCTTCACAGAATTAGGAAAAGCAGCCATAGAATTTATTTGGAAGAATAAAAGATTCAGAATAGCCATAGCAATTTTAAACCAAAAAACAGTGCTAGATGAGTCACAATATCTGAGCCAAAATTATTCTGCAGATCTATAGTAATAAAAACTGTATGGAACTGGAATATAAACAGACTCATAGATCAATTATACAGAAGTCACAGGACAGACCCTCTCAGATGCAGTTACCTAATCTTTGTGGTCTCAGAAACAAACATTGGAGGAAAGACAGTCTTCTTAAGAAATAGTGCTGGGAAAACTGGTTATCCATATGTAGAAGAATGAAATCAAACCCTTAACTCTTACCCTGCACAAAAACAAACTCAAAGTGGGTCAAAGACCTAGGAATTAGACCAGAAGCTCTGCAACTCCTAGAAGAAAACATAGGATCAACACTTCAAATATGGGTACAGGCAATGACTTTCTCAAGAGGACTCTTGAAGCTTGAGAAGTAATGCCAAAAGTTAATAAATGGATGGCATCAAACTAAAAAGTTTCTGCACAGCTAAAGAAACAGTTAAGAATGTGAAGAGAGAATCTGCAGAAAAGCAGAAAATCTTGGTAGCTATACTAATGACAGAGGATTAATATCTAGAATGTATAAAGAACTAAAAAAATCGCCAAAAACCCCAAAATGCCTATAATCCTAGTGGCTTGAGAGGCTGAGGCAGGAGGATTGTGAGTCCAAAGCCAGCCTCAACAACAGTGAGGTTCTAAGCAACTTATTGAGACCCTGTCTCTAAATAAAAAAACAAAATAGGGATGGGGATGTGGCTCAGTGGTTGAATGTCCCTCAGTTCAATCCCTGCTTACCACCCCCTTCCAAAAAAAAAAAAAAAAGAATAAATGGACAAATGAATTAAATATTAACTTTTCAAATGAATAAGTTCAAGTGGCCAAAAAATATGTGAAGAAATGTTCAACTTCATTAGCATTTAGGGAAATTCAATTCAAAACTACACTGAAATTTTATCTCAAGTTAGAATGGCAGCCATCAAGAATACAAATAATAAGAGGTTTTCAAGATGGTGGAATAGAGGAGGTGGAATGAAACCAAGAAAGCAGATAGGTAGCTTTTTAGTAAGTGAGGTACTGGAAACCTCAGGGTCACTAAGTCCACAGGAAAGAAACTCTACTTCCTCAGATCCAAACTGGGTTGACATACAACATGAAAAAGCAAGGGAAAAGATTGCTCCAAACAAACCAGGATTCTCCAATAAAAGAATCCATTTATACCACAGGAAAAAATGTCAGAGAAGGAGTTTAAAATGTATAGAGTTAAATTGATCTGCGAAGTAAAGGATGGTATAAGAAATGATATCAGAAAATATAAGAAGTGAAATCACTTCAATAAAGAGGCAGAGATTCAGGGGGGAAAAAGCAGAAATCCTCGAAATGAAGGAAAAAAAATAAAACAAATGAAAAATTCAATAGCAAGCATCACCAACAAACTAGACCACTTGGAAAACATAGCCTCATAGACAAAATATATAATCTTGAATATAGAGTTGACTATGGAGAGAAGATATTAAGAAACCATGAACATAACTTTCAAGAACTGTGGGATAACATGAAAAGACCAAATTTAAGATTTATCAGGATAGATGAAACCGTGGAGATACAAACCAAAGTTATGCACAATATTTTTAATGAAATATCAGAAAACTTTCCAAACCTAAAGAATAAACTGGAAAATAAACTACAAGAGGTTTACAGGACCCCAAATTACAACAGACACACATCAAGGCTCATTATAATGAAAATGCCTGACATGAAGGATAAGGATAGAATTTTAAAGGCTGTGAGAAAAAAATATCAGATTAAGTGTAGGGGGAAACAAATTTGGATCTCAGTTGATTTCTTAACACAGACGCTCAAAGCTAGGAGGTTCTGAAGAACATATTCCAAGTTCTGAAAGAAAAGGAACGCCAATCAAGAATCCTATTCCAGCAAAATTAAGCTTCAGATTTGAAGATGAAATGAAAACCTTTATGACAAACAAAAGTTAAAAGAATTTGCAACTAGAAAGTCTGCACAATAGAACAGTCTCAACAAAATATTCCATGAAGATGAAGTGAAAAAAATGAAAAAGTTAAAACCAGCAAAGGGAGGAGCTATGCTAAAGGAATAGTCAATCAAAGAAGAAAGTAATTCAAATTAAAAACTAGAAATAAAATGATTGGGAATGCAAAATCATATCTCAATAATAACCTTGAGCAGTGTGGCCTAAACTCATCAATCAAAAGACCCAACAATATTTTGTCTCTAAGAGACTCACCTCAGGCAAAGACATCCACAGACTGAAGGTGACAGGATGGGAAAAAACATATCACTGACATGGACCATGTAAACAAGCAGTGGTTTCCATCCTCATATCAGATAAACTGGACTTAAAACAAAAGTTTGTGAAAAGGGATAAAGAGAGACAATTCATACTATTTAAGGGAATTATACATCAACAAAACATAACAACTGTAAATATTTTGCCCCCCAAAATGGAGCATCTGTGTACATCAAACAGAGCCTTTTCAATTTCAAGAATCAAATAGACCACAACACATTAATAATGCATGACTTTTACATGCCTCTTTCACCACTGGATAGATCCTTTAAGCAAAAACTAAGAAGTGGTAGAAGTGAAGAATACAATTGCTAATTTAGACTTAACAGATATATGCAGAATATTTCATCCAATGATGAATGATTACACTTTCTTCTCAGCATCACACAGATCCTTTTCTAACATAGACCATATTATGTAAGCTATCATGAATTTTGGCATATAATTATAATATTACCTTAATATATTTTTAGCATCTATAGGGTTATTTTGAAATATTTCCATTTCCATTGATATTAATTTTTGTGTTCTTGCTTTTTTCTTGATTAGACTTGTTTTATTTTCATCAAATTTTAGCTGTATTATTTCTTCTCTGTTTCATATATTTCTGCTTCTACTCTTTTTTTTTCCCTTTCTACTACATAATTTGAAGACAACTTTATTGTTATTCTAGCTTCTTTCTAATACAGGTAATTTAAGATATAAATGTTCATCTGAGTACTGTTTCATTTCACAGATCCTGATTTTAAGTTTTTATTATCACTTACTTAGTTCAAAGCGCTTTTTATTTACCTTTCTTGTGCTTTCTTCCTTGACCTCTGAGATGTTTATAAGTGTGCCATTTAATTTTGAAATAGTTGATACGTAAGGATGGGATTCTATGTATATATCTTAAGGTAATTGATTTCTAATGTAGTAAATCATGCAGTAAACAGTCTGCATGATTTCACATAAAGAAAAAGTAATGGAAATGCTTTTATGTTGATTATATTGGTTACATACATATGAAAACTGATCAAATTGCATACTTTAATATGTGCATCTTTTTGTAATTCAGTTTTACCTCAATAAAGCTATGGGGGAAGAATAAAATACAAATAATAATAAATGGTGAAGAGAATAGCGAAAAGCACTTTTATATTGTTGGTGGAACTGCAAATTAGTAATTGTAAATTAGTACAAACACTATGGAACTCAGTATGGTGTTTCTCAGAATACTAGGCGTGGATCTACCATTTGACCCAGCTATACCATGCCTTGGTATTATCATTGTATAGTGATAGATGCAAATCCACATTTATAGCCTAATTATGGAACCAAATCAGTTTAGGTGTCTATCAGTGGATGAATGGATAAAAGAAATATGGTGTATATACACACAGTAGAGTTTGCATTTTTTTTCATTGCATTAAGCAGTCTCTTATGGGTGTTTCCTTGTATGTGAGTGCGTGACTTCTCTGGAGGATTCTAATAGTGAGTTTGTGGGTTGAATAGTATGGGTAATTTCAGCATTGCAGATTTTAGATAGTGGGATCTATAAAGAGTGTTTGTACTAAATTGTATTTAACAATGTGTATTAGTAAATGGGGAGAAAACAATTTTGTCATTGTGTTTTCAATGCTAGAAGTTGGTAGGTCACAGATCTTTTTATTACAGAAGCCTTCAAATATATACAAAGGTAAAGTTAGAGTATAATGAGTTCCCATGTATTCCTCACCTAGCTTCAATGGTCTTTATTACATAACCAATTTTGTTTTATTCAAAGCCACCCCCACTATGCAGGATTATTTTGAAGCATATCTCTGATATAACATGATTTCATCCTATTTCAATGCATATCCCTAAAAAAGGGCTCCTTTCTTACTAACATTGATATTTATTTAGCATATATTTTTTATTATAAAATAATTTTCATATACCAAAATGCATGTCTTACATGTGTACAGTTTGATAAGTACAGTTTACAGATGAATATTTTTGAGTTATCGGTACCTCAATCAAGATATACAACACTTTGATCACTCCAATTGGAAGAAATCTATACAAATCTGGCCCCTGTGAAAGAGAGGAAGTGAAGAAGATTGCATAGGAAAACCCTCAGACTAAAGTGCAGTTTCTGAAAGTTTTGCTAAAGTTGGTGGGGAATCTGTGAGAGAACCCACATGCTTCTCCCAGGTAGTCTTCCTTTTATATTCTCATGACTTTGAGTTGTTGACCAATAACAACTTGTGATAGTGTGTTAGTAATCTGAGGATATCCCCTGCCATTCTGATTCCTTGTTATTCAAGCACTAATCTAGGTACTGCTTGGAAGGGATTTTTCAAGGTATAATTAAAGTCCCAAATCAGTTGGCCTTAAGAAGATTATCTTAAATTTAATGACATGGACCCTTTAAAAGGAAATATTCTGAGCTTGTTTGCAAAGAGATTGGAAGTTGAGAAGGGTGGCATGCATACTGGCTGAAAGGGATATGTGACAAGGAATGCCAGTGCCTTTTGGAAGTGTAGTGTTCCCTGGCTGACAGCCTGTAAGGAATCTCCAGTTTACAACTACAAGGGACTGAATTTTGGCAACAGCCTGGACACAATTGGAAGCAAATATTTTTCAGAGCCTTCAGATCGAGTGCCAAGACTGATTGACACCTTGATTTTGGCCTTGTCAGATCTTTCACTAATATCATTAATACCATTAGTGATCTCATTAAGCTGTTAGGGTCATGGCATCAGATAAAAATTTTCCAAAATTTTAGCTTTTACCTGAAAGTTTAAATTTTGTCATTTGTAATGAATAGTGACAATTGTTTTCCTTTAATGACAGACTCACTTCATTCATTTTTAAGAAAATATCTGCCATGTCTCATTATTTGAGATACCCTAATTTGTCTGTCCTCCTTTCAAATAAAAATGGTATTTCATGAAAATGGAGCTAATTCATCTTGTATGTCAGTCCACTCAGGTGCTTTGTTTTGAGATAACCTTCCGTTGTACACTCTTGTATAAAATGGTATATGTATACTTTCTGTTTCACCACACAGGATATCAAAGACTTACATGTATTCAGAGGTCAATATGGGATAAAACTAATAATTTTTCTGCTTCATGAAGAAACTAGATTTTGTGTTTTGAAAATGTTGGTGACTTACTAGTACAGTTTAATATGTTGTCTTTATTCATGCTTGCATCAACATTTTTCTTTTGTTTTTCCACCCCGAGTACAAATAGCAACATAGTAGTAAAGATTGGAAGTTTTTATGAAAAGAGTTTACTTGGCAGATCCCTGAAGGGTCTTGGAATCTTCAACTATACTTTGAGAACTGCTGCTGCCTACATCTTTACCATCATTCCTACTGTAAGGTTTTTTTTTTAACCTTTGTAGGAAGTATACAGTTATATTTTGTGGTTTAATTTTCATTTCTTAGATGAGTAATTGAATGCCATTTTATTTTAGATGCACATGACATTTTATTTTAGATACACATGACAGTAGAGTATATTTTGTCATTATACATATATGGAGTATAACTTAGGATCCCATTTTTGAGGTTATACATGATATGGAGTTATATCTGATTGATTCTACTATCTTTCCTATTCCCATCCCTCCTCCCTTCCCTTCATTCACCTTTGTCTAATCCAGTGAACTTCTGTACTTCCCTTCCTCTGTTTATTGTGTGTCAGTATCCACATATCAGAGAGAACTTTTGGCCTTTGGGATTGGCTTATTTCACTTAGCATGATAATCTCCAGTTCTGTTCATTTACTGACAAATGTCATAATTTCATTTTTCTTTATGGCTGAATAATATTCCATTGTTTTATATATACATATAACATTAAAAACCTGTTCATCTGTTGAAGGCCACCTAGGTTGGTTCCTTAGATTAACAGTTGTGAGTTGAGCTGCCATAAACATTGATGTGTCTGTGTCACTGTAGTATGCTGATTTTGAGTCTTTTGGGTATATGCTGAGGAGTGGTATAACTGAGTGGTTCCATTCCATGATTTCTGAGGAATCTCCATACTGGTTTCCATTCCAGAGTGGTTGCACCAGTTTGCAGTCCCACCAACAATATGTGAATGAACCTTTTCTCCCACATCCTTGCCAACATTTATTATTACTTGTATCCTTGATTGTTGTATTTGCTCTCATTTGAGTGAGGTACAGTGTCAGTGTAGTTGTTGTTGTTTTTTTTTTTAAAGAGAGAGTGGGAGAGAGAGAGAGAGAGAGAGAGAATTTTTTAATATTTATTTTTTAGTTCTTGGCGGACACAACATCTTTGTATGTGGTGCTGAGGATCGAACCCGGGCCGCAAGCACACCAGGCGAGCACGCTACCACTTGAGCCACATCCCCAGCCCATCAATGTAGTTTTAATTTGCATTTCTCCAATTGCTAGAGATGATGAACACTTTTTCATATATTTATTGACCAACTGAATGACATTTTATAGTGTTATTGATTATTTGGATATCCTCTTTGTAAAGTGCCAGTATGTTTTTGAAGTGCCTTTTCTGAACTCTCTGATGGAAGTAGTCCTGAAGAGCCTAGCTTTAGACCCAGTGCTCTTATTATATCCAGTGGGCATCTGGAAGTCAGGAAAAAATGTCATTTTAAGTAATTACAAATAAAATTATAATTTTGTTTTCGAAATTTCTACTGTTTTTCATTTTTATTATTTTTTAAGTTTACTGATTTTCTATTTCATTACTACCCCCCTCCACCATGCACAGTTTTGTTTTTTTTTTTTTTGGTGTGGCGCTGGAAATTGAACCCAGGGCTTTATAAAGGCAAGACAAGTCCTCTACCACTGAGCTACATCCAAAGCCCTCTTTTTTTCCCCCACTTATTTTGCCTTGTCTTCTTTCCCCTTAGATTATGTATATAAAATAGATGACTGATTTTAATGCATTTTCTTTTAAAATTTTGGCAATGAGAGCAACAAATTTCCCTCTACACACTGTTTTAGTTGCATCCTACACATTGCGATATAGTATAGTTTGGCTATTATTATAACATATTTAAAAGGTTTTTTTCAATTTCTTTTTTGACCAATTGGTTATTTATGGTCTTTTATAGATATCTTACTGTTATTGATTCCTAATTTAATCATGTTGTTATCACATATTTTACTTTGTAAAAATTCAGTGTTTTGAAATTTGAGAGCTGGTTTTTATAGCACAATGTGTGCTTTACTCTGGTGAACGTTCCATGTGCTTTTGAAAAAAATTTGCTGAAATTGGGTGTAGTGTTCATTGATGTCTATGAAAGAAAGTTGATTTAATATGCTATTCTTCTATATCTTTAATTCTTTTTGTCCAGGATTTTCTAGAGTGGGAGAGTGGGATTAAATTTTCTGGGTATGGTATAGATATTATTTCCTCTTTAATTTCTATCGGTATTTGCTTTAATGTCTTGAATTTATTTGGAGTACATACACTTATGATTATTATGATTCTTATATTTCCTTGAGGATTTAACATTTTATTATTTCCAAATATCCTTTTACCTATGTAATACTTTTTTCTTGAAACCTTTCTACTTTGTTGTATACTGATAATACTAACTTAGTCAAACAGCTTTTCTGTATTGCTTATATTTTTCTGTCCTTTTATTCTTAACCTGTCTGTACCTTTATTTTTAAAATGTATTGCTTGTTAACACCATATTTTTGGATAATACTTTTTAAAATCCAGTTTGGTGATCTCTGTATTTTAATTAGAGTGTTTAGTTTACTTTTATTTATAGGAGTTGTAAATTTCAAGTCATTGCATAGTTTTTTTCTATTGGCAGTATTTTCTGTTTACTGTGGCTTAGTTATTTTTTATTATAAACTAGTACCTGATCTTTTGTTATCTTTCTTGAAGTATTAATTTGTCTCTAGTGAGTAGTTAAGTTACTAAGTGTTCACATTGAACATTTAGTATTGGTTTTATAATGTGCCATTATGGGTTAGTTTTGCCTATTCCTTTAGTTTTGGAACATAGTCTTGACTCCTGAGGTATACACTACAAAGCCTGAAGTTTTACTCAGCAGTTTAGTTTTTCTTGACTCAAATTAAACACTGTTTTCCTGCAGTAGACAGCCTCTGAGATACTGTTTGACTTTTTTTCCAATGATTTTTGCTGGCTTTTGGTTGTCCTTGCAGATTGGAAGCAAACCTTTATTGAACCAAGATTAATATGAAGGAAGTTCATTATAATGATGATATCAACACTTGTGGGCAGTAAAGAGGAAATGGGAAGAGATAAGAGTTCACAACTTTAGGAAAGGTCTTTCTCTGCTGCCTCTGCAGAGAATTCCGAAATAGGGTGGTCCTTCACAGTTGTCTGTAGTGGACATATGGGCCAAATCTTTATGTCCCTTTATTAGATGTATAGTCACTTGCCACTTAATGGTGGGAATACATTTTCAGAAATGTTTTGTTATGTAATTTTGTCATGTGCAAACATTATAGGGTTTATTTAAGCAAACTAGATAATATAGCTTGTATAGCTTACTACACACCTAGTGTACAGAATTATGTAGACTGTATTTATATGTGATTGGTAGTGCAGTAGGTTTGTTTGCACCAGCAGCATCACAAACACTTGAGAACTGCATTGAACTACAAATTTTAATGGCTATGATATTATTAGATGATAGGAGGTTTTCAGCTACATGAAAACCTCATGGGACCACCCTCAGATGTACTGCCTATTGTCCACTGAAATGTCATTATGCTCATGACTGTACTACTACTTTTATAGTCACTCTTCACTCTTTTCAAATAGTTTTCTCATGTTTTGTCTAGTCGATAGTTTTTAAGGTGTTAGAGATACAGAGTCTGTTATAGAAGTAGAAGCTCTTCCATCTTTAATAGAACCAGAACTCTCCCTAGGTTTTTTTTTTTAAATTAAGTTATATTTAATTTAAAATTATTTATATTTTGAGTGTGTGAAGATATTCAAGGTATTGTGTATTTACTTAAATTACTTTTTTCATAGTGTATTTAACAGAAAAGTTCCTCTGTACTGAGGTTTCATCTGTATTTATGTGCCGTTTAAGTATTAAAACTTTTATTTCATTTGTACTGGTTGAATGTTACATTTTAGTATCTTAATTTGATAGATTTTTACATTTTCCAAGTTAGCCAATCATTGAATTGGTTTTATATAATATAGTATTTGATACAGTTCCTATTGAAATGATTTAACTCAAAGATACACACCTTCACACACGTACATATATACATATATGTATACATATACATATATATCTATTATTGGGAATGGAACCAAGGCCATTTAACTTCTGAGTGACATTTTCATTTTTTTTTCCTTTTTGGGAGACAGGTTCTTGCTCAGTTGCCCACATGCTGACCTTGAACTTGTCATCCTCTTGCCTCAGCCCCCTGAGTAGCTGGAATCACAGACATGTACCATTGTGCCTAGCTACCCAAAGATATGTCAGTCTTATTTTTCTAACAGATTTTACTCTCAGATATTACTTATGAGAAAAAATATTTTAGAAATATATTCTACTTTAATTTGGTGTAACAAATTTAGAGCAGACAGAAATGCCTAAATGAACCAATTGTTTGTTTTCCTGCCATATTCTAACAAAAATGCCTTATATTTTGTAACCAAATTTTAAAAAATAAATAGAACAAACTAGTAAATATAGAGTACAATTGCATTATATGTTTTTGCTTGTGTTCTCACTGTAAACTCAGAAATAGCTTTTTGGGGGAGAGAAGTTGAAAGCTTCCTTTTATCCAGGTTCAGTAGCATCTGGAACATTTCCTCAAAGATATGTATTTTGGATTTGGAAAAATTTAGTAATTTATTTTAAAGAACGTTTTCTAAGATAATCTGGAATGGTCAAGCAGCATAATGTTAAACATTAGACTTATTTCCTCAGCTTTATGTCATAGTAGTTATTTCCTTTAGCAGAGTGCCACCTTATGTTCCAGTTCTTTAGTAGCAGTGAGCTGCATATTATTTCATTTAACAGCTTAAAAATATTTTGTTGCTTGGTATCTGGCCACATTAATGTTACACCTGTGTATCTCATAAGATTCAGATGGCCTGTTCTAGCAAAGTTGATAAAAATTAAAATCTTCTGGTAAGGTAATTTTATTCTTACCCTGAAATTTCTGCTACTGTTTCTCGTGTCTTTGGAGAGTTGAATTAACATTTTGTTTTGTTGTAAATCAGCTTTTACTTCTTTAGCTCGCTTTTTAAAAAATGAATCTTTGATTATTAATTAAGTTTTTATGTTAGATTTTTAAAGGCCAATAAGGAAGTCTATATTCATAAAACTAAGAAGATATCTTCTCCCCCCTAAATTATGCCTGGATCATATCTTTTAAAATGTCACTTTCCTTTTCCCACTATTATTCATGTCTTTAACCACATTTCAGCCTCTTCCTTTCATATATTCTGAAGATTTGAATGCTTTATTATGTTTTTCCTGGGGTTCAATGGTCAGTCATGGATTGTTTGGGATAAAAGGAAAATGTAAGCAATAAAAAACAAGCATTCTTCTATTCCACTGATACCACAGATTAATGACTAAGCTTTTATGAAGTTAGCTAATGGTAAATTTTTAGCATTTAAATATTCTAAGCAAGCTAGAGATATAGAATATTTGAAATTGAATATACTAGAGCTATTCTGTTCAGTAAGGTCTCCATGAGCCATATAGTGACCTTATGAGCCCTAGAGTTGTGGCTGCTCAAAATTAGGATGTGTATTGTGAGAGGAAAATTCTTGCTGGATTTAAAAACTTAGTATGGCAAAAGAATGTAAAATACTGATAATTTTAAAATACTGATTTCATGTAAAATATTGTTAATTTTAAAATACTGATTTCATGTTGAATTTGTAATGGTTTGAAATTTTTTATTTATTATTTTGGATTATGTCATGAAAATTAATTTTACCTGCTTTAAGAAGTTTTATTAATGTGGCTACTAGAACATTAAAAATAATGTCACATGCACTGTTTCTGTAGGACAACATAGTGTTGTGCTAGGCTCTTGATAATTAAGAAGATACTGCAGTTTCCTCCAAGATTTTTGTTAGAAATGCAGAATCTTTTTCCTTTCCATCATAGTGAATCAGACTGCATTTTAACAGGATTCCCATATGATTTAGTTTGTACATTAAAGTTTGCAAAGAAGCATCACACTACTATATTATTAAAGGGTAAGTAGATATCCTCGTGAATTTTTTTTTTTTTTTGTAGAATTAGTTGCCAAAGATATTGCATTCAAAGAATGTTAAAAAAGTAGCTTGTGAATGATAACATTGACAACATATTTTCCCATGTACATTTTTATTTAAATGTATGACATTAGAAATGAGGCTAGGCAGTCCCTCATTCCCCCTGCCTGCCTGCCCCTTTTTGTGGGACTGGGGATTAAACCCAGGGATGCTTTACAATTTAGCTACATCCTCAGTCTTTTTTGGTTGTTTGTTTTGAGATGGGTCTTGTTAAGCTGCTGAGGTTCTCACTAATTTGTTGAGGCTGGCCTTGAATTTATGACTGTCCTATCTCAGTCTCCCTAGTCACTGGGATTTCAGGTATGTGCTGTTGTTACCAGCTCCTCTTCCCGCTTTTGTTATAACTTTATTCCCTGGATATAGCTGTTCTGGAGCATACAGAAATTTCTTTTCTTTGAGATATATTTATACTTTACATGTCATAGAACTTGGTATATTTCAGTTTCCCATGTCTTTTTGGTGTAGGAGGGAATAGAATTTGGAATTAAAAGATCAAGATTTAAGTTCTCGCTTTCTCACTTTGTAGCAATGTGTCCTTGGGAAAATTGTTTAATCTGTCTGGACCTGATACTAAAGAAAAGATTAAGATGTCAGCTTTCATATACTTACTGGTAAAATTTGACCAACTAAATTACCACATTATATAAAGTCCCTTGTGATCCTTTTGTAACTCCTAGGTTCACTTGTCATATTTCTTGATAGTACCGGGGGGAATATGCTGTTGAGTAGCAGAAAGCCATATAAAAGAGACCATGCCTGCTTAAAATATTTGATTAATGCTGACAAGTAAATATGTGTTTCACACAGGGTGTCATTTTTTCCTCTTCTTGCTCTGTAAACTCTGGCAGTAGCTATAGTTGTCAGTATTCCAGAAGTCATTGATACCACAATGGCCATCAGTAGGACGCTTTGGGTTATGAACCTAGTGCAGAGAAGGCCAGTGACTTCGTGGGATCATGGAAGGAAAGAGGAGATATCAGGGCCTGCAATAAAACTGTGGGCACATCTGGAAGGAGCAGAAGGAAGTGGTTTTGGAGCACAGGGTCCCTTGCACACTCCACTGTTGATGCTAGCTTTAGGCTGAAGCTCTCCTGCCTACACTTCTTTTTTCCCCCATTCTCCTAGAATTCATCCATGTAGGATGAATACAGAGTGCCCCAGAGCTGAAACACACACACACACACACACACACACACACACACACACACACACACAAATGCATACATGCATACACACACAGTAACAATTCAAAACCTAATTCTGGTTTTAGGAGGGAGAAAAATTGAAATGTATTTTCAACCCATCCTCTTCCATGTAGAAATCATGTTCATTTTCTGATTACTCTAATTTTTTTTTTACTAAATGGAAATTTATGATGTATTATTGAAATTTTGACTCCATAAATAAGACCTCATGGTTTTGCATTGACTTGTGTATATGTGTCTGTGTGTGTATGTGTGTGCATGTGCGTGTGTGACAGCAATGTAATTTTATGATTTTCTTTATATTGTCACTGGGAAAATTGTGTGTACATCACTGTCTTCAGTTTCTAGGCTTTTTTTTAATTCTGTGAACTTTCTCCTTAATAGAATGTTTAACATCTTCTAAGTGACTGGTCTTAAGATATGACCTCACCTTCAATCACTTGGGGAACTTTTAATACATACTGATGCCATCTGCTTGCCCTATAAAATCTTATTTAGTTGGTAAGTCTTAGGTTTTGGTCTGTTTTAAAAGCATGTCAGGTAATTTTTAACTTGTGGTTAGGCTTCAGAACTGTTGTAACATTCAGTTCAGTTTAATCTGTAAAGTAGTTATTGTAGAAAATGAATATAACTTGGAGCAAATATGGTACCTTACAAATTCTACACAGAAACGGTTGTTAGACTATAATCGGTGAAGGAATCATCTAGGAGTTATTCAACAATGCAGAATTCTGAGGTTTAATTAATTTTCTAGTTCTAGTGTTGATCTGAGAAAACTGAATTTTTAGTGGCTTTGAAGGTTATTGTGATCCAGATGGTCCATAACCCATTGCATGATATCATTCTGGATTCTCATCAGAGCAAATGTGTTTATTGAGGAGTCTGTATCTTCTCATGTTGAGGTAAAAATTTAAATATATATTTTTTTCTCACTTTGCTAGTGTTTGTATTAGTTTTAAGTTTTCTGTAATGGTTTCTTTCTATACTAATTATTAAAAAGCTGGAATGCTGGGACTGGGTTGTGGCTCAGCGGTAGAGCACTGGCCTAGCGTGTGGGAGGCCCTGGGTTCGATCCTCAGTACCACATAAAAAATAAATAAATAAAGATTTTAAAAATATTAAAAAAATAAATAAAAAGCTTGAGAGGGCCGGGGTTGTGGCTCAGTGGTAGAGCGCTCGCTTGCCTAGCATGCGTGAGGTGCTGGGTTTGAGCCTCAGCACCACATATAAATAAATAAATAAAAATAAAGGTATTTAAAAAAAAACTGGAGAATTTGATAATGTTTTGCTATTTCTATTAAATACTAAGTGATGAGATATGAGTTGGGGTGTGATTGTAGTTCACAATTTACAATTCTATTTTAATTGAATATTCCTAGTAGTCTTATTTGGGGCCAGAGAGTAACTTTTACATCATCCTAAATGGAACACATAACCAAATAACATTTGGGCTTTCCTGTTAAGAATGCTATACACATTTTTAAGTTAATAAATCACTTCTAGAAAGCATTTTAAAATTTTGACTGGAAGTGAGAGATGACCTTTTATTTTCTGTTGTATTTTACTAAGACCAAAATTATTTTTCTTCTCTTCCCTTTGTTCCCAAAGCTTATTAATGAATCTTCTTGTGAGTATTATAGTTCTCAAAACTCCTGATCCCATGCTATACAAGGACCCTTCCATTTGTCTTAAAATTCAACTCCATTGTTACCATTTTGTTTTGTTCATTTTATGTTCTCCTGGATAAGCCAAATGGCACGTAAACATTCTAGAGAGATTTAAACTAATATCTCAGTTAATGATACTCTGGTTTTAAATGTTAATCCATTTTAGACAATGTTCCAGATACAGGAAAAACATATTTATTTTTAAATGATCCAGTCTGTCTGGTCTAGTTTTCTTAAGCAATTCATGCAAGTGCTATAGCTATAAAGTCTTCATTTGTCCAGAATATAATTCCTTTTTACTATTTGCTCATGAGCTTTAAAAAGATGTGCCTGAAAGCAGGCTTGTCAGCCTTTATTTTTTCATGGCAAAGTGTTACAGAGCCCTCTGTTTGAACCTTAAGTTTGAAGCCTAAATTATGTGGGATTTAGAATGAACATTGTATATGTGGGTAGTTAATATGAATATTAATAATACCTGGATTTTAGGATCTTTTTATTTATAAGTGGGAGCATGTCTCTTTTTTTCATTCTGAGAGACTGAATGTTAATTATTATATGGCAGAAAATAAAGCTATGTTCTGGCCTGTAAGAACTTGAGGTTAGGAGTCATACTGCCTATCTTTACAAATAATATTCTAATGTTATTGAAGTTATCTATCAAAAATTATAAAAGTTTGAAAGCTTTTGGAGAAATGATATTTCCATGCCAGATTAATTAGAGAGTGTAACCAGTCTAAGTGGTTGCCTGAGAAAGTGATTTCTGCTGCTGGGTGATTTGAACTCTCTTCTGTACTTTGTGTGAAACAGATTACATTACAGATTTCAGAAAAAGCCAAAACATAGGTTTAAGTTTAAGCTTTCTTATTTATCATTTGTGAGAAAATTTACAGAAAGGGCGCCACAGCCTAAATTCAGTAAAACAAGAAGAACAGATGGAAAAGATATGCTTTATAAGTCCTTCACCATTTTTATAGTAGATAATTACAACTATCTAAACATTATGGATTAAGTATGAGAAAATAATGTTTGTATCTCTGTTCCCATTTATAGACACATGAAATTTCTATTTATTTCTGGTAGGAAAATACAGTTTCTAAAACATTTCTTTTGAAAATTATGCTTTAAATAGGAAAGGTAAAGAATCTCAAAATTCAGTTAACACTTTTCAAGAGTGTGATCTGCATTTGAGATCTAGTTAGTGTGTTTGTGAATGCAGCCCAGTGTGGCCAACAATGAGTTGATGTGAGATATAAAGGGCCTCTTCTTGCTTTGCTTGGTTCTGAGGGTCACACTAACTCCAGGGCTCCCTGAGACTTTATCTGTGTCTCTTATAGAGTCTAGAGTGAAGTCCAACTAATTTCTTTGATCAATTCTGATTTCTTCTCCTTCCTACCACAGAAGTTCTTCTCACTGGCACTCCCTAATAAGTATTCCACATGCCTGTATGACAACTTCCAGGAGGCTCTAAACTGCTAACACCCACCTTGTGTTATCATCAGGTCTTAGCATTTCGTTGCAAGGAACTATAATCCTGAAAAGTGTTTAAATATATATATTTTAAAATTTTGACATGAGATGAGGGTTCTTCCTGTACCTTACCAGCATACATTCAGATAATATTTTCCTTGGTCCCCTTCATTCCCAATCTGCCTTCATTTGGTAGTTTTCCCTTTCTTTTTCTGTCTCCTCTGTCTTGTCTCATTTTATAGTTCAGACATTGCCATTTATTATTTATATAAATTTATATCTGAGGGACATCTTCTCCGTGGTGATGACACTGAACTAATTTAGAAGGACAGATAGAATTTTGTATAGGTGTGTGTGTGTGTGTGTGTGTGTGTGTGTGTGTGTATTGGGGGGAGAGGGCGAGGGCGAAACAGTGAGATATTGTGATGGAGGATATCTCATGTGAAAGGTATAAGGAATTACCATTATAAGGAACATGAAATGGCATGGTAAGGGTGAAGAACTATAAGCAGTTGCTATGGCTGATTGATAGAAACGACAAGCATGTAAGGACCAGGTCATGCATACCATATAAGGAAGTTTATATTTCATTCTTTTGCACTGGGGTACCATCATTAAGTTTGTGTATGTTCTTGTTACTAGCTTTATAACAAGTAGATGTTACTTAATAGGCTAAATACTCCACATATTTAATGCCATGTAATGATAGCATTCAGAATTTGAATTTAGTGTTGGCAGGTTTTAAAAGTAGATGTCAAAGTTGGTTTTGATATTTTTGTAACAGTCTACACAGTAACAAGAAAATTTTATTTTAGCACTGACTGTGTTGTAGGCACAATGCTAAGTCCATTGTACATATTGTCACATTTAATTCTTCCAGTGTCTTTTTCAGGTTTGTGGTGTGTTTGTCCGGTTTTGCAGGTAAAGAAATTGAGGCTTAGGTTAAGTAGTTTGCCCAATGCCCCACAGTAATCAGATTGGGATTTAACTCAGGTTTGACACCCAAACTAATTCTTTTAGCTACTTTGCAAAGCCGACTGAAATGATATTTGTTTATCTATATGTATATTGACATAGGCTTTTTTCTTTTGACTGGAGTAATTATTTAAAAAGTGAGACTAGGGGCTGGAGTTGTAGCCCAGAGGTAGAGCACTTGCTTTGTACTTGTGAGGCACTGGGTTTGATTCCCAGCACCACATATAAATAAGCAAATAAAATAAAGGTCCATCAACAACTTAAAAAATATTTAAAAAGTGAGACTAATCCTCCATGACTATTCACTAGTTATTTTACTAGTCGTTTTTAACTTTACAATTTTCAGATATCAGAAATGAAGAATAGTATTGAAGTTGTTCCTTTTTTTTTGGACTGTGTTTTTCTAGGTAAAGTGGAAAGATATCTTAGAAGCATGTATTATGTGACTGATGAAATATAAATTGTAGAGCATATATGTATGTAGTTATAAAAGAAGATAGCTCTAGAAAATGCTGACAGCAGGGAAATACTTTTCATATTGAACTTAAAAAACAAAACAAAACAAATTAAAAAAAAAAAAAAAACACCAAAACAGTAGTACTTGGGATTTAACATTTTCCTATCCTGGATGCAGTGTTAATTTTTGACAAGACATAGACTGTGGCTGACTCGGCCCCAAGAGTACCTATCTTCAGTTTCTTTATTGACTTTTTATATTTTTGCTTCTAGTTATTCATGACAGTTTTATTTTCAGAGCATAGAAGAAAGTTTTCTGGATTAATTGACGCAATAGCTAAGAAGAAAGGAGGAGTATAGGTTTTGATATCAGACATGGTTGACAGTAGTGGACAAAATCTCAGAATTAGAAGCTGGTTAATATAAGGTAAGTCTAATTAAATTACTTAGCATTATGCTTAATAATAGAACACACTTTCTTTTCAGATTCTTTTGGAATATTATGAAAACTGATTGTATGCTTGGTCCACAAAAAAAAGATCTTCCAGTAAGTTCCCCCAAATAGAAATAGTTGAAGTAGTATTCTTGGTTATATTATAATGTAGAAATTAATAATTATGAAAAAAAACTAACTGTAAAACAAAAAAAATCACTATCACCTGGAAATTTATCCTTCACTAGTCTTTGGACTAAAGAGGAAATAAAAAATAGGAAATTATAATAAAATAAAATGTATTTGAACCTGTGGGAACCTAGCTAAACCATATGTATTATTTGCATTAAATATGTACATTAATAAGCAAGAAATAACTGAAAAATAAATTACCCATCAAACTCAAGGGGAGAGAAAAAGAATACCAAAATATATCTAAAGAGACTAGGAGGAAATGAATAGCAATTGGTAGGCTGAATAACAGCTCTTCAATATGTTCACCCCGATAGCTAGATCCTGTGATCCTTACTTTACATTGTGTATTAGTTTACTGCAACAATAACCACTAATATGGTGACTATTTACATTAACTAGTATGGTACAGTTGTCACATATCATGAACCAGTATTGATATACTGCTGTTAACTAAAGCCTGCATTTGAAATTCTTTAGTTTATTCGTTTTCTGTTCTAAGAACTCATCCAGGTACCATTATTTTTAGCTATTCTGTTTCCGCTTGATTGGGGTGGTTTCTCAGGCTTTACTTAGTTTTGTTGACTTTGACAATTTTGATTAGTCCCGAACAATTATTTTACAGAATATTCCTTAGTTTGTTTTGGGCTGATTTTTTTTCCCCCTCAGGGTTATGTAACCAAACTATGGGTTTGCCCCTCGGTGAGTACAAAACCAAGAAGCACAACCACGAATAAAAGATTGAAATGAAGAGTTTTTTAGAGGTTTGGGGGTGCAGCTCAGTGGTAAAGCCTATGGCTAGCTTTAGGATGCAATGTGGGAGGCCCTGGATGCAATCCCCAGTACCACCAAAAAAAGGAGGAGAGGTTTATTGCTTGTATGAATATCAATAAGAAGTAAGAAAAGAAGTATTGGGGATCAGTTCCCAAATCCATATCTCCCTGAACAAAGAAAGCAAGAGAATTTTATTGGGGCAACTTATGCATATTCATACTGGGTAGGCTTGTTATCACAAGTAGAGGTGGGTGCATATTCCTCAGCTTGTTCAAACAATGGCAGGGGGGAATGCCTGCTGGGTAGAGAATTTTGCATTCTAATGAGATTCTAATGAGCAAAGTTCACTCTAGGTCACCTACAAGAGTGAGTAGAGTGACTCAGGGATTTGGCTGGTTTCTTGTGGATTTCTCCAGAGGTCTTATCTGAAGCAGCAGAACAACTCAAAGGAGTGCTAGCAATCATTAAGGGGGCATCAGTTTTTCCCCTGCCTCTTTCCCCCCTGGAAGTGCCTGCCTAGCAGCTAACATTTAGACTAAAGTTAGGGATTTTGGGAGAATAATGATTCTCTTTGAAAAATTGCTTCTTGAGGTACAAGTGTGTAACAAGATAAATATTTTTACTTTTCATCATTTTATAATTTTTATTTGAAAACTCATTTAAAACATACTAACCCATTTTCCCTTCACAGAACTGTAGACTATTCTTTCCTCTCCTTTCCTGTTTTTATTTGATGCCCCAATTCATCAGCCTCATAATATCAATAAAGATTTGTCATTTTGGCTCCCACAGTGCATTAATATCTTTCTGAAATAAATCTGTTTTTAAATAGCTTATGTAACATTATAAAAATGTTATACTGTTAAGAATGTTATCTACATCATGAAATTTAATTCAAGATAAGGGGAATATTTTTAGAAGTTTTAGTCCACTATTTCAGTAATGCAGAATTTATTTAATGCAGTTGAGAGGCCTGCAATATCTTCTAAGGGCCCTGTAAAGACATCTTGGATTTCTGTCATAGTCGCTTTTCTCCATTAACTAGTACTGCACCTGCTGCCAGATGCAGGTAATTTCATTACTATATGATGTCATTTGCCTTTGGCACATTGTTCTAACAAATTAAAGATTAAAATTTAGCTGCTATGCAAAACCACATCCTTTGTATCAGTTTAAATACCTATTGGACTTTTTTGTCTGATTTAACTGAAGAAGCAATGATTTTTTTGAAATGTGAATCTCATTGAGCACAACAGCATATAAGTGTCTTAGGGACATCTCTTGATTACTCTGTCTCAGTTGACATAATTTAAATTTCAAGCAGTAGAAAGACCAAGTGACTTTTCAGACACCAAAACACATAGGTTTTTTAATTATATTTTATTGCATTTTAAATGTAATGTCAAAAAAATATATTTTTATATATAGTATATATTTTTATATGTTATATATATATATTGCTTGGGCAATAAAAATTAAGACATTATGTATATTTTTGTAAACAACTAAGTAAAGTTAAATTAAAACTGAGGTCCAAATTAATCATGTTTTGTAGCTCAAATAAGGTTTGTTTCTTTATATATATAAATTGAGCAATTATTTTGCCCCCCAAATTAAAACTTTGTTGTTGCCATCTAGGGATTTTGGATCACCATTATTTATGTACATGTGATACCAATGAAGTATCCTACAGCATTTTGTTTGCATAAGCTTATCATACTTTTATTGCCATCTAGCATATTCCAATTGTACTATACCATTATGGACTGTAGTAGTGATAACATTTGGCAACTGTGGTAGATTTTTGTCATTTAAATAGCAAATGTTAATAAAGAAATAAGTGTAAATTATATTGAGTTAAATTAAGCAGTCTGGGGGCTAGGGATGTGGCTCAAGCAGTAGTGCGCTCGCCTGGCATGCGTGCAGCCTGAGTTCGATCCTCAGCACCACATACAAACAAAGATGTTGTGTCTGCCAAAAACTAAAAAATAAATATTAAAAAAAATCAAGCAGTCTGGTTAGTAATGGTGTAAAGTATATTTATACAAATATAGTGAGAATAATTTGCCTCAAAAGTCTTGATTCCAAAGTAAAAAAGTCAAGAGAAAATAGTTGACTTCTTTCAGATTGCTAGAGCTTTGTGCCAAGAAAATAGAATTTCTTGTGTGTGTACTATATTACAAACATCAAGAAATTTGCTCTCATTTCCCATAGTGAGAGCTTTATTTACATATTAGGCAACTAGTTGGAGGGGATAGCTAATAGTCATGTTACTATTTCCACTCATTGAAGTCTCTTAATAATCATATGTGGCTAATGAACAGTCCTTCCATATTGATCATTTCTGAGATACATGATTTTAAAATGGCCATTTATATAATTTTAATACTCATTATTTAGGAATAATATTTTATTCACTGTGTATTTATCATTGCAGAGAGTAAAAGCAAGTTTAGGAATCAGTCTTAGTATGATTGTGCACCTCTCATATATATTCTGAGGAACTTTTGACTTTTGATGTATGTAGACATCATTGAGATGAAAAGGGAATGTGTAACTTCTGTTGTGCTAGATGCTCAGAATTTTTGATGGTAGCCATTTTATTTGGTAGAAAGATTTGAAAGATTTGACTGGCCATAGGAATATAAAGGGAATATTGACAAGTGTTTTTTAAAATGAAGAGTTTGGGGTGATGTGAGGAAGGGACCATGATGAGGCAAGGAATGAAAATGGCCTGTAGAAACTGAAAAAGGCAAGGAAACAGATGGATTCTCCACTCCATAAAAGCAGCCAACCATGTTCACACCTTAGCTCTAGCGCAGTGAGGTTGATTTCTTTTTCTGAACTCTAGGACTGTGAGATAAGTTTGTGTTGGGGTTGCTATGGATCCCCACATAACCTGACTGAGTCAGGGACACCTGGTGCAGCAGATCTATCCTGTTATTTGTAGATAAACAACTTAGCAGGGTGGGAATGTGTTTAGGAGTGCTCTGTGGGTTTTTCCAAGGACTAAGGTCATGTCCCTTCCTTGGAGAGGCTTTGCTCTGAGGTAGAGGCTGGTTTTTCATGGTGTGGAGGTGTGTGATAAAACATCTGTGGTGGGGTCATGTGGATCTGCTATTAGCTTCAAAATGGCTTGTGAGTGACATGGTGCAGCCAGCAGACTCTTATATGTAAAGGCATCTTGTTATATGGAGAGGTTTTAGGGCAATGTTCAGAATCAGGTTGCTATGGTCAAGGGGGCAAGCTATGTGGGATAGCAGCCTGGTTGGTGCATTCTCCTGCAGACCCTGACAAAACCACACATGACAGAACTCCCTCCAGCACTGTGTCCCAGTTGAACTCCTTGTATTTTGTGAAGCTAATAGCAAACTCCCAACGCAGCTGCAAGCATGAAACGTGGAGGACGACCAAATGGCTTCACAGTCCACAGGGGGAGACACTTACCCCCAGTGGCCACAGTTTACCTAAAAAAGAGAATTCAGCACTGCTGCCCCATGTTCATTGGAAAATAAGAAAACATGTCCTCCAGGTCACATTGATGCAGAACCAGCTTTGATGTTCTCACTACAAAGGAAGCTAAAGCTCCTGACAAAAACATATATTTCAAGTGCCCAACTTCAGAGGCAGATTCTCAAGAAGTCTTTAGGCAGGCAGACCTCCATGTTTGTGGAGTGTTTACCCTGTCCCTTACTTTTGGAATCTCCTCTACCACCTCCAAGTTGTGAACTCCTCAGCATTTTCCATTCCAGATACGTATTCACAGTTTTCTTCCTCTTCTCCTCTAATTGTGTCTCACTTGGGGCGATGGTAATGTCAAGGCATTGTTCTGTATGAGAGTGGGAAGATTTTTGTGTAGCACAAGTTGGCATACACATTGGAATGATTTTCCTATTTTCCATTTTGAAATACTGAATCCCTGACAATAACCCATGTCCTACTAAACTCTGACTACTAATCCTAATATGATGGAGAAAAATAAACGTAACAGAAAAGAAATACAGGCAGTTCATAGGAGGCATGTTGTATACTTGGACTTGCCTTATGCTTTATCAAGGCTATGTGTTATAAATCTAGTCAACTTTTCATTGTAATACTTCTCCATGAGTTTTTAAAGTTAACAAATATGTAAATTCCTGCCTTCCTTTCTCTGCAGCCTATTCAGCACATGTATATTTATATGCATATGTAGAATCCTACCTGGTATCACATGTACATTCTTGTGAGGTCGCTGACTTTGGGAGATACAAATTGTGAGATGAGATCACTCCCCGTAAATGCTGATGGACCTGAAAATTCAACCTATGGGTGAGCTTTCTAGTTGAACAACATTGTACCTTAGTCCATGTTCAGTAAAATGAATATTTTTGGATATGTGGATGATATATATTCCATGAAGAATTTCAATTGGCATATATATTGCTACTTCTAAATATGTGTGTGTAGATATATATATATATATATATATATATATATATATATATATATATATATATATATATATATATTTATATTCTCAAGATTTTACAAAATATGAAATATATGTGTCTTGTTATACACTCCTCAAATTCGTTCATGTTCATGTATGTGGATTTATAATCAACTTTTCACAAGATCGTTCTCAGAAATATTCATTTTCCTGAAATACATATTTGTTTCCTAGTCCTGAAAACTCACTTCAGTGAATGGTGCATACAAATTTTAATATTTCTACAGTAACTGACCCCAGTTTCACATCAATGCAAGGAGATTCCTATGGGACTTGATTGTATTTTGACGTTCAGTTTTATTCAACACTGTTACATTAATATTTCTTCAGTTTATGTACATCATAGGATATATCTTTCATCCACAAGTTCACAAATTTATAGGTATTTCTTTCACTTTCAATCACTTCCTGCTTCAGCACACATGTAATACTCCATGTTTCTTGACTGGTCTTTTCATGAGACTTCTTTCCAAAAACATTATTTTTAATTTTCATAATCATTTTTAAAGCCAAACTCACACACTCTTCATGATAAACCGTAAACTAATATTACATTTAGATGTATAACTGGTTGGAATGAATGTATGTATATCAATATGAGATTTCATGTATATGTTCAGATATCAATTCAATCTATTATTTAAAATTGGAACCAGTTATATACATATATACTAATTTATAGGTATTCAAAACATTGCTGCCAGAAATGTTGGAAGAAATACTCTTGTCACCTGATCTACATATTCATACCATCCCAATAATATTCTAGACACAAATTGCAAAGGTCACACTTATGATTGTACCAAAGTCTAAATTGAAGGTGAGCTGGATTACTAAAAACATCCATGTCCAGGTTGCCTAATGCTTTCAAATTTCAACCCTATTGGTGACTACATATTTCTTTCTTTCTAAGATTATATATTCAACCTCCCATCACTGTTGAAAATATCTACTCCTATCACTCAATTTATACTTTGCCTGATTTCTTCATGTCTATATTGATATCAGCTTTCCTACATATTTTCCCGAGTTCATCTTTTGACTGACTCTTCACATGTGCTGATATTTACTTTCACTCTCTAACCGAAACCCTATTGCAAAAGAACTTTTGTTTCAAATCCTAGACTCACTCTTTTTCCTAAACCTACTGACTATCTTCCTAATCCTACCGACTATCCCTTTTTAACTGGATGTTCTCTTCTACATTCAATCATCCAAGGTACAAGATCCTATGCCATTGGATGCTGATTTATCTGAGAAATCTGTGCAGAACATAATTCAAACCTATGTATCCCAATCAAGGGCCCAATGCACCTTCTGTGCTTCAAATCTTACCAAGATTTCTGTTTTTATACTTATATTTTACCTATATATTTTTATAAATATCACAGTTTCTCAATACCAGTATTCATCCAGCAGAATGATTCCTAACCCAAATCGAACATGTTATTAACCCTAACCATACACTGTTCCCTCAGTTTAACTTTACAGAAGATCAGGTACAGAGTTGATCTTAAAGACAGGGATGTAGGGGATCCTACTCTTGCTGAGACCCTCAAAAGTAGATGCAGAAATGATCCCTGGAGAAGATGTAGGCAGCTATGTAGGACCTGAGAGAGCAAAAGTCATCTTCAATGGCAAACAACCCGATCAGGATGAAGGGATGTGTCTGAATCAGCCTCTCTCTTCTCAATGCAGGGAAGATGGACCAAACCAGGCCTGTGTGAAGAGCTGTTCCCGGGGTCCTAGGTTTTATATACCATTCTAACTTGTGAAAGGGTCCCAGAAAGTTAGGGCAGCCTCTAACTCATGGGACCCTTGGAAGCAACTGTTTGGACAAAGTGGTTGCCAAGGTAGTGACCTCATTCAGTTCCCTGAAGGAAGGGACCTCACCTCACTTCCTTGGTGATGGAACTCTCTGAACTTGAAGTCCAGGAAGCAAGGCCCCCAGAGCCATTCCCAGTCCCCATCTCAGTGGGCTCACTTGATTGGATTTATGAAGGACAGAGTCACTCTTTCTTGGTACCTACTATGTGAGATTGGCCAAATGCCAGGAAAGCTCTGAAGAGGGGCCTTTCCTGAGAAAGAAGATAATGGCTCATTGCTGGCTCCTGACAACTTCACAGAGTTGGCCAAAGAGACCAGATCTGAGATAGGACATGCCACTGCTGGGGAACATAGTATGGCCCCCCAGTCAGAGGACACTCCCAATAGTCACAGACCTACTTGGGGAATCAGGTGCCTTTGTGGGTGTGGGTGTGAATTGGTGGTTTTGTCTCATGTTGAGAATATGTAGGAAATGAGGTTTTCTCCGTTTTGAGCGGACTGTTTCTAGTGAGTCATTTGCACAAGGCAAGTGTTTCTGTGTCTGTGTATCCCACTGTGTCCCTGGTTGTAGATATTAGAATAGGGAATGCATCAATGGATGTGTCCTGTCTAGTAGAAAGCTTCCCAACGTTCATCCTGCCCAATTTATGAATGGACTGTGGCTTGCCTTATCGATGGGCAACACCTACTATCTTCCTAAGTTCCTGTATTCTTCCTGAAATCTGGCCTCTCTTCAGAACAGGCTCATTGATTTTGTATCCAAATATGGACCACCTGCAAGCTCTGTGACATGGCCATGTACTGGATAGCTGAAAGGAATGGTGAGCATGGCAGAAAACTCAGACATCACTGTGACCAGTAAAGTTTCAGTGGAGAAACCCTTCTTTGGGCCTTTTCCTTAACTATTGTTCTGTTGCCCTGAATGTCAAGGAGGACTTTGCCTCAGGCACCCCTTGTGAATCCTGAAGAAAATACTTTCCAAATGGAAATGAATGGGCATCACCTGTGGCTCTTTGGTTAATTTCTTTGGAATGAGATGTGTCTGAATCAGCCTCCTGGTCCTGTGTGAGCCTGTGGCTTAGATTCTCAGCACTTGATGAAACTAAATAAAGATCCCATGTATGCATCCAAAACAAAATTGCAAAGAGAGCAGTCATTGTGGATAAAGTCTCTCATGTCCCTCTGTAAGGTTCCTGACCTCCGTGAAGTGAGAATAGGGATCCTTTGGGACAAATGAGTTCTTGAAAGCCCTGCAGAGGCTAGCCTATAGGTGCTTGGGTTTTCTCATGACTCCAATTCACATAACAAATCTATACCCAACAGTCAATAGGCCTCAAATTGGAGAAGCAGACCAGTATTAACGGCAGGCCTATTTGATCTCTTTTGATTCTCAGGAAGGGTGTCCAGGACACCCTGACTTTAGGCAAATGAGGGGCAAGGGAGCTTATTTTGGACACTGTTTTGGGCTGCGCCCCTCATGGAAACCTCCAGCCAGAGGTTATGATGAGTGTCCATATGGAAGAAGATGAAGGCCATGTGGGAGTGTTTTGGTTTTAATTGTGGTCATTTGTGGGAAGGTTAGAAGAGATGACTGGTTGCACTTCAGCTTGAATTTTGGTGTGAATCCCCTTAGAAACTGAGTTCTGGAGCTGAGCTCAGAGAAGTATGGCCATGAATAGCGTTGGGATTTGAGGAGGCCACAAATGAGAGTCGCCATTGGAAACTGAGATCTAGTCCCAGGGTGGATTTCCACACAGCACTGGGAAACTCAGCTCAGATATCACATGATTTTATTCCTAAAGACGTGGCAGCGACAGTTGAGACAGAAAACACACATAGACCTCACATTGTAGACCTCAACGGGCCTGGCTTCATGTGACCTATGGCCACTCTTTGGGAAGCCTTGCCTGTGAGGATTCTCCAGAGCTTTTATTGAAAGGAGATTTCTCAGGATTTAATGATTCCTGAATGAGTTGAAACCCACATTGCCTCCGAATTCATCCTTGAAAAATGGCTAGATAAATACCATGAAATTTTTGAAATTCCCATGACCAGGTGGCAATGGACAACTTTGGATGTCTTGTTGCTGATCATGAGTGTATCAGACAGAGCCTTGATGGACTGGGTTTCATAAAAATGGTGTAGAACAGAGATGCCAGTAAGTTGGAGCCTGCTGAGATGTAGGCCTGGAGCAGTGCAGTGCAGGGGTGTGATAAAACATCTGTGGTGGGGCCCTGTGGATCTGCCCTTGGTTTCCAAATGCCTTGTGAGTGACATGGTGCAGACAGCAGACTCTTATATGTAAAGGCATCTTGTTGTATGGAGAGGTTTCAGGGCAATGTTCAGAATCAGGTTGCTATGGACAAGGGGGAAGCTATGTGGGATAGCAGCCCGGTTGGTGCATTCTCTTGCAGACCCTGATGCACCACACATGACAGAACTCCCTCCAGCACTGTATTCCAGTTGAACTCCTTGTATTTTGTGAAGCTAATACCAAACTCCCAATGCAGCTGCAAGCATGAAAAGTGGAGGATGACAAAATGGCTTCACGGTCCACCAGGGGAGACACTTAGCCCCCAGTGGCAACAGTTTACCTACAAAGAGAGGATTCAGCACTGCTGCCCCATGTTCATTGGAAAATAAGAAACTATGTCCTCCAGTCACATCGATGCAGACCCAACTTTGATAGTCTCACTACAAAGGAAGCTAAAGCTCCTGACAACAACATATATTTCAAGTGCCCAATCTCAGAGGCAGTTTCTCAAGAAGTCATTAGGCCAGCAGAGCTCCATGTTTTTGGAGTGTTTACCCTGTCCCTTACTTTTGGAATCTCCTCTACCACCTCCAAGGTTGTGAACTCCTGAGCATTTTCCATTCCAGGTATGTATTCACAGATTTTCTTCCTCTTCTCCTCTAATTGTGTCTTACTTTGGGCGATGGTAATATCAAGGCCTTGTTCTGGATGAGAGTGGGACGATTTTTGTATAGCAAATGGTTACAAACACATTGGAATCATTTTCCTATTTTCCATTTGAAATACTGAATCCCTGACAATAACCCATACTCCACTAGACTCTTACTACTAATCCTAATATGATGGAGAAAAATAAACATAACTGAAAAGAAATATAGGCAGTTCATAGGAGGCATGTTGTATACTTGGACTTGCCTTATGCTTTATCAAGTCTATGTGTTATAAATCTAGTCAACTTTTCATTGTAATTCTTCTCCAAGAATTTTTAAATTTAACAAATATGTATATTCCTGTCTCCTTTTCTCTGTAGCCTATTCAGCACATGTATTTTTATATGCATATGTAGAATCCTACCTCCTATCACACGTACATTCTTGGGAGGTCTCTGACTTTGGCAGATACAAATTTTGAGTAGAGATCACTCCCCCTAAATGCTGATGGAACTGAAAATTCAACCTATGGGTGAGCTTCCTCATTGAACAACATTGTACATTAATCCATGTTCAGTAAAATGAATATTTTTGGATCTGTGGATGATATATATTCCATGAAGAATTTCAATTGGCATATATATTGCTACTTTTAAATGTGTGTTTGTGTGTGTGTGTGTGTGTGTGCGTTTTTGCGTATAAATATATACTCTCAAGATTTTACAAAATATCAAATAAATGTATTATCATACACTCCTCAAATTCATTCATGTTCATGTATGTGTTTTTATAATCAACTTTTCACAAGATCATTCTCAGAAATATTCATTTGCCTGAAATACATATTTGTTTCCTAGTCCTGAAAACTCACTTCAGTGAATGGTGCATACAAATCCTAATATTTCTACAGTAATTGACCCCAGTTTCACATCAATGCAAAAAGATTGCTATGGGACTTGATTGTATTTTGACGTTCAGTTTTATTCAACACTGTTACATTAATATTTCTTCAGTTTATGTACATCATAGGATATATCTTTCATCCACAAGTTTACAAATTTATAGGCATTCATTTCACTTTCAATCACTTCCTGCTTCAGCACACATGTATTAATCCATGTTTCTTGACTGGTCTTTTCATGAGACTTCTTTCCAAACACATTATTTTCGATTTCCTTAATCATTTTTGAAGCCAAACTAACACACTCTTCATGATAAACCATAAACTAATATTACCTTTAGAAGTATAACTGGTTGGAGTGAATGTATGTATATCAATATGAGATTTCATGTATAATTTCAGATATCAATTCAATCCATTATTTAAAGTTGGAACCAGTTATATTATTTATTCACAATATGGTCTATTCATGCATCATCTCTATATTCATAGACACAGGATACAACTATTTGTGTCACCAATACTAATTTATAGGTCTTCAAAATATTGCTCCCTAAATGGTGGAAGAAATACTCATGTCACCTGATCTACATATTCATTTCATCCCAGTAATATTCTGGACACAAAATGCAAAGGTCACACTTATGATTGTACCAAAACCTAAATTGAAGGTGAGTTGGATTACTAAAAACATCCATGTTCAAGTTGCCTAATGCTATCAAATTTCAACCATATTGGTGACTACATATTTATTTCTAAGATTCTACATTCAACCTCACCTCCCTGTTGAAAATGTCTACTCCTGTCACTCAATTCATACTTTGCCTGATTTCTTAATGTCTATATTGATATCAGCTTTCCTACATATTTTTCCCAGTTCATCATTGTGACCGACTCTTCACATGTGCTGACATTTACATTCACTCTCTATTCGAAACCCTATTGCAAAAGAAATTTTTGTCCAAATCCTAGACTCACTCTTCTTCCTAAACTTACTATCTCCCTAATCCTACCGACTATCCCTTTTTGACAAGATGTTCTCTTCTACATTCAATCATCCGAGGTACAAGATCCTATGCCATTGGATGCTGATTTATCTGAGAAATCTGTGCAGTACATAATTCAAACCTGTGTATCCCAATCAAGGGCACAATGCTCTTCTGTGCTTCAAATCTTACCTAGATTTCTGTTTCAATACTTATATTTAACCCATATATTTTTATAAATATCACAGTTTCCTAATACCAGTATTCATCCAGCAGAATGATTCCTAACCCAAATCGAACACATTTTTAACCCTAACCATACACTGTTCCCTCAGTCCAACTTTACAGAAGAACATGTACAGAGTTGATCTTACAAGACAGGAATGTAGGGGATCCTACTCCTGCTGAGACCCTCAAATGTAGATGCAGAAATGATCCCTGGAGAAGATGGTAGGCAGCTATGTAGGGCCTGAGAAAGCAAAAGTCATCTTCAATGGCCTCCATACCATGGGACCGTTGAAGCAACTGTTTGGACAAAGTGGTTGCCAAGGCAGTGATCTCATTCAGTTCCTTGAAGGAAGGGACCTCACCTCATTTCCTTGGTAATGGAACTCTCTGAACGTGAAATCACGGTATCAAGGACCTAGAGCCATTCTCAGTCCCCATGTCAGTGGGCTCACTTGATTGGATTTTCCAAGGACAGAGTCAGGCTTTCTTGGTACCTACTGATGGGAGGTTGGCCAAATGCCAGAAAAGCTCTGAAGAGGGACCTTTCCTGAGAAAGAAGGTAGTGGCTCATTGCTGGCTCCTGACAACTTCACAGAGTTGGGAAAGGAGACCAGATCTGAGACAGGACAGGCCACTACTGGGGAACAGTGTATGCCCCCCCCATTCAGAGGATACTCCCAATAGTCACAGACCTACTTGGAGAAATAGGAGCCTTTGTGGGTGTGGGTGTGAATTGGTGGTTTGTCTCATGTACTGAGAATATGGAGAAAATGAGGTTTGCTCGGCTTGGAGTGGACCGTTTCTAGTGAGTCTTTTGCACAAGGTGAGTGTTTCTCTGTCTGTGTATCCCACTGTGTCCATCGTTGTAAATATTAGAATAAGGAATGCATCAAAGGATGTGTCCTGTCTAGTAGAAAGCTTCCCAGTGTTCATCCTGCCCAATTAATGAATGGACTACAGCTTGCCTTATCAATGGGCAACATCTACTATCTTCCTAAGTTCCTGTATTCTTCCTGAATTCTTGCCACTCTCCATAACAGTCTCCTGGTTTTGTATCCAAGATATGGACCACCTGCAAGCTCTGTACATGGCCATTGTCTGGATAGCTGAAGGGAATGGGGAGCATGGCAGAAAACTCAGACATCAGTGTGACCAGTAAAGTCTCAGCGGAGAAAAGCTGCTTTGGGCCTTTTTCTTAACTATTGTTCTGTTGCCCTGAATGTCAGGGAGGATTTTCCCTCAGTCCACCCCTTTGTGAAGCCTGAAGAAACAGTTTCCAAATGAAAATGAATGGGCATCACCTGTGGCTCTTTGGTTAGTTGCTTTGGAATGAGATATGTCTGAATCAGCCTCCTGGCCCTGTGTGAGGCTGTGGCTTAGATTCGCAACACTTCATGAAACTAAATAAAGATCCCATTAATGCATCCAAAACAAAATGGCAAAAAGAGCAGTCTTTGTGGATAAACTCTGTCACCTTCCTCTGTAAGGTTCCTGACATCCGTGAAGTTAGAATAGAGATCCTTTGGGACAAATGAGTTCTTCAAAGCCCTGCAGAGGTTAGCCCGTAGGTGCTTGAGTTTTCTCATGACTCCAATTCACATAAAGAATCTATACCCGACAGTCAATATGCCTCAAATTGGAGAAGCAGATCAGTATTAATGGCAGGCCTATTTGATCTCTCCTGGTTCTCAGGAACGGTGTCCAGGACACCCTAACTTTAGGCAAATCAGGGGCAAGGGAGCCTATTTTGGACACTGTCTTAGGCTGTGCCGCTCATGGAAACCTCCAGCCAGAGGTTATGATGAGTGTCTATATGAAAGAAGATGAGGGCCATGTGGGAGTGTTTTGGTTTTAATGTGGTCATTTGTGGGGTGGTTAGAAGAGGTGACTGGGTGCACTTCAGCTTGAACTCTGGTGTGATTCTCCTTAGAGACTGAGCTCTGGAACTGACCTCAGAGAAGTATGGCCATGAATTGTGTTGGGATTTGAGGAGGCCACAGATGAGAGTCGCCCTTGGAAACTGAGATCTAGGCCCAGGGTGGCTTTCCACACAGCACTGGTACTCTCAGCCCGGATATCACATGGTTTTATTCTTAAAGACTTGGCAGCCACAGTTGAGACACAAAACACACATAAACCTCACATTGTAGACCTCAATGGGCCTGGCTTCATGTGACCTTTGGCCACTCTTTGGGAAGCCTTGCCTGTGAGGTTTCTCTAGAACTTTTATTGAAAGGAGATTCTTCAGGATTTAATGGTTCCTGAATGAGTTGAAACCCACAATGGGTTTGGCAGATACAAATTGTGAGAACACATAGAACTCACTTTGTAGACCTCAATTGGCCTGGCTTCATGTGACCTTTGGCCACTCTTTGGGAATCCTTGCTCATGAGGATTCTCCAGAGCTTTCATTGAAAGGAGATTTCTCAGGATTTAATGGTTTCTGAACTAGTTGAAACCCACAGTGCCTCCTAATTCATCCTTGAAAAATGGCTGGATAAATACCATAACATTTTTGAAATTCACATGACCAGGTGGCAATGGAGAACCTTTGGGTGTCTTGTTGCTGATCATGAGTGTATCAGACAGTGCCTTGATGGACTGGGTTTCATAAAAAGGGTGTAGAACAGAGATGCCAGTAAGTTGGAGCCTGCTGAGAAGTTGGCCTGGAGCAGTGCAGTGCAGGGGTGTGATAAAACATCTGTGGTGGGGCCCTGTGGATCTGCCCTTGGCTTCCAAATGCCTTGTGAGTGACATGGTGCAGACAGCAGACTCTTATATGTAAAGGCATCTTGTTGTATGGAGAGGTTTCAGGGCAATGTTCAGAATCAGGTTGCTATGGTCAAGGGGACAAGCTATGTGGGATAGCAGCCCGGTTGGTGCATTCTGCTGCAGACCCTGATGCACCACATATGACAGAACTCCCTCCATCACTGTGTCCCAGTTGAACTCCTTGTATTTTGTGAAGCTAATACCAAATTCCCAATACATCTGCAAGCATGAGATGTGGAGGAAGACCAAATGGCTTCACAGTCCACAGGGGGAGACACTTAGCCCCCAGTGGCCACAGTTTACCTTCAAAGAGAGGATTCAGCACGGCTGCCCTATGTTCATTGGAAAATAAGAAACCATGTCCTCCAGGTCAAATAGATGCAGAACCAGCTTTGATGGTCTCACTACAAAGAAAGCTAAAGCTCCTGACAACAGCATATATTTCAAGTGCCCAACCTCAGAGGCAGTTTCTCAAGAAGTCATTAGGCCAGCAGAGCTCCATGTTTGTGGAGTGTTTACCCTGTCCCTTACTTTTGGAATCTCCTCTACCACCTCCAAAGTTGTGAACGCCTGAGCATTTTCCATTCCAGATAGGTATTCACAGATTTTCTTCCTCTTCTCCTCTAATTTTGTCTTACTTGGGGCGTTGCTAAATCAAGGCATTGTTCTGGATGAGAGTGGGAAGATTTTTGTGTATCATTTGTGTCCATACACATTGGAATCAATTTCCTATTTTACATTTGAAATACTGAATCCCTGACAATAACCCATACCCCAATAGATTCTGACTACTAATCGTAATATGATGGAGAAAAAACAAAAAACGTAACAGATAAAAAATACAGGCAGTTTATAGGAGGCATGGTGTATACTTGGACTTGCCTTTTGCATTATCAAGGCTATGTGTTATAAATCTAGTCAACTTTTCATTGTAATACTTCTCCATGAGTTTTTAAAGTTAACAAATATGTAAACTCATGTCTCCCTTTCTCTGTCGCCTATTCAGCACATGTATTTTTATATGCATATGTAGAATCCTACCTGGTATCACATGTACATTCTTGTGAGGTCGTTGACTTTGGCAGATACAAATTTTGAGAAGAGATCACTCCCCCTAAATGCTGATGGAACTGAAAATTCAACCTATGTGTGAGCTTCCTCATTGAACAACATTGTACATTAATCCACGTTCAGTAAAATGAATATTTTTGGATCTGTGGATGATATATATTCCATGAAGAATTTCATTTGTCATATATACTGTTACATTTAAATGTGTGTGTGTGTGTGTGTGTTTGTGTATATATAAATATATATATATATTCTCAAGATTTTATAAAATATGAAATATACGTGTCTTATTATACACTCCTCAAGTTCGTTCATGTTCATGTATGTGTTTTTATAATCAACTTTTCAGAAGATCATTTTCAGAAATGTTCATTTTCCTGAAATACATATTGGTTTCCTAGTCCTGAAAACTCACTTCAGTGAGTGGTGCATACAAATCCTAATATTTCTACAGTAATTGATCCCAGTTTCACATCAATGCAAAAAGATTCCTATGGGACAAGATTGTATTTTGACATTCAGTTTTATTCAACACTGTTACAATAATATTTATACAGTTTATGTAGATCATAGGATATATCTTTCATCCACAAGTTCACAAATTTATAGACATTTGTTTACTTTAAATCACTTCCTGCTTCAGCACACATGTAATTCTCCATATTTCTTGACTGATCTTTTCATGAGACTTCTTTCCAAACACATTATTTTCAACTTCCATAATCATTTTTGAAGCCAAACTCACACACTCATCATGATAAAACCGTAAACTAATATTACCTTTTGATGTATAACTGGTTGGAATGAATGTATGTATATCAATATGAGATTTCATGTATACTTTCAGATATCAATTCAATCCATTATTTAAAGTTGGAACCAGTTATATTATTTATTCACAATATGGTCTATTCATGCATCATCTCTATATTCATAGACACAGGATACAGCTATTTGTATCCCCAATACTAATTTATAGGTCTTCAAAACATTGCTGCAGAAATGGTGGAAGAAATACTCATGTCACCTGATATACATATTCATTTCATCCCAATAATATTCTAGACACAAAATTCAAAGGTCACACTTATGATTGTACCAAAGCCTAAATTGAAGGTGAGCTGGATTACTAAAAACATCCATGTCCAGGTTGCCTAATGCTTTCAAATTTCAACCCTATTGGTGACTACATATTTATTCCTTTCTAAGATTATATATTCAAACTTTTACCACTGTTGAAAATGTCTACTCCTATCACTCAATTTATACTTTGCCTGATTTCTTCATGTCTATATTGATATCAGCTTTCCTACATATTTTCCCCACTTCATCTTTGTGACTGACTCTTCACATGTGCTGACATTTACATTCACTCTCTAACCGAAACCCTATTGCTAAAGAACTTTTGGTCCAAATCCTAGATTCACTCTTCTTCCTAAACCTACTGACTATCTTCCTAATCCTACCGACTATCCCTTTTTGACTGGACATTCTCGTCTACATTCAATCTCTTCTACATACAAGATCCTATGCCATTGGATGCTGATTTATCTGAGAAATCTGTGCAGAACATAATTCAAAACTATGTATACCAATCAAGGGCCCAATGCACCTTCTGTGCTTCAAATCTTACCGAGGTTTCTGTTTTCATACTTATATTTCACCTCTGTATTTTTATAAATATCACAGTTTCACAATACCAGTATTCATCCAGCAGAATGATTCCTAACCCAAATCGAACATGTTATTAACCCTAATCATACACTGTTCCCTCAGTCCAACTTTACAGAAGAGCAAGTACAGAGTTGATCTTACAAGACAGGAATGTAGGGGATCCTACTCCTCCTGAGACCCTCAAAGGTAGCTGCAGAAATGATCCTGGAGAAGATGTAGGCAGCTATGTAGGACCTGAGAGAGCACATATCATCTTCAATGGCAAACAACACAGTCAGGACGAAGGGATGTGTCCGAATCAGCCTCTCTCTTCTCAATGCAGGGAAGATGGATCAAACCAGGCCTGTGTGAAGAGCTGTTCCCAGGATCCTATGGTTTATATACCATTCTAACTTGTGAAAGGGTCACAGAAAGTAGGGGCAGCCTCTATCTCATGGGACCCTTGGAAGCAACTGTTTGGACAAAGTGGTTTCCAATGCAGTGACCTCATTCAGTTCCTTGAAGGAAGGGACCTCACCTCACTTCCTTGGTGATGGAACTCTATGAACATGAAATCCAGGTAGCAAGGCCTCCAGAGCAAGTCCCAGTCTCTGTCTCAGTGGTCTCACTTGATTGGATTTACCAATGACAGGGTCAGTCTTTCTTGGTACCTACTGATGTGAGGATGGACAAATGCCAGTAAACTCTGAAGAGGGACCTTTCCTGAGAAAGAAGGTAGTGGCTCATCGCTGCTCTTGACAACTTCACAGAGTTGGCCAAAGAGACCAGATCTGAGACAGGACTGGCCACTGCTGGGGAACATAGTATGGCCCACCAGTCAGAGGACACTCCCAATAGTCACAGACCTACTTGGGGGAAGCATGTGCCTCTGTGGGTGTGGGTGTGAATTGGTGGTTTTGTCTCATGTTCTAAGAATATGTAGGAACGGAGGTTTGTTCGGCTTGGAGTGGACTCTTTCTAGTGAGTCGTTTGCACAAGGTGAGTGTTTCTATGTCTGTGTATCGCCCTGTGTCCGTGGTTGTAGATATTAGAATAGGGAATGCATCAATAAATGTGTCCTCTCTAGTAGAAAGCTTCCCAAAGTTCTTCCTGCCCAATTTATGAGTGGACTTCGGCTTGACTTATCCATGGGCAACACCTACTATCTTCCTAAGTTCCTGTTTTCTTCCTGAAACCTGGCCACTCTCCAGAACAGGCTCATGGTTTTGTATCCAAATATGGACCACCTGCAAGCTCTGTGACATGGCCATGTACTCGATAGCTGAAGGAAATGGTGAGCATGACAGAAAACTCAGACATCAGTGTAACCAGTAAAGTCTCAGTTGAGAAACCCTGCTTTGGGCCTTTTTCTTAACTATTGTTCTGTTGCCCTGAATGTCAGGGAGGACTTTGCCTCAGGCCACCCCTTTGTGAAGCCTGAAGAAAACAGTTTCCAAATGGAAATGAATGGGCATCACCTGTGGCTCTTTGGTTAATTGTTTTGGAATGAGATGTGTCTGAGTCAGCCTCCTGGCCCTGTGTGAGGCTGTGGCTTAGATTCTCAGCACTTGATGAAACTAAATAAAGATCCCAAATATGCATCCAAAACAAAATGGCTAAAAGAGCAGTCATTGTGGATAAACTCTGTCACCTTCCTCTGTAAGGTTCCTGACCTCCATGAAGTGAGAATAGGGATCCTTTGGCCACTCTTTGGGAAGCATTGCCTGCTAGGATTCTCCAGAGCTTTCATTGAAAGGAGATTCCTCAGGTTTTAATGGTTCCTGAATGAGGTGAAACCCACAATGCCTCTTAATACATCCTTGAAAAATGGCTACATAAATACCATGAAATTTTTGAAATTCCCATGACCAGGTGGCAATGGAGAACCATTGGATGTCTTGTTGCTGATCATGAGTGTATCAGACAGTGCTTTGATTCACTTGGCTTCATAAAAATGGTGTAGAACAGAGATGCCAGAAAGTGGAGCCTGCTGAGAAGTGGACCTGGAGCAGTGGAATGCAGGGGTGTGATAAAACATCTGTGGTGGGGCCATGTGGATCTGCCAATGGCTTCCAAATGCCTTGTGAGTGACATGGTGCCGACAGCAGACTCTTATATTGAAAGGATAAGTTTTGTCCTGAAAAATTTTTAAGTTGCATTCGGAACCTGAAATTCATGTGGCAGTATAACAATTCCCAGAACTGCCCATTAGATGTGTGTCGAAATCTCCCCTGACCGGCTAGTTGCTCAACAAGAACACCCACCTTTCCTCAGAAGCCGTGCAGTCCCGCACATATACACCTCAGGGCTTAAACCAATCAGTTTGAGTGTATACCTATTTTAGTACTGACCAATCACCCCCACCTAACCTGTTCCCGCCAATGAATGTGCTAATCATGTTTTAGAGTTGTTATTTGATTTTCCCATGGTATGTGATGATTTGCTAAAGGATGCTATGATGTATGTAAAGTCCCTGCCCTCTCCAAAGAATGTATATAAACTCTTCTCAAGTTGTTCTCGGGGCTCTTTGTTCTTTGCTCCTCTGAAGTGAGCTCAGAGCCCCAGCATGCTGGACCCCAGTAAACCCTTTGCTGTTGCATGAGACAGTCTCTTGGTGGTCTTTTCCTCCAAAGTTTGCCTGACGTTTACATCTGGAGGCCCCAGCAAGATCCGGCAGCGGCGTATGAAAGACCCCAACAGGCTCCTCTCGGGGTAAGTAAGGCACCTCTTTCTGGTTTCGGATTTCAGGTTAGGGCTTGGCAAAGAGGCTGTCAGTGAAGAGCGTAAGTTCTCTCCAACGGTGGCTGACAGACGTGTCACAGAGCCACAGGCCACGTCCCTGGGGGACGCTCCAGAGGATTCGGGAAATCAAGGAACAGTAGTTACCTCGACTTGGCAGTATTCTGCTTTGGTTTGCCAGCCCATCAGGTTTTGCCAGCTATTCAGTTCTGTTCTTTGTCTCGGACTCGTGTTAAATTTACTGTCTGTCTCTATTGCCTAGTCCATCAGGTTTTGCTAGTTACTCAGATTTAATTTTTGTCTTGGATTTGTGTCAAACGTTTACTGTTTGTCTTTATTGTCTGTGTCGTGTTTGTGTTATTACTGTCCCTGTTTGAGTATCCCCCATTAATGGACAAAGCGCTTCCATGACTCTGTTTCTAACCCTTGATCATTGGACTGATGTCCACTCAAGGGCCCAGAATCTTTCTTTTTCAGTAAAGCGCCGGACCTGGCAGACTCTCTGTACTTCAGAATGGCCCACCCTTGGAGTAGGATGACCCCCAGAAGGATCCTTCCATTTCCCTCTCATCCGAAAAGTCAGAGATTTTGTCTTTCAGCCGGGGCCACATGGTCACCCAGATTAACAGCCATATATCTTAACCTTTCAGGACCTCTGCCAATCTCCACCTGCATGGGTGAAGCCTTTCCTTGTCCCTGCCCCCACTCCTACCCCTTCCCCCATGATCCTATCACTCAAACCCTCTGCTCCTCCCCCTCTTCCCTCCATTCTCCCTGAGTCAACTTTAGCTAAATTTTAGCCTAAATTGTCCCTAGTATGCTTCTCCTGTAAGGGACCAGAAGTCAATAGAACCGCCAGCTTTTCTGTTCTCACCTTTTATACCCCTTTTAGCTATACTTTAAAGAACTTTGATAAACTTTACTCCCCTTTGTTAAGCGAGATTAGGGAAGCATTGTTTTCTTTTCTTTCCATAGTTGGCTTGAGTGCACCCACTGTAGAGGGAAGTGCCTGCTGGAGATCTAAGAACTTTGATATCTTGCTTTAACTTTTCTCAAAAACCTGTCCTCATTATTAAATTGGCATTAATTGGCTTTGGGGATGGGAACCGAACTTTCAGTCATAAATCTTGGCACCCCAGAGGGGACTTTAGAGGAGTCCCCACTCTGCCTTCTTGGGGAAGCCTGGCACTCGAAACAACTGCAAGCAGAGGATGAACTTTTTGGGAGCTGACTACTGAAAAGTTAGGAGATGTGGAAAATGCCTGGTGCCTGGGGTCAGACCAAACCAGAGGAACTAATCCTGTAAGTAAAATGTGGGACTAAGGACTCCCAGCAGCTGCCAAAGCCATTTTGCTTTGGGGAACTCCCTCTTCCTTACCTGCACTTTAAGAATTACTCCACCTCTGTCTACTTAAAAAAGGGACAATGAATGCAGTAATGTGCTGATATTATGGATTGTTTCTTGGGGATGACCTTGGCTGAATATGTTTTTAAAAGATGATTTTTAAAAATTTTAACAATCTGGTATCTGAATGGGTTTCTAAAGCATTGCACATTCTTGCAGCTAAAAGTTGGGTTTAAGTAATTGTTTAGTTTGTGATTTCAGATAATTCATGCCAGAGAACTTAAATACTTAGGATAGAAAATTTAAAGAACTCTACTTCCACGTTGGCAAGTAACTCCCAATCATTTAGTTTTATTTTTTTTCATCAATTTTGAACTGGGTAGCCTGAAAAGATTTCATTTGGTGCACCAGTGCATTAACTTGGGAAAGTATAGTAAATTAGGATATGGTATCTGTTCCTCTCAGTGTGTAAGGTTTTTTTAAAAAGGTGTTAAATTAAAACGTTGGTCTGGCTTATTGAAATGTCATTAAATAGCAACAGTCTTGGAAATTTTAAAGCTTAATATTGGATATACATGGTAGTGTGTGGTTCTCTTTTAAAAATTTTTCAGGTGATTTAATGTAACCTAATACTACTGTAGGAACTTCAGAACAAAGAAAGTAGCTTAATGATCCTGAAGGAACTTCTTCTGATGGTGGCTTTTATATTATCAAGAAAGATCCTATTTTCAGTTTTGTGTGAGCAAGTTTTTCTAGTGTAAAAAGATGTAAAGGTATAAAATTTTGAAAATTGTATCTTAAACTTGTATCATAATTTTCAACATCCAAACCTGGAAATTATGACTTATGGTTAAAATGCCTTAGGCATGAGGTTTCTGCTCAGAATTCCAGTTTTCCCAGTTCATTCCAGACCTCAGCCAGGACTTAAGTTGATATGCAAATAGAAGAAGCCTGCAGCTCAGTAGGAGACAGATCTGAGGCCCAAGGGAAAAAAAAGAGTAAAAGTGTCTTTTTTATGGGAACTCAAACTAGACCAAACCAAAAAGTAAATTGTATGGCATTTATTAATTACTGGCCGGTCAATATTTTCCTAGGACTTTTGCCTTTTCTTAGATTCTATTTTTTTTTTTGAGCTCATGATTTTGATCCTACAGACAAGTTAGTGTTTTTCTGATAATCTCTATTTTTGACCAACTGGAGTTGTTTTTTTTTTTTTAAACATTGCAATGAGATTTCACCTGAGAAAGCTACAAGGCCTTAACTATTGTGTTATGTGTTACACTTGTGTTACGTGTTGTATGTCGGTATGTCTGTGTGTGTGTATGTCTATATATCATGCAGTGATATGACAATTGATAGATATATGAGGAACGCTCATGAAAAATTTAAAAAAATGGATCCAAATATCTTTGATTCACGTGATTCAAATGGCTCAATTTAAATATGGCAAATAGATAAAAAAAGATGTCTTTAAAATTAAGCTTATAAGTTTTTCTAGGTGTTCAAAAATAAAACCTAATAAAATGTTGATGTCTATGAAATAATCTGCCTAAATTCAAAAATTTACAAGTATTGTTTCAAAATGTGAAGAGAAGGAGGTTAACAGATGGAAAAGAGATACTAAAAGGTTCTAGGTATGGATTTAATAGAGGGAAAATGTGTTTCTGGATAAGAGAGTCTATGTGATTATGTAATTAAGAGGGTTTAAGTAAGTTATAAAGAAGGTTTGTGTAAGTTGGTTATATGTGTAAGTTTTTGAGCAAGTAATCTTAAAAAAATTAAAAATTACACAACTATGGTTAAACAACAACTATTATTTTTCAAGATTGTAATGTTATTTGTTTAAAAGCTAAACTTGGTTAATATAAAATTATCAAAGTAATTGTGGTGCCATTAATGTGTTCATATCTTCCAGGTATACAAGTCTGTAAGGTAGAAGCTTCAAAAGAGCATTATATCAAGCTGGTGTTCTAAAGTTGTATGGTAATTTTAGGCTTAAAAGAAAAACATGTTGGAGATTTATTTATATCATTTGTGTTCTATAACTGGACTTGTTATCAATAAGATATGTAAAGTTTTATGTTACTTTTTACACTGAGATACAATTTAAATGTATTTTTAAGTTAATGAGAGCCTAATTTGTGTGAAGGTTTTATTGTAAAACGCAAAAATACTTTGCTACTTTTCTACAAAAGGTTAAAAGCTTTAAGCCTTTCTTTAATTCATGTTTTATATGTGATATAATACTGTGTTAGCTAATATTCCTGTGAACTTGAGCAACAATTTATGTAGGCTTTGTAAAATGATATTTAAAAAAGCAAAGATCAGTTTCAGAACTACAGTACTTAAGATTTATGAAGAACCCCGCCTTACCTGAGATAAGGCTCTGTGTCCCATCTCACTGCATGTGAAAGTGACTGTGGAAGAAGTAGGCCAGATTTCAGTACATTTAAAGTTGTGTCCAAAAGTTGGTTTTTGTCAAGATTACTAGGATCTCAAACAGGGGATATCATGTATGACTCCACCAAAATTCAAGGTAGCTATTACATGAACTAAATATGTTTTTACTCTTGATAATTTTATTTTGTAGTTTTCTTATAAATGGTCTAAAGATTGCCTGTTTTGCAGAGGTACTGATTTAAGAACTCACAACCTGGATTAATTTAAGATAAGGAGTTATCACCTATAGGATAGAGAGCTAGACATTAAAGCCCAGTACTCTTAATATAAGGCTGTTGAAATTTATTTGCTAGATGTTTAAGATTAAGTTTTAAAAATTAGTTAAATTAAAAGGGCCAAGAAAACCAATATTTGGCTCTTGCCCTCTGAGTCAGTCTGAATCAGGGAATAGGGGAGTTCTCCAAAGAGCTTTGCAAATCTGGGCCACATAACCTCCCGATCAGGGAGATTAATGAGACCAGTGGAGGACACAAAGCCAATCAGTGCATTTTCTGTGAAGAGGAGGGTCATCAGAAAAGGGAGACATCCCTGATGCTTCCAAGGGAAGCCACATGGTCAAGAAAGGCCTGGACCCATCCTAGCACAAATAGCACTAGCAGAACTGAGAAGCTGCTGTAAGTTCCCCAAGGACTCCCAGGGAAACTCAGCTGACTGTTAACAATAGATAGAAACAAAAGTCAGTTTGACTTGCTTCATCTTATACACTTAGCAAAGATAGTCAAAGCCAAAACACAGCTATTCCTGGGCATTTTAAATAATAATAATAGTTAAATGTAACTTCCATAAATAAGTAAACTGGAAGCTGCAAAAGAGATTCTCAGACAGGAATGCCTGATAACTATCAAAAGGAACTGCCAGAGTAGTTTTTAGTTTAAGGCCTTTATTTCTGACCAACACAGGTGGGCTTAGTGTTTGCTAGTATGGTTATCCAGCCCTTAGTAACAGAATTCAAGATTTTTCTATTAGACACAGAGGTCATACTAGTAAAAGAATTTTGCAAGATCAGATGACATTAAATTATTAAACTGTATCTTAAGGGGAAGGACATCTGTAACCCTAAAAGTTAAATGTTATGATTACATCCCTGACAATTCTGGCAATGTGACAGGTTGACATGCTCAGATAGAAGCCATGTCCTCAGCAACTTCGTCATGGGAACAATATCTTAGCTCCTGGTTCTTGGTACTTCCTGGTGGAAAACATTGTTAGTCTTTGTCTTTGCCATCATACTCACTGGCATATTCCTGTGCTATGGCATTTATTGCTGCATCAATATGGTTCCAGTACTAATGAATTCTTGTTTTTCTTATAGACCACCCATCACTCAAATGGCCTTCCAGTCTATTACTTCTCAATCAGACATCTATCATGGACCACTCGATAGACCCGATTTTAAAGGGGGAGTCCTAACTGCTTGCCCCACACCATCCCTTTTCAGCCTGAAGAAGCCAGAAAGATCTTCTTTGCCCCCTCTTTCTTACAGCAGTAAGAAGTTCCCAAATTAGAGGGGGGAATGAAGCCAGATTTAAAGTTACATAGTCAGTGTAATTGGATCCGGTCTAATATTGAGTGAAATCTAAAATGGAGGCCATGCTGAAAATGATTCCAGGAAACAGAGTACAACTCATGAAATGTGAGACCCTTCAATAATTATGATTTATTACTTTTAAGATTAAAAGTAGTCAGAAAAAGGAGTGGGAAATGAAACGATAAGGTTTGTCCTGAAAAGTTTTTAAGTTGCATTCGGAACCTGAAATTCATGTGGCAGTAAAACAATTCTCGGAACTGCCCATTAGATGTGTGTCGAAATCTCCCCTGACCAGCTAGTTGCTCAACAAGAACAACCACCTTTCCTCAGAAGCCATCCAGTCCTGCACGTATACACCTCAGGGCTTAAACCAATCAGTTTGAATGTAAACCTATCTTAGTACTGACCAATCACCCCCACCTAACCTGTTCCCGCCAATGAATGTGCTAATCATGATTTAGAGTTGTTATTTGATTTTCCCGTGGTATGTGATGATTTGCTAAAGGATGCTATGATGTATGTAAATTCCCTGCCCTCTCTAAAGAATGTATGTAAACTCTTCTCAAGTTGTTCCTGGGGATCTTTGTTCATTGCTCCTTTGAAGTGAGCTCAGAGCCCCAGCATGCTGGATCCCCAATAAACCCTTTGCTGTGCATGAGACAGTCTCATGGTGGTCTTTTCCTCCGACGTTCGCCTGACATTTACAATATTATTCACAGTATGGTCTATTCATGCATCATCTCTATATTCATAGACACAGGGTGCACCTTTTTGTATCCCCAATAGTAATTTATAGGTCTTCAAAATATTGCTCCCAGAAATGGTGGAAGAAACACTCATGTCACCTGATCTACATATTCATTTCATCCCAATAATATTCCAGACACAAAATGCAAAGGTCACACTTATGATTGTACCAAAGTCTAAATTGAAGGTGAGCTGGATTACTAAAAACATCCATGTCCAGGTTGCCTAATGCTTTCAAATTTCAACCCTATTGGTGACTACATATTTCTTTCTTTCTAAGATTATATATTCAACCTCCCATCACTGTTCAAAATGTCTACTCCTATCACTCAATTTATACTTTGCCTGATTTCTTAATGTCTATATTGATATCAACTTTCCTACATATTTTCCTCACTTCATCTTTGTGACTGATTCTTCACATGTGCTGACATTTACATTCACTCTCTATTCGAAACCCTATTGCAAAAGAACTTTTGGTCCAAATTTTAGACTCACTCTTCTTCCTAAACCTACTGACTATCTTCCTAATCCTACCGACTATCCCTTTTTGACTGCATGTTCTCTTCTACATTCAATCATCCGAGGAACAAGATCCTATGCCATTGGATGCTGATATATCTGAGAAATCTGTGCAGTACATAATTCAAACCCATGTATCCCAATCAAGGGCACACTGCCCTTCTGTGCTTCAAATCTTACCTAGATTTCTGTTTCAATACTTATATTTAACCCATATATTTTTATAAATATCACAGTTTCCTATTACCAGTATTCATCCAGCAGAATGATTCCTAACCCAAATCAAATATGTTATTAACCCTAACCATACACTGTTCCCTCAGTCCAACTTTACAGAAGATCAGGCACAGAGTTGATCTTAAAGACAGGGATGTAGGGGATCCTACTTCTGCTGAGACCCTCAAAGGTAGATGCAGAAATGAACCGTGGAGAAGATGTAGGCAGCGATATAGGACTTGAGGGAGCAAAAGTCATCTTCAATGTCAAACACCCCACTGAGGATGAAGGGATGTGTCTGAATTAACTTCTCTCTTCTCAATGCAGGGAAGATGGACCAAACCAGGCCTGTGTGAACAGCTGTTCCCGGGGTCCTATGGTTTATATACCGTTCTAACTTGTGAAAGGGTCACAGAAAGTAGAGTCAGCCTCCATCACATGGGACCCTTGAAAGCAACTGTTTGGACAAAGTGGTTGCCAAGGCAGTGACCTCATTCAGTTCCTTGAAGGAAGGGACCTCACCTCATTTCCTTGGTAATAGAAATCTCTGAACTTGAAATCAAGGTAGCAAGGCCCCCAGAGCCATCTCAGTCACCATCTCAGTGGGCTCACTTGATTGGATTTACCAAGGACAGAGTCAGGCTTTCTTGGGACCTACTGATGTGAGTATGGCCAAATTCCAGAAAAGCTCTGAAGAGGGGCCTTTCCTGAGAAAGAAGGTAGTGCCTCATTGCTGGCTTCTGTCAACTTCACAGAGTTGGCCAAGGAGACCAGATCTGAGACAGGACAGGCCACTACTAAGGAACATAGTATTGCCCACCAGTCAGAGGACACTCCCAATAGTCACAAACCTACTTGGGGAATCTGGTGCCTTTGTGGGTATGGGTGTGAATTTGTGGTTTTGTCTCATTTTCTGATAATATGTAGAAAATGACGTTTGCTCAGAGTGGACTGATTCCAGTGAGTCGTTTGCACAAAGCAAGAGATTCTATATATATTCCATGTATATTCCTGTCTCCCTTTCTCTGTAGCCTATTCAGCATATGTATTTTTATATGCATATATAGAATCCTACCTGGTATCACATGTACATTCTTGTGAGGTCGCTGACTTTGGTAGATACAAATTGTGAGAAGAGATCACTCCCCCTAAATGCTGATGGAACTGAAAATTCAACCTATGGGTGAGCTTCCTCATTGAACAACATTGTACATTAATCCATGTTCAGTAAAATGAATACTTTTGTATCTGTGGATGATATGTATTCCATGAAGAATTTCAATTGGCATATATATTGCTACTTTAAATGTGTTGTTTGTTTTTTTTTTTTGTGTGTGTGTGTTTGTAAAATTTCATTTTACAAAAATGAAATTTATATATCTTATTATACACTCCTCAAATTCGTTCATCTTTATGTGTTTTTAAAATGATCTTTTCACAAGATCATTCTCAGAAATATTCATTTTCCTGAAATACATATTTGTTTCCTTGTCCTGAAAACTCACTTCAGTGAATGGTGCATAGAAATCCCAATATTTCTACAGTAACTGACCCCAGTTTCACATCAATGCAAGGAGATTCCTATGGGACATGACTGTATTCTGATGTTTATTTTTATTCAACACTGTTACATTAATATTTCTTCAGTTTATGTACATCATAGGATATATCTTTCATCCACAAGTTCACAAATTTATAGGCATTTGTGTCACTTTCAATCACTTTCTGCTTCAGCACACATGTATTCCTCCATGTTTCTTGACTGGTCTTTTCATGAGACTTCTTTCCAAACACATTATTTTCAATTTCCATAATCATTTTTGAAGCCAAGCTCACACACTCTTCATGATAAACCATAAACTAATATTACCTTTAGATGTATAACTGGTTGGAATGAATGTATGTATATCAATATTAGATTTCATGTATATTTTCAGATATCAATTCAATCCATTATTTAAAGTTGGAACCAGTTATATTATTTATTCACAGTATGGCCTATTCATGCATCATCACTATATTCATAGACACAGGGTACACCTATTTGTATCCCCAATACTAATTTATAGGTCTTCAAAATATTGCTCCCAGAAATGGTGGAAGAAATACTCGTGTCACCTGATCTATATATTTATTTCATCCCAGTAATATTCTGGACACAAAATGCAAAGTTCACACTTATGCTTGTACCAAAGCCTAAATTAAAGGTGAGCTTGATTACTAAAACACTCATGTCCAAGTTGCCTAATGCTTTCAAATGTCAACCCTATTGGTGACTACATACTTATTTCTAACTAAGATTATATATCCAACCTTCCTTCTGTAGAAAATCTCTACTCCTATCACTCACTTTACACTTTGCCTGATTCTTTTTTTTTAATTTTTATTTATTTTTTTATTGGTTGTTCAAAACATTACATAGCTCTTAACAAATCATATTTCATACATTAGATTCAAGTGGGTTATGAACTCCCATTTTTACCCCATATACAGATTGCAGGATCACATCGGTTACACATCCACATTTTTACATAATGCCATATTAGTAACTGTTTTGACATTTCTACACACTCATATTTTATGCTTTGATCATGTCTACCCTCTCTCTTCTACCCTCTTTTCTTCTCCCCTCTCTCCCCACTCCTTCTGGTGCCCCTTTCCTTTCTTCTACTTTCAGGGCATTTTTTCTTTTTTTTATTGGTAGTTCAAAACATTACAAAGTTCTTGACATATCATATTTCATACATGAGTTTCAAGTGGGTTATGAACTCCCATTTTTACCCCAAATACAGATTGCAGAATCATATCTGTTACACATCTACATTTTTACACAATGCCCTATTAGTAATTGTTTTATTCTGCTACCTTTCCAATCCTCTACTCTCTTCTCTCCCCTCCCCTCCCATCTTCTCACTCTACCCCAACTACTGTAATTCATTTCTCTCCTTGTTTATTTTCCCATTCCCCTCACACCTCTTATATGTAATTTTGTATAACAATCAGGGTCTCCCTCTATTTCCATGCAATTTGCCTTTTCTCTTCCTTTCCCTCCCACCTCATGTCTCTGTTTAATGTTACTCTTTTCTTCCTGCTCTTCCTCGCTGCTCTGTTTTTAGTTGCTCTCATTATATCAAAGAAGACATTTAGTATTTGTTCTTTAGGGATTGGCTAGCTTCACTAAGCATAATCTGCTCTAGTGCCATCCATTTCCCTGCAAATTCCATGATTTTGTCATTTTTTAGTGCTGCGTAATACTCCATGGTGCATAAATGCCACATTTTTTTTATCCATTCATCTATTGAAGGGCATCTGGGTTGGTTCCACAGTCTAGTTATTGTTAATTGTGCTTCTATGAACATCGATGTGGCAGTATCCCTGTAGTACGCTCTATTAAGGTCTTCAGGGAATAGTCCGAGAAGGGCAAAATCTGGGTCAAATGGTGGTTCCATTCCCAGCTTTCCCAGGAATCTCCATACTGCTTTACAAATTGGCCTCACCAATTTGCAGTCCCACCAGCAATGTACACGAGTACACTTTTCCCCACATCCTCACCAGCACTTTTTGTTGTTTGACTTCATAATGGCTGCCAATCTTACTGGAGTGAGATGGTATCTTAGGGTGGTTTTGATTTGCATTTCTCTGGCTGCTAGAGATGGTGAGCATTTTTTCATGTACTTGTTGATTGATTGTATGTCCTCCCCTGAGAAGTGTCTGTTCAGATCCTTGGCCCATTTGTTGATTGGGTTATTTGTTATCTTATTGTTTAATTTTTTGAGTTCTTTGTATACTCTGGATATTAGGGCTCTATCTGAAGTGTGGGGAGTAAAAATTTGTTCCCAGGATGTAGACTTCCTATTTACCTCTCTTATTGTTTCTCTTGCTGAGAAAAAACTTTTTAGTTTAAGTAAGTCCCATTTGTTGATTCTTGTTATTAACTCTTGTGCTATGAGTGTCCTATTAAGGAATTTGGAGCCCAACCCCACAATATGTAGATCGGAGCCAACTTTTTCTTCTATCAGATGCAAAGTCTCTGATTTGATATCAAGCTCCTTGATCCATTTTGAGTTAGCTTTTGTGCATGGCGAGAGGAGGGGATTCAGTTTCATTTTGTTGCACATGGATTTCCAGTTTTCCCGACACCATTTGTTGAAGATGCTATTCTTCCTCCATTGCATGCTTTTAGCCCCTTTATCAAATATAAGATAGTTGTAACTTTGTGGATTAGTCTCTGTGTCCTCTATTCTGTACCATTGGTCCCCCCACCTGTTTTGGTACCAGCACCATGCTGTTTTTGTTACTATTGCTCTGTAATATAATTTGAAATCTAGCATTGCTATACTGCCTGATTCACACTTCCTGCTTAGAATAGATTTTGCTATTCTGCATCTTTTATTTTTCTATATGAATTTCATGATTGCTTTATCTGTTTCTACAAGAAATGCCGTTGGGATTTTGATTGGCATTGCATTAAACCTATAGAGAACTTTGGGTAATATTGCCATTTTGATGATGTTAGTTCTGCCTATCCATGAACAGGGTATATTTTTCCATCTTCTAAGATCTTCTTCTACTTCTCTTTTTAGGGTTCTGTAGTTTTCATTGTATAAATGTTTCACTTCTTTTGTTAGGTTGATTCCAAAGAATTTTTTTTTTTGAGGATATTGTGAATGGAGTGTTTTTCCTCATTTCCATTTCAGAAGTTTTGTCGCTGATATACAGAAATGTGTATGATTTATGTGGGTTGATTTTATATCCTGCCACTTTGCTGAATTCATTTATTAGTTCTAGTAGTTTCTTTGTAGACTCTTTTGGGTGTGCTAGGTGTAGAATCATGTCATCTGAAAGTAGTGATAATTTAAGTTCTTCTTGTTCTATTTTTATGCCTTTAATTTCTTTCATCTGTCTAATTGTTCTGGCCTGTGTTTTGAGAACTATATTGAATAGCAGTGGTGATAGAGGGCATCCCTGTCTTTTACAGATTTTAGAGGGAATGCCTTCAATTTTTCTCCATTCAGAATGATGCTAGCTTGAGTCTTAGCATAGATAGCTTTTACAATGTCGAGGTAAATTCCTGTTATCCCTAGTTTTTCTAATGTTTTGAACATAAAGGGATGCTGTACTTTGTTGAATTCTTTTTCTGCATCTATCGAGATGATCATATGGTTCTTATCTTTAAGTCTATTGATGTGGTGAATAACATTTTTTGATTTCCGTATATTGAACAATCCTTGCATCCCAGGGATGAATCCTACTTGATCATGGTGCACAATTTTTTTGATGTGCCTTTGTATCCGATTTGCCAGAATTTTATTGAGGATTTTTGCATCTAGGTTCATCAGAGATATTGGTCTGTAGTTTTCTTTCTTTCAGGTGTCTTTGTCTGGTTTTGGAATTAGGGTGATGTTGGCCTCATAGAATGAATTTGGAAGAGCTCCCTCTTTTTCTATTTCCTGAAATAACTTGAAAAGTATTGGTATTCTTCTTTAAAGGTTTTGTAAAACTCAGCTGTATACCCATCTGGTCCTGGGATTTTCTTGGTTGGTAGTCTTTTGTTGCTTCTTCTATTTCATCCATTGATATTGGTCTGTTCAAATTGTGTGTATCCTCCTGACTCAGTCTGGGCAAATCATATGACTTAAGAAATTTATTGATGTCTTCACTATCTTCTATTTTATTGGAATACAGGTTTTCAAAATAATTTCTAATTGTCTTCTGTATTTCTGTAGTATCTGTTGTGATATTGCCTTTTTCATCCCGTATGTTAGTATTTTGAGTTCTCTCTCTTCTTCTCTTCGTTAGCATGGCTAAGGGTCTGTTAATCTTATTTATTTTTTTGAAGAACCAACTTTTAGTTTTGTTAATTTTTTCAAAAGTTTCTTTTGTTTCAATTTCATTGATTTCCACTCTGATTTTAATTATTTCTTGCCTTCTGCTACATTTGCTGTTGTTTTGCTGTTCCTTTTCTAGTGCTTTGAGATGAAGTGTGAGCTCATTTATTTGTTGGTTTTTACTTTTCTTGAGGAATGACCTCCAGGCGATGAATTTCCCTCTTAAAACTGCTTTCATTGTGTCCCATAGATTCCGATATGTTGTGTCTGTATTTTCATTTATCTCTAAGAATTTTTTGACTTCCTCCTTTATGTCTTCTGTAACCCATTGATCATTCAGTAACATATTGTTCATTTTCCTTCCTTCTTTTATCATTGACTTCCAGTTTCATTCCATTATGATAAGATAAAATGCATGGTATTATCTCCACCCCTTTATATTTACTAAGGGTTGCCCTATGGCATAAAATATCGTCTATTTTTTAGAAGGATCCATGTGCTGCTGAGAAAAAAGTATATTCACTTGATGATGGTTGATATATTCTATATATGTCAGTTAAGTCTAGGTTATTGATTGTGATATTGAGTTCTCTAGTTTCTTTATTCAACTTTTGTTTGGAGGATCTGTCCAATGGTGAGAGAAGTGTGTTGACGTCACCCATAATTATTGTGTTGTGGTCTATTTGATTCTTGAACTTGAGGAGAATTTATTTTATGAGCATTGCAGCACCATTATTTGGTGCATAAATATTGATAATTGTTATGTCTTGTTGGTAGATGGTTCTTTTTAACAGTATATAATGTCCTTCCTAATCCCTTTTGATTAACTTTGTCTTGAAGTCGATTTTATTCGATATGAGGATGGCCACCCCACTTTGCCTTATTTCTTAATGTCTATATTGATATCAGCTTTCCTCCATATTTTCCCCAGTTCATCATTGTGACTGACTCTTCACATGTGCTGACATTTACATTCACTCTAACCCTAACCCTAACCCTAACCCTAACCCTATTGCAAAGGAACTTTTGGTCCAAGTACTAGACTCACTCTTCTTCCTAAACCTATTGACTATCTTCCTAATCCTACTGACAATTTATTTTTGACTGGATGACTATCCCTTTTTGACTGGATGTTCTCTTCTACATTCAATCATCTGAGGTACAAGATCCTATGCCATTGGATGCTGATTTATCTGAGAAATCTGTGCAAAACATAATTCAAACCTATGTATCCCAATCAAGGGCCTAATGCACTTCAAATCTTACCTAGATTTCTGTTTTCATACTTATATTTCACCTATATACTTTTATAGATTTCACAGTTTCCCAATACCAGTATTAATCCAGCAGAATGATTCCTAACCCAAATCGAACATGTTATTAACCCTAACCATACACTGTTCCCTCAGTCCAACGTTACAGAAGAGCAGGTACAGAGTTGCTCTTACAAGACAGGGATGTAGGGGATCCTACTTCTGCTGAGACCCTCAAAGGTAGATGCAGAAATGATCCCTGGAGAAGATGTAGGCAGCTACGTAGAACCTGAGAGAGTAAAAGTCATCTTGAATGGCAAACAACCCAGTCAGGATGAAGGGATGTGTCTGAATCAGCCTCTCTCTTCTGAATGCAGGGAAGATGGAACAAACAAGGCCTGTGTGAAGAGCTGTTCCCAGGGTCCTAGGGTTTATATACCATTCTAACTTGTGAAAGGGTCATAGAAAGCAGTGGCAGCCTCCATCTCATGGGACCCTTGGAAGCAACTGTTTGAACAAGGTGGTTCCCAAGGCAGTGACCTCATTCAGTTCCTTGAAGGAAGTGACCTCACCTCACTTCCTTGGTGATGGAACTCTCTGAACTTGAAATCTAGGGAGCAAGGCCCCCAGAGCCAGTCTCAGTGGGCGCATTAGATTGGATTTACCAAGGACAGAGTCAGTCTTTCTTGGTACCTACTGATGTGAGGATGGACAAATGCCAGGAATAATCTGAAGAGGGGCCATTCTGAGAAAGAATTTAGTGGCTCGTAGCTGGCTCCTGACAACTTCACAGAGTTGGGAAAGGAGACCAGATCTGAGACAGGACATGCCACTGCTGGGGAACATAGTATGGCCCACCAGTCAGAGGACACTCCCAATAGTCACAGACGTACTTGGGGGAAGCAGGTGCCTCTGTGGGTGTGGGTGTGAATTGGTGGTTTTATCTCATGTTCTGAGAATATGTAGGAAAGGAGGTTTGTTTGATTTGGAGTGGAATGTTTCTACTGTGTCGTTTGCACAAGGTGAGTGTTTCTATGTCTGTGTATCCCACTGTTTCCGTGGTTGTAGATATTAGAATAGGGAATGCATCAATGGATGTGTCCTGTCTAGTACAAAGCTTCCCAACGTTCATCCTGCCCAATTTATGGACTGTGGCTTGCCTTATCGATGGGCAACACCTACTATCTTCCTAAGTTCCTGTTTTCTTCCTGAATTCTGGCCACTCTCCAGAACAGGCTCATGGTTTTGCATCCAAGATATGGACCACCTGCAAGCTCTGTGACATGGCCATGTATGGGATAGCTGAAGGGAATGGCGAGCATGGCAGAAAACTCAGACATCAGTGTGACCAGTAAAGTCTCAGTGAAGAAACCCTGATTTGGACCTTTTCTTAACTATTGTTCTGTTTCCCTGAATATCAGGGAGGACTATACCTCAGGCCAACCCTTTGTAAAGCCTGAAGAAAACAGTTTCCAAGTGGACATGAATGGGCATCACCTGTGGCTCTTTGGTTAATTGCTTTGGAATGAGATATGTCTGAATCAGCCTCCTGGCCCTGTGTGAGGCTGTGGCTTAGATTCTCAGTACTTGAAGAAACTAAATAAAGATTCCATGTATGCATCCAAAATAAAGTGGGAAAGAGAGCAGTCATTGTGGATAAACTCTCTCACCTTCCTGTGTAAGGTTCCTGACCTCCATGAAATTAGAATAGAGATCCATTGGGACAAATGAGTTCTTCAAAGCCCTGCAGAGGTTAGCCCGTAGGTGCTTGGGTTTCCTCATGATTCCAATTCACATTAAGAATCTATACCTGACACTCAATAAACCTCAAATTGGAGAAGCAGAGCAGTATTAACAGCAGGCGTATTTGATCTCTCCTGGTTCTCAGGAAGTGTGTCCAGGACACCCTGATATTAGGCAAACGAGGGGCAAGGGAGCTTAATTTGGACACTGTCTTGGGCTGTGCCCTCATGGAAACCTCCAGCCCGAGGTTATGATGAGTGTCTATATGGAAGAAGATGAGGGCCATGTGGGAGTGTTTTGGATTTTATTGTGGTCATTTGTGGGGAGGTTAGAAGAGATGACTGGGTGCACTTCAGCTTGAATTCTGGTGTGATTCCCCTTAGAGACTAAGTTCTGGAACTGACCTCAGAGAAGTATTGCCATTAATTGTGTTGGGATTTGAGGAGGCCACAAATGAGAGTTGCCCTAGGAAACTGAGATCTAGGCCCAAGGTGGCTTTCCACACAGCACTGGGAATCTCAGCCCGGATATCACATCATTTTATTCTTAAAGCCTTGGCAGCCACAGTTGAGACACAAAACACACATAGACCTCACATTGTAGACCTCAGTGGGCCTGGCTTCATGTAACCTTTGGCCACTCTTTGGGAAGCCTTGCCTGTGAGTATTTTCCAGAGATTTCATTGAAAGGAGATTCCTCATGATTTAATGTTTGCTGAATGTGTTGAAACCCACAGTGCCTCCTAATATATCCTTGAAAAATGGCTACATAAATACCATGAAATTTTTGAAATTCCCATGACCAGGTGGCAATGGAGAACCTTTGGATGTCCTGTTGCTGATCATAAGTGTATCAGATAGTGCCTTGATGGACTGGGTTTCATGAAAATGATGTAGAAAAGAGATTCCAGTAAGTTGAAGCCTGCTGAGAAGTTGGTCTGGAGCAGTGCAGTGCAGCGGTGTGATAAAACATCTGTGGTGGGGCCATGTGGATCTGCCATTGACTTCCAAAAGGCCTTGTGAGTGACATGGTGCAGACAGCAGACTCTTATATGTAAAGGCATCTTGTTATATGGAGAGGTTTCAGGGCAATGTTCAGAATCCGGTTGCTATGGTCAAGGGGGCAAGCTATGTGGGATAGCAGCCCGGTTGGTGCATTCTCCTGCTGACCCTGTATTTTTATGTGCATATAGAGAATCCTACCTGGTATCACACGTACATTTTTGTGAGGTCGCTGACTTTGGCAGATACAAATTGTGAGAAGAGATCACTCCCCCTAAACGCTGATGGAACTGAAAATTCAACCTATAGGTGAGCTTCCTAGTTGAACAACATTGTACATTAATCCATGTTCAGTAAAATGAATATTTTTGGATCTGTGGATGATATATATTCCATGAGGATTTTGAATTGGCATATATATTGCTACTTTTAAATGTGTGTGTGTGTGTGTGTGTGTGTGTGTGTGTATACTTTCAAGATTTTAGAAAATATGAAATATATGTGTCTTATTATACACTCCTCAAATTTGTTCATGTTCATATATGTGTTTTTATAATCAACTTTTCACAAGATCATTCTCAGAAATATTCATTTTTCTGAAATACATATTTGTTTCCTAGTCCTGAAAACTCACTTCAGTGAATGGTGCATATAAATCCTAATATTTCTACAGTAACTGACCCCAGTTTCAAATCAATGCAAGGAGATTCTTATGGGGACATGATTTTATTTTGACGTTCATTTTTATTCAACACTGTTACATTAATATTTTTTCAGTTTATGTACATCTTAGGATATATCTTTCATCCAGAAATTCACAAATTTATAGGCATTTGTTTTGTAAGGGTCCAGTGAACATCGGAGGAAGAGACCACCAAGAGACAGACTCATTCAATTCACAGAAGGGGATTTATTGAGGATCCAATCCAGCGTGCTGGGGCTCTGTGCTCACTCAACAAGGGAGAGCGGCCCAGAGCCCGGAGTAGGGCTTGAGTAGTGGTTAAGTACATTTTTTTAGGGAGGGCAGGAACTTTACAAACATCCTGGCCTTTTTAACAAATCATCATACACCCTGGGAAAATCAAACAACAATTCCTGAACATGATTAGTACATTCATTGGCAGGAACAGGTCAGGCTGGAGTGATAGGTCATTCCTAAGGAGGGGGATACATTCAAACTGATTGGTTTGGGCCATGAATGCCTACGTGCCAAGCTGCACAGGGTCCTAGGTTATTAAACAACTAAGTGGTCAGTGGGAATATCTACTGGGCAGTCCTGGGAATTGTCCTAACAGCTACAGGAATTTCAGGTTTTGGGTGTAGCATAGGAACTTAATAATACCTGGTCCTTTACATTTTAACTCCGGCTTTGAAGCTTAGAAACTTTACAATACCTGGTCTTTTACACTTTAACTTCAATTTCTTTTATTTTTACATTCCCCACTCCTTTTTCTGACTACTTTTAATCTTAAAAGTGATAGATCATAATTATTGAGGGGTCTCACTTTCCATTTCTGCCAGTTGAGCATATTGCTGTCTGATTATCATGAGTATTCACCTGTCCAATCTGAGCCTGGAGGAAAAAAACTATACGGTTAAGCAAACAGGGTCCCACACTCAGTAACATCATAAGAATGATCATGGGTCCAGCTAGGGCTGATAGGAGTGTAGTTAACCAAGGGGACTGGGCAAACCAAGACTCAAACCACCCTTGTTGAGTTTCCTTTTCTCTCTGGAACTCTTCAAGTCATTTTCTTAATTTACTCATGGATTCTTTTACAACTCCAGTATGGTCAGCATAAAAACAACATTCTTCCCTTAATGCTACACAGAGGCCTCCTTCCCTCATAAAGAGGAGATCTAACCCCCACCTGTTATGCAAAACAACCTCAGAGAGAGAGGTTAAAGACTACTGCAAGGTTGTGATAGAGGTCTCTAATGTCTTTAAGTCCTGATCTATTGCTGTTTCTAATTGGGCCATTTGTTGTGACCTCGGATCATAGCAGCTGCTCCCATACCTACTCCTGCAGCAGCTCCTATCCCCAATAGTATGGCTAGAGTGAGGGACACGGTTTCCTAGTGGAAACGCCCGTTGTTTGTCCCCCTACTAGACCTTCAAATGATTCTGCATCATGAAAAAGCACCCTGGGGAGTATTTGCACCATTACACAATAGTTTACAGAGCTGTCAAACACCTGGACTGAAATGCAAGGAGTTAATCCTGAGTCACACGCCCACCAGGATCCTTTCTCAGGGACTAGAAAGCCCTGCATGGCATTGGTTTCTCCTATATGAGTACATATGTGTGGTTTATTTTTGGGCGGGGACCCTAGACATAAACCTGCCCCGGTCACTTCTGGGAGAGTTAACCTTGGATTTTCGCCCCAACTACAGGTGGAACTCTGTGTCTTCACAGCATAATTCCCATTAACTGCTATCCCTTCATAATAGGGTGGCGCAGCAGAGAGGCATAGCCAGCAGGATTGGGTAAGGTCTGGCTGTGTAGAGTTCAGTACTGTGAAGGTTCCTTTAATTAATTCCCAGGGGGAGGAGTCAGCTATACTCTGGACCCGGGAAGTAGGCAAAGAAGGAAATCGGGAGGAATGAGATGGTAGAGGGGTTCTGGTAGTTCTAGGCATGGGAGGTTTGGGATGCTTAATTCCTGGCTTGAGGGGATTGGGCCCTATTGCTGTGGGATTCTCTTCCTGCTTAAGTCGGATGGTGAACCAGAGGCCAAAGTCATAAGTGGGGCCATAAACATAGAATTGCATTTTCCAGGTATTTCCCGTAATCCATGTCGTTCTGAACTAACCCCTTGCTTTGGAAGTGAAAGTTATATTGAGGGGATTTCATAGACTATTTTTTCCACAGTGAGTCCTTGACACTTGGCTAGCTAAACAGTTCCTAGGGTTTATCCAGGTGTCATTTCGCCCTACCTAAATCATGCTGTCTGGGGAGTTTGGTTTCCACCATGCAGCTCCCATTTGTTCACAACCCCAAGATTTGCAATAAAAGTCACTGGGCCCTCCACAGGTTTGGGCCTGTTTGCGACTTCGGAAATCAGCTGGGCACACATAACAATCAAGACTGGTTAGTCTACACCTATGATGAGGGCGATGACATTCATAATGCATATGGTGACCCCGTGGGGAATGTTGCCTTGGTTTGGGGTCGAACGGGATCTGTGTGGGGTCCTCTATGTCAGAGAGGTCCCAGTCAGAGAGGCCTATGGCCAGTTGACAAATGTCCGGGTGGAGAGATGGCCACCAAGTCCATAAGGGGGCTGTATGTGAAATAGACCATACTACTTGTCCAGTGGGATTTATAACTTGCCAGTGTTGCTGAACAGGCTGATGGGGATTAGGACTGCTGGTGGTCAGGGGAAGAATCCATAGCCCTACCCACACGACGGACACGCAACTTGAGAGGTTTACCAGTCTGTTCCAGTTTCCAGCCGGAGTCTGGACAGGGCGCAGGCTTGAGATGGGAGGCATGGATCCAGGGAGTGATCCCATCCAGTTTCACTGCTGTAGGTGTTATAAGCAGAACCTGGTATGGTCCTTTCCAGCGGGGTTCCAGGGATGACACCTGATGCTGTCTCACATAGACGAAGTCTCCCACTTGATATCGGTGTGGGGTTCCCCTGTCTCCGGGCTGATAGGCAGTGGCCAACTGTTTCCACAGGTATCGCTGGGTGTGTTCAAGGGCTTTAAGTCTGTTAAGCAAGGGGGTGTGAAAGAAATGGTTAAGTCTCAGGGTTGGGGTTAGGTCCCTGATTGGAGGAGGGGCACCATAGAGAATTTCATAGGGGGTGAGGTTACATAAAGAGACGGAGGGAGTATTTCTTTCATGAAACCGTGCATAAGGTAGGAGCATAGTCCAATCTTTTATGCCGGTCTCCAAGCTTAATTTCGTTAAGGTCTCTTTGATGGTTCTATTCATCCTTTCTACCTGTCCTGAGCTCTGGGATCTATAAGCACAATGTAACTTCCAATCAATCCCCAGGGTCCTGGCCAATCCCTGACTTACCTGGGCCACAAATGCTGGTCTGTTATCGGACCCCATTACCTTAGGCAGTCTGACTTGGAAAGATGTCTTCTAGGATCTTTTTGACCACCATCTGAGCCATTTATTTCTTCGTGGGGAAGGCTTCGACCCATCCTGAAAAAGTATCTACAAAGACTAGGAGATACTTAAGTCCATACTTTGCTGGCTTAATTTCAGTAAAGTCCACTTCCCAGAATTATCCAGGTCTGGTCCCTCGTAAGCACTTCCCTACAGGAAGCTTGGATGGGTATGCATTAACTAATTGGCAGACTTGACAAGCTCTAGTCACCTGCTCAGCTATTTCTTTCTTCTGCGAGTCAGTCAACAATAAGTCCTTTCTTTTGTCTTTTAAGAGTGCCTGTAACTTCTTTGAGCCTAAATGGGTGAGCTGGTGTACATCTTTGACATAAAGTCGGGCTTTTTGAAATTGTAAACTTGGCTCTGTAGGATCCCAGAGTTCTGTGTCTGTGTCCCCAGATGATAAGTTGCCTGAATGTTCCTGTGCAGCCAAGTCTCCTGGTTGTTGTTCCCCCGGCGTGGAAACAGTTAACAGGGTCACTGGGTTTAGGGCTGCCAACTTAGCTTCTTCATCTGCCCGTCTGTTTCCAATTGCCACGGGGTCGTTCCCCTTCTGGTGCCCCTGACAGTGCACTATAGCTAGTTCTTTAGGGCCTTTTACTGCCGAGAGAAGGTGGAGAATCCCATATTTGTTCTTTATTTCCTTCCTGGTGGAGGTTAATAGCCCCCTTTGCTGGTAAATAGCCCTGTGAACATGAGCAGTGGCAAATGCATACCAGCTATCAGTGTATATGGTGGCCCTTTTGCCTGTTGCTAGCTCCAGTGCTTTCATAAGGGCAATTAGTTCTGCTTTTTTGAGTTGATGTCCCTTCTGGGAGGCCAGAGGACCAGATGACATTAGTTTTGCTAACTACTGCAGCTCCTGCCCGCCGCTTACCGTCTTTGAGGAAGCTGCTCCATCCGTAAACCATATGACCTCAGGGCGAGGCAGTGGCTGATCCTTTAAGTCTCATCATACACTGGTCTCCTCTGCCAGTATGTGTTGACAATCATGAGCGACGGGTCCTGATAATTCTTCCAGCAGCAGTGTAGCCGGGTTAAGTGGAGCAGGGGGTCCCAGCGTTATTCTGTCTTTGTCAAGCAAGAGGCTCTGGTAATGGGTTATTCTGGAATTTGATAGTCACCTGTCTGGAGGCTGATGGATGATGCTCTCCAGGGTATGGGGGGCTATAATGGTCAGCTTATGTCCGAATGTTAATTTATCAGCATCCTTTATTAGAAGGGCTGCCGCTGCTATAGCTCTTAGGCAATGGGGTCACCCCCTAGCCACTGGGTCCAATTTTTTTGATAAGTATGCTACCGGCCTCTTCCAAGGTCCCAAAGTCTGAGTGAGCACTCCCTGTGCTATTCCTTTCTTCTCCTCGATGTAGACAGTAAAGGGTTTTTCTACATCTGGGAGTGCTAAGGCCAGGGCAGATAGCAGTGTCTTTTTGATATTATCAAAAGCCTGTTGGTGTTCAGGGGTCCATTGGAATTGGGCATCTCTCTTTATCAGCAGGTATAAAGTGGCAGCCAATGACGCAAACCCAGGAATCCATAACCTGCAAAAGCCAGCAGTCTCAAGAAACTCTCTGAGTTGTCTCTTATTAGATGGGGGTGGTATCTGCACAACAGTTCATATTCTGGGCTCAGTGAGCCATCATCTGCCATCCCTAAGAGAATAACCCAGGAATATTACCTCTTGTTAACAAATTTGGGCCTTTTTGGCAGAAGCCCTATATCCGAGCTGAGCAAGCTCGGATAATAGTTCTTGGGTCCCAGACTCACAGTTCTCCTTGTTGTCAGCTGCCAGCAGCAGATCATCCACATATTGGAGTAGGGTGACTTCGGGGTGTGCAGTTCTGAAGTCGTTGAGGTCCCTGTGGAGAGCTTCATCAAAGAGAGTGGGAGAGTTTTTGAACCCTTGTGGGAGTCTAGTCCAGGTTAGTTGGCCAGATGTTCCTGTTTCTGGGTCTATCCACTCGAAAGCAAAAAACAACTGACTGTCCTTATGCAGGGGCAAGCAGAAGAAAGCATCTTTTAAGTCCAGCACAGTGTACCATTTCCTCTCCGGATTCAGAGTGCTAAGCAAATTATATGGATTAGGTACCATGGGGTGGATGCCTTGCACTCTGTTGTTGATCTCTCTTAGGTCTTGGACAGGACGGTAGTCCCCAGTTCCTGGCTTTCTTACTGGTAGCAGCGGGGTATTCCAGGTCGACTGACAGGGCCTTAGGACCCCAAGAGCTAGGTATTTCTGAATATGGGGCCTTATCCCCTCCCTAGCTTCTTTACTCAGAGGATATTTTTTAACACTGATTGGAGAGGCAGAGGCTTTTAATTCTACTACTATTGGAGGTTGTTTTATGGCTAGACCTAACCCAGCAGTTTCTGCCCAGGCATCAGGATAATCTTTTATCCATCTCTGGGGTAGTCTACCTGTTTGATCAGTCCCAGGGACCGTGAAGAGTTGATGTTCATCTTCTACTGACATAATCAAAGCCGTGACTATGGGGGTCTTTACTGAAGGGTTTAGAAACTCCACTTGGGGACCATCAGGGTAAAAGGTTATTTTAGCCCGGAGCTTGGTGAGTAGATCCCTGCCCATCAATGGGGCCGGGCATTCTGGGATTACTAGGAAAGAGTGGTGGACTTTTCCCCTTCCTAGGTTCATAGTCCTCTTTGTTGTCCAAGCCCGATATTTACTGCCATTAGCCCCTTGAACTAAGGATCTTTTATTAGATATAGGGTCCAGTGGGGTCTTAAGGGCTGAATATACTGCTCCTGTATCCACTTCAAAGTTCACTGGGGTCCCCTCCACTTCAAATGTTACCCTGAGTTCGGGGAGGGGATCTGAGCCCCAACTTTCCTAGTCATCTTCTAGAGTCAGCATGGAAGACTGGTGTAGCTGCTCCTTTTGGGGGCACTCTTTGGCCCAGTGTCCCATTTCTTTACAGTAGGCACATTGATTTGAGGCCAGGGGCAGCCTTTGGCATGGGCCCAGGTATCTCTTCCTATCTCCCTGCTTTCTAACTTCTGGCCTATCTGTGGCTGTGACCAGGACCTTAGCCAATGCTTTAGTCTGCCTTTTGCTCCTTTCATCTTCCTTTTGTTCCCTTTTCTTCTCCCTCCTCTGTTCCCTCTCTTCCTCAGTTTCTCTCTTATAATATACCTTCTCAGCCTCTCTGACTAAATCTCTTAATGTCATATCTTGTAGTCTATCTAAATGTTGTAACTTTCTCTTAATATCTAGGGCAGCCTGCCCAATAAAAGCCATTGCAACAGATGCCTTTTGGTCCTCTGCCTGAAAATCAAAGGGAGTATATCTCCTATATGCGTCCATAATTCTCTCCAGAAACATTGAGGGAGATTCATTGGGTCCCTGGATAATCTCTCTTACCTTGGCCAAATTAGTTGACCGCCTGGTGGCCAGTCGGAAACCCACTATAAGAGCCCAGCAATAAGTGGACAGATGCTCCCTACCTTCAAAGGTGTTAGGGTCCCAGTTGGGTTGGTTTAAGGGGAAGCCAGCTTTGATGATGTTGGGAAGTTGGGTTGGTCGCCCCTCTGGTCCAAGAATATTCTTTCTGGCTTCCAAGAGGATTCTCTCTTGTTCCTCTGTTGTGAAGAGAGTCCCCAGAAGTTGTTGGCAGTCATCCCAAGTGGGCTGGTGTGAGAACATCAGTGACTTGACTAAACCTGTAAGTCGGGTGGGGTCCTCAGAAAAAGGGGGATTGTTATTTTTCCAGTTGTATAGGTCTGAGGAGGATAAAGGCCAGTGTTGGTAAGCCTGCATCTCCCCCACCATGCCCATCATTTATTGTGGGCCCATAGGGATGAAGAGGAAGCATCACAGGGGTTTCCAAGTTCTCCATTATTTTCTGCTGGTGGGTTCCTTTAGCTGGCCCAGTTACCTCCGTTGGGGGAGGGGCTGCTGCTGCTGCTGCCATGGGAAGTCCTCGGGTGGGCTTGGTTCTGACCCAATTACCTCTAGCGGTGGAGAGACTGAGTCAGCGGCAGGAGGGTCACCTAGAACGAGTTGGGGGTTTGGGAGCATGGGTAGAGGATAAGGAGGGGGGGTGGAGTCCATTAAAGTTAAATCCTGTTACTCAGGGAGAACAGAGGGATGAGGGGGAGGAGCGGAAGGTTTGAGTGATAGGATCATGGGGGAAGGGATTGGAGTAGAAGTTGGGACAAGGAAAGGCTTCACCATGCGAGAGGAAATTCACAGAGGTCCTGCCAGGTTAAAATATATGGTTGTTGATCTGGATGGCCACGTGGCCCCAGCTGAAAGACCATATCTCTGACTTTGCGGATTAGAGGGAGGTGGAAGGACCCTCCTGGGGGCCATTCAACTCCGAGGGTGGGCCATTCTGAAGCGCAGAGTGTATGCAAGGTCCAGCGTTTCAATGAAAAAGAAAGATTCTGGGCCCTAAAATGGACATCAGTCCAATGTTCAAGAGTCAGAGACAGAGGCATGGAATGGCTTTGTCCCATAATGAGAGTTACTCAAACAGAGACAGGGACAATACAAACGTGACACCAACGCAGACACACAGTAAACATTTAACACGAGTTCAGAAGCAAAGATTAAAGACAGACAGTAAACTCAACCTAAGAAAAAGAATAGCCGGCAAGACCAGACGGGTTGGCAGCAGAGTACACCTGAAGAGAGCTACTCCATCCCTCCACCTGATGAGGACACTTGCATCCCTCTGTTTCCCGAGTCCTCCAAGGCGTCCTTTGGGGACGTGGCCTGTGGCTTCAGGACACGTCTGTCCACCACTGCCAGGGGGAACTCACGCACTTCGCTGGCAGCCACTCTGCCAACCCAAACCGAAAACCGAACCTGAACGAAAAGTTTTGAGCGATCGCAAGAAACAGGAAAGAGGCGCCTTACTTACCTCCACAGGAGTCCGATGGGGACCCTTTGTCTGGCGCTGGGCGATTCCCAGCCAACGCACCAAATGTAAGGGCCCAGCGAACGTCGGAGGAAGAGACCACCAAGAGACCGACTCATGCAATTCACAGAAGGGGGTTTATTGAGGATCCAATCCAGCGTGCTGGTGCTCCGTGCTCAGTCAACAAGGGAGAGCGGCCCAGAGCCCGGAGCAGAGCTTGAGTAGTACTTAAGTACACTTTTTTAAGGAGGGCAGGAACTTTACATACAACATGGTCCTTTTTAACAAATCATCATACACCGCGGGAAAATCAAACAACAATTCCTGAACATGATTAGTACATTCATTGGCAGGAACAGGTCGGGCTGGAGTGATAGGTCATTCCTAAGGAGGGGCATACATCCAAACTGATTGGTTTGGGCCATGAATGCCTTCGTGCCAAGCTGCACAGGGTCCTAGGTTATTAAACAACTAAGTGGTCAGTGGGAATATCTACTGGGCAGTCCTGGGAATTGTCCTAACAGCTACAGGAATTTCAGGTTTTGGGTGTAGCATAGGAACTTAACAATACCTGGTCCTTTACATTTTAACTCCTGCTTTGAAGCTAAGAAACTTTACAATACCCGGTCTTTTACACTTTAACTTCAATTTCTTTTGCTCTTACAGTTTCACTTTCAATAACTTCCTGCTTCGGCAAACATGTAATCCTCCATGTTTCTTGACTGGTCTTTTCATGGGACTTCTTTCCAAACACATTATTTTCAATTTCCATAATCATATTTGAAGCCAAACTCACACACTCTTCATGATAAACTGTAAACTAATATTACCTTTAGATGTATAACTGGTTGGAATGAATGTATGTATATCAATATGAGATTTCATGTATATTTTCAGATATTAATTCAATCCATTATTTAAAATTGGAACCAGTAATATTATTTAATCACTATATGGTCTGTTCATACATCATCTCTATATTCATTGACACAGGGTACACCTATTTGTATCCCCTTTACTAATTTATAGGTCTTCAAAACATTGCTCCTAGAAATGGTGGAAGAAATACTCATGTCACCTGATCTACATATTCATTTCATCCCAGTAATATTCTGGAAAAAAATTCAAAGGTCATACTTATGATTGTACCAAAGACTAAATTGAAGGTGAGTTGGATTACTAAAAATATCCATGTCCAGGTTGCCTAATGCTTTCAATCCTATTTGTGACTACATATTGATTTCTTTCTAAGATTATATATTCAACCTCCCCCCACTGTTGAAAATGTCTACTCCTATCACTCACTTTATACTTTTTCTGATTTCTTAATTTCTATATTGATATCAGCTTTCCTACATATTTTCCCCAGTTCATCATTGTGACTGACTCTTCACATGTGCTGATATTTACAGTCACTCTCTAACCGAAACCCTATTGGAAAAGAAATTTTGGTCCAAATCCTAGACTCACTCTTCTTCCTAAGCCTTCTGACTATCTTCCTAATCCTACCGACTATCCCTTTTTGACTGGATGTTCTCTTCTACATTCAATCATCCGAGGTACAAGATCCCATGCCATTGGATATTGATTTATCTGTGAAATCTGTGCAGAACATAATTCAAACATATGTATCCCAATCAAGGGCCCAATGCCCTTCTGTGCTTTAAATCTTACCTAGACTTCTGTTTTCATGCTTATATTTCACCTATATATTTTTATAAATATCACAGTTTCCCAATACCAGTATTCATCCAGCAGAATGATTCCTAACCCAAATCAAATATGTTATTAACCCTAACCATACACTGTTCCCTCAGTCCAACTTTACAGAAGATCAGGTACAGAGTTGATCTTACAGACAGGGATGTAGGGGATTCTACTCCTGCTGAGACCCTCAAAGGTAGATGCAGAAATGATCCCTGGAGAAGATGTAGGCAGCTATGTAGGACCTGAGAGAGCAAAAGTCATCTTCAATGGCAAACAACCCAGTCAGGATGAAGGGATGTGTCTGAATCAGCCTCTCTTTTCTCAATGCAGGGAAGACGGACCAAACCAGGCCTGTGTGAAGAGCTGTTCCCGGGGTCCTAGATTTTTATACCATTCTAACTTGTGAAAGGGTCACAGAAAGTAGGGGCAGTCTCCATCTCATTGGACGCTTGGAAGCAACTATTTGGACAAAGTGGTTGCCAAGGCAGTGACCTCATTCAGTTCCTTTGAAGGAAGTGACCTCATTCAGTTCTTTGAAGAAAGTGACCTCACCCCACTTCCTTGGTGATGGAACTCTCTGAACTTGAAATCCAGTTAGCAAGGCCCCCAGAACCAGTTCCAGTCCTCGTCTCAGTGGGCTCACTTGATTGAATTTACCAAGGACAGAGTCAGGCTTTCTTGGTACCTACTGATGTGAGGATGGCCAAATGCCAGAAAAGCTCTGAATCGGGTCCTTTCTTGAGAAAGAAGGTAGTGTCTCATCTCTGGCTCCTGACAACTTCACAGAGTTGGCCAAGGAGACCAGATCTGAGACAAGACAGGCCAATTATGGGGAACATATCATGGCCCACCAGTCAGAGGACACCCTTGATAGTCACAGAACAACTTGGGGGAAGCAGGTGCCTTTGAGGGTGTGGGTGTGAATTGGTGGTTTTGTCTCATGTTCTGAGAATATGTAGGAAAGGAGGTTTGTTCGGGTTGGAGTGGACACTTTCTAGTGAGTCTTTTGCACAAGGGGAGTGTTTCTATGTCTGTGTATCCCACTATGTCCGTGGTTGTAGATATTAGAATAGGGAATGCATCAATGGATGTGTCCTGTCTAGTAGAAAGCTTCCCAACGTTCATCCTGCCCAATTTATGAATGGACTGCGGCTTGCCTTATCGATGGGCAACACCTACTATCTTCCTAAGTTCCTGTATTCTTCCTGAATTCTGGCCACTCTCCAGAACAGACTGATGGCTTAGTATCCAAGATATGGACCACCTGCAAGCTCTGTGACTTGGCCATGTACTGGTTAGCTGAAGGGAATGGAGAGCATGGCTGAAAATTCAGATATCAGTGTGAACAATAAAGTCTCAGTTGAGAAACGCTGCTTTGGGCCTTTTTATTAACTATTGTTCTGTTGCCCTGAATTTCAGGGAGGTCTTTGCCTCAGGACACCCCTTTGTGAAACCTGAATAAAACAGCTTCCAAATGGAAATGAATGGGCATCACCTGTGGCTCTTTGGTTAATTGCTTTGAAATGAGATGTGTCTGAATCAGCCTACTGGCCCTGTGTGAGGCTGTGGCTTAGATTCTCAGCAAATGATGAAACTAAATAAAGATCCCATGTATGCATCCAAAAAAATGGTAAAAAGAGAAGTCATTGTGGACAAAGTCTCTCACCGTCCTCTGTAAGGTTCCTGAACTTTGTGAATTGAGAATAGGGATCCTTTGGGACAAATGAGTTCTTCAAAGTTCTACAGAGGTTAGCCCATAGGTGCTTGAGTTTTCTCATGACTCCAATTCACATAAAGAATCCATACCCGATAGTCAGTAGGCCTCAAATTGGAGAAGCAGAGCAGTATTAATGGCAGGCCTGTTTGATCTCTCCTGGTTCTCAAAGAGGGTGTCCAGGACACCCTGACTTTAGGCAAATGAGGGGCAAGGGAGCTTATTTTGGACACTGTCTTGGGCTGCGCCCCTCATGGAGTCCTCCAGCCAGAGGTTATGATGAGTGTCTATATGGAAGAAGATGAGGGCCATGTGGGATTGTTTTGGTTTTAATTGTGGTCAATTGTGGGGAGGTTAGAATAGAAGACAGGGTGCACTTCAGCTTGAATTTTGGTGTGAATCCCCTTAGAAACTGAGTTCTGGAACTGACCTCAGAGAAGTATTGCAATGAATTGTGTTGGGATATGAGGAGGCCACAAATGAGAGTCGCCCTTGGAAACTGAGATCTAGGCCCAGGGTGGATTTCCACACATCACTGGGAATCTCAGCCCGGATATCACATGATTTTATTCTTAAAGCCTTGGCAGCCACACTTGAGAGACAAAACACACAAAGACCTCACATTTTAGAACTCAATGGCCCTGGCTTAATGTGGCATTGGCCACTTTTTGGGAAACCTTGGCTGTGAGGATTCTCCAGCGCTTTCATTGAAAGGAGATTCCTCAGGATTTAATGGTTCCTGAATGAGTTGAATCCCACAGGACCTCCTACTTTATCCTTGGAAAATGGCTTCATAAATACCATGAAATTTTTGAAATTCCCATGACCAGGTGGCAATGAAGAACCTTTGGGTATCCTGTTGCTGATCATGAGTATATCAGATAGTGCCTTGATGGACTGGGTTTCATAAAAATGGTGTATAACAGAGATGCCAGTAAGTTGGAGCCTGCTGAGAAGTGGGTCTGGAGCAGTGCAGTGCAGGGGTATGATAAAACATCTGTGGTGGGGCCATGGGGATCTGCCATTGGCTTCCAAATGCCTTGTGAGTGACATGGTGCAGACAGCAGACTCTTATATGTAAAGGCATCTTGTTATATGGAGAGATTTCAGGGCAATATTCAGAATCAGGTTGCTATGGTCAAGGGGGCAAGCTATGTAGGATAGCAGCCCGGTTGGTGCATTCTCCTGAAGACCCTGACCCACTACACATAACAGAACTCCCTTCAGCACTGTGTTCCAGTTGAACTCCTTGTATTTCCTGAAGCTAATACCAAATTCCCAATACAGCTGCAAGCATGAAATGTGAAGGAAGACCAAATGGCTTCACTGTCTAACGGGGGAGACACTTAGCCCACAGTGGACACAGTTTACCTTCAAAGTGAACATTCAGCACTGCTGCCCCATATTCATTGGTAAATAAGGAACCATGTCCTCCAGGTCACATCGATGCAGACCCAGCTTTGATGGTGTCACTACAAAGGAAGCTAAAGCTCCTGACAACAACATATATTTCAAGTGCCCAGCCTCAGAGGCAGTTTCTCAAGAAGTCATTAGGCCAGCAGAGCTCCATGTTTGTGGAGTGTTTACCCTGTCCCTTACTGTTGGAATCTCCTCTACCACCTCCAAGCTTGTGAACTCCTGAGCATTTTCCATTCCAGATAGGTATTCACAGATTTTCTTACTCTTCTCTAATTGTATCTTATTTGGGGCGATGGTAATGTCAAGGCATTGTTCTGGATGAGAGTGGGAAGATTTTTGTGTAGCACATGTTTGCATATACATTGGATTCATTTTCCTATTTTCCATTCGAAATACTGAATCCCTGACACTAAACTATACCCTACTAGACTCTGACTACTAATCCTAATATGATGGAGAAAAATAAACGTAACAGAAAAGAAATACAGGCAGTTCATAGGAGGTATAATGTATTCTTGGAGTAGCCTTTTGCTTTATCAAGGCTATGTGTTATAAATCTAGTCAACTTTTCATTGTAATAATTCTCCATGAGTTTTTAAAGTTACCAAATATGTAAATTCTAGTCTCCCATTCTCTGTAGACTATTCAGCACATGTATTTTTATATGCATATGTAGAATCCTACCTGGTATCACACGTACATTCTTCTGAGGTGGCTGACTTGGCAGATACAAATTGTGAGAAGAGATCACTCCCCCAAACGCTGATGGAACTGAAAATTCAACCTATGGGTGAGCTTCCTCATTGAACAACATTGTACATTAATCCATGTTCAGTAAAATGAATATTTTTGGATCTGTGGATGATATATATTCCATGAAGAATTTCATTTGTCATATATACTGTTACATTTAAATGTGTGTGTGTTTGTATATATGTATACATTTATATACATATACATATACTCTCAAAATTTTACAAAATATGAAATATATGTGTCTTATTATATACTCCTCAAATTTGTTCATGTTCATGTATGTATTTTTATAATCAACTTTTCACAAGATCATTCTCAGATATATTCATTTTCCTGAAATACACTTTCATTTCCTAGTCCTGAAAACTTACTTTAGTGAATGGTGCATAGAAATCCTAATATTTCTACAGTAATTGACCCCAGTTTCACATCAATGCAAGGAGATTCTTAAGGGACATGATTGTATTTGATGTTAATTTTTATTCAACACTGTTACATTAATATTTCTTCAGTTTATGTACATCATACGATATATCTTTCATCCACAAGTTCACAAATTTATAGGCATTTGTTTCATTTTCAATCACTTCCTGCTTCAGCACACATGTATTCCTCCATGTTTCTTGACTGGTCTTTTCATGAGACTTCTTTCCAAACACTTTATTTTCGATTTCCTTAATCATTTTTGAAGCCAAATTCACACACTCTTCATGATAAACCATACACTAATATTACCTTTAGATGTATAACTAGTTCGAATGAATGTATGTATATCAATATGAGATTTCATGTATATTTTCAGGTATCAATTCAATCCATTATTAAAGGTTGGAACCAGTAATATTATTTAATCACTGCATGGTCTGTTCATGCATCATCTCTATATTCATAGACACAGGGTACACCTATTTGTATCCCCAATACTAATTTATAGGTCTTCAAAACATTGCTCCCAGAAATGGTGGAAGAAATACTCATGTCACCTGATCTACATATTCATTTCATCCCAGTAATATTCTGGACACAAAATGCAAAGGTCACACTTATGATTGTACCAATGCCTAAATTGAAGGTGAGTTGGATTACTAAAAACATCCATGTCCAAGTTGCCTAATGCTTTCAACCCTATTGGTGACTACATATTTGTTTCTTTCTAAGATTATATATTCAACCTCCCCTATGTTGAAAATGTCTAATTCTATCACTCACTTTATTCTTTGCCTGATTTCTAAATGTCTATATTGGTATCAGCATTCCTGCATATTTTCCCCAGTTCATCATTGTGACTGACTCTTCACATGTGCTGACATTTACATTCAGTCTCTAACCAAAACCCTATTGCAAAAGAACTTTTGTCCAAATCCTAGATTCACTCTTCTTCCTAAACCTACTGACTATCTTCTTAATCCTACCGACTATCCCTTTTTGACTGGATGTTCTCTTCTACATTCAATCATCCGAGGTACAAGATCCCATGCCATTGGATATTGATTTATGTGAGAAATCTGTGCAGAACATAATTCAAACCTATGTATCTCAATCAAGGGCCCAATGTCCTTCTGTGCTTCAAGTCATACCTAGATTTCTGTTTTTATACTTATATTTCACGTATATATTTTTATTAATATCACATTTCCCAATTCCAGTATTCATCCAGCAGGATGATTCCTAACCCAAATCAAACATGCTATTAACCCTAACCATACACTCTTCTCTCAGTCTAACTTTACAGAAGACCAGGTACAGAGTTGATCTTAAAGACAGTGATGTAGGGGATCCTACTCCTGCTGAGACCCTCAAAGGTAGATGCAGAAATGATCCCTGGAGAAGATGTAGGCAGCTATGTAGGACCTGAGAGAGCAAAAGTCATCTTCAATGGCAAACAACCCAGTCAGGATGAAGGGATGTGTCTGAATCAGCCTCTCTCTTCTCATTGCAGGGAAGATGAACCAATGCAGGCCTGTGTGAAAAGCTGTTCCTGGAGGCCTATGGTTTATATACCATTCTAACTTGTGAAAGGGTCACAGAAACTAGGGGCAGCCTCCATCTCATGGGACCCTTGGAAGCAACTGTTTGGACAAAGTGGTTGCCAAGGCAGTGACCTCATTCAGTTCCTTGAAGAAAGTGACCTCACCTCACTTCCTTGGTTATGCAACTCTCTGAACTTGGGATTTAGATAGCAAGGTACCAAGAGCAAGACCCTGTTTCAGTCCCGGCAGGATAACTTGTTTGGATTTACCAAGGACAGAGTCAGTCTTTCTGGTACCTAGTGATGTGAGGATGGCCAAATTCCAGGAAAACTCTGAAGAGAGGCCTTTTTTGAGAAAGAATGTAGTGTTTCATCCCTCTCTTCTGACAAGTTCACTGAGTTGGAAAAGGAGAAAAGATCTGAGACAGGACACACCACTGCTGCGAAACTTAGTATGGGCCACCAGTCAGAGGACACGCTGGATAGTCTCTGACCTACTTGGGGGAAGCAGGTGTCTTTGTGGGTGTGGGTGTGAATTTGGTGTATTGTCTCATGTTCTGAGAATATGTAGGAAAGGTGGATTGTTCAGTTTGGAGTGAACTGTTTCTAGTGAGTCGTTTGCACAAGGCTTGTGTTTCTATGTCTGTGTATCTCACTCTGTTCGTGGTTGCAGATATTAGAATAGGGAATGCATCAATGGATGTGTCCTGTCTAGTAGAAAGCTTCCCAGCATTCATCCTGCCCAATTTATGAATGGACTGCAGCTTGCCTTATTGATGGCCAACACCTAATATCTTCCTAAGTTCCTGTATTCTTCTTGAATTCTGGCCACCCTCCAGAACAGGCTCAATGTTTTGTATCCAAACCCTGCAAGCTCTGTGATATGGCCATTTACTGTATAGCTGAAGGGAATGGCGAGCATGGCAGAAAACTCAGATATCAGTGTGACCAGTAAAATCTCAGTGGAGAAACCCTGCTTTGGGACTTTTTCATAACTATTGTTCTGTTGCCCTGAATGTCAGGAAGGTCTTTGCTTCAGGCCACCCCTTTGTGAAGCCTGAAGAAAACAGTTTCCAAATGGAAATGAATGGGCATCACCTGTGGCTCTTTGATCAATTGCTTTGGAAAGGGATGTGTCTGAATCAGCCTCTTGACCCTGTGTAAGTTTGTGGCTTATATTCTCAACACTCAATGAAATTAAATAAAGATCCCATGTGTGCATCCAAAACAAAAATGGAAAATATAGCAGTCATTGTTGATGAAGTCTCTCTCCTTCCTTTGTAAGGTTCCTGATCTCCTTGAAGTGAGAATAGGCATCCTTTGGGTCAAATGATTTCTTCAAACCCTGCAGAGGCTAGCAAATAGATGCTTGGGTTTTCTTATCACACCGATTTACATAAAGAATCTATACCCGACAGTTGGTAGGTCTTAAATTTTTGAAGCAAAGCAGTATTAATCACAGGCCTATTTGATCTCTCCTGTTTCTCTGGAAAAGTGTCCAGGACACCGTGACTTTAGAAAAATGAGGGACAAGGGAGCTCATTTTGAACATGGTTTTGGGCTGCGCCCCTCATGGAATCCTCCAGGCAGAAGTTATGATGAGAGTCTATATGGAAGAAGATGAGGGCCATGTGGGAGTGTTTTGGTTTTATTGTGGTCATTTGTGTGGAGGTTAGAAGAGAAGACTAACTCAACCTCAACTTGAACTCTGGTGTGATTCCCCTTAGAGACTGAGTTCTGGAGCTGACCACAGAGAAGTATTGCCATGAATTGTGTTGGAATTTAAGGAGGCCACAGATGAGAGGCGCCCTTGGAAACTGAGATCTAGGCCCAGGGTGGCTTTCCACACAGCACTGGGAATCTCAGCCCGGATATCACATGATTTTATTCTTAAAGACTTGGCAGCCACATTTGAGAGACAAAACCCACATAGACCTCACATTGTGAACCTCAGTGGGTCCTGCTTCATGTCACCTTTTGCCCCTCATTGGGAAGCCTTGACTGTGAGAGTTCTCCAGAGTTTTCATTAAAAGGAGATTCCTCACAGTTTAATGGTTCCTGAATGAATTGAAACCCACTGTGCCTCCTAATTCATCCTTGAAAAATGGATACCTAAATAACATGAAATTATTGAAATTTGCATGACCAGGTGGCAATGGAGAACCTTTGGATGTCCTGTTGCTGATCATGAGTGTACCAGACAGTGCCTTGATGGACTGGGTTTCATGAAAATGGTGTAGAACAGAGATGCAGTAAGTTGGAGCCTGCTGAGAAGTAGGCCTGGAGCAGTGGAGTGCAGGTGTGTGATAAAACATCTTGTCAGATCAGGCTGGGCAGGCAGCAACCAAAGGAGGCAGATTTAAAAGGGCCACTGAACAGGCTTTATTGAGATATCACTCCCGGGCGGAACTCTATCAGACCCACAGAGGGGACTTGAGAAGGGTCTGATTAGAAACCTCGTGGAAGCTCGACCGGACTGGAATTTCATGGGGCTTACAGCAGGAAGGGAAATGCTTGGGACAGGAAAAAGTGTCTCTAGGGTCCCTTGTTCCCTTGGAGTTGGTCAGGGGAGTTGGCTGAACTCCAGGTTTGGCCAGGGGGTCCTGCTGATTGACAAGCATTAGTCAGGAGATCTGGCTGATTGACAGGCATTTCCGCTGGCATCTGATTGATGTTCAAAGCAGTGTGGGCTGCTTTGTTCTATGTTGCCACTAAGTCACCACCAAGTCCCTGCCACTGACCTAACATTCCAGCCTTTTTGGTGATATAGGGCGGCAAATTTCATCTGGCTACTTCCTGCTTGTTTAGGGGTATAGTGGGGTGGGGAGTGGCTTGGGTCATAGGTTCGGTGGGAAGGCGACTGTAGGGGTAAAGGAACATCTGGTTTTAGGTCCCTCTGGCAATTTCACTCATGTGCTTTCGAGCGAACCTGAGGAGGCAGGGAGCAATCATTAGTAGAAGCCCTATTACTAAAATAGGAGTGAGAATGGGAGTCAGCCACACAATAAGGGTTCAATTTAGCCAGCCTGCCAGGGGTCATTTGATGGTTGCTGTTTAAGCCTTTCACCCAAAGGATGGAGGGTGTCAACATTCTCTTCGACCAATCCAGTTTCATTGATATAATAGCAGCATTCTTCTTTCAGGAACAGACAGGTTCCTCCTTTATTTGCTGTGAGGAGATCTAGAGCTCAACGGTTCTGCAATGAGACTTGGGCAAGAGATGTTATTTGCCTTTATAGGGAAGCAAGAGAAGTGGCTGATGCCTCTACTGCTTCCCAAAGTTGTTGTTCAAGCTTTTGAGTAGCGGTTACTGCATAACCAAGTCCACCTGCCCCGAGTCCAGAGGCAGCGAGGGAGGAGGCCAACTACTTACTACTGGTAGAAAGACAGCCCTTCTTGTCCTGGAAAGGGAGGTAGTAACAAACCATGTTAACTCAGCTTCACTGTTCAGAGTTAATTGGGGGACCAAGATGGAAGGAACACAAAAAGCAAACGGCATGTTGAGTCTTAGATTTTTTGTTAGGGTACCATTGCACCAGAAAAATAACCCAGACGGAGCAAAAGTTAAGGAAGAAATTCGAACAATCTGGTCACAGGGTGCAGAACCTGAGGAAGTGTAGCAGCAAGAGAAATTCCCTGATGAGTTACGAAAAGGAGGTACTTCCTCAAAGGTTGGAGAGGGAGGTCCTTGGGGTCTAGATGAGGTATTGATTGGAAAATCAATGGGAATCACAGTCAATAGAGTATGATCCAAACCTGTGCAGAGGAAACAGTGTGAAATGTTATTCACTTTGGACAAATTGAGAAGCTGAAGGCCATGACGTATTAGGGCCACCCATGAGAAAAGGTCAGCTTTAGGATGGGCAACTGCATCCAGCTGGTGTTGGAGTTCCCTCTCTTGCTCCTGGATGGTTATGTGAATTTGAGGGAGCATTTGTATATAAGTTCTCCATATCCTGATAGAGGCTGAGGGGTGTTTGGCAAAACCCCATGAATAAAAATTTACCATCAACACCAGAGGCCCATCTTGGGTTCCATGGGTCCCAAAAAGTTAATTTAGTGTATGCTTGATTCTCATAGCAAGGCTTATCTAGGAAGCGTCTCTTGCATGAATTATAAGGGCACCCGCCATAGGTGTCAGGCCAGCGCTTACAAGATTCCTCAGTTTGGTCTCATATGAAGCATAGCATGGCTGAACATAAGTGGAATGAGGTGGCCCGGTTGAATCCAGTAACATTAAGGGTGACGGCCTGATTACAGCCAGTGTAAGGGCAATCTCCTTGGCCCATAAACTGAGAGCGGGTGGTGCCATCCTGTTGCCATGTCACTTGGATGTAGAAGCAACATCTGTGGGTTGGGATAGAAGCTTGAGAGAGATTAATGATTAGTAACAAAAGGAGAGGGTTGGCGAGAAATCTTGAGTTTGGTAGGCCCCAACGTGGTGGAAGTCCAGGACTGAACATTTGAAACAGGTGCTCTTTTAAGGTGAGAGACGTGGTACCAGGGGGCGTGGCCCAAGAGCTTGGCTGCCCTTGGAGTGGTAAGTATGACTGTATGGGGTACTGTCCAGTGAGGTTTCAATGACTGAGAATGTAGGTCTCGAAGTAAGACTGCATCACCCAGTTGAAGAGGGTCCGATTCCTTCCCTGGTTGTATTGGGACAGAAGTAACAGGTGGTATAGGAAGACACTGGTCTGCGTGTTCCCTTAGGAGTTTGTATAGAAGTGTGAGATAGGGCAGGTAGGCACAAGGGGAGGAGGAGTGACAGGAAAGTTTTGGTTGATTAAGAAAGGGTACCCATAGAGCAGTTCAAAGGGGCTAAGGCCTGAGGGGGCTCTTGGGGTTGCCCAAATGCGAGTGAGAGCCAATGGCAAAAGATTGGGCCAGGACAGTCTGAGTTCAATAGCAAGTTTGGTGAGATGATCCTTAAGAATGCTGTTAGCCCTCTCAACCTTACCTGAGGATTGGGGTCGGTGGGGGATGTGGAGCCTCCAAGTGATACTGAGGCCTTTGGAAACTAGTTGAAAAACCTAAGAAGTGAAGGCTGGACCGTTGTCTGACTGGATGGAAGTGGGAAGTCCGAACCTGGGAATGATCTGCTCAATGAGGATGGAGGCGACGGTGTCAGCAGTTTTCCTGGATGTAGGGAAGGCGTCTATCCAACCTGAAAAAGTATCAACCAAAGTAAGCAGGTAGTGCAGCTTTTTGTGACTAGGCATGTGAGTGAATTCGATCTGCCAATCTTTGCCTGGTTGGTGGCCTCTCATCTGATGTGTAGGGAGTTTAGGTTTGATGCCCCCTTGTGGGAATACTGCAGCGCAGACAGAATAAGCCAAGTGAACCTGTTGGAGAGTGGTTCTCATTCCTGGAAAGTAGGAGTTGTAAAAACTGAAAAAGGGGCTTGGGGCCAATATGAAGAGAGTTATGTATGTCCATTAATAGGCTGTGAGCTTGCTGTTTAGGGAGGGCAATTTTGTTCCCCAGAAAAATCCAGCCATCCTTCCCAAAGTGGCCACCTTGGGCTATTAGATCCTGTTGCTCCTGTGGAGAATAGTTAGGCTTAATTGTGGTGGACAGAAATAGGATAGGAGCTGCTGAGAATTTTGTTGTTAATTCCCATGCTATAGAATCTGCTTTGTTGTTGCCTATAGCTATAGGGTCAGAGGGATTTTGATGTCCTCTACAGTGTATGATGGCCACTCGTGATGGCAGTTGTAGTGCTTCTAAGAGCTTAGAGATCAGAGAGGCATTGACCACTGGTGATCCTTTTGTGGTCAAGAATCCACGTTCCTTCCAAATAGCCGAATATGAATGAGCAATTAGGAAGGCATATTTGGAATCTGTATATATGTTGACTTGTTTGCCTTTGGATAAAGTAAGAGCCCTGATAAGTGTGAAAAGTTCAGCCTTCTGGGAGGTGGTTCCTTCAGGAGGGCAGCTGGCTTCCGGAATTGAGGCAGCAGTGACTACTGCGTATGCAGCTCTATGACGTCTGTCATGTCCCATCACTGAACTGCCATCCACAAAAATCGTTAAGTCAGGTGAGGGAAGTGAGTAATCAAAGAGGTCCTCATGGGGTGTTCATAGGGCCTCCAGCACCTGCTGACAGGAATGGTTAGCACTTGAGCGTGGTGGGGATAGTGGGAGGAGTGTGGCTGGATTGAGAGAAGACAAAGAACAGAGGGTAATGGTGGAGTACTCTATAAAGAGAAGGTGGAATTCTTGAATTCTTGAAGGGCTCAGAAGAGGGAGACACTTATGGTTTAAAAGGTCCTGTAATCGATGAGTGGAGAATACAATTATTGGTTGGAGCAAAGTAAGTTTTAGGGCTTCCTTAGTTAATTCTGCTGCTGGTGCCAGTGCTCAAAGGCATGGTAGCCATCCCCGGACTATAGAGTCAAGCTGCTTGGAGAGGTATGCCACCAGCCTATAGGAGGGTCCAGTTGGTTGAGCGAGGAGGCCAGTGGTGATAACCTGTCTTTCATCCATAAAGAGGTGAAAAGGATGGTTAGGATTAGGGAAAGAAAGAGGGGGAGAAGAAACAAGAGCATCGCTGAGCTTGTAAAAGGAATTGGCTCCTAGGTTAGGGGAGGTAAGGGGCCCATGAGGAGTCTCTTTAGCTGCCTGATAAAAGGGCTTAGCAAGAAGTGCAAAGTTAGGAACCCAGTGCCTAAAAAAACCTGCCAGACCCAGGAAAGAAAGGATGTATTCTGCTGTTTCGGGTGGCTGCAAGTCACGGAGAGCTTGAATCCTGTCTGTTGTCAGGCTTTTTGACGTTGGAGTGAGAAATATACCTAGATAGGTAACTGAAGAGGTAATAAGCTGGGCTTTACTTGGAGAGACTTGGTAGCCCCAGGACCCCAGGAAATTGAGGAGCTGAACAGTGTGAGTTTGGGAAGCCTTAAGTGACGAACTGCATAGGAGAAGGTCATCTACATACTGTAAGAGCGTGCTATCCCCCAAGTCGCAAGCAGTTAGGTCCTGTGCCAAGGCTTGTCCAAAAAGATGGGGACTGTCTCTGAAGCCTTGAGGTAGGACTGTCCATGTCAGCTGTTGAGACCTAAAGGATGTAGGGTCTTCCCATGTGAAGGCAAAGAGATAATAATAGTCAGGATGGAGAGGCACTGTAAAAAAGGCATCTTTAAGATCCAGGATGGTAAAATGAGTGGTTGAAGGGGGAATGTGAGAGAGAAGTGTGTAAGGGTTGGGAACCACTGGGTGGATGGGAATAAACACCTCATTAATTAGGTGCAGGTCCTGGACTAAGGGATAGGCTCTGGAGGGTTTTCGCACCGGCAGTATGGAAGTGTTGCAGAGGGAGTCAGTAGGAATAAAAAGTCCCTGGGCCAGCAATCAGTCTATAATGGGTTTAAGTCCCTCCCTGTGGGTTTTGGAGATGGGAAATTGGGGACATGAAGGAAATTTAGTTTGGAGTTTCAGCTGGATACGGACTGGCTTGTGGTGGGAAGCTATAACCGGCATGGAGATGTCCCAGACCTGAGGATCAACAAGATCAGGGGGCAATGGCACAGTAGGTACTGTTAGGTCATTAGAGAGGGTAAGAATTAGAGGCAGAAGGAGATGAGTGGTGGTATTTTGGGGGTGCAGTTGGAGGGTGGCTCCTAATAACTGGAGAACCTCTCTGCCTAGGAGAGGAACTGGACAAGATGGAATGACTAAAAATGAGTAAGTGAATGGGTGTCCTTCCAGGGCACAGGCTAGCTTAGCAGTTCGGTTTGGGGAGGAGGGTTTGCCATAAATCCCCATAACTGAGACCTGGGAAGGAAACAGAGGCCCAGAGTGGGCAGGCAAGACAGAATAGGTAGCCCCCATGTCCACAAGGAAGGTTTTGGACTTACCCGCTACCTGGAGCGTTACCCTGGGCTCGGCGAGGGTGATAGGGGTCCTCAAGTCGGGGCTTCCTCTGTCTTCTGCGAACCCCAATAGTTCAAGAGAAGGGACCGCCTGACTGATCATACCCCTGCGTAGAGGCGCCGAGGAAGCGCCAGCCATCGGGCAGTCGGTCTTCCAATGTCCTGTCTCGTTACAGGTGGGGCATGGCCTGGAAGGAGGCCGTGGGTTTGGGCATTGGTGAGCCCAGTGACCTTCGCATCCACATTTGAAGCAAGCCCCTGATGGAGAGGAATGCTGGATCCTCTGAAAAGCCCTCGTTTGAGCCGTAGGTCTCAGGGCCGCTGCCAAGGCTTGGGTCTGGAGTGTTACCATTTTCTGTAATTGAGCCTGCCTGGATAACTCAGCTGACTCCTCTCGGGCATTATGAACTCTAAAGGCCATTTTCAGCAGGTCTTGGATGGAGGTCTGAGGGCCCTCTTCAACTCATTTGAGCATTTTTCTAGTATCATGAGCCGATTGAGTAATGAAATGGGTTGCTAACACTGTAGCCCCAGAGGGAGACTCAGGATCCAGCTTAGTATATTTGATGAGAGCCTCTGTAAGGCAGTTGAGAAATAAGGCTGGATTTTCATCAGGATTTTGGGTAATTTCCCTCAGTTTATCAAAGTTAACTACCTACCTTATTAGAAACTGCTGGCATGCCTTCTATAAGATATTGGACCATGCGAGCACAGTGACGGCAACCTTGTTGGCTATCTTGATAGTCCCAGTTAGGTTTGGTTAGGGGAACAGCTGCTTCACCTGTGGGAAGAGTCATATCTGTTAAAAAAATTTGGTCAGCATGATCTCGAGCAGCCTGCTGAATGCGGGCTCACTCATCTAGGGTCAGGGTAGAGGACAGAACAACATAGACGTCATGCCAGGTAAGATCATAGGTCTGGGAGAGATATCGGAATTCCTTAATATAAGCAGAATAATCAGCAGAGAAAGACCCAAGATGTTTTTCAATCTGGGAAAGATCTTGAAGTGAAAATGGGACATGTACTCGGACTATCCCTTCAGCACCAGCTACTTCCCTGTGAGGACAAAGAAAGTGTGGGTTATCTGATAAGAGGGATCTGTGGGACCAGGTGTGAGCACTGATGGGAGAAGAAAGGGGTAAGTGGGTGGAGGTGATCATGGCTGTAAGAGAGGAGGGAAAGGAGAGGGGTGGGGGGGAAGGGGAGGGGGAAGGGTAGTATCAGTGGAAGAGGTGGGAGGAGAAACCAAAGTAGCAGGAGAGGAAGAAGAGAGTGGTGAAGGTGAAGGTGGAAGGGTGGTATCAGTAGCAGGAGAGGAAGAAGAGAGTGGTGGAGGTGGAGGGGGAAGGGTGGTATCAGTAGAAGGAGAGGACGAAGAGAGTGGTAGAGGTGGAGGGGGAAGGGTGGTGGTATCAGTATCAGGAGAGGAAGAAGAGAGTGGTAGAGGTGTGGGAGGGGCTGCAGCTGCAGATTGGTGTGGATAGGGAGGGGGGAGACGGGAAGGTGGAGTTGAGAGTAATTCAGGGGGTTCTGAGAATGTAGAAGCTAAAACAACAGATGATCTCATGGATGAAAAGATTGATATACTTCAACTGAATGTTAGGATACCCTGTAGCCCTCAATATTTGTATGTCTGTCAAACAGTGATCCCTGTGGAGAATGTTACAAAGGCCCAGCTTGAATTAGCCGAATAGTTAAAAGGGCCCTAGAATCTAGCCTTTAGAAATTTCACTATGACTGCATTCTCATATTCTTAGTTTAAATTAAATTAAATCAAACCTAATCCTCAAGCCTTCCTTCCTTCAGAGGCTGTGGGATAAGTTTCCTGTTCTGATTGACCCCACCAACCAGGTTATTGCTGGCATGGGTGATATCTGTATTGTTATACTGAATGTCTTTATAAAGTACCTACACAGTGAAGTTAATAAGATAGAAACTATGCAAGCTATGTTAGTATATGCATACAAAAAAGAAAAGGGGGAAAATGTGGGAAAGAACAAGCCTGCAGTGTGGATGACAGACATGGAATGGGTATAGCTGAGAAACATCTCAGTGTGAGCAAATAGGAACACCTGTTTGCTCTAGGACAGGCCACTGGAAACATCCAGAGGTGACCCTTCCTGCTGTCCCTGCCCACTTGGCAGGCTCCCTTACTTCCCCATAATATCGTTAATTTTGATCTTTATGATGATTGGCTTCAAGATATTGTACTGCTGGCTTATACAATTATGATTGGTAGACAGGCCCTATATAAACTGTAGCTCTTCCATAATAAAACGAGCTCACCGCCACCATGCCTGACTCCTGGAGTCTATTCATGTTTGATGACTTCGTCATCTCACCTCCCTGAGGGATGCAACCTCTCACCTTACCCCAACACAGTATTAAACTAAATACTTAATTCCTATAGTGACATTTAGAATGTAAATTGGCACAGCAAATAGAAATGATATGGAACAATTGCCAAGATTAAAAACAGTGAGTTTTCAAAAGGACTTTTTATTTCCAAAGGTGAAAAGAAAATGCAGAAGAGATGTAGGATATGATGAATTTGAGGAAAGAAGAGAGAAAACACAAGTAAAATATTAATGGAAGAGTGCTAGAACAACAGAATTTAGCTGTTAGAAAAATAAAAGAGAGAAAGAAAACCAAGAGAAGTAGACAAGACCAAAAAATACAAATTATTCTAATAAAAATAGGCCTCAAAAATATAGAATCATGAAAAATATCTACCTTCAAAAAGGCTATAAATTAGGAAAGTGAGACAAGTATGTATATGTACAAATGTACATGAACCATTAGGCACACAATATAAAGAGAGATTGAGAGAGAGAAAAAGAGAGGGAAGAAATTTCTTAATGAAAAAATTAAGGAATCATTTCTGTTGTAGTGGTCAAAAATTGTCAATGAGAATATATGTTGGTTATCTGTCCCCAAGTGTCTTTCTTTCCATTTTTCTTGAGGTGTGCATTTCCAACATGAGTAGTAGCCAGAGGCTGTCCAGTCCTTCTTCTCTTTTTGTGTTGCTCATTAAGTTACTATTTGGACTTCTGGGCAGTATGAGGTGGGGTGCATTGGAGAGTGTTTTCTGCTCTACTCTCATCATGGTTGCTCTAGAGTTTTGTGAGCAGAGTTCTCAGAGGTGGATCTCCTGAAGATATAGTTTAGGTCTATTTGGTCCCCTCATGCTTTGTTGAGTGATGATTGGTCTGAGATTTTAAAGCAGCATGCTTCCAGAGCCTGGCAGCTGTAGATCTGTGCTGAGAGTCTGTATCCCTGGAGTCTCCCCTAAGTTCCACTTATGAGGAAGTGCCAATTCTTCACCCCCTCTGCCACCTATGTATCCAATATTTCCCAGCCTCCTGGGCTCAGTTCCCAAGAGCACACTCACTTCCACCTGCCTGATCAAATTACCAGTCTGACCCATTTCGTCCTGTAAATTGCCATCTCAGTGGGTGAGAGGGACCTGGGATCTCTACAGTCTGAATGTCCCATATTTCCCTGGATATAACATCATCTACACCTGAATTTCTCTTGGTTTTCTAGGCACACTCTGACTCATGTGGCAGGTCTCTGCCTGGTTTTTGAACCCAGCTTGGATTAAACAGGTCATGCTTGGACCTGATCCCAAAGCTGCCAGCCATCTTAGAGTGGTAGGGAAAATGGTGCCTGTCTTTGCTATCTGTGGAAAGCTGGAAGACCCTCAGAATCTTTTACACACGAGTATACAATGTAGCCTCACCAACTAGATCATTCTGACAGTGTACTTGATCTCTGATTTCTCCATATCAACACATGCCACAGTGCCACCTAAGGTTCCTTAGTACCTCTCCCCTTTTGGCTTCATTGTATCCACTATAGACACTGCTTAAACTGTCTTTGCATTTTCTAATTTAATTTTATTATACCCAAACTTCTGAGTACCTAAGCTATTCTGAGAGTCCAGTATTAAATCCAGTAAAATCCCTCTTTTCACATACCACATTGAGAACCTGTTTATTTGCTTTCCTGATTTTAGGTCAGGAAAGTAGCATGGAAAGCAACTTCCTGTAGCCCTCCCCCCATCTTATAGGCCTTCCTCCTTTAGTTTTAAATGTCATACCTTCAATATTGTTCTTCCCAAAGAGGTCACCAAATGAAGTCTCCCCAAAGCATATTTTATAATCTCTTTCCACTTTAAAATTCTTCAATAATGGATAATGATCTTCAAGATAAATGCTGAATGATTTTGTAGGACACCAATGGCTCTATAGCCACTTAACCTTCCCCTTTCTTCATTTCCTTATCTTCTCCATCAGGACATGTTTCCTGTGGTATATCTCCAATCTGCCTTCTTAGGATATTGTAGTTAACCATGATAATATCTGTATTTTATTGCTTTTACTTGTTTATCTCTTCTGCTAAGCTGTGATTTCCATAAGATAAGAATTTTTTCCTACAACTCTGTATTCTCTATGTGTGGCTCTTAGGTCACATAAAATAATTAATGGGCAATATTTAGTGAATAATGTGGCCATGCCTCTGGTATGTATGCCCTTCTTCTTTTGCAGTTATAGTCAAGCCAACGCAACTTCATTTTATTTAGTAACTCCATTTTGTAAAACAGCCATGCCAAATAGAAAGGCTATTTGATTGGGGCAAGCTGTCTTCCCTTTTGTTGTAGAAACCCTTAAGAACATGGAAATATCTAATGGGGCTCTGTTTCCGTAACTGGGGTGAATGGCTAATTGTGATTGGCTAAGCTTCTCACCACCTGACAGCAATCTCCCACTTCTGTAACTTGGCTTGCTTGCATTGGCTAAACCCCCACGTGCCTTTTGTGGTTTTCAAGCTTAAAATAAATGCCCTTACAATTGTTTTGGGCTGATCTGGAACAGACTTTATGTTTCTGGTCAGTCACCACTGGTGTGCTTTAATAAAGGCTTGATTTGATTATACCTGAGTGGTCTGGAAGTCAATTTATGAAACCCTGGGACGTTTCTTTAACTATAACATTACTAATAAAGCAGCTTCACTTGTGTTAGAGCTTTTAACTGGATTTTTCAGTTTTCCATTAATTTTGCTTATACAAATATACTCTATTCACTGGGAGGTACTGGGAGTGTTGGGTGCAATTAAAGTGTAAAATGAAATATTTAAAAATGAAAATACTTCACTTCTTGCTTCCACTTGGTGCATGGAAAAGCAAAACAGATAGAAGTGCTCAGATTCTTGGAAAACTTTATAGAGTAATTACCCTCACTCTTCTTGTACTACTTATATACTCTGTACATGAGGAGAAGAATCTCTTATGGCAGCTTAGACTTTCCTCTAATGCACATGTCAGGGAGTGTACTATTGAAAATGTCTATGTTGCTTCTTTTCTGGGATCTCACAGAATTTTATTCTATTTGCTGATTTTATTATCCTGCAAGAACTACTCTGCATCAAGTCAACTCTCTCAGAATTTATCTTTAAGTCAAAATACTTAATTTTGAAGACAATTAGAAAAATATTCACTCCCATGGGAATATATTCTATAGTTCTTTGTTGTTTTAACATCAAACCTAGTGACTAGGACTGCATTGTTCTGTAACACTCTTTAGAGTTAGTTACACTATCAATAACACTTTCTGGACTCTGTCCTTTACTCAAATATTCTTTAACACAATATCCTCACAACAGTCTTGTCATAATGACATACACCTCTAATCCAAGTTACTCAGGAGGCTGAGGTAGGAGGATCATCTGAGTCCAGGCATTTGAGGCAGGCCAGCCTCAACAGAGTGAGACCTTGTCTAAACAAAACAAAACAAAAAAGTAACTGCAATAAATATTTCGTATAACTAAATGTCATGTAACTGGAAAACCACAGGCAGCAAAATTAAAATAAACCCCTATCTCTCACCATTATCAAAACTCAACTAAAAGTGGATCAATAACCTTGGAAACAGACCAGAGACCCTACACCTAACTGAAAAAAAATGTAGGTCCAAATCTTAATCACGTCCGATTAGACCCTGACTTCCTTAACAAGACCCCTAAAGTGCAATAAATAAAATCAAGAATTATCAAAAGGGATGGACTCAAACTAAAAACTAAAAACCTTCCTCTCAGTAAAAGAAACAATCAATGAGGTGAAGAAAGCCTAAATTTTGTGAGCATTTTTTTTTGTCACATACATGTCAGATAGAGCACTCATCCACAGAATACATAAAGAACTCAAAAAACTTAACACCAAAAACAACACAATGAATAAATGGGCTAAGGAGCTGAACACACATGTCTCAGAAAAAAACATTCATTTGATCAACAAATATATAAAAATAATTTTCAACATGTCTAGTAATTAGAGAAGTGGAAAATCAAAACTACTCTTACGATTTAATCTCACATCAGTCAGAATTGACATATATCAAGAATACAGACAACAATAAATGTTGGTGAGGATGTGGGGGAAAGACACACTCATACATTTCTTGTGGGATAGCAAATTGGTGCAACCAATCTGGAAAGCAGTATGGAGATCCCTTAGAAAACTTGAAATGGAATCATCATTTGACCGAGATATCCCACTCCTCAGTCTATACCCAAAGGACTTAGAATCAGCATACTATAGTAATGCAGCCACATCAATGTTTATAGCAGCTAAATTCACAATAGCTAAACCATGGAAACAAACAAGATACCCTTAAATTGATGAATGGATAAATAATCTGTGGTATATATACTCAATGGAATATTACTCAGCATTAAAAGTGAATAAAATTATGGCATTTGCAGGTAAATGGATAGAGTTAGAGAATATTATGCTAAGAGAAGTAAACCTATCCCAGAAAACCAAAAGTCACTCTGATAAGTGGATGCTTATCAATAATGGGGGGGGGAGGCAATGGGAAAAATGGAGAAACTTTGATGGTGCAAAGGGGAGGCAGGTGTGTGGAGAGGGCATGGGGGCAAGAAAGATGGTTAAATGTGATGGACATCATTAACAAAGGTATATTTATGACTGCACATAGGGTGCAGCAACGCTATGTCATGTACAACTAGAGAAATGAAAAGTTATGCTGCAATTGTGTACAATGAATCAAAATGCATTTTGCTGTCATATATAGCTAAGCACAGTTAATTGATTAATTTAAAAAGGTAAAAGAAAAAAAGTAGGCAGGAGTGGACCTTGTCTAGAAGCAAAGGCAAGCTACTGTTTTATTTAGCACTGTGTGAAAGAAAACCATCTAGGCTCCCTGGCATTACAATCGCCAAGGAAGTGGACATAAATATAAAAAGAAAGAAACCAAATGAAAAAGAAGATAATAAAAAAGTATTAAGATAGGCATAGCAAAGTTGTGAAAGATCCAACATAGGAAAGTAAATTAGTGTCAATATTTATTGTACTTAGTGAGTCCGTGTATATGTGAGGGGTGTGCAGAATATGATGGAGACAGTGATGCCTCCCCGGAGAGCTTGCTGCTCACGTGTAGGAGAGCAAGCAGGTTCAACAGATGGCCTGAACAGTGGGTTCTTTCAGGTTCACAGCTTGCCTCAAGGTCACACCTTCCTGGGGCAGCCAGGACAGACACAAAGGGAAAAGGCAGCTGAGGACAATTTTATGTCCCATGCTGGCTCAGAGCTTTGAGTCTTCATCCAGTCATCATGGAAATTTTGATTTGACATGAGACAATTAAAAAAAAAACTCTCCCAACCCAAACACCATCTCAGAATCTGCTTTCAGAGACTCCAACCTGAGACCATGATGCCCAACTACCTAAAATGAATCTTTATTATCAAACAGGAGATCAAGAAGGGAAAAATTTTGAAAAGCAATACATTCAATTTAAAAACATTCTATTGGAGGAGACTTGGCAGAGATCTCTTGCAGGTATGGTACTCAGGACTGTAGCATAAGAATAAACAATAAGTGGAAACTTAAAGTTTCAGACATTTGAATAATAAATCCAAAATATCTTTAATATTTTTCATATGTTGTAGATATATTTTGGAGCCCATTTTTAAAAATTCAATTAAAAACTAAAACAAGTGATTTTTTTACATTATGAGCAGATTTTTAAATACAATCTGATGTTAGCTATTGGACCATTTATACATCAACACTGTTGTCTGACATGGGAACTTATGATGCTGAAGGATACAATAAATATGCTCAAATTAAACTCAAGATTCAATCACCTCTGCAGCTATTTCTAGATACAGCATCCCTATATCAAGCTATTTTCTTTATTGCCCAATTGACATATAATTAATAGAGTCCTAATTGCCTGGTTATAATGTCCTTGCTTCTTCTCTGACAGGAAAATTATTATATTTTAAGGGACTTCTACATACACATTTATCAACTTTTATCTATTACTTCTGATTTCACTAGGTTATAATTTATGCCCAAGGGTACCTTGTACATTTTAATCAGAATGGACAGTGTTTATTCACATTTTATCTTTCATAAACATAGGAAAATATATAAGAAAAATTTTATCTCTGCCTTCACATTCCTGCATAAGAGTTTGAATAATCAATCCAGTGTCAGTCTTCTTCACTTCCAATTTAGCTTCTTTATGCTATTTTGATTCACATTTCATTGGTTAAGAGTATTGAATTTGTGCCAGGTAAATAATATATATACATACAACTTTGAAGTTGATTCTGAGTGTGTATAAAAAAGGAATATTCTCATGCCAATAACCAAATCAAAAAGTTGATGAACACACTCACACATGCACACAGCAAGCATACCCTGTCTCCTAAAAAGGGGAAATAAAATGTTGTTTGTCTAATGATCACTTTGTAGTTAAATATTTGCCAGAAAGAAATAATGCAAAAAAATGCTCCCAAAACTAGTTGAACTGGCAGATGTAGACAAATGAACATAACCTGTAGAGCCAGGGTGATCATGTGCCCTGGTTTACCAAGGACAGTCCTGGCTTCTTCTATTGTCCCCACTCAACAATTTATTGCATCCCTTTAGCTTTTCAAAAATGTCTTGGTTTGAGAATTGAATAACACAGTCATATCAGAGTAGATTGCTTAATAATTTAGCTTACAATATGCTAAGGAACATGTGACCCAACATCAATGTTTTATTTAGTAATTCTTGTCAATAAATCACAGTTATTACTAGAAGGATAAAGGAGTTTGAATACTTTTGGGATTGTTAAAAATTGTTTATTATATTTCATTTTGGAAAAATATGGAACATATTTCAGGAATAACATGGTCTTTAAACATATTAGTTCATTACTCTCACATGATCATCATGGTGTAGAATAATCCCTGGGGTTGTAGCTCAGAGGTAGAGCACTTGCCTTGTATGTGTGAGACCCTGGGTTTTATCCTCAGTACCACATAAGAATAAATAAATAAAAATAAAGATATTGTGTCCAACTACAACTAAAAAAAAATATTTAAAAAAAGAAAACATGCAGACTAGCAAAGGAGACCAACATTAAACCAAAAATAGCTACATCATTGCAATTTTGTTAATGGCTATGAAGAAGCATGGAGTGCCTTGAGAACACTAAACAGAGGGACAAACTAAGCTGGAGAAACGGGAGTATTAGGGAAGCTCCCTGGAAAAGTATATATTTAAGCAGCACCATGTAAGATAAGATAAACTGGAATCAGCTAGGCAAAATGTAGGGGTCAGAGAAATAATTTTCCAGGCTAATGAAACAATATGTGCAAATGTCAAACAGCAGGTCCTAGAAACTTTATGTTACTTGAACATGAAAATGAGAATCATGCTTTGGGAAGGAAGTCAGTTACGGATCATAAAAACCTTTCAGGTAATGTGAAGGACTCTAATCTTCATTTCAAAAGCCCTGAAAGGGCAAAGCAATGACACAATCAGACTCTATCAAATGTTTAAAGAATATCATCTCTTTCTCAAAATTTTCAAAAGTACTTAAGAGGGGGGTGCTGCCAACTGGAGGCTCAGCCATAGTGCACTTGCCTGGCATGTGTGAGGCACTGTGTTTGATCCTCAGCAATGCATATTAATAAATAAAATAAAGCTCCATCAGCAACTAAAAAATAAATAAATAATTTAATTAAGAGTACTTAAAGGAAAGAAACTTTTCCCAAATGATTTTGCCAGACCATCATTATACAAATATCAACCAGATGAGGAAACAACATAAAGAAAATCAATGCCTCCAATGAACATAAAAGCAGAAATCTTCAACAAATAATAGCTCATTGAATTCAACAAAAATTTAAAAGGATCATTCTTTATTTGAGACTTATCCCAGGAATAAAAACACATAACAATCTATAAATGTTATGCACAACATAAGAAAAATGATATATACAAATCATTATGATCACATCCATAGATACACAAAAGGCATCCAGCAATATTAAACATCTTTTATTGGTTTAAAAATTAACCTCCCCCAAACTAGGTATACAATGAATGAAACTCAATAAAGACTGTATATGCTACTATCAAGCTAACATAATGCTCAAATAGGAAAAACTTAAACATCTTTCTCTAAGATTAGTAACAAGAAAAGAAGCCCAATCTCACCAAATCTATCAACATATTCCAGGAAGGCAAAATAAAGGAAGAAAAAATTAAAAGGAGCTGGATTGTGGGCAAGAGGAAATAAGAAAAGTGTCATCAATAGATGTGAGAGACTGTTGTAATACCTATTGGTTTTTTGTTTGTTCTCCTCAAGATTGCTTCAAATATTTAAAGTTGTGTGGTTCCACATACTTTTTAGAATATTTTTGAACACTGCAACTCTTAATTTTTATAAATATAAAATATTTTCAAGAATCCCCATAAAAATTGCAGTGACAATGTTCAAAAAATATGTTAATTTCCTTTTGCTCTTAGAACAAATTATAAATTTGTTATATCATGTTAATGATGTGGCCCTTTCAAATAAGATAAAATAGAACACCAAAACAATGAATCCATGGTTTTAGTCTCAAGCATGCAACCTGTCCTAACCTCTACTGAATAATTTTCATTGATATTCAATGAAAAGTGGATTCTGGCATCACTTTTAAAGCTTCATTATTTAACCTTCCATAGCAACAAATCTCATTTGCATTCATATATATGAATAAATACACACACCTCACTATGAAGACCCTTTAGCCCAAGTAGAGATTCTTGCTTGTACTTGTAGGTGGGTAGGTTACACGTAAGACAAGCTTCTGCAGCCAAGCAGCTCTTAATTCCAGCAGACCACAGAAGCATGAAGCCAATTCCCTTTTGTAGGGTTCCAATGTTCTGAATTCAAATGACAGGAAACTTTGAAAACTTCACAGCAGTTTGTCACTGGAGCTTGCTCTGCTAAAATTTTATAATCCTTGGGTCAATGCTATTGGTCCACATTCATGCTAATCAGGGTTTGGGAAATGTAGCAACGCAACTGGTCCAAATTTATGCTAATGATGGCTTGGAAAAGTACACATGTTATTGATTACCACTTGAACCTGAAACTTTGGTTCAGTTTTGATCATAGGGGGCGTGGTAGCAGAGACAGGTCAGTGTGCCCAACTCCCCTGGGCCCCGGCCTGCACCTGCATAACAGGCTAAGCTGCATGGCCCACCACCATCCTTTCCATTCCAGTCAAGCCAGAACCAACCCTGAAAGAGCATTCTAAGAAATAATCCAGACTCAGAAAGCAAGAGTTGAATATTTTCCCTGATGTGAAGGATGTTGCCAAAGTAAGGGAATCATAGCCACTTAATTTTCAGATCTTTTCAGCTTCTAGCTTCCTGGAAGATGCCATAGTACTACAATATAAAATACACTATTTGAGCATGGTCAACAGAGAAAGAGTAACATTGAACTAAATTAAACTTAGATTTACAAATAATTTGTTTGGAGTGATTAATGAAACAACAATTGTGGGAAATTATAACACAGAAGTTTTGCCAAATACAATATTTAAAACTGACACACTCCTCATTTTATATTGAGAATAAATGAGTGGACTGTAAATGTATTTCTGTGAATATGTGGTACAAATCTTTTAAATACATGTTCTTAGGAGTGTGGCCTAATATCATTTCAGCCCATTTTCTTCAATTTTTATATCCCAACTTACAATTTGCCTCCTAATATCCAAGTTACTAATTCAATATCTATTTCCAGAACACCGCCCCTGCCCTGGGCTCCCTACTATTGTCTGCCCTTCATGTCAAGGAATTTGAGACCTATTATATTTGAGTTTTCTGTAATATGAATAATAGTATACGTTTTTCAATATTTTCTATCCATACATGCAACATCATTTTAAATAATTTTTTTTAAAAAGTAAACATTGGTAGTATACTTGCTCCATTTCTGTAATTACCTTCTAGTTAACCCAGTCCTTTAATGAACCTGTTCTCCCAGTTTATTTAGATTTTGTTATTGCAAAATATTCAGCCACAATCTTGTACCCACCCTGTCAATCACTGGGCCATGTTTTTAAACCACCAGTCTTCATTTATTTATTGCTCTTTTCACCATAATTATGCAGTCAGTGTAGCCTTGGGTACCACTAATCACTTTGTTTCTCAGATTTTACACCAGGAAGCTCACAGGCAGGCTGTAAAGATGAATTACTATTAGGGTTCTACCCTCTCTTCAAATTTAGTTACATATGTGAAATTAAAACAACAAAATAAAAATATGCCAAGGCCAACAACAAAAAGCCCCTTTATATCTGAATAGCTTACCTGGAATTTTTTCTCTTATTCACAATGTATATTTTAAACCTTAAGTCTCAATTCCTTGTTCCCATGGGGCTTATTCTCAGTATGTCCCCTAGCCTTCTGCTTTATGGAAATAAAAACAGTACCATTATCTTTATTCCTCCTTTTTTCTAAAAAAATTTCCTCTTTACTTTACCATCAGTCCATGTGAAATTGTCTTCCATATATTCCCAAAGTTTTCTCCCTCCATTAGAACTATATAAAAGTTCATTTATTTTTTTCCTGCACCTTTACTCTTTTGTTGTATTCCCTACCCCTTTGCTTCCTTCAACTTCCTCCATAATTTCATTTAAAAGAATCAGTGTTTTTAATATCTATTAAACCTGTTCTTTAGCCTGTTTTTTCAGTATTTTCTATCCATACATGCAACATCACTTAAAATAAAATTTTTTAAAGTAAACATTGGTAGTATACTTGCTCCATTTCTGAGATACTTTCTAGCTAACGCAGTCCTTTAATGAACCTGTTCTCCCAGTTTATTTAGATTTTGATATTGCAAAATATTCAGCTAGAATCTTGTACCCACCCTGTCAATCACTGTGCCATGTTTTTAAACCACCAGTTTTCATTTATTTATTGTTCTTTTCACCATAATTAAGCAGTTAGTGTAGCCATATGTTGTATACTTTTCATTGCTAGTTTTACTGAAAATATGATTAGCCTCGACTTGTTTCATTTTTTTAACCATTCTTTTTTTCTGGATCCACTGATATATAATGAATATTCTCCTAATTTCCCATTCTTGAGAATTCCGTTGATGGAGTTAAGCATGGAAGAAAAAGAAGTCATTCACTGCTCCTCACTTTTCTAAATTCTATGCTTACTTTCACAGTGAACTTTATCCCTTTCTCTGTGAAATCTTCCACCTTTGATTTCCAAGACACACACATATTTGATTCACTCCCAAGTACTCACTCTCAAATATGTTAGCAAATTCTAAATTTAAACATTTTGGATTAATTTTTCTCCAGAATTCCACACTTATATTTCTCATACAAATTAATTTCTACTAAGTACAAAAATATCTGAAATGTAAAAACTGAAACTTTACCCATTAGTTACCAAGAAGTGACCCTTCTTTCTTATTTCTCAGTGTTACTTAACCACTGGGGTAATTTTATATCTATACACCCTGCTCTAATTTCTTCTGCAGGTCCTTCCATCTTTGGGGCTCTTTGCTATTGATTCATTTATTTAAAAAATTATGACACTACTTATTTTAATTTTCATAAGATTTTCAAAAATAGTTACTCCTATTTTGGTTGTAAAGGGCAAAAGCCTAAGTACATTCATTTTGTATGTTTGTTGGTTCTTTACAGAATTTATTGGACCAAAGTTCTGAATATCAGAAGGATCTTCAGCTTTGGGTCTGAATGGATCAAAGTGTGCAGAAATGTCCTCGGCTCTTTCTGTCCATGCTTCACTCTTGCTAACCTCATGGATTCTTATTTTCAGGTTCTCTGTTAGTTTCTCACTGTGGTTCTCTTAACTCTATTCTATCAATTTAGTAATATGATTGATATGAAATGTCTATTATGTGAGAGTCCAAATAGCTGATTATCCATAAACACTTGATTTATCATACACCTTAATAGCAAGAGCACAGAAAGTAGTGCTTGAAGTGGCCAGGACTGAGAAACTTGTCTACATGCATCTACGTAATTCAGATTTATTCAATTCAAAATGACTGAGCATCAGGAGAAACTGATACCCACAGAGGAAAATCAGTGATAATCTAAATTGCTGATACCTATAATTGAATCTAAATTGCTGATACCTATTATATTTCTGTAAAACACAAACTTGATATTTGATAGGTACAGTCTAAACTCTTGAGAATGGCATGCAAGCCTCTTCACATACAGCCTAAGTTCTATGTTTCCAGCATAGAACTAAGACCTATGTTTCTCAATCCTGGCCTTACTGGGATTCATGGATCTTCAAATATATCAGGATTAGGTGCCATGGCTCACTCTGCTCTTTGAAAAACCTTTGGGTTGCCCATTGACTAGCAGTGCCTCCTTCATCTTTTCAGGTAGAGCTCATATTCCATTTTTCTTACTTCCTCTAAAGGGATTTATTCATCTCCAGGTAGGAACTAATTCCAATTGTGAACACCATATCAAGGTCCCTACTACAAACTTCCCCATTCTTCTTTTATTTTCTGGAAGTAGGGGCCATACACTACTTGCATGTAAATATTTGGCATTGGGGGTAATGCTGAGAATATTCCAGAAGAAATTTCTGACATGGAACATATGCTCAGTAAGTATTTGCTAACACAACTTTCTGTATGGTTTTCTGTATTTGCTCTACTAACTGCCTTCTCAGCCCTGTATTCCACTTTGTTGTGTTTTGCAAAATTCTATAGGATGAGGTCTTCTTCCTTAATTATTTGGATCACAAACAGCTCAAGGCAGCTTTTCTTTCAGAGAGCCAACTTGGGCTCTGTCAGAAATAGTCCCTGGCCATGTAAAATTGGTAATTGGCAAAATAGATAAAATAAAATTATTTTTATTCTTTTTAAATTCATTTTAGTGTGTTTTCTGAGTGGTCGCCCCATAACAATACCAATGTTATTTTCTCATTTGTGTTGGATCTGTCTCCAGCTCAGCAATGCTTCTTGGCATTCAGTTATTTTGAGATTTGGAACCCAAAATTCAGTCTTATATTCAAGATGTTTTTTTTTTTCATAAAATGCACACTTACTTAGCTAACTGTCTACTGGACATTTCCAGTGAATTTTCTATAGCTGTCTATGGTTAAACTTCCCTGAACATATTACACCTAAACTTTCTCCAAACATGTCTCATGAGAGAAAATTGCACCATTAATTATCCAGTGGCTTAAACTATAAGTGACAAATCCATCCTTTTTTCCATAAGTCGGTCAGACATGGAAAAGATGATGCTGGGATGGTGATAAGATTTGGCAATGAGCAAAGCTTGAGGTAAAAATTACCAAAGTGCCAGACATGGTGGCAGATGCCTGTAATGCCAAGTGGCTCAGGAGGCTGAGGCAGGAGGATTTAAATCTCAAAGCCAGCCTCAACAATTCAGCAAGGCCCTAAGCAACTCAGACCATCTCTAAATAAAATGTGAAAAAGTGCTGAGAATATGACAGTGGTCAGTGCCCCTGGGTTCAATCCCCAGTACAAAAAGAATAAAAAACCCCACAGAACAAACAGACAACAACAAAAAAACCCTAAAATCTACAGAGGTGTTTAATTTCAGAGATGAAAAATAAAATAACAGAGGTTAGTAATTTTTTTTTCTGCTCCCAATGAATAATTTTCCTTTTTGAGTTTCCTGGCTGGGTTAAGTTCCCTGAGCATAAGTATAGCTCAGAAATGATCCTTCTGGACATTCCACCAAAGCATTTTTAACTTATTATTTTTAGTTATACAGAACACCAGGATATACCCTGATATAATCACAAAAGCATGGAACACAGTGCACTCAAATTCAGTCCCCAGCACTTGTCCCACCATACCTCCAACTCACTGCTCCCCTCCTTCATTCCACTGATCCCTCATCAATCAATCTATAGTTTACTATTTTCTTTTTAGTCAATGGTATCCCCAATGCCAAGACCTACCATGCCACATCCATGCACGTATTCAGTGTCACATTCAGTGTTTTTTCCCTTTTCCTGTCCCTTCTTTCTCCTTCTCAAACCTAGTCATCTACTCTGCTGATCCTTCTATTTCAGTGAAATTCTCTCTTCCTTTTTCTGCCCCTATTTCTTTCTATTATGTTTTTAATCCAGACCCCCCAATTTTTAATTAATTTCCTCATATCAGAGAAAAGATTTTACCTTTGACTTTTTGGGAGTGGTTTATTTCACTTAGGATGGTAGTTCCATGTATTTAACAGCAAATTTCACAAAGTCATTCTTCTTTATGGCTGAGCAATATTCCATGTGTATATATAACATATTTTCTTATCCTTTCATCTGTTGTTGGTCACCTAGGTTGGCTCTATAGCTTGGCTAATGTGAATTGTGCTGCTACAAATGTTGATGTGGCTGCAACAGTGTATTTTGCTGATGTTAAATCCTTTGGAAATATACTGAGGAGTGAGACAGCTGGGTGATATGGTATTCAACTCCTAGTTTTTAAAGAAATCTCTATAGTGATTGCAAGAGTTATTGCTATTTAGCAAATCAGAGTCAAAACATATATTCCCTTTTGCTTTGTGATTATAGTATTCATCATCCAAATTTTATTTCCTTAACTTTAGTAGTCATTTTCCTTTAATTCTGTAAAATGAAACTATTCCTGTATTATTAAAATGGTGTAAAATCATCAGCTTAGAATCAAACAATATTGGAATTATGCAATGTATTTGATAAAACTATCTAAGAAGATATTTAAAAACTTTGGCCCAGGTGAAGATGACTTCATCAGTAGAACTTTATATATACTTACTTATTAGATCGAAATATGTGCATTACTTCTTTATCGATAGGATATTTTTCAAGCACATTATCTTTTTTTCTCTTAAGTGGCAAACAGAGATCACCAAATGTCACATAGAATACATACTTTGCTCAAAGTATGTATTATACATTACACATTAGACAATGTATATTGTTATTCCATTTGTGGATTTGAGGAGCTTCCAGGCATATACATACTGAAATATTGGTCCTGAGTTACAATTATTATTTTATAATTAGAATAATAATAAAAATAACTAAAACATCATTGTAGACTTCACAGTTTGTCTCAATGTTGAAGAACAGAGTCTCTCATTTGAGAGTAAATCTGGGGTCTGGGGTAATTATAATAGGCAGTTCATTTTTCTTGCTTCATTGGTATGATAGGGGTGATATTATAGAAATACATATTATATAAGATGATTACAAAAATTAAATGAGCTAATATATTCAAAGCATTTGAAACAGTGTCTGATACACAATGCTTCTCTTAGTATCGTTGTTGTTCAGCATCCACCTATCTCCCATTACCTCATGCCATCCACTCACTTCCTCTCAACAGTAACTAGATTTTGTTTCTAAGTTGGGTTTGTTCAGGGAAGAACATCTCTTTCATAGCAAAGGTTTAACCTAATCATACATCATATAGTTTCATTAACTATGAAAGGTAGCTTAGGTTTGGAAGACTTCTATTTTAAAATAATATCTTTTGCTAACTGATGATTTGTAATCCACTTACTGAGCACTTTTAAAACATGTGTAATCACATTCAGTCCTTATATCTCCACAGTGTGGCTTGTTATATCATTTTACAGCTGGGAGAAAACAAATGAGGTTAAAGAATCCAGATTTGTTCTCAAAAGGATAATTATTAAGAGATAGGTATGGGATTTAAAAGCAGGATGACTTTACATTTATACCAAAGTAATCCTTTCCTCTTAAAGACATCTTCAATAAAATTGGCTATACTATACCAAAGAGTAACAATCTATTACTAGTAATTTTCTAAAAAAAGAAGTCTGTATGTGTTTCTGTATGGGTATATATGTATATTAGTATATATACAAAAAAGTGTGTATTTATATATATATATATATATATATATATATATATATATATATATATAATGAAATATATGTATACATATATATGCACCTTGTAATCATGCATCAATGGGAAAATCACTATATAAGACACATTAAAATAACTCTATATGCAAATCAACTACTAAATAAAAAAGTGCTTATCTTCCTTTTAACATTAGTAGTTGAATGAGATGGTCATTTAAAATAATTCCAAATTAATTCGAATGATTAAATTACCTGTAATTTACTGATGTATGTCAAAATAGCTGTCAGGAAGGAAAAAATGTGCTATTCTCTAAAAAGACAGAATTTTTCTCACCTATGACTTGCTTTAATTATATTGATCAATAAATGCCAGACAGTTCCATTCAACAAAGAATTTATATCTCTTGTTTCTACCAAGATGACAGACTATATGTTCAGTTACACTTTGATATTCTACTGAGAATAACTGAATTCAAAGGTAATTCCATCATGTCAGAATAATTGAACAATTAAGGAAAAGCACCGTTAGCTTATAAATAAATAAAATGGATGCTGAACAAAATTATATGAATAGTAGTGCACAGTTGCTGACATGAGAATGCACTACCTGTCATCTCACAAGAAACAATATATTTTAAAAAATATAGTATTCTGGTTAATTTCTCTTTGAGAATTTTGTTCGCAGTATTTGTTTTGTTCCAATATTTTCTTGAGTATTCTGCATGACTAGTTCACTTCCATTCCATTCAAGCCTTGATTAGTACATTAGGAAGACAGTGAGTAGCTGACAGGATGACCTTGAGTCTGTTGCAAATTATAAAACAAGAATGGAGATTCCTTTTACAGATTATGGCTTTCATTTTGTCAGTATTTTGTCTGCCTGTGAATCAAGGATGATAGATCATGTAGTCCATTTATGAAGCTGAAAGTTTTCTTCAAATAAGCAGTTTAAGAAGAAGCCAGGTAAAGAAATTACATAGAGCCATTATCCTCTCAGGAAAAAAAAATAGAAGTGGAATTGGATGGCCATTTTTTTTTAATTTCAAATACACAAACAAACAAACAAACAAACAAACATTTTACTACACTAAATAATCTCTGGTAAGATGTTGGCAAAAATGAGAAATTCAGTCTTAGAAATGTCGAGTTTGTGATACCAACAGAATGTCCAAGTAAAAATGACTGCTGGAAGTAACTTCAAATCACCTGCTATTCAATATTGACAAGGAGTTTGGCATTATACATAAAAAATAATAAGATACATATATGTAGGTACACACACAGGGCTGGAGAACAGAAGCCATCCAGTCATGGAGACCAGAGCACAACTGTGCATGTCGGGGAAATCAGATATATCAGGTATGTAAGTAGAGAAACAATGGAAAGTGATATAAAATCCAGAACCCAAGAGAAGAAATGCTCCATGAAAGAGGGGAAAATATTTACAATTATTAAAAAATATTATGAGGGTCAAATAATGCAAATTCAGAACTGGCTTTGTGGTTTTTCCTTTTTGACTTTAATCAAATATTTGGTGAAGTCATGCAGATTATAATATAACTTCATCAGGTTGAACTGATAAAAGTAGATGAACATTAGCAGTTGAATGAGATGGTCATTTAAAATAATTCAAATTTTAGATTTTAGGTGTAAATAACAAAATAATTCCAAATAGATTTTAGGTGTAGACAATATTTTTAAGGAGTTTTCCAATTATATGATCAAAGGAATAAACTGGTTGAAAACAAAAAACAACAACAACAATAACAAAGAAATCTTCACAGAGAAATGTTACTCTAGTAGGGATCATTCCATTTCCATTAGCAAAGGGTGATATTGACTCAGGAGAGAAGAAGATGATGCAAAAATGATGTTCCTAAGTGGAATCTAGTTCACAGTGGAGGTTATGGACTCCCTAGGGAGCACAGTCAACTGATCACAGCAATAGGATGGAAAGAATAGTATATGAATCATGTTCTAAAATCAAGGAGATATAAATTTTATGGATTGGACACATAATAGCATCTAGCCTGGTTAATGTAAGCAACCATGTTGATAATTATAAAATTATTGATGGGTAGTAAGTTTTATAGATCATAATATCAGTTATTTTTTTCCTTATGAGTGCATATGATGGTTATTCTGTTCCCCTGTGACTAGCTCTTGTGACTATAAGGATAAGAAATGCTAGGATTCTGTCCATCATCACACAAATATAATTCTTAAATCCTTGTCCTAAAAATGAAGTGTAGCAGATTAGCAGAGGCCATACATGTAGCTACAGAGCCATCCCACCCTTCATAAGTGACTGAGGCTTACCTTCCCCAGATGAGCAAGACATTGATCAGTGCACTTTAAAAATGAAAGGCATTATTAAAAATTATCTTGAGAAAAATCAGCATCAGTAAAACCAAAGTTTTATAATATATTTAAAATGAATGATTAAGTTAGATCATTGAATATAGAAACACCTTTTAAAAGGATAAAAATATCAAGATACTCTCAAATGTGGTTCAAGAGTATGCTACTCGGACATGTGGCAAAAGGGTGAGAGCACCACTGTGTCCACCCACTTTGCTGCAAGGTGTAAACTTAACATAAGACATGCCTGTGACCTCAAAAAGGCTTTCTCCTTTCAACATCACCATCATACTTAGAATGGCCCCTCACCCTTTCCTGTTCTTCTCGAACATCAGCCCTGAGAGTTGATGGAGGGCAGGATGCTCTTTTTCTACTGGATCCTTGATCACCACATTGTGATGGGTAATTCTATGCATCATCTTATGGTTCTTGATGAGAGTAGCATTTAACTATGTGAACTCTGAGTAAGCTGATTGCACTCCCTAATGGGGGTGAGGCTCATTCAATCAGATAATGGCCTAGAGGAAAACACGTGGTTTCCCTGAGCAAGAATTATCCATCAGGCTGCCTGTGGTTATGACTTGTAATATGAGTTCTCTTGGGATTGGAGCCTGCAGTCATACAGTGCAGACCTGGACTTGCCAATCTTCTATTGTTATGAACCAATTATTTGTTATGAATTATTTCCTCTTCCTAAATGTATCCTGTGGATTTTGCACCTCTAGAGAATCTTAACTGACACACATAGACAGTGTGTGGACTTTTTCATGGTAAGATGGAGGGTGTTCTGTCGATACTTTCTGGACTGGCATTGAAGAACCAAGTCTGGATTCCACCACAGGTTTCTCAGAGGGTGGAAAAACCACATTTCCTGCCCCTTCCATGAACACAAATCTATAAGGACTCCCCTGGGATTTATTTGCCCTCTCTGCTATCTTCAACCTCTGAAGGGTCAGTCAATCCTTAGATCTGGGTAGACCTGGTGGTGAAAATGAAGACTTGGTATAGAGTCTGTCTGCCACCATGTCCTATTTTCAGAAGTCTGAGGACTAGTCAGTGTGTGCTGCCAAGTACTCCCCTACTGCCTTCAGGACTAAGCTAAATACTAGAAAGGATATATTCTTGCTCCACTGCTCACTATGTCTATATATGGCTGGTTCTGGTGATACACCAGGTTAACATGTGCAGTCAATGGCCTCTGTCTCCATCATTTCCATTTCTTTTATGAGCAGGCTGAGGAGCAAGCCATATCAGGGTGGCTGTAGGCAGCTGCAGCCAAGCCATGGTACATCTGGTTGAGCCTTCTCAGCTCACCTGATAGATGTACACTTTTCTCTGTGTTTGTTAAGAAGTTGAAGGGAGGGTATCTTAGTGGTCCTGAAGTACAGGAAAGACCCCAGCACTAGTTCTAGGCCATCAGCAGCCAGGTGAGTAGTTGTGTCTATTCCTGCAGGTGTTGCAGCTGAATAAGACATCCTTTTGTCAGTTCTCTAGAAGAGCCATTTCCTAAGCATTCAATGACATGGGTCATCCCTCCTCAGGCTACCCCCACAGATCCAGATTATTGCTGTGAAATACTCTGATGTGGCCAGAAGCTCAGCAGATGTATAGTACCAAAACTCCTGATACACACAGTTAGCACTAGGCTCTCTGGGTTATGGACACAACTGTATTAAGGCAAGAAATGACAAGGGAGCCTGGAAGGGCAGCATCACAGCACAGAGACAGATTCTGGTTGGGCTTTCTAAATCTTGGAGGCACCAAGAATGTGTATGTGTATGTGTGTGTGTGTGTGTGTGTGTGTGTGTGTGTGTGTGTGTGCATGTGTGACTGTGTACATCACATATACACATGCACATGTCTTTGGATTGTGCACATCACATATACACATGCACATGTCAAGAGGAGGGGTGGGTGAACAGTCAGCTTGAAGGTGCATCTATCCAGCTCTTAATTTCTCCAAGGCTCCAATACCATTTGTTTTATAATGGACTTTACAGTTTCATTTCAGCCAAGCTACTCAGTGAATCAAGGCCCTTTCAACTACCTGTTGACAGTTACGTACAAGATGCATTTTAATGCTTCACTCCTGTTACTCTTTAAGCGAGGAAAACTTCTTCTCCTTGATATCTCAGGGAATCTCTATTAACATATGGTTCCCCTTGGCATTCTTAGAACACCTTTAAACATTCATAATTTAAACTAAAGTTTCTAGCCTATGTGTTTGCTTTCTGTGGTAGATGCACAACATAGCTGTTATGTCTTATGTATCTTCATATCTGCAAGTTTTAGCTCAGTGCTCAGAATTTATTTATTTATTTATTATTTAATTTTTTTTAAAAAAATATTTTTGAGTTGTAGGTGGACATGATATCTTTATTTCATTTTCATGCAGTGCTGAGGATCGAATCCAATGCCTCACGTGTGCTAGGTGAGCACTCCACCATTGAGCCACAACCCCAGCCCCTCAGTGCTCAGAATTTAAATGTCCAAAAATGCCTGAAAAATTGTACATGTGCATCTCTGTGTATGAAGTCATATACAATGGAGAAGAATGCTAAATTCTAAGCAACTTAAATAAGAATTCTTTCAAGATGATAACTGCCTTTGTTTATAAAATACTTTGGATGTTTTTGGATATGGATGTGATGTTGAGGATGGTGAAGAAGAAAGAAATAGGAAAAATATGGCTAATGATTACCACTAAGGAAATTTGCAGGAAATTCCTGAAGTATTCAGCCAAGAAACCATCCACTCAAAACTGTGTATTGGTGTTTTTATTTTATTTTGTTTGTTATACTATGAATTTGTGGAAACCAAAATAGCTGAACTCTGTATATGGATATATGCTAGAGCATAACATGATTTTTGCACTGGACTAGTACATGAGCAGATTGAAAGAAAACAGGTTAATGAGAAACCTTGGAAACTTCCCCAAAGCCTGTAGTAGGCATTTCTTGAACTAATTTCACTCCTCTCCTTTCCAGAATAATTGCTAAATAACAAGTCTCTCAAGAGACCTTTGCTTCTGCCCCCCCCCCACAGCCCTAGAGATTGATCTCAGAACCTATGACATGTCTGTCAAGACTTCACTAATAGATTACAAGCTATTTATTTATTTATTTTTATTTTGAAGCAGGTTTTGGGGAAGCTGTATAGCTATCTTTGAACAAATAATCCTGTTGGCCTGGCCTCCTGAGTAGCTGGGATGACAGGAATACTTACTGACTAAGTTCTCTTAAAGAGGCAATTATGCCTATTTTGGTCAATGCAAGATTCTCACAGTGACCCTATTTGCTTCTGACGTTGCTACTTACTTGATACAGAACGGCAAAGAAAACTTGAAAGGTACATAGAGATACAGTTACATGATTGAAAGTAACTGGGTTCTTATGTCGTATTTTGAAACATATCCTCTCACTTTATGAATACCCATTTTAGATATTGGGTAAGTAAGAAATACATTTTTATTCCATCTGAGTCATTGTACATTTACAATATTTATGAAGACTGGCATATTGTAATATTTTAACATTAATGCATAAAAGGAAAACAGTCAATCAAAAAGCCAGAATAAAATCAATCTAGTAAAAATGTATCAGTTCCCACAAATATGAGAGAATGCAGGTTTTTTACTGTTTTTCATTTATTTTAAAAATCTTCAGGTGATCTATACTTTGTAGAATCTTACTAAGTATGACATATTTATTTAAAGAGAAAAACAACTACTATTTTCTGGTGTTAATTTAGAAATTAAAGTCTGTGACATCTCAATCATTGAATATTAGATTCTTAATATTTAATTATAGTGTTTTATTTTAGTTTTCATTGTAGTTTGTATGTATATTTTGTTGCAGTGGTACAATGTGGCCTTATATAATAAAGTTTGTTTAAAACCAAATGAAAGCTAGGTGCACTGGCACACACCTATAATCCCAGTGGCTTGAGGGGCTGAGACAGGAGGATCACAAGTTTAAGGGCAGCCTCAGCATATAAGCAACTTAGTGGTACCTTGTCTAAAAATAAAAATAAATAAAAACAAAAATTGTTGGGGATGTTGCTCAATGGTTAAGCACCCCTGTGTTTATTCCCTGGTACCAAGAATAGATAGATAGATAGATAGATAGATAGATAGATAGATAGATAGATAGATAGATAATTTTTAAAAATCAGATGAAGAAGTTGAGGATTAACTCAGTGGTAGAGTAGTTGCTTTGCATACATGAAGCTCTGGGTTCAAACCTCAACACCACATGTCAACACACATACACATATGCACACATAATTCAGTTGCAATTATTCAGTATGAAGAGAAGAAAAAGAACATTTAAAAAAATTTACTATACTGTGGAAAGTAATTCCATACAAACTATACCATATTAATAATTGTCTGTGGGGTACTATTTGATATATAAGGCTATATTGAGATTAATAATGACTAATTTTTCTAACGTGACAGATTATTCAAACCTAATCCTAAGACCTAATAACCAAGGTCTTTACTTTATGCTGTAGCACCTATTAGTGAGTTCAGTATTTTCAAGTACTATGTTCTACATATTGCCATGGGAAATATTTCTACTCACCTAAATTTTATTCTTCATTCTAACTCCGTGAAAATATTTTACACTAGACACTTTGCAAGTTTCAGAGCCCTACCCTTTCTTCTATATATAGGTATATGGAGGCCATTTCAGCACCAAAGACTTGCTTTAAAATTGAACTCAGTTTTAATCACTTGAACTTTCTTGCATTGTATAATTAACCTTTGATTTATTAAAAATCATTCATTTTGTCAATTAGGTCACAAACTTGACAATAACCAAGAAATTATCCATTTATTTTGCTTCCCATATTCAATAACTACGTAAGTTTTGTCACTGCTGGCTCTTAGATCCCTCTTGGCCTTAGTCTCTCATCTTGGTCTTAGTATGGATCAGTATGCCAGAAGAAACAAATGATTCACTCAATTTTTAAATTTGAGAAAGTTTAAGAAAGGTCAGGATTTAAGAAAATCAACAGAGACAATGAAATAGCCATTGACTTTCAGTGATGGAGTCACCATTACCATATTCCAGCCTTCAGGAGGAAAGTAAGAAAGAGAAACCAGAGAGATTACTTGTTAGGAGAGGCAACTTGACAAGAGACACAGTCTTTAGAAAAAAGAATGGCATAGAAGGAATAAGCTATATAAACAGCTCCAATCAGTTTACTTGATGCCTATCATACAATCTCCTGCCACTTATGCCTGTCCACTGAGCTTATAATCCAAATAAAAATCAGAGGGTAGCAGAGTGCAATCTATTTAGTTCAGTCTTCCAGGGTAAGACCAGGACACAAAAGGTTGAAGAGTGAATCTCAACTGGCAAATTAAAAGTAAGCCTTTGTTTAGATTCCAAACATCTGTTTTTATAACTTCTCTATTGTTTAGTTTAGTATTCTAATTTAATTAATGTATTCTTTCAAAGTAGGAAATTTGATCTTTCCTCTCAATAGCACTAAATTCTGAAGAGTTGGGGCTGGGGATGTGGCTCAAGCGGTAGCGCGCTCGCCTGGCATGCGTGTGGCCCGGGTTCGATCCTCAGCACCACATACAAACAAAGATGTTGTGTCCTAAAAAACTAAAAAATAAATATTAAAATTCGCTCTCTCTCTCTCGCCCTTTCTCACTCTCTCTTTAAAAAAATTCTGAAGAGTTTAGACTTTTTCAGAAATAACTACAGAATATTCAGTAATGTATTAAAAATACTCAAAATTTTACCCCTAGTTATTTCTATACCTCTATGATCTAAAGATGTATTATTTAAAATATACAAAGTTTTCTAAATTCAGTCTCAATGCTGTTTCTTTGTGACCTCCCTGACTTCCTTCAATATCTTATTCAAAATTTATTTATCTTATTAGACCTCAACAAAAAATAATACTTATAATTTGCATTTCTGTAAATCTCTATACAGATTAACACTTGTCTTTCTATAAAGTTAATAAATACAACAGAATCCACCAAACCTACCCTTTTAACTCTTTAAATCTTTAAAGCATTCTATCCTTTCCCAGGTATCTTACATTTGGCACAAAATGTATGAAACAAAGAATAGAAACACTTGAAAAGAAAGTCTTTGTAGTTATTATTTATGATCCACTAGTAGCCTATACATTAATTTTCACTTACTCCCTCATTCTTTTTCTTTTATCCTGGAATCATTTTATTACAGAGTTGGACACAGGTATACACATTTATTGACACATACCCCTATATTTCCTACTACAAAGATATGGTGCTTTGACTGTAAGTATGTATTCAATGTGATGTATCAAATCTGAATCAAGTTTATAACACAAAATTTTTGACTGGTATGTTCTCAGCTACACTGAATTATCTAACTGGAAATCTCTCCTTTTTTTCCCTTCTTCTCTACCTCTATGTGAGATTTTCTAGTGCAACTCAATAACATCCACAGATTTTTTTGCTACTCAATCAAAGAATAAAATTTCCTCCTCAAACTTAATGTATTCACTAAAGATTTTATTAAAAGGATTAAATTACCAAGATATTGGCTAACATAAGACAAAATAATGACTTGGAAGAATTAAAATTTGAATATTCTACACATAATGAAGATGGAGCATAACAATATACAATTGTTTCTCTTTATTTGTAGACTTTTCCATGCTGTACTCTTTGTAGTCTCACAGGTGTTAATGAGATAAAAAGGAGAAGCAAATGATAAGCATCTTAATATGATAACATCCATAAAATGTACATGTTATATTTTATCCAAGCTCTATTCCTTTATTGTAATAATCAACCTCTGTAAATAAAAGACAAAATGGATATACAGGAACACTTGTCATCCTTTACATCCTGGCAGACTGAAATATGACAACTTCAAACAAAAGTAAGTTTTAGAACTAGAACAAGATAGGATGCCCTCTTTCACCACTTCTATTCAACATAGTTATTGAAACACTGACCAGAGCAATTAGACAGATGAAAAAATTAAAGGCATATGTATAGAAAAAGAAGAACTTAAATTAGCACTATTTGCTGATGATATGATCTATTCCTAGAAGGCCCAAAAAGGTCCACCAGAAAACTTCTACAACCAGTAAATAAATTCAGCACAGGAACAGGATACAGAATCAACACCTGTAAATCAAAGGCATTTCTGTATGTCAGTGACAAATCCTCTGAGAAATAAATGAGAAAAACTACACATTTACAATAACCTCAAAACTAAAGAAAGCACTTGAGAATCAACAAAACAGGTGAAAAATCTATACAATGAAAACTACAGAACCCTAGAGAAAGAGATCAAAGAAGACCTTCAATGATGGAACGATCTACCTTGCTCTTGGATAGGCAGAATTAATATTATCAAAATGACCATACTACCAAAAGCACTATATAAATTTAATGTAATTTTGATCAAAATCCCAATGGTATTCCTCATAGAAGTAGAAAAATCAATCAAGAAATTCATCTGAAAAAATAAGAGATCCAGAATAGCTAAAGCAATCCTTAACAGGCAGAGTGACAGGTGGCATCTCTATATCAGACCTTAAAATATACTACAGAGCAATAGTAACAAACAAACAAAAAAAAACAGCATGGTATTGGCACCAAAACAGACTGGTAGACCAATGATACAGAATAGAGGACACAGAGACTAACCCACAAAATTACAATTATCTTATACTAGACAAAGGTGCCAAAACATGTATTGGAGAAAAGATAGCCTCTTCCACAAATGATGCTGGAAAAACTGGAAATCCATATGCAACAAAATGATATTAAAACCCTATCTCACCATGCACAAAACTCAAAGTGGTCAAGGACTAGGAATTAAACCAGAGATTCTGCATCTAATAGAAGAAAAATTAGGCCCTGATCTTCATCATGTGGGATTAGGCCCCAATTTCCTTAATAAGACTCCTATAGTACAAGAACGAAAACCAAGAATCAATAAACGGGATGGATTCAAACTAAAAAGTTTCTTCTCAGCAAAAGAGACAATCTGTGAGGTGAACAGTAAGCCTACATCCTGGGAGCAAATTTTTACCCCTCACACATCAGATAGAGCACTAATCTCTAGGGGATATAAAGAATTCAAAAAGCTAAGTACCCCCCCCACCAAAAAAAAAAAAATCCCAAATAACCCAATCAATAAATGGGCCAAGGACCTGAACAGACACTTCTCAGAAGAAGATATACAATCAATCAACAAATGTATGAAAAAATTTTCATCATCTCTAGCAATTAGAGAAATGCAAATCAAAACTATTCTAAGACATCAACTCACTCCAGTCAGAATGGCAGCTATTCTGAAGACAAACAACAATAATTGTTGGCAAGGATGTGGGGAAAAGGTACACTCATACATTGCTGGTGGGACTGCAAATTGGTGTAACCAATATGGAAAGCAGTATGGAGATTCCTTGAAAATCTGAGAATGGAAATACCATTTGACCCAGCTATCTCTCCCTCCATCTGTACTCAAGGGACATAAAATCAGCATACTACAGGGACACAGCCACATCATTGTTTATGGCAGCCCACTTCACAATAGCTAAACTGTGGAGCCAAGCTAGGTGCCCTTCAGTGGATGAATGGATTAAAAAATGTGGCATATATAGACAATGGAATTTTACTCAGCAATAAAAGAGAATAAAATCATGGGATTTGCAAGTAAATGGATGGCAGTAAAGTAGATAATGCCAAGTGAAGTTAGCCAATCCCCCCAAAAACAAATTCTAAATGTTTTCTCTGATATAAGGAGGCTGATTCATAGTGGGGTAGGGAGGGCATGGGAGAAATAGAGGAACTCTAGATAGGGCAGAGGAGTGGGAGGGAAAGGGAGCGAGCAGGGAGTTAGAAGTATGGTGGAACGTGATAGACATCATTATCCAAAGGACATGTATGAACACACGAATTGGTGCCAACATAATTTATATACAACCAGAGATATGGAAAACTGTGCTGTATATGGGTAATAAGAATCGTAATGCATTCTGCTGTCATTTATTTTTAAAACAAATCAATAAAAAAGTAAGTTTTGGTTAAATTTCAATTTAAAACTTTAGAGAGATAAATTATAATAGTATTTAAATGTACTAAATGAAAATATTGATGTTAACTTCAATGTATCCTTATTGAAACTTAGGTGTAAAAATGTATGAGAGTTTAATTTTTACATCATTTTAATTATATACAACCATACAGCAAGCATACAGCATAGGCTTTTGTAGCTACTGAAAATAAAAATTCTCAATCTTGTCTGCCCTGACAAGATTTTGATGAATTATGATACACAATTCTATTTATATACATAGGTAAATAAACCAGTGCTTTTACCTACATGTTTTAAAATGTTCAGTAAAGACATGAAATTGCCAAAACATCTTCTGCATGCTGCTTCCAAAGTATTGAATATGTATTTATTCATGTCTTAGCCTGTCCAGAAGACTGCATGTGATAGAAATGCACATATGACAAAGTAAAATGTAACGCGCAAAGACAAGTCTGAACAATGCTGAATGATATAGAGGGTCTTATTTTTTTAATTAAGAGTAGATAAATATTCTGGCTTAATGCTGTCTTTCAAATCACTGGGAGTCATACATGTATCAAAGTGAATAAAATTACAAAATACTGCAATATAGCTAAGAAATTGTTTGGTTCAACATCTTTTGTTAGACTTTTTTTTTTTTTTACATTTTTAATTTCAGAAGAAATGCATTTTCTGATTTCAAGAAATCTAAATCAGAAATGTTCAGAGTCAGAGTCTGACATCTCTCCTGATTTGCTTCCCACATGTTTTTCTGAGTACAGATTTCTCATTTTAAAAATATAAAATGCACTTGTAAAGTACATGTACTCTTCCAAAATGCAAAATGCATAGTAGGAGTTGACATAGAAACTCTTCAAAGAAAACCAGGTTTGGTCTCACAGATATATTCAATGTACATTTATTACAAGTCTATAATACACCAGGAATCTTCCAAGGTTCTTTTGCCACAGTGAAGGAGAGAGATCAACATACCCTGCCCTCTGAGAACTAATAGGTAGAAGGTACAGAAGTTCATGAAAAAAAATGCAAAAGCAGCTCCATAAATGCAGCTTTGGGTAAATGCCTTGTAGCAGAACTGCAAGGCATTAATCCAGTTTGGACACTGAACCAAGAGAGGGAGCAAAAAAGCATTCTCTACTTGGAAGTTATCTTGACCTGAGTCTTCATAGATGAGAGACCAACGTGGGTGAAGAAGACAGTGGAAAAAGAGGCTATTTCTCATTCTGAAAAGGGAAAAGAAATGCACTTATAAATACACTGTCGTTGGAAGGAGACAAGTTTATTTATGGAAATGTTACTGGAAAGACACTGGTCTGTCTTGGGAAATCAAGTCAGCATGTTTTAAGTGTGGCAGGAAGTTTTCTGAAAAGAAGTTGACAGAGGTGTAGGAAAATCCAGATCTTATAACAGGATATGTGCTGTAGGTGATTCTGATGTACATGGCCCCATTCTCAAATAATTCATTATGGAATTTGATTCAGATAAAATATGAAACCAAAATTCTAATCATGAGTCAATAAATATAGTTACAATATTCTACATCTTCTTTCTGTTTTTGATTACATCCTAACATTAAAGTCTTTCTGTGTCTCAAATGAACAAATCGCATGTTATTTAAACTATAATTACTCACTGAAAACCCTATGTTGTTCTTCTTTCATGTTTAGCTCAGATGAGATGTTTTATGGCAGCTAAATTGTTCTATATCTACTTATAGAACATAATTACTTGTCTACAAAATTGCCAAATTTTTTCTCACTTATATATTTGGAAAAATTAGGAAAACAGTGTTTTATAGTTCCTGGGAAATGTTAAGTACTGACGGGGTTATGAATTCATTTATCATTAAATAAATATATATTTATATCATTAAGCCCCACTCTGAGAACCCTGTTGCACTAAACTTTTATCTTTTTAAGAATTTTAAAGGGAAATGGAAAGCCAGTTAAATAAATAAAAACAAAGGAAAGCTAAAGATTACCTTAACTACTTTTATATATTTAACTCATTTCCTTAATCTGCAAATTTGTAAATGGTAATAATTAAACTAGGATTTATCCTTCTTTTCTATCAAAAAACTACATTGCCATTTAATCTAATAACCTGCTAATATAAAGTTCTCTTATCTAAAATAATTTTAGTTGTATATGGATATAATGCCTTTATTTTTTTGTAGTGCTGAGGATTGAACCCAGTGCCTCACACATGCTACATAAGCACTCTATCACTGAACTACAATTCCAGCCACTCTCCTTTCTTTTTCTTTTTTTTTTCAACAGATGCTAGCATATAATGAATTCATGCTGAATGGTAGGTTTGGAAATAATATTTTTAGCCAATAAGCAGCTATATCATCCATACATAGTGAAATCTTTGGATGAAATATTAATGGACAACTAAATATAAGTGAGCTAAGTACTGTCATATGGATTGTATTTGAGAATTGGTGGATCTAGTGGTCCCTGCATTGACTTAATTCTTAGTGTTGGCAGCTCAATAAGTGGCATGTCCAGAGGTCAGGGGGATTGTAATTTGAAATCATATGTTACATACAGAACCAACTGTGAACTAAGATTACCACAGGTATTTCAGCTGTATTGAGTCAAGCAACTCCAGGTGAACTGGACACCTCAGTTCAACAACAAAGCTAAAGGAATAAAAAGAGATATAGAATTAGGAGACAAAGAAACAAAGTGTACACTAATTTCGGGCTGTGGATTTTTAGAATAAAGATCATATGAAAGATATGTTAGAATAAAAAGAGACTGGTGAATATTCACTATGAATTATGTTCTTACTATAAACATAAAATTAAAGCGTAATTATAACATGCAGAAAATCTTGTGTATACTTGAGAAATTGAGGATGTAATATTAGGATGTTTGTTATTGTATCAAAATTTTTTTAAAAAATGTTGATGATAATAACAACTAATATTCTTCATGCATAATTAATGTTGTTGATACTAGTATGAGTGCAAGGGATAGATTATGTATATTTTATTCATATATATGCACATATACATATAAACAGTTTTTATTTTTCTATACATTTACATGTTTTGAGTTTTTGAAAATTAAATATATATTAAGAGTCTCTAATTTTAGAATGTATATGTTCTTTTTATCAATCAATAAATATAAATACATATGTGCACATATATATTTAGAAAATATAAATAATGAAACTATTATCCACATAATGGAAAGAAGGAAAGGACAGTAAAGGGAGGAGTCATGAGAGATGTTATGTTCTGAATGTTTGTGTCCACCCAAAATTCATGTTGAAAACAAGTGTCCAGTCAAATGATATAGGAGGTGGGACTTTTGGGGGGTGATTATGTCATGGGGACTCCACCCTCATAAATGGGATTAATGTTGTCATTAAATAGGTCCTTTGAGCTGCCTTGACTTTCTACCACAGCCAGCGGGTGCCATCTATGTACCAGAAAGCACAAGCTAACCAGAATGCATGGCATATTAGTATTTGGCATCCCAGCTGCTAGTGAGAAAAAATTCTGTTGTTTATTAGCAACTTAGTCTGTGACATTCTGTTATACAAGCCTAAATGAATCAAAACTAATATGGGAGGGGATGGAAGAAGAGAAGAGGGGGAGCTTATAAGTTCATCATAAAATTCCCATTGCTTTATAATACCTAGTTGGCTTATTCATGAGGTGTTCTTCCATAATTGTTAATTACCTTTGTATGCAAAATGTGCCAATTATAACATTTTTGCTCTGTGTCTACAGCTTGACCCTTTGGTCAATCCTGATATATGTTCTCAGCTCAAGACATTATTTACAGAATTTTGTATTTCAATTTCTTAACCAGACATTGGCCAATATTCAGGTCTCCCTTGTGCCTGCTAAACTGACTTTTCTCTTCTTTGCTCCTTCTGAACATAGGAACTAACTCATTGCATGCATAGACATCACAGCAAGATTTCTAACCCAGCTATAGAAAAATTTGAAAACTTAGTTATAAACTTTTTTTCTAAACATGGGCTCTCTTGGTCAATGCTATTATTTTAAAATCATAGGAATTCCATCACATCATTTCCTGTACATAACCAGAATGGAATATAGCAGTGATAATAACTAGTACTCCTCATGTGTAATTCATGTGGTTGATACTAATATGAGTATAAGGGATAGCTTGTGCCCATTTCACAAAGGCAGAAACTGAGAATCAGAAATCAACTACCTTGCCTAATGCTAACGCTACTCTGATTAAATGTCTAAAATGGTTTTTATTTTAAATTTATCTGCCTCCAAAATTATTCACAAAATTAATCACAGATTCAATCTTAAATTAGCAGTACTCTAATTTACATACATTCTTATTTCAATAATGATTACAGTATGATTTCTAGGACATAGATTACTCAGTTATAAGGCACAACACCTTGTATTTTCTTTGTCACAGTACAAGTTGCTAATAGTTACACCTTTGGGCTACTCTAGGTATTTATCAGATTGTCTCCAGAGCACTTGGTTTGAAGATATTTTGGATCAACATTATGGGAACCATAGCAGCTTTATTGGGAAATTTCCCAGCAATTGCAAACAAATCCCTGACTCTACACTAGGGAATTTAAGAAACATCTGTCACTATGGATGGCAGCCATAGAAAGCCCTGTTGCACTGTGCCTGAACTTTGAATTGTGTACAGACCTTAACTGACAGCAGGACTTAGCAATGATCTTGTTGATGAGAATCATGGTTAAGTATCTAGAAAGGTTCACATTTCCTGAATATATAAGTCAGGGGCCAGTAACTGAAGGGAACTGTTATTTTTTATTAATTATTCTGATGCATGTTTAAAAATCTCATGGGCTTGAAATACTTCAGACTTTCTCACCTATTCTTTTCCTGTTTGTATTAGAAATGGTAGACTTGACAGATACTCTTATATTGGTAGGGTTTTGTTTTTGTCTGTCTCCATTCCTTTTAGTACTATGCTGCTTTTCAAAGGAGTAGGAACAAATATTTTACAGGTAAAACATTACTAACAAATACACCTATTATTTTAAAAAGAGGCACCATTCTGTAAGAACTTATCAAAGCAAATTCATAAGACCACATAGAAAATATTGTTAATTTGGTTCAACTGGATGTCATCTTCTACTGATTTTATATGAAGCACTGACTCTAGTCCTGCTACAAGGATATCTGGCTTATTAAACTTTTATGGTATATCCTCTAAATCGTGAATATTCATTTCTGCTTAACAGTTTTGTGACTTCTATTACCTGGTATTTGTACAATTTCCTCTTTAATATTTTAAATACATGTATCCATTCTTTTATAGCAACAAATGTGTATTCCCATTCATTTGCCTTGTCTAAAAATCCAATTTCTCAATGCTTCTATAATTATCTTGAAATTCTAAACATCCATTCCTATAGAATGAAGGTGTCCTTGATACAATGACTCCATTGCAACTCAATTTCATTTTTTTTCTAATTTTTTCCCACTGCTTGTTAGTTCTCTCTTTCTCCCAGTGAAGATAGAGAGGATTGAGTTATCAACTGTTCCATGATTTAGAAACAATAAAACTTTTTTTATTGTCAGAAACTGAGAACACTGGAAATTATTTTGTGAACAAAATTTTGTGAAACAAAATCATTTCTGTATTCTTTCAAAATTAAAGCAAAGCCCCTTTAACATAGTTGATTTGTGACATGGATACTGAGTAGCACCACATTGTCTTTAGAGAAAGCCCAGGAAAATATTATTTTACCTACAATGAGATTTTCCATAGCTTTCGAGTAGTCAGTCATTTTTTTAAAAAAAGTGGTTTATGTTTGCTTTGTATTTGATTTTAATTATGGTTATGTTTACACAAATAAAATGAGGTTAGCTTACCAAAATCCAAAATGTCACAGTGAATCTGTCATTTCATTCAGAAGGAAGACTGGATACTTCAAATGGCCATTTTACAAGAAATTAAAAATTAGGTACTTACATGTAAAAAAACAATTTTTAAAATGTTTTGCATACATAAGTATTTAGAGAAACTTATAAAGGAAAAAAATCAAGGAAAATGGAGAGTTGTAATGTAATGATTAAAATTTCATTAATCATTAAGAAGGTAAAACAATTGTAAATATATATGCACTTGAGAGCATAGTATAAAAGTAAAGGTGAAACAAACAAAAAGCTCACATGGAAAATAATTACTCTGTCAATTATTGGTTGAGCAAAAAGATATTTTTTAAAAAATACAAAATAGAAATACCAAAGGTTAAGAACTTGAGCACTAATTTTCAGGATAAACAAAAAACTCAAAACAGTTAACACCAAAACAACAAATAACCCAAACAGTAAATAAGCTAAAAAACTAAAGAGATAATTCATAGAAGTTATGCAATAAATTAACAAATATATAAAAAATGTTCAGTATCACGAGCAATTAGAGAAATGCACATTAAAATTACTCTAAGATTTCATTTCACTCCAATCAAAATGGGAGTTTATCATGAATATAAACAACAATAAGTGTCGGTGAAGATAAAGGGTAAAAGACACACTCATACATAGATAGTAGGACTGCAAAATGGTGCAAACACTATGGAAATCAGTATGGAGATTCCTTAGAAAACTTGGAATGGAACCTCCATTTGACCTAGCTAACCTACTCCTCAGTTTGTATGCAAAGGATTAAAATTAGTACACTAGGACTGGGGATGTGGCTCAAGCAGTAATGTGCTTGCCTGGCATGTGTGCGGCCCGGGTTCGATCCTCAGCACCACATACAAACAAAGATGCTGTGTTTGCCGAAATCTAAAAAAAATAAAATAAATATTTAAAAAATTCTCTCTTTCTCTCTCTCTCTCTTTAAAAAAAATCAGTACACTAAAGAGAAACAGCCAAATCAATGTTCATTGCAGCTCAATTAACAATAGTTAAACTGTGGAACCAACCTAGATGCCCTCCATCAGATTAATTAATAAAGAAAATGTATATATATATATATATATACTCCATTTATATATGTGGAATATATATAAATGGTTTATATGTAATATTATAGGTGGAATATTTCTTAGCCTTCAGTAAGAATGAAATTATGGAATTTGCAGGTATATGGATGGAGTTGGAAAATATCATGCTATGTGAGGTAAGCCAATCCTAAAAAAAAAAAAAGGCCAGATGTTTTCTATGATATGTGGGTGCTGATCCCAAATGGGAGGGAGGGTGGGAGAATGGAGGAACTTTGGCTTACGCAGAGGGAAGTGAGGGAAGGGGAGAGGGTATGGGGGTGGGAAGAATTGTGGAATGAGAGTGACATTATTACCATATATACATGTATGATTGCACAAATGGTGTGAATCTGCATCATGTACAACCAGAGTAATGAAAAGTTTTGTTCCATTTGTATACAAAAAGTCAAAAAGCTTTCTGCTGTCATAAATAACCAATTAAAGTAAATAAAAAATTAAAAAGAGAAAATAATCATTGTTCTTCCTAAGAAACTAATAGAAGGAAACACCCTAAAGAATGTTTATGCAGCCTTAAGTAACCTTAAGAAATAAAATAATATTTTATTATGCCCCCCTCCTCAGGAAGATAGAGGATGATACATATTCATACATTTCTCTAAACTTTAAAACAAAATTTTCCAAATAAGTTTTAATGTGGACTTAACACAAAACTCTAATTATTATAATAGTTCTGCTTTCTCTAAATCTTAATTCTACATATTCCTTTTCCCAAATTACACTTTGGTGTCACAGTAAATTTTTGTGCCAAAGACTTTTTAAATCTACTTTTCATCCCAGAATCCCATATCTACCATTACTGAAAAAAAAAAAACAAACAGAATTTCATCTTCACTATTTTCATGTTATAGTCAATCTCATAGGATACAGCCAACAGAAACAATCTAAATTAGACCTACAACATAATTATTTTTCAATTAGTAATATAAGCTACAGTTCTATCTCCATGTGGAAACTCCTTAAAAAATAGTATGCCTTGTTACCTCCATAGTCACTAATTATAAAAAATACAATAATTAACTAGATATTCAGGTAATTGAGATAAATCATGTAAATAAAATCCAAGGACAGGCTATTTAGTGTTGGAATCATGGGCTGGAAGCCACAGAGAGTAATCATTTCTTTTATAGGTGACCACAACAATTCTGTCTACATGTATGTATCTGTTTTGGGTTCCTCATTCCCCCTTTTAGGAAGTACCTACTCATGCATGATCTCCCTCTAAGCAAACACATGGGCAATGGTTCATGTACAGGAAATAGTGATGAATGGTTCATGGAATATAATGATCTCACAATACATAATTATTTGGACTACATAATAATGAACCATGCTTACTTCTTTTCAAATAATAAGCCTGAAAAATGCAAAAACAGGGCATAGTTATTAGTTTTGTTGAAACTCAGAAGCCAAGGGAGAAAGAAAAAATCTATGCAAAGCTCACAGTGAAATAATCAGGGTCCTTATAAACACAATTGCTCTGGTTAATACATTTTCCTCCCAAGAAGATCTGTTCATTCACACTTCAAACAAGATCCAAGGTGGAGGGTAGGAGGCATGTATCCTCAGATTTTCAACAGGTTCATATAACACTTGTACACAAATGAAGGTTTGCATGCTTAATATCTGTCCATATGCATGCAATACCCAAACTCCTGCTTTCTCTTTACTTTCAACCTGCATTCAAGAAGAGCCACACACATGCATGAGAATGCAGATCAAGATCAAAATCACAATTTGAACATGTACCCTGCCAAGTAGACAAGCAAAATCTGATCCAGTGAGTCTTCCTCCTCCAAGAGTGTGCCCTTTGAAAACAAGCATAACTTAGTCTTCCTATAAGGAGACTGTGCCTCAAAGGGTTCCAGAGCAATTCAACAGCTACTGCTAAGCGAGTATAGACTGGATGGGTGAGTAAAAAAGCACAGCCTGGCTAAGGACCTTCACATACACTACTCTAAGACCAATATTTACCTCTTGGATCCCTTAAGTGTTATTCAAGCAAGTGGCTCCTCCAGGAGGTTGGTGCACATGCTTTCCTAAAGACGTTATGAAATCAAATGAAGGTCCCACCCACACTGTGCTCACAAGATTGGGCATCACACACACACACACACACACACACACAGATGCACAAACACACACACACACACACACACACACACACACACACACACACACATACACACGCACACATAGCCTAGCAACTCTGCCAGCTCTGACACTTGGTGCCTTAGATCCAGCATCAAAGAAAGAAAAAATCCAAGAAAGAGCAATTTGGGTAGGGCTATCCTAGCTTTTTCCTGGTCACCTCTAATCATATTCACAACCCATTACAGGCACATCCCATTGGTTGGCACCTCAGGATTTGCCATCCTCAGTCCAGGAGCTGCAACTCTACAGCAGACTGCCTTCTCAGGTTCAACCCCACCCCAGCTCCAAATTGACAGAACAACCACTTTTGTTCCTTCCATGGTTCCTTCTTTTAACTACTCTAGCAAAAACATTTCCTACTAGTGCATAAAATATTTTCCTCCTTTAGCAAGGAGCTAAACCAAGAAAACATGTCATCTACCACTGCCACTTGCTTGACTGAGCATCAGGTGGATGAGTGCAGTCCTTATCAGACAGCTGAGCTCCAGGTAGCCTTCTCAAGCTGGTCCTTCCTGCCTCTCCCAAATACTGTGGTCATGTGGTCCACCATCTCTTGGTCATGTTCAGGTAGCCACTGTCCTTAGGTTCTTGAGTCCCTGCCCAGAGCTGCCCTCTGTTCATTTCCTGACTTCCCAGAATCACTGCTGCTACCTTTGCAAATCAATGAAGAACTCAGGATCCAGGACGGCACCCACTTGCCCCTAGGTGTGCACTCCCAGCTCCAAGAGGGCTCTGAGAGCAGGCAGCTGTGGCCCCATGTCATATGCTGCCTCTGGGAAGTGGCTGTAGCACCTGCCCAAATGGAAGCCCTCAGGGCTGGGAAGAGCCTCTTCCCTGATTTCCCTGCATGCTCTGGTCCTTTCTTTTCACACCTTTCCGCCTCACTCTGCCCTCTTCTTTTTTTCACTTCTCTATTCTGTCTCCTTTATTTTGTATTCACCTTTTTCTTGGGCTGACAACCCTCAAGATAGCTGCAATGTGGTGCCAGGGTGAGGTGATAGAGTCCCTGAAAAGGGAAGGGTAATACACACACACCACACAAGCACACACAATCATAATCTTATTCATTTCCACTAATTCACACATCACATACAGAGTCACAAAAACAGTTAATGAACACAGATACACATACATACAATACCTAAATATACACTCGAACATCTCCAGAATGTACGGAACCTGCAGATGCATGTTCTCATATAAGCATACTGCAGCCACTTGTCCTCAAGCACACACAACCATATTTGTGCACGCACATTCTCCCAGTCCAGACATGAAAATGCTAACCTTAGTCTCCACAAATGTAAGCATTCCCGACCTTTACAGGAACCTGGATAGTTGTTGGTTATAAATCCAGAGGCCAGACTAAGCTCCAGGATTACCCAAGAGAAAATGAAAAGGCAGAAGGCCAGCCGAATTCTGTCATCTTCCTGTCACAGGAAGCTAGAGGCAAGGAGACCCTACTTGCCAAATGAGCAGTGCACGCACTTTAACCTGGAACCTTCAGTGAGGGGGCCTCCTAGCTCCTAGAGAATATTGGGGCATGGAAGGAAATCTTTATGGCCCCAAACTTAACCCCTCCCCTTTGTTGAAAGCTAGGCCCCCTTTGGCATCCCTGTTTACATCGACCCCGCCAACAGGTATCCTCATCCCCAGGAGCTTGTCTTTCCTTCAAGATCTCCTCACTGAGACCCACATACCTCTTCTCCACGAAATGGGATCCCACCCAGACACCTCAAGTTATAACCCTCACCTGGAGGATCCTCATGCTGCATCCGCCCCTGCACACACGGTAAAGACACAAGAGGTATCCCCTTACCTCCAGCCCCACAACCCCAAAACTCACAGGCCACACCTCCAGCCCTAAAGAGGAAGATGCCCACCCTGGGTGAGTCTGCCTCTTATGTGGTGATTCCCGTTGCCAAACAGTCCTCTCCAGTAGCCGCTGTCCCCCAACCCAAGGCGACTTCACCCTCCCTGAGAGGCTCCCAGCACCTACCTCTTTTGGCTTGGGTCCCTTAGTGGATGGCTCTGAGCTTTATTGGCACATGCTCCTGCATTCGAGCTGCAACAGTATTGACTCCTGCACTCCTGCCGCTCCTGTGGTCTGGAGGCGGTGGCGGTGGTCCTGCGTTGTAGACACCGGGACTGTGGCGGCATTGGCTCCTGATGGCAGTGGCGCTCTGGCGTCCTGAAATCGTGGCACCTGTGGCTTTGGCTCACACTTGTTGGGTAGGAGAAGCTCCTCAGATCCTGCATCTCCTGTGCTCTGGAGGCTGCAGTGGCTCCTGCGCTCCAGCGGTTCCCGGTGCTGTGGTGGTAACAGCAGTGCAGGCTACTGCGTTCTGGAGGCAGTGAGGAAGAAGTTGCCTCCAACACTCTGGATGCAACAATGCCACGTTGGCTCCTGAGCTCTGACGGCTGCAGGGGCCTACAACGCTATTGGTAAAGAGCAAGTGCTCTTCCCTCACTTCCGTTTTCCCCTCAGGGGGCGTGGTGGCAGGAGCAATTCCTAAATTTGAACCAATAGGGTTGCTACTTTTTCCAAACCCTTATTAGCATAAATGTGAACCAATAGCGTTGACCCAAGAGGTATATTTACCGCTAGCGGAGCGCACTCAACTGGAGAGAGAGGTGGTGGGGGATGTTTCTAGGTAGTTTTCCTCTTTGGAATTCAGAAGCCAGGAGCCCTGTGGAAGAAAATCGGTGGTGAGCTTCTGCAGTCCGCTGGAACTCTGGTGGGCAGAGTCTCCTATAAAGATCAGCTTGGATGCAGAGGCCTGCCACTTCCTAGAAATCCACCCGCCAAGACAAGCAGAAAACTCAACTTTTCTTACCCTGAGGTACGTGTGCTTCTTCATATAAATCAATATAAGTGAGGTTATATTTTCTTTTCCTATAATTTCACAATCTCTTTTCTTGTATGTGTGTGCATTCACATGTGCATATATTTATACAAACTCATATATGGCTTTTTTTTTTTTACACATATGGACTCTTTCTTTACACACCATTCAGCAACCGTATTACTTAGCAGCATAACTGGGATATCTTTCTATATCAATACATATGGATCTACTGTAAACATTTTTAAACTTCTAAAAAATATATCAAAAGAATGAAAGAGTGTAGAAATCACCCCCTACCTTGTAATCTTAGTCCCCAAACCACCACTGGCTTTTTATGCCTCAATTAGTATTTCCCATTTTTAAACTTTACACAAATGGGAATCCTGCAGGATGTTATTTTTGTGTCTGCTCCCATATTCAACATTACATGTGTACATGTAATTTATTAGTTTGGTTTTCTCATTCAAATTGATATCACATTATTTTGTGAGTGCATACAGAATGTACATATCTCTTTTAGAAGCTATTAGAGTTGTATTCACACTGAAAATATTATGAAATGGTTTCTGGGAACATTCTGGGACTTGTCTTTTTGAGAACATACTTACATATTTCTGTTGGGTCTACACCTAGATATGGAATTTATGGGTAGTGGAGTATCCATATATTTAATTTTAGTATATATTGCCAGAAAGGTTTTTAGAATAATCATAACAATTTATGCTCTTATAGTAGTGAATTTAGTGAATTACTACATAGTTTTAAAGGCCTACAGATTTCCTTTATATAGAGATATCATAATTTATTTCATGTTGATTTTTGTCCACTTTTATTAGCATAAATAGCTTTCCAGTAAAAATATTTAGATGTGTATAGACTTTTGTTTATTCATGTAAGTGTATCTATAAGTATATTATTGAGATAAAATGTGTAAAAATTGAAAAAAATACTTTTAAAGTTCACTTAGAGAAAGGTTTTTTTTTCCCAAAACAAAATTAAATAACATTTTATAAAAGATGAATAAAATTACTTTATAAAAACTATAATCATTTAAAATTATAGCCCTGATATAGAAAAGAACATATGTCACTAAATAGGAAAGATGATGTTTCAAACAGAAAAATTGAAATTAAGTTGAGTATGTAAAGCACAGGGAAGATGACTCTGGTTAGAAGAGCCTGAGAAGTTCCTGATGTTGAAGAGAAGGCAGCTACTATGCCCCTAAGCTGGGGTGGGAATGCCAGAGTCTAAGGGTAGAGGAATGAGGTAGAAGGTAGGATGTTTAAGCAGGTACAGGAGCCAGAGAAAAATGTAACCTCTGCCTAAGACATCACCTGAGGCAGCAAGAGGGTGGCTGTTTTTCTCTCTCACACCAGTGCCTCCTCCTGGAAGTGCTGGAAACAGTTTAATAAGGCAGCCTGGAAAACAGTCTTTATAGGTCAACCTCCTTAAGACAGCAGTAAAGCAGCAGAAGGTCAAGAATGGATCAATGGATGAAATACAGAACATGTGATAAAATAACAGAAAATTAGGGGAGATGAGAGGAACAGTAAAAGTGGCTGGAATTGTTGTTAACTATAATCCATATAAGGTTCAATTGGTTTTTTATGCTATTTTACAGGCTAGAATAAATTACATGGGTATGACATAGTTACATGAAAAAAACTGAAGCCTATATAAAAAAGGAAACCATGTAAATTTTCTGAAGGATGATTCACGGTGCATAAAGCAAAAGAAAAAGTCTAAATAATTGTCAGTCTAAATTGAAAAACATTGTATAAAATATTATAACAGAATTAAGGGACAATTTACTGCTACACATATGAAAAAGTGTGAATACTCTTAGTTTATACAGGTAGACTTATAAATAAATGGAAATGGGCAAGAATATCAACATATACTTCATAAAAAGATAACAAAACAAAAGACATAGATAATATGATGTCCAAATTTCTAATGATAAAACTAATCCAAACGTATATATATATATATATATATATATATATATATATATATATATATACTTTTTAAACTGTAAAATATTCTATCACCTGACCACAGTTTGTGAAAAATAGTGTAAGCTACAAAGATCAATGGACTAATGTGGAGTCATTGAACATATATATATATATATATATATATATATATATATATATATATATATATATATATATATTATTTTTAAGAAAGAGTGAGAGAGAGAGAGAGAATTTTTTAGTATTCATTTTTTTAGTTTTTGGCAGACACAACATCTTTGTTTGTATGTGGGGCTGAGGATCGAACCCGGGCCGCATGCATGCCAGGCGAGTGCGCTACCGCTTGAGCCACATCCCCAGCCCCTGAATATATTTTTTGAGAAATACTTGGTGATAAAGATAATGTTCTTGATATTGTAAAATGCAAACTTTAGGATTCAAATTATTTTGAGTTCAGATTTTGTTATGAAATAAAGCAGCCTATAGACACAACTGAATAGAGCAGAGTAGAATTGAATAAAATAGAATACTATAAGGAATAAAGTGATATTTTTAAAAGTTAAACAAAAAGATCCCTTGTAGATCGTGGAATTAGAGCAACTTTATTTAATTGTACATTTCTTCATTTTTCCAATAATCTATAATGAAGCTTTATAATAAAAAATAGTAACACATATCAATTAAGTGATAGCATGAGATGGAGGGGCACAAAGAATTCAAGAAGGGTTACTTGCAAAGAAGGAGAGATTTACACACATAGGCTGAATGGAAAAGATCCAGTGGAGAAGAACAATTTGAAGATTAAAGGGATGAAGGGGACAGTCTTTGAGGAGACAAATTGTGCTTTTGAGCAATGAAGATTTAGATAGGATGGTACAAGAAAAATCCCTGTGTCAGTAGGAGAAACAAACCTTGAAGGAGTTCACACTCTGACCTTGATTTTCACTGTTTTTCAGCAGTATCTGATGATAGTGATCAATGAATGGTGGGTTGAAAGAGAATCTTAGAAGTTCTGGACAGTTGCTGAAGAGAAGGAGAGGTAGTGACTTGCTGAGGACAGGAAGGGTTGATGGGTTTTTCTAAGATATTAGATCACAGATCTTAGATTTGTTTCCTACACTTATGTGGGATTTTTCATAAAGAATACCAAATTTTAGGAACTGAGGCACTGAAAGTTTGGAATAGTCTTTCCTTGAAATCTAGCAAAGAGAACACAATTTAAAAGATGAAAAATTAGGAAGTTGAAGATTTAGAGGAACTGAAGACTGCTGGAATGCAGGCTGGGGAGAAAAGTGGTGAGTCTTGAGATGCTTGGAAACAAGGAAATCAGATCAACAGAAGTAGATTATGGTAGTGGAGTTAAACAGAAATGGGAATAATTTCTCTGACTTCACTGACCACCCACAGCCTCTGAAACTAACTTTGGGCATTCACCTTAGTCTGCCTTGCATTTTTTTAAACTTTCAAATTTAATTACAGCAAACATAAATAAATAGGACAAATAGCAACAGGGCTGTGACGTGCAGCCTGGATTCAAGTTCTGCAAGTTGTGCTGTGTTCCACAAGGGCCTCTCTTGCCCTTTGCTCCAATAATGGAAAGGGTTCAAAAAGCCCACTGGGACCTCCTTCCAGCGCCTTTTTCTGGGGTAGGAGTTTCTAGAATGAGACTCACCAGCTCTTCAGTAGAACCTCTGATTTGTTAACAATGTCCTTCAGCCATTAGCAAAAAGCAGAAAACCTCTGACCCTAGGAGCCCACTGCTGCCCAGACTCCCTAAAGGGTAGGGCTCTGCTCCTCAAGCCAGACTTTTTCATACCAATTTCCTGTCCAAGCCCTTTTTAGCAAAGGTCAGACAATTGCACATGTGAGACAGATACCTGGGCTCTTACCAACAGACCACCTCCCTTGCTCCTATCCACTGTCCAACTGGGATTTTTGGATGAATGTTCTTTATCTGACCTGACTCTAATCCCACATTTTAGTCCTTTCAGGATCACCTTAGGAGCTAAGTCTCAGCTCAAGGCTTGGGAGCCCCTTAGGATGAATGAGAGATTTGGTTATTTCCAATGTTGGCATCCTTCTCTGAAGCCTTGGTAGTTCTGGAAGGCGGTGAGGGCAGCACAGATGGCAGGCCCTCCAAAGCCGTGGGTGATGAGGCTAAAATGTGTCAGGCAACTTTGCACTCCAGGCTCCTGGATGAGTGCTGGGTGGCCGTTGCCCAATGGGGAGCGATCCTGAGACATCAAGTCGGCAAATTACTAGCAGATCTGCTTGGAGGCCAGCAGCATGCTCTGTGGCTGTGCAGTTCCCTGGGGTCAGCGTGCTGTCAGCACATGTACTCAGCGGCTGCTTTGGCTGGGAACTCAGTCTCACAGATGTAGCCAAAGTCTTGATCCAGGTGCACAGCCTCTCCCTCCACCAGTGAGGTCAGCAGTGTCACATTGGCAGCCTTCCTACAGCCTGCTGGCAGGTTGAGCCAATCTTCTGTAGCCTTTCCTGTAGACAGGACCCCCATTCTTTGACTTGACTCTGCGGAGGGAGGCGTTGAGGCACTCAGGAGGTTAGAGTCGCCACTGTACTTCCCCCATGATCACCTTATACTTGGATGTTGAGCTGAGCAATGAAAGCTGTCCAGACAGGGAGCAGAAGACCTCACTGGGGTTGGTGATGCTGCCAACCAGGCTGTCTTTGGCCAATGAGAGGGCCGCCAAAAGGCTGCTGGCTTTGGAGGGGATGGGGAATTTCTTTATCACAGACTGGTCCAGAAGGTTCGTTCTCAGCTCATCTGTGTCCTGCAGATCTTCCAGGTCACATGGTGGTGCTAGCCCGGGAAGATGGAGGGGTGCCTCAGCTAGGCCGTACATACAATTGTCCAGACTGTGCGTACCATCAGCGAGGCTGTGCAGTAGCTGGTGCACTGCAGCAGTGTAGTCATGGTGCAGGTGGAGACTCAGAGCACTTGCGGGCAGCGTCAGAAAGCCTGTGGAGGTTGTGGCTACGCCAGGGGCATCAGGCCGCTGTATGGGTCCCCATCTGTTAGACTAGTATGCAAGAAAAGACTACTGACTCCAATTAAAATCAAATTAAAGCAAGCTTATTATTTCGATCAGCCAGGCTGCCTCTCCCTCCCAAAACGGTGGGAACAAGACAGCAACCCCAGCTTTCCTGCAGCCCAGCTTTATAGCCCAGAAAGTTACACAAAGGGGGGTTACAGATAACAGAACTCTGACAAGCATCACACTAATGGTAGTTTACATTTTTTTGCTGGCCCCAACATCAGAATTTATGAGGACCATTAGAGCCTCAGGGAGGGTAGTTGCCTGGCCAGGGAAGGCCAATATTTATGAGGTGTCACTAAGTTTCAGAGAGGACTGCTATATGGTCAGAGAGCCAGGCATGGGTGAGTTCAAGGCACGGGCAGGCATTCCAAGCAGGTTCAGAATTTGCAGTAATTTATAGTAAAGCCAAAATTATCTTTTCATGGCTTTGTGGCAAGGTGGCTCCCAATTTTAAGAAAAGATCAGGTTGGGTCTATCACGGCCAGGTGGGGAAAGGCGGCAGTGGCATTGGGTGCCTGGTCCTAGGGCAGTGGCGGATGCCAGGCGCCCTAGGGCAGTGGCGGCTGATGTAGGGCAGTGGGAAGTAGGGTGCAGCTGTGGCCACTGGCCTGTGGTAGAGCGGTGGTGCCGGTCCTTAGGCTGCCTGGGGCACAGACGACAGATGGGCCCCACCAGCCGCTGCACACCATCAGGGCGCTCCATGGCGGAGTAAGTGTGCACCAGAATGAGGCAGGTAGTGCAGGGTGTGAGACGTGGTGGCGGCAGAGCTCTCACCCAATGGTGAGCGCTGTGGGAAGAGGGGTGGGAAGTGGACACAGCTGGCTAAGGTGATGGCGCCTCACCTGGGTACCACCCAGCCCTGAGTCCAGCCTGCATAAAGTCCTCACCTGTGAGTACCCTGAAGCTGGTCCAAGGAAGCTGAAAGGACTTGCCGCTGATGGCACTTGGTAAAGTCTGTCAACGGGTACCCAGTGGCTGCCCTACTCCCTCTGAGAGCAGCCTGCTTCTTGCATTCCAGGTATAGTGGGCTGCCTTGCATTTCAGTGAGTATGTGTGTGAGCGTGTACATGTGTTTTACCATGTTCAACTCCTGAATGTGGCTGTTCATCACTGAGGCTCCTACAGAGCACTTTATACTTGGCAGTGTTTTAGTTACTGTTGTTGGAAGAGTGAAGTCAACGAAATGTGTTAATTTTTGGAAACAAGGCAAGTGCTTTTGTTAAATTTAGAACTACTCTTTTGAAGATTATGCAGTCAAAAGTATTAAATAAGTTGGAAAAAGTGCCTGCCAACAACATTTTTGGTGGTCCTTGGGGAGGAGACAGTTGGAAGTGTTACTGGAACCATATCAAGCTCAGGGCATCAAATTTAATTGTGCTTAAAGAAACCTCATTTTCCTGAGCTTCATATGAATGGTGAAAAAGCCCTGCTTCATAAGTAGGCACAGTTTGCTTTGGATTGATGCTTTCAGAAATAACAGTTAACCATGGGAACTCTTTCCTCAGGCAGAATCTACTCAAGATGGTGGCAGAGAAGTTTCTGATCCTCCCTAAAACTTGTTGTCAGAGAGTGAAATTTGCTTGGTACTCTATTTCCAATATTTACTCTTGGTAATTCAAGGCCTTTCTTGGAATTTTCTATAACTTAAATATAAGCTCATAAGATTCTAAATTCTTATTTTATGGGAGGAATAAATATGGAGAATATACACTAATGGTTGTAAGGAGTAGAGGAAAAGAGGGAAGAAAAATTACAATTTTTTTTGATAATCTTAATTGTGGTTTTGCATTTGCACACATGTGAATACACACTCACATAGTCTCAGTCACTCACTTATGCATTGCTCACCTAATCTTATTCTTTGTAGTTGGCTGTTCACATCCTATCTCTGATCTTTAATTTTTAGTGTTTTCAAGGCTCCATTTTATATATTCATGAATCTAGTAGAACCCATCCCAGTGAACACTCTTACTTATCATCAATTGCCCCAAATTGGCTTTCTCAAATTTAAACACATTTGCCATTTTATTTTTCAATGATGAATTTTATTGAATTACTCCTAGTGATTATTGATGCAAGCTCATTCAGAATATGAATAATAAATGTATTACTCTTTAGAAATAAGTAATAGATCAAATAAGTAATAAATATTAAATAAGATCAAAATAAGTAATAGATCAAAAATTCCTTTAGTTTAGTATTTTCTTGGTAAAATTCAAAACAGTTCTAAATAAATTAGTTCTTCCAGACTCAAATTATTTAACTCTATGTTTAAGGCAATTATTGGAATCATTTCTGTTCCCTTGGGTGCAGTTGTGCATTTTAGAGTGAGCTGGTCTGCAGATTGTAGTCATCTATGTTGATGTTTCTGTAATGATAATGAACCAACTATGTCCTCACCACTCAGATCTTAACCTCCTTCATTTACATAACCTTTTGCTTCTCACTTTCACTATCTTTGCATTTTTTAAATTAATACATAATACTCTTTCTGGTTTCTCCTATGACCAACCCTCTTCCCTAGTTAGAGCTAATCTTCTTTCCATGCTCTTCCTCTCTTCCCCATTTTGATTCACCCCCCTTATATCAGAGAAGACATTCGGCATTTGTTTTTGGGGATTGGCTAACTTCACTTAGCATAATCTGCTCTAATGCCATCCATTTCCCTGCAAATGCTATGATCTTATTATTTTTTTAGTGCTGAGTAATATTTTATTGTGTATATATGACACATTTTTTATCCATTCATCCATTTAAGGGCATTTAGGTTGGCTCCACAGTCTAGCTATTGTGAATTGTGCTTCTATAAACATTGATGTGGCTGTGTCCCTGTAGTATGCTGATGTTTAGGTCTTTTGGATATAGTCCAAGAAGAGGAATAGCTGGGTCAAATGGTGTTTCCATTCCCAGCTTTCCAAGGAATCTCTATACTGCTTTGCAAATTGGCTGCATCAATTTGCAGTCCCACCAACAGTGTATGAGTTTACCTTTTTCCCACATCCTCGCCAGCATTTGTTGTTGTTTGTCTTCATCAAGGCTGCCATTCTTACTGGAGCGAGATGGTATCTTAGAGTAGTTTTAATTTGCATTTCTCTGATTGCTAGGGATGTTAAGAATTTTTTTTATATATTTGTTGATTGATTGTATATCCTCTTCTGAGAAGTGTCTGTTCAGGTCCTTGGCCCATTTGTTGATTGGGTTATTTGGTAGTTTTTTGAGTCCTTAGCTTTTTGAGTTCTTTGTATACCCTAAAGATTAGAGCTTCATCTGATGTGTGAGGGGTAAAAATTTGTTTGCAGAATGTAGGCTCCCTATCCACCTCACATATTATTTCTCTTGCTGAGAAAAAAAAACATTTTAGTTTGAATTTATCCCATTTGTTGATTCTTGGTTTTAATTATTGTGCTATAGGTGTCTTATTAAAGAAATTGGGAAAACTGGAAATCCATTTGCAACAAAATGAAATTGAATCCCTATCTCTCACCATGCACAAAAGTTAACTCAAAATGGAGCAAGGATCTAGGAATCAAACAAGAGACTCTGCATCTAATAGAAGAAAATGTAGGCCCTAATCTCCATCATGTGGGCCTGGGCCCCAGTTTTCTGGACCTGTGTCTTAGAAGCCCTCTTTCCCATGAGCAGTTTTAGTCTTCTCTGGGCTTTCTGAGCCATGTCAAATGCATCATCTGAGTCTCTTTCCCTCCTCTACTTCTGCTCAATCAGTTGACCACAGGGAAGTACTCCATTCAAATACCTAAGGTTCTACAAAGCAACTGGAAGCATGATGACAAGCTCCTGACCCTCAAACTCACCTCATTCTAAAGGCCAGGACATTGGACACAGAGTCTTGCAGTTTCCCAAGTGGGAAACATCAATAGAGGACCCAGAGCATCAACTGGCTATAGCAGATGCTCAGGGTCCTACTATAGCTATGCAAAGTTTGAATGTAAACACCAGTGAAATGAGGGGTCAAGACATTATTTGGGTATTGGAGGTTAGTACAGCAGGCCTGGGTGGGACTGGGAAGACATTCCATGAAGAGCTCTGGCAGGTATAGAAGAACTTAAAGTTCCCTTCACAGAATTCAGTGGGGCCATAAGTGGTGTGTGCCTCTGGGCCATTTTGAAATAGTTTTCAGATTTACAGGAGAGTGGCTTGACAGATGCAACTCTATTCCAACTCTTCATCAATTATCTCTGTTTCTTTCCCCTGCTGGCCATGACCAGTTAGCCATGGTTCTCATCAGTCACACAATCATGGGTATAAAAAACCAATTCTCTAAACTGTACAGTGTGGGTTGCATTTTATGGACAGAGTGTTTCTTTCATCCATTCAAATCTTCAAAACACACATTGGGTGTTCATGAGGTATTCAATACCTATTCAAGCCTTTTTTAAAAAATGAGGCAAAACAGGATACTCAGACACTGAAAACAGGCTTCTTCAGCTCTTCTTTCACTTGTCTAATATTCTCATTATTTCCCACAGTCTTCATTCATGTCATCGATATTAGATATGGTGTGTTTCTTTCTTCTGTTTTTTTTTTTTTGAAATAGTGATGTAAAGGACAATGTGATAAAACTGTTTCTCCTAATTCTATAATGGTTTTTTTTAATAAGGGTTTATTGTAATGAATGATGGAGATCAGATTTTGAAAGTAAGCCTTATTTGCTAGACCAAGATATGTTCAGGGTTCTTGTACAATCTTGGGCAGTGCTATACCACTGAACTTCAACCTTAACACCATGAAATCAATTTTGCACTCCTTCAAAATGGCTAGACTCTACATGCACATATAACCTAACTAGCTCAAATTCAATTTGTGCAGACTGGTCATGGAAAGGAGCAGTTAAATGTCCTTCTGCCCTACCATCTGACCATTATTTTTGTAATGCTTAGGCTAACAATGATTGCTGAGCAAAGAAAACACACACACACACACACACAAAAAAAACACATGTCTGAGTATATCTGAAAAGCTTCAGAAAACAGTTCTTCCACCCAATTGCGAAACCTTGAAGTAATGGCAAAGACCAAGTCTGCTTCCTTTAGAGCTTTTCTGTCTTCACCTAGGGTGGCCCTTGGCAGTGTCACACCTGACCTGTCTGCCATATTATTTTTTGGAGGGAAGTGATACTAATTACCTGAATTTCCAGAAAGAGCATCAATAGAGTGGATTTTTCCCCTCAATATTACAAGGCTAAGTTTATCCATGATACATGTTTTTTAAAGTGTACCAACTGAAATTATGCCATATATTACAAACAGGGAGAGGGTAAAATTGTTCTGATGAAATTGGTGGACAATGTCAAGCCTTGATTAAAGGTATAACAAACACATTCAAAGAAAATATCTGTGTGTGTGTGTGTGTGTGTGTGTGTGTATATATATATATATATATATAGAGAGAGAGAGAGAGAGAGAGAGAGAAAGCGCTTTAATCTACCAGTCTAGGTGTTTTTTAAGAATATATTTTTAATTGTTGATGGGCCTTTATTTTATTTATTTATTTATTTATTTATTTATTTATTTATTTATTTGTGGTGCTGAGAATTGAACCCAGTGCCTCACACGTGGTAGGCAAACATTCTACCACTGAGCCACAACCCCATCCCCAGTCTATGTCTTTTGATTGGTGAGTTTAAGCCATTAACATTCAGGATTATTATTGAGAAATGATTTGTCTTCCTGGTCATTTTTGTTTACTTTTTATTTTTGTAATGAACTTGGCTTGGTTTCTCCTTTGATTGGTTTTTACTTTAGTGTAGTACTTCCCTTTGCTGATTTTCATTGTTGTTTTCCATTTCTTCCTCATGGCATATTTTGCCATGAGGATGTTCTATAATGAAGGCTTTCTAGTTGTAAATTATTTTAACTTTGGTTTTTCATGGGAGGTTCTTATTTCTTCTTCAAATATAAGGCTTAATTTTGCTGGATATAAGATTCTTGGTTGAAGTCTGTTTTCTTTGAGAGGTTGGTATAGGTTTTTTCCAGGATCTTCTACCCTTCAGGGTCTGAGTTAAAAAACGTGCAGATATCCTAATTGGTTTATATATATATATATATATATATATATATATATATATATATATATATATATATATATATATATATATATATAATTCCTTTCTCTTGTGGCTTTTAGAATTATCTCCTTATTCTTAATGCTAGGTATTTTCATTATAATATGCGTGGTGTGGCTCTGTTGTGATTTTGTACATTTGGTGTCCTGTAATCCTCTTGTATTTGATTTTACAATTCATTCTTTATGTTTGGAAATTTTTCTGATATTACTTCATTGAAGGGATTCTTCACTCCTTTGGTTTGTAACTCTATTCCTTTCTCTATCCCAATAATTCTTAAATTTAGTGTTTTTATGTTATAATTCTTTAATGTTCTGCTCATGGTTTCTTACCATCTTCACTGTGTGGTCAACATTATTTTTAAGATTATATATTTTGTCTTCATTGTCTGGGGTCCTACCATTCAGGTGATCTAATCTGTTGATGGTGCTTTGTATTCAGTTTTTAAATTTGGTTTATTGTTTCATTTTATGGATTTCTGTTTTTTTTATTTTTTTAGAACCTCTGTCTCCTTATTGAAGTAATCTTTTGCTTTCTGTATTTGCTTACGTAGCTCTTTTCAAAATGATTTTTGCTGTTTGTATTTGCTGTGTTATATCATCCTTTAATTCACAGAACATTTTAATTATGTATGCCCTGAACTCCTTATTTGTCATTTCTTCTGTTGTGCTATCCATGGATTCTAATAATGTAGTATTTTGGTTTATTTGGGGCACTTTATTCCCTTGTTTTTTCATGTTGTTCGTGTGTCTTCCCTTCTAGCACTGTAGATCTGAGGCATTACAGTTTTTACCCTATAGGCTTATGGCGTCCCTGCAGGGTTCCAATACCTCTCCTTTAAGGAAGAGAATAATATTAAGAGATGCCAATAGAAACCATATACAGCCTTCAACCAAATAGCTGCCATTAAGACATTTATGGTTTTGTTCCAATATATGGAAATGGTAATATCAATTATTATCTACAATACAAAGGGTAGGTTTGCAAAAGAGTCTACAGTTTCTGATCATTGACAAAGAATTAGGGGTGAGGAGTAGGATGAGTTGTTGAGGGGGAAGGAGGTGAGGATATAGATTTATTAGATCTTAGGGAACATGAAAAAGGAATCTAAAGAAGCTGGTCAGTAGCAGAAGAAGAGAGAGAAAGTGATTTGGGGAGCTAAATGGTAAGACAATACAGAGAGTAAAAAATAAGTATTAAGAAAAATTTAGAAAACAGGAGATTAAAGAATATACAACACAACTGTAATATACTGTTCAGACATCCCAGTCCTCAGTAGCCTAATTCATGAAAAGCATTTGGTTTCATAAATGTTGGGTAGGTGGGGGCTGGAGAAGAAAGAGAAAAGAGAAACAAAATCTTGAAGAAAGATACAAGGATTGTTTTAGTTGGAGATCAGTATTTTCTTGTTTCTCTTTCATCCATTAGGTGGAGTTGTCTGTTGTTTGCTGGTATATCCACCCTTGGGATGGTGAAAGTTATTAGTTTTGGAGGGTTGTCTTGGGCATAGAGCTCCTGGAGATGGGATATAGCACTTGCTGGTCCCCAATGGGATACTACACTCCAAGGATCTCCTTTGTGGCCTGCTTGTGTGACATGGGCACCTGATCTTATCTCCTTATATCCACTGTAGACCTCACAATTTCTGGTCTCTAATTTAGTCTCTAAACTATATCTCCCTAACCCCCTCCCTTTCTACTTCCCAATCATGAACCTTTCTCTCTGGAGGTCTTGTGGGATGCACTCTAGGTACTGTGCACCTGTTACAGAGAGGTTTTTTGTATTGGGCAGAGTAGGACAAGGTTTTGTGAGTTATGCACCAGCCGCATAGCTGCAATCACTGTGCAAGGTTAGTGGCTGTCAGGGAAAGGGGGGAGTTGGGGACTGTAGGTACCTTGATATTGCTCCTAAGCCCCAGCTGGTGTCCCAAGCTGGGAGTTGCACCATCTAAAGAACGCAACAAAAGTGTCCTAAGATGGAGGTGGCTGGTTTCAGCAATGGGGTGTCAGGTTGAGTGGTGCCAGGTGGTGGTGTTGCAAGGTGTGTTCAGAGATGCAGCTCTGTGGTATGCAGTATTGTGGCTGGTGGTTGTCTCCAGACCTTGTTCAGTGTTCCCAGGTGCAGGTGACTATGGCAGTGGTCGCAGTGTCCCAAGATAGAGGTGACTGTGGAACCTCATCCACATTGATAGATGGGGGTCAACACACGAGTGGCAGCCAGAAGTCCTGCGCATGAGTAGCAGCTAGGTGTCCTGCTAGTAGCTGCAGCCCCAGGATTCCTGCACAGGTGCTGGTGCCAGTGATTCTGCTCAGGAACCCATTAGGGGAAAAGGACATGACCACTCTGGCTACTTAAAGCTAAAAGGGGCATTGACGGGGGTACTGGGTTGGGAGAAATAGGTTTTATTCTGTCTTCTCCTAACATCTGGGTTACCTTGGCCTGTATGCCCAAGTGTCTTGTAGATATTTTGAAAAGTTGGGTTTTGTATTGTGAAACTTTATAACCTTAATTTTTTTCTTGCCAAGAAAGCAAGTAAAACTTGGGTTCTCTCCTGTGAGGTTTCCTTAGTTGGGGCACAAAGGAGGATGCGATCTACATATTGCATTACCTTAATTTGTGATTGACTAAATTGAATTAAGTCTTAGTCCAATGCCTGGCAAACCAAATGGGGGTTGTCATTAAAACCCTCGGGCAGAAAATTTCAGGTTAATTGGGTGCACTTGTCACAGGGGAAACATTAAAAGAACCTAGGTATTGAGAATCTGAGTGCAGGATGCAGAAAAATGCCTCTTCTCAGTCTAAAACTGAGCCAGTTAGAATCTTGAGGCTTTGGGGATAACAAGGAATAAAGATTGAGGACCATTGGATATATGGGAACCACTGCCTCATTTACCAACCTGAGGCCCTGTACTCATTTTCATTCTCCACTGGGCTTTTAATGGGTGTATTACATAGACTATTATAGGATCGTGTGTGTGTGTGTGTGTGTGTGTGTGTGTGTGTGTGTGTGTGTGTTGCTGGGGATTGAACCCAGGACTTCGTGCATGTGAAGCAGGCACTCTACCAACTGAGCTATATCCTCAGCCCTCTATTACAGGGTCTCAATAGGCCCTGTCATTTTAAGGTCCTATTATTTCAAGTTATGTTATTATAGGTTGTCACCCCCTTTTTAGTCTCTGGTTTCAGGGGATAGTTTTGTGGTAGTAAAAAGATGGAGGATCTTTACGATGGATCTGTACAGGAGCAGGTTCTATTGCTGCATCTTCCCCCTCCCCACTGTGTATCTAGACTTCTGGGTTAATCTCAGTTTTGACTAGGGTCAGACAAAGTCTCTGTTCTGGTGTCTTAACAAGTGTAGTGCCTAGATGAGTCAAAATATATTTTCCCATAAGGGGAGTGAAACTTTCAGGCATTATCAAAAGGCATGTGAGAAGAAGAGCTCATCCCAAGAACAACTAAAAATTTGGGAGAAATATTCAGTCACAAGCTTTCCTGACACTCCCCTTATGGTCATACTGTGAGAGGAGAGGAGAGGAGGACTGGGTTTGAGAGGAGAACAGAAAAAATGGCTCCAATGTAGACATATAAATTAATTTTCATTTCCTTGAAACTCAAAATCACCATGGGCCCCTGTAGTTGAAGACAAAAATGTATGCCTTTTTTGTAGTATCCCTCTTGGCCACAGTTGTAGCAGGCTATAATGGGAGCAATACAATCTGGGGCACTTGTACCAGACTTTCTGCCTGTGTCCTTTAGGGTTATGGATGCTACATTTTTTATGACCAGGGTGATCTGGTTGCATTAAAGCTTGGGGAGGTCCTAAGAGCTTTTTGTGTAAGTTGGGGATGAAGCAATATTACTTATGTTTATTGAGTGTGTATTTCTGGTGACAGAATCAAATCTTTGGATTTAGGATTTTATTTATGTGACTTCTGGTAACAAGTAGGTTTTGTGTGTGTGTGTGTGTGTGTGTGTGTGTGTGTGTGTGTATTTTTTTGTGTGTATACTTGTTATTTGGTGATATCATGTGCACAGGTCTTCAGGAACTGTATAGTATATAGGAATGTATAAGCCTGCATTTGGAAAAGTATACATTATAGCTGCCTGTCCATCAGTACCTGGGTAGTCACAAACATGTATATTTGAGGATATGCATTGAGTATACTTTTTTATAAGGGAAGGGGTGGTGTATGTATTCACGGGAGGCAAGGATGGGGTAGATTTACACATCTGTGTGTTTGGGGGTACAGCAGTGAGTTGTGGGACATGCACCTGTTTCCAAATGTGAAGGGTTTTGATGATATCTGTAGTGGAAGGGTTTGAGTGTGTATCCTCACATGTGTATCCTCACACACTCAGGTGTGTGCCTGAGTGGTATGTGCATAGGTCTCTGTGGCTAGGTGGCATATGTGTGTGTATAGCTGTAAGGAGTAGCAGGAGCATGTTGGTGATGGTAAGCTTTTCGCATGTGCACTGACCCTTGTTCCTGTTTATCATAGATCCAGGACTATAGATCCAGGGACTATTGCTGAGAGAGCTGTTAATGATTGTCCACCTATTGGTTCCTCCCTTGGGTTTTTTCTCTCTGCAAGACAGACCCCCTCCCAGCCTGGTTCTGTTGGTGGCCCATGTGTGCACATGCCTGGCCTCATGGTGTTCATGCTCTGGCAACCCCATGAGCTCTATAATTATTACATAGTTGCTCCTCAAGCACATTAGGAGAGGAGTGAAAAACTGAATGTACCAAAAAAAGCCTTAAAATAAATAAATAAATAATGTCATGAGGGTCATAAAATAAACTTATCACATGAATAACAAAACAAAATGAAAAAAATGTACAATGTATGATGATAATGGTGTTAAATTTTCCTGAAGAGCTACCCTCATTGTTATTCTTTATTTCTTGTCAGGACTGAGGAGTTATCCATCCTTTCAACCTGAATAAACCTTTCACATTCTTTATTGATCAGTTCTACTAGTGGAGAACTTCCTTGGTTTTTATGTGGAAATAAAAAAAAGGAGTTTATTTTTTTATATGTGATAAAACACAGCAAAATTTTACCATGTTAACTACTTGGGAAGGCACATTGTTGGCATTATTTACACTTATTTTGCCATTCTTCTAATACCAGCATGCTGCCACAGAAGTTTTCTAATCTTGCAAAATTGAAGCTTATTTATGAAATAATAATTGTCAATTTCCCTCACGTCCTAAGAAACCACCATTCTTCTCTTTGTACTGTTTTAATCTCTCTGTGTACTGTGCCTCATATAAGTAAGTATCATACAGAATCTATTCCTTTACTCAGCATTGTCAAGGTTCATCCTTGTTCTAGCATCAGCCAGAATTTCCTTCATTTTTCAGACAAAAAAATATTCCAACTTTTGCTACATGTAAAATATTCTTCCTTGGGCTAAGAATAGGCTGAAGTAGTGGAATGAAATTGACCTAACTGTCCCATGGACCTCTATAAAGAAACCATAGTGAATGACATCTTTATGTATGTCTGTAAAGCCTAGTTAAGAAAATTATATGAACATGGAAGGAAGTCCAGTAGAGAAGAAGAAAAGAAACAGAGCCAGGTAGGAGGGGAGGGAATGGGCAAGTTCTGGAGACCAAATTGGAACACTATATTCCCTGCTTATGTATAAATATAATGCACAGCTAAAAATATAAAAATTCTTCCTCAATGGACGCTTGAGTATAATAAACAGAGTGATTGTATGTGTATAAATATTTCTTCAAGACCTTTCTTGTAATGTTTTATAGGTGATTGCTTAGAAGTAGAATTGAAGGATCATGTAAATCTACTTTTGATAATTTGAGGAACCACCAGTTTTACATAGAGCCTACACCACTTTGCATTCTAACCCATAGTGCACTAGGGTTCCAGGTACTTTACATTCTCAGGAGCACTGGTGTTTTCTGGTTCTTTTATGGTAGGCCTCATCATGTATGTGAAGCTGGATTTCATTGTGATTTTGATTTTGATTTCTCCACTTATTATTTATGTTGAACATCTTCCTATGTGCTTCTCGGCCATTTGTATATATTTGGAGAAACATCTATGGAAGTCATTTGCCCATTTTAATATTGAGTTGTTGTTTTCTTATGTTGAGGTATAAGGGCTCTTTATAACATAGAATTTAACTTCTTATCAGAAACTTGATTTTCAAATGCTTTCTTACATTTAAGGAGTTGCCTTTTCACTGATGATTGTGTCCCTTGATGAATAAGTTTTCAGGCTTGATGTAATGCAGTTTCTTTCTTCTTTTTGTGCCTGTGCTTTTTGTGTTATGTCCAAAAAGTCACCATGAATTTAATTTTAAAATTATGAGTATAATTTGGGATGAGGTATTTTGATGCATCAAAGCATCGTTTTTCTTTCTGTATATTACTTTGGCAATTATGGGTCTTTAGTCTTTGCACATGGATTTTAGGGTCGATTGTTTTCTAGTTCTCTGAAGATTGTCATTGTCCATTGAATGGGGATTACATTGAATCTACATAACACTTTTGGTTATGTGGCTACCTTGATGATATGAATTCTGCCTATTAAAGAACATGGGAGGTCTTTTTGCCTTCTAAGTTCTTCTTCAATTTCTTTCTTTAGTGTTCTATAGTTTTCATTGTGGAGGTCTTTCACCTCTCTCGTTATTTTTTCCATAGGTAGTTCTTATTTTTTTGAGTCCCTTTGTGATTTTGCTTTCACTGTTGATCATTATTGGTGTATAGGGTATATATTGATTTCACAGGCTGATTTTGTAACCTAGTGCATTGCTGAATTTGCTTATTAGCTTTAGCAGTCTTTTCATAGAGTGTTTTGGATCTTAGAAGTATAGCATCATGTCTGAAAAATGGCAACAATTTGAGTTTTTTTCCTACTTTTATCCTTTTAATCTCATTTTCTTGTCCTATTGGTCTGCTTAAATTTTTAGTACTATTTTAAAAAGGACAGGTATGAGTGGGCTATCCTCATTTTGTCCCAGATTTTAAAGGAAATGCTTTCCATTTTTCCTCTATTCTGTATGATGTAGAGGTAAGTCCCTTCAACCCCTAGTTTCTTCAGTGTTTTCATCATAAATGGTTGCCGGATTTTGTCAAAGGCTTTTTCTACATCTCTACATGAGATGACTGTATGGTTTTTCTCCTGAATTCTACTCATGTGGTGAATTATATTTATTGACTTATGGATGTTAAACCATCCTTGAATCCCTGGAGTGAATTTAGTCATGATACACAGTCTTCTTAATATGTTGTTGAATATTATATGCTAATATTTTACTAAGTCTATTTGCATCTAAGTTTATCAGGGATATTGGTCTATGGTTTTCTTTCTTTGATGTGGTTTTGATATTACGATGGTCTTTGGTTTCATAGAATGGATTTGAAAAGATTCCACTGTTTTTTACTTCATTATTTCCTGTTTAAATGTCTATTAGAATTTCACTGAAAATCTGTTTGACTCTGGACTCTTTTTGTAAGGCATTTTAATTATTGCTTCTATCTCATTGCTTTTCTTGGTCTCTTTAGGCTTTTTCTATAGTCTTCATTAAGAATATGTAATATTGTATATTACATATTTGTATAGAAATTTGTCTATTTCTTCTAGGTTTTCCAATTTACATTTCAAAACATTTCTTAATGATCCTTTGGATGTGGTGAAATCTGTGGCAATTTCTCCTTTTTAATCTCTAAATTTATTTATTTATTTATTTATTTTCATCTTTCATACATTTGATTCATGTGAGTTATGCTTTTCCATTTTTACCCCAAATACAAATTGCAGAATCACATCAGTTATACATTCACAATGTTTACATAATGCCATATTAGTGACTGTTGTATTATTAACGTGGGTTTTCTCTAAGTTTTGCTAAGGGTTTAACTATTCAGAGAAGCAATGCTTCATTCCTTTCATTCTTTATGTTGAATTTTGTTGTTTATTACTTTAAGATCTGAAGTTCATTATTTTCCCCCTTCTTCTTTTTTTTGTCATTGATTTTTTGTTTGTATTTTTTCTAAGACCTTGAGTTGCACCATTAAATTGTTTGGGATCTTTCACGTGTTCCTACTTGGGCACTCAAGGCTATAAACTTTCCTCTTGGAAGAGCTTTTACAATGTCCCAGAGGTTCCTGTTTAATTCTATAAATTTTATACTTACCTGATTTTTTTCTGTCTCCCATTCATATATTGATCAATTTGCATGTATTTATATGTTTTTTACCTTGTTTTGATAGGTGTTGATTTCTTTTTTCTTGTTTTGTTATTGGTGCATTATAGTTGTACTTAATGGTGGAAATTGTTCTTACATATTCATATATGCACAAGATATAAAAATACAATTTAAAGTATCATTCCCTTCCATTCCAATCCTACTCCTTCTTGGTAGTCCCTTTCATCAATTCTACTTATGTTCCCTTTGATTTACATGAACCACCACCTCTGTTTTTTTCTTTTCTGTTGCTTGCATATATGAAAGAAAACATCCAACCATAGTTTGTCTGATTTTGGAATATGTTGTTTAACTTAATGGTTTCCAGTTCCATCCATTTTCCTTCAAATGACATGATTTCATTTTACTTTATGGTGAATTTTATATGTATTTACTTAATCCACAGTGAATTATGCTGCTATAAAGGTGGGTGTAAATGTATCTCTAAAATATGATGACTTTTAGTCCTCAGGATAAATACTGAAGAGTGGTATTCCTGGGTCATATGATGGATTAATTTCTAGCCTTTGAGGAGCATTCATATTGATTTCCACAGGGTTTTTACTAATTTCTAGTCCCATCAGTGGTGTATAAGTGTTGCTGTTTTTTACATTTTCTCCAGAATTTGTTATTGTTTGTTTTCTTGAAGGCTGTCATTTTGAATGAAGTGAGATGAAATCTGAGGGTAATTTTGATTTGCATTTCCCTAATTGAAGATGATGTATTATTCATGTATTTGTTGGTCATTATTCATGTATTTGTTGGCCATTTTTATTTTTTCCTTTGTCAGGTGTCTGTTAATTTTTTTGCTCACTTATTATTGAGTTGTTTGCTTTTTAATGTTAAGATTTTTGAGTTCTTCTGGATGTTAATACTCTGTCAGAAGAGTAACTTGCAAAGGGTTTTCCCCCCATTCTGAAGGTTTTCCACACTCTTGTTTTCTTTTGGATGTTAATGCTCTGTCAGAAGAGTAATTGCAAAGGTTTTTCCCCCATTCTGTAGGTACTCCACACTCTTGTTTTCTTTCCTGTGCAGAAGTTTTAAAATTCAATGTTCAACCATTTATTAACTCTTGGCATTATTTCCTGTACTTTATGGGTCCTATTGAGAAAGTCCTTGTTGGAGTGCTGACCCTCTGTTTTCTTATACATGGTACACAGTTTCTGGTCTGATTCCTGGATCTTTGATCCATTTTGAGTTGATATTTTTTTCAGGGTGAGAAATAAGGGTCAGGTCTCATTCTTTTACATATGGATAACCAGTTTTTATAGCACCATTACTTTAAAAGGCTGTCTCTTCTCCAGCAAATTTTTTTGGCACTTTTGTTCTTTATCAGATGATGGTACCTGAGTGTTTTGGGCTTAGAATTGCTTTCAATTTCTGGGTCTTTTATGTGCTTCCAATTGAATTTTAGACGTTTTTTTTTCTTTTCTAGCTTTATGAAAATGTCATTGGTAATTTTATTGAAATTGTATTGAATTTGTTATTACTCTTGGTAATTAAATTATTTGGGATTTTTAATATGTTCCTACATGGGCACTCAAGGCTATAAACTTTCAAATTCAACAACATTAATTCCCCCTTTACTTGAATATGGCATTCTTTACATTTTCTTGTGTCTTCATCAGTTTCTTTCTTCAGTGTTCTCTTGTTTTCATTTTAGAAGTCTTTCACCTCCTTCATTAGATTTGTTCTTAGGTATTTTTTAAGGTGTTCTAAATGGTGTAGTTTTCAGGTTTCTTTCTCAGTAAATTCTTTACTTATATCTAGGAAAGCAATTAATTTCTGTATGTTGATTGTGTAACCTGCAACTTTACCAAATTCATGTATTTCCTCTAGAAGTCTTTTGGGGTAGCTTTTTGGATCTTTCAGTATGGTCTGGTATCATCCAAAAGCAGTGAAAATTTGACTTCTTGCTTTCCTGTTTTTATCTCCTTTACTTCCTTCTCTTGCCTAATTACTCTGACTAGAATTTCTAGTAGTATAATTAAATATGAGTGGTGAGAATGAATACTCTGGTCTTGTTCTAGGTTTTAAGGGAAATATTCTCCATTTTTTCTAATTCAGTATAATGTTGGGTTTGTTCTTTTCATATACAGTGGTTATATGTTGAGTGAGGTTCCTTCTGTCCCTAGTTTCTTCATTGTTTTGACCATAGATAGGTGCCACATTTCATTAATGCTTTCTGTGCATCTAATGAGATGGGTAAGTGATTTTGACCTTAATTCTGTTTACATGATTGATTATACTCATTTATTTGCATACATTAAACCATTCTCTTATCCCTGGAAAAAGTAAATTTGGTCATGTTGTATACCTTTAATATGTTGCTGAATATGATTTGCCAATATATTATTAAGAATTTTTACATTTAAGTTTATCTTGGATATTGGTCTGTAGTTTTCTTGATGTGTTCCTATTTGGTTTTGGTGATACTGACTTCACAGTGTGAATTTGGGCATGTTCCATTCCTTTATATTTTATGGAATTATGTGAGGAGCACTGGCATAAGTTCTTCCTTAAAGCTCACTGTATTCAGCTGAGAAACCATCTGGACCTGGGTTTCTATTTGTTGGGAAGCTTTTTATTACTGCTTTTGTCTCATTGCTAGTTTTTGGTTTTGTTGGGTATTCTGTGTCCTTTTTTTTTAAGGAGGTATCATGTCACCTTGATTTATCATATTTTGTTTTTTTTTCTTTTGTTTTTGTGCATTCTTTGGGGCAGATTTGTCTTTATTAGTATGAGTTATGCTTCTTAGAACATAGACTCACTCCTCTGGATATCAGGTCTTTTGAAATTTTTAACAATTCCAAGTGGGTTTTGAAAGGCCAAGATTCGTCATCAGAGATTAAAATGCACACACAGATAGCAGTGACAAAGATGAAGCACCTTATTGTAAGCTAGTGTTAGCTTATATAGAAAGTGAGAGTCAGTTATCTTAAACCAGGAAGCTCCCAGGGCCAATCATAGTAAAGGTCAGGTCATCATCTATGGTGCATGCACATCTGCCCTGCATAAGATTCATGGGGGGACGAACTGTCCACGAGTATGGAAGACTGGAGGGCCAATTAGAAGGTTTTCAAAACAACTTTTTATCCTCCCACTGGCAACTTGCCCACCGCCATGTTGCATTAGGGGCTCCTTATCTGAAAGGCCCAGGGAGTTCTAGCTGCCCACTGGCAATTTGCCTACCACTATGTTTGAAAGGCCCTGGGGAGTTCTCAGGGAGACTCCCAACAGGTTTTGTAGTATAATTTTCCCTCTAGTCCTTTTGGTGATGAACAGTGTATTTAGACACAACATGCATTTTGTCAGAGCTTGAGAATTCCACTGTCCCTATGGGTCTCAGAAGAGTGGATCCTTGCAGATCCTACAGGTGTGTTGGGTATGTGGTGTATAACCACAGTGATTGCTCTTTTTTTACCTAACAAGACTCTATGTATTAAAGTGGCATAGGAGCTGTCTAAATTGAGATCCCTTGTAGGTAGTGTATCTACAGTATAATACAAGTTAATTACTTGATTTTCTGTAGGAGTGGATATACCTGGGTGGAACCTAAGGTTATCACCCAGCTGTTCCTACCCGGGACCTGGTCATTGATTTGGAAGTTTTGTCTCCATTGGTCTATGTATTAAAATGTCATTGGTATCCAGTGTGGTTTGGGTATAGTAAAAGGTTCACTGTCTCTTGTTTGTGTTTTGGAAGTAGCTCAGAAATAGTATCCCCAACCCTGTGAACTTATAGTATCCATGTAACTGCCCAGCACCCCACAAAAAAGGGACAATTGAGCAACAGCAACAGCTAACAATATACAGCATTAAGTAAACACTCATTGCCTATTATGATATCAGCAGCACTAATTGCCACAGGAACAGAAATGGCAGGATGGCCAAAAGGAAGAACAGTATATTATTTTGCACAAGATACACCTTTAAAAAAATGTTCATGTGACACCTACATCACCCACAGTACTTAATAACTGAAACACCAATAATGGTGGAAGGTTGGGAATTGTATAAAGTCAATAGTTCCAAGAGATGAGACAAATGGAATACATTGAAAGAAAGGAAATGTGATAGAAATGTATAATAAAGTTTATAATATTCAAAATATGACCATTGAGAAGAGATTTTGCAAGATATAAGCAAAATACAAAAAAAAGAAAAAGAGAACAGTGGAAACTGGTATTAGAAGCAGAAGAAAAGCAACAAGAGAAATAGACAAAAGAAAAGAAAAAAAAACTAAATAAAATTAACACTCAAGAGACAAAGGAAATAAAACATAAAATGTGAAAAAATTATGTGCATGTATATTTACAAACCAGTTACTATAGTAAGTATCTACACACAAACCCACAAACACACATACACATGAATGAAGAAAAGAAAGAAAAATACAATATCTTAAAGAAAGGTCTAAGGATTATTTTTTCTGGGGTGGTCAAAACTGTCCACAAGGATGGGATGTTCACTGCCTGTGCAAGGCTGTTCCCCTTGACAGTCCTTCTTGGGCTATGTATCCCTGGGAGACATCAAGGATTGGGGATTGCTAAGCCCTTCCCGCTTTTGAGATCCTCGCTGAGTTCCCAGGTAGAGTGATGTGGAACTGAAGTTGTCTAGAATAGCTTACAGCTTTATTTCTCACTGGTATATGGCAGGATGGAGTGGGAAGTACTGTCAATTGCAGATTTGTCTGGACCAACAGATCTATTCAGAGTTCTGTGTGGGAAGTTACAGAGGCTGGTGTTTAGCTCTTTTCAGCTGTTGTGAGTTTGTTGGGTGTATATACTCTGGAGACATATATCTGCTCATCCCCAGGACTGGAAGATGCTGATGCTGATCTCTGTTGGGTACCTGGATCTCAGGGTCTTCTGAGGATTCTTCAGGTGCTGAGGGGGAGTCAACCTTCCACATGTCATGCACCCTCTAACTACCATAAATGATCCTTCTAGACTCAGGCCCAGAGCAGAACCTTTGAGTGAAATCACACACACCTGACTGGTTTCCTCTGTGGTCATATGAGCATCCAGACTCAAAGGGAAAGTGAGTTGCACTCCCATGCATATCTCTGACTTGAATCCATCTGGGTACAATTTTCTCTTTGCCTGTTTTAATTACCTAGGATGTACTACCAGGTACATCCTAGGCAAGTGCTTGACGGGACAGTGTGGTATCATTTCCTGTGATCTCCTGGGGTTGTACATTAACAAGCTGTGGTTTTATTTCTTCAGAGGGAATCTCCTCCAGTTTTTGCTTGCTGGTCTAGAAGCACAGAGTCTTTTTCAAACACCAGCTTGCCATACAGCCAAGTTTAGATTGCTTTTCTGTTTTACAGGGTTTTCCATGTCTTCTTTGTCCTTTGTGTTTCTCTCTGTTTGTGTTATTCCCTCCCCTTTGTGTTGAACAAGTGCCTCTGCCCCAGATGCCACTGGCTTGTTTAAAACGTATTTTCCTATGTTTAGTACATTTGAATTTTTGGGTCTCTTAAGAGTCTGCCTGTCTGATAATGAATTTCAGTGAATTTCCTCTTTGGCCCATATTGATGAGAACTGTTACTCCTAAGTGCTTGAATACCAAGCCATGGAGCAATTGGAAAAGACTTCTCAGATCTGGTTTTTACATCTATTTTCTCAACATATGGCTTTTGATTGGGGAACTTAATCCATTTACATGTAAAATGACCTCTGACTGTTAAAAGACCATCATCATTTTGTTATTTTTTATATGTTATAATATTTTGATGCTGATTTCCTCATTTACTGTTTTCCTTTTTATTTCCCTGATATTTTGTAATGAAATTTTAATTCCTTTTCTATTTTCTTTCATGTATTCTCTTTAAATTTCTTTAGTTTCCAAGGGAATTACAAATAACCTTCTAATGTTATAACATGTATTTTAAGCCAATGTCTTCTGTAACATTCTAGTACTCCTTTGTAGCTTTGCTCCCCTTTGTCTTGTTGTTGTCACAACAATTGATTTTATTTTATTATTTTTTAAATTGTTATTGTAATTTTTATACCTTTATTTATTTATTTTTATGTGGTACCCAATGCCTCACAAATGCTAGTTAAATGCTCTACCACTGAGCTATAACTGCAGCCCCATAAACAGTTAATTTAATGGGTATTTATTATTATGGATGTATAATTTGCATGCTTTTTTTCTTTTGAATTCTTTAAGAAAATAAAAAAGTCATAAACTCGAATTTAAAAAATATTCTTTTATTGTATTTTTCTCTATATTTATATTCATCAGAAAATTTTATGTTAAGAATTTGCTTTCCTATTTAATATTCATTAATTTTAATTGGAAGGACTCCCTTTGCTTGCCACATTCAGTATGGACAAATTTATGGTGATTGGGGGAATGAAAAAATAAAGATACTTTTCAGATTTTGAAGTTAAATAGCTGGAATCAGGTGGAGTGCTGCTCTCTGATGGAGGAAGCAGATCTAAAGTGTTACACGAGCAATATTTATTTATATGTGTCATTACCAGGTTAAAGACTATGCAAGCATTATTCTTTAATGCAAGCTTTAAAGACTATGCAAGCATTATTCTAGAAACATCTATGTTTTTGCAGCTTTTCCACAGTGCAATGTGCAATGATAGGAGCTTTGTGTAATGCTCAAGAAGGTCCATTGTTTAAAGTTACTCTTAAGTGAGCAGACGCAGTAGTAGCAGAGCTGGTAATACATTGTGGTTGTCTATCAAAATAATTCCTATATCCCTGGGAGCTGTGTGCCTGAGATCAAAGTCAAAGCTGATAAGACTTTTCCTCAAGCAGAGCATTACCAAAGGAACTAGTCATCCTTTGCCTTTGCATAGAAACATTCCTAGGGAACAGGCAACCACAGCCATGAGGTCATCAGAAGCCCCCAGTCTCAGTCACTCTCCCATTCTCCATCACCATTCTCCATATTTGCCCATTTATTAATTGGATTATTTATTTTTCTGGTGTTGAGTTTTTTTGGTTCTTTGCATATCCTGGAAATTAATGCCTTATCTGAAGTACTGGTGGTTAACCTTTCCCCCCATTCTGTAGGATCTCTCTTCATGTTTTGATTGTTTTCTTTGCTGTAAAGAAGCTTTTCAGTTTGATACAATACCATTTATTGATTCTTGATTTTACTTTTTGTACTTTAAGAGTCTTATTGAGGAAGTAGGTTCCTAAGAAAACATGTTAGAGAGTTGGACCTACTTTTTCTTTTAGTAAGTGTAGTGTTTGTTGTAATGCCTAGTTCCTTGGTCTACTTAGAGTTGAGTTTCATGTAGGTGAAGGATAGGGGTTCAATTTCATTCTATTGTATGTGGATTTCCAGTTTTCCCAAAACAATTTGTTGAAGGGGGTATGTTTTCTTCAATGTATGTTTACAGTGCCTTTGTCTAGGATGAGATATCTGTGCTTATGTGGGTGTGTCTCTGTGTCTTACTTTAGATCTTTTGGTTGGTGTCTGCTTGATTCATGTGTAGGATTCAGCCTGGAATTCACAGATCTAAGTACCACGTTTAAGTTCACACCACTTTTACATGAAGGTATTTAAGTCTATGCTCCCTGTGCATTCCTAACAGGCTGTGGCTTCTGCATATCAGGCCAAATAACCTCCGATCTGCCCAGGGCAAGCTGCCCCTCCAATACTGGGGTTTGTATCCATGCCAAGATATTCCAGCACTTATAGATCTTTTCAAACCTTGTATTTCCACACCCCCCCTTCAGTGTAAAGTCCTTCCTTAGCATCTGGAAGGCCATCTTAAGTGACAGCTGCCATTTTTTTTAGACTACTCTTCTCTCTCTCTCTCTCTCTCTCTCTCTCTCTCTCTCTCTCTCTCTCTCTCTCTTTTTAACAAAATGCCTTTATTTTTTTATATGGTGCTGAGGATTGGAATCCGAATTGCCTGCCCCTGCTGGGGGAGTGCTCTATTGCTGAGCCACACTTCCAGCCCCAGACAACTGCCATTTTAAGGTTTTCCTGCCCAAGGGCCTTTCTGAGAAAGGCTCAACACTTCTTCATTCCAACTCCACCATTAACCTCCCACATTCTTTCCTGCCCAAGGATTTACCAACCCCATCTTTAATTGCCCACTTTGGGATCTGTTGGTCTCTAATCCCTGAGGCTCCCCCATAAAAGGCTTGAGCCTCAAGCCTCTTTTACCTCTCTCAATCTATGGAGAGATGGCCTTTATTTGCTCTGATAAATAAATTCTCCTGTGTATCTCTGCATTGTCTTTGTCTTTCATTTATGGCTTGCCTGTTTCCCACGTTCTTGCTTTCTTTCATGCCACTCCCACCTGGAACTTAGCTCCAATTTAGGTTCTTACCCTTGTCTGATGTACCCCAAACTTTTCAAGTGTTCAAGGCTTTCTTTCCAATATTAAGTATCAGGGGAGTTTGTGTTTCCCTTTCACTCACCTGCCTTAGAAGTAGTTTACTTGCTGTTTGGGTCATGATTTACAGAGCTATGTGGACCACCACTAACCTCTAATTTGTCATATTTTTCCCCTTTCCTTTTTTTTGGTACTAGGGATTAAACCCAGGGACATGTAACCACTGAGATAGCCTTTTTAAAAATTTATTTTTAAATTTTAAGACAAGGTTTTAAGAAACGTCTTAGGGCCTTGCTGTAATGGTGGGGTTGGCTCTGAACTTGTGTTTCTCTTGCCGGAGGCTCTCAGTTTGCTGGTATTACAGGTTTGAACCACTATACCCAGCTATCAGTTAGATTCTAGTTAAGTGAGTTGATATTGTATTTTGGGGTTTTATATATGGGAGTTCATTGCTGTTGTACGTGTATTTATTTTTTTCACTAAAAAATAAAATTTTAAAGCATTATTTTAGTCTTTCTCCATGACTTTTCATTTTAATATTGCCATAATTTATTCTTTAGTCTACTTTGTGACATTTGCCGTGTGCTTTAGTCATAGTTTATGTTTCTTCATTCATCTTATTCTCTTAAGACTTGATAAATTCAAATGATGTCTCTTGGAACATACTCAGTCTTCTTTTTGAATTGCTGCCCAACATTCCAATGGATTTTTTTAACATAAAATTTACATTTTTCAGTTCAGAATTTGATTATCTTTTACAGTTTGTATCTCTCAATAATCTTTTTTGTTTACATCTCTTTCCACTCTTCCTTACTTCCATATTTAATTTTGCATATTTAAGTCTGACATATGTTTTTGTGTAAATACGTCTTAAGTCTTTTTTTCAGGATTGGTTTAGGCAGATTCATATTTCTCTTTTGAGTAGGTAAGGCTTCCCTTTTTTTATTCATTGTGATTATTATTATTTTTTTTTCAAAATTGGACATTCGAAGAACAGCCACTATGCTTAGCATTTGCAGACTAGATCCACACAGGGGAATCCATTCAGTTATCAGCCAAGTACAAGGTCTTCTTGGTTCTGCTATGGGTCAATGTTCCCTGGGCCTTTGTATATGGTTTTTCACCAATTTCCCAGTGTATTTTATTTGTTCCCTTTTAAGTGTCATTACTTCTCTGAGAGTCCCACACCCATTTTCTTGGACGTATGATAATCTATTATATTTACTGCCCACATTCCTTGACCCTAGTTGCATTAAGTCTGCAGTCCTCATGCAGATCAGAACTTTGTCTCTGAAACCAGTCTCCCAGAAGTCCCTTCTGAGACTCAAGTATGTTGAAAATAGTGTGTATTTCTTTAGTCTCAAGGAAGTAAGTGGCAGTGGGTGGCTTGCAGAGAGTGGGCAGAAGAGAATGTGCAGAAATTCTATGCCGTATCCAGAGCACTGCAAGTCTCTCTCCTGCTTCTGCAACAAGATGGTGGCTATTAGCAGACCTAGCAGGGATACCTCTGGTGTAACCAAGCCTGTAGTTGGGTTTCCAAGCCTCAGCCAGTGTCACAAGTTGGAAGCTGACCCAATGAAAGATGGTAGTGACAGCAGCAGAGGTAACCCAAGATGGCAGCACAGAGATCCCAAGATAGAGGCAAAAGCTTTCAGGTATGGGGCTGAAAGGGTGGGCCTTGCGTTGGCATTGGGCAGGGTGTTGGGGATGTAGTGTTAGTGGTGTGCGGTGCTGTGGTGGGCAGCTCCCTCCTGGCTCTGTCTGTTGTTTCAAGGTGGAGGCTACCACATGGGAATGGCTATGGTGATGGCTGAAGTGTCCCAAGATGAGGCAAGCTGTGGTAGCCACGTGTTGGTATATGGAGGGCTGCAGTGCAGTTGTTCCTCTGGCTATACGTGACTGTAGGCAGGAAGGTCCTGATCAAAGTGAAAAATGAATAGGTTGAGATACTAGGTATTAAAGAAACAAAAATTTTCATGAAAGGGTATATGTTTAGAGTCACAGCCGAAGTGGCCCCAGCAAACTTCCAGGTGCCAGCAAACTTCCAGCTGCCATCAAACTTCCAGCTGCCAGCTGATGATTGGCTCACAGCGGCCCCAGCAAACTTCTAGCTGCCAACTGATTGGCTCCTCTATGGTGATGCTCATTGGGTTGTTTCCCCGCCCTTTCAGACCACGGAGTTGCTCATTGGGGGACTTTTTTTGGCTCTGCCCTCACGACCAAGCCAATCGGCCTCAAGAGCAGGAGGAGTGGGGGAGGTTGAGAGGCTTGTTGGAAGCCGGTGGTGGCAGTTGGGCTCTGAAGGTTTTCCTGAAGAGCTGTGTGGTTTGGCATGTGTGTTCTAAAAATAAAGTTCATTTCTTTTGACAAGTGGCTCCTGAATTGTGCCCAGCCAGACTGCAGCAGGTATAGGCTCTCTGGTCATCTCTTCACTTACTGATTTAATTTTAGGCTGCAGTGGATTCAAGACTTACTGCCTAGTTGCTCCCTGCAAACTTTTGGGTATTGGTATATGTGCATACATTCTTCCTGAGGCTTTGTAATTAGAGACTAATTCTCTGGGATTTTAGGCACTCTGCATGTATTATTCTCATCTCTGCCCATAGCTGATCAAACTTATTAGGGAAGCCTGTGTGTAGAGTTTCACTCCATTCCTAAAAACCTCTGTTGTACCACCCCTACCCAGAGCCTCAGTGCATGTGCTGGAAGGAGATGGGACATATTATCTTCTCTTCTGATATTTTTTTGGCTTTGAGAGGTGACTCAGGAATCACAGCTTTTGGTGTGACTTTTAATCAGTCTCAGTTCCCCACCCGCCCCCATTTGAGTTGAACTTGTTTTAATCACAATCTGCATGGTGCATCATAGGGCACAATGTTGGCAGGGGCCAGGATAGTTTGGGAGTATTTGCTGTATTCTCTTAGGTTCTCACTGCAGCCAGATCTAGCATCCTCACTTCAAGCTGGATCTCTGCCTCAGGTTTAGGTGCACTTTTCAAACATAGAAAACACATGTAGCACTTTTCAAACATGGAGAAACATGGAGCACCTTTTAAACACCAGCTTGCTGTGTGCCCTCAGTACCAGCTAAGGTTGGAGGCAAAATTAATGTACTGCCTTTCTCTCTATTGTAGAGTTTCCTTTTCCTCTATAGTGATTGGGTGTCCCTGCTGCCCTAACTTTGCACCAACACTGGCTTGGCTGTGATATATTCTTTCTTATTCTCTGTTCATAACACTAAAATTTCTGGTTCTCTCAGAGTCTCTGATGTCTATTATTGGATTATTATGATTTTACTCAGTCCTTAAACACTAAAATGAGAAGTATTCCTGTGTCTTCCATTGTAAACTGCAGAGTAACTGGGAAGTATAGCCATTCTTTTTGTTGTGTCTATGTCCTGAATTGTTTTTTCTATGTTTTCCTCTAGAATTTTCAAAGGGTCAGATCTTACATATAAGTCTTTGGTTCATTTGAGCTGATTTTTGTAAAATTATTTTCTATTCTGACTTCAGAAAGTGGATCTAGTCTATATTTCACTTTTATGACAGGTTTTAAAGATTTCCATTTTACTCTTTCTCTGAAGAACTACATGACAATTTAGGTTTCCAGAGAAATAATGATAGTGTGTGTGTGTGTGTGTGTGTGTGTGTTGTAGATAGAATATGGATTTATTGTAAATATTTCACTCCCGTGACTGGTAGTGGGTGGGCTGGTGAATTTAAATTCTGCAAGGTCTATCAGGAAGCAAAAGACCCAGGGAAGAATTAATGTTGCAGATCAAATTTGAAGGCAATCTCTGGCAGAATTCTTTCCCATGATCTGTGAGTCTGTTCTCTTAAGCTTTTGAATTGATTGGATGAGGCCCTCCTACAGTGTATGGTAATCTGTTTTAATCAAAGTCCACTGACTGGAAATATGAATTCCTGTCCCTTCTAAAACAAAAACTTTCTAGTAACATCGAACTGATGTTTGACCAAAACTGCTGGGTACTTGTTTCTAGGCAAATCAGTACATAGAATTAGCTATTACAGTAACATTTAATAATCTAACTTATAGAATCCAGTATGTTCTCAAACACACATAGTAAAATAATTTTCAGAGAATTTCAAGAAGGCAGTTATGATGTTTGCCTGAGAAGCAGAGAACTGACTGATAGACTGAATTACTTCCACTTTTAGTTGGCTCTCTCTTCAACCCTTAAATGTAATGTGCTTACCCCACCCCAAATGTTCATTGACTGCCAGAATGAAGTCAAAATTCCATATCTCTGTATGATTCACACCAGTCCACATGTGAGACCCAGTTTGAGCCTCCTTAAGTCATGGTCATGAATTCTAAGTACCAGGTTTCTAAAGATACAAGCATACAGTATTAGGCATATACAGCTCTATGTAGAAACTATAGAATGAGGTATGTATTGTGATTTGGATCTTAAATATCTACAAAAGTCCTATAATATAGATGTTTCCTCACTAACCTGTGGCAATATTGAAAGGTGGTAGAACCTGTAGGAGGTGGGACCTACTGGAAGGAGGTAACATGATTTTGGACATACTTTTAAGGGGGATACTGAGACCCTGACTTCACTTTGTCTACTTCCTGGCTGCCATGAGGCAAACAGCATTACTGCAGAATTTGGTCCCTGCCATGATGTTCTGCCTTGCTGGAGTCTGCAAAATCGTGGAGCTATTCAGTTTTACATAGAATGAAATTTCTGAGATGTTCACTCAAAATAAAAGTTTCTTCCTGGTAATTTGTTTACCTTATATATTCTGTCGGAGCCACAGAAAGCTGACTAATGTAGTGAGGCAGATAAGACTAAAATACCTGCCACTGCAACACTCCTTACATGTTTCAGGACAGATGTTTTAATGTTCTTTTTTATGGAGTGGAGCTTATTACTTTATTTAACAATAGTTTCCTCACACTATGGTTTCTTTCAGTCTTTTTACATGATTCTTGGGTTTTTTTCTCTGAAAAATTCTACTTTTATCATCCTTGGCCTTTTCTTTATTTATTTTTATTTTACTTTATTTTGATAATTGTAGGTGGGCAGAATTTATTTATGTTTGTTTATTTATATATTTAGTTAGTTAATGCAGTCCTAAGGCTCAAATCCAGTGCCTCACACATGTTAGGCAAGCACTTTTGCACTGGACTATAACCCAGCCCCTTGGCCTTTTCTTAAGTAGACATTGAACAATATGACTGAGTAGTTAGGTTTCTCATCCAGATTCCTGCACCTAGATAATTGGGAATACAAGGGTTGTTTTAAGTGTTAAAGACATTTTATTCCAGACTGTGAGCTATTCTGATAAATATCTTCTCACAAACATTTTCTTAATTTCTACAGTTATTCCTTACTCACTCTCCCTAATTCCATGGCATACCCATGGTAACTAGAATTAATTCCACCCAGAAGGACACTATTCTATTGAGCATATCATTCATGATATAGTCAGTAAACAATATTCACACTTGAAATTTGAATTTAAACATGTGTACGTGTATAAATAGATACATTTATATACAAATATATAAAAACTTATACACATATATAAGTATATATTTATGTATAGTTACATATATATAAAGAAAGGATAACTACTGAAAGTGTAAATGAGGACTACAAGATGTAATAGAGCTTTATTCCAAGGGACAAGGGAAAGTGAATAAGGAAGAATTGTCAATATACAGAAGAAGACCCTGAGGCTTAGATTCATTGTCAAGGGTAAGGAGAAAACTTCTGGGGCTGTAGCTCAGTGGTAGAGGCACTGAGTTCCATTTTTAACTCTGCAAAAAATTAATATTAAAAACAAAGAGAGGGCTGGGGATGTGGCTCAAGCGGTAGCGCGCTCGCCTGGCATGTGTGCGGCCCGGGTTCGATCCTCAACACCACATACAAACAAAGATGTTGTGTCTGCTGAAAACTAAAAAATAAAAAAAATTAAAAAAAAAAACAAAAAAACAAAGAGAGAAAGAGAAAAACACCCGATTTGGGCTTTAGAAAAATAATGCAAATTTTTTGTTTGTTTGCTTGTTTTGAGAGAGAGAGAGAGAGAGAGAGAGAGTATTTTAATATTTATTTTTTAGTTATTGGCGGACACAACATCTTAGTTTGTAGGTGGTGCTGAGGATTTAACCTGGGCCGCACGCATGCCAGGCGAGCGCGCTACCGCTTGAGCCACATCCCCAGCCCCATGTTTGTTTGTTTTGATTTTGGTACCGGGGGTTGAACTCAGGGGCACTCAACCACTGAGCCCCATCCCCAGCCCTATTTTGGTTTTATTTAGAGACAGGGTCTCACTGAGCTGCTTAGAGCCTCGCTGTTGCTGAGGCTGGCTTTGAACTCACAATCCTCCAGGCTCAGCCTCCCGAACTGCTGGAATTAGAGGCGTGCACCACTGCACTAAGCCAAGTATATTTTAAAATGTCCAAAATAAAAATTAAAAAAAGAAAACCACTTATTAGTGCTTTAGAAGGATAATGCATTAATTTAAGGCATTGAATATAAATGCATTACTTAATATTTAATAATGCATTACTTAATTCATTAATGATTAATGCATTAATACATAAATATATTCTACAATCTTGATTTGTTTCTGAAACTCACAATTTAAGTTAGATGAATTTCTCACTGAATTATTTTACCTACTAACTTAAGATCTCTAAGACATGCTGTATGGAAGATGGCAGAGTAGAAGATTGTAAATATTGTTTTCTAAATAACACATTCCAGTTAACAGAGGCTAGGCTTGCCTGACTCTGAGGCTGGTCCCCATTATTGGGGCTGCCTATCATTTGATGCAGCCTATACTCTTAACCTAGTTTAACAGCATGTAGAAACTGAGACTCCAGAACTATTATCTAAATTTCTTCCACATCAAAAAACTAATCAACAGCAGAGCTGGACTGAGAGGATCACCTTTTTGCTCATTAAATCCTTTTAAATACAGAAGAAAAATAGCACTTTCTATATAATTACCATGGTCTAGGCACTGTGAGAGTGATTATTTAATTTAATCCTCTTTTTTTTTTTTTTTTTTTTTTTGGTACGTAGGACTGAGAAGAGGTGCTTCACCCCTGAGTCCCATCCCCAGCCATTTTTTATTTTATTTAGAAGCAGGGTCTCACTGAGTTGCTTAGAGCCTCACTAAGTTGCTGAGGTTTGCCTCCAAATGGCGATCCTCCTGCCTCAGCCTCCAGAGCTGCTATAATTACAGGCATACTCCACAGCATCTGGCTTTGATTGAATTCTTATGACAGCTCTGAATTAGATGTCACCTCCTTCGTGAGGTACAGAAATCATGGCTGGAGAAGGGGTGACCTCCATGCCCTGATCCTTCAAGTCCATCCTTTGGGGCATTCCTGCCCTCCCCTGCCCTGCCTGGCCTTCCCTCATATCCAGCACCTCCCAGAAGTGCTCTCTCACTAACAGGCCATGGAGCACCTATAGGGTCAGCAGGTCAAGCACACAGGCCAAACTGGTCTATTTTAATGCCCCCAATTTTAGAGCCAATTCAAATTCTCAACTAGACACCAGAACTGTACCCGTGATCTTTCTTAAACTTCTGGGCTCCCGTTGAAGAGGGCTTGGTCTTTTGGGGTGTCACCCACTTCAATTATCTTGGCGCCAACCAAGAGCTGCATGATGAGGCCCAAAGTGACCATTCCAGAGATACCCAGCTCCATGAGTGTGCCTAAGGAAATGGGCAGCCACAAAGCCCCTGTGAGCTCAAGGAAGCAAGACATCATTTGACAAAATGAAACTACAGAATTGCATGTGACCCCTTCTCCACATTGGATGGGCTTCAGGTTGCTGGCAGCATTTATAGAATAACCCCCCAAAACCAAAGGTAAGAACACAACTGAGTTCCTCTGTAGAGCCCGCCAGACCCCATGTCATTCTGTTTGGAAATTTATGTACCCCTCAAGAGTCTGCTGCATTTCCATCCTCATGGACAGATCAATTCTGGCTGGATAGAGGTCAGAGAGGCCCATCCTTCATCAGTTCATAAAACTTGAGAACATTTCAATCATTTCCTGAGTCTGAAGATGGGGCTGGCAGAATTGGATCTAGTTGGGAATCAACCTTCCCTTTACATCAGGTTCAGATGAGCTCTGATTCTGAGTGACCGAAACCTCTTTGGTACCCCATTTTAAACAGTGTCCATCAAATGCACCATCAACATACACAAGAAAATCATTTCTAGACCCACAGGTGACTGGTTAGAGTCGACCCTCCACTGTCACTCATGGCTTTGATCCATATATTTCACCTGTAGATATGAAAAAAATGCATCTGAGAAACCAATGGAAAGTTCTAGAGAATGTTCTAGGTGGACTCGCCATCTCATTTCAGGAATTTCAAAAACTCTAGTTTTTTCAAGTTTTCAGAAATTCTCAAGCAGAGACTTATCTTGCTCTTCTAGGTTTTGTATTGCATTCAAACCCAACTCCATAGAAGATGGTGTTTCCCAGGCTAAATGCACCATTGATCAGGCTATTCGATGTGGCACAAGCAGACTTTCCAGGCCATGGAGCTGCCCATTCTCTGAGCTCCACAGAAAGGCTGTCATTCAACTAAATGATGCTGGTACAGCAGAGAAGAGGCAGAGTGAGTCTGAACCTCCCTCTGTTGGAAGCCCGAATCCCTCACATCCAGTAGAAAGAATCCACAGAATATGAGGCCATAATACCAAACAAAGGATCTGGAAACAAGTAGAAATCCAAGGAGTGTCGCATGTGTCCTCCCTCTCCCCCTTGCCCCAACAACAGCCCAGGAGACCGGATTGATCTGACAGCAGACTAAGAAGATGAAAAGGGGATGGCTCTCCACAGCACCTTCTCCTTCAACTGGATCTGCAGAAGAGGTGGAATCAGAGGACATGAAGTTTCCCAGTAAGTCATTAAAAATGGAGTCCCACAGACCCTTTCTCTGATCACCAAGGAAGGCCAAGGTGGGCTGGGGGCAGAGCTCCATGGGGAAGCACTTGCCTAGCATGCATGATGTTCTGGGGTAATGTCCAACAGACAACCTCCCCACAAAAGAAGCCAAACCATGCACCAAGCAGAGTCCTGAATGGTGAGTCTTATGTGTTCTGTGGACAAAGCCAATGCAAAGAAGTCCGTAAGTGTCACGTTCGGGAATGCTTATATTATAGAGCATCATGAACTTCCCACTGCTTAAGTGAGTTCAGTGGCAAAGCTTTGCTCTTAACCATTGACATGAACAGTTCAGATCCTCAAGGAGAGGCAAGAGGAAGGCAAGTTCAAAGACAGCCTCAGCAAAAGTAAGGCACTGAGCCACTCTATGGGCCCCTGTCTCTCCATAAAAAACAAACGAGGGCTGGAGACATCTCTCAGTGAGTGGTTGCTTCTGAGTAAAATCCTAGGGATAAATAAGTAAGTAAGTAAATAAATAAATAAAAATAAATAAATAAATAAGTTCTTTCTGTTTTTGATATTTTTAAAATAATACTTTCGTCTTTATTTTATTTACCTCTTCTCTGATGTTTAGTATTTTTTCTTCTACTAGTTTTGGGTCTGGCATGTTCTTGATTTTCTACCTCCTTGAAGTGGAAGTCTTGGTAGTTTTCTTTTTTGATGTAGGTATGTAGTGATCTGATCTTCTTAAAATTGCCTCTGCTCTATGCTACAGGGTTTTTTATTTTGTGTTTCTATCATTATTTTTCTCAAGAATTTTTAAAAATTTCCATTCTTTTTATTCATTGACTCTTGGCTGTTTGAGAGCTTGTGGTTACATTTGCAGACACGCAGGATGTTTCTGAAGTTTCTTCTGTTGTAGTTTTCCAATTTTATTACATTGTGTTCAGAACAAAAGTTATTTGAAATGATTTTTAGCTTCTAAAATTTGTTAAGGTTTGTTTTATGACCTAACCTATTGTCTATTCTGGAGAATGTTGTTGGTACTGTTATGAAGAGTTTGTCTTCTTTTGGTTTTTGTTGGAAAGTTCTGTTAAGTCCATCTGCTCTACAGTGTACTTTAAATCCTGTGTAAAGAAAGAAGAAAAGACAGAAGCAAGGGGCAGAGGCAGAATGACAGGATTGTAGAAAGTCTCCTTGTCCAAGCTGCCATGTTTAATTATAGTAATAGGTAACATTATGGCACTGGCATCAGTAGTACACTATTGTTCATTGTGCCATTAGGCTACAGATTTAGCAACATTATGCAGCTTCTTCGATAGTTACCTACCAAGGTTGCAGTGTACAATGTTAGGAGATTTGTGTGGCTCTCAAGTAAGTCCATTGTTTAAAGTTACTATTATGTGGACAGCTTCAGGTGCAGCAGAACTTGGGAAAACACTGTAGTTATCTAAAAAGAGAGTCCCCCCCAGGAGCTAAGTGCCTAAGGTCAAGGTCTAGGCTGATAAGATTCTAGCAAAGAGCTTCCTCATGCAAGGCATTGCCACAACAGCTAGGTATTGCACATGTATTAGTTATCTTGCCGGTTTCTGAAAGAAACTGCAGAATATTCCAAACATAGGAAACAGGGTGCCTGTTACCTCCTGGGAGTTTACTCACCAGAAAAATTCTGTCCTTTATTTCTATGGTCAAAACACTTAAAATCCTGTGTCTCTTTTTTGATATTTTTGGATGAAAAATCCATCCATTTCTCAAACTCTGTTATTAGAAATCCTCTATTAATACACATTGAAGTCTCTCTCTCCCTTTAGATGAAGTAGTGTCTGTCTTATGTCTATGTGTTGTAGTATTATGTGATTTTATATTTATACTTATGATATTTTCTTGCTTAATTGAAACCATTTGTCATTATATAGCGACTTTAGTCTATTTTTACTTTTGGTATTAAGGTCTATTTTTTTGTGATTTAAGAAAAGCTACTTCTAGTTTTTATTTTCATTTTCTTGAGATGTCTTTCTATTATTCTTCACTTTTATCCTATGTGTTTTGTTTAGAGGTGAAATGAGATTCTTCTAGGCAAAATATAGATTTTTTTGTTCTATGTATTATAGAACTTTATGTTTTTTTACTGGAGAATTTACCCCATTAAGGTGGTTATTGATAGGGGAATATTTACTAGTGCCATTTGGTTATTGTTTACTACATGTGCTGTGTGACCATTCTTCCTCTCTTACTGTCTTCTATTTTTGTTATCTTGTAATGCATAGATTTGTACCACAACTATTTGAGAGTTGAAAATTAAATAAATATGTAAATCTAATTGATATAGCATGTGCAGAATCAAACAATTAAAAGGTCTGAAGAGACTTAGGTTTTTTACATGTGACAATGTCTACCCTCCTGACAAATACTATTTACTCTTTTATATTTGCTTTTTTCTTTGCATATTATTATTGTTAGTATTATTATTATATTATTATTATCATTTTATTAATCTTTATACATCTTAATATTATGCTTTAAAGAAATATGCTTTTATTTAAAAATATGTTATAAGTAAATAACAGTGGTTATTTAGGGATCAGAACACTAACGTATAAATCAGTTGAAATAAGAAAAATCTGATTTTAAAGCTTTATATATGAAAACAATAACATTAAAATAAGAAGAAATGAACGTTTTGGTTATTGGGGTAACTGGATATGATTGAACAATTAAAAGAATTTTTTCATAATTTGATTGAATTCCAATTGCATTAAAAACTAAAGTCAGCTGAGTGTGGTGGTGCACACCTGTAATCATAGCACTACAGGTGACTAAGGCAGGAGAATCACTTGGTATTAAGGTGTAATTTTTGTGATATAAGAATAGCTACTTCTGTTTAATTTTGTTTCCATTTTCTTGAGATAACTTTCTCTCATTCTTCACTTTTGTCCTATGTGTTTCTTTTGGAGGTGAATTGAGATTCTTCTAGGCAAAATATAGATGGTTTTTATTCTATAAAAAATCAGTACCTTGTGGTGGTTGATGCTTTTTGAAGTGCAAGGATCTCACATTAGATTTCTTGGTTCCTCTTAAGTAGAAGGGAATGAGGGACTTGACATCTCTTGGAATCCTAGCATGCAGAGCAGGAGCTCACAGCTACAGGGTGTGATGATCACCCCCAACTCTCTGTCCAGCCAGCTGTCTCTGCACAGCATTGACTTAGATGAGCCATTTGGAATGGGAGTCATACTGGGCGTGCTAGGATTTTGATTTCTCCATATGTAGCTTACAATTTTTATAATGAGCACCAGTCCTTAGAAATAAAAATATTAAAGACTTTTGAGGGGAAAAGTCCACTCGGTGTCCATCTAGCGGTGGGGCCTGCAGTAGTGTGGAGAAGGGAGGCTGTACCTTTCCAGCCTGCCGGGTGCTGCCTGGACCAGGTGGGTGACAGAAGTGAGCCTCTCTGCTTACTCTCAGGGGAGACTAGGCAAAGCCAGTTGTCCTCAGGTGTTCTGGAGCCCTCTGGGGGAGGGGAGAAGGGCACATCTGTGGCCACAACCTGGCATGTTAGCACCATCTAGTGGGTATATTAGGGACAGTCACCCATGATTCCCTTCTGGGAAAAGAAAAAAATCAAAGCAGATTAAAAAAAAAATTTCACCTTGACCACTGGAATTTAGAAATGAGTTCTCTGGGCTCTGCAGTGAGCCAGTCAAGCATGGGGCATGAGGGCACTTGCTGTGTGCTTTGAAGCTGACATGCAGCTGGTGGGCCCTGGAAAGGGCAGAGTCATTGTGATTATTTAGAAGTCACACCTATTCTAGTTGGTCTGAGCCTGTGCCGCCCATTAGGAAGCATTCTGAATGCCACCACTGTTCTTGTGTACTTCCTCTTTAAGCAAAAATAAAAAGGAAACATAGAATTAGCATTTTCCATACGTGCACTATGTGGCATTCGTGTAGGTGTGTCCCTGTGTCTCGCCTTCACAATAACTGGTAACACAACACTGTGGAGTTCATGTGACCCTTTTGCAGATGGGACAACCCAGGCAGACCTGGTGAAGGCACAGTTTCAGCAGAGAGTGAGTCAGACAGGAACTGATCAGCTTGTCTTAGTGTGATCAAAGACATCTCCCTGGTCCCCAGCTGTGGGTATAGGGCTCTCCCCCAAGGGCCAGCACAGAGACTGGAAAGGCCATTTGTTGGCAAGAACTCTCGGTCATTTCCAAACAGAAATAGAAGGCTTGTGGAAGGCTTCTGGAAGCCACAGTGCCCATGGAAAGCTCCCACAGTCACGGCTCCATGCCGTGATAAACAGCCTAGTTCACCTGCCAACAGTCAAATGGGTCTTTTGGTTTTTAAGAAAACCACTGTCTCCAGACTGACTCTCCTGATGATTCACCACCTTAAAGGTGGTGTCAAATAGAACCTGGAGTCCCTCACATAATCGCTCCTAAAGTTGTCACTCAGGCCTCATCGCCCACAAAACTGAATGCTCCCAGGGTAGAAGCCCTTGATGAATGTGCCTCACGATGGCCGTTTTGTGGGTGGGTCATAAATATTACTGCTACTGACACAGCCCTGAGGAACACACCCTCGCATTTGTGCACAGTAATATTTATGACCCACTACAGCCACATGCTGTAAAGATGCTCAGCTGGGCACCAGCCTGGCACCCATGTAGCACCCATGTGGCACCCACTCTGCTGCAAGTGTGAACACCAGCTGCACAAGCTTGTGTCTCCACCAACAAGAGTGGTTATTTCTGGCCATGTGTAAAGTGAGCTCACTGAACACACATTGTCCTTGACAGTTTGAAATGACTCCTTTTACCTGTGAGTGGGTGTGGGTGTGAGTGTGATGACAATATTGTATGAAAATAATAAAAACTGAATATTATTAACTGCATGCAATATGCAGGCCAGTGTACAAAGACTGCCTGTAATGTCTCAATTCTCAGAAAACTCCACTAAATGGGGTCCTGAGTGTGATCACACCTGACACCAGTGCCCTCCCTCCACAGCACCTTCCAACTGCAGATGGCTACACCATGAGTGCCACTGAGTGAAGATCAGCTAGGCTGGGAGTGCTCATGGCCACTATGTGCACAGCACACAGCAGGATCATGGCCTTGTGTGGTGTCAAGATGCTCAGCTTGCACCACCATGGAGAAAACAGGACAATGAGGTCGGTGACAGAGAGTGCACCTCAACCAAGCTGCAGGTAGCCACCCATGGGGGCAGCACCCAGCTCTACCCACTGGCCTCTGCTCCAGTCACCAAGAAACTGATAGCCACCTGAGAACAGTGGCAATGCTTGTAAAAGACTGTCCAGCTGACCTGCATCTTGACCACAGGCCACATACTGCCACCCAGCCCTTCATTCACAGCCATGAAGTTGTTGGCAGTTCTTCCCCCCAATTCTGCTCTGTCCCCACCCTGGGATCTGACCCTGTGAGTGACATCTCAATTAGCCCAGAACATGAGTCTTGTGGCCCAATGAAAAACAATGTCACCACTGGACAAAGAGGGCTGGAGTGTTTTTGGCAAAGTCTCATTTCCTGATAAGAAATGCTGAGAGTCAAGAACAATGTTCCCTAACAGCAACAGGGCAGCAGTCTTCTCCTCACCCACCTCCTCACACATTATTACAAGGTGGTAAAATTTAAGTTCAACCAAAGATACTCTCTGTGGCAAATACTCAAATCCACCAGCATCACCATCCAAGCAGCCACAGACTGAAAATGATGATGGCTGGATTTTAAAACAACTTTATGTACAAACCAGGCACCAAGCTGGATTCAGCCTGTGCTCTGAACTTGACCAGCCCTGTTCTCGACTCCTGCTCTGGTTCCAGGCCCTGACAGGTAAACACATCTTGCTTCCCAGCAACTCTCGAAACTGGTGCCTTCCCAAGAAGAGAGCATGAAGCTCTCTGCTGAATTCCACCCTCATAAGTGTCAGGAGGCTGTAGCATCAATAGGGAATTGAGAGCTGGAGACAAAGCATGGGACAAAGGGCAAGGACTTGAGTGAAGATATTCCCCAACAGTGGCCTAAGCTAGGTTGAGCTGGAGAATCTGCAGGAGAGCTCCCAGGGAGAGGGACTGCAAGGTTGCCTCATCTCTCCCTGAAATACACACCAGCCACCTCTGTTCCTTAGCAGCTTCTTTCCTACCAAGTTGTGACTCCACCACACCAAAATGGGGATCTCTGCTGACAGGATCACATAATTTTCAAAACCTAAATGCCCTGGAACTTGGATTCAAGCACGAGGTCCATTCATTCATTCAACAACCATCAACTGTGCCAGGCCTTGCTAGGGGTGCCACAGAGACAGGGGTGGATGAAACTGACCAGGATCTCATCTTCTGGGGAGAGAGTCAGTAAATGACTCCAGCAATGGCCAGTGGTGACATCTGTGAGTATCATGAAGTAGGAAGACATGGACAGAAACAGAAGAGCAGAGAGGGGCTGAGGGCTGCACAAACCAGTGTGGTCAGGGAAGGTGCCTCTCTAACAGCCAAGGCGCAGGAGAAGAACCACCCCAGGGAGAGGCAGGGAACATGTGTTCCAGGCAAATGGCACATGTTAGGTTCTCAAGATTGGGGGAGTAAATGTAGATTAATTAATGAATAGTGTTTTCATCTGTAATTGGCTCAACTCTGGTATCTAACTTGAGTGACAAATGATCCAAAGCAGCCACAGATTTCCCCAGAACACCTATGTGTGAGGTCCTGGCAGGAAGTCCATCTCAGTGCAGAATGAACCTGATCATTTCCAGGACAGAAGAGCATGGAGTGCATGGTCCTCCCATAGACCCACAGCACCCTCCTTTTTATGAACTGGAATATCATCCATGACTCAATCCTAAAGTTTGGTCCCTGGGCCTTAGTTGTGGACAGAGTTTCAGCCCAACACAGGGAAGGAAACCCAACCACCTTCTGACCCATGAAGCAAAACCACAGGGAGTTTAGTAGGCTCTGGGATCCTGTCTAAGTTAATCCGGGCAGTTGCCAACAAGATTCTTTTGTTCCACCTGCACTTCAAAGTTTGCCAATCCCAGGTCACCTGGGGTGTTTCAAAGCAAAGCCAATTGATGAGGGTCTGGTAACTGGGCACACAGAACTCTGTCTCAACACACACCCTACCATACATTTCAATGAAACTATCTTCCCTCAGCCCAACACTTTGTCCTGACATGCACAAAGATGGAGACAACAAAGGACGAGGGCTCCCCAGGAAACCATTCCACAGTCTCCAAAAATGAAAAGGGATTTACACAGTAGGCTTACATAGTTTCCAGGAGGCACTATGGAAAACAGGTAAATGAAATGCATTTTTTTATTAGTTGTTCAAAACATTACAAAGCTCTTGACATATCATATTTCATACATTTTATTCAAGTGGGTTATGAACTCCCATTTTTACCCCATATACAGATTGCAGAATCACATCGGTTACACATCCACGTTTTTACACAGTGCCATATTAGTTCTGCTTGAAATGAAATTTAAGAATATTTTTCTTGTTTAAACAACATGTACCAAGTGCATGGGAGAGAACAGATGACATTCTGCTTTATGACATTGGAGTAATCAAAGTATTCAAAGAAAACTTCTCTGGACCTCTTCTCCTAAAGCCATAATTGCACACCATTGCAAAAGGGATGATGCCCAGAAAGGTCATCTGGCTGATAAAGATCTCAGAAATGACCAGCTCGCTCATGAAGTCCTTGATTGGGTACGCCACTTGCCAGCTGATTTGCTGGGTCCCAGCCAGACAACTGCTGTTGTCGATGCCAAAGTCCACTTGTAGGATCTCATAGACTGAGCCATTTGCTCTGGAAAACAAACACATATTAAAGTTCAGTTTGAAGAGCATAACTCAGCATAATGTCAAGAACACAGTAAATGGCACATTCCCCTTTGTCAACAAAGAAAACGATTGTCACCTTCAACCCACACATGGCAGTGTTCACAGAACCTGGCCCACAGCTGCCTGTCTGTGCACCATCTCAGGATGAGCTTTCAGGATCCTCTGTGGACAGAAGACTGCTCCTCACTGAATGAGAAGCTGCAATGGATTCCTTCCCAGAATATGATGCCAGTTCCCTCCCCTGTCCAGCCAAGGAGGGAGGTGCCAGTTTCTCAGTGAAGGCCACCTTATAGCCCACATCAACCACCTCTGCAAAGGCCCATTGACCAAAGATCAGGCAAACAAGTTCTGGAGATGAGAATGTGGGCCTGTCTTTGGAGGGGCCTCTGTTGCCTAGGTCCATGTGCTAGATGGCCGCTGGCACTGTAGGAGCTGCTGCTACTGAGCACTCCATCAGTGGGACAGAGAGCTGCAGGATGGGGACCCATGTAGGGACCCCGTGACAAGTATCTTCAGAGCCTCGGGCAGTGGTCCTAGCACAGGCATTGGAGTCAATGGCTTTGAACACAAACTGGCTGTGGGACCATGAGAGTGGGGATAATGACAGGTGTCCACTTCAAGGACTCAGGTTTCTAATTTTTGAAATGTTGTTCTCCTGAAAGACTTTAAAAATGATTCCTGGCTCCTGATATATATACATATACATACATATATATATGTGATTTTATATAAGTCTGTCTATATACGTGTTTGTGTCTTTGTGATTTTAACAAAATCTTTTCATAAAATAAGGTATAGATGACCAAATCACACAAGATGTTCCTGAGAGACAGACTAAACCTTCCCTGTGTTCTTTCACTTTTCAGTTAACCCTTTAATAGAAGGAGAGGATAATCTAACACCAAATGGCGGTGAGGAGGGGCAGCTGCACTGGCTAGTTGCAGAGGTGCTGCATGGCCTGGTGAGGACCGACCGGTAGCTGCCTCCTTCTTTTCAGCTCAGGTGTGAAGTGTAAGCCCACTGGGAATCACAGTCTGATTCATGCCCCATGAACCATGATGTGCTGGCTGTCTTAATCAGCACTGTGTTTTGTTTCCATGGCCAATGGTTAAATATTAACAAAAAGCAAATGGGTTCATCAAATTGATTGACAGGGTGGCCCTCCTCTGTTTCATTAGTGATTGCTACCATTTGGATCTAGGTGGTCCCCAGAGGCCAGGTGTTGATGGGGTTCCTAGTCTGATGTTGATGGGGTGGGGAACCTTTGTGGACTTTGCAGAAGGCTCTATATTATGGACTTGAGGGAGGCTGCAGGAAGCCAGCTCCCTCCTCTTCTTTATTCAGGGAAAGAGTGAGTGGACATTTTCTCTACCCCACGCTCCCTGCCACAGTGTGCTAACTCACCACAAGCCCCCAAACCTGACCACAGTCTAAATCCTCAAAAACTATACACAAACAAACCCCTTCTCTCTGCAAGTTGATGTCTCAAGTGTTTGCTCCAGTAATGGAAGCTAGCGAACTGTCACCATGTTGTCTGGACTACAGCAGCAAAGAAAAATCCCAGAAGGGAGCTGGGGATGGATTCCAGATTTCCAAACATGGTCACATTTCCCAGCACACATTGCACCAGGGCAACAGCATGGGGAGGGCCTGTCCTCTGCAGAAAGCCTGGGCTTTGCTTCCCCTCATCCCTGTGGAAAACAGAGCCTCCCTCTGCCCCAACCACAGTGCTCAGAAGAGGAGGGCTTTGAACTATGGGTCCTGGTGGCTCACTTCCTTTTATTTTGAGTGAACATCTCAGAAATTTCATTCTATGTAAAATTGAATAGCTCCATGATTTTGCAGACTCCAGCAAGGCAGAACATCATGGCAGGGACCAAATTCTGCAGTAATGCTGTTTGCCTCATGGCAACCAGGAAGTAGACAAAGTAAAGTCAGGGTCTCAGTATCCCTCTTAAAAGCATGTCCAAAATCATGTCTTTAAGATTTAAAAAGCCCACTTAAAGAGGCTTTATTTGAGATATCACTCGAGGGCAGAACTCCGACAGACTGATAGAGTGGACAGGAGAAGGGTCTGAGGAGAAACCATTTGGGAGGTGAAATGGATTGGGGTTTTATGAAGCTTAGGCAGGAAGGGAAGGGCTTGGGACAGGAAAAGGTGTTTTTAGAGTCCCTTGTCTGCTGGAGTTGGTCAGGGGTGCTGGCTGAACTCCAGGATTGGCCAGAGGGTCCTGATGATTGACAGGTCTTAGTCAGGAGATCCCACTGATTGATAGGCTTTTCTCTAAGTGCCTGATTGATGTTTCTTTTCCCTTCAGGCTGCTTTGTTCTAAATCACCATCACCAACCTGACACACCCTTGAATTCTGCCAGTTGGAGTAGTTGCTCTTAGCACCACAAAGTACTCAGAGCTACCTATGATAATCAACACATGAGCGACCACATTTTGAGGCCTTCATAGGATTTAAGCTGCTTGTGTTACTTGCCCTTACCAATGCATTATCCAAAATTCTTTTCCTGTGTCATATCCCTCCTAAAATGAGTGACCCTGGTTTTTCTGTGCTGTTTTGCCATCAGTTGTGGAGGCACTAGAGACAGGGTTGCATTTCCTAGAGGAACTCAATTCTTATGCTACAAAAGAGCCATGTCCCTCAGGGTCATGTGCACTGAAGAATTTTTTTATTCTTTCCTGCCATCAAACTCATACTAAGGGCCACTAAAGAACTATTCTATTTACTACAAATATTGGATCTAATATGGCTTAAGAGTCTTTGTTTGGATTGCTTTTTTTCTTCTTTGAACTGGCAGGGTTTCAAAACCTATAGAGAGAAACTTTCTTTCTGGGTGGAGCTCACCAGAATCACCATGGGGCTTGGGGCCTAACATGTGCACTAAGCCTTGAAAATTTCCAAAAACCTTATCCATGGTTTCTTTTGAAACAATTTGGGTTCCAAGAAGTATAAGAATCCTAAATCTACATAATGTTTGCAGTGTATATAAGAGAGAGAGGAAAAAAAATGGAAGAGAAGGGAAGAGATCAGGAGAAATAGACCATATGTCTCACTCTCTGGGGATTAGTGGGTTGCTTCTTTTTCGAAGACCTTGGATCAGACTAAGATTTTTGTGTTAGGATCTATGATACACTGGGTGAGGGATCCCTCCACCATTGGGTCAAGTAAGTCTGGAAGAGGAAGAAAGAAGCTGAAGCTTAACTGATCTGTGGACCTTATTGTATTTTGCAGAGAGAAACCTAAGCTGAGCTTGACCAATGTTCCTCCATTAGTGATGAAAGGGATTGAAGAAGCCTCCAGTAAGTCTCTCACTTGGGGCTTTAGAACAGCAGCTGCACTATCCAATTTTAAATGGGTGACAGGAATCCATTATTTTTGAAAGAGAGATAGATTTATGAAAGGAACGTAGAACTCCAGAAAATAAGGGGATCATTTGTTGGCCCATTTCACTCACTCTCCAAAGAAGCCCTAGGTTGGGCACAAACAGAAACTTGATTCTCTATTTTTGTTAGCAGGGGAAATTGGAGTTTTTCTGCTTCTGCTGGCAGGTGAGGTCTATGTAAGTTGAATATCTCTGCAGCTAAGAAGTGGTGCCTCTCTCAAAGGTGGGTTATGGTGCCTCTCTCAAAGGTGGGTTATATCCTCATATATTGATGCAGACCCCAGGGGTTCACCATAAACTCCTTCTTTCTGGGATCTTCTTGCAAATTCAAAGAATGAACTCCACAGACCAGGAAGAGTGAATGTAATGGTAGGATTTATTGAAGAAATGTAGATCTCTTGTAGCGCAAGAGGGGATATGATAGCAGGCTTTCTCTTCCCAAGTGTGCTAATTTATGGGTTTATATTGCCCTTGGGTCATTATGTTGTGCCTACACTTATACTGGTTAGGCTCTGGAAACATACAAATGCTATTGGACCCAATTTATGCTAATTAGGGTTTGGAAAACATTAACACTATTGGTTAGCCCCAATCCCACTCTGGTTTTCCTCACTTTCATTTTCTGTGTGCTTTGGGAAGCCAGAGGTTCAGGTCATTGAATTGTGCATGCTCAGTGGTGTGTCTGCACTGTAGGGCTGTGCAGAGTGTGCTTCTCCAGTGGGCATCACCCATGTGTGCCAGTGGGGCTCTTGCAGGGTGATGGATCAGCTTGCCCCAGCTCACCTCAGTGCTGACTGATGCTCCAACTTACGTGGTCCATCACTCCCCTGTTTGCTGGAACTTATTGGCAGGGACCAGTAGGATGGCTGTCTGGGTAGGTATCTGGGGAGTCATTACAATAGGAGGAGTGTATCTTGATTTTGATGTTAGTTGAAGTTTCAAAGGGAGCCATGAGTTCTTTCCTTGGAAACCAAGCCTTGTTCACCTATGCAGGAAGGCCTTGGCCATGCTGAATATTTGTTCAGCCTGGCTATCTAGCCTGTCCCACAGGATCAGAAAACAGCTGTCTAAGAAAAATGCCATCTCCATGGGCAATTCTAGAAAATGCTTAAATGGATCAGAAGACTGAAGGCTCAAAAGCAACTCTCCTTCTAAATGAGACAGAAGAGAAAGGGCCAACCTTCCCAGGAAGCATTTAAGTAAAATTTGGGGGGCTGGGGTTTTGGCTCAGTGATAAAGTACTTGCCTAGCATGTGTGAGGTCCTGAGTTCAATCCACTGCACTGCCAAAAAAAAAAAAAAAAAAAAAGAAAAGAAAAAGAAAAAAAGAAAAGGAAAGGACAGGACAGGAAAGAAAAGAAAAATTGGTTTCCTTGTGTTTGACATCCATGGCTGCCCCAATTATGTCACTGTGACACAGAATTACCTTTGGTCACAGGTATGTTCTAGCGGACCCCATCCTTCAGTCTCTTTTGATGATATCACCATTTTGAATCTTTTCAGCTGCCCCATGTCTGTAGTGTTAGGAGCCTCTTCCCTACCCATAACTCAGAGAAGTCCCATGATTTTCTGGAAGGACACTGTGTGTTCTTGTGCCCACCTTTTAAAGCAAGAGTGCTTCTGTCCCCATCTCTCTATACAAAAAGTACATGTACTGCTTCCCCTTGTGGTACAAGATAACTCCTAGTGAGGCCTCAATTAAATGGTTATATTTAACTTATTCATAACTTTTACCTCAAGTAGAGCAGGTGGAACAGGTTGCAGGAACAATTGCTAACAGTAATGGCTGCTGGCACTGAAAGCAGCCTGGGAAGGTCACCTTGAGAGCAGCTATTAAAAAGAATGACAGCAGTGGAGAGCTGCTAAGAGCTTCTAGGACTGGCTGTTTAAAGGGTTCCAGGGAACTTTCAGTAGCTGCTGGCTCCTCCTGTCAGGAGCACAGTTGCAGAGTTGCTCCCTCTGGATACTGAGGGTCCCTGGCATTCACTCTTGGGCTGTGAACGCTAATATCTGAGAGATGTTGGCCTTGGAAAATCAGAGCAGCTAATATTAAGGAAGGTACACTTTGCTTATTTGTGGTTGCTCTCCAGATGGATGTTTGAACCCTTACGCAGTTGGTAACAGAGATGTTTAAGGGATACAGTTTATTTATTTATTTATTTTTAATTAATTTTTATTGTAGGTTGTTCAAAACATTACATAGTTCTTGATATATCATATTTCACACTTTGATTCAAGTGGGATATGAACTCCCATTTTTACCCCATATACAGATTGCAGAATCACTTCAGTTGCACAACCATTGATTTACATATTGCCATTCTGGAGTCTGTTGTATTCTGCTGCCTTTCCTATCCTCTACTATCCCCCCTCCCCCCTCCCCTCCCCTCTTCTCTCTCTACCCCCTCTACTGTAATTCATTTCTCCCCCTTATATTTTCCCTCCTTTCCCCTCACTTCCTCTTGTATGTAATTTTGTATACCCCTGAGGGTCTCCTTCCATTTACATGCAATTTCCCTTCTCTCTCCCTTTCCCTCCCACCTCTCATCCCTGTTTAATGTTAATCTTCTTCTCATGCTCTTCTTCCCTACTCTGTTCTTAGTTACTCTCCTTATATCAAAGAAGACATTTGGCATTTGTTTTTAAGGGATTGGCTAGCTTCACTTAGCATAATCTGCTCTAATGCCATCCATTTCCCTCCAAATTCTATGATTTTGTCATTTCTTAATGCAGAGTAATACTCCATTGTGTATAAATGCCACATTTTTTTTATCCATTCGTCTATTGAAGGGCATCTAGGTTGGTTCCACAGTCTTGCTATTGTGAATTGTGCTGCTATGAACATGGATGTAGCAGTGTCCCTATAGTGTGCTCTTTTTAGGTCTTTAGGGAATAGACCGAGTAGTGGAATAGCTGGATCAAATGGTGGTTCCATTCCAAGCTTTCCAAGAAATCTCCATACTGCTTTCCAAATTGGCCGCACCACTTTGCAGTCCCACCAGCAATGTACAAGAGTACCCTTTTCCCCACATCCTCGCCAGCACTTGTTGCTGTTTGACTTCCTAATGGCTGCCAATCTTACTGGAGTGAGATGGTATCTTAGGGTGGTTTTGATTTGCATTTCTCTGACTGCTAGAGATGGTGAGCATTTTTTCATATACTTGTTGATTGATTGTATGTCCTCCTCTGAGAAATTTCTGTTCAGGTCCTTGGCCCATTTGTTGATTGGGTTATTCGTTATCTCATTGTCTAATTTTTTTAGTTCTTTGTATATTCTGGATATTAGGGCTCTGTCTGAAGTGTGAGGAGTAAAGATTTGTTCCCAGGACATAGGCTCCCTATTTACCTCTCTTATTGTTTCTTTTGCTGAGAAAAAACTTTTTAGTTTGAGTAAGTCCCATTTGTTGATTCTAGTTATTAACTGTTGTGCTATGGGTGTCCTATTGAGGAATTTGGAGCCCGACCCCACAGTATGTAGATCATAGCCAACTTTTTCTTCTATCAGACGCCATGTCTCTGATTTGATATCAAGTTCCTTGATCCACTTTGAGTTAACTTTTGTGCATGGCGAGAGAAAGGGATTCAGTTTCATTTTGTTGCATATGGATTTCCAGTTTTCCCAACACCATTTGTTGAAGATGCTATCCTTCTTCCATTTCATGCTTTTAGCCCCTTTATCAAATATAAGATAGTTGTAGTTTTGTGGATTGGTTTCTGTGTCCTCTATTCTGTACCATTGGTCCACCTGCCTGTTTTGGTACCAGTACCATGCTGTTTTTGTTGAAAACTACAGAACCCTAAAGAGAGAAATAGAAGAAGATCTTAGAAGATGGAAAAATATACCCTGTTCATGGATAGGTAGAAGTAACATCATCAAAATGGCGATATTACCAAAAGTTCTCTATAGGTTTAATGCAATGCCAATCAAAATCCCAACGGCATTTCTTGTAGAAATAGAGAAAGCAATCATGAAATTCATATGGAAAAATAAAAGACCCAGAATAGCAAAAACAATTCTAAGCAGGAAATGTGAATCAGGCGGTATAGCTATACCAGACTTCAAACTATACTACAGAGCAATAGGGATACAGTTTATGAAGGGATGTACAGAGAAGGCCCCTTACATTAACTGAGTCCATGTGAAAAAATGTGATGACTTGGTTTCTGTTAAGCTTTTGATCTGTTTTTCTTCCAGGATCAGTGGAGGTGGTGGAGGCTAAATGTGGAGGCAAGGGCTTGGCCCTGCACCTGTGCACGTTGAGGAATGGAATCTGCAGATAACTCCCCCTTTCAGTCCTCACCCCACAGAGTATCACAGACACCACAGCAGAAGGCAGCAGCCATGAGAACATTTCCCTACTAATCTATTTTTCCTCACTCTTGACAGTCAACTCCCATGATGTATAGTTTGCTCCAGGTGTGTACCTCTCTCCCTCTACCATCCCAATACCCACGCTTTACCTTCCACCTAAATTCCAAGTACCCTCCCCTTGCCCTCCCTTTCCTGGGAACTAGCAGGATTAGTCCTGAGTGACAAGGATCTTTTGCCCCTTGTGTTTCAGGATATAGTGAACGTGAGATTTCACCAAGACCCTACCTGAGAGATTGACTCACCAGATATCACACACCTAACCAGTGCTTCTACTCTTTTCTCTAGGGTCTGATGACTGCCACTTTCTCTCAAATACTGGGCATTAGGAATTAGCCCCAGAGTCACATGTTGCTTTCCAGAAACCTGGAGATGAGATCCAGAATAGGATGTCTTTCTTACATGAGTTGAGGTCAAGCTGTAACTCACTTCCTAGACTGTCAACAGGAGGGGAATGGGGATGAGGACTCCTCTTTGAAAATGAGGTTTTGCAGTGCTCAGCCTCCAGGGATGAAGGGGTCTGTGTGAAGATCCTTGTCTGGCACAGTTTGCTGGACAGCACAAGGTGCTGGGAAGCCAGGAGGATGCCTGGGGTGTGAAGGGTCATGGTCATCTGGTGAAGGCGATCCCCCACTCACTGTCTTGACAGGGTCACAGTGAGAAAAAGTGTTGGCAAAGCCACTTTTCCACTGTCTTGACAGGTTCACAGTGAGGATGAATGCTGGCAAAGCCACGCTGGTTGGTGGGCAACCAAAACCATGAGACGCTTTTTTATGTAATTGGGACTTTGCATTTTTATGCTTATGTTTCTGACAGGAGGCATGAGTATGTTAAATGCCAAACAAATTAAATTTCAGATGGCTAGAACATAACAGGTAGTTCATGCCTTGGAGGCTGTTTTACTACCCCTCAGCATATCAAGGTCAAAGTATAAGGCTGTTCTTCTATCTCAGTACATTGTGGACAAACCTGATAATGGACAACAATCATCCTTTGAAAGGTCATGAGAATTTTAGGCACCACATTGACTATATCAACTAGAACCCAAGCCCATATTTCCGGCCTCTTAGAAAACCTAATCAGTATGCTTATTTTACAAAGTTCACCACGTGTAGTCTCATTTTTACATTTAGGAAAGTTAAAACATATAAAGATATATTCTTCTCTTTTTATAAACTCTTTCTTACTTTACATAGGGATATATGATGAGCATGGTTAATATTGGTGAAAAGTGGATTGATGTTTAGAACTTACTTTCTATTGAGAAAGATTATAAAGATATGAGAACTAGTGCACCTTGACTGAGAAACAAAGAAACTCTTTGAGAAAGCAGCTCAACCAGTTTTATGAGAATAAATTTAGGAACTCATTAAAATAGCTTTATAAGACACAGTTTTAGAATAATGTTAGAAATATTATTTTATTTAGATTCTTAAGTTTAGAAATTCTTAAGTTTTTAGTTGTATAGGTTTCTGATATGTTTTAAGAATGATTCATTAACTTTAGGATATTTTAAATATAAGATTTAAAGGGACTTTTTTAGATAGGAATTTTAGATTAGAAATAAAGTACAAGTGTACTTTAGGTTAATTATTGGTTAGGAGACTTAGAGTCTGGTTACATAGTTTGGCATTAGTTAATAAGAAAATAACATATCTTGGGAAAAATAGTAAATCTTGGGAAAATCTGAAAAATGTAAATTAGTGACGTATTTTATTAATGATTCTGTACTTTTAATAATTATATAACTGAAGGACATATCCTGGAAAAAATGTAAATTAATGTTACATTTTTTGTACCCCCAATCATGGTTAAGGAAATGTCATGTCTTGGCAAAGTTTTAAATTATATAATCAATGATGTATTCTGAATCTGTAAAGATGAGAAAAATTGTAATAAAGATGACCCAGAGAAAGCTGCATTAGCTCTCTCTCTGGATATTGCTGGAAACGAATGACTCCTGTCTCATCTTTTCGCCGACGCCACTCATCCTTCAGGACTCCCTGGACCCCACTAGGTCAGGACCCCGGCAGTCATCCTCACTAAACACCTCTGCTTTCCCATTTGGCTCCCCATAGGAGAAGATCTTCTGGGACCCACTGCTCTTCTCTGGCCCAGGCTTAGAAAAGAGATTCTGTGGTCCAGGGGAGGGTTAAAGACTGGATGGCACCCATTGAGGAGGACTCAAAATTGTGTAGGAAGATACCGGTGTTCTTCTATTATAGGACCTAGGATTGTGTGACCCTGCGTCTCTTAATTTCCTATGAGGTAACACATGGGGGGCCAGATCTCCATTAAGGCCTCATGTTCAGTGCTATCACTATGTTCCTCTTCACCTTGGCTGGCAGCTGATTTAGAAGCACTTTAGTCAGGGCACAACATAACTTTGGGGCACCTACACCAATCATTTCTTCTTCAAGGGCAGTAGGTGATTTTTCACCAGCTGCAGAAGGAAACGGGCACTTGCCCAGTCTGCAATGGTCATGAATGGAGACAGAGGGACTGGGGGATGTGCAAATTTGAATGGGAAGTGTCACCTGTCTTAGTGTCAGACTGAGGTTCTGATGGCCATTCTGCTGGGTGAGTCCTTCCTCCTGATTCAGCTCTTTGGTTAGGGTCAAGATCCATGTGTAGTCCTACAGAACGCTACTTCCAAGAAATGGGGGTGTGGTAAATAAAGCCTGCACCTGAAGGAGGATAAGAAGAGATTGTGTGTGGCCTTGATAGGAAGTGTTCCCAAGTCAAGACACCTGTGGGATTTAGAGGAAGCATTGATGATGTCTTCCTGGTTCACACCATGGGGTTGCTAAATCAAGACCATGAACTACCCCACCCAACAGACATACAGTGCTGAGAACCTAAAGAACTAAGGATGATTCCATGAGCCTGGGCTGGCTTTCCCAAACTCTTGTAGACACCTGGGTTCCCAGCCCAGTCCACCTTGGTTACAGAGCTCATCAGTGTAGGGCAAGAGATCTGGATCTTGGTACGAGTTGTCCCCTTTTAGATGTCACCCCATTCCATGCTAGAATCCATCATAAACTGAAGCTTTGGATCTTCCATCTCTACAGCCTCAAACTCCACAAACCTGGCAGGTAAGCAAAGGAGAGGATTATTAAAAAAATACTCATTGGAAAATCCAAGCTATAGCTTCATAGTAATGAGGATCTGGTAGAAGGAATGGGCAACACTGCTTAGACATGGGCTCTTCTAGTTTCAGAAGGGATCAATTCCCAATACAGAAACAGTTCTATTAGCGCCTGAAGAGAACCATGTGAACCTTATTGAACCAGGCACATTCCTTTATGTATACCCCCATGCAACCCAGCCACTTATTCCAAGCTTCTCATGTTCCTGCCCTGAACCACACAGAAAAGCCAATCATCAGCATCTGGTCAAAGATATGATTTATGTAAGAGAACACCATGAATCCTCTATTGCTATCAATGGTGGTGTTAGGACTGTGTACCATAGAAGAAGGACCAATGGGACAAGACTCAGGAGAGGTCATGAGATAATAAAAGCTATGCTGAAGGTATTGGATTGCTTCCAAAGAGGACTGTTTTGTATTTGTTTGAATGGCAAGGATTACATGGAACAAAGACAACTCTACAGGTGTGTTCTCAGGGCATCTGAGACACTGGATTTCCCTGATCATGTTCTTCAAATTCCAAATCTCTTCTGGAACATCAGGGTATAATTGTGGCATCTTTTGAGCCAGGGTGATCCATATTCTCTAAGAGGGTTTATATCCCAGGTGGTTGGCCAACACCAAGCTAGTGAAACTTGTACCCTGTACACAGTCCTCACTGCTGAAGGGGACCCCCTGAGCTTGGCTGGTTACTCCCCCAAACCCTAACCTGAACCTCTAGGCAGTGGTGGAACTAAGAATGTTGAGACCAGAGATCCTGGGACTATTAGAGAATGTTCAGCCCTCCAGGTAGAGGGAACAAATGCTTGGAGAGGAAAGTGTTCAGTGGTTTTCCCTGTGGTAGAAGATGCCCTTCCTGGCTGGGTATGAGTGACAAGGCCCACCAGAGCCAGCTATGCAACACATATTCCGTAGCACTTAAGCCTATCCCCAGGTCTCTGCCTCACTTTTCTGCCATCTCATAGATCATCTGGTAAAAGTTGTGTGTTGCGATTCCTGCAGACTCCTCCATAGTCCCTTCTCCAGAGTCATGGTAGGCTCCAGTCCAGATAAGGACAAAAGCACTGGCCTGGGATTCATCAAGAATAGTCACAATCCACAAGCCACACTTCATTGCCAGTTGACCTGACCCAACACACACCTTGCCTTTGCCTCCTCTGTTCTGTTTCTTTGAGCACCCCGTGTGGGCTCCCTGCATCCAGCAGATGCTCTCATATACTAGAGAGAATATCAAGTACTCCACTGGAATCTGATTTCCCTTGAGTTCTTGATGTTGTTGTGTGTTGTGACATGAATGTCTTTGTCTTCCACAACTCATGAGTGAATGCCTTAATGTCCAGAATGATGGCAGTTGGAGATGGTGGCTTCAGTGCTTCTAAGGATTTTAATGATATCATGAGGGTGGAGTTCCCATGGTAGTATTAGTGTCCTTCTAGGAAAAGGAAGGGATAGTAAAGCTGTTTCAGCAATAGGATGTCACAGGCAAGGCTGCCATTATCTAAAGCCTATCTGGCACCAGTTTTCTGGGACACTCCAACTTCAGAACTATGAGAAACAAATGCCTGTGGTTTTAGCTGCCCATTCTGTAGCAGTGCATATGACAGCGTGATTTGAGTGATCCAGAGTACAGAGTACCCTGGGAGCAGGGTTAAAGCCTGAGACAATGATGTACATCTCCATGGAGGATCCAAATGGAATGAGTACCCACTCAAGAATTCTGCACCACCTCAATATCCTAAACAGAAATTCCCCAGAACAATATGGTTGGGTGTTGAGAGAGATCTGTACTGGTGCCTCCAAACCTCTCTCTGACACTAGTTGTGATGTTGCCTGTCATGAACAATCAGGTCTATGCTAGAAAGTAAAAATACTTAGGGACAATCAAATGGCATCAGATAGCCAATTCCAAATCCTACCTCACATTATCCCCAGGACCCTTCTCTGACCTTGGGTCCTCTGTGTGATGGCAATACTCATTGGAAACAAAGATTGCTGCACTCATAGGGCTGTGATGGGCACCTGAGATAAGGCACATTTCCTCCCCTGGTGTAAGATGAACATGTCTGGGAATGTAGGTCTCAGCTTATCCCTCCACTCTCAGGGTGTTCCTTCTAGTTCCCCTACATCCCAGCCTCCTTTTTCCATGATACTTTTTTTAACCTTTCAGAGCTCAAGCAGGAGTTCTGGGTCCCTGGGGAAAACACTCACATGAGAAAGCAGGAAAGTGCTTCCACATCTGGAGTCTGAGGAAGGTGCCAATGAATCAGGAACTTGAAACGCTGCTAGTACCAGAAGTTCCCATAGATTCTGTGAGGTCCACTGCAGTTATCTGGAAGGTGGCCAGTGTTCCCTCCCTGTACACTCCCTGTGGCTATTGGTGGACATTTATTAGGAAGATGATGGGGGCCGGTTGAGCCAATGGTGGTGGTGCTGGAGGGTGAAGACCCAGGTACCCATGGCACCCATAGTTCCAGGTTCCCCCCTGGCTAAGGCAGTCGCAGTGGTCCTCTGGGCAGAAGCTGCTGTGAGGAATGGAGCAGGAGGGTCCTCACCCCTGGGGCCTTACAGTTGAGGTTCCTGAGTGAGGGCAACCTTCTGAATGTGGCTCTCCTGGCCTCCACTTGGCCAATGTTGACCAAAGTTGAATATCCCAGCCACACACAAAGCAGGAACACCAGCTCCTGATGCTATTCATATTTAAGTGTAAGGAGACTGAACCTGTGGGTTACTCTGGGAGACTGGTGCAGTCACAGGAGGCAACATGGGCAGCACCCAGAATGGCTGGTGTGTTGGCACAGGAGCAGAGGGAAGACAGAGTAGGTCTTGGAAGGTAGACATAGGGGAACCAGGTTCTGCCTTGTCTCAGCATTCAAGATGCTGTGGAAGCAAAGTAATGGGAAGTGGCAGTAGGAGTGAGGCTCCCCGGCCTTTGTCACTGGGCATCTGAGGAGGAATGCAACAGCTCAGGGTCTTATGGGCAGGGAAATCTTGTGGATTGCAACTTTCTCTGAAAGAAATTTAGGCTTCATTCCTCCAATCAAAAGTTACATTCAGAGAAATCTTGATCCCAGTAATCATAGATTCCCTGAACATGGTCTATAGTGACACCTCAGATTCCCCTGACTTAGAGGCCCCTTGGCATTCTTTGCTGACAATGGATCAGCCTCCTAGGCATCTTGCTGAAAACTGACTCTGCTGAGTGGCACCATTCCTCTCAGCATTCTCACCAAAAGGAAGGAGACCTCCCTTCTTCAGGGAAGTTCCAGACACTCCAAAGGCCTATGTGAAGGTGACAACTTCATAATTTAAGGTTTCATCACCTCCTCAGCCTGCCTTTTGCTGATTCTCCTTGGAAAACCCTCTGTTTCTTTCCTGGTCTTGCATAACTAAACAAAAGCAACTGAATGAAATTTCTCCCCAGCTAGAGCCTGATGAATCTTGAAGTCACCAGGAGCAAGCATATCCTGCCCAGAGTGTGGGTACTTCTTCCAATGCTTCTAACCACAAACACAGGTAGGGACACAGATTCTGGCACCTCAGTGTATCTGTAAACAGGGTTTTCCCAAGAGAATTCTTGACACAGCAACAAGTAAACTATCACTTGAATATTTTGGCTGGAGGTATAAAAGCCATGGTTGCAGAACTGTTCTCAAATTGAAATGAATCAAGGCAGTGGACCTAAACTGTACTAGTAGAGATTGTATTTGTCCCATCCACTGAACTGCATGAGAAATGACAGTTTTAGTTAAGAATATTCTAAATAAAGTAGAAAGAATGTCAATCATTCTTAAATCTTGAATCATGAGAGAAGTAATGCTAAAACTGAACACACTAGGACCACATTTGCACATATCAAATAAATGGTGGAAAGAATTGATTAGGCACAGAGGTATTTCAAATTGGTGGGAATACATTTGCAGGATTGGGTTTGATAGCTAAAAGGTAAGGGATTTCTTTTTGAGCTGATGAAAGTGTTCTATATTTTATTGTAATCATGAAATTGCCAAAATGTGGCAAACTCTATGAAAACTTTCAAATTCTAATATTTGATAGGTGATGTGAGTTGTGTGAGTGTCTTCCTAAAGTTTTTTTGTAATGACCTATAGCAAACATAGTAACATAGTAGCAGATCATACATCAGATGGTTGAGCAGTGTGCCACAGCCTGGCCAAGATCCCAGGAAAAAAGAGACTACTCTGATCAGTCCTGACCAGTGCACAGAGATCAGGAGGAGGTTCTTAAACTGAGTTTCAATAAAGGTACAGCTCAAAAAGGAGACCCACATGGGGCTAGTTTCTTTGATCACTGTCATAAAGCACAGCTTTTCATTAATGCAGAGAGTGGGGATTGTTGGTGGTTTCAGTTGATGATTCCCTAGTGTGCTGCAACTTCTTCCCCTAAAGTCAGGGAAGACCTTGGTTATGCTGGTGTTTTGTCCATCCTCACTGTCCAACGTCACTCAGGGGAGGAGAAAGAAGCTGTGTTAAAAAATACAGTTTCTAGGTTTACTTCTAGAAATCTGATTAATGGCACAGGGGCCTGAAGGCTGAAAAGTAGCTCTCTATCCAAATCAGATAGGAGCTCCCAAAGTTGTCAAGAGGTACTTGAAAAAAATTGTGCCCTTGACTGTTGTGGCATGGAACCTGTGTCCTATGAAGAACCATGGAGTTTGATTTTACATGACAGATCACAAACAACTTCACCTCCAATAAGTTTTGTGCATGTCTGTACTCACCCCAGTACTTTATCCCATAAATGGCACTAACCTTTGTCCTCCTTGCAATTTAATTATTCTTCTTTGCAAACTTCCCCGTTTTGTTCATTGGCAAACCATGTGGTATGTAGTTTTATTTTTTCACATTGATTTGTAGAACTTGATTACATTTGGGCCAGCCACACTCAGTATAGGTCAGGCTGGGGTTGGGGTGGGGCCAATGCTACCTATTGGAGGATTATAGCACTGAGTCAGTCGGGGTGGGTCTGTCTTGGGATGCAGTCAGGACCTCCAACCTGTTGGGTCCACAATGAGTTCCCAGTCAGAACTGTAGAGGGTGTGGGAGAGGTGTGAAGGCTTGCCTTGTCCTCTCATTAGGACATCTACGCAGGAAGACCATGGCCATGCTGGGGATCTATTGAACAATATTGTCCATCTTCACTCAGGAGAGAAGAAAGATGTAAAGAAAAAAAATTCTAGAAACCTGCTTATTTCTAGAACCCTGATTATTTGCACAGGGGGTTGAAGACTCAAAAGGAGCTCTGCATCCAAATGAGACAGGAGGGCCCAAAGATCTCATGAGGTAATTGATAAAAAATTCTGCACCTGTTGTGATGGCCATGGCTACCACAAATGCCTCATGGTCTTTCAGAGACTTTTGATTCCATAGCAGTTCTCTCCAGCTGACTCTACCCTGCAGTGGCTCTACATAACTCCACCCTATGGGAACCTACAGTGGTCCCTAGTCTGGCATGCAAGGAGCCCCTCCCCAACCATGCCTAAGCAGAAATACTGTGGGTACTTGGAAGGACACTATGCATGCTTGAGTTCACCTTTTTAATTCCAATAAGATTTCTTCCCCATATCTTTATGCAAACAGTCCCTGTACCACTTCCCCTTCTGCAGCAGCATGAGTCCTAATAAAATTTCTTAGGGATGGGTAGAGTTTGTATATTCATGACTATCATCTCAACAAGAGCAGGTCAAGTTGATTACACTGAAAACTGGAAAACTGGGCTTGTCAGCCTGATGGTGGCAAGCACAGAGAGTGCCCCAGAGCAGTGGCAAAGTACAAGAGCTGCTAGGTGCAGCTGTCCCATGATCTCCAAGAAACTGTTGGAAGCGGGTAGCTACAGATCCCAAGAAGGCAACATGGGAAATGCTATCACTAGGAACAGAGGGTCAATTTCAGGACTATTAACACTAAGATCTGAAAGCCACCAGTTAGTCCTCAGACCTCAGCGCTGTGAACACCAAGGGAGATGTGCTTTGCCTTTTTGTGATTTCTTCATAGCAGGCCCTCAGATGATGGGTAAGTGATATGTTTAAGAGGCACAGATCATGGAGGGATGCACAGAGAAGATCCACTAAACCAAGAGAGGCATTTCCTCTGGGGTGATTGAGTAGAGTTTTGGGATCTTGTCTGTTTTCTCCTAGGATTATGGGGAGGACAATCTAAATCTGGAAACAAGACCCAATAGATGGACGCATGTGTGCCCTGGGTCCTGGCAATCCCAGTTATCTCCTCTCAGTTCTCACTGCGTGGACTTGCACAGACAACATGGCAGAAGGCAGCAGCTGGAGAAGATGTTTTTTCCTACCAAACTGCCTTTATTCCTACTGACAATCAAACAAGGTACAGCTTCCCACCAGGGCTTGAACTTTGTGACCCTCCCCTCTCAATACCCTCCCACAGCCCTCTTTCTATATTCACAATACCCTCCCACTCCCTTCATTTTTTTGAGAACCTGCAGGAACTATCCTGTGTGTGGAAGAACCTTTGGCCCTTCTGGTGCAGAATAAAGCAAGGATGAGATCCTGCTTGAGCGGTAGCCATCCCAGAGGTCACTGGCCAATATGAGATACGACTGTCCTCAGGGCCTCCTCTTCTTTTTTTGGTTGCCTGATGATGTGAACTTCCTCTTCTGAGGATTGTGAGATTTAGACCAGCTCCAGATCCACACCTTTCTCTCCAGTGACATGGAGGGGCAGCCCCAAGCAGGGCATCTTTTCTACATTTCATGAGTGTCCAGTGAAAGTGCTCTTCATGGACATGGCAGCTGGAGGAGGGTGAGAGCTGAGGCGCCCTCTCTGGGGAGGTGGGACCTGGAGTGTTTGATCTCATGAGCATAAGGTTTTCATTCAAGGGGCCTGGATTTGGGACAGTCCCCAGGGCAGCAGGCAGTGCTGGGACCCACTTTGCCTTTGTTCCTCAGGTTTAAGAAGGAGGGTCTGTGGTTCTGGGGAGGATGGAGCAGATGGTCCCCAATGAGGAAGATCCATTACAGCCTCGGGGGATAGCAGTGTCCTTTGAACCCAGCAACTCTGGCTCTGTCACGCTGCTCCTCTTCAAAACCTGGGAATCTACCTCCATGGACCAGTTCTCCATGCTGGCCCTTTGATCAGTGCCACGTTTCCATTTCTCTGCACTTTGGTTGGTAGCTGCCTTGGAAGATTTTGTATCCTGTGGAGCATATCATGACCTTGAGGAACCTGCAAAGGTGCTTCTTCACAAGCTGAAGGAGGATATGGGCACTGGCCAACCCTTCTTCATGCATGAAATGGGCCACAGGGATCAGAACAATCATATTTCAATGGGAGTTGGGAAGTAGGGCTGTCACTCATCTTGGTCTCAGAGAGACAGACTGAATCTCTTCTGGAAACCCTCCTGGGCTTTCTTTCTGCTTGATATCACCCATAGTTTCCCTGTCTCCTTCCTTTTTTCCTTCTACATCCTATATCCCAGAACATACTCATCCAGGGAGCCATCACAGACAGGATATGGTTAAACAAAGTCCTGTGGGCCTCATGAGTAAGGTCCTGTGTCTTCCTCATCTACCTGCTATTCCTTGGTTCCCTCTCCACCTGTGGTAACTCCCGTTTTTGTCTACTTGTGTGCCTTTGTCTCCTAGTCTTCCATGTATCACTCTCTGCCTTACCCTCATGGTATCTGTCCCCAAGTCCCGGGAAACCTGTTTTCTTTACCTCCTTAGTTCAACCTGGTGCCCCTTTCTCATTGTCTACCTTTTGTTTATCCCCAACCCCTGTTGTTCCTGGTGTCCATGCACTTGTCTATCAGGTGTACCTGCCATTCTTGTGTACCTCCTATCCCTAGTCTACTGGGAGATCCTCCTTCCCCTGACTACCTGGTCAGTGATGAGTCCTTCCTGCTGCTCCAGCTCTTTGTTAGGGCCAAGATATTTATATATGGTTTGGAGGAAAGTAATTCTTCTAGGAAGCAGGGATGAATCACATTCTCTGAGTGGGATGAGAAGAAACAGAGTGTGAGTGACCATGGGAGGAAATAGCCTCAAGTCAGGAAGACTTCTATGAGATAGAGGAAGCGATGATGATCCCATGCTCATCTGCACCATGAGGTTGTTATATCTCAACTACCAGCTACACCCATATATGAGTGCACACGTGTGTACACATTCTCTCTCTCTCTCTTTCTCTCTCTCTCTCTCTCTCTCTCTCTCTCTCTCTCAAAAAATAAGAATAATTATGATATTCTAAGCTATGTAGCTCAATTCCATGGGTCCTGTAACCTTGTATACACCAAGATTGTAGGCCCAGCTCACCTTGTTGACAAAGTCCTAATCAACATAGCTCAGGAGACTTAGATCTGGATATAAATCATCCTGTATTGGCTATTGCTCTAGTCCTTTCTCTCCAAGTTTGCAGAAAGCTCTCCTATGGACAAGTGGGAGGGCTACCACTTGGCAAAATTAGTAGGTCCAAATAGCTCATCTATGATGTCCATGTACTCTTGAATGGCTTCACGTGGAATGTTCTTGGGCGCCTTGGTCTCAGGCCCTTTGGTCTTGGGCGCCTTGTTCTTGTGCGCCTTGGTCTTGCATGCCTTTATCTCAGGAACTATGGTCTCTGGTGCCTTGAGTTTGGCTGCTAATGAGTGGTCAGGCTGTGCCTTAGTATTGGTCTTCCTGGAGGTGCACACTAGGACAGGGAGGAACAGAGTGGTGCATTAATGAGGGATCCATGTTCATCCCAAACTCTTGGTAGTAGGCAGGGTTCAGGGGACTTAATCTGGTATGCCATGTATGAGGACAACCTGACCCAAGGACTCAACAGAGGTAGCAGTTCACCAGATGCAACATCTAGGAGAGTCAAGTGGGAGGATATGGTATTGCATGCACTGGTATTGCATGCACTCTACCCTACCAGAACCCAAGTCCCAGGCAGATTGTGTGTTGTTTCTTTGGATAGACCAGGAGAGAAAGGAGATCTGTACTTGGCCCAGTCAATACACAGTTCAAAGCTGGGTAGCAGGGACCTCAGGTGCTAGGGGTTGTTTTGCTTATAAGACTGAATCTCCTATACTGAAGGAAAAGTTCTTATTTGGGACAACTTACCTTGGCCTTTGTCACTGTTTGGACACTATCATGGACTACTGTGGGAATGTGGGAACCCTTCCTGGCTGTTGGACAGCCTCAGGGACTGGAGGCCTTGGAAGTTCCAGCTTTGGACTTGCAGGAAAAGGTTTGCACTGAAAGGCCCCTGACAACTGCATCCTTGGATCCTTCATCTTCTCTGCAAACTCAAACTCCATGAACCTTGGTGGGATTTGGGTAAGGGAGACACAGGCTGACCTTAGAATCAGGTTGGCCATACCAGGCAGGTGCTGGTGTGGGATTCTAGGCTATGGAGTATTCTATGCTACCAGTCAGGAGCTAGTGGCAGGGATGTGGAGTGGTGTCCTGTAGTGGGCTGGACCAGTCCCAGGAGGGAGCTGCTACATAGGAAAAACTGCAGTTCTTTGGAAACACTACATCAGCCTGAAAGGAATCAGATCTGAGGGCCCCAGGCAGGGCTTCTAGCTGACCCTAGTTCTGGCTGTCTCCTGTTTCTTCCAGGAAGCACAGGATCAGATAAGTTCCAGAAGCAGGTCAGGGATGTGATTTTTGTTACAGAACACCAGGGGTCCTGATCCAATTCAGGCATAATGAGACTGGGACCGCAAGCCCTGAAAGGATCACCTGAGAGACCAGGTTACAGGCAAGGTAATTTGTGGAAGTGGAAGTTAATCTGAGAACAGCTGATTGCTTACAATGAGGGCTGGTTTTCCCCCTTCCTTTGTTAGAATGGCAGGGATCACATAGAGCAAAGGCAGTAAAGACCAGAGATATGTCCTCGGGCCATCTGAGGTGTTGGCTGGCCCTGACCATGCTCTCTCCACTGCCTCCCTCTTCTGGAACATCAGGTTGAAGTAGTGGCCACTTTCATAAAGAGGTACCAGTTCCCAGGCAGGTGGCCTGAATGAATCCAGTGCAACTTCTCCCCTCTGCAGAGCCAGCAAAACAGAAGCAGACCCTCTGTCTGGGCTGGTTACTCCTCCCCATCCTGACCCTGAACCCCTGGAGGCAGAGTTGGAATCAGGAGTATGGAACCTGGAGTTTCTGGGATTGTTGCAGAGAAAATGCCCAGGCCTCCAGCTGGAGGGAGCTGCTATTTGGATAGCTAGATGCCTCAGAGCCAACACATAGGTAGGTCACAGATGTACTAGACCTTGCTGTGCAAACCATAATCCCACACCAGTAGGTTTTGGGCCCTGAAAACTGGCTCACTTTTCTGCAGTCTCATGGAAGATCATCCGGTCAAAGTTGCTTGTGTGCTGCCATTCCTGCAAACCCTTCCGCAGGCCCTCTTCCATGTTATGGTGGGCTCCCGTCGGAACAGAGACCGAAGCACTGGGCTGGAATTCATCAGGATCAGTTTTCACAAGGTCACCCTCCTTTATCGCCTAACCAGACCAACATACGTTTCTACCTTTCTTACATTTGTTCCATCATGTATATCTCAAAGTATTGACATTGGGCCTCCAGGACACTCATACTAAACATTTACACCAAGGGTTGCATTGACCAGCATGATTGTGCTTGGATTCCTCAATGATACGGTGTACTACATACTGAATGTTCTTATCCTCCAACATTCATCTGTTGAAACCCTAACCCCCAATGGAATGGTATCTGGAGATTGCATTTAGTGTTTAGAAGGTTAGATGAGATCCTGAGGGTGGCGCTTCATGAAGGTTTTAGTGTTCTTCTTGGAGAAGGAGGAGACACTGTGAGGACACAGGTGAGCCAGCTGTCTTTTCAAGCAAGGAGAAGAGAGAGCAATCATGGGATTTTAGGTCAGTTACCCTTTACCTGGGAATCCTGACTGCAGAACTGTGAGAAAAGAATGCCTGTTGTCTTTTTTTTTCACAAATTTTCCATAGCATCATGGTGTCCCAGGCTGACTGAAGACAGGGCACAGAATGGCCTGGGAGCAGTTACAAACTGGGGCAAAGTTGAACATGCCCATGCAATATCCAAAGACAGCTTCCCCTCGAGTGTGACATCACCAGAGTGTCCTGATCAGGAGTTCATGACTATGTGTATGGGTAGCCATAGATTTCTGTGTTGGAGCCAGCACCACTAAACCCACTTGTGGTTGGGATGTCCCTTGTGCTGAGAACAATCAGGTCTATGGTGGAAGGTGAAATGACTGGGGGAGGCATGGAGTCAGACAGCCAACTTCGATTCCTGGCCCACATTACCCCCAGGAACCTCCTCTGACCTTGAGTCCTCCATGTGATGGTGATGATCATTGGAGACAAAGATTGCCTGCACTCACAGGGCCGTGATAGGCACCGGACATAAGGCACGTTTCATTCCCTGGTCTCAGCTTGTCCCCTCATCCTCAGGACCTTTCTTCCAGTTCCCCTACATCCCAACCTCCTCTTTCCAACCCATACTTTTCCTCCTGACAGAACTCAAGGAGGAGCCTGAGGAGAACACTCACATGAGATAGCAGGAAAGTGCTTCCACATCAGGAGTCTGAGGAAGGTGCCTGCGGACCAGGGTCTTGAAACGCTGCCAGCGCTGGAAGTTCTCATAGATGCTGGGAGGTCTGCTGGAGTCATCTGGTGGCACTGCAACTGGGATGGTGGATAGTGTGCCCTCCCCATACACTGTACCTGGCCATTGGCGTGCATTCATTGGGAACATGATGAGGGCCATCTGGGCAAATTGTCATGGTGCTGGAGGGCGAAGACCCAGGTGCTAGTGGATCCCATAGTTTTGAATCCCTCCACTGTCTGAGACAGGTATAGTGGTCCTCAGGGCAGAAGGTGCTGTGAGGAATGAAGCAGGATGCTCCACACCCCCACAGAAGGTCCCTGGGCCCCTCCAGTTGAGGGGTGTCTGAGTGTGGATAATGTTCTGAATATGAGGAGGCCCTGCTGGCCTAAGATATGGCCCATGTTTTCAAAGGTGGACAGCCCTGGCACATATGATTGTCCAGGGTAAGTGGACAGCACTAGAGGGTTACTCTGGGAGATAGGTGCAGTCACCCAAGGTGCCAGGGGCAGTGCCCAGAATGGCTGGTGTGTTGGCACAGGGGCAGCTGGAAAAAAAGGGTAGGCCCCTGAATGCAGACATGTGGGCACCAAGATTGAAGTTCATGCCTGGTCTCCGTGATGCAGATGCTGTGGAGGCAAAGCAAAGGGGAGAATGGAGGAGGGAAAATGACAGCAGGATTGAGGACCCCCAGTTTCTTACTCAGTGGAAATCTGAGAACAAATACTCATAGCTCAGTGGCACCATGCCCCTCCTCATTCTCACCAACAGGAAAGGGACCTTCTCCAGGTCAGATGCAGACTTTAGAGTCACTTGTGAAGGTGACACGTTCTAAAGATTATTGCCCCATCACTTCCTCAGCCTTCCTTTTGCTAATACTCCTTATATACCCCTCCACTTTATTCCTAGGCATCCACACACAAACAAGAAACGCCTGATTTAGATCTCTGCCTAGCTAGAGGCTGAGGAATTCTGTAGTTCACCCAGGAGCACATCCTGCCCAGCATGCGGGTGCTTCTCCCAGCACTTCCCACACCAAACACTAATGGGGGACAGATCCTGGCCATCTGTGATCCTAGTGCTCACTGGTTCCTGCCATAATGCAGGGAGCTCCTTTCCCAGGGAAGAGGTCTATGTAATAGACACTGAGTCCTGGAGATCCTCTCCTGGGATGACCAGCAAAGGTTACTGAGGTTTATGAAGTTGATGGGATGGTGATGATTGGGGTTTTCCACAGTTTTTCACAACCACTGGTCATTTTTTATTGGGCCTGGGAATTAAAGTCATTCTGAGGTCCTTTTCTTTGCACTCCTAATAATGGGAAGGAAAGTGTCACAGAGACTCAGGCCTGCACCAGCTGCTACCTGTAGCAAGGTTGTTGGGAGCACATTCCTGTTCACCAGGACATTATGCAGAGAGAAGTCAAAGAATTAAAGGTGTACCACACTTCAACACTTGCATATATTAATCAGGACACCTGCCTAAGTTCCAATGACAATAGGAATAGGGCCCCTTCCTAACTGTGTGCTATTCTACTTCCTGTCTTTATAAGAACCCAGTCATCTTCAAACCTAATCCTGGAAAATGAAGAAAACCCAACATGTGCTCCCTTTTCATGTAGTACCAACCAAACCATGAAGATAAGCAAAGTCTTTTGTGTTGATTTGAAAACAATGAGCTGAGGCTACACACAGAGAGTGTGAAAGTGATAACAATTCAGAAGATAGCCCAGAGGCCCAAATCTATGTTGGCTAAGGTTTCCTGGGTTCCCTGCCCTTCTGGAATCAATTATACCTGCTGTCTGAATGGAAGGAGAAGTTTTCCTGGGCAGGAAGTTGGTGAGGGACCCTGGGCTATGGCAGTAGGAATGCCCTGCAGCCTCATCCAAAGAGACTATATTGCACTGCATCTGTGGTCATTGAGATCCCCATTGGGCAGTTTTCTAGCTAAGAACACTTCTTACCCCTGCCCAGTTATCATCTGAGACTCTCAGTCAATCCCCTCAAAATGATATCCCAGGCAGGTTCCATGTGTCTAAAGAATGGACACAGGGCTCAGCATCTTGACTCCAGAGAGCCCTAACTGTGACACCATCTGTGACTGCCTAAAAAACCATGCAGTGAAATGTGTCCATTCTACAAGGAAGCAATCCCTTGGCCTCTCTCCTTTCTGCTGACCCAGTGTACTTCCCCGGATTAGTCTGGACCTGGGTCTTAGGAGCCCTCCTCCCCATGAGCAGTATCAGTCTTCCCCGGGCTTCCTGGGCCATGTCAAGTGTATTGTCTAAGGCTCTTTCCTTCCCTTACTTCTGTTCAATCAGTTGACCACAGGGGAAGTGCTCCATTCTAACTCCCAAGGGTTTTGGAGTGACTGCCCTCAGATAACAGACCCCTGACTGTCCAGGCTCACCTCCTTCTGAAGGCCAGGCAGGACACCTGACAGAGTGTCTCACAGTCTCCACAGTGGGAAACATCAGTACAGGACCCAGAGGGCGACCTGTCTGTAACAGATGCTCAGGGTCCAACTGAGCCAAGCTGGCCAAAGTTTAAATGTAAACCACAGTGGAATGTTGGATCCAGACATTCTGTAGGGGGGGAGGGGCCAAGGGCAGCTGGCTTGGCGGGGGGGGGACTGGGCAGACATTCCATGAAAAGCTCTAATAACTATAGAAGAACTTTGAGTTCCCTTCAGGCAATTCAGGGGTGACACAAGTGGTGTGTGCCTCTGGGTCATTTTGAAGTAGTTTCTAAAATCCACAGGAGAGGGGTGTGACAACCAAATTGTCTTTGCTCCCAATGATGGGCAAGACCAGTGAACCATGGCTCTCATGAGCCACAAAATCATGGGTATAAACAGTCAATAATCTAAAAAACTGTGGGGTATGGATTGTGTTTTATGTATAAAGTATTTTTTTCTTGTTGTTGTTGTCGATGATGATGTTTTTTTATCCCATCCCTGGCTTGCAAAACACACAGTTTGGTGTTCATGAAACATTAACACCTTATTATAAGTCTTTTCAATAAATGGCTGGAGGGGGCAAACCATGATATTCAGGCACTAAAAAGAAGCTTCTTTCATTCTTTCTTCCCTTGTTATTTCTTTTGAATCAGTGATATGAAATATGCAGTGCAGAAAAACTATCTTCTCATTCCACAGGTTTTTAAATTAAAAAAAAAATAATCGTATACTGTAATGAATGCAGGAGACCAGATTTTCAAAGTAAGCTTTATTTGCTAAACCAAGGTTAAATTCAGGGGCCTTGCATACTCTTGGTCAATGCTTTGCCACTGAGCTTCAGCCCTTACCCCATGCAATCAGTTTGCACTGCTTCAAACTGCTAGACCACAGGTGGTCATATGATAACACTAGTCAAATTCAATTTGTGCAAACTGGCCATGGGAAGGAACACAGGGTAGAGAGCTTCCTTATCTTCCAAGGACTGCAGCAGGGTGGTCTCTACTGTAGGCATGACCAGTTTGTTACTGTGAAAATCATTTTCTCATTTCAGATGCTCGCTCTGAAAGAAGGACAAGCCCAGAGGCTCTTTATGAGGAGCCGCCTTGCCGAGACACCTCACAGGCTTCCCGACCCATTTCTTCCTCCTGCAGGGCCCCCGGTGTCCCTCCTGCATCCCTCGCGCTTGAGCACATGCTTGGATGGAAGAAGGTACTCGCAGGCCGCCATCCAATGGCTCCAGAATCCGTTGTGGCTCCTGCGGGGAAAGGCACAGGCAGGAGCCCAGATAGCAGGTTCCCAATGGCCAGCTGGGCTCCCATGGCGGTGTCCAGACTCAGTCCCATAGGCCTCCAAGTACTGGACCCGCGAACGTCTTCCGTCCCCACTGTGTCCATGCCTGTTCCTTGGGCCACTGCGCCTCGCCAGGCAGCCCGGGCGCCGGCCTTGCCTCCCCAGGGATGCAGGCCGTCCGCAGCAGGCCTGGCAGTGAGGGGCGAGATGGCCAGTGAGGCGCCCACGTCCAAGCATCCTCCATCCATGTCCCTTGCAGCCTGTGCGAATCCCGGGCTCCAGGGCACCTGTTCAGTGCCTGAGAAGCGCGGTCCTGGTCAGCAGGTCTGAGGCTCCTGTAGGTGTCTGACAAAGTGGTGACTGTCATCTTCTTGTTCCGCCTGAAACCTGTGAATGTTGGGGACACTGTCAGCTGGCATCCGGGTTGTTAGCTGAAGGACGCTCATTTCCCTGTCGTTATCGACTTTACAGAAGGGAATACACTGAGCCAAGTGTGCTGAGTCCTCTGTAGTCACCCTGTGATTGACGGGCCATCATAGGTGGGCTGCTGGTGGGCGCATCTGGACAGAGCACCTAAATGATGATGGGAGAACCGTGTGACCACAATTCGTGTGCAATAAAGAGAATCATGTTGTCTAATTAATTTGTGGTGCTTGTGTATGGCGGCAGTGAAGTTGATGATATGCTCTCACGTGTGTGTAGGTGGGCTGTTGGGGGCCCCTGTGAATATTTCTGGGTGCCAGGAAGTTTTCCTTCCATTTTGATGGGCATGAGATCAAGGGGTGGTTATTTGGGTGAGAAAATGAGATGCTGTGCTGGTCCTGGAGGGTTAGTAGGAGTTCAGAGGGCTGTGGTTGTTTTCGCTGTTCCTTTGATGGGGTGGTGGGGTCCCTAATGTGTTGTTGTGCATTCATAATTTGGAGCTTGCTCTGTTTTGACTGCCTGATGAGAATGTGGTATGTGTTCAGAAGTGTGGGTCAGACCAAGTGGTGATGGTCATTTCTTGTTCTGTGTGGATATTGGAGATCAAGGGAAAGTTGTGACTGTTTTTGGGAGACTGCAGGGTTTGGTGTATTTCAAGGGAGTGAGAAGTAATGGGCATAAACTCAGGAGTTGGACTTAGATATTTGTCATCTGATTTTTGTAAATTTTTTTTAGTTTTTAGTTGTAGTTGGACATAATATTTCACTTATTCATTTTTTTTATGTAGTGCTGAGGATCAAACCCAGGGTCTGGCATGTGCGAGGCAAGCGCTCTACTGCTGAGCCAAAACCTCAGCTTGGTTTTTTGTAATATTGTACTTGTGGTGGTCTTGTTGTATATATATTTTTCCCACGAACACACCCTGGGAAGTTTGGATGTATGTGTGTGTGCATATGGGCTATGTTAAGGAATGCATTTGGGTATTTTTCTCTGCATTTGCAAAGTGATTGTTATAGTTGGAAAATGGAGGAGGGATATTTGTACATTCTGGACATGGTGTTTTGGTACAAGGGATTTTGAATAAATTTTATTTTCATAACCCATGCATATGTACTTGAGTGTGTGAAGCCTGGTCAGTTACTAATTTTGTGGAGCAGTAGGATGAATATATTCACTGTGTGGTGTGAAGATGGCAGGGTTCTGCATTTTGGAAGACAGCGAGTTATTCATATTTGGGAGTGTGTGAGCTTATATATGAAGATAGTTTGATATTTTGTGTATACTTGTGTATATTTGCATATTTGTATGTAGTGAGGAGATGTGTAGAGATTAGATACCTATGGAGAGTTACTTGTGTATTGAGTTTGTATTAACTACCCCACTTCAGGTGTGTGTGTGTGTGTGTGTGTGTGTGTGTGTGTGTGTGTGTGTGTGTATTTGTGTTGCGGTAGTAGTGATAGTTGTGAAGAGGAAAAATATTTAGGTGTCCATTAGTAGATGTATTTAAGGGACATGGAAATTGATGTCTGCATTCTGGGGCCATATATATATTAAGTAGAAAGTTATTTGTAACTGGGAAGTAAGGATATATGTATGTGATGGAGAGTTAACATTGTGTATTTACACAGGGGAGTGTGGGAATAGTGTTCACATGTTTTGGGGATACATGATACAATTATTTCTTAGAATTTGAGTAGAGATAAAGTGTATTCTACTCACCCGTGATAATTTAGTATTTGTAAGTGAGCTTATGTGTATTTTATATGATATGGTGGAGCTATTTTTGTGTCTTGTGGTTGCAAATTGGTTTGTGGATTCTGTAAGTTTCTTCCTTGGGAATGAGGTTGCTAGGGGTATTCAAAATGAAATTTTTTGGAGATTGCTGTCACATTTCTAGGTGTGGATAGGAATGTTTCGCTGGCAAGGTTGGCAGGGTGCTTTCAGAATATGTAGAATACTGTGTAGTGTTTTAGGGAATCTCTATATTCATGTTTTGGATATATTTCTGTGTCTGTCTCGCCTGTGTGGAAATTATGTATATATTGATCCATAGATAGAGGTAATGTGTGCATGTTTTTTATGTGTGCTGGTGTTGAACTTTCTGCCTCATGCCTGCAAGACTACCAGTTTTGTGTTTTGTGTGTAGGCACCCAAGTGATTAGATGTATGTTCATGGATTTGTGGATGTGTGTATTTAGAATCTGCATGTATATAAGATGCTCAGGAATTGTGTTTGTGTTTATTGTGGCATGAGATTCTTGAGGATTTTGGTGGTGTTAGTGCCTGGTGTTGTTCTGGTATATAATTATGTTTTAGTCTCATGCATTTGAGACGTTTAGTTTGTTGATGGCTGGGTGTGTCTTGAATTCATGGGGCTCTTGGTGTGTGTACTCTGGCAGAGGTGAGAGGTTCATTGTGTGCTTACAAATAGATTGTCTTCAGGTGTTGTGGAATGTATATAGTTTAGAAATGTGGGATTTCATGTGGGTCTGTTTTGTGTAGCACAAGAGATGACTGGTTGTATACTTTTTGGCTCATATATACCCAATGAATATCTTACAGGCACAGAGTGCCTGTAAGATATTCATTGGGTATATATGAGCAGTGTATTTGTTGTACATGTATATGTCCAACCGATGTTGCACTTGTATGAATACTTGCAGGAATGTGCTTCAACATTTAGGATGAGTAGGGTATTTTTCTCCAAACATTCATGTAGTAACAGGTGGTGTTTCTTTGTGTTTAGGATGGACATATCAGATGTTCATTTGCTCAGAAGCCATGAGGTGTATTTTTGTCTGGAGGTGTTAATGTGGTTTTATTTGTACATTTAGGGTTGGAATTCAAGTTAGCACCCTGGGGGAAGGTGAATTTTGTACACATCTTCTTTCTATGCTGGAGCTGCCAGGAACCAGCTATGGTAGCTGATGCTGTCCATTCCTTTCAGTTTGGTATTCAGTGGCATCAGGTAATTAGGTTGGAATTAGTTTTGAGATAGACATACCTAATACACTAAAAGTCAAGGCTTTCTTACCTACCCTTATATATTACTTACTGACAAACCTCGTGTGTCTGTGTGTGTGTGTGTGTGTGTGTGTGTTGTGTGTGAGTGTGTTTTGTGCATGTATGCACACAGTTTTTAATACCAGGCATCCATGCGAAGTAAATGTATTCAGGCAACGATGTGTTCATGTCTTGAAGATTGTCCATGTATTGTGAATGGGGCATCATTGACACTTTTGGGAAAGTGTTGATCCTGGTCATTCTGATCCACAGCATTTCTTTTAGCATTGTTAGTGCATTCTTCAGGGGCAAATAATGCACATGTCTATTGATTTCCTCTTGCAGATGGGTTCCTCTTCAGCATGCGTGTGGTCCAGGCTGTGGGGAACAGAAACTTTTAAATAGGCATCAGGTTCATGATGGGCAGCAGGCATAAAACCTTGGGTTTTCAGGACAGGAGGTGGGATGGTAAAAGTCCTTGTCAATGCCAACACCCTGAGCATCATCTGGGCAACGACAGATACCAGTGGCTCCTTTGAGGCTAAGCCAGTGGACAAAAACACTGTTCTCCACAGTGTGAGGCTTCTGAAAGCCTGCAGAATCTCTGCCCCGGTACCACCTGTGCCCTGAGTGGTGTGTGCTGGTGGAGAACAGGCAACCCTTCCCTGTGGAAACCTGAGGTTTTCTAGTCAGAACCTCTGGGGACCCCAAATATAAAAGAAGATTTTATGTGTCACACGTAATAATTATGAACAATGTATCAGATTTTGAGTAGTTATAATGCCAGAACAGAAAGCAGAGGTCTCTGGGAAGTTTAGAGGTGCATGATGAATTTTCTGAAGGTGTATATGATATCTTTAGGATCCCAGTAGCAGGGTTTTACCCAGAAGAGGTTGATCTAAGTTGGTATGCCTTGAACCTTTATGGCCATAGTAGGAGCTAAAATGAGGGTGTCAGATAACCTTCATTTAGGTTGTAGCTCTTTTGATGACTCCACCACCTTCCAGATCTTAACTAGAAATTGGCCTCCTGGTTTTCCTTTCTCCTGTATCTCTGTGGGATTTACTGGGCATGGCCAACAGGCATTTACTCATTCTTGGAGTGTGGCCTGAACTAGCTACAGAGTTTTCTAACTCTCTTAAGGCCTACATTATCTAATTTTATATATATATATATATATATATATATATATATATATATATATATATATATATATATATATACTGTACAACCATTTCCTTAAAAGGACTTCAGTTAAGCTACATCAGGCAAAATCCAAAACCAACTATATATATATAACATTAGGAGTGTGATTTAATCAATAGAATTCCCTTCCCTGTTCCTTCCCTATAGTACCTTTCATCAACTGATTTATGTTCCTTTGATTTTCAAGAGCAGGTGCTGAATGGGTCCTTGTTTCCACTCTTTTCCTTTTTCTTCTATGGCTTTTATATATGAGAAAATATCCAACCCATGATGTTCTGATTTTGAAATATATTGCTTGACTTAATGGTCCCCAGTTCCATCCATTTTCCTTCAAATGACAGAACTTCATTTTACTTTATGGTTAATTATGAATACATATCACATTTTCTTAATTCATCTTTTGATTGACTTCTATAGTAAATCATGCTGCTCTAAATCCAAGGGTGGATGTAATCACTATAGTTTGAGGATTTAAAACCTTTAGAATAAATACCTGGGAATGGTATTGCTAGGTCATATTGTGCTTTCTTTTCTAGTCTTTTGAGGAATATCCACACTAATTTCCATAGGGTTTGTACTAATATAGAGTTTCATCAACAATGTTAAGTTTTGTATATTTTTTTTCTCTGAACTGGCAGGGTTTGGAAACAGAGGGTGGCATCTTCTTTATGAGTGGGCATTCATAGAAACAATATGGTGTTTGGGTCTTAAAAGGTATTCAAGGACTTGAACATTCTATATAACTTCATAATGGGTTCTTTTTTTATTGGTTGTTCACAATGGGTTCTATTGAAAAAAAATGAGATTCAGTGGTGCATAAGAAACCTGTATCTACATGGTTTTTGCAGCATTCCTGGGTGTGTTAGAGACAGAAAAGATAGAAAGAGGGCTGGGGATGGGGCTCAAGTGGTAGCGTGCTCGCCTGACATGCGTGCGGCCCGGGTTCGATCCTCAGCACCACATACAAACAAAGATGTTGTGTCTGCCGAGAACTAAAAAATAAAATACTAAAAATATTCTCTCTCTCTCTCTCCCCTCTCTCACTCTCTCTTAAAAGAAAAGAAAAGATAGAAAGATACATATTTACTTATTCTTTATAGTTTACATGAAAATAGAGAATATTTTGACGTACATTCAAACATGGAGTACATCTTGTTCTAATAAGATGTATAATATTCCAAATAGATTATCTAACAGCTTTTCTCTCTGGGGATCAGTGCATGATCTCTTTTCCAAAAACCTTGGATCTTTGTCTCATGATCCCAAGATACATGGGATTAGGGCTCACTCCACCATAGGGTCAATTCAGTCTGAAAGTTACAAGAAATAAGCAGAAGCTTGAGTTTGGTTTGAGTTTGATTTCAAGATGGTGGAACAGAGGTCACTTTCCTGTCTGCTCCATGGTGTAAAACCAAGAAAGCAGACAGGCAGCTTTGCAGCAAGGTGAGTGAGTGAAAAAAATGTGGGGGCGGATTTCTTAAAACTGATCAAGGACTCAGGAAGGAGTTTGGATATAACAAAATAAGGAAGAGGGCTAGGGCTCAGTGGTAGAGTGCTCACCTCACATGTGTGAGGCAGTGAGTTCAATCCTCAGCATCATATAAAAATCTACAATGAAGAAAATAATTTTGATAAAGTAAGAAATCCCTAGGACCACAGCTACTGCTGCAGCCAGAGGCACCAGCCAGAGCCATCCTTCCATGAGCACAGTAGAGGGAGGGATAAGGGAATTAAAGAAATAGACAGGGGGATGTCTGGGTATGGAGAGTTTAGAAATCAGACACTGCCCAACTGAACTGAAAGGTGCTCTCACTGCTCAATATCCTTGTATGGGAAAGAAACTGCATTTCTCCCAGTGGCATGTGGAGAACAGAAGGAGGAACCATTTTGCAGGTGCAACTCAGGGGCAGACAGCTAAAGGAGCTGATTCCTGGCAAACCCAAGTATAGCCTGAAATCCAGGCCTGACATACCCACACTGCATGACATTGAGTGTGCCTATGTGAACAGGAGAAACTCAGTCCACTCTCCCTGGTCCAAACTGGTTGCTTGAGAGATGCATCCGGCCAGGAATTTGAAAGACTGAGTTTGTACCAGGTGATGTAGTGGATTAAGAACTGGCTCTGCCACACAAGTGGAACCCAGGGGAGATCTCTGGGGTATAGTCTTCCAATGTGGACCAGCAAGTTCTGGGCCCTGGAGATATGTTGACTTTAAATTTCCAGTCCATTTGCCACTCAGTAAAAAGCCTGGTGCCTACCTAAGCCTAAACCTCTCCTAAAACTCTGTCTCCAGGAGTTCTACCTATGGGATTACCTCAAATGTGGAATACTGCCAGACTCTACACAAGTCAATATAACTTCAGCTTCTGTAGTAAGTTGTTGAGGAGAAGAGAGAGAGAGAGAGAGAGAGAGAGAGAGAGAGAGAGAGAGAGAGATGGATCACTTTTGAGAATATTGAACAAAAGTCCTAAATCTGATACAGTTAACTTTTCTGAATATTTATTTTTTAGTTGTACTTAAACACAATAAATTCACTTTATTTATTTTTATGAGGTGCTGAGGATCAAACCCAAGGCCACACATGTTCTAGTGAATGCTTTACCACTGAGCCAAAACCCCAGACCCTGATGTAGTTAATTTTAAAGGATGTAACCAATTAATGTCACCTAGAAGATATATAAAGTGTCTATCTAAATTTGGAGCCACTGGGAACAAACTGTAGGCCTTTCAATTAAACTTCCAAGATACTGAAATTGAGGGCTTGTAGTATAGATCAGTTGGTAGAGTGCTTGTCTCACATGCATAAGGCCATGGGTTCAATACCCAACACCACACACAGAGAGAAACTATATTGAAAAGGAGAACCTTTCTGAAAATTTTCTGGAGCTATACTAACCCATGTGCAAGAAAAGGATGAAAGTCCAAAAAGACTTCCTGCAGCCCAATCAATTCTGCATGAGCAATTAAGATGTCATTCATATAATGACTAACATATGCATTGGGCTATTTTATATTGACAGGGGAGACAGCTTGATCAACAAAGTGTTGGCATAAAGTAGGGCTCTGTGTTCCCTGTGGCTACATTTTCCAGCAATAAGATTTGACTGGCTCTTTAAAATTTACTGTAGGGACAGAAAAGCAAAATGTTTACAATACTCAGGGTGAAAAAGCATTGTGAAAAAAAACCCAACTCTTTAAATCCAGCTTAAATAGGATAAAGGAATAGCAGTAGTGATGGGTAGACTGTAGAGGGCCCATAAGCTACATAATTTTGTTAACTGCCCTAACGTCCTGTAGAAGCTTCCATCTTCCAGATTTTTTCTTAATCATAAAAATAGTTTAAAGCTGTTCTACTAATAGTTGAGCTGCTTTAAGTTTCTCTCTCATTAAGGGACATTGGTCAACACAAACAGAGCTATCAGATGATTTCAGCTGCTTTTTTTTTGCTGGGGGGTGTGAGAGAAGTGATGAAGGCCCCTAATGAAAAGGTGAGGAATCAATGTAGCCTAGCCCTACTTGCCCCTATTGGTGAGAGGTGGGGATTGGAAGCAGTGTGCCTTGTTGCATTTTACCTGATCTTTTAGTGGAAGCCAAATCTTGATTTAACATATGAGAGGTTACCACTGAGGTGGGACTGAATAATAGGACATCCATCCCAGAGATTAACAGCAAGATGATCAAGAACATAAAGTTTAACCTATCTGGTATTACCTTCACATCTTCCCATCTAAAGTGTTGAGCTCTTTGTTGGGGCATTTGCATATAAATGGTCCTCTTGAGAACCTCATATTTCCACTAAGCTACTGATATTCCACTCTTTACCTGAGACATCTTCTTTGGTTGCCTCAAAATTTTGCTATTCTATGTGGGGACAGGTGCATGTACTATATACATGGTGTACGTTAGGGGTACCTGAGTGGCAAACCAGTTCCTTCAAGCTAGGTGCATGAGTGGCAAACCTCTCACCCTGTAAGTGCAGCCTTGGGTATAGGACTATGTGTTGTAGTCACAGCACGTGCTCCATGGCCCACTCTTTGATTGGTTGCCTCAAGGGCAGTTGGCAAAGAATTGTATTGGTATCCATCTATAATCTGCTTAGTTACTGCCCACATATATATAGATGGTACCTACACAATAAAACCAGACCTGATTCCACCTTGATCTCTAGAGGTCTTAAATCATGACTTCGATACCACACTCTCCTCTATCCTATTCTGTATACCCCTTTGCTAGACAGAGAGTCGATGCAAATCTACATAATGACCTCTTCTTTTGACAGGATCTCAAAAATTTCTACACCCATCTCCAAAGAGCATCTTATCAACTGATTATTCTATTTTAGAGTTCCCTTGAACTTTAGTGCCTTGGTGATGTCACTTGCTACAACACGGCAATGACAAATGATCTTGAGTAGGGGCAATGGGAGATTAAGAAAAACACAAGAGACACAGAGACATTTTTAAGCAAAGCTGGGGCCAGTTTGGGGCACTTCCCTCTAATGGAACATTGACCCAGAATTAGCTCCACAAATTTATAATATTGGGCCTCATAACTAGGAAGTTTAACTATAGGGGCATTGTAGATTGTCCAAGCCTTGTGAGGTATTAAGAAGTTTCTTGGAAGCTGGGGTTGTGGCACAGCTAGAGCGCTCACCTAGAGTGTTCACCTAGCACGTTTGAGGCCATGGGTTCAATCCTCAGCAGCATAAATAAATAAATAAATAAATAAATAAATAAATGTATTATATCCAACTACAATTGAAAAATAAACATTAAAAAAAGTTTCTTGATAGGGTGGAATTATGATAGCCTTGGGCCCAGCTATCCCACTTCTTGGTTTATACCCAAAGGACCTAAAAACAGCATACTACAAGGACACAGCCATATCAATGTTTATAGCAGCACAATTCACAATAGCTAAATTGTGGAACCAATGCAGATGCCCTTCAGTGGATGAATGGATAGAGAAATGCGCCTGTGTGTGTGTGTGTGTGTGTGTGTGTGTGTGTGTACACACACACACACACAATGTAACATTATTCAGCATGGAAAGAGAATAAAATCATGGCATTTGCAGGTAAATGGATGTAGCTGGTGAATATAATGCTAAGTGAAGCAAGTCAATCCCTAAAAACCAAAGGCTGAATGTTTTCCTTGATATGAGGATGCTTACTCATAATTGCAAAGGGTGGGAAACATGGGAGGAATGAAGGAACTTTAGGTAGGGCAAAGAGGAGAGAGGAAATGGGAGGGAGCAAGGGGGTAGGGATGATGGTGGAATGAGTTAGGCATCATTACACTAAGTACATGTATGAAGACACAAATGGTGTGAAAATACTTCGTGCACAATCAGTGACTTGAAAAATTGTGCTGTATATGTGTAATATGAAATGAATTGCATTCTGTCATCATGTATAACAAATCAAAATAGATAAATAATTTAACTTAAAAAATATGCTAGCCTTGGGCTTAGCATATATAGCTTTTAGAATGTTGAGGTAAGTTCCTAGTCTTTCTAGCATTTTGAACATGAATAGATGCTGTATTTTGTCAAATGCTTTTTCTGCATCTATTGAGATGATCATATGATAATCTTTATGTCTACTGATTTGATGAATTATATTTATTCATTTCTGTAGAAATGAACCAAACATGTATCCTTGAGATGAACCCCACTTGATTATGTTAAACTACTTTTCAAATGTTTTTGAATGCAATTCATCAGAATTTTATTTAGATTTTTGCATTTGTGTTCATCAAGGATATTGGTCTGAAGTTTTCTTGATGTCTTTGTCTGGTATATATATTCAATGAACTATTACTCAGTTTTAAGGAAGAATGAAATTATGGCATTTGTGGTAAATGGATGAAGTTGGAGAAGATGCTACGAGAAATAAGCCAATCCCCCCCAAAATCAGAATGTTTTCCCTGATACTAGGTGCTAATTCACAATAAAATGATGGGTATGCTTGGGGAAAATAGAGTTACTCTAGATTAAGTAGAGGACAATGAAGTGAAGGGAGTGGATAGGGGGATAGGAATGATACTAGACAGACATTATTTCCTTATGTAAATATATGACTGCATGACTGATGTTATTCTACAACATGTACAATGAGAAAAATGACAAATTATATCCTGATTATGTATATCAAAGGGTATAAAGCAGTCTAATGTCATATATAACTAATTAAAACAAATTTTAAAAGTTTATAAAGTAAAAATCTTAAAAAATAAGTTTCTTTGTGTACTAAAAACTTGACAGAGTTATAAACATTTTTATAAGTATACTGCTATTACAGTGTTAGGTAAGTTCTGAAACTATCTTGCTGGACCTACAAAATTAATTGTACTAACAGAAATAACAAATAGATTGTCACAGCAGTTGTTTTAGGAGGAGAAAGCATAACATGAGAGAAATACTATGAGAGGGGAAAAGATTAATAGAATAAATTTTCAAAAGATTTGGAAGAGGGTCAAAATTTACACTTAGGAAGAGCCACACTCCTTCCTAAGACAGGAATAATAGGGAGAAGGATTACTTAGCTTTAAGGAGCTATTAAACTGGGGGAGGGAGAAACTGAAAGACTGCATGTCAGATGGCTCCCACATGTCACTAACATCATCTTCCTTTTCAAAGGCTGTCATGATTTGACATTATCCAGGATAATATCTCAACTCATTAAATAATAAGTAAAGTCAAAATCTTTCATCAAAATAAAAAGAAAAAAATGATCATACTAGAAGATCTGATAATTTTTAGTGTCAGAGCCCAGTGTCAAGGGTTGGTTTACATCCTTGCCTTTGGCAAGGAATGTTTCCCATGCTTGGCATTTACCTACCCCAAAGGATCAGCCAAGAAATCATCCACTCTCCAGAGTAGACATAGGAAATATGAGGCTACCATCACCCTGATACCAAAATCAAAGACACATATATCAAGGAAAGAAAACTTCAGATCAATATTCCTGATGAAAATAAATGCAAAAATTCTCAAAAAAATATGGCAAATTGCATACAAAAACTTTAAAAAAAAGTAGTGCACCATGATTAAGTGGTGTTCATCCCAGGGATGAAAGATTGTTTTGGCACAGAGAAATCAATAAATGTAATTCATCACATCAGTAGACTTAAAAACAAGAATCATATATGATCATCTCAATAGACATAGAAAAATCATGTGACAAAATACATCAATGCTTCATGTTCAAAACACTACTAAAAATCAGGATAGTAGGAACATATCTCAATATTGTAGAAGCTACATATGCTAAGGCTAAGGCCAATGTCCTCAAATGAACCAAAATTCAAAGTGTTGCCTCTGAAAACTAGAACAAGGCAAGAATGTCTTCTTTCACCACTCCTATTCAACATAGTCCTGGAAACTTCAGCCAGAGAAATGAGACAGAATAAAGAAATTAAAGAAATAAGAATAGGAAAAGAACTCTGTCAGTATTTGCTGATGACATATTTTTTTCTTTAGGAGATCCAAAAATTTGCACCAGAAAAATTCTAGAAATCATAAATGAATTCAGCAAAGTAGTATAATATAAAATTGACACCCATAAATCAAACCTGCTGCTGTACATCAGTAATGAATCCACTGAAAGAGAAATTATGAGAACTGCTCCATTCACAATAGCTTCAAAAACTAAAATAATTGAGAATATTTTTTTAAAAAAAGAGGTGAAAGACCTCTACAATGAAAAGCACAAAACACCGAAGAAAGAAATTGAAGCAAATCTTAGAAGATGGAAAGGCTTCCATGCTCTTGGAGAGGTAAAAGTAATATTGTCAAAATGACCATACTACCAAAAGTATTATACAGATTTCACACAATTCCTATTAAAATCCCAATGACATTCTTCATAGAATTAGAAAAAGCAATCATGAAATTTATTTGGAAAAATGAGACCCTGAATAGCCAAAGCAATCCTTAGCAAGAAGAGGGAAATGGGAGGCATCACGATACTAGATCTTAAACTATACTACACACCCATAGTAATAAAATGGCAAGGTATTGACACCTAGACCAATGGTACAGAACAAAAGGCAGAATTAATATTGTCAAACTGGCCATGCTACCAAAAATGTTATACAGATTTAATCCAATTCCTATTAAAATCCCAATGACATTGTGCATAGAAATAGAAAAAGCAATCATTAAATTTATTTGGAAAAATAAGAGACATAGAATAGTTAAAGCAATCCTTAGCAAGAAAAGTGAAGCAGGAGGCATCACAATACCAGACCTTAAACTATACTACAGAGCTATAGTAACAAAAATGGCATGGTAGACTTGTAGACCAATGGTACAGAATAGAGGATACAGAGAGAAATCCACATTTATCTCACACTAGAAGAAGGCATCAAAACATCCATTGAAGAAAAGACAGCCTCTTCAACAAATAGTGCTTAGAATACAGGAGATCTATATCTAGCAAAATGAAAATAAACCCCTATCTCTCACCCTGCATGAAACTCAACTCAAAGTGGATAATAATCTTAGGCACTTGAATAGACATCCTGCAAGTAACAGAAGAAAAAGTAGGCCCAAATCTCCACCATGTCACCTTAGGAACTGATTTTCTTAATAAGACTCCTAAAGCACAAGAAGTAAAATCAAGCATCAATAAATGGGGGCTGGGGTTGTGGCTCAGTGTTAGAGCGATCACCTGGCATGTGTGAGGCATAGGGCTCTACCTCAGCACAACATAAAACATAAATAAATAATGTATCATGTTCATCTGCAACTAAAAAATATATATTCAAATAAAAAATCAATAAATGGGATGGAATCAAACTAAAAGATTCTTTACAGCAAAGGAAACAAACAATAACATGAAGAGCCAGCTGACACAATGGGAGAATTTCTTTACTATATGCACCCCAGATAGATGATTAATCTCAAGAATAGATAAAGAATGTCAAAATTCCAACACCAAAACCCCAATTGATAATAAACTGAGGAACTGAAAAGAGACTTCACAGAAGAAATGCAATTAGTCACAAATATATGAAAAAAATATTCAATACCTCTATCAATTAGAGAAATAAAATGTAAGTAAAACTTAGATTCTAAGATTTAATCTCACTCCATTCAGAATGCCAGTTATCAAAAGTATAAACAACAATAAATTTGGTGTGAATATGAGTGAAAAGGTAAATTTGAATATTGCTGGTACGACTGAAAATTGGTACAACCACTCTGGAAAGCAGTATGAAGATTCCTCAGAAAACTTGGAATGAAACCACATTTGACCCAGCTATCTACGACTAGGTTTATATCCAAAGGTTTATGACACAGCTAAACCACTCCTAGGTTTATATCAGTATTACTACACCGACACAGACACACTAATGTTTATAGCAGCCCAATTCACAATAGCTAAACTATGGAATCAAATTAGGTGCCCCTCAACAGATGAATGAATGAAGAAAATGTGATAGTTATACACACACATGATGGAATATTACTCAGCCTTAAAGAAGAATGAAATTATTACATTTGCCAGCAAATGGATGTGGCTGGAGTATATTATGCCAAATAAAATAAGTCTATTCCAAAGAACCAAAGGCCAAATGTTTTCTCTCTTCTGCAGATTGTAATTCACAATAAAGGGGGAGATAGGGATTAATAGAGGTACATTGGATTAGACAGAGTGGAGTGAAAGGAGAGGAGGGGTAGGAGAGTCAGAAGGATAATAGAATAAATATGACATTATAATCCTGTGTGCATATATGATTACATGACCAGTGTATTCCTACTTCATGTACAACCAGAAGAATGAGAAGTTATACGCAACTTAAATATTATGCATCAAAATGCATTCTATTTTTATGCATTAGTAATTAGAACAAACTTTTAAAATTCTCCAATAACAAAAACCTGACAAATTGCATAAAAATATATTAAAAAGATAGTGCACAATGATCAAGTGGGGTTCATCCAAGGGATGCAAGCTTGGCTCATATGCAAATCAATAAATATAATTAACCACATCAATAGACTTAAAGATAAGAATCTCATGATTATCTCAACAGATGCAGAAAAAGCATTTGACAAAATACAGTATCCATTCATCTTAAAAATACTAGAAAAACTAGGGATAGTAGGAATACAGCTCAACATTATAAAAGTTATAGACACAAAACCAAAGGCCAACATCATTCTAAAATGGAGAGAGAATGAAAGCCTTGCCTTTAAAAACTGGAGCAAGTCAGAAATGCCCTTTTTCATCACTCCTATTCAGCATAATCCTGGAAAACCTAGCAAGAGCAATTAGACAAAAGAAAGACATTAAAGGGATAAGATTGGGGGGCGGTGAGCTAAAACTATCCCTATTTCCTGATGACAAGATTCTATATTTAGATGACCCAAAAATCTGCACTAGAAAATTTCTAGAAATCCCAAATGGATTCAGCAAAGTAGCATGGTATAAAATTAATACCCATAAATCAACTGTGTTCCTATATACATCAGTGATGAATCCACTGAAAGAGAAATTAGGAAAACTGTCCCTTTCCCAATAGCCTCAAAGAAAAAAAAATATTTGGGAATAAAACTAACAAAAGAGGTAAAGGTCTCTGCAATAAAATCTTCAGAACATTAAAGAAATTAAAGAAGATCTTAAAAGAAGATGGAAAGATCTCCCATATCATGGATAGGCAAAATTAGTATTGTCAAAATGGCCATACTACAAAAAATGTAATACAGATTTCATGCAATTCCTACTAAAATCCTAATGGCATTTTCTAGTTCTTCTTTCTTCTAGAAAAACCAATTACAAAATTTATTTGGGAAAATAAGAGATGAAGAATAGCCAACGCAATCTATAGTGAAAGAATGAAGCAGGAAGCATCAAAATACCAGATCTTAAATTATTCTACAGAGCAATAGTACTGAAAATGGCATGGTATTGGCAAGAAAATAGATATGAAGACCAAGGGAATAGAAGTCACAGAGACAAACTCACATAAATACAGTTATCTCCTATTAGACAAGACACCATAAATATACACTGGACAAAAAAAATAGCATCTTCTACAAATGGTGTTGGGAAAATTGAAAACCATTAGGTCCCTATCTCTCAACCTGCACAAAAATCGATTCAAAGTAAAGGACCTACGTATTAGCCTAGAGACTCATCACCTACCAAATTAGGCCTAAATCTCCATCATGTACACTTATGAGATGAATTCCTCCAAAAGACTCTAAAGCACAAGAATAAAAATCAAAGTTAATGAATGGGAGTATATCAAAATAAAAGACTGCTTCACAGCAAAGGAAAAATTCAAGATGAGACAGCCTATACAAAATGGGAGAAAATCTTTACTACATGCACCTCAGATAGAGCATGAATCTCCAGGATATATAAAAACTCAAAAACTTAGCACAATAAACAAATAGCCAAAATTATAAATGGGCAAAGGAATTGAGCAGTTCACAGAAGAAGATATACAAATTGTCAACAAATATATTTAAAAAAAATGTTAAACATCTCTAGCAAGTAGAGAAATGAAAAGTAAAACTACAGTTAGATTTAATCTCACTCTGATCAGAATCAGCAATTATCAAGAATAGAAGCAACAATAAATGTTGGCAAGAATGCAGAGCAAAAGGTACACTGATACATTCCTGGTGGGACTTTAAATTATCAAAGCCCCTCTGGAAAGGAGTATGGAGAATCCTCAGAAAACTTAGAATAAAACCATTATTTGAGTCAGCTAATCTAGTCCTTGGTTTATATCCAAAGAACTTAAAAACAGCATACTACAGTGACACAGCCACATCAATGTTAATAGCAGCTTGATTCACAAATTGCTAAACTATGGAACCAACCTAGGTGCCCTAAAATAGATGAATGATTTTTTAAATATTGTGTATAAGGAGCTGCAGCTGATGCTTCGACAAATATGGAATACATTAGGATCTACTTAGGATTCTAATTAGAATCCCAGTCTTGTTGTACATGATGCAGAGATTCTTTGCTGTGAAAATTTAAAATTCTATCCTAAAATGATATGCAATGTGAAAGCAACCAACTAATGAAACATTCTGAAAAATAACAACATTGGTATTCTATCAAATCATAATTTCAAAACTTTGTCATACCTTTTGTGTGAAAACCTGGCATTTACAAGAAAGAGGAAGCTACCAACCACAATAGCCTCTGCAGACATGCTGCTGATCTGACAAGAGGAGAAGCTCAATTATGGCAATGGTATTTTGGGTGGGAATATTTTGTGTGCTTCAGATACACATATCCTCACACCCCAGAAAAACACACACCAGTCACTATCACCCAAAATGCAATCACACAAACCCTCCCTCAATAATTGAATAAACTTGAACCAAACAAATATACTTATTAATATATGACATCAATTTCTATTCTCAAATGAAAACATGTACAATCACCTGTAGATTGAAAACATGCACATACACAGAATGACTCAGAATTTGATATTCAGCAAATCTCAGGCACACACAGACACTGCTAACTCCTCTTATATACTCACAAAGGATACCCCTCCATTTCCAAGAACAACATGATCACCTCAAAGCCCTAAATAAGAACATACACAGCAGTCCATCTTGAGACATTATCAACAGAATCTGTATACATCCATGTGCCACATATACATAACTACTAATACCCCAACATATCCAATGATTACATTCTCTCCAAATTTCTGTACACCAAAGATTATTTCCCTAAATTCTCACCTAGACACCATGAACATACATATACATTCTAAAATCTGAAAATGCACAGATCCAACACAGAATGGTAATACAACATTGTAGCTCTTCTCAAATGCATGTACACACATTCACAATAATCTACAATGCCAACAACACCTACATAAGCAGCACTAAAACCCTAAACACATGTCCTGCCAGAAAAGTACTCAGCCAACACTGACCAAAGAAATCACTCAGACACAATCTTTACACATTACTATCAAACACTCATACACAAGATAATTCATGGTGTCCTGTTTCATATCCTTTCCATACCTATACACATGAAACACATGAGAGCAAAAAGTCCTGGTGCTATAGGCACAAGTTCACACACACACACACACACACACACACACACACATACATACACATACATACATACACACACACACACACACACACAACCACACACAGTCTGAACATTAACATATCCAGTTAGCCTTTTGTTCACTGATATTGATCTTGTGGGCCCTGCACACAGACGTGGAGGAGTGAAGGTGCAGACTTCAGGCACATACCTTGGTGTTATAAAAGTACAAAGCAGAGAGCACATTCCCTCCTATAAAAATGAAAGGTACTTGCCAGTCACTCAGTAACTGCTCAATACAGAGGAAAACCCTTCAAAAAGGAAAAGAGCCCTCTCAGATAATGCCTCTGGAGATGAAGGTCCTCTGGGACACTTAAGGGGTACCTAAAGGAGAGGATCACCCCAAATAGACTCTTTTGAGTATCCACTGTCAGCCCAGATAGATGTCTCCTATCTGGAAGGCCAGACCATTGTGCAATGTGTGTTCCCATGCCAGGGCTGGGCTTATTCACCTGGGCTTTCCCTTCAGCCACATCAGTCCAATTTCTGAATGGGGTCTGCAGTGTTCTCACAAGAGGCCTTTGGCATCCTTACATGCCTATATTCTAATCTGGAAACATTACTGGCATGTTTGTTGCTCAAAATATGAGCGAGTAAATTATCAGCTTTCCTGTGCTACATTCAGACAAAAGAGGTGAATCTGGTTAGAGGAAGGGTCTGGGGCCTCTTATGTTTTGGACAGGAGCTGTCCTAATCACTTTCCAAACCTGTGATAATACACATGAGATCAACACATTCAAAGGAACAGAGATTTATTTTGGCTCATGATTTCAGAGATTACAGTCCATGGTCACGTGGCCCTTTTACCTCTGGACCTGTAGCAAATAAGAACATCTGGCAGAGAGTGTGTGGCAGAGAAAAACTGATCACCTCATGGCTCCTGGGAAGCAGAGAGGGACAAAGACAGAAGTGAATTAGGGTTTCAGTACCCCATCAGGGGCACATCCCCAGCGAACTGGGCTCCACTTTCCAACATCTCTGAATAGTGCTATCAGCTGGGAACCAGATGTTTAACAGGTGAGCCTTTGAGGGACACAAAATGCCAATACCAGAAAATTTACTCCTTGTCCCCAAAAGCTCATGTCCCTCCCACAGCAAAAATAAATTAAATAAATTAATAGATAGATAGATAAGCTCTTGGACTCCAAGAGTCCACAAATATCAACAGTGCATTTCTCAATAGTCCTTGTTCAAAGTCTCCTCTGAGACTTAAGGGAACATAGTGATGCTGAACCCTGAATTGAAAGGGTTTTTTTTTTCTGCCACTCTCTTCTTTTTTTATTCACAAGCATAGCTTTCTTTTCTCCCCACATCCTTACTCCTGTCTTAATGACTAACCATAGAGTCAGTTAAAAGCATTAACCCTTGCACTGGGCACTCCTCCTTACTAGGTCACAGGAAATTTCCAAATGAAAAGGTATTGGCAGAAGCATAGAGAAGACACTGACTAGCATGGAAAGCAGGGAAAACACCTTCAGAATGCAAGCATCTAAACAATCTCATTTTCTTAGACTCACAAGTCTAAATGGTTCAGTGTCCACTGGACCCAGATAGGACCTGCACAACCCCAGCTCCTCTAAAGGAAATTATTTTTAATATATACATTTTTAGCTGTCAATGGATCTTTATTGATTTATATGCAATATTGAGAATTGATCCCTATGCCTCACACATACCAGGCAAGCTCTCTACCACAGAGCCATGACCCCAGCCCCTCTAAAGGACATATTATCAAGACCAGTGAACTGTCCTTTTGCCCTACTGCCGAAGACTGAGAGAACAATCCCACATAACACACTGTATACACTTTCACTCAGCAGCATTAAGCAAGATGAAGCCAGGAGCTAGCCATTCATCTCTGAAACACTGCCCTGTTGGAAATGAAGCCTTTTGCTCTCCCTCCTCTCTGCCTCTTGAGTTACTGGCTGTCAAGGGTGGAAGCAAAGCAGCACGATCAAACCTTTTGAAGTTAGTTACATTAGCTGAAATCCTCTTTCATGATCAAAAAGAAAGTTAACATGTTTCTAAGATACAACTGCACAGGGGAAACACAACTAGCCCCTAAGGGAAGAACAGGAAACCAGCAAGTAGGAAACTGAAAAATCACAGCAGGGCACATGTTAAGTCTAGTGCTCCAGGTGTGCAACAAGGGCACCTGATGGTGTGATATTGGTCCTCGAGTGCTTGAGCATCCTCACCGCTCCAGCCTGGTGTGATGAGGGACCACTCCCTAGAGCTGGGTGTGCTCACTGACTTTCACTTCCCTGAGCAGGCGTTTCATAGGACTGCCAGTGCTAACTTACTGAGCTCTCCACCAAAACACTGGCTCCACTCTCACAGTTTGACAAATCACTGTTTCTGGGGCTACTGAATTGCACTCTAATTGTGACATGCTGTTCCTGGCCACCAGCCTTTCCTCTGAAGTACTGATTCAAACTTTCACAACCCCACAACTCTTCATTCTGTAAGCCTGATAACCAGCATCACATGAACAATACCAAGGTAAGCTGTGAATGAGGACATTAGCCAGGCCCACCTGGACCAAGGCCTAGGTCAGCCCATATGGTGTTATTTACACAGCAAAATAAATCTTGGCATAAGGATTCCAAGGCTTCCCTGTACAAGCAAGGCACCCTGAAACTCTTCTTTCCACAAGTCATTGAGCCTTCTGAAGGTGGGGTCCTTCCCATTCCTGAGATGCCTAAATGTGGCTTCTGTGTATCAGAACTGTCTTTACCAACCACACCATCATTGGCCCCAACATTACAAGGTTTTTTTCTTTTTTTTCTGGAAAGCCTGCAAGTAATTTAAGTCTTTCTACTCTGGCAGAAAGTGAAATCCATAATGAAGGGAAGAAAATAACAAAATTTAAAAAATGAAACAAAGTAGATTGACAAGTTGATAGAGAACAAGAGAATTTAACTATTAGAGGGAAAATCTGAGAAAATTAACCAAAAGTAAAAAAGAAAAAGCACCCACAAACAAAACAAAATAGTAAAAGGATAATAAAAAAAGAAACATGATAACAAATTCTCTTCATATATGTGTAACATGAATGAATCAACATATACAACAAAAACAAAAAAAATATTTCTTAAACTTTTTTTATTTGCAGATGGACACAATACCATTATTATTATTATTTTTAAGGTGGTGCTGAGGATTGAACCTAGTGCCTCACACATGCTAGGCAAGTTCTCTACCACTGAGTTATAACCCTAGCCCCAAAACAAAAAGTTCTTAATAAAAAATGAAAGAATTTTCTCTACTGAGGTGGTCAAAACTGTGAAAAAGGACAGATATTTATTACCTATGCCAAACTGTCCTTCTTTCCATGTTTTTCTTCAGATGTGTACCCCTTAGATAGAGCAATGTTTGGGGTGATTCAGCCCTTACTCTTGTGTTGTTCAACAAGCTGCTGGCTGGAGAGGCCTAGGTTCAAAGCTGGTTTTCTGCTCCCTAAATACTGGTACAAGGTAGGATGGGATGGGAAGTACTGTCTCCTGAAGTTTGGATTGAAACAACTAGATTGATGCATCCCCAGGTTGAGTTCTGAATGGAAATTTCTGATGGCTGAGGTCTAACTCTGTGTAACTTTGTTGGGTGGAGTCTACTGGATAGAAATTAGGTGAACACAACCCCAGATGCTTATCTCTTCTGGGCATCTGGATATCAGGTGACTCCTGAGAATTCTACTTGTAGGGCAGGAAAACCAACTGCCCTGGGTGGAGAGGGCACAGCAGTTCTTGTGTATTCCACCATCAACTATGGCCTTCCAAGACTTCATCCTTGAATTCAACCCTCCTCAGCTGATTGTGAAAGCCACCAGACTCAAAGGGAAAGTGAGTTGCACTTCATTCCAAATTTCTGATCTCAGTGCCCTTGGATGCAATCTTCTTTGTTTCTTTTTCAATGACTTTCTGTCAGGTGCACCCTTGGCCACATGATAGGAGTTGGCCAGGACAGTCTGGAAGTGCTTGCTGTGATCTCCCTGGTTCCTGCAGCAGCACTATGCAATAGATCAACAAATTTGATACACATTTTGAGGGGGCTACCCTGGTTGCCTGAGGAGAGTGGGTGGCATCAAGGGTGGATGCTGGTGTCTCCTACTGAGGTCAAAAACAGGTCACTTGTATTTGGATGATGCTGGAGGAAAAATATTTACATGGCTGGATTAGAAGCAGCCTTAGAAGAGAACCAGAATGACTGGCTATTGGGAAACAAAGATGTCAGGGATTCTACCGGGTCTACCTTAGACAACTGGTGAGATAATAATACCCTACACCCAAGGGACCAGGTGTGGGATCATGGGTTTAATTTCACACCTGGTATGTTTATGGTGTATTTGAGGATTCATAATAAGGCTGACAAGTTATCAAAAACTCAAAGCTAGGATTGGGACTATAACTATCATTTTCTTCATAGGTGTTAACAGAAGTCACTGGCATGGGAAAATGGATTATTAGATTTTAGAGTGAATATTGTACCCACTTCCAGCTGATGATTTTGGGGAAGATCTTGATGTGTAAGTGAATTTATAATTGTATGGGAATATTAGATGAATATTAACAGTTATGCTAAACACAAAATTACACTTTAACATTTAGCCTAAATGTGAAGTTGCATTTGAATAACTGATTTGGCCTTCTAGCATATTCTAATTAATAATTTAATTATATAAAATTAATTATATATCCAACAGAACTAGAGTGAATTTGTAGATAACTTCCTTTGTTTCCTTTCCATAAAAAGTAACACTGCATGAAACCAGCTTTTATTCCAGAAGAAAATCCCTGTTGGTTTTATCCTCATGATCTTTTGCTTTATCTTTCCTTAGGGCTATTGTCCTCATCTTGGGCTGGTTTATTACAGCCTTCAGTTTCTAAACCTTTGTGTCAAGGTTGCCTGCTGGCTCTTCCCACACTGATCGGGTATGTGAACTTTCACTTAAGCACTCAATCAGCATATGACAAATATGTTTAATCATCCCAAAGTAATGTTTTGGATTACTTACTAATCAGGAAATTCAAGCTAAATTGCATGAGATGAAATTTTTATTAAAAATTGATATTTTTAACCTTCAATAATATCAAAACTTTCACTGGTTAATAGAGATACAGAAACTATTATACATTGTTCCTTTGGAGGTCAATTAAGGAATGTTTATTAAAAATATACATGTGCATATCTTACTCTCTAGAAATTACATTTCTAAATGTCTGATCCAAAAATATAATTTTTCTCAAGTCAGACAAATGTGTTCGTATATCTTCCATTATTTCAACAAATGGAATTTTTAATTTAATGCCTAGAAAGTAGGGCAAGAAATGACCTCCTAAAGAATCATGCTACCTTGCTATATTAATGTTTGTACCACCAAATCCAACCAGATGGTGAGCACAGAAAACAGAGAATGCAGCAAGGAAGCATTAAGAAACAGAAAACAAAATAAAGTGACACAAGTACACCCAAACATTTGGAATTTTGTGACAAACTTCTCTAACAAAACCTAAGAGCCTGAAGTTGATTCTTTAACCTGATACAGCCATTAGCATTAGATAAAGGGTCTTAAGAAATCTGCAGGGTGCAGATAAGTGGGAAACTAGGCCTCCTGTAGCCTTCCCTTATACTGCCTCTAAAATGAGTTGTTTGCCTGTTTTTTACAAATGCATGGGTTTTTCATGTTAAAATTGACACCAGTAAAATTGTTTAGATACTGAATAAGTCTAATACATCTTGGTAGAAATAAGACACAAATATCAACAAAGCTAGGCAGCAACCTCAGTGGTTTGGTCTTACTCTAATCAATTGAGGAGATGTCCTTAGCTCAGAATTGCTTAGATAATTGTAGTTTTCTTCCCCCATGAAAGCAATAATATAAATGAGCTTTCTTGGATGAGTTTAAATGTTATTTCTGTTTCTGATGTTGTGTCCTACTACAGGGGACTACACAACACTCATCTTAGGTGTGACACATAGTGACTGATGAATACATTTCTGTTAAATGAGCTAGAAAGAGCCTCTCAGAGGCCCAGAGAAGTAAATATTTGCTCATATTAATAATTGTTCTAAAAATTAAATAAGATTAGGGCAATAGTTCCCTTTATAGTTCCATTTCCCACTTCTCAAAAGGATAGAATATGACACTAACATGGATTTATTATCACTTTATGCATCACACCTGTGAAAACAAAATCTATTTTTCATACTTTCCCAAAAAAAGGACAAATATCATTATGATCAAATAGAATGTGACTAAAAAAGCCACTAATATCATAATATACCATACATGTAGAAACCCTTGTGACAAGTGAATGGAGATATAACTGAGGTCACTAGAGTCAGGCAAGTTGGTGTGGATCAAGTTTGTCCTTAGAACTGCACTTTGAAGGAAGTTTTCTGGGATTGAACATAAGCATCAACTAAGAAAGAAGATTGGGCAATTACCTGCTGCAGCCCCAAACAAATCCAAATAAATAAATGGCTGCAAGGAAAATTCAAGTATCAGTTTCTCTCTCTTAGATATCAAATCTCCAAATGTATCGATAATAGTAAAATAGGTTTTACCAATCTGGCAATCCATTTCTCGTATTGTAATGAAATCTCTTAAGTTCTTTTCAATTTGAAGAGGCAGGAAGTGGACTAATTTCTGATTTTTATTTTCTTATGTATTTTTCTGTGTTCATTATTTCATTATTGCTGTTTGTTTTTCTACCCCCATGATGACTTTTACTTTTCTTCATATTCTGGATGCTGTGCACAGGTAAAGAGATTTAAAGTGAATGTAGTTTTAATTATGACCAAAGTTAAATGACTAAAGATCTCTAAGGCATTGTTTACAATGGAACATTTCCACATATAAGGGCTTTCTAACAAAGATCATCTCACTGAATGGCTCTTTCCAAACATTCTAAGCTTTATTCTGCACACTATCAACATGGTGGCATTATAGTGTAATGGCCTTATATTAATGTTCTATTTTCTCTCTGCTATGCTTTTTAATGACACTTGCATTTTTATGTTACACTTTGTCAACACACTGCATGGTATCAGGTTACATGTTTTCCTAGTATCAAACCACTTTATATGAAGCCTTACAGAATTTGAATATAAAGTCTTAATCAACTAGTATCTGTATATTTATAAATGAAAAAATAGTAATAATAATAATAATAAAAGGAATATAAACTAGGTAATCCAGATAACCCTTGACATTTTCCTAAAAAAGAGAATCTTTTCAAACTTTATGCAAGTTCTAATTCCAGTCCCTGCCACCAGCTCTTGTCTACTAATGAGTCAGTAAGAATGTGCTGAGCCTCAATGCTTTTCTTCATTTGTGATGGCTGAATCTGACAAAGCAAGTTAAATGATTTTTCCAACTTTCTTGAGTCTATTCCTGGCATCCAGCTGCAAGCACCTGGAGAGTCTTCTCTGGCCACTCTATTATGCCAGAGATTACACAGTGTGTGCAATGACACCTGCTGGAGATAACTGGTGGTGCAGATAATATGCAATGGGTCAGAGTGTACTCTCTTCCTCCAAACCATGATCTCTATTTAAAAGATTGATTTTAGCATCTAAATCTAGTCTTATGCCTAGGCTTTTCATTAACACATGGTCCTTCATTGTGCCAATGACAGCTGAAGACTAAGCTTTCACCAGTAACTTAACTATTAATTCAACACTTCTGTCCTGGAGAGAAGCCTTCCTACCTCGATCAGAATAAAATGACAGTAAAGGTATTTCAGAACTAACAAGCTAAAGTGGCAAATGAGTGTTACTTTGCATGTTAGCTATGACTCATTTTCAATAAGAGCAGTGTACTAGTTTCCTTGGGTGGCCATCGTAAAGTACCACAAACTGGGGGCTTATGCCACAGTGAATTGTTTCCCCTATATTCTCTCTAGTAGTTTCAAAGGATCCCGTCTTACATTAAGGACTTTAATCCTGACTAGATTTTTGTACAGAGTGAGATAGGGGGATCTATTTTCCATTTTCTACATGTGAATGTCCAGTTTTCCCAGCACCATTTGTTGAAGAAGCTGTTCTTTCTCCAGTATTTGGGTACCTTTGTTGATAACTGGTTCCAGTGTGTATTTATTTCTGGGTTCTCTGTCCTGTTACATTGCTCTACCTGCCTCTTTTTATGCCAATACTATACTGTTTCTGTTACTATGACTATCAAGTATAATTTGAAATCAGGTATTGTGGTGCTTTTAGCATTACTCTTTTTGCTCAAAATTGCTTTAGTTATTCTGGATCTTTTTTTGCTTATGTATAAATTTTAGAATTGGTTTTTCTAGTTTTACAAAGCATGTCATTGTTATTTTGTTGGAGATTGCTGTGGATTGTAGATTGCTTTGGGTACTATGACCATTTTATGAATTCTGATACTCCTGATTCATGAACATAATAGGTGTTTCTAACTTCTAGTGTTTTCTTCAATATCATTCTTCAGTAGTTTGTAATTTGAACTGTAGCAACCTTTCACGTACTGATAGGTTTATTCCGAGGTATTTCTTCTTATTTTCTTTCTCCTTCTTTTCCTTCTCCTTCCTTTTCCCCTCCTCCTCTCCTTATCTTCTTTGTTGTGAATAAGATTACTTTCCTAACTTCTTTCTCAGAGAACTCATTATTAGCATATACAAACATGATTGATTTTTGCATGTTTGTATTGAGCATAACAGAAATTTGAGTTTTATGCAGAATTTATCAGTTCTAAAAGTATTTTGATGGATTTCCCCCCAATGTTCTAGGTATATAATCATATCAGCAGCAAACCAAAATAATTTGACTTCCTACTTTAATGTTGATAAACCATTCACTTTCTCTTGCCTAATTTATCTGGCTAAAATTTCTGGTACTATGTTGAATAAGGAATAAGGATGGTGAGAGTGGGCATCTTTGTTTTGTTCCTGATCTTATAGGAAGTGTTTTCAGCTTTTCTCAGTTAAGATAATTGTATGCTTTTTTATCTTTGAATTTGTTTATGTGCTTTATTACATTAATTGATTTTTGTTTGTTGAAGCATTCTTGCATCCTTGGAATGAAACAAACTTGATCATGGCATATTATCTTCTTAATGTTCTATTAAATTAAATCGGAAAGTATTTCACTGAAGATTTTTATTTCAATGTTTATCACAGATTTTGGTCTGTTGCTGTCTCTTATCTGTTGTGTCCTTTGCAGGTTTTGTTAGCAAGTTAATACTGGCTTCATAGAATGGATTTGAAAGTTTTCTTTCCCTATTTTATGAATTAGTTTGTGCAGTATTGGTGTTAGTTTTTTAAAATTTGGTAAAATTCAGGAAAGATTCCATCTGGTCTTAGGATCTTTTTTTAATAAAAAAACTTTTTATTACTGCTTAAATCTTAATACTTGTAATTGATCTATTTAGGCATTTTATATTCACTTGGTTCAATTTTGGTGAGTCATATGTATCCAGAAATTTTTCCATTTCTTCTAAATTTTCTAATTTATTAGGCATAACTTTTTCAAAATTTTTCCTAATGATCCTTTTAATTTCACTGTATCATTTGTTCAGACTCCTTTTTTAAGTCTAATTTCATTATTTGGGGGGGGCTTCCCTCTTTTTGTCAGTTTAAGCATTTGTCAATATTATTGCTTCAAAGAACCAACTCTTTGTTTCATTTATGCTTTGTATTATTATTTTATATCTAATATAAAATTCATTTATTTTATATTAATCTAATATGTAATTCATTTATGTCTTCTCTGAACTTTACTGGTTTTTTCCTTCCATGATTTTCGATTTGGTTTGTTCTTCTTTTTGTGAAATTTTGCAATACTATGATGAATTGTGAAACTGATTTGAGTTCCTTTTTTTTTTTTTTTTGGTATACACATTCATTGCTGTAAACTTGCCTCTTAGAACTGCTTTCCCTGTTCTGTTATTTTGTGGTTCTGTTTCATTTGATTCATGAAATTGTAAAATTTCACTTTAGATTTCTTTTTGTTGTTTTTGTTTGTTTTGTTTTTGTGGTGCTGGGGATTGAACCCAGGACCTTGTGCATGCAACACAGATACTCTAGCAGCTAAGCTATATATCCCTAGTCCCCTACTGTTCTTTTAGTACTATGATGGTTAGTCTCCATGTGATTTGTAATTCTGCTGTTATTTCTAGTTTCTTTTCATGGTGATCAGATAAATTACAAGAAATTATTTCATTAAAAAAAATTGGAGGGCTAGTGTTGTGGCTTAGCAGTAGAGTGCTTGCCTAGCACGTGCTAGGCCCTGGGTTTCATCCTCAGCACCACATGAAAATAAATAAATAAAATAAAGATGACATTGTGTCCAACTAATACATATATATATTTTAAGTTGGAAGGGCTTGCTCCAATGCCTAATATTTGGTGTATTTGGGAAACCCTTTTTTTGTGAGCTGAAGAAAATAAGGTGTATTTTACAACTGTTGGGTGGATTATATTTTAGATGTTTGTTAAATCCTTTTTGATCTATAGTATAATGTAAATCTGGTGTTTCTTTGTTGATTTTTCTCTTTTGGTCTGGATGATGTATTTATTGTGGCCTATCTTTCCATTTATCTCTAATAATGATTGTTTTATAAAATTGGGTGCACCAAAATTTATTGCTTATGTATTTATAAGAATTATATTTTTAGGATAAATTATTCCCTTGTCAATACATAGTGACTTTCTTTTCTCTTCCAATTTTGTCTTTAAATTCTGTCTTGTCACTTATAAATATAGCTATTTTTTTCTTTTTTATTCCCTTTGCTTGGTGCATTTTTCATTCCTTCAGTATCATTGTGTGTATATCTCTGCACATGAGTTAAGTTTCTTGTAGGCAGCATATCTTTAGGTTTTATTTTAATCCATTCAGCCAATCTGCATCTTTTAAACATTTGCATTCAGTGTGATTATTAAAAGGTATGTACTTATTCCTTCCTGTCACCTTCCTTTTTTTCTTCTGGTGGTTTTGAACATTCTGTGTTTTTACTTCCTGTCTTATTCACCTTAGAATTTTGATAGTTGCTGTATTGATAATGTTACGATTCTTTACTATTTTCTCACTTGCATGTCTCCTCCTCTAGTGGGATTTACTTTTTCACATTTGCTGATGATTTGCTTTTCCTTTTCTGGGTAGTATTTCCTTTGTATTATCTTACATTTTCATTACTGTGATAAAATACCTGAGAAAAACTTTTATTTTGCCTCATGGTTACAGAAGCTTTTTTCTGTGATTGGCCAGCTCCATTCCTTTGTGCCTAAGGTGAGGCAGGACATCGTGTTCTCTTGGCAAAGAAATGTTGCTCACTTCCTGGCATCTGGGAATCAGAGAGAGGGACAGTTAGGGTCTGGTAACAAGATTATAGTCCCCAAGGCCCTGCCCCATTCAACTAGATCCCACTATCTACAGTTTTTAACACATCCTTGTAATCCATTCATATTATAAAGCCATCAGGGAATTAATCCAGTAATGAGGTCAGAGTCCTCATGATTCAATCACTTTCTAAAAGCCCCTTTTTCTGAATAATACTGCACTGAGGGTGAAGCCATCAGAGTATAGTCTTTTGGGGACATGCTGGATATAAACCATAACAAGTATCTTCAGTGATACTGGTCTAGTGGTCATGCCTTCCCTGAATTTATTCTTATCTGAGGTCTTTATCTCTTCTTCTTTTCTTGAAAACTAATTCTACTGGTTATAGTAGTCTTGTTTGGCATTCCACTCCTTTACCCAGGCTACTTTCTTCTTTTTAATTATCACCACTCAGAATGGATTATAGACAATCATAAGGACATTATTTTTTTTAAATTTCCTATTGCCAAATAATATCACATTCCAAAGTACTGGCAATTGAGACCACATATGAATTTGGGAGCACATAACTCAACCATAACAGGCAGGTATGGAGAGTTTGGTTGTCACTGGTGAGCTCCTCATGGATCTTAGGGCCACCACAGTGTTTTTAGCAGTGTTGCTAATGGGGCCTGTGGATGATGGTGGAGTCACATGGCTGGAGAAGTTCTGCCTTTGTTTTCCCAGCAAGTGACAATAAATGACCTCATGCATGAGTCAGTTAGTTAATAGCCCAAGCACACCCAGGTTCTTTGAGACTTGTCAAGTGGTTGATTGCTTGATAATAATGAATGGTGTTGTATACCTGTCATATAGAGACTATAAATCTAACATTCAAAGTGGATGTTGAGAGTATTATAAATCCAAGTGACATAACCTAGAAAACAAAACTAGTGTGCTGTCACTCCTTGAAGGTAAAATACTGATTTAATTATTCCATGAGGCCATTCTCATGTTTATAGTAACATTTTGCAGGTAATTAATATTTTAAATATGTGACCAGTTTGGAGACATGGGTAGAAGCTTAAACCCACATTGCTTCCTATCTCTTTACATTAGACCACGCCAGCTAATGTCAGTATATCATATCATATCAGGATATGATAAAGCTTCAGTATGTCTTGTCAACACTGTGAATAAAATTAGTTTATTTTGCATTTTTCTACCAGTTGGCCTAGATAGAAGCCAAGATCAATGTGCATCCAGGTGTGTGGGGAATGAGAGCAGCAAGAATGTTGTGATAGGTTTGTCTTAAGTAAAATGTGTCCAATTAAAAGTGCTGTCCTCAATTCTGAGATTATATCCTTCTTAAATTTTCTATGAAACTTTACTTTTAAGAAAGAAATGTCATAAAATAAGTTTGAAGGTTTTAACTTATTTTTTTATTTTAAATATTTTTACTTCTTTCCATGGCCAAGGCAAAAGAAAGAAAATACATCATACCTTGATTTGGGAATATCAAGTGTTTCTTTTTTTAATTTAGAGGCTCCATAAATGTATAAAGTTTAAGATATTTCCTGTAAAGCATCATCTTCTGGGCCCCTGGGAAGCTCCAGGAGTCCAGTAGTATAGGCACCTTGGGTGGGCAAGAAAATGTTGGAACCTGTGTGTACATATCAAGGAGAAGAGGCATCCTTGTCTAGCTCATTGTTAGTGAGCAAGTGGTAGGGGTACCTCCCTGGCCCTTGACAGTCCAAGTCCCTGTTGGATCCTAGGGTTCACAGTGAAGAGGAGCATCCTGCATGCAGAAAGTCTGAAGGGGTTCTTTGTCAATTATTCTCTATAATAGAGTGTTTTGGTCCCAACTGTGGATGCCTCTTTACAGGACTTGCCAATGACATTTTCTCCTTAGAAGGGCCTTGCAGTTTAAGAAGATTCCCGTCAAGAAACTACAGATTGTAATGGGAGCAAGCAGAACCTTGAAGGGTTGTGCTTCTTTCAAGAGGAATTCATCTGCCAATTGACTAGTGAAACCAATGGTAAACTAATCACAACTGCAAGAAATAAAGCATTGCCAAGAGGACCTTGGAAATGCATTTATTATCCCACCAGTAGCAAGGAACTTGCTCTGAGAGTCATAACAGAGCCATTAGGAACAGAGACTTTTATTTTTTTTTAAATACTTAGCAGTCCCTTTTGTATAATGTACTTTGCTTTACATATTATATATTGTTAACCTTTATCTGCCATCCTCATCAATGGATTCAACTAACCTCAGATCAAATATTAAGAAAGAATAATTTGTATTGTACCCATAATGACCTTTCCCCTTGTTATTATTCCCTAATCAGTACTGTATAACAACTATTTACCTGAAACCCAAGCCCATAGGAGAATTGAGGGGGCAGGGCCTGAGGCCTCCCAGAGCATCTGAAGAGCTACACACTGGGAACACTCATTCTGTACTGTGACTGTGGCACTTGGGCTGGGAGCATCCTGAATTGGATGCTTGAGGCAGTGATTGAGACAAAATTCTGAACTGCTTGGAGGTCTCCTCTCTCAGGGGGATGCACAGAGTGCACTGGAATATACCTGGGAGAGGAGGCCTGATTGGCATATCTGTAACTGATTCACTGATAGTGAGGCCTGGGGCTGAGGTGATAAATTAGAGCCCACAGGTATCACCAATCAGACACAATTCCCATCATTTTGCATGAATTAAGTAAATTGCCATGTCCTTGGATTCAGGTGTGGAAATAAGAGGCTTGCCCTGAATCACACAATAGTTTTAGGGGGAGGGGAATGGAGGGTGCTCAAACCTGCCAGCATGGCCTCTTCTCCACACTCACTATGGGTTTATGGGACACTCTGGGATGTGGCCAGGACTCCTGACCATACAAATACACTCATGAGGCTCTTGTCAAGGACAAGCGATTCCCTACTGACTTGACATGCAGAAAGTTGTTAAGCACCTTTGCTCACCCAGGGAGAATCTCCTGGGGCAGGTAGTTGTTAGTTGTTCTCCACCTTCCATGGGGTAATCCAGAGTTCCCTGTGGAAAGGACAAGGCTTCTAGTTGTTGGGGCCACATAGACTCTAAAGTGGAGAGATGCCTGGTTTTCTATTTAGCAAAGCATAAGAAATCTCTAGTTGTCCTTGTGAACAGTGTTAAGTAACAAAGAGAGAAGTAGACATTTTAAGAGCACTTTGATCACCTTCTTGTTAACACCTTAACATAAAAGGCCCTCATGCAAAGGGGCACTGTGCAAGAACTCACTCTTGCCCTTGGGTAATGTTGGAGTGTGTCATACCTACCCAAGGAGGTGCCAGTACTACTGCTATACTTAGGTGCATCTGATGACAGAAGCCAGAAGGGAGAAACTGCTGGTTCACTAGGCTGTGGGGTTCAACTATCCTTTCTTGTAAAGGAAAAATAAATATTTTTCAATAAACCTGAAATCTATGGCACTACTAAAAGAGGAGGAAGACTGCAGGACAGATTATCCTTTTAACAAGAAAATATGCCTTACATATGCATAATTCTGAGAATTTTTGGCTAGAGAACATAAGCACACAATGCATTATTAGAAGAAAATTCTAAGAAAATCATCTTCACATGCATATAAAAGTTCAATAATGAGTTACTAATATTATTTCAGGGAATATTTTGATGAAATATTTAGTAAAATGGAATTAAGTGTTGAATCCCATTGGCATTATTAAGCAAAGATTAATGAAGTAGGAAAAGATATATTTAGATTGATTGCATTTTCCCATTATTATTTTATTCATGAATTTTCCTAAGGTTAACAAGAGAAAGACATCAGAATGTTTGCTTTGCTCATAATCATAGTCACCACCACAACTCAGTAAGCTATGAAAATTTTATATTATTTTGATTAATGACCATAACAACTTTATTTGGGTTCCAGTAGGCCAGGAGGTGGTGATGGGCCTGGAGAAGGCAGTGGGACAAGAGATGGGATAGGTATGGGAGAAGGTAACCAACAGTTGTTGGGTGGAGAGGAGCTCTGTGGGTTGGTTCACAGTGTGAGTGTCATTAAGTCACATGGAGGAGGAGTCAAGCCAGGTCCTGGCAGAGATGGAGGGCAGGCCATTGGATCAGGAGGATGAGATGGGAGAGAGGAAAGTCTAAATGTCATTCAAAAGAATCAAAGATTCTGGTGACTAAGAATATTCAGGGATGAGGTGACCCAACAGATACTCAGAAAGTCATTATGTCTGGTGAGTAAGTAGAGATCAAAAGAAGAGGGTGCTTTCTAAAAGAAGTCAAGGAAGCCAAAGGGAAGAAGGCAGTGGCTAGAGCATCCTCCATAGGTAATGTATGTGATTGGTGGACTCCAGCTGACTCTGGTTAGCACATCTCATCTGGGACTTCTCCTTTTAAGAGCTGGTAAAAGCTGCTATCATCATGGAGCTTCCCAAGGTGGGTGGAAGAGATAGGAGTCACAGGCTGCAGCCAGGAGAAGATGGGGACAGGAGGTAGGGCATCTGTGGTCCATTGCCCCCTGTTGCCCCACACCCCAGTTTACAAAGCACTTGCTATCCAAAGCCCACAGCTTTAATTCAATCCTACTTGAACTCAGAGCTCCCCTCCTGCCCCATAAGAGCTTTGTGTTGTTGAGTCATATCATAGACAGGGGTAAGAAGGACAGGAAGAAGTGTAAAGTTACTTACCTTGGTAAAAGTGAAACCAAGTCTTCAGTCTCTTCCACTTTCTTCCAGCAATGGAGATGGGGTTATTGTGGAAAAGGGAGGTGAGTGCCTCTCCTCACCATGAGAGGTATGTCCACATGAGGGAGACTGGGACAGTAGACTCTGGAGGGCAAGCACCAGTATTCAAAGCCACATGACAGGTGACAGGGATAGCAATCCACATGGAGGAGGAGCATTTTGTCATTTACTTCCACCTCCACTAGCCCCCATTATACTCCTAACCGTGCTGCAGGGAGAAAGACTGGGTCATCTCAAAGGGGAATGTGTCTTAGGGAAGTGAGAGCTTGTCCACACTTTGACAAAGAAGTTTCACCTGCATATCCAGTTGAAGGGGTGGGGAGACACAACACACAGCTATGACAAAAGGCAGTCACTGTAGGATCAGAAAGATATGGACTAGTTGCAAAGGAAAGAAAATCAAATGCTGACATCTCCAAAGCCCTTCCCTTCCAATATGTTGCAAAGGTAACCTGCCCCAGGAGTTTCTCCCTGCAGGGAGTTGTAGGAGTTGTTAATATTTGCTTCCTGTCCTGCAACTTTCCTGCCTGTAGCACTCCACATTTCCTCCACAATTTGGTCATGTACACAGAATGCAGAGAGGAGAAGGCCAAGATAAGGGGAGAATGAGAACAAAGGAGTTCTAGAATGTATAAAAGGGACAGAATAACCTCATTTCTTTGGATACCCATCTCTGGGACCCATTTCCTGCAGCAAAGTCTGTATTCTATCTTTAAATAAATTTGCTTTCTATGCTTGCCTTGGCGTTTCTTAGGTGTGCAATCTTTTCATCTGGGAAAAGGGAACTGGGCCCTGATTGATTCTCATCACAGACGGCATCATAGATACCGTCTGTGTGAAATACTGGTTTCACTCCAGTATTGGGCTCCAATTATTACCCACACCACCCTCCTGGACATTATCCACTCCTGGCCACCACAGCTTCATTCTGAGCACAGAACCTGAGAAATGTCTTTGGTATGATGGTTTCCTTCCCAGGATCCTCCCTCTTAGGTCTCTGAAATTGATGTTCTCTGGAACTTGGCTCTGGTCTCTTGGGGACAGCAGACTGCAAATCACCTCTGGGGTGGAAGGGCAAGGTCTTACCTTTCAGAGTGCCCCTCTTCTTCCTACCTTTGTACAGCACCTTCTTCACCTTCAGATGCTGACAGACAAAAAAGAAAAAGAGACTGGGGCCCAGTTCTCTCTCTGCTCTTTTACACCAACTACAGACATTCCATGTTTTGGAACAGCTTAACTTTCTACAGTTAGCAAGTGGAGACCCTTTTATTCAGAGAACAGTTTTAGAGTGGCATAATACTTCATTTTTCTTCCTTAGAAAACCCCCAAAGTTGTTTTCTACATAAATTATCCCATGCATGTCTTCAGTTACTGGTCCTCTGTTCAGGAACAGACTCATTTCCACAGGCTCTTCTCAGCTGCCAGGCAGCATTCTGCTTCCTGAGCCCAGAGGCAACTCTAGCCTGAAGCCTTAAGAGCTCATAACAGTCTTCACATCAGCCCAACATAGAGAAAAGGTTTGTTCCAGAGACATGAACGAGGAGAAGGTTACTGATGGAGCAGTGTTCAAGGCCTGTCCTTCTCCAGAGGTTCCCAACTCCCTCCAGAGTCCAGACTTCAGCCACAGAGTCACAGTTGTGTGTTTTGCTCTGGAACCTGCAGCTCACCACATGGATGATCTTAGAGCTTCATATCAGAGAAGTCCTAGTGCACACTGTCTCCCTGCCCTTGCCTGCCTGTCCCAGAATGATGTTTTGTTCTGTCCTGAGATTTCTCTTTTTGAAGTATCTCTAGTTATTTTGGAAAAGTGGAAAGAATTGTGTTGCTGAAAGCTCAGTGTTTGTCCCATATGCCAATCCAGTAATGAGGACAGTTTTTGAGAAAAAGGAAAAAGAAGGCTTATTGCTTTGCTAGCAAAGGAGAAACACAGGGGACTCATTTTTCAGAGGCTGTGATTCTGTCCATCATCAGGAACAGGAGGCTTTTAAAGAGGTGATTCAAAGTTTACCTTCCATATGTGTCCTCTGCTAGAGTTGTAATTCACTTGTTAATTTGGGAGATAGTCATTTCTGAGATCTTCTGGTACCATCCTCAAAGTCTGGGTTACTTTGTTCCTATGGAGGGTTGTACTCAGGACAGATAAATCTGCCTAAAATAGGGAAGAAAGTTAATCCTGTTTCCCCACAGATTATGGAGAAGCAGGGAAAGGGGAAGAGAAACATGTCCATTTTAGAAATAAATTGCAGTGGTAGAGAAGCAGGGGCTATATTCAAAGCATAATGTAGATCACTGTTATAAGAATAGACAAAAGAGAATATCTGGTTTTGTTCTTGTTGGGTGTGGCCTGAGGGTTTCTTACCTTCTTAAGTTTTCCCTTTCTCCGTGGTGGTGGGAAATATGGATTACCCTGGAGGTAAGACAATAAAAGAAGGAAGAGCCCCAGTCCACACACACAGGCAAGGATCATATCCATTGTCCAGGTGGTGAAGCTTGGGTTCAGCCATCTAGCACTAATTCTATTTAGAGGAAAGAGGATTTTCCATTGTCAAAATTGCACTGTTTGTTCAGACAGATGACTCCTAAGAGTTCTCTTCAGGAATGGGGAGTAGGGCCCAGGCCTGTGTCACAGACCTGTTCCCTCTTATCACAAAGGGATCCTGACAGCAGAGGAGGGGCAAGAAGAGGAGGCTGCACCACATCCTTGCCCCATCCTCCAACCAGCATGTTCTCCACCCTCCTGGGCCTTCTACATTCTTCCTTCCAACTCCACCTGCTCATCCTGTCAGAAGAGACCTTAGTCTTTTCAGTATTCTTTCCCCCTGGATCCCAGACATTATTTATTTCCTTGTAGATCTCTGCTTAAAGTTTTTTGAAATTTCATAAGTTTTTTGAAAATTCTTATTATCTCTGGAATTTTCATTTCTCAGGAATTATTTCTTTTATGATTTCTGAAATTTCAATTCTTCCTGCTTTGCATCAACTCAGCATAAAACTCAAATTTCTTTTATGTTTATTTATTTATGTTAATTTTAACTAAATTTTTCTCAATTGTATTTTACTATCTTCATCTAGACAGTTTACTTTGCTGGCAACAGATTTTCTCAGGCTGTCTTTACCTGGCAGTATATTTTTCTTTATTATTAAAGGACAGATTTGCTGGAAATAGACCCTTCAGGTGATCTTCCCTTACACTCTTGGAATATGCCACCTCACAGCTTCCTTCCATTATTTCTGGTTAGAAGACAACTAATAATCTCACTGGGGGTCCTTTGTGCATGAGGAGAAGTTTTTATCTGTTGCTTCTAAGATTCTGTCTGCCTTTTCACAGTTTGACTGTGATGTGTCTAGGAATGGATATGTTTGTTTTTATTTTACAAAAGGGAAGTATTGAATATAGAGGTCTATGTTTTATATCAATTTTGATAAGTTTATAGCTCTTAATTCTTTTTTTAAAAATCCTTTATTTATTTATTTATTTTTATGTGGCATTGAGACTCAAACCCAGTGCCTTACGTTTGCTAGGTGAGCACTATACCACTGAGCCACAACCCCAGCCCCTCTAGCCCTTATTTCTACATGTATTTTTTCTTCCCCCTTCTACCTCCTTTTTGAGTCTCTCCTTCCACATGTATCAGTAGCCTTGTTAATGGGGATGTCCAGGTCATGCAGCACCACTTGCTGGAAGAAACTCTGCTCTGAGTTGCTGTGTTGCCTCTGCTCCTTTACTATGCAGAAATGGCTGTACTGATTCAGGTCTGTTTCTGGGCTCTTCTTTCTGTTCCACTGACCTAATTGTCTCTTATTCCTCCAGTATTCTACTCTCCCGGTAGCTGTTGCTCCACAATAGGTATTGCAGTCAGATAATATCAGCCTTCCAGCTCTGCTCATCACGAGTATTGTTTTAACTATTCTGGGATTTTGTATTTTATTATAAACATTAAAATCAGTTTTTCAGTCTCCACAGATTGACTCATTGGAAGTTTGGATAACATTCAATATATAGAGCAAATTGGGAGGAACTTATATTTTAATAATATTTAGTTTTTCTGTACATGTTATCATCAAATACTTCTCATTCATTTAGATTTTTTTTTATTTATTCCATCACAGTTTTAAAGTTTTCCTCATACAGATCCTATAAATATTTTGTTAGTTTTCTTTCTGAATAATTAATTTGGGGATCTATCTATATAGGAGAGAACAGAGTGAAACCTAAATATAAAAACTGCTACTGTAGACGAACGCTTCAAACTAGAAGAACAAAATTTGGTGAGCCAAGTGGGATTTCTGTACTGATCATTACCACCAAGTATCATCAAGATTGGGTGAAAAAATATTTGCTGGTATTTCAGAAACTCGTTATTTCTTAGAAGCTTGGCAACCCCTCTCAATGAAAGTGCTTTTCCACAGTCTGTGCTTAGGGCTACTTGAAGAGGAAGCAAACAATAGAGACAAAACTGAGAACTCCTTTATTTTGTCAAATTTCAAAGAGCTACTTCAAACCATGTTGGATTTAGAGTTCCAAATTCATCTACCTATGTAGGAGAGAACAGAGTAAAACCTAAAAATAAAAACTGATACTGTAAACGAACGCTACAACATAGAAGAACAAAATTTGGTGAGCCATGTGGGATTTTTGTGCTTGTCATTACCACCACGTATCATCAAGATTGGGTGAAAAAATATTTGCTGGTATTTCGGAAACTCGAAATTTCTTGGAAGTTTGGCAACATCTTTCAATGAAAGTGCTTTTCCACAGTCTCTTTAGGGTTACTTGAAGAGGAAAGAAACCATAGAGACAAATCTGAGGACTCCTTTTTTTTGTCAAGTTTCAAACAGCTACTACAAACCATGTTGGATTTAGAGTTCCAAATTCATCTATCTATATAGGAGAGAACTCAGGGAAACCTAAATATAAAAACTGCGACTGTAGACGAACGCTTTAACCTAGAAGAACAAAATTTGGTGAGCCAAGTGGGATTTGTGTACTGATCATTACCACAAGTATCATCAAGATTGGGTTAAAAAATATTTGCTGGTATTTCGAAAACTCGTTATTTCTTAGAAGCTTGGCAACAACTCTCAATGAAAGTGCTTTTCCACAGTCTGTGTTTAGGACTACTTGAAGAGGAAACAAACCATGGAGACTAAACTGAGAACTCCTTTATTTTGTCAAGTTTCAAGGAGCTACTAAAAACCATGTTGGATTTAGAGTTTCAAATTCATCTATCTATATAAGAGAGTACAGAGTGAAACCTACATACAAAAACTGCTACAGTAGACGAACGCTTCAACCTAGAAGAACAAAATTGGGTGAGCCAAGTGGGATTTTTGTACTTGTCATTACCACCAGGTATCATCAAGATTGGGTGAAAAAAATATTTGCTGGTATTTCAGACACTCATAATTTCTTGGAAGCTTGGCAACCCCTTTCAATGAAAGTGCTTTTCCACAGTCTCTGCTTAGGGCTACTTGAAGAGGAAACAAACCATAGAGACAAAACTGAGAACTACTTTATTTTTTTAAGTTTCAAAGAGCTACTACAAACCATGTTGGATTTAGAGTTCCAAATTCATCTATCTACATAGGAGAGAACAGAGTGAAAGGTAAAAATAAAAACTGCTACTGTAAACGAACGCTTCAACCTAGAAGAACAAAATTTCGTGAGCCAATTGGGATTTGTGTACTTGTCATTACCACCACGTTTCATCTAGATTGGGTGAAAAAATATTTGCTGGTATTTCGGAAACTCGTAATTTCTTGGAAGTTTGTCAACCCCTTTCAATGAAAGTGCTTTTCCACAGTCTGTGCCTAGGGCTACTTGAAGAGGAAACAAACCATAGAGACAAAACTGAGAACTACTATTTTTTGTCAAGTTTCAAAGAGCTACTACAAACCATGTTGGATTTAGAGTTCCAAATTCATCTATATATATATAGGAGAGAACAGAGATAAACCTAAATATTAAAACTGCTACTGTAGAAGAACGCTTCAACTTAGAAGAACAAAATTTGGTGAGCCAAGTGGGATTTGTGTACTGATCATTACCACCAAGTATCATCAAGATTGGGTGAAAAAATATTTGCTGGTATTTCGGAAACTAGTCATTTCTTGGAAGCTTGGCAAGCCCTTTCAATGAAAGTGCTTTTCCACAGTCTGTGCCCAGGCTACTTGAAGAGGAAAAATACGATAGAGACAAAACTGAGAACTCCTTTATTTTGTCAAGTTTCAAAGAGCTACTACAAACCATGTTGAATTTAGAGTTCCAAATTCATCTATCCATATAGGAGAGAACAGAGTGAAACCTAAAAATAAAACTGCTTCTGTAAGCTAACTCTTCAACCTAGAAGAACAAAATTTGGTGAGCCAAGTGGGATTTGTGTACTTGTCATTACCTCCAAGTATCATCAAGATTGGGTGAAAAAATATTTGCTGGTATTTCGGAAAATGGTTATTTCTAAGAAACTTGGAAACTCCTCTCAATGAAAGTGTTTTTCCACGTTCTGTGCCTAGGGCTACTTGAAGAAGAAACAAACCATAGAGACAAACTGAGAACTACTTTATTTTCTCAAGTTTCAAATAGCTACTACAAACCATGTTTGATTTAGTGTTCGAAATTCATCTATCTATATAGGAGAGAACAGAGTGAAACCTAAAAATAAAAACTGCTACTGTAAATGAACGCTTCAACCTAGAAGAATAAAATTTTGTGAGCCAAGTGGGATTTGTTTACTTGTAATTACCACCACGTATCATCAAGATTGGGTGAAAAAATATTTGCTGGTATTTCAGAAACTCGTAATTTCTTGGAAGCTTGGCAACTCCTTTCAATGAAAGTGTTTTTCCACAGTCTCTGCTTAGGGCTACTTGAAGAAGAAACAAATCATAGAGACAAAACTGAGAAATACATTTCTGCCAAGTTTCAAAGAGCTACTAAAAACCATGTTGGATTTAGAGTTCCAAATTCATCTGTCTATATAGGAGAGAACAGAGGGAAACCTAAAAATATACACTGCTACTGTAAATGAACGCTTTAAACTAGAAGAACAAAATTTGGTGAGTCAAGTGGCATTTGTGTACCGATCATTACCACCAAGTATCATCAAGATTGGGTGAAAAAATGTTTGCTGGTATTTCGGAAACTCCTTATTTCTTGGAAGTTTGGCAACCCCTTTCATTGAAAGTGCTTTTCCACAGTCTGTGCCTAGGGCAACTTGAAGAGGAAACAAACCATAGAGACAAAACTGAGAACTCCTTTATTTTGTCAAGTTTGAAAGAGCTACTACAAACCATGTTGGATTTAGAGTTCCAAATTCATCTATCTATATAATAGAGAACAGAGTGAAACCTACATACAAAAACGGCTACTGTAGACGAACGCTTCAACCTAGAAGAACAAAATTTGGTGAGCCAAGTGGGATTTGTGTAGTTGTCATTACCACCACGTACCATCAAGATTGGGTGAAAAAATATTTGCTGGTATTTCGGAAACTCGTAATTTCTTGGAAGCTGTGCAAACCCTGTCAATGAAAGTCCTTTTCCACAATCTGTGCCTAGGGCTACTTGAAGAGGAAACAAACCAAAGAGACTAAACTGAGAACTCCTTTATTTTGTCAAGTTTCAAGAGCTACTTCAAACCATGTTGGATTTAGAGTTTCAAATTCATCTATCTATATAGGAGAGAACAGAGTGAAACCTAAATATAATAACTGCTACTGTAGACGAACGCTTCATCCTAGAAGAACAAAATTTGGTGAGCCAAGTGGGATTTGTGTACTGATCATTACCACCAAGTATCATCAAGAGTGTGTGAAAAAATATTTGCTGGTATTTCAGAAACTCGTTATTTCTTAGAAGCTTGGCAACCCCTCTCAATGAAAGTGCTTTTTCACCGTCTGTGTTTAGGACTACTTGAAGAGGAAACAAACCATAGAGACTAAAATGAGAATTCCTTTATTTTGTCAAGTTTCAAGGAGCTACTACAAACCATGTTGGATTTAGTGTTTCAAATTCATCTATCTATATAAGAGAGTACAGAGTGAAACCTACATACAAAAACTGCTACTGTAGACGAACGCTTCAACCTAGAAGAACAAAATTGGGTGACCCAAGTGGGATTTTTGTTCTTGTCATTACCACCAGGTATCATCAAGATTGGGTGAAAAAAATATTTGCTGGTATTTCAGAAACTCGTAATTTCATGGAAGCTTGGAAACCACTTTTAATGAAAGTGCTTTTCCACAGTCTGTGCCTAGGGCTACTTGAAGAGGAAACAAACCATAGAGACAAAACTGAGAACTCCTTTATTTTGTCAAGTTTCAAAGAGCTACTACAAACCATGTTGGATTTAGAGTTCCAAATTCATCTATCTATATGGAACAGAGGGAAACCTAAATATAAAAACTGTTACTGTAGACGAACACTTCAACCTAGAAGAACAAAATTTGGTGAGCCAAGTGTGATTTGTGTACTGATCATTACCACCAAGTATCATCAAGATTGGGTGAAAAAATATTTGCTGGTATTGCGGAAACTCGTTATTTCTTAGAAGCTTTGTAACCCCTCTGAATGAAAGTGCTTTTCCACAGTCTTGGCCTAGGGCTACTTGAAGAGGAAACAAACCATAGAGACTAAACTGAGAACTCCTTTATTTTGTCAAGTTTCAAAGAGCTACTACAAAATATGTTGGATTTAGAGTTCCAAATTCATCTATCTATATAGGAGAGAACAGAGTAAAACCTAAATATAAAAACTGCTACTGTAGACGAACTCTTCAACCTAGAAGAACAAAATTTGGTGAGCCAAGTGGGATTGGTGTACTGATAATTACCACCAAGTATCATCAAGATTGGGTGAAAAAATATTTGCTGGTATTTCGGAAATTCGTTATTTCTTATAAGCTTGGCAACCCCTCTCAATGAAAGTGCTTTTTCACAGTCTGTGCCTAGGGCTACTTGAAGAGGAAACAAACCATAGAGACTAATCTGAGAACTCCTTTATTTTGTCAAGTTTCAAAGAGCTACTACAAACCATGTTGGATTTAGAGTTCCAAATTCATCTATCTGTATAGGAAAGAACAGAGTGAAACCTAAAAATAAAAACTGCTACTGTAAACGAACGCTTGAACCTAGAAGAACAAAATTTGGGGAGCCAAGTGGGATTTGTGTACTTCTCCTTAGCACCACGTATCACCAAGATTGGGTGAAAAAATATTTGCTGATATTTCGGACACTCGTAATTTCTTGGAAGCTCGGCACCCCCTTTCAATGAAAGTGCTTTTCCACAGTCTCTGCATAGCGCTACTTGAAGAGGAAACAAACCATAGAGACAAAATGAGAACCACGATTTTGGTCAAGTTTCAAAGAGCTACTACAAACCATGTTGGATTTAGAAGTCCAAATTCATCTATCTATATAGAACAGAGTGAAACCTAAATATAAAAACTGCTACTGTAGACGAACACTTCAACCTAGAAGAACAAAATTTGGTGAGCCAAGTGGGATTTGTGTACTGATCATTACCACGAAGTATCATCAAGATTGGTTGAAAAAATATTTGCTGGTATTTCGGAAACTCGTTATTTCTTAGAAGGCTTGGCAACCCCTCTCAATGAAAGTGCTTTTCCACAGTCTCTGCTTAGGGCTACTTGAAGAGGAAACAAACCATAGAGACAAAACTGAGAACTCCTTTTTTTTGGCAAGTTTCAAAGAGCTATTACAAAACATGTTGGATTTAGAGTTCCAAATTCATCTACTATATAGAGAGAACAGAGTGAAACCTAAATAAAAAAAATGCTACTGTAGACGAATGCTTCAAACAGAAGAACAAAATTTGGTTAGCCTAGTGGGATTTGTGTACTGATCATTACAACCAAGTATCATCAAGATTGTGTGAAAAAATATTCGGTAGTATTTCGGAAACTCGTTATTTCTTCAAAGCTTGGAAACCCCCTCTCAATTAAAGTGCTTTTCCACAGTCTGTGCCTAGGGCTACTTGAAGAGGAAACAAACCATAGAGACAAAACTGAGAACTCATTTATTTTTTCACGTTTCAAAGAGCTACTACAAACCATGTTGGATTTAGAGTTCCAAATTCATCTATCTGTATAGGAGAGAACAGAGTGAAACCTAAAAATAAAAACTGCTACTGTAAACGAACGCTTCAACCTAGAAGAACAAAATTTGGTGAGAAAAGTGGGATTTGTGTACTTGTCATTAGCACCACGTATCGTCAAGATTGGGTGAAAAAATATTTTCTGGTATTTCGCAAACTGGTAATTTCTTGAAAGCTTGGCAACCCCTTTAAATGAAAGTGCTTTTCCACAGTCTCTGCTTAGGGCTACTTGAAGAAGAAACAAACCATAGAGACAAAAATGAGAACCACTTTTTTTTTACAAGTTTCAAAGAGCTACTACAAACCATGTTAAATTTAGAGTTCCAAATTCATCTATCTATATAGGAGAGAACACAGAATAACCTAAATATAAAAACTGCTACTGTTCACGAACGCTTCAAACTAGTAGGACAAAATTTGGTGAGCCAAGTGGGATCTGTGTACTTGTCATTACCACTACGAATCATCAAGGTTGGGTGAAAAAATATTTGCTGTTATTTCAGAAACTCGTAATTTTTTGGAAGCTTGGCATCTCCTTTTAATGAAAGTGATTTTCCACAGTCTCTGCTTAGGGCTACCTGAAGAGGAAACAAATCATAGAGACAAAACTGAGAACTCCTTTATTTTTTCAAGTTTCAAAGAGCTACTACACACCATGTTGGATTGAGAGTTCCAAATTCATCTGTCTATATAGGAGAGAACAGAGGGAAACCTAAATATAAAAACTGCTACTGTAGTCGAACGCTTCAACCTAGAAGAACAAAATTGGTGAGCCAAGTGGGATTTGTGTACTGATCATTACCACCAAGTATCATCAAGATTGGGTGAAAAAATATTTGCTGGTATTTCGGAAACTCGTTATTTCTTAAAAGCTTGGCAAGCCCTCTCAATGAAAGTGCTTTTCACAGTCTGAGCCTAGGGCTACTTGAGGAGCAAACAAACCATAGAGACAAAACTGAGAACTCCTTTTTTTTTGTCAAGTTTCAAAGAGCTACTACAAACCATGTTGGATTTAGAGTTCCAAATTCATCTATCTATATAGGAGAGAAGATAGTGAAACCTAAATATAAAATCTGCTACTGTAGACGAATGCTTCATCCTAGAAGAACAAAATTTGGTGAGCCAAGTGGGATTTGTGTACTGATCACTACCACCAAGTATCATCAAGATTGGGTCAAAAAATATTTGCTGGTATTTCGGAAACTCGTTATTTCTTGTAAGCTTGGCAACCACTCTCATTGAAAGTGCTTTTCCACAGTCTGAGCCTCGGGCTACTTGAAGCGGAAACAATCCATAGAGAAAAAACTGAGAACTACTTTATTTTGTCAAGTTTCAAAGGGCTACTACAAACCATATTGGATTTAGAGTTCCAAATTCATCTATCTATATCAGAGAGAAGAGAATGGAACCTAATATAAAAACTGCTACTGTAGACGAACGTTTCAACCTAGAAGAACTAAATTTGGTGAGCCAAGTGGGATTTGTGTACCTGTCATTTCAACAAGTATCATGCAGAATGGGTGAAAAAATATTTGCTGGTATTTCGGAAACTCGTAATTTCTTGGAAACCTGGCAAACCCTTTCAATGAAAGTGCTCTTCCACATTCTCTGCTTAGGGCTACTTGAAGAGGAAACAAAACCTAGAGACAAAACTGAGAACTACTTTTTTTTTTTCAAGTTTCAAAGAGCTACTACAAACCATGTATATATAGAGTTCCAAATTCATCTATCTGCATAGGAGAGAACAGAGTGAAACCTAAATATAAAACTGCTACTGTAGACGAACGCTTCAACCTAGAGGAACACAATTTGGTGAGCCAAGTGGGATTTGTGTACTGATTATTACCACCACGTATCATCAAGATTGGGTGAAAACATATTTGCTTGTATTTCAAAAACTCGTTATTTCTTAGAAGCTTGGCAACCTCTCTCAATTAAAGTGCTTTCCCACAGTCTGTGCCCAGGGCTACTTGAAGATGAAACAAACCATAGAGACAAAACTGAGAACTACTATTTTTTGTCAAGTTTCAAAGAGCTAGTACAAACCATGTTGGATTTAGAGTTCCAAATTCATCTATCTATATAGGAGAGAACAGAGGGAAACCTAAATATAAAAACTGCTACTGTAGACGAACGCTTCAACCTAGAAGAACAAAATTTGGTGAGCCAAGTGGGATTTGTGTACTTGTCATTACCAACACGTATCTTCCAGATTGGGTGAAAAAATATTTGCTGGTATTTTGGAAACTCGTAATTTCTTGGAAGCTTTGCAAACCCTTTCAATGAAAGTGCTTTTCCACAGTCTCTGCTTAGGGCTACTTGAAGTGGAAACAAACCATAGAGACAAAACTGAGAACTACATTATTTTGTCATGTTTCAAAGAGATACTACAAACCATGTTGGATTTAGAGTTCCAAATTCATCTATTTATGTAGGAGAGAACAGAGGGAAACCTAAATATAAAAACTGCTACTGTAGACGAAGACTTCTACCTAGAAGAACAATATTTGGTGAGCCAAGTGGGATTTGTGTACTGATCATTACCACCAAGTATCATCAAGATTCGGTGAAAAAATATTGCTGGTATTTCGGAAACTCGTTATTTCTTAGAGCTTGGCAACCCCTCTCAATGAAAGTGCTTTTCCACAGTCTGTGCCTAGGGCTAATTGAAGAGGAAACAAACCTTAGAGACAAAACTGAGAACTCCTTTTTTTGTCTTCTTTCAAAGAGCTACTACAAACCATGTTGGATTTAGAGTTCCAAATTCATCTATCTACATAGGAGAGAACAGAGTGAAACCTAAATATAAAAACTGCTACTGTAGACGAAGGCTTCAACCCAGAATAAGACAATTTGGTGAGACAAGAGGGATTTGTGTACTGATCATTACCACCAAGTATCATCAAGTTTGGTTAAAAAAATATTTGCTGGTATTTTGGAAACTCGTTATTTCTTAGAAGCTTGCCCACCCCTCTCAATGAAAGTGATTTCCACAGTCCGTGCCTAAGGTTATTTGAAGAAGAAACAAACCATAGAGACAAAACTGATAACTACTTTATTTTGTCAAGTTTCAAGAGCTACTACAAACCATGTTGGATTTAGAGTTCCAAATTCATCTATCTATATTGGAGAGAACCGAGTGAAACCTAAATATATAACCTGCAACTGAAAACGAACGTTTTAACCTAGAAGAACAAAATTTGGTGAGCCAAGTGGGATTTGTGTACCTGTCATTAAAAACACGTATCATGCAGATTGGGTGAAAAAAATATTTGCTGGTATTTCGGAAACTAGTAATTACTTGGAAGCTTGGCAATCCCCTTTCAATGAAACTGCTTTTCCACAGTCTCTGCTTAGGGCTACATGAAGAGGAAACAAACCATAGAGATAAAACTGAGAACTTTTATTTTGACAAGTTTCAAAGAGCTATTACAAACCATGTTGGATTTAGAGTTCCAAATTCAACTATCTATATAAAAAAGAACAGAGTGAAACCTAAAAATAAAATCTGCTACTGTAAACGAACTCTTCAATCTAGAAGAACAAAATTTGGTGAGCCAAGTGGGATTTGTATACTGATCATTACCACCAAGTATCATCCAGATTGGGTGAAAAAATATTTGCTGGTATTTCGGAAACTCGTTATTTCTTGGAAGCTTGGCAACCCCTCTCATTGAAAGTGCTTTTCCACAGTCTGTGCCTAGGGCTACTTGAAGAGGAAACAAACCATAGAGACAAATCAGAGAACTACTTTATTTTGTCAAGTTTCAAAGAGCTACTACAAACCATGTTGGATTTAGAGTTCCAAATTCATCTATCAATATAGAAGAGAACAGAGTGAAACCTACATATAAAAACTGCTACTGTAGACGAACGCTTCAATTTAGAAGAACACAATTTGGCCAGCCCACTGGGTTTTATGTACTGATCATTACCACCACGTATCATCAAGATTGGGTGAAAAAATATTTGCTGGTAATTCGGAAACTCGTTATTTCTTAGAAGCTTGGCAACCCCTCTCAATGAAAGTGCTTTTCCACAGTCTGTGCCTAAGAATAAAAACTGCTACTGTAAACGAACGCTTCAAAGTAGAAGAACAAAATTTGGTGAGCCAAGTGGGATTTGTGTACTGATCATTAACACCACGTATCATCAAGATTGGGTGAAAAAATATTTGCTGGTATTTCGGAAACTCGTTATTTCATAGAACCTTGGCAACCCCTCTCAATGAAAGTGCTTTTCCACAGTCTGTGCCTAGGGCTACATGAAGAGGAAACAAACCATAGAGTCAAAACTGAGAACTCCTTTATTTTGTCAAGTTTCAAGGAGCTACTACAACCATGTTGGATCTAGAGTTCCAAATTCTTCTATCTATATAGGAGAGAACCGAGTGAATCCTAAATATATAAACTGCTACTGTAAACGAACGCTTCAACCTAGAAGAACAAAATTTGGTGAGCCAAGTGGGATTTGTGTACCTGTCATTACCACCACGTATCCTCCAGATTGGGTGAAAAAATATTTGCTGGTAATTCGGAAACTTGATATTCCTTGAAAGATTGGCAACCACTTTCAATGAAAGTGCTTTTCCACAGTCTCTGCTTAGGGCTACATGAAGAGGAAACAAATCATAGAGACAAAACTGAGAACTACTTTATTTTGTCAAGTTTCAAAGAGCTACAACAAACCATCTTGGATTTAGAGTTCCAAATTCATATATATATATAGCAGAGAAGAGAGTGAAACCTAAAAATAAAAACTGCTACTGTAAACGAACGCTTCAACCTAGAAGAACACAATTTGGTGAGCCAAGTGGGATTTGTGTACTTGTCATTACCACCTTGTATCATTTAGTCTGGGTGAAAAAATATTTGCTGGTATTTCGGAAACTCGTTAATTCTTAGAAGCTTGGCAACCCCTCTCAATGAAAGTGCTTTTCCACAGTCTGTGCCTAGGCCTACTTGTAGAGGAAACAAACCATAGAGTCAAAACTGAGAACTCCTTTATTTTGTAAACTTTCAAAGAGCTACTACAAACCATGTTGGATTTAGAGATCCAAATTCATATATCTATATAGGAGAGAACAGAGGGAAACCTAAAAATATAAACTGCTACTGAAAACGAACGCTTAAAACTAGAAGAACAAAATTTGTTGAGCCAAGTGGGATTTGTGTACCGATCATTACCACCAAGTATCATCAAGATTGGGTGAAAAACATATTTGCTGGTATTTCGGAAACTCGTTATTTCTTAGAAGCTTGGCAACCCCTCTCAATGAAAGTGCTTTTCCACAGTCTGTGCCTAGGGCTACTTGAAGAGGAAATAAACAATAGAGACAAATCTGAGTAGTACTTTATTTGTCAAGTTTCAATGAGCTACTACAAACTATGTTGGATTTAGAGTTAGAATTCATGTATCTATATAGAAGAGAACAGAGTAAAACCTACATATAAAAAATACTACTGTAGACGAACGCTTCAACCTAGAAGAACACAATTAGGTCAGCCAAGTGGGTTTCTTGTACTAATCATTAGCACAACGTATCATCAAGTTTGGGTGAAAAAATATTTGCTGGTATTTCGGAAACTCGTTATTTCTTAGAAGCTTGGCAACCCCTCTCAATGAAAGTGCGTTTCCACAGTCTTTGCCTAGGGCTACTTGAAGAGGAAACAAACCATAGAGAAAAACTGAGAACTCCTTTATTTTGTCAAGTGTCAAAGAGCTACTACAAACCATGTTGGATTTAAAGTTCCAAATTCATCAATCTATATAAAAGAGAACAGAGTGGAACCTAAAATAAAAACCGCTACTGTAAACGAACGCTTCAGCCTAGAAGAACAAAATTTGGTGAGCCAAGTGGGATTTGTGTACTGATCATTACCACCAATTATCATAAAGTTTGGTTAAAAGAATATTTGCTGGTATTTCGGAAAATCGTTATTTTTTAGAAGCTTGGCAACCCCTCCCAATGAATGTGGTTTTCCAAAGTCTCTGCTTAGGGCTACTTGAAGAGGAGACAAATCATAGAGACAAACTGAGAACTACTTTTTTGTATAGTTTTAAAGAGCTACTACAAACCATGTTGGATTTAGAGTTCCAAATTCATCTATCTATACAGGAGAGAACAGAGTGAAACCTAAATATAAAGTGCTACTGTAGACGAACGCTTCAACCTAGAAGAACAAAATTTAGTGAGCCAAGTGGGATTTGTGTACTTGTCATTACCACCATGTATCATCCAGATTGGGTGAAAAAATATTTGCTATTATTTCGGAAACTCGTAATTTCTTGGAAGCTTGGCAACCCCTTTCAATGAAACTGCTTTTCCACAGTCTCTGCTTAGGGCTACTTGAAAAGGAAACAAACCATAAAGACAAAACTGAGAATTCCTTTATTTTGTCAAGTTTCAAAGAGCTAATACAAACCATGTTGGATTTAGAGTTCCAAATTCATCTATCTATAAAGGAGAGAACAGTTAAAACCTAAATATAAAAACTGCTACTGTAGACGAACGCTTCAACCTAGAAGATCAAAATTTGGAGAGCCAAGAGGGATTTCTGTACTGATCATTACCACCAAGTATCATCAAGATTGGTTAAAAAATATTTGCTGGTATTTCGGAAACTCTTTATTTCTTAGAAACTTGGAAACCCCTCTCAATGAAAGTGCTTTCCAACAGTCTGTGCCTAGGGCTACTTGAAGAGGAAACAAACCAAAGAGAAAAAACTGAGAAATGTTTTATTTTGTCAATTTTCAAAGAGCTACT